>NC_067409.1:7427597-9980097 GCF_009764475.1 Pristis pectinata
AATCAGTGAGGATAGGCAACAATACCTCCAGCACGATTATTCTCAACACTGGTGCCCCACAAGGCTGCATCCTCAGCCCTCTACTCTACTCCTTATACAATGACTGTGTGGCCAGATTCTGCTCTGACTCCATCTACAAGTTTGCAGATGATCCCACCGTAGTGGGCCGTATCTCAAATACCGATGAGACTGGATACAGGAAGGAGATAGAGAGTTTAGTGGAATGGTGTCATGACAACAACCTTTCCCTCAGTGTCAACAAAACAAAAGAGCTGGTCATTGACTTCAGGAAAGGGGACGGTATACATGCACCTGTCTATATCAACGGTGCTGAGGTCGAGAGGGTTGAGAGCTCTAAGTTCCTCGGAGTGAACATCACCAATAGCCTGTCCTGGTCCAATCACGTAGACGCCACGGCCAAGGAAGCTCACCAGCGCCTCTACTTCTTCAGGAGGCTAAAAGAATTTGGCCTGTCCCCTTTGGCACTCACCAACTTCTATCAATGCATCATAGAAAGCATCTTATCTGGATGCATCACGGCTTGGTATGGCAACTGCTCTGCCCAGGACCGCAAGAAACTGCAGAGAGTTGTGGACACAGCCCAGCGTGTCACGGACACCAGCCTCCCCTCCTTGGGCTCCGTCTTTACCTCTCACTGCCTTGATGAAGCAGCCAGCATAATCAAAGACCCCACACACCCGGGTCATTCTCTCTTCTCTCCTCTCCCATTGCAGAAGATACAGGAGCCTGAGGGCACGTACCACCAGGCTCAAGGACAGCTTCTATCCCACAGTGATAAGACTATTGAACAGTTCCCTTATACGATGAGATGGACCCTTGACCTCACGATCTACCTTGTTGTGACCTTGCATCTTATTGTCTACCTGCAATACACTTCCTCTGTAGCTGTGACACTCTACTCTGTACTGTCATTGTTTTTACCTGTACTACCTCAATGCACTCTGTACTAACTCAATGTAACTGCACTGTGTAATGAATTGATCTGTACGATCGGTATGCAAGACAAGTTTTTCACTGTACCTCAGTACAAGTGACAATAATAAACCAATACCAATACCAATACCAATAGAGAGAATGCAGAAGAGGTTCACCAGGATGTCCTGGTGCAGGGTTTTTCGACCTGAAACGTCGACAATTCCTTTCCCCTCACAGATGCTGCTTGACCCGCTGAGTTCCTCCAGCAGATTGCTCGTTGCTCCAGATTCCAGCATCTGCAGTCTCTTATGTCTCCACCAGGGTGCTGCCTGGAATGGAGGGGCTGTAGTTATGAGGAGAGATTGGATAGGCTGGGTTTGTTCTCACTGGGAGGCTGAGAAGTGAATTTATAGAGGTTTCTAAAATTGTGAGGGGCATAGATTGGATGGTCAAAATCTTTTTCCCAGGACAGTGGAGCCTAGAGCTAAAGAGCACAGGTTTCAGGTGAGAGGAGATAAATTCAAAGGAGATCTGAGGGGTAAGTTTGTCACAAGGAAGGTGATGAATATTTGGAATGAGCCGCCAGAGGACGTGGTGGGGGCTGATACAATTATGGTTATGGTTTATTATTGTACTTGTACCGATGTACAGTGAAAAGCTTGTCTTACAAACCGATCGTACAGGTCAATTCATTACACAGTGCAGTTACATTGACTTAGTACAGAGTGCATTGATGCAGTACAGGTAAAAACAATAACAGTACAGAGTAAAGTGTCACAGCTACAGAGACAGTGCAATGTTTACAATTACAATGCTTAAAAGGCTTTTGGACGGGTACTTGTATAGAGAAAGATCAGAGGGATCCAGGCCTAATGCAGGCAAATGGGATTAATGTAGATAGGATCAATACACACAAGCTGCTGGAGGAACTCAGCAGGTCAGGCAGCATCTATGGAGGGAAATGAACCACCGACGTTTCGGGTCGAGATCCTTCATCAGGACTAATGTAGATATGTAGATTGGCATCACGGCCGGCATAGACGAGATGGGCTGAAAGGCCCGTTCCTGTGCTGTACAAGTCCATGATTCTATGAAACTCTGAAAATACTTGGGCGTGTCCGACTGTGTAAACAGGGGCTAATTAAAATAGGGATTGACAAATCATGAAGTAGAAGAGATATCACAAACTTTTAAAAAGCGTTAAACAGAAATTACATTTTTATTATTTCAAGGTCCGGTGAATTTTGGGTGTGGAGTCATACAGTCGTACAACGAGGAAGCAGGCCATCCATCCCACCAGGTCCACACTGACCTGTGGGCACCCATCTATTTTTCTCCCATCTCCCTGCACTTGGCCCGTAGCCTGCTATGCCTGGGCGATTCAAGTGCTCGTCTAAACAACTTTTAAATGCTGTCAGTGACTCTTCTTCCTCTGCTCTCTCAGGCAGTGCGTTCCAGGTACTCACCACTCTCTGGGTGAAAAAGGTACCACTCAGATCCTCTCTAAATCCATTACCCCTTACCCTAAATCTGTGTCCTCTGGTTTTATGTGGGGAATGGTTTCTGCAGCCTACCCTATCTACCCTTCAGAATTTTACATACATCCATCTTGTTCCCTCTTAACCTCCTCCGTCCCATGAATAAAGTAATTTCTGAGAGGAGGAGGAATTCACGGGCCGTATCCAATGAAACAAAGAAGGCCAAGGGGTGCCTTTGTAAAACTCTGTAAAATGATGAGGTGTTCTGATTGAAAGGAGGGAGGTCACTTCTGGTAAGGGAGCTGGTGATGAATGATCATCTATCAATAATGGTCAAGTTAAATTAGGGTAGGACTGATTCATTGAATGGTAGCGCACTGGGCAGTGCTGTGGAACAGAGGGACCTTGGTGTACAAGTGCGTAGTTTGCTGAAAGCGTCATCACAGGTAGACGGTGGTGAAGAAGGCGTTTAGCACTTCATCAGCCAGGGCATTGAGTATAAGAGTTGGGACGTTATGTTGCAGTTGTACATGATGCTAGTGAGGCCACACTTGGAGTATTGTGTACAGTTTTGCTCACGTTGTTATAGGAAAGACGCCATTAAGCTGGAAAGAGTGCAGAGAAGATTTACGAGAATGTTGCCAGGACTCGAGGGACTGAGTTTTAGGGAGAGGTTGGGTAGGCTAGGGCTTGGAGCGTAGGAGACTGAGGGGATGACATCATAGAGGTGTATAAAATCATGAGGGGCATAGATAGGGTGAATGCACTCTGTCTTTTCCCCAGGGAAAGGGAACCAAAAACTACAGGGCATAGGTTTAAGGTGAGAGGGGGTAAACTTAAATGGGACCTGAGGGGCTACTTCTTCACACAGAGGGTGGTGGGGATACAGAACGAGCTGCCAGAGGAAGTGGTTGAGGCAGGTTCAATAGTGACATTTAAAAGGCACTTGGACAGATACAAGGGTAGGAAAGGTTTAGAGGGAAATGGGTCAAACGCAGGCAAATGGGACTAGCTTAGATGGGCACTTTGGTCGGCATGGACCAGCTGGTCTGAAGGGCCTGTTTTCGTACTCTATGACATCAGAAATTGTCTAGAAAAAGACTGGGAGAACTTTCCTTCCCACAGCGGGGTAACTTCTGGGGCTGCTGCCTCACAGCACCAAAGACCCAGGTTCGATCCCGACCGCAGGCGCTGTCTGTGCGGAGTTTGCACGTTCTCCCTGTGACCGCGCCTGATTCCCCTTGGTTGCTGGAACTTCAAGTAGCGCAGTGTGAGGCAGCTTCCATTTCAGGGACTGTAACCTTTTGATAAGGCAGCTCAAAATCTTTCTTGCAAAAATTAAGTATAATGTATGTTTAATTTATGTTTTTCTTGTGAATGCTGCTTATCTGATGCTATGTGCCTGTCATGCTGCTGCAAGTAAGTTTTTCATTGCACCTGTGCACACATGGACTTGTGCAGATGATAATAAACTCGACTTTGACTTTGACAACCCCAAGGGCCTTCAGAGTGGTTGACAAATGCCAGCGTCATTCAGGTCCCAACAAGCGGCACGGTAGTGTAGTGGTTAGCGCGACGCTATTACAGCACCAGTGATCGGTGTTCGATTCCCGTCGCTGTCTGTAAGGAGTTTGTACATTCTCCTCGTGTCTGCGTGGGTTTCCTCCGGGTGCTCCGGTTTCCTCCCACATTCTAAAGACGTACGGGTAGGTTAATTTGGGTTTAAAAAAATGGGCGGCGCAGACTCGTTGGGCCGGAAGGGCCAGTTACCACGCTGTAAAATAAAATTAAAAAAAAAATTTAAATTTAAAAAAAAATTAAAGAAAGCCAAAACCTGGGTCAAAATTCATATGTAAAGAAAGCAGTTCTGGGCAGCCTGTTGTCATGGTGTTGAGCCAGAAAATCTACAAGCTGTGCTACTATAGGTGGATCGATGACAAATCTTCAAGTCAGGATGGTGAGTGACTTGGATGAGAGCTTCCTTGGGCGAGAACATGTCGCTTTTGTCCTTCCAGGTGGTCGAGGTTGGGGGGATTGCGAGGTGCCGATAAGGAAGCCTCAGAGAAAGTAAAAATCAAAACAAAATTGCTGGACGTCTAAAATAAAGACAGAAAATGCTGGAAATAGCAGGTCTGTGCGAAGAGAAATAGAGTCAATGTTTCAGTTTGAAGACACTTCAGAGCTGAGAAGGAGACAACATAAGCTTGTTGAGATCAGAATCAGGTTTATCATCACTGACTTAGACGATGTGAAATTTGCTGTTTTGCGGCAAAGGCATAAAATTACTATACAAATTTAAATAAATAGTGCAAAAGAGGAATAATGAGGTGGTGTTCATGGGTTCATGGACCATTCAGAAATCTGACGGCAGAGGGGAAGAAGCTGTTCCTGAATCATTGAGTGTGGGTCTTCAGGCTCCTGTACCTCCTCCCCGATGGTAGTAACGTGAAGAGGGCATGTCCCGGCTGGTGAGGGTCCTTAATTGATGGATGCCGCCTTCTTGAGGCACCGCCTCTTGAAGATGTCCTCGATGGTGGGGAGGGTTGTGCTGAGTCTACAACCCTCTGCAGCCTCTTGCGATCCTGCTCATTGGAGCCTCCATACCAGGCAGTGATGCAACCAGTCAGAATGCTTTCCACCATACATCTGTAGAAATTTGTAAGTCTTTGGTGACAGACCAAATCTCCTCAGACTCCAAATGAAGTAGACCTCCTGACGTGTCTTCTTCCTGACTGTATCAATGTGTTGGCCCAGTATAGATGAGAGGGGAGGGAAGGGAGGTGTTTCTGATAGAATAGTACCAGGGTGACCATGGGGGTAAGCTGTAATCATGGTTATCTGGTCAGTGAGTGAATCGAAGTGACTGGAGAGTCATAATGTAAGCAAACAAACCTGGACATTGTGAGATGCAGAACATGGAGACATGCTCGGGCTGGGGATGTCCTTCACTCCCAGAGGAAGATATAAGAAAAATAGGGGAAAAGCAGATGTGCTGAGTCTGTGTCAAAAATATTCAGAAGGATGTGGAGGGGGGTGGGGGGGATTCTCGTTGAAACCTACTGGCTACTGAAAGGCCTGGATAGAGCGGACGTGGAGAGGATGCTTCCATCAGTGGGAGAGTCTAAGATCCGAGGACACAGCCTCAGAATAAAGTGACGTCCCTTTAGAACTGAGATGAGGAAGAATCTCTTCAGCCAGAGGGTGGTTTATCTGTGGAAGTCGTTGCCACAAGAGGGTTGTGGAGGCCAAGTCATTGGGTATGTTTAAGGCAGAGATTGATAGGTTCTTGAGAACCAAGGACTGCAGATGCTGGAATCTAGATGAAAAACACGACGGCGCTGGAGGAAACTCAGCAGGCCAGGCGGCATCCGTGGAGAAAAGCAGGTGGTTAACGTTTCGGGTCAGGACCCTTCTTCAGATAGGTTCTTGATTTGGAAGGAGACTAGTGTGACACAATTACAGTGCCAGCGACCTGGGTTCAATTCTGGCCACTGTCTGTAAGGAGTTTGTACGCTCTCCCCCGTGTCTGCGTGGTTTCCTCCGGGTGCTCCGGTTTCCTCCCACGTTCCAAAGCTGTACGGGTTAGGAAGTTGTGGGCGTGCTATGTTGACGCCGGAAGTGTGGCGACGCTTGCGGGCTACCCCCAGTACACAAAAGGTGCATTTCACTGTGTGTTTCGATCTACATGTGACTAATAAGGATATCTTATCTTATGGTTATGGGGAGAAGGCAGGAGAATGGGGTTGAAAAAAATCAGCCACCATTGAATGGCGAGCAGACTCGATGGCCAAATGGCCTAATACTCTTCCTACATCTTCTGATCTGGTCTAGAACATGCGACCAGGTACCACGAGCTGAGAAGTACAAATGATGAGATTGTTCTTTGCCAATAACTCTGCACAAGACAGCTTCTCAGACTGACAATAACCATGGTATACTTTTAAAACCAAAAAGCCATATCTGGGGAATTATAGGCCAGTTGCCATGACAGCAGCTAGAGTAACAGTAATGTCAGATTTGAAAGAAACAATCCAGGTCTATTTGCAGGATTAATGCGACAAATGGAAGCTGATGAAGGTCTTGTAAAAAGGCAGAAACATTCCTCACAGTGCAGTACACCTCTTTGAATCTCCTACTTCAGAAGGTTTAAACTGTGAGTGGCAAATTCAATACCGCACTTCAGAACTTCTTCGGAGAGACAGCGGAGAATGATTTTCCAGAGAGGCTGGTGGTGAAGATGTTTGTAAAGGTACAGGTGATGTGAGGGGAAGCTGGAGGATTAGCAGGGGCTTGAAACCAAAGGCCTCCATTGTGATCTCAGGAGGCTGCAAGGTGAACGTGGCTTTTAATCTGGTGATGCCTGATTCGTTATCCGGGATTCCAGACGTAGTAGTCATGCTGCAGTCTGACTTGAGGTCTAAGACGTTTGGCTTTCTCTGACTCACTCCCTGCCACTTCACGGTGAACTGTTCCTCAATGTTCCCACCGGCGGGAGAGCCTCGAATGAGGAGATGTGGCCATTTTGGACTGAGGTGTGTAGGGATTTTCTCGAGGTGGTGAATCTCTGGAATTCTCTTCCTAAGAGATGTGGAGCAGGATCAGTGCAGAGGTCAGTCAGAAATATGGGCGGAGAAGTGACGGATGGAGTTTATCTGGGCAAGTGTGAGGTGTTGCACTTGGGAATGTAAAACGTAAGAGGAAAGTGTACAGTGGAGGAATGTATACAATAGAGTGATATAGGCCATGTGCCGTAAGTGGGGTTCATTTAAAATGCATTCATGGTTGGCACAAACATTGTGGGTCAAAGGGCCTGTTCCTATGCTGTTCTATGTTCTAGGTTCCTGTACCTGGGGTGAACCCCCACACCCCTCTCCCCCTGTACCTGGGTAAATCCCCCCACACCCCTCTCCCCCTGTACCTGGGGTGAACCCCCCAACACCCCTCTCCCCCTATACCTGGGGTGAATCGCCCAACACCCCTCTCCCTTGTACCTGGGGTGAAAACCCCCCCACACCCCTCTCCCCCTGTACCTGGGGTGAATCCCCTCACACCCCTCTCCCTTTGTATCTGGGTTGAAGCAGGGAGAACATTCAAACTACACACCGACAGCACTGGAGGTCAGGATCGGACTCGGACCCCTGGAGCTGGGAGGCAGCCCTGTACCACTGTGCTGCCCTCTAACTCCCTCACCTCTTAAACCTGGAGGGAGATTCACACACTGTGGCTCACCCTCCACCCCGACAGGGACTCTCGACATGACTGCATGTAATCTGGGTTTGTGCCTTGATACTGCACACTGGCATTGCAACAGGGCAATTCGCACTGAGAGACTCAAAGTGAGGTGCTGGCCATTCACCCCCTCTGCTTCATCTTGTCATGCAAAGTGAATCTTGTGTGGGGCAACTTCTGGGAGTCCTTTCTTGTGCAGAGGTTGGGGGGCAGTGATGGGGGAGGAATCCATTGAATCCTCCTGCCTCAACCGTTGCACTGTACTGCTGCCAGCAGATGGCACTCCATGACCAACCTGGGTTTGCTGTCATTGGCCGGCAGCTGATTATGTCACCCTGTGAGTTCGTCCAATTAAGAGTCAAGAGTAGTGAGATTGGAGGAAGGAGCCTTCATGTTGGTGCGACGGTGTGCCAGCTTTTGTTGCTGGTTCCCTGCTCCTTGGTGGGGGAATCGTCCACTTTCCCGTGCATGACTCCCTGCACATGGCCAACTCTGCAGCCGTGATTTGGCGGGACTTGGATTTATACACGGCAACTTTAAGGTGCTCCAAGGCAGGGGAGAAGTCAAACAGTGGCTGGGTCAAGTTGGTTGTTCCAAAGGAGCATCTCTGAGAAGACAAGGACTTGCTGTGTGACAGAGGACTCTCTGATCTCCGGGTTGTTCCCAGGGGGACACACACAGGCAAACACCAAGTGCTGCTGGAAGGTCATTAACTCGGTGAATGACGCCCTTTGGTCTGCCTGAAACTTGGTCTTCCAGCATAGTGAGTGTCCGTAAGGGAATGCTGCTGACTGACATTCCAGGGTGCAGGGGTTTGTGCTGAGGGATGCACTGAAGCTGGGTGCAGCCAATGCTAAGGCTCTGTGGGGAAGGACCACCGACCAGGCTCTTTCTGCTACTGGACATTGAGGGGCTGAGTCCAGTGGGGAAGCCCCTCAAACAATGAAAGGATGCATCACCCCAGAGGGCCACTTGAGTGGCAATGGTGTTATGGTTTAAAAACTAAGTTAACACTACTGAATGTACTTACCATGAAAGTAAAAGGTTTTGCAATGTGTTTTTTCTTTTGCATGTATTTTTTATTAGGAATAAAGTTTATTTCTGAAACAAAACAAAAGAGAATACAGACTTGCTCCTGTTTTGGTGTGAGAACTTCACCAGGTGATTTTTTTTCAGCACATTTAAGAAAGGATATGATATTTATTTATTAAGATAAGATACCTTTATTAGTCATACGTACATTGAAACACACAGTGAAATGCATCTTTTGCATCAAGTGTTTTGGGGGCAGCCTGCAAGTGTCGCCACGCTTCCGGTGCCAACACAGCATGTCCACAACTTCCTAACCTGTACATCTTTGGGATGTGGGAGGAAACCGGAGCATCCGGAGGAAACCCACACAGACAGTGGGAAAACGTACAAACTCCTTACAGACAGCGGCGGGAATTGAACCCGGGTCGCTGGCGCTGTAATAGTGTTACGCTAACCGCTACACTACTGTGCCTGCCCATATGTACATCGAAACACACTGTGAAATACATCTTTTTGCGTTACTGAGTGTTCCAGGGGCAACCCACAAGTGTCGCCACGCTTCCGGCGCCAACATAGCATGCCCACAACTTCCTAACCCGTACGTCTTTGGAATGTGGGAGGAAACCGGAGCACCCGGAGGAAACCCATGGAGACACGGGGAGAACGTACAAACTCCTTACAGACAGCGGCAGGAATTGAACCCGGGTCGCTGGCACTGTAATAGCGTTACGCTAACCGCTACACTACCGTGCTACTTTGCTTTCATAGGAAGTACATTCAGTGTGTTAACTTCTTTTTAAAACATAATACCATTGCCACTCATGTATCCCCCTGGGGTGATTGCACCCTATCGCTGTTTGAGGGACTCAGCCCCTCTGTGTGCGGTAGCAGAAGGAGCCCAGGCTGTTCATTAGAACGCAGAACAAAAAAGAAATAAGTGGCTTCTCCCACCGTTCAATATGATCCCAGTTAATCTGCCCCAAGGCTCAGCTCCTCTTCTGTGCCTGTAACCCTCAGTTCCCCGATCTTTCAAACATTTACTTACGTCCTCTTTAAGCATCCCTCAATGATCTCACACCCACACCCAGTGGAGTACGGGATCCCAAAGACTTGCCACCTTCTGTGAGAAGCCAGCAGTTTTGTTAACCCATGCACGAACAGGCAGGGAATGGAGGGGTATGAATCATGTGCAGGCGGATGGGATTGGTTTAAATTGACATCACGGTGGGTGCAAAATATCGTGGGCCGAAGGGCCTGTTCCTGTGCTGTACTGTTCCGTGTTCTGTGTGTAGGCGAATGGTGGTATCAGGAGGGGTGAGGGGATTCAAAGTCAAAGTCAAAGTCAAAGTTGGGTTTATTGTCATCTGCACAAGTCCTTGTGTGCACAGGTGCAATGAAAAACTTACTTGCAGCAGCATCACAGGCACAGAGCATCAGATAAACACCATTCACAAACAAAAATATAAATTAAACACAAATTATACTCAATTTTCACAAGGAAGAATGCGCTCTGTACTAACTGCACTCACCGTGTAATGAATTGACCTGTACGATCAGTTTGTAAGACAAGTTTTTCACAGTACCTCGGTACAAGTGACGATAATAAACCAATACCAATACCAACACAAATTAGAAGAAAAAACAAGGTCTATTTTAGTGCAAAGTGGTCACAGTGTTGCCACACTGAGGGCTGTACCGGTTGGTTCAAGAGCCGAACGGTTGAATGATAGATACACAATGTTCACATAAATTATAAAAGATTATACTGAAAGAACACAATTAGAACAAAAAACCATTGAAGTGAGAAGTGGTGAAAGTGATCACAGTATTGTTATACTGCATCGTGTATCGTGGTCGAGTTGGTGGGAATCTGTGGAGAACAAAAGCAATGATTTGTGTGGGAATCCTGTAAAGGTGGGGGGAGGAGGCATTGTCCTCAGGGCCGAATGGCCTGTCTGTGTGCTGTGTAACCCTATGACACTGCAACTCTACCACTCACCGAGGACCCATCACTGTCAATATAAGTGGAAAGCAAGAAGTGGGAGGCAGGCAAGATAAGGAAGAACAAGATCCAAGATTAGAGGAACGATAGGTGGAAGTTCCGTCTCGGAGGACAGGAAAGGATTTATAGGCTTTTGTCAGTTACATTAACTATTTGGAATAAAAATCCTAGGGTAAAACTGCGGGCGAAGAATTCCATGCCTTTCTGAACTAACATATCAGCTAGCATCCTTAAGGGAGGGAAAGGAAGGGTTTGCTCTCTTAAAGTGGGTTTAAAACTGAATATTATTACAGTAGATGTTCGGTGGTGCAGCGGTTAGCGTGACGCTATTACAGCGCCAGCGACCCGGGTTCAATTCCGGCCGCTGTCTGTCAGGAGTTTATGCGTTCTCCCTGTGTCTGCGTGGGTTTCCTCTGGGTGCTCCGGTTTCCTCCCACATTCCAAAGACGTACAAGTCAGGAAGTTGTGGGCGTGCTATGTTGGCGCCGGAAGCGTGGCGACACTTGCGGGCTGCCCCCAGAACACTCAACGCAAAAGATGCATTTCACTGTGTGTTTCGATGTACGTGTGGCTAATAAAGAAATATCTTGTCTTAAAAAGTTCTGCTCCTTGGAATTAGAGGATTGTGAGCTGTGATGTATTGTGCATAATAAGCTCTTTATTTTTATTACCATTTAGAAAATCTATTTTAATTGCAGAATAATTTTTGTTTCCTGGGCACCTTATTATTTACCGGTGGAAACTGGGTTAGGCTTTCTGCTTGAATCGGTGCTGCAGACATGCAATTGGTTTCTCACCATACCCTCCACCTCCCTCTCCCTGATATACAGACACCAGCAAATCACTCCTGTCCCTCTCTCATTTCTCCCACCCCTCCCAGCCCGACTCCGGTTCTAACCCCTCACTTGATTGCCCACTCCCCGTGCCTGAGGCCACAGGTCGTTGATCCTCTGACAATCGGAGGCAAGGCTGCCACTGTTTTTAACTGGGGGGTGGACTTCCATGGGAGACGCCATACCCGAGCTTCCACAGTCAGGTTACGGGGAATTGGATGGAGACACAGCCAGTTACTCCCACCACTCCTGATTGCTCTCATTCATACTTGATTTAAGTTGGGGAGTATTCTGAGCAGGTCGGCCGCAAGAGCAGGTCAGAGGTCAGGAATCCTGCGGCGAATAACTCACCTCCCAACTTCCCAAAGCCTGTCCACTATCTACAAGGCTCAAGTCCGGAGCGTGAAGGAACACTCTCCATTTGCCTGAACGAGCGCAGCTTCAACAACGCTCAAGGAGCTTGACACCATACAGGACACAGCAGCCTGCTTGATAGGTACTCCATCCACAACTGTTCACTCACACCACCACTGACGCACAGTAGCAGCAGCTTGTACCAGCTACAGGACGCACTGCAGCAACTCACCGAGAGATAGCAGCTTCCAAACCCACCACCTCTACCAGCGAGGACATGGGCAGCAAGAGTGCTGCCCCCTGGAAGTTGTCCTTCTGGATAGTCAGCTCGGACAGACCAAAGTTGGACCAAAGTATGCACGTTTTGAATGGAAGGGGATTGGAATGTCACCACCTATCCCGACAGCCTCTAAAGCACCTGAACTTACAGTCACTGTTACGGATGTCAGATCAGTCTTCCGGAGAATGAACCTGCGGAAAAAAACTGGCCCAAATGGAAATCCCAGCTGTGTCCTTGGGACCTGTGGGCATCAGTTGGCAGGGGTATTTGCAGACATTTTTAACCTGTCCCTGCTTCAATCTGAGGTCCCCACCTGTTTTAGGAAGACCACTATCGTCCTGGTGCCAAAGAAAAACAAGGTAACGTGCCCTAATGACTACCAACTGGTGGCTCTGACATCCATCACCATGAAGTGCTTTGAGTGGTTGGTCATGGCACACATCAACTTCAGCCTCCCAGACAATCTCAACCCACTGCAATTCACCGATTGCTGAAACAGGTCTACAGAGGACACCATCTCCCTGTCCCTACACTCAGCTCTGGAGCATCTGGACAGTAAAGACACCTACGTTAGACTTTTGTTTATTGACTACAGCTCTGCCTTCAATACTATAGTTCCAAGCAAACTCGTCACCAAACTTGGAGACCCGGACCCAACACCTCCCTCTGTAACTGGATCCTTGACTTTCTGACCAACAGATCGCAATCAGTGAGGATAGGCAGCAATACCTCCAGCATGATTATTCTCAACACTGGTGCCCCACAAGGCTGCGTCCTCAGACCCCTACTCTACTCCCTATACACTCACGATGGCGTGGTCAGATTCTGCTCTAGCTCCATCTACTAGTTTGCAGATGATACCACGTAGTAGGCCGTAACTCAAATAACGATGAGACGGAGTACAGGAAAGAGATAGAGAGCTTAGTGACATGGTGTCATGACAACAACCTTTCCCTCAATGTCAGCAAAACAAAAGAGCTGGTCATTGACCTCAAGAAGGGGGGCAGTGCACATGCTCCTGTTCACATCAATGGTGCTGAGGTCAAGAATGTTGAGAGTTTCAAGTTCCTAGGAGAGAACATCACCAATAGACTGTCCTGGTCCTACCACATAGATGCCACAGCCAAGAAAGCTCACTGGCACCTCTACTTCCTCAGGAGGCTAAAGAAATTTGGCATGTCCCCATTGACCCTCACCAATGTTTATAGTTGAGCATAGAAAGCATCCTATCTGGATGCATCACGGCTTGGTATGGCAACTGCTCTGCCCAGGACCACAAGAAACTGCAGAGGATTGTGGACACAGCCCAGCACATCACGGAAACCAGCTTCCCCTCTGTGGACTCTTGTCTACACTTCTCAGTGCAGCAGTCAACATAATCAAAGACCACCCCCCCTCCACCCCCAACCCCGGACATTCTCTCTTCTCCCCCCTCTCCCATCGGGCAGAATATACAAAAGCCTGAAAGCACGTACCACCAGGCTCAAGGAAAGCTTCTACCCCACTGTTATAAGACTATTGAACAGTCCCCTAGCACAATGAGATGGATCCTTGACCTCACAATCTATCTCGTTATGACCTTGCACCTTATTGTCTGCCTGCACTGCACTTCCTCTGTAACTGTTACACTTTATTCTGCATTCTGTTATTGTTTTCCCTTGTACTACCTAGATGCACTGATGTAATGAAATTATCTGTATGGATGGCATGCAAGGTTTTCACTGTGCCTCGGTACACGTGACAACAATAAACCAATTTACCAATTTACACCTCTCTGTGATTTCCCAATATATATCGCCCTTTAATTCCCACCGACTACTGGGGGGCCTGTGGTACAATCCCATCAAAGTGATTACCCCTTTTTTTATTTCTACCCATGTGACCTTGCTGGACGTTGCCCCCAGAATATCCTCTGTCCATACTGGTGTGATATTCTCTCTAATCAATGGTTCACTCCCCCTCCTCCCTCTCCTTCACCTCTGTCACGCTGGAAGCATTACTATCCCAGGAAATTTGAGCTGCCAATCCTGCCCATACTTTGACCATGCTTCCATAACATTTTGAACATCACAATTCCATGCGCCGATCCATGCTCTAAGTTTATCTGCCATACCTGTCGGACTTCTCAGAATCATCGAGTCAGGCAGCACGGAAACAGGCCCTTCAGCCCAACTCATCCATGCTGACCCTTCATTCAACTAAAAGCTGTTTAGCCTATCAGACCTTGCGCACTCCCCTTCCTGCCCCTATCTGGTCTGTCCACAGGACTTGCTTGCTTTAACCTCTATATTTACCTCAACGTTCTTAACTGAAATCCTATTATTTTGGGTCCCATCCCCTGCCAGACTAGTTTAAGCTCTCCAAAATAACACTAGTAAATCTCCCTGCAAGGATATCGGTCCTTCTCCAGTTACGATTGAACTCATGTCCTGGACCAATAGACACACCTTGAATGTCATGATAGATGACGTAGCCATTGGTATTGGTATTGGTTTATTACTGTGACTTGTACCGAGTTACAGTGAAAAACTTGTCTTGCATACCGATCGTACAGGTCAATTCATTACACAGTGCAGTTACATTGAGTTAGTACAGAGTGCATTGAGGTAGTACAGGTAAAAACAATAACAGTACAGAGTAAAGTGTCACAGCTACAGAGAAAGTGCAGTGCAATAAGGTGCAAGGTCACAACAAGGTAGATCGTGAGGTCAGAGTCCATCTCATTGTATAAAGGAACCATTCAATAGTCTTATCACAGTGGGGTAGAAACTGTCCTTAAGTCTGGTGGTACGTGCCCTCAAGCTCCTGTATCTTCTACCCGATGGAAGAGGAGAGAAGAGAGAATGTCCCGGGTGGGTGGGGTCTTTGATCATGCTAGCTGCTTCACCAAGACAATGAAAGGTTAAGACAGAATCCGAGGAGGGGAGGCTGGTGTCTGTGATGCACTGGGCTGTGTTCACAACTCTCTGCAGTTTCTTGCGGTCCTGGGCAGAGCAGTTGCTGTACTAAGCTGTGATACATCCAGATAGGATGCTTTCTACCGTGCCTCGATAAAAGTTGGTGAGAGTTAAAGGGGACAAACCAAATTTCTTTACCTCCTGAGGAAGTAGAGGCGCTGGTGAGCTTTCTTGGTCATGGCGTCTACATTATCACCTTTCTCTTGATGAGAGCTTGTTGTGCCCAAAACTGACCCATATTACAACACTTCAAAACGTTCTTCATTCAGACTAAAATAATTCGGTTCGTTCCTCTCTCGTGAAAAAGGATTGGGTCGATTAAACTGATATACGTTGGAGCTTAAAAGAACAAGAAGGGCTCTCAGATAAAGTACTAGATGCGGGGAGGATGGTTCTAATGGCCAGGGAGTCTAGGATATGGGGACTGCCTTTTGGAACCATGATTAGAAGAAACCTTTCACCCAGCGAGTGGAAGTCTTTGGGATTCTCTGCCACAGAAGGCAGTGGAGTCAAGTCATTAAATATATTCAAGAAGGAGGTAGATCATAAACACACAAGATACAGGAGCAGAATTAGGCCATTCTGCCCATCTAGTCTGCTCAGCCATTCAATCATGGCTGATTTTTTTCAGCCCCATTCTCCCCCCTTTTTCCAGTAACCCTTATCCCCCATAACCAAACAAGAACCTATCAATCTCTGCTTTAAATACACCCAATGACTTGGTCTCCACAGCCCCCTGTGGCAACGAATTCCACAGATTCACCACCCCCTGGCTGAAGAAATTCCTCCTCATCTAAGTTAAGGATGTCCCTTTATTCTGAGGCTGTGCCCTCGGACCCTAGACTCTCCCACTGATGGAAACATCCTCTCCACGTCCGCTCTATCCAGGCCTTTCAGTATCCGGTAGGTTTCAATGAGATTCCCCCCGTCATCCTTCTGAATTCCATCAAGTACAGGCCCAGAGACACCAAACGCTCCTCATACGTTAAGCCTTTCGTTCCTGGGATCATTGTGAACCTCCTCTGGACCCTCTCCAGGGCCAACACATCCTTCCTTGAGTAGATCTACTTCTTAATGCTGAATGGATCGAGGGAACATGGAGTAAAGGCAGGAATAGCGTACTGAGATGGATGATCTGCCATGATTGCTTTGTCTGATGGTATTGGTACTGGTTTATTATTGTCACTTGTACTGAGGTACGGTGAAAAACTTGTCTTGCATACCGATCGTACAGGTCAATTCATTACACAGTGCAGTTACATTGAGTTAGTACAGAGTGCATTGATGTAGTACAGGTAAAAACAATAACAGTACAGAGTGAAGTGTCACAGCTACACAGAAAGTGCAGTGCAATAAGATGCAAGGTCACAACAAGATAGATCGTGAGGTCAGAGTCCATCTCAACGTATAAGGGAACCGTTCAATAGTCTTATCACAGTGGGGTAGAAGCTGTCCTTGAGCCTGGTGGTACGTGCCCTCAAGCTCCTGTATCTTCTACCCGATGGAAGAGGAGAGAAGAGAGAATGACCCGGGTGGGTGGGGTCTTTGATTATGCTGGCTGCTTCACCAAGGCAGCGAGAGGTAAAGACAGAGTCCATGGAGGGGAGGCAGGTTTCCGTGATACACTGGGCTGTGTCCACAACTCTCTGCAGTTTCTTGTGGTCCCGGGCAGAGCAGTTGCCGTACCAAGCCGTGATGCATCCAGATAGGATGCTTTCTATGGTGCACAGCCTGGAAGGGCCGAATGGCCCTCTCCTGCTCTGATTTTCCATGTCAGCTTTTTCACATCCCCAATTTTAATGGATCCGCCACTGGTGACCACTCCTTCAGCTGCCCAGGCCCTAAACTCTGGATTTCCCTCCTTAAGTCTCTCCACCCATCTCTGCTCCTTCAAGATTCTCCTCGAGATCTTGCTCTTCGACCGAAACTTTTGGCCTTTTTATAGATGCACCATGGAGGGTGTCCTATCCAGATGTATCACAGCTTGGTATAGCAACTGTTCTGACCAAGACCTCAACAAATTGCAGAGAGTTGTGAACGTAGCCATGTCCACATGTTTTAAGACTGTGGGAGCACCCTGGGGAAGCCCACACAGTTATAGGGAGAATGTGCAAACTCCACACAGACAGTGCCCAAGGTCAGGATCGAATATGGTTCAGAAACAGAATCAGAATCAGGTTTATTATCACTGACACATGTCATGAAATGTGTTGTTTTGCGGCAGCAGTACAGTGCAAGACGTAAAATTTACTATAAGTTACCCAAAAATAAATAAATAGTGTGAAAGAGGAATAACGAGGTGGTGTTCATGGGTTCATGGACCGTTCAGAAATCTGACGGCAGACGGGAAGAAGCTGTTCCTGAATCGTTGAGTGTGGGTCTTCAGGCTCCTGTACCTCCTCCCCGATGGTAGTAACGTGGAGAAGATGTCCCGGGTGGTGAGGGTCCTTCGTGATGGATGCCGCCCTCTTGCGGCACCGCCTCTTGAAGATGTCCTCGATGGTGGGGAGGGTTGTGCCCGTGATGGAGCTAGCTGAGTCTACAACCCTCTGCAGCCTCTTGCGATCCTGCGCATTGGAGCCTCCATACCAGGCGGTGATGCAGCCAGTCAGAATGCTCTCCACTGTACATCTGTAGAAATTTGCAAGAGTCTTTGGTGAGATCCCAAATCTCCTCAAACTCCTAATGAAGTAGATCCGCTGGTATGCCTTCTTCTTGATTGCATCATATGGGTCACTGGAGCTCTGAGGGAGTGGTTCTACCCGTTGACCCTCACCAATTTTTACAGATGCACCATAGAAAGCATCCTATCTTGGTGCATCACGGCTTGGGACGGCAACTGCTCTGCCCAGGACCGCAAGAAACCAGAGAGTTGTGGACACAGCCCAGTCTATCATGGAAACCAGTCTCCCCTCCATTGACTCCGTCGACATTACCATCTGCCTCAGGAAAACAACCAACATAATCAAAGACCACACCCACCCCAGTCATTCTCTCTTCTCCCGCTTCCCATTGGGCAGAAGATACAAAAGCCTGAGAGCATGTACTACCAGGCTCAAGGACAGCTCTGATCCTACTGTTCCTTGCTCTTGAATGGACCTCTCGTATGCTAAAGGATGAACTCTTGCTCTCGCAGTCTACCTCGTCACAGCCCTTGCACTTTATCTGTCTACCTGCACCGCACTTTCTCTGTAACTGCAACACAATATTCTGCATTCTGTTTTCCTTTATACTGCCTCGACGTAATCATGTATGGAATGGTCTGTCTAGATGCAGGTAAACAAAAGCTTTCCTCTGATCTTGCTACAAGTGACAATAATAAACCAACACCAATAATTTTGTATATTAGGAGAATCAAAAGATATGATGTTGGCGCAGGAAAGTGGAACTGAGGTGAAAGGTATATTGAACAGCAGAGAATGTATAAGGACCCAGGTATATTCTTATGTTCTGATTTCTTTCTCCATTTTTTCACCTTTAAAATGCTCCACAGAATCAATCTCATTGATTAATTGTGTCTAAATCCTTCTGCAAAAGCAACATGCTGCAGCAATCCAAGATAGAAGCACAAAAAAAACCTGCGAGAAACACTCTGCAGGTAAGGCAGCATCTGCGGAGAGTGAAGCGGAGGTAATGCTTCAGGTAATTGGACTTTCGTCAATAGAGAAAGAAAGTTAATGTTTCGGGTTGCTGTTCTGATGGAAGATCATTGAGCTGAAGTCCTAAGTGCATCCTTCCTGCCACAGATGCTGCCTGACAGATTTCTATAGATGTACAGTGGAGAGCATCCTGACTGGTTGCATCACCACCTGGTATGGAGGCTCCAATGCACAGGATCGAAAGAGGCTGCAGAGGGTTGCAGACTCAGCCAGCTCCATCACCAGCACAACCCTCCCCACCATCGAGGACATCTTCAAGAGGCGGTGCCTCGAGAATGCGGCATCCATCACTGAGGACCCTCACCGTCTGGGACATGCCCTCTTTGTGTTACTTCTATCAGGGAGGAGGTACAGGAGCCTGAAGACCCACACTCAATGATTCAGAAACAGCTTCTTCCCCTCCGCCAGCAGATTTCTGAACGGTCCATGAATCCATGAACACTACCTCATTGTTGCATTCTTTTGCACCATTTACTCTGTAATTTATAGTAATTTTACACCTTTGCACTGTACTGCTGCCGCAAAACAACGAATTTCACGTCACCCAAGTCAGTGATAGTAAATCCGACCCTGATTCTGATTCAGACCTGCCGAATATTTCCAGGTTTGGTCAGCATTGACCTGAAGGGCCTGTTTCTATCTGTACAATGATATGACTCATTTTCCTATTTTACATAATATTGCCTTATTTGGCCTGTGTTTAAACTTAAGAAGCAACTTGAGACGTTGTTCTATTTATACGATGCGGTTGTTTGTGCTACAGTCTATCTAGTTATTGAAGTGCCACATTTTGACCCAGTTCGCTGCATCCCTGTTATCATCATAGAACATAGAACATAGGCCAGAGAACACTGAACAGTACAGCAAAGGAACAGGCCCTTCAGCCCACAATGTTTGTGTCATACATGATGCCAAGTTAAACTAAATCTTTTCTGCCTGCACGTGATCCATATCCCTGCACGTGATCCATATCTCTACACGTGATCCATATCCTTGCACATGATCCATATCCCTGCACGTGATCTATATCCCTCCATTCCCTGTCTGTTCATGTCCCCGTCTAAATGCCTCTTAAACACCTCTATCGTATCTGCCTCCACCACCACCCCTGGCAGCCCGTTCCAGGCACCCACCACTCTCTGTGTAAAATAAAATGCCCCGCACATCCCCTTTAAGCTTTCCCCCCTCCCACCTTAAATGCCTGTCGTTTAGTATTTGCAAATGGTGGCCTGCCCTTGGTACATTCTCTCACCCTAGATGAGCCAGTCTGCGTTACGCCATCTGAACCCCTAAAATTGAGGTTCACGAAGTACTTGGGACCTTTATAGAATGAACGCCATTTTGTCAAATGCTTCCTTTCCAGGTAACTTTAGTTCTACAGGAAGCTTTGAAGGACCCATACAGTGACAGAGAGGACAGAAACAGGCCCTTCGGCCCACCATGTCTCTGCTGGCCATCAAGTACCTATCCATAGTAATCCCATCTACCCGGACTTGGTCCCTAGCCTTCTATGCCTTGGTGATTCAAGTGCTCATCCGGATACTTCGTAAAGTACCCCCATTCCCACACCGACTTGACAGCCATTTTAATTCCCTTCCCCATTCCCACACCAACCTGTTTGTCCTCAGCTTCCTCCACTGTCAGGGTGAGGCTAAACACAAACTAGAGGAACAGCACCTTACATTCTGCCTGGGTCGTCTACAACCCAATGGCATGAACATTGAATTCTCCAACTTCCGGTACCCTGCTCCTCCTCTGTCCCTTTTCTCTCTTCTCCTGATCCACCCAGTCCCCCCTACACCCACCCCAGCCCCCATCACCCTGTTTCCCCTCCTCCACCCACACCATCTGACCCTCACCCACACACCCCTCCCTCTGGGTCCCCTCCCCACCTCACTCCCTTGATTCCATGATCCACCTTCTTCTCCTATCAGATTCCATCTTCTTCAGCCCTTTGTCACTTCTCCCAATCACCTGCCAGCTTCTGGCGCCATTCCATCTCTCCCCCTCACTCAGCTGCCTATCACCCCTCCTCACCTGGATCCACGTCTCACCTGCCGGCCCCTCTCCTCACCTGGATCCACGTCTCACCTGCCGGCCCCTCTCCTCACCTGGATCCACGTCTCACCTGCCGGCCCCTCTCCTCACCTGGATCCACGTCTCACCTGCCGGCCCCTCTCCTCACCTGGATCCACGTCTCACCTGCCGGCCCCTCTCCTCACCTGGATCCACGTCTCACCTGCCGGCCCCTCTCCTCACCTGGATCCACGTCTCACCTGCCGGCCCCTCTCCTCACCTGGATCCACGTCTCACCTGCCGGCCCCTCTCCTCACCTGGATCCACGTCTCACCTGCCGGCCCCTCTCCTCACCTCTTTATATCTCCCCTCTATCTTTAAGTCCAGATGAGGGTCTCCACTGACCTTTTCCCTCCACAGATGCTGCCAAACCAGCTGAGTTCCTTCAGTGTTGCATCAGATTCCAGCACCTGTAGTCTTTTTGTCTCTACTTCTTAAATGTTGTGAGAGTCTCTGCCTCCGTCACCCCCTCAGGCAGTCCGTTCCAGATTCCAACCTCCCTCTGGGTGAAAAAATTCTTCCTTGGATCCCCTTTGAACCTCACCTCTGGCGTTAGATCTCTCTGCCATGAGGAAAAGTCCCTTCCTATCTACACCACATATGTTTCCATACGCCACCTATGCCTCTCATAATTTAGTCCAACTCTATCACGTTCCCCCCTCAGCCTCCTCCAGGGAAAACAAACCCAGCCTCTCCAGTCTCTCCTCATACCTGAAGCACTCCATCCTTGGTGAATCCCCTCTGCACTCTCTCTGGTGTAATCACTAACTTAGAACACAGAACAGTACAGATAAGATAAGATAAGGTATCTTTATAAGTTAAGGTATCTTTATTAGTCACATGTACATCAAAACACACAATGAAATGCATCTTTTGTGTAGAGTGTTTTGAGGGCAGCCCACAAGTGTCGCCACGCTTCCGGCGCCAACATAGCCTGCCCACAACTTCCTAACCCGTACGTCTTTGGAATGTGGGAGGAAACCGGAGCACCCGGAGGAAACCCACGCAGACACGGGGAGAACGTACAAACTCCTTAAAGACAATGGCCAGAATTGAACCCAGGTCGCTGGCGCTGTAAGGCGTTATGCTAACCGCTACACTACCGTGCCTGCAGGCACTTTGACCTACGATGTTGTGCCAAACTAATTAAACTAGTAATTAACCGCCTAACTAAACTAATCCCTTTGCCGACACAATGTCCGTATCCCTCCATTCTCTGCATATCTATGTGCCTATCCAAGAGCCTTTTAAACCCCTCTATCGTATCTGCCTCCACCACCACCCCCTGCAGCGTATTCCAGGCACCCATCACCCTCTGCCCTGCACATTTTCCTATAATGTTTGGATACTTCGTAAGTGTTGTGGGGGTCTCTTGCTTCCATGCCCCCTTCAAGCAGTGCATTCCTGATTCCAATCATCTTCCGGGTGGAAAAGCTCTGCCTCAGATCTCCTCCAAACCTCCTATCCCTCACTCTTTAACCCTGATCCACGGACACAGCTGGGCAAAGGCTGAGGTTCAGTTTGCCGCCCCTTGGTTTTTCAGGGGTTGAGCGGCTCCACTAATTGGGTGATCGGATGGGATGGCGGGTGGGTTCTGAAAGTCTAAAGTCGAGTTTATTGTCATCTGCACAAGTCCATGTGTGCACAGGGGCTTTACTTGCAGCAGCATCAGAGGCACATTGCATTAGAGACACAACATTCACAAGAAAAACATTATACAAAATTCTAAGATCTCTTTATTAGTCACGTGTACGTTGAAACACACAGTGAAATGCATCTCTTGTGTAGAGTGTTCTGGGGGCAGCCCGCAAGTGTCACCACGCTTCCGGCGCCAACATAGCACGCCCGCAACTTCCTAACCCGTACGTTTTTGGAATGCGGGAGGAAACCGGAACACCCGGAGGAAACCCAGCCAGACACAGGGAGAGTGTACAAACTCCTTACAGACAGCGGCTGGAATTGCACCCGGGTCACTGGCGCTGTAATAACGTTATGCTAACCGCTAACCGTGCCTGCCCTGATACAGGAAAGAACACAATTAGAACAGAAAAAATAAAATCCATTGTAGTACAAAGTGGTCATAGTGTTGCTGTACTGAGGTAGTGATTAGGGATGTGCCGGTTGGTTCAAGAACCAAATGGTTGAAGGGAAGTAGCTGTTCTTGAACCTGGTGGTGTGGGACTTCGGGCTTCTGTACTTCCTGCCCGATGGTAGCTGCAAGAAGATGGCATGGCCCGGATGATGGGGATCTTTGATAATAATGGCAGGATACTGGGTAGTGTGGAGGAACAGAGGACTCTGGGGGTTCATATCCACAGATCCCTGAATGTTGCCTCACAGGTGGATAGGGTAGTTAAGAAAGCTTATGGGATGTTAGCTTTCATAAGTCGTGGGATCGAGTTTAAGAGCCGCGAGGTAATGATGCAGCTCTACAAAACTCTGGTTAGACCACACTTAGAGTACTGTGTCCAGTTCTGGTCACCTCATTATAGGAAAGATGTGGAGGCATTGGAAAGGGTGCAGAGGAGATTTACCAGGATGCTGCCTGGTTTAGAGAGTATGCATTATGAGGACAGACTAAGGGAGCTAAGACTTTACTCTTTGGAGAGAAGGAGGATGAGGGGAGACATGATAGAGGTGTACAAAATATTAAGGGGAATAGATAGAATGGACAGCCAGCGCCTCTTTCCCAGGGCACCAATGCTCAATACAAGAGGGCATGGCTTTAAAGTAATGGGTTGGAAATTCAAGGGAGATATCAGAGGAAGGTTTTTTACCCAGAGAGTGGTTGGGGCATGGAATGCGCTGCCTGGGGCGGTGGTGGAGGCAGGTACATTGGTCAAGTTCAAGAGATTACTAGATAAGCATATGGAGGAATTTAAAATAGAGGGATATGTGGGAGGAAGGGGTTAAATAGTCTTAGGCGAGGTTTAAAGGTCAGCACAACATTATGGGCTGAAGGGCCTGTATTGTGCTGTACTGTTCTATGATTCTATGATGTTGCCTTCTTGAGGCAGCGCCTCCTGTAGATGCTCCCGATGGTGGGGAAAGATGTGCCCATGATGTATTGGGCTGAGTCCACTACTCTCTGCAGCTTCTTACGTTCCTGCGCATTCAAATTGCCGTCCCAGACCATGACGCAACCAGTCAGGATACTTCCAACAGTGCATCAGTAGAAGGTTGTTAGAGTGTTCGCTGACAAGCCGAACCTCCTCAACCTTCTAAGAAAGTGAAGATACCAGCGTGCCATCCTTGTGAGTGCATCCATGTGCTGGGCCCAGGACAGGTCCTCCTTATGCTAATACCCAGGAATTTAAATCTGCTGACCCTCTCCGCCACTGCTGTAGGACTGGTGAGGCACTTGGAGAAATTCCCTGGGCACAGTTTGTTCTCCAATGTGTCCCATCCCACTGGCAATTGCCTTCCGCAACAATTCTCCTGGAATTTCATTCCAGCTCTCAGCAGGCTTGCTGGGGATTGGGCTGCAGCTTTGCCAACAAGCGGCACGTTCCTTTGAACACGAGGCAGAGTAGTGCAAACCAGTGCAGTACTGAGGGAACGCTGCATGGTCGAGGTGACACTTCACAGATGATGCATTTAACATTTAACCCCTCCCCTCCTTTCACCCCCCCTTTAAACCCCCATTCCTGTGGCCCCCTTGCCCCTCCTCTTTCCCCTCCCCACCCTCATGACCTGCCCATCTATACCCCACCTTCCCTTTATTCCATGGTCCACTGCTCTCTCCTACCGGATTCCTTCTTCTGCAGCCCTTTGCCTCTTCCCTATCAGCTTCTTACATCTCCCCTCCCCCTCCACTCACCTACCTCCCCCTCCCTCCCCCTCACCTGGACTCACCTATCGCCTGCACTCCCCTCCACCTCCCCCACCTTCTTATTCTGGCTTCTGCCCTCTTCCTTTCTGGTCCTGATGAAGGGTCTCGGCCCGAAACGTCGACTGTTTATTTCCCTCCATGGATGCTGCCTGACCTGCTGAGCTCCTCCAGCATTTTGTGTGTATAAAATTTATGTTAAATTAAATTTTATATTTGTCATGTTTGTAATGCACTGTGCTGCTGCAAAAAAGCTAATTATCCTGGCATTTAGACCCTGGGTGTCCGTGCCCATGACAATAAACTTGAACTTGAACTCCAGCGAGCTGGGTTCAGTCCTGACCTCTGCTGCTGTCCGTGTGGTGTCTGCGCATTCTCCCACATGGGTTTTCCCCAGATTCTCCAGCTTCCTCCCACATCCCAAATGTGGGAGGTTCATTGGTGACTCTAAATTGCCCCTCGAATGGACACTGGGGCCTCAGGCTGAGTTGGAAGATCAGCCACGATCTCACTGGATGGCAGAACAGGTGCGAGGGACTGAGTGGCCTACTCTGTGTTCTACACGCCTCACCTGAGAGCAGGAACCTCTGACAAGGCAGCACTCCCTCAGACCACATCTTGGGAGCAGGGACACAACAAATCAGACTGGACTGGACCATCAGACCACATCATAGGAGCAGGGACACAACAAATAATAACATTTCCTCCGACAGACTGTGCTGTATTCTGTACCTTAACAAGGACAGGACAGGGGTTACTCTCCTCAACACCAGGATAAACACCCTCTCACCTTCAAGGGGCAAGTTGTTTGCCGGGAGAATGCCTAGATTGTGCTGCCAGGGGTGGTGGTGGGAGCAGATGTGAGAGAGTGCTTAAGATTTACGAGGATGTTGCCAGGACTCAAGGGCCTGAATTATAGGGAGAGCTTGGACAGGCTAGGACTTAATTCCTTGGAACCTAGGAGACTGAGGAGCGACCTGATAGAGGTGTATAAAATCATGAGGGGCATAGATAGGGTGAACGCACACAGTCTTTTTGCCAGTGTTGGGGAATCAGAGGGCACAGGTTTAAGGTGAGAGGGGAAAGATTTAATAGGGTCCTGAGGGGCAACTTCATGCAGAGAGTGGTGGGTATATGGAAGGAGCTGCCAGAGGAAGTGGTTGAGGCAGGTTCAATAACAACATTTAAAAGACACTTGGACAGGTACACGGATAGGAAAGGTTTAGAGGGATATGAGCCAAACGCAGGCAATTGGGACTAGCTTAGATGGGCGTCTTGGTCAGCATGGACCAGTTGGGCCGAAGGGCCTGTTTCCCTGCTGTATTACCCTGTGCCTCGATGATATTGGCGGCGAAGAGGCTTTCAGATCGGCGCAGGAATGTGCAGGGAATTGAGGGGGATGGATCATGTGCAGGCAGAAGGGATTTAGTTTAATTTCGCATCAGCAACATTGTGGGCCGAAGGGCCTGTTCTCGTGCTGTAACTGTTCCAGGTTCTATGGTCCCATTTCAGGGGATTTTATTAACATAATCTCCACCCGCTCTCCTTCCGATTGGAAGGCAGCGCGTTTGGTTTCCACCGAGCTGGATGCTTTGGGCGCATTATCAGAGGGGGGGGGGGGAGAGTGTTGCTTCATCTGATCCAGAGCTCTCCTGCTCCCCACACTCACGGCTGGGGTACCGGTGGAGGAGGGAGAGAGGGAGGGAGAGGGAGAGGAGGGAGTGGCGGAGGAGGGAGAGAGAGAGAGGGAGGGAGATTTCACTCTCCATGTAATGAACAGCCCCTCTCTGTCACCGCCCGGGAGACGTGACTTGACTCCAGAGTCTCCCAACGCGTCCAGGTGAAAACAAGACACATCCACGGTGGGTGAAATCTCGGAAACTTTGCGCCTCGCTCTGTGCACCGCGGTCTGTTTGGGGTGGGTGGGTGGCTTGGGGGGTGGGTGGGGAGCCGAGAGGAGGGAGAGGGGGAATTCCCACAGTTTCGCAGCTGCCACCGTCCAGCGATGCTTGGCAGCCGGAGAGCGGTGAACCTGCTGGGGAGGGAGGGAGGGAGGGAGGGGGGTGGGGTGTTCGGAGAACAGTTCAAGCGGGCTCCTCTCCCCCTTCCTCCCGCCGAGCCTCAACACCCCACCCCGCTTCTTGCAACTCTTCCCCGTTATTATCTCTTATCTGTGCTCCCCCCCCCCCCTCCCCAAGCGCCAATGGTTATTTGTTGCAATGGTTGGGGATTTATTTTGTCTGTGTGACCCAGACTCTGTGCATGTTGTGTACCCAGAGGGAGAGGTTGGTTTTGTGTTTGTCTGTTTTGGCTAGGGTGCATTTTTGATGTGTTCAGCATTATCGAACCCCCCCACCACCACCACCACCTCTCTCTCTCTCACACACACACTGCAGACACCACACACATAGAAATGATGCGGAGTGAGGAATTTCTGCTCCGTTCCTCTTCCCCAGTTAATTTATTGCTATTTGGAGCAGAGCACAGTCTATCCTTCCCTGCAACAGAGCAGACACCCCCTCCTCCTCCTCCTCCTCCTCCTCCAGCCCTTGCCCCCCCCCCCCTTCTTCCGAGTGGCTGGGAACCGAACGGCGTGAAGTACAAGGCGTTCAGGAGGGCGAGTGTGTGCAGGGATCAGAGGGGAAGCCGTCCCGGTGCTGGGCTGGAGGAGCGCCTCGCACTGTGGAGCCGCCGGAGTTTTTACAATGACGGGGTTTGTGTTCGCAGGGAGAGAGCGCACGGTCCAGCAGCAAGGCGAAGGGCGCAGCTATCGGTCAGACACTCCCCCTGTGCGTTTTAAACGCGGAGGAATGCAGGATTTCCATCACTATTTTCCTAAAGGGAGGGGGGGGGTGGGTGTTCTGGGAGAGTTGTGCGGATTCACACACACACACACACACACACACACACACACACACACACACACACACACACACACACACACACAAAACCTTCCTCCCCATCCACATAAACGAAAGGGACTCCCACTCCCTCCCCTCCCCCTCTCTCCCCCTCCCTTCCCCCTCTCTTCCCCCTCTCTTCCCCCCTCTCTTCCCCCCTCTCTTCCCCCCTCTCTTCCCCTCTCTCTTCCCCTCTCTCTCCCCCTCTCCTCTCTCTCCCCTTCCCCTCTGTCCCCCTCCCCTTCTCCCCCTCCCCTCCTCCACTCCCCTCCCCTCCCCTCCCCTCCTCCCCTCTCCCCTCCTCCCCCTCCCATCGCCTGGTGGGATCTTGCCATTGCCATTCCCATGCATTCCACCATCGGCTGAGGTGTGCTCTGGGACTCCTTGTGTGTGTGGGGGTGGGGGAGGGGAAATGCCTCACGGGTCCAAAACAACAAAAAAAGGTTGCATTTCGCTGGCGCCGATCACGCCCCCTACCAGGGTGTCGGTGGGCTGATGGAGAGAGGCTTTGGGCAGTGCGGTCACTGCTGTGGAGGGTGCGGTGTCCAATGTTGCGCTGAGTGGATCCCACGGGAGTCAGCAGTCGGGTGACCTGTGTATGGTTCAAGGATAATGATAGTTCAGGGCACCAGCAGTAACCAGACAGACATGACCTCAGAGAATGGTCACGTCCTTGGTTTCACATTGCACAGGAAAGGTGACACCTGGTGCAGTGTGCGTTCACTCAGTTCAACCGTCCATTGGCAGCCTGGGTGTAACATCCGCTTTAGAATCTTAGAATTGTATCACATTGAACATAGAACGTTACAGCACAGTACAGGCCCTTTGGCCCACGATGTTGTGCCGACATTTTATCCTGCTCTAAGACCTATCTAACCCTTCCCTCCCACATAGCCCTCCATTTCTCTATCATTCATGTGTCTATCTAAGAGTCTCTTAAATGTCCCTAATGTATCTGCCCCACAACCTCTGCTGGCAGTGCGTTCCACGCACCCACCACTCTCTGTGTAAAAAAGAAACTTACCCCTGACGTCCCCCTTCTATCTTCCTCCAATCACCTTAAAATTGCACCCTCGTGTTAGCCATTGTCGCCCAGGGAAAAAGTCTCTGACTGTCCACTCGATCTATGCCTCTTATCATCTTGTACACCTCTATCAAGTCACCTCTCATCCTCCTTCTCTCCAAAGAGAAAAGCCCTCGCTCGTTCAACCTATCCTCATAAAACATACTCTCCAATCCAGGCAACATCCTGGTAAATCTCCACTGCACCCTCTCTAAAGCTTCCACATCCTTCCTACAATGAGGCAACCAGAACTGAACACAATACTCCAAGTGTGGTCTAACCAGAGTTCTATAGAGCTGCAACATCACCTCGCGTCTCTTGAACTCAATACCCCGACTAATGAAGGCCAACATTCCAGACGCCTTCTTAACAACCCCATCGACCTGCGTGGCAACCTTGAGGGATCTATGGACGTGGACCCCAAGATCCCTCTGTTCCTCCACACTGCTAAGAGTCCTGCCGTTAACCTTGTATTCTGCCTTCAAATTCGATCTCCCAAAGTGTATCACTTCACACTTATCCGGGTTGAACTCCATCTGCCACTTCTCAGCCCAGCTCTGCGTTCTAATCGATGTCCCATTGTAATCTACAGCAACCTTCTACACTAACAGCAACCTTTTACCCTCTTGGACCATCTCATCCATGCGGACCCTAACGCCAATCCACAGTAATTCCAATTTATATTAACAACATTTCAAAGTCAAGTTTATATATGCACAGGTGCAATGAAAATCTTACTTGCAGCAGCATTACTTTGGATAAGAAAGGTTCAGAGGGATATTGGCCAAATGTGGGCAAATGCGGCTAGCTTAGATGGGAATCTTGGCCGGCATGGACCTGTTGGGACGAAGGGCCTGTTTCCGTGCTGTATTACTCTATGACTCTGACTCTATTTGCCTGCATTAGGCCCATATCCCTCTAAGGATCCAAATACCTGCCCAAACACCTTTTAAATGCTGTAGTGGTAGCTGCTCATTGGTGTTTAGACTTCTGTGGTTTGCAGAGACATACAGCGAGTTGTCTGAATGGCAAACGCTTGTATCTCCAACCTGTGCCAATCTGACCCCACCCCTGCGGGTTGCAAACACCTTGGGTTAAAACATTGGTTAGGCCGCAGCTGAAGTACTGTGCGCAGACTTGGTCACCACACATTAGGAAGGCTCTGATTGCACTGGCGAGGGTGACCGTTTCGTAGAGCACCTGCCCTCCGTCCGTAACCGCGATCTGCATCTCCCCGTTGCCAGGCACTTCGACTCCCCCTCCCACTGCATCACAGATATGTCAGGCCTCGGCCTCCTCCACCGCCAGGGGAAGTCCAAGCGCAGACTGGAAGAACAGCACCTCATTTTCCATCTTGGGACCTTACAACCTAACGGGATGAACATCGAATTCTTCCACTTTAAGTAAACCCAACCCCCCGCCATGCCTCTTCTTTTCTTCCTTTTCCTAGTCTATCTCTCTTTTTTCACCTCACATATATTTTTCCTACCCTCCCCCCCCATGGGGTGCCTGCCTCCACACCTTTGACCCATCCCCCGGTGGATCTGCTCTCCCCTCCTCCCCCGCACCTGCCCATCACTATCTCTTACCTGCATCTACCTATCACCACCCTGTGCCCACCCCGCCTCCCCTCTTCTGTCCACCTATCACTGCTCTGCTTTTCCCTCCTGTATATTGGGCTTCCCCTTTTCCTATCTTCAGTCCTGAAGAAGGGTCCTGACCTGAAACGTTGACTCCCTGCTTTTCTCCACAGATGCTGCCTGGCCTGCTGTGTGCCTCCAGCATCTTGTTGCCTTTTTATCCAGATTCCAGTATCTACAGTCCTTTGTTTCCTGAGACTTCTCAGGACATTGCCTGGGATGTAGTGTTTCAATAATGAGGAGAGACTGGAAGCAGTGGGCTTGTTTTCCTTGGAGCAGAGAAAACCGAGGGGAGACCTGATGGAGGTGTACAAGGTTATGAGGCCATTGATAGGACGGCTAGTGAGAAATCCTCCTGCTTAGCAGAAGGGTCTATATCCAGAGGGCATATTTTAAGACAAGAAGTAAATTGGTAATTGGTTTATTATTGTCACAGTGAAAATTTTGCATGCTATCCATACAGATCATTTCATCACATCAGTGCATTGAGGTAGTACAAGGGAAAACAATAATAGAATGCAGAATATGGTGTTACGGTTACAGAGAAAGTGCAGTGCAGGCAGACAATAAGGTGCAAGGCCATAATGAGGTAGATTGTGAGGTCAACAGTCCATCTAATTGTACTAGGGGACCGTTCAATATCCTTATAACACCAGGATAGAAGCTGTCCTTGAGCCTGGTGGTACGTGCTATCAGGCTTTTGTACCTTCTGCTCGATGGGAGGGAGGAGAAGAGAGAATGTTCGGGGTGGGTGGGGTCTTTGATTATGTTGGCTGCTTTACCAAGGCAGTGAGAAGTGTAGACAGAGTCCACAGAGGGGAGGCTGGTTTCCGTGATGTGCTGGGCTGCGTCCACAGCTCTCTGCAGTTTCTTGCGGTCCTGGGCAGAGCAGTTGCCGTACCAAGCCGTGATGCATCCAGATAGGATGCTTTCTATGGTGCATCTGTGGTAGGAGTTTTAGAGGGGATTTGAGGAAGAACTTTTTTTATCCAGAGGGTGACTGGAATCTGGAAAACACACCTGAGTGGGTGGTGGGGTAAAGTTCTCTCAGAACATTTAAGAAGTATTTAGATGAATACTTGAAACTCTATGGTATAGAACACTATGGACCATGTGCTGGAAAATAGGATTAGTATACATAGGTAGACATGACTTGCATGGACACGATGGGCTGAAGGGTCTTTGTGGAACACTTCCTGATGAAGTTCCTCTACCAATGGTCTTAATCAGCACTGCATAGCTATTGTTGGGTCTGGAACGGCACAGGATTCACATGAATGCAGTGTATCTTCAGCAGACTGTATTTAAACCGCACACTACTGCAAATAGTCTACAGAAACTACTTACTCACTAGACTCTTTGAAACCCTGCATTATAGAGAACAGTCTGCAGTCTATCGGCAAAGAATTTCTACAGGCAACAGTGAAAAGAAGGAGTGAACACGAAAACTACAGCAGCATCTCCCAATAAGTGATTTCCCCAGGGAAGGACAGTGGATAAAGGAGAGCTACATATAAATTAAATGTGAGTAACTTACAACCGTGTTGTCCTGGGTTAATTGGAATTGGTTTATTATTGTCACATGTGCTGAGATACAGTGAAAAACTTTGTTTTGCCTGCCATCCATGCAGATCATTTCAAAATATGAGTACGTCGAGGTAGTACAAAGACAAAAACAATAACAGAATGCAGAATATAGTGTTACAGTTACAGAGAAAGTGCAGTGCAGGTAGATAATAAAATGCAAGGGCCACGTCGAGGTAGATTGTGAGGTCAAGAGTTCATCTTTAATGTACAAGAAGTCCATTCAAGAGGGATAGAAACTGCCCTTGAGCCTGGTGGTACGTGCTTTCAGGCTTTTGTATCTTCTGTCCGATGGGAGGGGGGAGAAGAGAGAATGTCTGGGGTGGGTGGGGGTCTTTGATTACGCTGGCTGCTTTACCAAGGCAGCGAGAAGTGCAGACAGAGTCCATGGAGGGGAGGCTTGTTTTCACGATGGACTGAACTGTATCCACGATTCTCTGCAATTACTTTACTGAGCTGGCATGTGTCCCTGCTTATAAAGGTTGGTTTGGTATTGGTTTATTATTGTCACTTGTACCGAGGTACAGTGAAAAACTTGTCTTGCATACCGATCGTACAGGTCAATTCATTACACAGTGCAGTTACATTTGGGTTAGTACAGAGTGCATTGATGTAGTACAGGTAAAAACAGTAACAGTACAGAGTAAAGTGTCACAGCTACAGAGAAAGTGCAGTGCAATAAGGTGCAAGGTCACAACAAGGTAGATCGTGAGGTCATAGTCCATCTCATCGTATAAGGGAACCGTTCAATAGTCTTATCATAGTGGGGTAGAAGCTGTCCTTGGTCTGGTGGTACGTGCCCTCAGTCTCCTGTACCTTCTACCCGATGGAAGAGGAGAGAAGAGAGAATGACCCGGGTGGGTGGGGTCTTTGATTATGCTGGCTGCTTCGCCAAGGCAGCGAGAGGTAAAGACAGAGTCCAAGGAGGGGAGGCTGGTTTCTGTCATGCGCTGGGCTGTATCCACAATTCACTGCAGTTTCTTGCGGTCCTGGGCAGAGCATTTGCCGGACCAAGCCGTGATGCACCCAGATAGGATTGTGATTCTGTCTCCCAGTGACGGTGTGGCTCGAGGGCAGCACTCTCACTTCTGAGTCAACTTCAAGTCTCACTCTAGAGGCTTAAACACACAGACTGGAGTGACAGTTCAGCCTGGGGCACTGTAAGAATTGCCACCTTCCAGATGAGACCCTGTCAACATCTTGGACATAAAAGATCTCCTCCACCATTTTCACAAGGGCAAGGCAGTTGTCGCTTATAATGGCCAGTTTTTATCACTCAGTCTCATAAACAAATGGTCACATCTTCATTACATAGCTTTAGCTTGCTGTGTACAAATTGAGTCACAGAGTCATAGAGAGATACAGCATGGAAACAGGCCCTTCGGCCCACTGAATCTGTGCTGACCAACAAGCACCCATTGTTACTCTAATCTGACTCTATCCCATTTTACCCTCTCCACACTCCCATTAGGCTCCACAGATCCTACCACTCACCTACACACAAGGGGCAATTTCCAGCGGCCAATTAACCTACAAGCACATTTTTAGTGATGTGGAATGAAACCGGGACACTTAGAGGGAACCCACGCGGTCACAGGGAGAACGTGCAAGCTCCACACAGACAGCGCCCGAGGTCAGGATCGAACCCGGATCCTTTGAGCTACGAGGCAGTAGATCTAGTAGCTATGCCACCGGTGGCAGTGTTTCCTACATTATAAGGACACTTCTTGAAAGTACATGAAAAACACGATGATGCTGGAGGAACTCAGCAGGCCAGGCAGCATCAGTGGAGACAGCATTCCATGTGTTGACAGCACTCCACGGATGCTGCCTGGCCTGCTGAGTTCCTCCAGCATCATCGTGTTTTTCATCGAGATTCCAGCATCTGCAGTCCCTTGAAAGTACAGTACATCATTGATTGAGTTATCATAGAACATAGAACAATACAGCACAGGAACAGGCCTGTGACATCTGTGCTGACCACAATGCTGACTTAAACTACACATCTGCCTGCACGTGGACTATCTCCCTCCATTCCCTGCCTGTTCACGTGCCTGTGTGATGCCTCCAAGATGTTGCTATGTTCCACTGCTGGCACATTGCAGGCACATTTCACTTTCTGTTCAGAGTAACCTGCTTGAGTTTTTTGACAGGGTGACGAGAGAGACTGATGAAGGTAGAGCTGTGGATGTCATCTATATGGACTTCAGTAAGGCATTTGACAAGGTCCCACATCATTGGTTAATCAAGAAAGTTTGGATGCATGGGGTCAGTGGAGAATTGGTTATGTAGATCCAGAACTGGCTTGCCCACAGAAGATAAAGGGTGGTGGTTGAAGGGACTTATTCGGGCTGGAGGCCTGTGAGTAGTGGTGTTCCGCAGGGATCTGTGCTGGGACCTCTGCTGTCTGTGATGTACATAAATGACCTGGACGAGTATGTTGATGGGTGGGTTAGTAAGTTTGCAGACGATACCAAGATTGGTGGAGTTGTGAATAGTGTAGAAGACTGGTGATGGATACAGCGTGATATAGATCAGTTGCAGATGTGGGCAGAGAAATGGCAGATGGAGTTTAACCCAGGTACATGTGAGGTTTTGCACCTTGGTAGGACTCATGTCAAGAGGCAATGCACTCTTAAGGGGAAGACCCTTAACAGTGTTGAAGAGCAGAGAGATTTTGGGGTGCAAATCCATGACTTATTGAAAGTGGCTATATAGGTAGACAGGGTGGTTAAGAAGGCTTATGGAATGCTTGCTTTCATTAATTGGGGTATTGAATACAGGAGTCAAGCTGTTATGATGCATCTCTGTAGAACTCTGGTTAGGCTGCATTTAGAGTATTGCGTGCAATTCTGGTCACCTCACTATAAGAAGGATGTCGAGGCTTTAGAGAGGGTGCATAGGAGGTTTACTAGGATGCTGCCTGGATTAGAGGGCATGTGCTATCAGGAGAGGCTGGACAAACTTGGGCTCTTTTCTCTGGAGCGGCAGAGGCTGAGGGGTGATCTGTTGGAAGTGTATAAAATTATGAGGGAAATAGATAGGGTGGACAAGCAATATCTTTTTCCCATTATTGAGCGATCCAATACCAGAGGGCATGCATTTAAGGTGAGAGGGGGTAGGTTCAGAATAGACGTGAGGGGTATGTTTTTCACTGAGAGAGTGGTAGATGCCTGGAATGCGTTGCCTGATAGGGTGGTGGAGGCAAATTCATTGGGGGCTTTGAAGAGGGGCTTGGATGGGCACATGGATGAGAGGAAAATAGGGGGGATATGGGCATTCTGTAGGTCGGAGGGATTAGCTATGTTAGCACAACATTGTGGGCCGAAGGGCCTGTTCCGTGCTGTATTGTTCTATGATCTAATACTTGCCGCTTTCAACTCTCCCCCTCTCATCTTAAAGCTGTGTTCTCTAGTATTTGACATTCCCACCCTGGGAAAGAGATTCTGACTGTCTACTCTATCTCTGCCTCTCGTAATTTTATAAACTTCTATCAGGTCTCCCCTCAGCCTCCGACGCTCCAGAGTAAACAACCCAAGTTGTCCAACCTCTCCTTATAGCTCATACCCTCTAATCCAGGCAGCATCCTGGTGAACCAATTCTGCTCCTTCTCCAAAGCCTCCACATCCTTCCTGTAATGGGGGCGACCAGAACTGTGCGCAATACTCTAAATGTGGCCTGACCAAAGTTTTATACAGCTGCAACATGACTTCCCAACTCTTATACTTAATGCTCCGACTGATGTAGGCCGCTGTTGTTGTGACAGTAGAAGGGACAATCAAGGCACAGCAAGATTCCACAACATAACATTAGTGAAGGATCTGACTTGCACTTCCTGTGACTTGTGGAGCGATGAACATTCACCAGGGCACTGCTGATCCTTCTTCGTGGAGTTTTTCTTGTGAACCAGGTCACAGATAGGGCTTTGCCTCAACGACTCACTTGGAAGTTGTTGCTGCCAACGTTGCAGCACTAGTTCAGCCCTGTGTTATAACTCAGAGCATGCGGGTACCTCCAAAATGCCAGTCTGGTGGGCTGGAACATCAAGAGGTTCAAACATCCCAAGGTCACTGGGCTCTGAGTTTCTGTGGAAATGGAAGAAAAAGTCCAGGGCAAGAACCATTCCCAGCACTTCATCTCAGGAACTAATTGCACTGGTTTAGAGGGATATAGAGTCATACAGCACGGAATCAGGCCCTTCGGCCCAACTGGTCCATGCTGACCAAAATTTTCCTCTAAGCTAGTCCCATTTGCCCGTGTTTGGCCCATATCCCTCTAAACCTTTCCTGTCCATGTACGCATCCAAGTAACTTTTAAATATTGTTAAGGTACCTGTCTCAACCACTTCCTCTGGCAGCTCATTCTATATACTGACCATCGACTGGGTGAAGAAGTTGCGCCTCAGGTTGTTATTAAATCTCTCCCCTCTCACCTTAAACCTATGCCCTCCAGTTTTTGATTCCCCAACCCTGGGAAAAGACTGAGTGTATTCACCCTGCGTCCATGCCCCGCAAGGATATGGGCCACACAACGGGGAAATGGGACCAGCTCAGGTAGACAACTTGGTTGGCATGGACGGGTTAGGCCGAAGGGCCTGTTTCCCTGCTGTGTACTCTATGGTCCGATTTCCAATAGGATAGGAACAATGCCATGGGTAAGCGTGAAGTTTTGGATGAATAAATATCATCATTCATATTTCTCATGACACATAAGGGTACCATTTGGCCCATTGAACCTATGCTGGTTCTCAAAGCAATCCACTCAGTTTCCAGTCTCTCTTACTTCCCTGTAACCCATTCTCTCTCAGATGCTCATCAACTTGCCCCTGATTCATCTGCCACCTACCAACACCAAGAGCAACACACAGCACCCAATGAACCTTCCAACCCGCACTGGGTCATTGGGTGCACGTAACCGCAGAGACGATAAGAGGAAAATATAGCAAATTGTCAGCAAGTTGATGCATTCTGTGCCGGTTGCTGCTTGAGTGTTAGCTTGGAGGGAAAAGGTATGGTGTTTGATTGGCTTGTTTCACACTGATTATTAGCTGAGAGATTTCTCTGCAACCTTGTGAATGGAGGCGGATTCTAGAGTCATTAAATACTTCTCGAAACTTTCAGGGGCTTCTCCTGAGAGCAGGCAGCATCATTGTTTTTTTTTCAGCAGTGTGATGCAATATGTGTTTGAGTAATTTGAGATTGTATGCCTGGGAGGAACAGGTAAGTTTCTGTGTCTGGTTCATTGCTTTGTTGAATTGATTGAGTCATAGGTCGTGGATTTATAGAATTTGTTGCCACGTACAGCTGTGGAAGCCCGATCACTGGGGGTGTTTAAGGAGGAGATTGATAGGTATCTAATTAGTCAGGGTATCAAGGAATATAGGGAAAAGGCCGGGAATTGGGGTGAGACGGGAGAATAGTTTAGCTCATGGTGAAGTGGCGGAGCAGACTCGATGGGCTCAATGGCCTACTGCTGCTTTGTCTTGTGATCTTGTGATAGAGTCTTACAGCATAGAAACAGGCCCTTTGGCCCAACTCATCCATGCCAATTGTGTTGCCAAGCGATCTAGTCACACCTGCCTGTGTTTGGACCAAAGCCCTCCGAACCTCTCCAATCCATGTACTTGTCTAGACAGCTTTTACACATTGCTAGTGTGCCTGCCTCAACCACTACGGTCCAGGCAGCATCCGTGGAGAAAAGCAGACAGTCAACGTTTTTCATCTAGATTCCAGCAACTGCAGTCCTTTGTTTCTCTGCCTCAACCACTATTTCTGGCAGCTCATTCCAAATACACACCACCTTTTGCGTGAGGAAGCTGCCCCTGATGTCCCTTTTATATCTCTCGCCTCTGATCTTAAACCTGCACCCTCTTGTTTTTAGCACCCCCTCCCCAGGAAAAAGACGACGTGTTTTCGCCCCTCATGATCATGGGTGACACGGTGGTGTAGCGGTTAGCGTAAGGCTATTACAGCGCCAGTGACCCGGGTTCAAATCCAGCTGCTGTCTGTAAGGAGTTTGTACGTTCTCCCCGTGTCTGCGTGGGTTTCCTCCGGGTGCTCTGGTTTCCACCCACATTCCAAAGACATATGGGTTAGGAAGTTGTGGGCGTGCTATGTTGGCACCGGAAGTGTGGCAACACTTGCGGGCTGCCCCCAGCATATTCCCAGTAACGCAAAAAGACACATTTCACTGTGTGTTTCAATGTACATGTGACTAAGAAATAAATATCTTATACACCTCTATCAGGTCGCCCCTCAACCTCCTACGTTCCAGGGAATAAAGTCCTAGTCTACACACCCTCTCCTTGTAACTCAGGCCCCCAAGTCCAGGCAACATCCTGGTAAATCTCCTCTGCACTCTTTCTGGTTTAATAACGTCTTTCCTGCAACAGGGTAACCAAAAGTGTGCGCACTACTCCAAGTGAGGCCTCACCACTGTCTTACTGATTGCAGAAATTCCTCTTGTCTCTGCATCTTGTGACTCCAAGAAACATGGAAGGCAAACTTGGTGGATGCCAACCATTTGGGTCACAGAGTCACACAGCACAGAAACAGGCCCTTCGGCCCAACTGGTCCATACCGACCAAGATACCCATCTAAGCTATTCCCATTTGCTTGCATCTGGCCCATATCCCTCTAAACCATTCCTATCCATGTACCCGTCCAAATGTTGTTTGAATGTTGTTATTGAACCTGCCTCAACCACATCCTCTGGCAGCTCGTTCCATATACTCATCACCCTCTGGGTGAAGAAGTTGCCTCTCAGGACCCCTAAAAATCTTTCACCTTAAACCTATGCCCTGTAGATTTTGATTCTATTTCCCTGTGTGCATTCAGAGTCATAGAGTCATACAGCACAGAAACAGGCCCTTCGGTCCAACTTGTCCATGCTGACCAAGATGTCCATCTAAATAGTCTCTGTCAGCCTATCTATGCCCCTCATGATTTTATACACCTCTATAAGGTCACCCCTCAGTCTCCTACACTCCAAGGAATAAAGCCCCAGCCAGCCCAACGTAATCTTCATAATTATCCCACATTCCTCCATTCTCATATTCCCAACACCTGGACTCAGAAAACTGTTGCCTCTTTATAAATGGAAGTTGTACTATCAAACATCCAAATGCCCAAAGCATGATTCCAGCTTGCAATATTCCTCTGGATATAATTGGAGGTGGGAGGTGATGGGGCATTTACAACAGAGGTGGTGCATGAATAAAATGTCGGCACAACATTGTGGGCCGAAGGTCCTGTACTGTACTGTAGTGTTCTATGTACTGAGGTGCAGTGAAAAACTTTGTTTTGCATGCCATCCATACAGATCATTTCATCACATCAGTGCATCGAGGTAGTACAAGGGAAAACAATAACAGAATGCAGAATAAAATGTTACAGTTACAGAGAAAGTGCAGTGCAGGCAGACAATAAGGTGCAAGGCCATAACGAGGTAGATTGTGAGGTCAAGGGTCCATCTTGTCGTACTAGGGAACCGTTCAATAGCCTTATAACAGCGGGGTAGAAGCTGTCCTTGAGCCTGGTGGTACGTGCCTTCAGGCTTTTGTATCTTCTGCCTGATGGGAGGGGGGAGAAGAGAGAATGTCTGGGGTGGGTGGGGTCTTTGATTATGTTGGCTGCTTTACCGAGGCAGCGAGAAGTGTAGACAAGAGTCCATGAAGGGGAGGCTGGTTTCTGTGATGTACTGAGCTGTGTCCACAGCTCTCTGCAGTTTCTTGCGGGCACGGGCAGAGCAGTTGCCACACCAGTGATGCATCCGGATAGGATGCAGGTTGGTGGGTTAACTGGCTGCTGTAAATTGCCCTGAGTATATGGGTGAGTGGTAGAATCTGAAGGGAGTTGAGGGGATTGTGCAAAGAATAGGTTACAGGGAAAATTGGTGGGGAATGGGATTTCTGGCATCGACTGGGTAGGATGAATGTCTCCCACTCCGTGCTAAAGGAATATGGGAATAGGATCACAAGGGCTCTCGGTGTGTTGTAGGGGTAGACATTTCAGTGTACGCCTGGACCTCACTGCTTGCCTCTTCTACATCCTTGTCATGTTAAGCTCAATGGCAAACCCTGCCTCGACATATGGTGTCTCAGACGGTGGCTGGGTAAGACCAGATGCTGTTCGTCACCAGCTCGTTTGGCCTAGTTGTAAGTAGAATACAGCAGACACAGACACATAGACACACACACACACTCTGACTGCTGGTGACAGATAGAGTTGTCCTGCAGTTCGAGAGCCTGAGGTACAGTTCTGGTTGCCCCTGTTGAGACAGTATATAGTTCAACAGGGACCTGTGAGAACAACTCCTGGATCAGAGAAGCCTAGGACTCTGGTTTAACATATATCACAGAACAGACCCTTTGGACCACGATGTCTGCACCGAACACGCTGCCGAATTAAAATAACAAACAATCTGCTGGAGGAACTCAGCGGATTGGACAGCGCCTGTGGGAGGATAGGAATCAACGTTTCGGGTTGAAACCCTGCATCAGGACTTCCTTCCCTCCACAGACGCTGCTCGACCTGCTGAGTTCCTCCAGCAGATTGTTTGTTGCTCCGGCTTCCAACGTCTGCCATCTCCTGTGTCTCTGCCGAATTAAATTAAATCTCTTCTGCCTGCACATGATCCATATCCCTCTATTCCCTGCACATTCATGTGTCTGTCTAACAGCCTCTTAAACACCACTATCATATCTGCCTCCACCACCACCCCTGGCAGTGCGTTCCAGGCACCCACCACTCTCCGTGTAAAGAACCTACCTCTTAATATCCTCCCTGAACATTCCTCCTCTGACCTTAAACGGATGTCCTCTGGTATTGGCCATTGCCGCCCTGGAGAAAAGGTGCTGGCTGTACACTCTGTCTATGCCCCTCATAATCTTATACACATCTGTCAAGTCGCCTCTCATCTTCCTATACTCCAAAGAGAAAAGCCCTAGCTTGCTCAACCTATCCTCATAAGACATGCTCTCCAATCCAGGCAGCATTCTGGTAAATCTCCTCTGCACCCTCTCTAGAGCTTCCACATCCTTCCTATAATGAGGCGACCAGAACTGAACACAATACTCCAAGTGTGGTCTAACCAGAGAGTTATAGAGACGCAACATTACCTTGAGGCTTTTGAACTCAATCCCCTGACTAATGAAGGCCAGCGCACCATATACCTTCTTAACAACCCTATCAACTTGTGTGGAAACCTTGAGGGATCAATGGACTTGGACCCCAAGATCCCTCTGTTCCTCCACACTGCTAAGATCTGGGCTAATTATCTGCAGAAGGTCACGAACACAAAGAACTGCTGGTAGAAGGATGGAACTCTAGCGTCTGTAGTCACTTGTGTCTCCTAGTTATCTGGAGATCTGAGTTCAAATCCCTAAGCGGTGGGTTTGAATTTCTGTTAATAATCTGGTGTTTAAAAAAAATCCAAGTCTTCATGATGTAACACGAGATGTTGGAGGAACTCAGTGGGTCAGGCAACAGCTATGGAGGGAAACGGACAGTTGACATTCCAGGTCGAGACCCTTCATCCATATGAAGGGTAGATACGATCGGGCAGATGATACAAAAGCCTCAAAGCATGTACCACCATGAAACTATTGAAGGGACCACTAGTACGATAAAATGGACTCTTGACGTCACAATCTACCTTGTGATGGCCTTTGTACCTTATTGTCTGCCTGCACTGCACTTTCTCTGTAACTGTAACACTTTATTCTGCATTCTGTTATTGTTTTCCCTTGTACTACCTCAATGCACTGACGTGATGAAATGATCTGTCTGGATGGCATGCAAAACAAAGTCTTTCTCTGTACCTCGGTACAGGTGACAATAATAAACCAATTTACCAATGGAGTCCTAGCCTGCCCAATCTCTCGCTATAACTCAGGCCCTCGAGTCCTGGCAACATTCTCGTAAATGCTCCACTTGGACATCTACCTGTCATCCCTCATTGAACCCTGTTCTCTTTCTCCCTTGTATGCTTGTCCAGCCTCCCTTAAATCCATCTGTACCGTTTGCCTCAATAGGCAAGCTGGTCTCACCTCCTTGCAATGGCCAGGAAGTAGGATTAGAGCAATTAGCTCCAGTAAGGCAAAGGTTTGCTCAGATGTGATTGGTCAGTGGCCTATTTTTATTCATTTATTGCCACAGTTTAGGTAGTTATGTGATTTTCTTTATCCCACAAAAAGCAGAATCAGAATCAGATTTATTATCACTGACTTATATGACGTGAAATTTGTTGTACAGTGCAAAGACATAAAATTACTATAAATTACAAAATAAATAGATAGTGCAAAAGAGGAATAAGGAGGTAGTGTTCATGGGTTCACGGACTGTTCAGAAATCTGATGGCGGAGGGGAAGAAGCTGTTCCTGAATCGTTGAGTGTGGGTCTTCAGGCTCCTGTACCTCCTCCCCGATGGTAGTAACGAGAAGAGGGCATGTCCCTAGGTGGTGAGGGTCCTTAGTGACGGATGCCGCCTTCTTGAGGCACCGCCTCTTGAAGATGTCCTCGATGGTGGGGAGGGTTGTGCCCGCGATGGGGCTGGCTGAGTCTGCAACCCTCTACAGTCTCTTGCGATCCTGTGCATTGGAGCCTCCATACCAGGCAGTGATGCAACCTGTCAGAATGCTCCCCACCGTACATCTGCAGAAATTTGTAAGGGTTTTTGGTGACATCCCAAATCTCCTCAAACTCCTAATGAAGTAGAGCCGCTGGAGTGCCTTCTTCATGATTGCATCAATGTGTTGGGCCCAGGATAGATCCTCCGAGATGTTAACACCCAGTAACTTGAAGCTGTGGTACCAAAATAACAGACAGAAGACTCATCCCCAATGGAATGGATTGCTTGTTAAAATTACATCCCTTTCCATCCTCTTATTTTCTGCTGCCGAGACATGATAACCTTCTATTTAAGACCAATGAAGTGATACGTTTTGGGAAGTTCAACAAGAGCAGAACATAACACATTGAATGGCAAGACCCTAGGGATTATTGTAGAACAGAGATACCTAGGGATACAAGTATATTGTTCCCTGAAAGAGGTAGTGAACAAGGCATTTTGCACGCTGGCCTTCATCAGAAGGGTCATTGAGTACAAGAGTTGGGACGTCATGTTACAGCTGTACAAGACTTTGGTGAGACCGTGCCTGAAATATTGTGTGCGCTCCTGGTCACCGTACCAGAGGAAGGATGTGATTAAGCCGGAGAGTGTTCAGAGAAGATTCACAAGGATGTTACTGGGACTGGAGGGCTTGAGTTATAAGGAGAGGCTGGATAGGCCAGGACTGTTTTCCCTGGAGCGAAGGAGGCCGAGGGGTGATGTTAAAAGATCATGAGGGGCATAGATAAGGTGGATGGTCACTGTCTTTTACCCAGGGTAGACTCCCTCGAGTCTAAAACTAGAGGGCATCAGTTTAAGGTGAGAGGGGAAAGATTTAAAGGGGATCTGAGGGGCAAGTTTTTCCACACAGAGGGTGGTGGCTGTGTGGAACGAGCTGCCAGAGGAAGTGGTAGAGGTGGGTACAATTACAGTGTTTCAAAGACATTTGGAGAGGCACATGGATAAGACAGGTTTGGAGGGATATGGGCCAAATGCAGGCAAATGGGACTCGCTCATGAAGGAACCTTGGTCAGCATGGACAAGTTGGGCTGAAGGGCCTGCTTCTGTACTGTATAACTCGATAACACTATGTGTGTGTATCTGTCTGTCCTCTAACACCTCCAGGCAGATATCTCAACGTCAGCTTCTGCACTTGATTCCAAGACACCTTATGCGTTCCTTATCTTGCAGAGATCGTTGAGCTGATAACTTTGGGCGATATCTTCATCATTTTGTCATTGCCATTGCTTTTTCTTAGCCTTGCTTTAAAACACGAGTGTTAAATATTTCAGTTTTCCGAATTAATTGTGGAAAAGGTGGTCAAAAAGGCAGTACCAAATCAGGAAGGGTCGGTTTGGAGCTGTTGATTAAGTCACAGGCCTGTCCAACAGCAAACTTGCTGGATTATCTTCCTCATCTCCACTTGAGCTGGCGGGTAAGACCTTGGTCTGACATCTCAGCTGAAGGACAGTACCTTTGATGATGCAGGACTACCTCAGGACGCTCTCCCTCGATGCCCCAGTGAGGTTTGAACCCACCATCTTGTGGTTCACAAAGGGTGGATTTTGAAGGGGGAGCTCTTTGAGATATAGGTCCAGGGTAGCTGATTAGAGTTACACTTCTTATGTTTTCATATGATTTATCACAACAGAGAAGGAGGCCATTCAGCCCATCGTCTATGCTGGCGGTCAGAGCATCCCCATCAGATTCATTTCCCTGTAACTCATTCTCTCCTCCGACCACTCCCCAACACACTCGAGGCAACTTACAGCATCAAATTAACCTACCAACCAGCATGTCTTTGGGATAGAGTCACACAGCATGGAAACAGGCCCTTCGGCCCAACCTGTCCATGCTGGCCTCCCCCAACCCAACCCCCTCCATTTTCTGCACTCAGCCCTGCCAACGAAGCATGCTTCATGGAAGTCATTTCACACCACTTCCATCAGTGGCAATTTATTTAACAATTTCACCACGCATTGAAGCTGACATTAGCAGGGAAGTTCATTTAATCAGAAATATTTCCTCCGGAGTGCTCCACAAATTTTTATTAGTGTTCATTCTGCATTGAGCTCAATAAGATGTGCAGAACATAAACAGATCATCCTCAGCTGGTGTCTAGGCACCGCACTAGGATGCCTTTCTGTCCTCCTTTTTCCCTGTTCTCTTTACTGAGCTTTCCCCAAAGGTGTACCTGTGTTACTTGCCTCCCTCGCTCCCTTTCAGAATGAGTCACCATTCTGCAGGTAAAGAAACTTCTCCTGAATTATAAAATGTTGATTAGGCCACAGCAGGAGGATTGTGTGCAGTCCTGGTCATCATACTTTGGGAAGGATGTGATTGCACTGGAGAGGGTGCAGAGGAGATCCATTGGGATCGATCATTCCTGTTTTTAGGAGAGTGGATTGGCTGGATTTGTTTTCCTGGGAGCGCAGGAGGTGAGGGAGGATCTGAAAGGAGAATACAGCTCATGGAGGTAAATAGGGTAGATAGCAAGAAACTTCCTCAGAGCAGAAGTGTCAAAAGCTATAGGGTATAAATTTAGGGTAAGTGATTAGAGGATTGGAGAAGGAATTTCAGAATCAGGTTTATTATCACTGACATATGATGTGAAATTTGTTGTTTTGCGGCAGCAAGACATAAAAATCTATAAATTACAAAATAAATACTGCAAAAAAAAGGAATAATGGGGTTGGATTCGTGGACCATTCAGAAATCTGATGGCGGAGGGGAAGAAGCTGTTCCTGAGTCATTGAGTGTGGGTCTTCATGCTCCTGTACCACCTCCTCGACGGTAGTAACGAGAAGAAGGTGTGTCCCGAATGGTGAGGATCCTCAATGATGGATGCCGCCTTCTTGTGGCACCGCCTCTTGAAGATGTCCTCGATGGTGGGGAGGGTTGTGCCCGTGATGGAGCTGGCTGAGTCTACGACCCTCTGCAGCCTCTTGTGATCCTGCGCATTGGAGCCTCCATACCAGGCGGTGATGCAACCAGTCAGAATGCTCTCCACCATACATCTGTAGAAATTTGTAAGAGCCTTTGGCGACATTTGTTTTTAACACCCAATAGGTGAACATAGAACACAGAACAGTACAGCACAGGAACAGGCCCTTCAGCCCATCATGTCTGTGCTGAACACGATGCCAAATTAAACTAATCCCTTCATCCTGCACATGATCCATCTCCCTCCATTCCCTGAGTATTCATGTGTCTAGAAAGCCTCTTAAACACCACTGTTGTAACTGCTTCCACCACCACTCTCTGTGTTTTAAAAAAAAACGTGCCCTACATATCTCCATTAAACTTTCACCCTCTCACCTTTAAAGCTATGCCCTCTAGGAAACATAGAAACATAGAAAACATAGAAAACCTACAGCACAATACAGGCCCTTTGACCCACAAAGCTGTGCCGAACATGTCCCTACCTTAGAAATTACTAGGCTTGCCCATAGCCCTCTATTTTTCTAAGCTCCATGTACCTATCCAACAGTCTCTTAAATGACCCTATCGTATCCGCTGCCACCACCGTTGCCGGCAGCTATTCGACATTTCTACCCTGGGAAAAAGATTCTGACTGTCTACTTTCTCATAATTTTATAAACTTCTATCAGGTTTCCCTTCAGCCTCTGACGGTCCAGAGAAAACAACCCAAGTCTGTCCAACCTCTCCTTGTAGCTCATACTCTCTAATCCAGGGAGCATCCTGGTGAACCTCTTCTGCTGTAATCTGGGACACACTGCATGAAAGGGTGGTAGAGGCAGAGACACTTCTACAGGAAGGATGTGATTGCACTGGAGAGAGTGCAGAGGTGATTCACCAGGATGTTGCCTGGTTCAGAGAACTTTGGTTATGGGGAGAGATTGGAGAGGCTGGGCTTGTCTTCTCTGGAGTGAAGGAGGCTAAGAGGGGACCTGATGGAGGTATATATGATTGTGACAAGCATAGGTAGGATAGATAGACAAAATCTTTTTCCCATAGTAGGTGTATCAAAAAACAAGGGGGCATATGTTTAACGTGAGAGGAAAGAGTTTTAAAGGGGATCTGAGGGGTACATTTTTATACACAGATAGTGGTTGATATCTGCCAGAGGAAGTGGTGAAAGTGGTTGTTAAGAAGGCATGTGGCGTGTTAGCCTTCATTAGTCAGGGTATTGAGTTCAAGGGCCACAAGGTGATGTTGCAGCTCTATAGAACTCTGGTTAGACCACACTTGGAGTATTGCATTCAGTTCTGGTCACCTCATTATAGGAAGGATGTGGAAGCTTTAGAGAGGGTGCAGAGGAGATTTACCAGGATGCTGCCTGGATTGGAGAGCATGTCTTATGAGGATAGGTTGAGTGAGTTTGGGCTTTTCTCTTTGGAGAGGAGGAGGATGAGAGGAGACATGATAGAGGTGTACAAGATGATAAGATACATAGATCTAGTGGACAGTCAGAGACTTTTTCCCAGGGCGACAATGGCTAACATGAAGGGACAGAATTTTAATGTGATTGGAGGAAGGTATAAGGGGGATGTCAGGGGTAAGTTTTCACACAGAGAGTGGTGGGTGCGTGGAACGCACTGCCGGCAGAGGTTGTAGGGGCAGATGCATTAGGGACATTTAAGAGACTCTTAGATAGACACATGAATGATAGAGAAATGGAAGGCTATGTGGGAGGGAAGGATTAGATGGATCTTAGAGCAGGATAAAATGTCGGCACAACATTGTGGGCCGAAGGGCCTGTACTGTGCTGTAGTGTTCTATGTTGTATGATACAATTACTACATTTAAGAGGCATTTAGACAGACACTTAAATAGGCAGGGCATAGAAGGATACAGTCCTAATGTGGGCAGATGGGATTACTGTAGATGGGCAAAAAGGTCAGCATGGCCGTGTTGGGCTGAAGGGCTTGTTTCAGTGCTATACACAACCCATGACTCCATAACATTGAAGAAGTGGCTGGACAAGCACTTGAATCACCCTTAGAAGTTTATAGACTAAGTGCGGGTAAATGGGATGAGCATGGAAATGGTGGGCCAAAGGGCCTGTTTCCTATCCTATGTTTCAATTACCCCACAACTGCAAACATCCTCTCCACGAAAGAAACCTGCCAAACACTGGCGTGCTAACGATTTTTATTTAGTCACTTCCTGCCTCCTCCTCCTCAGAGGACAGTGAGGGACCAGGCTATGTCAGTGCTAATGTGTCGTGTTGAAGTGCGTGAGAGGCAATCAACCAGGCTCCTTCTGAGGCCGAGGCTTATCTCTGCTTGTTGTTACCCTCGCCTCAGGTTTTGACAAGAACTTAAATTTAATGCTCAGAATATCATGGCGTGTGAGAGTTTAATATGAACCCAACAGTTTAATTACAAATGAAATAACAGATAAGGGGTAGTTCTATACTGGAATGGTGTAACAGCCCCTTCCCTAAGCGTATGCAAAACTGGAGGATCTTACTTGCTCTAAAGACGGTGCCATAATCTTTCTGAGCCTGTTATAGTAGAAAAGAAATATTTTATGTGAGCAGACCATGGCCCTATCAAACACGCAGATGAGAAAACCATCCATAACTCTGATGTTCATAACTTGATCTCACATGTTGATCATGTCTGTGACCATCTTTACCTATTATCATTCCTGGCCACACTTCCTGGCTGCATCAACAGCAACACTGCAAGTTAGAAAATGTCAGCTTCCTCTTGTGTGACTGAAATGTCAAGCTGCTGCACTGGGGGTCTTATCAAAGCCATCACAAGATGCATTCTCAGTCAACGGTTTCCTTTCTTTCTCTTTTTTATTTACTTTCATTCTCTCTCTCATTCTCTCCCCCTTCTCTCCCCCTTCACCTGCTCTTTTGCACTTTTTTTTGGTAACATAATATTATAGTGCAATATTATAGTATAGTTATTGTATTTTTCTGTAACATAGTAATGTTTATGCCTTTACATCTTGTACTGTACTACTGCTGCAAAACAACACATTTCACGACATATGTCAGTGATAATGAACCTGATTCTGCTTGATCTCTCTCTCTCTCTCTCTCTCCCCCTCCCTCCCTCCCTCCCTCACGCTCTCTCTCCCTCACTCTCTCTCGCTCTCTCTCTCCCTCTCCCTCCCTCCCTCCCTGCCCTTTTCTCTCTCACAGACACAGACAGGCACAAAGATCTCTTATAAATGAAGCATCAACCACACTGAAGTAACTGTTCAGAATCAGGTTTATTATCACTGACATATGTTGTGAAATGTGTTGTTTTGTGGCAGCAGTACAGTGCAAGGCATAAAAATTACTATAAGTTACAAAAATAAATAAGGAGTACAAAAGAGGAATAACGAGGTAGTGTTCATGGGTTCATGGACTGTTCAGAAATCTGGAGGGGAAGAAGCTGTTCCTGAATCATTGAGTGTGGGTCTTCAGGCTCCTGTACCTCCTCCCCGATGGTAGTAACGAGAAGAGGGCATGTCCCGGGTAGTGAGGGTCCCTAATGATGGATGCTGCCTTCTTGAGGCACGGCCTCTTGAAGATGTCCTCGATGGTGGGGAGGGTTGTGCCCGTGATGGAGCTGGCTGAGTCTACAACCCTCTGCAGCATCTTTTGATCCTGCGCATTGGAGCCTCCATACCAGGCGGTGATGCAACCAGTCAGAATGTTCTCCACCATACATCTACAGAAATCTGCAAAAGTCTTTGGTGACATACCAAATCTCCTCAAACTCCTAATGAAGGAGATCCACTGACGTGCCTTCTTCATGATTGCATCAATGTGTTGGGCCCAGCATAGATCCTCTGAGAAATTGATGCCCATGAACTTGAAGCTGCTCACCCTTTCCACTGCTGTTGCGACACCACTCAACCAGCCGATCCATCTCACTCCTGTACACCTCCTCGTTGCCATCTGAGATTCTGCCGACAACAGTGGTGTCATCGGCGAATTTATAGATGGCGTTTGAGCTGTGCCTGGCCCCACAGTCATGAGTGTAGAGAGAGTAGAGCAGTGGGCTAAGCACGCATCCTTGAGGTACGCCTGTGTTGATTGTCAGCAAGGAGAAGATGTTATTACCGATCCGCACTGACTGTGGAAGTCGAGGATCCAGTTGCAGAGGGAGGTACAGAGGCCCAGGTTTTGAAGCTTGTTGATTAGTACAGAGGGAATGATGGTATTGAACGCCAAGCTGTATTCAATAAACAGCAGCCTGACGTATGTTTTGCTGTTGTCTAGGTGCTTCAAAGCCGAGTGGAGAGCCAGTGAGAATGCATCCGCTGTAGACCTGTTGTGGCGGTAGGCAAAGTGCAGCAGGTCCAGGTCCTTGCTCAGGCAGGAGTTAATTCTAACCATGACCAACCCCTCAATGCACTTCATCACAGTAGATGTGAGTGCTACCGGGCGATAGTCATTGAAGTAACTCACCCTGCTCTTCTTGGGCACTGGTATGATTGATGTCCTTTGGAAGTCTTGGCCTGATGTGGGTACCTGTGAATTCTTGTAATTCCATAATGACTATGGGTTATGTCTGATGGACCTTTTACGAGACTCTTTGGATGCAGCTGGTAAAGCTGCTGCCCCGCAGCTCCAGAGACCCGGGTTCGATCTTGAACTCCACCGGTGTCCGTGTGGAGTTTGCACGTTCTCCCTGTGACTGCGTGGGTTTCCCCCTGATACTCCGGTTTCCTCTCACATCCCAAAGACGTGCAGGTTGGTGGGGTTAATTGACCGCTGTCAATTGCCCCCAGTGTGTAGAATCTGGGGGCTGGTGATGGGGTTTTGTGGGAATGTGTGGTTGAAAAGGTTGCAGAGAATTAAGTTGGGATTGGTTTCAGACCAGCAAAGTCTCTATGGTCTGAGTGGCTTCTTTCCATATCGGAAGATGACATAAGGACATGGAGACTTTTGCGGAATTGATTTTGTGAAACTAATCCCTTCTGCCTGGACAATGGTCCATATCCCTCCAGTCTCTGCACATCCATGTACCTAGCTAAGAAGTTCTTAAATGCCTCTATTGTATCTGCCTCCACCACCACCCCTGGCAGCACATTCCAGGCACCCACCACTCTCTGTGTAACAAAAAAAACTTGCCCTGTACATCTCCTTTGAATTTACCCCCTCTCACTTTAATGCATGCCCTCCAGCATTAGGCATTTCACCCTGGGAAAAAGTTACTGGCTGTCTACTCTATCTATGTCTCTCGTAATTTTATAAACTCCTATCAGGTCTCCCCTCAGCCTCCGACGCTCCAGAGAAAACAACCCAAGTTTGTCCAACCTCTCCTTAGAGCACATACCCTCTAATCCAGGCAGCATCCTGGCGAACCTCTTCTGCACCCTCTCCAAAGCCTCCACATCCTTCCTGTAATGGGGCGACCAGAATTCAATTGGATTCAACCTCGACTTCAACAACTTACTGGGACTGGAGGGAATGAGTTACAAGGGCAGACTGGATAGGCCGGGACTGTTTTTCCCTGGAGTGAGCGAGGCTGAGGGGTGACCTTATAGTTTATAAAATCATGAGGGGCAGAGATAAGGTGAATGGTCGCAGTCTCTTTCCTTGAGTCGGGGAGTCCTAAACTAGAGGGCACGGGTTTAAGGTGAGAGGGGAGAGATTTAAAGGGGACCTGAGCGGCGACTTTTTCACACAGAGGGTGGTGGGTATATGGAACGAGCTGCCAGAGGAAGTGTTAGAGGTGGGTACATTTGCAACTTTGAAAATAAATTTTACTGTTACATGGACAGGAAAGGCCAGAAAAGATATGGGCCAAATGCAGGCAGCTGGGACCATCTGAGAGAGACATCATGGATGAGTTGGGCCGAAGGGCCTGCTTCCATGCCATGCTGTATCACTCTCTATCATCAATGTGTACTTCCTCAAACAGTGATTATTTGTGATGCCTTCCAGTCACGCAGTACAGAAACAGACCCTTCAGCGCTCTGTCAAGCACCCTTTCACACTGATCATACCCTAATCCTGATTTACTCTCCCCACATTCCCCATTAACCTCCCCCCAGCCCCGAGATTTTACCCCTCACCCACACATTCGGTGGTGGGGGGTGGGGGGGGGAGCGATTCACAGCGGCCAATTAACCCACCAACCCGTAAGTGTGCTGGGATGTGGGAGGAAACCGGAGAACCCAGGGGAAACCCACGCAGTCACGGGGAGAAGGTGCAAACTCCACACCGACAGCACTGGAGGTCGGGATTGAACCTGGGTCTCCGGCACTGTGAGGCAGCGGCCCTACCAGCTGCGCCACTGTGCTGGGAATGTAGCTACCCGGTCAATTTTTCATGTATACTTTGCATATCATTTAAACTATGTTCTATTTGTTTTGAGACAGTGCCTCTACATAGAAAGTGCAGTAGGTTATTTAGTCCTTACCATTGACCAACAGACCACAATCAGTGAGGATAGGCAACCACACCTTCAGCATGATTATTCTCAACACTGGTGCCCCACAAGGCTGCATCCTCAGCCCCCTACTCTACTCCCTATATACTGATGACTGTGTGGGCAGATTCTGCTCTAAACATCTACAAGTTTGCAGATGATACCACTGCAGTAGGCCGTATCTCAAATAATGATAAGGTGGGGTACAGGAAGGAGATTAACATGGCGTCATGACAACAACCTTTCCCTCAATGTCAGCAAAACAAAAGAGCTGGTCATGGACTTCAGGAAAGGGGGTGGTGTACATGCACCTGTCTACATCAATGGTGCTGAGGTCGAGAGGGTTGAGAACTTCAACTTCTAGGAGTGAACATCACCAACAGCCTGCCCTGGTCCAACCATGTAGATGCCACAGCCAAGAAAGCTCACCAGCACCTCTACTTCCTCAGGAGGCTAAAGAAATTTGGTATGTCCCCTTTGACACTCACCAATTTTTATCGATGCACCACAGAAAGCATCCTATCCAATTGCATCACGGCTTGGTACGGCAACTGCTCTGCCCAGGACCAAAAGAAATTGCAGAGAGTTGTGGACACAGCCCAGCGCATCACAGAAACCAGCCTCCCCTCCATGGCCTCTCGCTGCCTTGGTGAAGCAGCCAGCATAATCAAAGACCCCACCCACCTGGGTCATTCTCTCTTCTCTCCTCTCCCATCAGGCAGAAGATACGGGAGCCTGAGGGCACGTACCACCAGGCTCAAGGACAGCTTCTATCCCACAGTGATAAGACTATTGAACATCTCCCTTATACGATGAGATGGACTTGTTGTGACCTTGCACCTTATTGTCTACCTGCAATGCACTTCCCTGTAGCTGTGACACTTTACTCTGTATTCTGTTATTGTTTTTACCTTGTACAACCTCAATGTACTGTGTAATGAATTGACCTGTACGATCGGTATGCAAGACAAGTTTTTCACTGTACCTCGGTACAAGTGACAATAATAAACCAGTACCAATACCATTGATGCTAAGTGAGCGTCAGCCCAGCACCAAGTACCCGTCTGTACTAATCCCACTTGTCAGCACCAGGTTAGAATGACTTGCCAATGCAAGTGTTCCTCCAGACATTTCACAAGTGTTTTGAGGGTACCTGCCTCTACTACCCCCTCAGGTAGTGCGTCCCTGATTCCAACCACCCTCTCGGAGTAAATATTCTTCCTCAGATCCCCTCTAAACATGTCAGCCCTTCCCCGAACCTTCTGCTACAGGAAAACGTTTGTCCAGACTCCCGTCAGCTTTGAGTTTGCACGGTCTCTCCTTGTAATTTTACTGTGACTCCAGGTATCCTACAGACTGCTCTCCTCCTCAATGCATGGCACTCAGAAGATTAAGATGCATGGGATCCACAGTGATAAGGCAGCTTGGATTCAGAACTGGCTTGCCTGTACAAGACAGAGTGTAGTGGTGGAAGGGAAGGGTGCTATTCTGGCTGGAGGTCCGTGACCACTGGTGTTCCGCAAGGATCGGTGCTGGGGTCCCTGTTGTTTGTGAAATATATAAGTGACTTGATGGAAGATAAGATAAGATAAGATTTCTTTATTAGTCACATGTACATCGAAGCACACAGTGAAATGCATCTTTTGCGTAGTGTTCTGGGGGCAGCCCGCAAGTGTCGCCACGCTTCCGGCACCAACATAACATGCCCACAACTTCCTAACCCCTACGTCTTTGGAATGTGGGAGGAAACCGGAGCACCCGGAGGAAACCCACGCAGACATGGGGAGAACGTACAAACTCTTTAAGGACAGTGGCTGGAATCGAACCCGGGTCGCTGGCGCTGCAAAGCGTTACGCTCACCGCTACACTACTTTGCAGGCGACACAAAGATTGGTGGAACTGTGGACGGTGTAGAGGGCTGTCAAAGGATGTAGCAGGATATAGATCAGTTACAGATATGGGCGGAGAAGTGGCAGATGGAGTTTAATCCAGGCAAGTGTGAGGTGTTACACTTTGGGAGGTCAAAAGTAAGGGGAACGTATACAGTAAATGGCAGGAAACTTCAAGGCATTGATGTACAGAGGGATCTTGTGGTCCAAGTCCATAGCTCACTGAAAGTAGTCAGACAAGTAGATAGGGTGGTAAAGAAGGCGTACAGCATGCTTGCCTTCATTGTTTGGGACATTGAGTAGAAGAGTCAGGAAGTCATGTTGCAGCTGTATAAAACTTTGGTTCGGCCGCACTTGGGGTATTGGGTGCAGTTCTGGTCGCCCCATTACAGGAAGGATGTGGAGGCTTTGGAAAGGGTGCGGAAGAGGTTTACCAGCATGCTGCTGGATTAGAGGGTATGAGAGACTGGACGACCTTGGGTTGTTTTCTCTGGAGCGCCGGAGTCTGAGAGGAGACCTGATAGAAGTTTATAGAATTAAGGGGCGCACAAATAGTATGGGCAGTCAGAATCTTTTACCCAGGGTAGAAATGTCAAGCACTAGAGGGCATGTATTTAAGGTGAGAGGGGGAAAGTGTGAAGGAGATGTGCGGGGCAAGTTTTTTTACACAGAGAGTGGTGGGTGCCTGGAATGTGCTGCCAGGAGTGGTGGTGGAGGCAGATACAATAAGAAACATATGAATATTGGTATTGTTATTGGTTTATTATTGTCACTTGTACCGAGGTACAGTGGAAAAACTTGTCTTACAAACTGATCTTACAGGTCAATTCATTACACAGTGCAGTTACATTGAGTTAGTACAGAGTGCATTGATGTAGTACAGGTAAAAACAATAACAGTTCAGAGTAAAGTGTCACAGCTACAGAGCAAGTGCAGTGCAATAAGGTGCAAGATCACAAGGTAGATCGTGAGGTCATGGTCCATCTCATTGTATAAGGGAACCGTTCAATAGTCTTATCACAGTGGGGTAGAAGCTGTCCTTAAGTCTGGTGGTACGTGCCCTCAGGCTCCTGTATCTTCTACCCGATGGAAGAGAGAATGTCCCGGGTGGGTGGGGTTTTTGATTATGCTGGCTGCTTCACCAAGACAACGAGAGGTAAAGACAGAGTCCAAGGAGGGGAGACTGGTGACCGTAATGCGCTGGGCTGTGTCGAGAACTCTCTGCAGCTTCTTGCGGTCCTGGGCACAGCGGTTGCCGTACCAAGCCGTGATGCATCCTGATAGGATGCTCTCTATGGCGCATCGGTAAAAGTTGAATATGCAGGGAATGGAGGGAGATGGATCATGTGCAGGCAGAAGAGATTTAGTTTAATTGGGCATTGTGTTCAACACAGACATCATGGGCCGAAGGGCCTGTTCCTGTGCTGTGTTGTTCTCCGTTCTATGCTCTGCCGAGTCCATACTCTCTGTGTGGATCCTCACTCGTAAGAGCAGAGGTGGAGAGATTGTGTTGTATCCCTCTACTTAAAATTAAATGAATGAGTAAAAAATTGTGGCAAACCCACGAGATTATGTGAGGTGTCCTGATGAGTATTCAATTATGCCTTAGTCATTCATCCAGTCCAGGCTGTGCTCAGAATGAGTGCCAAGGAATAACTGAACCACATACATACAGCTACACATAAAGATAAAATTTGCTTCCAAAATAGTGCCAGGTTTAATGCTGCTTGCCATTACTGATGTATGAATCACCCAGTAGTTATAACTACAGTGTTTAACTCCAAGGTTTAAGCATCGTTGGATTGTGGGATCTTTCTCTGCACCATTGGCGGCACGCTTCCCACATCAGAGGGCCTGACAGGTGCAGGGAGGATGGTTCCCCCAGCTGAAGAGCCTGGAAACAGGGCTCACCGTTTCAGAATAAGGGGAGGACGATCTCGGACAAAAATGGGCAAATATCGCTTTACAGAGAGAGAGGATGAATATTTGGGATTCTGTAGGCTGGAGGGCTGTGGAGGCTTCGACACTGAGTTCAGTAAAAAACTGAGACTGATGGATCTTAAGAGAAAGAAAGGATGTAGCAGAGGGCAGGAAAGTGGTACTGAGGTAGAAGGTAAGCAAAATAGAGTCCCAGACCAGCTATAAGTTGTGGCAAGGCTTACATGCCATAACAGGCTACAAGACGAAGATGGACTGCATAGTTAACCACAGCGCATCCCTTCCTGATGAGCTTAACGCATTCTCTGCACATTTTGAACAGAAGGGGATTGGTTTGTCACCATCCATCCCGACAGCCTCCAAAGCACCTGAACCCGTGGTCACCGTTGTGAACGTAAGATCAACCATCCGGAGAGTGAACCCGTGGAAAGCATCTGGCCTGGATGGTGTCCCTGGCTGTGTCCTCAGATCCTGTGCAGATCAGCTGGTGGGTGTATTTGCAGACAAATTTAACCTCTTCCCTGCTTCAATATGAGGTTCCCACCTGTTTTAAGAAGACCACTATCCTCCCGGTAACTAAGAAAAACAAGGTAACGTGCCTTAATGACTACCAACCAATGGCTCTGACATCCACCATCATGAAGTGATTCAAGAGGCTGATCATGGCATGCATCAACTCCAGCCTTCCAGAAAATCTCGACCCACTGCAATTTGCCTACCGCCGAAACAGGTCTACAATGGATGCCATCTCCCTGACCCTACACTCATCTCTGGAGCATCTGGACAGTAAAGACACCTACGTTAGACTATTGTTTATTGACTACAGCTCCGCCTTCAATACTATAATTCCAAGCAAACTCGTCACCAAACTCCGAGACCTGGGACTCAACACCTCCCTCTGCAACTGGATCCTTGACTTTCTGACCAACAGACCGCTATTGGTGAGGATAGGCAGCAGCACCTCCAGCACGATTATTCTCAACACTGGTGCCCCACAAGGCTGTGTCCTCAGCCCTCTACTCTACTCCCTATATACTCATGACTGTGTGGCCTGATTCTGCTCTAAATCCATCTCCAAGTTTGAAGATGATACCACCGTTGTAGGCTGTATCTCAAACAGCAGTGAGTTGGGAGTATAAGAAGGAGATAGAGAGCTTAGTGACATGGTGTCATGACAGCAACCTTTCCCTCAACATCAGCAAAGCTGGTCATTGACTTCAGGAAGGGGGGCGGTGCACACGGTCCTGTTCACATCAATGGTGCTGAGGTTGAGAAGGTTGAGAGCTTCAAGTTCCCAGGAGTGAACATCACCAATAGCCTGTCCTGATCCAACCACGTAGACGCCATGGTCAAGAAAGCCCACCAGCACCTCTACTTCCTCAGGAGGCTAAAGTTGCAACACAGGTAGATAGGGTGCTAAAGAAGGCGTACGGCATACTTGCCTTCATTGGTCAGGGCATTGAGTACAAGAGCCAGGAAGTCATGTTGCAGCTGTATAAAACTTTGGTTCAGCCATACTTGGAGTATTGTGTGTGGTTCTGGTTGCCCCACTACAGGAAGGATGTGGAGGCTTTGGCAAGGGTGCAGAAGAGCCTCACCAGGATGCTGCCTGGATTAGAGGGCATGAGCTATAAGGGGAGGTTGGACAAACTTGGGTTGTTTTCTCTGGAGCGTCAGAGGCTGAGGGGAGACCTGATAGAAGTTCATAAAATTAAGATACGGGAGACAGTCAGACTCTTTATTGCGGAATAGAAACAACAAATACTAGAGGACGTGCATTTAAGGTGACAGTGGGAAAGTTTAGAGGAGATGTGTGTGGCAAGTTTTTACACAGAGAGCGGTGGGTGCCTGGAACAGGCTGCCAGGGGTGGTGGTGGAGGCAGATACGATAGTGATGTTTAGGAGGTTTTTGGATAGACGCAATGGAATGGACGGATGTCAACCATGTGCAGGCAGAAGAGATTCATTAAATTTGGCACTGTGTTTAGTACAGACATTGTGGGCCGAAGGGCCTGTTCCTGTCTGTGCTGTTCTGTGTCCTATAAATGGTGGAGCAGATTTAAGGGGCTGGATGGCCTATAGCTGTTCCTAATTCTTATTGCGACAATAACTACATTTCATCTTGAGATTATGTAAATTACAAATGGAGACATAAGAGACTGCAGATGCTGGATTCTGGAGTGAAAATCAAACTGCTGGAGAAACTCAGCGGGTCGAGCAGCATCTCCAGAGGAAAGGAATTGTCAGCGCTTTGAGTTGAGACCCTGCATCAGGACCTTTCCCCTCCACAGATGCTGCTCGAGCCGCTGAGTTCCTCCAGCAGTTTGCTTTTTGTTCTGTAAATTACTATCTGCATAAGTGTAACACGTCGTAGTGAAAGGGACCTGGAAAGACTGCCAAGCCTTACAACCATCCTGTCAGTAACTGGGGCTTCAAATATCTCTGATGCACAACAGACAGAACCGGCTGGAGTAAAATGACAACTATTTCCTCCAGCCTGTTTTTGTTGACTGAGTAATAAAGATTGCTGGTTAAAGAGACAGAGTTTTATGACCAATCTGTGAGGAACAAACTCTTTGCAATGTTATGTCATGTTGCAAAGTGCCAATCTTGACTTCCCTCAGGGTGACAAATCCCAAAGTTGAAGTTTCCTTTGTGCGGTCTTGAATGTCTGTGGAATCAAGTGGAGCAGGGGTAGGTTTGCTCTTCTGCTGACGTGTGCTCTCCTGTCCCTTGGGTTCCAGCTCACCTTGTCACTGTGCGCAAGAAAGGAGTCATCAGAGCCCAAGGATCAGATACGTGCTGGCATCTGAACTGGGCACAGACTGGGGCTATAAGGCAAAAATTAATTTATCACAACACAAGAGACGCTGGAGGAACTCAGCAGATCAGGCAACGTCCATGGAGGGAAATAGGCGGATGAAGGGTCTCGACCCGAAATGTCGACCATCCATTTCCCTCCACAGATGCTGCCCGACCCGCTTGAGTTCCTCCAATGTCTCTTGTGTTGCTCCAGCTTCCAGCACCAGCAGTATCTTGCATCACCAGATTTATTGTGTGCAATTCCGGTCGCTCCATTACAGGAAGGGAGTGGAGGCTTTGGAAGAAGGTGCAGAAGAGGTTCACCAGGATACTGCCTGGATTAGAGGGTATGAGCTATAAGGAGAGGTTGGACGAACTTGAGGTTTTTTTTCTGGAGTGTCGGAGGCTAAGGGGAGACCTGATAGAGGTTTATAAGACCATGAGAGGCATAGATAGGGTAGACAGTCAGAATCTTTCTCCCCAAGTACTAGAGGACATCCATTTGAGGTGAGAGGGGGGAAAGTTTAAAAGAGATGTGTGGGGCAAATTTTTTACACAGACAGTGGTGGGTGACTGGAACGGGCTGCCAGGGGTGGTGGTGGAGGCAGATACAATAGACAATAGACAATAGGAGCAGAAGTAGACCATTCGGCCCTTCGAGTCTGCACCGCCATTTTGAGATCATGGCTGATCCTCAACAATCAATATCCTGTTCCTGCCCTGTCCCCATATCCCTTGATTCCCCTATCTATAAGAAACCTATCAAGCTCCTTCTTGAAGGTGCCCAGAGAACTGGCCTCCACTGCCCTCTGAGGCAGTGCATTCCACAAATTCACAACCCTCTGGGAGAAGAAGTTTTTCCTCCCCTCTGTCCTAAATGGCCTAGCCTTTATTCTTAAATCATGCCCCCTGGTCCTGGACTTCCCCAACATCTGGAACATATTTCATGTCTCTATCTTGTCCAATCCCTTAATAATCCTGTATGTTTCAATCAGATCCCCTCTCAATCTTCTCAATTCCAGCGTGTACAATCCCAGTCTCTCCAACCTCTCGGCATAAGACAGTCCCGACATCCCCGGAATTAACCTCGTAAACCTACGCTGCACGCCCTCTATAGCCAGGATATCCTTCCTTAACCCTGGAGACCAAAACTGTACACAATACTCCAGGAGTGGTCTCACCAGGGCCCTGTACAAATGCAAAAGAATCTCTTTGCTTTTGTACTCAATTCCCCTTGTAATACAGACCAACATTCCATTAGCCTTCATCACTGCCCGCTGCACTTGCTCATTCACTTTCAGTGACTGATGAACAAGGACTCCTAGATCCCTTTGTATTTCCCCCTTACCTAACTCCACACCATTCAGGTAATAATCCGCCTACCTGTTCCTGCTCCCAAAGTGGATCACCTCACACTTATCCACATTAAACTTCATCTGCCAAGTATCTGCCCACTTACCCAACCTATCCAAATCACCTTGAATTCTCCTAACTTCCTCTACACATGTCGCACTGCCACCCAACTTTGTATCATCAGCAAACTTGCTAATGTTGTTCACAATGCCTTCATCTAAATCATCAACATAGATCGTAAACAGCTGCGGTCCCAGCACCGAGCCCTGTGGCACCCCACTAGTCACGGCCTGCCATTCCGAGAAACATCCATTCACCCCGACCCTTTGTTTCCTATCCGCCAACCAGTTTTCTATCCATGTTAATACCCGCCCCCCAATTCCATGACCCACCAATCTCCTGTGCGGCACTTTATGAAATGCCTTCTGAAAGTCCAGGTATACAACATCCACTGAATCTCCCTCGTCTATTTTCCTGGTTACATCCTCAAAAAACTCCAGTAGATTAGTCAAGCATGATTTGCCCTTGGTAAATCCATGTTGACTCGACCCAATCCTATCATTGCTATCCAAATATGCCGCTATTTCATCCTTAATAATGGACTCTAGCATCTTCCCCACCACAGATGTTAGGCTAATTGGACGATACTTCCCCGTTTTCTCCCTCTCTCCTTTCTTAAAAAGTGGGATAATATTAGCCATTCTCCAATCCTCAGGAACTGACCCCAAATCTAAGGAACATCAGAAAATGATCACCAATATGATACAATAGACGTGTTTAAGAGGCTGTTGGATAGACCCATGAATATGGAGGGATATGGATCATGTACAGTTGGAAGAGAATTAGTTTAATTCGACATCGTGTTTGGCGCAGAGATTGTGGGCCGAAGGGCCTGTTCCCGTGCTGTACTGTTCTGTGTTCTAAAATTTAAAACACTAACTGCTCATGCTGGAATAAAACAGAATGTGTTGGAAGTCCTCAGCAGGTCAGGTAGCATCTAAGGAGAGAGAAGCAATCGGTGTTCCAGGCAATGACTCTCCCTCAGACCTTTCAGCCAAATGACGAAAGATCATCGGCTGAAAAGGTTAAATCTCTGTTTTATTTCAGAACTAAAAATTCAGCTGCAGCCAACCTTTGAAAGCCTCAGTGATAGAATTTTCTGCCAAGATAATGATGAGTTTAATGCCCCTTGCCGTCATTATGGTGTGAATCACTCAGCGCTTTGTGATCGGGAAGAATTATCATTGCAAGCTGTCTCTGGGACCACTTCCGTTGCCGTGGCGTTAACCCTTCCATCCCCACCCGCTCTGTAAATTTCAAGGTAGAACGAGATGACCTGTTCCTATGCTCCTGTGCTCGATCTCTTCACATCCCTGAGGTGGGACCTTTAAACCCATGCCTTTCTAGCACTGAAGATGACAGTGTTACCCAGTGAGCAGGAGAGACAGAAGGTGAGAAAGTCAGGCAGTGTACTTGGGTTGATGGTTTAAATAGGATCTGTGAATGTGTCCTGTAACCTCAGCAGTAAGTTTACACTTTAGTTATTTTAATAATTTCTGAACCAGAGCTGTGAATGACAGACTCCCAGTTCAGATACTGTAGAGATGCAGTGACAATTGATACAATAGCTAGAAATATTTACAAAACTGTCATTTGTGAAATCTCTGAATTTTTGTTGCAAACTGCTTACCATAGAGGCTGAATCTGTTCATGTAAAGTTGATCCGAGTTTTCTTGCAGCCAATAGACTGTTATATGTAGATTTGTATCTGCTCATCAAATCCAATTCACCCTTGTGCCATCTATTTTAACAAACGAAAGATTTGGTGCACTGATGTTGACCCCACCTTGAGGGTGATATCCATTTCACATGTCGGATTCGTACAACCACAGACAGATATGATTTAGGAGCAGGAGTAGGCCACTGCTGCTCTTAATAAGAACATAGTTTATCTGACTGACACCTCAGCTCCCAACTACTCCCTGTAACCTTTCACCCCTTTGCTTACCAAATAGATTCATCACGGTTTGGTACAGCAACTGCTCTGCCCAAGACCGCAAGAGACTGCAGAGAGTTGTAGACACAGCTCAGCATAGGGCAGGCATTGGTAGCATAGCGGTTAGCGTAACGCTATTACAGCGCCAGCGACCCGGGTTCAATTCCCGCCGCTGTCTGTAAGGAGTTTGTACGTTCTCCCCATGTCTGCGTAGGTTTCCTCCCATATACGGGTCAGTAAGTTAACACGGGTGTAATTGGGCGGTGCGGGCTCGTTGGGCTGGAAGGGCCTATTAAATAGAGTTCAGTATTACGAAAACCAGCTTCCCTTCCATGGACTCCGTCTACACTTCTCGCTGCCTCGGGAAAGCAGCCAACATAATCAACAACCTCACCTACCCCGGACATTCTCTCTTCTCCCCACTTGTTAATGTACCTGCCTCAACCACTTCCTCTGGTAGCTCGTTCCAGACACTGACCACCCTCTGGGTGAAGAAGTTGCCCTTCAGGTTCCTATTAAATCTCTCCCCTCTCACCTTAAACCTGTGCCCTCTAGTTCTAGATTTCCCAACTCTGGGAAAAAGACCGTGTGCGTTCACCCTATCTATGCCCCCTCATGGTTTTATACACCTCCAGAAGATCACCCCTCATTCTCCTGTGCTCCAGTGGAAAAAGTCCCACTCCATAACTGAGTCCATCAAGCCCCTGCAATATCTTCATAAATCTCCTCTGCGCTCTTTCCAGCTTAATGGCATCTTTCCTGTAGTAGGGTGACCAAAATGGTGAGAGGATGGGGCATGTAGGATGCGGGGCCCCGGTGAGTGGATGGGGAATGCGGGGATTCCTTGCTTGAGTGAAGCTCACAGGGTAAACAGTAGACATGATACTAATAAATACAACAACCAATACAAGGACGAGCGCAAGGCAGCAGCATGGTGCAAAGTCTGTTGTGCAAACTGAGGTAGTGCATAAAGAAATAACTGAGAGAGGTGGAATCAAGAGTCTGAGAATAAGGCAGTACCACCGGGAAAGGGATGTGAAAGAGGGGATTGGTTCAGAAGTCTGACAGCAGTGAGGAAGATTGTTCCTGAGTCTGCATGTCTGGGCTTTTGCTCTCCTGTATCTTCTCCCAGAGGGTAGAAGAGAGAAAAGGGAATGGACAGTGTGACAGGCATCCTTGACGATACCGTCAGCCTTCCTGAAGCGACGCACGGTGAGGATGGACTGGATGGAAGGAAGAGGCAAGTCTGTGACGGACCGGGCTGTGTTTACCATTCCCTGCAGGTTCCGACAGTCCAGAGCAGTTGCCGTACCGGGCTGAGCTGTAACCCATCAGGACACTTTCTATAGTGCATCTGTAGAAGTTCAAGAGAATCCTCATTTGTTGGTAAATTGGTTTATTATCGTCACTTGTACCAAGGTACAGTGAAAAACTGTTTTTCACGCCATCCATATTGATCAATTCATCACATCAGTACTTTGAAGTAATGCAAGGAATAAAACAACAACACAATGCAGAATAAAGTGTTACAGTGACAGAGGAAGTGCAGTGCAGGCAGACAATAAGGTGCAAGGGCATAATGAGGTAGATTGTGAGGTCGAGAATTCTTCTTTAATGTACAAGAGGTCCATTCAAAAGTCTTATAACAGCGGGATAGAAGCTGTCCCTGAGCCTGGTAGTACGGTCTTTCAGACTTCTGCATCTTCTGCCCGATGGAAGGAGGGAGAAGAGAGAATGTCTGGGGTGGGAGGAGTTCCTGCTTTTCCGAGGCAGCGAGAAGTGTAGACAGAGTCCATGGGAGGGGGAGGATGGTTTTCGTGATGGACTGGGCTGTGGGCACAACTCTCTGCAATTTCTTGCAGTCTTAGACAGAGCAGATGCCGTCCCAAGCCATGATGCATCTGGATAGGAGGCTTTAAATGGTGCGTGGATAAAAATTGGTGAGAGTCAACAGGGACATGTCAAATTTCCTTAGCCTTCTGAGGAAGTAGAGGCACTGGTATGTTTTCTTAACCATACCATCCACATGGTTGGACCAGGATAGGCTAAAGGTGATGTTACGCCTGGGAACTTGAAGCTCTCAACCACTTCCACCTCATAACGCACAGCCAATGAAATGACTTTCTGAAAGTTGTAATGCAAGAAATGTGGAAGCTGGTTTGTGTAGCGCAAGCTCCCGCAAGCAGCACTGTGACAATGACCAAGTGTTGCACTTTAGTAATGCTGATGGGTTGAATTGGATCCCAGTGAGGTTCCTCCTAACTCCTCTCCAACCTGGCATCATGCTACCTTTTATATCTCACTGAGGGAGCAGATGGCACTTGGTTTAACATTTCATCTGAAGACAGTTAGATCATGGTGTGACCCAGGGTTCACTGTTCTCTATAATTGTATGCTGTCTCTCATTGGCAGATACTTTCCCTTGCCTAGATGCAAAAAAAGGTTGATTTATAAATGACTTTTGCCAGATGAGGTACAATTACAATCAAGCAAAGGTTTATTTTACGTAAGGCACAAGATTTAATATATACCTTTCCCCTTGACTTCAATAGAGTTCCTCATTTCATGAATTAAAATAGCAGGCTTTACTGAGGATTTGGTGAAGGTAGGCTTTCGAGAAAACAAATGAGTCACTTCTGTTGTTTGGTTACGAGCATTTCCCTTGTATAACTGAGAGATAAAGTCATTTTTTATTCCATCCGCCTCCCTTAGTTCCACACATCTGAGTTTCACCAGGACTACTCGGAGTCTGATTACACCACATCTTAGGCTTAGACATGGAGCAAAGAGCTGAAATCCAGAGGCAGGGAATGGTAAATTGATAAATTGGAATATTATTGTCACTTGTACTGAGGTGCAGTGAAAAACTTGCCTTGCATACCGTTCGTACAGATCAATTCATTACACAGAGCATTGAGGTAGTACAGGGTAAAACAATAACAGAATGCAGAATAAAGTGTCACAGCTACAGAGAAAGTGCAGTGCAGGCAGATAATAAGGTGCAAGGCCATAATGAAGTAGATTGTGAGGTCAAGAGTCCACTTTATCGTACTAGGGATCAGTTCAATAGTCTTATAACAGCGGGATAGAAGCTGTCCTTGAGCCTGGTGGTACGTGCTTTTTGTGTCTTCTGTCCGATGGGAGGGGGGAGAGGAGAGAATGTCCGGGATGGGTAGGGTCTTTGATTTTTTTGGCTGCTTTACTGAGGAAATGAGAAGCGTGGACAAGAGTCCATGGAGGGGAGGCTGGTTTCCGTGATGTGCTGAGCTGTGTCCACAACTCTCTGCAGTTTCTTGCGGATACGGGCGGAACAGTTGCCATACCAAGCCGTGATGCATCCGGATAGGATGCTTTCCATGGTGCATCGATAAAAATTCGTGTCAACAGGGAGATGCCAAATTTCTTTTGCCTCCTGAGAAAGTACATAGAACATAGAACATTACAGCACAGTACAGGCCCTTTGGCCCACAATGTTGTGCCGACATTTTATCCTGCTCTAAGATCTATCTAACCCTTCCCTCCCACATAGTCCTCCATTACTCTATCATTCATGTGTCTATCCAAGAGTGTCTTAAATGTCCCTAATGTATCTGCCCCCAAAATGTCTGCCAGCAGTGCGTTCCACACACCCACCACTCTCCGTGTAAAAAAAAAAGTTACCTCTGACATCCCCCTTATATCTTCCTCCAATCACCTTAAAATTATGTCCCCTCGTGTTAGCCATTGTCGCCCTGGGAAAAAGTCTCTGACTGTCCACTCAATCTATGCCTCTTATCATCTTGTACACCTCCATCAAGTCACCTCTCATCCTCCTTCTCTCCAAAGAGAAAAGCCCTCACTCACTCAACCTATCCTCATAAGACATGCTCTCCAATCCAGGCAGCATCCTGGTAAATCTCCTCTGCACCCTCTCTAAAGCTTCCACATCCTTCCTATAATGAGGCGACCAGAACTGAACACAATACCCCAAGTGTGGTCTAACCAGTTCTAGAGGCGCTGGTGAACTTTCTTGACCGTAGTGTCAACATGGTTGGACCAGGACAGGCTATCGGTGAAGTTTACTCCTAGGAACTTGAAGCTCTCAGCCCTCTTGACCTCAGCACCATTGATGTAAACAGGAGCATGTACACCACCCCTCTTCCTGAAGTCAATGACCAGCTCTTTTGTTTTGATGATATTGAGGGAAAGGTTGTTGTCATGACACCATGTCACTAAGCTCTCTATCTCCCTCCTGTACTCTGACTCATTGTTATTTGAGATACAGCCAACTATGGTGGTATCTTCTGCAAACTTGTAGATAGACCAGAATCTAGCCACGCAGTTGTTAGGGAATAGGGGCTGAGGACGCAGCCTTGTGGGGCACCAGTGTTGAGGATAATCATGCCGGAGGTATTGCTGCCTATCCTCATTGATTGCAGTCTGTTGGTCAGAAAGTCTAGTTGCAGAGGGAGGTGTTGAGTCCCAATGGGTGACTGATCTCGACAGTTGATGTCCACATGCAGTCACTCTCATCTCACCTCTGGAACTACATTACATGGATAATAAAGGGATATGGGCCAAATGTAGGCAAATGGGACCAGCTCAGGTAGACATCTTGGTCAGCATGGACGAGTTGGGCCGAATGGCCTGCTTCTTTGTTGTATCACTCTGTGACTCTAATTCTGAAGTATGGCAGCGGGGTGCCCTGATACAGCTGCATCAAAATGGGCATCAACATAGAACATAGAACACTACAGCACAGTACAGGCCCTTCGGCCCACAATGTTGTGCCAACATTTTATCCTGCTCTAAGAGCTATCTAACCCTTCCCTCCCACATAGCACCCCCCCCCCCCATTTCTCTATCATTCATGTGTCTATCTAAGAGTCTCTTAAATGTCCCTAATGTATCTGTCCCCACAACCTCTGCTGGCAGTGTGTTCCACACACCCACCACTCTCTGTGTAAAAAACTTACCCCTGACTTCCCCCTTATACCTTCCTCCAATCACCTTAAAATGATGTCCCCTCATGTTAGCCGTTGTCGCCCTGGGAAAAGCAGTTGAGGTTGTACCTTGCGGGAAGGTAGACACAAAATGCCAGAATCGGGAGCAAAACAAAACACCTGCTGGAGGAACTCAGCGGGTCGGGCAGTGTCCGTGGAGGGGAACAGGGAACAGTGAATGTTTTGGGTCGAGACTCAAGCTTCAGGACTGAGAGTGGAGAGGGGAGATGGCCCTTGTACAGAGGAGAGGTTGAGGGGTGATTCAGGGGCTGGTAAGTGATAGGTGGATCGAGGAGGAGTGAAGGATGACATGCAGAAGGAGCCAGGAGGGGGAGGAGGAGGGAGACAGGGACAGGTGGAGCCAGGTAAGGGTGAGGGGAGGGTGAGGTGGTGAAGATGGATGAAGGTGGTTGTTGGACTTTTACATAAGCTGCGTATATTCGGGCAAGAACAGAAGTAGAAGCAGGATCAGACCATTCAGCCTCTTGTTCCTCTCCCACTCAATAAGATCATGGCTGAGCTTATATCTCAGCTCAACTTCCTTGCACTAACCCTATATCCCTTGATTCTCTTGATATCCAAATGTATATTGGTGTTGGTATTGGTTTATTATTGTCAATTGTGCTGAGGTGCAGTGAAAAACTTGTCTCCCTGCAATGCATTTCCCTGTAGCTGTGACACTACTCTGTGTTCTGTTATTGTTTTACCCTGTACTACCTCAGTGCACTGTGTAATGAATTGATCTGTATGAATGATATGCAAGACAAGTTTTTCACTGTAGCTCAGTACAAGTGACAATAATAAACCAATACCAAGATGTTCTACATTCTATTACACAATGGTTAATTCCTCAGCAAAGGACATGTATCACCTGTATGAGCCTGAGGGCACATACCACCAGGCTCAAGGACAGTTTCTATCCCATGGTGATAAGACTATTGAACGGTTCCCTTATACAATAAGATGGACTCTTGACCTCACGATTTACCTTGTTGTGACCTTGCACCTTATTGCACTGCACTTTCTGTGTAGCTGTGACGCTTTACTCTGTACTGTTACTGTTTTTACCTGTACTACCTCAATGCACTCTGTACTAACTCAATGTAACTGTACTGTGTAATGAATTGACCTGTACGACTGGTATGCAAGACAAGTTTTTCACTGTACCTGGATACAAGCGACAATAATAAACCAATACCAATACCAAGTGAAGTAGCCCATGTCCTACCTGTAGAAGCTCTGAGCAGCATTCAGGTACTGGCTGTTAAGCGGCAAACAACCTCTGCGACACACAAGTGCCAGGCAATGGCCATCTCCAGCAAGACAGCGCCTGACCAGCTCCCCTTGGCATTCAACGTCACAACCATTGCAGTTCTTCCGCCATCAACGTCCTTAAGGGCATCATTGATGTGAAGCTCAACTGGATCAACTGCATAAATATAGTGGTGTGAAATACATAGCAGTTGCTCAGCCGGGCTATTCCAACAATGACTCCAAACCTATAACCTCTGCCATTAAGGACGGAGATAACAGGCACAGTAGAACATCACCTCCTGTTGGATCTGTTCCATCCTGATGTGGAGATTTCTCATAATTCCTTCATAGTCGCTCGGCCCAAATCCTGGAACTCCCTGCCCAACACATTCTGCGGGAGCAACTTCACCAGAAGGACTGCGGCGGTTCAAGGAGGCAGCTCACCACCACCTTCTCAAGGGCAATTAGGGATGGGCAATACATTCTACCAATGCCAGTGAAGTCTTTATTCCGTAACGAGAATAGGAACAGGCCCTTCGGCCCATGGTATCTGTGCCAACCATGATGCCAATTTAAGTCTGCTTGCACATGGTCGATATCTACCATTCCCTGGAAGTTCATCTGCCTAAACATTGCTATTGTATCTGCCTTCACCACCACCCCTGGTAGCCCATAACAGGCACCCACCACTCTGTGTGTGTGTTTAAAAAAAAAATTGCCTTATAAATCTCCTTTAAACTTTCCCCCTCTCACCTTAAACCTTGTATTTGACATTTCCATCCCAGGAGAAAAGTCTCTGACTGTCTATCTTATCTATGCCTCTCATAATTTTATAAACTTCGATCTGGTCGTCCCTCAGCCTTCAGAGAAAACAATCCAAGTTTGTCCAACCTCTCCTTACGGCAAATACTCTCTAATCCAGGCAGCGTCCTGGTGAACCTCTTCTGCAAAGCCTCCATATCCTTCCTGTAATGGGGTGGCCAGAACTGCGCACAATAAAGAATGTTTAAAAAAGGCACCATTACAACCTTTAACTAAATACCTGTTCAGCTGTTCTTCCCCCTCTTTTTTTCCCTGCCTCCTTCCCCCCACTTTGTCTCCCCTCATTTCTGTGGCCCCCTTGCCCCTTCTCTTTTCCCTCCCCCACCCTTGTGATCTGCCCATCTATTCCCCACCTCCTTCCCTTTATTCCATGGTCCACTGCCCTCTCTATCGGATTCCGTCTTCTTCAGCCCTTTGCCTCTCAGCTTCTCCCCTCCTCCCCCACCCACCTACCTTCCCCCCCCCACTCACCTGGTACCCTGTGCTCCTCCCCCTCCCCCCACCTTCTTATTCTGGCTTCTGCCCTCTCCCTTTCCAGTCCTGACGAAGGGTCTCGACCTGAAACATCGACCGACTGTTCATTTCCCTCCACGGATGCTGCCTGATCTGCTGAGTTCCTCCAGCGTTTTGTGTGTGATGCTCCAGATTCCAGCATCTGCAGAATCTCTTGTGAACTGTTTAACTGTGCTTCCTGTTGGGTTCAATGATTAATCCCTGCTGTTATCCTACTAACAACCATCTAAATCATGAGGATTTGCCCCACTGTTTAAAAGCTGTACCAGCTTAGATGAATGAAAGACATATCTTGATGTGTGTGGCTGACTCCACGTTATCGGGCTTGTCTTTTTACCGTGACATTGCCGAGTTAACACTAAGTTGCAAAGACAGCATTCAACATGAGAAGAGATATTATGAATGAACAAATTCAATTGTCCTTGAGCAATAATATTAAGATCTAAAAAAAATGCAGCAGCTGGTTTTATTACATGGCCTTGCTATGTATTGTGGCAAATGTAATTCTTTCAATGCTAATTTTCTATTGTTTCCTGAAAATGCCTTCTCTTCACTGGGATACAGTTCGACAGAAACTAGGCAACGATTAGACATGACGCACTTTGTGAAGCAGACTGTTTAACCATGGTGACCCTCACAGGCAAGATAATCTCACCTTCAGGTGAACGTAAGAAAGTAACACAAGAAATAGGAGCAGGAGTAGGCCATTTGGCTCTTTGCTTTGTCATTTCGACAGGACGATTGCTGGTGTTCTACCATAGTGCTGCTTTTCCCGCATAATCCCAATGATTCCTTAAATGCTCAAAATATATCCATTTCTTTTTTCAATAAGCCAAATGATGAAGCCGTTACAGCCTCCGAGTTAGAGCATTCTAATGTCTAACCAAGCTCTGTGTGAAGAAATTTCCCCTGAGCTTCAGAGTCATACAGCACGGAAACAGGCCCTTCGGCCAACTGTGTCGCCCAGCGAGCTAGTCCCATCTGCCTGCGTTTGGCCCATAGCCCTCTAAACCTCTCCTATCCATGTACTTATCTAGATGGCTTTTAAACGTTGCGTATGTGCCCGTCTCAGCCACTATTTCTGGCAGCTCATTCCAAACACGCACCACCCTTTGCGTGAAGAAGCTGCCCCTGATGTCCCTTTTAAATCTGTCACCTCTGATCTTAAACCTACTGTTTTTAGCACCCCCTCCCTGGGAAAAAGTGTGCATTCATCCTGTCTATGGCCCTCATGATCGTATATACCTCTATCAGGTCAGCCCTCAATCTCCTATGTTCCAGGGAATAGAATTCCTAGTCGATACAACCTCTCCTTTTAATTCAGGACCCCAAGTCCAGGCAACATCCTGGTAAATCTTTTCTGCACCCTTTTCAGTTTAATAACATCTTTCCTGTAACAGGCTGGCTAAAACTGTACACAAGACTCAGAATACTTCATGCTAAATGGAGTATTTCTTTGAGATTGTATCACAGACCCTGACATTCAGACAAGGGAAACACCCTCCCTGCGTCCACTGCCTTGTATGAACTTTGTAAGTTGCAGTGACATCTCTGGAGAATCCAGAGACCTCGTCCTGTCATGTGGTAAACCCACTGTCCCCAGAAACAGGAGCAGCAACCAATCCGCTGGGGGAATTCAACGGGTCGAGCAGCATCTGTGGGAGGAAAGGAACTGATGACATTTCAGGTTTGGATATCACTCTTTGACCATGTCCTTACCAAGATATGGAGTCATACAGCACGGAAACAGGCCCTTCAGCCCAACTGGTCCATGCCAACCAAGATTCCCATCTAAGCTAGTCACATTTGCCCACGTTTGGCCCATATTCCTCTAAACCTTTCCTATCCATGTACCTGTCCGAGTTCCTTTTAAATGTTAATGTACCCGCCTCAACCACTTCCTCTGGCAGCTCGTTCCACATAGTGAACACCCTCTGAGTGAAAAAGTTGCTCCTCAGGTCCCTCTTAAATCTCTCCTCTCACGGTAAACCTATGTCCTCCAGATCTTGATTCCCCAACCCTGGGAAAAAGACTGTGTGCATTCACCCTATCTATGCCCTTCCTGATTTTATACACTTCTATAAGATCACCCCTCATTCTCCTGTGCTCCATTGGAAAAAGTCCCAACCTGCTCAACCACAACTCAAGTCCCGGCAACATCCTCGTGAATCTCCTCTGCACTCTTTCCAGCTTCATGGCATCTTTCCTGTAGCAGGGTGACTAAAACTGAATGCAATATCCCAAATGTGGCCTCACCAACTCGCTATCTTTTTGACCACATTCTTACCAAGACTCGCTACTCTCTGCTGTAATCCCCAGAAACAATCAGGTGAATCTTTGCTGTGTTCTCAGCCACGTATTATTTTCCTCTGTGCAAGGTACGACTCTAACCACTGGAGTGTTTGCTACCAAAGCGATTTGTAGTTAAGCAGTGTCATACATCTCCGCTTACATTAGCCACCTGGTTGATGGGGTTGGCAGTGTGGGAGTGAGATAATGGGACCAGAACTCCCACTCCAAGGATTCCACCTCCAAATGGAGTCAAGAGCAACTCTTCCACTGTGGAAAGCAACTCACCTGAAACAACCGATTTAAAATGACTCGTGTTTGGAATTAAACTCATTAAAGCAAATTAAAATAGCTATATTTCATCTGTAACTGTTGTTGTCATGTGTGCCGTGTATATACCCACACAATAGCAACAGGAAGACACGCATTTTACTTCCGAGGTGTGCTCAGTAATGAATGGTTGGTCTCTCTTGCAGTCTCATCAGAGAAGTCTCCCTGTTGTTAGAGTTATAGAGTCATATAGCACAGAAACAGGCCTTTCAGCCTTTTAGTGCTGACCATCAACCATCCAATTACTAAAATCCTATACTAATCCCATTTTATTCTCCCCATGTGTTCATCAACTCCACCCCACACCCCCTCCCCCAGATTCTACCACTGCACAAGGGGCATTTACAGCGGCCAATTAACCTACTAAACCTCATGTCCTTGGGATGTCAAAGTCAAAGTCGAGTCTATTGTCATCTGCACAAGTCCATGTGTGCACAGGTGCAATGAAAAACTTACTTGCAGCAGCATCACAGGCACATAGCATCAGATACACAACATTCACAACAAAAACATAAATTAAACATAAAGTATACACAATTTTTATGAAAGAACACAATTAGAATAAAATAAAACAAAGTCGATTTTAGTGCGAAGTGATCGAAGTGGTCCCAGTGTTGCTACAGTGAGGGAGTGATTAGGGTTGCGCCGGTTGGTTCAAGACCGAATGGTTGAAGGGAAGTAGCTGTTCCTGAACCTGGTGGTGTGGGACTTCAGGCTTCTGTACCTCCTGCCCGATGGTAGCTGCGAGAAGGTGGCACGGCCCAGGTGGTGGGGATCTTTGATGACAGACGTTGCCTTCTTGAGGCAACGCCTCCTGCAGATACTACCGATGGTGGGGAGGGATGAGCCTGTGATGTATTGGGCTGGGCCCACTATCTGCAGCTTCTTCTATTCGAATAGCTGTCCCAGACCATGATGCAGCCAGTTAGGATACTTTCAATAGTACATCTGTAGAAGTTTGTTGGGGTGTTTGGTGACAAGGTGGAAGGAAACCGGAGCACTCGGGGTGGGGGGGGGAGGTGGGGGGGAGGTGGGGGGGAACCCAAATGGTCACAGGGAGAACTACACACTCCACACGTAGACAGTACCAGAGGTCTGGATTGAAACTGGGTCACTCTACCATCTTCACTGCTATTGTTTCTGAATAGAACCGCAGGATGAAGTCATGTCTGAGTGTTTACTATGAGAATGAGGTTTACATAGAACAGTACAGCACAGAACAGGCCCTTCAGCCCACAATGTTGTGCTGACATAGCTATTCCCTCCTACCTACAGAATGCCCATATCCCTCTATTTTCCTCTCATTCATGTGGCCATCCAAGTCCCTCTTAAAAGCCCCCAATGAATGTGCCTCCACCACCCTATCAGGCAACGCATTCCAGGCATCCACCACTCTCTCAGTAAAAAAACATACCCCTCACGTCTGTTCTGAACTTATCCCCTCTCACCTTAAATGCATGCCCTCTGGTATTGGATCGCTCAATAATGGGAAAAAGATATTGCTTGTCCACCCTATCTATGCCCCTCATAATTTTATACACCTCCAACAGATCACCCCTCAGCCTCCACCGTTCCAGAGAAAGGAGCCCAAGTTTGTCCAGCCTCATCTGATAGCACATGCCCTCTAATCCAGGCGGCATCCTGGTGAACCTCCTCTTAACCCTCTCTAAAGCCTCCACATCCTTCCTATAGTGACCAGAAATGCATGCAATACCCTAAATGCAGCCTAACCAGAGTTCTATGGAGATGTATCTGACTCCTATACTCAATACCTCGAATAATGGACAAGCATTCCATAAGCCTTCTTAATCACCCTAACTACCAGTGTAGCCACTTTTAATCTGTAAGCCACTATCTACCTGTGTAGCCATTTTCACAATTACCTTTGTGAAAGAAAATGTACTCAGCAGCTGTCGATACTGCTGAATTAAAGGAGACACTTACAGTTGAAAGTCCTCCCCAGGTTTCTGTGATCTGCTTGTAACCCAGACAGTTCACAAGGCAGAAATACGGCCATGAACCGAGTTCCCAGGCAGCAGAAGATGCCCACGGCCCCGCGCCAGTCGGTGAATGCATCCCGCCGGTCCCTGAACAGTCACTTACGTGTATGGGGGTGCACGAAGGTCGGGCATTCGTAACCTGGGGAGGTTTTATGAACCACTGCTGCAGTCCTTGTTTGCCAGAACATGTTGTGAGTACACAGTTAATGGCAGGACCCTTAACGGCACTGATGTACAGAGGGATCTTGCGGTCCAAGTCCAGAGCTCCCTGAAAGTGGCCACACAAGTAGATGCGGTGGTAAAGAGGGCATTGTCATGCCTGCCTTCATTGGTCAGGACATTGAGTGGAAGAATAAAAATGTCATGTTGCAGTGATATAAAACATTGTTTGGGCCACTCTTGGAGTATGGTGTGCATTTCTGGTCGCCCCATTACAGGAAGGTTGTGGAGGCTTTGGAGAGGGTGCAGAAGAGGTTCACCAGGGTGCTGCCTGGATTAGAGGGAATGAGCTATAAGGAGAGTTTAGGAACATGAGTTGTTTCTTTTTCTGGAGCATCGGAGACCTGATAGAAGTTTATTAAATTATGAGAGGCACAGATATAGTAGACACAGTCAGAGATTTTTTCCCGGGGTAGAAATGTCAAATACTAGAGGACATGCATTTAAGGTGAGAAGGGGAAGGTTTAAAGGAGGTGTGCGGGGCAGGTTTTTTACACAGAGAGAGGTGGGTGCCTGGAACGGGCTGCCAGGGGTGGTGGTGGAGGCAGATACGATAGTGGCATTTAAGAGGCTGTTGGATAGACACGTGAATGTGCAGGGAACGGAGGGAGATGGATCATGTGCAGGCAGGAGAGATTTAGTTTAATTTGACATTGTGTTCAGCACAGACATGGTGGGCCGAAGGGCCTGTTCCTGTGCTGTACTGTTCTATGTTCTATGTTCACCCATTTGCACTAATCCTAGACATCACATTTTTTATTCTCCACACATTCCCATCAACTCCACCCCCCTCCCTCCTCCCACCACTCACCTATGCACCGGGGGGGGGGGGGGGCGCAATTTACAATGAACCATTCAACCATTCGGTTCTAGAACCAACGGGCAAAACCCTAATCACCACTACAGTTTAGCAACACTATGACCACTCTGATCACTTTGCACTAAAATGGACCTCGTTCTTCTAATTGTGTTTTTTCTTGGAAAAGTTGTGTATAATTTAATTTATGTTTTTCTTGTGAATGCTGCTTATCTGACGCTGTGTGCCTGTGATGCTGCTGCAAGTAAGTTTTTTATTGCACCCGTGCACACATGGACTTGTGCAGATGACAATAAACTCGACTTTAAACTTTCAGTAGACTTTGACAGTAGCCAAGTAACTTACCGGCTTTGGGAAGTGGGAGGAGACCAGAACACCCAGAGGAATCCCACACGGTCACAGGGAGAACGTGCAAACTCCACACAGACAGCACCCAAGGTCAGGATTCAACCTGAGTCTCTGGTGCTATGAGACAATGATTCTACCAGATGTGCCACTGTGCCACCGAGGGAACTGGGTGTCCTAGTGCACGTAAGCAGGTTCAAAGAGTGATTAGGAAAACTAAGAGTTTATTGCTGGGTGAATTGAATACAAAAGTGCAGAGGTTGTGCTTTTGTTATATAGGGCACTGGTAAAACCACAACTAAATTCTCTGCAGTCTTGCTCTACTTGTTTCAGGAAGGAAGTTAATATTTTCGAAACGGTTCCGAGAAGGTCTACTGAACTGATACCTGGAATGGTAAATTGGTTTATTATTGTCACATGTACCGAGATACAGTGAAAAACTTTGTTTTGCAAGCTATCCATACAGATCAATTCATTACAACAGTGCATTGAGGTAGGGCAAGGGAAAATAATAACAGAATGCAGAATAAAGTGTTACATTTACAAAGAAAGTGCAGTGTGGGGAGGCAATAAGGTGCAAGGCCATAACAAGTTTGATTGTGAAGTCAAGGTTCCATCGTATTGTACTAGGGAACCGTTCAATATTCTTATAACAGTGGGATAGAAACTGTCCTTGAGCCTGGTGGTACGTGCTTTCAGGCTTCTAAATCTTCTGCCTGATGGGAGAGGGGAGGAGAGAGAATGTCTGGGGTGGGAGGGGTCTATGATTATGCTGGCTGCTTTACCGAGGCAGCAAGAAGTGTAGGCAGAGTCCATGGAGGGGAGGCTGGTTTCTGTGATGTGCTGAGCTGTGTCCACAACTCTCTGCAGTTTCTTGTGGTCCTGGGCAGAGCAGTTGCCGTACCAAGCTGAGATGCATCCAGGTAGGATGCTTTCTATGGTACTTTGATAAAAATTGGTGCATGTCAAAGGAAACATGCCAAATTTCTTTAGCCTCTTGAGGCGATGGTGAGCTTTTTTGGCTGTGGCATCTATGTGGTTAGACCAAGACAGGTTATTGGTGATGTTCACTCCTACGAACTTGAAGCTCTCAACCCTCTCTACCTCAGCACCATTGATGTAGACAGGAGCATGTACACCGCCCCCCTTCCTGAAGTCAATGACCAGCTCTTTTGTTTTGCTGACATTAAGGGAAAGGTTGTTGTCATGACACCATGTCACTAAACTCTCTATCTCCCTCCTGTACTCTGACTCATCATTATTTGAGATAAGTGGTCTGTCCTCAGAGGCAAGGTTGGACAGGCGAGGCTTGAATCCTCTGGAGTTCCACAGTGTGAGAGAGACGATGGACCGCCTTATTGAGAGGGTGCTTCCTCTAAAGGAAGAATCTGGAACCTGTGGTCACTGTTTAAAAATAATGGGTTGTCCATTTAAGATTTTTTTCTCAGAGGGGCCTGAGTCTTTGGAACTCTCTTCCTCAATGTACAGTGGAAGCAGTCTTCGATTAACAAGAAGGTGAAAGGTTACCGGGGTAGTCAGGGATGTGGAGTTGACATTATGGTCAGATCAGCTATGATCTTATTAAACGGCTTGAGAAGCCAAGTGCCCTGCTTCTGATCCATATGTTTGTATGCTTATATGCATGTTATAGTCATATAGATACAGCTCAGAAACAGGCCTTTCGGACCAACTGGTCCATGCCAACCAAGATTCCCACCTAAGCTCATCCCATTTTCCCGCATTTTGCCCTTATCCCTCTAAGCCTTTCCTATCCATGTGCCTGTCCAAGTTTGTGTTCACGCTTGTTAGAGTTGTAGAAGTACACATCATGAAAACAGGCCCTTCGGCCCACAGAGTCCATGGTGACCATCAACCACCCTACTCTACGATGGTGATTACTCTTCAATTCATATTGCAAGAGCCAAGGACAAAGAACAATCGCTAATCCATCTTTCTGAGGTCAATGCTGACACTCCCAGTGCAGTGCTGAGGGAGTACTACACTGGCAGAGGTGCTGCTTTGCAGCTGAGGCACTAAACCGAGGCGTCACCTCCCCGCAGGTGGCCATGGAAGACGTCCCGGGGCTCCCTGCAGGAAGAGCAGCTGCGTTATCCGAGATGGTAAATTGCTGTGTTTGGAAACATCGGCTGTGAAGTCGCTGGTTTTCCTTAACAAGGTTCAAAGTGACGCACCAATAGAAGTTCTCAGTTTGTGCTCTGCAAACTATTTACCTGGAAGTTACCTGGGTTTATTTCTTGTACTGTTTTATAGACCTTGCCACGCCAAACCCAACCTAACACCTTCAGCCTTGTGGCTGCCCCACTCAGCGGAAGGAAGGAGGGGTGGGTGAACTAAGATGGCCACTGGCTAAGTCTCTCCTCTTTGGCAGTGATGTGGAGGCCAGACTGCTGCTGTCATGCACTTACAAATGGAGGACTTTACATGCGGCACGATGACTGCCCGATATTCTCGCAGCCTACCTGGGTTGCAAGCATTAAAGGGAGGTTTTATGAATCACTGCTCCAGAGTCTGTCTGCCAGAACATGTAGTGATGACAAATGTTGAAGATCAAATTTGTGAATGAAGCTCGGAGGTACCTCTTCCTCTCTGTCTCTCCCTGAGTCCCTGTCTGGCAGCTTGCCTTTGTCTGTCTGTCTCGCTCTTTCTGTGTGTGTGTGTGTGTGTGTGTGTGTGTGTGTGTGTCTCAGTATACATCCATCAGTTTGTCTCTCTCTGTTTACGTCTCTCTCTCTTTTTTTCCAACCCCTCTGCTTCCTCCCCCACCTCATTTCCTCCGTCGCTCCCTTTCATTCTCTCTCCCATTCCCTCCTCTACCCCTCCTCCTCCCCTCCTTCTCCCCTCCTTCTCCCCTTCCCTCCTCCCCTCCTTCTCCCCCCTCCTCCACCCCTCCTTCTCCCCCCTCCTTCTCCCCTCCTTCTCCCCTCCTCTACCCCTCCTCCTCCCCTCCTTCCCTTCCCTCCTCCCCTCCTTCTCCCCCCTCCTTCTCCCCTCCTTCTCCCCTTCCCTCCTCCCCTCCTTCTCCCCTCCTTCTCCCCTTCCCTCCTCCCCTCCTCCCTTCCTCCCTTCCTTCTCCCCTTCCCTCCTTCCCCTCCTTCTCCCCTCCTTCTCCCCCTTCTCCACACCTTCTCCCTCTCTGTCTCTCTTTCCCTCCTCCCCACCCCATCGAGTGTTAATAGCTGGAATTCTGCATCCCTGGTATGAAGTTCTGCGGTGCCTGCTTTCAATGCAGCTGCAAAATCAAAGAGAACGGATTATTAAATGTGTTTAATGAGACAGCTCATCAGTATTTGCAATAGTCATTCAGAACCACTCAGTAATCTCAGGCAACATCTTGAAATAACTCCTCCTCTTCCCTGCACTGGTGTTTTATTTTGGATTCATTCTGCAGCAGCTCTTTGCCCCTGTGTTCTCTCCCCCTTCTTGTCCTCGGTTTTGTTTTGTATATATTTCACTCGGATTTATTTTTTGTTGATCTTTTCATTTTCTCCTAGTGCTACAGAAGATGACACGGAGTCTGTGAAGGAGTCAGGGACGTGGCAACATCTCTCCCCCAGAGCAGCGATCTTCAGCAATGTCACCTACCTGACAGGAATTTAAAGTCGTTTTGCTTTTCTTCTCTCCGTTGGTTCACGGTGGTCCTTTGGCAGACTGACACCATGAATTCTTTGCTGATCGCCACTGTTTTGCTTCCTCTGGTAAGTATGAACCAAAGGGTTATTTAATTCTGCTCCCCCCCACCCCATCTCTCCCCCAGTGCCACTTAATTCGACAACATTGCACGTAATACTCTGTTAGATTAGGAATAACTGTGGTGCCTCAAATGGAAAATTTTTTGGTGAATAGGGACTGCAGGCATTTGGATAATCTGCGGTTTTATTTACTACAGACTGGATTTAAATCCATACGGACTTTATAGATTTCTGATTGTAAATCTGTGTCAGCTGTGGGCATTGTTCTTGTCTCTGAGCCCAATTGTTGTGCTTCAATTTCCCACTCATAAGCACCCAGAGAGAGTGCTGCCCTGTCAGAAGTGCAGTCCTACAGATGAGAGGTTAATTCGAAGGTCTGCCTGACTTGAAGGGTCCTATGTTTAGGAAGGGAGGGAATTTCTTCCCTGGTGGTCTAGGAAAAATTTATTCCACATTCAATCTTACTACAAGTTCTCTGTCATCTGGATTTTGTTATGTGGTATAAAACTTCCAACATTTACTGTTTTTATTTTAGATTTCCATCTTTGACTTTCACTCACCTGGAGTTTGTTGTTTGTGGGAGCTTGCTGCTGTTTTCAAAGGCTGTAGATTAACCAGGGACGAGCTGAATGAGATGTGAAAGTTGCTATATAAATGCAACTTTTTCTCTCTCCATTGATGTATTGTTTGGCACGCTGTAAGATAGAGGCATAGAGAAATACGGCAGGGAAGCAGACTCTTCGGCCCAACTGGTCCGTGCCGACAAAGGTGCCCATCTAAGCCAGTCTCATTTGCCCATGTTTGGCTCATATCCCTCCAAACCTTTCCTATCGTTATCCAAACGTCTTTTAAATGTTGTTATTGTACCTGCTTCAGCTACATTCTCTGGCAGCTCATTCCATATACGCACCACCCTCTGTGTGGAGAAGTTGCCCCTCAGGTTCCTATCAAATCTCTCCCCTCTCACCTTAAACCTATGCCCTCCAGTCCTTGATTCCTGTTCCCTGGGAAAAAGACTGTAGGCATTCACCCTTTCTATGCCCCTCATGATTTTATACACCTCTATAAGGTCACCCTTCCCAATCTCCTACATTCCAAGGAATAAAGTCCCAGCCTGCTCAACCTCTCCCTATAACTCAGGCCCTTGAGTCCCGGCAACATCCTTGTAAATCTTCTTTGCACTCTTTCTAGCTTAATGACGTCTTTCCTATAACAGGGTGACCAAAATTGTCCACGATACTCCAGGTGAGGCCTCACCAACGTCTTGTACAATGTTGTGAGATGAAAGTCTTTGAGCCATAATGCGGAAATTTTCTGTGGAATTTTTAATTCCTTTTTATCTAGGACATTTGGCAAGGGCAGAACATCGCTCTTCCTTAATTGTACTTGAACAGGATTGCTTGCCGGCCATGTCACAGTCACAGCTCCAGTAACCAGGGTTGGATCCTGACCTACCCTTCTGTCTGTGTGGAATTTGCACGTTCTCCCTGTGACCGCGTGTTTTTCCTCCGGGTGCTCCGGTTTCCTCCCACAACCCAATCCGTGTGGGCTGGTAGGTTAATTGGCCCCTGTAAATTGCCCCTTGGTGTGGGTGGATGGTGGGAGTATCAGGAGAGAATTCATAGAGTCATACAGCATGGGAACAGCAGGCACGATAGTGTAGCGGTTAGCGTGACGCTATTACAGTGCTGGCGATCCTGGTTCACTTCCGGCTGCTGTCTGTAAGGAGTTTGTATGTTCTCCCTGTGTCTGCGTGGGTTTCCTCCGGGTGCTCCGATTTCCTCCCACATTCCGAAAGATGTACATGTTAGGAAGTTGTGAGCGTGCTATGTTGGCGCCGGAAGCGTGGCGACACTTGCGGACTGCCCCCAGAACACTCTACGCAAAAGATGCATTTCACTGTGTGTTTTGATGTACATGTGACTAATAAAGAAATCTTATCTTGTCTTATAATAGGCCCTTCAGAATCAGAATCAGGTTTATTATCACTGACACATGTCGTGAAATGTGTTGTTTTGCAGCAGCAGTACAGTGCAAGACATAAAAATCTTTAGATTACAAAATAAATAAAAAGCACGAACAAAAAGAAAGAATGAGGTAGTGTTCATGGGTTCATGGACCGTTTAGAAATCTGATGGTGGAGGAGAAGAAGCTGTTCCTGAATCATTGAGTGTGGGTCTTCAGGCTCCTGTACTTCAGCCCAATTGGTCCATGCTGACCAGGATGCCCATTCAAGCTCGTCTCATTTGCCTGCATTTGGCCCATATCTCTGTAAACCTTTCCTATCCGACTGATGGGAACGTGAGCGAGGTTTGGTTACAGGGAAATAAGGGGGACATTGCAGTGTTGGGATTGCTCTGGAAGGCAGCATAGATTCAACGGGCCAAATGGTCCTCCTGTGTCATGAAGTATATGACAAATGTGACCATATATGGAAGCTCAGCGCTTGGTGCGGTTGCCAAGCCGCTTTCCTCCAGCTCGGTTGAGCCAGTTTACCAGGGGTTCGAGTAGGTAACTCAGGCTGCCACTCCCTCCAACGCACAAAGAGCAGGGCTCTCGAAAGGCGCAGCCCTGCGGGAAGGAAAGGCCAGGAAGGGAGGAGAGGGGGAGGGAGGTGGAGAGAGGGAGAGAAGGCGAGAGGAATGGAGGGTTGAGAGAAGTGGAGGGAAGAGGAGACGGAGGGGAGGAAGTGAGAGAGAAGATCAGGAGATGGAATGGGAGGAGAGTACCAGGCTGGAATGGGTGCAGGGCAGAAGCAAAATATGAGGGAAGGGGGGAAGAGGGAGAAATTGCTGAAAATAGTGAGGGGTTTAGATGGAGTTTGGAGAGAGACATGAGAGATTGGGGGAGGGTGAAGGGGGATGAGAAAAGGGGCATAGGGTCATAGAGTTAGCATGGAAACAGGCCCTTCGGCCCAACTGGTCCATGCCGACCAAGATGCCCCATCCAAGCTAGTCCCATTTGCCGGCGTTTGGCCCCTAACCTTCTAAACCTTCCCAATCCACGTCCCTGTCCAACAGTCTTTTGGAAGCTGTTATTGTACCTGCCTCAACCACTTCCTCTGGCAGCTCGTTCCAGATACCCACCCTCTGGGTGAAAAAGTTGCCCCTCAGGCTCCTGTTAAATCTCTCCCCTCTCACCCTAAACCTGTGTCCTCTAGTTCTTGATTCCCCAACCCTGGGAAAAAGACTGTGTGCATTCACCCTATCTATGCCCCTCATGATTTTCCTCAGTAGGGGTTACGGGCACACTTTCATCAGCCTCAGGGTCTCTGCCTTGCAAGGTCAGTGAAGCAGAGAGGTGGGTCTTCAGAACCTTGGGATTATTGAATCATGGATCACTGTAAGATTGCTTCCGTAACACAGTATTTCGGGAATTAGCTTTCATTTCACAGATACTCCTGATTTCTTGAGGGCAATTATTTCTTCCTGTGCATAGCTGCAGTGCTGATTCCTCATGGTGATCTTAGACAACTCACTTCCAAAGTAGCACTGAGGTAAAAAACTGGTTGTGATCTTCCTGATTGGTAGAACAGACCTGAGGGGCCGAATGGCCCACACCTGCTCTTATTTCTTATGTTTAAAACATTATGCTTCATGACATGGTATTATATAATGGTAAACCCCATTACATAACGGGACATAACATGATGCATTGCTCATGATATTATGCGTAGTGGTGTATGATATCAGATTACCTTGTATATATTTTTGTTCAGAGTCACACATCACAGAAACAGGCCCTTCAGCCCACTGAGTCTGTGCCAGCCATCAAGCACCCATTTACACTGATTCTACACTCCTATTTTATTAAAGAACATAGAACAGTACAGCACAGGAACAGGCCCTTCGGCCCACCATGTCTGTGCTGAACACCATGCTGAATTAAACCAAATCTCTCCTGCCTGCACATGATCCACATCCCTCCATTCCCCGCATGTTCATGTGTCTGTCTAACAGCCTCTTAAACACCACTATCGTATCTGCCTCCACCCCCACCCCCGGCAGCCCGTTCCAGGCACCCACCACTCTCTGTTCAATAAACTTGCCCCACGCATCTCCTTTAAACTTCCCCTCTCTCACCTTAAGTGTCCTCCGGTATTTGATATTTCCCCCACCCCCCAATCAACTCCCTCCCCCCACCGCCCCACCCCTAGATCCTACCACTCACCTGCAACCTAGGGGGCAATTTACAGAGGTCAATTAACCCACCAACCCACATGTTGGAAACCGGAGCATGCAAACTCCACACAGACAGCGCCCGAGGTCAGGACTGAACCCGGGTCTCTGGCGCTGTGAGTCAGCGGCTCCACCCGCTGCGCCACCGTGACGCCAGTATCCTGGCCTGTGTTTATCTCCCTGTCAACGTCACAGACTGGAGTCTTATTTCTCCCTGACCTCACCTTTATTGAGCACTTTCCGATCATTATCCAGCATGAGAGACGTACAGGGGAGCAAGCCGTTGCTCGTACTGTGTACACCAGGCAGTGTGGTGGGAGAGGGATTACAGCTGTGCTCGCAGCGCCCTGTCTTCTCCCGCTGCCGTCAAAGGGAACTGCAAGCAATTATTATGTTTTGTTCTGCAGAGCAGGCTCTGAGTCACAATGATTTGGGCTGTGTTTTGCAAAACTAATAGAACTGTTCGCCGTGCAGGCAAATGATCTAATCCTCGTGGGTGGGATTGCTGTGAATTATTCCTTCACTGTTAGGGAGGAGAGGGGGGAACAGGTCATTCTGGTAGCTGGGGGGAGGGGACGGAGATAATTGACCTTAAAGAGGTGTATAAAATCATGAGGGTGAATGCACACCCAAGGGAAAGGTAATCAAATGCCAGAGGGTGACGGGTTTAAGGTGAGAGAGGAGAGATTTAAAAGGGACCTGAGGGTCAACTTCTTCAAGCAGAGGGTCGTATGTCTATGGAACGAGATGCCAGAGAAAGTGATTCAGGCAGGTACAGTAACGACGTTTAAAAGACATTTGGATAAGAATATGGATAGGGAAGTTTGAGAGGGATATAGGCCAAACGCGGGCAAGTGGGACCAGCTTAGGTGGGGAGCTTGGTCAGCATGAGTGACAGGAGATACAGAGGCCTGAAGTCCCACACCACCAGGTTCTACTTCCCTTTAACCATTCGGTACTTGAACCGACCTGTACAACCCGAATCACTACCTCAGTATAGCAACACAGTGAGCATTTTGCACTACAATAGACTTTGTTGTTTTTTTTTGTTCTAATTGTGTTCTTTCTTGTAAAAATGGTGTTTAATTTAAGTTTATGTTTTTATTTTGAATGTTGTGTATCTGATGCTCTGTGCCTGTGATGCTGCTGCAAGTAAGTTTTTCATTGCACCTGTGCACACATGGACTTGTGCAGATGACAATAAACCCGACTTTGATTTTGACTTGTTGGGCTGAAGGGCCTGTTTCCTTTCTGTATACTCTACAGTTGACTCTGTAATTGCATAATCCCACACAACACCCACTGAATTTTTACTCCTATGTTGATGATCTCCTGTGAAATTGGACTATTTGACAGCATCCATGGAAAAAGAAACAGTTAATACTATTGGATGAAGACTCCTCTTCGTCAGAACTTGGAAGGAGGGAAGATATTTTAAACTGCAGAGCGAACTGCACGTTGAACGAGGAAATTCCTCATTAATCTACCAACAAAAGAAAAATTAAAAATAACTCTGTTTCTCTTTCTGGAGATGTTGACCGACCCACTGAGTGTTTCCAGCATTTTTTATTTTTATTTCAGATTTCCAGCATCTGCAGTTTTTTTAACTTTTCATTTCCCACACATTTACTTATTGCTGTGTTGGAGATACTATATAAATGCAAGAAGTTGTTGTTAATTGGTGTTTGGTTGGGCCTTTCCCACTCAAGGGCTGCCCTCAACCCCAGCAAACCACCCACCAGGTTCTGAGAGAAAATTGACCACACAAGGCAATTTTTCAATTTTTATTTTTGGTTATTTTCTTTTATTTTCATTATTATTCCACAAAATCGGGTATTTCTTTAAAAGCATTAACGTCGTATGTCAGAGCTGGACAGGACTATGAAGCTGGCAGATCAGGTGGCAGTGGTCTGAAGCATCGACTGATCATTTCCTTCCATAGATGCTGCCTGACCTGCTGAAATCCTCCAGCATTTTGGGTTTCTGGAGCATTGCATCCACCTACAGGAAAGATCTCAGGAAGCTTGAAAGAGTGCAGGGAAAATTTACACGGATGTTGCCTGGACTTGAGGACCTGAGTTATAGGGAACGGTTGAATAGGTTAGGACTTTATTCCCTGGAGTGCAGGAGAATGAGGGGAGATCTTACAGAGGTATACAAAATTATGAGGGGTATAGATAGGGTGAATGCATGCAGGCTTTTTCCCCTCAGGTTGGGTGAGACTAGAACTAGAGGACATAGGTTTAGGGTAAAAGGTGAAATAAGTCACCGGGGCTGGGCAGGATATATCCAAGGTTATTACCGGAAGCAAGGAAGAGATTGCTGCGCCTTTGGTGATGACCTTTGTGTCCTCACTGACCACAGGAGTAGCGCCAGATGATTGGAGGGTGGCAAATGTTGTTCCTTTGTTTAAGAAAGGGTGTAAAACCCTGGGAATTACAGACCAGTGAGTCTTACTTCAGTGGTGGGCAAATTACTGGACGAGATTCTTAGAGACAGGATTTATGGGCATAGGCTGATTAAGAACAGTCAGCATGACCTTGTGAGGGGCAGGTCGTGCCTCACGAGCCTGATTGAATTCTTTGAGGATGTGACGAAGCACATTGATGAAGGTTGAGCAGTGGATGTGGTGTACATGGATTTTAGTAAGGCATTTGGTAAGGTTCCTCATGGAAGGCTCATTCAGAAAGTCAGGAGGCATGGGATCCAGGGCAACTTGGTTGTGTAGATTCAGAATTGGCTCACTCATAGAAGACAGAGGGTGGTGGTAGATGGAGCGTATTCTGCCTGGAGGTCGGTGACCAGTGGTGTTCTGCAGGGATCTGTTCTGGGACCCCTGCTCTTTGTGATTTTTATAAATGACGGATGAGGATATGGAAGGGTGGGTTATAAGTTTGCTGATGATACAAAGGTTGGTGGTGTTGTGGATAGTGTAGAAGCTTGCTGTAGATTACAACAGGATATTGATAGAATGCAGAGCCGGGCTGAGAAGTGGCAGATGGAGTTCAACCCGGATGTGTGAAGTGATGTACTTCAGGAGATCAAATTTGTAGGCAGAATACAAGGTTAATGGCAGGACTCTTAGCAGTGTGGAGGAACAGAGGGATCTTGGGGTCCACGTCCATAAATCCCTCAAGGTTGCTGCACTGGTCGATAGGGTCGTTAAGAAGGCGTATGGAGTGTTGGCCTTCATTAGTCAGAGTATTGAGTTTAAGAGCCGCAAGGTGATGTTGCAGCTCTGGTTAAACCACACTTGGAGTATTGTGTTCAATTCTGGTTGCCTCATTATAGGAAGGATGTGGAAGCTTTAGAGAGGGTGCAGAGGAGATTTACCAGGATGTTGCCCGGATTGGAGAACATGTGTTATGAAGATAGGTTGAGCGAGCTAGGGTTTTTCTCTTTGGAGAGATGAGAGGTGACTTGATAGAGGTGTACAAGATGATAAGAGGCATAGATCGAGTGGACAGAGCCTTTTTCCCAGGGCGACAATGGCTAACACGAGGGGACATCATTTTAAGGTGATTGGAGGAAGGTATAAGGGGGATGTCAGGGGTAAGTTTTTTACACAGAGAGTGGTGGGTGCGTGGAACGCACTGCTGGCAGAGGTTGTGGAGGCAGATACATTAGGGACATTTAAGAGACTCTTAGATAAATACATGAATGATAGAAAAATAGGGGGCTATGTGGGAGGGAAGGGTTAGGTAACTCTTAGAGCAGGATAAAATGTCGGCACAACATTGTGGGTTGAAGGACCTGTTCTGTGCTGTAGTGTTCTACGTTCTATATAAGGGGAATCTGAGGGGGAACTTCTCCACAGAGGAAGATGCGAGTGTGGAAGGAGCTCCCAGCGGAAGAGGTGGGTGCGGGTTCAGTCGTAACATGTAAGAGAAGTTTGGACAGGTACATGGATGGGAAGGGTTTGGAGGGACATGGTCCAGGTGCAGGTAGATGGGACTAGGCAGAGGATCAGGTCAGCATGGACTGGATGGGCCAAAGGGCTTGTTTCTGAGCTGGAGCACTCTCTGAGTCTATGACTCTTATTTCCAGCATCCGCAGAATCTCTTGAGCAACCATAGCAGAGGCGTCTGTAACGAGAAGACATAGGTTTAAGGTGAACAGTAAGAGGTTTAGTGGGGGATCCAAGGAAGAATTTTTTCACCCACAGGGTGCTTGGAATCTGGAACGCACAACCTTAGGGGGTGGTGGAGGCAGAGACTCTCGCAACATTTAAGAAGAGCATGTTAATTGCCAAAGCATAGAAGGCGAGGGACCAGGTGCTGGTATATAGGATTAATATCGATGGGTTATTGATGGTCAGCATGGACATAGTCATAGAGTTATACAGCACGGAAACAGGCCCTTCAGCCCAACTCCTTCCTGCCAGCCCAGTTGTCTACTTGAGCTAGTCCCATTTGCCCGTGCTTACCCCACATTCCTCTAAACTTTTCCTATCCATGTACCTGCCTAAATGTCTTTTAAATGTTGTAACTGTACCCACCTCTACCACTTCCTCTGGCAGCTCGTTCCACATACCCACCGTTCTCTGAGTGAAAAACTTGCCCCTCAGGTCCCTTTTAAATCTTTACCCTCCCACCTTAAACCTAAGTTTTAGATTCCCCTACCCTGGGATAAAACACTGTGACAATTCACCTAATCTATGCCCCTCATGATTTTATAAACCTTGAGAAGGTCACCCCTGGGGCAGGTACGGTAGTGTAGCAGTTAGCGTGTCGCTATTACAGCACCAGCGAGCTGGGTTTAATTCCGGCCGCCGTCTGTAAGGAGTTTGTACGTTCTCCCCGTGTCTGCGTGGGTTTCCTCCGGGTGATCCGGTTTTCTCCCACATTCCAAAGACGTACAGGTCAGGAAGTTGTGGGCATGCTATGTTGGTGCCAGAAGCGTGGCGACACTTGCGGGCTGCCCCCAGAACACTCTACACAAAAGATGCATTTCACTGTGTGTTTCGATGTACTTGTGACTAATAAAGATATCTTATCTCAGCCACCAGTGCTCCAGGGAAAACAGTCCTAGCCTATCTAGTCTGTCCTTATATGTCAAGTCCTCCAGTGCTGGTAACATCTTCGTGAATCCTTTCTGCACCTTTCCTAGTTTAATGACATCCTTCCTTTATACGGGCGACCAGCACTGCTCACAATACTCCAAATGTGGTCTTACCAACGTCTTACACAGTTGTAACATGACATCCCAATTCCTGTACTCAATGCCCAATCTGATGAAGGCAAGCGTGCCAGACACTTTCTTCACCATGTCCCCATGGTGGGCCGAAGGGCTTGGTTCTTCATTGTTTGACTCTATGACCAAACATTTGGTTTCCCTAAAGTGGAGCTTAGGTAAAATCAGAAATATCAACCCTTGCAGGCTTCACTTTCATTATTTCTTCAATAAAATCTTTACTTTGAGTTCCTGTGATCACTAATCAATTTTGTTCTCACCCCATCCCACCCCCACTCTTCCTCTCCTGCCCCTTTTCCCACCATTGGATCAGTGACCAACACATCCCATGAAGAAATGGGATTGGTCAGGAGCCTGTTTTGAAAGCCACATGGAGAATTCTTTGAGGAAAAAATACATGTAAATTCGGCCTGGTTGGTATTGAGTTTTATCTGTGAGAAACGGTGAGAAAGCATTTTTCTGTGGGCCTTTGGGGGATGTATTTTTGTTTTTTTTAACCCATTGAACCCAAAAAATTCAAGCTGCAGCCTTACGCGCCAAACCTGAGAGTGGATGAGGGAGGTCATTTGGCCCATCCAGGGATATCAATGGACAACTTTGCCAACATAGCCCTAATGGTCAACCACCCCATGCCTGCATTTTGGCTGAAAACCACCGTGATTTTACAGTACTGTGTCCAGTTCTGGTTGTCTCATTATAGGAAGGATGTGGAGGCGTTGGAAAGGGTGCAGAGGAGATTTACCAGGATGCTGCCTGGATTAGAGAGTATGGATTATGAGGAGAGACTAAAGGAGCTAGGGCTTTACTCATTGGAGAGAAGGAGGATGAGGGGAGATATGATAGAGGTGTACAAAATATTAAGAGGAATAGATAGAGTGGACAGCCAGCGCCTCTTTCCCAGGGCACCAATGCTCAATACAAGAGGGCATGGCTTTAAGGTAGTGGGTGGGAAGTTCAAGGGAGATGTCAGAGGAAGGTTTTTCACCCAGAGAGTGGTTGGTGCATGGAATGCGCTGCCTGGGGTGGTGGTGGAGACTGATACATTGGTCAAGTTCAAGAGATTGTTAGATAAGCATATGGAGGAATTTAAGATAGAGGGATATGTAGGAGGAAGGGGTTAGATAGTCTTAGGCATGGTTTGAAGGTCGGCACAACATGGTGGGCCGAAGGGCCTGTATGGTGCTGTATTGTTCTATGGTTCTATGGTTCTATGGTTTTGGTATTGGTATTGGTTTATTTGTGTCATTTGTACCAAGGTACAGTGAAAAACTTGTCTTGCATACCAATCGTACAGGTCAATTCATTACACAGTGCAGTTACATTGGGTTAGTACAGAGTGCATTGATGTAGTACAGGTAAAAACAATAACAGTACAGAGTAAAGTGTCACAGCTACAGAGAAAGTGCAGTGCAATAAGGTGCAAGGTCACAACAAGGTAGATCGTGAGGTCAGAGTCCATCTCATCGTATAAGGGAAAGGTTCAGTAGTCTTTATCGGTGAAACTGCGACTCTCTCGGGATCAGGACAATATCCCAGTGGTGATATTAGCCTTGGAAGGCTCCAAGTTAAAGGTCACATTAGAAGGGACAGGTATTAGTCCTTGACACTATGACAGGAACCACTGACTTTAAGGTCTACCCAGCTTTATCCTGTAGTTAGAGCCACTGCCTCACTGCTCCAGAGACCTGGGTTTGATCCTGACCTCCACTGCTGTCTGTGTGGAGTTTGTACGTTCTCCCTGTGACTGCGTGGGTTTCTCCTGAGTGCTCCGGTTTCCTCCCACATCCTAAAGATGTGCAGGTTGGTTAATTGGCCACTACAGATGACCTTTCAGTGACAAAAGGGCATGTTGGAGACAATTGCTTCCAGGTTTACAAAGAAATTGAGACTGGCGGAATCCCTCCCCTGGGGGCTGGCATAGACCAGATGGACCGAGTGGCTTCCTTCTGTGTTATCAGCAACAACTCTGGATGAATGTGAGGTGTTGCATTTTGGCAGGTCAAATGTATGGGGAAAGTATACAGTAAGTAGTAGGAACCTTGGGAGCAGTGAGGTACAGAGAGATCTTGGGATGCAAGTCCATGGCTCCCTGAAAGTGGCAGCACAAGTTGCTAGGGTGGTGAAAAAGATGTGCGGCATGCCTGCCTTCATTGGTCGGGGTGTTGAGTATAAAACTCGGGAAGTCATGTTGCAGCCACATTTGGGGTATTGTGTATAGATCAGGTCACCCCATTATAGGAAGGATGTGGAGGCTTTGGAGAGGGTGCAGGAGAGGTTCACCAGGATGCTGCCTGGTTTGGACAGTATTGGCTATAAGGAGAGGTCGGACAAAGTTGGATTGTTTTCTCTGGAGCGTCAAAGAGTTGTGGACACATCCCAGCACATGACGGAAACCAGCCTCCCCTCCGTGGACTCTGTCTATACCTCTCGCTGCCTTGGTGTAGCAGCCAGCATAATCAGAGACCCCATCCACTCGGGTCATTCTCTCTTCTCTCCTCTCCCAGAAGATACAGGAGCCTGAGGGCACGTACCACCAGGCTCAAGGACAGCTTCTATCCCACGGTGATAAGACTATTGAATGGTTCCCTTATAGGATGAGATGGACTCTTGACCTCACAAACTACCTTGTTATGACCTTGCACTTTATTGTCTACCTGTACTGCACTTCCCTGTGTAGCTGTGACGCTTTACTCTGTATTCTGTTATTGTTTTACCCTGTACTACCTCAATGCACTGTGTAATGAATTGACCTGTACGATCGGTACGCAAGACAAGTTTCTCACTGTACCTCGGTACAAGTGACAATAATAAACCAATACCAGAGGCTGAGAGGAGACCTGATGGAAGTTTATAAAACTATACGAGGCAGAGTCTTTTTCCCAGGGTGGAAATGTCAAATACTGGAGAGCATAGGTTTAAGGAGAGAGAGAAAGTTTAAGGAAGATGTGCAGGGGAGCATTTTTTACACAGAGAGAGGTAGGTGCCTGGAACGAGCTGCCAGGGGAGGTGGTGGAAGCTAATACAATAGCAACATTTAAGAGGCATTTGGACAGACACATGAACAGAAAGGGAGTAGAGGGATATGGACCACAGGCGGGCAGATGGGATTAGTTTAATTTGGCTTCATGATCAGTGCAGACATCATGGGCCGTTGTACTGTTCTGCATTTTACAGTATGTTTTATGTTTACCTGAGGGCCAGCAACTCTGAGTCGATGAATATTTTTCGGAAGAGCTTGGCAGATTCTTCAGATTCATTTTAAATTTGTTGTCAATGAAATTCCTTGCTCAGATGAAGCTCACAGAGCAAACAGCAGACATGGTAGTAGATAAATAAAGCAATAACGATAACAATGATTCCTGAGAAACAGGGGCTTGGAAGGTTGCAGAGCATAGTTGGAGAATGGTGGAGCTGAGGTTACAACCAGATCAGCCATGATCTTATTAAATGGCGGAGGGGGCGAGATTCTGCTCGTTTGTAAGTTTGTATGTAACTGATGTCAGCAGAAAATCAAACCAAAGCCACAGGCGGGCTGCGTTTACATTGATTCCCACTCTGCTTGAATCTTAATCATCTGGGTGCAAAGTTATTAACAAAATAGACATTACAGATCCTGAGGAGGTGATTGTTTCAGGTAGAGATCTCCCACCTTTGCTCTTGGAGGTACACTCTCAAAACAAGGGGTCGGGTAACTGAGACCAAATCTGTGTAAAAATAAACAGCTGGAAGAACCCAGCGAATTGAGCAGCATCTGTGGAGGGAGAGGGCCGGTCAAGGTTTTAAGATAAGATAAGATTTCTTTATTAGTCATACGTACGCTGAAACACACAGTGAAATACATCTTTTGCGTAGAGTGTTCTGGGGGCAGCCCATTAGTGTCGCCACGCTTCCGGTGCCAACATAGCATGTCCACAACTTCCTAACCCGTACGTCTTTGGAATGTGGGAGGAAAACGGAGCACCCGGAGGAAACCCACGCAGACACGGGGAGAACATACAAACTCCTTACAGACAGTGGCCGGATTTGAACCCGGGTTGCTGACACTGTAAAGTGTTATGCTAACCACTACACTACTGTGCAGTTCGAGACACGGTTTGGGTTGAGACGCTGCATCAAGAATCTGCATGTAAAACGGGAGTAAAAGTGCATAGTTCCTTGAAAGTGGCATTGCAGGTATTGGTTTATTATTGTCACTTGAAACCGAGGTACAGTGAAACTTGTCTTGCATACCGTTCGTACAGGTCTATTCATTACCCAGTGCAGATACATTGAGTTAGTACAGAGTGCATTGAGATAGTACAGGTAAAAGCAATAACAGAATACAGAGTAAAGTGTCACAGGTAGACAGGATGGTGAGGAAGGCTTTTGGCACACTGGCCTTCATCAGTCAGGCCATCATCTCTACCTGAAACAACCACCTCCTCAGGATCTGTAATGTCTATTTTTTTAATAACTTTGCACCCAGATGATTAAGATTCAAGCAGAGTGGGAATCAATGTAAACGCAGCCCGCCTGTGGCTTTGGTTTGATTTTCTGCTGACATCAGTTACATACAAACTTACAAACGAGCAGAATCTCGCCCCCTCCGCCATTTAATAAGATCATGGCTGATCTGGTTGTAACCTCAGCTCCACCATTCTCCAACTATGCTCTGCAACCTTTCAAGCCCCTGTTTCTCAGGAATCATTGTTGTTGTTATTGCTGTATTTATCTATTGCCATGTCTGCTGTTTGCTCTGTGAGCTTCATCTGAGTAAGGAATTTCATTGACAACAAATTTAAAATGAATCTGAAGAATCTGAGTATAGAAATTGGGATGTTATGTTGCAGTTGTACACGACATTGGTGAGGCCACAATTGGAATATTGTGCTCAGTTTTGGTTACGCTGCTGTAGGAAGGACGCCATTAAGTTGGAAGGAGTCCAGCGGAGATTTACAAGGATGTTGCCAGGACTCGAGGGACTGCTACACAGAGAAATTGAGTGGGCTAGGACTTTAAGATTAAGATCTTTTTAAGATATCTTTATTAGTCACGTGTACATCCAAACCACACAGTGAAATGCATCTTTTGCGTAGAGTGTTCTGGGGGCAGCCCACAAATGTCACCACATTTCTGGCACCAACACAGCATGCCCACAACTTCCTAACCCGTACGTCTTTGGAATGTGGGAGGAAACCGGAGCACCCGGAGGAAACCCACGCAGACACGGGGAGAACGTACAAACTCCTTACAGACAGCGGCGGGAATTGAACCTGGGTCGTTTTAGTCGTCAGAGTGTAGGAGGTGATCACATTGAGGTGTATAAGATCATGAGGGTCATAGATAGGGTCTTTTTCTCAGGGTTGGGGAATCAAGGGCACAGGTTTAAAGTGAGAGGGGAGAGATTTAATAGGGACCAGAGGGGCAACTTCTTCATGCAGAGAGTGGTGATTAGAATGGAACAAACAGCCAGAGGAGAAATAAAGGACCGCAGATGCTGGAATCTAGCTGGAAAACACGATGATGCTGGAGGAACTCAGCAGGCCAGGCAGCATCAGTGGAGAAAAGCAGGCGGTCAACGTTTCGGGTCAGGACCCGTCTTCAGGACTGAAGATAGGAAAAGGGGGAAGCCCAATATAAATGGAGGAAAAAGCAGAGCAGTGATAGGTGGACAAAAGAGGGGAGGCGGGGTGGGCACAGGGTGGTGATAGGTAGATGCAGGTAAGAGGTAGTGATAGGCAGGTGCGGGGGAGGAGAGGAGAGCAGATCCACCGGGGGATGGTCAAAGGTAAGGGGTAGAAAAAAGAGAGAGAGGCTGGGAAAAGGAAGAAAAGAAGAGGCGTGATTGGGGGTGTGTGTGGAGGGTGGGGGGCACCCCTTCAGGCAGAGAAAGAGGTTGAGGCAGGTTTATTAACAATATTCAAATGATACTTGGACAAGTACATGGATAGGAAAGGTTATGGGCCAAACGCAGGCAAATGGGACTAGCTTGGACGGGGCATCGTGGGCATGACAGGGACGAGATGGGCTGAAGGGCCTGTTTCTGTATGTGACTCTATGGCTGATTCACTCGTCTGATACTCAACATACAAGTTAAATTGGGGAGGGTTTGGAGTCCATTAATAGTTCATATTTCATCTCCATTTGCACTCATTAGGTTGTTCAAAACTAGAGGGCATAGCTTTAAAGTGAGAGGGGGAAAGTTCAAAGGAGATGTGCGGGGCAGGTTTTTTACACAGACGGTGGTGGGTGCCTGGAATGTGCTGCCAGGAGTGGTGGTGGAGGCAGATACGATGGTGGCATTTAAGAGGCTTTTAGATAGGCAGATGAATACACAGAGAACGGAGGGATATTGATAATGTGTAGGCTGAAGGGATTAATTTAATTTGACATCGTGCTCAGCACGGACATCGTGGGCCGAAGGGCCTGTTCCTGTGCTGTACTATTCTATGATCTCTGTTCTAAAACCCTGATTGATCTCTTTGCTTGACCCTGATCTCCCAGGGGTTACACTGTCCAGTGGGTGGTGTTGGGTAGGTGACCAGGGACTGGAAGGGTTATGAGGTCACATTACCAGTGCTGTTCCCGGTTATAAGAAATCTAAGGGTGATAGAGATGACGGCCTTAGGATGCTTTGTTTGGATAGTAGAGACAGAGAATGGTGCAGAGCATCTAGAATTAGATGACACTTGTTAAGCTCAGATAATTAGAGATGGGCTCAGGAACAAATTGTACGTGGACACTGGATTCACAGTTGCCACATTTCAAGAATGATAGAACAGTATAGCACAGGAACAGGCCCTTCGGCCCATCATGTTGTGCCGAACTAATTAAGTTAGTTTCACCTAATCCCTTCTGCCTGCACATGGTCCATATCCCTCTGTTCCCTGCATGTTCATCTTAGAGCCTCTTAAATATGCCTCTATAGTATCTGCCTCCACCAGCACATTCCAGGCACCCAACACTCTCTGTGTAAAAGAAAACTTGCCCCGCACATCTCCTTTGAACTTTCCCCCTCCCACTTTAAATACATGCCCTTTAGTATTAGACATTTCAACCTTGGGAAAAAGATACCAGCTATCTATGCCCCTCATAATCTTATAAATTTCTGTCAGGTCTCCCCTCAGCCTCTGACACTCCAGAGAAAACAACCCAAGTTTGTCCAACCTCTCCTTATAGCTCATACCCTCTAATCCAGGCAGCATCCTGGTGAACCTTTTCTGCACCCTCTCCAAAGCCTCCACATCCTTCCTATAATGGGGTGACCAGAACTGAATGCAATACTCTAGAAGCGGCCTAACCAGAGTTTTCTAAAGCTGCAACATAATTTCCTGACTCTTGAACTCACTGCCTCAACTAATAAAGGCAAGCATGTTGTATGCCTTCTTTACCACCCTATCAACCTGTGCAGCCACTCTCAGAGAGCTAAGAACTTGGAACCCAAGATTCCTGATGTGATCTGATCCATCGTAGATCCAAACACCCAGGTTTGATCCTGACAACGGGTGCTGTCTGTGTGGAGTTTGCACGTTCTCCCTGTGGCTGCGTGAGTTTCCTCTGGGTAGGTGGGTCAAAGAGCAGAAGGTACATGGGAGGGTTCAAAGGACATCATTTTTTTCTTACGTGGAGACGTTTTGGATGCTATAAGGATACTGGAAATAATGAATCAGGGCTTCCAGGAGGGAATTGGATAGGCCTTTTGAGAGTGACAGGACAAAAGCAGGATTGCTTTCCCATACTTCCTATATGACAAAGAAGGAGGCCATTTGGTCCATCAGGTCCATGCCAGCTCACAGAGCAATCCCATTCCCTGCCAACTCCCCTGCATCTTCCTCTCCTCACATTCCCATTTGCAGCCCCTAGATTTTACTACCCATTTACAGACAACTTGCAGCCACTAATTAGCCCACCAACTCACACATCTTTGGGATATGGGAGGAACCCAGGGGGAAACCCACGCGGTAACAGGGAGAACGTGCAAACTCCACACAGACAGTGCTGGAGGTCAGGATCGAACCTAGGTTGCTGGAGCTGTGTGGCAGCGGTTTTACCACCTGTGCCACTGTGCTGCCACATTTGTTTAACATTTATTTTATAAGGACTTGACATGGATTTAGAGTCATAAGAGTTACAGAGTAATACAACGCGGAAACAGGCCCTTCGGCCCAACTCGTCCATGCCGACCAAGATGCCCATCTAAGCTTGTCCCAGTTGCCCCTGTTTGGCCTGTATCCCTCTAAACCTTTCCTATCCATGTACCTGTCCAAGTGTCTTTTCAATGTTGTTAATGTACCTGCCTCAGCCACCTCCTCTGGCAGCTCACTCTATATACGCACCACTCTCTGCATGAAAAAGTTGCCCCTCAGGTCCCTTTTCAGGCATGGTAGTGTAGACAGGCACGGTAGCGCAGTGGTTAACGTAATGATATTACAGCGCCAGCGACCCGTGTTCAATTCTGGCCGCTGTCTGTGAGGAGTTTGTACGTTCTCCCCGTGTCTGCATGGGTTTCCTCCGGGTGCTCAAGTTTCCTCCCACATTCCAAAAGATGTACGTGTTAGGAAGTTGTGGGCATGCTATGTTGGCACTGGAAGCGTGGCAACACTTGTGGGCTGCCCCCAGAACACTCCACACAAAAAGATGCATTTCATTGTGTGTTTCGATGTACGTATGACTAATAAAGATAAAGATATCTCTAAAATCTTTCCCCTCTAGCCCTAAACCTATGCCCTCTAGACTTGATGGGATAAATGGGATCTTTCTTTTCTTCTGTGCTATACCGAATCTCTACATGGGATCAGTTGGGCTGAAGGGTCTAATTCATTTAAAGGCAACGATAAGAGAAAACCAGAAACAATCCTTGCAAATTTGCTAAAGATTTGCAGTCCTAACAGCAACATCAAATTTGATTGTTTAATGGAACAAAACCCAGCAATCTTTTCTGAATCATTCTACGTGGAATCCCCATTAACTTTCGAAATGGGGAGCCACTATTGGACGATTGAAACGGACAGATAATTGGGAATTAAATTCTGGTTCCACTCACAGAGTGCCATAGGCAGAGGAACTGACAAAAAAACACGGCAATGTAAATTGAATTCAATTTTCCAGCAACTGTATGGCTGGTTAATGTCAGGCAGGAGAAAGAGATTGTTGTTTGCAGGATGAACCATGTGATGATGTTACTTACTCAGACAGGGACACACAAACGTGGCACTGCTCCTCCTACCCCATCCAACAGGCTGCTGTTAATTGTAAACCAGTTTGCAGAGTTCAGAAGGTACTGGGACCAAAAGGGTTAAACTGTGCAGAGCTTGGATTTCCATGGTACCTTCTGTGTCCATTTCAGCGTGCACTTCCAACAGTTATGTAGCCTTGCATTCCCCCTGTTTTCATAGATTGTGAACTCAGTAGGGCAGAGACATAGATCGAGTGGACGGTCAGAGACTTTTTCCCAGCGCGACAATGGCTAACACGAGGGGACATAATTTTAAGGTGATTAGAGGAAGGTATAAGGGGGATGTCAGGGTAAGTGCTTTACACAGAGAGTGGTGGGTGTGTGGAACGCACTGCCGGCAGAGGTTGTAGGGGCAGATACATTAGGGACGTTTGAGACTCTTAGATAGACACATGAATGATAGAGAAATGGAGGGCTATGTGGGAAGGAAGGATTAGATCGATCTTAGAGCAGGATAAAATGTTGGCACAACATTGTGAGCCGAAAGGCCTGTACCATGCTGTAGTGTTCTGTGTTCTATCCTCATAAGACATGGTCTCCAATCCAGGCAGCATCCTGGTAAATCTCCTCTGCACCCTCTCTAAAGCTTCCACATCCTTTCTATAATGAGGCGACCAGAACTGAACACAATACTCCAAGTGTGGTCTAACCAGAGTTCTATAGAGCTGCAACATCACCCCGTGGCTCTTGAACTCAATACCCCGACTAATGAAGGGCAACACACCATATGCCTTCCTAACAACCCTATCGACCTGCGCAGCAACCTATGGACGTGGATTTCAAGATCCCTCTGTTCCTCTATTCCTTGTGAATCTCCTCTGCACCCTCTCCAGTGCAGTCTCATCCCTCCTACAGCGTGGTGACCAGAACAACAGGCAACATTCCAGCTGTGATCTAATCAATGTTTTATAAAGTTGTACCAAGACTTCCCTGCTCCTATATTCTGTGCCCTGCTTAATGAAGACAAATGTCCCCTTTACCTTTTTCACTGCTTGTGCTGTCATCTTCAGGGATTCTTGGACTTGTACACCAAGGTCCCCCTGTTCCTCAAGACTCCTGAGGGCCCTACCATTCACTGTGTATGTCTTCCCAAAGTCCGTCACCTCACATTTTTCAGGATTAAACTCTATCTGCCATTTCTCTGCCTGCCTTACCATCTGAACTATATCATGCTGTAGCCTCTGATGATCATTCTCACTATTAAGATAATATAAGATCTTTATTAGTCACATGTACATTGAAACACACAGTGAAATGCATCTCTTGCATAGAGTGTTCTGGGGGCAGCCCGCAAGTGTCGCCACGCTCCCGGCGCCAACGTAGCATGCCCTCAACTCCCTAACCCGTACGTCTTTGGAAAGTCGGAGGAAGCCAGAGCACCCGGAGGAAACCCACGCAGACACGGGGAGAACGTACAAACTCCTAACAGACAGCGGCTGGAATTGAACCCAGATCGCTGGGGGCGGCTGTTGAAGGAGTTGAGAGGGGTATACAAAATTAACAACACTATCCATTTTGAGTCATCTGAAAACTTACTGTTCATATCCAAATTGTTAATGCTAACAAATAGCAAGGATCCTAGCACCAATCCCTTTGGTGAAAGACTGGTCACAGGCTTCCAATCACAAAACAACCCTCCCTCATTACTCTCCGTTACTAAATTTGTTTTCAACACAATTTGCCAACCTGCCCTGGATCCCATGGGCTCTCTCCTTTTGAATCAATCTCCCATGCGGCAAGACGGCACAAGTGCTAAACCGCAAAAACAGCATCCAATAGACAGAGCTAAGGTCTAAGAGCTAAGTGATCCCACAGTCAACAAAACCAATCAAAGACCTGTGGTCCTGCCACAGTTGCGGTAGGCGAACAGACATGCAATAGGAGGAGGGAACTCCAAGAACACGGTACCCCCTAGTTTCAGACTCCCCTTCCCTGGTGGCACGGTAGTGTAGTGGTTAGCGTGACGCTATTACAGCGCCAGCAACTGGGGTTCAATTCCCACCGCTGCCTGTGAGGAGTTTGCACGTTCTCCCCGTGTCTGCGTGGGTTTCCTCCGGGTGCTCCGGTTTCCTCCCACATTCCAAAGACGTACGGGTAGGTTAACATGGGTTTAAATGGGCGGCGCAGGTTCATTGGGCCGGAAGGGCCTGTTACCATGCTGTAAATAAAGTTTTAAACAACCCCCATCCTCAGCAGGTGAGGTCAAGAAGCAAGGCTACAGCTGAAGTGCTGAGCCAGTGGTTCAACTCGGATCCCACCATCGCAGAAGCCAATTTGCCCGATTATATTCCCTGTGATATCAGAAAGTAGCTGAGGGCACTGGGTACAGTAAAGGCTATGGAACCAGACACCATCCGGGCTGTAGTGCCTGTGCTCCAGATCACACTGCTTCTCCAGCCAAGCTGTTCCCATACAGTTACACACTGGGATCTACCCAGCAGTGCAGAAATTGCCCAGGCGCGCCATATAACGTAGAACGTGGAACAGTACAGCACAGGAACAGGCCCTTCGGCCCACCAGGTCTGTGTCGAACATGGTGCTAAATTAAACTAAATCTCTTCTGTCTGCACACGATCCATCTCCCTCCGTTCCCTGCATGTTCCTGTGTCTGTCTAACAGTCTCTTAAACATCACTTTTGGTATTGATTTATTATTGTTACCTGTACCGAGGTACAGTGAAAAACTTGCCTTGCATACCGATCGTACAGGTCAATTCATTACACAGTGCAGTTACATTGAGTTAGTACAGAGTGCATTGATGTAGTACAGGTAAAAACAATAACAGTACAGAGTAAAGTGTCACAGCTACAGAGAAAGTGAAGCGCAATAAGGTGCAAGGTCACAACAAGGTAGATCATGAGGTCAGAGTCCATCTCATCGTATAAGGAAACCGTTCAACAGCCTTATCACTGTGGGGCAGAAGCTGTCCTTGAGCCTGGTGTTACGTGCCCTCAGGCTCCTGTATCTTCTACCTGATGGAAGAGGAGAGAAGAGGGAATGACCCGGGTGGGTGGGGTCTTTGATTATGCTGGCTGCTTCACCAAGACAGCGAGAGGTAAAGATAGGGTCCAAGGAGGGGAGGCTGGTTTCCGTGTACACTGGGCTGTGTCCACAACTCTCTGCAGTTTCTTGCAGTCCCGCGCAGAGCTATCGTATCTGCTCCTACACCACCATTGGCAGTGTGTTCTAGGCACCCACCACTCTCTGTATTAAAAAAAACTTACCCTGTGCATCTCCTTTAAACTTTCCCCTCTCATCATAAAGCTATGCCCTCTAGGGTAGGCACAGTGGTGTAGCGGTTAGCATAATGCTATTATAGCGCCAGTGACCCGGGTTCAATTCTGGCCACTGTCTGTAAGGAGTTTGTACATTCTCCCCGTGTCTGCGTGGGTTTCCTCCGGGTGCTCCGGTTTCCTCCCACATTGAAAAGACGTACGGGTTAGGAAGTTGTGGGCATGATATGTAGGTGCCGGAAGTGTGGCGACACTTGTGGGCTGCCCCCAGAACACTCTCCCTAACGCAAAAAGACACATTTCACTGTGTGTTTCGATGTACGTGTGACTAATAACTAAATATCTTATCTAGTTTTCAGGCGGTCATCGTGTTCCTATAATGAGATAGTGATTAAGGTTGTGCAGGTTGGTTCAAGAACCGAATGGTTGAAGGGAAGTAGCTGTTCCTGAACCTGGCAGTGTGGGACTTCAGGCTTCTGTACCTCCTGCCCGATGGTAGGAGTGAGAAGATGGCACCGCCCGGATGGTGGGGATTTTTGATGATACCCTTTAAGCCAGGCAGCATCCTGGTGAACCTCTTCTGTACCCTTTCCAAAGCCTCCACATCCTTCCTGTAATGGGGCGACCAGAACTACGCACAATACTCCAAGTGCGGCCTAATCGAAGTTTTATCCAGCTGCAACAAGATTGGAGATCCAGTTACTGTCCAATCAGTCTACTCTCAATGAACGTCAACAATGCTACCAAGCAGCGCTCATTCTCTGATAACATCCCCACTGACAGACAGGGTAGATAGTTATAGTCTTTTTCTGATTGGTCCATGAAGCCATGAACACTACCTAGTTATTCCTTTTTTTTAATTGTACCATTTATTTGTCTTTGCAGTTTATAGTAATTTTATGTTTTTGCACTGTACTGCCTCAAAACAACAAAATTCATGTCATATAAGTCAGTGATAATAAATCTGATTCTGATTCATGTTCATGAGAAACAGAGTACTGTTTTTAGTACCCAAGGTGTGGTCTAACCAGGGTTTTGTACTTCTGGGGAAATGCAAGTGTCCTTCTTGTACTGAAGTCAACCCCATATAAAGGCTGATATTCCATTAGTCTTTCTGAATTGGTTGGGGCATTGAGTATAAGAGTCAGGGATTCATATTGCAGCAATATAAAACATTGGTTAGGCTGCACTTGGAGTATTGAGTGTAATTCTGGTCGCCCCAATACAGGAAGGATGTGGAGGCTTTGGAAAGGGTGCAGAAGAGGGTCATCAGGATGCCGCCTGGATTTGAGAGTAGAGAGGTTGGACAAACTTGGGTTGTTTTCTCTGGAGAATCGGAGGCTGAGGGGAAACTTTATAAGTTTATGAGAGGCACATATAGGGTAGACAGAATCTTTTTCCCGGGGTGGAAATGCCAAGTACTACAGGACATGCATTTAAGGTGAGCGAGGGAACGTTCAAAGGAGATGTGCGGGGCAAGTGTTTTACACAGATAGCGGTGGGTGCCTGGAATGGGCTGTCAGGGGTGGTGGTGGAGGCAGATACGATCGTGGTGTTTAAGAGGCTGTTAGATAGACACATGAATATGCAGGGATGGAGGGATGTGGATCGTGTGCAGGCAGAAGGGATTTAGTTTAATTCAGCATGGTGTTCAGCACAGACATGGTGGGCTGAAGGGCCTGTTCCTGTGCTGTACTGTTCTGTGTTCTATAATGTTTACTGTCCCTGTCCTTGACATGTCGATGACTGATGTGCATTAACTGCTCAGCCACCTTGGATTGCGCTACTTCTGGGTTCTCATTATTTAGAAAGCTTCTCCATTCTGTTGTTATTGGATTCAAAATGCCATTTGCCAATACCGAAGACCGTGATTTGCCATCAACCTGTTAATAACTCTTTGCAACTTAGTGCTGCCAGCTTCATTTCTCATAACGCTGCCTCTCCTTGTATCAATGTCAGTGTTGCTTCTGTGGTGTCCAACCCATCATCCAAGTCACTTACAAACAAGGTGGATTGTCGTGGCTCCAAATCAGATCATTTCTGTGTCATTGATCTCGTGTGCACACACGTGTGCTTGTGCTTGTGTGTGTGTGGGTGTGTGTGTGTGTGTGTTTTTGTGTGTGGGTGTGTGTGTGTGCTTGTGTGTGTGTGTGTGTGTGTGTGTGTGTGTGTGTGGGTGTGGGTGTGTGCTTGTGTGTGTGTGTGTGTGTGTGTGTGTGTGTGTGTGTGTGTGTGTGTGCCTGTGTGTGTGTGTGCCTGTGTGTGTGTGCATCAGAATCAGAACTAGGTTTATTATCACTGACTTATGCATCGTGAAATGTGTTGCTTTGCGGCAGCTGTACAGTGCAAGGCATAAAATTACTATAAATTATAAAATAAGTAAATAGTGCAAAGAAAAGTAATAATGAGGTAGTGTTCATGGGTTCATGCACCGTTCAGAAATCTGATGGTGGAGGGGAAGAAGTTTTTCCTGAATCATTGGGTGTGGGTCTTCAGGCTCCTGTACCTCCTCCCCGATGGTAGTAACGAGAAGAGGGCGTGTCCCGGGTGGTGAGGATCCTTAATGACGGATGCTGCCTTCCTGAGGCACCGCCTCTTGAAGATGTCCTCGATGGTGGGGAGGGTTGTGCCCGTGATGGGGCTGGCTGAGTCTACAACCCTCTGCAGCTTCTTGCGATCCTGTGCATTGGAGCCTCCATACCAGGTGGAGATGCAACCAGTCAGAATGCTCTCCACTGTACATCTGTAGAAATTTGCAAGAGTCTTTGGTGAAATACCAAATCTTCTCAAACCCCTAATGAAGTAGAACCATTGGTGTGCCTTCTTCATGATTGCATCAATGTGTTGGGCTAGGATAGATCCTCTGAGATGTTGATGCTCAGGAACTTGAAGCTGTTCACACGTGTTAGTGATATTGCATGTTACCTTGTCTCAATTTGTGGGTGTGAGAAGAGACAGAGGGAAATTCGGATTGGAGGGCTGTGACTAGTGGTGTCCCACAGGGATTAGTTCTGGGACCTCTACTTTTTGTGATATTTATTAATGACTTAGATGAGGGGGTGGAAGGGTGGTTAGCAAGTTTGCAGACGACACAAAGATTGGTGGTGTTGTGGATAGTGTGGAGGGCTGTTGAAGCTTGCAGAGGGATATTGATAGGATGCAGAGCTGGGCTGAGAAGTGGCAGATGGAGTTCAATCCGGAGAAGTGTGAGGTGGTACACTTCGGAAGGACAAACTCCAAGGCGGAGTACAAGGTTAACGGTAGGATTTTGGGTAGTGTGGAGGAGCAGAGGGATCTGGGGGTTCAGATCCACAGATCACTGAAAGTTGCCTCACAGGTGGATAGGATAGATAAGAAAGCTTATGGGCTGTTAGCTTTCATAAGTCGTGGGATCGAGTTTAAGAGCCGCGAAGTAATAATGCAGCTCTACAAGACTCTGGTTAGACCACACTTGGAGTACTGTGTCCAGTTCTTGTCGCCTCATTATGGGAAGGATGTGGAGGCGTTGGAAAGGGTGCAGAGGAGATTTACCAGGATGCTGCCTGGATTAGAGAGTATGGATTATGAGGAGAGACTAAAGGAACTAGGGCTTTACTCATTGGAGAGAAGGAGGATGAGACGAGACATGATAGAGGTGTACAAAATATTAAGAGGAATAGATAGAGTGGACAGCCAGCGCCTCTTTCCCAGGGCACCAATGCTCAATACAAGAGGGCATGGCTTTAAGGTAATGGGTGGGAGATATCAGAGGGAGGTTTTTCACCCAGAGAGTGGTTGGTGCATGGAATGCGCTGCCTGGGGTGGTGGTGGAGGCTGATATGTTGGTCAAGTTCAAGAGATTGTTAGATAAGCATATAGAGGAATTTAAGATAGAGGGATATGTGGGAGGAAGGGGTTAGATAGTCTTAGGAGTGGTTTGAAGGTCGGCATAACATGGTGGGCCGAAGGGCCTGTATTGTGCTGTATTGTTCTATGGAAACTGTGTGGGAGTATGTGCATGCGTTGATTTTGTTATCTTTGCATACTTCATTATATGTGTAAGTGGATGTGTGTGTGTGAGTGTGGTGTGCATATGTTAGGAATATTGTAAACACCGGTTACTGCTAGCCTATAAGTGTTACAGTATATGTTTGCATCTATTGGATTAACTGTGTGTGTGTGTGTGTGTGTGTGTGTGTGTGTGTGTGTGTGTGTGTGTGTGTGTGTGTGTGTGTGTGTGTGTGTGTGTGGGGGGGGCGGGTGAGGATTATGTGCAGGGGTGCTATTGTAAACACATGCTTCCTCTGGTTTGTGTGTGTATCTATATGTGTGTGGGTGTGTGCGCATTAGGAATATCATAAACACTGGCTTCCTGAGGTCTCTGCACCACTGTGACATTGTCATTCAGTCCCGGTGGGAAAAGATTCAATAAATCTTATAAAATCTTCATAGTGAGCAGTTTGAGTTTGTGCCAATGCAGAAGCAAAAAATAATATATCATGGCTATTTAGTCCTTTACTTTTAACCTCTTAGAGTGCGGAAACAGGCCCTTTGGCCCAAACGACCAAGATTCCCATCTAAGCTGGTCCCATTTGCCTGCATTTGGCCCATATTCCTCTAAACCTTTCCTATCCACGTACCTGTCCAAATGTCTTTTAAATGTTGTTATTGTACCTGCTTCAACCACTTCCTCTGGCAGCTCGTTCTGTATACAGACCATCCTTTGGTTGAAGAAATTTACCCCTTAGGTTCCTTTCAAGTTTTCCTATCTTGGGACTACGTGGTTAGCAAGGACTAGTTGGGCTGAAGGGACTGTGTCCATGCGGTATTGCTCTATGACTCTATGACTCAAAATCCCTCCCCTCTCACCTTAAACTTATGGCCTCTAGTTCTTGATTCTTACCTTCTATACATGTTTATTTTTTTTATCAAGTAGTTGTTCTTTAGCCAGTGACTTAGAATTATGCAGGACAATTGTGGAACCAGTGTACCTCGGGGTATCTGCTGGGTGGAAGGGGAGTGGGAGTCAGATTCACATCCCCTCCCATTCCCGGTCTGGCCAGAGACAAGCTGCAAATTCCAGCTCCTGGCCCATCACCATCCCATAACTATTGCCCTCTGCAAGGGGTCAGTAAGGAGCACTCTCCACTCTGAGTCAGAAGGGGAAAGGTTTCCGAGTTCCCCTTCCCGATAATGAACTGGAAAATCTGCTCTGATACTCCAGCACAGTGCTGGGGGAGTGGTGCAGAGCTGGGGGAGTGGTGCAGAGCTGGGGGAGTGGTGCTGTGTTGGGGGAGTGGTGCAGCTAGGGGAGTGGTGCAGTGCTGGGGGAGTGGTGCAGTGTTGGGGGAGTGGTGCAGTGTTGGGGGAGTGGTGCAGTGCTGGGGAGCGGTGCAGTGCTGGGGGAGTGGTGCAGGGCTGGGGGAGCGGTGCAGAGCTGGGGGAGCAGTGCAGAGCTGGGGGAGTGGTGCAGTGCTGGGGGAGTGGTGCAGAGCTGTGGGAGCGGTGCAGAGCTGGGGAGTGGTGCAGTGCTGGGGGAGTGGTGCAGTGTTGGGGGAGTGGTGCAGTGCTGGGGAGCGGTGCAGTGCTGGGGGAGTGGTGCAGTGTTGGGGCAGTGGTGCAGAGCTGGGGGAGCGGTGCAGAGCTGGGGAGTGGTGCAGTGCTGGGGGAGTGGTGCAGTGCTGGGGCAGTGGTGCAGAGCTGGGGGAGCGGTGCAGAGCTGGGGAGTGGTGCAGTGCTGGGGGAGTGGTGCAGTGCTGGGGCAGTGGTGCAGAGCTGGGGGAGTGGTGCCGTGTTGGGGGAGTGGTGCCGTGTTGGGGGAGTGGGGCAGTGTTGGGGGAGCGGTGCAGTGCTGGGGGAGCAGTGCAGAGCTGGGGGAGTGGTGCAGAGCTGGGGGAGCGGTGCAGTGCTGGGAGAGCAGTGCAGTGCTGGGGCAGTGGTGCAGAGCTGGGGGAGTGGTGCCGTGTTGGGGAAGTGGGGCAGTGTTGGGGGAGCGGTGCAGTGCTGGGGAGCAGTGCAGTGCTGGGGAGTGGTGCAGTGCTGGGGGAGTGGTGCAGTGTTGGGGCAGTGGTGCAGAGCTGGGGGAGCGGTGCAGAGCTGGGGAGTGGTGCAGTGCTGGGGGAGTGGTGCAGTGCTGGGGCAGTGGTGCAGAGCTGGGGGAGTGGTGTCGTGTTGGGGGAGTGGGGCAGTGTTGGGGGAGTGGTGCAGTGCTGGGGAGCAGTGCAGTGCTGGGGGAGTGGTGCAGTGTTGGGGGAGTGGTGCAGTGTTGGGGGAGTGGTGCAGTGTTGGGGGAGCAGTGCAGAGCTGGGGGAGCGGTGCAGAGCTGGGGGAGCGGTGTAGTGCTGGGGGAGCGGTGCAGTGCTGGGGCAGTGGTGCAGAGCTGGGGGAGCGGTGCAAAGCTGGGGGAGTGGTGCAGAGCTGGGGGAGTGGTGCAGTGCTGGGGCAGTGGTGCAGAGCTGGGGGAGTGGTGCAGTGTTGGGGGAGTGGGGCAGTGTTGGGGGAGTGGTGCAGTGCTGGGGAGCAGTGCAGTGCTGGGGGAGTGGTGCAGAGCTGGGGAAGTGGTGCAGTGTTGGGGGAGTGGTGCAGTGCTGGGGGAGCAGTGCAGAGCTGGGGGAGTGGTGCAGAGCTGGGGGAGTGGTGCCGTGTTGGGGGAGTGGTGCAGAGCTGAGGGAGTGGTGCAGAGCTGGGGAGTGGTGCAGAGCTGGGGGAGTGGTGCAGTGCTGGGGGAGTGGTGCAGAGCTGGGAGAGTGGTGCAGAGCTGGGGAGTGGTGCAGTGCTGGGGCAGTGGTGCGGAGCTGGGGGAGTGGTGCAGAGCTGGGAGAGTGGTGCAGAGCTGGGGAGTGGTGCAGTGCTGGGGGAGTGGTGCAGAGCTGGGAGAGTGGTGCAGAACTGGGGAGTGGTGCAGAGCTGGGGAGTGGTGCAGTGCTGGGGGAGTGGTGCAGAGCTGAGGGAGTGGTGCAGTGCTGGGGGAGTGGTGCAGTGCTGGGGGAGTGGTGCAGAGCTGGGGGAGTGGTGCAGTGCTGGGGGAGTGGTGCAGAGCTGGGGAGTGGTGCAGTGCTGGGGGAGTGGTGCAGAGCTGGGGAATAGTGCAGTGCTGGGGCAGTGGTGCGGAGCTGGGGGAGTGGTGCAGAGCTGGGAGAGTGGTGCAGAGTTGGGGGAGTGGGGCAGTGTTGGGGGAGTGGTGCAGTGCTGGGGAGCAGTGCAGTGCTGGGGGAGTGGTGCAGAGCTGGGGAAGTGGTGCAGTGTTGGGGGAGTGGTGCAGTGCTGGGGGAGCAGTGCAGAGCTGGGGGAGTGGTGCAGAGCTGGGGAGTGGTGCAGAGCTGGGGGAGTGGTGCGGTGGGAAGGGAGTGATGTGGTGCTGGGGGAATAAATTGCCCTTGGCGTGTAGCTCAGGGGTAGAATCTGGGAGGAGATGATGAGAATGTGGGGAGAATAAGTGCAGGATTAGTGTCAGTAGGTGTTGATAGTGGGGTGGATTTGATGGCAGTACGACTGATTAACTGGTCATTATCACCGCACTGCTTGTGGGAAACCCCTGTGAAAACAACGGCTGCCACATTCCTGCCTTGCAATGCTGAGTGCATTTTATCACTGGCTAAACTATTGTTTGGCACATCTGATAGGATGTAAATGGTGCTATAGAAATGCCAGTCTTTCCTCCTTTACTAAGATGAAATGAGGTTGGATGAAAGTAAAAAAAACACATACACAGATACCGTAAATCAGAAATAAAATCAGAAAATGCTTGAAACACTCAGGAGGTCAGGTAGTGTATGTGAAGGGAGAAATAGAGTTAACATTTCAATTGAAAGACCCTTCGATCTGGAATATTAACGACGATTTTCTTTCCACAGATGCTGTTGGGTGTTTCCAATATTTTCTGTTTTTATGTCAGAGATGTATTTTAATTTTTTGGTCAGAAAGCAATATTGAATTGGCTGTAACATTGTTTTCTCATGAGTGAGGATAACAACAGCCAACTCTAAGACTTGTACACATGCCCTAATATTCTTGAGGTTATCTGCTGCCTTACTACGTCAGAAAACACTCGGGATCAGAGAAAGTATGTGGCACATTTGGTCCAATGTATCTCTGCCAGTCAGAAACGACCACCCCAGTCTTATTCCATCGTCTATGCATCACTTTAGAACATAGAACATTGCAGCACAGTACAGGCCCTTTGGCCCACGATGTTGTGCCAACATTTTATCCTGCTCTAAGATCCATCTAACCCCTCCCACATAGCTCTCCACTTCTCTATCATTCATGTGGCTATCTAAGAGTCTCTTAAATGTCTCTAATGTATCTGCCCCCACAACTTCTGCCGGCAGTGCGTTCCACACACCCACCACTCTCTGTGTAAAAAACTTACCCCTGACATCTTCGTCCAATCACCTTAAAATTATGTCCCCTCGTGTTAGCCATTGTCGCACTGGGGAAAAAGTCTCTGAACTAATTAAACTTGTAATTAAATGCCTCACAAAACTAATCCCTTCTGCCTACACGATGTCCATATCCCTCCGTTCCCTGCACATCTATGTGCCTATCTTAGGGTCATGTTGCAGCTGTATAAAACTTTGGTTAGGCTGCACTTGGCGTATGGTGTGCAGTTCTGGTCGCCCCGTTACCGGAAGGATGTGGAGGCTTTGGAGAGGGTGCACAAGGGGTTCACCAGGATGCTGCCTGGATTAGAGGGTATGAGCTATAAGGAGAGGTTGGGCAAACTTGGGTTGTTTTCTCTGGAGCGTCAGAGGCTGAGGGGAGACCTGATAGAAGTTTATAAAATTATGAGGAACATAGATAGGGTAGAATCTTTTTCCCAGGGTAGAAATGTCAAGTACCAGAGGACATGCATTTAAGGTGAGAGGGGGAAAGTTTAACAGAGATGTGCAGGACAAATCTTTTACACAGAGAGCGGTGGGTGCCTGGAACGGGCTGCCAGGGGTGGTGGTGGAGGCAGATACAATAGTGGCATTTTAGAGGGTTTTAGCTAGAGATATGAATATTCAGGAAATGGAGGGATATAGATCACATGCAGGTAGAAGAGGTTTAGGTTAATTTGGCATCGTGTTTGTTGCAGACATCATGGGCTAAAGGGCCTGTTCCTGTTCTATGTTCTACGGACATAGAACCGGAGAAGACGTTCAGCCACTCGAGCAGATCCTTCCATGACTTCTCTCTCCCCCAATCCTTTGGCGCCACAACCCTCTGGGATCTCTGCACTCCTCTGATTCTCGCCTTGTGATCCTTCCCATTATTAGTGTTCCATCATTGACGGCTACCTCGATTCTGGAATTCTCCCCCCAAACACTCCACCTCTCTCCCACTCCCCCTTTTAGGACAGTCCCTGTACGTCAGCTTCATTTGACCCAGTAGTTCCCAGTTCAATAACTCTCCCCTGAAGTGCTGTGGAAAAGATTGCAGTGTTAAAGGTGTTATATAGATACAAGGCATTGTTGGTATTTTGGACAATATTTATCCAGAGTACAGTTCTGGTCACCCAGCTATTGGAAGGATCTCATTAAGTTGGAAAGAGTGCAGGAAAGAATTACGAGGACGTTACCAAGTCTGAAGGGTTTGAGTTATAAGGAGAGGCTGGGACTTTTCTCCCTGGAGTGTAGGAGGCTGACGTTTATTAGAATCAGAACCAGGTTTATTATCTCTGACATATGTCGTGAAATTTGTTGTTTTACGACAGCAGTACAGTGCAAGACATAAAGACTTAAAAATTACTATAAGTTACAAAAATAAATAGATAGTGCAAAAGAGGAATAACGAGGTAGTGTTCAGGGGTTCATGGACCGTTCAGAAATCCGATGGCGGAGGGGAAGAAGCTGTTCCTGAATCGTTGTGTATGGGTCTTTATAAAATCATGAGAGGCATAAATAAGGTGAATCGACTTTTCCCTTAGTTGAGGAGTCTAAAACCAGAGGGCATAGGTTTAAGGTGAGAGGGGAAACATTTCAAAGGGGCCTGAGGGGCAACTTCTTCTCACAGAGGGTGGTGGGTATGTGGAACGAGCTGCCAGAGGAAGTGGGAGAGGCGGGTACAAATACAATGTTTAAAAGACATTTGGACAGGTACTTGCGTAGGAAAGGGTTAGAGAGTCATGGGCCAAACGCAGGAAATTGGAACTAGTTGGGTGGACACCGTGGTTGGCATGGAAGATTTGGGCCAAAGGGCCTATTTTCTCTGCTGTGCAACTCTATGACTCCATCAATGTTGTACCTTATAATGATAGAGAAAGAAGCCATTTGCACCATGTCAGCACCAAGGGGAACAACCCCATCAGCATTTTTCCTCCTCCTCTTATTCTGCTGTATTTATGCAATCTGTTCTCTCTCACATGTATTGGTATTAGTTTATTATTGTCACTTGTACCGAGGTACAGTGAAAACCTTGTCTTGCATACTGATTGTACAGGTCAATTCATTACACAGAGCATTGAGGTAGTACAGGGTAAAAACAATAACAGAATACAGAGTAAAGTGTCACAGCTACAGAGAAAGTGCAGTGCAATAAGGTGCAAGGTCACAACAAGGTAGATCGTGAGGTCATAGTCCATCTCATTGTATAAGGGAACCGTTCAATAATCTTATCACAGTGGGGTAGAAGCTGTCCTTGAGCCTGGTGGTACGTGCCCTCAGGCTCCTGTATCATCTGCCTGATGGGACGAGGAAGAACAGAGAATGTCCTAGGTGGGTGGGGTCTTCGATTATGCTGCCTGCTTCACCAAGGCAGCGAGAGGTATGGACAGAGTCCATGGAGGGGAGGCTGGTGTCCGTGATGCACTGGGCTGTGTCCACAACTCTCTGCAGTTTCTTGCGGTCCCGGCCAGAGCAGTTGCCGTACCGACGTGCCTGCCAACCTCCCTTCTAATTTGTTTTGCCTACACGAGAGGTCATATACAACAGCCAATTGACCTACCAATCTTCATGTCTTTGGGATGTGTCAGGAAAGCGGAGCACCCAGGGCAAACCCACATAGTACAGGAAGAACATGCAAATGCACCATAGAAAGCATCCTATCCGGATGCACCACAGCTTGGTACAGAAACTGCTCTGCCCAGGACCGCAAGAAACTGCAGAGAGTTGTGGACACAGCTCAGCACATCACGGAAACCAGCCTCCCCTCCATGGACTCTGTCTGCACTTCTCGCTGCCTCGGTAAAGCAGCCAACATAATCAAAGACCCCACCCACCCTGGACATTCTGTCTTCACCCCCTCCCATTGGGCAGAACATACAAAAGCTTCTTGACATGTACCACCAGGCTCAAGGACAGCTTCTATCCTACTGTTATCAAACTCTTGAGCCGATCTCTCACACGCTAAAAAATGAACTCGCACTTGTCCGAGTTAAAATCCATCTCCTAGTTTACATTGTCATGGCCCTTGCACCTTATTATCTGCCTGCACTGCACTTCGTCTGTAACACCATACTCTGTATTCTGGTTTTCCTTTTACGACCTCAATGTACTTATGTACGGAATGATCTGTCTGGATGCCACGCAGACAGAAGCTTTTCTACGGACATAGAACCCAGCCTATCCAGCCTCTCCCTACAACTCAAGCCCTCCAGTCCCAGTAACATCCCTGTGAATCTTTTTGGCACACTTTCCGTCTTAATCACATCCCTCCTACAGCTGGGCGACCAGAACTGCGCACAATATTCCAAGTGCGATCTCACCGACAACTTGTAAAGTTGCAACCTGACGTCCCAGCTCCTGTACTCAGTGCCCTGACCGACGAAGGCCAGCTCCATTCTCCAGTTCTATGTCCATAGAAAAGCTTCTGTCTGTGCCAGAAACTTTTCACTGTATCTCAGTACATGTTGCAATAATAAACCAGTACCAATACTAATACCAGACTCCTCACAGACAGCACCGGACGCCAGGATCGAACCCAGGTCGCAGCAGCTGTGAGGCAGCATCTCTGCTAGTTACATCACCATCCTGCCCTGTTGTGTGAGGCAGGATATTAAATCTCAAGCACCACTTTAAACTGCATCTTAATCTCAACCTTTCACTGAACAAGTGGGAAATGATTTACAAGTGTCCCTGTGTCCTTGATGAATGAAACCTGTCACATAGTTGGTCTTTACATTAGCGCATTGATAGGTGTTGTATTCTGAGAAAATTGTCAACATTGCTTTGTGATACGTTACCTTATCATGGAGAAATGCAGAGTTGCTCAATAACAGTGTCATCTTCCCTGATGTTGCTCTGCATAAGGTGTTAGTAACATTCTAGCTATCAGTAGCACATTCACATAGCATTATACAGTATGGAACTAGACCTTTAGTCCCACCATAGTGTCATACAGCATGGAAACAGGCCCTTCATCCCACCTCGTCCATGCCGACCAAGGTGTCTATCCCAGCTAGTCCCATTTGCCCGCATTTGGCCAATATCCCTCTAAACCTTTCCTATCCAGGTACCTGTCTAAATGTCTTTTAAACATTGTAACTGTACCTGCCTCTCCCACTTCCTCTGGCAGCTCGTTCCACACACCCACCACCCACTGTGTGAAAAAGTTACCCCTCAGGTCCCTTTTAAATCTTTCCCCTCTCACCTTAAACCTGTGCCCTCTAGTTTTAGACTCCCCCGCCCTGTGAAAAATACTTTGACCATGCACCTAATCTACGCCCCTCATGATTTTATGCACCTTTATAAGGTCACCCCTCAGTCTCGTAAACTTCAGGGAAAACAGTCCCAGCCTATCCAGCCTCTCCCTACAACTCAAGCCCTCCAGTCCCAGTAACATCCTTGTGAATCTTTTTGGCACACTTTCCGTCTTAATCATATCCCTCCTACAGCTGGGCGACCAGAACTGCGCACAATATTCCAAGTGCGGTCTCACCGACAACTTGCACAGTTGCAACCTGGCGTCCCAGCTCCTGTATTCAGTGCCCCGACCGACGAAGGCCAGCGTGCCAAGCACCTTCTTCACCATCCCGTCTACCGGTGTGTTGCCACTTTCAGGGAGAACCATGTAGTTGTATGTCCAGGTGCCTCTGTTCTACAACACCCTCCAGGACCCGACCATTCACTGTGTATATTCTACCCTGGTTTAATTTACCAAAAAGCAGCACCTCGCACTTGTCCGAGTTAAATTCCGTCTGCCTGTCAGAGTAAACTTCATCTGCTGACCGTCAAGTACCCATTATATAATCGCATTTGGCACTTGGGCTATAGTCTTCCACCCCTGGTTATTCAAGTTCTGATCCAGATACTTCTCAAAGCTTGTGAGAGTGCCTGCCTCCACCACTACCTCAGTAGTGTGTTCCAGGCAGCATCACCTTGTGAATGGAATCTTTTTTTTCCACAGAGTCATAGGGTAATACAGCAAGGAAACAGGCCCTTCAGCCCAACTGGTCCATGGTGACCAAGCTGCCCATCTAAGCAGGTCCCATTTGCCTGCGTTTGGCCCATGTCCCTCTAAACCTTTCCTAGCCATGCACCTGTCCAAGTGGCTTTTAAATAATGTTATTGGACCCGCCTCAACCACTTTTAAGATAAGATAGGATAAGATTTCTTTATTAGTCACATGTACATTGAAACACACAGTGAAATGCATCTTTTGCATAGAGTGTTCAGGGGGCAGCCCCGCAAGTGTCGCCACGCTTCTGGCGCCAACATAACATGCCCGCAACTTCCTAACCTGTACGTCTTTGGAATGTGGGAGGAAACCGGAGCACCCGGAGGAAACCCATGCAGACACGGGGAGAACGTACAAACTCCTTACAGACAGCGGCGGGAATCGAACCCGGGCCGCTGGCGCTGTAATAGCGTCACGCTAACTGCTACACTACCGCCCTCTGGCAGCTTGGATCCCCTCAAAACTTTCTGCCCCTTTCCTTAACTCTTAGGCACCTCTCCAATGGGGAAAATTTTCTCAACGTCTCCCCTGTCTATGCCTCTCATAATTTTGTCCTGATAACTGTAAAGGAGGAGGCCAATTCTCAGTGAGAATTGAGGAAAGGAGTGTCAGAAGCAGCACCTGAATACGAGGTGACAATTGGATGAAGCTGCAAACACAGGAATTCACGGATGTTAAAGAACAAACATAGTATGCAGTAGACAGAGCTAAGTGATCCATAGTAGACCTCTGTATTCTTGCCATATCTAGTTATGCATAGCAGTGGACAACTAAACAGCTAATAGGAGGAGCAGGATGAGAAGGCTCCAATAACATCCCCATCCTAGCAGTACAGGTACATGGTTCCCTGAAAGCGGCATCACAGGTAGACAGGGAGGTGAAGAAGGCATTTGGCATGCTGGCCTTCATTAGTCCGGGCGTTGAGCACAGGAGTTGGGATGTTATGTACAAGAGGCCACATTTGGAATATTGTGTTCAGTTTTGGTCACCCTGCTGTAGGAAAGATGCCATCAAGAATGTAGAGGAGATTTACGAGGCTGTTGCTGGGACTCGAGGGACTGAGTTGGAGGTTGGGCAGGCTGGGACTTTATTCACTGGTAGGAGAATGAGGGGTGATCTTATAGAAGTGTATAAAAATCGTGAGGGGCATAGATAGGGTGAATGCGCATAGCCTTTTTCCCCAGGGTTGGGGAATCAAGAGCTAGAGGGCACAGGTTTAAGGTGAGAGGGGAGATTTGATAGGAACCTGAGGGGCAACTTTTTCATACAAAGCGCATTGCAGAAATGGAATGAGCTGCCAGGAGAAGTGGTTGAGGCAGGTACATTAACAACATTTAAAAAGTACTTGGACAGGTACATGGATACGAAAGGTTTAAGGGATATGGTATTGGTATTGGTATTGGTTTATTATTGTCACTTGTACCGAGGTACAGTGAAAAACTTGTCTTGCATACTGATCGTACAGCTCAATTCATTACACAGTGCAGTTACATTTAGTTAGTACAGTGTGCATTGAGGTAGTACAGGTAAAAACAATAACAGTACAGAGTAAAGTGTCACAGCTACAGAGAAAGTGCAGTGCAATAAGGTGCAAGGTCACAACAAGGTAGATCGTGAGGTCTGAGTGCATCTCATCATATAAGGGAATGATTTAATAGTCTTATCACAGTGGGGTAGAAGCTGTCCTTAAGTCTGGTGGTACGTGCCCTCAGGCCAAACGCAGGCAAATGGGACTAGCTCAGGCAACTTGGTCGGCATATTTCTGCTGGGCTGAAGGGCCGTGAACATGCAGGGAACGGAGGGATGTGGATCATGTGCAGGCAGAAGGGATTCGTTTAACTTTGCATCGTGTTCAGCACAGACATGGTGGGCCGAAGGGCCTGTTCCTGTGCTGTACTGTTCGATGTACTAAGGGGGGAGGGGGATAGTAAGAGACAATCTTGATTAAGGGGAATATTGCACAGGGAGGACATCCTGGAAAGCACAATCTCCTTTTTTAGAGATAACAGAGAGGAAGGCCATTCAGCCCTTCGTGCTTGGTCTACCATTCAACAGAATTACAACCGATCATACACTTCACTGTCACAGTTCAGCTTTCTCTCCATAATCTCTGGATCCCTTGGGCATTAACAAGTATATCTACCTCCTGCTTGAATATAATTAATGACTTGACTTCTGCGGCAGAGACTTCCACAGGTTCATCATCCTCTGGGTGAAGACATCTCTCCTGGTCTTGGTTCTGTTATGGACTCAGTGAAAGTCCCTTTAAGATAGAGAGTGTGTGTGTATGTGTGTGTGGGGCGTGCTTACGTCAATAGAAGATAAAGGACGTAATGACGTTGTTGAAGAAGAAGGAGAGAGAGAGAGAGAGAGAGAAGGGAGAGAGACACCAGCCTGCTTGTTTTCTCTATCGATGGATGGGAAACAATAACTGTGTCTGCCACTGAAATCCATGTATGGAAGTTGGAAGTAATCCGGTGGAGTTCACTTTGTTGCTGACCTGTAGAAGGAAACAGGTATTTGTGTGTGGACGACCACGGTTCGGATGCTTTTCGGGGTGAGGAAGTCACTACCGAGTAAACACTGGAGTGTCGTTTGGGTTCCATCGTGGAACATTCGGAGTTCGTATTTACTCTCTCTATGTTTCTCTACGTCTACGTCTTATCTTCAGACAACGGTGGTTGTTGAAGAAGCCCTTGCTCATGTTTCACCTTATGGCTTGCGGAACTGAACTTTAAGAACCATTCCTGAACTGGGAGTTTTGGACTTTGCCACACACACACGACGAGTTTAGTTTTGAGGTTAACGTTCAAGGTTTAACATTTTTGAATTCTAACATACTAACATTTTTACTTTTATTTTACGTATTATCATAAGTAGTGATTAATAAAATAGTTTTTAACACTGAATCATGACTCAGTGTGTTTCGTTTGTTGCTGGTTCGTGACAGTTCTAAATGCCGTACCCCCATCTCCTGAGGCTGTGACCCCTGCTTATGGACTCCCCAGACATTGGGAACATCCTCACGGATTCTAGTCTGTCCAGTCCTGTTGGAATTTTCTCAGTTCCTGTGAGGTCCCCTCTCATCCTTCAATACAGGCTTAACTGACCTACTGTTCACATCTGCCCACCATTTGGTTCTGCCCTTCACCTTCCTTTGCTATCAGATTCCTTTAAGGTGAAAGGGGAGAGATTTAATAGGAACCTGAGGGGCAACTTGTTCTCCCAGAGTGTGGTCAGTACATGGAACGAGCTGCCAGAGGAAGTGGTTGAGGCAGGTACATGAATGACATTTAAAAGACACTTGGATAGGTACGTGAGTAGGAAAGGTTTAGAGGGATATGGGCCAAACGCAGGCAAATGGGTCTAGCTTAGATGGGGATCTTGGTCGGCATGGACCAGTTGGGCCGAAGAGCCTGTTTCCGTGCTGAGTGACTATGACTCTATATTCCACAATCTGCAGCCCTTTGTTTCCTCCACCTATCACCTCCCAGCCTCTGTCGCTATCTCTGCCCCTCTCTCCTCCACCTGACTCCATCAGCCAATCATCCCTCCTCACCTGGATCCACCTATCACATGCCAGCTCTTGCCTCATCTCTCCCCCCTAAGCTCTTTACACTAGCCATCACCCCTCTTCTCGTACAGTCCTGATAAATGGTCTCGACCCGAAACATCGACAGTCCATTTCCCCCCATAGATGCTGCCTGACCCGCTGAGGTCCTCCAGCTTTTTATGTGTTGCTCCCTCTAAACCTTTCCTACCCATGTACCTATCTAAGTGGCTTTTAAATGTTAATTTACCTGCCTCAACCACTTCCTCTGGCACCTCGTTCCATATACGGACCACCCTGTGTGTGAAGCAGTTGCCCCTCAGGTCCTCTTTAAATCTTGGTTAGCGTAATGCTATTACAGTGCCAGTGACCCGGGTTCAATTCCGGCCGCTGTCTGTCAGGAGTTTGTACGTTCTCCCCGTGCCTGCGTGGGCTTCCTCCGGGTGCTCAGGTTTCCTCCCACATTCCAAAGACGTATGGCTTAGGAAGTTGTGGGTGTGCTATGTTGGCGCCGGAAGCGTGGCGACACTTGCGGGCTGCCCCCGGAACACTCTACGCAGAAGATGCATTTCACTGTGTGTTCTGATGTACATGTGACTAATAAAGAAGTCTTATCTTATCTTAAACCTATGCCCTCTAGTTTTTGGTTCCCTTTCCCTGGGAAAAAGACCGTGACCTCTCACCCTGTCTATGCCCCAAAGGACTGTGTGCATTCACCCAACCCGTGTCCAAGGTTGTTTCTACTTGTTGTACCCAGCACAGTGGAGAGGAGAGATGGTGTCAAAACACCAGCTTCTGTCTCACAGCATGTTACTGAGGTGACGATCATCAGCGCTGCCCCCATCTCGGGACACCCTCCCACCCACATCGCATGTCCTGCTGCAGTAGCAGCTGACGTCACAACGTGTACTGGCAGTGAGCTGGAAGGCCGGTTTCAGTTCTGCGGAGAGACTGGGTCTGTTCTCCCCGGGGCGGAGGCGGTTAACAGGGGACGCGATTGAGGTGTCTACAATGATGAGGGGTATCGATAGGGTAGACTGCAGGAAACCTTTTGCCCGTATCAGAGGGGCCGTTTGTCATGTATATGAACGGTCTGGATGGGAATGTAGGTGGCATGGTTAGTAAGTTTGTGGGTGACACCAGAGATGGAGATGTAGTCGATAGTGAAGATGGTTGTTTTAGAATCTGGATCAACTGGGAAAGTGGACAAAGGAATGGCAGATGAATTTAACTCCGACAAGTGCGATGTGATGAACTTTGGGGAGTTAAATCAGGCTGGGATATAGACAGAGAATGGCAGAGCCCTGAGGAGTGTTAGTCAACAGAGATACCTTGGGGTAGAAGCACATCGTTCCCTGAAAGTGGTGACACAGGTAGACAGGGCGGTGAAGAAGGCGTCTGGCATGCTGGCCTTCATCAGTCAGGACACTGAGTACGAGAGCGGGACGTCATGTTATGTCTGTACAGGACGTTGGTGGGACTGCACCTACTGTGTGCAGTTCTGGTCGCCATACGACAGGAAGGGTGTGATCAAGCTGGAGACAGGACAGAACCTTTTGCACTAAGGAAGTCCCAAACAACATTAAGGAAGTTGAAGTCACCCAGGTATAGATAGGGTAGACTGCGGCAGACTTTATGAGAGGAGTTGTTTGTCACAGGAGCCTGAGGGCACATACCACCAGGCTTAAGGACAGGTTCTATCCCACAGTGATAAGATTATTGAACGGTTCCCTTTTATGATGAGATGGACTCTGACCTCACGATCTACCTTGTTGTGACCTTGCACCTTATTGTCTACCTGCACTGCACTTCCCTGTAGCTGTTACACTGTTATTGATTTTACCCTGTACTACCTCAATGCACTGTGTAATGAATTGATCTGTGTGAACGGTATGCAAGACAAGGTTTTCACTGTACCTCAGTACATGTGACAATAATAAACCAATACCAATACCAAGAAATATAAATGGACTGGTGGTCACTATCTCCACCCCTCCCTTCTCCACCTGACTCCATCGGCCAATCACCCTCCTCACCTGGATCCACCTATCACCTGCCAGCTCTTGCCCCTCCCCTTCCCCTCCACCTCTTTATACCGGCCATATCCCCTCTATCTCTCAGCCCAGATGAAGGGTCTCGACCCGAAACGTTGACTGTCCATTTCCCTCCACAGACGCTGCCTGACCCACTGAGATCCCCCAGCATCCCGTTTCTTTCTCCCTCATGAGTCCACCCTCTTCAATCCCTTGTGTCTCCTTGTCTTTCAGGCTAATGGCTTCCAACCAGAGTGCGAGATCCCATGGGAAAGGGAGAGATGCATGAGGAAGCTGAGCCAAGAAGATCAAACCGCCTTCGGTGAGTGTCTGACAGCGAGGCATGACGGTGAAATGGAAGGGCAGCGGGAGGACAGGTGAACCCTTTCCGAGAGGGAGATGCACGTGCACTTCAATGCGCTCTTTGTGCGGAAGTTTTGTAACAGAGTTCGACTGTGTACATTTAAAATGTTGTGAGGTGTGTGCTCATTAGGATAGAGAAGGCATTTCAAGTGGAGGGAATAATTTATGAGGAAGCAATTAAAAAGAGACAAAAAACGTGGAAAATTAAAGAGTCAGTGAAATGTAAAAGTGGAAAGTGGTGGAGCTATAATATTTCCCCTCTTTGTTGATAATAATGATGTATTGTGTAATATCTGAAAACAAAATCAATCAGAAGTGAGTTGGAGTATGAATTTGAATAACATCCCACAATCGGGAAAATCTGCCAATCCGGAACCTGCCAGACATGAGACGTTGGCTCCCTGCTGGGGACTGAATGGAGGGACTGGGAGTTTGAAGATAGTGCAGGACCGGGATTCTGGTGAGTTAGAGAGAGACGAGGAACCAGGGCCAAGGAACCTTAGAGGGAGCATGGCAACTTACTGTCCTGGTGTGTTAGAGAGAGTACAGGAACTGGCTCCCTGGTGTGTTAGAGAGAGTGCAGCAACTGGCTCCCTGGTGTGTTAGAGAGAGAGTGCAGGAACTGGTCCATGGTGTGTGAGAGAGAGAGAGTGCAGGAACTGGGAACTGGTCCGTGGTGTGTGAGAGAGAGAGAGTGCAGGAACTGGTCCGTGGTGTGTGAGAGAGAGAGCAGGTACTGGGTCCCTGGTGTGAACCTAATCACTGCCTCTTTCACTCTGCCCTGTACTCTTCCTTCTTCCCTGCCTTTGTTCACTCTCTCTCTGACGGTCTCTCTCACTCTTTCCCCCTTCTATTTTTCTCTCTTCCTTTCTCTTACTCCCACTTGGTGTCTCTTCTGCTTTCTCTCCTCTGTCACCTGTCACATTCTTCTATTTTCCTCTCCGCCCCTGACTCTCTCTCATTCTATCCCCCTCTTAATGCCTCTGGTTCCTCCTCTTCCCTTACTCTTTCCCTCCTCTCACTCTCTCTCTCTCTCTCTCTCTCTCTCTCAGTCTCCCGCATTTTCTCTTTCTTTGTCTCTCTCATTCCGTTCTCTCACCCGCACTCCCTCAATCTTCGTCCTACTATCTCCCGCGTTCTTCATCCCCTCCTCTTTCCTCTCCCCTGCCCTTTTCCCACATCCTCCTCTCCGTCCCCCTCATTGCCTTCTCTTACTCTCTCAATCTTACTCTCACTCCCACATTCTCCTTCCCCCTCTCCCACATATTGCTGCCTCTCTCCCCCATTCCTCACTCCCCCCCCACTCTCTCGCTTTCTCCCTTCCCCTCTCCTCTACTCACCCCCTTCTCTCCTCCCCCTTTCTCAATCACCCCCCCTCTCTCTCTCCCCCCCTCGCACACTCTCTGTCTTCCTCTCTCCCCCACCCCTCTCCGTTGCTCAGCACGCACTCCAAACTGGCACGGATCTCTCTCACCACCATGAGAGGCCGTCTGTTTTAATTTGAGGGCATTTAAAATGAAATGGGTTTCTTCTGGCAGAACTCATTACTTCCTGCCGTGTTGAAGGGCTCTGATTAATTTTTTCCCCTTAGACCCAATTCCTCCCTTGCACTCCAATTCCAATTGGCCTCTGAGAATGAGAAAGTTGATGGCTAGATCAACATTGCTTGTATCTGTCTCAAGAGGCCATTCATCCCACTGTCTATACTAGCTCTCTATACCCGATCAGTCCCATTCCCCATACTGACCTCCACACCCTCTCATTTGTCCGTCCACTGTCCCCTGACTCCTGTGGTTGATATAGTCGACAGGAACTTCAGTCAGGTCTTTGACAAGGTCCCATATGGGAGACTAATCCAAAAGGTTAGAGATAAGATAAGATTTCTTTATTAGTCACATGTACATCAAAACACACTGTGAAATGTATCTTTTGCGTGTGCATGGGGCAGCCTGCAAGTGTCGCCACGCTTCTGGCGCCAACACAACATGCCCACAACTTCCTAATAAGTATGTATTGGTATTGGTTTATTGTTGTCACTTGTACCGAGGTACAGTGAAAAACCTGTCATGCATACCGATCGTACAGATCAACTCATTACCCAGTGCAGTTACATTGGGTTAGTACAGAGTGCATTGAGGTAGTACAGGTAAAAACAATAATAGTACAGAGTAAAGTGTCACAGCTACAGAGAAAGTGCAGGGCAAAAAGGTGAAAGGTCACAACAAGGTAGATCGCGAGGTCATAGTCCATCTCATTGTATAAGGGAACCGTTCAATAGTCTTAGCACAGTGGGTTAGAAGCTGTCTGGTGTTACGTGCCCTCAGGCACCTGTATCTTCTACCTGATGGAAGAGGAGAGAAGAGAGAATGACCCGGGTGGGTGGGGTCTTTAATTATGCTGGCTGCTTCACCAAGACAACGAGAAGTAAAGACAAGAGTCCAAGGAGGGGAGGCTGGTTTCCGTGATGTGCTGGGCTATGTCCACAACTCTCTGCAGTTTCTTGCAGTCCTGGGCAGAGCAGTTGCCGTACCAAGCCGTGATGCATCCACATAGGATGCTTTCTATGGTGCACCGATAAAAGTTGGTGAGTGTCAAGTCTTTGGAATGTGGGAGGAAACTGGAGCACCCGGAGGAAACTCACGCAGACATGGAGAGAACGTACAAACTCCTTACGGACAGCGGCCAGAATTGAACCCGGTTTGCTGGTGCTGTAATAACGTTACACTAACCGCTACACTACCGTGCCCATGGGATCCAGTGCAAGTAGGCAAAAGTGGATCAGAAATTGGCTTGGTGATAGCGGACAGATGACGAAGGGCTGTGTTTTTTTTGCAGGGATGTGATGTGACCAGTGAGGTATCGCAGCGATCAGTGCTGGGATCCTGGCCGTCTGTTGCATACATTAACAATCAGAATCTGAATGTAGGAGGGGAGTACCATGTTCAGATGTGACATGGAAACTGGTGAAGTTGTTGCGATTGAGCAGGGGATGGAGATGATATTGTGCAGAAGGTTCTTTGGAAGTCAAATGGCAGATACAGTTCAACCATATAAGTGTGAAGTGGTTCATTTTGGTAGGTCAAATATGTTGGCAGAATATAGTCTTAATGGTAGGACTCTTGGCAGTGTGGAGGATCAGAGGGATGTTGGGGTCTGAGTCCATAGGACGCTCAAAGCGGCTGCGCAGGCTGACTCTGTGGTTAAGAAGGCATATGGTGTATTGTCCTTCATCGATCGGGGAATTGAATTTAGGAGCCCTGAGGTATTGTTGCAGCTATATAGGTCCCTGGTCAGACCCCACTTGGAATATTGTGCTCAGTTCTGGTCGCCTCACTACAGGAAAGATGTGGAAGCCATAGAGAGGGTGCAGAAGAGATTTACAAGGATGCTGCCTGGGATGCGGAGCATGCCTTATGAAATCTGGTTGAGGGAACTCAGCCTTTTCTCCTCGGAGAGATGGAGGATGAGGGGGGACCTGATAGAGGTGTATAAGATGATGAGAGGTATTGATAGGGTAGATAGTCAGAGGCTTTTCCCCAGGGCTGAATTGGTGGCCACAAGAGGACATAGGTTTAAGGTGCTGGGGAGTAGATATAGAGGAGATGTCAGAGGTAAGTTTTTTACTCTGGTGAGTGTGTGGAATGGGCTGTCGGAAACGGTGGTGGAGGCTGATACAATAGGGTCTTTCAAGAGACTGTTAGATAGGTACATGGAGCTGAGTAAAATAGAGGGCTATGGGTAAGCTTAGTAATTTCTAGGGTAGGGACATGTTCGGCACAGCTTTGTGGGCCAAAGGGCCTGAATTGTGCTGTAATTGTTCTATGTTATATGTTCTAATGACTCGCAAATCTTATGGTTACAGCCTTTTCATAGTAGTACAGGTCAGACAGATTCAACTTGTACCAGCAAGCAAGGCAAGTAAAGAACTAACAAAGGAACCTGACCACATTCTCTCCTTTTTTTTTGTAAGGTGATCTAAACCGGTTTAGATTGAAAAATCCCTGTGAGCAGGTACTGACTGAGTCATGTTTCAGCTCTGCAGACAAAGAAACTACAGAAGTATAGAACTAACTTTACTATAAATTGCTAAACTTTACAGACAAACGGCTGATTATACAAACATGTAAGCAAACGTAAAGAAAGCTAAAACTTCAAGGAAAAATACAATGTAAACAACAATCTGGACCCTAATCCAACATTTTACAAGGTTACACTGATGGGTTGCTGAGATGGGCAGATCAAAGGTGGATGAAGTTTAATCCTGATGTGAGGTGATGCATTTTTGGCGGACTATTGAGGTTAGGATACACACAATGAATGGCCTCTAAATTGGTAAATTGTTAAATTTGTTTTTTGTTGTCTCATGTACCGAGGTACAGTAAAAAACTTTGTTTTGCATGCCATTCGTACAGATCATTTCATGACATCAGTGCATTGAGGTAGTACAGGGGAAAACAATAACAGAATGCAGAATAAAGTGTTACAGTTACAGAGGAAGTGCAGTGCAGGCAGAGAATAAGGTGCAAGGCCATAATGAGATAGATTGTGAGGTCAAAAGTCCATTTTATCATACTAGGGAACCGTTCAATTGTCTTATAATAGTGGGGTAGAAGCTGTCCTTGAGCCTGGTGGTACGTGCTTTCAGGCTTTTGTATCTTCTGCCCAATGGGAGGGGGGGAGGAGAGAGAATGTCCAGGGTGGGTGGGGTCTTTGATTATGTTGGCTGCTTTACCGAGGCAGCGAGAAGTGTAGATAGGGTCCACGGTGGGGAGGCTGGTTTCCGTGATGTGCTGAGCTGTGTCCACAACTGTCTGCAGTTTCTTGCGGTCCCGGGCAGAGCAGTTGCCGTACTGAGCCGTCATGCATCCAGATAGGATGTCTTCTATGGTGCATCGATAAAAATTGGTGAGGGTTGAAGGGGACATGCCAAATTTCTTTAGAACCACAGAACCATAGAACACTACAGCACAGAAAACAGGCCATTCAGCCCTTCTAGTCTGTGCCAAAACTTTATTCCACTAGTCCCATTGACCTGCACCCAGTTCATAACCCTCCAGACTGCTCCCATCCATGTGTCTGTCCAATTTATTCCTAAAACTTAAGAGTGAGCCCGCACTTACCACATCAGATGGCAGCTCGTTCCACACTCCCACCACTCCCTGAGTGAAGAAGTTCCCCCTAATGTTCCCCCTAAACCTTACCCCTTTCACCTTAAAGCCATGTCCTGAGATTTGTCCTGAGAGCCTGTCCTAAAGCCTCCTGAGATTTTATAAACCTCTATAAGGTCACCACTCAACCTCTTTCACTGCTTCAAGGGTATCCTTGCTTCTTACTGCAGTAATGAACTCTCTAATCAAAACTGCAATAACAATACATTGAAGAATTTGCAGCCAGAGCCTTTATTAGCTCTGAGACTGAAGTGACTGTCCTCCGTTATCAAAGTATGAAGCCAACACTCTATAACTGAGTTATCATTATAATTGTATGAGCATCACACAGATTATGACACCCACATAATTCAGTTAATAAACCAGGAGAAAACAGCCATCCTGAACAATTACACTCACAGAGATTAATTCAGAAGAAAACACTGCAAGCATCTACACAGACTGCTTCATAAACTAACCTGTGCAGCCATCCTGCCAGACAGATAAGTTGGAAAATCTGAAATCAACACCAAAAAAAAAACACTCAGCAGGTCAGGCAGCGTCTGTGGAAGGAGAATCAGCGTTAACATTTCAGGTCAGGGATCAGAGACGTATTGTGGCTGCTCTGACGAATCATCATTGATTTGAAACGTTACCTCTCTTGTTGCTGTAAACCTCTCTGTTCGGGTTGAAACATTTAAGATCCTGTAGGGCGCTGAGGGGGTGGAAGTGAAGAGGACGTCTATTCTGTCTAGAACTAAGAATCGCCGTTTTTAAAAGTAGCGAGTTTTCCACGTAAGAGAAACGAGGTGGTTAGTTTTTCTCTCAGAGGGTCCCTGAGTCTTTGGAACTCTCCTTCCACAAAAAGTGGGTGGAATCAGGACCTTTGAATATTTTTAAGGTAGAGATAGGTAAATTCTTGATGAGCAAGAGAGACAGAACATAGAACAGTACAGCACAGGAACAGGCACTTCGGCCCACAATGTCTGTGCTGACCATAATGCCAAGTTAGGCTAATCGCATCTGTCTCCGTGTGGTCTATATCCCTCCATTTCATGTATGTTCTTGTGCCTGTCTCAATGCCACTTAAACTTTGCTATTGTATCTTCTTCCACTAGGACCTCTGGCAGCCTGTTCCAGGCACCCACCACTCACTGTGTAAAAAAAAACTTGCCCCACACATCTCCTTTAAACTTTCCCCCTCTCACCTTAAACATTTGCCCTGTAGTATTTGGCGTTTCTACCCTGGGAAAAAGATTCTGTATACTCTATCTATGCCTTTGTTAATTTTATAAACTTCTGGCAGGTCTCCCCTCAGCCTCTGACACACAAGAGGAAAATAAATGTTACATACTGGAGGGCAAAGTTATTCAAGATGTAGCCAAGTCCAGAATTAATAAGATAAGGTATCTTTATTAGTCACATGTACATCGAAACACACAGTGAAATGCATCTTTTGCGTAGAGTGTTCTGGGGGCAGCCCACAGGTGTCGCCACGCTTCTGGTGCCAACATAGCATGCCCACAACTTCCTAACCCGTACGTCTTTGGAATGTGGGAGGAAACCGGAGCACCTGGAGGAAACCCACGCAGTCACAGGGAGAACGAATGTGTGTAAGTAAATTGATGGAACAGACTCCCAAGTGATGTGCTGGAATTATATTAATTTGTTTATCTGTAAATTGGCTAGCTCTCCTTGGCCGTCAATATTTCAGTTGATATGCTTGCAGTGTATCTGGGTTCTTCCTGCATCGTCCTTTGGAGTATTACAGAGCCCTCCTAGACTGGAGACATCAAGGAAACAAGTCTGCTCATTGCAGCAGTCAACTCTCAACTGTGCCCAGTGCATTCAATGTTGCAATAGTCAACCACGTGATCTTTTTGACGTTAAATGGAATCACGGGGAAAGGACTGAGGACTGGAAAATGGCACTGAGGTACAGTTGGGAGTTGACTGCTACAATGATGCCTCTAGTCTAGGTGGGCTCTGTAATACTCCAGAGGACATGAGCTTATATAGTGGGGGAGCAGACATGTGGGGCTGAATGGCCTTTTCCTAATCCTGTTTATTATGTGACACAATACCCTAAAGTGGCAGTGATATCACCAACCACAGAACGATTGCTCCGAACAGTTAATGTGCATAAGTCAAAGACCAACAGGGACTTTGAGTAATTTGAAACACGGAGAGGTTATTAACAAGCCTTGTATCTCTCTATGATTCTCGTTATAGAGTCATAGAGAGATACAAGGCTTGTTAATAAGGCGTATGTTGGCCTTCATTAGTCGGGGTATTGAGTTCAAGAGCCACGAGGTGATGTTGCAGCTCGATCGAACTCTGGTTAGACCACACTTGAAGTATTCTATTCAGTTCTGGTCGCCTCATTATAGAAAGGATGTGGCTTTAGAGAGGGTGCAGAGGAGATTTACGAGGATGTTGCCTGGATTGGAGAGCATGTCTTATGAGGATAGGTTGAGCGAGCTAGGGCTTTTCTCTTTGGAGAGTAGGAGGATTAGAGGTGACTTGATAGAGGTGTACAAGATGATAAGAGGCATAGATCGAGTGGACAGTCAGAGACTTTTTCCCAGGGTGACAATGGCTAACACGAGGGGACATAATTTTAAGGTGATTGGAGGAAGGTATAAGAGGGATGTCAGGGGTAAGTTTTTTACACAGAGAGTGATGGGTGCGTGGAGCGCACTGCCGGCAGAGGTTGTGGGGGCAGATATGTTAGGGAAATTTAACAGGCTCTTAGACACACGAATGATAAAAAATAGGGGGCTCTGTGGGAGTGAAGGGTTAGACAGATCTTAGAGCGGGATAAAACGTCGGCACAACATTGTGGGCTGAAGGGCCTGTACTGTGCTGTAGTGTTCGATGTTCTATGTTCTACAGCAAACAGGCCCTTCCCACACTGCCCAGTGGGCACCCATCTGTATTACTCCCATCTCCCAGCACTTGGCCCCCATGCCTGGGCAATTCAAGTGCTCTTCTGGACACCTCTTAAGTGCTGTCAGTGATCCTGCTTCCACCGCGCTCTCAGGCAGTACGTTCCACACACTCACCACTCTCTGGGTGAGAAAGGTCCCTTCTAGACCTATTGCCTCTTAGCCTAAGTCTGTGTCTTCTACTTTTATTCACCTAATGTCATAAAAAAAAGTCATTACCTTTGGCCCAACTCATCCATGCTGACCAAGGTACCTACCTGAACTAATCCCGCTGGCCTGCATTTGGCCCATATCCCTCCAAATCTTTCCTATCCATGTACCTGTCCAGATGGCTTTTAATCATTGGAACTGTATTCACCTCTGCCACTTCCTCTGGCAGCTCGTTCCATGTACCCACCACCCTCTGTGTGAAAAACTTGCCCCTCAGGTCCCCTTTAAATCTTTCCCCTCTCACCTTAAACGTATGTCCTCTGGTTTTAGACTCCCCTGCCCTGGGGAAAAGACTATGACCATCCACATTATCTCTGCCCCTGATGATTTTATAAACCTCTATAAGGTCACCCCTCAGCCTCCTTTGCTCCAGGGAAACAGTCCCAGCCTATCCAGCCTCTCCTTACAACTCGAGCCCTCCAGTCCCTTGTGAATTCTCGTGAATCTTATCTGTTCCCTCTCCAGCTTGATCACACCCTTCCTGTCGTATGGCGACCAGAACTGCACACAGTAGGTGCAGTCCCACCAACGTCCTGTACAGACATAACATGACGTCCCGCTCTCGTACTCAGTGTCCTGACTGATGAAGGCCAGCATGCCAGACGCCTTCTTCACCGCCCTGTCTACCTGTGTCACCACTTTCAGGGAACGATGTGCTTCTACCCCAAGGTATCTCTGTTGACTAACACTCCTCAGGGCTCTGCCATTCTCTGTCTATATCCCAGCCTGATTTAACTCCCCAAAGTTCATCACATCGCACTTGTCGGAGTTAAATTCATCTGCCATTCCTTTGTCCACTTTCCCAGTTGATCCAGATTCTAAAACAACCATCTTCACTATCGACTACATCTCCATCTCTGGTGTCACCCACAAACTTACTAACCATGCCACCTACATTCCCATCCAGACCGTTCATATACATGACAAACGGCCCCTCTGATACGGGCAAAAGGTTTCCTGCAGTCTACCCTATCGATACCCCTCATCATTGTAGACACCTCAATCGCGTCCCCTGTTAACCCCCTCCGCCCCGGGGAGAACAGACCCAGTCTCTCCGCAGAACTGAAACCGGCCTTCCAGCTCACTGCCAGTACACGTTGCGACGTCAGCTGCTACTGCAGCAGGACATGCGATGTGGGTGGGAGGGTGTCCCGAGATGGGGGCAGTGCTGATGATCATCACCTCAGCAATATCCTGTGAGACAGAAGCTGGTGTTTTGACACCATCTCTCCTCTCCACTGTGCTGGGTACAACAAGTAGAAACAACCTTGGACACGGGTTGGGTGAATGCACACAGTCCTTTGGGGCATAGACAGGGTGAGGGGTCACGGTCTTTTTCCCAGGGAAAGGGAACCAAAAACTAGAGGGCATAGGTTTAAGGTGAGGGGGAGAGATTTAAAGGGGACCTGAGGGGCAACTTCTTCACGCAGAGGGTGGTCCGTATATGGAATGAGTTGCCAGAGGAAGTGGTTGAGGCAGGTACATTAACAACATTTAAAAGACATTTGGATAAGTACATGGATGGAAAAGTTTGGAGGGAGCGACACAAAAAATGCTGGAGGAACTCAATGGGTCAGACGGCATCTATGGAGGGAAATGGACAGTCGACATTTTGGGTCGGGACCCTTCATCTGGACTCAAGTGCTTCTTGACCCACTGAGATTGACTCCAGCATTTTGTGTGTAGCTCCAGATTCCGGCATCTGTAATCTCTTGTATCTCCATGGTTTAGGGGGATATGGGCCAAATGCGGGCAAATGGGACTATTTTAGGTGAGCACTTTGAACGGCATGGAGCAGTTGGGCTGAAGGGCCTGTTTCCGTGCTGTATGACTCTAATGTCTCTGTGATCAGGGTAATTCTCCCTTCTGTTGACAGGTATGTCTGTATTTACGGAGACAGCAGATAGGGAATTAGTCTTAATTTTCTCCCAACTGCTCTGTTAAGTATAGAGCAAGGCACAAAGGTTGCTGTGGAGATCTAGTCAGTTGTTCTAAAGCTTTCTTAAAGCAACATAATGACAATTTTTGGCTGAAATTAGAGGGAAAATAGAATGAACGATGGAACAAGATTGAATGAGCTCTGTAAATTACTGTGTGCTTTGTTTGAGTCTTTCTCTATAGTAGGGAGGTCTAAAACTAGAGGGCATGGCTTTAAGGTGAGGGGGGGAGGTTTAATGGGGATCTGAGGGTTAAATTTTCCACACAAAGAGTAGCTGGTGTCTGGAATGAGCTGCCAGAAGAGGTGGTGGAGGCAGGAACAGGAACAACATTAAAGAGGCATCTGGACAGGTACGTGAATGAGCGGGGCATAGAGGGAGATGGAATTAATGCAGGCAAGTGAGATGAGTGCAATGGTCGGTACAGACATGATGGGCCGAAGGGCCTATTTCTCTGCTGTACAGCTCTGTGACTCTGCAGACTTGTGGATTTGAGGGTAAAATGGGTTGGGATGAAGTCTGTGAACCAGCCATCCCTGAGGATGGTCAGATGATGCTCTTGCTTTGACCGCAGTGAATGCACACGGAATTGATCCCGACCTGTGCACAGTTTAGGAGGGAGAGGCAGCTGTGTGAGGTGTGAGCTCCAGATTACAGCAAATGGAAGACTTCCCACTGAGGTCATCGACTGCACCCAGACCATTGAACCAAGATAGGATGAGTTCTAAACCCTCCTTACAACGTTACTCTGAGCTGCAGGACTTTACTTGGCATTCATTCATAAAATATCAACAGTTAAGAGCTGATTTCATTGTTATTAATTGCTAACGCAGACTGAGAGAAGCTTCTTTCACTGGTGTTGTGACTTTCTAACAAGAATCTCAACACCGATGAAAGAAGCTTCTATGCTGTTCAACTCTATGACTCTACAGACCTGTGGATTTGAGAGTAAAATGGGTTGGGATGAAGGCTGTGAACCGGTTATCCTTTCTAACAAGAGGGCTTTGCTACCAACTGTTCGGCTACAGCTGGACTCACCGAGTTTACACAGCACGGAAACAGGCCCTTCGGCCCCACTCATCCATGCCGACCAAGGTGTCTATCTGAGCTAGTCCCATTTTCCTGTGTTTGGCCCATATCCCTCCAAACCTTTCACGTTCATGTACCTGTCTAAATGTCTTTTAAACACTGCAATCAAAAAGCTGGTGCTGAAGAGCTCAGACACCTCGTCACTGTACTCGCCAGTACTCAGCAGGGAGCCCAATGATTTGACCTCGCCTTCGGAGTATCCAGAGAATGGGGTGAATGAGCAACGTCGTCACAACCACCTCTGTGTGGAAAACGTTGCCCCTCAGGCCCCCGTTTAAATCTTTCCCCTCTCACCTTAAACCTATGCCCTCTGGTTTTAGACTCCTTCCCCCCACCACCCTGGGAAAAAGACTGTAACCGTTCTCTGTTCCTCGTGATTTTATCCACCCCTGTAAGGTCACCCCTCAGTTCCTGTGCTCCAGGGGAGAAACAACCCCCAGCCTACCCAGCCTCTCCTTGTAACTCGAGCCCTCCAGTGCCGGGAACGTCCTTGTGAGTCTTTTCCGCACCCGTTCCAGCTCGTGTAAGGAGGATGTGATTGCATTGGAGCGCCTGCAGAGGGGGTTCACCAGGATGCTACGTGGATTGGAGTAACTCAGTTATGAAGAGAGATTGGATAGGCTGTGTTTGTTTCCCTGGGAGAGAGGCTGAAGGTGGGTTCTGACAGAGATATACAATATTACCGGCATTTGGTTCATAGCCTGCCATGCCTTGATACTTCTGAAGTGTTGTGAGTGTCTCTGCCTCCACCACCTCCTCAGGCAGTGTATTCCAGCTCACCTATTTTCATCAATGCACTACAGAAAGCATCCTATCTGGATGCATCATGGCTTGGTACGGCAACTGCTCTGCCCAGGACCTCAAGAAACTGCAGAGAGTTGTGGACACAGCTCAGCACATCACGGAAACCTGCCTCCCCTCCATGGACTCTGTCGATACCTCTCACTGCCTTGGTGAAGCAGCCAAAATAATCAAAGACCCCACCCACCCCAGACACCTCTCCTCTCCCTTCAGGCAGAAGATACAGGAGCCTGAGGGCACGTACCACCAGGCTCAAGGACAACTTCTATTCCACTGTGACAAGACTATTGAACAGTTCCCTTATACGATGAGATGGACTCTTGACCTCACAATCTACCTTTTTATGACCTTGCACCTTATTGTCTACCTGCACTGCACTTCCCTGTAGCTGTGACACTTTATTTTGTATTCTGTTATTGGTTTTACCCTGTACTACCTCAATGCACTGTGTAATGAATTGATCTGTACAAACGGTATGCAAGATAAGTTTTTCACTGTACCTTGGTACATGTAACAATAATAAACCAATACCAATACCCTCTGGATGGAAAAAAAATGTTCCTCAAATCCCCTTTAAACCTTCTCCCCCTTACTCTAAACCCAGACAGCTCTTCTATGGGGAGAAGCTTCCAATCTATTGCATCTATGCCCCTCATAATTTTGTCCACCTCCTCCTCCGCACCAAGGAAAACAAACCCAGAATCTCCAGTCTTTCCGGATAACCGAAGCGCTCCATCCCAGACAGCATCTAGTGAATCTCCTCTGCACCCTCTCCAGTACAATCACATCCTGAAATATAGATTTGCAATGCTTGAGTGGTTGAATGAAAGCTCTCCATAGAAATACAGACACATTAAGTACAATATTCAAAAGATCAAAAGGCTGATTTCATTGTAATGCGTTAAAAGGTACCGAGTCTTTATTTAAATTCAGTTGTTGAAGCTTCCCCACTCTCGACACACTTGGCAGTCTCTGGGAGAAAATGTTTCACTGAAGAATAGAATGTGTGGGAGAGTACTTCACCTTCTGACTGGTGTCCTGTTCATACCAACTCAATCTTTCAACATCTATCTGTAAAACCAGAACAGAGTGCTCATTACTCTCAGATAATAACAATGAAGAGAGGAAGATGGGGTATAACTTAGGAATGTCAATGTCAAATTCAAGTTTATTGCCACATGCACAAGTCCATGTATGCACAGGTGCAATGAAAAACTGACTTGCAGCAGCATCACAGGCACATAGACACAAAACATTCACAACTTAAACATAAATTATACAAAATTACAAAAGAAAGAACACAATTAGAACAAAAAATAAGTCTATTGTAGTGCAGAGTGGTCATAGTGTTGCTATACTGAGGTAGTGATTAGGGTTGTGCAGGTTGGTTTAAGAACCAAATGGTTGAAGGGAAATAGCTGTTCCTGAACCTGGTGGTGTGGGACTTCAGGCTTCTGTACCTCCTGCCCGATGGGAGCTGCGAGAAGATGGCAGAGCCCGGATGGTGGGGATCTTTGATGATGGACGTTGCCTCCCTGAGGCAGTGCCTCCTGTAGATACCACCGATGGTGGGGAGGGATGTGCCCGTGATGTATTGGGCAGAGCCCACGACTCTCTGCGGCTTGTTATGTTCCTGCGCATTCGAATTGCCGTCCCAGACCGTGATGCCACCAGTCAGGATACTCTCAACAGTACATCTGCAGAAGCTTGTTAGAGTGTTCGGTGACAAGCCGAACCTCCTTAACCTTCTGTCAAACAACATTACCTACACACGATCAGCTCGTTTTCTCATTGCTGGTTTTACAATACTTCCTTTGAATGGTGGAAGGAGGCCATTTGGCTCACTGGGTGCATGCCAGCTCTCAGCAGAGCAATTCCATCAATCACATTGATCCCCCATAAGCTGAGCTCTCTCCTAATATCAATCAACTCAGCTGTAGTCCAGTAACTGGACCACTTGATTGTTCTATTCCTATGAACCCGTTTCACCGTTACCGCCCCCCCCACCCCCCTTGCAGGAAGAGAATGTTCCAGATCATCATTCACTGTGCACAAAATTCTCCTCCTACCAGGCAGCGGGTAGTACTGTTGTCTCACTACTCTGGTGACCTGGGCTTGATCCTGATCTCTGGTGTTGTCTTTGTGGAGTTTGCGTGTTCTCCTTGTGATCATGATGGTTTCCTCGCACCTCCCGAAGTCATGTGGGTTGGCTGGTTAGTTCATTAGCCACTGTAAATTGCCCCCAGTGTGCAGGTGAGTGGTAGAATCTGGTGGGGGGGGGGCGGGGGGAGTTGACAGGGATGTGGGGAGAATAAAATGGCGTTAGTGTAGGGTTAGTATACAGTACCTGGCTGACTGATGGTCAGTGGGCCAAAGGACCTATTTAAATGCTTTGTGACTCTATGACTCCACAACATGGTGGGCCGAAGAGCCTGTTTTGTGCTGTATGGTTCTATGGTTCTATGGTTATGGTTATTACTGAAGTACTTCTCATTTGCCATAACTGGGGCAACCATTTTGCACACAGCAGCCTTGTCGAGATAACCAGAAAACCTGAACTATAAACAGAAAACATTGGAAATACTGAGCCAATCTGAGCTGGTCATTAACTTCATGAAAGCGGGTGGTGTACATGCACCCGTCTACATCAGTGGTGCTGAGGTCGAGAGGGTCAAGAGCTTCAAGTTCCTAGGAGTGAACATCACCAATAGCCTGTCCTGGTCCAACCACATAGACGCCATGCCCAGGAAAGCTCACCAGTGCCTCTACTTCCTCAGGAGGCTAAAAAAGTTTGGCATGTCCCCTTTGACATTCACCGACTTTTATCGATACACCAGAGAAAGCATCCTACCTGGATGCATCACAGCTTGGTACGGCAGCTGCTCTGCCCAAGACCACAAGAAACTGCAGAGAGTTGTGGACACAGTCCAGCGCATCACAGAAACCAGCCTCCCCTCCATGGACTCTGTCTTTACCTCTCGCTGCCTTGGTGAAGCAGCTAGCATGATCAAAGACTGCACCTACCAGGTCATTCTGTCTTCTCTCCTCTTCCATCAGGCAGAAGATACAGGTGCCTGAGAGCACGTACCACCAGGCTCAAGGACAGCTTCTACCCCACTGTGATAAGACTATTTAACGGTTTCCTTATACGTTGAGATGGACTCTGACCTCACAATCTACCTTGTTATGACCTTGCACCTTATTGTCTACCTGCAATGCACTTCCCTGTAGCTGTAACACTTTATTCTGTGCTCTTGCTTTTTTTCCTGTACTACTTCAATGCACTCTGTAGTAACTCAATGTATCTGCACTGTGTAATGAATTGACTTGTACGATCGGTATGCAAGACAAGTTTTTCACTGTACCTCGGTACGTGACAATAATAAACCAATACCAATCTATTGAGATGGAAACAGATACATTACTGCTCCATGACTTTTCAGGTTACAACATCTTTCTCCTTGGATGCTGCCTGACCAGATGAGTTTCAGTTGAACAAATGTCCAAGAAAGCAGGTGAAACATTGCTCTCATTCGGAATGGTGCTGTTTAGTCTTTTACCTGCTGGGAGACCAGACAGGGCCTTGGTTCACCAGCTCACCCAAAAGACAAGGCATGTCTGACTGTGCAGTACTCCCCCACTGCTTCACTGGAGAGTGGGCCTGGATATTTGTCCTTGAGCCTCTGGAGTGGAACTCGATTTGCAAGAATCCAACTCAGACACAAAAGTACTGCCCACTGGCCCATGACCAACACCAGGAGTTGAGTCGAGTTTATTGTCATCTGCACAAGTACATGTGTGCACAGGTGCAATGATAAACTTACTTGCAGCAGCATCACAGGCACATAGCATCAGATAAGCAGCATTCACAAGAAAAATGTAAATTATATATTATACAAGTAAGAACATGATTGGCACAAACAAAATCCATTGTAGTACAAAGTGGTCGCAGTGTTGCTGCACTGTGGTAGTGATTTGGGTTGTGCTGGTTGGTTAAAGAACCAAATGGTTGAAGGGAAGTAGCTGTTCCTGAACCTGGTGGTGTGGGACTTCAGGCTTCTGTACCTCCTGCCCGATGGTAGCTGTGAGAAGATGGCACGGCCCAGATGGTGAGGATCTTTGATGATGGACGTTGCCTTCTTGAGGCAGCGTCTCCTGTAGATACTACCGATGGTGGGGAGGGATGTGCCAGTGATGTATTGGGCAGAGGCCACTACCCTCCGCAGCTTCTTACGTCCTTGCGCATTCGAATTGCCGTCCCAGACCATGATGCAACCAATACTACCTCAATGCACTCTGTACTAGCTCAATGTAACTGAACTGTGTAATGAATTGATCTGTACAAACGGTATGCAGGACAAGTTTTTCACTGTACATCTGTAGAATGTTAGAGTGTTCAGTGACAAGCCGAACCTCCTTAACCTTCTAAGAAAGTAAAGACATTGGCCTGCTTTCCCTGTGGTTGCATCTTTGTGCTGGGCCCAGGACAGGCCATTGGATATGTTCACAATTAGGAACAATCCCAGCCCTTGCTACCAAACCTCTGATCCTTATTCCGATGGGGCTGTTAACTTGTGGGCTCAGTCTCTGATACCCTCCTGCTCCTTCTCTCCGCAGACTGTCCAGGAATGTGGGACAACATAACCTGCTGGCCAAACGCAGCTTACGGCGACGTTATTTCGGTCACCTGCCCGGGATACTTCAGGCTCATTAACACTGATAACGGTAATACCGCGGACCTACTGTGGGTAATTCCTCAGACGGTGGGGCCAACCAGACAGAAGCATTGTGACCCTTCCAAATCACGAACCTGCCACTGCTTCTCCTCCCAGCTTGGACATTAGGTCTCCCTCGAGCTTGGCGTTGCAAGAACTATGCAGGGCCTTTGCTTAGAGTCCAACCAATAGCACATATGGATTAGGAGCAGGAATTGGCTCCTCACAAAGGAACTCAGCGGGTCGGGCAGCATCTGTGGAGGGAAATGGACAGTCGACGTTTCGGGTCGAGACCCTTCATCAGGACTGGAAAGAAAGAGAGGAGATAGCTGGTATAAAAAGGTGGGGGTGGAGCCGGCAGGTGATAGGTGGATCCAGGTGAGGGGGGTGATAGGCAAGTGAGGGAGGGTGAGGGGGGGGGTGTAGCGGGAATGATGTAAGAAACTAGAAGGTGATAGGTGGAAGTGACAAAGGGCTGAAGAAGATGGAATCTGATAGGAGGGGACAGTGGACCATGAAAAAAAGGGAAGGGGAACCAGAGGGCGGGATGTGTGGGTGGTGGGCAGATGGGGATGGTGGGGGAGGGGAAAGAGATGGGGTGATGGGGGCCGGTGGGAAAAGGGGAAAAATAAGGAAACTGATGTTGATGCCGTCAGGTTGGAGACTACCATGGCGCAATATGAGGTCTTGTTCCTCTAAACTGTGTCTAGCCTTGACTCGGCAGTGGAGGAGGCCATGGACATACATGTCGGTGTAGGATAGTGCGGCGGACAGAGCGAAGATGCTCGACGAAGCGGTCCCCCGATCTGCGTCAGGTCTCACCGATGCAGAGGAGGCCGCACCGGGAGCATCGGGTGCAGTAAGGGACACCGAGGGATTCACATATGAAGGACTGCCTCACCTGGAAGGACTGTTTAGGGCGACTGTCCATTTCCCTCTACAGACGCTGCCTGACCTGCTGAGTTCCTCCAGCACGTTGTGTGTGTTGCTACAGATTTCCAGTATCTGAAGTCTCTTGTGCCTCCAATTGACCCCTCAAGCCTGCTCTGCATTTTACTGGCTAATCTAATATGCACCTCAGCTCCACGTTGCTAGTTACCTCTTTAGACCTTTACCCTATTGCTTATCAAAAATCTATCTACCTCTGCCGTAATAAGGTGTTTCACAAGATCCCTCATGGGAGGCTCATCCAGAAGATTAAGATGCACGGGATCCATGGTGAATTGGCTGTTTGGATTCGGAACTGGATTGCCCATAGAAGACAGAGGGTAGTGGTCGAGGAACTTATTCTGGCTGTAGGTCTGTGACTAGTGGTGTTCCTCAGGGATCCGTACTGGGACCTCTGCTGTTTGTGATGTATATAAATGACCTGGATGGAAATGTGGATGGGTGGGTTAGTATGTTCGCAGACGATACAAAGATTGGTGGTGTTGCAGATGGTGTAGAAGATTGCCAACATATAGCAGTGGGTTATAGATCAGGTGCAGATATGGGCAGAGGAATGGCAGATGAAGTTTATTCAGGCCAATTGTGTGGTATTGCACCTTGGGAGATCAAATGTAAAGGGGCACTACACAGTTAATGGCAGGACCCTTAACAATGTTGATGTCCAGAGGGATCTTGGGGTCCAAGTCCATAGCTCCCTGAAAGTGGCTGCACAGATTGATAGGGCAGTAAGGAAGGCGTGTGACATGCTTGCCTTTATTAGTCGAGGAATTGAGTTCAAGAGTCAGGAAGTTATGTTGCAGCTTTGTAAAACTTTAGTTAGGCTGCATTTGGAGTATTGCATTCAGTTCTGGTTGCCCCATTACGGGAAGGATGTGGAGGCTTTGGAGAAGGTGCAGAAGAGCTTCACCAGGATGCTACCTGGATTAGAGGGCATGTGCTATAAGGAGAGATTGGACAAACTTGGGTTGTTTTCTCTGGAGCGGCGGGGGCTGAGGGGAGACCTGATAGAAGTTTATAAGATTATGAGGGGCATTGATAGAGTAGACAGCCAGTATCTTTTTCAGTTGGATTTATTGGTTCACCAATACTAGCACTTAACTAGTGCTAATTTCCTTCAGCCCTTTAGTCAGTCTGGACATATTGTTCACCACTATCTCCAGGAGATTTCTGGTGTCTCCTTCTGTGAATATAGACACAATATATTTATTATGTTATCGTCTACAACACAATGGCATGAACACTGAGTTTTCCCAATTTTAGGTAACCCTTCCCTCCCATCTGGTTCTGGTTCCACCAGCCATAGACCTCTCCCCTAATGGTTCCCATCCCCCCCCCCCACACTTTACTTATCCGAGTCCAGCACTGGCATTCCTTTGTGTTCCTGCTCATGTCCCCCCAGAGAGTGGTGAATCTGTGGAATTCGTTGCCACAGAGGGCAGTGGAGGCCAAGTCATTGGCTGTATTTAAGGCAGAGATTGATAGGTTCTTGACTGGTAAGGGGGTTAAGGATTAAATTCTAAGTCAAAGTCGAGTTTATTCTCATCTGCACAAGTCCATGTGTGCACAGGTACAATGAAAAACTTACTTGCAGCAGCATCACGGGCACATAGCATCAGATAAACAGCATTCACAAGAAAAAACATAAATTAAACATAAATTCTAAAAGAAGGAACACCACCTGAACAAAAAAAGTCCATTTTAGTGCAAAGTGATCCAAGTGGTCATAGTGTTGCCAAACTGTAGTGATTAGGGCTGTGCAGTTTGGTTCAAGAACCAAATGGTTGAAGGGAAATAGCAGTTATGTCGGAGAAGGCAGGAGAATGGGGGTTGAGAAAAAAAATCAGCCATGATTGAATGGCGGATCAGACTCGATGGGCTGAATGGCCTAATTCTCCTCCAATATCTTATTAGTTTGGCGCAACATCATGGGCTGAAGGGCCTGTTCCTGTACTGTACTGTTATAGGTTCTAAATCAGATATAAATCCATATAATATCCACATCCTAGTTCACTAGACACGACACTGTTAAACTCACACAGTAATAAGATCCATTCTGAATAAAATGATATACAAATCCAGATGTCAACCAGAGGGAAATCCTTGGGCACTGCATGAATTGGGTGGGTGGAGCAACCCCCATTGGTTGCTGCCTCTACCACAATGGAGAGGAGGTATTTCTGGCGAGGAAGAGGGCTTCGTGCATGGCATTGGAGGTAAATGGGTGGGTGAGGGGGGTCCCGGACTCGATCACTCAGTGGGTGGTTTGCGGAGAGGTTTTGCAAAGGCCTGGTATCCCTGACGTCTAATCTGAAGGGCAGATGGTTTCTCTTCATGCTTTACTGAAATGGATTGTGTCGAAAACTCTTCAGATTTAGGGATAGTCTACAGGAACTGCACGTACGAAGGGTGGTCGGAAACCTTTCCCCATTACTACGAAGCGTGTGGAATTGATGAGAATATCACCGAGATCGGAGACCAGGTAATTCTGTTCATCACTGTAAGCTTTGCATCTTGTACCAAAGTGTCTCGTTTTCTCTGTAGAACCTCTTCACTACCCTCCTCCTGCCCCCATTCCTCATGTGTGGCAGCACAGTGAACCAGCTGGTAGAGTCACTGCCTCACAGTTCCAGAGACTTGTGGTGTTTGCACGCTCTTCCTGTGACTGGTTGGGTTTCCCCTGGGGTGCTCCGGTTTCCTCCTACATCCCTAAGATGTGCAGGTTGGAAGGTACAAAAGCTTGAAAGCACGTACCACCAAGTTCAAGGACAGCTTCTATCCCACTGTTAGAACATAGAACATAGAACAATCACAGCACAATTCAGGCCCTTCGGCCCACAAAGCTGTGCCGAACATGTCCCTACCCTAGAAATTACTAAGCTTACCCATAGCCCTCTATTTTTCTCAGCTCCATGTACCTATCTAACAGTCTGTTGAAAGACCCTATCGTATCAGCCTCCACCACCGTTTCCGACAGCCCATTCCACACACTCACAAGAGTAAAAAACTTACCTCTGACATCTCCTCTATATCTACTCCCCAGCACCTTAAACCTATGTCCTCTTGTGGCCACCAATTCAGCCCTGGGGAAAAGCCTCGGACTATCTACCCTATCGACACCTCTCATCATCTTATACACCTCAATCAGGTCTCCCCTCATCCTCCGTCTCTCTGAGGAGAAAAGGCCGAGTTCCCTCAACCTGCTTTCATAAGGCATGCTCTGCATTCCAGGCAGCATCCTTGTAAATCTCCTCTGCACTCTCTCTATGGCTTCCACATCCTTCCTGTAGTGAGCTGACCAGAAATGAGCACAATATTCCAAGTGGGGTCTGACCAGGGACCTATATAGCTGCAACAATACCTCACAGCTCCTAAATTCAATTCCCCGATTGATGAAGGACAATACACCATATGCCTTCTTAACCACAGAGTCAACCTGCGCAGCCACTTTGAACGTCCTATGGATTCGGACCCCAAGATCCCTCTGATCCTCCACACTGCCAAGAGTCCTACCATTAAGACTATATTCCGCCAACATATTTGACCTACCAAAAGGTCTCATTTGATGGACTCTTGGACGGACCTCCCATATGCTGAAAGATGAACTCTTGATCTCACAGTCTACCTCGTTATGACCTTCCACCTTATTGTCTCCCTGCACTGCACTTCCTCTGTAATTGTAACACTAGATTCTGCTTTCTCTTCAAGCCAACATAGAACACAGAACACTACAGCACAGTACAGGCCCTTCGGCCAACAATGTTGTGCCGACATTTTATCCTGCTCTAAGATCGATCTAACCCTTCCCTCCCACATAGCCCTCCATTTCTCTATCATTCATGTGTCTATCTAAGACTCTCTTAAATGTCCCTAATGTATCTGCTCCCACAACCTCTGCTGGCAGTGCGTTCCACGCACCCACCACTCTCTGTGTAAAAAACTTACCCCTGACATCCCCCTTATACCTTCCTCCAATCACCTTACAATTATGCCCCCTCGTGTTAGCCATTGTCACCCTGGGAAAAAGTCTCTGACTGTCCACTCGATCTATGCCTCTTATCATCTTGTGCACCTCTGTCAAGTCACCTCTCATCCTCCTCCTCTCCAAAACAAAAGCCCTCGCTCGCTCTACCTATTTTCATGTACATCGAAACACACAATGAAATGCATCTTTTTTGCGTAGAGTGTACTGGGGGCAGCCCGCAAGTGTCGCCACGCTTCTGGCGCCAACATAGCACGCCCACAACTTCCTAACCCGTACGTCTTTGGAATGTGGGAGGAAACCGGAGCCCCTGGAGGAAACCCACGGAGACACGGGGAGAACGTACAAACTCCTTACAGAGAGTGGCCGGAATTGAACCTGGGTTGCTGGCACTGTAATAGTGTTATGCTAACTGCCACACTGGCGTTGGTGCTGATTTGGATGCTTACATCTTCTGTGTTAATGTTTTAATCACTGTGTGATAGTTAGGGCTACAGTTATAGTGCTACAGTGAACCATCTAAGCAGGTAGTGAATGAGTACAAGACATGTTCTTCCTCAATTGCTATAGCTCTGTGGTACTGACACACAATCTCTTTTAGCTCTTGCAGGGTCGGTATTATGTGTCGGTCAAAGCTCTCTACACTGTTGGTTACAGCACCTCCCTGGTTTCCCTGGCCATCGCAATGATTATACTCTGCCGGTTTAGGTAAGATCTTCCTCCAGTAATTCTCAACACCCAGCTTAAACTCCGCGTCCTGCAAAAAACTCCAAGGGGATTTGCGCTGCCGTAAATTGTGCTCCCCAGAATAAGTCCTCGGATTCCCGAGGAGATGAAGGAGGTGGGAAGAGGCATCTCCTCTGACAGGGAATTGGGAATGTGGGGAGAATCAAAATGGGACTGGTGTAGGATTAGTATAAGTGGTCAACACGTTGCAGCTGTGTAAAACTTTGGTTCGGCTGCACTTGGAGTATTGTGTGCACTTCTGGTCGCCCCATTACAGGAAGGATGTGGAAGCTTTGGAGAGGGTGCAGGTTCACCAGGATGCTGCCTGGGTTAGAGGGTATGAGCTAAAAGGAGAGGTTGGACAAACCTAGGTAATTTTCTCTGGAGCGGTGGAGGCTGAGGGGAGACCTGATAGATATTTATAAAATTATGAGAGGCATAGACAGGGTAGGCAGTCAGAATCTTTTACCCAGGTTAGAAATGTCAAGTACTAGTGGACGTGCATTTAAAGTGAGAGGAGGAAAGTTTAAAGGAGATGTGCGGGGCAAGTTTTTTTTTACACAGGGAGTGGTGGGTGCCTGGAATGTGCTGCCAGGGGTGGTGGTGGAGGCAGATACTATGTTTAAGAAGCTGTTAGACACATGAATGTGCAGGAAATGGAGAGATGTGGACCATGTGCAGGCAGTTTGAATCGACATCGTGTTCGGCGGAGACATTGCGGGCCGAAGGGCCTGTTCCTGTGCGGTACTGTTGTATGTTGTATGTTCTGTGAGACAGACTTGGTGAGTTTCCATGCTGTATGTTCTAGTGCACCACATCCCTCTCAACCTCTGAATCCCAGTGTCCCACACAGATTCATGCAAAAGAAGAAAAAAAAAGTCTACTATTTACTACTGGTCACCGTCTATTGGATAGCAAGATAAGCACATTTAGAGTTCAACATTCTGTGACTAAGAACAACTCTGTCCAAGCACAACCCAACCTTTGTTCACAGGTGCCTGGAACGGGCTGCCAGGGGTGAAGGTGGAAGCAGATACGATGGTGGTGCTTTTAGACAGACATATCAATATGCGGGGAACGGAGGGATATAGATCATGTGCAGGCAGATGGGATGAGCTTAATTTGTCATCATGGTCGGCACAGACATGGTGGGCCGAAGGGCCTGTACTGTTCTGTGTTCTATGATCTCTTTGAGGCTAGTCTGCCCTCCCTCCATTCTGCACTCCAGATTGGAGGTCGGGGAGACGAGCTTCGATTGCCCGCATTATACTCCATCGTATGCACTTGTTACAAACTCCACACTCTCATTTCCTCCTTCCCCTCGCCGCACTCAGAGCCCTCACCATTAAGATAATCCTGCACTGAACTCCCTCCAAGCACAACCCAACCTTGCTCAGCAGCACATGTCCAAAGACAGCACAGGCACCCGCAGGCTGCTGCACGGGTCAGGAGTGGGCCGTGATCCCGTGACCCTCTGGCTCAGGGGTCAACCTGACCCATGTCATGTTTGATGCCACGGCCAAGAAAGCTCACCGACGCCTCTACTTCCTCAGAAGGCTGAGGAAATGCGGCAAGTCCCCGTTGACCCTCACCAATTTTTACAGATGCACCACAGAAAACATCCTACCCAGATGCATCACGGCTTGGTACGGCACCTGTTCTGCCCGGGACCACAAGAAACTGCAGAGAGTTGTGGACGCAGCCCAGCACATCACAGAAACCAGCCTCCCCTCCATGGACTCTGTCTACATTCTCACTGTCTCGGTAAAGCAGCCAACATAATCAAAGACCCCACCCACCCGGGACATTCTCTCTTCTCCCCCCTCCCATCGGGCAGAAGATACAAAAGCCTGAAAGCACGTACCACCAGGCTCAAGGACAGTTTCTATCCCGCTGTTATAAGACTATTGAACGGTTCCCTAGTACAATAAGATGGACTCTTGACCTCACAATCTACCTTGTTATGGCCTTGCACCTTATTGTCTAACTGCACTGCACTTTCTCTGTAACTGTAACACTTTATTCTGCATTCTGTATTGTTTTCCCTTGTACCACCTCAATGCACTGTGTAATGAATTGATCTGTATGGACGGTATGCAAGAGAAGTTTTTCACTGTATACGTGACAATTATAAGCCAATTACACGGTGCCACTGGACCTGATGAGAATAAAAACCTGCAGATGTCAGAAATCTGAAATAAAAACAGGCAATTCTGGAAATACTCAGAGGGTCAGGAAGCTTCTGTGGAGAAAGAAACAGAGGTAATACTTCTCATTAAACACTGTCCATCAGACGTGGGAAAGAGAATTTCTACAGCACCGACCTGCACCTCACACACATTCATCTGTCTGGTCTGTGTTCTCCCTCTCTCTGTCTCTCTCTCTCTCTCTCTGTCACCTTCTCTCTCTCTGTGTCTCTCTCTCTCTTCATCAACCAACTAATCCATAAATCACCTCTTGGATTCCCCGGAACAGGAAGGAGTGGAAAAGGGCTCATCCCTTGAGCCTGCTCCTCTGAGGCTGATGGTGTAGAGTCGTAGAGCAATACAGCATGGATACAGGCCTTTCGGCCCAACCAGTCCATGCCGACCACGGTGCCCACCCAGCTATATCCCTCTAAGCCCCGCCCCTCCATTTACCTATCCAAGTGCTTCTTCAGTGATACCTTTGTACCTGCCTCACCCACTTCCTCTGGCAGCTCGTTCCATATACTCACCACCCTCTGTGTGCAGAAGTTGCCCCTCAGGTCCCTTTTAAATCTTTCCCCTCTCACCCTAAATCTAGTTTTGGACTCCCCTACCCTGGGGAAACGACTGTTATCGTCCACCTTATCTATGCCTCTCATAATCTTAAACACTCCTATAAGGTCGCCCTTCATCCTCCTACATTCCAAGGAATAAAGACCCAGCCTGCCCAACCTCTCCCTATAACTCAGGCCCTCGAGTCCTGGCAACATCCTTGTAAATCTTCTCTCCAGCTTAACCACATCTTTCCTAATACAGGGTGACCAAAACTGTGTACTCCAAGTGCGTCCAATCCATCTCCCCTCATTCTAGAGCATCAAACAATCTTCCAGAGGAACTCAGCAGATTAAGCAGCATCTGTGGGAGGGAAAGAAACTGTCAGAGTATTGCGTGCAGTTCTGGTCACCTCACTACAGGAAGGATGTTGAGGCTTTAGAGAGGATGCAGAGGAGGTTTACCAGGATGCTGCCTGGATTAGAGGGCATGTGCTATCAGGAGAGGATGGACAAACTTGGGCTCTTTTCTCTGGAACGGTGGAGGCTGAGGGGTGATCTGTTGGAGGTGTATAAAATTATGAGGGGCATAGATAGGGTGGACAAGCAATAAGTTTTTCCCATTATTGAACGATCCAATACCAGAGGGCAGGCATTTAAGGTGAGAGGGGGTCGGTTCAGAACAGACGTGAGGGGTACGTTTTTTCACTCAGAGAGTGGTGGACGCCTGGAATGCGTTGCCTGATAGGGTGGTGGAGGCAAACTCATTGGGGGCTTTCAAGAGGGGCTTGGATGGGCACATGAATGAGAGGAAAATGGAGGGATATGGGCAGTCTGTAGGCAGGAGGGAATAGCTAGGTCAGCACAACATTGTGGGCTGAAGGGCCTGTTCTGTGCTGTACCGTTCTATATTCTATGTTCTATTTTGGGTCGAAACCCTGCATCAGGATTGTCCACATACCGCCTGACCCGCTGAGTTTCTCCAGCAGTTTGTCCTTTGCACCAGATTCCAGCATCGGCCGTCTCTTCACCAGGACGTTGCCGGGACTGGAGGGCTTGAGTTACAAGGAGAGACTGGATCGGCTGGGACTGTTTTCCTTGGAGCGACGGAGGCTGAAGGGTCAGAATCAGAATCAGATTTATTATTAAAGGTTTATACAATTATGAGGGGCATAGAAAAGGTGGATGGTGAACATCTTTATCCCAGGTAGGGGCAGGCACGGTAGTGTGTGGGCAGGCACGGTGGTGCAGCGGTTAGCGTGACGCTATTACAGCGCCAGCAACCCGGGTTCCATTCCTGCCGCTGTCTGTAAGGAGTTTGTACATTCTCCCCGTGTCTGCGTGGGTTTCCTCCGGGTGCTCCGGTTTCCTCCCACATTCCAAAGATGTACGGGTTAGGAAGTTGCGGGCGTGCTATGTTGGCGCCAGAAGCGTGGCGGCACTTGCGGGCTGCCCCCCAGAACACCCTACGCAAAAGATGCATTTCACTGTGTGTTTCGATGTACATGTGACTAATAAAGAAATCTTATCTTAAAACTAGAGAGCATAGGTTTAAGGTGAGAGGGGAAAGATTAAAAGGGACCTGAGGGGCAACTTTTTCACCCAGAGGGTGGTCTGTATGTGGAACAAGCTGCCAGAGGAAGTGGTTGAGGCAGGTACAATTACATTTTAAAAAACACTCGGACAGGTACATGGGTAGGAAAGGTCTAGAGGGATATGGGCCAAACACGGGCAAACGGGACTAGCTTAGATGGGACATCTTGGTCGGCATGGATGAGTTGGGCTCAAGGGCCTGTTTCTGTGCTGTATCGCTCCATGGCTCTATGAACCACACTAATCACGATCCTGTTGGAAATATTCCCACCTGTGAGATGGCCGGAATTGTGCTTTGATGCTTGGAACCTGAGGACGGGGAAAAGGGCCATTCACCCTTTGATCTGTGTGCTGGCTCTTTGAAAAAGCGATTAATCCCCTGCAACCATCCACCACCGCCCCCCCCCCCCCCATCCCTACACCCAGCCCTGCAAATTCCACCTTTATTTCTTTATCTTTGGGGGTTATTATTGCCCAGCCTTTGACAGGGGCTGTTGAAATGGAGACAGGCTTCACTTGATGTATGCCAGTGTGTGCAAAACATGAGTGGAGAGTTCAGCTCCAGTCTGCAAGCAGGTTTGCCCTCTGCTGGTGTACCCAGGAACTTCAGCATGACGCAGCAAGTGCCTGCATTGGCCACAGCTTTCCTTGGGAGCAAATTAAATAAACTGGTGAATCGGTTTATTATTGTCAGGTGTACTGAGGTACCGTGAAAAAGACTTCTGTTTTGTATGCCAACCATACAGATCACTCCATCACATTTTGGACTACTTGGACTTTTAAAAGACCTTCGACAAAGTCCCGTAGGTCAGGTCCCATGCGATCCAGGGAGAGCTAGGTAAGTGGATTCAGAATTGGCTCGGAGGTAGGAAGCAGAGGCGGGTGGTTGAAGGTTGTTTCTCGGAATGGAGGCCGGTGAGTAGTGGTGTGCCGCAGGAGTCGGTGTCGGGACCCTTGTTATTCGTTATAGAAATGACTTGGATGCGAATGTACAAGGTTTGGTCAGTTAGTTTGTGGATGATACAAAATTGTTGTTGATAGTGACGAAGGTTATTGTAGGTTACAGGGGAATCTTGATCAGTTGGGGAAGTGGACCAAGGAGTGGCAGATGGATTTCAATACAGATAAGTGTGAGGTGTTGGCAGTGTAGGACTTACACTACGGTTAAATTGGCCATGGCTTTAGTTCGGGAATACTCATGGTTCAGGATGGGGGGGGTAAGGTTGGGAGGTGCAGGCTTGTGAATGGGGTAACATAGAACAGTACAGCACAGTACGGGCCCTTCAGCCCACGATGTTGTGCCGACCTATATACACCTACTCCACAATCAATCTAACCCTTCCCTCCTACACAGCCCATAACCCTCCATTTTCCTTACATCCATGTGGCTATGTAAGAGCCTCTTAAACATCCCTCATGTATCAGCCTCTACCACCACCCCCGGCATTGTGTTCCAGGCACCCACTACTGTCTGTGTAAAAGACCTACCTCTGACATCTCCCCTAAATTTTCCTCCTCAATGTCCTCTGGTATTGGTTATTGCCACCCTGGGGAAAAGGTGCTGGCTGTCCACTCCATCTATGCCTCTCATAATCTTATACACCTCTATCAAGTCACCTCTCATCCTGCGTCGCTCCAAAGAGAAAAGCCCTGGCTCGCTCGGTGTTTCCTCACAAGACATGTCCTCTAATCCAGGCAGCATCCTGGTAGATCTCCTCTGCACCCTCTCTAAAGCTTCCACATCCTTCCTATAATGAGGCGACCAGAACAGAACACAATACTCCAAGTGTGGTCTAACCAGAGTTCTACAGAGCTGCAACATTACCTCATGGGTCTTGAACTCAATACCCCGACTAATGAAGGCCAACACACCATACACCTTCTTAACAACCCTATCAACTCGCATGGCAACTTTGAGGAATCTATGGACTTGGAACCCAAGATCTCTCTGTTCCTCCACACTGCTAAGAATCCTGCCATTAACCTTGTACTCTGCCTTCAAGTTCATTCTTCCAAAGTGTATCACTTCACACTTCTCCAGATTGAACTCCATCTGCCACTTCTCCGCCCAGCTCTGTGACAGAGAGGTGGTGATCTTCTACATCAGTGCACTCTGTACTAACTTAATGTAACTGCACTGTGTAATGAATTGACCTGTATGATCGGTCTGCAAGACAAGTTTTTCACTGTACCTCAATACAAGTGACAATAATATACCAATAACCAAAGTTTTACACAGCTGTAACGTGAGTGTTTCCAGCATTTTCTGGTTTTGTTTTTAGATAAGGGGCAGCACGGTAGTGTAGCGGTTAGTGCGACGCTATTACAGCACCAGCGATCGGGGTTCAATTCCCGTTGCTGTCTGTAAGGAGTTTGTACGTTCTCCCCGTGTCTGCGTGGGTTTCCTCCAGGTGCTCCGGTTTCCTCCCACATTGCAAAGATGTACGGGTAGGTTAGTTTGGGTTTAAAGTGGGCAGCGCGGATTCGTTGGGCCGGAAGGGCCTGTTACCACGCTGTAAATAAAATTTAAAAAAAAATTTTAAATTTCCATTTGTTGCGATTTGTACGGCCCTTGAAGAAACAGTGCGTATCTTTTCCCACGTCTGAATGGGGCAGGAGTTAGATCACTCCATGGGGCATGGGGCAGAGGGCTCCAGACACGGAGAGGACTGAGGTCTCGCCCCACCCTCCCCGGCAACCCCCCTTCGGTAACGGCCTTCTCTTGCAGGAAGCTTCACTGCACCCGGAACTACATTCACATGAACCTCTTCGTCTCCTTCATCCTGCGAGCCATATCCGTCTTCATCAAGGACGCCATTCTCTACTCGGAAGACGAGGCCAACCACTGCTCCATCTCCACGGTGAGTACACAGGGCTGGGAGAGAGACCCAGGTCAGTGCGGCGAGCTGGGCTCAGTGCGGTACGTTCCCAATGAGAGGTGTGGAGTGTCAACGTCAGCCCGGGTGGGGATTGAGATGGGATGTAGGGCAGGGTGGTGGAGAACTTGTAGCTAATGAGGTGTGTTACATACCAGCAACCGAGTCATGTATGAGTGTTAGAAACTATTTTATTAATAACTACTAGTGATAAGAAAAGCAAAAACATTAGTTGTTCAACATTAACCCCAAATCTTATAAACTCAAAGTGTGTGTGTGGCAAATTCCCAAACTCCAAGTCTAGGAATAGTTCTCAAGGTTCAGTTCAGCAAGTCATCAGGTAAAACGTGAACAAAGGCTTTTGCAAAACCACTGTTGACTGAAGAGAAAATGTAGAGAGGATGTAGAGAGAATTTACGAAATCCACATGTTCCACGATGGAAGTCATACGACACCTCAATCTCCGATGATCTCCACTGCTTTGTTCCGAACTATCTGCCACCCCGAAGGCACTCGGTACATGGCCGCCCACATATACCTGCCTTCCTGTATAGGTTAACGACAGTGGACTCCTCTTGGTTGCTCCAAAAATCCATACATGTGACAGACACAGCTATTGTGATTCATCCATCGATACGGAGACCGTCAGTCAGTCTCTCTCTCGCTCGCTCTCTCTCTCTCGCTCTCTCTTCGACTCACTGAGCAAAGCAGGCAGCACGTTGTCTTGCTGTCTTGATAACACCACACACACACACACTACTACTCTACTGTTCAGGTGCCTTAAAGGAACATCCACCAAACAGCAACATGGCTTGTAACAGGTGCTTTATTCATTTTTCGGGTCTGAGCATCACAGGAAAGACAAGCACTTATTGCCCATCCCTCACTGCCCTTGGGAAGGGGCGAAGACGCCATCTCGGACCGCTGTAGTCCCTCTGGTGAAAGTGCTCCCTTGGTGCTGCTGGGGAGGACGATGATGTACTTCCAAGGCAGGGTGGTGGGTGAATCTGTGGAGCTGGGTTAACGTGATTGGACTGGCAAGAGAACACAGAACAGTACAGCACAAGAACAGGCCCTTCGGCCCACCATGTTGTGCCGAACTAATTAGTCATTAAACGCCTATCTAATCTAGTCCCTTCTGCCTACACAGTGTCTATACCCCTCCATCCTCTACACATGTGCCTATCTAAGAGCCTCTTAAATGCCTCTATCGTATCTGCCTCCACCACCGCCCCTGGCAGCGCATTCCAGGCACCCACCGCTCTCTGTGTAAAAAACTTGCCCCACACATCTCCTTTGAACTTACCCCCTCTCCCATGAACTGGGCATAGGATTTGACCCACCTTGGTCTGGAGACACAAGAGACTGCAGATGCTGGAATCTGGAGCAACACACAGTCTGCTGGAGGAACCCAGCAGGCCGAGCAGCATCTGTGGGGGCAGAGGTTTCGGGTCGAGACCCTGCATCAAGACCGAGAGTGTCGAGGAGAGGTAGCCAGTAGAAAGAGGTGAGGGAGAGGGTTGAGGCAAGAGGTGGCAGGTGATAGGTGGATCCAGGTGAGGAGGAAGACGATGGGAAGATGGAACTGGTTGGGGAAGACGATAAGAGACCCAGCAGATTAAATATGCAGGTAATAAGCAGATGAAATCAGATGGGGTGGGTGGTTAGGAGAATCTGGGTGGATCAGAAATGAGCACAGGGGCTGGGCATTACTTGTCAAATACTGGGTCTGTCACAGGTGAGTTGGTAACTGAACTAACTCTTCAAAGGTGGATCAAGGGGAGCATACAGAGATGACAAGGTTTGAGATGAATGCGTAAGGTGACTTATTTTGTGACCAAGGTGAATATGCTTGGCAACATTTATAATTAGTAAAAAATGTGGTTTTATTGTAAGCCAATAATATATTTGTGGCTCATCTTACCGAAGATATTACTTCTAAGAAGATAGGTCTTTCTGGATGGAAATCAACCTGAGTGGCACAGTGGTAAGCGGGTAGAGCTGCTGCCTCTCAGCTCCAGGATCCCAGGTTCGATCCCGACCTCCGGTGCTGTGTGTGTGGGTTTGCGCCACCGCCCTCCCCCCGACCGCCCTCCCCCCGGGTCCTCCGATTTCCTCCCACATTCCCAAAGACGTGCGGGTTGGTGGGTTAGTTGGCCGCTGTAAGTTGTCCCCTGGTGTGTGAGTGAGTGGCGGAACCTGGGCGGGAGTTGGTAGGGATGTGGGGAGGACAGAATGGGATCGGTGTAAATGGGTGGTTGATGGTCAGTACAGACTCGACAGGCCGAAGGGCCTGTTTCAGTGGTGTATGGCTCTGTGACTGTACAGTCCCATCTCGTTTGCTTCTGGCAACCACAGGATACAACAACCCACATTCCCGTCAATTCCCCCGCAGATTCTACCCCTCACTAACACTTATGAGGGGCATAGACAGGGTGAATGCACACAGTCTTTTCTCCAGGGGTGGGGAATCAAGAACTAGAGGGCATAGGTTTAAGGTGAGAGGTGGGAGATTTAATGAGGGACAAATTTTCACCCAGAGGATGGTGCGTAGATGGAAGGAGCTGCCAGAGGAAGTGGTTGAGGCAGGTACATTAACAACATTTAAAAGACACTTGGACAGGTACACGGATAGGAAAGTTTTAGAGGGGTGGGCCGAAGGGCCTGTTTTGTGCTGTATGGTTCTATGGATACGGGTCAAACGCAGGCAAATGGGATAACTTCAATGGGAATCTCGGCCAGTTGGGCTGATGGGCTTTTTTTTTGTGCTGTGATTGCTGTGACAGTTAATCGGCCAATTAACCCACCGATCCCGCACGTCCTTGGGATGTGGGGGGAAACCGGGGCACCCGGGGGGGAGTGGGGAATCCCACGGGGTCACAGGGAGAACGTGCAAACTCCACACACACACAGCGCCGGAGGTCGGGATTGAACTGGGGGATTCTGGAGCTGTGAGGCAGCGGCCTCACCAGCTGCTGCTCTGTGCCATCCCTTCAGACTGTCCAAACATTAGAGAGTTGCTTTGAGACGGGAGGAGAGTTGGAATTCTTCGATTTGTGGCTCTCGGGCAAGGGGTGACGGGTACGGTTGCTCGGAGACACAAGACTGTCTCCCACAGCTTTCCCCCCCACCAGCCCTGACAACAACTGAGGTTTAACAGGTGGGGCACTTGGACCCCAGAACTCAGCACATTAACAAAACCCTCTGCTTCCCCTTCAGGTCCAATGCAAGGCTATGATGGTCTTCTTCCATTACTGCGTGATGTCCAACTACTTCTGGCTGTTCATTGAAGGACTCTACCTCTTCACCCTACTGGTTGAAACCTTCTTTCCTGAGCGCCGATATTTCTTCTGGTACATCGTTATCGGATGGGGTGAGTGGTTATGGGAAGCAGGTTAATCACCGTAAAGCCCAACACTTTCACTAGCCACGATTTTGAACACCACAGGAGCTAAAAACCTTGTGAAATTAATATTTCAAGAATATTTTTAAATGGACTGCAGCTTAACAATTGGGGAATAAGCGACCAACTCTCTTGCAAAGTCCAGGGGCTTTCCGTGTCAACTAGCTCTGGATTGATGGGTGAGTTATAGAGTCATAGAGTCATGGAAACAAGCCCTTCAGCCTGTTACGTACCAGCAACAATAGAAACACACCGAGTCATATATAAGTGTTAGAAACTATTTTATTAGTAACTACTCGTGATAAGAAAAGCAAAAACATTAGTTGTTCAACATTAACCCCAAATCTTATAAACTCAAAGTGTGTGTGTGGCAAATTCCCAAACTCCAAGTCTAGGAATAGTTCTCAAGGTTCAGTTCAGCAAGTTGTCAGGTGAAACGTGAGCAAAGGCTTTTGCAAAAACCACCGTTGACTGAAGAGAAAATGTAGAGAGAGAATGTAGAGAGAATTTACTAAATCCACATGTTCCATGATGGAAGCCATACGACACCTCAATCGCCGATGATCTCCGTTGCTTTGTTCCGAAGTATCTGCCACCCCGAGGGCGCTCGATACGTGGCCGCCCACAGAAGTACCTGTTTTTCAATACAGGTTAATGACAAAGTGGAGTCCACTTGTTTGCTCCAAAAATCCATACGTGGATTGTAGTGACAGACACAGCTATTGTTCTTCATCCATTGATACGGAGACCAGCAGTCAGTCTCACTCTCTCTCTCTCTCTCTCTCTCTCTCTCTCTCTCTCTCTCTCTTTCTCTCTCTCTCTCTCTCTCCAACTCACTGAGCAAAACAGCCAGCACATTGTTATAGTCTTGCTGTCATGATAACACACACACACGCACGCACGCACGCACGCACACACACACACACACACACACACACACAATACTACTCTACTGTCCAAGTGACTTAAAGGAACAGTCACCAAGTAGCAACCTGGCTTGTAACAAGCCCAACTGGTCCATACCAAGCAAGATTCCCGTCAAAGCCAGTTCCATTTACCTGCGTTTGGCCTATATCCCGCTAAACCTTTCCTATCCATGTACGTGTCCAAGAGCATTTAAATGTTGTTAATGTACCTGCCTCACCCACTTCCTCTGGCAGCTCGTTCCATATACAGACCACCCTCTGGGTGAAAAAGTTGCCCCTCCAGCCTCAGGTTCCTATTAAATCTCTCCCCTCTCACCTTAAACCTGTGCCCTCTAGTTCTTGATTCCCCAGCCCTGGGGAAAAGACTGTGTGCATTCACCCTGTCTGTGTGAGGGAACTCCCTGGCCTTTCCCAATTTCCTCCGCCTCCTGTCGACCTCCTCGAATTCCCAATTTACTGGTTTCCTTCCCCCCCCCCCCCCCCCCCCACCCACCATTCCCCTTCCCAACTTCTGTTCCCCAATTCCACAATTCCCACTGCTCCACCACAATTACTCTGCCCAATACATCACGGGCCCATCCCTCCCCACTGTCGGTGGTACCTACAGGAGGCGTCACCTCAAGAAGGCAATGTCCGTCATCGAAGATCCCCACCATCCAGGCCGTGCCATCTTCTCGCAGCTCCCATCGGGCAGGAGGTACAGAAGCCTGAAGTCCCCACACCACCAGGTTCAGGAACAGCTACTTCCCTTCAACCATTCATACCTAGGAAAGGGTAGAAGAGGGGAAACGTGGGGGTTTACTTAAAGTGGCAGAATTCAATGTTCATGCCGTAAACATTGCATGAACATTGAATTCTCCCACTTTAGGCAATCCCCGCCCCCTTCCCCACCCCTCCCCTCACCCCCCACCATGCTTCTCTTTTTCCCTTTCCTAGCCTCTTTTTTCTACCCCTTTTTTTCTCTCTCTACTTTTGACTCATCCCCCGGTGGATCTGCTCTCCCCTCCTCCCCCACACCTGCCCATCACTATCTCTCACCTGCATCTACCTATCACCTAGAACCATAGAACCATAGAACATAGAACAATACAGCACAGAAAACAGGCCATTCGACCCCTCTAGTCTGTGCCAAAACGTTATTCCACTAGTCCCACTTCCCTGCACCCAGTCCGTAACCCTCCAGACCTCTCCCGTCCATATATCTATCCAATTTATTCTTAAAGCTTAAGAGCGAGCCCGCATTTACCACACCAGATGGCAGCCCGTTCCACACTCCCACCGCTCTCTGTGAAGAAGTTCCCCCTAATGTTCCCCCTAAACCTTTCCCCTTTCACCCTAAAGCCATGCCCTCTCGCACTTATCTCTCCTAATCTAGGTGGAAAGAGCCTACTTGCATTAACTCTGTCTATGCCCCTCATCATTTTGTAAACCTCTATCAAATCTCCCCTCATTCTTCTCCGCTCCAAGGAATAAAGTCCTAACCTGTTCAATCTTTCCCTGTAACTCAACTCCTGAAGACCCGGCAACATTCTAGTAAATCTCCTCTGCACTCTTTCAATCTTATAAATATCCTTCCTATAGTTAGGTGACCAGAACTGCACACAATACTCCAAATTTGGCCTCACCAGTGACTTATACAACCTCACCATAACATCCCAACTCCTATACTCAATACTTTGATTTATGAATGCCGGGATGCCAGAAACCTTCTTTACAACCCTGCCTACCTGTGACGCCACTTTCAGGGAATTATGTATCTGAACTCCCAGATCCCTTTGTTCCTCCGCACTCCTCAGTGCCCTACCATTTACTGTGCATGTACCTTGATTTGTCCTTCCAAAATGCAACACCTCACACTTGTCTGCATTAAATTCCATCTGCCATTTTCTGGCCCATTCTTCCAGTTGGTTCAGATCCCTCTGCAAGCTTTGAAAGCCTTCCTCGCTGTCCACTACAATCTTAGTGTCATCCGCAAATTTACTAATCCAATTTACCACATTGTCATCTAGATCATTGATATAGACAACAAACAGCAATGACCCCAACACAGATCCCTGAGGCACACCACTAGTCACAGGCCTCCAGTCTGAGAAACAATCATCCACTACCACTCTCTGTCTTCTCCCACACAGCCAATTTCGAATCCAGTTTACAACCTTTCCATGGATACCTAGTGACTGCACCTTATGAACTAACCTCCCATGTGGGACCTTGTCAGAGGCCTTACTGAAGTCCAAGTAGACAACATCCACAGCCTTTCCTTCATCTACTTTCTTGGTAACCTCCTTGAAAAACTCTACAAGATTCGTTAAACACGATCTACCAAGCACAAAGCCATGCTGGCTATCCTTAATCAGCCCTTGGTTATCCAAATACTTGTATATCCGATCTCTCAGAACACCTTCCAATAATTTACCCACTACTGATGTCAGGCTCACTGGCCTGTAATTACCTGGTTTACTTTTAGAGCCTTTTTTAAACAACAGAACAACATGAGCTACCCTACAGTCCTCCGGCACCGCACCAGTGGCTAAGGACATTTTAAATATATCTGCCAGGGCCCCTGCAATTTCTACACCAGTCTCTCTCAAGGTCCGAGGAAATATCTTGTCAGGCCCTGGGGATTTATCTACCTTTATTCACTGTAAAGCAGCAAGCACCTCCTCCTCTTTAATCTCTACATGTTCCATGACACTAGTGCTCGTTTCCCTTCCTTCCATATCCACTATGCCCATTTCCTGAGTAAATACTGATGCAAAAAAACTGTTTAAGATCTCCCACATCTCCTGATACTCCCAGGCTCCACACATAGACGACCACTCTGATCTTCTAGGGGACCAATTTTGTCCCTTAGTATCCTTTTACTCTTCATATACTTGTAAAAACCCTTCGGGTTTACCTTCACAGTATCTGCCAAAACAGCCTCATGTTGTCTTTTTGCCTTCCTGATTTCCTTTTTTAGTATTTTCTTACATTTTCTATACTCTTCAAGTACCTCATTTGTTCCTAGTTGCCTATACCTGCTATACACCTCTCTCTTTTTCTTAGCCAGAGCACCAATATCTTTTGTAAACCAAGGTTCCCTATGCTTATTACCCTTGCCTTTAATCCTGGCAGGAACATGCAAACTCTGCACTCTCAAATTTTCACCTTTGAAGGCCTTCCACTTACTGAGCACATCCTTGCCAGAAAACAACTTATCCCAAACCACTTTTCCTGGATCCTTTCTCATTTCCACAAAATTGGCCTTTCTCCAGTTTAGAACCTCAACCCAAGGACCAAACCTATCCTTATCCATAATTAACTTGAAACTAATGACATTATGGTCACTGGATCCAAAATGCTCACCTACGCATACTTCTGTCACCTGACCTGTCTGGTTCCCTAATAAGAGATCAAGTATTGCATTCTCTCTCGTTGGTACCTCTATATATTGATTTAGAAAACTTTCCTGAACACATTTGACAAATTCCAAGCCATCCAGCCCTTTCACAGTGTGGGAGTCCCAGTCAATATGTGGAAAGTTAAAATCCCCTACTATTACAACTTCCTGTTTCTTACATCGGTCCGCTATCTCACTACAGGTTTGTTCCTCTAATTCTCTCTGACTATTGGGCGGTCTATAATACAACCCTATTAGTGTGGCCACACCTTTCCTGTTCCTCAGCTCCACCCATATGGCCTCTATAGACGAGCCCTTCAGGCTGTCCTGTCTACGCACAGCTGTGATATTTTCCCTGACTAGTAATGTCACTCCTCCCCCTTTCATCCCTCCCCCTCTATCACGTCTGAAACAACGGAAGCCCGGAACATTAAGCTGCCAGTCCTGCCCCTCCTGCATCCAAGTCTCACTAGTAGAAATAATGTCATAATCCCATGTGCCAATCCATGCTCTAAACTCATCTGCCTTACCTACAATACTCCTTGCATTGAAATAGATGCACCTGAGAACTTTTCAATCACGTACAAACCTTTGATTTCGTTCTATACCTGCAGTCCTCGCATGACCTTTATCCTCCTCCACCTCACTATCTGCTCTAGCACTCTGGTTCCCCTCCCCCTGCAAATCTAGTTTAAACCCCCCGGAGCAGCACTAGCAAACCTACCCGCAAGTATGTTAGTTCCGCTCCAGTTCAGGTGCAAACCGTCCCGTCGGAATAGGTCCCACCTTCCCTGGAACAAGGCCCAATTGTCTAGAAACATGAAGCCCTCCCTCCTGCACCATCTCCTTAGCCACGTTTTTAGCTGCATGATCCTTCTATTTCTAGCCTCACTAGTTTGTGGCAAGGGTAGCAATCCTGAGATTGCAACCTTGGAGGTCCTGTTCTTCAACTTTGCACCTAGTTCTCTAAATTCTCTCTGCAGGACCTCCCCCTCCTTCCTATCCACGTCATTGGCCCCTACATGGACCACAACATCTGGCTGCTCGCCCTCCCTCCTAAGAGTATCGAGAACTCGATCCGAGATATCCTGGACCCTGGCACCAGGGAGGCAACAGACCATCCAGGATTCTCAATCTCTCCCACAGAATCTCCTATCTGTCCCCTAACTAGCAGTATCCAAAATGGTATACTTATTGTTGAAGGGAACTGCCACAGGGGTGCTCTGCTCTTTCTGTCTATACCCCTTCCATTTCCTGACAGTCACCCAGCTACCTGCCTCTTGACTTTTAGGGGTGACTATCTCCCTGAGACTCCTGTCTATATCTGCCTCTGCCTCACGAATGATCCAGAGTTCATCCAGCTCCAGCTCCAGCTCCCTAACTCGGTTTGTCGGGAGCTGCAGCTGGATGCACCTCCCTGTGCCCACCCCGCCTCCCCTCCTCTGTCCACCTATCACTGCTCTGCTTTTCCCTCCTATATATCGGGCTTCCCCCTTTTCCTATCTTCAGTCCTGAAGAAGGGTCCCGACCCGAAACATTGACTGCCTGCTGTTCTCCGCAGACGCTGCCTGGCCTGCTGAGTTCCTCCAGTATCTTCGTGTTCTTTATTTGCACAACCTTAATCACTACCTCAGTATAGCAACAGTGTGACCACTTTGCACTGCAATGGACTTTTTTTTTGTTCTAATTGTGTTCTTTCTTGTATAATTTTGTATAATTTATGTTTTTCTTGTGAATGTTGTGTCTCTATGTGCCTGTGACGCTGCTGCAAGTAAGTTTTTCATTGAACCTGTGTGTACACGGACTTGTGCAGATGACGATAAGCTTGACTTTGACTTCCTGCACACCCTTTGCTTCCCGTTTCTTGCTTCCCTCCCAAGTTCCCTGCTTCCCACTATCCTTCCCTAATGCCTCATTTCTTGGTGCTTGCTCCGAATTCCACATATCCTGGGTGTCCTGCCGTGCTTCCAATTTCCCAGTAGTTTCCCATTTACTTGCGTCTCCCTTCACTCACCGGCTTTCAGTGGCCTCTCCTATCACCCATGAAGAAAATAAGAGCAGGTGTACAAGATGATAAGAGGCATAGATCGAGTGGACAGTCAGAGACTTTTTCCCAGGGCGACAGTGGCTAACACGAGGAGACATAATTTTAAGGTGATTGGAAGAAGATGTCAAGGGTAAGTTTTTTTACACAGAGAGTGGTGGGTGTGTGGAACGCACTGCCGGCAGAGGTTGTGGGGGCAGATACATTAGGGACATTTAAGAGACTCTTAAATAGACACATGAATGATAGAGAAATGGAGGGCTATGTGGGAGGGAAGGGTTAGATAGATCTTAGAGCAGGGTAAAATGTCAGCACAACATTGTGAGCTGAAGGGCCTGTACTGTGCTGTAATGTTCTATGTTCTAAATAGGCCACTCGGCCCCTCCTGCCTGCCCCACCATACAACGTGTCCGTGGTTGATCTGCCCCAGGCCTCATTTCAAAGTCAAAGGCAAAAGTCGAGTTTATTGTCATCTGCACAAGTCCATGTGTGCACAGGTGCAATGAAAAACTTACTTGCAGCAGCATCACAGGCACATCGCATCATACAAGCAGCATTCTCAAGAAAAAAATAAATTAAACTTAAATTATACACAATTTTGACAAGAATGAGCACGATTAGAACAAAAGCAAACCATTTTAGTGCAAAGTGATCAAAGTGGTCATAGTGTTGCTAAACTGCGGTGATTAGGGTTCTCCAGGTTGGTTCAAGAACCGAATGGTTGAAGGGAAGTAGCTGTTCCTGAACCTGGTGCTGTGGGGCTTCAGGCTTCTGTACCTCCTGCCCGATGGTAGCTGCGAGAAGATGGCATGGTCTGGATGGTGGGGATCTTTGATGATGGATGTTGCCTTCCTGACTCCTCTGCTGTTCCAGTTCTCCATCGCCCTCAGTTCCCCGATCTCTCAAAAATTTATCTCTCTGCCCTTTAAATCTACCAATGATCCCACCTCCACAACCCTCTGGGTTGGAGAATTCCTGAGCTTCACCCCCCTCTGCGAGAAGGAAGTTCTGACAGCTCTAATCCCTTGTTCGAGACTCTCCCACTAGTGGAAGCACCTCAGTATCTACCCTATCAAGCCTTCTTAGGATCTTAAACCTTTCAACAAGCTCCTCAAGCCTTCTTCTAAACTCCAAAGAATACTTTGTTTTCGGGATGAAGAATCCCAGAGATTCACCACCATTTCCCTCCACATTCCCAAGTTCCCATTTTCCTCTCCTATTCCCCAATTCCATTGCACTCCCCTAATTCTTTTCCTCCAAAGACCCTCCTCCAATTCTCTTAACAAATCCAGTGAGGAATTCAGGAGACCACTCTCGGTGCGGTCTAACCAAAGTTGTGTCCGCTGCAACGTGACGTCCCAACTCTTACACCCAGTGCCTCGGCCTCTGAAGACAAGCATACCAAATGCCTTCTTTGCTGCCTTATCTGTCTGTGTTGCCACTTTCAGGGAGGTAAGGACCTGCACCCCAAGGTCTCATTGTACATCAATGCTCCTAAGGTCCTTGCCATATTCCACATGTCCTGCCAGAATCTGACTTCTCAAAGTGTACAGATCTGGATTTAATTCCATTTGTCATACTCCGCCCAGCTGATCTATGTCCCACTGTATCCTTAAACAACCTTCCTTCCTATCTATGACTCCATCAATTTTGTGTTAACTGCAAACTTTCCAGTCAGACCCTTTACATTCTCGTGCAAGTCATTCATATGTGTGACAACCAACAGAGGCCCCAGCACCGATCTCTGGGTACGTCGCCTGTCACAGATTTCCAGTCAGAAAACGACTCCCCACCATGACCCTCCGCCCATATCCCCCCAGCCACACTCTGCCAACACGCCTGGGATCTCTTGCGCCTTACATAGAACATAGAACACTACAGCACAGTACAGGCCCTTCGGCCCACAATATTATGCTGACATTTTATCCTGCTCTGAGATCTATCTAACCCTTCCCTCCCACATAGCCACATGGATGATAGAGAAATGGAGGTCTATCTAAGAGTCTCTTAAATGTCCCTAATGTATCTGCCCCCATGCCCTCTGCCGGCAGTGCGTTCCACACACCCACCACACACTGTGTAAAAAAATTTGCCTCTGATATCCCCCCCTTATACCTTCCTCCAATCACCTTAAAATTATGTCCCCTCATGTTAGCCATTGTCACCCTGGAAACAAGTCTCTGACTGTCCACTCGATCTATGCCTCTTATCATCTTGTGCACCTCTATCAAATCACCTCTCCTCCTCCTTCTCTCCAAAGAGAAAAGCCCCAGCTCGCTCAACCTATCCTCAAAAGACATGCTCTCCAATCCAGGCAGCACCCTGGTAAATCTCCTCTGCACCGTCTCTTAAGCTTCCACATCCTTCCTATAATGAGGTGACCAGAACTGAACACAATACTCCAAGTGTGGTCTAGCCAGAGTTCTACAGAGCTGCAACATCACCTGGCAGCTCTTGAACAGAATACTCCGACTAATGAAGGCCAACACACCATACGCCTTCTTAACAACCCTATCGACCTGTGTGGCAACCTTGAGGGATCTATGGACGTGGACCCCAAGATCCCTCTGTTCCTCCACACTGCTAAGAGTCCTGCCATTGACCTTGTACTCTGCCGTCAACTTCGATCTTCCAAAGTGTATCACTTCACACGTATCCGGGTTGAACTCCATCTGCCACTCCTCAGCCCAAGTCTGCATTCTATCAATATCCTGTCGTAATCTACAGTAACCTTCTGCACTATCCACTACACCACCAACCTCTGTATCATCTTCCAAGTACTCTGAAATTTCATCCTTAAAAATGGACTCTAAAATCTTACCAACCACCAAGGTCAGGCTTACCAACCTATAATTTCCTGTCCTCTACCTCCTGAAACAGCAGTGTCACATTTGCAGTTTACCAGACCTCTGGGACCCTCCCTGACCCCAACGATCCTTGAAGGATCACGACCAATACCTCCACAATCTCAAGACCACTGAGATCAGTCCTGTGCTGCAATCACAGGCAGCTGAAGAAATTAGCTCTATATTCTTTAGAGCGTAGAAGAATCTTACTGAAATATATAAGATCCTGACGAGTTGTGTCAGGGTAGATGTGGTAGTGTTTCCACAGGTAGGGGATTCTCGAATGAGGGGACGTAGTTACAAGATCAGAGGGCGGTCATTTAAAACCAAGCCACGTAGGCGCTTCTTACATTAGGGGGTGGGAGAGGGAGATGAATCTCTAGAGTTCTCTGCCCCGGAGGGTTGAGGAGGCTGAGTCAGAAGCAGTTGAAGAGGAGGTAGATTAATTTTTGAAAGCTTGGGGCATTGGAGATTATGGGGAACTGGAACAGAAGAGTTGAAGCCTGGATCAGGCTTGAGGGGCCGAGTGGCCTACTCCTGCTCCTATTTTCCGATGCTTTCATGTCAATTCTTTTCTTTTTAAAGCTTTTTATTAAATTTCAAATTAATGCACATAGCAATAGTGATTCTACACATGGTGCCAAGAGGTCGGGGTTACAATACTAACTGTTGACATGTACAAACACAGGGAGTAAAATATATAATCTGAACCTCCCAATTTCTTACTAAGTGAACATAATACAAAAGAATTTGAAAAGAAATTTGATTATATGTAAAGAGAACCCCAAAATTTTTTACAGAAATTAAAGAAGGATGGCGGTATGGTTTTGCCTAACTTTAGATTTTACTACTGGGCAATTAATATTAGATATTTAATTTTTTTGGACACAAGATTTAGATGTAATTCAATGTCCCCAATGGGTGTATCTTGAGCATGAGTCTGTGCAAGGGTTTTCATTAGCTTCTATTTTAGGAGCCTCTAAATTGAGTAAGCAAACGATTAACCCAATAACTAAACATACAATATGAATATGGTTTCAATTTCGTACATTTTTTGGATTGAATAAATTCATTTTATCAAGTCCTATCCAATCCAATTTTTTCTTTCAACCGTCCAGAATTGACTTAGCTTTTTCTTTATGTAAAATGAAGGGAATAACATGCTTTCATGATCTATTCATTGATAATTGTCTTTTGAACAGTTGTCTAATAAATGCAATTTGTCTAGATCACATTTTTTTCGATATTTACAGATAAGAAATTCTTTTAAAGATATTTTACCTACTTTTCCGATACCACATAAAATTGAAATTACAGAAAAAATTTGAGGTTTTGATCCTTATCAGAAGGGCTTGATAGCAATAATTTATGATCTGATTATGAAAATACATCTAGAAACACTCTCATGTAAATTCTGTGGTTTTAAAACAGCGCCACATTCATTCACAGTGTTACACCTTGAGCGAACATCTTTAGTTCATCTGAGGGTGTCGTTGTATTAACTGCAGTGTGACCACCTCACACCAGGTGGCGACAAATCTCCACATGCACCGTGGAGTAAAACTTCCACTTCCTACCCTCCACCAAGTACCCTCACCCGGATTAAAATGAATGGGGTATATCGTGTTGACAGCTAACCGCTGCAGGAGGGCTGTAGGTGCATGCACCACCAGTGCAGTGCATTGCAACGGGGAGTACTGGAGGGCAAATGTGGTGCAAAAGGGCTTTGCAAAATGTACTGAGGCAATGGATACACTTCCTATCTGGCCCCTCAGCAGAGTGCCAGCTACAACGATTTCAAAGGCATCACCCTACCTAGACTTAAAAAGGTAATTGAAGCTTTTTTAATTAATTTTCCAAGTGTGTGTTAAGTAAATTGATTGTTTTATTTTTGAACCAATAATTTTAATTAATATCATATATTCCTTGCATTTAGTGTCATAGAGTCATCCAGCATGGAAGCAGGCCCTTCAGCCCAACTGGTCCATGCCGACCAAGATTCCCATCTAAGCCAGTCCCATTTGCCTGCATTTGGCCCGTATCTCTCTAAATCTTTCCTGTCCATGTACCTGTCCAAGTACCTTTTAAATGTTGTTAATGTACCTGCCTCAACCCACTTCCTCGGGCAGCTTGTTCCACATACGGACCACCCTCTGGGTGAAAAGGTTGTCCCTCAGATTCCTATTAAAACTCTCCCCTCTCACCCTAAACCTGTGCCCTCCAGTTCTTGATTCCCCAACCCTGGGAAAAAGACTGTGTGCATTCACCCTATCTATGCCCCTCATGATTTTATCCATCTTTATAGGATCACCCCTCATTCTCCTGCGCTCCAATGAATAAAGTCCCAACCTGCTCAACCTCTCTCTATAACTCAGTCCCTCAAGTCCTGGCAACATCCTCGTAAATCTCCTCTGCACTCTTTCCAGCTTAATGACATCTTTCCTATAGCAGGATGACCAAAATGGAACACAATATTCCAAATGCGGCCTCACCAATATCTTGTACAACAGCAGTATAATGCCCCAGCTTCTATACTCAGTGCCCTGACTGATGAAGACCAGCGTGCCAAAAACCTCCTTCACCACCCTGTCTACCTGCGACACCACTTTCAGGGAACCATGTACTTGTACACCAAGGTCCCTCTGTTCTACAACGCTCCCCAGAGCCCTGCTGTTCACTGTGAAAGTCCTACCCTGGTTTGTCTTCCCAAAGTGTAACATCATTAGAGAGATTTTATACGGTGACGGGACCTCTAAAAGCAGGAAGATTCGGGGTGGGTGTGGGTGAAGTCTTAGATTCTGCCATCTGAGGTCTAGGTGCAGCTCGTGAGCTGCTTTCCCTCACGAAGCTCTGCTACGCAGAGGCTGGGGTGGATGGTAGGGGCTATTTGGCTGCAGAAGGCAGCACATTAACTGGCATCCAGAGATGGACAAGTCTATGGGGACCTGGCCCGATGTATCTTCTGGGGTGTCGATAGATAAGGGTGCAGAGGGAGGGTGGGGGAAGTGTGACTAGAACATAGAACATAGAACACCACAGCACAGTACAGGCCCTTCGGCCCACAATGTTGTGACGACATTTTATCCTGCTCTAAGATCTGTCTAACCCTTCCCTCCCACATAGCCCTCCATTTCTCCATCATTCATGTGTCTATCTAAGAGTCACTTAAATGTCCCTAATGTATCTGCCCCCACAACCTCTGCCGGCAGTGCGTTCCACGCACCCACCACTCTCAGTGTTAAAAACCTACCCCTGACATCCCCCTTATACCTTCCTCCAATCACCTTAAAATTATGTCCCCTCATGTTAGCCATTGTCACCCTGGGGAAAAGTGTCTGACTGTCCACTCGATCTATGCCTCTTATCATCTCGTACACCTCTGTCGTCACCTCTCATCCTCCAAAGAGAAAAGCCCTAGCTCACTCAACCTATCCTCATAACACATGCTCTCCAATCCAGACAGCATCCTGGTAAATCTCCTCTGCACCCTCTCTAAAGCTTCCACATCCTTCCTATAATGAGGCGACCAGAACAGAACACAATACACCAAATGTGGTCTAACCAGAGTTCTATAGAGCTGCAACATTACCTCACGGCTCTTGAACTCAATACCCCGACTAATGAAGGCCAACACACCAAAAGCCTTCTTAAGAACCCTATCGACCTGCACGGCAACCTTAAGGGATCCAAGGACGCGGACTGGGGGGGGAGGGAAAATATATCTGGCATTCAGAAAGAGGAAGCTTCTCAGCGGTAAGACCCATGTTTTGCTTTTGCAGGGACGCCCACAATTTGCGTCATCATCTGGACTGTGCTGCGTCTGCACTTTGATGACTCAGGGTAGGTTTGAACACCCCCCCCCCCCCGAACATTTAACGGATTGGCGACGAAGGGAGGGGGAGGAGGTGCGGGTGTATGTGCCCCAAACTCCCAATCATTGTCAGCTCCTTCACCAATGACCTTCACCCCATCATAAGATGAGAAATGGGGATGTTCACTGATGGCTGCCCCCCGTTCAATTCCCTTGACAACTCCTCAGCAAACAAAGCAGCCCCCGTGCTGCCTACATGCAGCAAGATCTGGACAACATTCAGGCTTGGGCTGGTAAGTGGCGAGTAAATATTGAGAGTCATAGAGTCATACATCACGGAAACAGGCCCTTTGGCCCAACTCATCCATGCCAACTGTGTTGCCCAGCGAGCTACTCCCATCTGCCTGTGTTTGGCCCATAGCCCTCTAAACCTCTCCTATTCATGTACTTAGCTAGATGGCTTTTAAATGTTACTGATGAATCAGAATCAGAATCAGGTTTATTATCACTGATGTATGTCATGAAATGTGTTGTTTTACAGCAGCAGTACAGTACAAGGCATAAAAATTACTATAAGTTACAAAAATAAATAAATAGTGCAAAAGAGGAATAACAAGGTAGTGTTCATGGGTTCATGGACCGTTCAGAAATCTGATGGCGGAGGGGAAGAAGCTGTTCCTGAATCGTTGAGTGTGGGTCTTCAGGCTCCTGTACCTCCTCCCTGATGGTAGTAACAAGAAGAGGGCATGTCCTGTGCGGTGAGGGCCCTTAATGATGGATGCCACCTTCTTGAGGCACCGCCTCTTGAAGATGTCCTCGATGGTGGGGAGGGCTGTGCCCATGATAGAGCTGGCTGAGTCTGCAACCCTCTGCAGCTTCTTTTGATCCTGCGCATTGGAGCTTCCATACCAGGCGGTGATGCAACCAGTCAGAATGCTCTCCACCGTACATCTGTGGAAATTTGCAAGATTCTTTGGTGACATTCCAAACCTGATCAGACTCCTAATGAAGTAGATCCCCTGAGATGTTGACGCCCATGAACTTGAAGCTGCTCACCCTTCCCACCACTGACCCCTCAGTGAGGACTGGTGCGTGTTCTCCCGACTTCCCCTTCCTGAAGTCCACAATCAATTCCTTGGTCTTGCTGACGTCGAGTGCGAGGTTGTCTTTGCGACACCACTCAACCAGCCGATCTATCTCACTCGTGTACGCCTCCTTACTGCCATCTGAGATTCTACCTACAACAGTGGTGTCATCGGCGAATATGCCCGCCTCGACCACTATTTCTGTCAGCTCATTCCAAACACGCAGCACCCTTTGCGTGAAGGAGCTGCCCCTGATGTCCCTTTTAAATCTCTTGCCTCTGATCTTAAACCTCTGCCCTCTTGTTTTTAGCTCCCCCTCCCTGGGATAAAGACAATGTGCTTTCACCCTGTCTGTACCCCTCAGGATCTTATCAGGTCACCCCTCAATCCCAGGGGATACAAGTTCTAGTCTACACAACCTCTCCTTGTAACTCAGGCCCCCAAGTCCAGGCAACATCCTGGTACATCTTTTCTGCGCTCTTTCTAGTTTCTACCAGAAACGAGAATTTGCGACGCAAAAGTGCCAGACAATGACCATCTCGAGCAGGACAGAGTCTAAGCACCTCCACTTGACATTCAATGGCATTCCCAGGACAGGACCCCAGCATTAACATCCTGGGACTCACAACTGGCCAGGAGCTCAACTGGACCAGCCACATAAATGCCACGGCTACAAGACTCATCTCCTGACATCCCAATGTCTTCACATCATCTGCAAGGAATGTGATGGGACACTCTCCACTTGCCTGGATGAGGCGAGCTGAGCTCCCAACAACCGTCAAGAACCTCTACAGCGTTCAGGATAAGCAGCCTGCTTGATAGGCAGCCCGTACACCATCCAAAACCCTCACTCCCTCCACTGCTGGCTCACAGTGGCTGCAGTATGTACCGAGTGCACTGCAGTTACTCACCCCCAGGCTGCTCTGACAGCAGCTCCCAAACCCACAACCCCTACCGTCAAGAGCAGCAGGTGGATGGGTACACTCCAAGTCACACCATCATATATCACCGTTCCTTCATTGTCACCGGGTCTGAATCCTGGAACCCTCTCCGGGTGTGGGAACACCTTCATCCGAACTGTCGTGGTGCGTCAAGATGGCGGCTCACTGCCACCTTCCCAAGGGCAGTTAGGGATGGGAAATAAATGCTCGCTTGGCCAGCGATCCAGGGCTTTTTAAAAAAAAATGTCCTGGGTGTGTTATTATGTGTTATTATGTAGTTCTAATAAAGAACTACAGTTCCCAGTAGGCAAAGCAAGGGGCCACATTGGGGAGCAGGAAGTGGCTGTAAAAAGAGAGGGAAAGCCAACCAGTCTGTCGTTGGTTAATAAAAATATTCAGAAGTTAAACCCACGTGAAGTTTGTCTCTTGATGAAGAACAAACATAACACTGGGATGTCTGGACAGCAACCGCCTGACTCTAACGTCTCGTCTTTTCCCTGTTTCCAGCTGCTGGGATACCAATGAACACCGAGCCCTGTGGTGGGTGATTAAAGGGCCGGTCATTGCGTCGATCATGGTAAGGAACAGAACAGCAGGCAGGGAGAACGGGGCACAGTCAGATCCCAATAACGATAACTCACTCCCTACACTGGGCCGGAGGGACTCAGGGACAAAGAGGCAGTAAATTGGTTTGTAATTGTCACATGTATCAAGATACATCTTTGTTACAGATCATTTCATCACATCAGTGCATCGAGGTAGTACAAGGGAAAACAATAACAGAATGCAGAATAAAGTGTCACAGTTACAGTGCAGTGCAGGCAGACAATAAGGTGCAAGGCCATGACGAGGTAGATTGTGAAGTCAAGAGTCCATCTTATCGTATTAGGGGACCGTTCAATAGTCTTATAACAGCGGGTTAGAAGCTGTCCTTGAGCCTGTTTTCAGGCTTTTGTATCTTCTGCCCGATGGGAGAGGAGAGAAGAGAGAATGACCCGGGTGGGTGGGGTCTTTGATTATGCTGGCTGCTTTACCGAGGCAGCGAGAAGTGTAGACAGGGTCCATGGAGGTGGGGCTGGTTTCCGTGATGTGCTGAGCTGTGTCCACAACTCTCTGCAGTTTTTTGTGGTCCCGGGCAAAGCAGTTGCCATACTAAGCCGTGAGAGGATAGGATGCTTTCTATGGTGCATTGATAAAAAAATGGTCAGGGTCAAAGGGGACATCCCAAATTTCTCTAGCCTCCTGAGGAATTAGAGGCGCTGGTGAGCTTTCTTGGCCGTGGCGTCTACATGGTTGGACCAGGACAGTTGATGTTCACTCCTCGGAACTTGAAGCTCTCGATAACAAAGCATTAAGAAAGCAAACTAAATTCTGGGGTTCACCTCTAGAGTGGTGGAGTTAAAAAAAAGGTTATATTAAATACTTGGGTAGCACAGTGACCCAGCTGGTAGAGCAACTGCTTCACAGCGCTGGAGACCTGGGTTCGATCCTGGCCTCCGCTGCTGTCTGTGTGGAGTTTGCACGTTCTCCCTGTGACTGCGTGGATTTCCTCTGGGTGCCCCGCTTTCCTCCTGCATGTGTTTGGTTGGTAGGTTAACTGGCATTACAAATCGCTCCTCGTGTGTGCGTGAGTGGCGGGGGTTGACGGGAATGTGAGGAGATTAAAGTGGGATTAACGTCAGAATAGTGTAAGGGACTTTGACGGTTGCTGTGAACTCCAGGATTCCCTGCTGTGTCTCGACATCTCTGTGACTTTGAGTGGTCCAGTTTTGTATTGGAGTGGTCTGCACCTGTGACATTATTTCCAAAAGGAACCCAAGTATTTTAAGCACTTTACGCACTCTTTCTAAAATGCTTCGTGCATTTCAGTGGAAGGGCCAGTACCACTCTCGACCTCCGAATCTACCTCGTCACGGCCTTACACATCTGCCTGCATTGTAACTGTAACACTTTATTCTGTGACACAAGAGATTCTGCGGGTGCTGGAATCTGGAGCAACACACACAAAGTGCTGGAGGAACTCAGCAGGTCAGGCAGCATCCGTGGAGGGAAATAAACAGTTGACGTTTCGGGCCGAGACCCTTCATCAGGACTGGAAAGGAAGAGGGCAGAAGCCAGAATAAGAAGGTGGGGGGAGGGGGAGGAGCACATGCAGGCAGGGGACAGGTGAGTTCAGGTGAGAGGGGGAGGTAGGTGGGTGAGGGAGGGGGAGAAGACGTAATAAGCTGAGAGGTGATTGGTAGAAGAGGCTGAGGGCTGAAGGAGAGGGAATCCGGTAGGAGAGGGCAGTGGACCATGAAATAAAGGATAGAGGAGGGGAGGAGAGGAGATGGGCAGGTCATCAAGGTGGAGGAAGGAAGCCACAGGAATAAGGGAAGACAAGGAGTGGGGGGTGGGGGGAGAAAAAGAAGGGGAGGGGTTACTGGAAGTTAGAGAAATCGATGCTGAAGCCATCAGGTTGGAGACTCCCCAGGCGGAATATGAGGTGTCGTTCCTCCAACCTGCGCCTGGCCTCAACGTGGCAGCAGAGGAGGCCGTGGACAGACATTATTCTGTATTTTGTTATTGTTTTCCCTTGTACTACCTCAACGTACTGATGTGATGAAATGATCTGTATGGATGGCATGCAAAACAAAGTCTTTCACTCAGTACGTTACAATAATAAACCAATCTGCCAATTACCAGTTACAACTCTGTCCATAAAATCTGCATATGGCTTCTTTTGTACAACTAACAAGGCACCATTAGGTACAAACGACAGGTTAAGTTAGTGGTTAAAGTTAAATGGGTGGTGCAGTGGTCAAATTACTAGTTAGATTTCTTTCTTTTTTATTAGTCACATGTACATCGAAACACACAGTGAAATGCACCTTTTGCGTAGAGTGTTCTGGGGGCAGCCCACAAGTGTCGCCACGCTTCCGGCGCCAACATAGCACGCCCACAACTTCCTAACCCGTACATCTTTGGAATGTAGGAGGAAACAGAGGAAACCCACGCAGTCAGGGGGAGAACGTACAGACTCCTTACAGACAGCGGCAGGAATTGAACCCGGGTCGCTGGCGCTGTATTAGCTTTACGCTAACCGCTACACTACCGTGCCTGGCCTAGCCCAGAGAGCTGCACTGAAAATACAGAGTCAAAAAGTCATGGAGAGATACAGCACAGAAACAGGCCCGCGCCGACCATCAAACACCCATTTATACTAAACATATATTAATTCCACTTCTATTCCCCCACATTCCCCAGATCTTACCACTCATCTCCACAACAGCGAGAATTCACAGCAGCTGATTAACCTACCACTGGCATGCCTTTGGGGTGTGAGGGGAAACCAGATACAGCAGTTCTTACGATAGCTGTACGATAAGGCAGCATGGTAGTGTAGCAGTTAGCATGACGCTATTACAGCGCCAGTGACCCCGGTTCAATTCCCGCCGCTGTCTGTAAGGAGTCTGTACGTTCTCCCTGTGCCTGCGTGGGTTTCCTCCGGGTGCTCCGGTTTCCTCCCACATTCCAAAGACGTACGGGTTAGGAAGTTGTGGGCGTGCTATGTTGGCGCCGGAAGCGTGGCGACACTTGCAGGCTGCCCCCAGAACACTCTATGCAAAAAGATGCATTTCACTGTGTGTTTCGATGTACACATGACCAATAAATAAATATCACGTCAAATGTCATCTGTGCCACCCTGAGTCCAAATCCCACTGTGGTTACGATATGGAATTTAAATTCATTTAACAGCTTAAACCTAACCAGGTTTGGAGATGGAGACTAGGAAAGTCTGATCAACAATCGACTGCTTTCAGAGCAGACTCAGATTAGTTTATTGTCATACACACCAGCGTGCAATGAAAGTCTGCGCTCGCGTGAAGCTGACGGAGTAAGCAGTGTCCGTGTGGGGTGTGATACTGTTGGCTGATGCTTTGCTTTGTGCCTGTCACCAGGTGAACTTCGTCCTCTTCATTGGGATCATATTTATCCTTGTGCAGAAACTTCAATCACCTGACATGGGAGGCAACGAGTACAGCATCTACTTGTAAGTGATCGATCTCTAACCTCACTTTGGATAAAGTCTGGATGGCTACAGGCTTTGGAAATTGTTCCTGCTTCTTGCACCAGGTTTAGGGCTCACCTGCATCTTGTTACGTCTTTGATATTCGACGCGAGGCTGGGTTGAGTGGTTGCCGTTTCCTAAGGGAAGTCTGTCTTCCCCCTCACCCCACCCCCTTCTGCCCCTTCCCCTTCCTCTACCTATGTCTCTCTATCTCTCCTCCCCACCTCTCTCCCCCTCTCTCTCCCCTTTCTCTCTCCCCCCCACCGTCCCTATTTCCCACTCTCTCTCATACACACACTGTCTCTCCTTCCCAAGGCAAGAGTTCAACTCTCTGAACACTGCCTCCCTCTCAGCCAATGGAACTCACAGAGGATGGGTCACCAATTTCACAGTGCATCCAATTGATTGATTTATCAATGCCACCCACTTCCCACAACCTGGACATCCATGGCAAGGCCAGTTTTCAGTGCCCGTCTTGAACTGAACCCTTGAACTGCTACAGTCCTTTCTCATAGTCTTCCAGCATGCGAGGCCATGTGGCCCATTAAGTCTACGCCAACTCTCAAAGCAGTCCCATCAATCCCACTCTCTTCCCCAGTAATTCAGTTCCTCCCCACATTCCCGTCAACTCCCCCTGATTCACCTGCACATGAGGGGCAATTTACAGCGGCCAATTAACCTTCCAACCCGCACGTTTTTGGGACGTGGGAGGAAACCGGAGCACCCTGGGGAAGACCCCACGCGGTCACAGGGAGAACGTGCAAACTCCACGCAGACAGCGCCCGAGGTCAGGATCGAACCCGGGTCACTATAGCCTGTGAGACAGAAACTCGACTAGCTGTGCCACTGTGCCACCTATCTCCTACCGTGCTGTTGGGTAGTGAGTTCCAGGATTAAGACCCAGTGACAATAATTTTTTGTCCCCATCATAAATCAAACCCTGGCATCTACTCTAGATATAAGCAGCAAATTTGATCCTTTAATCATTGTGTGATAGTGCAGGCAATAAATCCCGACATAATTGAACAGGTACATCAATCACTTTCATTAAAACATAACTTTTCAAGTTCGTTGTACAAGTGAAGATAAATCTTGGGCCAGGCTTAGCTGTAACACTGATCCCTGTCACTTATGCACCCTCCCACTGAAAATCTATTTGCCCTTTAAGTTGCTTTGTGCGTTGATACTATTACAGTGGGAGAAACTGACATCTAAGACCTCAATGGGTAGGTAAAGCAATAGATTGTTCCCCTTAATACCTCAAACTGAGAGATTGCGGAAAAGAAAGATGAAATTGAACAGACAAATTCAAAGTCAGATAAAAGACAGGGAAAGAAAGGTCCGGAGAAATGTGAGGCGGTACACTTTGGAAGGACAAACTCCAAAGCGGACTACAAGGTAAATGGCAGGATTCTGGATAGTGTAGAGGAGCAGAGGAATCTGGGGATTCATATCCACAGATCACTGAAAGTTGCCTCACAGGTAGATAGGGTAGTTAAGAAACCTTATGGGATATTAGCTTTCATAAGTCATGGGATCGAGTTTAAGAGCCGTGAAGTAACGATGCAGCTCTACAAAACTCTGGTTAGACCACACTTAGAGTACTGTATTCATTTCTGGTCACCTCATTATAGGAAGGATGTGGAAGCATTGGATAGGGTGCAGAGGAGATTTACCAGGATGCTGCCTGGTTTAGAGAGTATGGATTATGAGGAGAGACTAAGGGAGCTAGGGCTTTACTCTTTGGAGAGTAGGAGGATGAGGGGAGACATGATAGAGGTGTACAAAATATTAGGAGGAATAGATAGAGTGGACAGCCAGCGCCTCTTTCCCAGGGCACCAATGCTCAATACAAGAGGGTATGGCTTTAAGGTAGTGGGTGGGAAGTTCAAGGGAGATGTCAGAGGAAGATTTTTCACCCAGAGAGTGGTTGGTGCATGGAATGCGCTGCCTGGGGTGGTGGTGGAGGCTGATACATTGGTCAAGTTCAAGAGATTGTTAGATAAGCATATGGAGGAATTTAAGATAGAGGGATATGTGGGAGGAAGGGGTTAGATAGTCTTAGGCATGGTTTGAAGGTCGGCACAACATGGTGGGCCGAAGGGCCTGTATTGTGCTGTACTGTTCTATGATTCTATGGATAAAGAGAGGGGGCAAAGAAAAGCTTAAAATAAAATGCAAATATTTCAATTTTGGTATTTAAAATTATTGAAATATTATTTCAAATTTTGCATTTTAAAATCTTCAAATGCAGAAATGAGACTCTATATTTGCAATTATTTCTTCCCAGAACCATAAGGCTGCCTGACAGTGATTGGCAGCCTGTCTTTGAAAGGGGTTACTAATACTGTTAATATTGAGACTGAATGCCATTGAATGCAAGCTAAGGACGAGCAGGCAAGATCCCAAGCCAGGAGCCAATGGCACATCATCGTCGCAGTTTTCGGTACTATGTGCTTGTTCCAGGCCAAGGTTCCTGCTTCTCTCGCTTATCAATAATATTGAACACCATTAACCTCACTGTTAAACTGAGAGCACAATCTAAATTGCTATCGACTAACACATGAATAAGTAAGAATGGGGAATGCTTGGGGATGCTCAGCAGGTCAGGCAGCATCTGTGGAGAGAGAGACAGACAGAGACAGAGGTAATATTTTGGCTTGATGGCCTCACACCCCTCTACGAATAGCCATTGGAGGAAAGTAGGGCAATCCTTCTGGAAGAGGACTGGAGTTTCGAGCCAGTCTGGTGTTGTACAGAGAGCAGCATCCACCTGCTGAACCATTTATGAACCATAAATCCCAGAGGGATTGACTATCACAGCGCAAGGGGATCTTTCGATGTCTGTGGCGTTTTGAAAACATGTTTTGTCAGTCTGTACCTGTGATCAGCTGCTTTTATTTGAACTTTACAACCAATAATCAATGTGCCTTTTTAGGAGACTGCTGCGAATCAGATCTATTTGTTAGCTGGATATGTGTGAGAGTTCTGTACCGAGTCAGTAACCGATGGTGTCCAGCTCCCTTCCCCTGTGTTACCAGCAGGTTAATACCCTTTCTCTCAATCTCACCATCTTCAGTGCAGTGACTGCCCTTCCCCTAAGCCCCTTCTCTTGGAGGGGGGGGAGGGTGGAAATTGGCTCCTTCACAGGGGTTCAGTACTGCTCATTCTCCTGTGCCCGCTGTGCGGGCTTTGGCTCTTTGCCCTAATGGGCCACCACCTCTCTCTCAGCTCCTGGGCAAGTTGGCTTGAGGAACAGAAGGTTCGGTGGCCGGGAAGGAAGTGGGGCAGGGAGGAGAGCGGCGATGGGCTGGGGAAGGGGATTCGCCTTCATGCTGTGACGTTTGCAGTGTGTGCCTTTCAAAGCTGCCTCATCCCGAATCCACCGTCTCTCTCCTCTCCTTCCTGTGCCATTCCACACCCTGCAGTGAGAACAATTGCTCCGTTTAACAGAGACATGTGCTGAACAGCAGAACAAGACGTGGCCAGGAGGTGAAGGTCAGAACAGGAAATATTGTTACACAGACAACTATGAACGGTTAACCAATATGCAAGGGCAAGCCACTCAGTGACCAGTATCCCAGATAAAATTATATAAAATTATGAGATAAGATAGACGGTGACACTCTTTTTCCCAGGGTAGGGGAGTCTAAAACTAGAGGGCAAAGGTTTAAGGCGAGAGGGGAGAGATTTAAAGGGGACCTGAGGGGTATTATTTTCACCCAGAGGGTGGTGGGTGCATGGAACGAGCTGCCAGAGGGAGTGGTTGAAGTCGGTACAGTGACAAGATAAGATTTCTTTATTAGTCACATGTACATCGAAACACACAGTGAAATGCGTCTTTTGCGTAGGGTGTTCTGGGGGGGCAGCCCGCAAGTGTCGCCACGCTTCCGGCGCCAACATAGCACGCCCACAACTTCCTAACCCGTACGTCTTTGGAATGTGGGAGGAAACCGGAGCACCTGGAGGAAACCCACACAGATTTGGGGAGAACGTACAAACTCCTTACAGACAGCGGCCGGAATTGAACCCGGGTCGCTGGCGCTGTAAAGCGTTACGCTAACCGCTACACTACTGTGCCTGCCCTATACACTACTGTGACAACACTTAAAAGACAGTCGGGCAGGTACACGGATAGGAAAGGTGCGGAGGGTCAAACGCGGGCAAATGGGATTAGCGTAGATGGGCGTCTTGGTCAGCAGGGACGAGTTGGGCTGAAGGGCCTGTTTCCATGCTGTATGACTCTGTGACTCCAAGTCAACGGTGAGGTTGCCCTCCTGATGCAGGACAGCTGTTGACACTCACTCTGCTACGGTGAGCAGATCATCCACAAGAGCAGTGCATGCACGGGCCAGAAGGCAGTGCGGCAGGCAGGTCCCAGAGACCCGGGTTCCATCCTGACCTCCGCCGCTGTCGGGGTGTGGAGTTTGCATGTTCTCCCTGGGCTTCCCCCACCCCCCAACCCCCAGTTTCGTCCCACATCCTGAAGACGTGCGGGTCTGGTGGGTCAATCGGCCGCTGTAAATTGCCCCTTATGTTGATGAGTGGTAGAATGTGATGGAGGTGGGGGGAGAGGAGCTAATGGCTGATTGAGAGAGAATGGGTCACAGGGGAATAAGTGGGGGAAATGGGAATGCTCTGAGAGACTCGATGGGCCCCTTCAGTGCTGAAGTACTCTGATGACATGGCAAGCAGATGGGCTGGCTCTCTAATGTTGAGGCTTCAATAAATAAGTCACTTCTTAAAACCTTAGCCCTCCAATCCTCTGCAGGGAATTATCGGAACAACAGAGATTGTGTTCTGAGATTTCCAGTGCGATGTGATGTCTAGACATGCCTCGGGAGAGGTTCCCAACATGAGGGGTTGAGCAGCAACATGGCCTGACTCACTGCCCCTTGCCCAGGCTCAATCAGTGTTAGCTCTCTCCTTTAACCTGCACTGCTCTCTGTGTCGCACTCTTACACCTGACACAAGCGGTTGTGGGTTCACGTCCCGCCTCTTGATTGGTAGGGGGGGGGGGTGTTAAGGGGTATGGGGGTTGAGAAAAGAAGAAAAAGATTCAGCCATGATCGAACGGCGGAGCAGAATGGAAGGGCCGAATGGTCCAATTCTGCTCCTGTGGTTCCCCACTGAGGTGCAGTTTGGCACAGTGCATTACTGAGCTGGTGCTGCTCTGACACACGGGCTGTCTTCTAAATGTGACGTCGAAGCAAGACCCGACACCCCTCTCCTGGGTTTGTGAAGGATTCGATGACACGACTTCAGGCGAAGGCCTTGAGCTTTCCCAAGTAAGGCGTGCAGTGGCGCGGCGGGTAGAGCCGCTGCCTTGCGGCTCCAGAGACCCGGGTTCGATCCTGACCTCCGACGCTGCCTGTGTGGAGTTTGCACGTTTTCCCTGGGTCTCCCGTCGGGCGGTCCTGTTTCCTCCCACATCCCAGAGACGTGCGTATTGGAGGGTTAATTGGCTGCTGTAAATTGCCCCTAGTGTGTAGGTGAATGGTGGAATCTGGGGGGAGTTGAAGAGGATGTGGGGAACAGAATGGGAGGAGGATGACTGGGATGATTGATGACCAATGCAGGCTTTCATCAAAGGCCTGTCGTCATGCTATGTAACTCTGTGTACATCCATGATAATACTTATTCTTCAATCAACCTACCTGACCATGATCAGATCTCTGTTTATGGGATCTCACTGTGCTATTCTGGCTGCTCTTGTTTCCTTTTATACAATGTTGACCATACTTCCAAAGCACTTGAGGCCACATCTGGAGTATTGCATTCAGTTTTGGTCGCCCCATTACGGGAGAGATGGAGAGTATTTGGAGAGGGTGCCGAAGAGGTTCACCAGGATGCTGCCTGGTTTAGAGGATGTGAGCTATAAGGAGAGACTGGACAAGCTTGGGTTTTTTTCTGTGGTGCGGCGGAGGCTGAGGGGAGACCTGATAAGATTATGAGAGGCATAGACAGCCGGCATCTTTGTCCCAGGGTCGAAATGTCTGATACCAGAGGGCATGCATTTATGATGAGGAAGGGGAAAGTTTAAAGGAGATGTGCGGGGCAAGTTTTTTTACACAGAGAGTGGTGGGTGCCTGGAATGTGCTGCCAGGCGTGGCGGTGGAGGCAGATACAATTGAGGTGTTTAAGAGGCTCTTAGATAGGCACATGGATGTGCAGGGAACGGAGGGATATGGCCCATGTGAAGGCAGAAGGGATTAATTTAGTCAGGCATTTAATTACGAGTTTAATTAGTTTGGCACAACATTGTGGGCCAAAGGGCCTATTCCTGTGCTGTACTATGTTCTACGTTCACTTTTGGAAAAGATTCAGGACTACAGCTGTAGGCTTTCCTTTCCTCTGACAGTAATGTAAATTTTATAATCTCATAACAGTTATCCATTCCTCCATAAACAGTATATTCCATTAGCACCGTCTGTATTCTGTGAATTCATTCAGTCTGAATCTATAATTACACTGAAGCTGAACAAAAGGCTCCTTCAAAGCCAGGGTTAATCACTGTGTTTAGAAATCTTCCTATTGAGTCGTCAAGTTTATTGTCATGTGCACAAGTACGGTGAGGTGCAGGTACAATGAAAAGCTCCGTGCAGCAGCATCACAGACACATGGCTTCAGACAACACACGGAACATAAATTATACGTAAGTTGTACAAGAATGTGAAAGAAAGGAGTGTGCAAAACAAGGCATTAGTGCAAAAAAACACAATCAGAGACAAGTCCATGGCTGTGAAAGAGGTGGTCTGTAGTGTTCCGTTGCTGAGGTAGGGTTAGGGTTGTGCAGGTCAGTTCAAGAACCCGATGGTTGTTGGACAGTAGCTGTTCCTGAACCTGGTGGTGTGGGGACTTCAGGCTTCTGTTCCTCCTGCCCGACGGTAGCAGCGAGAAGATGGCACGGCCCGGATGGTGGGGATCCTTGTGATAGATGCTGCCTTCTTGAGGCAGCGCCTCCTGTAGATGCTGTCAGTGGTGGGGGAGGGCTGTGTCCTTGATGGACTGGGCTGTGTCCATTACTCTCTGCAGCCTCTTGCGTTCCTGTGCGTTGGAATTGCCGTACCAGGCCATGATGCAACCAGTCAGGATACTTTCAACAATGCATCTGTAGAGGCTGTTAGGGTATTTGATGACATGCCAAATCTCCTTAAGCTTCTAAGAAAGTAGAGGCACTGGTGTTCCTTCTTGATGATTGCACCTATGTACTGGGCCTATGACAGGTCATCGGAGATGTTAACAAGATGAGGCGTCTCCTGCTTACTGAGTGTCAATTCAACCTGAGATTGACACGAGGAATCAGGATAATCTTCAAAGTCAGGAGCGCTCTCAGCGTTGAGGTCACACATTCAAGAGTTCACGTAGTACAAGAGTAGGAAATAACTGGGCAGGCAGTTGGCAGGTCCAGTTTAAGATCAAGAGAAGAAATGAAGAATAAGCCTTTATGAAGTGGGATGGTATGAAAAAGTGTGGGTGTAGGCAGAGAAAAAACACATAATCCTCAGAAACAATGATGCATTGGGTCCACAGTGACTTGATTCGGAATTGGCTTGCCCATAGAAGACAGAGGGTAGTGGTGGAGGGATGTTGTTCTGAATGGAGGTCTGTGATCAGCGGTGTTCTGCAGGGATCAGTGCTGGGACCTCTATGGTTTGTGATATATAGTAATCCGGACAAGTGTGAGGTGCTGCACTTTGGGAGGTCAAAGTAAGGGGAAAATATATTCTAAGTGGCAGGGCCCTTAGGAGCATTGACATACAGAGGAATCTTGGGGCCCAAGTCCATCACTCCCTGAAAGTGGCAACACGAGTAGACAGTGTGGTAAAGAAGGCGTACGGCATACTTGCCTTTATCAGTTGGGTCATTGAGTATAACCTGTTACAGCTGTATAAAACATTGGCTAGGCCGCATCTGGAGTATTGCGTGCAATTCTGGTCGCCCCATTAAGGAAGGGTGTGGAGGCTTTGGAGGGGGTGCAGAAGAGGTTCACCAGGACCCTGCCTGGATTAGAGGGTATGAGCTACAAGGAGAGATTGGACAAACGTGGATTGTTTTCTCTGGAGTGTCGGAGGCTGAGGGGAGACCTGATAGGAGTTTATAAAATTATGAGAGGCATAGATAGAATAGACAGACAGAATCTTTTACCCAGCATAGAAATAGCTTAGATGGGAACCTTAGTCGGCATGGACCAGTTGGGCTGAAGGGCCTGTCTCCGTGCTGTATGACTCTATGACAACTAGATGTCAAATACTAGAGGGCATAGCTTTAAGGGGAGAAGCAGGAAAGCTTAAATAAGATTTATGTGGCAATTTTTTTTAACAGATAGAGAGCGGTGGGTGCCTGGAACAGGCTACCGGGGAGGTGGTGGAAGCAGATCCGATAGTCGTGCTTAAGATGCTTTTAGATAGACACATGAACATGCAGGGAATGGAGGAATATGGATCGCAGAAGGGATTAGTATCATGGTCGGAACAAACCTTGTGGGCCAAAGGGCCTGTTCCTGTGCTGTCCTGTTTCATGTTCTAATAAGATGGTGAAGGGAAAACCCCAGTGAAAACTAGAAGGTTTGGATAAAGACGCAATGAGGATTGTCCAGAAAGCATTGTATGGACTATGTGAATAGTACGATTTATCACTGTGGAGTACTTTGTTATGGCATGTGCAGTGTAGACAGAGAGAGGGTACAGGTTTCTAGCACCTGGATTCTGCTGTTAGATGAGTATTCTTACTTACATGTAAAATAAAAGAACCCATCTCATTTATAGTTTAATTAAGCAATGGTAATGACTCTTGTTCATTAAGAATACAGGAGTGACAATAACAATCAGATTACCAGTTGACCTCGGAGACACAAGACACTGCTGGAATCTGGAGGAACTGATGCAAAGTCTCGACCAGAAACGTCGACAATTTGGACAACTCCTTTCCCCCCCAACAGACGCTGCTCGACCCGCTGAATTCCTCTAGCAGGTTGTGTGTCGCGCCCAGATGGCGGCATTTGCTGACCTGGCTCCGTGTTGCGGAGCAGGAGCACTGAGTGATGGCCATCTTCTCGTCCCCCCGACGCCGGAGGTTACGTCCCCACTCCGTCCGACGGCCACGGGAACAGCGCTCCACCTCCGCATTCCGCCCGCTGTCGGGAGCCGACTTCTTCCAGCCAGGTTGGGGTGGACTCGGCAAAGTATCCAAGAGTGTGGAATGACCACTCCCTCACCTTCCAGTGACCGTGACTGACGGAAGGGAAGAGGATAAGTCTTCCGCAGAGACTGGCGGAAACCACAAGGAGAGCGGAGAAACCACCCGGCTTCTCTCCTCCCAAGCTGCAGCTCCACACTTGCTGTGTCACACTCAGGAGAGCCCCACTCCTCTGAGGTTGGGAGGTCACCAGACCGAGACACTGGAGGGGCAACGCAACACGGCCATGAAGTCAACGCCCAACGCTGGTTCCAACCCTGACTAACATGGCCTCTGCCTTCCTCTTTGCAGCGCAGTACGGAGAAAGAAGTACCGAAGATTCCCGCTCAAATCAGGGAAAACCGCAGTGGGACAGACTCCGACAGTCCCCCTCATTTAATAACCAGGAATAATGGAAGGCTCAGTGGAACACTGGGGCGGCATAGAGGCGCAGCTGGTAGAGCCACTGCCTCACAGCTCCAGAAACCCCAGTTCGATCCCGACCTTGGGCGCTGTCTGCGTGGAGTTTGCACGGTCTCCCTGGCGACCGTGTGCATTTCCCCCGGGTGCTCCGGTTTCCTCCCACATCCCAAAAACATTGTGGATTAGTAGCTTAATTGACCACTGTGAATTGCCCCTTGAGTGTCAGTGAGTGGTAGAATCTGGCGGGGGACGGGGCTCGGGGATCGGGGGGTGGCGGGGGGGGTGGGGAAAGATGATAGGATGTTGCCAGGGGTGGAGTGTTTGAGGAGAGACTGGAGAGGCTGGGTTTGTTTTTCCTGGGGCAGAGGGGGGGTGAGTAGGGGGAACTGAGACAGAGACAAGATTATGAGGGGCATAGATAGTGTAGGTAGTAAAAAACGTTTCCCCATAGCAGAGGTGCCCGAAAGCAGAGGGAGTAGGTTTGGGCAAAGGGGAAGGAGGTGTAGAGGGGATCTGAGGAAGAATATTTTCAGGCAGGGGATGGTTGAAATCTGGAACGCACTGCCTGAGGGGGTGGTGGAGGCAGAGACTCCCACGACATTTAATAAGTATCTGGACGAACACTTAATCATCTCGAGGAACACATCAGTCACCAAGGCTTAGAAGGCTTTTGGACCCAGCCAGTAAATAAGATGACTGTGCGTAGGTACAAGGCATTGACAAGATGGGCCGAAGGGCCTTCTTCTGTGCTGTATGACTCCATGAGAGTCTAGACTTGCAACCTTCTTGTTACTGGTGTTCAACAATCTTAGAACGTGGAACAGTACAGCACAGGAACAGGCCCTTCGGCCCGCGATGTCTGTGCCAACCATGATGAGAGTTAAACTAATCCCTTCTGCCTGCACAAAATCCATATCCTTCCGTTCCCCGCCTGTTCATGTGCCTGTCTAAACGCCTCTTAAACACCACTGTCGTATCTGCTTCCCCTGGCGGACCATTCCAAACACCTACCATATTCTGTGTAAAATAGCCCCGCACATCTCCTTTAAAGTTTTCCCCTCTCACCTTAAAGCGATGCCCCCTCGTACTTGACACTTACAAACACTATTTCCAACCTCCAGATCACAGGCACTCTGATCGCCAGGGTCTCCCCCGCGCCCCTCCCCCAAGTGATCGCTCCCCAAATCACATGAATTCCATCCGTCTGAAGGTACGGCCAGCAACTCCCAAGAAAAATGCAGGGAGAAACAGCGGCCACTGGACACGACCTTCTTCCTCCCCACTCGATCAGACCACTCGAATTCAGCAGGCTAATGGCCTAAGTTTAATGGGTGATCTGATTGAAGTTTTCAAGTTACTGAGAGGAACTGCTAATTTTTACTCAGTGGGCATCGCCAACCTTTCAGGAGTGTGAAAGTACCTCCCCACCCAGAGGAGTCACAGCGCCATAGAGTTATACAGCAGAGAAACAGGCCCTTCAGCCCTACTCGTCCATGACAACCAAGCTGCCTACCTGAGCTAGCCCCATTTGCCTGCATTTGGCCCGTATCGATTTTGAGAGGCCTAGACAGGGTAGACTATCAGAGTCTTTCCCCCAGGGTGGAAATGTCAAATACTAGAGGGCGTACGTTTAAGGTGAGAGGCGGAAAGTTTAAAGGAGATTTACGAGGCAATTTCTTTTACGCAGAGAGTGGTGGGTGCCTGGGACGGTTGCCAGGGAAGGTGGTGGAATCAGATACGATAGTGGTGTTTAAGAGGCATTTATTCAGGTACATTAATATGGAGGGAGATGGATCATGTGCAGGCAGAAGGGATTAGTTTAATTCGACCGTGTTCAGCACAGACGTGGTGGGCCGAAGGGCCTGTTCCTGTGCTGTACTGTTTTATGTTTTATTTTGTACAGAGGTGTGTTTGGACACTTGACTGTTCTTCCACGGAGAAAGGATGAGGCAGATACCGTTCCAGCTTTAAGGGAAGGAGGAGGACAGGCATGATTATTTTCACCAGGTCATCCAGGGTGATGTCAGGAAGAAACCTTGCCCAAAAGTAGTGAAAATTGGAACAGTGTCCATCAAAGAGGGGGCAATAACGATTACTCGATGGGGACACTGGCTGGTTGAATCTTCCTTTGGTTCCATGGCTCTGGACTCATAGAGCACAGGGAACAAGAGTGGACATAGAACATAGAACAGTACAGCACAGGAACAGGCCCTTTGGCCCACAATGTTGTGCCAAACCAATTACATTAGTAATAAAATGCCCAACTAAACTAATCCCTTCTGCCTACACAATGTCCATATCCAACCATTTCCCTCACATCCATGTGCCTATCTAAGAGCTCCTTGAATGTCCCTATCGTATCTGCCTCCACCAACACCCCTGGCAGCACATTCCAGGCACCCGTGTAAAAAACTTGCCCTGCACATCTCCTTTGAACTTACCCCCTATCACCTTAAATGCAAGTCCTCTGGTATTAGACATTTCTACCCTGGTGAAGAGATACTGGCTGTCTATGACCTCATCCAGGTCATTTCTATACATCACAAACAGCAGAGGTCCCAGTACGGATCCCTGATGAACACCACTAGTCACAGACCTCAATCCAGAATAAGTCCCATCGACCACTACCCTTTGTCTTCTACGGGCAAGCCAGTTCTGAATCCAAACGGCCAATTCACCGTGGATCCCATGCATCTTAATCTTCTGGATGAGCCTCCCATGAGGGACCTTGTTAAAAGCCTTACTAAAATCCATGTAGACTAGATCCACAGCTCTACCTTCATCAATCACCCTCTTTACCTCGTTAAAATACTCAATCAAGTTAGTAAGGTATGACTTGCCCTGCACAAAGCCATGCTGACTGTCCCTAGTTAGGCTACGGTTTACCAAATGCTCAAATTCTATCCCTATGAATCCTCTCCAGTAACTTCTCCACCACTGACGTGAGACTCACTGGTCTATGGTTACCAGAATTATCCCTGTTTCCCTTCTTGAATAATGGGACAACATTAGCTTCTTGCCAGTCCCCTGGGACCTCCGCTGTGGCTAGAGAGGACATGAAGGTATCAGTCAAGGCCCCAGCAATCTCATCTCTTGCCTCTCAATAACCTGGGGCATATCCCATTGAGCCCTGGGGACATCCACCTTAATGCTCTTTAAGAGACCCAACACTACGTCCTCCTCTATCTCGAAATGCCCGAGTATATTAGCGTGCTCCACACTGATCTCCCTATCCTCCACATCCTTCTCCTTGGTAAATACTGATGCAAAGTACTCATTAAGGACCTCACTCACCTCCTCCACTTCCAAGCACATGTTCCCTCCTTTATCCTTGAGTGGCCCTACCCTCTCCCTAGTTATCCTCTTGCTCTTGATGTATGTATAGAATGCCTTGGGATTCTCTTTAATCCTACTCGCCAAGGACTTTTCATGGCTCCTCCTGGCTTTCCTAATTCCCTTCTTGAGTTCCTTTCCGGCTTCCTTATAATCCTCAAGGGTTCTGTTTGATCCTAGCTTCTTAAGCTTTATATACTTTTCTTTTTTCTTCTTGACTAAATTCACCACCTCTCTCGACATCCAAGGTTCTCTTACCTTGACATCCTTGTCCTTCCCTCTGACTGGAACATCCCTGTCCTGTACTCTGTGCAGTTGGTCTTTAAGCACCCTCCACATGTCAGAGGTGGACTTGCCCAAAAACAGCTGTTCCCAATTAATTCTCCCTAGTTCCTGCCTAATGCTCCCGTAATTTGCCCTGCTCCAATTTAATACTCTCCCACAAGGTCCATACTTATCCTTATCTATAGCTATCTTTAAACTTGAGGAGTTGTGGTCACTGTTCCCCAACTGTCCTCCCACTGGAAGTTCAGTCACCTGACCGGTCATTTCCCAACGCCAGGTCCAGTACAGTCTCTCCTCTCGTTGGACTATCTACATGTTGATTTAAGAAACCCTTCTGGATGCACCTAACAAATTCTTCCCCGTCTCAACCTCTTGCAGTAAGGAGGTCCCAGTTTATATTAGGGAAGTTGAAGTCCTCCACGACAACAACCCCATTAGTTTTACAACCTTTCCCTAATCTGCCTGCATATCTGTTCCTCAATGTCCCAGTGGCTACTGGGGGGTCTGTAGTATAATCCCATCAGAGTGATTGCACCTTTCTTATTTTTGAGTTCTACCCATATAGACTCAGCCCTCCATTATGCCCCCTCTGAGTGCAGCTGTGATATTGTCCCTGATTAGCAGAGCAACTCCCCCCCCCACCCTTTTACCTCCCTATCTATCCCTTCTAAAACATCAAAACCCTGGAACATGAAGCATCCAGTCCTGTCCCTCTCTCAACCAAGCTTCTGCAATGGCCACAACATCACAGTCCCATGTACTGATCTATGCTCTAAGTTCATCACCCTTACTCCCAGCATTCAAATACACTTCAAACTCTCCGTCCCATCATGTCTATTACTTTGCTCCTGCCTGTGTTTACTGGCCCTGACATCTCCCTTCCTCTCAATCCCTCCACTTTCTGACTCGGCGCTCTGGTTCCCATCCCTCTGCCAAACTAGTTTAAACCCTCCCGAGTAGCACTAGAGAATCTCCCAGCCAGGATATTGGTTCCCCGTCCTGTTGAGGTGCAGCCCGTCTTTCTTGTACAGGTCACTCCTGCCCCAGAAGAGGTTCTAATGATCCAAGAGCCTGAAACCCTGCCCCCTGCATCAGTACCTCAGCCATCATCCTATTCCTGTAGTAACAGCCCAAGTTTGTCCAACCTTTCCTTATAGCTCATACCCTCTAATCCTGGTGAACCTCTTCTGCACCCTCCAAAGCCTCCACATCCTTCCAGTAATGGAGCGACCAGAACTGCACGCAAGTACTCCGTGCGATCTAATCAAAGTTTTCTACAGCTGCAACGTGACTTCCTGACTCTTACACTCAATGCCCTAACCGATGAAGGCATGCATGCCGTACGTCTTCTTTACATTCTTGCATGGCCACTTTCAGGGAGCTGTGGACTTGGGCCCAAAGATCCCTCTGTACATCAAATCCCTGTCCACGTTGAACTCAGAGTGCTTCTTCTGCCTCTTGGTAATATGTTTTCAAGATCGTGAGAAGGTGGGATTACAAGGCAGTGTCCCTCTCCCACACTGGGAGAGTCCCCGCTCTGACGGAATCGCAATTCTCTGAGTGAGCTGCATGGGTGCATTTAACATCAGAGGAGCGAGGGCAGCACGGGTGTTGAAGGAGTGACGTAAATGGAGAGGCTCGCCTGTCTGTCAAAGAGCCAACTGACAACTGTTCTCAACAGAACAAGTTAAGCACAAAATAATGTTTCACTCTGAATCCTTGACTTCCCCTTTGGCCTACACAGATGTACTCCAGGTAATTGTTTCCTGGATTCTAAGAAACATGAGCAGGAACAAGCCCTGGGCCCTTGGGCCTGTTCTGCCATGGATTAGGATCTTGGCCGACTTTTTCCCTCAGCACCATTGAATTGAATTGGTTTATTATTGTCACTTGTACCCAGATACAGTATTGAATTGGTTTATTATTGTCACTTGTACCCAGATACAGTGAAAAACTTGTCTTGCATACCGTTCGTACAGATCAATTCATTACATTGAGGTAGTACAAGGTAAAACAATAACAGAATGCAGAATAAAGTGTTACAGTTACAGAGAAAGTGCAGTGCAGGCAGACAATAAGGTGCAAGGCCATAACGAGATAGATAGTCCATCTTATCGTACTAGGGAACCGTTCAATAGTCTTCTAACAGCAGGATAGAAGCTGTCCTTGAGCCTGGTGGTGCGTGCTTTCAGGCTTTTGTATCTTCTGCCCGATGGGACGGGGGAGAAGAGCGAATGTCCAGGGTGGGTGGGGTCTTTGATTATGTTGGCTGTTGGAAGCATATCCCAAACACATGCTGGTCAACTGGTTACAGTGAAGGCAAAAAGAATTCAAAGGGTAGCTGATGGGTATATTAGAGGAGTATGTTGTGAGGGATTTTAGATGGCTTTCTCCCTCAGCACCTGCAGTAATTTCTCATCCCCTGATTCCCCTAACACCCAGAAATCTATCATTCGCTGTCTCGAATGAGTTTAATGACTTACAGCCCTCCAGGGCAGAGAATTCCAGTGATTCATCACCCCCCTGAGTGAAAATATTTCTCCTTGTCTCAGTGCTAAATGGCCCCTCCCCATGTTTTAAGACTGAGCCCTGGTTCCAGATTCCTCAGCCAGGGGGGAGCCTTCTCCTTATATCCAATCCGTGAGACACTGTAGGTGTCAATGGGATCTCTTATTCTTATAAGCAGGCCGAGACTACTCATAGAACATACACAAAACAGTACAGCACAGGAAAAGGCCCTTCGGCCCACCATGTCTGTGCCGACTGTGATGCCAAATTAAACTAATCCCTTCTGCCTGCACATGATCTCTATCCCTCCACTCCCTGCATATTCATGGGTCTATCTAAATGCCTCTTAAACACCACTATCGTATCTGCCTCCACCACCACCCCTGGCAGCCCGTTCCAGGCACCCACCCCTCTCTGTGCAAAAAACATTCCCTTTAAACTCCTCTCACCTTAAATGCATGTCCTCTAGCACTTTATATTTCTGACTGACTGTCTGACCTATCTGTGCCTCTCATAAATTTATAAACTCACCTCTGACTCCGACGCTCCAGAGAAAACAACCCGAGTTTGTCCAACCTCTCCTTGTAGCTAATACGCTCTAAGCCAGGCAGCATCCTGGTGAACCTCTTCTGCACCCTCTCCAAGGCCTCCACATCCTTCCTGTAATGGGGCGACCAGAACTGCACACAATACTCCAAATGCAGCCAAACCAAAGTTTTATACAGCTGCAACATGTCTTCCTTACTCAACGCCCCATCTAATGAAGGCAAGCATGCCGTACACCTCCTTTACCACCATATCTACTTGCATGACCACTTTCTGGGAGCTATGTTCTTGGACCCCAAGATCCCTTTGTATATCAGTGCTATCAGAGGTTCCTGCCATTAACTGTACACTTTCCCTTACATTAGACCTCCCAAAGTGCAACACCTCACACTTGCTCAGATTAAACTTCATCTGCCATTTCTCCACCCATCTCTGTAGCTGATCTGTATCCTGCTACATCCTCTGACAGCCCTCTACACTGTCCACAACTTCACCAAGCTTTGTGCCATCTGCAAACTTACTAACCTACATTTTTATCCAATGTAGATGGGCGGGTTAGTAAGTTTGTCGATCCCTCTGTCAACTCAATCCCTTCTCACACAGTAAACCTGCCATCCCTGTAGCCAAGTCGCGTGAATATTGGCCACAGCCACCCTTTGGCAAGTATATCCTGAGACCAAAACTGGACACAATACACCGAGTGTGATCTCACCAAGTTTCTATCTCATTATGTAATAAATGCTGAAAATGCTGGAAACACTCAGCAGGTCAGGCAGTGTCCGTGGAGAGAGAAAGAAGATTAATGTTTCAGGTGAAAATCCTTCATCAGAAACTGATATGGTTATCCAAGCCTCTCTCTCTCATCCACACCGTTGTGTCTCTGACTCCGTGCCTTTCATCTACGCACACCTCACCAATGCGTAGAAAGAAACATCTCCACTTCCTTTCCATTCTCAACAATGAACCACTCTTTGAGGTGTAATCACTGTTGTAAAGTTGCAACTGTGGCAAGCAAATATGTGCACAGAAAGCTCCCATGAGCAGTAAAGGGATATTAAATGGATGATTTAATAGGACGGGGGATAAATCTTGGGCAGTTTCTTAGGTTAAAGCTTGTGCTTTTCTTCTAGAACTACGTCTTGGGTGATTTTAGGTTCACCTGGAAGGGTAGCTGGGGTCTTGGTTTAGGATATAGAACATAGAACAGTACAGCACAGGAACAGGCCCTTCGGCCCACCGTGTTTGTACTGGTTTAATGGCTCATCCAAGAGAAGCAACCATCAAAGTCGAGTTTATTGTCATCTGCACAAGTACATGTGCGCACAGGTGCAATGAAAAACTTACTTGCAGCAGCATCACAGGCACAGAGCATCATTCACAAGAAAGACATAAACTAAACATAACTTAACATAAACTAAACACAAACTAAACATAAACTAAACACAACACACCAACACAGCTCACACTCAATGCAGCATGAGGACATTAGTTTCAGGTTGTTTGTTCAACCTCTGGGGTTGGAATTGACACACTGACCTTCTGAATACCCAGTGCTGGGAGGAGTGTGATTCTTGGCTGCCTTTGTAATGACTGAGCCCTGCCTTGAGAGTGAAGGTTACCAACTCAACTGGGACTGCCGTTGGATTCTCTCCTCCTGCTCATAACCCTCAGTATGGAGGGCAGGTTTTGTCATCTGTGAACACAGGACAATGGTAGCAGGAGTAGGCCACCAGTTGAGCCTACCTGTCCTTTCAATGTGGTCATGGCTGACCTATCCCAGGCCGCATCCCTTCCTTTGGTCTGGTTCCCCACAGCCCTGAATTATCCGATTTTGCAAATATGTATCTATCTCTTTAAATACCCCCAATGATCTCACCTCCTCCATACGTCCAAAGGTTCACCACCCTCGGTGAGAAGTTCTTACACAGCTCAGTTTTAAATGACCGCCACCTAATCTTGTAACTGGAATCATAGAAATGGACAGCACAGAAACAGGCTCTTCGGCCCACCTCGCCCATGCTGACCACGATCCCTATCTATGCTAATCCCATTTGCCCGCATTAGGCCTGTATCCCTCTACACCTCTCCCGTCCAAATGCCTTTTAGCCATTGTAATTGCATCCACCTCTACTGCCTCCTCTGGCAGCTCGTTCCATGTACCCACCACCGTCTGGGTGAAAAACATAGCCCTCAGATCTCCTTTAAATTTGCTCTGCCCAGGACCACAAGAAACTGCAGAGAGTTGTAGACACAGCCCAGCGCGTCATGGAAACCAGCCTCCCCTCCGTGGACTGTCTTTACCTCTCGCTGCCTTGGTGAAGCAGCCGGCATAATCAAAGACCCCACCCACCTGGGTCATTCTCTCTTCTCCCCTCTCCCATCAAGCAAAAGATACGGGAGCCTGAGGGCACGTACCACCAGAAGGACAGCTTCTATCCCACAGTGATAAGACTATTGAACGGTTTCCTTATACGATGAGATGGACTCTTGACCTCACAATCTACCTTGTTGTGACCTTGCACATTGTCTATCTGCACTGCACTTCCCTGCAGCTGTGACACTTTACTCTGTACTGTTACTGTTTTTACCTGTACTACCTCAATGCACTCTGTACCAACTCAATGTAACTACACTGTGCAATGAATTGACCTGTACGATCGGTATGCAAGACAAGTTTTTCACTGTACCTCGGTACAAGTGACAATAATAAACCAATTCCGATACCAAAATTTCTCCCCTCTCATCTTAACCTCATGCCTTCTAGTTTTAGATGCTTCTGCCCTGGGAGAAAGACTCCAACTCTCCATCTTATCTATGCCCCTCATAATCTTATAAAGATCTATAAGGTCACCCCTCAGTCACCAACGTTCCAGTGAGAATAAATCCAGTCTATCCAACCTGTCCCTATAACTACACCCTCCGTTCAAGAAAACATTCTGGTGAATCTCTTCTGCACTCTCTCTATTGCTACCACTTCCTTCCCGTAGTGTGGTGACCAGAACCGAACACTACTCTAAGTGCGATCTAGCCCATGTTTTGTACAACTACAGCATGATATTCCAACTCTTACACTCAATGCCTTGGCCTGTAAAGTATACCAAATGCCTTCTTCACTGTCATATCCACCTGTGTTACTAATTTCAGCAAGCTATGGATTTTCAGCCCAAGGCCCCTCTGTTCATTCAGTGCTCCAAAAACCAAAAAAACTAACCAGTATAACGATCACCGTGGAGCAACACACAAAATGCTGGAGGAACTCAGCGGGTCAGGCAGCATCTGTGGAGAGAAATGGACAGTAGCCGTTTCGGATCGAGACCCTTCATCTGGTCTGAAATATAGAGGGGAGCTAGCCGGTAGAAAGTGAGAGGGAGGGGTGGAACAAGGGCTGGCAGGTGACAGGTGGATCCAGGTGAGGAGGGGTGATGGGCAGATGGGGAAGGGAAGGGCGGAAGTAGCAAGCGAGGCTGGGAGGTGAGGGGTGGAGGTGACAGAGGGCCTCAGATGGTGGAATCTGATAGGAGAGGGAGGTGGAGCATGGAACCAAATAAGGGAGGTGGGGAGGGCGGAGGGGAGTAGTCGGTGAAGGGAGGTGCGTGTGGGTGATGGGGAGGGTGAAGGAGGGGAAAGAGACATGGTGATGGGGGAACAGGTAGATCAGGAGGAGAGAGGAAAGGGACAAATGAGGATCAGTTACCGGAAGTTGGAGACTTCAATGTTCATACCATTGGGTAGTAGGACCTAACTTCTCCATTCCTTCGCCACCTCTTTATACCAGCCACCTCCCCTCCATCTTTCAGTCCAGAAGAAGGGTCTGGACCTGAAACGTCGACTGTCCACTTCCATCCACAGATGCTGCCTGACCCGCTGAGTTCCTCCAGTGTGCGTTGATCCAGATTTCCAGCATCTGCAGTCTCTTGTGTCTCCATAAGAATCACTCTGGTCAAATTTATCATCAGTTCTCTACCTTTGCACTTGAACACCCCCTGTTCATGCAAGTATAAATGCGACAAGACACAAATTAAGTTTACTTAGTTCTGCTCTCTTAATTGGGTGAGTGTATTGTCATCAGTAAGTACACCTACCAACGACATTTTCAAATATTTCTTTGCAGCGCAGAAGGAGGCCACTCAGCCCATCGAGTCTAACCCAGCTGTCAGACCAATCCAATCAATCCCTTTCTCCAATTTATTTCCTTGGAACCTACTCTGTTATAGATGTCAGGATACATCCTGGGTGTTCGGTGAGCCAGACGCTCATCTGAACCAGCCATAGAAATACTTTGACTCCAAGAGCAGGTCATAGAACAGAGGTCAGTACAGCACAGGAACAGGCCCTTCAGCCCACAATGTTGTAAATTGGTCAATTGGTTTATTATTGTCACATGTACCAAGGTACAGTGAAAAACTTTGTTTTGCATGCCATCCATGCAGATCACTTTATCACATCAATGCATTGAGGTAGTACAAGGGAAAACCAATAACAGAATACAGAATAAAGTGTCACAGTGACAGAGAAAATGCAGTGCAGGCAGACAATAAGGTGCAAGGTCATAACGAGGTAGATTGTGAGGTCAAGAGTCCATCTTATCATGCAGTAGTCTTATAACAGCAGGATAGAAGCTGTCCTTGAGCCTGGTGGGACGTGCTTTCAGGCTTTTCTATCTTCTGCCCGATGGGAGAGGAGAGAAGAGAGAATGACCTGGGTGGGTGGGGTCTTTGATTGCACTGGCTGCTTCGCCAAGGCAGCGAGAGGTAAAGACAGAGTCCGTGGAGGGGAGGCTGGTTTCCGTGATGTGCTGGGCTGTGTCCACAACTCTCTGCAGTTTCTTGTGGTCCCGGGCAGAGCAGTTGCCGTACCAAGCTGCAGTTTCTTGCGATCACCGATCTAATTAAGCTAATGATGCCGAATTATACTGATCCCTTCTGCCTGCACATGGTCCATATCCCTCCATTCCCTGAAGATTCAAGTTCCGATCTAAGACCCTCTTGAACGCCTCTATCATATCTGCCTCCACCACCACTGGCAGCCCGTTCCAGGTACCTACCACACTTTGTGTAAAAGGACTTGCCCTGCACACCTCCTTTGAACTTTTGCCACTCTCACCTTCAGAGGTTGGGTGTCCTGTGGTGAGTAACTCACCTCCTGACACCCCAAAGCCTTTCCAATATCTCCAAGGCAGGTCCGGAGTGTGATGGGATGCTCTCTACTTGCCTGCACAAGTTCAATGCCATTCAGGACTCAGCAGCCCCTCACCTCCCCCTCTAAACGTTCACTGCCCCCGTCACTGGTACGCAGTGCCTGCAGTGTGCACCATGAGGAAAATGCACCACAATTACATGCCCAGGCTACTCCGACAGCGCCTCCCTAACCCTTGACAAAGGCAGAGGTTCCATGGACCACCACCACCTGCAGGTTCCCCCTCCACGTCCCACACTGCCCTGATTTGCAAAACTCACCCTCTTCCTTCATCGTCACTGGGTCTAAGTCCCTCCCCAACAGTACAGTGGGAGCACCTTCACCAGAAGGACTGCAGTGGTTCTAGATGACAGCTCACCACTGGCTTCTTAAGGCAACTTTCCTTTTACTTATTAGTCCATGGGATGTGGGTGACATTGGAAATGGGTGGCATTCATTGTCCATCACTACATTCCCCTAAATTGAGGAACCAGTTTAACATCAACCAGATTGGTGAGTTTGGAGTCACACGCAGGCCAGACTACATAACAGATTTGCTTCCCTGAAAACTGTTCTCTTTGGGGAGGAGGAGGATGAGAGGTGACTTGATAGAGGTGCACAAGATGATAAGAAGCATAGATCGAGTGGACAGTCAGAGACTTTTTCCCAGGGCGACAATGGCTGACACGAGGGGGCATAATTTTAAGGTGATTGGAGCAAGGTATAAGGGGTACGTTTTTTACACAGAGAGTGGTGGGTGCGTGGAACGCACTGCCTGCAGAGGTTGTGGGGGCAGCTTCATTAGAGACACTTAAGACACTCTTAGATAGACACATGAATGATAGAAAAATAGGGGGCCATGTAGGAGGGAAGGGTTAGATAGATCTTAGAGCAGGATAAAATGTTGGCACAACATTGTGGGCTGAAGGGCCTGTACTGTGCTGTAGTGTTCTATGTTCTGAAATCAGCTGCCTTCTTGAAGGTCTTTATTTTGTTGGTTTTGAGGTTACCGTCACTGAGACTAGCTGTTCTTTCAGTTCCAGACCAACGTAGGGAGTTGGGTCTTAGTTCCCCAGCTGCAATGGTGGAATTTGAACTTGGATCAATGGTCCAGACATTTGCATGGGATCCACGGTGACTTGGCCATTTGGATTCAGCACTGGCTTGCCTGCTCAAGACACAGGGTAGTGGTAGAAGGGTGTTATCCTGGCTGGAGGTCTGTGAGCAGTGGTGTTCCACAGGGAGCGGTGCTGAGCATGGGGTGTTTATGATATATATATATATATATATATATATATCTCAATGACTTGCATGAAAATGTAGATGGATGGGTTAGTAAGTCTGCAGATGTCACAAAGATGTGGATGGTGAAGAAGGTTCTCAAAGGATACAGCGAGATACAGATCAGTTGCAGACATGGGCGGAGAAATGGCAGATGGAGTTTAATTCAGGCAAGTGTGCGGTGTTGCATTTTGGAAGGTCTAATGTAAAGGGAGAGTATACAGTTAATGGCAAGAGCTTTAACAGTGTTGGTGTACAGAGGGACTTTGAGGTCCAAGTCCATAGCTCCCTGAAAGTGTCTGCACAGGTTGATCAGGTGGTAAAGGAGGCGCACACATGCTTGCCTTTACCACCTGATCAAGAGTGTCTTCCTTACTCTTATATTCAAGGGGCACTGAGTATAAGAGTAAGGAAGTCACGTTGCTTCTATGTAAAACTTTGGTTCGGCGGCACTTGGAGTATTGTGTCCAGTTCTGGTCGCCCCATGACAGGAAGGATGTGGAGGCTTTGGAAAGAGTGCAGAAGAGGTTTACCAGGATGCTGCCTGGATTAGAGGGCACGTGCTATAAGGAGAGGTTGGGTGAACTTGGATTGTTTTCTCTGGAGCGTTAGAAGCTGAGGGGAGGCCTGACAGAAGTGTCGGATCTGGTTATTTTCGAATCCGCAGGTTCTCTCAGGAGTCCAAGAGTGAGTTGAAAACATCGTGGTGCTTCACAAAGTTTTATTGGAAAAATTTAAAACAAAGAAACAGTGACAGAGCACATGGCGCTCACTTTACTGCGAGGGGATGAGCCGAGACAAAGGAACTAAAGTGAGCCAGTGGTGGGGGGAGAGAGCAAGAGAGAGACAGAGGCAAGAGAGATATAGAGGCAAGAGAGAGATTAACAAAAAACAACACCTCTTATACCTGAGATAAGAGGTACTCCTTAGCTAACGATAGTCCAATCAGAAAACCTATTAGATACCTGTGGCAAATCCAACCAATGAGAAAACACGTATTCGCCTGATGGATGAACCAATAAGCTAAGAAGCGGTTATACCTTGTACAACCACTTGAGGTGTATTAAACACTATTCATGTTGAAAATCGACTTAAGACAGTTGAATCCAACAGAAGTTTATAAAATATTGAGAGGCATAGATAGGGTGGACAGTCAAGATGTCAAATAGTAGAGGACATGCACGTAGGGCAAGAGGGAAAAGTTTAAAGGGGGTGTGTGGGGCAATTTTTTTACACAGAGAGTGGTGGGTGCCTGGAACGGGCTGCCAGGGTTGGTGATGGAAGCAGGGACGATAATAGTGGTGTTTAAGAGGCTGTTAGATAGACACATGAATATGCAGGGAATGGAGGGAGATGGATCGTGTGCAGGCAGAAGAGATTAGTTTAATTTGGCATCATGGTCGGCACAGACATGGTGGGCCGAAGGGCCTGTTCCTGTGCTGTACTGTTCTGTGTTCTAAGGCCGGCAGCGGTTCCAGTACGTCAGCCACGACATCACCAGACCCTGGGATGGGAAATGAGTGTCGACCTTCCCAGTGTCTCCCTCATCCCGAGAAATGAAATGAACATTTGTCATCGATCTCATGCTGCCTCGGAGGGAATGATGGCGTGCTGGATTAAGTGGGAGAGTTGAAGGAAGTTGGACTGGGTCTTTGGCCAAGTGAGGTTGACAAGAGTTGTCAGAGTTTACTATGGAAAGACGTAGGATTGGAGAACATTACAACACAGGCAAAGGCCATTCAGTCCACCTGTCCCTGTCTGGCTCATTCTCTACGTTCTTCAGTATTCCTCTTTTTCAATCATTTACTATGTCTCTGTCACAACGATAGGTGTGATAGAAAATTCTACTTTCTATCCATCCTCTATGTGAGAACACTTGATCTAACCTCTTCCTCACTGAATATTCTTTTGAAGGAATTATCTACCTCTCCTTGCCTTCCCATCACCCAATGAAATTATCTTCCTTCAAAATCTCTATTGGCAACACTCTGTAAGCCAATAAGGGAGGTAGGTCTCAGACAGAGGTCTCAGTAAACAGTCCATGAATTACCTCATTCTAGGAAGGATGTGGAAGCGTTGGTGCAGAGGAGATTTACCAGGATGCTGCCTGGTTTAGAGAGTGTGCATTATGAGGAGAGACTAAGGGATCTAAGGCTTTATGCTTTGCAGAGAAGGAGGATGAGAGGAGACATGACAGAGATGTACAAAATATTAAGAGGAATAGATAGAGTGGACAGCCAGCGCCTCTTTCCCAGGGCACCAATGCTCAATACAAGAGGGCGTGGCTTTAAAGTAATGGGTGGAAAGTTCAAGGGAGGTATCAGAGGAAGGTTTTCTACCCAGAGAGTGGTTGGGGCATGGAATGTGCTGCCTGGGACGGTGGTGGTTGGTCAAATTCAAGAGATTACTAGATAAGCTTATGGAGGAATTTAAAATAGAGGGGTATGTGGGAGGAAGGGGTTAGATAGTCTTAGGCAAGGTTTAAAGGTCGGCACAACATTGTGGGCCGAAGGGCCTGTATTGTGCTGAACTGTTCTATGTTCTAATTAGCAACCAGAGGCAGTAGAAACATGAACAAAAACTATGGCGTCTTCTCCCGGTAAGAGCAGGATAAAATCAGTCCCGGAAGCTTACATCAGTGGGGTCACCAGGCTTAATTGAAAGGGCAGTTACCCAATTCTCGACACTCTGGTTAGCAATGAAGGACAATTCACAAGGGCAATTAAGGATGGGCAGTTAAATGCTGGCACAGCCCACAAAGCCCACACCCCTTGAATGAATCTGTAAAAGAATAGTGTAGTCATTGCTTTTGCTCATCGAGAACTGCTCCTCAGTAGCCTCGATCTGCCTTGAATACATGTGTCAGACCTCCTCCAGTGTAAGTGTTCTAACCTCTCACATCTAGTCAGTAAACCGTATCCAGGGGGGATATTCTGCACCATCTGAGGGGAGGTGGTGGAAGCAGATATGATGTTTAAGAGCCATGTAGACAGGAAAAGGCAGGCAGATGGGATTAGTTTAAATTGGCATCATGGTCAGCACCAACATTCTGGGCTGAAGGGCCTGTTCCTGTGCTGTACTGTTAAGATAAGATATTTTTATTAGTCACATGTACATCGAAACACACAGTGAAATGCATCTTCTGCGTAGAATGTTCAGGGGGCAGCCCACAAGTGTCGCCACGCTTCCGTCACCAACATAGTATGCCCACAACTTCCTAACCCGTACATCTTTAGAATGTGGGAGGAAACCGGAGCACCCAGAGGAAACTCAAGCAGACATGGGGAGAACGTACAAACTCCTTACAGGCAGCAGCCGGAACTGGACCCGGGTCACTGGCGCTGTAATAGCGTTACGCTAACTGCTACACTACCGTGCCTGTTCTACGTTCTATCTCATTTATAAGCTTCTATTGAATCCATAACCTCACAGAAACAGGAGGAGGCCACGCATCCCCTCAAGACCATTCTGTCCCACAGTAGTTCCAACACCATGACCTATGGCCTTCTTTGATTGAACTGTACACCTAGATAGGCCGTGACTGTCCAACTGACAGTGGTCGGAAAACCAGAGAGACTCAGGGGCTGATGGCCTGGCCTTTGTTAAAAAATTAATTGAAAAGGCAAACATAATCAATGTCAAAATAATAAACACTCTACCCACTCCTTATATTTATTAAATGCATACTTGTGTTCAAAGAGCAAATATAAATTAAGCACAGAAAAATAACTTGGCATCGGGCCCAGAAATTGTGCTGCAGCTTCACAGCTCCAGTGTTCCGACTTCAAATCCGAACCTTCAGCACGGCGTGGAGTGTGCTCGATCCCCCTGTGACCACGTGGTTTTCCCCCCCCGGGTGCTCCGGTTTCCTCCCACATCCCAAAGATGTGAGGGCAGGTTAACTGGCCGCTGTAAATCGCCCCTGGTACGTAGGTGAGGGGTAGGAGTTAATGGAAATGTGGGGAGAATAGATTACAGGGGAAGTTTGTGCAGGAATGGGATTGAACAATCTGCTGGAGGAACTCAGCAGGTCGTGAGCTGGTATGGACTCAGTGGGCCGAATGGCCTTCTTCTTTGTTGTAAGGAAATAGGAACGGTAGGATGCCAGAGCCAATTTTTGCCTCAAGACACAAGACTGAGGTTTCTATTCAAATTTTTCAAATCGATAGAGAACGACTCTAATTTGTACCATCTTAACCTGAAGAGGCATCACAAAGTGTTTCACTTATCCTTAAAGTTCTCTGGCCAGGAAGTACACACAGGCAACTTGTGCACAGGAAGCTCCCATAAACATCAATGAAATGATGACGGGAATTTTGTTTTGTGATGTTGGCTGAGGGTGGCACTGTGGTGTGGATAGTAAAGCCATTGCCTCGCAGCTCCAGTGACCCAGGTTCGATCCTGACCTCTGGCGCTGTCTGTGTGGAGTTTGCACATCTTCCCTGTGACCGCGTGTGTTCCCCACACCCCCCCACCACCCCCCCCCCAGCCCCCCCCCTCCCAGGATGCTCTGGTTTCCTCCCACATCCCAAAGACGTGTGGGCCGGTGGGTTAGTTGGCCGCTGTAAACTCGTGTGTGGCTGAGGGGTAGAATCTGGGCGGAGTTAAGAGTCATGGAATCATACAGTACAGAAACAGGCCCTTCGGCCCCACTGGTCCATGCCAACCATCATCCAAGCTATCCCATTTGGTCCATAACCTTCTAAATCTTTCCTAGTGATGTACCTGTCCAAGAGTCTTCTAAAAGTTGATATTGTACCTGCCTCAACCACTTCCTCTGGAAGCTCGTTCCACACACATACCACCCTCTGTGTAAAAGGTTGCCCCTCAAGTTCCTATTAAATCTTTCCTCTCTCAGCTTAAACCTGTGCCCTCTGGTTCTTCATTCCCCAACCCTGGGAAAAAAACTGAGTGCATTCGCGCACTGAGTTGATGGGAATGTGGAGAGAAAGATGTTATGGGGAAAGTTATCGGGGCCATGGTTCTGTAAGTTGACAGAGACTCTTTGCCCTCCTCTGTAGCAGGGAAATAAGGAAAGTAATTTAGAACATAGAACATAGAACATTACAGCACAGTACAGGCCCTTCAGCCCACGATGTTGGGCCGACATTTTATCCCGCTCTAAGATCTATCTAACCCTTCCCTCCCACAGAGCCCCCCCCCATCACTCTATCATTCATGTGTCTAAGAATCACCTAAATATCCCTAATATATCTGCCCCCACAACTTCTGCCGGCAGTGCGTTCCACGCACCCACCACTCTCTGTGTAAAAAACTTACCCCTGATATCCCCCTTACACCTTCCTCCAATCAGCTTAAAATTACGTCCCCTCGTGTTAGCCATTATCGCCCTGGGAAAAAGTCTCTGACTGTCCACTCGACCTACGCCTCTTATCATCTTGTACACCTCTATCAAGTCACCTCTCATCCTCCGTCTCTCCAAAGAGAAAAGCCCCAGCTCGCTCAACCTATCCTCATAAGACGTGCTCTCCAATCCAGGCAGCATCCTGGTAAATCTCCTCTGCACCCTCCCTAAAGCTTCCACATCCTTCCTATAACGATGCAACCAGAGCTGAACACAACAATTTGAGAGAAATGTTGAGCGATCTCCCCCGCCCTTTTACGAGATAGCACAGTGGTGTTCGTAGAGGGACACACACCCACCTAGGATGGACCAGTGTGGCTTCAGTGTCACATCTCATCCATTGCCGTCACCTTCAGTGGAGGGTCGTCTGGATGCAGAGGGAGTGGAGCTTCAGACCGGACACAGAGTAGGGGTATGAGGAGGGCCACGGAAGAAAGACAGTGCGGTCGGTGATGGGATTCATGACGTGCTTGAGGGACAGGGTGCGAGGGATGGGAAAATACAAATGTGTTTATGTTGCGATGTTAAAATATTCGATTCCCCCTCACCTAATGCAGGGTTAAACGTGGAGTTGTAAGAGTGTGTAGTACAAACAAAATGACTCATTTTTGGGAAACAAACCAACCAGCTTATTTATCTTGTTTTGTTCTCACTCTCTTCCATCCATCCTGATTATGTTCTTCTCCCAACCCTCACCATCTCTTTCCTTTCCAACCTTCTGTAAATAAACTGAATGAAAACCTTTATCGTGTTCGACAGCTGTGTACAGAAATGCCACTGTAAGCCTCAGAGAGTTAACCAACATGTTTGCAAGATGTCAGAGCTGTCCGCCATTACCTTGTAAGTGAAAGAGCAATCCTCCTCTCTCTCCCCCCCTGAACCAATGTTTGTCGTGAAAAGCATGCCGAGAATATTTAATCCGTTTCCTCTGTGTTTCTGGAAGAAATTAATACTCAACCTTCTGTCTTGCAAGGGCAGAGCCTATCAAAGATGGAGCTACAATCCCCAACAAACACTGGCCTCTCAAAATGATCTGGCCCTGGTTAGAAATCTAAGGGCCATGTTTCAATCTGCTTTTACTGAGGAATGCCATTTACTCGTGACAGATCGGAGAAATACAGTTTAGATACTACTCAAGCCCAGTGCTAGTTCCACCATTGCACTGTGTATACAATATAATATTAATTTAAACTGGCTCTTGAATGCTTGACGATCAGACAATGATATTGGCTTACTGTTCAGTTTAGATAAATGAACGTTTTTGCAACACCATTTAAGTGGCTGATTTATGCTCTGTGCAAGACACTCAAGTTTAATGTGAGCTGCTATGGTACTGTGAAAGGTTCAGAAAGACCTTGTTTATGTACTCAGAGCTCTGTGGAGCTGTTGAAATGTAGTCACTCTTCTAAAAGTGGGGATGTAGCATCACGGCAAGATCCCACAGCCAGTCCTGTGATAATCTCCAGGTGGTGGGAGCTGAGGGGTGAATGCCAGGTCAGTGTACATCCAGCTGCTGTACGTCAAAGTCAAAGTCAAATTTATTGTCATCTGCACAAGTCCATGTGTGCACAGGTGCGATGAAAAACTTACTTGCAGCAGTATCACAGGCACAGAGCATCAGAGGCACAACATTCACAAGAAAAACATAATTTAAACATAAGTTAAACAATCTTTACAAGAACCCAGATCAAAATGAAAGTCGATTTTAATGCAAAGTGATCAAGGTGGTCACAGTGTTGCTATACTGAGGGAGTGATTAGGGTTGTGCAGGTTGGTTCAAGAACCGAATGGTTGAAAGGAAGTAGCTGTTCTTAAACCTGGTGGTGTGGGACTTCAGGCTTCTGTACCTCCTGCCTGATGGGAGCTGCAAGAAGATGGCACGGCCCGGATGGTGGGGATCTTTGATGATGGATGTTGCCTTCTTGAGGCAGCGCCTCCTGTAGATACTACCAGTGTGGGGAGGGATGTACCCGTGATGTATTGGGCAGAGTTCACTACTCTCTGCAGCTTCTTACATTCCTGCACATTTGAATTGCCGTCCCAGACCATGATGCAACCAGTCAGGACACTTTCAACAGCACATCTGTAGAAGACTGTTAGAGTGTTCGGTGACAAATCAAACCTCCTTAACCTCCTAAGAAAGTAAAGACACTGGCGCGTCTTCCTTGTGAGTGCACCTATGTGCTGGGCCCAGGACAGGTCATCCGATATGTTAATGACCAGGAGTATAATGTAATGCAGAGATCAGACATCCTGCCTTTAGCTTTCACAGAAGACAGTCCTGCAGTCCCGCTAACTCTGGTGTCAGAGTTGGAGCCCTGCTTGTGTGTAGCAGTCAGGCCTGTGTGATGTGGAGGGGAGGACACTTGCAGCTGATTCGGATGCAACGGTCTACATTCGAGAACCCGGTCTGACTGTGGTAGGTTTCTGGAGTCGTTAGTTGGGCTGAGGTTACACAGCCCTCCCTTGTGTGTACAATGCCCAAACACACACACCCTCAGCCCCCAGGCACACGCGGTGTCAGGAGGAGGAGGGCCAGGTCGACAGTGGGGCTCGGGGCCCAGGGTTTGTCAGCACGCAAACAGGCCCTTCGGCCCAACTGGTCCATGCTGACGGGGCGGGCAGCCTGATTAAACAGAGTGAGTACACCCAGAGCAGTAACAAAGGTCAGTCTCAGGAGCCGGAGCGGGAGAGGGATATGGGTGGCACAACAGCAAGTGTGAAGGGAGCAACAACAGGCGAGGGTGGGAGCAACAACAGGCGAGGGAGGGAGCAACAACAGGCGAGGGTGGGAGCAACAACAGGCGAGGTGGGAGCAACAACAGGTGAGGGAGGGAGCAGCAACAGGCGAGGGAGGGAGCAACAACAGGCGAGGGTGGGAGCAACAACAGGCGAGGTGGGAGCAACAACAGGCGAGGGAGGGAGCAGCAACAGGCGAGGGAGGGAGCAACAACAGGCGAGGGTGGGAGCAACAACAGGTGAGGTGGGAGCAACAACAGGCGAGGGTGGGAGCAACAACAGGCGAGGGAGGGAGCAACAACAGGCGAGGGTGGGAGCAACAACAGGCGAGGGAGGGAGCAACAACAGGCAAGAGAGGGAGCAACAACAGGCGAGGGAGGGAGCAACAACAGGCGAGGTGGGAGCAACAACAGGTAAGGTGGGAATAACTACAGGCGAGGGAAGGAGCAACAACAGGCGAGAGAGAGAGCAGCAACAGGTGAGGGAGGGAGCAACAACAGGCGAGGTGGGAATAACTACAGGCGAGGGAAGGAGCAACAACAGGCGAGAGAGAGAGCAGCAACAGGCGAGGGAGGGAGCAGCAACAGGTGGGGAGGCAGACAGTTGGACTCACTGGGGAACATACAGGAAGCAGAGGGTGTTGTGGACGGGGAGGTGGTCACACCGAGGTTTGATGAGTGACCACCAGGAGGGGAAGGCAGGCAGTGCAGGATTCTCCTGTGGCTGTTCCCCTCTCACACACGTGTACCGTTGGGGGGGAGTGGCCTCTCAGGGGAAAATGACAGCCGCAGCCAGATCGATGGCACCACGACTGGCTCTGTTGTACAACAGGGTAGGTCAAGGCCTTGGTGAGTGGTAGTGACAGGGGACCCAATAGTCCCTGGCACGTACAGACCTTCCTGTGGCCACTTACGAGACTCCAGGATGGTGTGCTGACTCCCTGATGCCAGGGTCAAGGATGTCTGAGTGGGCACAGGACATTCTGAAACGGGATGGTGAGCAGCCAGTGGTTATGGTCCGTGTTGGTTCCAACGACGAAGGCAGGAAAGGAGATGAGGTCCTTCAAAGAGAATTTCAGGAGTTCAGCAGAAGGTTAAAGTAATCCTGAGATTACATCCTCTAGGATGGTCATCTCAGGGCTACTCCCTATGCCGTATGCTAGTGAGGCAAGAAATGGGAAGGTAGTACAGTTAAATGTGTGGCTAAGGAGCCGATGTAGGAGGGAGGGCCTCAGGTACATGGATCACTGGGCTCTTCCAGGGCAGGTGGGGGCTGTACAAGAGGGACGGGTTGCACCTGATTGGAGACGCACCAATATCCTCGCAGGGAGGTTTGCTAGTGCTACTCAGGAGGGATTAAACTGGAGTGTTAGATGGCAGGAGGTCAGTGAAAGGAGGGACTGAGGGGAAGGAAGGTAGGGGTTTGGTCAAATAAGGCTGAAAGGAAGGACAGGCAGGGCCAGGTTAATGAACACAGTGGGACTGAGGGGCTGGAATCTGTTTATTTCAATGCAGGGTGTATTGCAGGTAAGGTAGCCTGGATTAGTGCATCGAACTACGATGTTCTAGCTAATACAGGGTCTTGATTAAGGGAAGGGCAGGACTGGCAGCTCCACCTTACTGGGTTCAGCTGATTCAGGTGTAATAGAGAGAGATGTAAAAGAGATGGGGGCATTGCACTACTGATCAGGGAGAATGTAACAGTGGCACTTAGGACATCCTGGAGGGCTCATCCAATGAGGCAATATGGCTGGAGTCAGGAATAAGAAAGGGGGAATCACTGTGATGGGGTCAGACTGTAAGCCTCCCAATCACCAGTCAGAGATGGAGGAACAGATACATAGGCAGGTTATGGAAAGAGGTAAAAGCCAAAGGATAGTTGCAGTGGGTGACTTTAATTTCCCCAATATTGACTGGGACTTCACTAGTGCCAGAGGCCAAGATGGGGCAGAATTTAGGTGTGCCCAGGAAGATTTCTTGACACAGTGTGTAGATAGTCCAACTGCGGAAAGAGGCATACCGGATCTTGTATTGGGAAATGAGCCTAGCCAGGAGATCGATGTTTCAGTGGGGGAGCATTTTAGGAACAGTGATCACAACTCCTTAAGTTGTCAGGTCATTACGGATAAGACTGGACCTCAGTGGGAAGTCCTAAATTGGGGAAAGGCTAATTACGACAGTGTTAGGCAGGAGCTGGGGAGAGTAGATTGGGTGGATCTTTTATTGGGCAAGTCCACATCTGTCATGTGGGAGTCATTCAAAGGCCATCAGTTCAGAATTTCAGGTCCAACGTGTTCCCATGTAGAAAGACGAGGATGGCAAGGTTCAGGAACCTTGGATGACGAGAGATGTTGCAAATTTAGTCAAAGAGAGAAAGGAAGCATATGTAAGGTTTGGGAAGCTGAAATCAAACAGGGCATTTCGGGAATATAAAGGAAACAGGAGAGAATTTAAACAGGGTATCAGGAGGGATAAAAGGGCCATGAAGTCTCTTAGGCGAGGAGGATTAAAGAGAATCCCAAGGCATTTTACACGTACATCCAAAACAAGAGGATAACTAGGAAGTGGGTGGGAACTCTCAAGGACAAAGTCGGGAATTTATGCCTGGAGTTGGGAGGAAGTGGGTGAAATACTAAATGAATACTTCACGTTGGTATTCACCAAGGAGGAGGGCATGGAGGACAGCACGATCAGGGAGGGATACGCCGATATTCCAGAGCATATTGATATCAAGGAGCAAGTGTTAGGTCAAATGACAAATATTAACGTGGTTAAGTCCCCAGGGCCTGATGGGACCTATCCCAGGTTATTGAGAGAGGCAAGAGAGGAGATTGCTGGGGCTTTGACAGAGATCTTTGTATCCTCTTTAGCCAAAGGCCAGGTCCCAGAGGACTGGAGAGTAGCCAACATTGATCCTCTCTTTAAGAAGGGCAATAGAGACAAACCAGGAAATTATAGGCTGGTGAGCCTGACGTCAGTGGTAGGGAAATTATCAGAGAAGGTTCTGAGGGACATGATCTACTCACATCTGCAAAGGCACGGACCTACTAGGGATAGTCAGCGGCTTTGTGTGTGGGAGGTCATGCTTTACAAACCTGATTGTTTTTTTTGTGGAGGTGAGGAAGATGATTGGTGAGGGTAGGGAAGTGGATGGTGTCTAAAATTTGGCAAATTGGTTTATTATTGTCACATGTACTGAGGTACAGTGAAAAACTTTGTTTTGCCTGCCATCCGTACAGATCATTTCATTACAACAGTGCATTGAGGTAGTACAAGGGAAAACAATAACAGAATGCAGAATAAAGTGTTACAGTTACAGAGAAAATGCAGTGCAGGCAGACAATAAGATGCAAGGCCATAACGAGGTAGATTGTGAGGTCAAGATTCCATCTTATCGTACTAAGGAACTGTTCAATAGTCTAATAACAGCAGGATAGAAGCTGTCCTTGAGCCTGGTGGTATGTGCTTTCAGGATTTTGTATCTTCTGCCCGATGGGAGGGGGGAGAAGAGAGAATGTCCGGGGTGGGTGGGGTTATTGATTATGTTGGCTGCTTTACTGAGGCAGCGAGAAGTGTCCATGGAGGGGAGGCTGGTTTCTGTGATGTGCTGGGCTGTGTCCACAACTCTCTGCAGTTTCTTGCGGTCTTGGGCAGAGCAGTTGTCATACCAAGCCGTGATGCATCCGGATAGGATGCTTTCCATGGCACATCTGTACAAATTGGTGAGGGTCAAGGGGGTGATGCCGAATTTCTTTAGGAAGTAGGGGCGCTGGTGCACTTTCTTGCCCACGGCATCTACGTGGTTGGACCAGGACAAGCTATTGGTGATGTTCACTCCCGGGAACTTGAAGGTCTCAACCCTCTCCACCTCAACAGCATTGATGTAACAGGATCGTGAGCTCCGCCTCCCCCCCCCCACCCCCGCCATCCTGAAGTCAATGGCCGGCTCTTTTGTTTTGCTGACATTGAGGGAAAGACATGGGGAAATACTGAGAAGAATAGATAGAGTAGACAGTCAGCGCCTCCTTCCCAGGGCACCAATGCTCAAGACGAGAGGTCATGGCTTTAAGGTTATGGGTGGGAGGTTCGGGGAGATGTCAGGGGGAGGTTTTTCACCCAGAGAGTGGTTGGTGCATGGAGTGCACTGCCTGGGGTGGTGGTGGAGGCAGATACATTGAACAGGTTCAAGAGCTTGTTGGATAGGCATATGGAGGAGTGTGGGATGGGGGGATATGCGGGAGAAAGGGGTTAGGTAGTGTGAGGGTGGTTTGATGGACGGCACAACATGGTGGGTCGAAGGGCCTGTTTTGTGCTGTATGGTTCTATGGTATTCTATGGTATTTAGTAAAGCTTTCAGCAAGGTCCCTTATGTAGGTTGATCCAGGTTAAGGCACAGAGGATCCATGGAAACTTGGTAGCTTCAAAATTGGCTCGGCCATAGAAGACAGAGGGTAGTGGTGGAGGGGTGTTCTTCTGACTGGAGGTCTATGACCAATAATGTTCCACAAGGATTAGTGCTGGGGTCTGACCAGCAGATTTGCAGACGATACAAACATTGGTGGAGTTGTGATAACGAGGGAGTTTATTGTTATTAACCAGATTATTACTTGTGAAGTGAGCAGCTTACTTTGGCCATGGAGTTTCCTCTTTCCGTTTTGCAACAGAGCTGCATTTGTTATTGTCCGATCCAAAGAGAAAATTCCAAATCCAAGAGAACGCTGGAAAATCCCCCTCTGTTTCCCTCAACTCTTTCGTTGGATACACTGGGCTGGAGTCCTCTCACCTTCTGCAGTGCCCCACGAGCCAACTGCTGAGACCTTCTCTTCCTGAAGATGGTGTGCTGGGTTAGCTGCCGCCCCTCCCACCTCACTGAGACTGGGTCTAACGCTGTACCCTCTGCAGTCCAGATGAAGCAACCAAACTTCATCTTAGTGAGTGGCTAACTGACTTCACCGTGGAAGTGATTCTATCCATGCTCTTGTTTTCTACCTTGCATCAGATCTAAGAGAAAGTGCAAATCCGTGAAAGTCACTCAAAGGCTCAAGGTGACTTACAGCTTGTCAAAGTCCAAGTCAAAGTCGAGCTTATTGTCATCTGCACAAGTCCACATGTGCACAGGTGCAATGAAAAACTTACTTGCAGCAGCATCACAGGCACAGAGCATCAGATAAGCAGCATTCACAAGGAAAATATAAACGTAAATCATGCACAATTTTTACAAGAAAGAACACAATTAGAACAGAACAAAGCGAAGTCCATCTTAGTGCAAAGTGATCAAAGTGGTCACGGTGTTGTTAAGCTCTAGTGTTTAGGGTTGTGCCGGGTAGTTCAAGAACCAAACGGTTGAAGGGAAGTAGCTGTTCTTGAACCTGATGGTGTGGGACTTCAGGCTTCTGTACCTCCTGCCCGATGGGAGCTGTGAGAAGATGGCACGGCCCGGATGGTGGGGATCTTTGATGATGGATGTTGCCTTCTTGAGGCAGCGCCTCCTGTAGATGCTACCGATGGTGTGGAGGGATGTGCCCGTGAAGTGTTGGGCTGAGTCCACTACTCTCTGCAGCTTCTTACGTTCCTGTGCATTTGAATTGCCGTCCCAGTCAGGACACTTTCAACCATTGTGGGTGTAATACAGGAAACATGGCCTCCAATTTCTACATGGCAAGATCTCACAGATGGCAAGATAATCTATTTCATCAGGGGTACAGCAGGATATGGATCAGAGAGAATCATAGATGGAGATATGACAGGGAGATTAATCCAAACTAATGTGAAGTAATATATTTTACATAGAACATAGAACATAGAACAGTACAGCACAGAACAGGCCCTTCAGCCCACAATGTTGTGCTGGCATAGCTAATCCCTCCTACCTACAGAATGCCCATATCCCTCTATTTTCCTCTCATTCATGTGCCCCTCCAAGCCCCTCTTAAAAGCCCCCAATGAATTTGCCTCCACCACCCTATCAGGCAACGCATTCCAGGCATCCACCACTCTCTCAGTGAAAAACATACTCCTCACATCTGTTCTGAACCTACCCCCTCTCACCTTAAATGCATGCCCTCTGGTATTGGATCGCTCAATAATGGGAAAAAGATATTGCTTGTCCACCCTATCTCTGCCCCTCATAATTTTATACACTTCCAACAGATCACCCCTCAGCCTCTGTCGCTCCAGAGAAAAGAGCCCAAGTTTGTCCAACCTCTCCTGATAGCACATGCCCTCTTTTGAAAGGCAAGATGAAAGTATTCCGTAAATGGAAGGATCTTTCGGAGCACTGAGAGAGAGAGGGTACAGAGGGATCTTGGGGTGAATGTCCATAGCTCACTGAAATTGCCAACATAAGTAGATAAGGTGGTAAAGAAGGTGTACGGCATGCTTGCCTTCATCGGTCGGGGGGTTGAGTATAAAAGTCGGGAAGTCATGTTGCAGCTGTATAAAACTTTGGTTAGGTCACATTTGGAGTATTGTGTGCAGTTCTGGCCGCCCCCATTACAGGAAGGATGTGGAGGCTTTGGAGAGGGCGCAGAAGAGGTTCACCAGGATGCTGCCTGGATTAGAGCGTTTGAGTTATAAGGAGAAGTTGGACAAACTTGGGTTGTTTTCTCTGGAGCGTCAGAGTCTGAGGGGAGACCTGATAGAAGTTTATAAGATTATGAGAGGCATAGAGAAGTTAGTCTTTTTTCTAGGATGGAAATGTCAAATACCGGAGGACATGCATTTAATGTGAGAGGGTGAAAGTTTAAAGGAGATGTGTGAGGCAAATTATTTTACACAGAGCGCAGTAGGTGCCTGGAACACAATGCCTGGGGAAGTGGTGGAAACAAATATGATGGAGACGTTTACAAGGCATTTCGGCAGGGAATGGAGGGACTTGGACCACGGGCAGGCAGATGGGATCAGTTTGTCACAGACATCATGGGCTGAAGGGCCTGTTCCTGTGCTGTCCTGCTGTCCAAGATTCAATCCTGTTCCAGGAAGGATCAATGTCAGCCAGGACCCTCCAAAGCATTTCAAAATCTTTCCTAAGGGATCTTTAACATCCTTCTGAAGGGCAAATGGTTCCTCTTCTCCAAAATACATGATCTCATGATCTGTGACAGTGCACCATTGTCAGTTTAGTCTTTCCGGAGAGGGATTTGAACCCATAGCTGCTTGAAGGGAGATACTGCCTGCTGAAGCACAGTTGCTGGGCATATCTCTCGTGATCCTTCCTAGCACTAGATCAAGTGGCTGCCTTTGTTCACCATCCATCAGGAGCAGGTAGCATGATCATCAATGCCCAAACCGTTTGTTAATTATCTTGATTGGCTGTGAATTTTGATGGCGATTGTAGACTCAGGGGTAGACATCTCAAGCGTCCAATCGGCGGAAGGACTGCAGTGAATCAAGTAGTTGCCGCGCCGACAACTTCTCAAGGGCAAAGAGTGCTGGGCAATAAATGCTCTCCATGCCCGTTCTCCATCCTGAGAAGTGGTTAAATAATTTAATCATGTGAGGTTCACCCTTAATTTAAGACCCCAACAAGTCAAGGATTGACTGAGATGGTGTAGTTATCTTCCAAGCAATCTTATTCTACAGAGAACATAGTACAGTACAGCACAGTACAGGCCCTTTGGCCCACAATGTTGTGCTGACCTACATAAGCCTACTCCATGATCAATCTAACCCTTCCCTCCCACACAGCCTATAACCCTCCATTTTTCTTACATCCATGTGCCTATCTAAGAGCCTTTTAAATGTCCCTATTGTATCAGCATCTACCACCACTCCCGGCAGTGCGTTCCAGGCACCCACCACTCTGAATCTACCTCTGACATCTCCCCTGAACATTCCTCCTCTGACTTTAAACTGATGTCCTCTGGTATTGGCCATTGCTGCCCTGGGGAAAAGGTGCTGGCTGTACACTTATACATCTCTATCAAGTCGCCTCTCATCCTCCTCTCCAAAGAGAAAAGCCCTCGCTCGCTCAACCTATCCTCATAAGACATGTTTTCTAATCCAGGCATCATCCTGGTAAATCTCCTCTGCACCCTCTCTAAAGCCTCCACATCCTTCCTATAATGAGGCGACCAGAACTGAACACAATACTCCGTGTGGTCTAACCAGAGTTCTATAGAGCTGCAACATCACCTCGTGGCTCTTGAACTCAATACCCCAACTAATGAAGGCCAACACACCATACGCCTTCTTAACAACCCTATCGACCTGCACAGCAACCTTGAGGGATCTGTGGATGTGGACCCCAAGATCCCTCTGTTCCTCCACACTGCTAAGAGTCCTGCCATTAACCTTGTATTCTGCCATCAAATTTGATCTTCATTAAGGATCTCCCCTACCTCCTCTGCCTCCAGGCACATGTTTCCCCATTAACTTTGAGTGGTCCTACCCTCACTCTAATCATCCTCCCGTTCTTCACATATGTGTAGAACGCCTTGGGGTTTTCCTTAATCCTACCCACCAATGCCTTCTCATATCCCCTTCTAGCTCTATTTAAACCATCTTTTTTAACCAGATCTAGGGGATTGTAGTGGGGACATGCAGCGGCCTGAAAAGCTTGAGCATGTAGATATTAGAAAAGAGGTGGTGCTGAAACTTTTGGAAAGCATCGTTAGATAAGTTGCCGGGACCCGATGAGATGTACCCCAGGTTGCCGCGGGAGGTGAGGGAGGAGATTGCGGAGCCTCTGACGAGGATCTTTGCGTCGTCGATGGAGACGGGAGAGGTTCCAGAAGATTGGAGTGTTGCAGATGTTGTTCCCTTATTCAAGAAGGGGAGTAGGGATAGCCCAGGAAATTATAGACCGGTAAGTCTTACCTCAGTGGTTGGTAAGCTGATGGAGAAGATCCTAAGAGGCAGGATTTATGAGAATTTGGAGAGGTATAATATGATTAGGAATAGTCAGCATGGCTTTATCAAGGGCAGGTCCTGCCTTACGAGCCTGATTGAATTTTTTGAGGATGTGACTAAGCACATCGATGAAGGGAGAGCAGTAGATGTAGTGTGTATGGATTTCAGCAAGGCGTTTGTTAAGGTACCCCATGTGAGGCTTATGGAGAAGGTGAGAAGACATGGGATCCAAGGGGACATTGCAGTGTGGATCCAGAACTGGCTGGCCCACAGAAGGCAAAGAGTAGTTGATGAAGGGTCATATTCTGAGTGGAGGTCGGTGACCAGTGGTGTACTTCAGGGATCTGTACTGGGACCCTTACTATTTGTGAATGTGAATAAATGACCTGGATGAGGAAGTGGAGGGGTGGGTTAGTAAGTTTGTGGATGACACAAAGGTTGGGGGTGTTGTGGATAGTTTGGAGGGCTGTCAGAGGTTACAGAGGGACATAGATAGGATGCAGAGTTGGGCTGAGAAGTGGCAGATGCAGTTCAACTCAGATAAGTGTGAAGTGGTTCATTTTGGTAGGTCAAGTATGTTGGCAGAATATAGTATTAATGGTAGGACTCTTGGCAGTGTGGAGGATCAGAGGGATCTTGAGGTCCGAGTCCATAGGACGCTCAAAGCGGCTGTGCAGGTTGACTCTGTGGTTAAGAAGGCATATGGTGTATTGTCCTTCATCAATCGGGGAATTGAATTTAGGAGCTGTGAGGTATTGTTGCAGCTATATAGGTCCCTGGTCAGACCCCACTTGGAGTATTGTGCTCAGTTCTGGTCGCCACTACAGAAAAGATATGGAAACCATAGAGAGGGTGCAGAGGAGATTTACAAGGATGCTGCCTGGAATGCGGAGCATGCCTTATTAAAGCAAGTTGAGGGAACTTGGCCTTTTCTCCTTGGAGAGACGGAGGATGAGGGGAGACCTGATAGAGGGGTATAAGATGATGAGAGGTATTGATAAGGTAGATAGTCAGAGGCTTTTCCCCAGGGCTGAAATGGTGGCCACAAGAGGACATAGGTTTAAGGTGCTGGGGAGTAGGTACAGAGGAGATGTCAGGGGTAAGTTTTTCACTCAGAGAGTGGTGAGTGTGTGGAATGGGCTGCCGGAAACGGTGGTGGAGGCGGATACGATAGGGTCTTTTAAGAGTGTTGGATGGGTACATGGAGCTTAGAATCTAGGGTAGGGACATGTTCGGCACAGCTTTGTGGGCTGAAGGGCCTGAATTATGCTGTAGTTTTTCTACGTTCCTATGTTTCTAGGAAGTATTAGTTAGTCCTGCACGTCCAGAACAAAGGAGGTGTTATGTCCCTGGCGTTGGGATATCGGATAGTTCTTCGATGTATTTTCTTCAATTATCCCAAAGGACTCAGTCACCTCGATCTTCTGCTTTTGTTTTCCAAGTTTGTTGCTAGCCAGAACCGGCCTTTTTTGGTAAAATTGCAATTGTAATAGCTTAGCATTGAGAGGGTTGCCATTAAGGGTAAGACTGAGATTAATTTGCAAAAGTCGGGAGCTATGGGGTCTGTAATGACAATACACCACACAGCAATCTCTATTTACATTGGACCTTTCAGCCGATAAATCAAGCATCAGACGCACAGAAGTCAACAAGCCAAAGATTCTTTATAAATTAGATAAAAGCCATTATAACTACTGAAATCTGAAGTATTAATTTTTCCCACTACGCCCCATCTATCAGTGCAGATCAGTCGTACATAACAACGTCAGCGGGACTGCATCAGTGTAGGACTGTCTATATAAGGACTAGAGTTATATTGTCAAAGTTATACAGCACGGAAAGGGGCCCAACTCGTCCATGCCGACCAAGATTCCCATCCCTCTAAACCTTTTCTATCCATGTACCTGTCCAAGTACCTTTTAAATGTTATTATTGTACCTGCCTCAACCACCTCCTCTGGCAACTTGTTGCACATGCTGACCACCCTCTTGTGTGGAGAAGTTGCCCCTCAGGTCACTTTTAAATCTCCCCTCTCACCTTAAACCCATGCCCTGTGGTTCTTGGTTTCCTTTCCCTTGGAAAAAGACTGTGTGCATTCACCTTATCGCTCCCCCTCATGGTTTTACACACTTCTCTGTCACCCTTCTGTCTGCTACGTTCCAAGAATACAGTCCGAACCTGCCCAACCTCTCCCTAGATCTCAGGTCCTCAAGTCCTGGCAACATCCTCATAAGTCTTCTCTGCACTCTTTCCAGTTTAATGACGTCTTTCCTACCAAAACTGTATACAATACTCCAGGTGTGAGCTCACCAATGTCGCGTAGAACTGCAACGTAGTCCCAGCTCCTATACTTAGTGCCCTGTCTGATGAAGGCCAGTGTGCCAAACTCCTTCTTCACCACTGTGCCTACCAGTGATATACTTGTACTTCTCGGTGTCTCTGTTCTACAACACACCCCAGGGCCCCATTGTTCACTGTGAGAGTCCTACCCTGGATTGGCTTCCCAGAAAAACTAGAATTAGTAGTAGGATATTTGGCCCTTGTGCCTGCTCTACCATTCGATGAGACCGTGGCTGATATTTGACCTCAGCACCATATTTTCCTGCACCAACCCCATATCCCTTGATTGCAAAAGGTCCAATACAGCTGCCTTTGACTCTTATTTATCCCCTATTGTTACAGTGTTTTGAAAAGGTGTGCAATCTTTTATTAAGGTAAATACAACCACAGCTTTATATAGGGCACATAACATAGCAAAAAAGTTCCAAGGCAAACATTTGGATGCAAAGTAATAGGAGGTAGGCTGACCGTTGCCGAAGAGCTTAGATAATGAACCTCTCCCTGAAAGTGGCTACACAGGTTGACAGTGGTAAAGAAGGCGTACGGTATGCTTGCCTTTATTAGTCGACGCATTGAGTTCAAGACTTAGGGAGTTATGCTGCAGCTTTGTAAAACTTTGATGGGAATTTATGAAAGGCATATGTAGAGTAGATTGCCAGTATCTTTGTCCCAGGGTTGAAATGTTCAATACTGGAGGGAATCCATTTAAGGTGAGAAGGGGGAAGTCCAAAGGAGATATGTGGAAATGTTTTTTACACAGAGAGTGGTGGGTGCCTGGAATGCACTACCAGGGGTGGTGGTGGAGGTAGGTACAATAGATGCATTTAAGAAGCTCTTAGATAGAGACATAGATGTGCAGAGGATGGAGGGATATGGACATTGTGTGGGCAGAAGGGATTAGTTTAGTTAGGTGTTTAATTACTAGTTTAATTAGTTCGGCACAACATCGTGGGCTGAAGGGCCTGTTCCTGTGCGGTACTGTTCTATGTTCTATATTGAGATTGAGGGGACCAGGGCAGTTGAGGGCATGGCTGCCTGTGATCCATCATGCGCTCTGATTTTGGTCAAGTTGGCAGTTCTGTGAACTCTCTTTTGTTACTGACCTTTCACCAATCTTTTAGTCTGATGTTGGACTAAGGCATCAGAAGTCTTTATTAAAAATCCTCTTGTGGTGTGCCACACGAACTCAGATGGTGTGGAATGAAGAGGAGGATTGAATGGGTGAAACGCCATTGCAAGGTTCATTATGGGGCTCTGGAAAAAAGAAGGCATTTGTTTCTGCGCCACAGGTGGACACTGGTATTGGATTGGTGGAGATACATCTGTGGCTTGAGAGTTGGTAAAGGCTGCTCCCTCTTTGCCCTAGCGCCATATGTTGTCTGTAAACCTCTCAACCACACCTTCCATAAGTCCATAAGATATAGGAGCAGAATTAGGCCATTTGGCCCATCAAGTCTGCTCTGCCATTCAATCATGGCTGATTTTTTTTTCAACCCCATTCTCCTCCCCATAACCTTTAAGCCCCTTACCAATCAAGAACCTATCAATCTCTGCCTTAAATACACCTAATGACTTGGCCCTGTGGCAACGAATTCCACAGATTCACCACCGTCTGGCTGAAGAATTTCTCCTCATCTCAGTTCTAAAGGGACGTCCCTTTATTCTGAGGCTGTGCTCTCAGATCCTAGACTCTCCTATTGATGGAAACATCCTCTCCACATCCTTCCACTTACTCTCCTCCCATTACGGCTTGATGAATCCTTTAATCACAAGGAATTTAAAACAAGGTCGGACTGTACCTTGTTTTAAATTCCTTGTGATCAAATCCTTCCCTAATTTATCTCCTCTTTCTTCCTGGAACTCATAGATATCTCCACCCTCTTCCAATTCTGGCCTCTCAGTCCTTCTCAGTTTTCTCCTCTCCACCACCAGCAACCACGACTTCAGCTGCCAAGGCCCTGTACTGAACTATTCCCTTCCTAAATCATCCCACCTCCACCTAACCCTCTCATCTTCCAAGTCAAGGGGGCCTTCCAACACCTCCCTCAAACCAGATGTCTGGGCAATATTTCAGGCCTCTTCCTTGGCTCATTGTTGAAGTTTGTCTAATTCCATTCCAGTGAATCAATTTGCGCTAATTTAACATGTTAAAGGTCCAATGTAAATAGAAGTTAATGTGTGTTGGGTCCGTCATTACTGCCTCAATAGCTCTCGAACCAAATTGCAGTTTCCTGTTTCTCGGCATCCTATCAACGCTGACTGATTTGTAATCTGAGTAAATAAGGGCCCAGATTTTTGATCCCAATTGAACATAAGTTTCCCAATGCTGCAGATAACTCTATTTCACTTACTGAGGATCACACCAACTTAATGAGGGGTTAACATAGAACATAGAACATTACAGCACAGTACAAGCCCTTTGGCCCACGATGTTGTGCTGACATTTTCTCCTGCTCTAAGGTCTATCTAACCCTTCCCTCCGACATAGCCCCCTATTTTTTGATCATTCATGTGTCTATCTAAGAGTCTCTTAAATGTCCCTAATGTATCTGCCCCCACAACCTCTGCCAGCAGTGTGTTCCATGAACCCACCACTCTCTGTGTAAAAAACTTACCCCGACACCCCCTATATCTTCCTCCAATCACCTTAAAATTATGTCCCCTCATGTTAGCCATTGTCGCCCTGGGAAAAAGTCTGACTGTCCACTCGATCTATGCCTCTTATCATCTTGTACACCTCTATCAAGTCACCTCTCATCTTCCTTCTCTCCAAAGAGAAAAACCCCAGCTCGCTCAACCTATCCTCATAAGACATGAGGATTGTCTTGGGTTGTCTTGGTTCAGTTTAATTCTCCTGGTAAACTTCCTTTTTGTGTTAATATTGTTGTACAGTCATGGAGTCAAGCAGCACAGAAACAGGCACTTCGGCCCGACTTGTCCATGCCGCCCGTTTTGCCCATCAACATTAATCCCATTTGCCCACATTAGGACTGTATCCTTCGCTACCTTGCCTATTTAAATATCTGTCTAAAACCCTCTACATGGTGGTTGTAGAACAGCACAGCACAGGAACAGGCCCTTCAGCCCACAATGTTGTGCCAAACCAATTAAACTAGTAATTAATTAATACCAGAGGGCATGCATTTAAGCTGAGGGGGGGGGGGGGGTAGGTTCAGAACAGACGTGAGGGGTACGTTTTTTACTGAGAGAGTGGTGGATGCCTGGAATGTGTTGCCCGATAGGGTGGTGGAGGCAGACTCATTGGAGGCTTTTTAGAGGGGCTTGGATGGGCACATGAATGAGAGGAAAATGGAGGGATCTGGGCAATCTGTAGGTAGGAGGGAATAGCTATGTTGGCACAACATTGTGGGCCGAAGGGCCTGTTCTGTGCTGTTCTGTTCTATGTCCTGTGTTCTAAATGGTACATTAGAGTGTACTGTGGGTGGCTGTCACCAGAGTCTCAGCCAGCAGCCCCACCGAGAGACGTGATCAGTTGACCCAGTGCAGTTCTGAGGGAGTGCCACACTGCCGGGAGTGCAGCTTTGAAGTGAGAGGTTATTTCCGAGACCCACCGACTTCCTCAAGAGGGCAGAAATATCCCCTGTCACTATTTGAAAAACAGGGGTTTTTCTCCTCAGCCCCAGGGCCAGTATTTGTCTCTCATCTGCCATCACCAGCTATTTTCATGATGCCTTCTGGGGGCCTTTGTGTACAGCTCAGCTGCCCTGCGTCTGTCGTTAAAGCAGGGGTACTCCACTTACTGCTAAATCCTAAAGTTGAGTTTATTGTCATCTGCACAAGTCCATGTGTGCACAGGTCCAATGATAAAACTTACTTGCAACGGCATCACAGGCACAGAGCATCAAATAAGCAGCATTCACAAGGAAAACATAAATTAAACACAAATTATACACAATTTTTACAAGAACACAATTAGAAGAAAAAAAAGGTCAATTTCAGTGCAAAGTGATCAATGAGGTCACAGTGTTGCTGTACTGAGGTAGTGTTTAGGGTTGTGCCGGTTGTTTCAAGAACCGAATGGTTGAAGGGAAGTAACTGTTCCTGAACCTGGTGGTGTGGGGACTTCAGGCTTCTGTACCTCCTGCCCGATGGGAGCTGCGAGAAGATGGCAGGGCCCGGATGGTGGGGATCTTTGATGATGGACGTTGCCTTCTTGAGGCGGCGCCTCCTGTAGATACCGCCGATGGTGGGGAGGGATGTGCCCGTGATGTATTGGGCAGAGTCCACCTCTCTCTGCAGCTCCTTACGTTCCTGCGCATTCGAATTGCCGTCCCAGACCGTGACTCTATTGGACATCCTGAAAATGAAGGCAACAATATTGAGCTTGTCCCCCAGTGGTTCCATTATCGTCTTCCTTACTTCCCAGATTCCTGCACAGGCTGCCTTTGTGTTCCTGCTCATCACCCTCCAGCCTCTCCCCCCACCTTCACCCTCCTCCCCCCCACCCTCCCCCCACCTGGCCACATCTGCCTCTTTTTTCTCCTTGTCTGCTTCCACCTATCACTCACCTGCCTCTTGTCTCCTATCTCCACCTCCCCCTCCCCACCCAGCTCCTTCTTCCCATCACCCCCCTCCTCTCCGTGGTCCACTACTCACCAACCAACCCCTGCCTCACCTCCTCACACCCCCTACCCCCTTTATACTGCCCGTCTCCCCTCTCCACTCTCAGTCCTGATGCAGGGTCGTGACTTGAAGCGTCGACAATTCCTTTCCCCACACAGATGCTGCCTGACCCGCTGAGTTCCTCCAACGGATTGTTCGTTGCTCCAGATTCCAGCATCTGCTGTCTCCTGGGTCTCCAAGAGAAACATGTCCGTTTTGCAAGTTGTAACTGCACTCATTTCAAGGCTGTGCTGGTTGTTGGTGAGATCGCAATCTGCCTCAGTTGCAAATGAACCAAACCAACTAATTAATATCAAATTCAAAGTCGAGTTCATTGTCAGATGCACAAGTCCATGTGTGCACAGGTGCAATGAAAAACTTACTTGCGGCAGCATCACAGGCACATAACAACAGATAAGAAGCATTCACAAGAAAAACATAAATTAAACATATATTATACACAATTTTTATAAGAAAGAACAGAAGAAAACAAAGAACATTTTAGTGCAAAGTGATCAGACTGGTCATAGTGTTGAAAAACTCCGGTGATAAGGGTTGTGCTAGTTGGTTCAAGAACCGAATGGTTGAAGGGAAGTAGCTGTTCCTGAACCTGGTGGTGTGGGACTTCAGGCTTCTGTACCTCCTGCCCGATGGTAGCTGCAAGAAGATGGCACGGCTCTTGTTTTCAATGTAGTTGCCATCAAGAATGCAGGCCGACAAGAAAGAATTCCTCGTCACTTCACCGTTGCAACCTGTGGCATTTTCCGGAGCTTTGTTTAAAGCTCTGGGCTCTCTTCCTGTGAAGTATCATCAGATAACAGAACATGGTAGACCACAGCATCTTGGGTGGCCATCCATCTACTGGCTCTGTGAAGTGCTTTGGTGAAAGTGTTCCTGCAGATCACCTCTGCACATCCTTTCCAAAAAGGGTAGTCTAAATACAACGTGGCCCCAATGCAATCTTGTGCAACCAACTGAATCAACCATACAGGGATTGAAAAGGGGTCCCTTCCTTGAAGGACCTTTGGAAAAGTAAACCTGCGACCTCCACGCTCAAGAAGCACAAGGACTTCTTTGCCAGGGGGACCACCACCATCCAGAGCAACACACAATCTCAGCGGGTCGAGCTGAGAACTCAGCGGGTTGAGCAGCATCTGTGGGGGGAAGGGAATTAATAAGTGTTGGCAGACATGCCCAAACCTGTAAGTGAAGTTTTAAACAATTGGGTTTCTCCAGCAGTCCAGAAGTACAGTATAGGTGACAACCATCCAATGCCACAGATTACAAAGAGTCAAACAGCACAGAAACAGGCCCTTCAGCCCAACTCATCCATGCTGACCAAGATGCCTTTCTAAGCCAGTCCCATTTGCCTGCGTTTGGCCCAAATCCCTCTAAACCTTTCCTATCCATGTACCTGTCCAAATGTCTGTTAAATGTTGTTATTGTACCTGCCTCAACCACTTCCACTGGCAGCTCGTTCCATATACCCACCAACCTCCGTGTGAAGAAGTTGCCCCTCAGGTCCCTTTTAATCTTTCCCCTCTCACGTGAAACCCATGCCCTTGAGTTTTTAGTTTCCCTTCCCTGGGAAAAAGGACTGTGCATTCACCCTATCTATACCCCTCATAAGTTAAGATAAGATCTTTATTAATCACATGTACATCGAAACACACAGTGAAATGCATCTTTTGCGTAGAGTGTTCTGGGGGCAGCCTGCAAGTGTCGCCACGCTTCCGGCGCCAACATAGCGTGCCCACAACTTCCTAACCCGTACGTCTTTGGAGTGTGGGAGGAAACCGGGGCACCCGGAGAAAACCCACGCAGACACGGGGACAACGTACAAACTCCTTACAGACAGCAGCCGGAATTGAACCCGGGTCGCTCGCGCTGTAAAGCGTTACGCTGACCGCTATAAGGTCGCTCCTCAATTTCCTACGTTCCAAGGAATAAAGTCCGAACCTGCCCAACCTCTCCCTATAACTCAGGCCCTCGAATCCTGGCAGCATCCTTGTAAATCTTCAGTTCAGATTCAGATCTTCTTAAGATTAGATTGTAACTGTTCAGCTCATCTGGGTCACTTATCAAACACAATGAGCAAGACGTTGCTGAGACCACACTTGCTGTACTGTGCGCAGTTCTGGTCACTATGCTGTAGGAAGGATGTGATTAAGCCAGAGAGGGTGCGGAAAAGATTCACAAGGATATTGCCGGGACTGGAGGACTTGGGTTCTAAGGAGAGATTGGATGGGCTGGGACTGTTGTTCCTAGAGCGAAGCAGGTCAAAAGAGACCTCAATAGAGTTTTATAAAGGGGCATAAATAAGGTAGATGGTCACTGTATTTCTCCCAGGGTAGGGGAGTCTAAAACTAGAGGAATTAGAGGGCATAGGTTTAAAGTGAGAGGAGAAAGATTTAAAAGGGACCTGAGTCGCACATTTTTCACACATGGAATGAGCCACCAGAGTAGGCCGTGCTGAGGGGAAGGGGAGTACGACTACTACATTTAAACACACTTGGACAGGTAAGATAGGATAGGATTTCTTTATTAGTCTCACGTACATCGAAACACATAGTGAAATGATCTTTTGCGGAGAATGTTCTGGGGGCAACCCGCAAGTGTCACCACGCTTCCGGCACCAACATAGCACGCCCACAGCTTCCTAACCCGTACGTCTTTTTGGAATGTGGGAGGAAACCGGAGCACCCGGAGGAAACCCACGCAGACACGGGGAGGACGTACAAACTCCTTACAGACAGCGGCCGGAATTGAACCCGGTCACTGGCGCTGTAATAGCGTTATGCTAACCGCTACACTACCATGGGAGGGAAGGGTTAGATAGATCTTAGAGCAGGATAAAATGTTGGCACAACATTGTGGGCCAAAGGGCCTGTACTGTGCTGTAGTGTTCTATGTTCTATAAAGTGAGAGGAGAAAGATTTAAAAGGGACCTGAGGGACACGTTTTTCACACATGAAATGAGACACCAGAGGAGGTGATAGTGGGGGAAAATGGACTCTACTATTATTACATTCAAAGACATTTGGACAGGTACATGGATAGGAAAGGTTCAGAGGGATATGGGCCAAATGCGGGCAGATGGGGCCAGCTCAGGGTAGGAACCTTGGTCGGCATGGACGAGTTGGGCTGAAGGCCCTGTTTCTGTGCTGTATTGCTCTACGACTCTATAATCATTGAACTGTACAGATGGCGCTGTTTAGAAGGAGCTGACCTGTTCACTAGGGCACTGTACAGAGGTATCTCCACAAACACATGTACACTGACTGCTTCTCAAACTATGGTGTCAGAGGATAAAGAAAGAATCCAGCCAGGATGGCAGGGTTGATTCAGGACAGCCCGAAGTGGAGTTTCCTGGAAGGTCTTGTGGTGAGAACTGGGCTTGCAATGAGCAACGTGGTAGCAGGGAATGTGGGAAGTCATTGGATGACGAATGATCTGTTGCCTTCTTGCCTGATGTCTCAGCAAGAGAAGCCAGCCAGTCAGGCCCCCAGGTCTGAACTGATTGATTCCTGGGAGGATGGAGTTCATTGGACCCTAGAGGGGAGATTAAGCGAACTGGCCCCAAGCTCTTTTCAGAGGAATGAAAGGTGATCTCATCGAAATGTGAAAACTTCTTGCAGGGGTGATGAGGCAGTGTGTTTCCCCTGCTGTGTAGAAGCAGGAGTCGTGGGCTTAAACTATTCAGGACAATGGTGGGAAGAAATTCACCAAAGTAAATTGGTAAGTCGGTTTATTATTGTCACTTGTACCGAGGTACAGTGAAAAACTTGTCTTGCATACTGTTTGTACAGATCAATTCATTGCAGCGCATTGAGGTAGTGCAGAGTGCATTGAGGTAGTACAGGGTAGAAACAATAACAAAATACAGAGTAAAGTGTCACAGCTACAGGGAAGTGCATTGCGGGTAGACAATACGGTGCAAGGTCATTTTGCCTGCTATCCATACAGATCATTTCATCACATCAGTGCATCGATCTAGTACAAGGGAAAACAATAACAGGATGCAGAATAAAGTGTTACAGTTACAGAGAAAGTGCAGTGCAGGCAGACAATAAGATGCAAAGTCATAACGAGGTAGATTGTGAGGTCAAGAGTCCATCTCATCGTATTAGGAGACCTGTCAATAGTCTTATAATGGGGGGGGGGGGGGTGGACGCTGCCCTTGAGCCTGGTGGTACGTGCTTTCCGGCTTTTGTATCTTCTACCCGATGGGACGGGGGAGTAGAGAGAATGTCCAGGGTGGGTGGGGTCGTTGATTATGCTGGCTGCTTTACTGAGGCAGCGGGAAGTGTAGATAGAGTCTCCGGAGGGGAGGCTGGTTTCCATGACTTCCTGAGGTGTGTCCACAATTCTCTGCAGTTTCTGGCGGTCTCAGGCTGAGCAGTTGCCGTACCAAGCCGTGATTCATCCGGATAGGATTCTTTCCATGGTGCATCGATAAAATTTGGTGAGGGTTAAAGGGGAAGTGCCGAATTTCTTTAGCCTCCTGAGGAAATGTGGTGAGTCTTTGTAAGTCTCTCCCTAAGCATGTTCTGAAGGCTCATTCAAGCAATCGATAGATTTCTAGATGATGAGCGAAATAAGGAAAATGGGGTGCGTGCAGGATAGTAGCTCTGATCTTGTTGAAAGGTGGAGCAGGTATGAAGGGCAGAATGGCCTGACCATTTTAACAAGACCTGCTCCTATTCCTTATGCTCTCATCTGTTCCAACATTCACATCGTAGTTGACTGGTAATTCCATTAACAGCAACACACAGAACACTGGAGAAACTCAGCAGGTCAGGCAGCATCCCTGGAGGGAAACAGTCAACGCTTCGGGTCGATTCCCTTCATCTGGACTGCGAGACCCTCCATCCAGTCCAGATGAAGGGTCTCGACCCGAAACATTGACTGTCCATTTCCGTCCACAGATGCTGCCTGACCTGCTGAGTTCCTCCAGCATTTTGTGTGTTGCTCCAGATTTCCAGCATCTGTAGTCTCTTGTATCTCCAAACATCCATTGAGCCCAGGCATGGTAATTAAAAATGAACCCCTCCTCCCCCACACCCCCTCCCCAAGTCTCCCAGTCTCAACCACTTTTGGATACATTCCCAGATTTCTTCTTTGGTGTCCAAGTTCCTCGCTCCCTGAAAGTGGCTACACAGGTTGACAGGGTGGTAAAGAAGGCATACGACATGCTTGCCTTTGTTAGTTGAGGCACTGAGTTCAAGAGTCAGGAAGTTATGTTGCAGCTGTAGAAAACTCTGGTTAGATCGCATCTGGAGTATTGCGTTCAGTTCTGGTCGCCCCATTGTAGGAAGGATGTGGAGGCTTTGGAGAGGGTGCAGAAGAGGTTCAGCAGGTTGCTGCCTGGATTAGAGAGCATGTATTATAACGAGAGGCTGGAAGAACTAAGGTTGTTTTCCCTGGAGCGGCAGAGACTGAGGGGAGACCTGACAGCAGTTTATAAAATTACGAGAGGCATAGACAGAGTAGATAGCCGGTATCTTTTTCCCAGGATCGAAATGTCTAATACTAGAGGATATGCATTTAAGGTGAGAGGGGGAAAGTTCAAAGGAGATGTGCGGGGCAAGTTTTTTTACACAGAGAGTGGTGGGTGCCTGGAATGTGCTGCCAGGGGTGGTGGTGGAGGCAGATACGATTGAGGTGTTTAAAGAGGCTCTTAGCTAGACACATGGATGTGCAGGGAATGTGCAGGGAGGTGTCATTAGCTTCATTGATTCAGTACGGGCATGGTGGGCCAAAGGGCCTGTTCCTGTGCTGTACTGTTCTATGTTCTGTTCTGGACCCTGGTCAGCCCATCTAATAATGAAAAGGATAGCCTCTCTCCACTTACCAGGGCATGTCCTTAACCTTCAGCGATCTCTCAACGAGAATATCCTACCCATTGAAAGAACAGAAGCCTAATCGTTAACACATCCCCGTGAAACACCTTGCAACAGTTTGGCAATAATGTGACCGTGTATCCAAGTTGTTGTTGTAATCTGGTGTTTCCTGTCAGATTGAGCAGGAAGCTGCGGAACCAGCAGTTACTGCAGAGGACACAAGGGACAGCATGTCGAGCCTCCGTGACAGTTCTGACTGATGGAACAAGCACAGGCAATCCTCATCTCTTGTCTTCTGCTGAGCTTGTATTAGTGATACCCCGTTGTAGAACACTGAGCAGTACAGCACAGGAACGGGCCCTTCAGCCCTTGAGCTGAACCTATTAAACTAATGATTCCAACTAAACTAATCCCTTCTGCCTGCACAATGTCCACATCCCTCCATTTTCTGCACATCCATGTGCCGATCTAAGAGCCTCTTAAACCTCTATCATATCTGCCTCCACCACCACCCCTGGCAGCACATTCCAGGCACCCACCACTCTCTGTGTAAAAAACTTGCCCCGCACATCTCCTTCGAACTTACCCCCTCTCACTTTAAATGCATGCCCTCTAGTATTAGACATTTTGAACCATGGAAAAAGATACTGACTGTCTACCCTCTCTATGCCTCTCATAATTTTATAAACTTCTATCTGGTCTCCCTTCAGCCTCTGATGCTCCAGAGAGAAAAACACAAATTTGTCCAGCCTCTCCTTATAGCTCATGCCCTCTAATCCAGGCAGCATGCTGGTGAACCTCTTCTGCACCCTATCCAAAGCCTCCACATCCTTGCTATAATGGGGCGACCAGAACTGAATGCAATACTCCAGATGCAGCCTGACCAGAGTTTTATAAAAGCTTCAGTGTAACTTCCTGACTCATGAACTCAGTGCCTCAACCAATGAAAGCAAGTATGCCATATGCTTTCTTTACTACCTGATCAATCTGTGCAGCCACTTTCAGGGAGCTCTGGACTTGGGACCCCAATAACAGCAACATCTGATCATTGACAAGCAAACCAATGAGATCAAGAGAGCTGCTGTCTCAGAGGGAAACATAGCTCAAACAATTAGATCTCAACTTGAACAGGGAGATGACCATTTAACAGAGAGACCTCCATTTAGCAGAGAGAACTCCCAACTAATAGAGATACCTCCCGTCCAACAGACAGACCTCCGTTGCACTGAGAGACATCCCTCTAACAGGGAGACCTCCCATCTAACAGGGAGACCTTCCACCTGATGAAGAGACCTGTCATCTAACTAGGAGACCTCCCATCAAACAGGCCTCATGTCTAACAGGGAGACCTGTCTACTTTTTATGTCAGGAATTCCCCTTGTAAAACAACAGTTCCCCTTGAAGGCTGGTTGTTCCCAGTATGAAAGGTGATTCCCTCATAAAACATATGCATTTCTAGTGTAACAATAGCAAACCTTGTGTAACAATTTGTAGCCCATGTCATAGAGCAATACAACACAGAAACAGGCCCTTTGGCTCAACTCCATGCTGATCCAGATGCCCATCTAAGCTAGCCCCATTTGTCCATGTTTGGCCCATATCCCTCTAAACCTTTCCTATCCGTGTACCTGTCCAACTGTCTTTTAAATGTTATTGTTTTACCTGCCTCAACCACTTCCTCTGACAGTTCATTCCATACAAGTACCACCCCAAAAGTTGCCCCTTAGGTCCCTTTTAAGTCTTCCCCCTCTCACCTTAAACCAATGCCCTCCAATTCTTGATACCCTCTCTCTGTTTATTCACCCTATCTATGCCCCTCATGATTTTATACACCTCTGTAAGGTCACCTCTTTGTCCCCTGCACTCCAAGGAGTTAAGTCCAAGCCTGTTCGACCTCTCCCTATAACCCAGTCCCTTGAGTCCTGGCAACATCCTTGTAAATCTTTTCTGCGCTCTTTCTGGCTTAATGAGATCTTTCCTCTAGCATGGTGACCGAAACTGAACACTATACTCCAAGTGCGGCCTTACCAACGTCTTGTATAACAGTTGTACCAAGTAGCTGACACTATTCCCCATGTATAAGTGGGTCCCCATGTGTAACTGTGACTCACGGTGTGTAACAGTAGTTCCCCATGTGTACGTGGGTCCCCATGTGTAACTGTGACTCACGGTGTGTAACAGTAGTTCCCCATGTGTAAGAGAGTTCCCTATGTGTAGTGGTTGCTGTCCATGTGTAACCCTCAGGCTCACGGTAACTCCCTCATGTTCAGCAGGAGCTCCACAATGATAAAAACGGCCACTGCTTTGTAACAATGGTTCCCCGAGTGAAATAGTGGCTGCCCGTATCTAACCATGGCTGCTCATGTGTACTGTTAGCTCCCCATTTATAATGGTAGCTAGCCATGTCTACGCACATGTAACAGCAGCCCCGACAGCTGACGGTATTCCCATTTCCAACAGTAGTTCTCCAGATGAGTTGTGACTTCACATATCTAACAGTAGAACCCAATATCTAACTTTAGCTAGCCTTTTGTGCCCAAACCTCCCCATGCTTACCATTGGCTGAACATGTGTAACATTGGCTGGACATGTGTAACATTGGCTCTACGTGTGTAACATTGAACATGTGTAACATTGACTGTACATGTGTAACATTGACTGTACATGTGTACCATTGGCTCTACGTGTGTAATGTTGACAGTACATGTGTAACATTGGTTGTACATTTATGACATTGATTGTACATTATAACATTGGTCATACATGTGTAACATTGGCTGTACATGTGTAATGTTCATACATGTATAACATTGACTTACATGTGTAACATTGGCTGTACATGTGTAACATTGACTGTACATGTGTAACATTGGCTCTACATGTGTAACATTGGTTGTACATGTATGACATTGATTGTACATTATAACATTGGTCATACATGTGTAACATTGGCTGTACATGTGTAACATTGACTGTACATGTGTAACATTGGTTGTACATGTGTAACATTGGCTGTACATGTGTGATTTTGGCTGTACATGTCTAACATTGGAGAGGATTCTCAGGGACAGGATTTACGAGCATTTAGAGAAGCACAGTCTTATCAGGGACAGTCAGCATGGCTTTGTGAGGGGCAGGCTATGCCTCGAGCCTAACTGAAATTTTTTTGATGAGGTGACAAAACAAATAGATGAAGGTAGAGCGATGGATGTGGTGTATGTGGACTGTAGTAAAGCGTTTGATAAGGTTCCCCATGGTAGGCTCATCCAGAAAGTCATGTCATGGGATCCATGGAGACGTGGCTGTGTAGATTCAGAATTGGGTTGTCTACAGAGGGCAGAGGGTGGTAGTAGATGGGGAATATTCTGCCTGTATTAGTCCGGGGTACTGAGTTCACGAGCCATGAGGTGATGTTGCAGCTCTATAGAACTCTGATTAGACCACACTGAGAGTATTGTGTTCAGGTCTGGTGGCCTCATTATAGGAAGGATGTGGAAGCTTTAGAGAGGGTGCAGAGGAGATTTACCAGGATGCTGCCTGGATTAGAGAACATGTCTTATGAGGAAACGTTGAGCGATCTAGGGCTTTTCTCTTTGGAGCGACACAGGATGAGAGGCGACTTGATAGAGGTGTATAAGATTATGAGGGGCGTAGACAGAGTGGACAACCAGCACCTTTTCCCCAGGGTGGCAATGGCCAATACCAGAGGACATCAGTCTAGGTTAGAGGAGGAATGTTCAGAGGAGATGTCAGAGGTAGGTTCTTTACACAGAGAGCGGTGGGTGCCTGGAACGCACTGCCGGGAGTGGTGGTAGAGGCTGATACATTAGGGACATTTAAGAGACTCTTAGATAGGCACATGGATGTAAGAAAAATGGAGGGTTATGGGCTGTGTAGGAGGGAAGGGTTAGATTGCTCATGGAGGAGGCTAAATATAGGTCGGCACAACATTGTGGGCTGAAGGGCCCGTACTGTACTGTACTGTACTATGTTCTAACATTGACTGTACATATGTAACATTGGCTGTGCCTGTCTAATGGTGGGTGAACATGTGGAACATTGGCTGTACATGACTAGCATTGACTATACATGTGTAACATTGACTATACATGTGTAGCATTGGCTGTACATCTATGACATTGGCTGTACCGTGTAGCATTGGCTGTACATGTGTAACATTGGCTGTACATGTGTAGCATTGGCTGTACATGTGTAACATTGGCTGTACATGTGTAGCATTGGCTGTACATGTGTGACAATAGCTCCCTATTTCCAACAGTTGGCACGTTACCACTCTAGTGACCTGGGTTCAAGCTTGACCTCCAGTCCTGTCTGTACAGAGTTTGCACATTGTCTCTGCTTCTCCCAAAGGTGCGCAGTGTGGGTGGTAAATTGTCCACTGTATGTTGCCCCTCCTCCAGAGAGTGTGAAAGAAGCTCACTGCAGGGAAATCACTGGGGAACTGCATCATACAGAAATGTGGAAAAAGTCAAAGTCGAGTTTATTGTCACCTGCACAAGTCCATGTCTGCACAGGTGCAATGAAAAACCTACTTGCAGCAGCATCACTGGCACATAGCATCAGATAAGCAGCATTCACAAGAAAAACATAAATTAAACGTAAATTATACACAATGTTTACAAGAAAGAACACAATTAGAACAAAAACAAGTCCATTTCAGTGCAAAGTGATCAAAGTGGTCACAGTGTTGCTTTACTGAGGCAGTGATTAGGGTTGTGCCGGTTGTTTCAAGAACCGAATGGTTGAAGGGAAGTAGCTGTTCTTCAACCTGGTGGTGTGGGACTTCAGGCTTCTGTACCTCCTGCCCAATGGTAGCTGTGAGAAGATGGCACGGCCCGGATGGTGGGGATCTTTGATGATGGATGTTGCCTTCTTGAGGTGGTGCCTCCTGTAGATACCACCGATGGGTGGGGAGGGACATGCCTGTGTTGCATTGAAAAAGTGAGCTTCCCATGGCTAACAGTGGCTGCCCATATTTATTTGTAGCTCCCAATGTTTAACAGTCCCTCTAAACCTCTGAGAGTGGCTACACAGGTCCAGCACGAGCTTCCCATGTCCAAGGGTGACTCCACACGTGGAACAGAACCTCGCCACATCTAGCAGTAGCTCGAAGAGAAGCTCCGCAAGTTTTACAGCAGCTTTCCACGTGTAACCTCAGCTCACCAAGTCTAACGGAGGCGGCAGTTGTGCCGTAGAGAGTGCCCCAGGTTTAACAGTGGGTGCTTTTGTGTAATATTATCTCCCATGTTGACATGGAGCAACTCATGGGGAACTGTGACGGCTGATGTGTAATTTTACTTCTTCATGTTGAACAGTGACTGTCCCTCTATCACTGGATCCTGCCAAGCAACAGTAACTTCCCATGACTTAAATGAGGGGCCCATTCTGAACAGAAATTACCCCTGTGTAACAATAACTCCCTGTGTAACAGTAACTCTCCCTGTGTAATAGTAACTCCCCCTGTGTTACAGTAACTCTCCCTGTATAACAGTAATTCCCTGTGTAACAGAAACTCTCCCTTTGTAACAGTAACTCCCTGTGTAATAGTAACTCCCTGTGTAACAGTAACTCTCCCTATGTAACAGAAACTCTCCATATGTAACAGTAACTCCCCCTGTGTAACAGTAACTGTCCCTGTGTAAGAGTAACTCCCTGTTTCACAGTAACTCCCCCTGGGTAACAGTAAATACATGTGTAACAGTAACTCCCCCTGGGTAACAGTAACTCCCTGCGTAACAGTAACTCTCCCTGTGTAACAGTAACTCTCTGCGTAACACTCTCCCTGTGTAACAATAATTCTCCCTGTGTAATAGAAACTCTCCCTGTGTAACAGTAACTCTCCCTGTGTAACAGTAACTCCTGGTGTAACAGTAACTCCCTGTGTAACGGTAACTCCCCCTGTGTAACAGTAACTCCCTGTGTAACAGTAACTCTCCCTGAGTAACAGTAACTCCCTGTGTAACAGTAACTCTCCCTGAGTAACTCCCTGTGTAACAGTAACTCTCCCTGTGTAACAGTAACTCCCCCTGTGTAACAGTAACTCTCCCTGTGTAACAGTAACTCCCTGTATAACAGTAACTCTCCCTGAGTAACCCCCTGTGTAACAGTAACTCCCTGTGTAACAGTAACTCTCCCTGTGTAACAGTAACTCCCTGTGTAACAGAAACTCTCCCTGTGTAACAGTAACTCCCTGTGTAACAGTAACTCTCCCTGTGTAACAGAAACTCTCCCTGTGTAACAGTAACTCCCTGTATAACAGTAACTCCCTGTGTAACAGTAACTCCCACTGTGTTACAGTATCTCCCCGTGTAACAGTAACTCTCCCTGTATAACAGTAACTCCCCGTGTAACAGTAACTCCCTGCGTAACAGTATCTCCCCCTGTGTACCTATGCCCTCTTGTATCATTCACTGCCAATGTTTATAGAAGCTGTCCGTGTCCAACAGTTGCTGTACACTTTTATCACTAACAAGCCACATGTACCATTGGCTGCCCATGTGTAATGCAGTTTTCCATCTAACCACAGTTTGTCATGTGTTACATTACCCCCCACGCCCAGTTTAACAAGAGCTCCCTATGTCAATAATAGCTCCACATGTGTGTCCATGAGTGGTTCCCATTCAGAGTCCTGGACCGTTGGGGCTGGTTCTGGGGCAGGAAGGACATTGCACAGATTACACTTGGGCAGTACTGGGACCAGTGTGCTCGGTGGGGTGTTTGCAAATGCTTTTGGGGTAGATTTAAATTGGAATGGAGAGGAAGGAGACAGAGGAGGGGGAAAGACGATAAATGTGAGGAAGATGACAATGGACAGGCAATGAATAATATTTAATATTTAAAGAATGTATCCATGAATCACAACAATAATTCATTCCTGTCTGGCACATAAAGTTGGAAAAGAGAGCTCAAGCTTGACTATCAAAGGAAATCAGGGATAGGAACGGATACAGATAGGAGATGTACACTATTGCCAGAAAAAGTAGCAGAGCTGATGTGCAGGGCGTGAGAATCAATTGCAATCAAATATAAAGAGAAATCCAAATGCTTTCTGCGGATGTGTTAACAGTAACAAGCTTATCAGAAGAAAGGCAAACAAAGATTTGCTGGAGAAGCTCTCTTTTTGCTCCTACATTCCAGCATCTGCAGTGTTATATCTCCCCAAGTTCAAATTCAAGTTTATCGTTGTTGGCAAACATACACAGAGTATAACTGCCATGAAAATTAGCTTCTTGCAGCAGCAGCACAATGCATTACAAACCTGACAAACATAAATTAACATCAGCTGAAATTAATGTGAATCTCCTTATCAGATGTTGGACTGATTTGGACTAAAAATGGTAATTGGTAAATTGGTTTATTATTGTCACATGTACCGAAGTACAGTGAAAAACTGCTTTGCATGCCATCCAGACAGATTATTCCAAACATAAGTACATTGAGGTTGTACAAGGGAAAAGAAAACACAATGCAGAATACAGTGTTACAGTTACAGAGAAAGTGCAGTGCAGGCAGACAATAAGGTGCAAGGTCAAAACAAAGTAGATTGTGAAGTCAAGAGTTCATCTTTATTATACAAGAGATCCGTTCATTAGTCTTATAACAGCTGGATAGAAGCTGTCCTTGAGCCTGGTGGTACGTGCTTTCAGGCTTTTGTATCTTCTGCCCGATGGAAGTAGGGAGAAGAGAGGAAGTCTGGGGTGGGTGGGGTCTTTGATTATGTTGGCTGCTTTACCGAGGCAGCGGGAAGTGTAGACAGAGTCCATGGAGGGGAGGCTGGTTTCCGTGCTGTGCTGAGCTGTGTCCACAACTCTCTGCAGTTTCTTGCAGTCAGGGGCAGAGCAGTTGCCGTACCGAGCCGTGATGCATGGAGTGGTACTGCTGGTATTGTTCTGGGCTTGTCAAGCAGAACTCTGATTCTGTGTTTTTCACAGAACAGAACGTATCCAAAGCTGTGGTAAATGCCGTATGGTTACTGAAGGAGATCCAAATAAAGCAGAGGTACGGTCTGAGAATGGCTGCCAGTCCTTAACCCAGCCAATCCACCCCCGTCCAAGTGCATTGCATTCTGGGTGCCAGAGTGGCAGACATTTCTCGTGATAGGCTTCGGATACCAGAATGCGCCAGAAGACTTGAGGTGTTGCATGCCTGTTCAATGGAGTGAGAGGGTTGAGGTAGCTGGGGTGAGGGCTGGCAGAGATGGTAAACCTTGCAATTACCTTGCAATTTGTTTAACGCTGTAAGTAGCAAGGCTTCTCAAACCAGTGGTGAAGAAGGCGGATGGCACACTTGCTTTCACTGGATGGGGCATTGAGTACAAGATAGAGACACAAGAGAGACTACAGATACTGGAATCTGAAGCAACACACAAGATGCTGGAGGAACTCAGCGGGTCAGGCAGCATCTGTGTCCATGCTGATAACTACGACTCTAAACTGTTTCCAAGGCCAGGTGGTCAGTAAAAAGGAACCAGACCCAAGGTTATTGGCCAAAGGAGCAGGAAAAAACACTTCAGAATCAGAATCAGATTTATTATCACTGACATACGTTGTGAAATTTGTTGTTTTGCTGCAGCAGTACAGTGCAAGGCAGAAAGACATAAAAATTACCATCTTACAAAAATAAGTAAATAGTGCAAAAGGGGAATAACGAGGTAGTGTTCATGGGTTCATGGACTTTTCAGAAATCTGATGGCGGAGGGGAAGAAGCTGTTCCTGAATCATTGAGTGTGGATCTTCGGGCTCCTGTACGTCTTCCCTGATGGTAGTAACGAGAAGAGGGCATGTCCTGGGTGGTGAGGGTTCTTAATGATGGATACCGCCTTCTTGAAGCACCGCCTCTTGAAGACATCCTCGATGGTGGGGAGGGTTGTGCTAATGATGGAGCTGGCTGAGTCTACAACCCTCTGCAGCCTCTTGCGATCCTGCACGTTGGAGCCTCCATACCAGGTGGTGATGCAACCAGTCAGAATGCTCTCCACCGTACATCTGTAGAAATTTGCAAGGGTCTTTGGTGACTACACAAGGCGGATAGGACTTGCCTGGTGGAATGAGAAGTAAATGTTTGTAGTTTCCAAAAGATAATTGTGTTAACGCTAGATAGAATATGTGCAGGAGTGTGGGGTAGAACCTTTGAGTGGGATTAACCCTTTGAAAATCCCAGCACAAATGTGATGAAGTGAATGGCTTTCTGTGCGCTGAGTTATGTTTTTATTCTATAGTAATTCATCACATTTAACAGCAACTTCTCACATATTCAGGAAACAAAGGCATTATTCAAAGGGAATAGATTATAAGGATAAGGAACAACACACAAAGTGCTGGAGGAACTCAGAGGGTCAGACGGCATCTATGGAGGGAAATGGACAGTTGACGTTTTCAGGTCGAGACCCTTCATCAGGACCAGACCATTTCCCTCCACAGATGCTGCCTGACCCGCTGAGTTCCTCCAGCACTTTGTGTGTTGCTCCAGATTCCAGCATCTGCAGTCTCTTGTGTCCCCATAAGAGTGAGGGAGTCTTTTTACAATTTACAGAGCATTGCTGGGACTGTACCCAAAGTTCTACCTGCAGGTTTCATCTATTTATTGAAGCACGGATATATTTATTTTGGAGGCAGTTCAAAGAAGATCGATTCCAGAGATGAAGAGTCGATGGATGGGGAAAGGTCGGCCAGAGTGGGCTTCCACCCTTTGGAGTTTACGTCAAGGTGATCTCATTGTGACATATCAGAACCTTAATGAACTAGACAAGGTGGATGATGAGGGACTGGCTCATCTAAATGAGAGCTTAAGATGAGAGGTCATTGCTTCAGGATGAGGCGTTGTACGTTAAGGGCAGAGATGAGAAGGAATTTTACTTATAAGATAAGATATCTTTATTAGTTACATGTACGTCAAAACACACAGTCAAATGCACCTTTTGCATCGAGTGTTCTGGGGGCAGCCCCGCAAGTGTCGCCACGCTTCCAGTGCCAACATAGCACGCCCACAGCTTCCTAACCCGTACGTCTTTGGAATGTGGGAGGAATCCGGAGCACCCACATAGACACAGGGAGAACGTACAAACTCCTTACAGACAGCGGTGGGAATCGAACCCAGGTCGCTGGTGCTGTAAAAGCGTTACGCTAACCGCTACACCACCATGCCTGCCTTATTTTGCTCCTTTACCTCTGCGGGTAAAAGCTTTCAAAGCTTCTTTTGCTCAAAGGATTTTAGAAGCCTTTACCCCAGGAGAGCTCTGTGAAGACAGTCCCCCTGACAATCCCCTGATAACCCTTACCTTAAGATCATGTCCCCTGGGGCCCTCTCTCCAGCCAAGGCCTTCTTATTGATCCACTCACCTCCTCAAGAGCTGTTACAATGAAACCACCTCTCATTCTAAATCCAGAGGACATCACCCCATTCCCCTCGATCTTTGTACAAATGACGACCCTCTCAACTTCTCAGCCAGTCTAGTAAACCGTTTTCGCATGGCCTCCAAAGCAAGTTCCTGGTTTAAAGAGACCAAACCTGTCTGAATCAGTGGTGGTCTCACAAAAGCCCCATCCAGCTTTGAGTGTACTCCATCTCTCCCGCACATAAAGGCATTTACTGGCCTACCAGGTACCGAGAGGCCTGGGTAGAGTAGACGTGGAGGGGATGTTTCCATCAGTGGGAGAGTCCAGGATCAGAGGGCACAGCCTCAGAATAAAGGGATGTCCCTTTAGAACAGAGATGAGGAGGAATTTCTTCAGCCAGAGGGCGGTGAATCTGTGGAATTCGTTGCCACAGAGGGCAGTGGAGGCCAAGTCATTGGGTGTGTTTAAGGCAGAGATTGATAAGTTCATGATGGGTAAGGGGGGGGTTAAGTGTTATGGGGAGAAGGCGGGACAATGGGGTTGAGAAAATAATTTCAGCCATGATTAAATAGCGGAGCAGACTCGATGGGCTGAATGGCCTAATTCTGCTCCTATTTTATGGTCTTATTTGCCTTCCTAATTGCTTACTGCAACGGTCTGATAATTTCCTGTCATTCCTGCACAAGGAACTCAATTCTCTTTGGACACTAACACTTCGCCGTTGTTTCAACTTACAAAATATTGGCCAGGAACCTCCTTCCTGTGGCTAGAAGGTGCAACGCCTCACCCCGATAGTTCCAGCGTTCAATCATCAATCATCAACCACAACCACAGAACCAACCCCAGCCTGGGAAGTAAGACCCTGGGCTGCCCAAACTCTTCCCGCTGTGTGTATAACAATGTAAGATGTAAGATACCTTTATTAGTCACACGTACATCGAAACACACAGTGAAATGCGTCTTTTGCGTAGAGTGTTCTGGGGGGCAGACCGCAAGTGTCGCCACGCTTCCGGCGCCAGCACAGCATGCCCACAACTTCCTAACCCATACGTCTTTGGGAGGAAACCGGAGCATCCGGAGGAAACCCACACAGACACGGGGAGAACGTACAAACTCCTTACAGACAGCGGCGGGAATTGAACCCGGGTTGCTGGCACTGTAATAACGTTACACTAACCGCTACACTACCGTGCCTGCCCTGTACCAAGGCCTGATCTAGACCCAGCCACGGAAATATTTGACTGCTGGCCAACTTACCCTCCAAGGCTGAACCAGCTCTCCACTGAAACGAGTGTGGTTGCTGAACCTGTACCGGGTGGAAGGAGGTGTGGGTTCCATGGGCCAGCATTCCCTTGTCTAACTGCAGAGAGTTGGCACTCCACCCTACTCAGATCCACGAGGAGTCCGGTGTTGGAGAACACTCAGGAAGTCACGGTCTGGTCAGCTCTGATGAAGTCAGGGCTTCGGCATTCACACCCACACGGACACCCCGAGCTTCCTGACAGCTATGGAAGGAAATGCTGGGAGTTCCATAGGGAACTGTGGCTCTGTCTACACTTCTCGCTGCCTCAGTAAAGCAACCAGCATTATCAGAAACCCCTCACACCCTGGTCATTCTCTCTTCTCCACCCTCCCATTGGGCAGGAGATACAAAAACTTGAGAGCACGTACCACCAGGCTCAAGGATGGCTTCTATCCCGCTGTTATCAAACTCTTGAACAATAAGGTGGACTCTTGACCTCACAATCTACCTCATCACAGCCCTTGCATCTTATTGTCTGCCTGTACTGGTATTGGTATTGGTTTATTATTGTCACTTGTACCGAGGTACAGTGAAAAACTTGTCTTGCATACCGATCACACAGGTCAATTCATTATACGGAGCATTGAGGTAGTACAGGGTAAAAACAAAAACAGAATACAGAGTAAAGTGTCACAGCTACAGGGAAGTGCATTGCAGGTAGACAATAAGGTGCAAGGTCAAACAAGGTAGATTGTGAGGTCAAGAGTCCATCTCATTGTATAACGGAACCATTCAATAGTCTTATCACTGTGGGATAGAAGCTGTCCTTAAGCCTGGTGGTATGTGCCCTCAGGCTCCTGTATCTTCTACCCGATGGAAGAGGAGAGAAGAGAGAATGTCCCGGGTGGGTGGGGTCTTTGATTATGCTGGCTGCTTCACCAAGGCAGCGAGAGGTAAAGACAGAGTCCAAGGAGGGGAGGCTGGTTTCCGTGACATGCTGGGCTGTGTCCACAACTCTCTGCAGTTTCTTGTGGTCCTGGGCAGAGCAGTTGCTGTACCAAGCTGTGATGCATCCAGATAGGATGCTTTCTATGGTGCATTGATAAAATGCACTTCTCTGTATCTGTAACACTTTATTCTGCATTATGTTGTTGTTTTCCTTTGTACTACTTCGATGCACTGATGTGATGAGATGATCTGTATGGATGGCATGCAAAACAAAGTTTTTCACTGTATCTCGGTACAGGTGACAATAATAAACCAACTTACCAATTCACCACTCTGTTCCTCTGAATGCTCCCATCAGAGTAAACAGCGTTCGCTCGCCTACGTTGTTCCCTACCTGCTGCTCATTCTGTCTCTGCATCTCTTTGCAACTTCCTTGCTTAGTCCTCACTTTCCCACTTAATGTCAGTCAGTGCACTTGAATGCGTCATAAGTTGATCCCTTCACCACCGCCATTTGTGAGACAAAATTCAAGAAGGGCTCTCTTGTGACCTTGGCACACTTGCCTTTCTCCAATTGCAGCAAAAATTGATGCTGTACCAATGCAACCTTCGGTTGGAAATGATTACTACAGGAATCTGAGCTAAAAACATGACAGGGATTGAAATATTACTTTCTTCCGGCTGGTGTTGTAAATGTTGATGAAATCATTTTGAATTCGGCTCATCAGTCGTGAAGCCGCCAATGTTAATTGATGTTGTTTCTCTTCCTTCCCCCACCTCACCCCCTTTTCCAACCACTTCACACAGGAGACTGTCCCGATCAACACTCCTCCTCATTCCACTGTTTGGGATTCACTACACGGTGTTTGCCTTTTACCCCGAAGATGTTAATACCCTGGATCGGCTGGTGATTGAGCTGGGATTGGGATCCTTCCAGGTAACTTGGTCAGAGCACTGTAAGTCTGCTGCAGGACAAGGGAAGGTATCGTACAGGTCCCGTTGGCCAATCAGCAATGTGCTTGCATCCTGGTCCATCTCCCTCCGTGACCTCACCCCTCCCTATCTCTGCAACCTCCTCCGCACTACCAATGCTCTGGGATCTCTGCAGTCCTCCAGCTCTTCCCACTCCTGGAAAAAAGTTCTGGAATTCCTTCCCGACACTTACTGCTTCTCTTGTCCTCAAAGAAACTCGTCAAGGACCTAGCTCTTTCACCAAGCTTTTGATTGTCTGTGCTCACCTCATTTTGTGCCAAGGTTGAGGTTACCTCTTGATAGAAAGGATGGAACATCAGGGATCACGAACTTCCCTGGCAAGATGAGGTCTCCTCAGAAACCCTCATCACTAAGGCCAATCTTTGCCCAACTTGCCTGTGCAGCCTCAAGCTAGCCAATAGAAGGTCTACCAATCAGATCAGTCGGGAGCTAGCCAATAGGAGGTCTAACCAATCAGATCAGTCGGGAGCTAGCCAATAGAAGGTCTAACCAATCAGATCAGTCGGGAGTTAGCCAATAGAAGGTCTAACCAACCAGATCATTCGGGAGCTAGCCAATAGAAGGTCTAACCAATCAGATCAGTCGGGAGTTAGCCAATAGAAGGTCTAACCAACCAGATCAGTCGGGAGCTAGCCAATAGAAGGTCTAACCAACCAGATCAGTCGGGAGCTAGCCAGTAGAAGGTCTAACCAATCAGATCAGTCGGGAGCTAGCCAATAGAAGGTCTAACCAATCAGGTCAGTCGGGAGCTAGCCAATAGAAGGTCTAACCAATCAGATCAGTTGGGAGCTAGCCAATAGAAGGTCTAACCAACCAGATCAGTTGGGAGCTAGCCAATAGAAGGTCTAACCAACCAGATCAGTCGGGAGCTAGCCAGTAGAAGGTCTAACCAATCAGATCAGTTGGGAGCTAGCCAATAGGAGGAACAGAGAACATAGAACAGTACAGCACAGCAACAGGCCCTTCGGCCCACCATGTCTGTGCCAAACACGATGCCAAATTAAACTAAATCCCTTCTGCCTGCACGTGATCCACATCCCTCTGTTCCCTGCACATTCATGTGTCTATCTATCAGCCTCTTAAACACCACTTTCGTTTCTGTTTCCACCACCACCCCTGGCAGCCCGTTCCAGGCACCCACCGCTCTCTGTGTAAAACACTTGCCCCGCACATCTCCTTTCCCCCTCTCACCTTAAATGCACATCCTCTAGTACTTGACCTTTCTACCCTGGGAAAAAGACCCTAACTGTCTACACTATCTATACCTCTCATAATTTTATAAACTTCTATCAGGTCTCCCCTCAGCCTCCGACGCTCCAGAGAAAATAACCCAAGTTTGCCCAACCTCTCCTTAAAGCTCATACCCTATAATCCAGGCAGCATCCTGGTGAACCTCTTCTGCACCCTCTCCAAAGCCTCCACATCCTTCCTGTAATGGAGCGACCAGAACTGCAGATAGTACTCCAAGTGCAGTTCCCTTTACCTGTGTCTAATCGGGTGTCATTAGCTTAATTAATAGCTCCATCTACCTTAGTTTAATTAGTTTGGCACACCATCGTGGACCGAAGGGCCTGACCTTGTGCTGTACTGTCCTGTGTTCAATGTTCTACCCATAGTTGAGAGACTTCAGGGTTGGAAGCTCCCGAGACTGAAAGGTTGGAATCTGCCTCCACCACAATAACTTGACCCCCTGGCAGAGAAAGACCCTGGACCCCAAATGTGTCCGTACAAGGGACCCCAGGGAATGGAGGCTGTCAGTGTGGGAGGGGGAGGATTGGGTTAGGGAGGGAGAAAATAAAGGCAGTTTCATTGAAGAAAAGGCAATAACCAATCCTGCATAAGTATGAACAGCCTGCCTGAGCACAGTCTCTCAAATACACAAGGCAGGAACATTGTCACTGGAGGCCTGGGGAAATAATCCAGTGTCGCGGGTTCGAATCTCACCGTAGCAGCTGGGGGTGAATATCAATTAGAGTAATTAAATAAGCAAATCTGGAATAAAAAGCCAGTCTTGCTCACGTTGACAATGAAATTAGGTTGTGGCAAAAAAATACCCAGTTTTCCAATATCCCTTCAACAAATAAACTTGATTCCCTGACCTGGTTTGGCCTACCTATGACTCCAAACCCACAGGTTTAACTCACATGAGCTACCACATCAAAGGTAGTTGGGGGTGGGCTGTAAATCATCAAGCCGCACAGTGTGGAAACAGGCCCTTTGGCCCGTCAAGTCCATGCCACCCCTTTACATTAATCCTACATTCTTTCGTTCTCCCCACACTCTCATCAGCTCCTGTCAATTTCCAACACTCACCCACGTGCTGGGGACCATTCACAGCGGCTGATTGACTTACCCGTTAACCGCGCGTCTTTGGGACGTGGAAAGAGACCGGGGGCACCCGGGGGAAACCCACACAGTCACAGGGAGAACGTCCAAACTCCACACAGCCGGCGCTGGAGGTCGGGATCAAACCCGGGTCTCTGGTGCTGTGAGGCAGCGGATCTACCAGCTGCGCCACTATTCCGCTCTTCATTTTGGCATTGATGTCCATATTTGAAAAGAAAACAGGGCATTAGAACATGGAACAGTACAGCACAGGAAAAGGCCCTCCGGCCCACAATGGTGTGCTGAACGAACTAAGTTAATGACACCAAATCCCTTCTGCCTGCACATGATCCATATCGCTCCACTCTGCATATTCATGAGCCTATTTAAGAGCCTCTTAAACGTCTCTATCGCATCTGCCTCCACCACCACCCCTGGCAGCCCATTCCAGGCACCCGCCGCTCTCTGTGTAAAAAACTTGCCCCGCACATCTCCTCTGAACTTTCCCCCTCTCAGCTTAAATACATGCCCTCCAGTATTTGATATTTCAACCCTGGGAAAAAGATACCTGCTGTCTACCTTCTCTATGCCTCTCATAACCTATCAGGTCTCCCCTCAGCCCCCGCCGCTCCAGAGAATACAACCCAAGTTTGTCCAATTTCTCCTTATAGCACATGCCCTCTAATCCAGGTAGCATCTTGGTAAACCTCTTCTGCACCCTCTCCAAAGCCTCCACATCCTTCCTGTAATGGGGCGACCAGAATTGAATGCAATACTCCAGATGCGGCCTAACCAGAGTTTTATAAAGCTGCAACATAACTTCCTGACTCTTTAGCTCAATGCCTCGACTAATAAAGGCAAGCATACCATACGCCTTCCTTACTGCCCTATCAACTTGTGCGGCCACTTTCAGGGAGCTATAGACTTGGACCCCAAGATCCCTTTGTACATTGGGGATGGCGCTTACTGAAGGAATAGACTTGCCAGAAATGAGAACTCGCGCTGAGACTTCCTGCAATGTTCCTGATGTCACAACCATTGTGTAAATACTAGAACCCTCCCCCCCACTTAAGGGGCCAGTCCCACCCTTCCCCAAAGTGCACAGTGGGAGAGTTGGGGGACAGACTGTGGAGGCTTTACCCATTTACATCCTCTAGTAAGGTTATAAGATATCTTTATTAGTCACATGTACATGGAAACACACAGTGAAATGCATCTTTTGCGTAGAGTGTTCTGGGGGCAGCCCGCAAGTGTCGCCACGCTTCCGGCGCCAACATAGCATGCCCACAACTTCCTAACCCATACATCTTTGGAATGTGGGAGGAAACCGGAGCACCCGGAGGAAACCCACGCAGTCACGGGGAAAACGTACAAACTCTTTACAGACAGCGGCGGGAATTGAACCCGAGTCGCCGGCACTGTAATAGCATAAACGCGAACCGCTACGGTGCCTGCCCCTATAGTCTTTATTCTCCATGCCAAGTGGCCCCCTAATGGATTTCTGAAGGCAAGTTCAAAGTCAACCACATGGGATGGGTCTGGAGTCACATAAAGGCCAGGGAATGATGGCAGATTTCCTTCCCTTAAGGATACTGGAGAGCCAGATGGGGTTCTAACCACAACAAAAAAAAATCCATTTCACTGAGCTTATATTTCCTGCCGTGTCTGGACTTGAACTCATGTCAACAATCCCAGAACTCTGGCAGTCCAGTAACTGAAACACTTTGCCACTCTGCTTCCCTATCCCTTCCCACCTCACAAGGAGTTGTAGATAAAACTAGAGGAAAAACAAACCGGCAAGCAAACGCCAACACTTTTCACTGACTGGAGCTCGAAGGCAGGCCGGCATCCCGGTTTAATATTAATGTGCTTTTTAATCCCCACACTAATTCTGTATGTGGCTTGTTTATTCCTTACAGGGGTTTGTTGTGGCAGTTCTATATTGTTTCCTCAACGGAGAGGTAAGTTGCTTTGATTTTTTTTCTCTCTCTCCCTGAAAAGAGCAAAGTGAAATCGTTTTTTTCTTGTCTCTGTGCTTGTTATGTGAGTGATTCCCTTCAGTTCCAATACAGCTGAGTACATTCAAATGACATTTCTAAGTTTCTTCCCAAAGGTGCAGTCCGAGATCAAGAGGAAATGGAGGAGTTGGAAGGTAAACCGGTATTTTGCTGTTGACTTCAAGCATCGTCATCCTTCACTGGCCAGCAGTGGGGTCAACGGTGGAACCCAGCTCTCCGTCCTCAGCAAGAGCAGCTCCCAAATCCGGATGTCCAGCGTCAACGCCGAAAACCTAGCCACATGAACCAACCGGGCTACCTCCTCCTCCGATACACCCCCATCTCTACCATCAGAAAATGCGCCCCTCCCCCCATCGCTGGGGGTGGGGTCACATGGAACCCAGGCCGTCCTTTAGTCTTGTTTATGTCAGCTCTCCTGGGGCCAAGGCAGGTCGTGGGCTGCCCTGCTGTCTTTGGGTAAAAAGAGTCCCAAAGTCGCCCCACCCCTTCCTCCACCCCACCTCCCACCCACTCCACCCCCACCGTTAACCCCCACCACCAGATACTTCTGAAAAAAAATAACTAGATGTCGTTCCCTTGTAGGCAGGTGGGGGGGGGGGGGGGAAGGGAATCCCTTTTGTGCCTATCCTGAACGACCCACGTTAACGGTGTTTGATGCCGCAGGACTTGAGGCGCTCCTGCCCACTGAGACCGAAGAACCGTTGCCCGCTGTGTATGCCTGCTGTTTGCTCGCTGCCTGTCTCAGACACCCTTCCCTACCCCCCCAGCCCCCCCCCCCCCCCCCCCTTGAAGCGGGTCGACAAGGAGTTGCCGCAGCCACTTTCCCGTTGGCGTCGGCCGCTGAGGGGGCCGAGACTTTCCGCTTACATCCCGCCCCGTGACGTGCCCTCCAAAACAAGGGCTTTGAACCTCCATCGAAGGCCGGCGTTCTAGACGGCGAGACCTGGCCCTATACGACGATGTAGTGCTTCATGGTGACGCACCCCTCAATGATGTCACAGGGCCTTATCTGGTGACGGGTGGCCCTTAAAGGTGACATGAGGCCCTTTATGCTGTCACATGACCTTACCCGTTGCCATGTGACCCTTCGCGATGACACGTGGGGCCCTTCTGATGTCACCCGGCCTTATGTGATGACACATGGCCCTTTATATGTTGACTTATGGCCCCCTTCGTGATGACATGTGGCCTTCTACAGAAGCAGATACAGAGAAGTGTCCGGGCAACCTTGCAGCTGGTGTACTACCCCTCATGCTTTGGTGGGGTTTGTTGTGAGCTTTTGCGGCAGAAATGTTGCCCAGTTTGCAAACAAGTGGATGCATTTTACATTGCCTGAGCACACGTTGTCATCTTCCCTCAAACCTCCCTCGTTATCCAATAACTGCTGGTCAAAATACATCTGCAAGTCAAGAGGTTAAATTCTGCCTCTTGAATTTTTTTGCAAAAGGGGCAAAAATTTCAATGCAGCCTCACTGTTTAGAAGCAGTGGATGACTGTGGAGAGAGAGAGAGAGAGAGAGAGAGAGAGATTTGTACAAATACTTTGATTTCTCGTGGTGAAGCTAAGGTATTTCACCCCTTGTACTTTGATTCCTATATCTGGGCATCAACTTGTCAGCGGGGTTGCAAGCTACAGACTGATGGGTAAAAGTTACCCTGAAAAGCCCTCCTGAATGGGGAGAGGCTCCGCAAGTTCACACCATGATCGAGGAATAGGTTATTCCCCTTAAAGGATCCATTTCTGCCTGCACTGACATCATCTTAATTAAGATCTGGAGGTCTGAAACCTAACAGTTTGGCTGGCTTAGGAGACGATTGCAACTAATTCAGAAATGGAATGCAATCCAAGATATGTGTCCTCATACTTAACCCAATATATTCAAATCCTGAGTGTGTTAGATGCACATTAAAGACACAAGCCTTCCTCTACTCCATCCATGGGGGCTTGTAACAGTGCTTGTTACTGTCCAGGAAGATATTTAGATCCCTTAGCTCTCTAAGGGGTTCTACAGTGAAAGCTGTGTAAAACAAGAAAATGCGGGGCAAATCCGCTACTTTGTACAGTTGACTGTTGTTGTTGGGGTGTGTTATTACATGTGACGTGAATGCAGCAGTGTTGGCTGTTGTGAAGTGACTCTGGTTCGACCAGAAATGGTGTCGTCAATCTTTGTCGTTGCAAAAAAAATCTATTGACTTTCTCTCATGAGTAACATTGTGGGATTTGAATCTCTCTGCATTGGCAAAACGATCCCCAGTCAACAGAAATGGTGCATGGTGTTTTCCTGGTGCTTGGAAAGGATTTTCCAAAGCCAAGCGAAGAGCAAAATTGGACTGTGTTGCATTAGCACATACAGTCTGAGATTCTTGTTTGCAGTGCTTCAGAAATGGGTCGGTGCCTCCTTCAAAGCGGGCCCTCGCATTGAATTGTCATCTTGTGCTAATGCTTGAATTTGCAATGATTTTATTTCTGCATTAGTGGAATGGCAGACCCATCGGTTTTCAGGTGTGCTGCTTGTTGAGACCTTCAAGAGAAGGGCTCCTCAATGATATCATTGGTATATAGGAGTTTGGTTCTTATTGCTCAGAGATGGGAGAACATTGCTTGAGAAGTTATGGCCATGTTTTTTTTTGGATGTTTGACTACTAAGACATTGGGCAAGGAGAGAAGCCTTTGAATTACAAGGCGAGGAGTTATTGCCTACATACAGGGGAGCAGAAAGCTAATCAGTAAAGGATAGTCAGGAGAGACTCCATGACCTGGAATTTCGAGAATGTGGAACTTGCTATCACAGGGAATGTTTGAGGCAAACAGCTGAGAGAGGTTTGCTGAGACAGAGAGAAATGCTGATGGGTAAACTTGGAGAAGCCTTGTGTGGAATGTGAATATGGCTTGGACTCATAGACTGTCCTACTGCTTTACTGTTCTGTGCAATGAGCTTGGCAATATTTTGTCCTGCTTTTCTGAATGATACCTTGATATATATAAAAAAAGATTTAGACAATTATTTTTTTTGTTTGGAAATTTTGAGATAAAGTCTGGACCCAAAGCTCCCTTCAAGGCTTTGTGTGTGGTGGCCTTTGTGCTGTAATACTACCAGAGTTTAAGGGACTTAAAATGGGAAATGATGATTGACTCCCTGCATCAGCCAAATGAGTTGAAGATGACATAGAGCTAACGGCAAACAGTCTACTTCCGTCAAGTGCATGTGAACTACAGCAAACAGAATCGGTGATAGGAATTACAGTGAACCATCCCGTTCAAAGAAAATTCACCTTGAAGATGCAGTGAATGGAGAATAGTAACATAATACAAGTTGTGTTAACCTCTGTTGCCTCCATCAGTGCAGTTTCGAGGTAACTTGTAGGGGAATGTTTAATAATTTCCATTGAGGCAGTGCCTTAAGCTCAAAATTCCCTTTGTCTCCTGACCCCACCTCTTCTACATGACAAACTTTGTTTGCTTATGTCTTTGTGCATTACCTCAAAAAATTTTCTACACTTTAGGTGTGGTATAAGTTATTACTGTTACTGAGAATTGGTCAAATTCTATCACCTGGCTTCACTGAGCAGAGAAAGTGGTGAATAATTAACTCTGGCATTGTGTATATCACAGCACCAATCAACATTGGCCTCACCTCCACACACCTTCCGTCCATCACTGATGACCATCAGTGGCCAAGGCTCTGGAGTTCCCTCCCTAACCCCCCCCCTTTAATGTGCCTTCACCCTCCCCTCCCTTCTGAATACCCTCCTCGTTGACCAAGCGTTTTGTCTCCTCCACCTCACTCCTGATGTGTCTATTTATCGTGCCCACAACCTGCCCTGGGCTATTTTTTTTACAATTAAAGAATCGAATATATTGAAATTGTGGTTAATATTTAACAGTGAGTTTTTACTGATGAGGAAGAAAGAATTCTCCTGCTCACTAAAAAGAATCAGGCTTTCTTTGCAAGGAAGCAGTAACTTTGGTCGTTTCAGGACATCCCAGAACATCTCATAGCCAGTGAATTTTTTTACGTGACTGCCGCAGTGTGCGAAACACAGCAGCCAGTTTTTGCACAGGGAGCTCCCACAATGTGATAATGACCAAGGCATGGTGGGTACAGCGGTTAGTGCTGCTGTCTCACAGTTCCAGCGACCTGGGTTCAATCCTGACCGCGGATGATTCTGCATTTCATTCTTGTGACTGCCAGGGTGCTCTAGTTTCCTCCCACATCCCGAAAACACACTGGTGGATTAATTGGTCGCTGCAGATCACCCCTTGTGTGGAGGTGAGAAACAGAGGACTGATGGGCAGGTGAGAGAGAACATGTTGCAGGGGTACAGGCAAAACAAGGAAGGGGGTTAGAGATTGGTATTGGTATTGGTATTGGTTTATTATTGTCACGTACCGAGGTACAGTGAAAAACTTGTGTTGCATACAGATCGTACAGGTCAATTCATTACGCTGTGCAGTTACATTGAGTTAGTGCATTAATATAGTACAAGTAAAGACAATAACAGTACAGAGCAAAGTGTGACAGCTACAGAGAAAGTGCAGTGCAATAAGGTGCAAGGTCACAACAAGGTAGATCGTGAAGTCAGAGTCCATCTCATTGTATAAGGGAACCGTTCAATAGTCTTATCACAGTGGGGTAGAAGCTGTCCTTAAGTCTGGTGGTACGTTCCCTTAGGCTCCTGTATCTTCTACCCGATGGAAGAGGAGAGAAGGGAGAATGTCCCAGGTTGATGGGAGCTAGCATGGACCCAATAGTTTATTTCTGAGTTGTAGCAAACAAAATACTCACATTATATTGGTGAGGTATAAATATTGACCCAAGTACCAGGGAAAATTCCCCTGGTTATCTCTTTTTGTGCCAATCTAATCTCTCACCCAGAAAACAATGACTCCAGACAAAATAACACATCTTGAACGTTGCATAAAGCTTGTCCTCAAATCTCAGGAGTGGGACCTGAACCCGTGACCCTATGACTTAGGCGCAAGTGTGCTCCCCACTTGCCAAGCCCTAAGTCACACGCAACAATGTGCTGTGTTCCTCATCCTTCTCCAACCAGTCACTGACAATAACAGGAACATACATGCTTGCAAACAGGATGCAATGCATCCCATAAATTGCTCACGTCAGCTCGGGTGATGTGAAAATACTTGTTCCTCTTACGGAAAAATACACAAATTTTGAGTCTTCGGGACAGATTTTTAATCGTAGTAGCAGAGGGTATTGATTACAATCCAAATCATGCAATGAGCCGTCGTTGGCTGCCTTGAAAGTAGCACAGGTCCCGAAGTCCTCACAAACTGAAAATGTCCCTCCACAACACCATTGGGATATTGCAATCAGAAAAGTTAGACAAAAAGCCATGAGGTCATCAGTCCCATGATGTTTGATGTAGGACTGGTCCTATCCAACCAAGGAATACTTCCCTCCACAGAGTCATAGAGCACAGAAACAAGCCCTTCAGCCCATCCAGTCCATGCCGACCTCCTGACTAGTCCCATCTACCTGCACTCAGACCATATCCCTCCTAACCCCTCCCATCCATGTACCTATCCAAACCGCTCTTAAATGTTACAATTGAAACCCCATCTACTACTTCCGCTGGCAGCTCGTTCCACACTCGCACCACCCTCTGAGTGAAGAAGTTTCCCCTCAAGATTCCCCTTAAGTATTTCACCCTAAACCTATGCCCTCCAGTTCTAGTCTCACCCAATCTTGGGGGAAAAAGCCTGCATGCATTCACCCTGTCTATCACTCCTCATAATTTTATATGCCTCTACTCTCATTCTCCTGCACTCCAGGAAATGGTCCTAACCTATTCAACCTTTCTCTAATCCTCAAGTCCCAGCAACATCCGTATAAATTTTCTCTGCACTCTTTCAAGCTTACTGATATCTTTCCTGTAGGTGGATGCAATGCTCCAGAAATCCAAAATGCTGGAGGATTTCAGCAGGTCAGGCAGCATCTATGGAAGGAAATGATCAGTCGACGCTTCAGACCACTGCCATCTTATCTGCCACCTTCATGTCTAGCTCCGACATATGACATTAGTGTTTTTTAAATAAGTACCATGTTCCTCCAACCCCTGCCCTGCCCACAACCTTCCTTCCCTCCATTCACATCCAGGTTCCAAAATTTTAGAATTCCTTCCTTAAATCTCCTCATCTTTTCTCTTCTCATTTTTTTTTCTCTCTGTCTCTCCTTACAATCCATCTAACACTGATGATTATCTTCATCACAGAGTCATACAACATAGAAACAGGCCCTTTGGCCCACCATTTCCATGCCGACCATCCATACTAATTCCATTTACCGGCACTTGGTCTGTAGCCTTCTCTGCCTTGGTGATTCAGGTGCTCATCCAGATACATCTTAAATGCTGTGAGGGTCTCTGTCTCCACCACCCCCTCAGGCAGTGCGTTCCAGATTCCAATCTGTAACTGGTAATTTGTTTATTCTTGTCACATGTGCAGTGAAAAGCTTTGTTTGCATGTCATCCAGGCAGATCATTCCATACATAAGTACATTAAGATAGTAAAAAGGCAAGCAATGCAGAATATAGTGTTACAGTTACAGAGAAAGTGCAGTGCAGGTAGACAAATAGATTGGGAGATCAAGAATTCATCTTTAGTTTATAAGAGGTCCATTCAAAAGTCTTATAACAGCAGGATAGAAGCTGTCCTTGAGCCTGGTGGTGTGTGCTTTCAAGCTTTTGTATCTTCCTCCTGATGGATTGAGGGGGAGAAGAGAGAGTGACCAGTATGGGAGGGGTTGATTATGTTGGCTGCTTTCCTGAGGCAGTGGGAAGCGCATATGGAGTCTACAAACCCAATGGAGTTGTTGTTTTGCGGCAGCAGTATAGTGCAAAGACTAAAAATTACTATAAGTTACAAAATTTTAAAAAATGCAAAAAAACGAACAACAAGGTAGTGTTCATGGGTTCATGGACTGTTCAGAGATCTATTGGCGGAAGGGAAGAACCTGTTCTTAACTGATTGGATTTGGACGGTGGTACTGAGAAGAGGGCATGTCCCGGGTGGTGAGGGTCCTTAATGATGGATGCTGCCTTGAGGCACTGCCTCTTGTAGGTGTGCTTGATGGTGGGGAGGATTGTGCCCGTGATGGAGCTGGCTGAGTCTACAGCCCACTGCAGCCTCTTGTGATCCTGTGCATTGGAGCCTCCGTACCAGGCAGTGATGCAACCAGTCAGAATGCTCTCCACTGTACAGCTATAGAAACTTGCAAGAATGTTTGGTGACATCTCCTCAAACTCCTAACGGAGGGAACTCCAGAGGTTAGGGCACAGCCAGCTGAAGGCATGGCCATCGATGGTAGGATAAGTGAGGTACCCAGATATTCCTGAGAGTGTGTAGGTCTGGAGAGGGGCAGAGCAATGGAGAGGCATGAAGACAAGAGTCTTCAGTCTTGCTGTCACCATTGTAAGCCAGCGAGCTCAAGAGGAGATACGTGAGTTAGGGTGCAGTAGCCAAGTTCAGGGGCGCAAACTCAGTTGGGAATTAGCTCCACAGCAATGCAAAGTCTGTGTCCCATTTACTGATACAGTTCAGTGACTCTCTGGCACAGGCCAATTGGAATGTCCGTCATGCCAGTTTCATTGTGTCGGATCTATTCCAGAATGTATTGGAGACCAGCTCCTTATCCAAGTTATGTCAGAATGATAAATCCATGGCCCAGAAAGAGGATTTCACTTCTTGGAAATGGGGCTCTCAATCAATGAACTGGACAGCATTTACATAAGATATGATTTCTTTATTTGTCACATGTACATCAAAACACACAGTGAAATGCATCCTTTGCCTAGAATGTTCTGGGGGCAGCCCGCAAGTGTTGCCATGCTTCCGGCACCAACATAGCATGCCCACAACTTCCTAACCCGTACGTCTTTGGGATGTGGGAGGAAACCAGAGCACCCGGAGGAAACCCACGCAGACACGGGGAGAACGTACAAACTCCTTACAGACAGTGGCCGGAATTGAACCTGGGTTGCTGGCGCTGTAATAGCATCACGCTAACCCAGGGGGAAGCATGGAAAAAGAATAGATTCTCTTTCACTACCCAGGATGTCCCTTACCTCTGGACTGGGGGCTTGACTCCACGACTTTCTGACTCAAAACCAGATTATCCCAATGGAGCAGGCGTGCATAAATGCAACGAGTTCTGGAGAAGGTCACCATTAGTTAGCAAGCCCCTAGCCACCACCTCAAGGTTCCTGCGTACTGTATGATGCTGCCAACTGTTGTACAGTCAGAACTGGGTGTTTAGGTTTGCGTTGTACCAACAAAACTGTTTGGACAGAACAAAGAAACAAATTTTGATTTTGTAAACTGTTTACATAATGTGCCTAATTCTGCCAGAGATCTAAATATCTGGTGACTGATGCAGGACAAACTGGCTTTAGTTAACAGGTGAAAGGTCTTGCTGTCTGGAAATGATTGGATGCTCACTCGTGTGGATTGCTCAGTATCTATTTTCTCCTTTATCTGATGAGATGTGTGTTTTGTTATAAGGACAGTGGCTCACTTTCCCTACATGAAGAGCAGCTTTGGAGATAAACAGAAGAATATGAAATTAATTATAGCAGAACTTGCCCACTGGGAAACTACTGTAGCTGGGTACTACACTGGATTTTTATCAGAATCAGAATCAGGTTTATTATCACTGACTTATATGACATGAAACTTGTTGTTTTGTGGCAGCAGTACAGTGCAAAGACATAAAATTACTATAAATTACAAAATAAATAATGCAAGAAAAAGGAATAACGAGGTAGTGTTCATGGGTTCATGGACCGTTCAGGAGTCTGATGGCAGAGGGGAAGAAGCTGTTCCTGAATCGTTGAGTGTGTGACTTCAGGCTCCTGTACCTCCTCCCCGATGGTAGTAATGAGAAGAGGGGATGTCCCAGGTGGTGAGGGTCCTTAATGATAGATGCCGCCTTCTTGAGGCACCGCCTCTTGAAGATGTCCTCGATGGTGGGGAAGGTTGTGCCCGTGATGGAGCTGGCTGAGTCTACAACCCTCTGCAGCCTCTTGCGATCCTGTGCACTGGAGCCTCCATACCAGGCGGTGATGCAACCAGTCAGAATACTCTCCATCATACACCTATAGAAATTTGTAAGAGTCTTTGATGACATACCGAATCTCCTCAAGCTCCAAATGAAGTAGAGCCACTGGCGTGCCTTCTATGTGATTGCATCAATATGTTGGGCCCAGGATAGATCCTCTGAGGTCTTGACACCCAGGAACTTGAAGTTGCTCACCCTTTCCACCGCTGACCCGTCAATGAGAACTGGTGTGTGTTCTCCTGACTTCCTGAAGTCCACGATCAACTCTTTGGTTTTGCTGACATTGAGTGCGAGGTTGTTGTTGCGACACCTCTCAACCAGCCGATCTATCTCACTCCTGTACGCCTCCTCGTCGCCATCTGAGATTCTGCCAACAACAGTGGTGTCTTTGGCAAATTTATAGATGGCATTTGAGCTGTGCCTAGCCACAGTCATGAGTGTAGAGAGATTAAGACATTTGGGTAGAAGTCAAGATGACCATAACATGTTCTTTCATTTATCTCCCTACTAATAGGTTAGGTTAAAATTTCCCCAGTTCCTCTGGTTGGTCCCAGTGTTTCTGTGACTGCTGTTCAGAGATAAGAGGGAATGGACATCAATCCTGAGAATAAAACGCACGTCAGTTTACAACGAGAAGGGTGTGTGATTGATATCGATATGTACTTATCAGCAATGGGTGGTACCTTTGTTTTCTAGGGAAGTGGCTGTTTGGAGGTCAGATGGTTCAACCTTGGGTCTTGACTTTTCTTTTTGAAAATGTGACACACAACGAAAATATTTTCAGAGCACAGAACTGATGTTTATCTGATAAAAAAGGAGAGTAAAGCTTGTAGGTCAGGCTATCAGTGAATGCCAGTCACACAACCCAGCATTAGTAATGACTCTGGTTAGTGACTCTGCACAAAATTCCCTTTTACCTAGCTTTTAATTTAGATGGTTACCCTGCTAATATTGTAAAGCAAAAGCAAAAAAAGATGCTGGAAACCTAGAAAATGCTGGAATTACTCAGCGTGTCAGCCAGCATCTGCGGAGATATAAGCAGTTAATGCTTCAGGTCGACGACGTTTCATCTGAACCTTCTCACTTGTCCAAAGTTTCGCTCTGGAGAATCTCACTGAAACTGGGAAGTGTGCTGTTGGAAAGAATTAAAAATATGAAGCCTTGAAAAGTCCATTTCTGAGCCTTCTCCAACTCCATTGATTTCATCCAGAATCTTCCCTGTGGGAATTTTATTGGAAATTGGTTGAGTCAGGAAGAATCCTGCTTATTGCATGATGTGCTGGTGACTGTGGCCTCTCATTGCTCCCATCTTTCTCTTGTCCCCTCAGGCCTGCTGTTCAAGTTATACTCTGTAAAGCTATTTTTTATATCTTAAAGTTTGTAACACAAATAACTGAGTATTACAGTGGTTATTCAAAGTGGTATCAGATCCCTTTAAAAAATAAACGTGAGCTATTACTGATTAGACAAATTTCTTTAAGTAATGTGTATGTGATATGTGTCTGGTGACCCTACTTACTCTAGATGTATTAGCTGTGCTGGTTTTTATATGTGATCCAAATTGTTATCAGTCTATGGAGCCAAACGACAATTCTACTTGGAATTAATGTATAAAAATTACTAGATAAGCATATGGAGGAATTTCAAATAGAGGGATATGTGGGAGGAAGGGGTTAGACAGTCTTCGGCGAGGTTTATAGTTCTATGCTGTACTGTTCTATGTTCTATGTTAAAAATAGTAGCTCAAGTTCAAAGTGAACTGTTTGTGCATAAGGGTTTAGCTGAGCACATGCTGAGAGGTAGTTAGGGGTTGCAAGACAAGTGCGCAGCCATTTAGGACTGAGATGAAGAGAACTGTCTTCACTCAAAAGGTTGTGAAGCTCCCCCCATAGAGTTATGGCTATTCAGTTGATGGGCTTATCCAAGACTATGATCCAGGGCGGCACAGTGGCGCAGCTGGCAGAGCCGCTTCCTCGCGGCTCCAGAGACCTGGGTTCCATCCTCACTCCACCCGGGGTTTGCACGGTCTCCCTGTGACCGCGTGGGTCTCCTCCCGAGTACTGACGTGCGGGTCAGTAGGTTAATTGGTGGCTGTAAGTTGTCCTCTGGTGGCAGTATCTGGGAGGAGTTATTGGGACTGGGAGGAGAAGAAAATGAGTTAGGGTAGGATTAGGGTAAAAAAAAAAGTGGGTGGTTGATAAAATGACAATGGACTGAAGGGCCTCTTTCCCATGCTATATCTCTTGATCACTCTAGAAAGGTTTTTTGACGATGAATCAAGGGATATGGGGTTCCAGTGAGTAAATAGAAGATTGCACATGTTCTTATTTATAAAGCAAACTTGAAGGGCTGGTTGAATTACTCCCACTCCTATTTCTTGTGTTATCAAAGATTATACTTGTATTACTGTCATCCATTGAATAGATAGACCATAAAATTAAATGACGGGTTCAGATAAATGAAGACCGAACAGGTAGAGAAGTTGTTAAAGGACAACTTCTCTCGATACTTGGCTCACATAGTACAGCTGCTGCCTCACAGCTCCAGTGACCCACGTTCGATCCTGACCTCGGGTGCGGTCTGTGTGGAGTTTGCACGCTCTCCCTGTGACCGTGTGGGTTTCCCCCGGGTGCTCCGGTTTCCTCCCACATCCCAACGACGTGCGGGTTGGGAGCTTAATTGGCCGCTGTAAATTGTCCCCCAGACTGTTGGTGAGCGGTAAAATCTAGGGGTTAATTGATGGGAATGTAGGGAGCATAAAATGGGATGAATAAAACAAGATAAGATTTCTTTATTAGTCACATGCACATCGAAACACACAGTGAAATACATCTTTTGCGTAGAGTGTTCTGGGGGCAGCTCGCAAGTGTCGCCACGCTTCCGGCGCCAACATAGCATGCCCACAACTTCCTAACCCGTACGTCTTTGGAATGTGGGAGGAAACCGGAGCACCCGGAGGAAACCCACACAGATACGGGGAGAACGTACAAACTCCTTACAGACAGTGGCCGGATTTGAACCCAGGTTGCTGGCACTGTAAAGCGTTACGCTAACCACTACACTGCCATGCCTGTGGATGCTTGGTGATTGGCATAGACTCGATGGTCCAAAACCCTGCCTCTCTGCTTTATGACTAATTAGCTCCATAACTATGACTGTGTCTATTGAATTTAACTCCATCCCTTGCCATGTGTGTTTTGGAGCTCCAAACCTCGAGTCTGATGGTTGTGGACAATGTGTTAAGAGTCCGTAAAAGTTCAGAAGCTGATTTGGATCTTCTGGTGGGATCAAGATGGTCAGTGGAGTAACCATCTGTCCCATGGAAGACAACTGGACAGATGCCTTCCATTGTACCTGGAGATCACTGCAGTGGTGACTCAAGTTAACTCGCTGGGTCTAAGGGCATTAATTTGATGAGGCTGGGGAAAGTGGCCATGTGAGGGAACCAAAAAGGAAAGGAGTATAATCTTAAAAGTGGCGCCAGCCTGTTCAGGAAGCTAGGGGGAAACCTAGGACATGTTCTCCCGATGTATGTGGACACTAATTTGAAACGTTAAAGAGTTTTGTTTTCCTGGATGAGGGCAGCAAAGGATTTGGAGAAAAGGCAGAAAAGTAAGTAGAGGTACTAAAAATAGGATAGGACGGACTTGAGAGGCAGCATGCCCTCCTGGTGTTCCAGCATCCAAAAACAGTGAAACACCATCCGTTTGCAACCCCCCTCAAGATTTGACCCAACAACTCCTTGCAATTAGGCCTGTTTCAGGAAGCCCCTTGCATTGTACGCTGGCCCCAAAGGACACAGATTAGAAGTGAACCGTGGCATAAACGCAAGGGGTGAGATGGGAAGAGGACTATCTTCTTTCTTTTGCGGTGAGCTGTGGCGATACAGAATGAACTAAGAAAGAACAGTAAAGGGAGAGTCAAAACGCAACTTTAGAAAGATACACCTGAGGAAAAAACTGCAGATTTATGAGGGAACTTCAGGTTAGAAGCAATATGTAGGAACTTTTGGACAGGGCTATCAAAAAGTATGATGGGCCAAACAGCCTCTCCTCCATTCAAATGCCTGAAGGTTGAACGTTGTGGGAAGCCTTTATAGAAATGGCTGGTTTGAATTATGAGAGAATTGGAACTGGCTGCATAGATTGATACAATTAATGGTGTTATAATGTGAATGGTCCTCCTGATTAGTCCTGAGTGACCACAGGAGCCTCAGGAGCAATGAAGACCACAATTTATTACTCAAAGCTGTCATTGTGATAGTATTTCAATTGGGAACTACCCCAAGCTGTTATTTATTGTTTGCCGTGCGTGGGAAATAGTCAATGTGCAAAGATGTACATATTAGAGAGGTTTTTTTCTAAATGGTGATCAAACTACTGTGCAGATTTCATTAAATGTACCTCTGTGTTAATCCTCAGGATGTTGGCAATCATTGATACACAGGACACCACAGGGTACCAGAGGCGATCAACCTGGGATGTACTGAGGGGGTTTAAAAAGGGTTGACTCTGGATGTCTTCTCTGCTCAAAGAGCTGGACACTGCACCAACAAAACACTACCTTCTCACTTCATCCTCCAAAACCAAAAACTTGGCAGAGGAAAACGAAGATTTTGTCCGTGCCAAAATCCTTCATTTCTTGGCATCGGAGCTCCTGTCATTTGTTCCTTATCTTTCTCCCCTCACTGGTCTTGTTCCTCTTGAATGTTTATTTCCAAAATGTTTTGGGCTGGTTGCTTCTTTCCCGCCTTTCAGCCGGACGAGGTCCCACCATTCCGCGTAAGCCTTGCCGCTGATATACCTTCCTCTCCTTGGGTGGGATCCAGGATCCAGGCCAGTTCTGTGGGTTCTGAGGTGACTGATGTGGGAACCGCAGAATCTTCCACAGTTGGGGCAGGAGGTGGCTATGGGATAGATGGATGGATAGTTTGCAATTAAGCTGAACAATTACAGCCATAGAGTTATACAGAATGAGAACAGGCCCTTCGGCCCAACTCGTCCATGCTGACCAAGGTGCCTACCTGAGCTAGTTCCATTTGCCCGAACGTCCTAATGAAGGGTCCTGTTGAAGGGTCTTGACCCGAAACATCGACCGTTTATTTCCCTCCACGGATGCTGCCTGACCTGCCAAGTTCCTCCAGCACTTTTTGTGTATTGCTCCAGATTCCAGCATCTGCAGAATTTTTTGTGTTTCTATTTGCCCGCGTTTGGCCCATATCTCTCTAAACCTTTCCTATCCATGTACCCGTCCAAGTGTCTTTTAAACGTAATTGTACCCGCTTCAACCACTTCCTCTGGCAGCTCGTTCCACACACCCACCACCCTCTGTGTGGAAAAGCTGCCCCTCACATCCATTTTAAATCTCTCCCCTCTCACCTTAAACCTGTGCCCTCTGGTTTTAGACTCAACTACCCTGGGAAAGGACTGTGACCATCCACCTTTACTATGCTCCTCATGAATTTCTGAACAAGGTCCTCAGCCTCCATTGCTCCAGGGTAAACAGTCCCAGCCTGTCCACTCTCTCCTTATAACTCAAGCCCTCCAGTCCCAGCGATATCCTCTCCTGCACCCTCTCTACCCGAGTCACATCCTACCCATTACTAATTACTAAGGTCATTATCTTTCAGTCTGAGCACATCCTACCCATTACTAATTACTAAGGTCATTATCTTTCAGTCTGAGAGGTGGGACAAATAGTGAGCAGTACCTGTATGAACGGTATGCAAGACAAGTTTTTCACTGTACCTCCATACATGTGACTATAATAAACCAATACCAATACCAATAAAGCTTCCAGTCACTCCCGAAAAGTCTCAGGCTTGTTTCCCAAGGAAACGTTCTTAACTATGGTCAATATATTACTAGTATAGATAAGTATTTCATGGTCAGCATAGACATGGTGGGCTAAAGGGCCTGCTTCTGAGTTGTATGATGCTAAACAGAGTCCATGAGTCCATGCAAACCATTAAGCACCTATTTACTGCAATCCCATTTTATTCTCCCCACATTCCTACCAACCCCCCCCCCCCCCCACCCCGATTCGACCATTCACTTACACATTAGGGACGATTTATAGCGGCCAATTAACCTACTAACCCACACACCTTTGGGAAGTGGGAGGAAACCGGAGCACCCGGAGGAAACCCACGCGGTCACAGGGAGAACGTGGAAACTCTACACCGGCATCGCCGGAGGTCAGGATCGAACCCGGGTCTCTGGAGTAGTGAGGCAGCAGATCTGCCGCATACACCACCGTGCCACCAGAGGAATTCACGAGCTTAACGTCAAGGGGTCTGCTACCAGTGGTGGAGTGATGAAATTATGAGCAAGGCGCTATACAAATACAACTCCCTTCTTCCCCAAGTGTAGAAGGCCTGTTCCTTGGCAGAGAGCTTCAGTGGTACCCAGCCAATGGCAGGAATGTCAAGTGGGTGGAGGGATCAGGGAGTGAACGTGCACGGCATGTTACAGGTCTCAGGATAATTCGATAAGATGGTTAAAACCAGCAAAGGAGGTGCTTTCCTTTATTGGATGGACCAAAGAATATAAAAGAAGATTTACTAGAATGTTGCTGGGTTTTCAGGAGTTGAGTTACAGGGAAAGATTGAACAGGTTGGGACTTTATTCCTTGGAGTGGAGAAGAATGAGGGGCGATCTGATAGAGGTTTACAAAATTATGAGGGGTATAGACAGAGTAAATGCAATTAGGCTCTTTCCACCTAGATTAGGAGAGATAAGTACGAGAGGACATGGCTTTAGGGTGAAAGGGGAAAGGTTTAGGGGGAACATTAGAGGGAACTTCTTCACTCAGAGAGTGGTGGGAGTGTGGAACGGGCTGCCATCTGACGTGGTAAATGTGGGCCCACTCTTAAGTTTTAAGAATAAATTGGATAGATACATGGACGGGAGAGGTCTGGAGGGTTATGGACTGGGTGCAGGTAAATGGGACTAGCGGAATAAAGTTTTGGCACAGACTAGAAGGGCCGAATAGCCTGTTTTCTGTGCTGTAGTGTTCTATGTTCTATGGTTCTAAGAGCACAGAGACCGTGCCAGAATCGTGTGCAACACTGGACGGGAAAGGTTCAGAGGGATATGGGCCAAACACAGGCAAATGGGACAAGCTCAGGTCAGCATGGATGAGTTGGCTGAATTGCCTGTTTTCCATGCTCTATGACTCTATAACACAGCTTGAGACTGCAGGCCCTTTGGCCCCACTTGTTCGTGCTGAGCACGATGTTGATCTACACTAATTACATTTGTGACCCACATGCCTCTAAACCTTTCCTATTCATGGACCTGTCCTAGTGTCTTTTAAACATTATCATTATACCTGCCTCAACCACTTCCTCTGGCAGCTCGTTCCACTTACCCACCACCCTCTGTGTGAAAAGTTGCCCCTCAGGTCCCTTTAAATCTTTCCCTGCTCACCTTAAACCTGTGCCCTCTTGTTTTAGGCTCCCCTTTCCCTGGGATAAGGGAGTCTAAAACTGTGTGCATTCACCTTATCTATGCCCCTCATGATTTCATAAACCGCTACACGGTCACCCCTCACAGAGTCCGTCACAAGTCTCATCTGAGTGTTTGCCTTGGAGCCTTTGTACGGAGACTGATTTAGTACAGTGCACTGTTCTGGTCACCACGTTGCCTTGGGGAGGGTGTGGGGAAGATTCATGAGGCTTTTCCAAGGATTGGAAAATCATAGCAATGAGGAAAGATTGAACAGGCTGGGCTTGTTTTTCTTTGGAAGAGAGGACACACAGTTATCTTTCTAGCTGGCCAGTTGGACTGGGTTTTGAAATCATTCCAATTGCCTTCATTCCTCTTTCAGTTGTAATTCGGAACCTTTGCCATACTGAATATTTTCTCTTAAATCTAAAATGATCTCCTTGACAGAGAGCACTACTCGGAAGGCGCAGGCAAGGTGGGTCCTTTACAGCGATGCTTGAATTTAAGCTTCCTTCCTCTTGACCAAACAACCTAGTCCTGAGCTCAATCCCAGCCCAACACAATAAAGACTCGATGAAGACATAAGAGACTGCAAAATGCTGGAGGAACGCACGGGTCAGGCAGCACCTGTGGAAGGAAAGGGACAGCTGATGTTTTGGGTCATCTGGATTTAGAACATAGACCAGTACAGCACAGGAACAGGCCCTTCGGCCCACCATGTCTGTGCTGAACGTGATGCCGAATTAAACTAAATCCCTTCTGTCTGCACATGATCCACATCCCTCCGTTCCCTGCACGTTCATGTGTCTATCTAACAGCCTCTTAAACACCCCTATCGTACCTGCCTCCACCACCACCCCTGGCAGCCCATTCCAGGCACCCACCACTCTGTGTGTGTAAAAAAACTTGCCCCACACATCTCATTTGAACTTTCCCCTCTCATCTTAAATGCATGTCCTTGAGTATTTGACATTTCCATCCTGGAAAAAAGACTGACTGTCTACCCTATTTATGCCTCAGAATTTTATAAACCTCTGTCAGGTCTCCCCTCAGCCTCCAACACTCCAGAGAAAACAATCCAAGTTTAAGATAGAGCATAGAACACTGCAGCACAGTACAGGCCCTTCAGCCCACAATGTTGTGCCGACATCTTATCCTGCTCTAATATCTATGTAACCCTTCCCTCCCAAATGTAAACCCTTCCCTCCCATTTCTCTATCATTCATGTGTCTATCTAAGAGTCTCTTAAATGTCACCAATGTATCTGCCCCCACAACCTCTGTTCCACGCACCCACCACTCTCTGTGTAAAAAACTTACCCCTGACATCCCCCTTATACCTTCCTTCCATCACCTTAAAATTATTCCACCTTTTAGCCATGGTCGCCCTGGGAAAAGATCTCCGACTATCCACTCGACCTATGCCTCATCACCTTGTACACCTCTATCAAGTCACCTCTCATCCTCCTTTTCTCCAAAGAGAAAAGCCCTCGCTCACTCAACCTATCCTCATAAGACATGCTCTCCAATCCAGGCAGCATCCTGGTAAATCTCCTCTGCACCCTCTCTAAAGCTTCCACATCCTTCCTATAATGAAGTGACCAGAACTGAACACAATACTCCAAGTGTGGTCTGACCAGAGTTCTATAGAGCTGCAACGTTATCTCTCAGCTCTTGAACTCAATACCCCGACTAATGAAGGCCAACACACCATACGCCTTATTAACAACCCTATCAACCTGTGCGGCAACCTTGAGGGATCTATGGACGTGGACCCCAAGATCCCTCTGTTCTTCCACAGTGCTAAGAGTCCTGCCATTAACCTTGTATTCTGCCTTCAAATTCGATCTTCCAAATCGTATCACTTTGTCCAACCTCTCCTAATAGAACATACCCTCTAATCCAGGCAGCGTCCTGGTGAACCTCTTCTGCATACTCTTCAAAGCCTCCACATCCTTCCTTTAACGGGGCGACCAGAACTGCACACCATACTCCAAGTGCGGCCGAACCAAAGTTTTATAAAGATGAGCTGTTGAGCGGTGTACTGTATATCCAAGAAGATAGTGGCAGGAGAAGAACAGAACCTATAGCCACAAAATCTGGAACATGACAAGGTCTTTCATGCAAAATGATTTTGAATCCTAGTAATTTTATAGCACAGAAAGGGGCCATTCAATCCATGTTGATGTAGACCTCTCCAGCATAATCCCTTGGTTTGGTACGGCAACTGCTCTGCCCAGGACCGCAAGAAACTGCAGAGAGTTGTGGACACAGCCCAGCGCATCACAGAAACCAGCCTCCCCTCCTTGGACCCTGTCTTTACCTCTCACTGCCTTGGTGTAGCAGCCAGCATAATCAAAGACCCCACCCACCTGGGACATTCTCTCTTCTCTCCTCTTCCATCAGGTAGAAGATACAGGAACCTGAGGGCACGTACCACCAGACAGGACAGCTTCTACCCCACTCTGATAAGACTATTGAACGGTTCCCTTACACAATGGCATGGACTCTGACCTCACGATCTACCTTGTTGTGACCTTACACCTTATTGCACTGCACTTTCTCTGTAGCTGTGACACTTTACTCTGTACTGTTATTGTTTTTACCTGTACTACCTCAATGCACTCTGTACTGACTCAATGTAACTGCACTGTGTAATGAATTGACCTGTACAATCAGTTTGTAAGACAAGTTTTTCACTGTACGTCAGTACGTGATAAGAATAAACCAATACCAATACCAAGTACCAAACCCAGCTTCCAGAACCCTTAGCCCCGCAAGGGATCCTCAACTACACCTCCCAGCATGGTATTGGTATTAGAATTGGTTTATTATTGTCACTTGTACCGAGGTACAGTGAAAAACTTGTCTTGCATACCGATCGTACAGGTCAATTCATTAGACAGTGCATTGAGGTAGTACAGGGTAAAAACAATAACAGTACAGAGTAAAGTGTCACAGCTACAGAGGAAGTGCAGTGCAGGTAGACAATAAGGTGCGAGGCCATAACAAGGTAGATTGTGAGGTCAAGGACTAATGTGGGGACAGTTTCTGCCTTTCCCACCATCTCAGGCCAGGAGCTCCTGACCCCCACCAGACTCAAAATGTTTCCTCAACTCTCCCCTAATCCTTCAACCAACTACTTCAAACCCGTGCTCCCTAATTTTTGACCCCACTGCTTAGGGAAATAGGTCCCATTTATTTATCTTGGCCACTTAAAATCTTATGCACCTGAATTAATCTCCCCTCACCCTCCTCTCTGTTGCAGAGAAAGCAACCCCTGCCTATCCAATTTTTCCGCACTGCAGGAATTTCCCAGTCCTGGTGAATTCCCTGCACACCCTCTCCCATCACATCTTTCCCATAGTGTGGAGACCAGAACTGCAAACAAGAACTGCCAAAGCAATATCTTATACCATTGTACCATAACCTTCCTGTTCTTATAAGATGTACCTCAGCTAAGATCCTGTTTTGATCTTTTATCCACATTATTAACCTGTCCCACTGCATTAAGATAAGATTTCCTTATTAGTCACATGTACATCGAAACACACAGTGAAATGCATGTTTTGTGTAGGGTGTTCCAGGAGCAGCCTGCAAGTGTTGCCACGCTTCCAGCGCCAACATAGCGTGCCCACAACTTCCTAACCCGTACGTCTTTAGAATGTGGGAGGAAACCGGAGCTCCCGGAGGAAACCCACGCAGACACGGGGAGAACATACAAACTCCTTACAGACAGCGGCCGGAATTGAACCCGGGTGGCTGGCGCTGTAATAGCGTTACGCTAACCACTACACTACCGTGCCTGCCGTAAGTAAACTTATAAGCTTTAAATTCCAGATTTATTTTAATTACTTGAATTTAAATTCCTCTGTTGCTGTGGTGGGATTTGAACATGCTGCTGGATTAATGGTCCAGACATCTGGATGGTAATCCAGTATTTTAACCACCATACCTTTAGACAGTGTAGAAAATTATCAAAAATTACAGGGGGGGTTTTGATCAACTGGGTATGTGGCCAAGGATTGGCAAATGGCTTTCAATTCAGATAAGTGCAAGGTGTTGCCTTTTGGGAATCCAAACTAGGGTTGGACTTATACAGTGAATGGTAGGGCCTTGGAGAGTGTTGTGGAACAGAGGGACCTAAGAGTACAAGCACACAGTTCCCTGAAAGTGGCGTCACAATTAGACAGGGTGGGTGACACTGCAGTTGTACAAGACGTTGGTGAGGCCACATTTGGAACATTGTGTTCAGTTTTGGTCACCCTGCTATCAGAAAGATGTCATTAAGCTGGAAAGAGGGCAGGGAAGATTTACAAGGATGTTGCCAGGACTCGAGGGACTGAGTTATAGAGAGAGGTTGGACAGGCTAGGACTTTATTCCTTGGAATGTAGGAAACTGAGGGGTGACCTTATAGAGGTGTATAAAATCATAGGGTGAATGCACATAGTCTTTTTCCTAGGGATAAGGAACCAAAGACTGGAGGGCACAGGTTTAAGGTGAGAGGGGAAAAATTTAAAAGGGACCTGAGGGGTAACTTCTTCACACAGATGGCGGTCCGTAAATGGAACGAGCTGCCAGAGGAAGTGGTTGAGGCAGGTACAATAACAACATTTAAAACAATAGGAAAGGTTTAGAGGAATATGGGCAAAACCCAGGCAGATGAGACTTGCTTAGGTGGGCATTTTGGTCAGCATGGACGAGTTAGGCTGAAGGGCCTGTTTCTGTGCTGTATGACTCTATTTAAGGATCTGTGGACACACCAAGGTCCTCCTGTTCCTCCTCACCAGTCAACACCCTCTCATTTGCTGTATACTCCCTCAGCTTGTTGAGCTTCCCTCTATGCATCACTGCAGAGTCATCGAGTCATAACATGGAAAAATGTCCTTCGGCCCATATGTGACCATGCCGATCAAGATGTATATTCAAGCTAATCCCATTTCCCAGCACTTGGCCCATATCCCTTTAAGCTCCTGTCATCCATGTACCTGTCCACATGCTTCTTAAATGTATCTGATGTACCTGCCTTACCCACTTCTTCTGGCAGCTGGTTTCATACATCAACTTTGTAAAAAAGTTGCCTCTCAGGTTTTTATTAAACCTTTCACCTCTAACCTTAAAACTATGTCCTCTAGTTTTCGATTCCCCAACCCTGGAATAAAGACTGCTCACCCTATGCCGCTCATGATTTTATATACATCTGTGAGAGCACCCCTGCACTCCAATGAGGCTCAGTTTGTCTAACCTCTTCCTGTAACTCAGTCCCTCGAGTCCTGCCGACATCCTTTTTGCACTCTTTCCAGTTCAATCACATCCTTCTTATAACAGGGTGACCAAAATTGAACACAATATTCCAAGTGCGGCCTCACCCACGTCTTGTACAACTGCAACATAACCTCCCAACATCGATATTCAGTGCCCTGACTGAGGAAGGCCAGTGTGCCAGAAGGCTTTTCCACTGCCCTGTCTACTATGCACCAGTCCTTCTGTTCTACAACAGTACTGAGGGCCCTTCAGTTCAATGTAAAACTCCTACTTTGATCTGTCCTTCCAAAATGCAACACTTTGCACTTATTCGAATTAAATTCCATTTGCCATTCCTGAGCCCACTTACTCAGCCAATCAAGATCCCGCTACAATCCCTGATATTTCTCTTCACTGCCTACAACACCACCTGTTTTAACGTTGTCTGCAAACTTACTAACTATTCCTCTTACATTCTCATCCAAATTGTTAATATAGATGACAAATCTGGGCCCAGCACCGACCCCTGGGGCACACCACTAGTCACACGCCTCCAGTCTGAGAAACATCCTTCCACCATCACCCTGCTTCCCACCATCCAGCCAATTTTGCATCCAGTTTGCTCGCTCTCCTTGTGATCTAACCTTCCAGAGCAGCCTACCATGCAGAACTTTATCAAAAGCCTTACTGAAATCCAGATATACTACGTCTACTACCCTCCCCTCGTCAACCTTCCTCATCAAAAAACTGAAATTCGTAAGATCTCCCATTTCTTTGGATTAAACTCCATTTGCCTTTCCTACCCAACTGAACAAACCTTCACTATCTTCCTGCTCAATCTTACCCCCTCACTGCAACCTCACCCCAGTGTTTGAGCTGTTTGCTCTGTGTCCCATTCGCCCATAGAGCAATTGAACTATAGAACACTACAGCACAGAAAACAGGCCATTCAGCCCTTCTAGTCTGTGCCAAAAATATAGCTCTACTTATCACAGCTGGTGAATGCAATGGAGAAGCTGCAATAAATATTGATGTGGATTATAACACAAAATATGAAAGTCCAGATCTCCTGATTACTAAAGAGAAAGTCGATGCCTCCTAAATTGTGAAACGTACAATTGCATTGATATTGATTTCCCTTGTACTACCTCAATGCACTGTGGAATGAATTGATCTGTATGAACAGTATAAAAGATTTTCACTGTACCTCAGTACAAGTGACAATAATAAACCAATTCCAACTGTGGAGAATTGAAAACTAAGGACATAATTGTAAGGTATTCACTCATAAATTCAATAAACAGGGCCTTGCCGGGATTCAAGGGACTGAGTTATGGAGAGAGGTTGAGCAGGTTGGGACTTTATTCACTGGAGCGTACGAGAATCAGTGGGGATCTTACAAAGGTGTGTAAAATCATGAGGGGCATAGATAGGGTGAATGCACACAGTCTTTTTCCCAGGGTTGGGGAACCAAGAACTAGAGGACACAGATTTAAGGCGAGCGGGGAGAGATTTAATAGGAACCTGAAGGGGAACTTTTTCATCCAGAGGGAACGAGCTGCCAGTGGAAATGGTTGAGGCAGGTCCATTAACAACATTGAAAAGGTACTTGGACAGGTACGTGGACAAGAAAAGTTTAGAAGGATATGGGGCAAACGCAGGCAAATGGGACTGGCTTAGCTGGGAATCTTGGTTGGCATGGACCAGTAGGACTGAAGGGATGATTCCGTGCTGGATGACTCTATGACTGTCAACAGCACTGTGGGTGTGCTTTAATAAGAAGGCAGAAATTCAAGGACACCACCCCTTCCCAAGAGCAATGAGGAAAGGGTAATAAATGCTGCCTTCTGCTTAAGATATATCTTTATTAGTCACATGTACATCGAAACACACAGTGAAATGCATCTTTTGCGTAAAGTGTTCTGGGGGCAGCCCGCAAGTGTCGCCACGCTTCCGGCCCCAACGTAGCACGCCCACAGCTTCCTAACCCGTACGTCTTTGGAATGTGGGAGGAAACCGGAGCACCCGGGGGAAAGCCACACGGTCAAACTCGAGGACGGGCAATCTCCACACAGACAGCGGCCGAGGTCAGGATCGAACCTGGGTCGTTGGAGCCATGAGGCAGCAGCTCTACCCGCTGTGCCACTGTGACGGACGTGTTGGTGGGGCGTGAGGGTGGGGTAGAGGGAGGTAGAAGGTCACATGACGAAAAGTTCCCGGCGTACAATCAATCACAGTGGGCAGCTCTGGCTTCTAGAGTTATCTTGAGAAACAACCTAGACCTCACATCTTGCAATGGGAGAGCTGAACTGAAATGAAAAGACAGAACAGCAAACAAGAAGTCCGTTGCTACGGGCATATTTATTTAAATGCTTAGAAATTGCATCATAAAAAATCAGCTTGAAGTACTTATCACAGGACAAATCATAATGTACACAGACTGACAAGGACATTAAACAAACATGACTCAACAGTTCCATATTTGCATTTATCAAAGGCATTTTCAACACCACGGGGTGGGTTTAGAGGATTGACTGCAGTGAACAGCAGGGGCTTTATCCAAGCTGCTGATGTCGACGTCCACACACCCAACAGATGGGTCTGTTCACCGCGCTGGAGCAACCCACCGCGGCTGGTGAATCCGCACGTGAGATCCAGTCCGAGGCGAAAGTAAAACCAGTAGCCGAGGCAAATTGGTACAAAAGGGATAAATTGGCAACGTTAAGGGAATTCAGCTACTTTCACCACTGACTGCGGTCAGTTTGTAGACACCAAGAGCAACGGGGAGATAGATGGAGAGGCCAAAGGCCGAAGATGCTGGAATCTGGAGCATAAAACAAACTGGTGATGTAGGGTCTCCGCGTGATCCCTTTCCCCCCACAGATGTTGCCTGACCTGCTGAGTTCCTCCAGCACTTTGTTTTTCGCTCCAGACTGCAGTCTCTTGTGTCTCCGAGATAAACGACCAGATTGCCTCAGACTTCTCCGGACTGAACTCCGTTTGCCCTTTTCCCCCGCAGCCTCCGTCCCCATTGTCAACCACGCGGCTGGAGGGTGAGGAGCTGCTCGGTGTGCCGTCTACGACGTTGCCTGAGGGGTGGGCAGTTGCCCAGTTACTGGGGACAGCAGCCTATGCCCTTTACATCCTGGGTATTCAAGCGGAGAGTTGAACGGTTCAGCTGAAAGATATCAGCTCCAATAGTACAAACAGAGACGTTAGTAAAACAGTGAGTTATCACTGAGAGTCGGCGATAATGTGGAACAGTATCAATGCCAGAGACACAAGAGAGTGCAGATGCTCAAATCTGGAGCAACAAACTATCTGCTGGAGGAACTCAGTGGATCGAGCAGCATCTGTGGGGGGAAAATGAAAGGTCCTGATGAAGGTTTCGACTCGAAATGTCCACAATTCCTCTCTCCCTGTGGATGCTGCTCGACCCATTGAGTTCCTCCAGCAGATTGCTTGTTGCTTCAGTATAAATACTAGAAACCAGGAGGAAATGGGACACAAGGGAAGCTCCTGAAATTTTCCCTCCTCCTCATGAACAACCCATCTCCGCAAACGTACAATAAGATTTATTAGTCACATGTACATCGAAACACACAGTGAAATGCATCTTTTTGCGTAGAGTGTTCTGGGGGGGCAGCCCGCAGGTGTCGCCATGCTGCCGGCGCCAATATAGCCTGCCCACAACTTCCTAACCCGTACATCTTTGGAATGCGGGAGGAAACCGGAGCACCCGGAGGAAATTCACGCAGGCACAGGGAGAATGTACAAACTCCTTACAGACAGCGGCCGGAATTGAACCCAAGTCGCTGGCGCTGTAATAGCGTTACGCTAACTACAACACTACCATCACTGATTAATGTATTGTGTTAATTTACCTAATCTTTCCAACTGGATGTATTGTATTTTTCAGATAGATTTTCCGGTTTATAATAGCTTACTTAGTGATTGTTACTGGGTAATGCCAGCTAGGAGACCATGCTGGGAGGGGACAAGTGGGAGGCAATTTTACCCTAAACCCCCTCTACTCCCCCCCCCTTGGAAAGTACTGGGATCAGACAGCGTGCTGGTCTGATAGCCCCCCTGAATTTACCCTTCACTGACATCGATGGGTGTAATGTTCCGATGGATCCTGTCAGTTTTGACTCCAAAGTGTTTGACCGTTATAGCGCAACAAGGTGGTACCATGCCTGAGCGACAGTTCCTTATCTTGCAGGTAACCTGAGTGCTTCTGTGGTCTTCAGAGTCGGAGATAGGCTGGTCAACTGGGAACGACAGAATGGTGCAGCAGGTAGTGTTGCTGCCTCTGAGCTCCAGCCAGCCGAGCTCATTCCTGACCTCCCGTGCTATCTCAGTCGGGGTTTGCACGTTCTCCGTGTGGGTTCCCCCCGGGCGCTCCAGTTGTCTCCCACATCCCAAAGTTGCGCAGGTTGGGAAGGTAATTGGATGCCGTGAGGTTATATCTACTGTAAGTGAGTGGCAGGAGTTATATGAAAGAGAAAAGTTACAGGGAGTTAAGAAGGAGAATGGGACTGCCCTGAGACCACAGTTTCCCCTGGACGTGGTATTTACACTGAAACACAGCCCCTTTGAAAATGCAGCTCTCCCTTGGTGTAAGCCCAGAGTTTTCTGATCCCGAAAGAGTCTAGTCATAGAATTAGCCAGCACAGTAACAGGCCCTTCAGCCCAACTGGTCCATGCCGACCCAGATTCCCAGATAAGCTAGTCCCATTTGCCCGCGTTTGGCCCACATCCCTCTGAACCTTTCCTATCCATGTACCCGTCCAAGTACCTTTTAAATGTTGTTAATGTACCCGCCTTAACCCACTTCCTCTGGCAGCTCATTCCATATACGGACCACCCTCTGGGTGAAAAAGTTGCCCCTCAGGTCCCTATTAAATCTCCCCTCTCTCACCTTAAATCTATGCCCTCTGTTTCATGATTCCCCAACTCTGGGAAAAAGACTGTGTGCATTCACCCTATCTATGCCCCTCATGATTTTACCCCTCATTCTCCGATGCTCCAGTGAAAATAGTCCCAACCTGCTCAATCTGCTCAACCTCTCTCCGTAACTCATCCCCTCGAGTCCCAGCGACATCCTGGTAAATCTCTTCTGCAACCAGCTTCCCATAGCAGGGATCTGAGGGGGAATGTTTTGATCCAGAGGGTGGTTGGAATCTGGAACGCACTGCCTGAGGGGGTGGTGGAGGCAGAATCTTTCAGAGGTATCCGGGTGAGCACTTGAATCACCAGGGCGTGGTAAGCTGGGAACCAAATGCTGGTAAATGGGACTGGTATAGATCGGTACTTGGTGGCTGGTATAGACATGCTAGGCCGAAGGGCAGTTTCTGTGCTGTATTGGTATCTGGATTAGGCACCGGGGACGTCCCTTTAGAACTGAGATGAGGAGGAATTTCTTCAGCCAGAGGGCGGTGAACCTGCGGAATTCGTTGCCACAGAGGGCAGTGGAGGCCAAGTCATTGGGTGTATTTAAGGCAGAGATCGCTAGGTTCTCCATAGTAAGGGGGTTAAGGGTTACAGGGAGAAGGTGGGAGAATGGGTTTGAAAATCAGCCATGACTGAATGGCAGAGCAGATTCAATGGGCCGAATGGCCTAATTCTGCTCCTATATCTCATGGAATGAACCCATAACCCACTGAAACACAACAGGCGAGCCCAAGGCAAGCATTCGGATGGAAAATGAGAGATATCTAACGGACAGAAGATTTGAGCATTGCACACTTCCACCAGATACCTCCCTAACAAGTATATCCACTCATTTCCATCCACTCTTTCAAATATTTCCAGCACAAAGTTGGCGAAACGGAAATCAAAGCGACCCACACAAGGGAATGTAGCTCACAGACAACCTCACCTTCATTGTTTATATCAGTAAACTCAAGAGGCGAGTCCCACCCCCTGCTCAGGTGGTTTGAAAGCTGCCATTGTATTCGAATGACTTGCCCCTCTGGCTAAGTTTCTCCAATAACGCCACCTGGGTGCTGCAGCTATTGCTGATCTCCGCCGACGTGCTCCGGTCCCGTCTTTTGGTGATGGTCGGGAAGCCCTCGGGACAACACGATCGCAGCTGCCTCTTCAGCTCCGTCAGGACCTTGGTGGCAAGAAGACTTCACCGGTGAGATGCCTGTGCACTGAATCTTACAGCATGCAAGGTGGCTACCCAGTGTGCTAGATCCAGTCCCAATCCCAATCCCCACTCTCCTGCGCCCCTCCAACTTATTCTCCCACAAAATTGTGAGCAACTTTTTGCTACGTATCGAAGGAAGGATGTACTGGCCCTGGAGAGGGTCCAGAGGATGTTCACAACAATGATGCCAGTCGAGCTCAAGAGCTGTGAGGTAATGTTGTGGCTCTGTAGAACTCTGGTTAGACCACACTTGGAGTATTGTGTTCAGTTCTGTTCACCTCATTATAGGATGTGGAAGCTTTAGAGAGGGTGCAGAGGAGATTTACCAGGATGTTGCCTGGATTGGAGAGCATGTCTTATGAGGACAGGTTGAGTGAGCTAGGGCTTTTCTCTTTGGAGAGGAGGAGGATGAGAGGTGACTTGATAGAGGTGTACAAGATGATAAAAGGCATAGATCGAGTGGACAGTCAGAGACTTTTTCCCAGGGCAAAAATGGCTAACACGAGGGGGCATAATTTTAAGGTGACTGGAGGAAGGTATAAGGGGGATGTCAGAGGTAAGTTTTTTACACAGAGAGTGGTGGGTGTGTGGAACGCACTGCCGGCAGAGGTTGTGGGGGCAGATACATCAGGGACATTTAAGAGACTCTTAGATAGCCACATGAATGATATAAAAATGGAGAGCTATGTGGGAGGGAAGGGTTAGATAGATCTTAGAGCAGGATAAAATGTCGGCACAGCATTGTGGGCCGAAGAGCCTGTACTGTGCTGTAGTGTTCTATGTTCTACGAAAGGTTCAACATATGGGGAGCATTTGGCCCTGTACCCGATGGAGTTCAGAAGGATGGGAAGGGTGTGGATCTCATTGAAAGCTACTGGATACTGAAAGGCCTGGATAGAGCGGACATGGAGAGGATGTTTCCTTTAGTAGGAGCGTCTAGGGTCCGAGGGCACGGCCTCAGAATAAAGGGACATCGCTTTAAACCTGAGGCGAGGAGGAACAAAACAGTGGGAGAGCTCAGTGGGTCAAAGCAGTATCCATGGAGGCAAAAGGTAAAAGTCGACGTTTGGGGTCGGGATCTTGCATCAGGACCCAGCGTTGAGTCCTGATGCAGGGTCTCAACCCAAAATGTGGACTTACACCTTTTTTGCTCCACAGATGCTGCTCGACCTGCTGAGTTCCTCCAGCGTTCTGTTTTATGGTCCAGATCCCAGCACCAGTCTCTTCTGTCTTTGCACATCTTTGGGATGTGGGAGGAAACTGGAGAACCTGGTGGAAACCCACAAGGAGAAGGTACAACCTCCACACAGACAGCACCCGAGGTCGGGATCGAACCCAGGTCTCTGCAACTGTGAACCACCAGCAGTATGAGATTAACCTCCTCCCACCCATCCCCCTTGGTAAATCTCTCTCGCGGCAGAAGATACAGAAGCCTGAAAGCACGTACCACCAGGCTCAAGGACAGCTTCTACCCCGCTGTTATAAGACTATTGAACGGTCCCCTAGTACAATAAGGTGGAGTTTTAAAATAGAACATAGAACACTGCAGCACAGTACAGACCCTTCGGCCCACTATGTTGTGCCGACATTTTGTCCTGATTTTTGACCTCACAATCTACCTCGTTGTGACCTTGCATCTTATTGTCTGCCTGCGCTGCGCTTTCTCTGTAGCTGTGACACTTTATTCTGCATTCTGTTATTGTTTTACCTTGTACTACCTCAATGAATTGATCTGTACGGACGGTATCCAAGACAAGTTTTTCACTGTACCTCAGTACAAGTGACAATAATAAACCAATTCCAATTCCAATTCAAAGTATGGAGATTGCAATCCCCTTTTCCAAAAAGCAAAATTCTTTCATCTCCCTCTCTATCTCTTTTGCCAGTGTCATTCACTCCTCTGGCTACTGTCCCACTCACACCATTGGAATCACCTTTGACTGCATTTACTCTGTCAAAATCCATCTTTAAACAACTTTGGAAAGTGAAGGCTGTACTCACAAATACAGCCCTTCCCCGGCCATCAGGTGCAAGGGTTGGAACATAGAGCAGAGAACAGTGTAGCACAGGAACAGGCCCTTCGGCCCACAATGTCTGTGCCAACCATGAGGCCAATTGAAACTAATCCCATCTGCCTGCACATGATCTATATCTCTACATCCTGCATATTCATGTGTCTAACGACCTCTTAAACACCCCTATTGTATCTGCCTCCACCCCCACCCCTGGCAGCCCATTCCAGGCACCCACCGCTCTCTGTGTAAACCACTTGCCCTGCACATCTCCTTTAAAGTTTCCCCTTAAAACTTTACTTTCAAACTTTATTTATACAGCATGGTAACAAGCCCTTCTGGCACAACAAGCCCACACCGCCCAATTACACCCATGTTAACCTACGGACCCGTATGTCTTTGGAATGTGGGAGGAAACCAGAGTACCCAGAGAAAACCACACAGTCACGGGGAGAACGTACAAACTCCTTACTGACAGCGGCAGGAATCGATCCCTGATCGCTAGCACTGTAATAGTGTTACGCTAACCGCTACACGACCATATCATCCACCTTCTCACCTTAAATGCCTGTCCTCCAATACTTGATATTTTTACCCTAGGAGAAAGATTCTAACTCTCTATCCTCGCTATGCCTCTCATAATTTGATAAACCTCAGCCTCCGACGCTCCAGAGAAAACAAGATATCTTTATTTATTAGTCACATGTACATCGAAACACACAGTGAAATGCATCTTTTGCGTAGAGTGTTCTGGGGGCTTCTCGCAAGTGTCGCCACGCTTCCACCACCAACATAGCACGCCCACAACTTCCTAACCCGGACGCCTTTGGAATGTGGGAGGAAACCAGAGCACCTGGAGGAAACCCACTCAGAAACGGGGAGAACGTACAAACTCCTGGCAGACGGTGGCCGGAATTGAACCTGGGTCGCTGGCGCTGTAATAGCGTTACGCTAACCGCTACACTACAGCCCAAGTTTGTCCAACCTCTCCTTTTAGCTCGTACCCTCTAATCCAGGCAACATCCTCCTGCACCCTTTCCAAAGTCTCCACATCATTCCTGTAACTGGGTGACCAGAATTGCACATAATACTCTGTGTAAAAAAACTTGCCCCGCAGATCTCCTTTAAACTTTCCCCGTCTCACGTTAAATGCATGTCCTCTGGTGTTTGACATTTCTACTCTGGGAAAAAGATTCCGACTACCCTATCTATGCCGCATACCATTTTATAAGCTTCTATCAGGTTTAAGAAAACAATTTGAGATTACCCTCTCTCAGGGTCCCCTCTCCCTTCACTCCCAAACCTGCCAGAGGGGTCAGAATGGCACAGGGCACCATGACAGCTTCCTGTGGGAGTCAGGGAGAAATGGACCAGTGCGTGGGCCACAGCCCACCTTTCTAATGAAGGGCCGGCGGACGTAAAGGGGTTACGCTACAAATCTGGAGCCCTACAGCCCTGGCAAGAGGCAGGCTGTGCTCGGTTGTGATCCCTCTCTGTGGCCAACCTGTGGGCCCGCAAGTGAAGGAGCTGGGACTTTGGTGGATGGGTCCAAGGTGAAGGGAGTGTTGAGCCTCAGAAAGGCCGGAAGCCACTCACTCCTCCCATGGCTGGTCCTGCTGACACAATGATCACTCCACCTTCTGCCTCCTCCATACCCCTGCCACTATTGCCCCTCAGCCATCTCACCCCCATCTCCCTCCCCACCCTCCACCACTCACCCCTCCCCATCTCCCTGCCCACCCTCCACCACTCATCCCATCTCCCTACCCACCCTCCGCTACTCACCCCTCCCCCATCTCCCTCCCCACCCTCAACCACTCACCCCTCCCCATCTCCCTCCCCACCCTCCGCCACTCACCCCTCCCCATCTCCCTGCCCACCCTCCGCCACTCACCCCTCCCCATCTCCCTCCACACCCTCCACCACTCATCCCATCTCCCTCCACACCCTCCACCATCACCCCTCCCCCACCCCCACCATCACCTCTCCCCCTCCCCCACCCTCCCCCACCATCACCCCTCCCCACCCCACCATCACCCCTCCCCCACCCCCACCCCCACCATCACCCTTCCCCCTCTCCTTCCACCCTCCCCCACCATCACCCCTCCCCCTCCCCCACCATCACCTCTCCCCCTCCCCCACCATCACCTCTCCCCCCTCCTCCACCCCACCATCACCCCTCCCCCTCCCCCACCCTCCCCCACCATCACCCCTCCCCACCCCCACCATCACCCCCCCCTCCCCCACCCTCCCCCACCATCACCCCTACCCCACCATCACCCCCTACTCTCCCCCACCATGACACCTCCCCCACCCCACCATCACCCCCACCCTCCCCCACCCTCCCCCACCATCACCCCTACCCCACCATCACCCCCTACTCTCCCCCACCATGACACCTCCCCCACCCCACCATCACCCCCACCCTCCCCCACCATGACACCTCCCCCACCCCACCATCACCCCCTCCCCCTCCCCCACCATCACCCCTCCCCAGCACACGAGCAGCCCTTACCTCTGTGGTCAGGAAGCAGTACAGTAACGCCACCACAAACCCCTGCGGGACAAACACAGGAGCAGTGTCCACAGTTAGAGCCTCACCACTTGATCCCACCCTCCACCTTGCTGCCACTGTGGCGACACTGGGCTCACATAAGAAGCACAGCGTGGGGCTGCTGCCTCGGAGCGATGGAAGGAAGGTGTGTACACTGTCTGTGACGGCCTCAGTATGCTTCAAAGCATTTCAGTGCCATGGAGAGATTTAGCACTGAAACAGGCCCTTCGGCCCACCGAGTCTGTGCTGACCATCAATCACCCATTTACCCTGATCCTACATTAATCCCGTTGCATTCTCCTCACATTCCCATCAAATCCCCCCAGATTCTCACCTCACCACTCACCTGCACACTGGGGGCAATTTACAGCTGCCAGTTAACCTACCGCTCCACATGTCGTTGAGATGTGAGAGGAAACTGGAGCACCCGGGGGAAACCCACGCGGTCACAGTGAGAACGTGCAAACTCCACGCAGACAGACTTGAAACCGGTGCCGTGAGGCAGCAGTTCGACCAGCAGTGCCACTGTGTAACTACCTGAACAAACTACCAGCTCTGAGCAGTAGTCCTGTTTACCCGCTGTAGCTAACTGTGATTTCAAATATCTACAGGAGGCACTGGCTCAAGAAGGTGGCAACATCCATCATCAAGGATCCCCACCATCCAGGCCGTGTCATCTTCTCACAGCTACCATCGGGCAGGAGGTACAGAAGCCTGAAGTCCCGCACCACCAGGTTCAGGAACAGCTACTTCCCTTCAACCATTCGGTTCTTGAACCGACCTGCACAACCCTAACCCTCCCTCAGCAACAGAACACTACGGACCACCTCTTGCACTGCCATGGACTATGGTCTTCGAGTCATAAAGTCAAGGAGGCATACAGCACGGAAAAGGCCCTTCGGCCCAACTCATCCATGCTGACCAATATTCCCATCTAAGCTAGTCCCACTTACCTGCATTTGGCCCATATCTCTCTAAAACTTTCCTACCCATGTACCTGTCCAAGTATAGTTTAAATGTTGTTAATGTACCTGCCTCAACCACTTCCTCTGGCAGCTCGTTCCATATACTGACCACCCTCTGGGTGAAAAAGTTGCCCCTCAGGTTCCTATTAAATCTCTCCCCTCTCACCTTAAACCTATGCCCTCCAGTTCTTGATTCCCCAACTCTGAGAAAAAGATTGTGCGCATTCACCATATCTATGTTCTTCATGATTTTATACACCTCCATAAAGTTACCCCTCATTTTCCTACGCTCCAATGTAAAAAGTCCCAACCTGCTCAACCTCTTTCCATAACTCAGCCCCTCGAGTCCCGGCAACATCCTCGTAAATCTCCTTTGCACTCTTTCCAGCTTAATGACATCTTTCCTATAGCAGGGTGACCAAAATGGAACATAATATTCCACATGCAGCCTCACCAATGCCTTTACAACAGCAGTATAATGCCCCAGCTTCTATACTCAGTGCCCTGACTGATGAAGGCCAGCGTGTCAAAACCTCCTTCACCACCCTGTCTACCTGCAACACTACTTTCAGGGAACCATATAGGTCCCTCTGTTCTACAACACTCCTCAGGGCCCTACCGTTCACTTGTTTCCCACAGTTTTTTTTACTGTTTTGTACAATTTATGTTCTATGCATTGTCTAAATCTACGTGCCTGTGATGCTGCTGCAAGCAAGATTTTCATTGCACCTGTACCTCACTGTACTTGTGCACATGACAATAAACTTGACTTGATAAACTGACTTCACCGTACCTGAAAGGATCCCAAGCCAAGCTCGATGTAGAGTCTCAGGTCCTCTGCCACGTGGTCGGGAAGGAAGACACACACAATATAATGGACACCCAAGAGCGGGATAAGAAGCAGAGTTGATTTTGTCAATCTCCTGGAAAAGAAAACAGCATTATTTATAAAGGTAAAAAATGAAGCTGAGAATTAAAGCTCTGCCTTTAGACCGGGGTGGACCAGGTAGCAGAACAAATCTCACTCAACTCTCTGCACCTGTACACATAACTCAGGCTTTAAGTTCCTGGGTGTTAATATATCGGATAACCTGTCCTGGGCCCAGTGCATAGACACAATCACAAGGAACGCACCCCAGCATTTTTGCTTTCTTAGAAGGTTAAGGAGGTTCGGCTTGTCACCGAACATGCTGGGGATGAACTGGGTAGAAGATATAAAAGCAAGAGAGCACGTACCACCAGGCTCAAGGACAGCTTCTATCCCGCTGTTATAAGACTATTGAACGGTCCCCTAGTACGATAAGGGACTCTTTACCTCACAATCTACCTTTTTATGACCTTGCACCTTATTGTCTGCCTGCACTGCTCTTTCTCTGTAACTGTAACACTTTATTCTGCATTCTGTTACTGTTTTCCCTTGTACTACCTCAATGCACTGATGTGATGAAATGATCTGTATGGATGGCATGCAAAACAAAGCTTTTCACTGTACCTCAGTACATGTGACAATAATATACCAATTTACCAATTAATTCAAATGCTCATGTTCTGACTGAGTGCCATGCTGTTGGGCAAAGGTTCAGTGCTATAATTGGCGGGGTGGGGGGGGAACCTGTGGGTGATCTAACTGTAGATCTAACTGCAGGTGCAGAATGATTCATAGTCAGGGAGAGATACAGCACAGAAACAGGCCTTTCAGCCCACCGAGTCTGTGCTGACCATCAAACACCCATTTACACTAATCCTACGCTAATCCCAGTTATTTTATTCTCCCCACAATCCCACCAACTCTCCCAGATTCTACTACTCACCAACACACTAGGATCCATTTACAGTGGCCAATTAATCTACCAACCGGCATGTCTTTGGGATGTGGGAGAAAACCAGAGCACCCCGGGGGGGAGAAGCCCATGTGGTCACAGGGGGAACGTGCAAACTCCACACAGACAGTGGTGGAGGTCGGGATCGAACCCTGGGTCTCTGGGGCTGTGAGGCAGAGGCTCCACCAGCTGCGCCACTGTTCTGCCCTGTTGGTTGGAGTCCAGTGCAAGATTCACTCCAATTCTGCTGAGCTGACAGGTTGATCCTTTGCAGCTCAACATTGTACCAGTATTCAGGTGTACCTTTACGTCAACAATTCCTGTCCCCACCTCGGGACAATTCCTGTCCTGGGTTCCTCCCGCAGATTGTTTGTTGCTTGTTTACCTTCAGGAGAATGTTCATTAGTTGGGATATTGAGTTCAAGAGGCGTGAGGTGATGTTGCAGCTCTGTAGAACTCTGGTCAGACCACACTTGGAGTATTGTGTTCAGTTCTGGTCGCCTCATTATAGGAAGGATGTGGAAGCTTTAGAGAGGGTGCAGAGGAGGTTTACAAGGACGCTGCCTGGATTGGAGAGCACGTCTTATGAGGATAGGTTGAGTGAGCTAGGGCTTTTCTCTTTGGAGAGAAGGAGGATGAGAGGTGACTTGATAGAGGTGTACAAGATGATTACCTTCGGGAGAGATTGCTCGTTTACCTTTAGGCTGTCGTTTACCTTCGGGAGAGATACTTCTTAAATTACCTGTCACATTTCTATCAGAAACAGTTTGCACACTTTAACAGGAGAAAGACATACATTTATCATTGAGTGTCAATCTGTCCATCCTTTTGTAAGTATTTACTTACGAGAAATGGCCATGTGAGTTCCCTCCTACATCTGATGATCCCAGCTTCTGAACCAGAATACGGATGATATTCAGAAATATCAGGAAGTTAACCTTTGCATTAAGCACAAGAATAGATTGCCCTGTTAATTTGAACTCTTCATTATCAAAAACTTGTAGACTGTAATGTGATTTTCTATTGCTGAAAGGTCAAAACTATCTAAACCTAACTGGTAAAAAAATAAGGCTTTAACAAAAAGATTCCTCATGGAAGGCTTATTCAGAAAGTCAGGAGGCATGGGATCCAAGGAAACTTGGCTGTGTGGATTCAGAATTGCCTCGCCCATAGAAGAGGGTGGTGGTAGATGAAGCGTATTCTGCCTGGAGGTCGGTGACCAGTGGTGTTCCGCAGGGATCTGTTCTGGGACCCCTGCTCTTTGTGATTTTTATAAATGACTTGGATGAGGATGTGGAAGGGTGGGTTAGAAGGTTTGCTGATGATACTAAGGTTGGTGGTGTTGTGGATACTGTAGAAGGTTGCTGTAGATTACAACAGGATATAGATAGAATGCAGGCCTGAGCTGAGAAGTGGCAGATGGAGTTCAACCCGGGCAAGTGTGAAGAGATACACTTCGGGAGATTAAATTTGAAGGCAGAATACAAGGTTAATGGCAGGACTCTTAGCAGAGTGGAGGAACAGAGGGATCTTGGGGTCCACGTCCATAGATCCCACAAGGTTGCTGCGGAGGTTGATAGTGTTGTTAAGAAGGCGTATGGAGTGTTGGCCTTCATTAGTCAGGGTATTGAATTCAAGAGCCGTGAGGTAATGCTGCAGCTCTATAGAACTCTGGTTAGACCACATTTGGAGTATTGTGTTCAGTTCTGGTCACCTCATTTTCAGAAGGATGTGGAAGCTTTAGAGAGGGTGCAGAGGAGATATACCAGGATGTTGCCTGGATTGGAGAGCGTGTCTTATGAGGATAGGTTGAGCGAGCTAGGGCTTTTCTCTTTGGAGAGAAGGAGGATGAGAGGTGATTTGATAGAGGTGTACAGGATGATAAGAGGCATAGATCGAGTGGACAGTCAGAGACTTTTTCCCAAGCGACAATGGCTAACACGAGGGGACATAATTTTAAGGTGATTGGAGGAAGGCATAAGGGGGATGTCAGGGGTAAGTTTTTTACACAGAGAGTGGTGGATGCGTGGAACGCACTGCTGACAGAGGTTGTGGGGGCAGATACATTAAGGACATTTAAGTGACTCTTAGATAGACACATGAATGATGGAGAAATGGGGGGCTATGTGGGAGGGAAGGGTTAGATAGATCTTAGAGCAGGATAAAATGTCAGCACAACATTGTGGGCCAAAGGGCCTGTACTGTGCTGTAGTGTTCTACGTTGTATTTTCTATGTACTCTTTTTAACTAGTTCATGTCATTCTGGAAGTCAATGTGTTTCTGAGCCTTTCATTTCTTTAACTCCACCAAATAATTCATTATAATTTCTTAACATGCTCCTCTTTTCATAGATCTATGCTGTCTGATTATTGATATTGTCCTATTAACTAATTTTTTGTAGACATCTACTATCACCTTATTCAGTGTCTTTATTATAACAAAACATCCCAGGTGCTACTAGATAGCTTTCGCAAACAAAATTTGACACTAAGCCAGATATGGAGAGAATAGGGCAGGTGACTGGACAACGAGGTGGATTTTAGGACCATTGTAAAGGAGGAAAGAGAAGTAGAGAGGTGGAGAGATGTAGGGAAGGAATTCCTGTTCCAAAAACTGATAGTCAAAGAGGTGAAAATGTTCTCCAATCTCCCTTCTCACTCCTAGTCTCTCTTTCTTGGTGCTACCTGGAATCTGACCACCAGAACAGAACAAGGAAAAAGAATGTTGGAACCTAAGATAGTTTGGATGCTATATAATTCCTTCTTGATCTAATTGTGCCTAAGTTTAATTAGTTTGGCACAATATCGTGGACCGAAGGGCCTGCTCCTGTGCTGTACCATTCTATGTTCTATGTTCTTTCAGTTCATTACATAATCACCCTTACACAACCCATTTTGATCTCTCTGTAGCCCTTGCACTTTATCTGTCTGCCTGCTCTGCACTTCCTCTGTAACTGTAGCACTATATTCTAGATTCTGTTATTGCTTTTCCCTTTGTACTTATGTATGGAATAATCTGTATGGATGACATGCAAAACAAAGCTTTTCACTGTACCTTGGTACATGTGACAACAATAAACTAATTATCAATTACCATAATTAAACTAATGGAATATATACTGTATCCAGACATTAATAAATACCATGAAACATCTTATTACTATCATGAAAAATGCTTGAAAAACGTATGGGAGTATTTGTGTAGTCAGACCTCTGTAAATCAGATTATTCATAACCCAGAGAGCCCTTGTATTCATGTGACTTTGCTGTGTGAAACTGTGGACCTCTCATCTGAAAGATGGCTTCTTCAACGGTTCCTCACTCCTTTAGTACTGCGTCAACAGTGCCGAGGCTGAGAGTGTTGAGAATTTCAAGTTCCTAGGAGTGAACGTCACCAATATTCTGCCCTGGTCCAAGCACGTAGACCCCACAGCCAAAAAAGTGCACCAGTGCCTCTACTTCCTCAAGAGGCTAAAGAAATTCGGCATGTCCCTGTCGACCCTCACCAAATTTTATGGATGCACCATAGAAAGCATCCTATCCAGATGCATCACAGCTTGGTATGGCAACTGCTGTACCCGAGACCGCAAGAAACTGCAGGGAGTTGTGGACACAGCTCAGCACATCGTGGAAACGAGCCTCCCCTCCATGGACTCTTGTCTTTACCTCTCGCTGCCTCAGTAAAGCAGCCAGCATAATCAAAGAACCTACCCACCCAGGTCATTCTCTCTTCTCCCACCTCCCATTGGTCAGAAGATACAAAAGCCTGAAAGCACGTACCACTTTTATCCCGCTGTTATAAGACTAGTGAACGGCTTCCTAATACAATAAGATGCTCTTGACCTCATAATCTACCTCATTATGGTCTTGCACCTTATTGTCTGCCTGCACGGCACTTTCTCTGTAACTGTAACACTTCATTCTGCATTCTGTTATTGTTTTCCCTTGTACTACCTCGATGCACTGACGTGATTAAATGGTCTGTATGAATAATATGCAAAACAGTTTTTTTACTGTACCTTGGTATGTGTGACAACGATAAACCAATTTAACTCAATTTAACATTTAGTGTGAGCCTGGATTTACAGTTTTACTCATTTAATCTAAAAAAGAAATATTTTTACTTACAAAAATTGCCAACAATATGGCGCCTTTTATGACCCACCAGATATATAGGTTCCTGTTATCTTCCCAACATCTAGAAAGAAACCAAAACAATTATAAAGATGAGCAATCATTTAATTCTTCCAACAGTCTGTCACTGATATGGGTTCATACCTTGCATTGCTCATAAAAATATCTTTAGTTTTCTTCATTATAGCGTACGTGTGCTGACTGGGTGGCTAATTCCGAATGCAGAAGACAACCCAGGTGATCTTCTGCCTCAACTGCCCCACCCCTGCACTCCTGCCATTGGTCAACTGCCTGTCCATCCACAACTTGCCGTGCCCAATCAGAAAGCACTCAGACTCTTCATTGCCTAATCAAACGATTTTTGACAGCTCCTCAACGACCCTTTCTTTCCCTAAGTTATGACAAATATGCACACTATTCCAAGAGTTTTCTTTCGTGCCTCCCTAATTTATTGCCTGAGTTGCCTGTCACGGTGTTATTCGAACCAGGATTTAATTCCTGAGCGTCTGGGGCAATCCTGACCTCTTGGGCCTATGGTGAAATCCTTCATGGCCACTTAGTTGCACCTCTTGCCCACAACTGGAGCTCTGGAATTTCTCAACACTCCACAGGAAGAGTTCGTGAGAAAGTAACCTGGAACAAAGTAATTAGTCAGGAGCTCCAAGCTATTTTGGTTGGCTGAGAAATGGGAGATGGATTTTAATCCAGATTAATGTACAGGGATGCATTTTGGGAGTACCCTTGAGGCTAGGTCATACACCATGAATAGATATGTGCAGGCAGAGGAGATCTACTTTAATTTGGCATTGTGTTCGGCACAGACAATGTGGGCTGAAGGGCCTGTTCCTGTGCTGTACTGTTCTATCATCTAATGGTAGGAACCTAGGGAGTATTGAGGAGTGAGGGACCCTGGTGTACAAGTCCAAATACCCTTGAAGGTGACAGGACAGGTAGAACGGATTTGGGATGCTGGCCTTGATTAGTCAGTGCATTGAAGACAAGAACAGGGAGGTTACTGAGGTTATTGAGTTCAAGAGCCACGAGGTAATGCTGCAGCTCTATAGAACTCCGGTTAGATCACACATGGAGTATTCTGTTCAGTTCTGGTCATCTCCTTATAGGAAGGATGTGGAAGCTTTAGAGAGGGTGCAGAGGAGATTTAACAGGATGTTGCCTGGATTGGACAGTATGTCTTATTAGAATAGGTTGAGCGAGCTAGGGCTTTTCTCTTTGGAGAGAAGGAAGATGAGCGGTGACTTGATAGAGGTGTACAAGATGATAAGAGGCATAGATCGAGTGGACAGTCAGAGATTTTTTTCCTGGGCAAAAATGGTTCACACAAGGGGCATAATTTTAAGGTGATTGGAGGAAGGTATGGGGGGGTGTCAAAGGTATGTTTTTCACACACAGAGTGGTGGGTGCATGGAACACATTGCCAGCAGAGGTGGTGGAGGCAGATACATTAAGGACATTTAAGAGACTCTTAGATAGGCACATGAATGATAGAGAAATGGAGGGCTATGTGGGAGGGAAGGGTTAGATAGATCTTAGAGCAGGATAAAATGTCAGCACAATATCGTGGGCCGAAGGGCCTGTACTGTGCTGTAGTGTTCTATGTTCTATGTTCTATGATGAACATCATTGAAAACTTTCTCTTTGCTTGATAAAGTAGCCCAATCGTTATCTTGAATCAGTAACTATTTTCCAGTATCTTAGAGAAAGAGATTGAGACTTTTTTATTGATTAAATCTCATTTTAATTTCTCTGCTGGAAGAACTATCCCAGATCTACTTGCAAATCGTACCAAAGTCCCTTGTCCCAGGTACCAGTTCAATTAAGTCCCATTAAAATTTTTCCCCTCACCTTAAATATATGCCCTCTGGTTTTATATTCCCATAGACTGGGAAAATGTCTCTGACCATCCTTCCTATATATGCCCCTCATGATTTTATAAACCTTAATAAGACCATAAGACATAGGAGCAGAATTAGGCCATTCAGCCCATTGAGTCTGCTCCGCCATTCGATCAGGACTGATTTATTTTTCCCTCTCAATCCCATTCTCCTGCCTTCTCCCCATAACATTTGACACCCTTACTAATCAAGAACCTATCAACCTCCGCTTTAAATACACCCAATGACTTGGCCCCCACAGCCGTCTGTGGCAACGAATTCCACAGATTCACCACCCTCTGGCTGAGGAAATTCCTCCTTATCTCTGTTCTAAAGGGACATCTTTCTATTCTGAGGCTGTGCCCTCTGGCCCTAGACTCTCCCACTACTGGAAACATCTTCTCCACGTCCACTCTATCCTGGCCTTTCAATATTTGGTATGTTTTAATGAGATCCCTCTCATTCTCCTAAACTCCAGCGAGTACAGGCCCAGAGCCATCAAAAGCTCCTCGTACATTAACCCTTTCATCCCTGGGAGCATTCTTGTAAATCTCCTCTCGACCCTCTCCAACACAAGCACTTCCTTCTACAGATATGGGGTCCAAAACTGCTCACAATGCTCCAAATGTAATTTGACCAACACCTTATAAAGCCTCAGCATTACATCCTTGCGTTTATATTCTAGTCCTCTCAAAATGAATGCTAACATTGCATTTATCTTCCTTACTACCGACTCAACCTTTAGGGGATCCTGCATTGGGACTCCCAGGTCCCTTTGCAGCTCCAATTTCTGAATTCTCTCCCCATTTAGAAAATAGTCGATGCCTTTATTCCTTCTACCAAAGTGCATGACCACACACTTCCCTACGCTATATTCCATCTGCCACTTCTTTGCCCATTCTCCCAACCTGTCTAAGTCCTTCTGCAGACTCCCTGATTCCTCAGCACCACCTGCCCCTCATCCGTAATCCTGGCTACAAAGCCATCAACTCCATCATCCAGATCATTAACATACAGTATAACGTGAAAAGTAGCAGATCCAGCACCGACCCCTGCGGAACACCACTGGTCACCGGCAGCCAACCAGAAAAGGCCCCCTTCTTCCCACTCTTTGCCTTTTGCCAGTCAGCCGATCTTCTATCCATGCTAGCACCTTTCCTGTAATACCATGGACTCCTATCTCGTTTGGCAGCCTCATGTGCGGCACCTTGTCAAAGGCCTTCCGAAAATCCAAGTAAACATCCACTGACTCTCCTTTGTCTATCCTGCCTGTTAATTCCTCAAAGAATTCCAACAGATTTGTCAGGCAAGATTTACCCTTAAGGAAACCATGCTGACTTCGGCCTATTTTATCAAGTGCTAAAGTCATCCCTCAGCCCCCTACACTCCAGGGAAAACAGCCCCAGACAGTCCAGTCTCTCCTTGTAACTCAAGCCCTCCAGTCCTGGCAACATCCTTGTCAATCTTTTCCGCACCCTCTCTAACTTAATTACATCCTTCCTATATTATGGAGACCAGAACTGCGCACAATATTCCAGGTACAGTCTCACCAATGATTTACACAGCTGTAACGTGATGTCCCAACTCTTGTATTCAATGATCCATCCAATCAATGAAGGAAAGATGCCAAGCGCCTTCTTTGCCTACCTGTGTCACCACTTTCAGGGGACTATGTACTTGTACCACTAGCTCTCTTTGTTCCACCACACTCCCCAGGGCCCTGTCATTCACTGTGTGTGTTCTTCCCTGGTTTAGGAATCACTTTGCACTTGCCTGAGTGGAATTCCGTCTAGCTTTCCTTTGCCCACTTTCCCAGTTGATCGAGATTCCTGTTGTAACTTTAAACAACCTTCTTCACCACCAATTTTGGTGTCACCTGCAAACCTACTAATCCTGCCGGCTACATTCTCATCCAAACCATTTATATAGATGACAAACAACAGTGGACCCAGCACCGATCCCTGTGGCACACCACTGGTCACAGGCCTCCAATCACTAAAACAACCCTTCACTACCACCCTCTGACTCATTCCACCAAGCCCATTTTGTTTCCAACTGGCTAGATCACCCTGGTTCCCGTGTGTTCTCACCTACCAGATCAGCCTTCGGGACCTTTTCAAAAGCTTTGCTAAAGTCTATGTAGATAACATCTACCACCATGCCCTCATTGATCCCCTTGGTCACCTCTTCAAAAAACTCTATTAAATCATCTAGACATGATTTCCCACGCACACAGCCATGCTGGCTCTCCATAATCAGTGGTTGCCTTTCCAAATGCAGATAGATCCTGACTCTCAGAATCCCCTCCAGTAACTTATGCACTATTGATGTTAGGGTCACTGGCCTATAACCCTGGTGTGGGTTGATGGGCAGGTATTGGGTGAATCTAGCTCCCAAAAAATGTTATCCAATGTTTCTAAAAGCTACTTCTAAAACCATTCCTGAAGGCGTGGAATGTGAAGCAAGATACAAAAAGCAGCTGAGAAGCAGATTTCAGGAATGATTTTCACGTACCCTTCATTATCAATGAACAGCCTTAGAAAGATCCAGGCTGTCAATACAACGATCGGTGTACCTGTTGAGGCAGAGAGAAGCAAAACTGGTCAGGAAACGGTCATTCGAGCACATCCAGGCAACATCCACTTTACGTGAAAAATTTATTGCACCATCTCACAGCTCTCTCATTTGCTGCTGATAGTTGTCTGAAACCAGTTAGAATTGGGCATTGTTGGTGAATTTTTTTAATTCCAAAATAAATAAACTTTATTCATCATAAAAAGCAAACTATATACAACAGTAAAACAGTGCAAACCTTTACATTCGTGTATGGATCAATCATTAGTGTTACCTTCTTATATAAAAACACAGCACCAATGCCACATGTGTGGCTCCCTGGGGTACTACCCCAATCCCGTATTTACAATATTTAAGGGGCTTCCTCGCCTGACCCCGCTCCTCCCTCTCCAGTGGCAGAAGAACCCTAATCTGTAGTCCTTCCCCACCGAGCCCTTGTGTTGGCTGCACCCAGCTTCAGTGCGTCCCTCAGCACGTACTCCTGCAGCCTGGAATGTGCCAGTCAGCAGCTTTCCCCTACGGACATCTCACAGTGCTGGAAGACCAACAAATTTCGGGCAGACCAAAGGGCGTCTTTCACCGAGTTGATGACCTTCCAGCAGCAGTTGATGTCCATCTCTGTGTGTGTCCCTGGGAACAGCCTGTAGATCATAGAATCCTCCGTTACACAGCTGCTGGGCAAGGACCCTTGCACCTGTAGGCTGTGGTCCTGGTTCCATGCCCCCAACTTGGTCTTAGCTTGCTCCCTCACTCCTTTGCTTGTGATGGTAGGTATTTGACAATCAGAAAGTGCAGAGGAGAATGGAAGCGGGAGAAGTTGGGGATGGGATGATCTTCTCAGCCATTCTAGGGATATCCGAGTCAAATCTAATTGCCTTGCCCTGGGTCCAGTACCAGGACTTATTGATAGGAAATGTTTAGAGGGATATGAGCCAAACACAGGCAAATGTGGTAGGACTTACACAGTCAACAGTATGACTTGGAGAATGTTGTGGAACGTAGGGACTTAAGAGTACAAGCACATGGTTCCCTGAAAGTGGTGTCACATGTAGACAGGGGTGGTGAAGGTGTTTGCCACGCTGGCCTTCATCAGTGAGAGCAATGAGTATAGAAGTTTGGATGTTACATTGCAGTTGTACAAGACATAGGTGAGGCCACATTTGGAATACTGTGTTCAGTTTTGATCACCCTGCTGTAGGAAAGATGCCATTAAGCTGGAAAGAGTGCAGACAGGATTCACGAGGATGTTGCCAGGACTCGAGTAATGGAGAGAGGTTGAGCCGGTTGGGACTTTTTCATTGGAGTGTGAGGTGATCTTACAGAGGTGTATAAAATCATGAGGGGCATAGATAGGGTGAATGCGCATTCTTTTTCCCAGGTTTGGGGAATCAAGAACTAGAGGGCACAGGTTTAAGGTGAGGGGAGATTTAATAGGAACCTGAGGGGCAACTTTTTCACCCAGAGGGTGGTCTGTATATGGAACGAGCTGCCAGAGGAAGTGGTTGAGGAAGGTACATTATCAACATTTAAAAGGCATTTGGACAGGTACATGCGTAGGAAAGGTTTAGAAAGATATGGGTCAAATGCAGGCAAATGAGACTAGCTTAGATGGGCATCTTGGTTGGCATGGATGAGATGGGCCAAAGGGCCTGCTTCCGAGCTGTATGACTCCTAGACACTATGACGTCGCTCCAGAGGTACTTCTAGGGCCCTGTCATTTCCCAGAAGGGAAAATCATGTTGTGGTTTTAAATGCAATTACTTCACACAGAAGTAGTGCTGAAAATGAAAAGGCAGACACATCTCGAGAGGCAGCAGTGTGGGGGCAGGGACAAGAGGGAATCTTGTCACAGAAAGGGATTGTGTGAATGTGGCAGGCACTACTACATGCAACGCATGTTATTTTCCAACATTCAAACAGTCTTTCTCCAAGGGTAGGGGAGTCTAATACTTGAGACGTTGGTTTAAGGTGAGAGGGGAAAGATTTAATGGGGACCTGAGGGGCAAGTTTTTCACCCAGACGGTGTGAGTATGTGGAATGAGCTGCCGGATGAGGCGGAAGAGGCAGGTACAGTTATAACATTTAAAAAACACTTGGATGGATTCATGGATAGGAACAGCTTAGGGGGACGTTGGCAAGTGCAGTCAAATGGGATTAGCACAGATAAACATTTGGTCGGCATGGATGAGTTGGACCTAAGGGCCTGTTTCCATGCTGTATGACTCTGTGACTCTATGAATCAATTAATGCCACTGATACAAAGTTTTTAAATAATTCACAGCAAACTTTGCCAGCCCCAAAAGCCTGCACAGTTCAAACCCAAGAGTTGAGATTTATTACTTTGGAACTCGGATAGAAATTTTTGAAATGATGAGTTGGATTCAGTCTGGCCCGTCTTTGAATGAGGTTGTTCCAACTGGAGCCCTGTGCTGATAAAAGGCCTAAGCAGAACATTCAGCTATCATGGGGCTCTCCTGCACCCTCTGAAATAAACGCCCAAGACACGGCGAGCATTGTCCTTGGGGACTGAGGGGGAGGTCCCAATAGAGGAAAGCCTTTCCCAGTTCTGGACTGGGTAGCTGAGATTGCAGGAGTACAGATCACTGCAACTTTCTGGAAACCAAAGGACAACCTGATCCTTCGCCATTTTCTCAGTTTTATTTTGCCTCTCCTTCTCTGGATGAACAGTAAATGGGCTGGTGCTCTTATAGATCACCGTCATGAACAGATGGCCCTTTCCTAGTTCTCAGTTGTAGGGTGCACAATATATTACATGAAGCAGCATGTGAATAAATACTGTCTACGGGGGCTGTGATGCAAAGACCCAGGAGCGAGCCACACACCTCCCTCTGTGTGACAAGAAACAGCCGGAGTATCTTTCTCCTTACATTGGCCTCGGGTGTTGCTTTGGATTGTTGTTGTACTCAGGAGGCTGGAGAGCGGTGACCACCCTGTGTGTGCAGAAAGCTCAGTGAGCCAGATGCTCATCCCCTGCCGTAGATCTTTGCGTTGCTTCTTTGAGCAAACACCAAAAGTGGGAAGGATTTTTTCAATGTAATTAGTGTATGATCATTTGAACTCCTCGGTAAATCTCCTTGGATCCCCACCATCCGGGCCATGCCATCTTCTCACAGCTACCATCGGGCAGGAGGTACAGAAGCCTGAAGTCCCACACCGGCAGGTTCAGGAACAGCTACTTTCCTGCAACCATCAGGTACAGCCGAGGAGAAAGGCCACTCAGCCCATCGTGACTGTTCCAGTTCTTCCCATGAGCCATTCAATGAGTCTGCTGCCCCGCTTGTCACCCTTAACCCAGCAGTTGCAGACACAGCCCAGCCCAACACAAAAACCAGCCTCCCCTCCACGGACTCTGTCTACACTTCTCGTTGCCTCGGTAAAGCAGCCAACATAATCAATGACCCCACCCACCCAGACATTCTCTCTTCTCCGCCCTTCCATTGGGCAGAAGATACAAAACCTTGAAAGCACGTACCACCAGGCTCAAGGACAGCTTCTATCCTGCTGTTATAAGATATTGAACAGACCTCTTGAATCATAAAGATGAACTCTTGATCTTTCAGTCTACCTCGAAATTGCCTTGCACCTTATTGTCTACCTGCACTGCACTTTCTCTGTGACTGCAACACTACATTCTGCATTCTGTTATTGCCTTGTACTTCCTCAATGTACTTATGTTCCCTTGGTTATCTTGATGTACTTATGTTTTGAAATGATCTGTCTGGATGGCATGCAAAGCAAAGTTTTTCACTCTATCTTGGTACATGTGACAATAATAAATCAATTACCAAGTTTCCAAGGAATGTATCTAAATCCTTCTGAAGCAAATTCCTTTTGCCATGTTGCTATTAATTCAGCTTCCAAAGTGTGACATTCTTCCACACAGCATGTCAAAACTATTTTCTTGTCATCCTCCCACAATCCTACCCCTAGCTTATGACATTAGAGTCAGACATCACAGAAGCAGGCCCTTTGGCCCAATTGGTCTATACTGACCAAGACTCCCACCTGAGCTAGTCCCATTTGCCTGCATTTGGCCCACATCCCTCTAAACCTTTCCTATCCGTGTACCTGTCCAAGTACCTTTTAAGCATTGTTAATGTACCCGCCTCAACCACTTCCTCTGGCAGCTCATTCCATATACTGGGTGCAAAAGATGCCCCTCAGGTTCCTATTAAATCTCTCCCCTCTCACCTTCAATGCCAATGTGCGCTGCCTTAACTAAGGAGAAGATGATTAAGAACCTGTGAAAATCTGTACAAAATTAATGAAGGAATCACCCCCCCACCCAGCTGACCAACTCTCCCCAACTTTCACAAGGAAAACAAACGCCCCAGGGTGAGGTGAGCTAACCACAATCATCCCCGTGAATCCCAGGTGACCCGTGATGCAGGAAGGAAGACTGAAGATACCAACCCCAACCGGTCAGGCAGTAGCACCAGAAGTACTTTGCGTGTGCCACAAACGTGAGGCTGAGCAGTGTCTGCAGGTACAGCCCTTCCACCAGAAGCCACAAGATGTTAGCCAGGATACAGAAGTGAAAAAATGCAACGGCACCTTTACACGTCACCTGGAAAACCAAAAAAAACATGTGCAGCGAGTTTCACTGGGTCAGAGATGGGTCGTGCACCGCATGGTCCACATACTTGTTCGGTATTCTCACATCTTCCTTCCAACACAGAAGGAGGCCACATCCCACCCCACCATCAGTAGTATCTACAGGAGGCGCCACCTCAAGAAGGCAACGTCCATCATCAAAGATCCCCGCCATCCGGGCCGTGCCATCTGCTCGCTGCTACCATCGGGCAGGAGGTGCAGAAGCCTGAAGTCCCACACCACCAGGTTCAAGAACAGCTACTTCCCTTCAAACATCCGGTTCTTGAACCAACCTGCACAACCTTAATCACTACCTCAGTATAGCAACACTATGACCACTTTGCACTACAATCAACTTTGTTTTTTATTGTTCTAATTGTGTTTTCTAGTAAAAATTGTGTATAACTTATGTTTAATTTATGTTTTTCTTGTGAATGCTGCTTGTATGACGCTCTGTGCCTGTGATGCTGCTGCAAGTAAGTTTTTCATTGCACCTGTGCACACATGGACTTGTGCAGATGACAATAAACTCAACCTTGATTTTGTGCCTATTGAGTCTATATCGGCTCACACTTGTCCCCCACTTCTTTCTCTCTAACCTATGGAGAAAGCATGATCAGTAACTTTGTGGATGTCATGAAAGCTGGTGCTGTGGATAGCCAGGAAGGATGTCCAGACTTCAATAGGTTATTGATAAGATAAGATTTCTTTATTAGTCACATGAGCATCGAAACACCCAGTGAAATGCATCTTTTGCTTAAAGTGTTCTAGGGGCAGCCTGCAAGGATCGCCACGCTTCTGGAGCCAAAGTAGGGCAGAACATTGGCAGGTGGAATTTAAGCCCAACAAGTCTCTTTCCACAGATGCTGCCTGACCTGCTGAGTGTTTCCAGGAGACACGAGACTGCAGCTGCTGGAATCAGAAGCAACAATCTGTGGGAGGAACTCAGCAGGTCGAGCAGCATCTGTGGGAGGAAAGGAACTTATAATGTTTCGGGTCTAAACCCTGCATCAGGACTGAGAGTGGAACGGGGGAGATGACCAGTATAAAGAGGAGAGGGTGAGTGTTTCCAGCATTTTCTGTTTTGCTTATTTCAGCTTTCCAATATCTGTAGTTTTTTTTAATATATTTTTCATTTACAGCCACTGAAATTCAGAGAATCATCAAATGGCCACAGCAAAGTTTACAGTGGCACGGCCAGTAAAGTCAGTGCTTCATAGTTGCAGAAACCGGGGTTCAATCCTGACCTCAGGTACGGTCAGCGTGGAGTTTGCACGTTTCCCCCTGTGGTCATGTGGTTTCTCCCTAAATGTTCTGCCTTCTTCCCTCGTCCCAAAGCCGTGCGGGTCGGTAGGTTAATTGGCTGCTGTATGTTGCCCCCTAGTGCGCAGGTGAGTGGTGGAATCCAGGGGGAGTTGATGGGAAAGCGGGGAGAATGAAGATGGAATTAATGTAGTTGGATGCTTGATGGTTGGTGCAGACTCAGTGGGCCAAATGGCCTGCTTCTGTGCTGTATCTATGACACTGTAGGGCCACTTGGCCCATCGTCTCCACACAGTTTCTGAGTTACTATTGCAAAACATGAGTCAAACACACAGAATGATCCCACTAGGAGCACTGACCAGATTATCTACTTCAAACCTTGGCTGATGAATAGACATTGACTGGTTCCCTGGGGTGAACTCTAATGTCCTTACACTTTTGCTTCCAACTGAGAGAGCCTTGGCTCAATACATCGACTAGTCAATACAGCGTTCACATCACCTGAAAGGTACTGAGGGACATCGTACCGTGGATGAACAGGAATTCGTGTCCTTCATGGAAAACAAGACCATGTCCTTGATGAAGACTGACGTAGCTCGAAGGATGAAGGAGATAAAGAGGTTAATATGGATGTAATTCCGAGTGCAGTGAAATTTCCTGGGTGGAGAGACACAGAACTAGTCACACATGCAATGCATTGGACAAGCAACCACCCAAAACTGTAGTGAGTCAAACCTCTTACCTGAAGGCTGTAAAGATTATAACAGCAGTAACCAGGGCAATCAGGGATGTTGCATATCCGGCTGTGTACACTTGTTTCAGAGTCAGAAGGGAGGAATTCTAGTTTAATGATAAAAAAAAATGTTCAGAGGTGCATCATGTGAAACAAACAAGTTGCATCGGAGAAGAATATAAGAGGACTTAAGAAGTAGGTAGACTAGTTGGCTAATAGAGCCTGTTCCACTATCCAATAAGGTCATGGCCCACCCATTCTTGGCCTTGTTGTGCCAGAGTTAAACAGGCTTGTTCGCAGATCTGATAGAAATAAGCCTTGGCACGCCATGCTGCACACAACACACTCTATTGCTAAGTTACGACAAGTGGTACTTACCTCAGAAGCGCGCCTGAGCCCGTTTAACTGCAATGTCCCGTTTCAATCAGTCCACATAAGATAAGGTATCTTTATTAGTCACACGTACATCGAAACACACAGTGAAATGCATCTTTTAAGTAGAGTGTTCTGGGGGCAGCCTGCAAGTGTCGCCACGCTTCCAGCGCCAACATAACGTGCCCACAACTTCCTAACCCATACGTCTTTGGAATGTGGGAGGAAACCGGAGCTCCCGGAGGAAACCCACGCAGACACGGGGAGAATGTACAAACTCCTTACAGACAGCGGCCGGAATTGAACCGGGGTCGCTGGCGCTGTAATAGCGTTACGCTAACTGCTACACTACCGTGCCTGCCCAAACTATTTGGCTCGAGGGATGACTTTCAGTAGATCGCAGCGAGGCAGCTGCTCTGCTACTTACGAAACCCTGAGCCTGAATTAGGTCGTCGGTGAATATTTTGGCACCGGGTTCCCCACGAACATGCAGTGTGCTAAACAGGTTTAGAGGCAGCGCCCGTCCGTCTGCACTCCAGGCCAGTAGCAAAGGCAATTCACGGCCAGGCCAACCGGCGAGCCGCTCGGGTATCATTCCGTTTAGGCGGGATTCTGATTTAGAGGCATTCAGTCATAATCCCGTGGATGGTAGCTTCGCACCATTGGCTCCTCAGCCAAGCACATACACCAAATGTCCGAACCCGCCGTTCCTCTCGGACTGAGCAGGATTACCATCTCAGTGTCAGTCACGGCCTAACCTGTGCTGAGCCCAAATCCAAGAGACCTCACCACCGGTGTGCTCACTCTTTTATACCCTCCACCCCCGACCTGGGTCAATCCTTTGTCCAGGTTGACCCATCACATGACCATTGCCTCAGGCACTGCAGGCTCATGTCTGCAGAGACAATCCCTTGGTCACTTAGCACCCAGGGCACCCTTTCCCCGCGTGCACACACACACACATTTGATCCCAGCAATTGTTCCTTGCGCTCTCTGGCCGACATTTCAGAATTCTTACTACCGGTATTAGTACCGAATTAGTACTTCTCTTCTGCTCCTTGACTCCCTTGAAGTTCAAACATTTGGCGGTCTCTGCCTTAAATACATGTAATGGCTCTTTTTCCCCAGGGGAGAAATATCAAATACTGGAGGGCATAGCTTTAAGGTGAGAGGGGGAAAGTTTAAAGGGGATGTGCAAGGCATTTTGCTTTTTACACAGAGAGTGGTGGGTGCCTGGAACAGGCAGCCAGGCCTGTTAGTGGGAGCAGATACAATAGTGGCGTTTCAGGGGCTTTTAGATAGGTACGTGAGTATGCAGGGAATGGAGGGGTATGCAGGCAGAAGGGATTAGTTTAATTCGGCATTGTGTTCGGCACAGACATTGTGGGCTGAAGGGCCTGTTCCTGTGCTGTACTGTTCCATGTTCTACGTTCTATGACTCCACCTGCGCAGCTCTCTGGAAGAGCAAAGTTCCCAAAAGTCGTGCCCCTCTGATAAAAGTAATTCCTCCTCTGTTTGAAATGAGCAACCTCTTATTCTCAAATTACATCTCCAATTCTCAATACACCCACCAGAGGAAACATCTCCTCGATACCCATTGTGTCAAGCTCCCTCAAAAACTTACATGGTTCAGTAAGCACCATAGAACCATAGGACAGTACAGCACAATACAGGCCCTTTGTGCCGACCTTTAAACCTCGCCTAAGACTATCTAACTCCTTCCTCCCACATTTTCCCCTACTTTAAATTCTTCCATATGCTTATCTAGTAATCTCCTGAATTTGACCAATGTACCTGCCTCCACCACCACCCCAGGCAGCACATTCCATGCCCCAACCACTCTCTGGGTAAAAAACCTCCCCCTGATAGCTCCCTTGAACTTCCCACCCATTATTTTAAAGACATGCCCTCTTGTATTGAGCATTGGTGCTGGGAAAGAGGCGCTGGCTGTCCACTCTATCTATTCCTTTTATATTTTGTACACCTCTATCATGTCTCCCCTCATCCTCCTTCTCTCTAATGAGTAAAGCCCGAGCTCCCTTAGTCTCTCCTCATAATCCATACTCTCCAAACCAGGCAGCATCCTGGTAAATCTCCTCTGCACCCTTTCCAACATCTCCACATCCTTCCTATAATGAGGTGACCAGAACTGGACACAGTACTCCAAGTGTGGTCTAACCAGAGTTTTGTAGAGCTGCATCATTACTTCACGGCTCTTAAACTCGATCCCACAACTTATGAAAGCTAACATCCCATAAGCTTTCTTAACTACCCTATCCAGCTGTGAGGCTACTTTCAGGGATCTGTGGATATGAACCCCCAGATCCCTCTGCTCCTCCACACTCCCCAGAATCCTGCCATTAACCTTGTACTCCGCCTTGGAGTTTGTCCTTCCAAAGTGTACCACCTCACACTTCTCCAGATTGAACCCTGTGGGACACCGCTAGTCACAGCCCTCCAATCCGAATGCACTCCCTCCACCACAACCCTCTGCTTTCTACAGGCAAGCCAATTCTGAATCCACACGGCCAAGCTCCCCTGCATCCCTTGGCTTCTGACCTTCTGAAGAAGCCTACCATGTGCAACCTTGTCAAACGCCTTACTAAGATCCATGTAGACCACATCCACTGCACTACCCTCATCAATCTTCCTGGTCACCTCAAAGAACCCTATCAGGCTTATGAGGCAAATCTTCCCTTCACAAAGCCATGCTCTCTGTCCCTAAGTAGTCCATGTTTCTCTAAATGTTCATAGATCCTATCTCTTAGAATCTTTTCTAACAGCTTACCCACCACAGACATAAGGCTCACTGGTCTGTAATTCCCTGGACTATCCCTACTACCTTTTTTGAATAAGGGGACCACATTCGCTACCCTCCAATCCTCTGGTACCATCCCCATGGACAACGAGGACTCAAAGATCCTAGCCAACGGTTCAGCAATCTCCTCCCTCACCTCACGAAGCAGCCTGGGGAATATTCCCTCAGGCCCCAGGGACTTACCTGTCCTAATATTTTCTAACAGCCCCAACACATCCTCTCTCTTGATATCTACATGCTCTAGAACATTACCCTTACCAACACTGTCCTCAGTATCATCAAGACCCCTCTCCTTGGTGAATACTGTAGAGAAGTATTCATTGAGAACCTCACCCACTTCCACAGCTTCCAGGCACATCTTCCCACCTTTGTCTCTAATCGGACCTACCTTTACTCTCGTCATCCTTCTGCTCTTCACATAAGTGAAAAAAGCCTTGGGATTCTCCTTAACCCTACTCACCAAAGCCTTTTCATGTCCGCTTCTCGCTCTCTTCAGCCCCTTCTTAAGTTCCTTCCTTGCTACCTTATATTCCTCATGAGCCCTGCCTGATCCTTGCTGCCTACACCTTATGTATGCTGCCGCCTTCTTCCTAACTAGTTGTTCCACCTCTCTTGTCACCCATGGTTCCTTCACCCTGCCATTCCTTCTCTGCCTCACCGGGACAAATTTATCTCTAACATCCTGCAAGAGATCCCTGAACAATGACCACATCTCCATAGTACATTTCCCTTCAAAAATGTCATCCCACTTCACACTCGCTCTCATTTGTCTGAACTCCAATGGCCTAACTTGCTCAACCTTCATATCACAGCCCTTTCATTTCTGTATCAATCGACAAACCTTCTCTGCATTCTCTCCAATGCAAATATATCCTTCTGGTTACAGATTGACAATCCAAAGATTTATCCTGATTCTCTGTCAATGGACCCTTCAGCCCAACTGGTCCATGCCAACCAAGATTCCCATCTAATCTAGTCTCATTTGGCCCATATCCGTCTAAACCTTTCCTATCCATGCACCTGTCCAAGTACCTCTTAAATGTTGTTAATGTACCTGCCTCAACCACTTCCTTCGGCCGCTCGTTCCATATACTGACCACTCTCTGGGTGGAAAGGTTGCCCCTTTGATTCCTATTAAATCTTCCCCCCATAAGTTTGGTCCTCTGGTTCTTGATTCCCCAACCCTAGAAAAAAGCATTGACCCTATCTATGCCCCTCAATTTTATACACCTCTATAAGATCACCCCTCATTCTCCTACGCTCCAATGAAAAAAGTCCCAACCTGCTCAACGTCTCTCCACAACTCAGCCCCTCGAGTCCCGGCAACATCCTCATAAATCTCCTCTGCGCTCCTTCCAGCTTAGTGGCATCGTTCCTATAGCAGGGTGACCAAAACCTATAGCAGCCTCACCAAAGTCTTGCACAACTGTAACATAACACTGCAACATAGCGTGCCAAATGCCTTCTTCACCGCCCCGTCTACCTGTGACACCACTTTCAGGGAACCGTGTACTGATACTCCTAGGTCCCTCTGTTCTACAACACTCCCCAGGGCCCTGCCATTCACTATGAGTGTCCTACCCTGATTTCTCTCTTTCAAGTAGTTAGCCAATCCCCCAAACATGCCAAGATACATGAAAAACACTACAACGCTGGAGGAACTCAACATGCCAAGATACAACCCACCAATATCGCTTTTTGCACTACTTGCAAAATTTTTTTGTCTGCGTTTATTGTATGTCCTCTGTTCTATGTATGTCCCCTGTTGTGTGAGTCTGGGGGAAATGACATTTCGTTCCTCCATGTGTTTTTATAGCACCTGGGTCAATGACAATAAAGTATCACTTGACTTGACTTGACTCTTGTGCAGTAACCTGTTATTTGGTACCTTATCAAATATCTTCGAGTCATAGAGTTGTTTAAAGTGCATTCGTTCTGTACCCCATTTATTAATTATTACCATTGGGGTCTTCCTCGATGAAGACAGATCCAAAGGAATTATTTAGAAGTGTTTCAATTCTTGTCTGTTTGATATTCAGCCCTTCAATCCTGTTCTATCATTGTTAATACAACACAGAAGGATGCCACTCAGACAATCAAGTCCATGCCAGCTCCTAACACAGCAACCCCATTGGTCCCAATCCCCCCTTATCTCCCTGCAGTACCAATAAAAACCTTTCACATGTCCATCAACTCACTTTGATTCTTCTGCCCCCACGGATGCTGCCTGACCCACTGAGTTTCTCCAGCACATTATTTTTTTGTTCCAGATTCCAGCATCTGAGGTCTACGTGTCTCTCTCTGTCTCAATTCTTTCGCCACTCACCCACACACACAATTTCCAGCGGCCAATTACCCCACCAACCCGCACGTGTTGGAAGTGTGGGAGAAAACCGGAGCCCCTGGAGGAAGCCCACTGTGAGAGCGTGCAAACTCCACACAGACAGCACCCAGGGATCAGGATTGCACCCGGGTCACTGGAGCTGTGAGACAGCGGCTCTACCAACCAAGCCACTGAGCCGAAGTCTGCTCATGCAGAGGATTCAATTACATTGACGCAAATTACTTTTAAACAGGCCAGTCATAGAACTTAAAAGTGAATGAGACTAAGTAAATATATTAAACTGTTTAGAAAAAGCTTAGGAGACGGAACTATAGCAGTGATCATGAATTGGTTAGAGGTTAAAGGCATTAAATAACAAGTTAGAGTAGAAAATGGAGCAGAAAATTGGATTAAAGGGCAGTGATTGGGTCCAGAGGAAGAAAACAAAGTGCGTGTCGAGCAGCATCTGTGGAGGCGGAGGGATAGTTGCCGCTTCAGACCGAGACTCTGCGTCAGGACTGAGAGTGGAGAGGGAAGATAGCCATAATATGGAGGTGAGAGGGAGGGGTGAAACGGAGGCTGGCAGGTGATAGGTGGAAGCAGGTGAGGGTGAGGTACGATGGGCAGGTGGAGCCAGGTGGGTGAGGGGGAGGGCAGAGTTTTGAGAGAGAGGCTCGAAGCTGATGTCAAAGTCCAGCTTATTAACATCTGCACAAGTCCGTGTGTGCACGGGTGCAATGAAAAGCTTACTTGCAGCAGCATCACAGGCACATAGCATCAGATAAGTAGCATTCATTAGAAAAACATAAATTGATCATAAATAGTACACAATTTTTACAAGAACACATAATTAGAACAAAAAAAAACCAGTCCATTTTAGTGCAAAGCGGTCCTAGTGTTGCTAACACTAGTGTTTAGGGTTGTGCCAGCTGGTCAAGAACCGAATGGTTGAAGGGAAGTAGCTGTCCTTGAACCTGGTGGTGTGGGACTTCAGGCTTCTGTACCCTCCTGCCCGATGGGAGCTGCAAGAAGATGGATCTTTGATGATGGATGTTGCCTTCTTGAGGCGGCGCCTCTTGTAGGTACTACCGATGGTGGGAGGGATGTGCCCGTGATGTATTGGGCAGAGTCCACTACTCTCTGCAGCTTCTTGGCATCATCTGGTAGATGATAAGTGGAACCAGGTGAAGGGGGTGGGGATGATGGTGTGGTGAGAGAGAGAGAAAGAGACAAGCAACAAAGAAGCATGATGAAATGTGGAGTGGGGCTCTGTTAATCGTGATGTTTGGGTACCTGGCTGGTATCAATGCAATGGAACAAACAGACAAAGCACGTCTGTGAAGGAGTTTATGGTTCAAACCTAAATAGACAAAGACAATCTGAGGTAAAGAGACAGTGCTAGACTCTATTACTTTAGTCTCACACCCCACCGAGAAGTCCCAACAGGCTTGTGATAAATCTGACCCTACTGATGAGACCCACAATGAATTGGAATTAGCGGTTAGCGTAACACGATTACAGCGCCAGCGAATGGGGTTCAATTCTGGCTGCTGTCTGTAAGGAGTTTGTACGTTCTCCCCATGTCTGCGTGGGTTTCCTCCGGGTGCTCCGGTTTCCTCCCACATTCCAAAGACTACGGGTTAGGAAGTTGTGGGCATGCTATGTTGGCGCCGGAAGAGTGGCAACACTTGCGGGCTGCCCCCAGAACACTCTCAGTAAAGCAAAAAGACACATTTCACCAGGTGTTTCAATGTACATGTGACTAATGAATAAATATCTTAAATATCTTAATATTATTATTGTCACATGTATCGAGGTTCAGTGAAAAACTTGTCTTGCATACTGTTCATACTTCATACGACAGTGAGTCTTACTTCAGTGGTGGGCAAATTACTGGAGAAGATTCTTAGAGACAGGATTTATGGGCATTTGGAGAAACATAGGCTGATTAGGAACAGTCAGCATGGCTTTGTGAGAGGCAGGTCGTGCCTCACGAGCCTGATTGAATTCTTTGAGGATGTGACAAAGCACATTGATGAAGGTAGAACAGTGGATGTGGTGTACATGGATTTTAGTAAGGTGTTTGATAAGGCTCCTCATGGAAGGCTCATTCAGAAAGTCTGGAGGCACAGGATCCATGGAAAATTGACTGTGTGGATTCAGAATTCGATTGCACATAGAAGACAGAGGGTGGTTGCACATGGAGCGTATTCAGCCTGGAGGTCGGTGACCAGTGGTGTTCCGCAGGGATCTGTTCTGGACCCCTGCTCTTTGTGATTTTCATAAATGACTTGGATGAGGATGTGGAAGGGTGGGTTAGTAAGTCTGCAGATGACATGAAGGTTGTTGGTGTTGTGGATAGTGTAGAAGGTTGCTGTAGGTTACAACAGGATATTGGTAAGATGCAGAGCTGGGCTGAGAAGTGGCAGATGGAGTTCAACCTGGAAAAGTGATACCCTTTGGAAGATTGAATTTGAAGGCAGAATACAAGGTTAATAGCAGGATTCTTAGCAGTGTGTAGGAACAGAGGGATCTTGGGGTCCACGTCCATAGATCCCTCAAGGTTGCCACACAGGTCAATAGGGTTGTTAAGAAGGCATATGGTGTGTTGGTCTTCATTAGTCGGGGTATTGAGTTCAAGAGCCGCAAGATAATGTTGCAGCTTTATAAAACTCTGGTTAAACCACACTTGGAGTATTGTATTCAGTTCTGGTCACCTCATTATAGGAAGGATGTGGAAGCTTTAGAGAGGGTGCAGAGGAGATTTACCAGGATGCTGCCTGGATTGAAGAGCATGTCTTATGAGGATAGGTTGAGTGAGCTGGGGCTTTTCTCTTTGGAGAGAAGGAGGATGAGAGGTGACTTGATAGAGGTGTACAAGATGATAAGAGGCATAGATCGAGTGGACAGTCAGAGACTTTTTCCCAGGGCGATAATTGCTAACACAAGGAGGCATAATTTTAAGGTGACTGGAGGAAGGTATAAGGGGGATGCCAGAGGTAAGTTTTTACACAGAGAGTGGTGGGTGTGTGGAACACACTGCCGGCAGAGGTTGTGGTGGCAGATACATTAGGGACATTTAAGAGACTTTTAGATAGACACATGAATGATAGAGAAATGGAGGGCTATGTGGGAGGGAAGGGTTAGATAGATCTTAGAGCAGGATAAAATGTCAGCACAACATTGTGGGCCCAAGGGCCTGTACTGTGCTGTAGTGTTCTACGTTCATACAGATCAATTCATTGCACAGTGCACCGAGGTAATACAAGGTAAAACAGTAACAGGGCATTGTGTGGACAAATGAAGCTCAACATAGAGGCAACAGAGATGTCGGAAAGGAAATATCACAATACCAGCTTCCTATCAGAAAGACAGTAGAGAGGTACCCAGATCTACTGCTCTATCTGCAGTAATGTGGGTCACTATGCTCGGAACTGCCTGTTACCGTGCTGTATAAATAAAGTTTGAAAGTAAAGTTTTAAGGGGAAAGTTTAAAGGAGATGTGCAGGGCAAGTCTTTTACACAGAGAGCGGTGGGTGCCTGGAACAGGCTGCCAGGGGTGGAGGTTGCAACAGGTATGATAGTGGTGTTTGTTAGATAGATACATGAATATGCAGGATGGAGAGATATAGATCAGGAGCAGGCAGATGGGATTAGTTTCAATTGGCCTCATGGTTGGCACAGACATTGTGGGCTGAAGGACCTGTTCCTGTGCTACACTGTTCTCTGCTCTATGTTCCAACCCTTGCACCTGATGGCCGGGGAAGGGCTGTATTTGTGAGTACAGCCTTCACTTTCCAAAGTTGTTTAAAGATGGATTTTGACAGAGTAAATGCAGTCAAAGGTGATTCCAATGGTGTGAGTGGGACAGTAGCCAGAGGAGTGAATGACACTGGCAAAAGAGATAGAGAGGGAGATGAAAGAATTTTGCTTTTTGGAAAAGGGGATTGCAATCTCCATACTTTGAATTGGAATTGGAATTGGTTATTATTGTCACTTGTACTGAGGTACAGTGAAAAACTTGCCTTGGATACCGTCCGTACAGATCAATTCATTGAGGTAGTACAAGGTAAAACAATAACAGAATGCAGAATAAAGTGTCACAGCTACAGAGAAAGCGCAGCGCAGGCAGACAATAAGATGCAAGGTCACAACGAGGTAGATTGTGAGGTCAAGAGTCCATCTTATCATACTAGGGGACCATTCAATAGTCTTATAACAGCGGGATAGAAGCTGTCCTTGAGCCTGGTGGTACGCGCTTTCAGGTTTTCTTCTGCCCGCAAGAGAGATTCAATACTAACTTTACCAAGAGGGATGGGTGGGAGGAGATGGATCTCTTACTGCTGGTGGTTCACAGTTGCAGAGACCTGGGTTCGATCCCGACCTCGGGTGCTGTCTGTGTGGAGGTTGTACCTTCTCCTTGTGGGTTTCCACCAGGTTCTCCAGTTTCCTCCCACATCCCAAAGATGTGCAAAGACAGAAGAGACTGGTGCTGGGATCTGGACCATAAAACAGAACGCCGGAGGAACTCAGCAGGTCGAGCAGCATCTGTGGAGCAAAAATGGTTTGAGTTGGCGTTTTGGGTTGAGGTCCTGCATCAGGACTTGACGCTGGGTTCTGATGCAAGGTCCCAACCCCAAACATCGACTTCTACCTCTTGCCTCCAGGGACACTGCTTGACCCACTGAGCTCTTCCGCTAGATTGTTTGTCATTCCAAAGACATGAGGGTTGGTAGTTTAATTGCCTGCTGTAAATGGTCCTCAGTGTGTAGGTGGGTGGAGTTATTGGGAATAGAGTCATGGAGCTATACAGCATGCAAAAAGGCCCTTCAGCCCAACTTGTCCCTGCTGACCAAATTGTCGACCTGAAATAGTTCCATTTACCTGCATTTGGCCCATATCCCTCTGAATGTGGGAAAAATAAAATGGGTTAGCATAGAATTAGTGTAAATGTGTGCTCTGTGATCAGTACAGACTTGGTGGGCCGAAGGGCCTGTTTCTGTGCTGTATCTCTCGATGACCCTAAATATAGGTTAATGGGAAGCTAATTGACTTGTGTGAGATGGTAAGACCATAAGATAAAGGAACAGTATTATCTGTGGGCTACGTTCCTTTGTGTGGGTCGCTTTGATTTCCATTTCACCAACTTCTTACTCAGTTATTTGAAAGAATGGGTGGAACTGAGTGGAGGTATTTGTGAGGGAGATATCTGATGGAAAGGTGCAATGCTCAAATCTTCTGTAAGTTAGATATCTCTTATTTTCCATCTGATTGCTTGCCTTGGGCTCACCTGTTGTGATTCAGTGGGTTATGGGTTCATTCCATAAGATATAAGAGTAGGATTAGCCCATTCGGCCCATCGAGTCTGCACCGCCATTCAATCATGGCTGAGTTTTGTTTTCAACCCCATTCTCCTGCCTTCTCCCGTAACCCTTAGCCCCTGCTTACCTATGGAGAACCTGTCAATCTCTGCTTTAAATACACCCAATGACTTGGCCTCCACTGCCCTCTGTGGCAACGAATTCCACAGATTCACTGCCCTCTGGCTGAAGAAATTCCTCCTCATCTCAGTTCTAAAGGGACATCCCTTTATTCTGAGGCTGTGCCTAATCCAGATACAAATACAGCACAGAAACTGCCCTTCGGCCCATCGTCCATGCCAGCCACCAAGTACCGATCTATACCAGTCCCATTCACCAGCATTTAGTTCCCAGCCTGCCACACCATGGTGATTCAAGTGCTTACCCAGATACCTCTGGAAGATTCTGCCTCCACCACCCCCTCAGGCAGTGCGTTCCAGATTCCAACCACCCTCTGGGTCGAAAAATTCCCCCTCAGGCCCCCTACTATAGGAAGCTGGTTGCAGAAGAGACTTACCAGGATGTCGCTGGGACTCGAGGGACTAAGTTATGGAGAGAGGTTGAGCAGTTTGAGCAGGTTGGGACTTTTTTCATCGGAGCGTCGGAGAACGAGTGGTGATCTTATAGAGGTGTGGAAAATCATGAGGGGCATAGATAGGGTGAACGTGCACAGACTTTTTCCCAGGGTTGGGGAATCAAGAACCGGAGGACAGAGGTTTAAGGTGAGAGAGGGGAGATTTAATAGGAACCTGAGGGCAACTTTTTCACTCAGAGGGTGGTCCGTATATGGAACGAGCTGCCAGAGGAAGTGGTTGAGGCAGGTACATTAACAACATTTAAAAGGTACTTGGACAGGTACATGGATGAGAAAGGTTTAGAGGGATATGGGCCAAATGCGGGCAAATGGGACTAGCTTAGATAAGCATCTTGGTCAGCATATAAGGGCCTGTTTCTGTGCTGTATGTATGTATGACTTTGTGACTCCATAACAAACAGATCTTATAATCATTGTCCTATCAGAAACCAGAGTTTGGAATCTGAGAAATCTTGGATGTCGTTGATGTTTTCATTGATGGGGAATGTTTAAGTGTTTGCTTGTATAGAATGAACAATTCAACATCCCTTTGTTTTAAAGTCTAAAAGTTTAAATGTTCTCTTAAAGCTTATACGATAGTACCCTAAGATGTTTTGTTAACTGTTTAACCCTTGAAGAATAAGCCATTTACTGAACTCTTCAAAGTGCTAAAGAGGTGTGAGTTTTAAATTTCTGCGTGTGTAGGAAAGAGAGTGGGGAGGGGAGAGACAGTGAGAGCGAAAGAGCGAGAGTGAGGGAAAATCTGTTGTCTGTTTGCTAAATCTATTGAAAAGATATTTGAATTAACCCTATGCTCCAGAGGAAATGGCATGTGACCAAGTGAAAGATTCTGCTACTCTATGGCAAATAAATTTGCAGGACCTCTGATGTTTTAAGAGGTGGTGTCGCGTTAGGACATTGAGTGAATGCGTGAGTGCAGGGGTCTCTCAACTTTCTACCTTTTTCTCTTTATCCTTTGGATTATGTGTTAAAACCTTTTCAATGTGGTAATTGTTTATTCTCAGTTTTCAAAAGACTGTGTTTTTAATTTGCATCTGCAGTCCTTTGTTTCTCTTGCTTTTTAATTTACTTGTGTTTTAAATTGGAATTTTGGAATTATCTTTGAAATTGATGTGGGAGAGAGAAAGTGAAAGAGAGAGAGAGAGACAAAGAAAGAGCAAGAAGGAGAAAGAGAAAAAGATAGAAAGAGAGAGAGAATGTGAGAGAGAGAGAGACAGACAGACAGACAGACACACTGGCTGTGAAGAATCCAGGTTCAGGTGTAAGAAATGTGAGTGTCCCTCTTCCAGATGTGAGATTTCCTCATTTAGATAGGATAAGATATTTCGTTATTAGTCACATGTACATCAAAACACACAGTGAAATGCATCTTTTGCGTAGAGTGTTCTGGGGGCAGCCTGCAAGTGTCGCCACGCTTCCGGCGCCAACATAGCATGCCCACAGCTTCCTAACCCGTACGTACTTGGAATGTGGGAGGAAACCAGAGCACCTGGAGGAAACCCACGCAGACACGGGGAGAACGTACAAACTCCTTACAGACAGCAGCGGAATTGAACACGGGTCGCTGGCGCTGTAATAGCATCATGCTAACCGCTGCACTACCGTGCCCGCCATTTCAGAGCAAAATTGGCATTTGTAGAATCCGGTGATTAGTGGGTACTTAAATTGGGAGTTTGAAATTGGTATTTTGAGAGATTGGAACAATTGGGGAGCAATCTTAGAAGTTGTGAGACAAAAAGCTGCAGAAGCAGGAATCTGGTCGAGCGGTGATGTTCTTCAAGTAGTTTGTTTTTTAATCTTAAAAGTTGGCTTTTGTTAACTAGAATGTGTTTTCCAGAAGGTTAAAATATGTTGCTCAAGACCTTTAGAGTACTTTGGAAGACTTGTTTTTGATACAATCGCAGTGTTTGTGTAGTAAAATGCAAATGAGAGTTCAGTTTAGATCAGGGACTGGGCTAAGTGGCTGTTCAAGTTTTGTCGAACAATGTTTTGGCCGCTTACAGATTGGACAATGATTGTGTCGGATTACCTCAACGTCAGACATAACAGACAATTTCTCTCTCCTCACCTTTTAGGATAATCATTAATTCTAAGAGGAGAAACTACATTCCTCTTTTCCTTCTCAGCTTTTCCTCTGGGGTTACAATGTTCACCTATATCGTTCTCTTGCTCTCCGTCTCTTGGGTTCATTATTCTACCTTTCAACTGAAGTCACCATAATCAGAGATTCCATAGAAAAACATATATCAATGCACCTTAGAAAGCATCCTATCCGGATGAATCATGGCTTGGTACTGCAACTGCTCTGCCCGAGACTGCAACAAACTGCAGAGAGTTGTGGACATCACGGAAACCAGCCTCCCTTTCAAGGACTCTTGTCTACATTCTCGCTGCCTCGGTAAAGCAGCCAGCATAATCAAAGATCCCACCCACCCTGGACATTCTCTCTTCTTACCTCTCCCACTGGGAACAAGATACAAAAGCCTGAAAGCACGTACCACCAGGCTCAAGGACAGCTTCTATCGACTATTGAATGGTCCCCTAGTACGATAAGATGGACTCTTGACCTCACAATCTACCTCGTTATGGCCTTGCACCTAATTGTCTGCCTGCACTGCACTTTCTCTGTAACTGTAACATTTTCCTGCATTCTGTTATTGTTTTCCCTTGTACTACCTCGATGCACTGATGTGATGAAATGATCTGTATGGATGGCATGCAAAACAAAGTTTTTCACTGTACCTCGGTACATGTGACAATAATAAACCAATTTCATATTATCCATTGTACCCCCGTAAATGTACTTTACAGTTGGCAGCTGTTAACTTGTCCACAAATGCTAACCTTGTCCTTATTTATACTATACTTTTAATTAAACTAATTATCGTTACATTACAGGTCTTTGCACATGAATTATTCAGTACATAGTGGCTTTCCCTGATAACCAAATTTTAACAACATTCATCACAAATTAATTCCAGAGGTCTTGAACATTTCTTGTATTCCTGATTGGTGCTCCTCCAACATTTGTAAATTCTTTGAGGATATAGTTACTAACGTACAGTTATGAGAATCTGAACATAAAATGCCTGCTCCAGTTCAGTCTCGAAGAAACAGTAGCTCTGTGGCTAAGGCTGTGAAGCTGGTCTTGCCACAGTAACAGTCTGGACTCAACAAGTTTGGACAACAAGTTATGCATTCTCTCTAGTCAAGTTAAATCTATTCTAATATTTTTAAGTGATAACACTTGTTTAGATACTCAAGGCGGTGATAATAATAATGGTGCCGATATGAATTCTGCAGATGCTTCAGTGGCCCATTGTTGTTTGTCATCTATATCAGCGACTTCACCTCACTATAGGAAGGATGTTGAGGCTTTAGAGAGGGCACAGAGGATGGTTAGAATATAGAACTTAGAACAATTACAGCAAATTCTGGCCTTTTGGCCCACAAAGCTGTGCTGAACATGTCCCTACCCTAGAAATTACTAGGCTTACCCATAGCCCTCTATTTTACCTCAGCTCCATGTACCTATCTAACAGTCTCTTAAAAGACCCTATCATATCAGCCTCCACCACCATTTCCGACAGCCCCTTCCACGCACTCACCACTCTCTGAGTAAAAAAACTTACCCCTGACATCTCCTCTATATCTACTCCCCAGCACCTTAAACCTATGTCCTCTTGTGGCCATCAATTCAGCCCTGGGGAAAAGCCTCGGACTATCTACCCTATCAATACCTCTCATCATCTTATACACCTCTATCAGGTCCCCCCTCATCCTCCGTCTCTCCAAGGAGAAAAGGCCGAGTTCCCTCAACCTGCTTTCATAAGGCATGCTCTGCATTCCGGGCAGCTTCCTTGTAAATCTCCTCTGCACCCTCTCTATGGCTTCCACATCTTTCCTGTAGTGAGGCGACCAGAACTGAGCACAGTACTCCAAGTGGGGTTTGACCAGGGACCTATATAGCTTCGACAATATAGCTACTAGGATGCTGCTTAGATTAGAGGGCATGTACTATCACGAGAGGCTAGAGAAACTTGGGCTCTTTTCTCTGGAGTGGTAGAGGCTGAGGGGTGATCTGCTGGAAGTGTATAAAATTATGAGGGACATAGATGGGGTGGACAAGCGATATCTTTTCCCATTACTGAGCGATCCAATGTCAGAGGGCATGCATTTAAGGTGAGAGGGGGTAGGTTCAGAACAGACGTGAGGGGTACATTTTTTACTCAGAGAGTGGTGGATGCCTGGAATGCGTTGCCTGATAGGGTGGTGGAGGTAAATTCATTGGGGGCTTTTAAGAGGGGCTTGAATGGGCACATGAATGAGAGGAAAATGGAGGGATCTGGGCAATCTGTAGGTAGGAGGGAATAGCTATGTCGGCACAACATTGTGGGCCAAAGGGCCTGTTCTGTGCTGTATTGTTCTATGTTCTATGACTTGGATAAGAATGTACAAGGCATGGTTAATAAGTTTGCAGATGACACTAAAGTATGTGGTATGGTGGACAGTGAAGGTCATCAAAAATCACAAGTTGGATCTTGGGTAAGTGGGCTGAAGAATGGTAAATGGAGTTTAATTCGGATAAGTGCCAGGTGTTACATTTTGGAAAATCATATCCATGTAGGACTTTCACAGTGAACAGCAGGGCCCTGGGGAGTGTTGTAGAACAGAGGGACCTTGGAGTACAAGTACATGGTTCCCTGAAAGTTCCGTCACAGGTAGACAGGGTGGTGAAGAAGGCTTTTGTTACGCTGGCCTTCATCAGTCAGGGCATTGAGTACAGAAGTTGGAAGTCATAGTGCAGTTGTTCAGGACGCTGGTGAGGCCACACTTGGAGTATTGTGTTCACTTTTGGTCACCCTGCTGTAGGAAAGATGTCATTAAACTGGAAAGAGTGCAGAAAAGATTTACAAGGACATTGCTAGGACTTGCAGGACTGAGTTATAGGGAGAGGTTGGACAGGCGAGGACTTTATTCCTTGGAGCGTAGGAGACCAAGAGGCGTATAAAAATCATGAGGGACATAGATATGGTGAAAGAACTCAGTCTTTATCTCAATGTTGGGGAATCAAGAAATAGAGGGCATAGGTTTAAGGTGAGAGGGGAAAGATTTAGTAGAAACCTGAGGGGCAACTTTTTTACACAGACGGTGGTATGTATGTGGAATGAACTGCCAGAGGAAGTGGTTGAGGCAGGTACAATAACAATTTTTGAAAGACAGTTGGACAGGTACATGGATTGGGAAGGTTTAGAAGGTTTTGGGCCAAATGCTGGCAAATGGAACCAGCTTGGCTGGGACATCTTGGTCGGCATGGATCAGTTGGGCCGAAAGGCCTGTTTCTGTGCTGTATGACTCTGTGATGCCATCATACACTATTAACCAGATTCCAAGGTTATTACCTGTTAACGCTCAGTAACATATACTTTGTAGTATCTATGTGTCCTTCATAGGCCAGGCACGATAGTGTAGCGGTTAGCATAACACTATTACAGCACCAGCGACCTGTGTTCAATTCCGGCCACTGTCTGTAAGGAGTTTGTACCTTCTCCCCGTGTCTGCGTGGGTTTCCTCCGGGTGCTCCGGTTTCCTCCCACATTCCAAAGACGTACGGGTTAGGAAGTTGTGGGCGTGCTATGTTGGCGCTGGAAGCGTGGCGACACTTGCGGGCTGCCCCCAGAACACTCTACGCAAACGATGCATCTCACTGTGTGTTTCGATGTACATGTGACTAATAGAGAAACCTGATCTCATCTTATCTTGGTGTTGGATCAGCTGCGTGAGATTCTACAACAGGCCAGTCAAGGTTTGGTTCCTTCCTGGAGAACCAATACACAGCTTATTTCTCTCAGCGAGCAGTCCCATTGAGCAAACATTGCAGCCCGTCTGTTCCACAAGTTTGGCTCCCTGGTCCTTGCGCTGGAACCTTCACTTAGGGCCATTGGTTTCACCTTGGCTACTTCCATTATTCTATTTCATGTCAAAGGCTGTGGACACAGCCCAGTCCATCAAAGGAAACCAGCCTCCCCTCCACGGTCTCTGTCTACACTTCCCGCTGCCTCGGTAAAGCAGCCAGCATAATCAAAGACCCCACCCACCCCGGATATTCTCTCTTCTCCCCTCTCCCATCGGGTAGAAGATACAACAGCTTGAGAGCACGTACCACCAGGCTCAAGGACGGCTTCTACCCCGCCGTTATCAGACTCTAGAACGGATCTCTCGTACGATCAAGATGGACTCTTGACCTCACAATCTACCTTGTCACGGCCATTGAACCTTATTGTCTGCCTGCACTTTCTCTGTAACTGTAGCACTTTATTTTGTTATTGATTTTCCTTTTGTACTACCTCGGTGTACCTATGTTTGGAATGATCCATCTGTATTGCACGCAAAATGGGTAACTAGGATCCGTGTAGATGGGCGAGTAGTTTGGCGTGAGTAGACCAAGGAGTCACACAGAGAGCGGTCCCTGCAAAAAGCAGAAAGGTGGGGAGGGGAAGGTGTGACTGGTGGTGGGATCCCGTTGCCGTGGGTGGAGATGGCAAAGGATAACGAGGCAAAGTGAGATGAAAGGTGAGGATCGAGGGAAGAGGGAGAGCGGATGTGCAAGAAATGGAGGAAATCAATCAACTATGGCAACGTTTCCTGAAGAAGGAAGACATCAAAGTGGGACTTAGAAGGCCACTTGAAATGCCAATGGCACAGAAGGCCTTGGGCCAAGTGCTAGGAAATAGAGGTGGAGATAGGTACTGTCCCAGCACAGACATGGTGGGCCGAAGGGCCTGTTCCTATGATTCCAAGATTCTAACTTTCTCTGATCTCCATTCAACAGATAGAAATCAGAAGAAGTTAGAATCCTGGAATCATAGGAATGATTCCACCATACAGATACAGATTGCACCAGCTATAGCCACATATCAACTGTCGATGGTTTCTTAAACACTTGGCACCTTTTCAGGTTTTGAAGAGTTGTCCAGGTATACACAAACCTCCCGGAAGTTAGGCATTAAGTTACTCCACCCATGCTCCGTGCAGTTTCGGGTACAGAAGACCTGAAAAACACAGAGGGGAACATTGCAACGAGTGCATAAAAGACCGGGGGTTAAACTTAAACACCAGAGAAAAATAAAACACACAAAGATGACAGCAGGAATTAATCAATAAAACTTGCTAATGGCAGAGCTCTTAGTAGAATGGAAGAACAGAGGGATCTTGGGGTCCACAGATCCCTCAAGGTTGCCACACAGGCCAGTAGGGTTGTTAAGAAGGCGTATGGTGTGCTGGCCTTCATTAGTCGGGATATTGAGTTCAAGAGCCGCGAGGTAATATTGCAGCTCTCTAGAACTCTGGTCAGACCACACTTGGAGTATTGTGTCCAGTTCTGGTCACCTCATTATAGGAAGGATGCGGAAGCTTTAGAGAGGGTGCAGAGGAGATTTACCAGGGTGCTGCCTAGATTGGAGAGTGTGTCTTATGAGGATAGGTTGAGCGAGATAGGGCCTTTCTCTTTGGAGCGGAGGAGGATGAGAGGTGACTTGATAGAGGTGTACAAGATGATGAGGCATAGATCGAGTGGACAGTCAGAGACTTTTTCCCAGGGCAAAAATGGCTAATGCGAGGGGGCATAATTGTAAGGTGATTGGAGGAAGGTATAAGGGGGATGTCAGGGGTAGGTTTTTTTACACAGAGAGTGGTGGGTGTGTGGAACGCACTGCCAGCAGAGGTTGTGGGGGCAGATACATTAGGGACATTTAAGAGACTCTTGGATAGCTACATGAATGATAAAAAGATGGAGGGCTATGTGGGAGGGAAGGGTTAGATAGATCTCAGAGCAGGATAAAATGTCGGCACAATGTTGTGGGCCAAGGGCCTGTACTGTGCTGTAATGTTCCAAGTTCTAAGACTCAAGAAGCCTGCTCTTGCTTCTTCACAAGAGTGCTGTTGGTCACATGACCGTTATTACCAATCAATTGGCCTTTACCTCTTCCCAATGCCCAGTGGACGTTGCAATCAGTTCATCGGCCAATAAACAAAATTGGCAAGAATTCCATTAAAAGGTCATTTGCACCAGGGATGTGTGTTCAGCCAGAAGCTGTGCAGAGACCTTCCCCAGTTCAGCAAACCCGTTGACTGTTTTCTCTGTGCCTCATCGCACCCAGGGATGGGTTTAAGGTGAGAGGGGAAGGAATGGTTAGATGGGTACCTTGGTCAGCATGGACAAGTTGGGCTGAAGGGCCTGTTTCCATGCTGTATTACTCTGTAGATTAGGTGAAAGAGCTTTCGGATAAAGCATTGGCTTGTTCAAGGAAGTGTCACACTACATTGATCAGTCCAAATGGTTGAAAGTTGAGTGAAAATCATTAGTTGTGCTCCATTATGATCCTGGAGAAGGTCCATTGTTGCAGTGGTTTGAAATGAGCCTCGAGTGAGTCTCATGAGGGGTTCCTCATTGCTGAATAGTGATGGACCATCCTATCCTTTCACCGTATCTCCCTCTCCATCGGCTGCCAGTCCTATCAGTTTATTATCACTTGCCTTTCTCTCAGCTGCTGTGGTTTCAACGTTGAGCTGATGTTCACAGAGCAGCACCTCATATTGCGCCTGGGTTGTCTACAACCCAACAGCATGAACGTTGAATTCTCCATTTTCGGGTAAACTGCTCCCTCTCTGCTCCTTTTTCTCTCCTCCTGATCCACCCAGCTCCTCTCACTCACACCCTTCTTTCCAACAACCCCCTCTGCCCCCGTTCCTTTCCCCAGTCCCACCTGGTTCCATCTAGCTACCACCCACACACTCAACTCACTCAGTCCCCCATCCCCTCCCCTCCCCTCTCCCCAGCTGCCCACTATCCCTCCCTCATCTGTCCCCACACACCACATTGCTTTCCCATCTGATTTGCAGTCCTTTGTTGCCTCCACTGTCACCTCCCAGCCTCTCTCACTATCTCCACCCTTCCCTCCCCCAGCGGTCTCCACCTGCCTGTCAGCCTCTCCTCTCCTGGATCCGCCTATCGCCTGCCAGCTCCTGCCTCACCCCTCCCCCTCACCTCTTGACACTGGCCATCTCCCCTCTACGCTCTCAGTGCCGATGAAAGGCTTCGACCTGAAACGTCGACCACCTCTCTGCCTCCACAGACGCTGCCTGACCCGCTGAGTTTCCTCCAGCAGCTCGTTTCCTTTTGTTGACTCCAGATATCCAAAGGTTTCAGGAACCTGACCAAGGTTTGGATCTATAGAGACCAGCTGTCCCAAGTAAAGTGCATTTTGAGCACTGGTTTTGACACATTAAATTCTGCAGAAAGCCACTTCAGTATACACGAGTGGTGTAGCGGTTAACGTAATGCTATTACAAGCGCCAGCGACCCAGGTTCAATTCCCCGCCGCTGTCTGTAAGGAGTTTGTAACGTTCTCTCCCCATGTCTGCGTGGGTTTCCTCCGGGTGCTTCGGTTTCCTCCCACATTCCAAGACGTACAGGTTAGGAAGTTGTGGGCGTGCTATGTTGGCGCCGGAAGTGTGGCGGACACTTACGGGCTGCCCCAGAACACTCTAAGCAAAAGATGCATTTCACTGTGTGTTTCGATGTACATGTGACTAATAAGCTATCTTATTTATGTGGGCTAGGGATTCACCTATTGCCGTGCAATGATCAGTGACGGTGGGCTTGCACAGACAGGCGAGAGGGACCACTATACATTATCTGGACACTCCCGGTTGATTTGGGGTAACTACGCTGACGCTAAGACCTTCATTACATGGAAGACCAACTTGTCAAGGTGATTGACTGTGGTGTTGTTGTGGGGGAAAAACGTCCATCTTTGGAGCAACTCTTCTTGCCCTTGCAGTCACTGCCTGCCTCCACTCCAGGGCAGCTACTGCCTCACAGCTCCAGCGACCCAGGTTCGATCCTGACCATCGGCGCTGCCTGTGTGGAGTCCGCAAGTTCTCCCTGTGACCACGTGTATTTCCCCTGGGTTTTCCAGTTTCCTCCCACATCCCAAAGAGTTGGTAGGTTAATTGGCTGCTTTAAATTGCCCCTAGTGTGTAGGTGAGTGGGAGAAGCTGGGGGAGTTGATGGGAACGTGGGGAGAATAAAATGGGATTAGTGTAAATGGGTGCTTGATGCTTAGCAGGGACTCAGTGGGCTGAAGGGCCTGCTTTTGGTGCTGGATGACTCCATGGCTAACTTCTAACCCAACAAGAGAAACAAAGGATTGCTGGAATCTGGATGAAAAACACAATGACGCTGGAGGAACTCAGCAGGCCAGCAGCATCCGTGGAGAAAAGCAGGCGGTCGATGTTTCGGGTCGGGACCCTTCTTCAGGACTGAAGATAGGAAAAGGGGAAGCCCAATATATAGGAGGGAAAAGTAGAGCAGTGATAGGCGGACAGAAGAGGGGAGGCGGTGTGGGCACAAGGTGGTGATAAGTAGATGCAGGTAAGAGATAGTGATGGGCAGGTGCGGGGGGGGGAGGAGGGGAGGGCAGATCCACTGGGGGATGGGTCAAAGGTAAGGAGAGAGAGGGGGTAAAAAAGGGGTAGAAAAAAAGAGAGAGGCGAGGAACGGGAAGAAGAGAAGAAGCGTGGTGGGGGGGGGGGGTTGGGGGGAAGGGGGGTGGGGATTACCAAAAGTAGGAGAATTCAATGTTCATGCCGTTAGGCTGCAAGGTTCCAAGACGGAAAACGAGGCGCTGTCGCAGACTAAGTGACCATTTCGCAGAACACCTGGCCTCCGTCCGTAACCACGACCTGCATCTCCCCGTTGCCGGTCACTTCAACTCCCCCTCCCACTCCATCACAGATCTGTCAGTCCTCGGCCTCCTCCACTGCCGGGAGAATTCCAGACTGGAGGAACAGCACCTCATTTTCCGTCTTGGAACCTTGCAGCCTAACGGCATGAACATTGAATCCTCCCACTTTAAGTGATCCCCACCCGCCCGTCACCACACCCTCCCCCCCCACCACCACGCTTTTTTCTCTTCCCTTTCCTAGCCTCTTTTTTCCTTCCCTTCCTCTCCTTACCTTTGACCCATCGCCCAGTGGATCTGCTCTCCCCCTCCCTCCCCCCCACTCCAGCCGATCACTATCTTACCTGCATCCACCTATCACCACCCTGTGCCCACCCCGCCTCCCCTCTTCTGCCCACCTATCACTGCTCTGCTTTTCCCTCCTATATATGCGGTTTCCCCCCGTGTTCCTACCTTCAGTCCTGAAGAAGGGTCCTGACCCGAAACGTTGACCGCCCTGCTTTTCTCCACGGATGCTGCCTGGCCTGCTGAGTTCTATCCGACAAATATCCCAACCCAAGTTCTGAATAGATTGTAAATCGACAGCGTACAAAGATTGACCTGGAGTTTTGCCAAGCAGCTGGCAGGATGCCTACACAAAAAAGAACACAATTAAATCTGAGTTTGATGGATCTTGTTCAGCAATCAATTAAGAGATATGGGGCCAAGGGTCCATAGATATGGAGTCACAGGTCACAATGAATGACAGAACAGGCTCAAAGGAATGAATGGCCTTTTCCTGATCCTACATTGCTAATCACCTGCACACAGAGCCTGTTTTTACCTGTGACCTCAAGGTTTGACACCTACTGGGGTCCTGGTGCCATATTTGCCTTCCTGTACCTTTAAGAAACAGCTTCTTCCCCTCCGCCATCAGATTTCTGAACGGTCCGTGAACCCATGAACACTACCTCGTTATTCCTCTTTTGTACTACTTACTTACTTTTGTAACTTATGGTGATTTTTACGTCTTGCACTGTACTGCTGCTGCAAAACAACACATTTCATGACATCTGTCAGTGATAATAAACCTGATTCTGATTCCTTGACATGTAGGCCACTGTTTTAATGCAGCATGTCCTCACAAGATGTAGTAAGGGTCAGCGGTCAGTGAGGATCAGTACCATCCAGGGCAGCCCACTTTGTGATCCCGAGCTCCCCATTGCCTGCCACTTTAATCTCTCATCCCACTTCCACATCCCACCGCCGTCTGTAAGGAGTTTGTATGTTCTCCCTGTGTCTGCGTGGCTTTCCTCCGGGTGCTCCGGTTTCCTCCCACATCCCAAAGACGTACGGTTAGGAAGTTGTGGGCGTGCTATGTTGGCGTCGGGAAGCGTGTCCAACACTTGCGGGCTGCCCCCAGAACACTCTACGCAAAAGGTGCATTTCACTGTGTGTTTCGATGTACATGTGACTAATAAAGCTATCTTATCTCATCTATTCTCCTATCGGTTTGTGGCCTCCTGTACTGTCACAGTGAGGCCTAACACAAGCTTGAGGAACAACACCTCATTTTCCGTCTGGGTACGTTGCAGCCTTCAGGACTCAATATTGAGTTCTACACCTTCAGGTCCTTGATATCTATTGGTATCAGTCATCCATCTGTTCAGTTTGTTTCTGGGGTATTTTCACCCTTTTTTTGCCTCTGGGAGTGAAGGACGTGCCCAGCCTGACCTGACACGCATGTCTCCCTGCTCTGCATTTTGCAATTCTTGCATTCTCTGGAGCAGAGGAGGCTGAGGGGAGACCTGATAGAAGTTTATAAGATGCATCCCAGAGGGCATGCATTTAAGGTGAGAGGGGGTAAGTTCAGAACAGACGTGAGGGGTACGTTTTTTCACTCAGAGAGTGGTGGATGCCTGGAATGCGTTGCCTGATAGGGTGGTGGAGGCAAATTCATTGGGGGGCTTTTAAGAGGGGCTTGAATGGGCACATGAATGAGAGGAAAATGGAGGGATCTGGGCATTCTGTAGCTATGTCAGCACAACATCGTGGGCCTGTTCTGTGCTGTACTGTTCTATGTTCTATGTAGGATTATGAGAGGCATGAATAGAATAGGCAGCCGGTATCTTTTTCCCCAGGGTTAAAATGTCTCAGGGACACCGTCCCACGTCAGTGGCGCGGCAGTTAGATCCGCTGCCTCACGGCAACAAGTGATCAGGGTTCGATCCTGACCTCCGCCGCCGCCTGTGTGGAGTCTGCAACGTTCTCACCCGTGACCGTGTGGGTTCCCCCCCCTCCCCCGGATGCTCCGGTTTCCTCCCACATCCCAGAGACGTGTGGGTCAGTAGGTTAATTGGCCGCTGTGAGTTGTCTCCCATGTCGCTGGGTGGGTGGAGGATCATGGAGGAAGTGATGGATGTGTGAGGGAAAGTATGTTACAGGGACCATTCCAAGTATCTACCCACTGACTTGGCCTCCACCACCCTCTGTGGCAATGAATTCCACAGATTCACCACCCTCTGGCGGAAGAAATTCCACCTCATCTCTGCTCTAGAGGGACGTCCCTTTAATCGGAGGCTGTGCCCTAGGATCTTAGGTGATCCTAATAAGAGGATCATAGACTCTTCTGGTTGTTAAGAGTGTTGTAAAGGAGTGAAGGCAGATAAAGACAGAGCGTCATACAACACTGAAACTGGCCCTTCAACCCACCCACACTAACCATCAACCACCACTTACACCCACCCCCATTTTATTAGAACCACAGAACACTACAGCACAGAAGACAGGCCGTTTGGCCCTTCTAGTCTGTGCCAAAACATTATTAACTCGTCCCAGTTACATGCACTCAGTCCATAACCCTCCAGACCTCTTCTGTCCATGTATCTATCCAAGTTATTCTTAAAACCAAGAGTGAGCCCACATTTACCATGTCAGATGGCAGCCCGTTCCACACTCCCACCACTGATTGAAGAAGTTCCCCCTAATGTTCCCCCTAAACCTTTCCCCCATTCATCCTAAAACCATGTCCTCTCATACTTATCTCTCCTAATCTAGGTGGAAAGAGCCTACTCGCATTTACTCTGTCTATACCCCTCAAAATCTTGTAAACCACCATCAAATCTCCCCTCATTCTTCTGCGCTCCAAGGAATAAAGTCCTAATCTGTTCAATCTTTCCCTCTTGAAGACCCGCAACATTCTAGTAAATCTCCTCTGCACTCTTTCAATCTTACAAATATCCTTCCTATAGTTCGGTGACCAGAAACTGCACACACAATTACTCCAAATTTGGCCACACCAATGTCTTATACAACCTCACCATAACATCCCAACTCCTATACTCAATACTCTGATTTATGAATGCCAGATGCCAAAAGCCTTTTTTTTACAGGATGAAAGAATGCTTACAGAAACTTAAAGTGGATGTGTGGGGCAAGTTATTTTTACACAGGGAGTGGTCGGTGCCTGGAATGTGCTGCCCGGGGTGGCAGATACGATAATGGTGTTCAAGAGGCTTTTAGATAAAGCACATGAATATGCATGGGAATGGAGGGTTATGGACCACGTGCAGGCAGAAGGGATTTAGGTTAATTTGGGCACTGTGCTCAGCACAGACATTGTGGGCCGTAGGGCCTGTTCCTTCACGTACTGTTCTATTGCAGAGGGTTGTAGACTCAGCCAGCTCCATCACGGCACAACCCTCCCCACCATCAAGGACATCTTCAAGAGGCGGTGCCGCAAGAAGGTGGCATCCATCACTAAGGACCCTCACCACCCGGGACATGCCTCTCTTGTTACATGCCTTCAGGGAGGAGGTACAGGAGCCTGAAGACCCACACTCAACGATTCAGGAACAGCTTCTTCCCCTCCGCCATCAGATTTCTGAACGGTCCGTGAACCCATGAACACTACCTCGTTATTCCTCTTTTGCACTATTTATTTTTTGAAACTTATATTAATTTTTGTCTTGCACTGTACTGCTGCCACAGAACAACACATTTCATGACGTTTGTCAGTGATAATAAACCTGATTCTGATTCTGACATGTGCTCTGTTCTAACGTGGAAGGTGCTAGACAAACACAGTTCCCTTCTCTTTAACAGAATGGGCCAAAATGGTGGAGAGGAAGAGTCCTCCCCTGTGTTAACTGGGAGCAAACAAAAGCTGGAGGTGATAAGAAACTGTTTCCAAGCAGAGTCTGATGAAAATTTGCCCCGCACATCTCCTTCAACCTTTGCCCCTCTCACCTTAAAGCTATGCCCTCTGGTAGTTGAATGTTATTATGGGCTATTGTTGGCTGGAGGTCAATCACAACATTAGAGAGAGTCACGAGAAAGGTGAAGGAAATCTGTGCAGGTCAGGAGAGCGACAGAGGAGAGGAGAGGACAAGATTACAACATGTGGTTCCTGAGGCAAATGGGCAAACTAGCAGAGGCATGAGCTCTTGCTCCATCGAACCATGCCGCAGACAAGGAAGGCAATCGGCCCCTCAAACTTGTGAACTTTTTGAAAGACCTGACCAACTTCTGCCAACTGCCCTCAGACAGATTGGAATAAACTTCGGCTCTTGGAAACCGTGATGAAAGTCAAAAAAAAGTTACCTTGATCAGCTATGTACGGACTCAGGAAACTCGGACAGGACATGTTGACCACCTCTCCGACGGCACTTGCAGGCCAGCAGATCATGGCATACCACTGCTTTGGCAACCTTGCATAGAGAAAACAGACAGGACCACGGCCCATCAACTAGACAGGGAGCACAAGTCACCTCTGCATTTGCAGACGTTCCCTTATGCAGCGACCGACGTTCCCTTACTGCAATGGCCAATGCAATATGAAGACATGCCAGTTGGGCAAACAAACAGTCCGGCAATGTTCACCTACCTCTCCTTCTCACCATATTTGCCACTGAATGTTGCCAGCACTAATCTCGATTCTCTAACTGTGTCCATGTCATCAACAGCCTCTGAATTTCCCTCAGTTAGACTAATAATTATTCATTGCAAAGAAGATTTACGGGGGTGTTGCCAGGACCTGGGTGCTTGAGTTATAGGAAGATGTTGGACAGACCTTTGTTCCTTGGGGCATAGGAGACTGAGGGGTGACCTATATAGGTGTACAAAATCATCAGGGGCATAGATAGGGTGGACACACAGAGTCTGTGTTCCCAGGGAAAGGGAACCAAAAAACTAGAGGGGTGTAGGTTTAAGGTGAGAGGGGAAGGATTTCTTCACACAGAGGGTGGTGCGTATATGGAAACGAGCTGGCCAGAGGAAGTGGTTGAGACAGGTACAATAACAACATTTCAAAGATACTTGGACAGGTCCATGGATAGGAAAGGTTTGGAGGGATATGGGGCCAAACACGGGAAAATGGGACTAGCTTAGATGGCATGGACCAGTTGGGCCAAAGGGCCTGTTTCTGTGCTGTGTGAATCTATGGACTCTAAATTCAAATGGGATGGAGGTGAATGGTTATTTGATGGTCAGCATGGACGTGATGGGCTGAAGGGCCTGTTTTGGTGCTGGGTGACTCTCCCTATGACTCTAATTGTGAGCATTGGTGACAGTAATGCCTTCGGTTGACTCTTCGTAAAGTTTCCTCACCTCTTCCTCCAGAACCCATGTGAGCTCTCCAACATCATACACTTGCGCTTCAGGCCTACTTTCTGATCTCCCTACTGGCCATTTAACCACCCTTACCAGCTGGTCACGGCGGGGGCCCCATCGTAAAGCGTTCTCCTTCCAGTGCGCCTTATCCCGCCCGTTGGCGCATTCTTCCTGTAACTGTGGTTCCCTCCACCTGTGCTCCAGTTTTCCTCCCACAACCCAAAGGCATGCTGGTCAACCGGTTACAGTGAAGGCAAAAAGACTTCAAAGGGTGATTGATGGGCATATTAGGAGGAAAAACGTGTCGGGCCGCGGTGAGATGAGGGGGAATGGGACGATCAGATTACTCTGATAGGACCTGGGGTAACACTGATGGGCTGATTGGCCTCCTTCTGTAAGTACGTACATAAACCTCATGTGGCTCTATGCATTGACACCACAGGCCTTACTGCACCGCCATGCTTGTTTCTGAGTTGTGCATTCTATGATTTTCGATGTACTAACGAGTAATTAGGGTGTTCCACACTGAACACACAGTTGGAACATAGAAAACCTACAATACAGGCCCTTTGGCCCACAAAGCTGTGCCAAACATGTCCCTACCTTAGAAATTACTAGGCTTACCCATAGCCCTCTATTTTTCTCAGCTCCATGTACCTATCCAAAAGTCTCTTAAAAGACCCTATCGTATCCGCCTCCACCACCGTTGCCGGCAGCCCATTCCACGCACTCACCACTCTCTGAGTAAAAAACTTACCCCTGACATCTCCTCTATACCTACTCCCAGCACCTTAAACCTATGTCCTCTTGTGGCAACCTTTTCAGCCCTGGGGAAAAGCCTCTGACTATCCACCCGATCAATGCCTCTTATCATCTTATACACCTCTATCAGGTCCCCCCTCATCCTCCGTCGCTCCAAGGAGAAAAGGCCAAGTTCCCTCAACCTGCTTTCATAAGGCATGCTCCCCAATCCAGACAATATCCTTGTAAATCTCTTCTGCACCCTTTCTATGGCTTCCACATCCTTCCTGTAGTGAGGTGACCAGAAATGAGCACAGTACTGCAAATGGGGTCTGACTAGGGTCCTATACAGCTGCAACATAGTTATTTAATGAGACATTATACTGTCCAGTTTCTGGGTAAAAGGCTCAAGGGACCATCTTGACGCAAGGCAGGGGAGTGCAAAAGATTTACCAGAATGTGCCAGGACTCAGCGGGCCTGAGTTAGAGGGAGAGATTGGACAAGTGAGGGCTTTATAGCCCATCATGCACAGTAGTTGTTGCACTGTGCTAAGAATTCCAAAAACATCGGTTCAAATCCCACTGTAGCAGCTGTGTAAGAAAACAATTGCAGTGCAGTTTGTGCTGGATCGGTTAGTAGAGCCGGGAGCAAGTGGTTCAGAGGGGCTGTCCATCACCACCTTCTCAAGGACAAGTGGGGATGGACAATAAATGCTGGCCTTGCCTGTCAGAGAGTCACACAGCACAGAAACAGGCCCTTCGGCCCAACTGGCCCATGCCAACCAAGATTTCCATCTAAATTAATCCCATTTGCCCACGTTTGGCCCATATCCCTCTAAAGCTTTCCTATCCGTGTATCTGTGCAAGAAAATTTTAAGTGTTGTTAATGTAGCTTTAGAGAGGGTGCAGAGGAGATTTACCAGAATGCTGCCTGGATTGGAGAGCATGTCTTATGAGGATAGGTTGAGCGAGCTAGGGCTTTTCTCTTTGGAGAGAAGGAGGAGGAGAGGTGACTTGATAGAGGTGTACAAGATGATAAGAGGCATAGATCGAGTGAACAGTCAGAGACTTTTTCCCAAGGTGAAAATGGCTAACATGAAGGGACATAATTTTAAGGTGATTGGAGGAAGGTATAAGGGGGATGTCAGGGGTAGGTTTTTTTTTACACAGTGGTGGGTACGTGGAACGCACTGCCAGCAGAGGTTGTGGGGGCAGATACATTAGGGACATTTAAGAGACTCTTGGATAGACACATGAATGATAGAGAAATGGAGGGCTATGTGGGAGGGAAGGGTTAGATAGATTTTAGAGCAGGATACAATGTCAGCACAACATTGTGGGCCAAAGGGCCTGTATTGTGCTGTATTGTTCTATGTTTTATATTCTAAGACAGCTCATCACCTCCTTCCCAAGGGCAGTTAGGGATGGGCAATTAAATGCTGGCTCAGCCTGTGAAGCCCACATCCATTGAATAAATGCAAAATAATACCTTTTTATTAATTCTCCCCACATTCCAATCAATTCCTCACTCACCTACATACTATGGGGCAATCCGCATGTCTTTGGGACATGACAGAAAATCGGAGCATCCAGAGTCACAGGGAGAACATGCAAACTCCAGACTGTCAGCAGCAGAGGTCAGGATTGAACCTGCGTCTCTGGAGCTGTGAGGCAGCAGCTCGGCTAGCTATGCTGCAGTGTCCCTCATTTGTCCTCAGTAGTTTACTAAATTATCTCAGAAATAATGTTCCTGCTTCGATTATGCAGAGCCGTTGGTGAGGTCGCATTTGGAACATTGTGTTCAGTTTTGGTCGCCCTGCTATAGGAAAGATGCCATTAGGCTGGACAGATTGCAGAGGAGATTCACGATGGAGAGAGGTTGAGCAGGTTGGGACTTTTTTCACTGGAGCGTAGAAGACGGGGGATCTTATAGAGGTGTATAAAATCATGAAGGGCATAGATCGGGTGAATGCAGTCTTTTTCCCACAGTTGGGGAATCAAGACATAGGTTTAAGGTGAGGGAGAGGAGATTTAATAGGAACCTGAGGGTCAACTTCACCCAGAGGGTAGTCGGTATATGGAACGAGCTGCCAGAGGAAGTGATTGAGGCAGGTGCATTAACAACATTTAAAAAGCACTTTAAAAAGATAGGAAAGGTTTAGAGGATTATGGGCTAACTCAGGCAAATGGAACTAGCTGAGATGGGAATCTTGGGTCGGTACGGACCAGTTGGGCCGAAGGGCCTGTTTCCGTGCTGTGTGACTCCGTGCCTAGGACCAAGGCTGAGAGTGGGAGGATTCCTTCGGGCAAGCAACAAGTGGCTTACTAGCGGCCTCTACTGGTCAACTGTAATATCCACCAAAGGGGGGGCCCGGCAAAATGCTGGCATTAAGGTTGGGGTGGCAAACTTGGAGTAAAGGCAAATAAACACCAGAAATCTGCATCAAAGTACCACTTTAAATACGATAAGATCTCCACAAGGGTTTTTGGAATAGTATCATTCAAACCAGGTTTGATACTCAGCCATAGGAGGACCCTTTTTTTAATTATATAAACATTTATTAACTAAAAGCACTACAAAAGGCCAACCAGTGCGCAAAACACCCACGAAACGCACTACGCAACACTTCAGAGAAGAATCGCATTCTCGCCGTCCACGACACCACCCGATCCCCCGAGGGAGCCACCGAGCGCGGAACTCGACCAGGGTGCCCGCGGAGACCGCGCGCTCCCTCTCCAAGGACGCCCGCGCGCAGACGCGAGCACGGAAGATGGGCAGGCAGGCGGACCTGCCGGAAATCTCGGCCGCCCGCCGCCATGGCCCGTGGATGGCCAGCTTGGCCATAGGAGGACCCTGTGGCACAGTAACGTAACTGGTAGGGTTGCTGCCACTCAGCTCCAGCGACCGCGGGGATGTAGACCTAGGTTTTGTGCTCAGGACCCTGGGCTGTGCTCTGTAGGAAGACAGCTACCAACCAAGGTGCCAATGGTACCTTTTACTGACGGGCATTTGTGCAGAGGTGTTTAAAATCACAAGAGACACAGATAAGGTGGACAGTCACAGCCTTTTCCCCAGGGTAGGGGAGTCCAAACCTAGGGGGCATGGGCTTAAGGTGAGAGGTTGAAGATTTTAAAGGGACCTGAGGGGCAACATTTTCACCCAGAGGGTGGTGAGTATATGGAACGAGCTGCCAGAGGAAGTGGTTGAGGAAGGGACAATGGTGTCATTTAAGAAGCACTTGGATAGGTACATGGAGGGGTGGGGTTTGGAGGGATATGGGCCGAATGTAGGAAATTGGGACTAGCTGGGTGGGGACTGTGGTCGGCATGGACTGGTTGGGCCGAAGGGCCTGTATCCGTGCTGTATTGCTCTATGACTCTTATGGTCGCTGCATTATGGGAAGGAAAGACATGAGTACTCTGGAGACGGTGAGAGGAGATGAAGCAGGATGAGTCAGTATCAGGATGAGTCAGTGTGCCACAGGACATGAATTTGACCATCCCAGATGGACAGGAAGTCAAGGCAAATACAATGTCATACAGCAAAGAGAGTCTGCATTATGAGGAGAGACTAAGGGAGCTCGGGCTTTACTCTTTGGAGAGAAGGAGGATGAGAGGAGACATAATAGAGGTGTACAAAATATTAAGAGGAATAGATAGAGTGGACAGCCAGCGCCTCTTTCCCAAGGCACCAACGCTCAATACAAGAGGGCATGGCTTTAAAGTAATGGCTGGGAAGTTCAAGAGAGGTATCAGGGGGAGGTTTTTTACCCAGAGAGTGGTTGGGGCACGGAATGTGCTGCCTGGGGTGGTGGTGGTGGAGGCGGGTACATTGATCATATTCAAGAGATTACTAGATAGGCATAGGGAGGAATTTAGTATAGAGGGATATGTGGGAGGAAGGGGTTAGATAGTCTTAGGCGAGGTTTAAAGGTCAGCACAACATTGTGGGCCAAAGGGCCTGTATTGTGCTGTACTGTTCTATGTTCTGTGTACAAATACCAGATGATCCCACGTCCGTGCCATTGAACTCCTCTGTCTGCGTGGAGTTCAGCCCAATACATTTGTGTCTGGCGATGTGGAACTCTTCAATCAGACGACATGATAACTGCATAGAGGCGATCTGTAAGAAAGCAAATCACCTTTTAATTCATTGTGAAGTCATTGTAATAATGGAAGACAGAGTCTGTGACAAAATCCCATGGCAATGTTGCTGTCTGTGTGCGCATTCAGGCTGAATATCTCCTGTCACTTTAATTCTCTGCCCCATTTCCACTCTTTTTCTCACCCACTGGCCCCGTGAGCATTTATTTCAGAATTCCAGCATCTGCACAATTTAACTTCTGTGAGATCAACAGCATTTCAAAATTAGGCTTGATAAACTAGGTACGGGTGTTAATGTGTACGGAACCAAGGTAGCAATTGGGGATAGCACACCGATCTGCCTTGACGCAGTTGAATGGCAAAGTCTGCCTGGGGTCTGAGAGAGCTCTCGCTGTTCCTATTGGCTGTGAGAAGGGGCTTGAGGAACGTGCAAGGTGGACATCCCAAAAGTAGCCCACAACCATTTGTCCTGGGATATTGATGAATGTGGTTACTAAACAGGAAAAGGTCAGTTGGATAATGATCAGGCAGTAGGGCATCACTCAACATATTAAGGGCAATATTATCCCATCAATGTACAGTGCCGTCTTGTCAAGGTTCCTTTGAAGCCTGGAGACGCTGTTACAGAAAGGGAGGGGGAGCGAGAGGGAGGTTGGGGGTGGAGGGAGAGGGAGGTTGGGGGGGAGGAAGGGGAGGGAGAGGGAAGTTAAAGCAGGACAGGGCTTGCACAATAAATGGCAGGGCGCTGAGGATTGTTGTTGAACAGAGAGGCCTTGGGGTACAAGTACACAGTTTCCTGAAAGTGGCGACACAGATAGACAGGGTGGCACGCTTGCCCTCATTGGCTGGAGCACTGAGTACAAGAGTAGGGACATCACGTACAGGACTTTGGTGAGACTGCTCTTGGAGTACTGTATGCAGTTCTGGTCACCAGACTATAGAAAAGATGGAGAGGTTACAGGTACAGTTCACGAGGACGTTGCTGGGACTGGAGGGCATGAGTTACAAGGAGAGACTGAAATAGGCTGGGACTGTCTTCCACGTAACGAAGGAGGTTAAAGGATGACCTTAGAGGTTTATAAAATCATGAGGGATTTATAAGATGGATGGTCACAGTTTTTGTCCCAGGGTAGGGGAGACTAAAACTAGAGGACATTGATTTCAGGTGAGAGGGGAAAGATTTAAAGGGGACTTGAGGGGCAAGTTGTCCACACAGTGGGTGGTGGGTATGTGGAACGAGCTGCCAGAGGAAGTGGTAGAGGCGGGTACAGTTACAACATTTAAAGGACAATTGGACAGGTGCAGGGATAGGAAAGGTTTAGAGGGATACGGGCCAAACACGGGCAAATGGGACTAGCTCAGGTAGGCACCTTGGTTAGCATGGACGAGTTGAGCTGAAGGGCCTGTTTCCCTGCTGTCTTACTCTATGAAAGAGGGAAAGGGAAAGGCAGAGCAAAACAAAAGAGATGCACAGAAAGGGTGGAGGAGAAAGAGAATGGAAGTGAAAAGAGAACAGAGAGGGACAGAGGGAGAATATAAGGAGAGGGAAATTGCGAAAGAAAGAACAAGACTGAGTTAAGTAAAGACAACGACAGATAACGAAATAAAGAAATAATGAGAGAAAACATTCTGATGTGGCATCAGATTCAGGTTTATTATCACTGACATATGTTGTGAAATGTGTTGTATTGCGGCAGCAGTACAGTGCAAGACACAAAGGCATAAACATTACTGTAGCTTGGTATACACAGCCTGGTATGGAGGCTCCAATGCGCAGGATCACAAGAGGCTGCAGAGGGTTGTAGACTCAGCCAGCTCCATCATGGGCACAACCCTCCCTACCATCGAGGACATCTTCAAGAGGCGGTGCCTCAAGAAGGCGGCATCCATCACTAAGGACCATCACCAACCAGGACATGTCCTCTTCTTGTTACTACCATCGGGGAGGAGGTACAGGAGCCTGAAGACCCACACTCAACGATTCAGGAACAGCTTCTTCCCCTCCGCCATCAGATTTCTGAACGGTCCATGAACCCATGAACACTACCTCGTTATTCCTTTTTCTTGCACTTTTTATTTATTTTTGCAACTTACAGTAATGTTTCTGTCTTGCACTGTACTGCTGCCGTAAAACAACACATTTCACGATATGTATCAGCGATAATAACCCTGATTCTGATTCAGAAAATGAGAGAGAGAGAGCGCACGCAGGAGAGAGAGAGCGCGCAGGAGAGAGAGAGAGAGAGCGCACGCAGGAGAGAGAGAGAGAGAGAGTGCAGGAGAGAGAGAGAGAGAGTGTTGGAGAGAGAGAGAGAGGCAGGAGAGAGAGAGAGAGTGCAGAGAGAGGGAGAGAGAGAGAGAGAGAGGAGAGAGAGAGGTGAGAGAGGGGAGAGAGAGAGAGAGTGCAGGGGAGAGAGAGAGAGAGTGCAGGGGAGAGAGAGAGAGTGCGGGGGAGAGAGAGAGAGAGTGCAGGGGAGAGAGAGAGAGAGAGTGCAGGAGAGAGAGAGAGAGAGTGCAGGGGAGAGAGAGAGAGAGTGCAGGGGAGGGAGAGAGAGAGAGTGCAGGGGAGAGAGAGAGAGAGTGCAGGAGAGAGAGAGAGAGAGTGCAGGGGAGAGAGAGAGAGAGTGCAGGGGAGAGAGAGAGAGTGCAGGGGAGAGAGAGAGAGAGTGCAGGGGAGAGAGAGAGAGAGAGTGCAGGGGAGAGAGAGAGAGAGAGTGCAGGGGAGAGAGAGAGAGTGTGCAGGGGAGAGAGAGAGAGTGTGCAGGGGAGAGAGAGAGTGCAGGGGAGAGAGAGTGCAGGGGAGAGAGAGAGAGAGAGAAAGAGAGTGCAGGGGAGAGAGAGAGTGCAGGAGAGAGAGAGAGAGAGAAAGTCAAACCACAGTGAATGTGAAATGGGAAGCAGTACTGGAACTGTTTGGTAAAAACTATTCTTCCTTCACTGCTATCAGGATATTTAGTGTAACTGATGAAAGACGAGGAGTTTTTTTATATACACACACACACACACACACACACACACACACACACACACACACACACACACACACAGTGAGCTGTTGGGATTTGGAACACTGCTCCATAAAGTGGTGGGTGCAGAATCAAAACTAATTTAAAACGGGAATTCAATAGACCTTGAGGAGAGGTTCGCAGGGCTGCAGAGAAAGAAGTTAACAGGATTGTTTGGAGACCCTCCAAGGGCTCAGCGATTATCTGTGCTGTACGATTCCATGGTATCATAGCAGATTATACCAAGTGTCAGTAACATCTTCCAGTACTCCCTTTTACTTTGCTCTGCACCTTCCTGAGCTATGATGGCTTATGGCCCTCTCTCAGAGTTGAAATATTCTGTCTGCAAAAGCCTGAAAGCATGTACCACTAGGCTCAAGGACAGCTTCTATCCCACTGTTGTAAGACTATTGAACAGTCCCCTATTATGATAAGATTGACTCTTGAGATGGTCTGAAGGACATGTTTCCATGCTGTGTGACTCTGTGATGATCTATTTTCATTCTCCAAAACTCCTGCACTTACAAGTGTCATTTGCCAATCTTTCTTCATCAGACAACCCACCCATTTCAAGTATCAGTCCAGTAAACATAGGACATAAAACATAGAACATAACAGCACAGTACAGGCCCTTCAGCCCACAATGTTGTGCCGAGATTTTATCCTGCTCTAAGATCTATCTAACCCTTACCTCACACAAAGCCTCCATTTTTCTATCATTCACGTGCCTATCCCAGAGTATCTTAAATGTCCCTAATGTATCTGCCTCCACAAACCATACAGCACAAAACAGGCCCTTCGGCCAACCTTCTCTGAACTTCTTCCAATGAATCAAATAAATCTCTTTATTTAAAGAAGTTTCCTTCAAAATACCCTAGAAGTAATGGTCATGCCATTGTCCGATATAACTCAAGCATATTTTTTGTGTTCAATCATCTTTGCAATAAACAATAACATCCTGTTAGATTTCATGATATTTATAGTATCAGAGGCAACGTCCAACATCAAAGATCCCCGCCATCCGGGCCGTGCCATCTCCTCACAGCTACCATCGGGCAGGAGGTACAGAAGCCTGAAGTCCCACACCACCAGGTTTGGGAACAGCTACTTCCCTTCAACCATTCGGTTCTTGAACCATCCCTAATCATTACAGTTTAGGAACACTATGACCACTTTGATTACTTTGCACTAAAATGGACTTTGGTTTTTTTGTTCAAATTATATTCTTTCTTGGAAAAACTCTGTACAATTTATGTTTATGTTTTTTCTTGTGAATGCTGCTTAAGTCCATGTGAAGACAGGGGCAATGAAAAACTTGCAGCAGCATCACAGGCACATAGCGTCAGATAAGCTGCATTCCCAAGAACATAAATTATACATAATTTTTACAAGAAAGAACCCAATTATAAGAACACCATTAGGACAAAAAAAAGTCTATTTTAGTGCAAAGTGATCAAAGTGGTCACAGTGTTGCTAAACTGAGGGAGTGATTAGGGTTGTGTTGGTTGGTTCAAGAACCGAATGGTTGAAGGGAAGTCGCTGCTCCTGAACCTGGTGTGTGGGACTTCAGGCTTCTGTACCTCCTGCCCGATGGTAGCTGCGAGAAGATGGCACGGCCCGGATGGTGGGGATCTTTGATGATGGACGTTGCCTCAGATACTATAAATATTAGGAAATCTAATAGGACGACATTTACTTTGACAATTATTTGCTTGACTTTGACTTTGACAATTATTTGCTGCCCCTGCATCCTAGTCTTTTGTGAATCATGAACTGGGGCACCCATATCCCTCAAATCTCAGAGTTCTGCAAACACTCACTATTTAGATAATATGCTTTCCTTTATATTTTCATGCCAAGACGGAAAATTTCACATTTTCCCACATAATCCTCCACGCTATAGGAAGGATGTCTTTACTCTGGAAAGGGTGTGGAAAAGGATGTTCCCAGAACTGGAGTGCTTGAGTTATAAAGTGAGACAGGATTGACTGGGACTGTTTTCCCTGCAGGGAAGGATGCTGACCTTCGAGGTTATTAAACCATGAGGGGCATAGATGATGATCACAGTCTTTTCCCCCAGGGTAGAGGAGTGCAAAACTAGAGGGCATAGGTTTAGGGTGAAAGGGGAGAGATTGAAAGGGGACCTGAGGGGCAAGTCGTCCACACAGAGGGTGGTGGGTATATGGAACGAGCTGCCAGAGGAAGTGGTGGTGGGGGGTAGAGTTACAACATTTAAAAGACATTTGGACAGGTACATGGATAGGAAAGGTGTTGGTATTGATATTGGTTTATTATTGTCAAGTGTACCAAGGTACAGTGAAAAACTTGTCTTGCATACCGATCGTACAGGTCAATTCATTACACAGTGCAGTTACATTGAGTTAGTACAGAGTGCATTGAGGTAGTACAGGTAAAAACAATAACAGTACAGAGTAAAGTGTCACAGCTACAGAGAAAGTGCAGTGTAATAAGGTGCAAGGTCACAACAAGGTAGATTGTGAGGTCAAGGGTCCATGTCAACGTATAAGGGAACTGTTCAATGGTCTTATCACAGTAGGACAGAAGGTTTAGAGAGATATGGGCCAAATGCGGGCAAATGTGATTTGCTGAGGCAGGCAACTTGGTCGGCATGGATGAGTTGGGTTGAAGGGCCTGTTTCCGTGCTGTATAATTCTGTGACTCTATGAATCAATTCATAGACTCTATGCCATTGATTCAAAGCTTGGAAATGGTTTGCAGAAAAATGTTTGTCAGTCCAAAAGGCTGCACAGTTGAAACCAAAGAGTTGCGATCCAATATTTAGGAGCTCGGAGAGAAAATTTTAAAATAATGTTCGGATTAGATTCAGTCTGGCCCGTTGTTCGAACTGGAGCCCCGTGCTGATAAAAGTCCCAAGTAGAACATTAAGGTCAGCTATCATGGGGCTCTCCTGCACCCTCTGAAGTAAACACCCAAGACACGGTGAGCATTGTCCCCACTATTGTCTCTATGCCTCTATGACTCAATACTTGGTGTGATTTTGGGTAATCCATAGTTTTATGTTTGTTTTTTTAGTGGGTGGTAACCAATTATTTGCTCATTATGCCACAGAAGGAGGCCACACTGTCCATTAATTCCACGCTGGCTACCAACTGTCCCATTCCTCCTCTCCTCACCTCCCTGTAACTTATTACCCCTCAACACACAGGCCCACCTACCCCCTGATTTTTTTTTGCCACTTGCCCACAGTAAGGAGCAATTTACAACGGTCAACAAACCCACCAACCCTGGCAGTGCGGGACTCATCCATCATCCAAAGATCACCACCATCCAGGCCGTGCCATCTTCTCACAGCTACCGTCGGGCAGGAGGTACAGAAGCCTGAAGTCCCACACCACCAGGTTCAAGAACAGTTACTTCCCTTCAACCATTCGGTTCTTGAACCAACCTGCACAACCCTAATCACTACCTCAGTATAGCAGCATTGTGACTACTTTGCACTACGATGGATTTCCGTTTCTCTTGTGAATGTTGTGTCTCTAATGCTATGTGTCTGTGACGCTGTTGCAAGTTTTTCATTGCACCTGTGCACACATGTACTTGTGCATCTGACAATAAGCTCGAATGGATTAACTGACCATAGGGACTCAGAAGTGTGTCTCAACAGCCACATGCAGAGATGGAAAAATTGCGGAGTTCCAATTGCCCTGACACCTTGCTGCTTATTAGGTTTTAAGCACAGGATTTTTAGATGCCACGGCCAAGAAAGCTCACCAGTGCCTCGACTTCCTCAGGAGGCTAAAGAAATTTGGTTTGTCCCCTTTGACTCTCACCAACTTTTACCGATGCACCATAGAAAGCATCCTATCTGGACGTATCATGGCTTGTTACGGCAACTGCTCTGCCCAAGACCACAAGAAACTGCAGAGAGTTGTGGACACAGCCCAGCGCATTACAGACACCAGCCTCCCCTCCTTGGACTCTGTCTTTACCTCTCGTCTTGGTGTAGCAGACAGCATAATCAAAGACCCCACCAGCCCAGGACATTCTCTCTTCTCTCCTCTTCCATTGGGTAGAAGATACAGGAGCCTGAGGGCACGTACCACCAAACTTAAGGACAGCTTCTACCCCACTGTGATAAGACTATTGAACGGTTCTCTTATACAATATGGACTCTGACCTCACTATCTACCTTGTTGTGACCTTGCACCTTATTGCACTGCACTTTCTCTGTAGCTGTGACACTTTACTCTGTACTGTTATTGTTTTTACCTGTACTACATCAATGCACCCTGTACTAACTTAATGTAACTGCACTGTGTAATGAATTGACCTGTACGATCGGTTTGTAAGACAAGCTTTTCACTGTACCTTGGTACAAGTGACAATAATAAACCAATACCAATACGATGTGAAAATTGTTCTATTGCGACAGTGCAAAGACATAAGATTATTATAAATCACAAAAATAAATAAATAGTACAAAAAAAAGGAATAATGAGGGAGTGTTCATGGGTTCATGGACCAGTCAGAAATCTGAAGTATTTTACATTGTCGTTCCCCTCTGACAGCCCAATCTGATGCACTAACTGGCCACCACAAATGAGCTTCCCCACAGCCAAGTACACGGTGATACACTTAAGTGGGAAAATAAGACGGTTGTAGGGAAACTGGTGGTAGAAGAACTGTGAGACCTACAGACAGACAGAATCACGAAAAAGGGGTGATTCTGGTTGAGGGTTTTCTGGTTGGCAAAAAGTAACGACAGGTGTGTCACAGGGATCAGTGCTCAGACAACAAGCACCAAGACCTCGCTTGGGTCGCAGTGAGGGGGGCCCTCACAGTCCGATCCTTCCCGTATCATCCCCAAAGCACACTGCCGTTGGGACATCTGCGGTGGGGAAGAGACGGTCACCCACCTCTTTGCAGACTGTGGGTTTGCTCAGAGGGTGCAGAGACGGATGCGAGGGTCTGTGTCTTGGTTCATCCCCAGCAGCTGCGTGACAGAGGACTCTCTGATCTACGGGCTGTTCCCAGGAACACACTCTGAGACAGACATCAAATGCTGCTGGAGGGTCATCAACTGGGTGAGAGGTGCCCTTGGGTCTGCCCGAAACGTGTTGGTCTTCCAGCACAGTGAGATGTCCATAAGGGAATGCTGCTGACTGGCACAGTCCCGGCTGCAGGAGTCCGTGCTGAGGGACACACTGAAGCTCGGTGCAGCCAATACTAAGACTCTGTGGGGAAGGTCCACAGTCTGGGCTCCTTCCGTTACCGCACATGGGGGGGCTGAGTCTAGTGGAGAAGCCCCTCAGACATTGAAAATGGTATCACCCCAGAGGGCCAATGATGCTATAGTTTTAAAAAAATAAGTTAACACTACTGAACGTATTGACCATGAATGTAAAAGTTTTGCACGATTTCTTCTTTTGTATATATTTTTTTTATTATGAATGAAGTTTATCTTTGAAATAAAAAAAGTGTTAGGACAATGTCTTACAATTTGTATAAATGACTTGGTTGAAGGTATGAATGTTAATTTTCCTAATTAAAAGATAGAAACATAAGTTGTGAAGCTTCAAGGACACTATGAAGGGCTACAGATGTGTTGAGTGGGCCAGGGATCTGGCTAGTGGCCATCCAGTTATACAACAGGGAAACAGACCCTTCGGCCCAACTCATCCATGCCGACCAAGCTCAGGGTGCCTCCCTGAGCTAGCCCCATTTGTCTGGTCAGTGCAGATTCAGTGGACTGAAGGGCCTGCTTCCATCTACCCCTATGACTAAAGCATCCTTGGGCACACATTACATTCAGCTCATTGACTGAGCTCATAATGGGAACTCTGGCTCAGAACACCCAACACACATACACACACAACACACCCCTACCCCACCTCCTCCGCCCTTCCTTTATTCTCATCCAAGCTTTTTATTCCTTTCCCCATCAGGTGATTATCCAGCTGCCCAAGCTTGATAGAACCAGGAGCCCAACCGACCCAAGAACGCTCCAACGAAGGGAATGGGGAAAGGGATGATTGAAGGGTTCAGACCAATGCAGAAAAGAACAATTATGTGGGCACACCTGGGTCGGTGCTTAAGTATACACCGGCTCTGAGATGATAGGGAACAATGGACGTGCTACAGTTAGCTACATCATGTTGCTTAAGAAAGACTTGCTCATTGCATCTCATGGGTGGGTTATATCACTTTCAAAGCATTTTGCAGCATCGTGCTGGCCTTGGTTCAGAGCTCTGGAATGCCCTCTCGAAACCTGAATCTCTACCACACCCTCCTTGCATAAATAATTGGAGAAAAAGGAGCATTACTCACTGGCTCCAGTGACCACCTTCCCTGCAGTGTACTCTGAGACTTCTCTTTCAGATGGTCAATAAAGCATACCTGTCTCAACACGTCATGGAGCTCAGTGGTAAATTTTGCTAAGACATCTGTCATGTACAGTAACTATCTTTTATTTCAAAAATATATACAAAGGAATTAAGACAGTGCAAAATTCTTTACCTTTAGTGTTATTTGGTCAATACATTCAGTAGTGTTAAAACATTTTCTACATAGCACCATTGCCAGTCATGTGGCCCCCTTGGGTGATGCACCCTATCATTGTTTGAGGGGCTTCCCCACCGGACTCAGCCCCTCAGTGTCCAGTAGCAGAAGGAGCCCAGACGTGGACCTTCCCCACAGAACCTTAGCATTAACTGCACCGAGCTTCAGTGCATCCCTCAGCAGGGACTCCTGTAGCCCTGTAGCCTGGACTATGCTAGTTGGCAGCATTCCCTCACAGATATCTCACTGTGCTCGAAGACCAACATGTTTCGGGAAGACCAAAGACCATCTTTCACCCAGCTGATGACCTTCCAGCAGCACTTGATGTCTGTCTCAGTGTGTGTGTGTGTGTGTGTGTGTGTGTGTGTGTGTGTGTGTGTGTGTGTGTGGTGTGTGTCTCTCTCTCTCCCCGGGAACAGCCCGGAGATCAGAGTCCTCTGTCGCGCAGCTGCTGGGAATGAACTGGGACACGGACCCTCGCATCCATCTCCGCACCCTCTTCGCAAACCCACAGTCCGCAAAGAGGTGGGTGACCGTCTTCAGGATTTGGGAGTGCTATTCCGACCGTACACAAAGAATCTGCCCGCGAGGGCCCCTCTTACCACCAGCTGAGTGAGAGATTTATGCTTGACCAAGTAAATGTTGATTAAAGCATTCTTGTGTCTGACACATTGAAATGGAAGAAAGTAATTGCTGAATACTGGATACAGTCATCCATTACACATTAAACTTGAGTGTTGTTTAATTTTTAACTCCAAATTAGGCCACCTTGCAAAACTGGCCACTTGGAAGTTCAACCATTTGGATAAGATATTAAACCAGAGTCTTACCCGCGCTCTCAGTGAATGTAAGCGGTTCGATGGCAGAATTTTAATAAGCGGCAGGGAGGTTTCCCTCAATGACATGGTCAATACTTATAATTGCTTTATTGATGCATTAGTTTTTAAAAGAGTACTGCACTTTGCAAAGTCCAGAGATTGCTAAAGGCACTAATTAAGTGCAACCAATTTTTCCTTATGAGAGAGCCAAATATGAATAAATGAGCAAAATACTAAAAGTAAATCCTCATTAACCCTCCAGAACAAAGTTTTTGAATTTAAAAAGGGCTTAAGATACAAGAGCAGCACAGTGGCTCAGCTGGTAGTGCCGCTGCCTGACAGATCCAGAGACCCAGGTTCAATCCTGACTTCCGGCGCTGTCTGTGTGTGGAGTTTGCACATTCTCCCTGCGACCTTTCCTCCGGGGGCTCCGGCTTCCTCCCCCATCCCAAAGAGTCGGTAGGTTATTTGGCTGCTGTAGATTGCCCCTGGTGTGTGGGTGAGTGGCAGAATTGATGGGAATGTGGGGAGATGTGGTTACAGAGATAATTAGTGTGGGAATGGATTGCTATTTGAGCTAGCATAGACTCAATGGGCCAAATGGTTTCCTCTTGCATCATAAGGAAATACAAAATAGATCATTAAGCACCATGAATCCTTTTCACTAACTTCTTTTCCATCCTGTTACCTGTCTTTTCCAAACTCACTTACTAATCCCCTCCCTTCCACATCCTATGATTCCTCTTTCTCTTCGGAAAATACTCCCTCGTCCCCATTCCTTTGGAAAGATAGCTCAAGTCCTCCAAAGGAATTAACAAATCCAATGGAGACACAAGAGATTCTGCAGATGCTGGAATCTGAAGCAACACACGAAAGGCTGGAGGAACTCAGCAGGTCGGGCAGCATCTGTGGAGGGAAATGGACAGTCGATATTTCGGGACAAGACCCTTCATCAGGACTTCTTTCCGTACCATAAACACCAGTTATAGCTTCGAGATGACTTGGATGATGAAGTGAAGGGATGGGTTAATATGTTTGCAGATGACACAAAGGTTGCAGGTGTAGTAGATATTGTAGAAGGTTGTCGTAGGCGTCAATGGAATAGAGACAGGATGCAGAGTTGGGCAGAGAAGTGGCAGATGGAGTTCAATCCGGAAAAGTGTGAAGTGATACTTTGGAAGGTCGAATTTGAAGGCAGAATACAAGGTTAATGGCAGAATTCTGAGCAGTGTGGGGGGAACAGAGAGATCTTCGGGTCCACGTCCATAGATCCCTCAAAGATGCCGCGCAAGTTGATAGGGTGGTTAAGGAGGCCTATGGCGTGTTGGCCTTCATTAGTCGGGGTATTGAGTTCAACAGCTGTGAGGTGATGTTGCAGCTCTGTAGAACTCTGGTTAGACCACACTTGGAGTATTGTGTTCAATTCTGGTCACCTCATTATAGGAAGGATGTGGAAGCTTTACAGAGGGTGCAGAGGAGATTTACCAGGATGCTGCCTGGATTGGAGAACACATCCTAGGAGGAGAGGTTGAGCGAGCTAGGGCTTTTCCCTTTGGAGCGGCGCAGGATAAGAGGTGACTTGATAGAGGTGCATGAGATTAGATAGAGTGGACAGCCAGCACATTTTTCCCAGGGCAGCAATAGCCAATACCAGAGGACATCAGTTTAAAGTGAGTGGAGAGAGTTTAGGGGAGATGTCAGAGGTAGGTGTCTTTTTTTCTTGTTACACAGAGAGTGGTGGGTGCTGGAACGCACTGCTGGGGGTGGTGGTAGAGGCTGATACAACAGGGATATTTAAGAGACTCTTAGATAGGCACATGGATGTTTCTATGGAGGGTTATGGGCTGTGTAGCAGGGAAGGGTTAGATTGATCATGGAGTAGGTGTATATAGGTCGGCACAACATCGTGGGCAGAAGGGCCTGTACTGTTCTATGTTCCATGTTCTATGTTCAATTAGCAACTACTTACACTAATCCTATTTTATTCTCCTAACATCCTAATCAACTCTAAATCCGACCACTCACCCACACACTGGGGGCAATTTACAGCAGCCAATTAACCCGCCAACCCGCACGTCCTTGAGGTGTGGGAGGAAACCAGAGCACCCGGGGGAAACTTCTCTGCCTGAGACCGTAAGAGACTGCAGAGAGTTGTGGACACATCACAGAAACCAGCCTCCCCTCCACGGATTCTGTCTACACTTCCTGCTGCCTCGGTAAAGCAGCCAGCATAATCAAAAACCCCTCCCACCCCGGACATTCTCTCTTCTCCCCCCTCCCATCGGGCAGAAGATACAAAAGCCTGAAAGAACTTACCACCAGGCTCAAGGACAGCTTCTATCCCGCTGTTATAAGATCGGTCCCCTAGTACAATAAGATGGATTCTTGACCTCATGATCTACCTCGTTAAGACCTTGCACCTTATCATCTGCCTGCACTGCACCTTCTCTATAACTGTAACTCTTTATTCTACAATCTGTTGTTTTCCCTTGTACTACTTCAATGCACTGTTATAATAGAACAATCTGTCTGGATGGCATGCAAGACAAAGTTTTTCACTGTAACTCAGTACATGTGACAATAATAAACCAATAACCACACTTGGAGACTGTGCAAGCTCCCGAGGTCAGGATCGAACCTGTGTCACTATGGCTGTGAGGCAGTAGCTCTCCCAGCTGCACCACTGGACCGGATGCTGCTCAACATGCTGAGTACTTCTGGTAAGTTCTGTTTGTGTCTGTAAAAGCTTCTACTTGACAAGCAGCCTCCTACATTCATGCACCTCGAGTCAAGGCACAACACTGAAAAGGTGCCAATTAACTACACAACAAGTCATAAATCTCATCTGCTTATCTTAATATTTTATAATGGGGAGTACGGAATTGCCTGAGAAATTAAACAAACACTTTGTTTTTGCCTTACAGAAAAAGATTCAAAACCCCTGCCAGAAATATTCAGGAACCAGGGTTCTAGCCGGAACAAGGAGCTGAAGGAACTTGGTATTAGTACAAAAGTGTAATAGAGATGCTGGTGAATCCAAAACCTGCTAAATCCCAAGGACCTGGTGGTATGCATGCCAGAGTTTTGAAAGAGATGTTATGGAAATAGTGGATGCTTTGAGGTTTCATACCCCAATGTACAATAGATCCTGGAACTGTTGCTGTGGATTGGAAACAAATGTGACCCTCCACTGTTTAAGAAAGGAGAGACAGAGAGCAAACAGAGAGGGACTGACCCCTTAACCTGTTGTCAGTGGTAGGCAACTGCTGGAACTTATAATGAAGGATGTAATAAAGGAACACATTGAAAAACGGCACGGTAGCGTAGCGTTAGTGTGATGCTATTACAGCGCCAGCGATCGGAGTTCAATTCCCGTCGCTGTCTGTAAGGGGTTTGTACATTCTCCCGTGTCTGCGTGGGTGTCGTCCGGGTGCTCCGGTTTCCTCCCACATTGCAAAGATGTGTGGGTAGGTTAATTTGGTATAAAATGGGCGGCGCGGACTCGTTGGGCCGGAAGGGCCTGTTACCACGCTATAAATAAAATTAAAAATTTAAAAAAAAAGAACAAGGGATGAGCTGTGGGACCATGGATTCTGGTTGCCCCATTACAGGAAGGATGTGGAGGCTTTGGAGAGGGTGCAGAAGAGGTTTACAAGGATGCTGCCTGGATTAGAGGGTATGAGCTATATGGAGAGGTTAGACAAACTTGGGTTGTTTAGTCTGGAGCATCAGAGGCTGAGGGGAGACCCAATAGAGGTTTATAAAATTATGAGGAGCATAGATAGGGTAGACAGTCAGAATCTTTCTCCCAGGGTAAAAATGTCAAATACTAGAGGGCATGCATTTAAGGTGGGGGGGGGGGGGGGGGAAGTTTAAGGAAATGTACAGCACAAGATTTTTTTTTACACAGAGAGCAGTGGGTGCCTGGAACGGGCTGCCAGGGGTGGGGGTGGAGGCAGATACGATAGTGGTGTTTAAGAGGCTGTTAGACAGACACATGAACGTGCGGGGAACGGAGGGATGTGGATCATGTGCAGGCAGGAGAGATTTAGTTTAATTTGGCATCATGGTCGGTACAGACATTATGGGGCCAAAGGGCCTGCTCCTGTGCTGTACTGTCCAATGATTTAAAAAAGGAAGTTATATTTGATAAATCTATCAGAGCTCTCTGATCATGTGAGAAGGAGAATAGATGTGATGTATTTGGATTTCCAAAGGTTTTGTTTGACCGAATATAATACCCCACTCTCTCCCCTTCCACAGATGCTGCCTGACCAGCTGAGTGTTTCCAGCATTTTCTGTCTTGGCTTCAGATCTCCGGCATCTGCAGTTATTTTTTGACATTTCCACGCTCAGTTATTCTCGACTGGATGAAGTGAGCAGTTGGTGCCTCACAAGCGAGTGGAGCATCTCTAACCTTCACACAGTTTGCCGTCTACTTGACTCCCTCCGTCCACTCTGTGATTTAAGTCGCTCAGTGAAACCAACGTGCCCTTATGGAACTCACCGCAACGGCTGTCACTTGCTAATGCAACTGTCGTTTACTGTAGAGGTCCGACAGAGGTGGCGATTAGAGCAGAAACCGTGAATTGGGTGATAGAGGAACCGTAAATCTGACTCCTGGGGGCACTTAGTAAACTTGAAGACTAACTCCAGAGTTGGAGAAATTTGTCCCGTTGACCCAAGGGCATAATCAGGGAGACACAGCATGAGTACGCCACGGGTAAATTAAGCCTGTCCCATCAGAGGAAATGTTCTGACTCCCTCCTGGTTTATACTGTGGGCTGCCCCCGCTGTTCTCAGGGGCAACTGCAGCTCTTCCGACCTGAAGGGAAATTCGGCCCACCCCTTTGCCAGTCCCGGACGCCCCCAGTAACACCAGCAGAGTGCCAGACGCCAGCAACAAAAAAAAAGGGGAAATTTGCGGGGTGAAGAACTTTGCACCTTTCTTTGTTGAACTATTTGATAGCTGTGGTTGGTACTTTTAGTCTGCGACACAGAGATGGGGAGTTTCAAGTTGTACCAGCCACCTCCCGGTTTGAAAGTACCAGGATGGTTGGACTCTAAAGCAAGATAAAACCAAGGAAGAATACAGCCCTGCAGATTTTGGAAACCTGAAATAAAAGCTGAAAATGCTGGAATTACCCAGAGAGGGAGAGAGTTTCTCCTCGGATGCTACCTGACCTAACAGTTTCTGTTTTTTTAGCTGACGTTATACACACTCCCCGCAGAGTATTGACTCTCTAGTCGAACAGAATGTATGAAAAGTCATTGACCTTAAACATTAACTGTTCTTCTCTCGCCACAGACTGACCTGCCGTTTCCAGCATTTCCAAGTAAACTGCACACATTCCCTGTCTGTGTCTCGAGTCCCTGGTCAAACAAAAGGCAATGAACTAAGCATTAACTGTCTGTTTCTCCACAGGTGCTGCCTGACTTGCGGAATGTTTCCAACTCCTTTTTGCCAAACCAGAACGGACGCCGGAGACACGAAGCTCCCCCGTTCAAAGCCCACACAAACAATAATCATTCATAAAACACTTACCGGCCTGTAAAAGCTCAGAGAGATTGCGAGGTACAGGGAGATGCTGAGCATCGTGATGTACTCGGGCGCTGACTGGGAGAAAGATAGAACTATTAAATTCTTTCTCAACCAGGCTTCCAACGTGAGAGACCCTTGCTCGGTGCAGAATTGGCTCCGACACCGGCGACGGGTGAAATCACTGGCCGTTCGTGAGATTGCCACAGAATTTCATCGGAAAGGGAACTGGGCGCAGATTTGGAGACGGTCCTGTTCGTAAGGCGCCGCCCTGCCTCTAAAGCCGCTGTTGGCAGCTCTGTCCACTGCTTCCTCAGGTGTCCAACTTATAACCAGCCTCCGCACTCCAGCCGTGACGTGCTCACCCTCCATGTCTCCGTGACTGACGTGGTCTGGAATTAATCCCCGGACAAGGCTTGGAGGGGGCACGGGTTTCTTGGAGGCGTCGGATCCCTTGCAAGACACATTTGAGGAAAGTGGGATTTCTGTTCCCGCAGCAGGCGCCGGGGTATTGGTTTATTATTGTCACTTGTACCGATGTACAGTGAAAAACTTGTGTTGCGTACTGATGGTACAGGTCAATTCATTACACAGAGCACTGAGGTAGTACGGGGTAAAAACAATAACAGAATACAGAGCAAAGTGTTACAGCTACAGAGAAAGTGCAGTGCAGGCAGACAATAAGGTGCAAAGTCCTAACGTGTAGATTGTGAGGTCAAGAGTCCATCTTATCTTACTAGGGGAACCATTCAATGGTCTTTTAACAGCAGGATAGAAGCTGTCCTTGAGCCTGGTGGTACCTGCTTTCAGACTTTTGTATCTCCTTCCCGATGGGAGGGGGGAGAAGAGAGAATGTCCGGGGTGGCTGGGGTCTTAGATTATGTTGGCTGCTTTACTGAGGCAGCGGGAAGTGTAGACAGAGTCCATGGAGGTGGGGCTGGTGTCCGTGATGCGCTGGACTGTGTCCACAACTCTCTGCAGTTTCTTGCGGTCCTGGGCAGAGCAGTTGCCGTACCGAGCCGTGATGCATCCGGATGGGATGCTTTCTGTGGGGCATCCATAAAAATTGCTAAGAGGGTGGGAGACAGGAAGAGGAGGGAGCATCCCAACACTCGCCATCCTAATGGCCCCTGAACTGAACCAGCGGTCCGGAGCCATCGATCTGAGCTGCATGGAAACAGGTTCTTCAACCTGTGGACTCCCTGCTCACCTTTTACACCAATCCCTTTTTACTCTCCCCACATTCCCAACAACTCATCCCAATGTATCCCAACAAGGAGGCTGCCTGGAATGCGGAGCATGCCTTATGAAAAGCAGGTTGAGGGAACTCGGCCTTTCTCCTTGGAGCGACGGAGGATGAGGGGGGACCTGATAGAGGTGTATAAGATGATGAGAGGCATTGATCAGGTGGATAGTCAGAAGCTTTTCCCCAGGGCTGAAATGGTGGCCACAAGAGGACACAGGTTTAAGGTGCTGGGGAGTAGGTACAGAGGAGATGTCAGGGGTAAGTCTTTTACTCAGAGAGTGGTGAGTGTGTGGAATGGGCTGCCGGCAACGGTGGTGGAAGCGGGTACAATAGGGTCTTTTAAGAGACTTTCTGATAGGTATGTGGAGCTTGAAAAATAGAGGGCTATGGGTAAGCCTAGTAATTTCTAAGGTAGGGACGTGTTCGGCACAGCTTTGTGGGCCGAAGGGCCTGGATTGTGCTGTAGGTTTTCTATGTTTCTATGTGACTCCGTCTCAGATTCTACCGCTCACCTCCACCCTAAGGGGCAATTGACAGTAGCCAACTAACCTACCAACCCCCGAAGAAGGAAATAAAGTTGTATTTTTGGCTGCTTGATGGTCAGCGTTGATTAAATGGCCCGAATGTCCTTGGCTCCATGACTATGATCCTAACCTGAAACTTTAATTAAAACAAAAAGTGCAAATCTGGGGCAAAAACGGATATTGTTGGAAATGCTCTGTATGCAGCATATGGCTAGGATGTAGGGATTTATCATTAAACAGGAAAGGGTTTACAACGTTGTTGCCAGGACTGGAGGATTGAGTTATAAGGAGAGGCTGGATAGGCTGGAACTGTTTTCCCTGGAGTGTGGTCTTACGTCAGAACTTCCCTGGGCTGAGGGGCGACCTTTATAAAATCATTAGGGGCAAATATAAGATAAGAGATCTTTATTAGTCACATGTACATCAAAACACACAGTGAAATGCATCTTTTGTGTAGAGTGTTCTGGGGGCAGCCCGCAAGTGTCGCCACCCTTCCAGTGCCACCATAGCCTGCCCACAACTTCCTAACCCGTACATCTTTGGAATGCAGGAGGAAACCGGAGCACCCGGAGGAAACACGCAGACACGGGGAGAACATACAAACTCCTTACAGACAGCGGCCAGAATTAAACCCGGGTCGCTGGTGCTGTGATAGCGTTACGCTAACCACTACACTACCGTGCCCGGACGTTGACAGAGGGCCATTGACAGTGGACAGCAGGAAACCCTTCCCCAGAGCAGAGGTGTCTAAGACCAGAGGGTGTAGGTCTAGTGTAAGGGTTAGGAAGTTTAGAGGGGATCTGAGGAAGAATTTTTTCTGGAACACACTGCCTGAGGGGGTGGTGGAGGCAGAGACTCTCACAGCAGTTAAGAAGTATGTAGATGAGCACTTGAGTCACCAAGATGTGGAAGCTTATGGATCAAGTGCTGATAATTGGGATTAGTATAGATGGGTACGTGCTGGTTAACATGGACATAATGGGCTGAAGGGCCTGTTTCTTGATGTCAACAACGGTAGAAGGGAAGCCATGGTTAAGGAAGGACGACACCTCAACAGCACTGATTCTGAAAGACTCATCACCAGAACAGACCCAACACAGATGGACACAGATGGATTCAAAACAGATGGAGAGGACCAGAATATAAAAGCAAAGATGTAATGTTGAGGCTTTATAAAGCATTGGTCAGACCACACTTGGAGTATTGTGAGCAGTTTTGGGCTCCATATCTAAGGAAGGATGTGCTGGCGTTGGAGAGGGTCCAGGGGAAGTTTATGAGAATGATCCCGGGATAACGTATGAGGAACGTTTGATGGCTATGGGCCTCTACTCACTGGAGTTTAGAAGGATGAGGGGGGGATCTCATTGAAATCTACTGTATATTGAAAGGCCTGGATAGAGTGGACGTAGAGAGGATGTTTCCAGTAGTGGAAGAGTCTAGGACCAGAGGGCACAGCCTCAGAATAGAAGGACGTCCCTTTAGAACAGAGATGAGGAGGAATTTCTTTAGCCAGAGGGCGGTGAATCTGTGGAATTCATTGCCACAGACGGCTGTGGAGGCCAAGTCATTGGGTATATTTAAAGTGGAGGTTGATAGGTTCTTGATTAGTAAGGGCGTCAAAGGTTGTGGGGTGATGGCAGGAGAATGGGGTTGAGAGGGAGAAGTAAATCAGCCATGATCGAATGGCAGAGCAGACTCGATGGGCTGAATGGCCTAATTCTGCTCCTATGTCTTATGGTCTTATGGACAATCTGGAGAAATGGAATGGAGTCTTTACAGGAAACAGGGACTCCTTGCTCTGAGTCATATAGTTATACGACACGGAAACAGGCCCTTCGGCTCAACTTGTCCATGGCAAGCAAGGTACCCTGTGAGCTAGTACCATTTGCCTGGGTTTGTCCCATATCCCTCTGAACCTTTCCTGTCCATGTACCTGTATCGATGTAGTGTAATTGCACCAGCTTCTACCATTTTCCTATGCTTGTTCTATACATTCACCACCCTCGGTGTGAAAATGTTGCCCCTCCGATCCCTCTTAAACCTTTCTCCTCTCTTTGTCTGTGCTGAATCTTTCTTGTCTGTGCTGAACACGATGCCAAATTAAACTAAATCTCTTCTGCCTGCACATGATCCATCTCCCTCCGCTCCCTGCATGTTCATGTGTCTGTCTAACAGCCTCTTAAACACCACTGTCGTATCTTCCTCCACCACCGCCCCTGGCAGCACACACCAGGCACCGCTCTCTGTGTAAAAAATCTTGCTCCGCACATCTCCTGTAAACTTTCCCCCTCTCGGCTTAAATTATGTCCTCTAGTACTTGACATTTCTACCCTGGGAAAAAGATTCTGTCTACCCTGTCTATGCCTCTCATAATTTTATGAACTTCTATCAGCTCTCCCTTCAGCCTCCGACGCTCCAGAGAGAAAAACACAAATTGGCCCAACCTCTCCTTATAGCTCATACCCTCTAATCCAGGCAGCATCCTGGTGAACCTCTTCTGCACTTTCTCCAAAACCTCCTCCACATCCTTCCTGTAATGGGGCGACCAGAACTGCACACAGTACTCCAAGTGCTGCTCTGTTCTTTCTCCATCACTTTGACAGTTTCCAGTTTCTAGATTCCTGGTTCCATCTTCACCCCTGAGAGTTTTGGACACAGCCCAGCACATCACGGAAACCAGCCTCTCCTCCATGGACTCTGTCTATACCTCTTGCTGCCTTGGCGAAGCAGCCAGCATAATCAAAGACCCCACCCACCCGGGTCATTCTCTCTTATCCCCTCTCCCATCAGGCAGAAGATACAGGAGCCTGATGGCATGTACCACCAGGATCAAGGATAGCTTCTATCTCATGGTGATAAAACTATTGAACAGTTCCCTTATACGATGAGATGGACTATGAACTCACAATCTACCTTGTTGTGACCTTGCATCTTATTGCACTGCACTTTCTCTGTAGCTGTGACACTTTACTCTGTACTGTTATTGTTTTTACCTGTACTACCTCAATGCACTTTGTACTCAGTGTATCAGCACTGTGTAATGAATTGACCTGTATGAACGGTATGCAAGACAAGTTTTTCACTGTACCTCGGTACAAGTGACAATAATAAACTAATACCAATACCACTATACCAATACCAATACCACTATAACCTCGGTCCAACACCAGGATGATCTGAGGACCTTTCACTTCCTCCTAAAATGGACGCCCAACCAATCTCTTTCACCAACGGCTTCCTTCAGTTGTTTGAAGTCATTCTCTCATTGAGCAACTTCTCCTTCAATTCTATACCCTTTCTCCAAATTTCCAAATAGTATAGCTTTGGGGATCCAAATTGTCCCAAACTACACCTGTCTCTTCGTGGGATATGAGAAACCACCCTTGCTCCAGGACCCTCCCTCAATGCTGATCCTATTACATTGACGGGTACATTGGTGCTGGTTCTTTTGTCTTTGCTTCTAATTCCCACTCTGATCTCACTTCCACATGATCAACTGTCTTTCTCGACACCTCTATCTCCATCTTGGGGGACAGGCTAGCTACCAAAATCCATTACAAGCTCCCAGTCTCCCAGAAGTATCTCGGTGCAATGGATATTGGTAGCTTGCCTATCCAAGGATGTTACCAGGGATGGACGACTTGAGTTATAAGGAGAGACTGGATAGGTTGGGACTGTTTTTCCTGGAGCGAAGGAGGCTGAGGGGTGACCTTACAGAGGTATGTAAAATCACGAGGGGCGTAGATAAGTCTTTTTCCCAGGGTAGGGGAGTCTAAAACTAGAGGGATACAGGCCAAAAGCAGGCAAATTGGTAAAATGGTTTATTATTGTCACATGTACCGAGGTAGAATGAAAAACTTTGTTTTGCATGCCATCCATAAAATCATTTCATCACATCAGTGCATTGAGGTAGTACAAGGGAAAACAATAACAGAATGCAGAATAAAGTGTTACAGTTACAGAGAAAGTGCAGTGCAGGCAGACAGTAACATGCAAGGCCATAGCGAGGTAGATTGTGAGGTCAAGAGTCCATCTTATCGTACTAGGGGACCATTTAATAGTCTTATAACAGCAGGATAGAAGCTGTGCTTGAGCCTGGTGGTACGTGCTTTCAGGCTTTTTTATCTTCTGTCCGATGGGAGTGGGGGGAGAAGAGAGAGTGTCCGGGGTGGGTGGGGTCTTTGATTATGTTGGCTGTTTTACAGAGGCAGCAAGAAGTGTAGACAGAGTCCATGGAGGGGAGGCTGGTGTCCGTGACGTGAGAGAGGCATTAGCTGAACTTGGCAACTTGATCAGTTGAAGGGTCTGTTTCCGTGCCATGATGCTATGATTCTATTAGTCTTTATTCTGATGAATCTTTGCCCAGCAATTGGACAACTAGCACCAGCATATTGGATCAAAAGCCTTCCTTCTGGGCTGAATCACTCCAATCCTAACTCGATCCACGCTTCGCCGGTGATAGTCCATGTTGTCAATGGCAATGTAGAATGATGGAGTCGTCTAGCACAGAAACAGCCCCTTCGGCCCACCACATCCATGCTGACCCTTTTGCCCATCTTCAACAGTCTCCAATTCATCTTAAAATTAATAGAGTTTTCATGTTCTGATATGATTGCATGGCCCAACATGCAAGGTCATAACAAGGTAGATTGTGAGGTCAAGAGTCCATCTTATCGTACTAGGGTACCGTCCAATAGTCTTATGACAGCGGGATAGAAGCTGTCCTTGTGCCTAGTGGTACGTGCTTTCAGACTTTTGTATCTTCTGCCCGATAGGAGGGGGGAGAAGAGAGAATGTCTGGGGTGGGTGGGGTCTTTGATTATGCTGGCTGCTTCACCGAGGCAGTGAGAAGTGTAGACAGAGTCCATGGAGGGGTAGCCAGTTTCCGTGACGCGCTGGGCTGTGTCCACAACTCTCTGCAGTTTCTTGCCGTCCTGGGCAGAGCAGTTGCCATACCAAGCTGTGGTGCATCCAGATAGGATGCTTTCTATGGTGCATCCATCTGTACGGATGGCATGCAAAACAAAGTTTTTCACTGTGCCTCGGCACATGTGACAATAATAAACCAATTTAACAATTTTATGCTGAACTCGTACACTTTAGCAATGAATCCTGTCTTCCCTTTCTCTGTGGGACCTTAAGATTCAGGTTGCCCATGTTGTATCACATGTCAGTACTGGCAAAACAGTTCGAAAAATACTTCAGTCATTATCAAATGCTTTAAATTGTTTGAGGTTGTAAGTAAAGCGCTTTCATTTTAAGTCCTGTCCCAGCTGACTTGTAACACAGCTCCATGTGACACCAGTCCCCCCACCTTATAAAACCCTAAACCAGCAAAGTCTGGTCGTTTGCAATTGAACCCCTACCAGCTTCAACAGTGGGTATTCAGTGCCAGAGTTTCATTGACTTCTGTGTGAAGAAGGGCTTCCCTATACAGCCTGGGTCGGATTTTAAGGCTCTACCTCTGGACTTCCCCCTACTTTGGAATTCACCTGTTCTGATCAACTCAAAACGTTAACAATTCCTTTCCCCCCCGACTGATGCTGCTCGACCCGCTGAGTTCCTCCACGGGTTTGATTTTTGCTTCCTGTACCTATCCCACCAACCCTTTAACCTTTAGCACACAGAGAGTGCTGAGTACACTGCCGGAGAGAGTGATGGAAGCAGGGTCACTGACGGTGTTTAAGAAGTGTCTGGACGAGCACTTGAACAAGTGATAGAAGACTACAGCCCAAGTGCTGGAAGATTGGATCCCACTGGTCAGCATGAACTTGCCGGGTCAAATAGCCTGTTTCCATGCTGTATGATTCTATAATTCAATGAGAGCTCGTTTGTAAGATTATGAGAGGCATCGATAGGGTATCTTTTCCCCATGTTTGAAATGTCTAACATCATGTGCTTAAGGTGAGAAAAGGGCAAGTTCAAAGGAGATGTTCGGGTCGAGTCTTTACTTGCACACCGAGTGGTGGGTGCCTGGGATGCGCTGCCTGGGGTGGCGGTGGAGGCAAACGCGATAGAGGGGCAAGATTTAAAAGGGACCTGAGAGGGGCAACATTTTCACCCAGAGGGTGGTGAGTATATGGAACGAGGTGCCAGAGCAAGTGGGTGAGGCAGGTACAACGGCATCGTTTAAGAAGCACTTGGATAGGTACATGGAGGGGCGGGGGCTAGAATGCAGGAAATTGGGACTAGCTCGGTGGGACCGTGATCAGCATGGACTAGTTGGGCCGAAGGGCCTGTATCCATGCTGTATTGTTCTATGACTCTGTGTCACTCTATGACTCTGTGTCTCTCTAGGACTCTATGACTCCAGTGTAATTAAGGCCAAGTCTACAGAAAGGGAAAAAAGGATAAAAATGGTATTTATCCTCATGATATGACAGGAGACTCCAATAATCCATTATCTGATCATTCAGAAATCCTGATGGTTGGGTTGAACCATAAGACCATATGATATAGGAGCAGAATTAGGCCATTCAGTCCATCGTCTGCTCTGCCATTCAATCACGGATAATTTTTTTTCAACCCCATTCTCCGCACTTTCTCCCCTCAACCCTTCACCCCCCTCACTGATCAACAACTTATCAATCTCTGCCTTAAATGCACCCAATGACTTGGCCTCCACAGCTCCCTGTGGCAGTGAATTCCACAGATTCACCACCCTCTGGCTGAAGAAATTCCTCCTCATCTCAGTTTTAAGGGGACGTCCCTTTATTCTGAAGCTGTGCCCTCGGATCCTGGACTGTCCTACCGACGGAGACATCCTCTCCACGTCCGCTCTATCCAGGCTTTTCAGTATCCAGTAGGTTTTAATGAGATTCCTCCTTCCTCAGATCCTTGGCTAATTCTGTTCCTTTTCACCCACTGGGGGTCCTGTTGCCACATTACATTTCACACAACGGGGCCCTGGTTCCCACTCTCCCTGTAAACTCAATGGGCTCCCAGTTCTTGCTCTCCTTTAAACCCCAACTCATTCTTTTCCCAATGCTCCCTTGAAACATATTTAGGACCCCATTTACTGCAGCCCCTTTTAAATTACTGGGTATCATTGGTTTATTTATTGATTTATTATAGCACACGTACTGAGGTACAGTGAAAAACATTGTTTTGCATGCCATCCATACAGATCATTTCATTACAACAGTGCATTGAGGTCGTACAAGGGAAAACAATAACAGAATGCAGAATAAGGTGTTGCAGTTACAGAGAAAGTGCAGTGCAGGCAGACAATAAGGTGCAAAACCATGACGAGGTAGATTGTGAGGTCAAGAGTCCATTTTATCGTACTTCACTGAAAAATTTATTATTCTAGTGTGTAACACCTAAAACAAAGTGTGTTGGAGTATTAATAGAAGTTACATCTAAACGTCCAATACCACCAAAGTCCTGAGTATGCTAGATTATCGGAGTTTTACTCCATGTACTTTTTCTATATTAGATTAAAAGGTGAACCTGGGCACCGTTAATTCATTGGCCAGCATAAAAAAATTCAGCAGGAAAACATTGTCACAGGTGTTTAAATGTACTCTCAAAACGAGAGTATGCCTTAAAAAACATTTACAATTACTTCTGGTTCTGTGAACATGAGAGCCATTAAATCTCACACATTTTACAAGATTGTTGGACAAAATGTTTTGATTTAACTTCGATGTCAAGCTCAGTCCAGGCACCACTATGCTACCTTCCATGCAGTGGATTTATTTACATAGTGAAGATAAATGTCCTGCAAAAATCAGCGTGAACATAGCAGACCTAAATCCTGTGAAGAGACAAATAATTCAGCAAAATTGATTAGATATTTATTGCCAGACGTTATACCTTGGCAAAAGTTCATGCCTCTTTGATAGATTGAATGAAGCTGCTTACACAGTTCCAATTCTAGACTACGAAAGAGTGACTTATATTTATATATGACCTTACATTAAATCCCAAGAACTGAAGATGCTGGAAACACTCAGCAGGTCAGGCAGCATCTGTGGAGGGAGAAACAGAGGTAATGTTGTAGGTGAAAGAGTCTTCATCAGAACTGGGAAATGATAGAAATCAAAGATATGATAACTTTTCCCATTTTTGAGAGATCCAATGCCAGAGGGCATGCATTTAAGGTGAGAGGGGGTAGGTTCAGAACAGACGTGAGGGGTACGTTTTTCATTCAGAGAGTGGTGGATGCCTGGAATATGTTACCCGATAGGGTGGTGGAGGCAAATTCATTGGGGGCTTTTAAGAGGGGCTTGGATGGGAACATGAATGAGAGGAAAATGGAGGAATATGAGCATTCTGTAGGTAGGAGGGAGGGAATAGATATGTTAGCACAACAATGTGGGCCGAAGGGCCTGTTCTGTGCTGTACTGTTCTATGTTCTATGTAAGATGTAGAGAGTGTGGAGGGCTGGGGAGAGTGTCCCTCTCTCCCTAGTTCTCCCCTCCTCTCCCCCTAAGATAAGATAAGATAAGATTTCTTTATTAGTCACATGTACATCGAAACACACAGTGAAATGCATCTTTTGCGTAGGGTGTTCTGGAGGCAGCCCGCAAGTGTCGCCACGCTTCCGGCACCAACATAGCATGCCCACAACTTCCTAACCCATACATCTTTGGAAAGTGGGAGGAAACCGGAGAAACCGGAGGAAACCCACGCAGACACAGGGAGAATGTACAAACTCCTTCCAGACAGCAGCCGGAATTGAACCCGGGTCGCTGGCGCTGTAATAGCGTTACACTAACCGTTACCCTACTGTGCCATGACCTACCAACAATGCAACCAGCCCACACCTCTCAACTTCCTTGAACATAGAACAGCTCAGGAGCAGGCCCTTCAGCCTGCAATGTCTGTACTGAGCATGGACTCCGGCAGTGCAGTTTGAACTTGTTGCACCCGAACCCTTGACTCCGTTTCTCCCTCCACAGACGCTGCCCGACCTGCTGAGTGTCCCCAGCATTTTCTGTTTGTATTTTGTGGACTCATTGGAATTCCCTTGCATCTGTGGAGTGAGAAGCAGAGGTAATGTTGCAGGTGAAAGAGTCTCCATCAGAACTGGGAAACGACAGAAATCAAAGATATGTCTGTACTGAGCATGGTGCCAGATTGAACTAATCCCTTCTGCCTGCACTTGATCCATGTCCCTCCATGCCCTGTATATTCATGTGTCTGTCTTAAAGCCTCTTGAACACCTCCATCATATCAGTTCCACCACCAGGCCTGGCAGTGCGTTCCAGACACCCACCACACTCTGTGTGAAGAACTTGCCCCGCACATCTCCCTTAAACTTTCCCCTTTCACCTGAACGCTATGCCCTCTGGCGCTCGACATTTCTACCGTGGGAATAAGATTCTGCTGCCTTAGCAACTGAAAACATCTTTGATTTCAAGTTTCCCCTTTGATCTGAAACATCGTTTCTGTTCCTCTCTCTAAAGGCTCCTCTTGACCTGCTGAGAGCTTACATCATTTTATGGTTTTCTATAGAATTCACTGTTGCTATTTTGTCTTTCCAAAGGACGTCGTCACTGATTGGCTACATTCGGGGAGATTGCTCACAGACGGCTGCGGTTACATTAGACTCCACATGGACTCCGGCAATGCAGTTTGAACTTGTTGCACCTGAACCCTTGACGCTGTTTCTCCCTCCACAGACGCTGCCCGACCTGCTGAATCTCTCCAGCATTTTCTGTTTGTATTTTGTGCAATCATTGGAATTCCCTTGCAGATTCCCTTGCTGGGCAGACACGATAGCGTAGTGGTTAGCGTGACGCTATTACAGCACCAGCGACCCGGGTTCAATTCCGGCCGCTGTATGTAAGGAGTTTGTACGTTCTCCCCGTGTCTGCGTGGAGTTCCTCCGGGTGCTCTGGTTTCCTTCCACATTCCAAAGACGTACGGGTTAGGAAGTTGTGGGCATGCTACGTTGGTGCCGGAAGCGTGGCGACACTTGCAGGCTGCCCCCAGAACACTCTACGCAAAAGATGCATTTCACTGTGTGTTTTGATGTACATGTAACTAATAAAGAAATCTAAATTAGATACACAAGGAAGCTGCCCATTGAACTATTACAGATCTAGGCAAGAATAACAACTCTATTCATTTGAATGGAGAGGAATGGTTGTGGGGGAGAAGGGTAATGTAAGGTAATTTGCACTTTTGACCAGCTTGGTTCAGTGGGTTTAATTATTTATAGATTTCTACAGCAGGGAAACAGGCCCTTTGGCCCAACTCGTCCATGCCGACCAAGATGTCTGTCTGAGATAGTCCTATTTGCCTGCGTTTGGCCCTTATCCCTCTGGACCTCTTCCATCCATGCACCTGTCTTTCAAACATTGTAATTGTAAATCCAGTCTCTTCTTATAACTCAAGCCCTCCAGTTCCAGTAACATCCTTGTGAATCTTTTCAGCTCCCTTTCCAGCTTAATAACCTCCTTCCTATAGCTGGGGGAGCGGAACTACATGCAACACTCCAAGTGCGGACTCACCAATGTCTCGTACAGCTGTAACATGACGTCCCAACTCCTGTACTCAGTGCCCTGACTGAAGAAGGCAAGCGTGCCAAGTGCCTTCATCACCACCCGGTCTACCTGTGACACTCCTTTCAGGGAACTATGTACTTGTACCCCTAGGTCTCTCTGTTCCACTACAGTATTCTGCATCTGGTTTGCTATATTCTGCATTCAGTTTTCTTTTCACTACTTTGATGTAATTATGTATCTTGGTAAATTATGTGTGGCATGATCCCTGTACATAGACAATAATAAACCAGCACCAATACTCTCCAGGGCTGACCTTTTACCTCAGCACCAGTATCCTGCCCCAACCCCATATCCCTTACTATCCAAAGATGGATCACCTTCCATCCTGAATGTACTCTGTGACTAAGCCTCTTTGGTAGCCAATTTCAAAGATTCACCAACCACTCCCCTCCATGGACTCTGTCTACACTTCTCACTGCCTCGGTAGAGCAGCCAGCATAATCAAAGACCCCCACCCACCCCGGACATTCTCTCTTCTCCCCCCTCCCATCAGGCAGAAGATACAAAAGCCTGAAAGCACGTCCCACCAGGCTCAAGGACAGCTTCTATCCCACTGTTATAAGACTATTGAATGGTCCCCTAGTACGATAAGATGGACTCTTGACCTCACAATTTACCTCGCTATGGCCTTGCGCCTTATTGTCAGTCTGCATTGCACTTTCTCTGTATCTGTAACACATTATTCTGCATTCTGTTATTGTTTTCCCTTGTACTACCTCAATGCATTGTTGTAATGAAATGATGTGTATGGATGGCATACAAAACAAAGTTTTTCACTGTACCTCGGTACATGTGACAATCATAAAGCAATTTACCAATATATCAGTTTTATTTAGAACATAGTACAACACAGGAAGAGGACCTTTGGCCTATGATGTCTGTACTGAGCACGGTGCCAAGTTAAACTAATCCCTTCTGCCTACATATTCATGTGCCTGTCTAAAGTCCTCTTGAATGCCACCATTGTACCTGCTTCCACCACCAGCCCTGGCAGCCCATTCCAGGCACCCACCACTCTCCGTGTAAAAATACTTGCCCCACATGTTCCCTTTAAACTCCCCCCCCCCATCTTAAAATTTTCATTTCCTCTCTGCACTGAGTGAGCTGACTACAAAGGGAAAGAAGTCACGAGAAGCCTTTGAGCCACAGTGAGCCACAGCTGGGTGATTGTGTCCGTTTCTACCCTGGGATTCTGACTGTCTTTGCATCTAGGATTTCTAACTTCCCCTTTGCTCTGAAACCATTTCTGTTCCTCTTCCCATCAGCTCCTCTTGACTGCTGAGTCGTAGAGTCGTAGCGCACTACAGCACAGAAACAGGCCCTTCAACCCATCTGGTCCATCTTCTGCCTCGTCCCATCCACCTGCAGCCGGACCATATCCCTCCAAACCCCTCCCATCCATGTACCTGTCCAAACCTCTCTTCAATGTTACAATTGAATCCCAATCCACCACTTCCGCTGGCAGCTCGTTCCACACTCGCACCTCCCTCTGAGTGAAGAAGTTCCCCCTCAGATTCCCCTTAAATATTTCACCTTTCACCCCAAACCTATGTCCTCTAGTTCTAGTCTCACCCAACCTGAGGGGAAAAAGCCTGCATGCATTCGCCTTATCTGTACCCCTCATAATTTTGTATACCTCTATAAGATCACCCCCTCATTCTCCTGCACTCCAGGGAATAAAGTCCTAACCTATTCAACCTTTCAACCTGGTCCTCGAGTCCCAGCAACATCTGTGTAAATTTTCTCTGTTCTCTTTCAAGCTTATTGATATCTTTCCTGTAGGCAGGTGACCAGAACTGCACACAGTACTCCAAATTTGGCCTCACCAACATCTTGTACAACTTCAACATACCGTCCCAACTCCTGTACTCAGTGCCCTTTAGAGTTTACATCATCTTATGGTTTTCTTTCAGATTCACTCGGCTATTTTGTTTTTCCAAAGGACCTCATCACTGATTGGCTACATTTGGGGAGATTGCTCACAGACGGCTGCGGTTACATTAGAATCCACATGGACTCCGGCAGTGCAGTCTGAACTTGTTGCACCTGAACCCTTGACTCCGTTTCTCCCTCCACAGGCGCTGAGTGTCTCCAGCATTTTCTGTTTGTATTTTGTGCACTCATTGGAATTCCCTTGCAGATTCCCTTGCAGGGCAGGCACGGTAGTGTGGTGGTTAGCGTAAGGCTATTACAGCGCCAGCGACCCGGCTAATGAAACTAATCCCTTCACATGATCCATATCCCTCCGTTCCTACTAGTCATGGACACAGCCCAACACATCACAGAAACCATCCTCCTCTCCTTGGGCTCTGTCTACACTTGTCGCTGCCGCTGTAAAGCAGCCAGCATAATCAAAGACCCCACCCACCCCGGACATTCTCTCTTCTCCCCCCCTCCTGTCAGGCAGAAGATACAAAAGCACATACCACCAGGCTCAAGGACAGCTTCTATCCCGCTGTTATAAGACTACTGAACGGTCCCCTAGTGCGATAAGATGGACTCTTGACCTCAAAATCTACCTCGTTATGACCTTGCACCTTATTGTCTGCCTGCACTGCACTTTCTCTGTAACTGTAACACATTATTCTGCATTCTGTTATTGTTTTACCCTGTTCTACCTCAATGCGCTGTGTAATGAATTGATCTGTATGAATGTGGTGCAAGACAAGTTTTTCACTGGACTTCGGTACATGTGACAATCATAAACCAATTTACCAATTTATTCATGTGCCTGTCTAAAAGCCTCTTAAACACCACTATAGTATCTGCCTCTACCACCATCCCTGGCAGCCCGTTCCAGGACCCCCCCCACTCTCTGTGTAAAAAAACTTGCCCCATACATCCCTTTTAAATTCTCCCCCTCTCACCTTAAAATTTCTCCTGCTCTCTGAACTGAATGAGCTGACCACAAAAGGAAGAAAGTCACCAGAAGCCTTCATGAAACAGCTGAGGAACTGTGTGCCACACTTTGGGAAAGATGTGAAGACTTCGGAGAGGGTAACAAAGGGACTTAGCTAAATGGTTCCGGGGGTGAGAGACTTTAGTTATGTGAATCAAAGGAGATTGAGGTGGGAACTGAGGAAAGTTGCTTAAAATCATGAGGGGTGCACAGAAAAACTGTTCCTATTGGTGGATGGGGCAGAGAACGTAGGTAATTTGCCAGAAGAATTCAAAGTGACGTGAGGAATTTTGTTTTACACGGAGAGTGTTTGGGGTCAAGAATGCGCTGCCAGGAATAGCAGGGAAATCAGATCCAAGAGGGAGCTGTACGAGTCTCAGAATCAGGTTTATTATCACTGACATATGTCGTGAAATTTGTTGTTTTGAGGCAGCAGCACAGTGCAAGACTTAAAGACATAAAAATTACTGTGTTACAAAAATAAATAAATAGTCCAAAAGGGGAATAACGAGGTAGTGTTCATGGGTTCATGGACCGTTCAGAAATCTGATGGCAGAGGGGAAGAAGCTGTTCCTGAATCGTTGAGTGTGGGTCTTCAGGCTCCTGTACCTCTTCCCCAATGGCACTGCCTCTTGAAGATGTCCTCGATGGTGGGTAGGGCTGTACCCGTGATGGAGCTGGCAGAGTCTACAACCCTCTGCAGCCTCTGGAAAATCTGGGGAGACGGGAGTGGAGTGCAACCAGTTGGATAGCTCTGACAGAGCGCTGGTACAGACACAAAGGGCCAAAGAGCCTACTCTCATCATATCGTGACTTTAGCATGTGTTCTGCCCCTTCCTATCACTTTCTGCTTATCACCATCCATATTGCTACTATGCATTGTCATTTTATGAACCATTACTAACACTCCTGTCAGATGAAGCCTCCGCCTACCATTATGTATTTTTGGTTGTTATCTGCAATTTTCCTTCATTGATACCGATACCGAGACTGAAATATCTGTATCAGTCAAGGGGAGCTATAGATAAGACCTCAAAATACATCATGGTAGGTGGAAGCCTTATCTTAGGCTTCTTTTCATTCTCTTATTTTAATCTTTGTTAAACAGAGAAAAAGCAGCACATCTGTTTGTAGGGTACAAATGGAACATGCAATGGGAGGGATTATGGTAACAAGAGTAAAGAGCTTTCTAGACTGGATATATCTTGGGTTACCAAAGTAACTGAAAGTCAACACTGTGGCGACCTTACTTTGTTTGTTGAGCTGAGTGCCTGAGATTGAGAGGTTTGCAAATGTCATACCTCTGCCCGAAAACAGGGAGAGAGAATCCCTGGTATCTCCAGGTGGGAATTGTCAGAGACCACAGTCCAGGACAAAATTAACTGGAACTTGGAAAATTATGCTTTAACTAGTAAGTGTCACCGTGGACTATTGAAAACAAGATGCAGTGATGGAGAGGGTTCACGAGAGTAAAATGGTTGTGAGGTTGTGTATACTAACTTTCGAAAGGCATTTGACAAAATCCTACATAATAGATGTTGTAAACAGAACATGTGGGATTAGATGACAGTGGCAGAGTCTGGCCAAGGGACAGAAGGCAGAGAGAACTGTTTATCAGAGAGAGGGGGATTCAGCAGTGTCCCCAAAGGGTTGATTGTACATTCACTGCTCCATTTGATGTGACCTAATGACCCAAGTTTCTTTTTTTATTGAATACGCAAGGGCATAATTGCAAAGTCTGGAGATGATCTAAAGCTGTTAGTGGAAACAAACACTGAGAAGGGCAGTAGAAGTCTGCAGAAGGCCTGGTGAAAGTGCTCTGGACTTTCTCACCAACCACCTCTGAAAGATAACGCCCAAACATTAGGCCGTTCCTGATGAAGGGTCTCGACCCGAAACATCGACTGTTCCCTCCATAGACGCTGCCTGACCTGCTGAGTTCCTCCAGCATTTTGTGTGTGTGTTGCTGCATATTCCAGCATCTGCAGAATCTCTTGTGAGACCCATTAGCTCGTCTTTTCTTCTTTTTCTGAAGGAGGTTTATTCAGTGAGTACAGCATTGCATCATTACAATGCAACAGTATTCCACGATTCACACGATTTTTAAATGTTTAAATTTTTTTTTTAATTGTATTTACAGGGTGGTAACAGGCCCTTCTGGCCCAACGAGTCCGCACCGCCCATTTTAAACCCATATTAACCTACCTGTACGCCTTTAGGATGTGGGAGGAAACCGGAGCACCCGGAGGAAACCCACGGAGACACGGGAGAATGTATAAACTCCTTACAGACAGTGACGGGAATCGAACTCCGATCGCTGGCTCTGTAATAGCGTCGCGCTAACCGTTACGCTACTGTGCCGCGCCCAAAAGCTTACTGGAGAATTTACAGTCAATAGTTTCAAGTTATAACATGGTCACCTCTATCCAGAACGCACTCGAGCCCCTGAGGCACCCACCAGTCCCTGAAAGCCTCCTGTGTACCCGTGGATACTGTGTGTTCCTTCTCTGGGGACACACGGGCATGGATGTAACCTCAGAAGAGGGGCAGGCAGTCGGCTCAGGCAGAACCCTCGACCGCCCGCCGCCTGGACCCGTGAGTGGCCACCTTGGCCAGGCCCAGGGGCAAACTGACCAGGAGATCCCCCTGAATGACCGACCCCCCCACCCCCCCCCCACCACACTGGGTGACCAAAGGTCAAGAGGGTGGGGCTGAAGTGCAGCCTAAACTTGAGGAGCAACCCCTTGAGGCTGCAACCTCTCACACTCCATATATACATGATACACTGTTCAACCTGGATAAGTGTGAAGTGATACACTTCTGGAGATCGAATTCGAAGGCAGAATACAAGGTTAATGACAGGACTCTCAGCAGAGTGGAGGAACAGAGGGATCTTGGGGTCCACATCCATAGATCCCTCAAGGTTGCCATGCAGATCAATAGGGTTGTTAAGAAGGCGTATGGTTTGTTGGCCTTCATTAGTCGGGCTATTGAGTTCAAGAGCCATGAGGTAATGTTGCAGCTCTATAGAACTCTGGTCAGACCACACTTGGAGTATTGTGTTCAATTCTGGTCACCTCATTATAGGAAGGATGTGGAAGCTTTAGAGAGGGTGCAGAGGAGATTTACCAGGATGCTGCCTGGATTGGAGAGCATGTCTTATGAGGATAGGTTGAGCGAGCTGGGGCTTTTCTCTTTGGAGCGAAGGAGGATTAGAGGTGACTTGATAGAGGTGTACAAGATGATGAGGCATAGATCGAGTGGACAGTCAGAGACTTTTTCCCAGGGTGACAATGGCTAACACGAGGGGACATAATTTTAAGGTGGTTGGAGGAAGGTATAAGGGGGATGTCAGGGGTAAGTTTTTTACACAGAGAGTGGTGGGTGCGTGGAACGCACTGCCGGCAGAGGTTGTGGGGGCAGATACATTAGGGACATTTAAGACTCTTAGATAGACACACGAATGATAGAGAAATGGAGGGCTATGTGGGAGGGAAAGGTTAGATAGATCTTAGAGCAGGGTAAAATGTTGGCACAACATTGTGGGCCGAAGGGCCTGTACTGTGCTGTAGTGTTCGATGTTCGATGTTCTATGTTCTATGACTCCTCCTTGCATCAATCAGCTCCTTCACCCTGTTCACCATTTCACAGTGTCGTGCCTGCTCCTGATGCTTAATATTATTGACACCGGCTTTGAACCTCTTCCTTAACAGAATCTACCAACCTCAGTGGAGACACAAGAGACTACAGACGCTGGAATCTGGACCAACAACCAGTCTGCTGGAGGAACTCAGCGGGTCGAGCAACATCTGTAGGGGGGGGAAGGAATTGTCGAACATTTTGGGTCAAAACCCTGCCTCAGGACACTGCAGAGCTTCAGCCCGAAACGTTGACAATTCCTTTACGGATGCTGCTCGACCACTGAGTCCTTCCAGAAGATTGTTTGTTGCTCTGCTTTACACCTGCCTCAATAGCTCCCCAAGGGAGAGAATTCCTAGATTCCACTATTCCCTGTGCTCCTGACTACAATCCCTGTCACTCCTGAATACCAGGGGACATACATTAAGGGTGAGAGGGAGAAAGTTTAAAGGAGATATGGGGGCAAGTTATTTTTACACAGAGAGTGGTGGGTGCCTGGAACGGGCTGATGAGGGAGGTGGTGGAGGCAGATACGATAGTGGGGTTTAAGAGGCTGTTACATAAACACATGAATGTGCAGGGATTGGAGGGATATGGATCATGTGCAGGGAGAAGAGATTTAATTTAATTTGGCGTCATGGTCGGCACAGACAAGGTGGGCCGAAGGGCCTGTTCCTGTGCTGTACTGTTCTATGTTTTATATTCTATAAACGCCCCTTGACTCGACCACCCCGCTGATCCTCTACAATTGAGGGAGTACGCTAGGCTATGTAACCTGTGTGATTTAACCCTTTGGACTCCAGAATAATGGTTCTACACTGCCTCCCTCCCTGGCCATATGTTCGATGAAACCACAAGCCCTCCAGATGGGGTCCACTCATATTGGGAAGAGAAGCCTTCAGATGCACAGTGAAACGGGGAAGAAATAGACAAGGCTAACTTGGAGACATTACTACTTGTAGACATTAGAGACAGAATTCCCGATGAAAGCTCATTGATCTTTGGGCACTGATAGGGTGAATGCACACAGTCTTTTCCCCAGGGTTGGAGAGTCAAAAACTAGAAGGCATACGTTTAAGGTGAGAGGGGAGAGATTTAATAGGAACACAAGGGGCAATTTTTTCACACGGTGGTCTGTATATGGAACCAGCTGCCTGTGGAAGTGGTTGAGGCAGGTACAATTACAATGTTTAAAAGACACTTGGATATGTACATGGATAGGAAAGGTTTGAAGGGATATGGACCAGACGCGAGCAAATGGGACAAGCTTAGAAGGTCACCAGTTGGACCGAAGGGACTGTTTCCATGCCGTATGACTCTGTGACTCTGAAAAGTTAGCTTTGTTTCTCAAGCATGTCCAACTTTGAGGAAGAATTCCCTCTGATTTCAAATATTTGTTAAAAAATAAACAAACAGTTTATTTCTGTCGGACTTTTCAGGCCAGTGAAATGCTCGTGGGTTGTATTCACCAGAGTTGCGAGATTCTGTTATTCTCACCATGCATTTCCCCTTTAAGAACACTGTGCGCAGTTATGAGCACGTGCGGTGGGGTTAACTCGGCAATAAATCAGTAGCACATGGGAGACTCCAGTCTGTAGGGCAGCAATGTCTGGAGTTCATCCCTATTACAAAGACTAAACGAATTGAATTAGCATCGCAACAGGATAGGATTTGAAACCGACGTGTGTGGACTGATTTCTGGGATGGTGGGTTGAGAACATCGAACAGTATAGCACAGGACAGGCCATTTGCCCCATCATGTTGTGCCAAACTAATTCAGTCAGAATCAGGTTTATTATCACTGACATCTGTTGTGAAGTTTGTTCTTTTGCAGCAGCAGTACAGTGCAAGACAGAAACATTACCATAAGTTACAAAAATAAATAAATAGTGCAAATGAGGAATAACAAGCTGTACTGAGCCACACAGCATAGAGAGAGTAGAGCAGTGGGCTAAGCACGTATCCTTGAGGTGCATCTGTGTTGATTGTCAGCGAGGAGGAGATGTTACTACCGATCCTCACTGACTGTGGTCTCCCGATAAGGAAGTCGAGGATCCAGTTGCAGAGGGAGGTACAGAAGCCCAGGTTTTGAAGCTTGTTGATTAGTACTGAGGGGATTAAACCAATGACTCCTAATTAATCTCCCTCTTCACAGCACGTTGGCCATATCCCTCCCTTCTCTGCATATTCATGTGCCTTTCTAAGAGTCTCTTAAACACTCCAATGCTATCTGTCTCCACCACCACCCCTGGCAGCACATTCCAGGCACCCTCCACTCAACTTGCCCGGCACATCTGCTTTGTACTTTCCCACTTAAATACATGTCCTCTTATAGTGGACATTTCAATCCTGGAAAAGACTAACTGCCTGTCTACCCAATCTATGCCTCGCATAATTTTATAAACTTCCATCAAATCTTCCCTCATCTTCCGCTGTCTTAGTGAAAATGGCCCCATCTTGTCCAACTTCTCCTCACAGCACACGTCCTCCAAACCAGGCAGCATCCTGGTGAACCTCCTCTGCACCCTCCCCAAAGCCTCCACCTCCTTCCTGTAATGGGGCGACCCGAACCGAACACAATACTCCAGATGCCACCTAACCAGAGTTTTATAAAGCTGCAACATGACTTCCCGGCTCTTGAACCCAGTGCCTCGACTGTTGAAGGCAACCATGCCATAAACCTTCTATCCCACCCTAGTCAACCTGCGCAGCCACTTTAAGGAGCCATGTACCTGGACCGCAAGATCCCTCTGTTCATCAAGAGGTTTGTTGTATGAGGAGAGGTGAAACAGACTCTCTTTAGGTTAGAGGGACGAGAGGCAATCTCATTGGCACTTTCTTAAGGGGCTTGATGAAAGAGGTGCAGATTTAATGTTTCCCCTGCTGGGGTATCTGGAATAGGGGTCACAGTCTCAAAATGACCTTGGTGGAAAGTCCACGGATCCCTGAAGGTGGACACAGGTGATGAAGAAAACAGACGCGATACTTACCTTCACGAGCTGAGGCACAGAATACAAGATCAGGAAGGAGAAGATACAGCTTTATAAAGCATTGGTTAGGCCGCAGCTGGAGTACTGCATCCATTTCCGGTCACCACACCATGGGAAGGATGTGATTGCACTGGGGAGGGTGCAGAGGATGTTGCCCGGGATGGAGTGTTTCAGTTATGAGGACAGACCGGAGAGGCTTGGGTTAGTGTTCCTTGAACAATCGGAATTTTTTCCCTGTAGCAGAGGTATCCAGGGATCAAGGGCTTAGAGTAAAAAGCATAAGAGGTTTAGTGGGAATGTGAGGAAAGATTCTTTCACCCCGAGAGTGGTTGGAATCTGGAACGCACTACCTGAGGGCGTGGTGGAGGCAGAGACTTCCACAACATTGGTTCTGGACAAGCACTTGGATCTTTAGGGTGTAAAGGCTACAGACTAAGTGCTGTTGAATGGGATTATTATAGATTGACAATGAGTATGGACACGAGATGATAGTCATGTTTCTGTGCTAAATGACTCAATGACTCAAAATCAGAGGTCAGCTATGGAGCTGTGTATAGATTTCTTCCCTCCGTTCCCTGCACATTCGTGTGTCTATCCAAGAGCCTCTTAAACACCACTATCGTATCTGCCTCCACCACCACCCCAGGCAGCACATTCCAGGCACCCACCGCTCTCTGTGTAAAAAACTTGCCCCGCACATCTCCTTTAAACTTTCCCCCTCTCACCTTAACTGCTTTCCCTCTAAGTGCTTGACACTTCTACCCTGGGAAAAAGATTCTGACTGGCTACTCTCTCAATGCCTCTCATAAGCTTCTATCAGGTCTCCCCTCAGCCTCCGACGCTCCAGAGAAAACAACCCAGGTTTGTCCAGCCTCTCATATCTCATGCCCTCTAATCCAGGCAGCATCCTGGTGAACCTCTTCTGCATGCTCTTCAAAGCCTCCACATCATTCCTGCAATGGGGCGACCAAAAGTGCACACAATACTCCAAGTGCAGCCTAACCAAAGTTTTATACAGCTGTAACACTGACTCTTGTGCTCAGTGCTCTGACCAATGAAGGCGGGCATGCAGTACACCTTCTTTACCACCCTATCTACTTGTGTGGGCACTGTCAGCCTGGATTCTGTGTTTGGATCTCCACAGAAGGATTAACCCCATGGTTTGGCTCAGAAACAAGGAACACCAGTGGAACTGGGTTATGTGGAAAGGTTTCAAAATAAAGTTTCATAGGCACAAAAGGCTTCAAACCTTTGAACTTGCTCACTGCATTTTATATGCCTCACATCTCCCAATTACTGGTGTGGCTCAACACACACATTCCTCTGGCCCTCCTCTGCCCTCACAACCTGCCCGTCACCTCCCTCTGGCTCCCCGCCTCCTTCCCTTTATTCCATGGCCTACTGTCCTCTCCGATCAGATTCCTTCTTCTTCAGCCCTTTGCCTCTTCCACCTACCGCCCCCCGGCTTCTTATCTCACTCCCTTTCATCCCCCCTCCCTCACCCACCTACCTTCCCCCTCACACCTGGACTCACCTATCACCTGAACTCACCTCTCCCCTGCCTGCGTGTGCTCCTCCCCCTCCCCCCACCTTCTTATTCTGGCTTCTGCCCTCTTCCTTTCCAGTCCTGATGAAGGGTCTCAGCCCGAAACGTCGACTGTTCCTTTCCCTCCATGGATGCTGCCTGACCCGCTGGGATCTGGAGCAACCCACTTTGTGTGCGTTGCTCCAGATCCCAGCGTCTGCAGAATCTCTTGTGTCTCCAGCTGATGAGCTCATTCTCTAAAGGAGCTTTATTCCTGCGTTGTCCTTCGCGTTGGACCTTTCCCACAACCCTACCGACTTTACACTTTTCTCCGATGTCTATGTAAGGCTGGGTCAGTGACTCGAACTGTCAATGGAGAGCAGCGGTCGGAGATATTTCACCAGCGTGATGCTTTCCAGATGCCTCCTGTCATGAATTCTTCCTGAATGTTTTATCAAGATTGCTTTACTGTTTTTTTTCTGGATGAATTCCATTTGGATGAGGTCTGAGTGCCGCATGGCACAAGTTACACCAACTCTGTGAGCTGATCAGAGCCTGGGATGTAGAAGCAGGCATAGACCATTCAGTCCATCATACCTGGTGCACCATTCTAGCTCAGCGTCACTTTCCCACATTAACTCCATATCTTGAAATTGGAATTGGTATCGGTTTATTATTGTCACTTGTACCGAGGTACAGTGAAAAACTTGTCTTAGAACATAGAACATAGAATGTAGAAAACCTACAGCACATACAGGCCCTTCGGCCCACAAAGTTGTGCTAAACATGTCCCTACCTTAGACATTACTAGGTTTACCCATAGCCCTCTATTTTACTAAGCTCCATGTACCTATCCAAAAGTCTCTTAAAAGACCCTATCGTATCCGCCTCCACCACCGTTGCCGGCAGCCCATTCCATGCACTCACCACTCTCTAAGTGAAAAACTTACCCCTGACATCTCCTCTGTACCTATTCCCCAGCACCTTAAACCTGTGCCCTCTTGTGGCAACCATTTCAGCCCTGGGGAAAAGCCTCTGACTATCCACACAATCAATGCCTCTCATCATCTTATACACATCTATCAGGTCACCAATCATCCTCCGTCGCTCCAAGGAGAAAAGGCCAAGTTCACTCAACCCGTTTTCATAAGGCATGCTCCAGGTAACATCCTTATAAATCTCCCCTGCACCCTCTCTATGGCTTCCACATCCTTCCTGTAGTGAGGCGACCAGAACTGAGCACAGTACTCCAAGTGGGGTCTGACCAGGGACCTATATAGGTACAACATTACCTTACGGCTCCTAAGTTCAATTCCCCGATTGATGAAGGACAATACACCGTATGCCTTCTTCACCACAGAGTCAACCTGTGCAGCTGCTTTGAGCCGTCCTATGGACCCGGACCCCAAGATCCCTCCTGCATACCGTACATACAGATCAGTACATCACAGCAGTGCATTGAAGTAGTACAAGGGAAAACAATAACAGAATGCAGAATAAAGTGTCACAGTTACAGAGAAAGTACAGTTCAGGCAGACAATAAGGTGCAAGGTCATAACAAGGTAGACTGTGAGGTCAAGAGTCCATTTTATCATACTAGGGGACCATTCAATCGTCTTATAACAGCGGGATAAAAGCTGCCCTTGAGCCTGGTGGTACACAAGAGGGTGTTTAGCCCCTCTTGATATGAGTTGAGTGCAAGAGTAGGGGTGGGGTTCATCTATGAGGAGGGTTCAAGTTGACTGAGCCTAAACTCAAGGGCTTAGAAGAATGAGAGGTGGTCCCACTGAAACACAGAAAAACAACTTCTTAAATCCCTTGATACGGAAAATGAAGGAATGATGTTTTCCTTGGCTAGGGTGTAGCGAAGCGAGTGGGGGAATGGGAATGGCTCACAGTCCCGAAATAAGGATTAGGCCACTGAGGACAAAGACGAGGAGAAATTTTTTCACCCAGAAGGCTATGGAGGCTCTCACTGTATCTCGGCAAATGTGACAATAATAAACCAATTACCAATTACATTCAGGACAGAGATTGTGAGATATTGACTAATTTAAATGTTAAGGAAGGGAGGGCTGTGCAAATGCTCCTGTTTACATCAATGGTGCTGAGGTCGAGAGGGTTGAGAGCTTCAGGTTCCTAGCAGTGAACATCACCAAGCCCCTGTCCTGGTCCAACCACATAGACACCACGGCCAAGAAAGTTCACCAGCGCCTCTACTTCCTCAGGAGGCTAAATCTCATTTGACCCTCGCCAATTTTTATCAATGCACCATAAAAAGCATCCTATCCAGATGCATCATGGCTTGGTATGGCAACTGCTCTGTCCATGACTGCAAGAAACTGCAGAGAGTTGTGGACACAGCTCAGCACAGAAACCTTGTCGCTGCCTCAGTAAAGCAGCCAACATAATCAAAGACCCCACCTACCCGGGACATTCTCTCTTCTCCCCCCTCCCATCGGGCAGAAGATACAAAAGCCTGAAGGCACGTACCACCAGGCTCAAGGACAGCTTCTATCCCGCTGTTATAAGACTATTGAACGGTTCCTAGGATGATAAGATGGGCTCTTGACCTCACAATCTACCTTGTCATGGCCTTGCACCTTATTGTCTGCCTGCACTAGACTTTCTCTGTAACAATAACACTTTATTCTGCATCAGCAGTATTCTGTCCTTGAGCCCAGTGGTACGTGTTTTCAAACTTTTGTGTCTTCTGCTCGACGGGAGAGGGGAGAAGAGAGAATGTCGGGGTTGGAGGGGTCTTTGATTATGTTGGATCCTTTTCAGAGGCAGCAGGAAGTGTAAGCAGTGGAAAATATAGGGATATATTGGATCACAGTTCCAAAGACCCAGCACAGACATGATGAGCTAAACGGCCTCCTACTTCACTGCACTGTTCTTTGACAATAACACAGATTTAAGCATTAAATAATACTCCAGTGGTTCAGTGTTCCCTCAGTAAATGCCTTGAACTCAAGGAAGACTTGAACCCACAACATTCTGAGTCATTGACAAGTCCTTTAGCAGTTGAGCCAAAGCTCGTGTCACATGGGTGTCGGTACAGTAACAACAACTGGAAAGAACACCGGGGAAGAAGTAAGCCATTTCTGGCAACGATTTTGAGAGACTGGGTTGGAATCATCTTTTGAGTTAGGAATACCATAAAACAGAAAATTTGCTTGGATCGTGAATAGGATTGTAAAGATCGAAAGCAGATGAACCAGTTTCTGGCCAATGAAATTCTTTCAAATAAAGTAGTACAATTTTATACCAAACAAGGTGGTCAGGAAAGAACTGAAAGCAAAAATGAGCGGGTGCAAGGAATGTTTGCATTGTAGCCTGAGATTGGTGAACTTCCCTAGAACCCAGGACGCCCTGAATTCTTCCAAGCTGATAAAATGCTTTTGAAGTGTGGCCCCCGTTCTAATTGTGATCACCAGCTTCAAACCATCAGACCCAATGGTTTACTGATCCTCCTGCGTGTAAGATTACGAGAGGCGTAGATGAGGTGGGCAGTCACAATCTTTTTCCCACGGTAGGGGCATCTGAATCAAGAGGGCATGGGTTTGAGAAGGGGTGGGGAGGGGGTGTTGTGAGGAGAACTATCTCCTTCCCACCTCCTTCCCACCTGTTCCCTACCCCTCTCCAACTCCTCCCCGGAACCCACACCCCTCCCCACCCCATAATCACATCCTCTCTATTCCTTTCCCATCTCCTCCCTACCTTCCTCCTCTCCCACACCTCCCATTCCCCGCTCCGACCCCACCCCCTCTCACCCCCTCCCTTCTCCCTCCCCACTCCCTCCCTACCTTCCTCCTCTCCCACACCTCCCATTCCCCGCTCCGACCCCACCCCCTCTCACCCCCTCCCTTCTCCCTCCCCACTCCCTCCCTACCTTCCTCCTCTCCCACACCTCCCATTCCCCGCTCCGACCCCACCCCCTCTCATCCCCTCCCTTCTCCCTCCCCACTCCCTCCCCACCCCCTCTCATCCCCTCCCCTCAACCTCCCCACCCCCTCTCATCCCCTCCCCTCTCCCTCCCCACTCCCTCCCCACCCCCTCTCATCCCCTCCCCGCTCCCTCCCCACCCCCTCTCATCCCCTCCCCTCTCCCTCCCCACCCCCTCATCCCCTCCCCACTCCCTCCCCACCCCCTCATCCCCTCCCCACCCCCTCTCATCCCCTCCCCACTCCCTCCCCACCCCCTCTCATCCCCTCCCTTCTCCCTCCCCACTCCCTCCCCACCCCCTCTGATCCCCTCCCTTCTCCCTCCCCACTCCCTCCCCACCCCCTCTCATCCCCTCCCTTCTCCCTCCCCACTCCCTCCCCACCCCTCTCATCCCCTCCCCGCTCCCCACCCCCTCTCATCCCCTCCCCACTCCCTCCCCACCCCAACTCATCCCCTCCCCACCCCCTCTCATCCCCTCCCCACTCCCTCCCCACCCCAACTCATCCCCTCCCCACCCCCTCTCATCCCCTCCCCACTCCCTCCCCACCCCAACTCATCCCCTCCCCACTCCCTCCCCACCCCCTCATCCCCTCCCCACGCCCTCTCATCCCCTCCCCACTCCCTCCCCACCCCAACTCATCCCCTCCCCAACCCCTCTCATCCCCTCCCCGCTCCCCACCCCCTCTCATCCCCTCCCCGCTCCCCACCCCCTCTCATCCCCTCCCCACTCCCTCCCCACCCCCTCATCCCCTCCCCACCCCCTCTCATCCCCTCCCCGCTCCCAACCCCCTCTCATCCCCTCCCCACTCCCTCCCCACCCCAACTTATCCCCTCTCCACCCCCTCTCATCCCTTCCCCACTCTCTCCTCACCCCAACATCCCCTCCCCACTCCCCACCCCCTGTCATCCCCTCCCCTCCCTCCCCACTCCCTCCCCACCCCCTCTCATCCCCTCCCCTCTCCCTCCCCACCCGGTCTCATCCCCTCCCTTCTCCCTCCCCACTCCCTCCCCACCCCCTCTCATCCCCTCCCCTCTCCCTCCCCACACCATCCCCACCCCCTCATCCCCTCCCCACTCCCTCCCCACCCCCTCATCCCCTCCCCACCCCCTCTCATCCCCTCCCCTCTCCCTCCTCACCCCCTCTCATCCCCTCCCTTCTCCCTCCCCACTCCGACCCCACCCCCTCTCATCCCTTCTCCTCTCCCCACCCCCTCATCCCCTCCCCTCTCCCTCCCCACTCCCTCCCCACCCCCTCTCATCCCCTCCCCACTCCCTCCCCACCCCAACTCATCCCCTCCCCACCCCCTCTCATCCCCTCCCCGCTCCCTCCCCACCCCCTCTCATCCCCTCCCCACTCCCTCCCCACCCCAACTCATCCCCTCCCCACCCCCTCTCATCCCCTCCCCACTCCCTCCCCACCCCAACTCATCCCCTCCCCACTCCCTCCCCACCCCCTCATCCCCTCCCCACCCCCTCTCATCCCCTCCCCGCTCCACACCCCCTCTCATCTCCTCCCCACTCCCTCCCCACCCCAACTCATCCCCTCCCCAACCCCTCTCATCCCCTCCCCGCTCCCCACCCCCTCTCATCCCCTCCCCGCTCCCCACCCCCTCTCATCCCCTCCCCACCCTCCCCACCCCCTCATCCCCTCCCCACCCCCTCTCATCCCCTCCCCGCTCCCAACCCCCTCTCATCCCCTCCCCACTCCCTCCCCACCCCAACTTATCCCCTCCCCACCCCAACTCATCCCCTCCCCACTCCCCACCCCCTGTCATCCCCTCCCCTCCCTCCCCACTCCCTCCCCACCCCCTCTCATCCCCTCCCCTCTCCCTCCCCACCCCCTCTCATCCCCTCCCCACTCCCCACCCCCTCTCATCCCCTCCCCACTCCCTCCCCACCCCAACTCATCCCCTCCCCACCCCCTCTCATCCCCTCCCCACTCCCCACCCCCTGTCATCCCCTCCCCTCCCTCCCCACTCCCTCCCCACCCCCTCTCATCCCTTCTCCTCTCCCCACCCCCTCATCCCCTCCCCTCTCCCTCCCCACTCCCTCCCCACCCCCTCTCATCCCACTCCCCACCCCCTCATCCCCTCCCCACTCCCTCCCCACACTCTCATCCCCTCTCCTCCCATCCCCCTCCCCACTCCCTCCCCAGCTCTCCCCACCCTCTCTCCCTCCCTCCCCTCCCTCCCCACCCCCGCTCAGCCCCTCCCCATCCTCTCTCCCTCCCCACTCCCTCCCCACCACTTCCCCACCCCTCTCCTCCCCGAATCTCTTCCCCCTGGCTGGGAAGATGCCAGAGCGACACAGATGAGGGATCACGGAATCACACAACATTGAAGGAGGCCATTCAGCCCATCGTGCTCAAGCTTGTTCAAAGCTTTCCCCTTCAGTCACTCTCCACTGCTGTGTCCTGACCACCCCCCGTCACAGTTCGCACCACAATCTCTTCAACAAGCCACCACTGAATCTGCTGCCATCATCCCTTCAGTGATTGCCCTGTTTACTTATTAGGGCGCAGAACAAGGCCATTCAGCCCAGCAGTTCCAAGCCAGCTCCCAACGGAACAATTCCCAACAGTCCTACTACCCCATAGCCCTGCAGCTTCTTCTTTCTCTCTCTCAGGTCCACCAGTCCCCAGCGCCATAGAGAGATACAGCACGGAAACAGGCCCTTTGGCCCACCATGTCCGTACTGATCATCAACTGCCCATTTACACTAACCCTACACTAACCCTATTTTGTTCTCCCTGCATTCTCATCAACTCCCTCCCCCCAGATCCTACCACTTACCTGCACATGAGGAGCGATTTACAGTGGCCAATCAGCCTACCAGCTCTCACTTAGGATGTGGGAGGAAATCAGACCATCCGGAGAAAATCCACAGGGATACAGGGAGGACGTGTGAGCTCCTCACGGACAACACGGGAAGGTTGGGACTTGACCCGGGGTCTCTGGAGCTATTAGCCAGCACGACAGTAAGAAATGTTTCCCCTCAGCAAAGGCATTGACATCCAGAGAGCCAAGGTTTTGAGGTAATGCCTTGGAGATACAGAGACGGTTTGAGGAAGAGTCTTTAAAGGGATCTGAGGGGTAAGTGTTTCACACAGAGGGTGATTGGAATCTGGAACGCATGGCCTGAGTGATGTTTTCCCCATCTGTACTAATCCCATTTGCACACATTAGCACCGTATCCTTCTATGCCTTGCCTACTTAAGTGCCTGTCTAAATGTCTCTTAATCGTAGTGATTGTATCTGTTTCCACCACTTCCTCAGGCAACGCATTCCAGATATCAACCACCCTCTGTGTGAAACACTTACCCCTTGGATTGTCTTTAAATCTCCTTCCTCTCACCATAAACCTACGTCTTATTTTTTTGACAACCACATCACAGGAAAAAGGTTTTGCCCATCTGCAATATCTATCTCTCTCATAATGTTCTATACTTTTATCGGGTCATGCCTCAGTTTTCTTCACCCAGCCTACCCAATGTCTCCCCATAGCTAAAGTCCTCCAACCTGGTGAATCTCCTCTGCACTCTCTCCAGCCCAACCACATCCTTACAGTAGCACTGTGACCAGATCTGTATACAATACTCATGTGCAGTCTGAGCAGTGTTTTGTCAAGTTGCAACGTAACTTCACAACACTCCTATTCCATTGCCCCCCAACAGATGAAGACAAACACACCATATGCCTTCTTCGTCACCCTATCCACCTGTGTTGCTACTTTTAGGATTTGTGTGAGTGAGGCCGGAAAATTCCTGGTTAAATTGCGAGAGTGTTGCCAAACACCTTCACTTTCTACAATGAGTAGACTGTTTCTACAATGAGTCGACAATGGGCCCTGTTCGTATGAGCGACTCTATGGCTCTGTCAGAATTAATCATGGATTCTTGGAGTCTGTAAGGAAACCAAATGATTCTGGAAGTGACCATTACAAAACAAAAGCAAGGTTTTATTTTATCTGTGGGTCTTTGAGTCACACAGCACGGAGACAGCCCCTCCGGCCCAACTGGTCCACGCCGAACAAGATGCCCATCTAATCTGGTCCAACTTGCTCACATTTGTCCCATATTGTTCCAATCCTTTCCTATCCATGTTCCCGTCTTTCAAAGTACTAAAATAAATAGTGCACGTGTTCTCATTTCTATACCTTCTGCTGTTATGTCTTCCTAAACATCCAGTGCCAATATTAATGAGCAGTGTGAGATCATCTGAAGCTTAAAATATTAAGATTGATGGTGGAAACTGTGACGTAGGTCTGGCATTTTGTGCCCAGTTTATCTCAGTTTATTTGTGTCCAATTTACATTTATCTTAATTGAGATGCATTGACAACATACTTGACATCAGAGAATTGGGCACACTTTCTGGGCTCTCCCCACAAGGTCCATCACACGTCACACATTTACTCCAAAGACTAAAAATATCCCCTGGAGTTCAGAAGGTCCTCCGTGTGACCCTCACGGCAGACTCCCCATCTCAACACTGTTCAGCCAGAAGCTTGATGTTTACCTGCTGCAGTGGAGTGACAGATTGGTTGAATATTGATAGCTTTCTTCCTCTATAATATCCCTTCCTAAACATTCCCGTGTGGCAGTAAGGCATTGCAGTCATTGAAGAGTCCCATCCATAATCAAAGGACAAACAAAATGTACTTGTGCCGGTGAAGTACTTTATCCTGTGTGGTCCTATTTTAAACACAGCAAGATCCCACAAGCAACCAATTTTCACACAGCAAGATCCCACAAACCACAGTTTGACAAGGACAAGAAAACCTGCTTTTGTGAAGCAGAAGGACTTGACTTGTCAAGGCGTAGAAGGCTATGGACTGAGTGCTGGTAAATGAAAATGGTATGCAACGCAGAAACTGCTAGAGGAACTCAGTGGGTCAGGCAGCATCTGTGGAGGGCAAAGAACAGTCGATATTTCGGGAGAATCTGGGAGAACTTCCACTCTCTCTTCAAAGGAGTGTAACCGAGTCTTTACGGATGCACAGGGCAAATGTCGACTGTCCATTTCCCTCCACAGATGCTGCCTGACCTGCCGAGTTCCTCCAGCATCTTGTGTGTTGCTCCAGACCGCAGCATCTGCACTCTCTTGTGTCTCCAATCAGAATGGTATGGATGGGTGCTTGGTGGTCAGCATGGACAGAGTGGGCCGAAGGGCCTGTTTCTGTGTTGTATGACTAACTCTATGGCTCTGTCAGAATTAATCATGGATGCTTGAAGTCTGTAAGGAAACAAAATGATTCTGAAAGTGACTATTCCAAGACAAAAGCAAGGCTGTATTTTATCTGTCTTTGAGTCACGGAGTGATTCAGCACGACTGGTCTATGCCGACCAAGATGCCTGTCTAAGCTAGTCCCATTTGCCCACATTTGGGTTGGTCATTGACTTCAGGAAGGGGGGCGGTCCATACGCTCCTGTCTATATCAACGGTGCTGAGTCCGAGAGGGTTGAGAGCTTCAAGTTCCCAGGAGTGAACATCGCCAATAGCCTGTCCTGGTCCAACCATGTAGATGCCACAAACAACAAAGCTCACCAGCGTCTCTACTTCATCAGGAGGCTAAAGAAATTTGGCATGTTCCCCTTGACACTCACCAACTTTTACTGCTGCACTATAGAAAGCATTCGATCTGGATGCATCGCAGCTTGGGACGGCAACTGCTCTGTCTGAGACCGCAAGAAACTGCAGGGAGTTGTGGACACAGCCCAGCACATCATGGAAACCAGTCTCCCCTCCAGGATTCTGTCTATACTTCTCGCTGCCTCGGTAAAGCAGCCAACATAATCAAAGACCCCACCCACCTCTCTCTTCTCCCCCCCCCCTCCCATCAGGCAGAAGATACAAAAGCTTGAAAGCACATACCACCAGGCTCAAGGACAGCTTCTACCCCACTGTTATAAGACTATTGAACGGTTCCCTAGTACAATAAGATGGACTCTTGACCTCACAATCTACCTTGTTAAGGCCTTGCACCTTATTGACTGCCTGCACTGCACTTTCTCTGTAACTGTAACACATTATTCTGCATTCTGTTATTGTTTTACCCTGTGCTACCTCAATGTTCTGTGTAATGAATTGATCTGTATGAACGGTATGCAAGACACGTTTTTCACTGTACCTCGATACAAGTGATAATAATAAACCAATTTACCAATTTTATACTTCCTGTCCCAACCGATGAAGGCAAGCATGCTGTATGCTTTCTTTGCCACCCCATACACATGTGCTGAGCTGTCATCTCCTATATAAGTCCTGCCCTGGTGAATGCATCACTACACACTTGTCTGAGTTAAATTCTATTTGCCATTCCTTGGCCCACTTACCCAGTTGATCCAGGGACACATTTTCATATTCACATATACTTACAATATTAGAGGAGGCCATTAAGCCCATCGAGTCCGTTCTGTTCCTCAGCACAATCCCATCGATCGCTCTGGTAATCTCTGGCAGAAGACTATGATTTCCAAGGACCATTAATCGTAGAAACACAAGGGACTGCAGATGCTGGAATTTGGAGTAACGAACAATCTGCTGGACTCAGCAGGTTGAGCAGCATCTGTGGTGGGGAGGTGGGTGAGGAATTGTCTCCGTTTCGGGTCAAAACCCCACATCATTAATGATAAGATGACTTTGCAGTGAGCTTCTGAGGGAGTTCTGGACTGTATCATTTTCACATGAGATTGAAAACAGGGGAGATTATGGGCAAAAGTTTACCCCGGGACTTCTACAAGAGTTCTCCCGATTGTCTCATTTGACATCACCAGAACAGCTGGCCTATCATTTTTGCTTGTGGAATCTTGCTGTGCATGAAGTTCTTGGCTCTGACTTTGACACTCACCAACTTTTATCGATGCACCATAGAAAGCATCCTATCTGGATGCATCACGGCTTGGTACGGCAACTGCTCTGCCCGGGACTGCAAGAAACTGCAGAGAGTTGTGGACACAGCCCAGCACATCACGGAAACCAGCCTCCCCTCCTTGGACTCTTGTCTTTACCTCTCGCTGCCTCGGCGAAGCAGCCAGCATAATCAAAGACCCCACCCACCCGGGATATTCCTTCTTCTCTCCTCTTCCGTCAGGTAGGAGCCTGAGGGCATGTACCACCAAACTTAAGGACAGCTTCTACCCCACAGTGATAAGACTATTGAACAGTTCCCTTATACAATCGGATGGAATCTGACCTCACGATCTACCTTGTTGTGACCTTGCAACTTATTGCACTGCACTTTCTCTGTAGCTGTGACACTTTACTCTGTACTGTTATTATTTTTACCTGTACTACCTCAATGCACTCTGTACTAACTCAATGTAACTGCACTGTGTAATGAATTGACCTGTACGATTCGTTTGTAAGACAAGTTTTTCACTGGACCTCGGTACAAGTGACAATAATAAACTAAGTACATTATAACAGCAAGCACACTTCAGAATTCCACCCACCCACTGCACACACAGTTCACACCACCCGTCCCCTCCCCTCCCCTCTCCTACCTGGTTCTGGTTCCAAATGCCATACACCTCTCCCCTAATGGTCCCATTCTCATCTCCTTTACTCTGATGAGTGAGTCCAGCACTGGTAGCCTTTGTGCTCCTGCTCATCTCTCGCCTTCTCCCTCCAGCAGCTGTCTCTAACCTACCTCACTCCATCTGCCTCTCAATACTTATTCTCTGTCTCTCTCTCCCCTCATCTATCATTCACCTGCCACTGTCTCCCATCTCCGCCCCGTTCCCCTCCCCTACCTGCCCGTCATCTCACACCCCCTCCTCAGTCCACCAATCACCTCGGGCCCCTGTCTCACCACTCCCCCTCTCCTCTTCGCACTGGCTATCTCCCTCCTCCACTCCTGATGCAGAGTTTGGACCCGAAACGTTGAGCATCCCTTTTCCCCCACAGATGCTGCTCGACCTGTTGAGTTCCTCCAGCAGATTGGTTGTTGCTTCAGCTGTTAACATTATGGCTTGAGATTGAAAAAGGCACTATATAAAATACAAGTCCTTCTTTATACAGACTGGATGCTATATACAGGTTGGATGTCACCAATGAAATAAGAGCAAAGGGAGCTAACATCAGTGAGTCAAAATAGAAGATTCTGGAAGAAGTTTTCTCTCTGATTTATGTTAAAAAACAATATCACTGATAAGTACGTAAAATGTAATAAAAATCCACTCAAAACTTCATGATTTAATGGACCGATTGAATAAATACACATTCTGATGTTTGCAAAATATTCAGTTAGAAGCAGCTCAAAGTTCAAAAGGGATTTTGTGGTATTAAGTTACAACGCACATTGTCAACAGGCATGTTTATATAAAACTATTCCTTCCCAGGGTAGGGGAGTCTAAAACTCAAGGGCATCTGTTTAAGTTGAGAGGGGAAAGATTTAAAGGGAAGCTGAGGGGTAAATGTTTCACACAGAGGGTGGTGCGTACATGGAACGAGCTGCCAGAGGAAGTGGTTGAGGCAGGTACAATAACATTTAAGAGACATTTAGACAGGGAAGATTTAGAAGGATAGGGGCCAAATGCAGGCAAATGGGACTAGCTCAGGTCAGCATGACTCAACTTGGTCAGCAAGGACGTGTCGAGCCAAAGGGCCTTTTCTGTGCTGTATAGCTCTGTGGCTCTGTGACTCACACTCTGGGTCAGTGCACCAGTGTACCAAGCCACCAATAATCCAAAGCAGTTAGACCACAAGACCATAAGACAAAGGAGAAGAAGTCAGCCATTCGGCCCATTGAGTCTGCTTCGCCATTCTATCATGAGCTGATCCATTCTCCCATTTAGTTGCACTCCCCCGCCTTCTCACCATAACCTTTGATACCCTGGCCACTCAGATACCTATCAATCTCTGCCTTAAACACAGCCGCCCATGGCAACAAATTCCACAGATTCTCCACTGTCTGGCTAAAGAAATTTCTCCGCATCTCTGTCCTGAGTGGGTGCCCTTCAATCCTGAAGTCGTGCCCTCTTGTACTAGACTCCCCTACCGTGGGAAACAACTTCGCCACATCTACTCTGTCCAGGCTTTTTAAAGCTCAAAATGTTTCTATGAGGCCCCCCCCCCCAATTCTCCTGAACTCCAAGGAGTACAGCCCAAGAGCCGTCAAGCGTTCCTCATATGTTAACCCTCTCTGTAATCCATTCTTTCTTCAAATCATGTTGCAGGACATCCGGGTGCAGGTCTGCAGGAGCAGCCTTGACCGTCCTTTACCTGTCACTTTAATTGTCCATCCCACTCCCACTCTGACCTCTCTCTCTCTCTCTCTCTCTCTCTCTCTCTCTCTCTCTCTCTCTCTCTCTCTCTCTCTCTCTCTCTCTCTCTCTCTCTCTCTCTCTCTCTCTCTCTCTCTCTCTCTCTCTCTCTCCTCCCTCCCTCCCTCCCTCCCTCCCCCCCTCCCTCCCTCTCTCTCTCTCTCTCTCTCTCTCTCTCTCTCTCTCTCTGTGGCCCCCCACACTGTTACAACAAGACCCACCACAAACTTGAGGAACAACACCTCATCTTCTGTGTGGCCTGATGATTCTGCTGGCTTCCTCAGAATTGGCCTGCCTTGCTTGACATTTTCAGTATGAGTAACTCCTCCAACACTTCCTTTATCTCACAGCCTGTTTTCAATGTTTATTCTGAGTGTGTTACATCCTGCAGGAGTAAAATCGAATTCTCCGACGTGAGGTAACTCACTCTTCCCTACTGTCTGTATCAGAAATGGCAATTCCGACTGTAAATCATCCAGTCTGTGAACTTCTCTCTCCATTAGTTCAGCCTGACCTGCTAGACATGTCCCAGAGCAACTCATAACACAGGTGAGGAAGCATAATCGCTCTCTAATTGCCCCATTAACCTATATGACCTGGTCCTCCCCTTCAGAGGAACAAAGGGATCTTGGGGTCCACGTCCATAGATCCCTCAAGGTTGCCATGCAGGTCAAAAGGATTGTTAAGAAGGCGTATGGAATGTTGGCCTTCATTAGTCGGGCTATTGAGCTCAAGAGCCACGAGGTAATGTTGCAGCTCTAGAGAACTCTAGTCAGACCACACTTGGAGTATTGTGTTCAGTTCTAGTCACCTCATTATAGGAAGGATGTGGAAACTTTAGAGAGAGTGCAGAGGAGATTTACCAGGATGCTGCCTGGATTGGAGAGCATGTCTTATGAGGATAGGTTGAACAAGCTAGGACTTTTCTCTTTGGAGAGAAGAAGGATGAGAGGTGACTTGATAGACGATAAGAAGCATAGATCGAGTGGACAGTCAGAGACTTTTTTCTAGTGCGACAATGGCTAACACGAAGGGATATAATTTTAAGGTGATTGGAGGAAGGTATAAGACAGAGGGTGGTGGGGGCACGGAATGCACTGCCGGCAGAGGTGGTGGGGGCAGATACATTAGGGACATTTAGGAGACTCTTAGATAGACGCATGAATGATAGAAAAATGGAGGGCTATATGGGAGGGAAGGGTTAGATATATCTTAGAGCAGGAGAAGATGTCGGCACAACATTGTAGGCCGAAAGGCCTGCACTGTGCTGTAATGTTCTGTGTTCTATGTTCTATCACAGGTATCTCCATTAGCTTATCCATCCTTCCCAACACGATCTTTACAATTTAAAATGATCTTTGCTGTCTCTCTTTCCCAGTTCTGATGTTGCTCTCTGACCTGAAATGTAAGTTCTGTTATTCACTCTCCACAGATGCTGCCTGACCCGCTGAGTATTGCCATCATTTGCCGTCCTTATTCTGAACATGTGCTACGACTGGCAGCCAATGGTCTTGCACTCACTGTGGCCCTCGTGTAAAAATTGGTCACATTTTATAGCCCAGCATGTTTCAAAGAACCAATAAGACGTTTAAATAAACATTGAAAACAGGCTGTGAGGTGAAGGGAGTGTTGGAGGAGTTACTCATACTGAAAAAATCAAATAAGGCAGACCAATTCTAAAGAAACCAGCAGAATAATCAGGTCACGTAGTGTTGGCAGAGTGGCATAGATGATTGAGCCACTGCCTTACAGCTGCTGAGACCCAGGTTCAATCCTGACCTCCGGCACTGTCTGTGTGGAGTTTGCACCTTCTCCCCGTGACCGCGTGGGTGTCCCCTGGGTGTTCCGGTTTCCTCCCACATCCCAAAGACATGCAGTTGGTACCTTAATGGACAGTGTGCAGGTGAGTGGTAGAAATCGAGAGTAATTGATGGGAATGTCGAGGGAATAAAATGGAATGAGAGTAAATGTGCGGTTGATGGTCAGTGCAGATTTGGTGGGCAGAATGGCCTGTTTTTGTGCTGTATAATTCTGTGAACATGTAATATGTTTGTTGGATGTTAACCCTCTGCTCCATAGAGTTATACAGCACGGAAACAGGCCCTTCGGCCCAAATCATCCATGCTGACCAAGGTACCTACTTGATCTAGTCCCATTTGTCTGTGTTTGGACCATATCCCTCTAAACCTTTCCTCTCCACCTACCTGTCAAACTGCCTTTTAACTGTTGTAATTGTACCCACCTCTACCACATCCTCTGGCAGCCCATTCCATGTACCCACCACCCTCTGTGTGAAAAACGTATCCCTCAGGTCCCCTTTAAATCTCTCCCCTCTCACCTTAAACCTACACCCTCTAGTTCTGGATTCCCCTACCCTGGGCAAAAGACTTGTGACCATCCACTTTACCTGTGCTCCTCATGATTTTATAAACCTCTATAAGGTCAACTCCCTTCACTGAGCTGTAGACTGACCGTCAACAGGGTTTCGATGTCAACACCCATAATTCCACCAAATCTGGCTATGCCCTCAACAGCCCTTGAGAGAGTCAATTAAACGTCACAGTTCACACTATACTAAACCCCCATCACCATCATTTCAGAATGCTGATAAATACAGAGCTTTTCCCCACCTGAACATTTTGCTTGTGATAACGGTTGAACATCAAACAGAATGATACTTACTTATGAATAAATAACTTTGTGGACTTATAGCAAAAAGATGGTACAAGCAAAGGTAGTGATTGCTCAGGGAGTTACCTCTATTATAAAGGAGGACTGTTCAGGGCAACATGCAAGGAACTGTGAACAGAGTTTATCACCTGTTCACATGGGCACAAGACCCCACCAAATTGCCAAATTGGTTCATTATTATCACACATGCCGAGGTACAGCAAAAAACTTGTCTTGCATTCCATTCATACAGATCAATTAATTACACAGTGCATCGAGGTAGTACAAGGTAAAACAATAACAAAATGCAGAATAAAGTGTTACAGTTACAGAGAAAGTGCAGTGCAGGCAGACAATAAGGTGCAAGATCATAATGAGGTAGATTGTGAGGTCAAGAGTCCATCTTATTGTACTAGGGAACCATTCAATAGTCTTATAACAGTGGGATAGAAGCTGTCCTTGAGCTTGGTGGTACGTGGTTTCAGGCTTTAGTATCTTCTGCCCGATAGGAGGGGGAAGAAGAGAGATTGTCAGAATTAGAATTAGGTTTATTATCACTGTCTTATATGATGTGAAATGTGTTGTTTTGTGGCAGCTGTACAGTGCAGAGGCATAAGATTACCATAAATTACAAAATAAGTAAATAGTGCAAAAAAAGAATAACGAGGTAGTGTTCATGGGTTCATGGACCATTCAGAAATCTGATGGCGGAGGGGAAGAAGCTGTTCCTGAATCATTGAGTGGGGGTCTTCAGACTCCTGTACCTCCTCCCTGAAGGTAGTAGCGAGAAGAGGACATGTCCCGGGTGGTGAGGGTCCTTAGTGACGGGTGCCGCCTTCTTGAGGCACCGCCTCTTGAAGATGTCCTCGGTGGCGGGGATGGTTGTGCCCGTGATGGAGCTGGCTGAGTCTACAACCCTCTGCAGCCTGTTGCGATCCTGCGCATTGGAGACTCCACACCAGGCGGTGATGCAATCAGTCAGAATGCTCTCCACCATACATCTATATAAAATAGTAAGAATATTTGGTGACACACCAAATCTCCTCAAACTCCTAACAAAGTAGAGCTGCTGGCATGTCTTCTTCGTGATTGCATCAATGTGTTGGGCCCAGGACAGATCCTCTGAGACGTTGACACCCAGGAACTTGAAGCTGCTCACCCTTTCCACCGCTGACGCCTCAGTGAGGACTGGTGTGTGTTCTCCCGATTTCCTCTTCCTGAAGCCCACAATCAATTCCTTGGTCTTGCTGACATTGAGTGCGAGGTTGTTGTTGCGACACCACTCAACCAGCCGATCTATCTCATTCTTGTACACCTCCTCCTTGCAATCTGAGATTTTACCACCTGTCCAGGGTGAGTGGGGTCTTTGATTATGTTGGCTGCTTTACTGAGGCAGTGAGAAAGGCTGACAGAGTCCATGGAGGGGAGGCTGGTTTCCGTGACATGCTGGGCTGTGTCTACAACTCTCTGCAGTTTCTTGTGGTCACGGGCAGAGCAGTTGCCGTCCCAAGCTGTGATGCATACGGATAGCATGCTTTCTATGGTGCATCAATAAAAATTGGTGCGTGTCAAAAGGAACATGCCAAATTTCTTTAGCCTCCTGAGCTTCCTTGGCCATGGTGTCTACGTGGTTGGAACAAGACAGGCTATTGTTGATGTTCACTCCTGGGAACCTGAAGCTCTCAAATCTCTCGACCTCAGCACGGTTGATGTAGATGGGAGCATGTGCACCACACCCCTTCCTGAAGTCAATGACCAGCTCTAAATGATACCCCAGAAATGAACTGATTTGAAGAGTGAAAATGTCTAAAGTAAAATGGAATGGTGTGTTAAAGGATGTGAAATGTGTTTGTTTTGGATGTACAGTAAACTAATAAAAAAAAGACCTATTCTGCTTTGTGAGTCTTCACTAGTTAACCCCACCCAGTCTCGTTCAGGTTGAATACAGGAATATCTGTATCTGAGGGGAGGTGAGGGTCATCTATTTACAGAACCAGAACGACTACAGCAGTTCAGTAAGGTGGCACAGTGGTATAGCAGGTAGACCCGCTGCCTCACAGCGCCAGAGAACCGGGTTCGATCCTGACCTCCGTCGCTCTCTGTGTGGAGCTTCCTTGTGACCACCCGGGTTTCCCTCGGGATGCTCCAGTTTCTTCTGACATCCCAAAGACGTGCAGGTCGGCAGGTTAATTGGCTGCTGTAAATTGTCCCTGGTGTGTAGGTGAGGGGTAGAATCTGGGGAGGAATTGATGGGAATGTGGGGAGAATAAAAAATGGGATAACATTGGATTGGTGTGAATAGGTGGTTGATAGTTGATATGGCCTGGGAGAGAAGAAGGAACTGATTCCATGCTGTACCACTCTCGGACTCTAAGGCAGCTCACCACCACCTTCTCAAAGGCAATTAGGGATGGGCAATAGATGCTGGCCTTGTTAACAAGCACCATATCACTAAATTGAACAAACAGCTGAAGGATGTAGAATTTCTGTTAATTTATCCTAATTTAAGTTAACATAAATTAACATACGTTAAGCTCACCAGCACCTCTACTTTCTCAGGAGGCTAAAGAAATTTGGCATGTCCGCTTTGACCCCCAATTTTTATCGATGCACCATAGAAAGCATCCTGTCTAGATGCATCACAGCCTGGTACGGCAACTGCTCTGCCCATGACTGCAAGAAACTGCGGAGAGTTGTGGACACAGCCCCGCACGTCACGGAAACCAGCCTCCTCTCCATGGACTCTGTCTATACTTCTCGCTGCCTCGGTAAAGCTGCCAACATAATCAAAGATCCCCCCTCCCCGCACAATCCCGGACATTCTCTCTTCTCCTGTCTCCCATCAGGCAGAAGATACAAAATCCTGAAAGCACGTACCACCAGGCTCAAGGACAGCTTCTATCCCGCTGTTATAAGACTATTGAATGGTCCCCTAGTACAATGAGGTGGACTCTTGACCTCACAATCTACCTCGTTATGATCTTGCACCTTATTGTCTGCCTGCACTGCACTTTCTCTGTAACTGTAACACTTTATTCTACATTCTGCTATTGTTTTCCCTCAATATACTGTTGTAATGAAATTATCTGTGTGGATGGCATGCAAAACTAAGTTTTTCACTGTACCTCGGTACATGCGACAATAATAAACCAATTTAATTTATGTTTTGGTTAATTTTTAGTTTATGTAATTTTTTGTCATGTTTGTAATGTACCGTGCAGCTGCTGCAGAAATTTAATTTTCATGGCAATTGTACCATGGCTACGTGTGCCTGTGACACTAAACTTGAAACTGGAACTTGAACTTGAAAGATGTAGGTGGAAGTTGCTTTAGTCAAACAGAAGTTTAAACCTGCATGTGTCAGGGAAAGTGCAAACTGTGAGGCAGTGAGGATCACAACAAAACACTCACTTCTCAACCTCTCAAACATCACTGAGGAATTTTACGATCTTTCCTCAGATCTCAGCTCCTAAAAGAGTTGCTTATATATTTTCTGGGTGAACTCTTCACAGGACAATTGTCTGGCACATTGTGTCTGACTTTGATTCAAATTAATGTATTGCTGAAAATAGCTCAGTAAAAGCATTGAAAAGTAACTAATGAAATGTAACTAAAACGATCTCAAAACCCTAAGTGACAAAAGCATTCCAAATAAATGATTCAGCCTCTTGTGAAACCATCAGAGCAGGAACAGATTTCTCTGCATATACAGCATATCACTGAAATTATCTTAGGATGCCATAAATTAACTCTCTCAGGAGTCAAAACAGAAGATACTGATTATGTTCCTGGATGTCAACATCTCAGGGGATCTATCCTGGTCCCAACACATTGATGCAATCATGAAGAAGGCACTCCAGCGGCTCTCCTTCATTTGGAGTTTGAGGAGATTTGGTATGTCACCATAGACTCTTGCAAATTTCTGGAGATGTACAATGGAGGGCATTCTGGCTGGTTGCATCACTGCTTGGTATGGAGGCACCAATGTGGAGGATTGAAGGAGGCTGCAGAGGGGTTGTAGACTCAGCCAGCTCCATTATGGGCACAAACCTCCCCACCATCGAGGACATCTTCAAGAGGCGGTGCCTCAAGAAGGCGGCATCCATCATTAAGGACCCTCACCACCCGGGACATGCCCTCTTCTCATTACTACCATCGGGGAGGAGGTACAGGAGCCTGAAGTCACACACTCAACGATTCAGGAACAGCTTCTTCCCCTCCGCCATCAGATTTCTGAACGGTCCATGAACCCATGAACACTACCTTGTTATTCCTTCTTTTTGCACTATTTATTTATTTTGTAATTTATAGATTTTTATGTCTTGCACTGTACTGCTGCCGCAAAACAACACATCTCATGTCATATGTAAGTGATAAGAAATCTGATTCTGATTCTGATTCTGGACACTCAGCAGGGCAGGCAGCATCTGCGGAGAGAGAAGCAATTCAGCTTTTAGATGTCCGACCCTTCACCAGACAGTTCAGGACCTGAAATGGTAACTCTCTCTCCACAGATGCTGCCTGACCTGCTGAGATTTTCCAGCATTTAGAAATCTCTCAAGCCATCACTGAGGAATTTTACAAAATTTCCTCAGATTTCAGCTCCACCGTCCAGCTTCCTTTCCTATCAGATACCATCATCTGCTACACTTTGCCGCCTCCACCTATCACCACCCAGCCTCTGTCGCTATTCTCAATCTCCCCCTCCCCTCCATCTGCCTATCACCCCTCCTCACCTGGATCCACCTATCGCCTGCCAGCCCTTGCTCCACCCCTTCCCCTCACCACTTTATACCGGCCATCTCCCCTCTATCTTTCTGCCTAGATGAAGGGTCTCGACCCGAAACGTCGACTGTCCATCTCCCTCCACGGATGCTGCCTGACCCCCTGAGTTCCTCCAGCCTTTTGTTGGTTACTCCTCAGGTTTCCAATATCTGCAGAGTTGTTTTGATTTTCGTTTGTCATGAGTAGGATCGTGGCAAAAATTATCATCAAAGATTATTCAGCCTATTGTGACTCTTGCATCAGAGTCAACGAATTAATCCCTCTCCCCCGGCCCATTCCCCATAACACTGCAGATGTTTTCTCTTTATGTCAGAATTCTTTTCGCTCTGGAATCTATTTTTGATTAAAGTCAAAGTCGAGTTCACGGTCTACAATTTAATGTTGTAACCACAGAATCAGAATCAGAATCAGATTTATTATCACTAACTTATATGTTGTGAAATGTGTTGTTTTGTGGCAGCAGTACAGTGCAAAGACATAAAATTAGTTTAAATTACAAAATAAATAAATCACGCAAAAAAAAGGAATAACGAGGCAGTGTTCATGGGTTCATGGACCATTCAGAAATCTAATGGTGGAGGGGAAGAAGCTGTTCCTGAATTGTTGAGTGTGGGTCTTCAGACTCCTGTACCACCTCCCCGATGGTAGTAACATGAAGAGGGCATGGCCCGGGTGGTGAGGGTCCTTAGTGATGGATGCAACCTTCTTGAGGCGCCGCCTCTTGAAGATGTCCTCGGTGGTGGGGAGCTGGCTGAGTCTACAACCCCTCTGCAGCCTCTTTCGATCCTGCGCATTGGAGCCTCCGTACCAGGCGGTGATGCAACCAGTCAGAATACTCTCCACCGCACATCTGTAGAAATTTGTAAGAGTCTGCAAGGGAACGTACAATTCTATTTTTTAATAAAAGCTTCCTGAGCAGAATATTTCAGTGATGCTTCCAGTTGAAATCCCTTATTTAGCTCCAATTTAGGGTGATAATCTGCAGTTGTAGCGTTAGTGGTTAAGGACACACTTAAAATTTAAATTAGTTGACAATACTTTACCACAGTGCCAATAAATCCTAGGTTCAGGTCAGAGGACAATCCCAGACTGGTCAATATTCTTGTTAGATAGCACGGAGGCAGAGAAAGAAATCACTTACAGGACTGTGGGGAAAGGGAAACCCTTTGCATTAATAACCTACTAAAGGGCTAGTTCAGCTATGATGGGCTCAGTGGACTCATTCTGAGGCTTCCCATTGCATGATCCTATGAGGGCTTCATTTCAAGATGATAGTATTTCTTGAGAACACCACAACTTCTTCGTGCAACAATAATCAATGGAGCCAAAATCACTCTGGGATTCAAGGACACACAGCACTTGTTTCCCGTTCCCCTCACACTGCCATTGAACAAATTGTAGCTCTTGGCCAGGGTCTGCTTGCTTCTCTGCCAGTTCTGTCCAGGCTCCTTCTTGTTAGTTAAAACTGAGAAAGCTGGAAATACTCAACAGACCCCACCCACCCCGGACATTCTCTCTTCTCCCCCCTCCCATCGGGCAGAAGATACAAAAGCCTGAAAGCACATACCACCAGGCTCAAGGACAGCTTCTATCCCAATGTTATGAGACTATTGAGCAGTTCCCTAGTACGGTAAGATGGACTCTTGACCGCACAATCTACTTCGTCACGGCCTTACACCTTATTGTCTGCCTGCACTGCACTTTCTCTGTAACTGTTAGACTTTACTCTGTATTCTGTTATTATTTACCCCTTCTACTGATGTGATGAAACGATCTGTATGGATGGCATGCAAAAACAAAGTTTTGTAGCAGTAGGCATCATGCTATTACAGCACCAGCGACCCAGGTTCAGTTCCCGCCACTGTCTGTAAGGAGTTTGTTCATTCTCCCCGTGTCTGCCTGGGTTTCCTCCGGGTGCTCCAGTTTCCTCCCACATCCCAAAGACGTACGGGTTACAAAGTTGTGGGCGTGCTATGTTGGCGCCAGAAGCGTGGCGACACTTGCGGGCTGTCCCCCCGAACACTCTGCGCAAAAGATGCATTTCACTGTGTGTTTCGAGGTACATGCGACTAATAAAGAAATCTTACCTTATCTTACCTCAGTCCATGTGACACTAATAAACCAATTCACCAATTTACCAAATCAGGCAGCGTCTGTGCGGAGAGGAACAAATTTCCTGCGTCTGCAGTTTCTTTGATATTGTTTCTTGTCAGTTGTCCACTTGGAACTTCCTCTTGTTGTAAACCAACTCCATTGGGAGAAGGGTGAAGAGAAAAGAGCTGCATTCCTATAGCGCCTTCCACAACCTCAGGACATCCCAAACGATGTTACAGTCGAGGATGTGGCTTTGCTCACTGTCCACTGCACTTCTCACGGAGAAGGCTGGAATCGGTTTGAATGGTCAGCCATGATTGTCTTGCACAGTGGAGCTGGCCAAGGGCCAAATAGACTACTTCCGTTCCTATTTTCTTTGCCTTTCTCTTTTACCTGTACTCCACCTTCAGCCGTTTACTGTTGAGACGAGTGGTTTGTCTCACACAGAAGCTCTTCATTCTTCATTCCCCCTGCAGTATAACCCAGGGTCACACTTGCTCACAGAAGCCATATCTCGGGATACTTATAAGCCACCGAGACCTGGGACTCAACACCACCCTCTGTAACTGGATCTTTGACTTTCTAACCAACAGACCATAATCAGTGAGGATAGGCAGCAATTCCTCCAGCACGATTATTCTCAACACTGGTGCCCCACAAGGCTGCGTCCTCAGCCCTCTACTCTACTCCCTATACACTCATGACTGTGTGGCCAGATTCTGCTCTAACTCCATCTACAAGTTTGCAGATGATACCACCGTTGTAGGCCGTATCTCAAACAGCGATGAGTCGGAGTACAGGAAGGAGATAGAGAGCTTAGTGACATGGTGTCATGACAACAACCTTTCCCTCAATGTCAACAAAACAAAAGAGCTGGTCATTGACTTCGGGAAAGGGGGTGCTGTACATGCACCTGTCTACATCAATGGCGCTGAGGTCAAAAGGGTTGAGAGCTTCAAGTTTCTGGGAGTGAACATCATCAACAGCCAGTCCTGGTCAAATCACGTAGATGCCATGGCCAAGAAAGCTCACCAGCGCCTCTACTTCCTCAGGAGGCTAAAGAAATTTGGTTTGTCCTCTTTGACACCAACTTTTGTCGATGCACCATAGAAAGTATCCTATCTGGATGTATCACAGCTTGGTATGGCAACTGCTCTGCCCAGGACCGCAAGAAGCTGCAGAGAGTTGTGGACACAGCCCAGCACATCACGGACACCAGTTTCCCCTCCTTGGACTCTGTCTTTACCTCTCGCTGCCTCGGTGAAGCAGCCAACATAATCAAAGACCCCACCCACCCGGGTCATTCTCTCTTCTCCTCCTTTCCATCAGGTAGAAGATACAGGAGCCTGAGGGCACGTACCACCAGACTTAAGGACAGCTTCTACCCCACTGTGATAAGACTATTGAACAGTTCCCTTATACAATGAGATGGACTATGACCTCATGATCTACCTTGTTGTGACCTTGCACCTTTTTGCCCTGCATTTTCTCTGTAGCTGTGACACTTTACTCTGTACTGTTATTGTTTTTACCTGTACTACATCAATGTACTCTGTACTAACCCAGTGTAACTGCACTGTGTAATGAATTGACCTGTACGATCGGTACGCAAGACAAGTTTTTCACTGTACCTCGGTACAAGTGACAATAATAAACCAATACCAAGACCCCCGCTACACACTTACTTATTACGGCTCACCGTTCAATATGATCATGACCAGGTCTCATGTCCTCTTCTGTGCTAGTTCCCCATCACCCTCAGTTCCTCAATATTTCAGAAATTTATCTCAAATCACAGAGTCATAGAGTCATACAGCGTGGAAACAGGGTCTTTTGGTCCAACAGGTCCATGCCAAACAGGTTGCCTGCCTGAGTTCATCCCAGTTGGCCCATATCCTTCTATACCTTTCCTATATCCGTGTACCTGTCCAAATGTCTACATCCCTTGTAAATACCCCCAGTGATATAGCCATTCAGCCCTTTGAGACCATGCCGGCTCCCATGAAATTGATTTGAATGTGCCTGAACATAAGAAGCTGCAGAGAGGAGTGGATTCAGCCCAATACATCATGGGCACATCCCTCCCCACCATCAGGAGTATCTACAGTAGGCGCTGCCTCAAGAAGGCAGCATCCATCATCAAAGATCCCCCACTATCCAGGCCATGCCATCTTCTCACAGCTACCATTGGGCAGGAGGTACAGAAGCCTGAAGTCCCACACCATCAGGTTCAGGAACAGCTACTTCCCTTCAACCATTCGGTTCTTGAACCAACCCCTAATCAATACAGCGTAGCAACACTATGATCACCTTGCATGAAAATGGACTTTGTTTTTTGTTCTAATTGTGTTCTTTCTTGTAAAAATGGTGTATAGTTTATGTTTAATTTATGCTTTTCCTGTGAATATTGTGCCTCTGATGCTATGTGCCTGTGATGTCGCTGCAAGGAAGCTTTTCATTTCCCCTGTACTTGTGCACATGACAATAAACCTGACTTTGACTTTGACCATCCCACCAGTCCCCCTTTCCTTATCGCCCTCCGCGACACCCCCTCACAACTTATTCTCCCTCCCATGTGCCTATCAACTCCTCTTTGATTCTCTTGCCACTTACCCACACACGAGGGGTGCTTTCCAGTGGCCAATTAATCCACCATTGGGATGTGGGAGGAAACTGGAGCAACCGGGAAAAGCCCAGGCAGTCATGACAATCCCATTATAAACATATAATTCATCCCTTATCTTAAAAGCTTGAAATTAGAGTCATACAGCATGGTAAAAGGCCCTTCAGCCCATCTAGTCCATGCCAACCATCAACCACCCATTTATACGAATCCCATTTTTTATTCTCCCCGCATTCTCATCAACTCCCCACAGATTCTATCCCTCGCACACACAGATTCACCCATACACTTGACAGATTCAAGAGGATATTCCTTGGATTTCTTTCTGAAGTTAAAAAGAAGGCACAGCAATACCACCAGGCTTAAGGACAGCTTCTGTCCCACTGTGATAAGACTATTGAATGGTTCCCTTATGCGATGAGATGGATTCTGACCTCACGATCTACCTTGTTGTGACCTTGCATCTTATTGTCTGCCTGCAATGCACTTCCTCTGTAGCTGTGACACTTTACTCTGTACTGTCATTGTTTTTACCTGTACTACCTCAATGCACTCTGTACTAACTTAAAGTGACTGCACTGTGTAATGAATTGACCAGTACAATCGGTATGCAAGACAAGTTTTTCACTATACCTTGGTACAAGTGACAATAATAAACCAATACCAATACCAATACAATATTTGTGGAGTGGAGATGGCTGAAAGGAACTCTCAATTGGTCATTGGTAATTAGTTTATTATTGTCAAATGTACCAAGATACAGTGAAAAGCTTTAGTTTGCATGCCATCCAGACAGATCATTCCGTGCATAAGTACATTTAGGTAGTACAAAAGGATACAGAATGCAGAATGTGGTGTTACAGTTACAGAGAAAGTGCAGTGCAGGCAGACAATCAGGTTCAAGGCCATGATCAGGTTGATTGAGAGATAAAGAATTCTTCTATAATGTACAAGAGGTCCGTGCAAGAGCCTTATAACAGCGAAATAGAAGCTGTCCATGAGCCTGGTGGTACGTGTTCTCAGGCTTTTGTATCTTCTGCCCAATGGGAGAGGGGAGAAGAGAGAATGACCGGGGTGGGTGGGATCTTTGATTTTGCTGGCTGCTTTATCAAGGCAGTGGGAAGTGTAGACAGAGTCCATAGAGGGGAGGCTGGTTTGCGTGATGTACTGGGCTGTGTCCTACAACTCTCCGCAATTTATTGCGGTCTCATGCAGAACAGTTGCCATACCAAGTGGGGATGTATCGGGACAGAGTGCTTTCTATGATGCATTAGTAAAAATTGCTGAGGAACTGGTGTCTTAGATGTTCGGCTGCCAAAGTCACCTGAGTTTACCGTAGATTAATCAATCAATTTAGTTGCTATGGTTCACCAATTACTCCAATATCATAGTATCGTGTTAGGATGGGAACTGCTAGACTTTGGCCTTTGTCACCTAATGAGACAGAGCTAGATACAAATGAAAAAGTAATTGCTTGAAAAGACTGTTCATTTCTCCTTATCGCAATAAAAATATTTTAGTATGTTTTACAGAAAACAAACCGTTAAGGATTGACATTAGACTCTGTAATACGGTCAATTAAGGCAGAAAAAATATGCCATAGAATTCTTCAGCCAGTTACTTAGATGAAGGCATTGTCCCCTTCAATGTAAATGGCAAGGTATAGACTTAGAACATGGAACAGAACAGCACAAGAACAGGCCCTTTGTCCCATCTAGTCCCTGCCAGCCTCATCTTCTGCCTAGTCCCATCTACCTGCACTCAAACCATATCCCTCCAAACCCCTCCCATCCATGCACCTGTCCAAACTTCTCTTATATGTTACAACTGAACCCCCATCTACCACTCCCGCTGGCAGCTCTTTCCACACTCGCACCACCCTCTGAGTGAAAAAGTTCTCCCTCAGATTCCCCTTATATATCTCACCTTTCACACTAAACCTATGTCCTCTAGTTCTAGTCTCACCCATCCTGAGGGGAAAAAGCCTGCTTGTATTCACTCCATCTATACACCTCATAATTTTGTAAAGATCTCCCTTCTTTCTCCTGCGCTCCATGGAATAAAGTCCTAACTTATCCAACCTTTCCCTATAACTCAGGTCCTCAAGCCCAAGCAACATCCTTGTAAATTTTCTCTGCACTCTTTCAAGCTTATTGATATCTTTCCTGTAGGTAGGTGACCAGAACTGCACACAATACTCCAAATTCGGCCTCACCAAGGTCTTGTACAACTTAAACATAACATCCCAACTCCTGTTCTCAATGCACTGATTTATGAAGGCCAAAATGCCAAAAGCTCTCTTTTACGACCCTATCTACCTGTGACACCATTTTCAAGGAAATATGGATCTATATTCCCAGGTCCTTTTGTTCTACCACACACCTCAGAGCCCTACCATTCACTGTACAAGTCTTACCCTGGTTTGTCCTCCCAAAATGCTACACCTCACACTTGCCTGCGTTAAATTTCAGCTGGCATTTTTCAGCCTATTTTCCTAGCTAGTCAAGATCCCTTTGCAAGTTTTGATAGCCTTCCTCACTGTCCAGTACACGCCCAATCTTGGTGTCATCTACAAATTTGCTGATCCAGTTTACCACGTTATCATCTAAATCATTAATATAGATGATAAACAACAACAGACCCAGCACCGATCCCTGTGGCATACCACTAGTCACAGGCCTCCAGTCAGAGAGACAACCATCTACTACCACTCTCTGGCTTCTCCTGCTAAGCCAATGTTGAATCCAAGTGACTTAACCTTCTGGAGCAGCCTCCCATGTGGGACTTTCAAAGGCCTTGCTTAAGTCCATGTAGACTAGGTCCACTGTCTTTCCCTCATTGACCTTCTTGGTAACCTCCTCGAAGAACTCTATAAGATTGGTTAGACATGACCTGCCATGCACAAAGCCATGTTGACTATCCCTAATAAGGCCCTGTCTATCCAAATACTTATATATCCTGTCCCTTAGAATACCTTCCAATAATTTACCCATGACTGACATCAGGCTCACTGGCCTATAATTTCCTGGCTCATTCTTAGAGCCTTTCTTAAACAAGGGAACAACATTAGGTATCCTCCAGTCCTCTAGCACCTTACCCATGGCTAAGGATGTTTTAAATATCTCTGCCAGGACCCCTGCAATTTCTGCACTAGCCTCCCAGAAGGTCCGAGGGGTCACCTTGTCAGGACCTGGGGATTTATCCACCTTAATTTGCCTCAGGACAGCCAGTACCACCTCTTCCATAATTCAGATACAGTCCATGACCTCACTACTGTTTTGCCTCAGTTCTATAGTCTCTGTCTGTCTCCAGAGTAAATACAGATGCAAAAAATTTATTGAGGATCTCCCCATCTCTTTCAGCTCCATGCATAGATGACCACGCTGATCTTCAAGAGGACCAGTTTTGTCCCTTGCTACCCTTTTGCTCTTAATATAGCTGCAGAAACCCTTGGGATTCTCTTTCACCCTGTCTGTCAGAACAACCTTATGTCCTGTTTTTGGCCTCCTGATTTCTCTCTTAAGTGTTCTCTTGCATTTCTTATACTCCTTAAGCACCGCATTTGATCCTAAGTGCCTATACCTGATATACATTCCCTTAGAGGAGATCCAGTATTGCCCTCTCTCTAGTTGGGACTTCTACATATTGATTAAGGACACTTTCCTGAACACATTTGACAAACTCTATCCCGTCAATTCCCTTTAAAGTATGGGAGTCCCAGTCAATATGTGGAAAGTTAAAATCACTGACTATGACAAGTTTACTTTTCTTGCATCGTCTGCTATCGCTCTGCAAACTTTTTCCTCCAAATCCCGCTGACTATTGGGAGGTCTATAATACAGTCCCATTAACGTGATCATCTCTTTTATTCCTCAGTTCCACCCATATTGCCTCAGTAGATGAGCCCTCCAGTATGTCCTCTCTGAGCACTGCCATGACATTGTCCCTAACAAATAATGCCACCCTTCCGCCTTTAATACCTCCCTCTCTATCATGTCTAAAACATCAGAACCCCAGAACATTGAACTGCCAGTCCTGTCCCTCCTTCAACCAAATCTCACTAATGGCTACAACATCATAATTCCATGTGCCGATCCATGCTCCAAGTTCATCTGCCTTACCTACAATACTCCTTGCATTGAAATAGACACATCTCAGAAGATTAGTCTCACCATTCTCACCATGCTCAACAACCAGTCAATTTTTGTCTCTTGTAGCGGTTACTACCGCGGAATAAAACAAGACTCTACTCGGAGGATTGCCAAACAGAACTGGTTTATTTTCCCGCCTTGCGCGGGCCCTTTAAGGGAGAATGTTCCCGCCCAAAACAACCGGCAATGACGTAAGTCCTACGTCATCAGGACTTTCCCGCGCGCGGGTTCTCCCCATCGCTCAGAAAGACGAGGCCCGCCGCCATCTTGGGCCTCGTCGCTCCGATGCCGCGCGACCCGACTGCCGAGCCAGTTCGCCCGACTAGACGGTGAGTTGCCACACAACCCCCCCCAGAACCGGCGAGACAGTCCCCAAGGTCCGTGGGCTGTGCCAGCTGCCGCTTAGGGGGGCGGCCTCTGCGCCGCGGCGTGGCAACCTCGACAGGCTGTTGCAGATCCAAATGGGCCGGTTTGAGGCGGTCCGCCGTGAAAACCTGTTCCCTGCCTCCAATGTCCAAAATAAAAGTGGATCCGTTATTCCGTATGACTCGGAACGGTCCCTCATATGGTCGTTGCAATGGCGCCCGAGGTGTGCCCCTGCGAATGAAAACAAACTTACAGTCCCGTAGTTCCTTGGGCTGGCAGGATGGGGCTTGACCGTGCCGTGAGGTGGGAATCGGGGCCAAGGCGCCAAGCTTCTCGCGCAGTCTTTGTAGGACTGCTGGGGGTTGTTCCCCTTGGTCCCGAAGGGCAGGTATGAAATCCCCGGGGACAACTAGTGGCGCCCTGTATACAAGCTCAGCTGACGAAGTGCGGAGGTCTTCTTTGGGGGCAGTGCGTATGCCGAGCAGGACCCAAGGCAGCTCGTCAACCCAGTTAGGACCCTTCAGGCAGGCCATCAAGGCCGATTTCAGATGGCGGTGAAAACGTTCCACCAACCCGTTTGATTGAGGATGGTAGGCCGTGGTGGTGTGCAGCTGCGTCCCTAGCAGGGTCGCTAATGCAGCCCAGAGACTGGAAGTGAATTGGGTGCCTCTGTCTGAAGTGATGTGGGCCGGAACGCCAAAACGTGAGACCCAAGTTGTGAACAGCGCCCGGGCACAGGAATCAGTTGTGATGTCAGCCAGGGGGGTTGCCTCAGGCCACCTCGTGAACCGGTCCACGATGGTAAGGAGGTACCGGGCTCCTCTTGAAACCGGCAGAGGGCCCACGAGGTCGACGTGTATGTGGTTGAACCTCCTACGGGTAGGCTCGAACTGCTATGGTGGGACCTTGGTGTGTCGCTGGATTTTTGACGTCTGGCAGTGCGGACAAGTCCTGGCCCACTCACTGACCTGTTTGCGCAGGCCATGCCAGACAAACTTGCTGGCGACCAGTCGGACAGTAGGTCTGATGGACGGGTGCGCCAACCCATGGACCGAGTCAAAAACGCGTCTCCGCCAGGCTGCAGGGACTATAGGGTGGGGCTGACCAGTCGCAACGTCGCAAAGTAGGGTCCGCTGACCTGGACCAACCAAGAAATCTCGGAGCTGTAGACCCGAGACTGCAGTTCTGTAGCTGGGCAGTTCGTCGTCGGCTTGCTGTGCGTCAGCTAGGGCCGTGTAGTCGACACCCAAGGATAGGTTGTGGATGGTTGGTCTGGAAAGTGCATCAGCAACGACATTATCCTTTCCGGAGACATGTTGGATGTCAGTTGTGAACTCGGAAATGTAGGATAAATGTCTCTGCTGACGAGCTGACCAGGGATCGGAGACTTTGGAGAAGGCAAAGGACAGAGGCTTATGATCGGTGAAAGCAGTGAAAGGCCTGCCTTCTAGAAAGTATCGGAAATGCCGGACCGCCAGATACAGCGCTAGAAGTTCCCGATCAAAAGCACTGTACTTCAGTTCGGGCGGTCTAAGGTGCTTGCTGAAAAATGCCAAGGGTTGCCAGCGGCCTTCGAGTAGCTGTTCCAGTACCCCACCCACCGCGGTGTTGGACGCGTCTACCGTGAGGGCGGTTGGGACGTCAGTCCTAGGGTGTACCAGCATCGTGGCGTCTGCCAGGGCGTCTTTGGCCTTAACGAAAGCAGCCGCAGCCTCGTCAGTCCAGGTGATGTCCTTGCCCTTACCAGCCAGCAGCGAGAACAGAGGGCGCATGATACGGGCTGCTGCAGGGATGAAACGATGGTAAAAGTTGACCATCCCAAGGAATTCCTGTAGGCCTTTGACTGTGTCGGGGCGGGCAAAATGGCGGATAGCATCCACCTTGGCGGGTAGGGGTGTTGCCCCGTCGCTGGTGATTTTGTGGCCGAGGAAATCGATAGGGTCAAGTCCGAATTGGCACTTGGACGGGTTAATCGTGAGGCCGAAATCGCGGAGGCAGGAATACAGCTGGCGGAGGTGGGAAAAGTGTTCTTGGCGGTTACGGCTGGCGATCAGTATGTCGTCCAAGTAAATGAACACGAAGTCCAGGTCTCGGCCTACCGCGTCCATCAGCCGCTGGAAGGTCTGCGCGGCGTTCTTAAGGCCAAACGGCATCCGAAGGAATTCGAACAGGCCGAATGGGGTGATAATCGCAGTTTTGGGGACGTCATCCGGATGGACCGGGATTTGGTGGTATCCCCTAACGAGGTCCACTTTGGAAAAGATGCGGGCCCCGTGTAAGTTCGCTGCGAAGTCCTGGATGTGAGGGATGGGATAGCGGTCTGGGGTGGTGGCGTCATTCAGCCTGCGGTAGTCGCCGCAGGGCCTCCACCCTCCGGTGGCTTTGGGGACCATGTGCAGGGGGGAGGCCCAGGGGCTGTCTGACCTGCGAACAATCCCCAGCTCCTCCATGTGACGGAACTCTTCCTTTGCCCGGCGGAGCTTGTCTGGAGGTAATCGTCGTGCTCGGGCATGAAGGGGTGGCCCTGCGGTAATGATGTGGTGATGTACCCCGTGTGTGGGCCTAGAATCTGTAAACGAAGGTGCCAAAATCGATGGGAATTCAGCTAGGAGCTTGGCGAAATCGTCGCCAGAAAGGGAAATGGAGTCCAGGCGCGGGGCTGGTGGGCTGATTTCTCCCAGGGGATAGGTCCGGAGAGTGCTAGAGTGGACTAACTGCTTCCCTCGCAGGTCGACTAACAGGTTGTGGGCCCGAAGGAAATCGGCTCCTAGGAGTGGTCGGGCGACGGTGGCAAGGGTAAAGGTCCAGGTAAAACGGCTGCCGCCAAAGTGTAATTGAAGCGTACAGGTGCCGAAAGACCGTATCGTTGTACCGTTGGCGGCATTGAGTAGAGGACCTGGTGGCCTGTCACGAGTGTTGCGGCCTGTCGGGGGCAAAATACTGACCTCCGCTCCAGTATCAACGAGGAAACGCCGTCCAGATTTCTTGTCCTGAACGAAGAGGAGGCTCTGTCGGCGGCCAGCCGCCGTAGCCATCAGCGGCGGCTGGCCCTGGCGTTTCCCTGAAACTTGCAGGGTGGGCGGCATCGACAGGCCTCCGCACCCCACCTCTGATGGTAGAAGCACAGCTGGTCACCCGTGTCGTCGTCTGCGTTCCTGGGGCGTGGCTGCTCGGTTGCTGGGGCCGGGCGAGGCGGGCGTTGGGCTCGCGGCCTGGTGATCTGACTGACGGACGAACCGCTCTCGCGCTTGGCCCTCCACAGGACATCTGCCCGGGCGGCCACCTCACGGGGGTTGCTGAAGTCAGCGTCAGCTAACAACAAGTGGATGTCATCGGGGAGCTGTTCGAGGAAGGCCTGTTCGAACATCAGGCATGGCTTGTGTCCCTCGGCCAATGCCAGCATCTCATTCATTAGGGCGGATGGGGATCTGTCCCCCAGGCCATCCAGATGAAGCAGGTGGGCGGCGCGCTCACGACGGGAGAGGCCGAAGGTCCGGATCAAAAGGTCTTTGAAAGCCGGGTACTTATCTTCCTCCGGAGGCGACTGGATGAAGTCTCCAACCTGGGCGGCTGTCTCCTGGTCCAGAGAGCTAACCACATGGTAGTACTTCGTGGAGTCGGAGGTGATCTGCCGAAGGTGGAATTGCGCTTCGGCCTGGTCAAACCAGACGCTGGGCCGAAGTGTCCAAAAGGTGGGCAGCTTGAGGGCCACTGCGTTGGCTGCTGCGCTGTCGTCCATTTCGCAGGTCCAAAAGCCATTTGGACCATCGGGGTCACCAATGTAGCGGTTGCTACCGCGGAATAAAACAAGACTCTACTCGGAGGATTGCCAAACAGAACTGGTTTATTTTCCCGCCTTGCGCGGGCCCTTTAAGGGAGAATGTTCCCTCCCAAAACAACCGGCAATGACGTAAGTCCTACGTCATCAGGACTTTCCCGCGCGCGGGTTCTCCCCGTCGCTCGGAAAGACGAGGCCCGCCGCCATCTTGGGCCTCGTCGCTCCAACGCCGCGCGACCCGACTGCCGAGCCGGTTTGCCCGACTAGACGGTGAGTCGCCACACTCTGCTTGTAGGCTTAACATTTTTACTTTCCCAACTTGCTGCCCTGACACTCTGGTTCCCACCCCACTGTAACTCCAGTTTAAACCACATCCCCCCCCGAGTAGCACTAGCAAACCTTCCCGCAAGGACAATAGTCTCCCTCCAGTTCAGGTGCAAACCATCCCATTTGTGCAGGTCCCATCTGCCCTGGAAGAGAGTCCAATGATCCAAAAATCTGAAGGCCTCTCTGCTGCACCATCTCCCTCGCTGCATGTTAAACTGCACTATCTTCCTCTTTCTTGCCTCATTAGCACATGGCAGGGGTAGCATTCCTGAGATCACCACGCTGGAGGTCCTGTCTTTTAACTTAGCGCCTAACTCCCCGAACTCACTTTGCAGGACCTCATCACCTTCCTGCCTATGTCATTGGTCTCGATGTGGACCACAACTTCTGGCTGCTCTGCCTCCCACTTAAGAATGCTGTGGACTCAGTCCAAGACGTCTCTGACCCTGGCACCTGGGAGGCAACATACCATTCGGGAGTCTCATTTTCATCCACAGAATCTCCTGTTTGCCTGTCTCGTCCCCTAACCAATGAATCCCTGATCACTACTGCACACCTCTTTCCCCCATTCCCTGAGCCACAATATTAGTTTTGCCAAACTAATTAAACTAGTAATTAAATGTCTAAGTAAACTAATCCCTTCTGCCTACACATATCCCTCCATTCTCTGCACATTCACGTGCCTATCTAAGAACCTCTCAAACACCTCTATCATATCTGCCTCTACCATCACCCCTGGCAGCACATTCCAGGCACCCACCACTCTCTGTGTAAAAAACTTGCCCCTTTGCTCCTTTTCTCCTTTGAACTTTCCCCTTCTCACCTTAAACGCATTCCCTCCAGTATTAGGCATTTCGACCCCGGGAAAAGATACCGGCTGCCCACTCTACCTATGCCTCTCATAATCTGATATACTTCTACCAGGTCTCTCCTTAGCCTCCATCACTCCAGAGAAAACAACCCAACTCCTCATAGCGCATGCCCTCTAATCCAGGCAGCGTCCTGGTGAACCTCTTCCGCACCCACTCCGAAGCCTCCACATCCTTCCTGTAATGGGGTGACCAGAATTGAATGCAATACTCCAGATGCGACCTAACCAGAGTTTTATAAAGCTGCAGCCCCTTTCAGGGAGCTATGGACTTGGACCCCAAGATCCCTCTGTAATACCGTTAAGGGTCCTGCCACTAATACTCCCTTTACAATCGATGTCACACTTGGCCGGATTAAACTCCATCTGCCATTTCTCTGCCCATATCTGCAACTGATCTAATTCCCGCTGTATCTTTTGGCAATTTTCTACACTATCCACAACGCCACCAAATCGTCTGCATTAGTTGTAGAGAGAAACAGGCCCTTCCACCCACCAAGTCTGCACTGACAATCAACCACCCATTTACACTGATCCTGCATTAATCCCATTTTATTCTCCCCACATTCTCGTCAACACCCCCGCAGTTCTACAACTCACCCAAACACTTGGGTCAATTAACTGCCCAGCCCACACATCTTTGGGATGCGGGTGGTTACCGGAGCACCCGGGGGAAACCCAGATGTTAACAGGGAGAACGAGCAAACTCCACACAGACAGCACCGGAAGTCAGGATCGAACCCAGGTCTCCGGCTCTGTGAGGCAGCAACGCTAACCGGTGTGCCACGGTGCCAGCCTGCAATGAGGAGGTGAAGTAAACCTTTATCAGCTGAATGGTAACATGCAAGGAAATCTGTCTTACTATTTTGGAACTTGCCCTGACAAATTTTGTGATTCTTCAAAAACATTTGGAAGCAATATATGGAAGTTTTGTTTAGTGCCGTTTCACTGCCAGAAAAATGGTGCGTGGATTTCTACATCGTGTGGATTGCGTTTGGCATACTGATCAACCTTTCTGGGCTATAAATGAACCAATTAAGTTGAGAGTCCAGGCTCTATTTGAAAATTCCAAAGCTTGTTATTAAATTCCACAATGCTCTTTCCCCCCTCTCCTACCTCATTACATTCCAGCCCTGCATCCCTCCAGGATCGCTAATTCTGGCCTCTTAATCATCCCTTTTTCAATCGCACTTGCTAAGTGCGATGGCATTGCACAGAGCGAGACAGTGAGAACAGCGTGTGTTGACATTCAAGTGGATATTCCTCAGATTTCTTTCTGAAGTTAGTGAAGAATGCAAGGCAATATGTGTAGAGTGCTGTGGGACTATTGGAACGACTGTGGCACTCCAAATATTGATATGGATATCTTAGCAAGCAAAAAGTAATGTTTCTGTGACAGGTGTTGCTTTTAATTGAATCATTGATCAATGTTGAAGTAAATGCAGAAGATGTGTTTATAGAGTAGCACAGCATGGAAACAGGCCCTTCGGCCCAGCTGGTCCATGCGGACCCAGATGCCCCATCCAATCTAGTTCCAATTGCCAGCGTTTAGCCCATAACGTTCTAAATCCACGTACCTGTCCAACTGCCTTTTAAAAGTTGATATTGTACCTGCCTCCGGCAGCTCGTTGCACATACATACGATGCTGTGGGTAAAAAGTTGCCTCTCAATTTCCTATTAAATCTCTCCCCTCTCACCTTAAACCTATGTCTCCAAATTCTTGATTCCTCAATCCTGGGAAAAGACTGAGTGCATTCACCCTATCTATGCCCCTCATGATTTTATGCACCTCTATGAGATCACCTCTCGGTCTCCGACACTCCAAGGAATAAAGACCTAACCTGTCCAACCACTCTCTATAACTCAGTCCCTCAAGTCCTGGCAACATCCTTGTAAATCTTTTTCACATTCTTTAGTGTTTAATAACATCTTTCCTATACCAGGGCTACCAGAATGTTTACATTTTGTCTTTCCAGCTCTAAGTGCTTTCTAGGCAACGTGAGGTAAAAACAGACCAGAGCAGGCACGGTAGAGTAGCGGTTAGCGTAACGCTATTACAGCACCAGCGACCCGGGTTCAATTCCTGCCGCCGTCTGTAAGGAGTTTGTACGTTCTCCCAGTGTCTGCGTGGGTTTCTTCCAGGTGCTCAGGTTTCCTCCCACATTCCAAAGACGTACGGGTTAGGAAGTTGTGGGCGTGCTATGCTGACGCCGGAAGCGCGGCAACACTTGCGGGCTGCCCCCAGAACACGCTACGCAAAAGACACATTTCACTGTGTGTTTCGATGTACACGTGACTAATAAAGATATCTGATCTTATAACATGGTGGGAACACTCGGCAGATCACGCAGCATCTATGGAGGGAGAAACAGAGGTAACGTTTCAGGCCTGAGACCCTTCACGGGGACTGGGGAAGAGTGAAAACAAATTAGTTTTAATTTGCAGAAAGGGCGGGTGAGAGGACAAGGCAAAGACCAGGGCCAGGGTTGCTGTACTGATAAGTCGTTGGTTAAGAAATCTGGTTGATGGGTTAATGAGGATTATTACAGAAGTAGTTAACAAAGAAAGTAAAAAGCAAAAGAAATAGAATCAGATTTACTATCACTGATATGACGTGAAATTTGTCGATTTTTTGCAGCAGTACTGTACAAAGACAGAATACTACTATAAATTACAAAAACAAATAGTGCAAAAGAATGCAACAATGAGGTAGTGTTCATGGGTTCATGGACCGTTCAGAAATCTGATGGCGGAGGGGAAGAAGCTGTTCCTGAATCATTGAGTGTGGGTCTTCAGGCTCCTGTACCTCCTCCCCGATGGTAGTAACGAGAAGAGGGCATGTCCCGGGTGGTGAGGGTCCTCAGTGACGGATGCCGCCTTCTTGAGGCGCCGCCTCTTGAAGATGTCCTCGGTGGTGGGGAGGGTTGTGCCCATGATGGAGCTGGCTGAGTCTACGACCCTCTGCAGCCTCTTGCGATCCTGCGCATTGGAGCCTCCATACCAGGCGGTGATGCAACCAGTCAGAATGCTCTCCACCGTACATCTGTAGAAATCTGTAAGTTCGTTGACACACCAAATCTCTTCAAACTTCTAATGAAGTAGAGCTGCTGGCGTGATTTCTTTGTGATTGCATCGATGTGTTGGGCCCAGGATAGATCCTCTGAGATGTCGACGCCCAGGAACTTGAAGCTGCTCACCCTTTCCACCGCTGACCCCTCAACGAGGACTGGTGTGTGTTCTCCCGACTTCCCCTTCCTGAAGTCCACAATCAATTCCTTGGTCTCACTGACGTAGAGTGTGAGGTTGTTGTTGAGACACCACTCAACCAGACGATCTATCTCACTCCTGTACGCCTCCAAAGCTCTGGGCTATAAACGGGATACAACAACAACAAGCAGACAGCCATGCAATTAACTTGTCAGACAGGCGCTAGCTCTTGGTTGGTGATTGAACCAGGGTCAAGGATGCGACCAACCACAGTTAAAATGGCAGGTTGCGGAATACAAGCCTGTGATCAGTGACTGTTTGGTGGATGGGGATTTGGGCATCAATTACCACGTCACCCTGTTGGCTGTTTAGTGATCTGTTCAATTGTTTGATTAATGAAAAAACTGATTTTCTTGTTCAGTCATTGAATCAAGAAGGAAAGGGACTGTTTACGTTGCCTCGGGTAGGGTTATCTTAATGACAAAGCTTGACTGCTTTTAGCTTCATGTATGGCTTTACCTTGTTTGACAGTCATCTGATTTATACCTCCATTGTTTAATGGAAACATATACAGAGTCTTTCAGTTTAAGACAGTAACAGTTTATTTTAATTCATTCATGCACTTGCAGGATGCGACTTTCCATGACAGGACCGGGAATTGGTGCCCCTCCTTATTGCCCTTGGGAACGTGGACTGCCGCAGTCCTCCTGATGAGACGTTTCTCACAGTGGGCTTCCACTGTGACTTCCAGCAACTAAACCCAGTGATGGTGAAGGCCCAGTGATGACCCAACACAGGATGGTGTGGGAGTGGGAGGTGGTGTTCCCACATGCCCACTGCCCACTGTAGCAGAGGTTGTGGGATTAGATGAAGGTTTGCTAAATTGCTGTGGATGGTACACACCACAGCCTCAGCGAGCGTGAACATGCAGGGAGTGGATGGATGCCAATCAAGCAGCCTGCTTTGTCCTGGTTAGTAAGGAACTTGCACAGATCATTTATTACTGATACAGCCCTGTCCCTCCCAAGAACTTGGTACTTGTTACACGGTAAAGGAAACAGGCAGAAGTATGGAGTACAAAAAAACAGCAAGTTGCCTCCACATTAATTGGTAATTGGTTTATTATTGTCACATGTACTGAGGTACAGTGAAAAACGTTGTTTTGCATGCCGTCCATACAGATCATTTCATTACAACAGTGCATTGAGTTAGTACAAGGGAAAACAATAACAGAATGCAGAATAAAGTGTTACAGTTACAGAGAAAGTGCAGTGCAGGCAGACAATAAGGTGCAAGGCCATAATGAGGTAGGTTGTGAGGTCAAGAGTCCATCTTTAGCCCTCTCCCACCTCGGTCATTCTCTCTTCTCCTCCCCTCCCATCGGGCAGAAGATACAAAAGGTTGATAGCATATACCACCAGGCTCAAGGACAGCTTCTCTCCTGCTGTTATAAGACTCTTGAATGTACCCCTCATACAATAAGAATGAACATAGAACGCTACAGCACAGTACAGGCCCTTCGGCCCACAATGTTGTGCCGACATTTTATCCTGCTCTAAGTATCTAACCCTTCCCTCCCACATAGCCCCCTATTTTTCTATCATTCACGTGTCTATCTAAGAGGATCTTAAATATCCCTAATGTATCTGCCCCCACAACCTCTGCCGGCAGTGCATTCCACACACCTACCACTCTCTGTGTAAAAGACTTACCCCTGACATCCCCCTTATACCTTCCTCCAGTCACCTTAAAATTATGTCCCCTCGTGTTAGCCATTGTCGCCCTGGAAAAAAGTCTGACTATCCACTCGATCTATGCCTCTTATCATCTTGTACACTTTGTGAACTGTTGATCTCTGAACCTACCTCGTTGTGGCCCTTGCACATTATTTTTCAACCTGCACTGCACTTTCTCTGTAACTGTAACACTACATTCTGCATTCTGTTTTCCTTTTTACTACCTCGATGTACTTATGTATTTGTCTCCATGGCACACAGACAAAGCTTTTCACTGTCTTTCCGTACATGTGACAGCAATAAACCAATTACCAATTATACTTCAGAGTATACAAGAACACAAGAAGATAGGAGCAGGAGTAGGCCACTCGGCCCCTCAATCCTGCCCCACCTTACAATATGACCATGGATGATCTACGCTGGCCTCAACTCCTCTTCTGTGCCAGGTGCAGGAGTAAGGGAATGGTATTGCGGACGTCGGACTGCTGAAGTGACAGAATCTGGGATTGTTGTCCTTCAAGCAGAGAAGATAATTTAATAAATCTGATTGTTCATTTTGTGCAGGGAAGTGGGGCTGAGGTAAAAGATCAGCCGTGGTTTTACCCAATGAGAAGGTTGAACGACCTACTTCTGCTTCTGTTTCCTATTTTCTTACACAGTGGTGTTGGTAACCGAGGGACACCAACTTACGATAACATAATTATTCAGCAATGCCATCAATGGGCTGGGGGTGGAGTGGGAAGTAAAAACACACAGTCTGCTGTCCAGCAAATAACGGCAAGTTATTAAAAGATATCAGCTTTATAAAATCATGAGGGGCATAGACAAGGTGCATGGTCACAAGTCTTTTCCCCAGGGTAGGTGAGTCTAAAACTAGATGGCATAGGTTTAAGTTGAGAGGGGAAAGGTTTAATGGGGACCCAAGGGGGATGTTTTTCCACACAGAGAGTGGGGTTGTGTTATGGAATGAACTGCCAGAGAAAGTGGTGGTGGGTACATTTATAAAGTTTAAAAGACATTTGGACAGGCACATGGATAGGAAAGGTTTAGATGGATATGGGCCAAATGCAAGCAAATGGGACTAGCTTAGCTGGGCATCTTGGTCAGCATGGATGAGTTGGGCTCAAGGGCCTATTTCTGTGGTGTATAACTTGACGGCTCAATGAGAAATTGACGGATTTTTGGGCAATGAGGACTCCAAGGGATAAGGAAGTTGACTTTGAGGTAAAAGATTAGCCATGATCTCATTGAAGGGTAGAGAAGGTATGAGGGCTAAACAGTCCATTCCTTCTTCTATTTCTCGTGACCTTGTTTCTATACCACCACCACCACCCGTCCCCTCCACCCCCCAACAACTTCGTAACAGTGACTAAACGTTGAAGATTTTGGTTAGTAACAAACAATCAGCGTGGGGAGAATCAGCAGTAGATATTTTTGAACCTGCCCCGACCCCCGAACTTCTTTTCTCAGCATCACCGAATCACACACTTACAGAACGATTACAACAGGGGAGGAGGCCATTCAGCCCAGAGAGTCCATACTGGCCCCTATGTCAGAGCAATCCCACTCCTCCGTCCACTCCACAAAACGAGCTGTTTCCTCCCTTACAGAGGGGCTGTTAAACGCTACAGTTGAACCTGCCTCCACCTGGACTCTTTCCACAGCCAACTTTCCTTGTTCTTTTGACAGTCGACTTCATTCTACATCCCCTCCTCCAACAGGAAGAGTTTCTCTCCACCTACACCCTTCATGACTTTAAATATGACCTTTGTGTTCTCTTTGACCACGGGTGAGGTCCCAGAGGACCGGCGAGTGGCTAATGTTGTTCTTCTATTTCAGAAAGGAACAAGGGAAAATCCAGGGAACTATAGATTGGTGAGTCTAACGTCAGTTGTAGGGAAATTGTTGGAGAAAATTCTTAGAGATAGGATATACGAGCATCTGGAATCAAATGGCTTGATTAGGGAAACCCAGCATGACTTTGTGTGGGGCAAGTTGTGTCTCACTAACCTGGTTGAGTTTTTTGACAGGGTGACGAGAGAGATTGATGAAGGTAGAGCTGTGGATGTCATCTACATGGACTTCAGTAAGGCATTCGACAAGGACCCACATAATAGGTTGATCAAGCAAGTTCGGACGCATGGGGTCAGTGGAGAATTGGCTGTGTGGATCCAGGACTGGCTTGCCCACAGAAGACAGAGGGTGGTGGTTGAAGAGACTTATTCGGGCTGGAGGCCTGTGTGTAGTGGTGTTCTGCAGGGATCTGTGCTGGGACCTCTGCTGTTTCTGATGTACATAAATGACCTGGAAGAGTATGTTGATGGGTGGGTTAGTAAGTTTGCAGACGATACCAAGATTGGTGGAGTTGTGAATAGTGTAGAAGTCTGGCGATGGATACAGCGTGATATAGATCAGTTGCAGATGTGGGCAGAGAAATGGCAGATGGAGTTTAACCCGGATAAATGTGAGGTGTTGAACCTTGGTGGGACTAATGTCAAGAGGCAGTACACTCTTAAGGGCAAGACCCTTCGCAGTGTTGAAGAACAGAGAGACCTTGGGGTGCAAGTCCATGGCTCATTGAAAGTGTCTACACAGGTAGATAGGGTGGTAAAGAAGGCTTATGGAATGCCTGCTTTCATTAATCAAGGTATTGAGTACAGGAGTCAGGAAGTTATGATGCATCTCTATAGAACTCTGGTTAGGCCACATTTAGAGTATTGTGTGCATTTCTGGTCACCTCACTATACAGGAAGATTGTCAAGGCTTTAGAGAGGGTGCAGAGGAGGTTTACTAGGATGCTGCCTGGATTAGAAGGCATGTGCTATCAGGAGAGACTGGACAAACTTGGGCTCTTTCCTCTGGAGCAGTGGAGGCTGTGGGGTGATCTGTTGGAAGTGTATGAAATTATGAGGGACATAGGGTGGACAAGCAATATCTTTTTCTCATTATTAAGTGATCCAATACCAGAGGGCATGCATTTAAGGTGAGAGGGGGTAGGTTCAGAACAGACATGAGGGGTACGTTTTTTTACTGAGAGAGTGGTGGATGCCTGGAATGCGTTGCCTGATAGGGTGGTGGTGGCAAATTCATTGGGGGCTTTGAAGAGGGGCTTGGATGGGCACATGGATGAGAGGAAAATAGGGGGGATATGGGCATTCTGTAGGTAGGAGGGATTAGCTACGTCGGCACAACATTGTGGGCTGAAGGGCCTGTTCCGTGCTGTACTGTTCTATGTTCTTGTCACAATGTCACACAAAGGGCAAAATCACAGAGAACCCAGATGCGGAACACCAGTACGAGACTGGCTTCCTCAGAACCAAACACAGATGGTGACCAGAAGAAAAGAACAATAGTAGCAGTGATATACAGGCCCCCGAACAGCAGTCAGCAAGTGGACGATAAGTTGCAGTTTGAGATAGAAAAAGCATGCCAGAGTGACAATGTGAAGATAATTATGGGGGATTTTAACATGAAGGTGGACTGGGAAATGCAGCAAGGCGGTAGTACTCAGGAGAAGGAGTTTGTGGAATGTCTAAGGGACGTTTTTCTAGAGCAACTTGTTGAAGAGCCCACCAGGGGATCGGCTGTTTTGGATTGGGTGCTGTGTAATGAACCGGAGGTGATTAGGGAACTAAAGGTAAAGGAACCACTGGGAGGCAGTGATCACAATACGATTGAGTTCAGTTTCAAGTTTGAGAAGGAGAAGCTGATAACTGGTGTATCGATATTTCAGTGGAACAAAGGAAATTACGAGGGTATGAGAGAGGAGTTGGCCCTAATTGATTGGAAGAGTAAGCTGGCTGGGGGGACGGCAGAGCAGAAATGGAAGGAATTTCTACAGGAAATAAGGAAATTGCAGGATAGATATATTCCAAGAAAAAAGAAGGTTCTGAATGGAAAAAAGGCACAAATGTGGATAACGAGAGAGGTGAAGGCTAAAGTAAAAGCAAAAGGGGCGGCGTACAAAGAAGCAAAAATTAGTGGGAAAACAGAAGACTGGGAAGCTTTTAAAACCCTGCAGAGAGAATCTAAGAAGGTCATTAGGAAGGAAAAGATGAATTATGAAAGGAAGTTGGCGGATAACATTCGAAAGGATACTAAGAGTTTTTTTTAATACATAAGGTGTAAAAGAGAGACACAGGTTGATATAGGACCAATTGATAACGGTGCAGGAGCTATTATAATGGACGATAGAGAGATGGCAGAGGAATTGAATGAATATTTTGCATCGGTCTTCACCGTGGAGAACATCAGCAATGTGCCGGTTAGTCAGGAGTCTCACGAAATGGAATTGAGTTCAGTTAAGATTACTAGGGAGAAGGTGCTAGGAAAACTAAATGGGCTAAAGACTGATAAGTCTCCCGGACCGGATGAGGTGCATCCCTGGGTTCTGAAGGAGGTGGCTTTAGAGATAGAGGAGGCATTGGCGATAATTTTCCAGAAATCGATAGATTCCGGCATGGTTCCAGAGGACTGGAGCGTCGCAAATGTAGTTCCGTTGTATAAGAAAGGTGAGAGGCAGCATAAAGGAAATTATAGACCTATTAGTCTGACGTCAATGGTGGGAAAGTTATTGGAATCTATCCTCAAAGACAGGGTTACAGAATACCTAGAGGCGCAGGGCAGGATAGGTCCTAGCCAACATGGTTTTGTGAAGGGAAGATCCTGCCTGACCAACCTATTGGAGTTTTTTGAAGAAATCACAGGTAAGGTGGATAAGGGAGAGGCGGTAGGTGTTGTGTATTTAGACTTTCAAAAGGCCTTTGATAAGGTGCCTCACAAGAGACTGATTAATAAGATGAGAGGTCATGGAATTACGGGTAGGATAACAGAATGGGTGGAGCATTGGCTGGTTGACAGGAAGCAAAGAGTGGAAATAAAAGGATCTCGTTCTGGTTGGTTACCGGTTACTAGTGGTGTGCCACAGGGGTCGGTGTTGGGACAGCTCCTTTTTATCTTGTACATTAACGATTTGGATGATGGAATAAATGGTTTCGTGGCTAAGTTTGCGGATGACACCAAGATAGGGGGAGGAGTAGGGAGTATTGAAAAGATAGGAAGGTTTCAGAGGGACCTAGACAGTTTAGGAGAATGGGCAAGGAAATGGCAGATGAGATTCAATGTAGGGAAATGTGCAGTTGTACACTTTGGAAGCAGAAATAAGCAGGCAGATTATTATCTAGGAGAGAAAATCCAAAGCACGGGAGTACAAAGGGACTTGGGGGCACTCGTGCAGGATACCTCAAAGGTTAACCACCAGGTCGGATCGGTGGTAAAGAAAGCGAATGCTATGTTGGCATTCATTTCGAGAGGTATAGTGTATAAAAGTAAGGAAGTGTTGATGAGGCTCTACAGGGCACTAGTGAGGCCTCATTTGGAATATTGTGCACAATTTTGGGCCCCACATCTGAGGAAGGATGTGTTGACGTTGGAGAGGGTTCAGAGGAGATTTACGAGGATGATTCCAGGAATGAAAGGGCTTACGTATGAAGAGCGTTTGTCGGCTCTTGGACTGTACTCACTGGAGTACAGAAGAATGAGAGGGGACCTCATAGCGACATTTAAAATATTGATAGGAAAGGACAGAGTAAATGTGGCTAGGCTGTTTCCCTTGGTGGGTGAGTCCAGGACCAGAGGGCACAATCTTAGAATTAGAGGGTACAGTTTCAAAACAGAGATGAGGAAAAATTTCTTTAGCCAGAGGGTGGTGAATTTGTGGAACTCCTTGCCACGTACAGCAGTGGAGGCCAGATCAGTGGGGGCGTTCAAGGAGGAGATAGATAGATACCTAAATAGTTAGGATGTCAAGGGATATGGGGATAAGGCTGGAAATTGGGATTAGAATAGTTTTTTCTTCTTTTTTTCTTCCCCCATTCCCCATTTCTATTTCCCTTTCCTTGGAGCAGACTCAATGGGCCAAATGGCCTGCTTCTGCTCCCTTGTCTTGTGATCCCAGGGCTCAAAAACAGGGTTTTCAGGGAGAAACAGCAAAACCAGGACTGCTCAAGAATTGCCAGCTCTAAGCAGCCAGGAGACAGCATATACCCTGAGGTAGGCCGATACTCTGGCAACCAGTGCTAGTGGAACCAGAGTTGTAATACTAGTCTCCTGATGGAACTCAGGTGTGTGTTATTATGCAATTAGTGGTGCATGGAAATCATGTGCCGCACGGCAAGGCATCATCAATGGGGCCGAATTGAGGACCAGCACTCGGAACCGTGACAGTTCTATGTTTTTAACTTCATTCTATGTCCCCTCCTCCAACTGGAAGAGTTTCTCTCTGCCTACACCCTTCATGATTTTAAATATGAGCGGACTTCATGTTTCTAACCCGCTTTCCCTCACTGGTACCCTTACGTTTTAATGGGAGTAGGAGCTGAACAAGGGCAGGAGAGGGGCCAGAGGAGGTTCACCAGGACAGATGGAGCAGTTTCATTATGAGGAGAGACTGGAAAGGCTGGGTCTGTTCTCCCTGCTGTGGAGCAGATCAAGAGGGGACATGAATGAGGTACATAAATTTATGAGGGGTATAGATAGGTCATTGGTAATTGGTTTATTATTGTCACATGCACTGAGGTCAGGTACAGTGAAAAGTTTTGTTTGCATGTCATCCAGACAGATCATTCCGTACATAAGTACATTGAGGTAGAACAAAGGGAAAACAATAACAGAATGCAGAATAAAGTGTTACAGTTACAGAGAAAGTACTGTGCAGGCAGACAATAAGGTGCAAGGGCCATGATAAGTAGACTGAGAGATCAAGAGTTCATCTTTATCATACAAGAGGTCCATTCAATAGTCTTATAACAGCGGGATAGAAGCTGTCCTTGATCCTGGTGGTACGTGCTTTCAAGTTTTTGTACCTTCTGCCTGATGGGAGGGGGGAGAAGAGAGAATGTCCGGGGTCCTTGATTATGTCGGCTGCTTTCCCGAGGCAGCGGGAAGTGTGGACGTAGTCAGTGGAGGGTTGGCCGGTTTCCCTGATAAACTGGACTGTGTTCACAACTCTCTGTAATTTCTTGTTAGACTGCAGGAAACTTTCCCCATGTCAGAGGTAGATAAAACTAGAGGACACAGGTTTAGAGTAAGGGGAAGAGATTTGGAGGGAATCTGAGGGGGACCTTTTTCATCCAGAGAGTGGTGAGTACCTGGAATGCACTGCCTGAGAGAATGGTTGAAGCTGTGTCGCTGACAGGATTAACTAAAGACCAGAGAGAGCTAAATCTCTTCTGCCTGCACATGATCGACATCCCTCCATTCTCTGCATATTCATGTGTCTATCTAAAAACCTCATAAACACCACTATCATATCTGCTTCCACCACCACCCCTGGCAGCCTGTTCCAGGCACCCACCACTCTCTGTGTGAAAAAACTTGCCCCGCACATCCCTTTTAAACTTTCCCCGCTCTCACCTTAAATGCACGTACTCTAGTATTTGACATTTCCACCCTGGGAAATAGATTCTGACTGTCTGCCCTATCTATGCCTTTCATAAACTTCTATCAGGTCTCCCCTCAGCCTCCGATGCTCCAGAGAAAACAACTCAAGTTTGTCCAACCCCTCCTTATAGCTCATGCCCTCTAATCCAGGCAGCATCCTGGTGAACCTCTTCTGCACCCTCTCCAAAGCCTCCACATCCTTCCTGTAATGGAGTGACCAGAACTGCACACAGTACTCCAAGTGCAGCCTAACAAAAGTTTTATACAGCTGCAACATGACTTCCTGACTCTTATACTCAATACTCTGACCAATGAAGGCAAGAATGTCATACACCCTCTTTACCACCCTATCTACATGTGTAGCCAATTTCAGGGAAGTATGGTCTTGAACCCCAAGATCCCTCTATACATCAATGTTGCATAGGGACCTGCCATTAACTGTATACTTACATTTAACATCCCAAAGTTCAACACCTCACACTTGCCCGGGTTAAACTCCATCTCCCATTTTTATCGATTGCTGGATTCTGCCCTTCGTCTTTGCCCACCACCCTGCCTGTCCGTTAATGATGGAGCTGTTGGAGTGATTGTCTGTCTCATGGGGGGGACGAGAACAGGATCCTGCCCTTCCCGTCTGCTGTAAGCAACAGAGGCTCCCAGTTTGGGATGAGAGAACCTTCAGGCCTTGGAGAATAGCATCTTCAGCCCTTAAGGGATGCCCTCAACTGGTGTCAGGGCCTGGTCCAAACAGACATTCAGCCAATGAATGAATCAGCCAACATTGCCCTTGAGATGGAACTGCTGCCATTGAGTTCTGACTAGTTCCCTGTGAATAGCTCCTTCAAGCGACCTTTTGGTTACATAAATAAATCAAGTCTTAGCAACAGCCACTTATAAACTGTCCTTTCACACCACTTGCAAACTTCCTGTCCGCTCCGTCCCCTCGCGTGCCATTTGCAGGACGTTGAAAGAGGTTACTCAGGGATCCCTCTCCGTTTCACAGAAGATGGCTGTTTAGGCCAGATTAGCCACAAGCTAGAATACAAATAAGGGTTTCCCCTTTAGCTTTTTTTTCAGCTTCAGTCACGAGCTGGCAGCTTAACAGGTTAAGCATTTGACAAGCTGTATGGGTGCCAGAATGTGCCTTTTAAAGAGCCTCCCCAGCAGTGTGTGTGGGAAGTCTACAGCAGACTTGAGTTTTTGGCCGCCCTTCCAAACAACTAACATAAATCTCTGAAAGTGGAGGCACTGAAGCAAAACTTGCTTCCTCCTGATTATTCCACTCAGTTCCTGAAGGTTCTGGGTGAATCAGCCACCACATTAACCACAGCAGCCTCAGTCCGTACCTCAAGGCAAAGGGAAGTAGTGGCTGGCCACTTGCCACATATTCCATTGTAACTGTTGCCATAGAGTTATACATCACAGAAACAGCCCCTTCGGACCATCATGTCCATGCTGACCATTAACTACATCTAAATGCCCACGGTCATAAGACTTACTCGATGAGATGGACTCTTGATCTCACAATCTACCTTGTTAGACCTTGCACCTTATTGTCTACCTACAATGCACCTCCCTGTAGCTGTGACACTTTACTCTGTATTCTGTTATTGTTTTTACCCTGTACTACCTCAATGCATTGAACATAGAACACTACAGCACGGTACAGGCCCTTCGGCCCACAATGTTGTGCCGACATTTTATCCTGCTCTAAGATCTATCTCACGTAGCCCCTTATTTTTCTATCATTCATGTGTCTATCTAAGAGCCTCTTAAATGTCCCTAATGCATCTGCCCCACAACCTCTGCCGGCAGTGTGTTCCACGCACCCACCACTCTCTGTGTAAAAAACTTACCCCTGACATCCCCCTTATACCCTCCTCCAATCACCTTAAAAGTATGTCCCCTCGTGTTAGCCATTGTCGCCCTGGGGAAAAGTGTGTAATGAAGTGTGTAATGCACTGTGTAATGAATTGACCTGTACGATCGGTGTGGAAGACAAGTTTTTTACTGTACCTCGGTACAAGTGACAATAATAAACCAATACCAATACCAATACCAATACCATTGTATTACAGTCCTGGTCACCGTATTACAGGAAGGATGTGATAGAATCATACAGCACAGAAACAGGTCCTTCGGCCCAAATTGTCCACGCCGACCAAGATGCCCATCCAAGCTACACCCACTTGCCTGCGTTTGGCCAATTTCCTTCTAAACCTTTCCTATCCATGTACCTGTCCAAGCGTCTTTTAAATGTTGTTGATGTACCTGCCTCAACCACTTCTTCTGGCACCTCGTTCCATATACACACCACCCTCTGCATGAAGAAGTTGCCCCTCAGGCCTCTTTTAAATCTTTCCCCTCTCACCTGAAACCCATGCCCTCTAGGTTTTGTGGAGGCTTTGGAGAGAGTGTAGAAGAGGTTCACCAGGATGTTGCTTGGATTGGAGAGTATTAGTTATAAGGAGAGGTTGGACAAACAGATTGTTTTCTCTGGAGCGTCGGAGGTTGAGGGGAGACCTGATGGTATATAAGATTATGAGAGACATAGATAGGGTAGACAGACAGAGTCTTTTTCCCAGGGTAAAAATGTCAAATAGAGAACATAGATTTAGGGTGAGAGGAGGAAAGTTTAAAGGAGGTTGTCGAGGCGGGTTTTTTACACAGAGAACGGTAGGTGCCTGGAATGAGCTGCTGGGGTAGTGGTTGAAGTAGATGCAACATTTAAGGGGTATTTAGATAGACACATGAACAGGCAGGGAATGGAGGGATAGAGACCATGTGCAGGCAGATGGAATTAGTCAAGATTAACATTGTGGTCAGCACAGACATGGTGGGCCAAAGGGCCTGTTCCTATGCTGTACTGTTCTATGTTCTGTGTACACTCCTTGGCAATTCAAGTGCTTGTCTTTATACTTCTTAAATGGAACCATAGAACCGTAGAACACCACTGCACAGAAAACAGGCCATTCGGCCCTTCTAGTCTGTGCTGAAACTTTATTCTGCTAGTCCCATAGACCTGCACCCAGTCCATAACCCTCCAGACCTCTCTCATCCATGTACCTATCCAATTTATTCTTAAAACTTAAGAGTGAGCCCACATTTACCACGTCAGATGGCAGCTCGTTCCACGCACCCACCACTCTCTATGTAAAAAACTTACCCCTGACATCCCCCTTATACCTTCCTCCAATCACCTTAAAATTATGCCCCCTCGTGTTAGCCATTGTCGCCCTGGGAAAGCAACCTGCTGTTTTGACTTTAAGGTGACATCCACTTGTTCTGTCTGTACACGTCCACCAGAGAAGATTTAACTCTCCATCAGCCCCACAAAAATCTAATTTAAACCATCTTATCCCTCGCCTTAAAGGAGATACAAGTCTACTCCAATATAGAGCATCCATTATAACTCAACCCTATTAGCCACAGTATCACTGGGGTTCATTGGGTAATGATCGGACATGGGTGCATTTTTCCTCCGCTCTACACCATCCTGTCGCACACACTCATGACCTCGTGAATCCCTCAGCATCAGCTGAAGGCAGGGAACAGCACCTAGATTGAAGGAGACTAAGGGAGAACCTTACAGAGGTTTATAAAATCATGAGGGGCATAGACAGGGTAGATAGTCACACTCCTTTTCCAAGGGTTGTGGAATCTAAAATTAGCGGGCAGAGGTTTAAGGTGAGAGGGGAAAAATTTAAAGGGGGCCTGAGGGACAAATTTTAATCTTTTTCCCATTATTGAGTGATCCAATACCAGAGGGCATGTACTTAAGGTGAGGGGGGGTAGGTTCAGAACAGACGTCAGGGGTACATTTTTTACTCAGAGAGTGGTGGATGCCTGGAATGCGTTGCCCGACAGGGTGGTGGAGGCAAGCTCATTGATGAGATAAGATAAGATTTCTTTATTAGTCACATGTACATTGAAACACACAGTGAAATACATCTTTTGCGTAGAGCGCTTGGGGGCAGCCCGCATGTGTCACCACGCTTCCGGCGCCAACATAGCACGCCCACAACTTCCTAACCCGTACGTCTTTGGAATGTGGGAGGAAACCAGAGCACCCGGAGGAAACCCACGCAGACACAGGGAGAACTTACAAGCTCCTACAGACAGCGGCGGAAATTGAACCCGGGTCACTGGCACTGTAAAGCGTTATGCTATGGGCCTTGGATGGGCACATGAATAAGAGGAAAACAGAGTGAAATGGGAAATCTAGAGGGAGAAGTGATTAGCTTTGTTACCACAACATTGTGGGCCGGAGGCCCTAGTCTGTGCTGAACTGTTCTATGTTCTATGTTGACACAGGTGGTGGTGGGTATATGGAATAAACTGTCTGAGGAAGTGGTTGAGGTGGGTACAATTACAATGTTTAAAAGACATTTGGACAGGTACATGGATAGGAAAGGTTTAGAGGGATATGGACCAATTGCAGACAAGTGGGACTAGCTTAGATGGACACCTTGGTCAGCATGGATGAGTTGAGCTGAAGGGCCTGCATCCCTGTAGTATAATTCTGTGGCATAGTGACCTCATAGCACCAGGCTTGGCTAAAATGAGGAGAAGCTACATCACGGGATTGTACGTATGCTCAACGTAGGAAGCAACATACAATAGGTTGAGCTATGAGTCCACAAGGAGGAGAGTCCATGAGAGTCCTCAAATTCAACAACAGCAAGGGGCTGGGCAGCACACCGTCCAGTCCGTGAAGCTGCTGACTTCCAGCTCTAGTAACTCACGTTCGATCCTGGTCTCAGTGCTGTCTGTGTGGAGTTCGCACATGACCAGGATCTCCTCTTTCTTCCCACATCCCAAAGGTGTGCCGACGCGTGGGGGAATCTCGGGGAGTACTTGGAAATATGAGGATTGGTGTAAGTGGGTGCTTGATAGTCAGAGTGAATGATGGGCTGAAGGGCCTGTTTCCGTGCTTTAGGAATCGATATCTGTCCCCTGTGATGGTAATTGGTAATTGGTTTGTTATTGTCACACGTACCGAGATACAGCGAAAAACTTTGTTTGCGTGCACACATACATGAGGTGGTACAAAAGGAAAACAATAACAGAATGCAGAATAAAGTGTTGCAGTTACAGAGAAAGTGCAGTGCAGGCAGACAATAAGGTGCAAGGGCCAAGACAAGGGATCAATCCTGACCGGTTGCATCATGGTCTGGGACGGCAATTCGAATGCGCAGGAACGTAAGAAGCTGCAGAGAGCAGTGGACTCTGCCCAATACATCACGGGCACATCCCTCCCCACCATCGGGAGTATCTACAGGAGGCGCCGCCTCAAGAAGGCAACATCCATCATCAAAGATCCCCACCATCCGGGGATCTTCTCGCAGCTACCATCGGGCAGGAGGTACAGAAGACTGAAGTCCCACACCACCAGGTTCAAGAACAGCTACTTCCCTTCAACCTTTTGGTTCTTGAACCAACCTGCACAACCCTAATCACTACCTTAGTATAGCAACACTGTGACCACTTTGATCACTTTGCACTAAAATGGACTTTGTTTTTTTTTTGTTCTAATTTTATTCTTTCTTGTAAAAACTTTGTACAATTTATGTTTATGTTTTTCTTGTGAATGCTGCTTCCATGATGCTATGTGCCTGTGATGCTGCTGCAAGTAAGTTTTTATTGCACCTGTGCATATGACTCGACTTTGACTTTGGTCTTTAACCTATGGAAGGTCTATTCAGGAGTCTGATAACAGCGAGATAGAAGTTGTCCTTGAGCCTGATGGTCTGTGTTCTCAAGATTTCACATGACGGTGAATTATTTACAATCTTCTTCAGCCTGAAGAGCTGAGTGAATAATTCCTCCCAGCCTAATCATGAGGCCCCAGCACCATAGAAACCAGTCTTCAGCCAATTGGATTCATTCCAGCACCAAGATGCCCCCAGTATCAGATAATGATCGGACACCTTGGTACAGACAGAATGGTCCACCTTGAATTACATGTGACCTCTGTTAGGACATCTGTATCCCAGTAAGTGTTACTGCCTCAGGAGAGATAGGGAGATGATCTAAAGAGGAGGTGACCCTTGCTGAGGTCAAGGTCAACCAGATGAAATGATGGTGCTCAAAATATGGAGCATAGAATATAGAACAGTACAGCACAGGAACAGGCCCTTCGGCCCATGATGTTGTGCTAAAGTAATTAAGCTAATGACACCTAATCCCTTCTGCCTGCTCATGGTCCATATCCCTCCATTCTCTGTACGTCCATGTGCCTATCTAAGACCATCTTAAATATCTCTATCATATCTGCCTCCACCACCACCTCTGGCAGTGCATTCCAGGCACCCACCACTCAGTGTGACAAGACTTGTCCCGCACATCCGCTTTGAAGTTTCGAGAAGAACTAGAGAAACAAAGGACTGCTGATACTGGAACCTAGATGAAAAAATAACAAGATGCTGGAGGAACTCAGCAGGTCAGGCAGCATCCATGGAGAAAAGCAGACGGTCGATGTTTCAGGTCCCAAAATGTTGACCGTTTGCTTTTCTCCACGGATGCTGCCTGACCTGCTGAGTTCCTCCAGCATCTTGCCGTTTTTTCATTCCTTTGAATTTTCCCCCTCTCACTGCCTGCTCTGTCCATGCCTCTCATAATCTTATAAACCCTGATCAGGTCTCCCCTCAGCCTCTGCCGCTCCAGAGAAAACAACCCAAGTTTGCTCAAACTCTCCTTATAAAATATGCCCTCTAATCCAAGCAGCATCCTGGTAAACCTCTTCTGCACCTTCTCCAAAGCCTCCACATCCTGTAATGGAGAGACCAGAACTGAATGCAATACCGCAGATGCTGCCTAACCAGAGTTTTCTAAAACTGCGGCATAACTTCCTGACTCTGAACTCAGTGCCTTGACGAATAAAAAGCAAGCGTGCCGTACGCCTTCTTTACCGCCCTATCGACTTGTGCGGCCATTTTCAGGGAGCTCACTTGTGTGGCCACAGGTAGGAAGACACTTCAAAGTGTCTGCTCAATGTGACTCAGTGCACTGAGTCACAGAACTTCACAGCAGAGCAAGAGGTCTTTTGCCCCATTGTGTCTATTCTGGCCCACTGAGGAGACCACTGAGTCCATTCTGATCTTTACAAAACCATTTACATTAATCCCGCACTAATCCCATTTTATTCTCCCCACGTTCCCATCAACTCCCCCCAGACTCTCCCACTCACCTACACACTTGGGGCAATTTAAAGCAGCCAATTAACCTACCAACCTGCACGTCTTTGGGATGAACATAGAACATAGAACAGTACAGCACAGGAACAGGCCCTTCGGCCCACCATGTCTGTGCCAATCTAATTAAACTAGTAATTAAACTCCTAGCTAAACTAATCCCTCCCGCCTACACATCCCTCTATTCTCTGCACACACAAGAGCCTCTTAAGTGTCTCGATTGTATCTGCCTCCACCGCCACCCCTGGCAGCGCATTCCAGGCACTCACGGCTCTCTGTGTAAAAAAAACTTGCCCCGCACATCTCCTTTGAACTTACCCCCTCTCACCTTAAATGCATGTCCTGTAGTATTAGACATTTCGACCCTGGGATAAAGATACCAGCCGTCTACTCTATGTATGCCCCCTGTAATCTTATAAACTTCTATCAGGTCTCCCCTCAGCCTCCAATGCTCCAGTGAAAACAACCTCCAACCTCTCCTCATAGCACATGCCCTCTAATCCAGGGATGTGGGAGGAAACCGGAACACCCAAGGGAAACCCACAGGGTCACAGGGGGAACGTGCAAACCCCATACAGACAGCACCCAAGGTCAGGATTGAACCCGGTCACTAGTATTATAAGGCAGCAGCACCACCTGCAGTGACACTGTACCACCTATGAAAGATATTTTCCAATTTATTGTACATACTGCTCTTTCCTCACATCAACAGAAACTTTTTTTTTCTATTTAGGAGTATCTCAAATTGAACACTCCAACAGATCTCTCTCCCTGCATCTACAGATAATTTATTCTGAAATTCTGAATGCAGCTCTATAAAACTCTGGTTCGACCACACTTGGAGTACTGTGTCCAGTTCTGGTCGCCTCATTATAGGAAGGATGTGGAAGCGTTGGAAAGGGTGCAGAGGAGATTTACCAGGATGCTGCCTGGTTTAGAGAGTATGCATTATGAGGAGAGACTAAGGGAGCTAGGGCTTTACTCTTTGGAGGGAAGGAGGATGAGAGGAGACATGATAGAGGTGTACAAAATATTAAGAGGAAGAGATAGAGTGGACAGCCAGCGCCTCTTTCCCAGGGCACCAATGCTCAATACAAGAGGACGTGGCTTTAAGGTAATGGGTGGGAAGTTCAAGGGAGATATCAGAGGAAGGTTTTTTACCCAGAGAGTGGTTGGGGCAGGGAATGCGCTGCCTGGGGTGGTGGTGGTGGAGGCACGTACATTGGTCAAATTCAAGAGATTACTAGATAAGCATATGGAGGAATTTAAAATAGAGGAGTATGTGGGAGGAAGGGGTTAGATAGTTTTAGGCGAGGTTTAAAGGTCGGCACAACATTGTGGGCCGAAGGGCCTGTATTGTGCTGTACTGTTCTGTTTTATGTTCTAATTGTCCTGGAGAGGATACAGAAAAGATTCACTTAGATATTGCCTGGGATGGAGCACTTCTGTTATGAGAGACCGGAAAGGCTCGGTTTGTTTTCCTTAGAGCTGAGGTGACTGAGGAGGATCTGACAGAGGTGTACAAAGTTATGAGGGGCATAGATAGTAGGAAGATAGATAGTATCTACCGAGGAAGGATAGTAGTAGCTAGATCGTAGGAAACTTTTTCCCCTTAGCAGAGGTATCTAAAACTAGAGGGCATAAGTTTAGGGTAAGGGGTTGAGGGTTTAGAGGGGATCTGAGGAAGAATTTGTTCACCCAGAGGGAGGTTGGAATCTGGAACGCACTGCCTGAGGGGGTGGTGGAGGCAGAGACTCTCACAACATTTAAAACATATCTGGATGAACACCAAAGCCTACAAGACTGCAGAACAGCTCTAGACGACTTGGTCAGCAGAGATGAATTTGGTTGAACGGCCTGCTTTCATGCTGCATGACTCTGAATGCAGCTCTATAAAACTCTGGTTAGACCACACCTAGAGTACTGTGTCCAGTTCTGGTCGCCTTGTTATAGGAAGGATGTGGATGCGTTGGAAAGGGTGAAGAGGAGATTTACCAGGATGCTGCCTGGTTTAGAGAGTATGCATTATGAGGAGAGGCTAAGAGAGCTCGGGCTTTACTCTTTGGAGGGAAGGAGGATGAGAGGAGACATGATAGAGGTGTACAAAATATTAAGAGGAACAGATAGAGTGGACAGCCTGTGTCCAAGAACTGGACACAGTACTCTAAGTGTGGTCTAACCAGAGTTTTATAGAGCTGCATTCAGAGTCATGCAGTATGAAAACAGGCCGTTCAACCAAATTCATCTCTGCTGACCAAGTCGTCTACCTGAGCTGGTCCCATTTGCCTGCATTTGGCCCATATCCCTCTGAACCCTTCCTATCCATGGACCTGTCCAAGTGTCTTTTAAACTTTGTAATTGTCCCTGCCTCAACCACTTCCTCTGGCAGTTCGTTCCATATACCCTCCACCCTCGGTATGAAAAAGTTGCCCCTCAGGCCCTCCCTTTTAAATCTTTCCCCTCTCATTTTGAACCTACGCCCTCTAGTTTTAGACTCCACCACCCTGGGGAAAACACTGTGACAATCCACCTTATCTACACCCCTCATGATTTCATAAACCTCTATAAGGTCACCCCTCAGCCTCCTCTGCTCCCAAGGAGAAAAAGTCCCAGCCTATCCAGCCTCTCCTGGTAAATGGGCTTGGTATAGGTAGGTACTTGATGGGCCGAAGGGCATGCTTCTGTGCTGAATGACTCCGTGATCCACCTCATTCAGAAACTGCCCGATCCTTTTCCATTCAACCCATGTCCTCCAGCTATCAACCCTCCAGCCACTGCAGACTAGTTCTCGCTCGGTACACTGGCAAACCCCTCATAATTCTGAATTGCAATAAAAATGATTGCTAAAATATGTCAATTTTCACCCTGCGTTAATCTTTCCATGTTAGACAGAAGATCAAGAAGTGCATCTTTATTATCCTGTGGAGTAAAAGAAGAGCTTTGAAGCCTCTCATGTTGGTAATCTTTGCAAGCAGAAATGGACTTCTTGGATTCAGCTTTGTTTCTTTTAATACTTCATGATATTAATCCTAAAGTCATTACAAAGCAGCTGGCTCTCTTGATGACAGGATTGTAGATGGGAAGAGTTGTGATCTTGTAAACTTGGTGTACATTCCATGTATTTTGAAGACGGAACAGTAATCTAAGCAAAATATTTTGAAGTATTAAAAGAATCTGAAAGAATTAGATACAGAGAAACTGGAGGCACAAGAGATGGCAATACTGGAATCTGGAGTAAGAGGTGGGACGTGCGGTGTTGGGGCACTGTCAGGTTGGCGGCTGTGGAGGGGAGATCTCCTGATCTGACGGTGCGGACAACAGCCGGCCTGGTGCTTGTTGGCGGGATCACGGTCCAATGACCCGAAACATCAACAATTCCTTTCCCTCCCACAGGTACTGCTCGATCTGCTGAGTTCCTCCAGCAGATTGTTTTACTTTGTGCCAGAGGACCTATTTCTTTGACAGATTAATCAAAAACAAGGACATAAAATCTCAAAATAAAATTTGGGAACTTCAAAAAGAAAGGGATGTTTATTTAAGACAGACAAGAGGTGAAATTTTTCACCAAGGATTGTGATTCTTTGAAACTCTCTTCCTCAGAGGATGGTGGAAGAAAAGTATTTGAATATTTTTAAGGCAGAGGAAGTAGATAATTAAAGTACCTACCTTAAAAATAAATATGCTGGAAACAGGCAGCAGAGTGGAAAGAGAAACAGAGTGAATGTTTCAGGTCAAAGGGTTCAACATTAATTCTGGTTCACTTCCCACGGGTGCTGCCTGACCAGCTGAGTGTTTCCACAACTTCCTGCTTTTACTTCAGATTTCCAGTGACCACATTTTTATTGATTTTCATAAGCAGTGGAGTGAAAGGTCACTGTGGATGGGTAGGAGTGTAGAGTTGAGGTTATAACTGCATCAACTGTGTTCTTGTTAAATAGTTGAGCAGGTCTATGGGACCAGGCAGACTACTCATGGGGACAGTGTACAGCCAAGGACACAGGGCTGGGGGTCAGTGTACAGTGACAGACACAGGGCTGGGGGACAGTGTACAGCAACAGACACAGGACTGGGGGATGGTGTAGGACAACACAGGACTGGGCGATGGTATTAGGCAACAGACACAGGACTGGGAGACAGGGTAGGACAGACACAGGACTGGGTGACAGTGTAGGGCAACAGATACAGGACTGGGGGACGGTGTAGGCTAATGGACATGGTGTTGGGGGAAAGTGTAGAGCATCACATATAGGGCTGGGGGCAGTCTGGGGCGACGGACACAGGGCAGGCAACAAATGTAGGGAGACAGAGGTAAGGCTAAGCCAGTGCACGGTAATGGGCAGAGGGTAGGGAGATCAAGGACCCAGGAATGGGAACCAATGGGAGGTTACAGCGACAAGACCGGGAGTCTGTCCAGAGGCAGAGCAGAGTTACAGACACAGGTTCTGGAGGTGTGTGGGCTAACAGGCAAAGAACTGGCAGCCATTCGCCTGCAGAGAACACAGAAATGGTGGGCAAATCAATTGAGCTCTTGTCTAGAGACGTGGTGTTTTGATGAAACCTTCCAAAAAATATCTCTCCATTACTCTTCTAAAACATCTAAACCATCTGACTGCTCATCGGATGACCAGAAATATCCTTCAACTAAATATTGGGAAAACTGAAGCCACTGTATTTTGTTCCCTGCACACATTTCCAAATCAGAATTCAAGCTGATTAGTCTGCTGAAGGCTTTTATGCTTTGGAAAATGTCACTGGGTTTATGTACATCACTAAGAATGAACAGAATTTCCAAAAGCTGATCTCCAAATATGCTTTTATTTCAGGATGCTCTGCCTCCTTATACTAACATACAGAGTTAACAGGCAGCTAAACACCTCTGCACCATCAGGACTGGGTCACACACTTCTCGCTGCCTTGGTGAAGCAGCCAGCATAATCAAAGACCCCACCCACCCGGGTCATTCTCTCTTCTCTCCTCTTCCATCGGGCAGAAGATAAAGGAGCTTGAGGGCACGTACCACCAGACTTAAGGACAGCTTCTACCCACTGTGACAAGACTATTGAACGGTTCCCTTATACGATGAGATGGACTATGAACTCACGATCTACCTTGCTGTGACCTTGCACTGCACTTTCTCTGTAGCTGTGACACTTTACTCTGTACTGTTATTGTTTTTACTGTACTACTTCAATGAACTCTGTACTAACCCAATGTAACTGCACTGTGTAATGAATTGACCTGTATGATCGGCATGCAAGACAAGTTTTTCACTGTACCTCAGTACAAGTGACAATAATAAACCAATACCAATACCAATACATCACAGTGTGGCAAAGTTGGTAGGTTAATTGGCCACTGGTGAATTGACCCCGGTGCAGTGGACGGCAGAGAGTCAAGGGTGAGTTGGGCATGAGACAGAGAAAGGGTTGCAGTGAAATAAATCACAGAGTCTACAGCACAGCAACAGGCCCTTCTGCCCACTGAATCCATGCTGACCATCAATTGCAACAAGAGCAGAAATGCTGGAAGAACTCACCCTGACAAGCAGCATCTGCGGAATGAGAGACCAGTCAGTGTTTGGGGTCAGTGAGCCTTCCCCAGAACTGGGGAGAGTGGAGGGGTTACAGCTTTCAAACCACAGCTGGGGGCGGAGTGCGGTGTAGGACTAAAGACGATATGGAGATGGGTTAAGACGGATCAGGAGATAAGGTATTGGTATTGGTTTATTATTGTCACTTGTACTGAGGTACAGTGAAAAACTTGACTTGCATACCAATCGTACAGGTCAATTCATTACACAGTGCAGTTACATTGGATTAGTACAGAGTGCATTGAGTTAGTACAGAATGCATTGATGTAGTACAGGTAAAAACAATAACAGTACAGAATAAAGTGTCACAGCTACAGAGAAAGTGCAGTGCAATAAGGTGCACGGTCACAACAAAGTAGATCGTGAGGTCATAGTCCATCTCATTATATAAGAGAATGGTTCAATAGTCTTATCACAGTGGGGTAGAAGCTGTCGTTAAATCCTGTACTACGTGCCCTCAGGATCCTGTATCTTCCACCTGATGGAAGAGGAAAGAAGAGAGAATGATCCGGGTGGGTGGGGTCTTTGACTATGCTGGCTGCTTCACCAAGACAACGAGAGGTAAAGTGCTGACTGTTTGCAAAGCACTTTAAGGCAATGGGGTGAGAAAGGGACATCAGCATGACAATGGGAAATGATCAGAGAGCAGATTCAAGTCAGTGTTCATTCCAGAAGTGCCCAGATGGAAGGGAAGATGTTGTTCTTCTCGTTTACGTTGGGCCTCACTTTGGCCGTGGAGGGGGCGCAGAGAGGCAGGTTGGAGTGGGATTGAGCACTAAAGTTGCAGACAATGGGAAGCTTGGGCTCACCTCTGTATACTGAGTGCAGCTGCTCTGCAGGATGGTCCCAATCCCTTCGAAACCTTTTCCCCCATACCCTAAACCTAAGCCCTCTAGCTGTTGAAAGTTTCCTACAATCTCCTCTATTGATTGCCCTCATAATTCTGCTCACCTCTATCAGGACCCCCTCAATCTTCTCCACTCCAAGGAAAACAAACCCAGCCTGTCCAGTGTAACACACCGTCCCAGGCAACATCCCGGTGAATCTTGTCAACGACCTCTCCAGTGAAATCACATCTTTCCCACTTGTGGGGAGACCAGAACTCACATAATCTTCCAGATGCGGCCAAACCAATGTTTTATAAATCTGTAGCATAATCTCCCTGCTCTTATATTCTATGGTAAATGGGGAAATTGGTTTATTATTCTCACATGCACTGAGAATCAATGAAAAACTTTGTTTTGCGTGCCATCCATACAGATCATTTCATTACAACAGTGCATTGAGGTAATACAGGGCAAAACAATAATGTAGAATAAAGTGTTACAGTGACAGAGAAAGTGCAGTGCAGGTAGACAATAAGGTGCAAGGTCATAACAAGGTAGATTGTGAGGTCAAGAGTCCATCTTATCGTACAAGGGAACTGTTCAATAGTCTTATAACAGCGGGATAGAAGCTGTCCTTGAGCCTGGTGGTACGTGCTTTCAGGCTTTTGTACCTTCAATGTATATTCTATATTCTATGCACTGGCTCTGTACTAACTCAATGTAACTGCACTGTGTAATGAATTGACCTGTACAATCAGTATGCAAGACAAGTTTTTCACTGTACCTCGGTACAAGTGACAAGAATAAACCAATACCAATACCAATAAGTATCATATACACCTTCTTTACCACCTTCAAGGATCATTGGACTTGTACATCAAGGTCCCTCTGTTCCTCAATGCTCCCCAAGGCCATACGATTCATTATGCACATCCTCCCAAAGGTGTAAAGAGATTGTACATCCCTGATAGAGAAGAGTCTGTTGGGACCTGGGTATTGGAAATAGTACTGGTACTTGTACTGGTATTGGTGTATTATTGTCACATGTACCGAAGTACAGTAAAAACTTTTCTCTGCGTACCATCCAAGCAGATCATGGAAACATCAGTACATCAAGATAAGATAAGATATCTTTATTAGTCACATGTACATTGAGACACACAATGAAATGCATCTTTGCGTAGAGGGTTCTGCAAGTGTCACCACGCTTCCGGCGCCAACATAGCATGCCTACAACTTCCTAACCCGTACGTCTTTGGAATGTGGGAGGAAACCGGAGCACCCGGGGGAAATCCATGCAGTCAAGGGAAGAATGTACAAATTCCTTACAGAGAGTGGCCAGAATTGAACCTGGGTCGCTGGCGCTGTAATAGAGTCACACTAACTGCTACACTACCTGAAAAAGAAAACAGAATGCAGAATATGGTGTTGTAGCTACAGAGAAAGTACAGTGCAGGTAGACAAATAAAGTGCAGGGGCCACGACGAGGTAGATTGGGAGGTTAAGGATCCATCATTAGCGTATGAGAGGTCTGTTCTATAGTCTGATAATAATGGGATGGAAACTGTTCTTGAGTCTGGTGGTTCGTGCTCTCAAGCTTTTGTGTCTTCTGCCAGACAGGAGAGGGGAGAAGAGAGAATGACCCAGGTGGGAGGGGCCGATTATGTCGACTGTTTTCCCGAGGCGGCGAGATGTGTAGACAGAGTCGATGGAGGGGAGGCTTGTTTGCGTGATGGACTGGGCTGTCTTCTCAACTCTCCATTCTCTGACATGTGCAGGTCAAGTCTTTATTTACACACCGAGTGGTGGGTGCCTGGGATGCGCTGCCTGGGGTGACGGTGGAGGCAAACACGATAGAGGGGCAAGATTTAAAAGGGACCTGAGAGGGGCAACATTTTCACCCAGAGGGTGGTGAGTATATGGAACGAGGTGCCAGAGCAAGTGGGTGAGACAGCTACAACAGCATCGGTTAAGAAGCACTTGGATAGGTACATGGAGGGGCAGGGGTTAGAATGCAGGAAATTGGGACTAGCTCGGTGGGACCGTGATCAGCATGGACTGGTTGGGCTGAAGGGCCTGTATCCATGCTGTATTGCTCTGTGACTCTGTGTCTCTCTATGACTCCATGACTCCAGTGTAATTAAGGCCAAGTCTACAGAAAGAGAAAAAAGGATAAAAGTGGTATTTATCCTCATGATATGACAGGAGACTCCAATAATCCATTATCTGATTATTCGGAAATCCTGACGGTTGGGTTGAACCATAAGACCATATGATATAGGAGTAGAATTAGGCCATTCAGCCCATCATCTGCTCTGCCATTCAATCACGGATAATCCCATTCTCCGCACTTTCTCCCCTCCACCTCCCTTACTGATCAACAACCTATTAATCTCTGCCTTAAATACACCCAATAACTTGGCCTCCACTGCTCCCTGTGGCAACAAATTCCACAGATTCACCACCCTCTGGCTGAAGAAATTCCACCTCATCTCAGTTTTAAAGGGACGTCCCTTTATTCTGAGGCTGTGCCCTCGGATCCTGGACTGTCCTACTGATGGAAACATCCTCTCCACGTCCACTCCGTCCAGGTTTCAATGAGATCCCTCTTCATCCTTCTGAACTCCATTAGGTGCAGGCCCAGAGACATCAAACTCTCCTCATACGTTCTCCCTTTCATTCCTGGGGTTATTCCTGTGAACTCCCTCTGGACCCTCTCCAGGGCCAGCACGTCCTTCCTTAGATACGGGGCCCAAAACTGCTCACAATGTGCCAACTTTCCAATGCAGGAAGGAAGTTCCCAATGGCCATGAAGGCAGAATACAAAGTTAATTGCAGGACTCTTAGCAGTGTGGAGGAACAGAGGGATCTTGGGGTCCACGTACATTGATCCCTCAAGATTGCTGCGCAGGTCGATAGGGTTGTTAAGAAGACACATGGTGTGTTGGCCTCCATTGGTTGGGGGATTGAGTTCAAGAGCTGCGAGGTGATGTTGCAGCTCTATAGAACTCTGGTCAGACCACACTTGGAGTATTGTGTTCAGTTCTGGTCGCCTCATTATAGGAAAGATGTGGAAGCTTTAGAGAGGGTGCAGAGGAGATTTACCAGGATGCTGTCTGGATTGGAGAGCACGTCTTATGAGGATAGGTTGAGCGAGCTGGGGCTTTTCTCTTTGAAGAGAAGGAGGATGAGAGGTGACTTGATAGAGGTGTACAAGATGATAAGAGGCATAGATCGAGTGGACGGTCAGAGACTTTTTCCCAGGTGACATTGGCTAACACGAGGGGACATAATTTTAAGGTGATTGGAGGAAGGTATAAGGGGTAAGTTTTTACACAGAGAGTCGTGGGTGCATGGAATGCACTGCCTGCAGAGCTTGTGGGGGCAGATACATTAGGGACATTTAAGAGGTTCTTAGATAGCCACATGGATGATAGAAAGATGGAGGGCTATGTGGGAGGGAAGGATTAGGTAGATCTTACAGCAGGATAAAATGTTGGAACAACATTGTGGGCAGAAAGGCCTGTACTATGCTGTAGTGTTCTACGTTCTATGTTAAACTTTATTTACAGCACGGTAACAGGCCCTTCCGGCCCAGCGAGCCGGCTCCGCCCAATTACACCCGTTTTAACCTACGCGTACATCTTTAGAATGTGGGAGGAAACCAGAGCACCCGGGGGAAACCCATGCAGACACGGGGAGAACGTGAAAGCTCCTTACAAGAATTGAACCCTGATCACTGATGTTGTGATAGCGACACGCTAACTGCTATGCCACCATGCCACTTAGGTTGAGGAGAAATTTCCTCACATGGAAGATGGTGGATCTTTACAATTCTCTACCTGGGAGAACGTGGACGGTCCGTTGCTGAGTATGTTCAAATTAGAGACTGATGGATGTTTAGATGCTAAGAAAGTCAATGGATATGAGTTTAGTGCAGGACAATGATGGTAAGGTAAAAGATTGGCCGTGATCTTATTGAATGGCAGAGCAGACCCGAGCAGCCGAATGGCCTTTACTTGTTCTTATGTTCTTATTAAGGAAAGTATTTGCTCTCTGCCCATTGTTTGTCAGATTATCGAGAGATACAGCTCAGAAAGAGGCCCTTTGGCCCATCAAGTCCATGCCGAACATCAACCACCCAATTACACTAACCCTGCGTGGCTAAGCTGTTGGTTAGTCCAGGACAAGAAGGCACAGTCTTAGAATTAGAGGGTACCATTTAGAACAGAAATGAGGAGAAATTTCTTTAGCCAGAGGGTCGTGGATTTATGGAATTTGTTGCCACGTACAGCTGTGGAGGCCCGATCATTGGGGGTGTTTAAGGAGGAGATTGATAGGTATCTAATTAGTCAGGGTATCAAGGGATATGGGGAAAAGGCCAGGAATTGGGGCTAGATGGGAGAATAGCTTAGCTCATGGTGAAGTGGCGGAGCAGACTCGATGGGCCGAATGGCCTACTTCTGCTCCTTTGTCTTATGATCTTGTGAATCCCATTTCTTTCTACTCTCTCCACCTTCTCACCAGCTCCCCCAGGATTCTACCACTCACTCCCACACACGAGGGACAACGTAACCCACCAACCTGCACATCTTTGGGACACGGACACAGGGAGGACGTGCAAACTCCACACAGACAGCGCCTGAGGCCAGAATCGAACCTGCGTCGCCGGAGCTGTGGGGCAGTGGCTCGACCAGTTGCGCCACTGTGCTGCCCAGCCTGTGGATTACTTCTACTGTAATGCCCCTGTAGGGATCTTAAATGCTAGTCATAGCAGGAGTGTACACAGAACTAATATCTGACATGTTCCCAACATAAAACAGGACTTCTGCCTTCCGTGAAAGATTGAACAGATTAATGTTTTCAACCAGACAGGAACCGTGATTGAAAACTGTGTTAATGCAAAATTATGTTCAAAACTCATTATAAAGGATTTGCTTACACTTGAGGCATCAGGATATGATCAACATGAGTTTTAATACCATGGAATAATGTTCTATGAATCAGAATTCATAACCTACATCTTAAAACATTTTGCTGTGCTCATAAAATATGTAGAATTTGGCAGAAAAGAAGATTTTATTCCCACATTACAGGGAGTTGTACAGAATGGAAAAAGGCCAACTCATCCATGCCAACCAAGGTGTCCAACAAACCAGTCCCATTTGCCCGCGTTTGGCCCATATCCCTCTGAACCTTTCCTATCCACGTACTTTTTCAGAGTCACAAGAGAGTCTGCAGATGCTGGAAATCTGGAGCAACACACAAAATGCTGGAGGAACTCAGCAGGTCAGGCAGCATCTATGGAGGGAAATAAACAGTCTGATGAAGGGTCTCGACCCTCGACTCGTTTCCCTCCATAGATGCCGCCTGACCTGCTGAGTTCCTCCGGCATTTTGTGTGCGTTGCTGCATGTGCCTGTCCAAGTGTCTTTGAAACATTGTTGTTGTACCTGCCTCAACCACTTCCTCTGGCTGCTCGTTCCATGTACGCACCGTCCTCTGCGTGAAGAAGTTGCCCCTCAGGTCCCCTTTAAATCCTTCGCTTCTCACCTTAAACCTGTGCCCTCTAGTTTTTGCTTCCCTTTCCCTGGGAAAAAGACTGTGTGCATTCACCCTATCGGCACCCCTCATGATTTTATACACCTCTGTAAGGTCCACCCCCCTCAGACTCCGACCACTCATGATAATACACCATGTCGACTGGTCCCCTCCCTATCTGTGATAATAGAAGAAGTCTGTGTACCAGGGTCACCTGCGAAGGAGAGGAAACATATTGGGTTGTGTGACATTAGAATGGCTGGACACATGCTTCTTGCCCAATGACACCCATGAGAAGAATGTATTGTGGAATTCACCAGTGGAAGAGAATAATTTATCAGGTGATTGGCAGGGTAACAGAGGCTTAAGAACATTAAATACGAGAAGGCCACTCGGCCCCTCAAACCTGACCTGCATTCAATATGATCATGGCTGATCTACCCCAAGGCCCATCTCCTCTTCTGTGCCAGGTCCCCCCGAACCCTCACACTCTTGTCCTCTTGCAATACCTTCACTGATTGAGCCTCCACACTCCTCTCAGAGTGACCTGATAGAAGTATATAAGAAGGAAAGGATGGAAGGACGGAAGAAAGGAAATGCGCGGTAATGGGCAGGCACGGTAGTGTAGCGGTTAGCGTAACGCTTTAGAGCGCCCAGCGACCCGGGTTCAATTCCCGCCACTGTCTGTAAGGACTTTGTATGTTCTCCCTGTATCTGCGTGGGTTTCCTCCGGGTGCTCCGGTTTCCTCCCACATTCCAAAGACGTACGGGTTAGGAAGTTGCGGTTATGCTATGTTGGCGCCAGGAGCGGGGCTGCCCCCAGAACACTCCACGCAAAAAGATGCATTTCACAGTGCCGTTCGACGTACATGTGACTAATAAAGATCTTATCTTATCTTATCTGGAATGAGCTGCCAGAGGAGGTGGAGGAGATAAATCAGTGTTGGATCGACTGTGTTTCCAAAGGTGGTAAATTGGTTTATTATTGTCACATGTAGTGAGGTACAGTGAAAAACTTGTCTTGCATATCGTTCGTACAAAAAATTTACCCCTCAGTTCCCCTTTAAATCTTTCCCCTCTCACCTTAAACCTATGCCCTCTAGTTTTAGACTCCCCTAGCCTTCACTACAGGATTAATGAAGTCTTATTGCAGTTGTACAGGGCTTGGTGAGGCCACAGCTGGAGTACTGTGCACAGTTCTCGTCTCCTTCTCTGAGAAAGGGTGTACTTGCCAAAGAGAAGGTTCACTAGACTGATCGCAGTGATAGTGGGATTGCTGCAGGAATTGAGATTGAGCAGATTGGGGCCTGTATTCTCCAGAGTTTAGAAGAATGAGCAGAGATCTCATTGAAACTCCCACAATTCGTCATGGGCTCAGCAGGGTGGGGGACAGGGGGTGGAATAAAAACAGAAAATGTTGGAACCATTTAGAAATTCAGGCAGCATCTATGGAGGGAATCAACATTTCAGATCAGAGCCCCTTTGTCAGACGTGTGAAAGAGAGAAGATAAATTAGTATTAAATTGAAGGGAGGGTGTGGGAGGGAGGGAGAGGACAAAGGAGATAATAGTCAGAGCTTTTTTTCCCCCAGGATGGAAATGTCTAATACTAGAGGGGCCGAGTGGCCTACTCCTGCTCCTGTTTTCTTACAATGAGGTGGAACATGTGAGAAGTGGGAGCAGGATTAGGTCATTCAGCCTCTCAAACCTTCACAGACTCAGAATCAGGTTTATTATCACTGACATATGATGTGAAATTTGTTGTTTTGCGGCAGCAGTATAGTGTAAGACATAAAAATCTATAGATTACAAAAATAAATCAATCGCGCAAATAAAAAGGAATGACGAGGTAGTTTTCATGGGTTCATGGACCGTTCAGAAATCTGATGGCGGAGGGGAAGAAGCTGTTCCTGAATCGTTGAGTGTGGCTCTTCAGGCTCCTGTACCTCCTCCCGGATGGTAGTAACGAGAAGAGGGCATGTCCTGGGTGGTGAGGGTCCTTAGTGATGGATGCCACCTTCTTGAAGCACCGCCTCTTGAAGATGTCCTCGATGGTGGGGAGGGTTGTGCCCATGATGGAGCTGGCTGAGTCTACAACCCTCTGCAGCCTCTTGCGATCCTGCGCATTGGAGCCTCCATACCAGGCGGCGATGCAACCAGTCAGAATGCTCTCCACCGTACATCTGCCATTCTCTCAGATTATGGTTGATCCCATGGCTTGTACACAGTGGAGCCCGTTCCCCTGATCACAGCCTTGAGTACACTTCACAGCTATGGTGTAGAGTATTCCATGTAATGGAAGTTCTCCCTGGAGTGTTTGTGTTGTGTTGTGCTGTGCTGTGCTGTGCTGTGCTGTGCTGTGTTGTGCTGTGCTGTGCTGTGCTGTGCTGTGCTGTGTTGTGTTGTGCTGTGTTGTGCTGTGCTGTGCTGTGCTGTGCTGTGTTGTGCTGTGCTGTGCTGTGTTGTGCTGTGCTGTGCTGTGCTGCGCTGTGCTGTGCTGTGTTGTCTTGTGTTTTCAGGTGACATCACTGGGAAAATACCAGGCAGCCCCAGAAAGTACATGGTTCTACCTCCATCATTCCTCTGATCATTTTTAAAGCATTTAGAGGAATTAATGACCATGTTCCCATAGCACAGAAAGAATTGTTATTAGGGAGGGGGTATAGGAGGTTCTGACTCCTGGTAACCAACCTTTTTGGCTGGCTTGCAAGGTTCATTTGGATGACATTAGTGTTGTGTTAGGCTCCAGCTCCCCACCAATTACCATCAAATATTGAAATCAATATTTGCAGCTCACATATTCACATCCTGGCAAAGATGCGAGCGTGCGGCATTTATGACGAGCCGCCAGGTAAAAATACAATAAAATAGATGGAGTGTTCTCCGGGTACAGCAAAGGCAAACGTGAATGCACCACAGCTTTGCCCAGTCGCAAGACATACCAGTCAGGAGAGCAGCCAGAAGACAATCATTCCGTGTTTATCATCAAACAATTAAAACATACTTCCTGCTCCTCCCAGGATCCTGTTGTCATGCAGAGGCTGCGGTAAGCTCCAAGGGGCTTGGTGTCATCTTTCTTGGAGGTCCTCCTGCGGTAAATTGTCCTCCTCATTGAATTGGGGGTAGGGAGCAAGGGGCAAGATAAGGAGGTGTCTCTTCCAGACAGCTTGATCTGATGTCACTGCAAGAGGTGTGTGCAATTCTACACACAACGCTCCAGGAACACGTGAAACCATAGAGTCATACAGGCCCTTTGGCCTAGTGAGTCCGTGCTGATCATCGACACCCATTTACACTAATCCTACACTAATCCTATTTTGATTCTCAAAGACCCCACCCACCTCCCTTCTCTCCTCTTCCATCAGGCAGAAGATACAGGAGCCTGAGGGCACGTACCACCAGGCTCAAGGACAGCCTCTATCCCACTGTGATAAGACTATTGAACAGTTCCCTTATATGATGAGATGGATTCTGACCTCACAATCTACCTTGTTTGACCTTGCACCTTATTGTCTACCAGCACGGCACTTCCCTGTAGCTGTGACACTTTACTCTGTACTGTTTTTGTTTTTACCTGCACTACATCAATGCACTCTGTACTAACTCAATGTAACTGCACTGTGTAATGAATTGATCTATACAATCGGTATGCAAGACAAGTTTTTCATTGTACCTCGGTACAAGTGGCAATAGTAAACCAATACCAATACCAATATGTTCCCCTCAACGCCCCCCTGGAATTTCACCACTCACCCACACACTAGGGGTGATTTACAGCGGCCCGCACGTCTTTAGGTTAACATAGAACACAGAAAACTGCAGCACAATACACACCCTTTGGCCCACAATGTTGTGCCGACATTTTCTCCTGCTCTAAGGTCTATCTAACCCTTCCCTCTCACATAGCCCTCTATTTTTCTATCATTCATGTGTCTATCTAAGAGTCTCTTAAGTGTCCCTAATGTATCTGCCACCACAACCTCTGTCAGCAGTGCGGTCCACGCACCCCCCACTCTCTGTGTAAAAAACTTACCCCTGACATCCCCCTTATACCTTCCTCCAATCACCTTAAAATTATGTCCCCTCGTGTTAGCCATTGTCGCCCTGGGAAAAAGTCTCTGACTGTCCACTCGATCTATGCCTCTTATCATCTTGTACACCTCTATCAAGTCACCGCTCATCTTCCTTCTCTCCAAAGAGAAAAGTCCGAGCTCGCTCAACCTATCCTCATAAGACATGCTCTCCAATCCAGGCAGCATCCTGGTAAATCTCCTCTGCACCCTGTCTGAAGCTTCCATATCCTTTCTATAATAAGGTAACCAGAACTGAACACAATACTCCAAGTGTGGTCTGACCAGAGTTCTTTAGAGCTGCAACATCACCTCGCAACTCAATACCCCGACTAATGAAGACCAACACTCCATACGCCTTCTTAACAACCCTATCGACCTGCGTGGCAACCTTGAGGGATCTATGGAGGTGGACCCCAAGATCCCTCTGTTCCTCCACACTGTTAAGGGTCCTGCCATTAACCTTGTATTCTGCCTTCAAGTTCGATCTCCTGAAGTGTATCACTTCACACTTATCCGGGTTGAACTCTATCTGCCACTTCTCAGCCCAGCTCTGCATTCTATCAATATCCTGTTGTAATCTACAGCAACCTTCTACACTATCCACAACACCACCAACCTTTGTATCATCAGCAAACTTACTAACCAACCCTTCCACATCCTCATCCAAGTCATTTATAAAAATCACAAAGAGCAGGGGTCCCAGAACAGATCCCTGTAGAACACCACTGGTCACCGACCTCCAGGCAGAATATGCTCCATCTACCACCACCCTCTGTCTTCTATGGGCGAACCTCTGTCTTCTGTCTACTATGGTTGTGGAAGACACCCTCTATCTTCGATGGTTGTGGGAGGAAACCCATGAGGTCACAGCGAGAACTTGCAAACTCCACACACACACACACACACACACACACACACACACACACACACACACACACACACACACACACACACACACACACACACACACACAGTGGCAGAAGTCAGGATCGAACCTGAATCTCTGGAGCTGTGAGACAGTGGCTCCACCTACAGTACCACTGTGCCACTCTCACTTTAGTGACTTACCCCATTACTCACTGATCTCCCTTGCCATTGTTGGGATCATGTGGGATCATGCTGTGTGGAAAATCTTGGTTCAGTCAGTTTTACATGGAGTGGCATTCAGTCTTATGACCCAGGAGTGGGCCCCATACCTAGAGCTTGTCAGTAGCAACAAACAGTCTGCTGGAGGAACTCAGCGGGTCAAGCAGCATCTGTGGGGGGTGGGGGGGGGGGAAGGAATTGTCAGTGTTTCAGGTCAAAACCTTGCATTAGTGCTTGCGAGTGCTTCTGCTCCATACCTGCCTTTTCCTACTCTACTCCATCTCACTGAATCCACATACGCTCTCATCTCTTTACCCCTTCAATACATGCCAACATTTGGGACATCACAGTGGCGCAGCTAGTAGAGCTGATGCCTCACAGCTCCGGAAGACCCGGGTTCAATCCTAACCTCCGGCGCTGTCTGTGTGGAGTTTGCCTGCAACCGTGTGGGTTTCCCCTGAGTGCTCCGGTTTCCTCCTACGTCCCAAAGAGGTGCAGGTTGGTAGGTTAATTGGCCGCTGTCAATTGCCCCTCGTGTGTAGGTGGGTGGGAGAATCTGGGGGCAGTTGATGGGAATCTGGGGAGAATAAATTAGGATTAGTGTTGGATTAATGGAAATGGTGGTCGAAGGCAAGCATAGAGTGGGCCGAGTGGCCTGTTTCTACTCTGTATCGCTCCAAGAGTCTGTGACTTATTTATTCAGTGCCTTTCGTGACTCTGTTCACCTCATTATGACCTGGATGAGTGTGTTGATGGGTGGGTTAGTAAGTCTGTGGACAATACCAAGTTTAGTGGAATTGTGAATAGTGTAGAAGTCTGGTGATGGATACAGCATGATATAGGTCAGCTGCAGAGGTGGGCAGAGAAATGGCAGATGGAGTTTAACCCGGATAAATGTGAGGTGTTGAACATTGGTAGGACTAAAGTCAAGAGGCAGTACACGCTTAAGGGCAAGACCCTTCACAGTGTTGAAGAGCAGAGAGACCCTGGGGTGCAAGTCCGTGGCTTATTGAAAGTGACTACACAGGTAGACAGGGTGGTTAAGAAGGCTTATGGAATGCTTGCTTTCATTAATCGGGGTATTGAGTACAGGAGTCAAGAAGTTATGTTGCATCTCTATAGAACCCTGGTTAGGCTGCATTTAGATTATTGCGTTCAATTCTGGTCACCTCACTATAGGAAGGATGTGGAGGCTTTAGAGAGGGTGCAGAGGAGGTTTACTAGGATGCAGCCTGGATTAGAGGGCATGTGCTATCAGGAGAGGCTGGACAAACTTGGGCTCTTTTCTCTGGAGTGGCAGAGGCTGAGGGGTGATCTGTTGGAAGTGTATAAAATTATGAGGGGCATAGATAGGGTGGACAAGCAATATCTTTTTCCCATTATTGAGCAATCCAATACCAGAGGGCATGCATTTAAGGTGAGAGGGGGTAGGTTCAGAACAGATGTGAGGAGTAATTTTTTTACTCAGAGAGTGGTGGATGCCTGGAATGCATTGCCTGATGGGGCAGTGGAGGCAAACTCATTGGGGGCTTTTAAGAGGGGCTTGGATGGGCACATGAATGAGAGGAAGGTAGAGGTATATGGGCATTCTGTAGGTAGGAGGGATTAGCTATGTCAGCACAACATTGTGGGCCGAAGGGCCTGTTCTGAGCTGTACTGTTCTGTGTTCTGTGTTCATCTATTCCCTGTGTCACAAGTATCACATTCCCATCACCATCCTGAATTCCTTATCGGACCAGTCAGTGGTTACCTTGGAGGAACAGGTTAAGCAGGTAGAGTTCTATTCAGTGAGAAATGAATGGGTTAGGTCAGGATGAGTGTACATGGGTGTTTTATGGTTAGCACAAACCCAGTGGGCCGAAGGGCCTGTTTCTGTGCTGCAGCTTCACGCAGAGGGTGGTGAGTATATGGATCGAGCTGCCAGAGGAAGTGGGTGAGGCAGGTACAACAGTATCATTTAAGAAGCACTTGGAGAGGTACATGGAGGGGCGGGGCTTGGAGGGATATAGGCCGAACGCAGGAAATTGGGACTAGCTGGGTGGGCACCATGGTTGGCATGGACTGGTTGGGCCGAAGGGCCTGTATCTGAGCTGCGTTACTCTATAACTCAATCTGTCTATGACCCAAATTATTTATTCAATGTCCTTCATGACTTCACGATGTGACGTTGAATATTAAAGAACCAATGAAACATTGTTCACCACAACGCCTCACTCTACCTGACCTCCTCCTTATTGTTATGGCTATTTTGTCATGTAAGTTATGTATAATTTATGTTTATGCAATTTGTGTTTTTCATGTTTATACGATACTGTGCTACTGCTGCAAAAAGCTAACTTTCATGGCATTTGTACCCTGGGTACGTGTGCCCATGACAATAAACTTGAACTTATAACCAACCCTCCCTTTTGTTCTCTCCTCCCCTCCCCTCCCCTCCCCTCCCCACCCCACCTCACCTCACATCCCCTCCCCACCCCATCTCCCCTCCCCACCTCAGCTCCCTTCCCCATGCCCCCTCCCCTTCCTGCCCCACCTCACCTCCCCTCTCCTCACCTCCCCTCCCCATCACCCCTCCCTTCCCCCTCCCCTCCCCACCTCACTTCCCCTCCCCATCTCACCCCACAACTTTGGCTGGGTTTTTTCTCACACTTGACGCAGGTCATTGGGCTGAGACGTGAACGCTGTTTCTCCCTCCACAGATGCCGTGGGCGTTGCTGAGCACCTTCCGCCTTTTCTGTTTTATTTCACGCTTCCACCATCTGTAATATTTTGTCTTTGGATTAGGGTTGAATTATGCTTGCTGCTTAACTGTCATAACTTGGCTGCCAATTTGCATACAGTGAGGGCCTACAAATGCAATGTGATATTGACCAGATGGTCCACTCCAGCAACGTTGATTGGACAGGGTAGCAGAGATAATTCCCTGCATTAAAATGCAAGGGATGTGTTACGTCCTCATGAGAGAGTGGCAACTGACAGCAAGTGCCCCTGACAGCACAGCATTCCTTTACTGGAGAACGAGCCTAGATTTTTAAGCCCGCTCTAAATAAGGACATGCAGGAGAACCCTTTGCAGAATGTGGGTTTGCTAAGAGGGTGCGGAGACGGATGCAAGGGTCCGTGTCCCAGTTCATACCCAGCAGCTGCATGACAGAGGACTCTCTGATCTACGGGCTCTTTCCAGACACACACACCGAGACAGACATCAAGAGCTGCTGGAAGGTCATGAACTGGGTGAGAGATGCCCTTGGGTCTGCCCGAAACTTGTTGGTCTTCCAGCACTGCGAGATATCTGTAAGGGAACTCTGCTGACTGGCACATTCCAGACTGCAGGAGAACGTGCTGAGGGACGCACTGAAGCTCGGTGCAGCCAATGCTAAGGCTCTGTGGGGAATGTCCACAGTCCAGGGTCTTTCTGCTACTGGATACGGAGGGGCTGAGTCCGTTAGGGAAGCCCCTCGAACAATGAAAGGGTGCATCACCCCAGGGGGCCACCTGAGTGGCAATGGTGCTATGCTATTTTTTTAAGAATCCATATCAGGTTTACTATCACTGACATATGTCATGAAATGTGTTGTTTTGCAGCAGTAGTACAGTGCAAAGACATAAAAATTACCATAAATTATAAATAAATAGCGTAAAACAGAAAGGAATAATGAGGTAGCGTTCAGGGGTTCATGGACCATTCAGAAATCTGATGGCGGAAGGGAAGAAGCTGTTCCTGAATCGTTGCGTGTGGGTCTTCAGGCTCCTGTACCTCCTCCCCGCTGGTAGCAACGAGAAGAGGGCATGTCTCATATGGTGAGGGTCCTCAGTGATGGATGCCGCCTTCTTGAGGCACCGCCTCTTGAAGATGTTCTCGATGGTGGGGAGGGTTGTGCCCGTGATGAAGCTGGCTGAGTCTACAACCCTCTGCAGCCTCTTGTGATCCTGCACATTGGAGCCTCCATACCAGGCGGTGATGCAGCCAGTCAGAATGCTCTCCACCGTACATTTCTAGAAATTTGCAAGGGTCTTTGGTGACATACCAAATCTCTTCAAACTCCTAATGAAGTAGAGCCGCTGGCATGCATTCTTCATGATTGCATCAATGTGCTGGGCCCAGGATAGATCCTCTGAGATGTTGACACCCAGGAACTTGAAGCTGCTCACCCTTTCCACCGCTGACCCCCCAATGAGGACTGGCTTGTTTTCTCCCGACCTCCCCTTCCTGAAGTCCACAATCAGTTCCTCGGTCTAAGGGGTAGAATTGCCTCCTCCTGCTTCTCATATGTTCATATAGTACAGGAGGTTCAAATCCTACTTGGGCTTCAGGAGATGTGGTCCTTCCAGAGGAGATGGTTTCATGAATTCCATTTCCGTCCAAGAGACGGACAGTATTCATGGCACCGTTTGAAGTGTAGGAGGGAGTTTGCTTTACAACCTTATCAAAACTTACCCAACAGTCAAACACGATCAGTTCACCTCCTTGTGTGGGAAATCATTGCTCTTTTTGCCTGCATATCATATTTGACGTCAATATGATGTGAAAAGTTCCAAGATATAAATTCTCTCTTTACTATCATGTAAACATGGCACAGAGCATTTAATTCTTCAACCAGCCCGTGAGCACCAAAGTTAATAGTATAATCAATTAACATTATATGATCACATTTCCCAATTATGTGCAATTAATGTTTGTGCTTGGCGTAATTTGAAGAGTATTTCTTTAGTAAATATATTACTAATAATCCATCCCACATTAATGGCCTGCATTTAGCCAATCAACAGCTTAAACGAGCTATACACCCCATCTATAAATAGTTTACGATCTCATTAATATCATTTCCAGAAAACAGACCACGCATCAGAAAAGGATGTTGCTGAAATGGAAAGCTGTAGTTATAAGGAGCATTTGGCTACAAGAACTGGCTGGGATGACAGAGGCTGAGGTGTGATCTTATAGAGGGGCAGAAATAAGGTGGATAGTCTGAATCTTTTTGCCAGGGCAGGGCAGTCTAGAACTAGAGGGCACAGGTTTAAGGTGAGAGGGGAAAGAATTAAAGGAGATCGAAAGTTCCGTTTTTCCACACAGTGGGTATATGGAACGAGTTGCCAGAGGAAATGATGGCGGGAGATACAATTACAGCGTTCAAAAGGCATTTGGACAGGTACCTAGATAGGAAAGTGAGAGGGATTATGGACCCAAGGTGGGCAAATGGGATTGGCGTAGACAGGTATCCCATGGAGGTTGGGCCAAAAGGACCTGTTCCTGTCCTCTACGATTCCATCCATATCGGCTCCATGTCACCCAGCAACTAAGACTTTGAATCTTGTCATCGCCCCTTCAATGAGTTAAGTTACTAGACTAATAACACATTAGCTTGGACTAACATGCCAGAATTGGAGGTTCAAATCCCAATCATGGTAGCTGTGGGAATTCAGTTCATTTAACAATCTGGATTTGCAGAGAGTCATGGACACAGCCCAGCACATCACGGAAACCGGCCTCCTTGGACTCTGTCTACACTTCGCTGCCTCGGTAAAGCAGTCAACATAATCAGACCCCTCCCACCCCAGACATTCTCTCTTTCTCCCCCCTCCCATCAGGCAGAAGATACAAAAGCCTGAAAGCACGTACCACCAGGCTCAAGGACAGCTTCTATCCCGCTGTTATAAAACTATTGAATGGTTCCCTAGTACAATAAGATGGACTTTTGACCTCACAATTTACCTCGTTGTGACCTTGCACCTTGTTGTCTGCCTGCACTGGACTTTCTCTGTAACTGTAACACTTTATTCTGCACTCTGTTAGTGTTTTACGCTGTACTGCCTCAATGCACTGTTGTAATGAATTGATCTGTATGGATGGTATGCAAGACAATTTTTCACTGTACCTCAGTTCATGTGACGATAATAAATCATTTTTAAAATACCTTGTCTTAATAATAACCAGCATGTAACTAGTGGTTTGTTGTTAAAAACCTCTCTCTACCACAAAAAGCAATTGAAGGCAAATCATTTAGTATATTCAATGAGTTAGATATTGTTCTTGGGGCTGAAGGGATCAAGGGATATGAGAAGAAAGAAGGAGAAGCATACAGAATTGGGATGGTCATATTGAATGGGAGACTAAACTTGAAAGACTGAGTGGCCTACTCTTAATCCTATTTTCTATGTTTTTATCTTTCTACGTAACCACTCCGATTCAATTACGTCCCTTATAGAGTCGTACAGCACAGAAACAGGCCCTTCAGCCCACCTGTTGTGCTTATCTATACTCACCCCATGTATCTGTATCTGGTCCACAGCCATGTATGCCTTGAAGACCTGCCGCCCTTACCTGTAGTTACCTTACCAAAGTGGCTGAATCTCAAATGGCCACTCAGATGTACCATAAGTGCTTCTTAAAGCAGAAAAAGAATCAAACCAAAACAAAAAGTGCCAGAAATAGACTTTGATTGAGTCATGGAGCTATAGAGTCATACAGCATGGAAACAGGCTCTTTGGCCTAACTGCTCCATTTTGACTAAGATCCCCATCTTTTTAAGCTCATCCCATTTGCTCGCTTTTGGCCCATATCCCTCTAAACCTTTCCTATGCACGTACCTGTCCAAGGACATTTTATATGTTGTTAATGTACCTGCTCCAACCTCTTCCTTTCGCAGCTCGCTCCACATACGGACCACCCTCTGGGTGAAAAATTTGCCCCTCAGATTCCTTTTAAATCTCTCCCCTTTCCCCTCTAGTTCTCGATTCCCTAGCCCTGGGAAAAAGACAGTGTGCATTCACCCTATCTATGCCCCTCATGATTTTATATCCTTCTATAAATTCACCCCTCAGTCTCCTACACTCCATTGAATAAAGTCCTAGCCTGCTCCACCTCTGACTCAGTCCCTTGTAAATCTCCTCTGCTCTCTTTCAAGCTTAATGGCATCTTTCCTACTGCAGGGTGACCAAAACCGAACACAGTTCCAAATGCAGCCTCACCAAAATCTTGTACAATTGCAAAACAACATCCCAACTTCTGTACTCAATACCCTGACTGATGAAGGCCAGCATGACAAAAGCCTTCTTCTCCTCCCTGTCTACTTGTGATGCCACATATTCTCAGCCTGTGTTTTTGCCCCTTTTCTTCCCGAAGGCCTTGAGTGCAGTGCTGTGGAGAGTGTCCCTGGGAGATTCCCATCTCTGCAGAGCATCCCCTTCTGGTGGGTCTGCAAGGAGAGCATCCTCCAGGGGCAAAACACAGGACTCGTTTGAAGCAAGCTCAAGTAAGCTCGCCACTGTCATCGAGGCAAAGTGCGTTGCACTACTAAAGCACAAATGCTACCCCACCCAGGCAACAGTGCAAGCACTAAGGACAGCAAGAAGCAGGGCTCAGAAAACAGCCAGACGCTGTGCAAATGACTACTGGCTACAACTCTGCGAAAGCATCCAGTCATCATTTGACACAGGCAACATCCGTGGAATGTAAGAGGGGATCAAGAAAGCCATCTGCCCAACCCAGAGCAAGTCAGTACCGCTGAAAACCAAAACAGGCGAGACCATCAAAGACAAAGGCAAACAGATGGAGAGATGGGCGGAGCATTACTCCGAATTCTACTCCAAGGAAGACAGCATCTCGCACAGCGCGCTAGACGCCGTGGAATGCCTGCCTATCATGGAGGAACTGGATGCACTGCCAACTGCCGAAGAGCTGAGTAAAGCCATCGACAGCCTGCCCACTGGGAAGGTACCTGGATTGGACGGCATTCCACCAGAGGCCATCAAGTGCGCAAAGGGTGTCCTACTAAACCACCTGTATGAACTACTCTGCCAGTGTTGGAAAGAGGGAGCAGTGCCGCAGGACATGACAGACTGCAACATTGTCACCCTATGTAAGAACAAAGGGTACAGAAGCGACTGAAACAACTACAGGGGGATCTCTTTGCTGAGCATCGTCGGGAAAGTTTTCGCCCGTGTGGTCCTGAATAGACTTCAGAAAATCGCCGAAAGGGTATATCCCGAATCTCAGTGTGGCTTCAGGTCAGAACACTCTACAATTGACATGATCTTCGCCCTTCGACAGCTACAAGAGAAATGCAGAGGGCAAAGGTAGCCACTCTACGTTGCTTTCATTGACCTCACGAAGACCTTCGACCCTGCGAGCAGAGACGGCCTGTTTAGAATCCTCACCAGGACTGGTTGTCCCTCGAGGCTCCTCAGGATAGTTCAGTCATTTCACACAGACATGAAAGGCCTTCAACATCCGCAGCGGTGTGAAGCAGGGCTGTGTGCTTGCCCCCACCCTGTTCGGCATCTTCTTCGCAGTCATGCTGAAGCACGCCTTTGGAACATCAACAGATGGTGTCTACCTCCACACCAGATCGGATGGGAGGCTGTTTAGTCTGTCCTGGCTAAGGGCAAAACCCAAGGTTCGTGAAGTACTCATCAGGGACGTGTTGTTTGCAGACGACGCGGCATTGGCAACACACTCTGAAGAGCAACTGCAAAGCATCATGGACAGCTTCTCAAGAACTTGCCAGGACGTTAGGTTGACCATCAGCCTGAAGAAGAGGAACATTTTGGGTCAAGGTGTTGAGCACCCCCCTGCCATTACCATCAACAACTATGAGCTGGAGGTAGTCCACGATTTCACATACCATCACGGACAATCTCTCCCTAGACTCCGAGATCAACAGACGGATCGGACGAGCAGCCTCAACATTCGCCAGGTTGGCAAAGCGAGTCTGGGAGAACAGAAAGCTGACAACACACACCAAGGTTGCAGTCTACAGGGCCTGCGTCCTCAGCACGCTGCTTTACGGCGGCGAGACCTGGAGCCTCTACTCCAGACAGGAGCGGTGTCTTATTGCCTTCCACCTTCATAGCCTGAGACGCATCCTGGACATCAAGTGGACTGACAGAGTCACCAACAACGAGGTCCTGACCCGCGCTCAGATACCCAGCCTCTTCACCCTGCTCCAACAACGTCGTCTCCGCTGACTGGGCCACGTACATCGCCTGCCAGACGGGAGGATCCCGAAAGACCTGCTGTACGGGGAGTTGGCCTCCGGCAAGAGAGCGCAAGGATGGCCCCATCTTCGCTTCAAAGATGTCTGTAAGAGAGATATGAAGTCACTGAACATGGACATCGAGAGGTGAGAAGAAATTGCAAGCGACCGCTCTCGCTGGAGGCTGGAACTACACAGAGGTCTGAAATGAGGAGAAGAGAAGCGGAGGCTAGCTGCTGAAGAAAAGTGCACTCGTCGGTGAAACAGCACCAAAGCAACACAGGAGGACAGCGCCTTCAAGTGCAGTCGCTGCAGCGGAGACTGTCACTCCTGTGTAGGCCTCTACAGTCACAACAGACACTGCTCTACCACTACCGACTGCAGCAAGACTCTCCATGCACAGATCCATGGTCTTGCGAGACTAACAGATCCCACCATATTCTCAGCACTGGCTGACCTGCACAGTTTCCAATTAACTTCATTAGAACATAGAACAGTACAGCAATGGACAGGCCACTTGGCCCATGTTGTTGTGCCGATCTTGATGCCAATTTGTTCTAAAATGTCCTCCTCCTGTGTATCATCCCTATCCCTCCATATTCATGTGTCTATCTAAAAGCCTCGTAAACCCCACCAAACTGCCTGGTTCCACTACTACCCCTGGTAACCCATCCCAGGCACCTACCACTCTCTGCGTAAAAAACTTGCCCCTCACGTCACCTTTAAAGTTCCTCCCTCTAACCTTAAAAGCGTGTCCTCTGGTGTTCGACGTTTCTACCCTGGGGAAAAGAATCTGACTGTTTACCCAATCTATGCCTTTCATAGTTTTAAAAACCCCTATCAGGGATTTTATCTGACACTCTAGGGAGAACAACCCAAGTTTATCCAACCTCTCCTTATAGCTCATACCCTCTAATCCAGGCAGCCTCCTGGTAAACTTCATCCGCACCCTTTCCACAGCCTCCACATCCTTCCTACAATGAGGCGGCCAGAACTGCACAATACTCCAAGCGCGGTCTGATTTAAGTTTTATATCACATACCTGTCCAAGTACACTTGATCTGTTGTTAATGTACCTGCTCCAACCTCTTCCTCTGGCAGCTCGCTCCACATACGGACCACCCTCTGGGTGAAAAAGTTGCCCCTCGGATTCCTTTAAAATCTCTCCCCTCTCCCCTCTAGTTCTCGATTCCCCAGCCCTGGGAGAAAGACAGTGTGCATTCACTGTAACTGTGACACTTTACTCTGTACTGTTATTGTTTTTACCTGTACTACCTCATGGTATTCTCTACTAACTCAATGTAACTGCACTGTGTAATGAATTGACCTGTACGATCGGTATGCAAGACAAGTTTTTCACTGTACCTCGGTACAAGTGACAATAATAAACCAATACCAACAGCATCCAAAGTCATGGATTAACCCCTTACCTGTTCCTCCTTGCCGAAGCCTCTTGAGCTGAAGCCTCAGACATCCCTCTCTACACTAGCATAGTCTCACAATGGCCATATCGACCCCTTCCCCCTTTCCCCCATCCCCCCTTCCTCATCCCCTTCCCCCTTCTCCCCACATTCCCCCTTCCCCCCCTTTCCTCCCCACTGCCACCTTCCCCCCTTCCCTTCCTTTTATTGCCACACACAGCCATTCAGAACCACAGCTTGCACAAGTGGATCCTTGTTCAAGGATCCCCTCTCTCTCTCTCTCTCTCTCTCTCACTGCTCATCAGGTGTGAGTACTGTGAATACCCCAGGGTTAACCAGCAGACAGACTCTCTTACAGGCACAGCTGCAAGAAATCCTGCACTCTGCATCAAAAAAAACAAGAGGGGTTTATTTGACTGGTTCTCTGAAGCATAGATATTATTCAAACTGACAGCAACTGCATTCCCAGGAAATTCATTGCCAGTGTAAACTACAAGTGTCTCGCCCTTGTATCTAGGATTAACTATTAAATTATGGCTGTTGTCTTTATTGTCACACCCAAAATACTGGGCATGGTTCAAAACTGGAGATACTCTTAAAGAGAAAGCTATACACTGGGGTGCTTAAAAATGAAATGTACTGATCGAGCGTATTAAAAGCATAACACAAAATGCTACAACAGGCAATTAAACAGCTAATGAGAGAACGAGTCTCCCAGAACATTTCGTCCTCAGCACTGTTTGTGCTGAAGACAGGAGTGAAGCACACAGAACATAAAACAGTACAGCACAGGAACAGGCTCTTTGGCCCACCATGTTGTGCTGACCTAATTAAACTAGTAATTAAAAACCTACTAAACTAATCCTTTCTGCCTACACAATGCACATATCCCTCCATTCCCTGCACATCTACGTGCCTATCCAAGAGCCTCTTAAACACCTCTATCATATCTGCCTCCACCACCACCCCTGGCAGCACATTCCAGGCACCCACCACTCTCTGTGTAAAAAACTTGCCCCGCACATCTCGTTTGAACTTTCCCCCTCTCACCTTAAAAGCATGCCGTCTAGTATTAGACATTTTGACCCTGGGATAAAGATTCTGTCTGTCTACTCTATCTGTGCCTCTCATAATTTTATAAACTTCTATCAGGTCTCCCCTCGGCCTCTGCCGCTCCAGAGAGAACAACCCAAGTTTGTCCAACCTCTCCTCATAGCGCATGCCCTCTAATCCAGACAGCGTCTTGGAAAACCTCTTCTGCACCCTCTCCAAAGCCTCCACATCCTTCCTGTAACGGGGCAACCAGAACTGAATGAAGATGCAGCCTAACTAGAGTTTTATAAAGTTGTAACATAACTTTCTGACTCTTGAACTCAGTGCCTCGACTAATAAAGGCAAGCGTGCCGTACGCCTTCTTTACCACCCGATCAATTTGTGCGGGAGCTGTGGACTCGGAAGTTGGAAGTTCCAAACGGATGACCCATCTCAACTTTCCCCTGAGTTCCCCACCATCACAGAAGCCGATCTCCAGACAATTCAGTTCATTTTGCAAGGCATCAAGAAAAGGTACTGGAAGGGTGGAGGGAATGAACGTTTCGGGTGCCAGACAAGCGGGCTGCTTTGTCCTGGATACCACTGATCTTCTTGAGAGTTGTTGGCACTGCCCTCATCCAGGAAATTGAAGGTGACCCCATCACGCTCCCGACTTGTGCTTGTAGATGAGGGAAAGGCTTTGGGGTTTCAGGAGGTGAGTCACTCACCGCGGGATACCCAGTCCCTGACCTGCTCTTGTCAGCACAATGTTCATGTAGCGGATACCACAAAGGCAATGAGGCCAGTTTACAAAAAACAGGACAAATCTAATCCAGCTAATTACCACCCAACCAGTCAACGCCTAATGGCAGACACTTGAATTTATATTCTACTGATTCATTAGTTACTAGGTTACCAGTCCAAAACCATAAGAGAGGTAGCCATATTTATGATTCACAGCTTCAGGGTGACATCACGGCTTCACGACCAGTGCATCACGGCTTGGTACGGCAACTGCTCTGCCCAGGACAGCAAGAAACTGCAGAGAGTTGTGGACACAGCCCAGCGCATCACGGACACCAGCCTCCCCTCCCTGGACTTTACCTCTCGTTGTCTTAGTGAAGCAGCCAGCATAAGACCCCACCCACCCGGGTCATTCTCTCTTCTCTCCTCTTCCATCAGGTAGAAGATACAGGAGTCTGAGGGTACATTCCACCAGGCTCAAGGACAGCTTCTACCCCACTGTGATAAGACTATTGAATGGTTCCCTTGTAAAATGAGATGGACTCTGACCTCATGATCTACCTTGTTGTGACCTTGCACCTATTGCACTGCACTTTCTCTGTAGCTGTGACACCTTACTCTGTACTGTTATTGTTTTTACCTGTACTACCTCAATGGACTTTGTACTAACTCAATGTAACTGCACTGTGTAATGAATTGACCTGTACGATCAGTATGCAAGACAAGTTTTTCACAGTACAGGTGACAATAATAAACCAATACCAATGCACACTTTCTAGAAATTAAATACTGCTGCACAGTGGTCAGTGGACAAAGCAACAGCCATTTGGGCATGTGAGGGGCATAGATAGGGTCGATTTTCTCCATGGAACGGGTACCTAAAAGGGTATAGGATTTGGGGAAGGGGTAAGAGGATTAGAGGGGACCTGAGGAAAAATTTTTTCACCCGGAGGGAGGTTGGGATCTGGAATGCACTGCGTGAGGGGGTGGTGGAGGCAGAGACTCTCACGGCGTTTAAGAAGTATCTAAACAAGCACCTGAATTGTCAAGGCACAGTAGACAACAGACCAAGTACAGGTAACTGATATGAATGTGGATGGGTTCTTGATGGTCAGCATTCATGCTATGGGCCGAATACCTGTTTCTGTGCGGCATGTATTATTGGTATTGGTATTGGTTTATTATTGTCACTTGTACCGAGGTACAGTGAAAAACTTGTCTTGCATACCGATCATACAGGTCAATTCATTACACAGTGCAGTTACATTGAGTTAGTGCAGAGTGCATTGAGGTAGTACAGGTAAAAACAATAACAGTACAGAGTAAAGTGTCACAGCTACAGAGAAAGTGCAGTGCAATAAGGTGCAAGGTCACAACAAGGTAGATCGTGAGGTCAGAGTCCATCTCATCGTATAAGGGAACCGTTCAGTAGTCTTATCACAGTGGGGTAGAAGCTGTCCTTAAGCCTAGTGGTATGTGCCCCTAGGCTTCTGTATCTTCTACCTGATGGAAGAGGAGAGAAGAGAAAATGACCTGGGTGGGTGGGGTCTTTGATTATGCTGGCTGCTTCACCAAGGCAGCGAGAGGTAAAGTCCATGGAGGGGAGGCTGGCCTCTGTGACTCTAAAGGAAGTTCCCAGCGCACAAGCATGAATCGGCAACCTTCTAACCCTGAGGTAATATGTCGGGACTGGGATTTAAACCACAGCCTCCTGCTGCCTGCTCCACAGCGGCTGACAAACAGTGCGGACTGCTTTGTGTCCCCAAGACTTTCCTCGTGTTTCCATCAACTCACACTTCAAACCCAGGTGCCGGGTGGAAAGTCAGCGAAGTACAAAACCCATTAGCACAGATCAGGTTTTATAGATTTATGGAGATGCAATGGTCTGAGAAGCATTAACTTGTTGTAAAGGATGACAAAGTACAGAAAAGGTTATTAGTCATCGGTCTAACGAGAGAGGAGCCTGGATAATGAGGCAAACAAACCCAGCGAACCATCTGGATTAAGGGACGGCAGCTCACGTGAGTGTCAATGAAGCACCCTGGTCAGAGAGCACTAATACCAGAGCAATGTAGAAGAGGATATGAAGAAAATAGAGAATTAATTCATTAGTGGTATAGGAAGAAGGCGATTAAGCTAGAGAGGGTGCAGGAAAGATTCACAAGGATGTTGCTGGAATTGGAGGGTTAGAGTAATAAGGAGATACTGGATGGGCTGGGACTGTTATCTCTGAACCTGGAGGCTGAAGGGTGACCTTATAAGGGCAGTGTAGTGGTTAGTGTAACGCTATTACAGCGCCAGTGACCCAGGTTCAATTCCAGCCACTGTCTGTAAGGAGTTTGTACATTCTCCCTGTGTCTGCGTGGGTTTCCTCCGGGTGCTCCGGTTTCCTCCCACATTCCAAAGACATACGGGTTAGGAAGTTGAGGGCATGCTATGTTGGTGCCAGAAGCGTGGCGACACTGTATGATATGATATGATATCTTTATTAGTCACATGTACATCGAAGCACACAGTGAAATGCATCTTTTGCGTCGAGTGTTCTGGGGGCAGCCCGCAAGTGTCGCCACGCTTCCGGCGCCAACATAGCACGCCCACAACTTCCTAACCCGTACGTCTTTGGAATGTGGGAGGAAACCAGAGCACCCGGAGGAAACCCACGTAGACACGGGGAGAACGTACAAACTCCTTACAGACAGCGGCCGGAATTGAACCCAGGTCGCTGGCGCAGTAATAGCGTTAGGCTAAACGTTACACTACCGCGCCTGCCCACCACTAGTACAGAAGAGGTTCACCAGGATGTGGCCTGGAATGTAAGGCTGCAGTTATAAGGAAAGACTGGATATGCATCATGTTAATGTGGGATGGGCGATGAGTTCTAGTGATGTCTAAGTCTCACAAAACAAATAGATTAATAAGTCCTGGAGGTTGTAAAGGAACAAATCCTTTTTCCCTTCCTTCTTTCTAAATGGAGAGTGCTGAGAATGAGTCACAGGGTCATAGAGTTATACAGCATTGGAAAAGGCCCTTCAGCCCAACACATCCACGCTGACCAAGGTGTCTACCTGAGCTAGTCCCATTTGCCTCTGTTCGGCCCATATTCCTCCAAACCTTTCCTATCCATGAACCTGCCCAAATGTCTTTTAAGTGTTGTCATTACACCTGCCTCAACCACTTTTTCTGGCAGCTCGTTCCATATACCATAAGACCAGAAGACATAGGTGCAGAATTAGGCCATTTGGCCCATCAAGTCTGCTCCGCCATTCAATCATAGCTGGTTTATCTTTCCCTCTCAACCCCATTCTCCTGCCTTCTCCCCATAACCTTTGATGCCCTTACTAATCAAGAACCTATCAACCTCTGCTTTAAATACTGTATACCCAATGACATGGCCTCCACAGCCGCCTGTGGCAACGAATTCCACAGATTCACCACCCTCTGGCTGAAGACATTCCTCCTCAGCTCAGTTCTAAAGGGACGTCCTTTTATTCTGAGGCTGTGCCCTCTGGTCCTAGACTCTCCCACTACTGGAAACATCCTCTCCACGTCCACCCTATCCAGGCCTTTCAATATTTGGTAGGTATACCCACCACCCTCTGCATGTAGAAGTTGCCCCTTAGGTCTCTTTAAATCTTCAGCCTCTCACAAACCCATGCCCTCTAGTTTTAGACTCCGCTGGGATAAAAACTGTGACCATCCACCTAATCTACGCCCCTCATGATTTTAGAAATCTTTGTAAGGTCACCCCTCAGCCTCCTTCACTCTAGAGAAACCAGTCCCAGCTGATTCAGTCTCCGCTTATAGTTCAAGCCTGTCAGCCTAGGCAACCTCTTCACCCTCTCTCGCTCAACAACATCCCTCCTGTGGTGTGGTGCCCAGAAACACAACCATGTGCAGTCTCACCAATGTCCTGTACAGCTGTAACATGACGTCCCATCAGATATGATGCACCAAGTAATGTGAAGAAACATTCAGTGCTCTTTACTTAACAGCTGTTTGTTGTCAGTGTAGGTGTAATGAAGCTCGAAACCTGTCAGATTTAAAGGCAACAGAGGACAATTGCCCAGTGATAAATTTAGGGCTGATTATTTTCAATATTTAGATTTCAAATGCCCAAAGTCCATAAGAGGAAAGTGAATGATTTCCTAATGACAGTATTATGATGCATTCTAAAATGGGTGCGCATTCTTCTGGGTTATTTTTAACATTTTCAATTCCTTTATGTGTGTGTACATAGTTGTTAGGGTACTGACTCATTTTCAAGCCTGTCTCATTATTCACTAGATTATGGGTGGTCAGTATTTCAACCTTGGCGCCACAACCTTAGTAGAATCATGAAAATGTACGGCACAAACACAGGCCCTTTGGCCCACCTTGCTCTTGCCGACCGTGACACATCGGGAGGACGTGGGTACTCCTCACGGACGACACGGGAAGGTTGGGACTTGACGCGGAGTCTCTGGAGCTGTGAGCCAGCACGACAGTAAGAAATGTTTCCCCTCAGCAAAGGCACTGACAACCAGAGAGCCAAGGTTAATGCCTTGGAGATATAGAGAGTCTGAGGAAGAGTTTTTAAGGAGATAGAACATAGGACATAGAACGTTACAGCACAGTACAGGCCCTTCAGCCTACAATGTTGTGACGACATTGTATCCTGTTCTAAGACCTATCCAACCCTTCCCTCCCACATAGCCCTCCATTTCTCTATCATTCGTGTGTCTATCTAAGAGTCTTAAATGTCCCTAATGTATCTGCCCCCACAACCTCTGCCAGCAAGTGTGTTCCATGCACCCACCACTCTCTGTGTAAAAAACCTACCCCTGACATCCCCATTATACCTTCCTCCAATCACCTTAAAATTATGTCCCCACGTGTTAGCCACTGTTGCCCTGGGAAAAAGTCTCTGACTGTCCACTCGATCTATGCCTCTTATCATCTTGTACGCCTCTATCAAGTCACTTCTCATTCTCCTTCTCTCCAAAGAGAAAAGACCTAGCTTGCTCAAACTATCCTCATAAGACATGCTCTCCAATCCAGGCTGCATCCTGGTAAATCTCCTCTCCACCCTTTCTAAAGCTTCCACATCCTTCCTATAATGAGGTGACCAGAGCTGAGGGATCTGAGGGGTAAGTGTTTCACACAGAGGGCGATTGAAATCTGGAACGTCCTGCCCGAGTGATGTTTTCCCCACCTACACTAGTCCGATTGGACCCATTTCCCTCTCTGACTTTCCGATCCATATGCCTATCGAAATGCCTTTTAAACGTTGTGTATGTATCTACTCTCCTGCACGAAAAGCACTATGGTTACTTATCCCTCCAACAGCACTGTCCAAATTTGTGACCACAGCCACCAATCCTCTCTTCTGGCAGCTCTTTCCAGACATCCCACCACCCTCCGTGTGTGAAAAACCTCTCTCAAATCTCTTCTGACTTTCTCCCCTCTCACCTTAAACTGGTGCCCTCTCAATCTAGACGCCCCTGCCCTGGGAAAAAGACTCTTAACGGTCTATCCTATCTATGCCCCTCCTCGTTTTATAAACATCCATAAGGTTACCCCTCAAGCCTCTTACATTGCAGTGAGAATAAACCCAGCCTATCCAACTTCTCCTTATAACTGCAGCCCTCCATTCCAGGCAACATCCTGTGAGTCTCTTCTGCACGCTCTCTATTTCTACCACATCCTTCCTGTAGTACGGTGACCAGAATTGCACACAATACTCCAAGTGCAGTATAACCAGTATTTTATACAACTGGAACCTGACGTACTAACTCTTATACTCAATGCCCTGAATATCCATCAGTTCCAACCTGACCATTCTACTTGAGCTCCCGGTCACCAACCAACACCTTATTTCTCATCCCAGATTACCATATGCAACCCCATCCCAGAACATCCACCTTTTTGTGAAGAGAGATCCCATATCTTCACCAAATGTTCACCCCATTCCTCCAACAAGTTATCCTGCTCTGCACAAACCCAAAATGAAAATCAAAATAAAATACTGCAGGTGTTGGAAAGATGAAATGAATACATAGAATTCTGGGGGCACTCAAGTGGCCTTCAGTCAGGGCACTGAGTACAGAAGTTGGGATGTCATGCTGCCATTGTACAAGAGGTTGGTGAGGACACATTTGGAACATTGTGCTCAGTTTTGGTCACCCTGCTAGAGGAAAGATGCCATTAAGCTGGAAAGAGTGCAGAGGAAATTTATGAGGATGTTGCCAGAACTTGAGGGACACCCCTTTTCCGACACCTTACAAAATTGAAACGACGGAAAAAATTTTAGGTCTTAATCCTTATCAGAAGGGCTTGATAGCGATAATTTATGATTTAATTATGAAAATACGTCTAGAATCATTAGACAAAATTAAGAATGAATGGGAAAGCGAACTCCAGACATCTTTACCCATAGAGACTTGGAAGGAAATTCTTCATTTAGTTAATACATCTTCAATGTGTGCCAGACACTTGTTGATACAGTTTAAAGTAGTTCACAGGACCCATATGTCCAAAGATAAGTTAGCTCGTTTTTATAACCATATAAATCCTATATGTGATAGATGTAAATCGAATGTGGCTTCTTTGACTCATGTTTTGGTCCTGTCCTCTTTTGGAAAAATATTGGAAAGACATTTTTAACATGATTTCAAACGTATTGAAGATTGATTTACAACCTCACCCTATCACTGCAATTTTTGGATTACCAAGGATAGAGTCTGGCCATCTATCTGCTTCCGCTAACCATATGATTGCTTTTGTTACATTAATGGCCAAACGATCCATTTTGCTTAAATGGAAGGATCCAATACCCCCTACTACTTTTCAATGGTTTTCTCAAACTATATCATGTTTAAACTTGGAAAAAATTAGGAGTGGTACTGTTGATCCTTCGCTTAAATTTGAAGATATTTGGAGTCCATTTATTCAATATTTCCACATGATGTAGATCCCCCTTCAATAACTTTCCAACTTGGAGGAATGGACTTGACGACATAATATTGCTCTGTTTCTACTGAGAAATTTTAGCCCAGTTCTTTTTTCCCATTTTTTTGTTGTTTGTTTTTCTTTTGAAAAGTTTTTTTTGCTTAGTTTATATTGTTTATAATTTTTTTTATTGATTTGGTTTTTTTTTAAATTTATATAATAAATATTTTTCTTTCCTTTCTTTTATATTATATTCATTTACTAAGAGATCGTTGGATCTACAGATTTTTTTATATTTTATTGTTCTTTATGATTATATACGCTATGATTGTTATCCTGATCTCTTTGTATTACATGTATAAATATTGATGCTATATATCAATCTGTATTAATTTGAAAACTAATAAAAAGATTGAAAAAGAACTTGAGGGACTGAGTCATGGAGAGAGGTTGAGCAGGTTGGGACTTTTTTCTTTGGAGCGTAGGAGAATGAGGGGTGATCTTATCGAAGTGTATAAAATTATAAGGGGCATAGATAGGGTGAATGTGCACAGTCTGTTTCCCAGGATTGGGGAATCAAGAACTAGGGGGCATAGGTTTAAGGTGAGCGGGGAGAGTTTCAATAGGAACCTGAGGGGTAACTTTTTCAGCCAGTTGGTAGTCAGTATACAGAATGAGCTGACAGAGGAAGTGGTTGAGACAGGTACATTAGCAATATTTTAGAGGGACTTAGATGGGTACATGGATAGGAAAGGTTTATGGGGCAAACGCGGGCAAATGGGACTATACTTAGATGGGAACCTTTGTCGGCATGGACCAGTTGGGCTGAAGGGCCTGTTTCCTTGCTGTATGACTCTATGACTTTATGACTCTATGACACTCAGGAGGTCAGGCAGCACCTGTAGAGATAGAATTAATATTTCGTATCTGAGACCCTTCATCAGAAAAGAAAGAGAACGGCTAGTTTTCAGCCACAGTGAAGGTGGGGGAGGGATGGAGAGAACAAAGGAAATATGTGTGATAGGGTAAGACCAAATGCCTTAAAATGGCAGTCTGAACCTCCTTATATTTCTTTGTCTGTGTTATGTATGCAAGGTTGTGGGACATGCCCAGCAAGCTAGACTGAACTAATGAAGAGACAAGAACGATGACAGTTAGAAATGGCCAGTTCCGATACAAATGGAAAGAACGATTGAGTCACCTCAAGTTGAAGAATTTGATGTTGAGTCCAGAAGGCTACAATGTGCCCAGACAAAAGACAAAGTGTTGTTCCACAAGCTTGCATTGGGCCTCATTGTAACAGAACAAACCATACAAACCCATGCTGTTATCTTGAACAACAATGGTCCTTCAGCATGGAACATCTTTTCCATTAACTGAGTTGCTTGCTTTCAACCAGTTCTAAAACACTGATTGGAACACAAGTGCGCCAAGGCTGCTGGAGGGTTGCTGAACTCAGTTATAGTTGTATCCAGACAGTTGGAGACTGTCATCAGATCAAACTATAAATAGGATCCTTGGCTTCACAAGTATAAATGATTGCCTGATGCAGCAGCTGGTGAACATTAAACCAAAGCCGATAATCCCTATCCCCAGGAGAGATGGAGGGGGGATTTTGGTGAAGTATTTACGATGACTCAGATGTTCTGACCATTGAACTGTTTTCTTAATAGATAAGGCTCAGAAGAGATTATGTAAAGGATGCCTCTTTAGCTCACTTCCAATCGCACGTCCAAGAAAATCCGCTCTCCTTCTCTCCAAGGCATCACCTAGCCATCCAGTTCATTGACAGGCAGATTCCGGCTTTCCACTTCCCGATGCTTCCCAGAATCCCAGTGCTCTGATCATTTTTATATCATTTTCTTTCAGATATCAGTGGGCCCTACTTTCAGAAAGCACTCCAAAAGATATACATGGCTTTATAAAACCATGTGTTATAGAGTCATAGAGCCATACACCACATAACAAACCCTTCAGCCCAACTGGTCCATGCCAACCAAGATGCCCATCTAAGCTAGCCCCATTTTCCCGCATTTGGCCCTTATCCCCCTAAACCTTTCCTATCCATGAACCTGTGCAAATATCTTTCAAATATTATTAAACTTGTGTCAACCACTTTCTCTGGCAGCTCGTTCCATATACGCACCACCCTCTGCATGAAGAAGTTGCCCCTTTTAAATCTTTCCCCACTCGCCTTAAAGCTATGCCCTCTCGTTTTTGATTCCCTTTCCCTGGGAGAAAGATTGTGACCATTCACCCTATCGATGCCCTTCATGATTTTATACACCTCAATAAGATCATCCCTCAGTGTCCTACTCTCCAAGGAATAAAGTCCTAGCCTGCCCAACGTCTCGCTGTGGCTCAGGCCCTCGAGTGCTGGCAACATCCTCGTAAATCTTCTTTGCATCCTTTCCAGCCTAATGACGTCCTTCCAATGACAGGGCAAGCAAAACTGTACACAATCCTCCAAGTGCAGCCTCACCAACGTCCTGTACAACTGCAACAGTTCATTTCATGCCTCACTGAAATGTCTACTTTCCAACACACTTTCTCAGAATCTGGCTAGTTATCATCAAGTTCCAACAAATACCATCTGCAAGGCTTGCTTTTCCTGTGTTACTAATGTTCTCCAGAGTCCCAGGCTCACTTCTGTTGATATGCAAATCTCCCTTCTGCTCTGTGCCCTTTTACAATGTGATCGGAATTGAAGTTTAAGTCAGTCGATGCCCGATTGACCGTTTAAGAACTTGTTTCCTTCCAAGGTACTGTTGATGGCTTTACACCAGCCAGTCAGGACTACAGTGCTGATGAATTCCTTTGTTACTGCTTTCAGTTGATTCCTGTCAAGGATCCAGTTTCTTTTTATCACTGCGCGTAAAAGGTTCAACACTTCATCACATTTCATTCACGAGAAGGTTTCCAGCATGGTTGAATTGTAAAGACCTGACCCACAAAGCGGTTCCATTAACTACTGCAATCAGCACCGTGGCTTTAGTAAGGACACCAAAATATTGTCAAACAGTTGTCTTCTTTCCGATTAAGATAAGATATTTTTATTAGTCACATATTTGGTGTTAGTATTGGTTTATTATTGTCACTTGTACCGAGGTACAGTGAAAAGCTTGTCTTACAAACTAATCGTACAGGTCAATTCATTACACAGTGCAGTTACATTGAGTTAGTACAGAGTGCATTGATGTAGTACAGGTAAAAACAATAACAGTACAGAGTAAGTGTCACAGCTACAGAGAAAGTGCAGTGCAATAAGGTGCAAGGTCACAACAAGGTAGATCGTGAGGTCAGAGTCCATCTCATTGTATAAGGGAACCGTTCAATAGTCTTATCACAGTGGGGTAGAAGCTGTCCTTAAGTCTGGTGGTACGTCCCCTCAGGCTCCTGTATCTTCCACCCGATGGAAGAGGAGAGAAGAGAGAATGACCTGGGTGGGTGGGGTCTTTGATTATGCTGGCTGCTTCACCAAGACAACGAGAGGTAAAGAGGAGGGGAGGCTGGTGTCCATGATGTGCTGGGCTGTGTCCACAACTCTCTGCAGCTTCTTGCAGTCCTGGGCAGAGCAGTTGCCGTACCAAGTCATGATACATCCAGATAGGATGCTTTCTATGGTGCATCGGTAAAAGTTGGTGAGAATCAAAGGGGGCAAACCAAATTTTTTTAGCCTCCTGAGGAAGTAGAGGTGCTGGTGAGCTTTCTTGTCCGTGGCATCTATGTGATTTGAACAGGACTAGCTGTTGGTGATGGTCACTCCTAGGAGCTTGAAGCTCTCAACCCTCTTGACCTCAGCACCATTGATGTAGACAGGTGCATGTTGCTTGTTGCTCCAGATTGCAGCATCTGGATTCTCTTGTGTCTCCAAGTAAAGTCCATTTCCACACAGCAAGTTCCCACAAACATCTACGTGATGTTGCTTTTAGACAGTGGCATTTCTAAACTCTCCCACAAGAGGAAACATACTCTCAACATCCACCCTGTGAAGAACCCTCAGGGTCTTAATTGTTTCAGTCGTTCCCTCTCACATTTGCAAACTCCAGTAGATAGATATCACCAACTTTTACCGATGCACCATAGAAAGCATCCTATCAGGATGTATCACGGCTTGGTATGGCAACTGCTCTGCCCAGGACCGCAAGAAGCTGCAGAGAGTTGTGGACACAGCCCAGTGCATCACAGACACCAGTCTCCCCTCCTTGGACTCTTGCCTTTACCTCTCATTGTCTTGGTGTAGCAGCCAGCATAATCAAAGACCCCACACACCTGGGACATTCTCTCTTCTCTCCTGTTCCATTGGGTAGAAGATACAGGAGCCTGAGGGCACGTACCACCAGACCTAAGGACAGCTTCTACCCCACTGTGATAAGACTATTGAACAGTTCCCTTATACAATGAGATGGACTGACCTCACGATCTACCTTGTTGTGACCTTGCACCTTATTGCACTGCACTTTCTCTGTAGCTGTGACACTTTACTCTGTACTGTTATTGTTTTTATCTGTACTACATCAATGCACTCTGTACTAACTTGAAGTAACTGCACTGTGTAATGAATTGACCTGTAAGATCGGTTTGTAAGACAAGTTTTTCACTGTACCTCGGTACAAGTGACAATAATAAACCAATACCAATACCAATATAAGCCCAGTTTATAACCTTTCCTCATAGGACAATCTGCCCATTCCAGGTATTGGTCGAGTAAACCTTCTCTGAACTGCTTCCAATACATTAGCATCCTTGCTTAAATAAGGAGAGCATACTGTACACTGTACCCACGGGCGTTGTCTCACCAGTGCCCTGTACTTCTGCCCCGTCACTAAAACCTACCCACCTCAATAACCACTGCCACCTCCATCTACCCTCATATCAGGTTTACCCAGTCAAATGCTTTGGTTACTTTATCAGGAGACGGAAGCTTAGCTGTGTAAATTAATTGCTTCATAAAAATAAAAAGGTCAGCTCTGCTAGAGTAAACAGTTATGAGTTGCAAATTGGCAAATCATTCATCACCAGCTTGCATGAAATATTTAAGAGGAGCTGTAAAATGTTTAAGTAGGGATATTTTACTCCCAAAGAAACTTTCCAGCTGGCAGGAGAACACTTAAGTATTAAATATTTTTGAAGGGATTATTCTAAACTTTAAAAGGGGCCTCATCTGTTCCAGTAATGCTTCCCTGGAAGTTAACAACTTGAGGTGAAAGAGGCGGGTCAGGATTGATGATCAAGGCCATTTCAACTCCATGTGAGAGATGCAGGAGAGACTCTGCGAGGCTGCCTGCATCGTGTTCTGGGGGTTTCCCTGGGCTGGAGTGAAGGCCACACCCACAAATTGCAGGCCGGCAGTGTTGGAAAGGGAAGCAAGCTTGTATTTACAAAATTAAGTCAGAAATAAAGTCATCGAGTCACGCGGCACAGAAACAGGATTCTCGATCCACCACGTCCATCTATACTAATCCCATTTACCAGCACTGAATCAGTAGCCTTCAATGCATTGGCGATTAAGTACTTATCAAATGTTGTGAAAGTCTCTCCCTCCACCACCAGTTCAGTGTGTTCTAGATTCCAGTCATTTTCTGTGTGAAAAATTTCTTCTTCAGATTCTCTTTTTCAATCTTTTTATTGAATTTCAAATTAATTCAAATTGATATACATAACATTGATAATTATACATATGATACAAAGAGATCGGGATAACAATAACAGTTAATATTTATACTCACAAAATATGTAATCTAGACCTCCCGCTCTCTTGCTAAGTGAACATGATACAAAAAAAAAGAAGTTGAAAAGAAATTTGATTATATGAAAAGAAAACCCCCAAATCAAAAAAAAGTATAACATTAAACAAAAGCAAACCAAAAGCTTCAAAAAAAACTGGACTGATATTTCTTCGGTTAAAAAAAACGTTATTATGTCGTCAGCTCCGCTCCTCTATATTCAAAGGTTATTAAAAGGGATTTGAAAAAGGTCTGCTTATATCATATGGAAATATTGAATAAATGGGCTCCAAACTTCCTCAAATTTAAGCGAAGGATCAACAGTGCCACTCCTAATTTATTCTAAGTTTAAACATGTTATAGTTTGAGATTACCATTGAAATGTGGTAGGGGGTATAGGGTCAGATTGGCTCTGAACCTATTACATCTTAGCCTAAACCTATGCCCTCAAGTTTTAGATATCTCTGTTATGGGGAATATTTCCTACTATTTACCCTATCTGTGCCCCTCAGGACACTGCTTACCTCTATCAGGTCCCCCCTTGTCGCGGGGAAGACAAACCCAGCCTCTCTGGTCTCTCCTCATAACTGAAACGCTCCATCCCAGTACCATCATCCTGGTGTGACTCTCCTCTGCACCATCTCCAGTGCAGTCACATCCTTCCTATAGTGCGGTGACCAGAACCGAATGCAATACTCCAACTGTGGACTGACGAACATTTTATAAGTTTGTACTATAACCTCCCTGCTGTTATATTCTCTGCCCCAGTTAATGAAGGCAGGAATCTCATATGCCTTCTTCACCACCTTATCCACCTGAGCCTTAGGAGATTCCCAAGGTACCTTATCTACCTTGGGAATCTCCTGTTCCTCAGTACTCCCTGAGCTCCTACTATTCACGGTGTATGTCCTAGCCTTATTAGTCCTTCCAAAGTGCATCAGTTTGCACTTGTCAGGATTAAACTCCATCCGCCATTGCTCTGTCTATCTTACAAACTGATAAATATCTTTCTGTAGTCAAGATTATTCTCCTCACTATCAACAGTTGATTACCATGTCGTCTGCAAATATATTAATCGATCCTGCAACATTCATATCCAAATCGGAACAAACAGTAAGAATCCCACCACCAGTCAATGTGGTACATTGCTGGTAACAGGCTTCCAATCATAAAACCAATTTATTAACTCAGTTTCTCTTTCCTCAGATGCTGCCCGACCTGCTGAGAATTATATGAAGTTATGCGAGGCGTAAATAGGGTCTTTTTCCCAGGATGGAAATGTCAAATACTAGAGAGCATGGCTTTAAGGTGAGAGGGGGAAAGTTTAAAGGAGATTTATGAGGTAATTTTTTTTACACAGAGCGCGGTGGGTGCCTGGAACGTGATACCGGGGGTAGTGGTGGAAGCGGATATTTAAGCAATGTTTAAGAGCCATTTAGACAAGCACATGAATAGGCAGGAAATGGATGGATATGGACCACATGGACGCAGATAGGATTAGCTTAATTTGGCATCATGGTCCCCACAGACATGGCAGGCCGAAGGGCCTGTTCCTGCGCCGCACTGCTCGATGTTCCACGTTCTATCTCTGGTTCTGTTTGCATAAATCCAAGCATCTCACTATCAGCTCTAAACAACAAAGTGCCGGAGGAGCTCAGGTAACATCTGTGGAGGGAAATGGACAGTCAACGTTTCAGCTCGAGACCCTTCATCCGGACTGGATCAGCCCTGACTCGCCCTTCTCTGGTTTTGGTTCAATAAAGGACACAAAAAGGGTAAAAGTCACTGCTCTGTTGCACATAATCGAAGACCCCACCCACCTGGGTCATTCTGTCTTCTCTCCTCTTCCATCGGGTAGAAGATACAGGAGCCTGAGAGCACGTACCACCAGGCTCAAGGACAGCTTCTATTCCACTGTGATAAGACTATTGAACGGTTCCCTTATACGATGAGATGGACTCTGACCTCACGATCTACCTTGTTGTGACCTTGCACCTTATTGCACTGCACTTTCTCTATAGCTGTGACACTTCACTCTGTACTGTCATTGTGTTTACTTGTACTACCTCAATGGACTCTGTACTAACCCAATGTAACCCATGGTAGAGGAGTCTAGTACAAGAGGGCATGACTTCAGGATTGAAGGGCACCCATTCAGAACAGAGATGCGGAGAAATTTCTTTAGCCAGAGAGTGGTGAATCTGTAGAATTTGTTGCCACGGGCGGCTGTGGAGGCAAAGTCATTGGGTGTATTTAAGGCAGAGATTGATAGGTATCTGAGTAGCCAGGGCATCAAAGGTTATGGTGAGAAGGCGGGGAAGTGGGGCTAAATGGGAGAATAGATCAGCTCATGATAGAATGGCGGAGCAGACTCGATGGGCTGAATGGCCGACTTCTGCTCCTTTGTCTTATGGTCTTATGGTAACTGCACTGTGTAATGAATTGACCTGTGTGATCGGTATGCAAGACAAGTTTTTCACTGTACCTCAGTACAAGTGACAATAATAAACTAATACCAATACCAATACATGCCAACCATGCATGTATTGGGTGTTACTTCAGAAATTCTGTTCCATTGTCATAAATGGAGTCATAGAGAGATATAGCACACCAACAGGCCCTTCAGCCCATCCAGTCCACACCACCCATCCACCATCCATTTTATCCTCCCCACATTCCCATCAACTCCCCCCGGATCCTACCACTCACCTACACTTTACAGTAGCCAATTAACCTTTGGGGTGTGGGAGGAAACCGGAACACCCAGGAGGAAACCCACGCAGTCACAAGGAGAATGTGCAAACTCCACACAGACGGCGCCAGAGGTCACGATCGAACCTGGGTCTCTGGAGCTGTGAGGCAGCGGCTCTGCCCACTAAGCCACTGGGCTGCCCTATTACCTTCAACAGCATCTTCCCACATTGTTTCATTGGCAAATGTTGGCCAACCTGTCTGGTCTTCCAGGATTTCTTGATTTTATATCAGGGTCGTCACTTTTATATTTGCTGCTTACAAGACCATAAGACCATAAGACCATAAGATATAGGAGCAGAATTAGGCCATTCAGCCCATCGAGTCCGCTCCGCCATTCAATCATGGATGATTTTTTTCAACCGTAGTCCTCCTGCCCTTAACCCCTTTAGCAATCAAGAACCTATCGATCTCTGCCTTAAATACACCCAAGACATGACCTCCACCTCCCCCTTTGGCAACGAATTCCACAGATTCACCACCCTCTGGCTGAAGAAATTCCTCCTCATCTCAGTTTTAAAGGGAGGTCCCTTCATTCTGAGGCTGTGCCTTCGGAACCTAGACTCTCCGGACTCTGTCAACACTTCTCACTGCCTTGGTAAAGCAGCCAACATAATCAAAGACCCTTCCCACCCCAGACGTTCTCTCTTCCTGCCTCCCCCCCCCCCCCATTGGGCAAAAGATACTAAAGCCTGAAAGCACATACGACTAGGCTCAAGGACAGCTTCTATCCCGCTGTTATAAGGGCTATTGAATGGTCCCTTGTACAATAAGCTGGACTCTGACCTCATCATCTACCTTGTCCTGGGCTTACACCTTATTGTCTGCCTGCACTGCATTTTCTCTGTAACTGTAACACTTCATTCTGCATTCTGTTATGTTTCCCTTGTACAACCTCAGTGCACTGATGTCCTGAATGATCTGTATGGATGGCATGCAAAAACAAAGTTTTTCACTGTACCTCGGTACATGTGACAATAATAAATTTAGTGGAAGCATCCTCTCCACAACCACTCCACCCAGGCCTTTCAGGATAGGGTAGGTTTCAATGAGATCTCCACTTATCCTTCTGAATTCCATTGAGTACAGGCCCAGAGCCATCAAGCGCTCCTCACAGATTAAGCCCTTCATTCCTGGGATATTTTTGTGAACCTCCTCTGGACCCTCTCCAGGGCCAGCACATCTTTCCTTAGATATGAACCCAAAATTGCTCACAATATTCCAAATCCTTCCTATTTATCAAATACATCTATATTTGAGAGCAATTGCATGAATTGTCTCAGTCAAATTGTTTTCCAGGGACCTAGCCCTTACAAACCAGCAATCCATACAACTACACCAGGAACTCTAGAGCAAAATAGGAAACTCAGACAAATCTGTTAAATGGGACATTCTGAGAAACTGTAATTAATTGTCACAAATTATCTGCTTCCACCGCCGCTGATGAATGCTAATTTGCCTGCATCTCGTTTTATTTTTGCCATGTTATCTGAGAATATTAAACTGTATATAGTTTATATTTGCATAATGTGACTGGAAATCTAATGGTGTTATTAAAGGCTCATTAGCTAAGTGACAAAATACTAAATAGTTTCAGCATTTTGTTTACTAAAAGAGTAACTTGGTACCTTCATTTTGTAATTAAGCAAAGTGCCGTGTGATGGATTAGCTGATGCAGAAAGTTGCTACTGATAGTGAAGGCACTGAAATAGCACTCTAATCCTTGGTTTCATTGGCAGAAAGGTTCTCTGTCAGAAATCAAGCGTCACTGTACATGAGTGATTGCATTTCAAGTGGGTATATTCCCAGAAAGGGCTGATTTGGATATTTAAGGATGTGTTTTTGAGCATTAGAAAGTTTTTCACGCAGCGCCCCACGGAATTTGCCCTCTCAACCCAATGACCTGTTGCACAGTACACTAAATTGGTAAATTGGTTTATTATTGGTCACACGTACCAAGGTACAGTGAAAAACTTTGTTTTGGCATGCCATCCACCACAGATCATTTCATCACATCAGTGCATCGAGGTAGTACAAGGGAAAAGCAATAACGGAATGCAGAATAAAGTGTTACAGTTACAGAGAAAGTGCAGTGCAGGCAGACAATAAGGTGCAAGGTCATAACGAGGTAGATTATGAGGTCAGAGTCCATTTTATCATACTAGGGAACCATTCAATAGTATTATAAAAGCGGGATAGAAGCTGTCCTTGAGCCTGGTGGTACGTCCTTTCAGGCTTTTGTATCTTCTGCCTGATGGGAGGGGGGAGAAGAGAGAATGTCCGGGGTGGGAGGAGTTTTTGATTATGTTGGCTGCTTTACCAAGGCAGCGAGAAGAGTAGACAGAGGCCATGGAGGGGAGGCTGGTCTTAGTTCAGTTGGTGTTCACTCTCAACACGGTGCTAGAAGGTCATGGGTTCAAGTTCCTCTCTTGAGGTTTGCGAACTAAAACCGCTGGATCTTCAATGAGGCAGTGCTTTGCTGGTGAAGATGCCATCTTCGATATTGTCCCGAGCTGTTACTCCTCCTTGTCAATTAATCTCGCGGCCATTTCTGAACAAGAGCATACGAGCTCTCCCTCTTGTCCCGGTCAATACCTATTCCTCAATATCACTATTGACCAATCACTGTGGGCCAAACACAGGCAGATGAGATGATCTCGCTGGGCAACACAGTCAACATTTCTGACAGAGAACCTTTTTGCCAAATGAAACCAAAGATTAGAGTGCCATTTCAGTGCCTTCACTGTCAGTAGCAACTTTCCGCATCAGCTAATCCATTACACGGCACTTTGTTCAATTACAAAATGAAAGTACCCAGTTGGGCTGAAGGGCCTGTTTCCATGCTGTATGACACTAAAACTCAGACCTGGAATTTTTGTTGTTTTAAACTCCAATTAGCTGTTGAGTTTCATACATCCCGTCAATGATCAGATGAAAAGATTGAAGATTGTGCTCAAAACCTCCCTGAAGAAACGCAACAGCCCCAATAAGATAAGGTATCTTTTATTAGTCACATGTACATCGGAACACACAGTGAAATGCATCTTTTGCGTAGAGTGTTCTGGGGGCAGCCCGCAAGTGTCGCCACGCTTCCGACGCCAACATAGCACGCCCACAACTTCCTAACCTGTACGTCTTTGGAATGTGGGAAGAAACCGGAGCACCCGGAGGAAACCCACGCAGTCACAGGGAGAACGCACAAACTCCTTACAGACAGTGGCCGGAATTGAACCAGGGTAGCTGGTGCTGTAATAACGTCACGCTAACCACTACGCTACCGTACCTGCCAACTTCTGGGAAACTCTAGGCCATAGAAAATGAGCATTCAGGATTGAGAACCTCGGGTTCAGGCATTGGGAGCACACAGAGGCCCAGCGTCAACGGCGGAAGGAGTGCACCACCTCACAAAACAGCCCAGCCACCTCATCAGTTTCCTACTGCCCTATCTGTGGAGGAGTCTGCAGTGTGCACTTTAGTTACTTCAGATCCCCTAGAACCAGAGTGCCAGCAATTCTGCAAGTGAGGGACTGCCTGAGAAGGTAGAGGAGTGGTTGAGGCAGGTAGAATAACAACATTCAAAACACACTTGGACAGGTACATGGATAGGAAAGGTTTAGGGGGATATGGGCCAAACACAAGCAAATGGGACTAGCTTGGTGGACACCATGGACTAGTTGGGCCGAAGGGCCTGTTTCCATGCTGTATTACTCTATGACTCTACGCCTTATAGTTTTGGACTCCCCTACCCTGGAAAAAAGACTGTAACCATCCATCTTATCCATGCCGCTTATGATTTTATAAACCTCAGTTGGGCTTCCTACGCTCCAGGGAAAAAAGTCCTAGCCTATCCAGTCTCTCCTTATAGATCAAACAATCCAGTCCCAGAAATACATCAGCGTTCTTTCAACGTCGCTGGGTCAAAATCCTGGAACTCCCTCCCTAACAGCATACCCACACCTCATGAACTGCAGTAATTCAAGAAGGCAGCTCACCACCACTTTCTCAAGGGCAATTAGAGATGGCCAATGAAATGCTGGCTCAGTCTACGAAACCCACATCCCTCGAGTGAATAAAGAAAAAACAACATTGGATTGGAGAGCATGTCTTATGAGTATAGGTTGAGTGAGCTAGAGCTTTTCTCTTTGGAGAGGAGGAGGATGAGAGGTGACTTGATATAGGTGTACAAGATGATGAGAGGCATAGATCGAGTGGACAGTCAGAGAGTTTTTCCCAAGGCAACAATGGCTAACACAAGGGGACATAATTTTAAGGTGATTGGAAGAAGGTATAAGGGGGACGTCAGGGCTAAGTTCTTTACACAGAGAGTGGTGGGTGCGTGGAACGCACTGCCGGCAGAGGTTGTGGGGACAGATACATTTGGGACATTTAAGATACTCTTAGACAGACACATGAATGATAGAGAAATGGATGGCTATGTGGGAGGGAAGGGTTAGATAGATCTTAGTGCAGGATAAAATGTCGGCACAGCATTGTGGGCCGAAGGTCCTGTTCTGTGCTGTAGGGTTCTATGTTCTATGTTCTAACAGAACGATAAACAGAGCAATAAATAAATCTGCTGGAGGAGCTCAGTGGTTCAGATCAGAATCAGGTTTATTATCACTGACATATATCGTGAAATGTGTTGTTTTGCGGCAGCAGTACAGTGCAAGACATAAAGGCATAAAAATTACGACAAGTTACAAAATAAATGAAGTGCAATCAAGGTAGTGTTTGTTGGTCCGCGGACCGTTCAGAAATCTAATGGCAGAGGGGAAGAAGCTGTTCCTGAAACGTTGAGTGTGGTGACCTGAAACATTTGCAGTTCCTTTCCCTCCACAGATGCTTCTCGAGCCGTTGAGTTCCTCCAGTAGATTGTGTGCTGCTCCAGATTCCAGTGCCGCAGTCTCTTGTGTCTTCTCCGTAAAGCAAGCATGCTTTGTGTAAAAACTTACCCCTGACATCCCCCTTATACCTTCCTCCAATCACCTTAAAATTATGTCCCCTCGTGTTAGCCATTGTCACCCTGGGAAAAAGTCTCTGACTGTCCACTCGATCTATGCCTCTTATCATCTTGTGCACCTCTATCAAGTCACCTCTCATCCTCCTTTGCTCCAAAGAGAAAACTAAACTGCAGTGTCTGGTACAGCGATGCACCACATCACATCACACATTCAGCTCCTACAAGGTGCCCTCACAAACGAGGAATAACTCCCCTTTTTATCACTTAGGTAACTAAAAGGGCCTCCTCCCCTCTGCAAGACTGCACCTTCAACAGTTCAGCACCCTTGAAGCATTTGTCTTGATTCTTGTACTCAAGTCTGTGGTGAAGAGGCACAAGTTGTGCCCATTGAGAGGGGAGAAGATCTAGAATACCATCCAGGTACCTTGATGCTCTGTCTGGGAGGACTGGCATATCTGATCAGTTGAGGATCATGGAGTCACGCTTGGTGGAGTGGGTGACACGACGGTGCAGCAGTTAGTGCTGCTGCCTCACGGCACCAGATACCCGGGTTCAATGCCGATCTCTGGCGCTGTCAGCGTGGTGTTTGCACCTTCTTCCTGTGGGCGCATGGGTTTCTCCCGGGTGCTCCGGTTTCGTCCCACATCCCAAAAACATATGGGAGAGCTCGCATGGTCTTGTTCAGAAATGGCCGTGGGATCAATTGAGAAAGAGGAGTAACAGCTTAGGACAATAGCGAAGATGGCATCTTCACCAGCAAAGCACTGCCTCATTGATGATCCCGAGGTTTTAATGCTCAAACCTCAAGAGAGGCACTTGAACCCATGACCTGGTTGGGTCTATGGCAGCTCTTGCAGCATTCCCATCAGTCCCACCATTCCCATTCTCCCAGTTATTTCCCTGTAACCCATTCTCTCTCACATGAACATCAAATGGGAAGTCAAACCAGGGTAGGACTTTCACAGTGAATGGTAGGGCCCCGAGGAGTGTTGAACAGAGGGACCAACGAGTACAGGTACCTAGTTCCTTGAGAGTGGAGTCATAGGTAGACCAGGTGGTGAAGAAAGCTTTTGGTACGCAGGCCTTCATCAGTCAGGGCACTGAGTATAGAAGTTGGAACGTTTTGGCATAGTTGTACAAGACATTGGTGAGGCGGCTTCCGGCATATTGTGTACAGTTTGTTACCCTGTTATGGGAAAGACGTCATTAAGCCAGAAAGAGCGCAAAGATTTACAAGAATGTTGCCAGGACTCCAGGGCCTGAGTTATAGAGAGAGGTTGGGCAGCCTCGGACTTTATTCCCTGGAGCGTAGGAGACTGAGGGGTGACCTTGTAGAGGTGTATAAGTTCATGAGGGGCATAAATAGGGTGAATGGACCCAGTCTTTTTTCCCAGGATTGGGGAATCAAGAACTAGAGGGCATAGATTTAAGGTGATGGTAAGATTTAATAGGAACTTGAGGGGCAAGTTTTTTACTCGGAGGGTATATGGAACAAGCTGCCAGAGGAAATGGTTGAGGCAGGTACATTAACATTTAAAAGACATTTGGACAGGTACATGGATAGGAAAGGTTTCGAGGGATATGTCCCAAACGGACTAGCTTAGATGGACATCTTGGTCGGCATGGGTGAGTTGGGCCGAAGGGCCTGTTTCCATGCTGTATGACTATGACTCTAAATCCACCCATCCACACATCCCCCCCCCACCCCCCAATTATTCTCCACCATCCACCCGCGCTAGTGACCATTCACAGTCACTCTGCTTCATTCACTCTACAGGCCCCACACATCCAAGCAGTTAACATAGAACATAGAACAGTACTGCACAGTATGGGCCCTTCAGCCCACGATGTTGTGCCGACCCATATAAACCTTATCCACATTCAATCTATCCCCCTCTCTACTTCACCTCCTATAACCCTCCATTTTTCTTTGTGTCATCAAACCAAACCTTGCTGATGCCTGACTTTGCCTTGTGAGATGGGGTGGGACCAAGCTCTTTAACCAGCCTGGAATTTGTTGGGTGGTAGGGACAATTGACCATTTGCTGAGACCCCCTCAACTCTCTTCGGATGAAAATCCTTGATGCAATGCAGGAGAAGGTTTCAGGGCGAACAGAACAAAGGAGAAACTCTGGGGGAATGAGGTAAGACCTGTAGAAAATGGTGCTGGCAATGTCCAGTAGCCCATGGCTCCAAGAATCATTTGTACCTGTCATCACTTTTCATTAGATCATTACTTGTCTAGGAAGCCATAACAGAAACTAGCAGCTTTAGCCAATAGGGACTAATATTTTCATGAGTTTGGGAGACTGTCTGTTCCAGGTGGTCAGGTAGTTTACACTAAAGAATGTGAGTAAATGATGGATAATGCAAAATCTGGCATCCACCTCATGCAAGTGGATTCTGTAATAAACTATGTCCAAACTCTGGCTTTGCTGAGTCTTGTTATTGCCAGAGGAAGACAAAGTGAGGAATAATAATTACTGTTGGACTGACAGCTATGGAAGCCTAATGCAAGGAGATGGAATCATCCATTTACGCAGCTCTCTCTCCCAACCTTAGTATGTCCCAGAGAGCTCGAAGGCCATTGAGGGACCTTATTGTTGCCTCGTCCCCACAGTGAGTTGGATTACATGGCAACCAAGGAGCACAGAGCACCAATGAGGTAGTAAGAAGTGCCTCAATGTTCATTCTTCTGAACCTTTCTCCATCTCTATTCCTCAACCAATGTCAACCCCCATCATTATCCTGTACTGCAGTAACGTGTGTTGTCTGTACCTAGATGCCTGTGATGCTGCTACAAGCAAGAATTTTATAGCACCTGTACCTCACCGTACTTGCGCACATGACAATAAACTCAACTTATAGAGCCATACAGCACGGAAACAGGCCCTTTGGCCCAACTGGTCCATGTCAACCTCCCATCTAAGCTAGTCCCATTTGGCCCACATCCCTCTAAACCTTTCCTATCCACGTACCTGTCCAAGTACTTTTTAAATGTTGTTAATGTACCTGCCTCAACCATTTCCACTGGCAGCTCGTTCCATATACTGACCACCCTCTGGGTGAAAGAGTTGCCTCTATTAAATTTCTCCCCTCTCACCTTAAACTCATGCCCTGTAGTTATTGATTCCCCAACACTGGGAAAGGAACTGTCTGCATTCACCCTGTCTGTGGCCCTCATGATCTTATACACCTCATTCTCCTGTGTTCCAATGAAAAAAGTCCCAACCTGCTCAACCTCTCTCCACGACTCAGTCCCTCGAGTCCCAGCAATATCGTCGATATCGTCAAGAAGGAGAGAAAGAATCGGGTCGGGGGAGAGGAGGGAGAGGCTGGAGGGTGATAAGCAGGAACTCAAAGGCAGCCTGTGCTGGAATCTGGGAAGTAAGCAAGGGTGATAACGGAACCACTAAGGGAGAGGTGAAGGGCAGTGGAACCAGATGGGGGGAGGGGATCCGGTGGGTGCGGTGTGTGGGTGGGAGGGGGACGAACATTTGTGATTTGGGGCCGGAGGGGAGCAGATTTGGGACAGGGAACAAAAATGGGAGGATTGGTCATTGGTAGTTGGTTTATTATTGCCACACGTACTGAGGTACAGTGAAAAACTTCGTTTTGCATGTCATCCGTACAGATTATTTCACCACATCAGTACATCGAGGTAGTACAAGGGAAAAGCAATAACGGAATGCAGAATAAAGTGTTACAGCTACAGAGGAAGTGCAGTGCAGGCAGGCAATAAGGTGCAAGGGCCTCGACAAGGTAGATTGTGAAGCCAAGAGTCCATCTTATCGTACCATTCAATAGTCCTATAACAGCGGGAATAGAAGCTGTCCTCGAGCCTGGTGGTACGTGCTTTCAGGCTTCTGTATCTTCTTCCCGATGGGAGAGGGGAGGAGAGAGAATGTCCAGGGTGGGAGGGGTCTTTGATTGTGTTGGCTGCTTCACCGAGGCAGCGAGAAGTGTAGACAGAGTCCGTGGATGGGAGGCTGGTTTCCGTGATGGGCTGAGCTGTATCCACAACCATCCACAGTTTCTTGCGGTCCCGGGCACAGCAGTTGCCGTACCGAGCCGTGATTCATCCGGATAGGATGGTTTCTATGGTGCACCGATAAAAATAGGTGAGGTCAAAGGGACACGCCAGATTTTCCTAGCCTCCTGAGGGTCCTGTGCCCTTTTCAGAATCATGCTGTCTATTTTATATTGTCTGTTCTTGTCCTTCTATCCAAAATGTAACAGTGCACATCTCTGAGAACTAAATTTATCCGCCACCTCTCTGCCCATTCTACCAGGCTGTCTATTTCTCCTTGCAGTTCATTTCTGCCCTCCTCAGTCACTCAATTTCCAAGATTTGTGTGTCACCTGTGAATTGGAAATGGTGCCCTGCACTTGAAGTCGAAGTCAGTAACCTGTATTAAGAGTTACCTGTATTATTAAGATAAGATAAGATTTCTTTATTAGTCACGTGTACATTGAAAAACACAGTGAAATGCATCTTTTTGTGTAGAGTGTTCTAGGGGCAGCCCGCAAATGTTGCCACGCTTCCGGCGCCAACATAGCAGACGTAGTATAGGAGACCTCACAGAACATTCTCACAGGACTGGACAGACTCGATGCCAGGGGTGGGGGTGGGGAGGGGAGGTAGGCGGGGGAAAGAATGGGGGGAATTCAGAGCCAGGGGGTCACATTTAGGACCAAGATCAGAAGGAATGTCTTCACCCGGAGGGTGGTGATTTTGTGGATTTCTCCCCACAGAAGGCAGTGGAAGCCAAGTCATTAAATGCGTTCAAGAAGGAGAACAATATATTTCTTCAAATGGATCGAGGGACAAGGGGAGGAGGTGGGGACAGGATACTGAAGTGAATGATCAGCCATGGTCATAACGGATAGCAGAAAATGTCAAAAGGGCTGAATGGCCTGCTCCTTGCTCCTACCTTCCATCTTCCTGTCCCTGGAACCATGTGAGTAAACCTGCTTTGCACCTCTCTGGTTGGGACTGGTATTGTTTTATTATCGTCACACGTACCAAGATACGGTGAAAAACTTTTTCTGCATGCCATCCAGACAGATCATTCCATACATTATTACATCGAGCAGGTAAAACAAAAAAACAGAATGCAGAATATAGTGCTACATTTGCAGAGAAAGTGCAGTGCAGGTAGGAGGGCCATGACGAAGAGATCAGGAGTTCTTTGTCCTACAAGAGATCTGCTCAGTAGTCTTATAACAGCGGGATAGAAGCTGTCCTTGAGCCTGATGGTACGTGCTTTCAGGCTTTTGTATCTTCTGCCTGATGAGAGAGGGTGGGAAGAGAGAATGACCAGGGTGGGTGGGGTCTTTGATTATGCTGGCTGCTTTACAGAGGCAGTGGGAAGTGTAGATAAAGTCCATGGAAGGTAGGCTCTTTTCCGTGATGTGCTGAGCTGTGTCCACAACTCTCTGCAGTTTCTTGTGGACCCGGGCAGAGCAGTTACCCATCCTTCCTAATGGGTGTCATAGCGTCATACGGTTGTACAGCACAGAAACAGGCCCTTCGTCCCACCGTATCCATACTGATCTTTTTGCCCATTTACACTAATCCATTTGCCTCCATTAGAGCCACATCTTTCTATGCCTTGCCTATTTAAGTGTCTGTCTAAATGCATCTTAAATTCAGTGATTAAATTCCACCACCTCCTCCGGCAGAGAGTTCCAGATATCAGCCACTCTCTGTGTAAAAATCTTACCCCTCAAGATTCCCTTAAAAACTCCTTCCTCTCACTATAGCCCGATGCCCTCTTGTTTTTGACACCCTACCAGGTCAATCCTGATTTCACCTGTACGACTCCATTTTGTGATAACCACACTCAACAAGGACCTGCTTGCTGAGGATGGTGGTTGGAAGCTAAGAATCTACCATATCTTCCCTCCCATATCTTACGTACATTTATCAGATCACCCCTCAGCCTCCTTTGCTCCAGGGAAACAAGTCCGGCCTATCCAATTTCTCCCTATAACTAAAGTCCTCCAGTCCAGGCAACATCCTGGTGAATCTCCTATGCAGGGTGGTGACCAGAACTGGACAGGTCACTCCAGTATCACCCAATCCTTAGTTTAAATGGTTTGACACAACCTCTCTGCTTTTGTACTCCAAGCCTCCTTTTCTGAATCCCAGGATCCCACAAGTTGGTAAATTGGTTTATTATTGTCACATGTACCGAGGTACAGTGAAAAACTTTGATTTGCATGCCATCTGTACAGATCATTTCATCACATCAGTACATTGAGGTAGTCCAAGGGAAAACAATAACAGAATGCAGAATAAAGTGTTACAATTACAGAGAAAGTGCAGCGCAGGCAGACAATAAGGTGCAAGGCCATAACGAGGTACATTGTGAGGTCAAGAGTCAGGCACGGTAGTGTAGCGGTTAGCCTAACGTTTTACAGCGCCAGCGACCCGGGTTCAATTCCCGCCACTGTCTGTAAGGAGCTTGTACGTTCTCCCTGTGTCTGCGTGGGTTTCCTCCGGGTGCTCCGGTTTCCTCCCACATTCCAAAGACGTACGGATTAGGAAGTTGTGGGCATGTTATGTTGGCGCCAGAAGCGTGACGACACTTGCGGGCTGCCCCCAGAACACTCTATGTAAAAGACGCATTTCACTGTGCGTTTCGATGTACATGTGACTAATAAAGATATCTCATTTTGTCTTATAGATGACCGTTTAATAGCCTTATAACGGCGGGATAGAAGCTGTCCTTGAACCTGGTGGTAGGTGCTTTCAAACAATCTGCTGGAGGAACTCAGCGGGTCGAGCATCATCTTTGGAATGAAAGGAATTGTCAACATTTCTGATCAAAACCCTGCATTTCGACCTGAGACGTCGACAATTCCTTTCCTCCCACAGATGCTGCTCGGCCCGTTGAGTTCCTCCAGCAGATTATGTGTTGCTCCAAATTCCAGCATCTGTCATCTTGTGTCCCCAGGACCCCATATGTTTTACGGACCACTCCCTCAATTTGGTCTGCCACTTTCAATAGCTTACGCACTTGTACACACAGATCACTCTGCACATTTCCTTCAGACTGTGCCATTTTGTCTCTTTGCCTGTCATTCTTACTGACAATGTGCATCGTGTCACAGTTCTGAATAATATTTCATCTGTCACTTCTTTGCCATTTCAAACATTCTATGTCAGCTTGCAGTCAATTATTATCCTCCAGACTGTTTACAATTTCCAAACTTTAAGTCAACTGCAAATTTGGAAACTTTAATCTGAAAACAGATGTCTAAGTCATTAATATATAAAAAAAATACCCAGATCGAACACTGACTCTTGGGAAACACCATTATCTATCTACCAAGCATCAATTTGCAAAACAACCATTTACCACTTCCCTCTGCTTTTAGCTTTTAAGCCAATTTCTTATCCATGTTGCTTGTAACTCTTTAATTCCATCAGTCTCAGTTTTGTTTACCAGACTTTTAGGGTCATAGCGAGATACAACATAGAAAGAGAGCCTTCAGCCAACCATATTCGTGCTGACAATCACCCTTCTATGCCAATCCCACTTTATTCTCCCCACTTTCCCCTCAGTTCCCTCCCAGATTCTACTTTTCTTATCAAATGCCATCTGAAAATCCACGTGCACATCTCCTACACTCTCTTTATTTAACTCCCCTACATAATCTCAACAAAAAGTTCAAAAAGGTTAGTCAAGAACAGTGCTGACTCCTCTTTATAAATTCAAACCTCTCCGACTCTTGGTCAATATTGGCCACTCAACCAACGTCACCAGGAAAAATCCAGTAAAGTACAGAAGGAAGGAAGTCTTGTTGACATTGTAAGGGACTTCGGAGGGACCTCATTTGGAGGATAGTACTCTTATGGTCTCGGAATGAAAAAGGGGATAAGAACGCAAGAAATAGAAACAGAAGTTGACTGCACTAATCCCCCACAGCTAAAATCAACCTAGTAATTGGTAATCAGTTTATTCTTGTCATATGTACCATGATACAGTGAAAGACTATTGAACAGATGATACGCCTACTACGATAATATGGAATCTTGACCTCATAATCTACCTCGTTATGACCTTGCACCTTATTGTGTGCCTGCACTGCACTTTCTCTGTAGCTGTAACACTTTATTCCGCATTCTGTTATTGTTTTCCCTTGTACTACCTCAATGCACTGATGTGATGAAATGATCTGTATGGATGGCATGCAAAACAAAGTTTTTCACTGTAGCTCAGTACACGTGACAATAATAAACCAATTTACTAGAATGAGAAGAGACAATATGGAGGGCACGATCCTGAAAGGGTCACAAGAACAGAGAGATCGGGAGGTACTTGTGCACGGTTCATTGACAGTGGCAGGGCATGTCCGGAAAGTGGGCAAAAAGCCCATGGCAACTCGGGCTTTATAAGTACAGGCACAAGAGACTGGAGATGCTGAGATCTGGAGGAACACAACAGGCTGCTGGAGGATCTCAACGGGTCAGGCAGCATCTGTGGACGCAGAGGGATGGTTGATGTTTCAGGTCGAGACTCTTCATCAGGACTATAGATAGAGGAACTGAGTACAAGAGCAAGGAAGTTAGATAGATAGATATAGATATTTATTTATTAGTCACGTACATGAAAACACATAGTGAAATATGTCTTTCTGCATTGCTAAGAATGTGTTGGGTCCACCCGCAAGTGTCACCATGTTTCCGGCGCCAACATAGCATGCCCACAACTTCCTAACCCATACGTCTTTGGAATGTGGGAGGAAACCGGAGCACCCGGAGCAAACCCACGCAGACACAAGGAGAACATACAAACTCTTTACAGACAGAGGCCGGAATTGAACCCAGGTTGCTGGCACGGTAAAGCGTGACACTAACCGCTACACTACCTTGCCTGATATTTACAAAAGGAAAAACAATAACAGGATGCAGAATAAGTGTGTTACAGTTACAGAGAAGCAGCAGTGCAGGTAGACAAATAAATTGCAAAGGCCACAATGAGGCCACGTATGTTACGGTGCAAACCTTTCTGAGGCAAACTCAGGTAAACAACATGGTCAGCATGGACAAGTTGGGCCAAAAGGCTTGTTTCTGTGCTAAATAATTCTATGTCTGTGTCTGAATGGAAAGAATTTCAGGGCTGTGGAGGGGAAACAGAGCAGTGAGATGATGGATTGCTCTACACAGAGCCAGCAGAGACTTGCTGGGCCAAATGGCCTCCTTCTGCGCTGTTTCCCTGAGATTCTCTGAGGATATTGACGGACGGCCTCTGACGGGATGCTGGGTGGTGTTCGATTCGGAAAATGGCCGCCTCATTACTGGCCTGCAAGCTTGCAAGGAAGCCAAGGGCAAATGCAACCTGTTCCTCTCGCTGGAAACGAAAATAGGCTTCCAAGGAACAGATTGGATTCCTGGAAAGAGATGTGATAAATCGTGGAAAAGAAGGCTGGATGGTTAACAGCTGTTCATAAACAATGCAAATAATCCTGGAGGAAATTGGATCATCCTTCTAGTCTGAAGGAAACTAAAACAGGACAGCCACATCCTGAGCTACATCGCATTGAAGGGAATGTGATTCCATAAGGCACAATCAGCCAGCGTTGAACCCTTTCCTTCTTGTGGATGGAAGATTTTTCTGACCCTCTTGGACTCCTGCCCAGTTTAAGCTGGCTGACACTTCAGGATGTATCCGACATTATCCATACTCTGTTTCCCCTACCCCACTTCTCAATGGCGTCAGCATTATACAGGGCCCAAGGACACTGATAAGATAGGGCTCTGCTCTTAGAAAATGTATCAAAAATAACTGGCCGTTCACTCCTTCCAGTGCTCTTTTCAGCTTGTCAGTGGCAGAGGGTGTTGAAATTTAGGGAGTTGCAGTGGGGCCCTCTTTGCTGCTCTGGTCTGGCTATTGACGTGTTGGAGAACCTTCCGGAAGCACTAGTTAGTGTCACCGAGTTACATTGAACAGAAACAGGCTCTTCAGCCCATCTCATCCATGCCAACCATCAAATGCTTTCCATACTAATCCCATTTACCAGCATTTGGTCCAAAGCCTTCTGTCCATTGGTGACTCAGCTGCTTGCCCAGATATTTCTTAAGTGTGGTGAGAGTCTCTGCCTCTCCCGCCCCAGGCAGTGTGATCCAGATTCCAACCTCCCTCTGGATGAAAACGTTTTTCCTGAAGTCCTCTCTAAACCTCTTACTTAGACATGTGGCATTGGTATTGGTTTATTATTGTCACTTGTACCGAGGTACAGTGAAGAACTTGTCTTGCATACTGATCATACAGGTCAATTCATTACACAGTGCACTTACATTGGGTTAGTACAGAGTGCATTGATGTAGTACAGGTAAAAACAATAACAGTACAGAGTAAAGTGTCACAGCTACAGGGAAGTGCAGTGCAATAAGGTGCAAGGTCACAACAAGGTAGATCGTGAGGTCATAGTCCATCTCATTGTATAAGGGAACCGTTCAATAGTCTTATCACAGTGAGATAGAAGCTGTCCTTAAGTCTGGTGGTACGTGCCCTCAGGCTCCTGTATCTTCTACCTGATGGAAGAGAAGGGAAGAGAGAATGTCCCGGGTGGGTGGGGTCTTTGATTATGCTGGCTGCTTCACCAAGACAGCGAGAGGTAAAGACAAGAGTCCAAGGGGGGGAGGCTGGTGTCTGTAATGCGCTGGGCTGTGTCCACAACTCTCTGCAGTTTTTTGCGGTCCTGGGCAAAGCAGTTGCCATACCAAGCCGTGATACATCCTGATAGGATAATTTCTATGGTGCATCTGTAAAAGTTGGTGACAGTCAAAGGGGACAAACCAAATTTTTTTAGCCTCCTGAGGAAGTAGAGGTGCTGGTGAGCTTTCTTGGCCGTGGCTTCTAAGTGATTTGACCAGGACAGGCTATTGGTGATGTTCACTCCCAGGAACTTGAAGCTCTCAACCCTCTCGATCTCAGCACCATTGATGTAGACAGGTGTATGTACACCACCCCCTTTCCCGAAGTCAATGACCAGCTCTTTTGTTTTGTTGACATTGAGGGAAAGGTTGTTGTTATGACACCATGTCACTAAGCTCTCTATCTCCTTCCTGTACTCCGACTCATCGCTGTTGGAGATACGGCCTACAACGGTGGTATCATCTGCAAACATAGATGGAGTTAGAGCAGAATCTGGCCACACAGTCATGAGTGTATAGGGAGTAGAGTAGAGGGCTGAGGATGCAGCCTTGTGGGGCACCAGTGTTGAGAATAGTCGTGCCGGAGGTATTGCTGCCTATCCTCACTGATTGTGGTCTGTTTGTTAGAAAGTCAAGGATCCAGTTACAGAGGGAGGTGTTGAGTTTTAGGTCTCGGAGTTTGGTGACAAGTTTACTTGGGATTATTGTATTGAAGGCAGAGCTGTAGTCAATAAACAATAGTCTAATGTAGGTGTCTTTACTGTCCAGATGCTCCAGAGCTGAGTGTAGGGCCAGGGAGATGGCATCTGCTGTAGACCTGTTTTGGCGATAGGTGAATTGCAATGGGTCCAGGTTGTCTAAGATAAGATAAGATAAGACCTTTATTAGTCACATGTATGTTGAAACACACAGTGAAATGCATCTTTTGCGTAGAGTGTTCTGGGGGCAGCCCACAAGTGTCGCCACACTTCCGGCACCAACATAGCACGCCCACAACTTCCTAACCTGTACGTCTTTGGAATGTAGGAGGAAACCGGAGCACCCGGAGGAAACCCAATGCAGACACAGGGAGAACGTACAAACTCCTTATAGACAGTGGCCGGAATTGAACCCTGGTCTCTGGCGCTGTAAAGCGTTATGCTAACCGCTACACTACCATGCCTGCCCTAGTAGGCTTGAGTTGATGCGTGCCATGACCAACCTCTCAAAGTACTTCATGGTGGTGGATGTCAGAGCCACTTGTCGGTATCATTGAGGCATGTTACCTTGCTTTTCTTCGGTACCGGGATGATGGTGATACTGGTATTGATATTGGTATTGGTTTATTATTGTCACTTGTACCAAGGTACAGTGAAAAACTTGTCTTGCTTACCGATCGTACAGGTCAATTCATTACACAGTGCAGTTACATTGGGTTAGTACAGAGTGCATTGAGGTAGTACAGGTAAAAACAATAACAGTACGGAGTAAAGTGTCACAGCTACAGAGAAAATGCAGTGCAATAAGGTGCAAGGTCATAAAAAGGTAGATCATGAGGTCATAGTCCATCTCATTGTATAAGGGAACCGCTCAATCATCTTATCACAGTGGGGTAGAAGCTGTCCTTAAGTCTGGTAGTACGTGCCCTCAGTCTCCTGTATCTTCTACCCGATGGAAGAGGAGAGAAGAGAGAATGACCCGGGTGGGTGGGGTCTTTGATTATGCTGGCTGCTACACCAAGGCAGCGAGAGGTAAAGACAGAGTCCAAGGAGGGGAGACTGGTTTCTGTGACGTGCTAAACTGTGTCCACAACTCTCTACAGTTTCTTGCAGTCCTGGGCAGAGCAGTTGCCGTACCAAGCTGTGATGCAGTTCCCCCACACCTTCAGATCCTTAATCTATCAAATAGCTATGCATCTCCACTTTAAATACTCCCAATGATTTGGCCGTGAGACCACATAGGAAAAGAAAATTTGCTGAAATATATTGGAATCCAAATATGTTCAACTTGAGCACCAGTCTTATCTTTAGAGTCAGAGTCATAGAGGACTACAGCACAGAAACAGGCCCTTCGGCCCATCTAGTCCATGCTGCCTGATCTTCTGCCTGGTCTCATCTACCAGACTATATCCCTCCAAACCCCTCCCATCCATGTACATCCAAACTTCTCTTAAATGTTACGATTGAACATGCATCTACAACTTCAGCTGGCAGCTCGTTCCACACTCACACCTCCCTCTGAGCGAAAAGTTCTCCCTCAGATTCCCCTTATATATTTCACCTATCACCCTAAACCTATGTCCTCTAGTTCTCATCTCACCCAACCTGAAGGGAAAAAGCCTGCATGCATTCACCCTATCTTTACCTCTCATAATTCTGTATACCTCTATAAGATCTCCCCTTATTCTCCTGCACTCCAGGGAATAAAGTCCTAACCTATTCAACCTTTCCCTATAACTCAGGTCCTCAAGTCCCGGCAACATCCTTGTAAATTTTCTTGAAACCAATACCAATACCTCTGCTTCAGAAGAGATTGCAATGGTCCAAGTACAAGATGTCTTGTACAAGATGTTGGTGAGGCCGCATTTGGAGAATTGTGTTCCATTTTGGTCACCCTGCTACGGGAAAGGTGCCATTAAGCTGGAAAGAGTGCAGAGGAGATTTATGAGGACGCTGCTGGGACTCAAGGGACTAAGTTACGGAGCGAGGCTTTGCAGGCTGGAACATTTTTCATTGGAGAGTAGGAGAATGAGGGGTGATCTTATAGAGGTGCATAACATCATGAGGGGCATAGATAGAGTCAACTCACACAGTCTTTTCCCCATTGTTGGGGAATGAAGAACTCGAGGGCATAGGTTTAAAATGAGAGGGGAGATATTTAATAAGAGCCCGAGGGGCAACTTTTTGTACAGAAAGGTGGTATGTATGTGGAATGAGCTGCCAGAGGAAGTGTTTGAGGCAGGTACAATAACAACTTCTGAAAGGCAGTTGGACAGGTACATGGATAGGAAAGGTTTAGAGGGATATAGGCCAAATGCGGGCAAATAGAACGTTCTTAGATGGGAATCTTGGTCGGTATGGACCATTTGGGCCGAAGGGCCTGTTTCCGTGCTGGATCTCTCCTTGACTCGATGACTCGAAGTAGCTGAAGCCCCCCTGCCCCAGCTCTTCAACCAACATTCATTTCCCCTTTGCTCCTGTTCGCACCCTTGCGAGCTCGTGGCACAGGGAGCAACCCTGAGATTACAGCACTTGATGTCCTGATTTTTAAACTTCTGCCTAACTCCCTGCAATTACTTTGCAGGGCCTCATCTCCTTTCCTGCCTATGTCATTGGTACCAATACAGACCGTGACCTCTGGCTGCTCTCCCTCCCCCTTCAGATCATCCTGTACCCACTCAGAGGCATCATGACCCTGGCACCAGGGAGGCAGCACACCATGCTGGGGTCTTGCTTGCTGCCACAGAAACACCTATCTGACTGTAGAGACCCTGTCACTGCCTGTGTGTGTGTGTGTGTGTGTGTGTGTGTGTCTGTGTGTGTTTGTGTGTGTGTTTGTGCCTGTGTCTGTGTATGCGCGCATGTTTGTGTGTGTAAATGTGCTTGTGTGTGTGTATCTGTGTGTGTGCGCGTGTTTATCTGTGTGTGTGTGTGCATGTGCCTGTGTCTGTGCATGGGTGCATGAGTGTGTGCCTGTATGTGTGTGCATCTGTGTGTGTGTTTATGAGTGTGTGTGTTTGTGTGTGTGTGTGTCTGTCTGTGTGTGTACTCATGTGTATGTGCGTGTGTGTGTGCGCGCGCGCGCGCATGTGTGTGTATGTGTGTGTGTGTGTGAATGTTTGTGTGTGGGTGCGGGTGGGTGTGTCTGTCTGTCTGCCTGTGTGTCTCTTTATGTGTGTATGTGTGTGTGGGGGGGGTTGTGTATACCGAATATGTGTGCATATATGTATTCATGTGCATGTGTGTGTTTGCCTGTATGTATTGTGTGTGTCTGGGATGGGAGCTATGTCAGATGGTTGTCAGATTTGCCACTCGTCAGACTACAGAAGAAGCAAGAGACACCAGAGGCTGCAGATGTTGGAACCCGGAGCAACAGTCATTCTGCTGGAGGAACTCAGCTGGTTGAGCAACATCTGTAGGGGGAAAGGAATTGTTTCGGGTCAAGACCCTGCATCAGGACCAGGAGTCAAAAAAGCAACTTGGCTTCTGATGGTGTTTGAAATGAAAACGTGGGAAGTGCAAACTGTGAAAGGCAAACAGAGTTATGGGTGAATTGACATCACCGTGTGATCCAGAGATAAATGGAAAATGAGTCTGTCATCAGATTTGTCTCTGCAGCCAGCTGGCTTTATCCTGATTTAACTCCCTCAGGTTGTTACTTGCACCAGCCTTCACCACTTTGAAAGCTAACAAACCAGATGAAAATTAAGTTTATGACACCAAATAAGACCTCCCATTCTATTTATTTGAAAACTGACATTCCCTTGACGTTATCTATCTCTGTAATCTCGTTACCACAGAAACATCCATACTTTTTCACCCAGAACATAAGAAATAGGAGCAGGAGAAGGCCATCTGGCCCGTTGAGACTGCTCCGCCATTCAATAAGATCGTGGCTGATCTGGCCGTGGACTCAGCTCCACCTCCAGATTTTAAAACTCTCGACATTGTGATCGAGCTCTGCGATGCCCTTGACACTGCCTATCTCTGCAAGCTCCAACCTCGTCACAACTGAAAATTCCGTACTTTTTCATCCAGAGGGTGGTTGGAATCCAGAACACACTCCAGAGTCAGAGACTCTCACAAGAAGTATCTAGGAGGGCAGGCACGGTAGTGTAGCGGTTAGCGTAACGCTATTATAGCGCCAGCGACCCGGGTTCAACTCCCACCGCTGCCTGTGAGGAGTTTGTACGTTCTCCCCGTGTTTCCTCCGAATGCTCCGGTTTCCTCCCACATTCCAAAGACGTACGGGTTAGGAAGTTGTGGGCATGCTACGTTGGCACCGGAAGAGTGGCGACACTTGCGGGCTGCCCCCAGAACACTCTCGGTAACGAAAAAAGACCAACTTCACTGTGTGTTTCGATGTACGTGTGACTGATAAATATCAACCTCAATATAGACGAGCACTTGAAAGGCCAAGGCAGAGAAGGCAACAGACCAAGAGCTGGTAAATGGGGTTAGTGCAGATGGGTACTTGATGGTCAACGTGGGTGGACTGAGGGGCCTGGTTCTGTGCTGTATGACTCCGTGACCCGCAGATCCCTGTGTACCATCACGTATGGCCAACTCTGCATCCTTCGCCCCTCCCACAACATCTGCCCCAGCTCCAGGCTCTGGAACATCAGTCTACAGTCTTCTACCCATCTCTCTCATCCAAGTTTCTTATCTCTTTGCTTAGTTTTTAGTTCTAATACATGGCTCCCTGTTGTACTTTGCCACCTAACATTCACTGAAACACCTTGAAGGACTTTTGCTGCATTAAGTGTCAAACCAGCCTCCCCTCCATTGACACTGTCTACACTTCCCATTGCCTCAACATAATCAAAGACCCCACCCACCCCGGACATCCTCTCTTCTCCCTACTTGCATTGGGTAGAAGATACAAAAGCCTGAAAGCGCGTACCACCAGGCTCAAGGACAGCTTCTATCCCGCTGTTATCAGACTCTTAAGTGGACCTCTCATATGCTAAAGATGAACTCTTGAATCTACCTCATCATGGCCCTTACACTTTATTTGTCTGCCTGCACTGCACTTTCTCTGTAACTGCAACACTATATTCTGCATTCTGTTTTCCGTTTTACTACCTCGATGTACTTATGTATGGAATGATCTGTCTGGATGGCAGGCAGACAAAAACTTTGCACTGTATCTCGGTACATGTGACAATAATAAACCAATTCCATTTCCAATTCCAGACCATCATAATTAGGATCAGGAGAAGTGAAGGGTGAAATGAGAGTGGATAGAGGTGCACAATAACCTGATAGGTTTAGGCAAAGTACATCAAGACGGTCAGCATGGACGAGTTGGGCCGAAGGGCCTGCTTCTATGCTGTATGACAAGTTGTTTGCTCTTCAGGGAGTGGTTATGATCTGGGACTCACTCCCATCAGGGCTGAAGGTCAATCAGGAGTGAAGTTTGGACAAGCTCGGCTTGGATCTGATGTTCAGTAGAGTGGGAGGAGACCAGATTGAAACATCTAAGATGGCAAGGGGTCATCGTTTAATGTACTGCGATCAGATCTCCGCACAGCTTTCTCTTCTCCAAAGTAAACAGTCCCAGCTTCTGTAATCTATTCTTGTAACTATAGTCCCTCACAACAGGAACCCATCTTGTAAGTTAGGCAGGATAGATGTAAAAAGGATCTTCTCTTGTGGCTGAAAATAGAACTAGGAGTCACAGCTTAAACATAGGGCCTCCCATTTGAGACAGAATTGAAGCAAAACTTCTCAGAGGGCCATGAATCGTTGGTATTCCCCTAAAGGACAGGAACAATAGAGTCTTTGGATATTTTCAAGGCAGATTCTTGATAAGCAAGAGGGTGAACGGTTTCCGGGTGGGTTGACGGAACTGGGAAGCTGAGGTTACAATCAAATCGGGTGTGAACAGAGCTGGCTCGATGGGCCGAGTGGCCTACTCCTGCTCCTAATTCAGATGATCTTAGTTCAGCACCTTCAAAAGGGAAACTCGATGGAGAATAAGTTACAGAGCTCTGTTTCGTTAGGACTTTGAGAACGGAATGTCACCAAAGGATCTTACAAATTTCTACAGATGTACGGTGGAGAGCATTCTGACTGGTTGCATCACCGCCTGGTATGGAGTCTCCAATGCGCCAGACAGCAAGAGGCTGCAGAGGATTGTAGAATCAGCTAGCTCCATCACAGGCACAACCGTCCCCACCATCGAGGACATCTTCAAGAGGCGGTGCCTCAGGAAGGCGGCATCGATCATTAAGGACCCTCACCATCCGGGACATGCCCTCTTCTCGTTACTACCATCGGGGAGGAGGTACAGGAGCCTGAAGACCCACACTCAATGATTCAGGAACAGTTTCTTCCCTTCCACCATCAGATTTCTAAACAGTCCATGAACCCATGAACACTTCCTCGTTATTCCTTTTCTTGACATTATTTATTTTTGTAATTGATAGTAAGTTTATGTCTTTACATTGTATTGCTACTGCAAAATAAGTTCCATGTCAGATAAGTCAGTGATAATAAATCTGATTCGGATTCTGATCACATTGCACCCTCACCAGAGATGGGTTACACCCCAAACCTCATCATACATTTCAGAAGGTAACAGGTATTGGAAATTGGTTTATTATTGTCACTTGTACCGAGGTTCAGTGAAAAACTTGTCTTGCATACCGTTCATACAGATCAATTCATTACACAGTGCATTGAGGTAGTACAGAGTGCATTGAGGTAGTACAGGATAAAAACAATAACAGAGTACCGAGTAAACTGTCACAGCTACAGAGGAAGTGCAGTGCAGGTAGACAATAAGGTGCAAAGTCAAACAAGGTAGATTGTGAGGTTAAGAGTCCATCTCATTCAATAGTCTTATCACCGTTCAATAGTCTTATCACTGTGGGAAAGAAGCTGTCCTTGAGCCTGGTGGAATGTGCCCTCAAGCTCCTGTATCTTCTGCCTGATGGGAGAGGAGAGAAGAGAGAATGACCCGGGTGGGTGGGGTCTTTGATTATACTGGCTGCTTCACCAAGGCAGCAAGAGGTATAGACAAGTCCATGAAGGGGGGGCTGGTTACTGTGATGTGCTGGGCTGTGTCCACAACTCGCTGTAGTTTCTTCTGGTCCTGGGCAGAGCAGTTACCGTACCAAGCCCTGATGGATCCAGATAGGATGCTTTCTGTGGTGCATCGATAAAAGATGGTGAGTGTCAAAAGGGGACATACCGAATTTCTTTAGCCTCCTGAGGAGGTAGAGGCACTGGTTGAGCTTTCTTGGCCGAGGTGTCCATGCAGTTGGACCAGGACAGGCTATTGGTGATGGAGCAGAGGTGTAGTTTCTGTCGGTCTAATTGCACGTCAAACCCAATCAGAAAGAGATCTGAGATATCTGGGAAGGGGGTGACGCAGGCAGAGATATTCAAGAATGAACATGCTGGGGTCTTAAAAGAAGTGGCTGATGAGATGGAGACACAAGAGAGTGCAGAGGACAGAATCTGGAGCAACACACACACACTGCTGGCAGCCTCTCAACCTGAACCATCAACTGTACTTTTGCCTCCACAGATGCTGCTCGACCTGCTGAGTTCCTCCAGTGTGCATTTTTGTTTGGCTAATTAACATAGAACATAGAACATTACAGCACAGTTCAGGCCCTTCGGCCCACACTGTTGTGCTGACATTTTATCCTGCTCTAAGATCTATCTAACCCTTTCCTCCAACATAGCCCCCCCGCCCCGGTTTCCCTATCATCCATGTGGCTATCTAAGAGTGTCTTAAATGTCCTTAATGTATCTGTCCCCACAACCTCTGCCAGCAGTGTGTTCCACGCACCCACCACTCTCTGTGTAAAAAACTTACACCTGACATCCCCCTTATACCTTCCTCCAATCACCTTATAATTATGCCCCCTCATGTTAGCCATTGTCGCCCTGGGAAAAAGTCTCTGACTGTCCACTCGATCTATGTCTCTTATCTTGTACACCTCTATCAAGTCACCTCTCATCCTCCTTCTCTCCAAAGAGAAAAGCTCTAGCTCACTCAACCTATACTCATAAGACATGCTCTCCAATCCAGGCAGCATCCTGGTAAATCTCCTCTGCACCCTCTCTAAAGCTTCCACATCCTTTCTGTAATGAGGCGACCAGAACTGAACACAATACTCCTAGTGTGGTCTAACCAGAGTTCTATAGAGCTGCAACATTACCTTGCGGCTCTTGAACTCAATAAGCTGACTAATGAAGGCCAACACACCATACGCCTTCTTAACAACCCTATCAACCTGGGCGGCAACCTTGAGGGATCTATGGACGTGGACCACTTCTCAGCCCAGGTCTCCATTCTATCAATATCCTGTTGTAATCTACTGCAACCTGCTACACTATCCACAACACCACCAACCTTTGTATCATCATCAAACTTACTAACCCACCCTTCCATATCCTCATCCAAGATGAGTTGATGCATTGGGTTTAATTTTCCAAATTCCTTAGACTCTGGGAAGGATCTATTAGATATCAAATGTAGATCCTTTACTCAATAAGGGCGAACACATGATGCACACGCAAGACCTGCAGAATCGTAGATGACCCCTCTCATCCCTCCTACGACCTATTTGTCCCGCTGCCGTCTGACAAGCGGTACCGGAGCATCCGGGCCAGAACTACTAGACTGATCAACAGTTTTCTCCCCCAGTCTGTCAGGCTCCTGAATACCCTGGAGGCAGTTTCAGACAAATGCCATGTCAAAAGCCCTGGTTTGCACAACGGCATATAAGAACCTTGGCTGCTGCTGAACATGCTTGTATATTTAGTGCAATACACTGAGTTCTGTATTTTCCTCATCCAACTCGGTTTTGCACTAAACTTGCACTAATTTTGTATTCTGTATATACCATTTTTTGCACTATTTGTACTTGAAAATATTTTTTGTCTGCGTTTATTGTACGTTCTCTGTTCTATGTATGTCCTCTGTTGTGTGAGTCTGGAGGAAATGACATTTCGTTCCTCCATGTGTTCTTATAGCATATGGGTGAATGACAATAAAGTAATTTGAACTTGAACTTCAACAACAGAAAGCAGGAAACTACAGGCCAGTTAGCTTAACATCTTTGTATGTAAAATGTTATAAGATATTAGAGCAGGGGACTTATAAAGATAATAGAGCAGGGGACTTCGAAACATGCAAGGAATTGGAATTGGTTTATTGTCGCATGTACCAGGATACAGAGAAAAACATTATTTTGCATGCCATCCAGACAGATCATTCCAAACATAAGGACATCGAGGTAGTGCAAAGGGAAAAGCAATACAGAGTGCTCAATGTAGTGTTACAGTTACAGAGAAGGTGCAGTGCAGGTAGACAAATAATGTGCAAGGGCCACGATGAGGTAGACTGAGAGACCAAGAGTTTATCGTACAAGGGATCTGTTCAATAGTCTTACAGTAGTGGGGTAGAAGCTGCCCTTGAGCCTGGTGGTACATGCTTTCAGGCTTTTGTATCTTCTGACTGATGGAAGGGGGGAGAAGGAAGAAAGTCCATGGTGGGAGGGGTCTTTGATTATGCTGGCTGCTATTCCGAGGCAGCGAGGAGTGTAGACAGAGTCCATGGAGGGGAGGTTTATGTGATTGTCTGAGCTGTGTCCACAACTCTCTGCAGTTTCTTATGGTCTCAGGCAGAGCAGTTGCCAAATCAAGCTCTGATGTATCCAGGTAGCGTGCTCTCTATGGTGCATCTATGAAGATTGGTGAGGGTCACTGGAGACATGCCAGATTTGTCAACATCGCTTTGGAAAAAGGAAATCATGTTTGACCATTCATTATTTTGTTGTTCTTTGAGGAAAACTGTGGAGAAAGGGGACTGGTGGACGTACTGTGCCTACACGTCCAGAAGGAGTTTGATAAGGAAGCCCGATCAAAGACTATTGTGGACAATAAAAGCTCAACATGTCGGAGGGAACATATTGGGATGGATGGAAGACAGTCTAGCTTCAAACAGAGAATAGGTATAAATGGGTCTTTTTCTGGTGAGGTGTAACACAGGGATCAGTGCCAGGGTCTCAATGTTTTACTGCTTATATAAATGACTTGGAGGAAGACATGTAAGGAGAAAGTGCACAGTTAATGGTAGGACCTCAATAACAATGATGTAAAAAGGGATCTTGGGGTCAAAGTCCATACCTCCCTTGAAGTGGCCACGCAGGTAGTTAGGGTGGTAAAGAAGGCGTATGGCATGCTTGCCTTCATCGCTAGGGGCACAGAGCACAAGAGTCAGGACATCACATTGCAGCTGTATAAAACTTTGGTTAGGCTGCACTTGGAGTTTGCGTGTAGTTCTGGTTGCCCCATTACAGGAAGGATGTGGAGGCTTCGGAGAGGATGCAGAAGAGGTTCACCAGGATGCTGCCTGGATTAGAGGGTATGAGCTATAAGGAGAGGTTGGACAGACTTGGGTTGTTTTCTCTGGAACATCGGAGTCTGAGGGGAGACCTGATAGAAGTTTATAAGGTTATGAGAGGCATAGATAGAGTAGACAGCTGGTACCTTTTTCCCAGGGTCGAAATGTCAAATACTAGAGAGCATAGTTTTAAGGTGAGAGGGGGAAAGTTCAAAGGAGATGTGCAGGGCAAGTTTATTTACAAAGAGAACGGTGAGTGCCTGGAATATGCTGCCAGGGGTGGTGGTGGAGGCAGATATGATAGAGGTGTTCAAGAGGCTTTTAGACAGGCACATGGACGTGCAGGGAATGGAGGGATATGGATCATGTACAGGCAGAAGGGAGTAGTTTAATTTGGCATCATGTTCAGCACAGACATTGTGGGCTGAAGGGCCTGTTCCTGTGCTGTACTGTTCTTTGTTCTATGTTCATAAACAAATTAAGTGGTTCTCTGCTTGGGAAAACAGCTTGGGAAAAATATTTTAACAAGTGCTGTTGGTTAGGAGAAGAATTTTGTTTAGAACATGAGGAAAACTTCTTCAGATATGTAACCTTCAGCAACCACTCGAAACACTAATGCTCTGAAGTGTCACAATTTGTTCTCTAAGTCCCAGAGGGGGACTTGAACTCCTGACCTCCCTTGGCAGCCAAGGCTGACACTGTGCCAAGCTAACAGCCCCAACTTGTTGGCGCAATATCCAGTTTCAGCTTCGGCCTGGGTACCTTGTCCTGAAGTGGGTGCTACTCTGCAGTTTACTCAAGGTCTCACTGTAGAAACATAGAGCATTGAACAGTACAGTACGAGATAGGCCATTCGGCCCACGAAGTTGTGCTGATCTTGACGCCAATTTATACTAAATGTGCTCCTGCTGGGTATCATCCACGTCCCTCCATATTCATGTGTCTATCTTAAACTCCACCAAACTGCCTGCTTCCACGACTACCCCTGGTAACTCATTCCAGGCACCCACTACTCTTTGCGTAAAAATCTTGCCCCTCACGTTGCCTTTAAACATTCCCCCTCTAACTTTAAAAAGCATGTCCTCTGGTGTTTGACATTTCTACCCTGGGGAAAAGATTCTGTCTACACTATCTATGCCTCTCATAATTTTAAAAACCCCTATCAGGACTCCCCTCAGCCTCCGACACTCTAGGGAGAACAACCCAAGTTTGTTTATTCTTGCTCAGTCCTTCCCAATCTGCACCCCCTCCCTCCCCCACCGGGGAGAACCAGCTTGATCTCTTCATCATCAGATCTCAGATGCCTTCAGCCCTGTGTCAGCACAGCTTTCCCCCTCCTGCACCACATCCAAGTGTGTGGGAATGAGGAGAAGACATTGCTCTTCTCAGAGCCAGGATAGGCTTGATGAGCAGAATGGCCCATTATGTGTGCATTATGATAAGATTCCCAGGTTTGGGGAATCAAGAGGGAAAAGGTTTACGGTAAGACGAGAAAGATTTAATAGGAACCTTAGGGGCAACCTTTTCGCACAGATGGTGGTACGTACATGGAACGAGCTACCAAAGCAAGTGGTTGAGGCAGGTACATTAACAACATTTAAAAGACACTTGGACAGGTTATGTGGATAAGAAAGGCTTGGAGGGATATAGGTCAAATGCTCGCAAATGTGACTAGATACCTATTAAGGCAGAGATTGACAGGTATCTGAGTAGCCAGGGCATCAAAGGTTATGGTGAGAAGGTGGGGGAGTGGGGCTAAATGGGAGAATGGATCAGCTCATGATAGAATGGCAGAGCAGACTCGATGGGCCGAATGGCCGACTTCTGCTCCTTTGTCTTATGGTCTTAGATTAAATGATAATCTTGGCCAGCATGGACCAGTTGGGCTGAAGGGCCTCTTTCTGTGCTGTATTATTCTATGACTCTATGACTTGGACAGCCTGGTGACTGGTCAACAAGATTATATACAGTGTCGGGATTGGTTGGGCAATTAGCCTTTGAGCTGCTGGCTAAGAACACCCCGTCCTCATGAGAGGGCATGCATTTCAGGTGAAAGAGGGTAAGTTCAAAGCAGATGTGCGGGGCAAGTTTTTTTTAACATAGAGAGTGGTCGGTGCCTGGAATGTGCTGCCAGGGGTGGTGGTGGAGGCAGAAACGATAGAGGTGTTTAAGAGGCTCTTGGCTAGGCACATGGATGTGCAGAGAATGGGGGGATATGGGCATTGTGTAGAATGGATTAGTTCAGTTAAGCGCTTAATTAGTTTGGCACAACATAGTGGGCTGAAGGGCCTGTTCCTGTGCTGTACTATGTTCTGTGTTCTATGTCACACCCAGTAAAATTCGAGCCCAGTTCAGACTGAGCATCACCTGTCCTTTGAATATTGGCAGTTTTCCACTCATTGGTACCTCTTAAGGGCTTTTGACCTTACGACCAGTGCATCCACTATCTCTGCAGTCACTTTCACGCATTCCATCAGGTCCAGGGAACCTATCAGCCTTTACCCCGATTAATTTGCCAAACAAACTGCTCTGCCCAAGACTGCAAGAAATCACTGAGAGTTGTGAACACAGCCCAGTCCGTCATGCAAACCAGCCTCCCCTCCATTGCCCCGGTCTACAGTTCCTGCTGCCTTGGGAAAAGCCAACATAATCAAGGTCCCCTCCCACCCCGGACATTCTCTTTTCTCTCCTCTCCCATCAGGCAGGAGATACAAAAGCCTGAGAACACGTACCAGCAGGCTCAAGGACAGATTCTATCCCGCTGTTATAAGGCTCTTGAATGGACCTCTTATACGCTAAAGGTGAACTCTTGATCTCCCAATCTACCTTGTTGTGGCCCTCGCAATATATTTGTCTGCATTCTGTTACTGCTTTTTCTACTACCCTGATGTACTTATGCATGGAATGATCTGTCTGGATGACATGCAGACAAAAGCTTTTCACTGTATCTTTGGTACAGAGACAATAATTAAGATAAGACAAGATCTTTATTAGTCACATGTACATCAAAACACACAGTGAAATACATATTTTGCGTAGGGTGTTCTGGGGGCAGCCCGCAAGTGTCGCCACGCTCCCGGCGCCAACATAGCACGCCCACAACTTCCTAACCCGTAAGTCTTTGGAATGTGGGAGGAAACCGGGGCACCCGGAGGAAACCCACGCAGTCACAGGGAGAAGGTACAAACTCCTCACAGATAGTGGAGGGAATTTAACCCGGGTCACTGGCCCTGTAATAGTGTTATGCTAACTGCTACACTACCGTGGTGAGACAAACCAATTACCATTAAATACCATTTTCTAGTGCAAAAAATGATTGCTGGAGGAACTCAGCAGGTCAGGCAGCATGTGTGGAGGGAAATGCACAGTCCAGATGAAGGGTCACGAGCCGAAACATCGACTGTCCATCTCCCTCCACAGATGCTGCCTGACCCGCTGAGCTCTTCTTGCTGCTCAATTTTTTGCTCCCAATCCCAGCAGCTGCAGTGTCCTGTGCCCCCATTAAATTCTTAGTGAAGGTTGATGGCATTTAATTCCTCCACTGTAATCTCTGAGATTAATAGGATGTTCACAATATCTTCGACTTTAAAGACTGAAGCAAAATTTCTGTTTAGTTCTTCTGCCATTACTTTGTGGGATGCAAACAGCAACTCCTAGTTCCGGGTTCTCCTCCAAGAAGAAAAGTCTTCTCCGAAATCTACTCTCTCAAGGTGTTTCACGATCTTATTATGCCCTTTGCCCAACTCTGCAAAGTTTTGACCCGAAGACGTCGAGAATTCCTTTCCCTCCACAGATGCTGCTCGACCCGCTGAGTTCCTCCAGCAAGTAGTTTGTTGCTCCGGACTCCAGGATCTGAAGTCCCTTTGGGTCTTTTGTTTCATTAGATCCTACACTCTGGAATCCTCTATCCAACTCATTCTATTCCAGTGGGACCTGCTTCCAAAAGCACTTTGGATTTTTGTTTGTGTTTGTGATACTAAGTGACAGAAGCCACATCAATCTGTCCTGTAGCTTCCTTGTAGTGAGTGGTTTCAGCCAGCTGACAATGCCCCGGAGACTGCCCTCTAGCCTCCAACTGTTTTGGTTTCTGTTCTCACTGTTTAATTTCCTCAAGGGCATTGTTAGCAAGGGCTCTCCCACGAGAAATTCATGTCGGCTTTTTCAATCCAGGATTCTCAAGGAAACAAAATCTGGAATAAAAACAGAAATTCTGGAAATCTGGAGAGAAAGAAACATGAGACAGGAGTGGGAAATACGGTGTTTTTCTATTGTTACGGACTCAGTGAAAGTCCCTTTAAGATAGAGAGTGTGTGTGTATGTGTGTGTGTGGCGTGCTTACGTCAATAGAAGATAAAGGACGTAATGATGTTGAAGAAGAAGAAGGAGAGAGAGAGAAGGGAGAGAGACACCAGCCTGCTAGTTTTGTCTATCGATGGATGAGAAACAATAATTGTGTCTGCCACTGAAATCCATGTATGGAAGTTGGAAGTAATCCGGTGGAGTTCACTTTGTTGCTGACCTGTAGAAGGAAACAGGTATTTGTGTGTGGACGACCACGATTCGGATGCTTTTCGGGTTGAGGAAGTCACTACCGAGTAAACACTGAAGTGTCGTTTGGGTTCCATCGTGGAACATTTGGATTTCGTATTTACTCTCTCTATGTTTCTCTACGTCTATGTCTTATCTTCAGACAACGGTGGTTGTTGAAGAAGCCCTTGCTCATGTTTCACCTTATGGCTTGCGGAACTGAACTTTAAGAACCATTCCGGAACTGGGAGTTTTGGACTTTGCCACACACACACACACACGAAGAGTTTAGTTTTTGGGGTTAACGTTCAAGGTTTAACAATTTTGAATTCTAACATACTAACATGTTTACTTTTATTTTACGTATTATCATAAGTAGTGATTAATAAAATAGTTTTTAACACTGAATCATGCTCAGTGTGGCTCTTTTGTTGCTGGTTCGGGACACTATGTATGGACACACTGTGCTTCTATTGGATGAGGGCGTCATGTACCGATTGAAAATTAAAGAAATGTGGAAAATAAAGACAGAAAATGCTAGAAACACTCAGCAGGTTGGGCAGCATCTGTGGAGAGAGAAAGTCACCGAGTCACAGGAACAGACCCTTCAGCCCACCACGTCCATACCAACCTTATTTGCCAATCTGTACTAATACCACTTGCCTGCTGAGTTCCATTTGATGGTTAATGTTTCAGGGTGAAGACTCTTTGTCCGAGCAAGTCATCTCCCTATTTAGCAACAGTGCCTGGAACAGTCAGTCCAGAGCAGAGTCTGGAGGAGTGACGTGTATACAGTGGAGGTATTGGTTTATTATTGTCACTTGTACCGACGTAGAGTGAAAAACTTGTCTTGCACACCGATCGTACAGGTCAACTCATTACATAGTGCAGTTACATTGAGGTAGTACAGAGTGCATTGAGGTGGTACAGGGTAAAAACAATAACAGTACAGAGTAAAGTGTCACAGCTACAGAGAAAGTACAGTGCAATAAGGTGCAAGGTCACAACAAGGTAGATTGAGGTCAAGAGTCCATCTCATCGTATAAGGAACCGTTCAATAGTCTTATCACTGTGGGATAGAAGCTGTCCTTGAGCCTGGTGATATGTGCCATCAGGCTCCTGTATCTTCTGCCTGATGGAAGAGGAGAGAAGAGAGAATGACCCGGGTGGGTGGGGTCTTTGAATATGCTGGCTGCTACACCAAGGCAGCGAGAGTCCACGGAGGGGATGCTGGTTTCCGTGACACGCTGGGCTGTGTCCACGACTCTCTGCAGTTTCCTGCGGTCCTGGGCAGAGCAGTTGCCGTGCCAAGCCGTGATGCATCCGGATAGGATGCTTTCTATGGTGCAGAGTGCTCAGTCTTGTTAACAAACAGTTATTATTCTTTGATATAACTCGCATCCAATTGCATGCACTAGCACCACTTCGCAACGACGTTGTAAACTGGCAACAAAGATGGGGATAAAATCACATGGGAGTGGGTAAAGGTTTCTTTCTGAGGTGTGTCATGCAGAGATTGTGCACTAATTTCAGTGAAGCTGTGACGATCCTGAGTCATCCACACTGCAGGCCTGCTCAGACCACTGCAACTGGGGCGGCACGGTAGCGTAGCAGTTAGCGCGATGTTATTACAGCGCCAGCGAACGGGTTTCGATTCCCGTCGCTGTCTGTAAGGAGTTTGTACGTTCTCCTGTGTCTGCGTGGGTTTCCTCCGGGTGCTCCGGTTTCCTCCCACGTTCCAAAGACGTACGGGTAGGTTAATTTGGGTTTAAAATGTGCGGCGCAGACTCGTTGGGCCGGAAGGGCCTGTTACCACACTGTAAATAAAAATTTTTTTTTTTAAATTAAAAAACTCAACTGCACGGGAGCGCAGTAGAGTAAAACTCTGATAATACAGTCCAGCTGGACTAGCAGATGTTCTGGACTGTCAGATGATGTTTTATTGATACTTCAATACACTTTGAATTTACTTTTTTAACAGGTGTTACACAGTAACATTTCAGTGAAGCAGGTAAGTGTCAAGGGAGTGTGGGAAACAGAAGCAGGTAGGAAACTTAGGAACTGGGGCCCTATTGAGTGACTAGGGAGTGAGGGAACCGGAGAGTGAGGAGTGAAGGAACCAGACACCTTAATGCCTTACGTTGTTTGTGGTCGTGAAACTGCAGAACACTGCCTTGGTCACACTTGGAGTTCTGTGTGCGGTTCTGGTCACCACACTATAGGAAGGATGTGTTTGTGCTGGAGAGGGTGCAGAGGAGTCTCACCAGGGTGTTGTCTGGATCGGAGGACTTTAGTTATGGGGAGGGATTGGATCGGGTGGGCTTGTCTTCCCTGAAGCAAAGGAGGCTGAAGGATGTACAAGATTATGAGAGGCAATAGATAGGGTGGCTGGTATCAAACATGAGAAGGCATAGGTTTAAGGTGAGAGGAAGGAGAGTTAGAGGGGACCTGAGGGGTAACAATTTTCACACAGAAAGCAGTTGATGTCTGGAACATGCTATCGGAGGACAGAGTGGAATTAGGTACATTTAAGAGGCATTTAGACCGACACTTAAACGGGTAACTCATGGAAGGATACAGTCTGAATGCAGGGAAATGGGATGAATTGGAATCAGTATTGGTTTATTATTGTCACATGTACTGAGCTACAGTGAAAAACTTGTCTTGCATACCGTTCATACAGGTCAATTCATTACACAGTGCATTGAGGTAGTACAAAGCAAAACAATACAGAATGCAGAGTAAAGAGTCACAGCTACAGTGAAAGTGCAGTGCAGGCAGATAATAAGGTGCAAGCTCATAACGAGGTAGATTTTGAGGTCAAGAGTCCACCTTATTGATGAGTGTAGATGGGCAAAAACGTTGGCATGGAAGTGGTGGGCCGAAGGGCCTGTTCCTGTGCTGTGACTCATGATGCCATGTCACAGTGTGAAAGAGCAGACTACTGCATCTGCTCAGGGTCAAGCAGAAAAGACCAAGACAATTCACTTCGAGGCATAGAGTACTTCAGCACAGAACCAGGCCCTTCAGCCCATCTAGTCCATGCTGACCTGATCTTCTGTCTAGTCCCAACTACCTGCACCCAGACCATATCCCTCCAAACCCTCCCATCCATGTACCTATCCAAACCTCCCTTAAATGTTACAACTGAAACCCAATCTACCACTTCCGCTGGCAGCTCGTTCCACGCTCGCACCTCCCTCTGAGTGAAGAAGTTCCCCCTCAGATTGCACCTTTCACCCTAAACAGGTATCCTGCACTGACTGCCTATCCCCTTTCCCTCTCCTGACAGTCACCCAGCTACCTGCTTCCAGCAACCTCAGTGTGACTGCCTCCCTGTAACTCCTGTCCATCACCTCCTCAGATTCCCGAATGATCCGGAGTTCATCCAGCTCCAGTTCCCTAACACAGTCTGTAAGGAGCTGCAGCCAGATACACTTCTCGCAGGTGTATTCATCAGGAACACTGGAAGTCTCCCACATCCTGCCAGAGGAGCACACCGCTGCCCTGACTGCCATTTCACTGCTCTACTTGTGGAATAAGAGAAATACAAAGATCTTACCTGAGCCTCACCTTGGCCTCCGCCCACTATAGCCTCCTGAACCAATGCCCAGTCAATGATAACAACAAAATGAAATAAAAGCCTTACCTGTGTGGTGCATGTGTGTGTGTGTTGAGTGTGTGCGTGTGTGGTGAGAGTGTGTGTGTGGTGTGTGTGAGTGTATGAAAGTGTGTGTGTGTGTGTGTGTGTGTGTGTGTGTGTGTGTGTGTGTGTGTGTGGTTCCATTACAACTGAAATAAATATCATCTTGAGGTGACCTGTATCTCCACTGAATGATTAAGTGAAAAGAGAAGTATCGGAACAGGCCCTCCACAACTCATTAACCATTCTACCTGCAGTTCCAAGCTGCAGTTTGTTCATTCTCTTCAGAAGAGCTGCTGTAACACAGAGCACCGTTAGGTGTGGGATGCTTTGCTGGTGGAGCAGAGGAGGCAGTTCAACTGCAGCCTTCAGAGGAGAGCTGGATAAAAGCTGGATTAAAGCACAGGATCTGCAGGGCAGTCGGGGAAAAGTGCACAGTATGCACCCAGCAGGCTGAATGGCCTCCTTCCATGCTGCAATATTACCTCTAATTGCCAGTGCTGTGAACAAACACCATGAGTCCCATCCCATGAGTATATAAATTCAGAACTTACATCAAGCACCAGTCAAAGCTGAACACAGAGGATCAATATAATGGGCAGGCACAGTAGTGCAGAGGTTAGTGTGATGCTATTACAGCGCCAGCGACCCGGGTTCAATTCGCGCTGCTGTCTGTAAGGAATTTGTACGTTCTCCCCGTGTCTGCGTGGGTTTCCTCTGGGTGCTCCGGTTTCCTCCCACATTCCAAAGACGTACGGGTTAGGAAGTTGTGGTCATGCTATATGTTGGCGCCGGAAGCGTGGCGACACATGCGGGCTGCCCCCAGAACACTCTAGGCAAAAGATGCATTTCACTGTGTGTTTCGATGTACATGTGACTAATAAAGAAATCTCTCTGTGTAATGGCAGCAATGGTGAGGGGGGTGGATTAGCGACCAGCTCCCACAGGGTACTCCCTCAGAATTTACCAGAAATTTCAGGAAGTCTGCTGAGTGAGAATGGGCGTGAGTATCAGGAGCCGGGGGATCACTCACTTCTCAGCAGTGAAGGAGAGTCATTGACTCATGGAGAGGTACAGAACAGAAACAGGCATTTCAGCCCACTAAGTGACCCATTTACACCAAGCCTACTTTAATCCCATTTTATTAATAGAACATAGAACAGTACAGCACAATACAGGCCCTTCGGCCCACAATGTTGTGCCAACCTTTAAGCCTCGCCTAAGACTATCTAACCCCTTCCTCCCACATATCCCTCTACTTTAGATTCCTCCATATGCTTATCTAGTAATCTCTTGAATTTGACCAACGTACCTGCCTCCACCACTACCCCAGGCAGCACATTCCATGCCACAACCACTCTCTGGGTAAAATACCTTCCTCTGATATCTCCCTTGAACTTCCCACCCATTATTTTAAAGCCATGCCCTCTTGTATTGAGCATTGGTGCCCTGGGAAAGAGGCGCTGGCTGTCCACTCTATCTATTCCTCTTAATATTTTGTACACTTCTATCATGTCTCCTCTCATCCTCCTCCTCTCCAAAGAGTAAAGCCCTAGCTCCCTTAGTCTCTCCTCATAATGCACACTCTCTAAACCAGGCAGCATCCTGGTAAATCTCCTCTTCACCCTTTCCAACACCTCCACATCCTTCCTACAATGAGGCGACCAGACCTGGATACAGTACTTTAAGTGTGGTCTAACCAGAGTTATAGAGCTGCATCATTACCTCGCGGCTCTTAAACTCGATCCCTCAACTTATGAAAGCTAACATCCCATAAGCTTTCTTAATTACCCTATCCACCTGTGAGGCAACTTTCAGGGATCTGTGGATATGGACCCCCAGATCCCTCTGCTCCTCCACACTACCCAGAATCCTGCCATTAACTTTGTACTCTACCTTGGAGTTTGTCCTTCCAAAGTGTTTTATTGTCCCCGCAATCTCATCACCTCAGATTCTACCACTCACCTACACTCTCGGGGCAACTTACAGCAGCCACTTAACCCACCAACCTTCGGGGTGCGGTCACGGAGAGAATGGGCAAACTCCGCACAGACAGCACCGGAGGTCGGGATCGAACCTGAGACCCCGGAGCTGCGGGGCGGCAGCTCTACCAGCTGCGCCACTGTGCGGTTCCCGCCGACGCAGAGGCTGGGGAGCGGAGGTTTGGTGGTGGAAGGTAAGACGGGAAGTAAAATGAGTGGATTGGAACTCAAGAGCCAGAAATCGGCACCCTGAAAAAAAAATGCACTTGTGGAAAAGACGGCCTGAAAATGTTGATTCTCATTTGTTTGGTTTATGGTTGTTTGAAACTGATGTATATTTAAAAGTACCCAATAAAAAAATTATATATAAAATGCATTGTGTCTGCCCAGAATCATTCATCAGAGGGAGTGTGTTTCCTATGCTGTCTCGTTTTGTAAATCCGCCTTAGACTTCTTAGTCAAAACAAGACTCGAAAGGACAGAGGTTTTATTAAATGAAACCTGACATTAGACTTTAACTAAGACAAATATTTTTAATAGGGAAGGGTGCAGTTTTATCCTTGTGTTAACCTGAGGCTTGGTTACTGATGGAGCAACTGAGACTCACACGATGTATCCACTGCTGTGGTTGAGCTGAATTTTGATCAGCATATTGGGTTGTGTAAAGGACTTTGAGCTATGTTTGCTTCCACCTCGATTTTCTTGGAAGATTAAGGAGATTTGGCACGTCACCAAGACTCTAACTTCTGCAGACGCACTGTTGGAAGTATCCTGACTGGTTACATCACGGCCTGGTACGGCAATTCCTACACAAGAGGCTGCAGAGAGTAGCGGACACAGCCTGGTCCGTCAGGGGCACAGCCCTCCCCACCGCTGACAGCATCTACAGGAGGCACTGCCTCAAGAAGGCAACATCCATCATCAAAGATCCCCACCATCCGGGCCGTGCCCTCTTCTCGCAGCTACCATCGGGCAGGAGGTACAGAAGCCTGAAGTTCCACACCACCAGGTTCAAGAACAGCTACTCCCCTCCAACCATTCGGTTCTCGAACCAACCTGCACAACCCTAACCTTACCTCAGCAATGGAACACTATGGACCACCTCTTGCACTGCCATGGACTTGTCTCTGTGTGAGTTTTTTTGCACTAATGCCTTGTTTTGTAGTCATTTTTTTCTTCACTGTGTTGTTTGATTTATGTATATTTTATGCATTACTTATGTTCTGTGCATTGTTGCCCCCAGAACACTACGCAAAAGATGTACTTCACTGTGTTTTGATGTACATGTGACTAATAAAGATATCTTATCTTGTTGTCTGAATTTATGTGTCTGATTCGGCTTCAAGCAAGTTTTTCATTGTACCCGTACTTCACCGAACTTGTGCACGTGACAATAAACTCGACTCGACTTGACTTGACACTCTTTGCAGTGCAGATGCTGCTCCCTGCTCGAAGGCACAGACACCAAGCGTCAGATCAACGACAACAACTCGCTGAGACAATGCCTTTTTACATAAGAAACAGGACCAGGAGTAGACCATAGAGGTCACAGCGTTACACAGCACGGAAACAGGCCTTTCGGCCCAACTCGTCTGTGCCAGCCAAGGGTGCTCCCACCCATTGAGCCTACTCCTCCATTCATCGGGATCACAGCTGATCTACCTCAGCGCTATGTTCCCACTCTACCTTCATTCCCCTCGCTTTCATTAATATCCAGAAATCAATGTTCACTTTTGGTCACCTTGCTATAGGAATGATGCCATTAAACTGGAAAGAGTGCAGAGGAGATTTATGACTCAGTCTCTTGAGTGTTATAGGGAGAGGTTGGGCAGGTTGGGACCTTATTCGTTGGAATGCAAGGAAATGAGGTGTGACCTTACATAGGTGTAGAAAATCGGGAGGGGCACAGATAGAGTGAATGCACTCAGTCTTTTTCCCAGGTTAGGGGAATCAAGAACTAGAGGACATAGGTTTAAGGTGAGAGGGGAGAGATTTAATAGGATCCTGAGGGGCAACTTCTTCACCCAGAGAGTGGTCCATTTATGGAATGAGCTGCCAGAGGAAGTGGTTGAGGCAGGTACAATAACAACATTTAAAAGGTACTTGGACAGGTACATGGATAGGAAAGGTTTAGAGGGATACAGGCCAAATGTGGGCAAAAGGGACTGGCTGAGGTGGGTAGCTAAGTCAGCATGGACCAGTTGGGCTGAAGGGCCTCTTTTCATGCTGTGTGACTGTATGAGTCTCTGACTCTATTGATTTCTGCTTTGAATGATCTCGGTGACTAAGCCTCCAAAGCAATCTGGTACAGCGAATTCTACAGCGTTATTACCTTCATCTCATTCCCAAATGACCGACCCCTTATTCTGAGGCTATGCGCCGCTTCCTGACTCCACAGCCAGGGAAGACATCCTTCCTACATCCAGCCTGTCAAGCCTTGTAAGCTACAGGGTGATCTCTTCTCATTCTTCTGATGGAGAATCCAGACATGGTCTAACTCAATCCTTCCTCAACATGTGACAAACCCGCCATCCCGTCCCTGGAACCTGTGTAGTGAACAGTTGCTCCACTTCCCCTGCAGGGAACACATCCTACGTCATGTAAGGGGTCTAAAGATGTACACAGTACTCCAGGTGCATCGCACCAAGGCCTTGCATTATTGCAGTGAAGACATTGAGTCATAGAGTCACACTCATAGAGCTGTACAGCACAGAAACAGGCCCTTCGGCCCAACTCATTCATGCCGACCATGATGCCTTTCTAAGCTAGTCCCATTTGCCTTGTTTGACCCATATCCCTCTCAATTTCTTTAGGCAGAGGCCGGTGAATCTGTGGAAGCCATTGCCACAGACGCCTGTGGAGGCCAAGTCACTGGGTATATTTAAAGCGGAGGTCGATAGATTCTTGATTAGTAAGGGAGTCAAAAGGTTATGGGGCAGGAGAATGGGGTCGAGAGGGAAAAATAAATCAGCCATGATCGAATGTTGGAGCAGACTCAATGGGCCGAGTGGCCTAATTCTGCTCCGATGTCTAATGGTCTTAAACCTTTACTATTCATGTACCTGTCCAAGTGTCTTTGAAATGTTGTTATCGTACCTGCCTCAACCACTTCCTCTGGCAGCTCATTCCATATACCCACCACCCTCTGTGTGAAGAAGTTGCCCCTCAGGTCCCTTTTAAATCTTTCCCCTCTCACCCTAAATCTATGCCCTCTAGTTTCTGCTTCCCTTTCCTGGTAAAAGACTGTGCGCATTCACCCTATCACTGTCCCTCATGATTTTATACACCTCTATAAGGTCACCCCTCAGCCTCCTACTACACTCCAAGCAATAAAGTCCTAGCCTACGCAGCCTCTCTCTGTAACTCAGGCCCTCGAGTCCTGGCAACATCCTCATTAGCAGCAGGAGAAAGTGAGGATTCTGGATCTGTACAGCACAGTGAAGCAACAGGCAATTCTGGTACATCACAGCCCCAGCTACCTGGGTTCGATCCTGACTTCCGGTGCCATCTGTGTGGCTTGTACGTTCCTTATAGGTTTCCTCCGGGTGCTCCGGTTTCCTCCCACGTCCCAAGGATGTGCAGGTCGTAAACTGCCTCTGTGTGGGTGGGTGGGATTTGAGGAGCATGTGAGTGAAGTCAAAACAGGCATTGCGGGAAATACTCAGCAGGTCAGGCAGGCACGATAGTGAGGCGGTTAGCGTAACGCTATTACAGTGCCAGTGACCCGGGTTCAATTCCCGCCACTGTCTGTAAGGAGTTTGTACGTTCTCCCCGTATCTGTGTGGGTTTCCTCCAGGTGCTCCGGTTTCCTCCCACATTGCAAAGATGTACAGGTTAGGAAGTTGTGGGCGTGCTATGTTGGCGCCGGAAGCGTGGTGACACTTGCAGTCTGCTCCCAGAACACTCTACGCAAAAGATGCATTTCACTGTGTGTTTCAATGTACATGTGACTAATAAAGGAATCTTATCTTATCTGTGAAGGGAGAAACGGTCAATGTTTCAAGTTGGACCCTTGAACTGAGAAAAAGTAGAAAAGCAAGTTGTCAATAGGCGAGAGATGGGGGAGGTGATGTGCAGAACAAAGGGAATACCGAGTGGTTAATGAGGGCAGTTACCTGCACATTAATCTTCCTTATCTGTGCCAATGTGACAGCCTTGTTCAAAACAGGAGCAAGGCAGAAAGCAGGGAAATGCCAGTTAGTGTAAGGGCGATTATTGGATTCAATCATCAAAGAGGAAATAGTTAATCATTTATAAGGCTGAATTGGTAAATTGGTTTATTATTGTCACGTGTACTGAGGTACAGTGAAAAACTTTGTTTTGCATGACATGCATACAGATCATCACATCAGTGCATCGAAGTAGTGCAAGGGAAAACAATAGCAGAATGCAGAATAAGATGTTACAGTTACAGAGAAAGTGCAGTGCAGGCAGACAATAATAAGCAAGGCCATTATAAGGTAGATTGTGAGGTCAAGAGTCCATCTTATTGTACTAGGGGACCGTTCAATAATTTTATCACAGCAGGATAGAAGCTGTCCTCGAGCCTGGTGTTACGTGCTTTTAGGCTTTTGTAACTTCTGTCCAATGGGAGTGGGGTGGAGAGAGAATGTCCAGGGTCTTTGATTATGTTGGCTGCTTTACCGAGGCAGCGAGAAGTGTAGACAGAGTCAATGGAGGGGAGGCTGGTTTCCGTGATGTGCTGGGCTGTGTCCACAACTCTCTGCAGTTTCTTGTGGCCCTGGGCAGAGCAGTTGCCGTACCAAGCTGTGATGCATCTGGATTGAATGCTTTTTATTGTGCATCTATAAAAATTGGTGAGGGTCAAAGGGATTTGAATACAGTGACCTCTATGTTACAGCCGTTTGGGTAATGGAAATTCACCTTTACAGAATTCACAAATCTCTACCAGAAAATTTAAGCTGTGAAATAAAACAGTCAGTCTTATGGAATTCATATGAGGAAAAAAATAACCATACAAACACAAAATATGAAAGAAGCAACAAATTTTGACAATTTTAGTCATGGAAAATCATGACACAAAGGGTTTTTTGGGAGTGCAGCCCCTCTATAACACAGGGCTCTACTGTATAATTAAACCTAGTCAAGGTGGTTTTATGAAAGGTAAATCATGTTTGACAAACTTTCTCAAATTCATTGAGGATGTAACAGGGAGAGTGGATAGAGGGGAACCTGTATTGTATTTAGAATTCCAAAAGGCATTTTATAAGGTGCCACATAGGAGGTTGGTGCATAAACTGAAAGCCCATGGTATCAGAAGTGTGTTAGAATGGATTGAAAATTAGCTGCCTTGTACAAAACAGAGAGTTGGAATAAATGTGTCCTACTCAGACTGTCAGGAGGGAACTGGTGGAGTCTCCAGGGATTGGTTCTTGACTAACAATAGTTCACTATTTACTGAGCTGGAAAAAGGAACAGTATGTATGATTTCCAAATCTGCTGTTGATATAAAACTAGGTGGAAGGGTGTGTTGTGATAAGGATACCATGATTCTGCAACAGGATATAGAGTGATTGTGTGAGTGGGCAAAAGATAAGATAAGATAAGACAAGACAAGACAAGACAAGACAAGACAAGACAAGACAAGACAAGACAAGACAAGATATGATAAGATAAGATATCTTAGTCACATGTACATCAAAACACACAGTGAAATACATCTTTTTGCGTAGAGTGTTCCGGGGGCAGCCCACAAGTGTCGCCACGCTTCCAGCACCAACACAGCATGCCCCCAACTTCTCAACCCATACGTCTTTGTAATGTGGGAGATAACCAGAGCACCCGGAAGAAACCCATGGAGTTTAATGTGGGAAAGTGTGAGATTGTGCACTTCGGGAAGAGAAATCAAAAGGCAGATTATTATCTAAATGGAGAGAGACTGAAAGATAGTGAAGTACAGAGGGATCTAGGTGTTCCAGGGCATAAATCACAAAAAGCTAGCAGGAAGGTCCAACAAGCAGTTAAGAAGGCAAACAGCATTTTGGCAATCATTGCAAAGGGGCTGGAGTTTAAAAATAAGGGAGATTTTGTTGCAATTGTACAGGGTACTGGTGAGGCTTCACCTGGAATACTGTGCACGGTTTTGAGTCCCCTTCCTGAAAAATAGGTGTAGTAACATTGGAGGCAGTACCAGGAGATTCACCAAGCTGATCCATGGGGTGAAAGGGTTGTCCTACCAAGAGAGACTAAGTAAACATTATGCCTGCAACATTGATCCTTATGATGTTTCATTCATGAAGCAAGAGAGATTAGATCAAGCTTTACTTATCCCATTAGAATCTATGCTAGCTACTATTTATAGAGACTAACCCAACCCTTAGAGCCAATCCTTAGCCCAAGGTTACCGAGGTAGTTTGGGCCCGTATTCCTTGGAGTTTAGTGAATAAAGGATGAACTTATTCAGGCATATCAGATCCTAAGGGGGCTTGACAGAGGAGATGTTGAGATGTTTCCTCCAGTGGAAGAGTCTCGAACATGGGGACATAACTACAAGGTTGTCATTTAAATCTGAGGTGCATAGAAACCTCTGGAATTCTCTGCCCCAGCAGACAGTGAAAACTGGATCTTTAGAAGTGTTTAAAGTGGAGGTGGATAAATATTTGGTAGATCGATGACTCGAGGGGGTTTTGGAGAAATGGCACAGAAGAGGCCAGCATAGATCAGCCACGATCATATTGGATGGTTTGACAGTCCTCAGAGACCTAGTGACCAACTCCTGCTTCTGTTTATTTGTGTTCTTGTGTAATTGGTTGTAAATGGTGAGGCTTTGGGACATGCCCAGCAGGTTCCACTGTAGGGAAAAAAAATTCACCTCATCACCATCTTAAGTTGATGATCTGTAATTTTTGAACAGTGACCTCTAGTTCTGGACAATCCCACATGAGGAAGCATTCTCTCCACATCCATTTTTTTTTCCTTGCTGTATTACTCTATGAATCTATCTGGTCAAGATCCATAACAATCTTAATATGTTTTCATTAAATCCCTCCCTACTTTCCTAAAGCAGCCAGCATAATCAAAGACCCCACCCACCCCAGACACTCTCTCTTCGGCCCCCTCCCATTGAGCAGAAGATACAGGAGCCTGAAAGCACATACCACCAGGCTCGAGGACAGCTTCTATCCCACTGTTATAAGACTATTAAACGGTCCCCGGTACAATAAGATGGACTCTTCACTTCACAATCTACCTCGTTATGATCTTGCACCTTATTGTCTGCCTGCACTGCACTTTCTCTGTTAGCTGTAACACTTAACTCTGCATTCTGTTATTGTTTTACCTTGTACTGCCTCAATGCACTGTGTAATGAATTGATCTGTACGAACGGTATGCAAGACAAGTTCTTCACTGATAAACCAATTCCAATCATGTAAACCAGTCTGTCCAACCTCTGCGCAAAATCTAACATCGCAATTCCATGAATTAGTTGAGTAAATCCTCTGAAATGCATCCAACAGGTTAACATCCTTAAATAAGGATACACAGTACTCCAGGTGTGGTCTCACCAATATGCTGTTTAACTGAAGCATAACCTTCCTACTTCCTTATTCAGTTGTGCTTGCAATAAACAATCAAAACCTGTTAGCTGTACAAATTACCTGCTATACCAGCGTAATGGTCCCAGTTCACCCACATCCCCTCACACCTTAGAGCTTTGCAACCTCTTCCCGTTTAGATAATTGGTCAATTGGTAAATTGGTTTATTATTGTCACATGTACCGAGGTACAGTGAAAAACTTTGTTTTGCATGCCATCTGTACAGATCATTTCATCACATCAGTGCATTGAGGCAGTGCAGGGGAAAACAGTAACAGAATGCAGAATAAAGTGTCACAGCTACAGAGGAAGTGCAGAGCAGGCAGACAATAAGGTGCTTCCTTCTTATATTTTTCCTGCCAAACTGAGCCATTCCACATTTTTCCACAGTATACTCCACCGGATCTTTGCATTGTGTCGATGGTACACACAGTAGCCACTGTGTGCCGGTTGTGGAGAGTGGGAATGAATGTTAAGGGGGGTGATAAACAAGTAGGCTGCTTTGTAGATGGTGTCAAACTTCCTGAGAGTTCCATGTAACCGACCAGTATCCCTTTGTAGTTTCTTCACTTTCCTGCCTGTCTTTGTGCTATCAGTAAATTGAGCCACCATTTTGCATAATTAATAACATTGAGGTCCATAAGTACATAAAATATAGGAGCAGAATTAGACCATTCGGCCCATCCAGTCTGCTCCACCATTCAATCATGGCTGATTTTTTCATCCCCATTCTCCCATCTTCTCCCCATAACCCTTAACCCCCTTACCAATCAAGAACCTATCAATCTCTGCCTTAAACACTTGACCTCCACCACCCTCTGTGGCAACAAATTCCACGGGTTCACCACCCTCTGGCTAAAGAAATTCTGCCTCATCTCAGTCTTAAAGGAACGTTGGACCTAGACTCTCTTACTAATAGAAATATCTTCTCCACATCCACTCTATCCAGGCCTTTCAGTATCTGGTAGGTTTCAATGAGATCCCCCCCTCATCCTTCTGGGGCCGAGGGACATCAAACGCTCCTCATATGTTAGGCCTTTCATTCCTGGGTCGCAGTGGCACATCTTGCCAACTGGAAAGAGACCCATTTGTACCCATCCTCTGTTTCCTGTCAGCCAGCCGATTTCCTAACCACACTGTCGGATCTGCTTATTTTCGAATCCGCAGGTTCTCTCAGGAGTCCAAGAGTGAGTTGAAAACATCGTGGTGCTTCACAAAGTTTTATTGGAAAAGTTTAAACCAAAGAAACAGTGACAGAGCACATGGCACTCGCTTTACTGCGAGGGGATGAGCCGAGACAAAGGAACTAAAATGAGCCAGTGGTGGGGGGAGAGAGCAAGAGAGAGACAGAGGCAAGAGAGATATAGAGGCAAGAGAGAGATTAACAAAAAACGACACCTTTTAAACCTGAGATAAGAGGTACTCCTTAGCTAACGATAGTCCAATCAGAAAACCTATTAGATACCTGTGGCAAAATCAACCAATAAGGAATTCACCTGATGGACGAACCAATAAGCTAAGAAGTGGTTATACCTTGTACAACCACTTGAGGTGTATTAAACACTATACATGTTGAAAATCGACTTAAAACAGTCGAATCCAACAGCACCAATATGGTTTTATTTTCTTCAATAGCCTTGTTGAGACACCTTATTAAATGCCTTCTGAAAAGCATTTCACTTTCCCTGTGACTGGAGTGTACTGTAAATCAAAACCCCCCAAAAAATCTGCAGATGCCGGAAATATAAAATAAAAACCGAAAACACTGAAAATACTCAGCAGGTCAGTCTGCGTCTGTGGGTAGAGAACGAGAGCTGGAGGTGTATTGCACTGCAGTTTCATTGTTTTTTATTTTCCTCTTTCCTCAGCCGCAATCACCCCATTCTCTTTGCAGCTGCTCCAGAAAGAGCAGCATTTGTATCTTCTGCCCGATGGGAGGGGGGAGAAGAGAGAATGTCCAGAGTGGGTGGGGTCTTTGATTATGTTGGCTGCTTTCCCGAGGCAGCGGGAAGTGTGGACAGAGTCAATGGAGGGGAGGCTGGTTTCCGTGATGGACTCGGCTGTGTTCACAGATCTCCGCAGTTTCTTGCGGTCTTGGATAGAACAGCTGCTGTACCAAGCTGTGATGCATCTGAATTGGTATTGGTTTATTATTGTCACTTGTACTGAGGTACAGTGAAAAACTTGTCTTGCATACCGTCCGTACAGGTCAATTCATTACACAGTGGATGCTTTCTGTGGTGCATTTGTAACCATTAGTGAGGGTCATCGGGGACATGCCAAATTTCCTTAGCCTTCTGAGGAAGTATTTTGGATACAGGCATTCAAGGGGTTTTGGGTCAAAAAGGGCTAAATGGGGTTGAGTAACAGTTCCCCCCAGATCTGATTTGAGGAGTGGAACAGGTTCAATTTAGCACTGGCATTTAAAGTGACATTTCAGGATTATTTCTCATTCTGTCATGACACAGTGAGTTTTAACAAACATTATTCCTTTACATAAACTGTGTGCATTTTAAAAGTGAATATTGCACAATCCTGACTGAAGGAGTCCAGGCAAATCTTCAGCTTTTTATTTCTGTATTGACAACAACCTCCTGTAGGGATACTGATGGACTCCAGATTCAGCTCCGAGCTCTGGCCAAAGAGGGCAGAATGGGAGCAAACAAGGCTCTGGCGTTGCCCCAACCCTTTTCCCAATCTTCCCCACCTCTAGGCAGCACACGGACAATGCCGCAGATGGCAGCGTCGATGCCTCGCTGTTCCAGAGACCTGGGTTCAATTCCTGGGTGTGGTCTGTGTGGAGTTTGCATGGTCTCTCTGTGACCATGTGAGTAACAAAGTCAAAATCAAAGTCGGGTTTATTGTCATCTGCACAAGTCCATGTGTGCAGAGGTGCAATGAAAAACTTACTTGCAGCAGCTTCACAGGCACAGAACATCAGAAGGCAGCATTCACAAGAAAAACATAAATTCAACATATGTTATTCACAAGAAAGAACATAATTAGAACAATAAAAAACATCTATTTTAGTGCAAGTAATCAACGTTGTCAGAGTGTAGTCAGGTAGTGTAGTGAGCTACTGAGGGAGTGATTAGGGTTGTGCCGGTTGGTTCAAGAACCGAATGGTCGAAGGGAAGTAGCTGTTCCTGAACCTGGTGGTGTGGGACTTCAGACTTCTGTACCTCCTGCCCAATGGTAGCTGTGAGAAGATGGCACGGCCCGGATGGTGGGGATCTTTTATGATGGATGTTGCCTTCTTGAGGCAGCACCTCCTGTAGATACTACTGATGTTGGGGAGGGATGTATTGGTATTGGTATTGGTTTATTATTGTCACTTGTACCAAGGTACAGTGAAAAACTTGTCTTACAAACTGATCGTACAGGTCAATTCATTACACAGTGCAGTTACATTGGGTTAATACAGAGTGTTTTGAGGTAGTACAGTGCGCATTGAGGTAGTACAAGTAAAAACAATAACAGTACAGAGTAAAGTGTCACAGCTACAGAGAAAGTGCAGTGCAATAAGGTGCAAGGTCACAACAAGGTAGATCATGAGGTCAGAGTCCATCTGATCGTGCAATGTGATGTGCCTGTGGTGTATTGGGCTGAGTCCACTTCTCTGTGCAGCTTCTTATGTTCCTGGGCCATAAGTAAGGTGGATGGTCACGGTCTTTTTCCAAGGGTAGAGGAAATACTAGAGGGCGTAGGTTGAAGGTGAGAGGGAAAAGATTAAAAGGGGACCCAAGGGACAAGTTTTTCACACAGGGGGTGGTGGGTACATGGAACGAGCTGCCAGAGGACGTGGCAGAGGTGGATGCAATTACAATATTCAAATTAGAACATCGAACACTACAGCACAGTACAGGCCCTTCGGCCCACAATGTTGTGCTGACATTTTATCCTGCTCTAAGATCTATCTAACCCTTCCCTCCCACATAGCCCCCTATTTTTCTATCATTCATGTGTCTATCTAAGAGTCTCTTAATTACTCCTAATGTATCTGCGCCACAGCTTCTGCCGGCAGTCCAGCCTCCCCTCCTCGGACTCTGTCTTTACCTCTCATTGTCTTGGTGAAGCAGCCAGCATAATCAAAGACCCCACCCACCTGGGACATTCTCTCTTCTCTCGTCTTCCATCGGGTAGAAGATACAGGAGCCTGAGGGCACGTACCACCAGGCTTAAGGACAGCTTCTACCCCAGTATGATAAGACTATTGAACGGTTCCCTTATACAATGAGATGGACTATGACCTCACAATCTACCTTGATGTGACCCCGTACCTTATTGTACTGCACTTTCTCTGTAGCTGTGACACTTTACTCTGTACTGTTATTGTTTTTACCTGTACTACATCAATGCACTCTGTACTGACTCAATGTAACTGCACTGTGTAATGAATTGACCTGTAAGATCGGTTTGTAAGACAAGCTTTTCACTGTACCTCAGTACAAGGGACAATAATAAACCAATACCAATACCAATAGCCACCACTCTCTGTGTAAAAACCTTACCCCTGACGTCCCCCTTATACCTTCCTCCAATCACCTTAAAATTATGCCCCCTCGTGTTCACCATTGTCGCCCTGGGAAAAAGTCTCTGACTGTCCACTCGATCTATGCCTCTTATCATCTTGTACGCCTCTATCAAGTCACCTCCCACCCTCCTTTTCTCCAAAGAGAAAAGCCCTATTTCTAGCCCTAGCTCGATATTTGGACAGGTACATGGATAGGAAAAGCTTAGAGGGATATGGGCCAAATGCAAGCTACTGGGACGAGCTCAGGTCAGCAACTTGGCCAGCATGGGCAAGCTGAGCCAAGGACCATGCTGTATAACTCGGTGACTCTATAAATGCGGAAGTGTTCAATTTCTGAACCATTTCTGAACCAAGGTCACTCTAACCTCAGCGGGCAAATTGCAGGATGCCAATGATGTGAGTGTGGGCATTCCGAGGGCAACACTTTCACTGAAGCATACGCGAGAATTTGGAGTCATTGGGTCATCCAGCAGAGAAACAGGCCCTTCGGCCCATCGCACCCATGCTGACCACCAAGTATATATTTGTACTATTCCCGTTTACCAGCATTTGGTCAGAAGTCACCTGTGCCTTGGCAATTCAAGGGCTTATTTAGAAGCTTCTTTAATGCCCCAGAGTATTAAAGTTGTACAGCACAGAAACAGAACCATTTCCTTTTACGCCACAGTGATTAAGTGTCTGTCTGAATCCCTCTTAAATGTAATAATTGTATCTGACTCCTCTGGCAGCGCATTCCAGATATCTGTGTATGACAACTTACCCCTCAGCCTCCTTCTCACCTTAAACCTATGCCCTCTTGTTCTTGACACCCCATCCATGGGAAAAATATGTTAACTGTCTACTCTATCTGTGCCTTTTATACACCTCTGTCAGGTCACCCCTCAGCCTCCTTCGTTCCGGAGAAAACAAGACCATCCTGTCCAATCTCTCCCTATGACTTAAGTCTTCCAATCCAGGCAACGTCCTGGTGAATCTCCCCCCTGCTCTCTCCAGCGCATCCACATCCTTCCTACAACATGGTGACCAGAACTGCACTCAATACTCCAAGTGCAACCTAATCAGTGTTTTGTAAAGTTGCAACATAACCTCCCAACTTTTATATTTGATGTCCTGACCTCTGAAGGTAAGCGTGCTGTGTGCCTTCTTCACCACCCTATCGCCTTGTGTTGCCACTTTCAGGTAACGATGACACAGAACATTACAGCACAGGAACAGGCCCTTCGGCTCACAATGTCCGTGCTAAGTGTGGTGGCAAATGAAACTAAATCTCTTCTGCCTGCACATGATCCATCTCCCTCCGTTCCCCGCCTGTTCATGTGTCTGTCTAAAAGCCTCTTAAATTCTACTATCGTATCTGCCTCCACCACCACCCCTGGCAGCCCATTCCAGGCACCCACCACTCTCTATGTAAAAGGTTTGCCCCGTACATCTCCCTTAAACTTCCCCCGCTCACCTTAAATGCGTGTCTTCTTATATTTAACATTTCTACCCTGGGAAAAAAGACTCTGTCTGTCTACCCTCTCTATGCCTCTCATAATTTTATAAACTTCTATCAGGTCTCCCCTCAGCCTCTGACGCTCCAGAGAAAACAACCCAAGTTTGTCCAACCTCCCCTTACAGCTTATACTCTCTAATCCAGGCAGCATCCTGGTGAACCTCTTCTCCACCCTCGCCAAAGCCTCCGCATGTAACGTAATGGGGTGACATTCTTGTAGTGGGGTGACCAGAACTGCTCACAATACTCCAAGTTTTATATAGCTACTCTTATACTCAATGCCCCTAGCAATGAAGGCAAGCAAGCCATTTAAATTCTTTACCATTCTGTCTACTTGTTTGGCCACGTTCAGTGAGCTATGGACTTTGACCCCAAGATCCCTCTGTACATCAATACTGCTAAGGGTCCTGCGGTAACTGTATACTTTCCCCTTATATTTGACCTCCCAAAGTTCAACACTCTATGGTTCCATAATCTATGCTTCATCCCAGTTTTTAGCACTTGTCATCGATGGCCCTGTCATCGTTGATTTTTAAGATATTTATTTATTAGTCACATGTACTTCAAAACACACAGTGAAATGCACCTTTTGCGTAGAGTGTTCTGGGGGCAGCCCGCAAGCGTCGCCACTCTTCCGGCGCCAACATAGCATGCCCACAACTTCCTAACCTGTACGTCTTTGGAATGTGGGAGGAGACCGGAGGAAACCCACGCAGACACGGGGAGAATGTACAAACTCCTTACAGGCAGCGGCCGGAATTGAACCCGGGTGGTTGGCGCTGTAATAGCATCACGCTGACCGCTACACCGGCAATGCCTGTGCCCTACACTGCCATTTGTGGACCTATATACAACACCCACTAGCACTTTCTGCCCCTTCCTCTTCGTGCTAACCATTGATTCCATTTCTTACTCGTAGAATCGTGAATTCATACAGCATGGAGAAAGGCCCTTCAGCCCATCATGTCCATTCTGACCATCATACTTATCCATGCTAATTCCATTTACCAGCACTTGATCTGTAGCCTTATACACTGAAGTCATCTCGATACTGGTTAAATCTCTGCCTCCACCAACATTTCAGATTACAACCACCTTCTGAGTGAAAAAATTCTTCCTCAGATCCCAGCTAAACCTTTTAACCCTACCCTAACTCTCTGTCTGTAGTTTTAGACAACTCTGCTAACGGTTAACGTTTTGCACCACCTACCTCATCTATGGCTCTTGTCATTTTCCCCAGTGAGGTCCCCCCTCAGCCTCCTCCGCTCCAAGGGAAACAAACACAGCCTCTCCAGTCTCTCCTTAGAACTGAAGCACTCCATCCCAACCAACGTCCTGGTGAACCTCCTCTGCACCCTCTCCAGTGCAATCAATTCTTTAGAGTCACAGAGTCATAGAATAATACAGCAGGGGAACAGGCCCTTCAGCCCATCTCATCCATGGTGCCCACCCAGCTAGTCCCATTTGCTCGTGTTTGGCCCATATCCCTCTAAACCTTTCCTATCCATCTAATTATCCAAACGTCTTTCAAATGTTACTCTTGTACCTGCCTCAGCCGCTTCCTCCAGCAGCTCATTCCATATACGTACCCCACTCTTAAACCTTTCACCTCTCACCTTAAGCCTATGCCTCCTAGTTTTTAGTTCCCCTTCCCTGGGAAAAAGACTGTGTGCACCCTCCTGATTTTATACACCTCTCTAGGGAAACCCCTAAATGTCCTACATTCCAAGGAATAAAGACCTAGCCCATCCAATCTCTCCCTATAACTCAGGGCCCCAAGTTCTGGCAGCATCCTCGTAAATTTTCCTTGTGCTCTTTTCAATTGAGTGACATCTTTCCTATAACAGGGTGACCTTTCCTATAGTGTGGTGACCAGGACTACACACAATATACACTGTGGCCTAATGTGGTTTTATACAGTTGCACTATAACTCCCGTGCTCTGTACCCTGGCAAATGAAGTCAAATATCCAATCTTCCTTCCTCACCGTTTTATCTACTGTTCTACCACCTCAGGGGTCCTTGGACTTGGACACCAAGGAACCCTGAGACATCAACCTCATTTCCATTTCCCAAACTTCTGCTCTCACTCCCCTCTCCCCCAGTACAGAGCACAGGTAGAGTCCCTGATCCTCACCTTCCAACACGTCATCCTTCACAGTTTCCCCCAGCTCCAGCATAATAGAATTGGTTTATCATTGTCACATGTACAGTGTTTGTTCTGCATGCCATCCATACAGATCATTTCATCACAACAGTACATTGAAATAGTACAAGGGAAAACAATAACAGAATGCAGAATAAAGTGTCACAGTTACAGAGAAAGTGCAGCGCAGGCAGACAATAAGGTGCAAAGTCATAACGAGGTAGATTATGAGGTCAAGAGTCCATTTTATTGTACTAGGGGATCATTCAATAGTCTTATAATAGTCAGGAGAATGGGGTTGAGAGGGAAAAATATATCAGCCATGATCAAATGGCAGAGCAGAATCGATGGGCCAAATGGCCTAATCCTGCTCCTGTGTCTTATAGTCTTACAACAGCAGGATAGAAGCTGTCCTTGAGCCTGGTGGTACGTGCTCTCAGGCTTTTGTATCTTCTGCCTGATGGGAGAGGGGAGAAGAGAGAATGTCCAGGGTGGGTGGGGTCTTTGATTATGCTGGCTGCTTTACTGAGGCAGCGGGAAGTGTAGTCCATCCCCATCCACCACTCCCCATCCCATGGCATCTTCCCATGCACCTACGGTGATGCAGCCCCTGTCCACTTGCCTCTCCCCTTCCCACCATCCAGGGACCCAAACAATCCTTCCTAGCAAAGCAGTGATTCACCTGCACTTTCAATCCCGTGCAGTGTATCCGATGTTCACGGTGTGGTCTCCTCTACGTCGGAGAAACCAAACACAGATCACTGTGAGGACCACCTGCACTGTCCGCAGAGGTGACCCCGAGCTTCTTATTGCCTGCCACTTTAATTCTCCATCCCACTCCCATTCCAACCCCCTTGTGTGTGGTCCCCACCACTGCTATAGTGAGGGCCGATATAAACGAGAGGAACAGCGTCCTATCTTCCATCTGGACACTTTGCAACCTTCTGGAATGAACACTGAATCCTCTAACTCCAACTCCAGCAACAGCAACAGCGACTTCCCTTCAACCATTCAGTTCTCGAACCAACGGGCAAAACCTGAATTTGTATCACGGCTTGGTACGGCAGCTGCTCTGCCCAGGACCACAAGAAACTGCAGAGAGTTGTGGACACAGCCCAGCGCATCACGGACACCAGCCTCCCCTCCTTGGACTCTGTCTTTACCTCTTGTTGTCTTGGTGAAGCAGCCAGCATAATCAAAGTCCCCACCCACCCAGGTCATTCTCCCTTCTCTCCTCTTCCATCGGGTAGAAGATACAGGAGCCTGAGGGCATGTACCACCAGACTTAAGGACAGCTTCTACCCCACTGTGATAAGAATATTGAACGGTTACCTTATACAATGAGATGGACTCTGACCTCACGATCTACCTTGTTGTGACCTTGCACCTTATTGCACTACACTTTCTCTGTAGCTGTGACACTTTACTCTGTACTGTTATTGTTTATACCTGTACTACCTCAATGCACTCTGTACTAACTCAGTGTAACTGCACTGTGTAATGAATTGACCTGTACGATCGGTTTGTAAGACAAGTTTTTCACTGTACCTCGGTACAAGTGACAATAATAAACCAATACCAATATCAATACCTCAGTGTAACAACACTGTGACCACTTTGATCACTTTGCACTACAATGGACTTTCTTTTTATTTGTTCTAATTGTGTTCTTTCTTGTAAAAATTGTGTATGATTTACCTTTAATTTCTATTTTTCTTGTGAATGCTGCTTTTCTGATGTCTGTGTGGGTTTCCTCCGGGTGCTCCGGTTTCCTCCCACATTCCAAAGACGTACGGGTTAGGAAGCTGTGGGCATGCTGTGTTGGCGCTGGAAACGTGGCGACACTTGAGGGCTGCCCCCAGAACACTCTACGCAAAGATGCATTTCACTGTGTGTTTCGATGTACGTGTGACTAATAAAGATATCTTATCTGTATGCCTGTGATGCTGCTGCAAGTAAGTTTTTCATTGCACCTGTGCACACATGAACTTGTGCAGATGACAATAAACTCGACTCTGACTTTGACTTCAGGTTAACTGCTCTTGCAACATTTCCCATTACCGCACTAACGTCCCTTTCCCACTCCTTAACTGTAAAATGCCTCGCTACTCATGTTGCTCTGGTTGATCCTTCCAGATACTCACGACCCTCTGAGCGAAAAACGTATCCCTCAGATCCTCTTTAAGTTTCTCCCCTCTCGCCTTAAACCTGGGTCCTCTAGATCTAGATCCCCTGCCCTGGGAAAAAAAACTCTGACTACCTGTCCTATCTGTGCCACTTATAAGTTTACAAAACTCTATAAGATTGCCGTTCAGTCTCCTATATTCCAGCGGGAATGAACCCTAGTCCATCCAATCTTTCTTTATAACTGCACGCATCCAATCCAGGCAACATCCTGGCGAATGTCTTCTGCACGAGAGAAGCAAAGGACTGCAGATGCTGGAATCTAGATGAAAAACACGATGACGCTGGAGGAACTCAGCAGGGCAGGCAGCATCCATGGAGGAAAGCAGGCGGTCAACATTTCAGGTCAGGACCCTTCTTCAGAGCTGAAGATAGGAAAAGGGGAAGCCCTTGGAGTATTGTGTTCAGTTCTGGTCACCTCATTATAGGAAGGATGTGGAAGCTTTAGAGAGGGTGCAGAGGAGATTTGCCTGGATTGGAGAGCATGTCTTATGAGGATAGGTTGAGTGAGCTAGGGCTTTTCTCTTTGGAGAGAAGAAGGATGAGAGGTGACTTGATAGAGGTGTACAAGGTGATAAGAGGCATAGACCAAGTGGACAGTCAGAGACTTTTTCCCAGGGTGAAAATGGCTAACACAAGGGAACATAATTTTAAGGTGATTGGAGGAAGGTAGAAGGGGGATGTCAGAGGTACGTTTTTTACACAGAGAGTGGTGGGTGCGTGGAACACACTGCCGGCAGAGGTTGTGGGGGCAGATACATTGAGGACATTTAAGGGGGATGTCAGAGGTACGTTTTTTACACAGAGAGTGGTGGGTGCGTGGAACGCACTGCCGGCAGAGGTTGTGGGGGCAGATACATTGAGGACATTTAAGAGACTCTTAGATAGACACATGAATGATAGAGAAATGGAGGGCTATGTGGGAGGGAAGGGTTAGATAGATCTTAGAGCAGGATAAAATGTCAACACAACATCTTGGGCCAAAGGGCCTGTACTGTGCTGTAGTGTTCTATGTTCTGTAATATACAGGAGGGAAAAGCAGAGCAGTGATAGGTGGACAGAAGAGGGGAGGCGGGGTGGGCACAGGGTGGCGATGGGTAGATGCAGGTAAGAGATAGTGATAGGCAAGGGCAGGGGAGGAGGGGAGAGCAGATCCACCGGGTGATGGGTCAAAGCTAAGGAGGAAAAAAGGGGGTAGATAAAAGAGGGCTAGGTTGGGAAAGGGAAGTAAGGCAAGGGAATGGTTGAGGGGGGGTGGGGTATGGGGGGGAATTACTTAAAGTGGGAGAATTCGATGTTCATGCCGTTAGGCTGCAAGGTTCCAAGACGGAAAATGAGGTTCTGTTCCTCCAGTCTGCGCTTGGAATTCTCCTGGCAGTGGAGGAGGCCGAGGACTGACATATCAGTGATGGAGTGGGAGGGGGAGCTGAAGTGACCAGCAACGGGGAGATACAGATCGCGGTTACGGACGGAGCGCAGGTGAACTGTGAAACGGTCACCTAGTCTGCGTTTGGTCTCAGCCATGTAGAGGAGACTCTCTATGTCATTTGTCCTTCTCAGCACCAGATGGCACTAGAATGCCACTGATGGACAAGGTCCCCAGGCAAATCCTGCTGCTTCTTTTTTTTGTACAAAATGTTTATTCGTTAAAAAAAACACTACAAAACAACCAACAGCAAACACGCTGCGTCGAGTACAGAAAGAAACAACCCGGTCGAAACCAATACCCGCGCAACACTACACCCGCAACCGCAAAACGCACGACACTTCACACCAGAATCGCGTCCGTCTCGTCCACCACACACGCGATCCCCTGAGGGGCCCACCGAGCGCGGAACTCGGCCAGGGCGCCCGAGGAGACCGCGTGCTCCCGTTCCAACGACACCCTCGGCCGCCCGCCGCTGCGTCCCGTGGATGGCCAGCTTGGCCAGGCCCAGCAGGAGACCCACCAGGAGATCCGCCGCGCGCCCCTCCCCGCGCCGCACCGGGTGCCCGTAGACCAACAGCGCCGGGCTGAAGTGTAACCAGAACTTAAGCAGCAGCCCCCGCAGGTACTCGAAGAGGGGCTGCAACCTCTCGCACTCCGCGTACGCGCGGTACACTGTCTCCTCCCGGCCGCAGAAGTGACAGGCGGCCGGGGTGTCGTTGAACCGGCTCAGGAACCGGTTGCATGGTACCGCCCGGTGCAGCACCCTCCACCCCAGGTCCCCGACGTACAGCGGGAGGACTCCCGCGTAGAGAGACCTCCACCGGGGACCCCCCCCCCGCCGCCCGCCGGCAAGACGGACCGCCACGGAGTGTCCAGAATCCTGCTGCTTCTTCCACACCCGGACGTTATTTTACTGCATTATTTGACAAAAGAAAAAAACAAACCACTAAAAAAAGCATAAGAATGAATGAAAAATATCTGTGCTACAGTAACTTTGTAGTTTTTTGTTCTAAATGTGTTCCATCTTGTTTAATTTTGTATAATTTATGTTTTTCTTGTGAATGTTGTGCCTCTGACGCTCTGTGCCTGTGATGCTGCTGCAAGTAAGTTTTTCATTGCACCTGTGCACACATGGACTTGTGCAGATGACAATAAACCCGACTTTGACTTTGACCTTGGTAACTGCAGAGGAGGAGAGAAATACAGGTAAGAAATATGAGTGATAGGGGTGACAAACAAAGTGTTGGAGGAACTCGGCTGGTCGGGCAGCATCTACGGAGGGAAATGGATAGTCGACGTTTCAGGTTGAGACCCTTCATCTGCACTGTGTCCATCAGGACAGGATTCCCCGCACAGATGCTGCCTGACTCACTGAGTTCCTCCAGCGCTTTGTGTGTTGCTCCAGATTTCCAGCATCTGCAATCTCTCTTGTGTCTCCAGCTATAGGAAGAGGTCGGCCAGGCTAGGACTTTATCCCTTGGAGCGTAGGAGACTGAGGGGTCAAAGTTAAAGTCGAGTTGATTGTAATATGCACAAGTACATGTATCACAGGTGAATGGCTAGAATTTACTCCTGCCTGAGCAAGGACCTGGACCTGCTGCAATTTGCCTACTGCCACAACAGGTCTACAGTGGATGTAATCTCACTGGCTCTCCACTCGGCTTTGGAGAACCTAGACAACAGCAAAACATACATCAGGCTGCTGTTTATCGATTACAGCTCGGCGTTCAGCACCATCATCCCCTCTGTACTAATCAACAAGCTTCAAAACCTGGGCCTCTGTACCTCCCTCTGCAACTGGATCCTTGACTTCCATATCGGGAGACCACAATCAGTACGGATCGATAACAACATCTCCTCCTCGCTGACAATCAACACTGACGTACCTCAAGGATGCGTGCTTAGCCCACTGCTCTACTCTCTCTACACACATGACTGTGTGGTCAGGCACAGCTCAAATGCCATCTATAAATTCACCGATCACACCACTGTTGTTGGTAAAATCTCAGATGACGACGAGGAGGCATACTGGAGTGAGATAGATCGGCTGGTTGAGTGGTGTAACAACAACAACCTCGCACTCGACGTCAGTAAGACAAAGGAATCAATTGTGGACTTCAGGAAGGGGAAGTCAGGAGAACACACACCAGTCCTCACTGAGGGGTCAGCGATGGAAAAGCTTCAAGTTCCTGGGTGTCAACATCTCAGAGGATCTATCCTGGGCCCAACACATTGATGCAATCACGAAGAAAGTGCACCAGTGGCTCTACTTCATTAGGAGTTTGAAAAGATTTGGGATGTCAACAAAGACTCTTGCAAATTTCTACAGATGTACGGTGGAGAGCATTCTGACTGGTTGCATCACCGCCTGGTATGGAGGCTCCAATGCACAGGATCGCAAGAGGCTGCAGAGGGTTGTAGACTCAGCCAGCTCCATCACGGGCACAACCGTCCCCGCCACCGAGGACATCTTCAAGAGGCGGTGCCTCAAGAAGGCGGCACCCATCACTAAGGACCCTCACCGCCCGGGACATGCCCTCTTCTCGCTACTACCTTCAGGGAGGAGGAACAGGAGCCTGAAGACCCACACTCAATGATTCAGGAACAGCTTCTTCCCCTCCGCCATCAGATCTCTGAACGGTCCATGAACCCATGAACACTACCTCGTTATTCCTCTTTTGCACTATCTATTTATTTGTTTGTCGGTTTGTTTTTGGTAACTTATAGTAATTTTTCTGCCTTGCACTGTACTGCTGCCACAAAACAACAAATTTCATGACGTGTCAGTGATAATAAACCTGATTTTGGTTCTGAAAAACTTACTTGCAGCAGGATCACAGGTGACCTTATCGAGGTGTATAAAATCACGAGAGGCATCGATAGGGTGAATGCACACAGTCTTTACATTAACAGCATTTAAAAGGCAGCTGGACAGGTGCACAGATAGGAAAGGTTTAGAGGGACATGGGCCAAACACAGGCAAATGGATGGGCATCTTAGTCACCATGGACCAGTTGGGCTGAAGGGCCTGCTTCTGTGTTGTATGACTCTATGACAAAGAAAAACAGAAAATCTGGAAACTCTCAGCAGGTCAGGATGAAACAGAATGGTGTCCGAGCTGAAACATTGACTCAGGTTCTCGTTCCACAGACGCTGCCTGACCTGCTGAGTATTTCCTACAGTTTCTGGGGATTTTTTTTAGATTCCTGCAGACTATAGACGTCCAATAATCTGGTATCTGATTGTTTGGAAATCCCGACGAGTTTTAAAATGATACGCGGGAAAATGTGTCCCGGTGAGTTTATAGAGAGAGCGGGACACAGGGCCCCAGTGAGTTTACAGGGAGTGTGGCGCAGCTGGGATCTGGTGAATTTAAGGGCCCCAGTTCCCACAGTCCCTTTAAATTCACCAGGGATCCATTTCCTTCCTTCCACTTAAACCCATCAGGGCCCCATTTCCCGTGCTCCCTGTAAACTCACCGGGGCCCTCCCTAATGCACTCTTTTTAAACCCACTGGTTACACGACAAAATTTATTAGAGTGCTTTGCCTAATTTAAAAAAGGGAGTTAAAAGTGCTTTGGGGCATTACCAGTAGTAATGAACAATAATCCATAATATTTTCCGGTTCAGTCCCATCACAGTCCCAAAGATGTCAAACTATTGGAGGTTTGATCTGAATTAGTTTATTATTGTCACATGTACCGAGGTACAGAGAAAAACTACTGCAAGTTGGAGGAACAACTCCTCATGTTCTGCCTTGGGAGTCTCCAACCCGATGGCCTCAACATCGATTTCTCTAACTTCTGGTAACTCCACACCTTTTCTCCCCCCATTCCTTTGTTTTCCCTTATTCCTGTGGCTCCCTTCCCCCTCCTTGATGACCTGCCCCTCCCCTCCCTTCCCCTCCCCTCCCCCTTCCATGGTCCACTGCCTTCTCCTACCTATAGCCCTCCTTCTATAGCCCTCAGCCTCTTCTACCTATCACCTCTCAGCTTCTTACATCTTCTCTCCACTCCCACCCCCCTTCCCCACCCGCCTCCCTTCCCCCTCTCACCTGGACTCACCTGTCATCTGGACTCACCTGTCCCCTGCCTGCGTGTGCTCCTCGTTCTCCCCCCACCTTCTTATTCTGGCTTCTGCCCTCTTCCTTTCCAGTCCTGATGAAGGGTCTCGGCCCGAAACGTCGACTGTTTATTCCCCTCCATAGATGCTGCCTGACCTGCTGAGTTCCACCAGCACTTGTGTTTTGCTTCAGATTCCAGTATCTGCAGAATTTCTTGCGTCACAGTGAAAAACTTGTCTTGCATACCGTTCATACAGATGAATTCATTACAGCAGTGCATTGAGGTAGCACAAGGTAAAACAAGATTTGTATACTTTAAGATGTGGGGTACAACTTTCAACCCATGGTCACACACTATCCAGGAGTTATAGATGCCCCAGCAGAGCAGAACCTGCAGTTCACCATAACATCAGCAGGTGGAGTCTGCTCCCCATGGCTGCAGTGATCTGTTGGTCTGCTGGTTATTTAGCAAGTAGGAGTCAACTCATCAGGCTGTGTTAACCCATCCGATTATTATTCAGATCAATAGACTTAATAACAACTTCTAATAATATGTCCCAAGCAACTCCTCCCAATACTCAGGTCACCAGCAGTTACACCGAGACAGCTGGCACCCCAGATCTCAACATCCAGGTAAAACTCGACGTTAGATAAACGTCCATTAGTGTGGTGGTTAGTACTGTCATATCGATTTATACAGCACAGAAGAAGGCCTTTCAGCCCATCTTGTCCATGCTGACCAAGACGCCCCATCCAAGCTAGTCCCATTTACCTGCACTTGGCCCATATCCTTCTAAACCTTTCCTATCCATGTACCTGTCCAAGTGCCTTGTAAAAGTTGTTAATGTAACAAATTGTTATTGTGCATTATAACGCAGCAAAATATTTGCAGTATATAAAATTAGGAGAGGCATAGACAGGGCAGATAGTTGGAGCCTTTTCCCCAGGGTAGAAATATCGAGTACTAGAGGACATGCATTTAAGGATAGAGGGGGAAAGTTAGATTTAGATATCTTAGATATCTTTATTAGTCACATGTACATCGAAACACAGAGTGAAATGCATCTTTTTGCATAGAGTGTTCTGGGGGCAGCCCGCAAGTGTCGCCACACTTCCGGCGCCAACACAGCATGCCCACAACTTCCTAACCCGTACGACTCTGGAATGTGGGAGGAAACTGGAGCACCCGGAGGAAACCCACGCAGACACACAGGGAGAACGTACAAAGTCCTTACAGACAGCCTTGGGAATTGAACCCGGGTCACTGGCGCTGTAATAGCGTTACGCTAACCGCTACACTACCATACCTGCCCTCAGAGGAGATGTGCCCGGCAAGTTTTTACACAGAGAGCGGTGGGTGCCTGGAACAGGCTGCCAGGGGTGGTGGTGGTGGAGGCAGACACGAAAGCAACGTTTAAGGAAGGAAAACCGACAGAATGTGACACTGGGCCACGTAGGGACATTGGGACAGGTAACCAATGGTGTTCAGAGAGGTGGGACTTACAGCAGAAGAAGTAAGGGCAAAAAGAAGCCATTCTTCCCCTCGAACCTACTCTCCCACTCAAGACCATGGCTGATTATTCCCCACTGTCCTGCACCATCCCCATAATCCCTTGATTTTGTTTTTAAATATCCACATCTCCCGTTGGAATGAACTTGGCGACTGAACCTTCACCAAGCTCCTAGGCGGAGAATCCCAAGAAATGTCCATTCTCTGCCTGAAAACACTTCTCCTAAACAAACCCCTTAATCTGAGGCTGTGCCCCCTAACCCCAGACACCTCAGCCAGGGGAAACTCCCCTCCGTCCATCCAACCTGCTGAGCCCTGTAGGTATTGTTGACCCACAGGAGACTGCGGATGCTGGAATCTGGAGATGCTGGAGGAACTCAGCGGGTCAGGCAGCATCTGTGGAGGCAGAGGGACTCAGTCAAAAGTTTTCCTGAGGTCCATGTAGACAACATCCACTGGTCTACCCTCATCAATCATCTCTGGCACCCCCTGAAAAGACTCAATTAAGTTAGTAAGACTTGACTTCCCCCACATCAATCCATGCTGACTTTCGGTAGTGTAGCGGTTAGCATAACCCTATTACAGCGCCAGCAACCTGGGTTCGATTCCCACCGCTGCCTGTAAGGAGTTTGTACGTTCTCCCCGTGTCTGCGTGGGTTTCCTCCGGGTGCTCCGGTTTCCTCCCACATTCCAAAGATGTACAGGTTAGGGAGTTGTGGGCGTGCTATGTCAGCGCTGGAAGAGTGGCGACACTTGCGGGCTGCCCCCAGCGCATTAGAACCATAGAACCATAGAAAACTACAGCACAGAAAACAGGCCATTCAGCCCTTCTAGTCTGTGCCGAAACATTATTCTGCTACTCCCATTTACCTGCCCCCAGCCCATAACCCTCTAGACCTCTCTCGTCCATGTATCTATCCAATTTACTCTTAAAAGTTAAGAGCGAGCCCACATTTACCACGTCAGGTGGCAGCCCATTCCACACTCCCACCACTCTGAGTGAAGAAGTTCCCTCTAATGTTCCCCCTAAACCTTTCCCCTCTCGCCCTAAAGCCATGTCCTCTCGTACTTATCTCTCCTAATCTAGGTGGAAAGAGCCTACTTGCATTAACTCTGTCTATGCCCCTCATCATTTTGCAAACCTACGCAAAAAGATGCATTTCACTGTGTGTTTCAATGTACATGTGACTAATAAAGATATCTATTAAATCCAGGCTTTTCCAGATGTGAGTAGATCCTGTCCCAAAGAATCTTCCCCAATAATTTCCATACCAGTGATCACCAGCCCATAATTCCCTGGTTTGTTTCTATTGCCCTCTCAAATAAAGGGACAACACTGGCTACTCTCCAATCCTCTAGAAACTTGCCTTTGGTCCTGGCTACTTATCCACTGCAATGTCATTCAAGAGACCCAACACTTCTTTTTTCTTGACATCAATGTGCCCTGGGATATCAGCATTCCCCTCCCTGATCTCGCTGTCCCCTGTATCCTCCTTGGTGAATACCGGTGCAAAGCACTTGTACCTCATCCACGTCCTCTGGTTCCAGGTATAAATTGTCCTTGAGCAATCCTATCTTCCCCCTTTGTACCCTCATTTTTAATAAATAACATGCCTTGGGAATCTCCTCACCGAAGACGTTTCATGGCCCCTTTTAGCTCCCCTGATTCTCTGTTTAAGTTCTCTTCTCATTCCTTTATATTCCTCAAAGGCCCTGTCCCATTTCAGCTTCCTGAACCTTACATGTGCTTCCGTTTGATTTTGACCCTTTATTTTCAACAGTGACCCTTAGTTCCGGATCTTGGCACAAGAGGAACCGTCCTCCCCACATCCATCCTGTCAAGAACCGCTGGGGATCTGAATTTCCCAAAAAGCAACCCATTTCAGAATCGCTCACTATCCCACAGTGCGTCACAGACGGTGCATTCATTCTGAATTCGATTTAACGTGGGAAACGCCAGCCACTTGCACACAGCAATGTGATAGTCATCAAATCATTTGTTTTAATGAGGTGGAGGCAACAGACGTTGGCCAGGTCACTGAGAACACCCCATCACCTGACGAGGTGTGAGTCGGCAGGGAGTGGGTGTGACAGCAAGTTGTTGCCAGTTCCTTCAGCAGTCGGTGCTGAGTCACCTTGTTGAACTGTTGCAGCTCTTTTTGGCTATGTGGCCAGATTCTGCTCGAACTCCCATCTGCAAGTATGCAGATGATACCACTGCAGTGGGCCGAATCTCAAATAATGATGAGTCGGAGTACAGGAAGGAGATAGAGAGCCTAGTGACATGGTGTCATGACAACAACCTTTCCCTCAATGTCAGCAAAACAAAATTGATTTCAGGAAAGAGGGTGGTGCACACGCTCCTGTTTACATCAACGGTGCTGAGGTCAAAAGGCTTGAAAGCTTCAAGTTCCCAGGAGTAAACATTGCCAACAACCTGTCCTGGTCCGACCACGTAGACACCACGGCCAAGAAAGCTCACCAGCACCTCTACTTCCTAAGAAGACTAAAGAAATTCGCAAGTCCCCTTTGACCCTCACCAGTTGTTATCAATACACCATAAAAAGCATCCTTTCTTGAATGCATCACGGCTTGGTACGGCAACTGCTCTGCCCATGACCGCAAGAAACTGCAGAGGGTTGTGGACACAGCCAAGCGCATCACAGACACCAGCTTCTCCTCCAATGGACACTGTCTACACTTCTCACTGCCTCGGTAAAGCAGCCAGCATAATCAAAGACCCCCACCCACCTCACACAATCTCTCTTCTCCCCTGTCCCATTGGGCAGAAGATACAAAAGCCTGAAAGCACGTACCACCAGGCTCAAGGACAGCTTCTATCCCGCTGTTATAAGACTATTGAACAGTTCCCTAGTACGATAAAATGGACTCTTGACCTCACAATCTACCTCGTTATTACCTCGCACCTTATTGTCTGCCTGCACTGCACTTTCTCTGTAACTGTAACACTTTATTCTGCATTCTGTTATTGTTTTCCCTTGTACTACCTCAATGTACTGATGTGGCGAAATGATCTGTATGGATGGCATGCAAAACAAAGTTTTTCACTGTACCTCGGTACATGTGACAATAATAAACTAATTACCAATTAATCCCACCTTGCCGTGAAATGCCATGTGCAAACTGGCAACTCTTGTCTGCTAGTACAGAAGCTTCTTAGATAATCAGGCCTCTACCTTACAACACTCACTGTTGTGAATATTATAGATCTGTGGACAATCAAACACAACAGGAGGTCTGACATGTCTCTCCCCCTCTCTTCCCCCTCTCTCTCCTCTCGCCCTCCCCCTGTCTCCCTCTTCCCCCCTTCCCTCCTACCCTCTCTCTCTCTGCCCCTACCCCCTTCCCCTCCCTCTGCCCCCTCTCTCCCTTCCTCTCTCTCTCTCTCCCCTCCCCTTCTGCCTCTCTCTCCCTTCTGCCTACCCTCCCTCTCTCTTCCCCTCTCCCCCTCTCCCTCTGCTCCTCTCTCCCCTGCCCCCCTCCTCCCTCCTACCCTCTCTGCCCCTCTCCCCTTCTGCCCCTCTCCCTCTGCCCCTCTCTGCCCCTTCCTCTTTCTCTCCCCTCCCCTTCCTGTCCTCCTCCTCCCTTCCCTCCTACCCCCCCCGCACCTCTCCCCTCCCCTCCCCCTCAGCCCTGTCCCCAAACCCTATCACACAACGTGCGACATGCAAAGAGCCTTGTCTCTCACAAAGCCCACTGGGCTGCCGCACTTTTGGCCAATTCGTACTGTGGGGGTCAGGTTCTCTCGCTGTACGTTGTCGCAGCCCCGGTAATGCACATGCTTCTCCTGCAGGCATTACCATCAGGCCCAGAACACAGATGGTTAGAAAACAAAGGAGAAAACTGAAAGAATTTGCAAACATCCCGTAACGTCAGATCATCCACCTCCCTGAAACCAGGATGTGACTCAGAGACCTGTTTTGTTCTGCTGTGAAAGCCTTCATTTCCCACCCGCCCCCCCCCCCACTTAAAGACCATATTTACTGCTCAAATTTCCCCCACTAATGGTTGCATTAAAGACCTGAGAAGATATTTGCTTCACCCTTCCTGATCTGTGATAACCAATTAGCGAGGCATCCAATTATTAAAGCAAATCTATTTTCTTTTTTGCTGCTGAATTTGTGCTCGTTCAAAGCCTCCTAATGATATTGCTCATCTTTACAATCAATAGGTTCAAGCCAGTTCCCTTGGTATAGGAGCTGTTTAGAGTAATGCATGATCACTCATCTATTCAGTGTGGACACAAGGACTCTTACATACTTAATGGACTGCCTTTACAGTTGGTACATAATTAGGCATAAACCATGGATCAGATCCATTAATCAAAAGCCATTAGATCATTGAGAAACAACAATAACTTGTGGTTCAAGTTCCTCAAAGTGAACATCACCAACAACGTGTCCTGGTCCAACCACGTAGACGCTATGGCCAAGAAAGCTCACCAAGCTCACAACTTCCTCAGGAGGCTAAAGAAATTTGGCATGTCCCCTTTGACCCTCTACAATTTTTATCGATGCACCATAGAAAGCATCCTATCCAGATGTATCACGGCTTGGTACGGCAACTGCTCTGCCCGGGATGGCAAGAAACTGCAGAGTTCTGGACACAGCCCAGCACATCACAGAAACCAGCCTCCCCTCCATGGACTCTGTCTACACTTCCCACTGCCCTTGGTAAAGCAGCCAACATAACCAATTACTTCAATGCACTGATGTAATGGAATGATCTGTATGGGTAACATGCAAAACAAATTTTTTCACTGGCTCAGTACATGTGACAATACTAAACCAATTTACCAATTTAATTTTGCACTTTTACTGTGGGCAGATTGCCCGAGGTGTATCACAGGAGTGCTATCAGACAAAATCTGGGCACCCAGCCATTTATGGGAGAAGTGTTCTAGAGGTCTAAGGGGTGGAGAGGATCAGGGAAGGTATAGCACAGAGGAGGGGCTTGGCAGCTGAATGTAGGTTGGCTTTGTCTCATTGTCATGTCAGCTTCTGGTCCAGAAAGATGCCAGCTTTAAATTCTTCACCCTCATGAACAAATCATTGGTTAGGCAGGATTTGGAGGCATGGTAAATTGGAAAGTTGGTTTATTATTGTCACATGTACCAAGGTACAGTGAAAAACTTTTGTTTTGCATGCCATCCGTACAGATCATTTCATCACTTCAGTGCATTGAGGTGGTACAAGGGAAAAACAATAACAGAATGCAGAGTAAAGTGTCACAGTTACAGAGAAAGTGCAGTGCAGGCAGACAACAAGGTACTAGGTCATAACGAGGTAGATTGTAAAGTCAAGAGTCTATTTTATCATACTAGGGGACTGTTCGTGCAGCCAGACAATAAGGTACAAGGTCATAACGAGGTAGATTGTGAGGTCAAGAGTCCATTTTATCATTCTAGGGGACTGTTTAATTGTCTTATAACAGCGGGATAGAAGCTGTCCTTGAGCCTGGTGGTACGTGCTTTCAGGCTTTTGTATCTTCTGCCCAATGGTAGGGGGGAGAAGAGGGAATGTCTGGGGTGGGTGGGGTCTTTGATTGTGTTGGCTGCTTTACCGAGGAGGCGAGAAGTGTGGAAAGAGTCCATGGAGGGAAGGCTGGTGTCCATGATGTGCTGAGCTGTGTCCACAACTTTCTGCAGTTTCTTGGGGTCACGGGCAGAGCAGTTGCCGTACCGAGCCATGATGCATCCGGATAGGATGTAGTTCTGGTCGTCCAGCTGTAGGAAGGATGTGATTAAGCTAGAGAGAGTGCAGAAAAGGTTCACAAGGATGTTGCCGGGACTGGAGGGCTTGAATTTTGAGCGACTGGATAGACTGGGACTGTTTTCCCTAGACCACAGGAGGCTGAGGTGTGACCCTATAGAGGTTTATAAAATCATGAGGGACGTAGATAAGGTGGATGGTCACAGTATTTTTCCCAGGGCATGGCTTTAAGATGAGAGGGGAAAGATTTAACAGGGACCAGAGGAGCAAGTTTTTCACATGGTGGGTATATGGAACAAGCTGCCAGAGGAAGTGGCTGAGGCAGGTACAGTTACAACACTTGGACAGGTACATGGATAGGAAAGGTTTAGAGGGATAGGGGCCAAATGCAGGGAAATGGGAATCGTTCAGGAAGGCATCTTGGTCAGCATGAATGAGTTGGGCTAAAAGGCCTGTTTCCGTGCTGTACGACTCAGTGACACACGACAGAGGCAGGAGGATGGACAATTGGTTATAACATAGCAAGACATTCAATAGTTTTTAATTGCTATTGATCCAACAATCCCCAGAGAACTTTCAAAAAGTGGCAATTTAATATATAAGCATTTTTAATATATAAGCATTTCTGTTTGTTTCCCAAGTGCTTTAGGGTTGGGAAACCACAATAAAATCAATAACAATTCAGATATTTTAATTGAATACACCAAGTGCAAGAAACAATCTTGAGATTGAAGTAGGTGAGCTAGACGCAAGGCCCAAGTGGTTCCTACTGCCTGTCACACTGCAGTCCTACTGTGAACGTACAGCCCATCTCACGATCGGACAGATTGACTCGTTCTGGAGGAAGCTGCAGGTAAGATGAACGGTGATTATTGGAAAGCACCTTATCAGGAGCATGCTCATCTGGTTTTCAATTCTGTATTGACATTCAAAATGCTTTCTAAAAGTAGTATTGAACGGAGACAATGTTCAGCCTTTCGCAGCATCGGGTGACAGTGACAGAGGAATCCTTAGCTCTTTAATTTGTATCTTCTTTTGGTCAATTTTTATTCCAATAAATCACCGTGAGTGTGTGGATTTTTTGTTGTCACAATTCCTCTGTTATGACTTATCAGATCTGCAATATCATCTCAGGTAGTATCTGGACAGGCTACTTTTTAAAGTTACGATCAATTGTTGATTAATTTGTAGTGTGGACATCCCACCAACAGGAGGCAGTTTGCTCAACAAAAGCAGAAAATGCCGGAAACGCTCAGCAGGGCGAGCAGCATCTGTGGAGAGAGAGAGTGAGAGAGAGTGTGAGTGTGTCTGAGAGTGAGAGCGAGAGAGTGAATATGCAATGAGGGAGCGAGAACCAAGAGGTCACTGAGGTGCTGATGAGGGCAGTGTGGTTGATGAACTTCATTGAGGGCTTTGATAAGGTCCCACATGGGAGGCTGGGTTGGAAATGAGGAGGCCCATTGGGATTCAGGGCTATTTGGCAAATTGTGTCCAGCAGTGGCTTGGTGAAAGGAAAGGGAGGGTGTTTTTGTGATTGGAAACCACATGGTGCTGGGACTCTTTGTCCAAAAATACGATACTGATGATTTGGAAGGATGGGCTGAGCAATAGCAAGCGGAATTTAATCCATTACTTTCTCCCTCTGTGTGGAGGGGATTCACAAGGATGTTGCCGGGACTCGAGGGACTGAGTTATGGAGAGAGGTTGAGCAGGTTGGGGCTGTTTTCATTGGAACACGGGAGAATGAGGGGTGATCTTATGGAGGTGTAGAAAATCATGAGGGGCACAGACAGGGTGGATGGTCACGGTCTTTTTCCCAGGGTTGGGGAATCAAGAACTAGAGGGCATAGGTTTAAGGTGAGAGGGGAGAGATTTAATAGGAACCTGAGGGGCAACTTCTTCACCCAGAGGGTGGTCAGTACATGGAATGAGCTGCCAGAGGAAGTGGTTGAAGCAGGTACATTAACAGCATTTAGAAGACACTTGGACAGGTTCATGGATAGGAAAGGTCTATGGGAAAGAAATGGGATATGGGCCAAACCCGGGCAAAATGCTTGGATAGGCTGACGGGCCGGTTTCCGTGCTGTATGACTCTATGACTGTACTCTCCCTCGCCCAGATCTCTTGCAACTCCCTCCCTCACTCTCTGCCCCAACTTGACACTTCCTGTCACTCTCTCCCCACATCTCTCCTGTCACTCTCTACCTCACCCTAGATCTCTTCACTCCCCATCACTCTCCCCGCCAACCTGTCTCTCTCATCACTTTCTCCCTCACTCACTGCTCTCTCTCTCGCTTCCTCACTCTCCCTTTCTCTCTCTCTTGCTTTCTATCTCTCTCTTTCTCCCTCACTCACTGCTCTCTCTCTCGCTTCCTCACTCTCCCTTTCTCTCTCTCTTGCTTTCTATCTCTCTTTCTCCCTCACTCACTGCTCTCTCTCTTGCTTTTTCTCTCTCTTACTTTCTCTCTCTCTCTTTTCTCTCACTTTGTTTAGCAAAGTGCCTCCTTTTGTTCAGAGACCCACAATACAAATTAACGAACAATTAATTTTAATATGAAAAGTAATTTACACAGATATTACCTCAGTTGATATTCCATGTTTAATAAAAGTCATAACACAGGAAATTGTAGCAACAATAAGTCCAATAAGTTACAGAAATTTCTCTCAGTAAGAATCAACAATATAATTACAGCAACAGGGCCAGTCGAAAACACTTCATTATTTCAGAACTTTTAAGAGGTACAACTGGGAAACCGGGTTGGCGGAACGTTCCCAGCACTGATGAAGGATCTTTGACCTGAAACATTAACTCTGTGTTTCTCTCTCCACAGATGCTGTCCGACCTGCTGAGTGTTTCCAGCGAATCTAGTTTTATTCACAGGAGAAGTAGTTCGTTTCCCTTCCCGTGCATTAGCTTTGGACCTTCAATGCCAATAGAATGCACACAGAAGCCCCACCTGTCTTCAGGTGCCGTCTCATGTCAGTTGGGAAAGAGAAATATCATTTAACGTCCTCCGTCATTGCCAAATGTCTTGTTAAAACAAACAGCTTTATTCACAGAGTTTTTGTTTTAAGTATTGTGTGCAGTTCTGATCACCATACGAACAAGCGGATGTGATTAAGCTAGAGGGTGAAAAGATTCACAAGGCTGTTGCCAGGACTGGAGGGCTTGAGTTATAAGGAGAGCTTGGACAGGCTGGGACTGTTTTCCCTGGAGCGTAGGAGACTGAGTGGTGACCTTATAGAGGTTTATAAAACCATGAGGGGTATAAATAGCATGGATGGTCACAGTCTCTTTCCCAGGGTAGGGGAGTCTAAAACTAGAGGGCATAGGTTTAAGATGAGAGGGGAAAGTTAAGATATCTTTATTAGTCATATGTACATCGAAACACACAGTGAAGTGCATCTTTTGCAGAGAGTGTTCTGGGGGTCAGCCCACAAGTGTCGCCACGCTTCCGGCACCAACATAGCATGCCCACAACTTCCTAACCTGTACGTCTTTGGAATGTGGGAAGAAACCGGAGCAAACCCACGCAGACACGGGGAGAATGTACAAACTCCTCACAGACAATGGAGGGAGTTGAACCTGGGTCGCTGGTGCAGTAAAGCGTTATGCTAACCGTTACACTACTGTGCCTGCCCTTTGGAGAGGATCTGAGGGGCAAGTTTTTCCACACAGAGGGTGGTGAGCGTATGCAGCGAGCTACCAGAGGAAGTTGTAGAGGCAAGGACAATAACAACATTTAAAAGATACATGGACCGGTACATGGATAGGAAATGTTTAGAGGGATAAGGGCCAAAGACAGGCAAATGGGTCTAGCTTGGATGGGCATCTTAGATGGGTCGGCATGAATGAGTTGGGCTGAAGGGCCTCTTTCCGTGCTGTATAACTCTATGACTCTTTGTCTTCTCCACTAAAGGGAGAGCCTTAAATGAGGAGAGCACGGTTTTACGAGATTAGGAGTCAGTCTGAGGTTTGTAGGAACCTCTTGCTGAGGATGTCAGCTCTGGAGTTTTATACCCTGGAGGGTTATAAAGTCATAGAATCAGAGAGTTGTACGGCATAGAAGAACAGCCCTTCATCCCACTGTGTCTATGCCAACCATCATGTTATCTATACTAGCCCCACTCGCCTGCATTAATGTCCTATCCTTCTATGCCCTGCCCATTCAAACACCTGTCCAGATGCCTCTTTAATGTTATTACTGTTCCTGCCTCCACCACCCCCCTCTGGCTGCTCATTCTACATACCAAAAATGTTTCCCTCAGATCCCCTTTAAACCTCCTCCCTCTCACCAATGCCATCTAGCTTTGGACACCCCTACCACGGGAAACAGACTCTGGCTGTCTACTTTATCTCTGCCTCTCATTCTTTTATATACCTCGATCATGTCCCCTCTCAGCCTCCTTCGCTCCAGGGAAAACAGTCACAGCCTATCCAATCTCTCCTTATAAGGTGTGTCCTCCAGTCCCAGCAACACCCTTGTGAATCTTTTCAGAATCAGATTTATTATCACTGACTTACATAACGTGAAATATGTTGTGTTGCAGCAGCAGTACAGTGCAGAGATGAAAATTACAAAATAAATAAATAGTGCAAAAGAGGAATAACGAGGTAATGTTCATGGACCGTTCAGAAATCTGATGGCAGAGGGGAAGAAGCTGTTCCTGAATCGTTGAGTGTGGGTCTTCAGGCTCCTGTACCTCCTCCCCGATGGTAGTAATGAGAAGAGGGCATGTCCTGGGTGGTGAGGGTCCTTAGCGATAGATGCCACCTTCGAGGCACCGCGTTGTCCTCGACGGTGGGGAGGGTTGTGCTCGTGATAGGGCTGGCTGAGTCTACAAGCCTCTGCAGCCTCTTGCAATCCTGCGCATTGGAGCCTCCGTACCAGGCAGTGATGCAACCTTCTGCACCCTCTGTAGTGTAATCACATCCTTCCTGTAGCGTGGTGACCAGAACTGCTCACAACACTCCAAGTGCGGCCTAACTGATGTTTTGTACAACTGTAACATATGTCCCAACTCATGCTTGCCTTGGCTGAATGAGGGGAAATGAACCATACACTTTCTTCACTACCCTGTCCAGCTGTATCACCACTTTCAGAGAACGACGCACTTGTACCTCTAGGTCCCTCTGTTCTACAACACTCCCAGGGTCTTGTCATTCACTGTGTATGTCTTGCCCTGGTTTAACTCCCAAAATGCATTACCTTGCACTGGTCTGCGTTAAATTCCATGAGCCATTCCTCTGCCCACTTTGCCGATTGATCTCAATTCTGCTCTAACCTTTGACAACTTCTTCACTGTCTCACTGATTTTGATGCTCGATCACCATAGGGTACTTAAAGAGGAAAAAGTTTGGAGGGATATGGGCCAAATGCAGGGAAATGGGATTAGCTCAGGTAGATAACTTGGTCAGCATGGACGAGTTGGGCCGAAGGTCCTGTTTCCCTGCTGTAAAACTCTCCATGGAAGACTTGGTTGAAGAAAATTGTGAAGGAAAAGCCCGAACCACTTTGTAACAGTATTTAGATACATTTTTCGAAGATCAGGGAATCAAAAGCAAAGGGGAACTGGCGCAGAAGATGAGTTGAGGCCTGGGACAGATCATCCATGGTCTTATTCAATGGCAGGCCAGGCTTGAGGGGCCGAGTAGCCTACTCCTATTACGTCCTTATTATCACTGCACCAGTTTAGCTTCAGATAACGAGAACCCGTTCACCCACGCTCGAAGAGGTTTAAACAACAAACGAGTGTAGACGCAGCCAGCTCCATCACGGGCACAACCCTCCCCACCATCGAGGACATCTTCAACACTTAGTGGAAAAGCTGAGCACGGTTTGGCCTCTCCTCTGCTGCCAGCTGCTCCCTGTGCTTCAACACAGCTTGACAGTTTGCATCTGTCAGGAAAAGCTGGACCCCCAGTTCAAGAAGAAGAATGAGATGTCACAGCAGGGTAGAGAAAACAGTGATGTCCCTCACACAGAGTGAAGAACTTCCTGCAGCTTGCAAGGACGAACAGTGATCAACAGTATATTTGACCCTAAGCCAGTCTTGTTATGACAGAAGAGCTTTGGTATAAATGCAAAGTATTTGAGAGCCCCAAAATTCAAAGATTAATATAGTCAAGTTTTGATTCACTCATTTTCTCTTCTGATAATGTGGCATGAGAATAGACACTTGGATTTTGAGATGTTCTCTCAGGAGACTCCCCAGTAAATCTTCCTTCTATCCTCAAAACAGAAACAGACACGATTAGAAGAACTTTCACTGTTTGTCTTCAGCCTCAGATGCAAAATGACAGCAGTCTTTGATGCCAGCTCCTGAACGAATTCAACGGTCGTTCTGTGGCCAGGAATTTCAAGATTCATAAACCTGGAGACGCAAGAAATTAATAAAGCTTTGAATTTTCTTTTCTTTTAACTTTTGCTTCAGCTTGGGGGGGGGGGGTCTGCTGTTTATGTTTATTAATATTGTGCAGAATCAGGCCTTTGTAAAAACAAATTTACAAGTGGTGAATCAACTTTCAATCTTGCGAATAACTGCGGCTAAATCAGCTGTTACAAAGTAGTTCGGGCTTTTCCTTCACAATTTTCTTCGACCAAGTCTTCCATGTACAGTCACACAAAGTCATAGGGTTATACTGCATGGAAACAGGCCCTTCGGCCCAACTCGTCCATGCTGACCTGAGCTAAGTTGTCTACCTGAGCTAATCCCATTTCCTTGCGTCTGGCCCATATCCCTCCTATCCATGTACCTGTCCAAATGCCTTTCAAACATTGTAATTGTACCCACCTCTGCCACTTCCTCTGGCAGCTCGTTCCATGTACCCACCACCCTCTGTGTGGAAAAAGTTGCCCCTCAGGTCCCCTTTAAATCTCTCCCCTCTCACCCTAAACTTATGCCCCCTAGTTTTAGACTCTCCTACCCTGGGGTAAAGACTGACCATTCATGGCTGCAAACACTTCTCTTCAGCCCAATTTCTGCCCATGGCTTTACTCTTCTTGCTTCTTCCTCCACAATCTCACTACTTCCTGGTGGAGCACCTGCACAACTGGTACGTCAGCAGTCTGTAGGAGCATTCTCAGAGTGACTGGGAAAGAATATCTATCACCTCACTGTTACAGTGGTCATGGAAACATAGCAAAATATGGACAGGAGTAGGCCACGTAATCCTTCTAGCCTGGTCTGGCATTCAACACCATCATTCCCTAACTCAATCACATATTCCTGCTCTTTCCTCATATTCCTTATCACCTTGTGTGTCAGAATCTGTCTCATAGAACATAGACAGTAGCACAGGAACAGGCCCTTCGGCCCACAATATATGTGCTGACCATGATCTCAAATTAAACCAAACCTATCTGCCTGCACGTGATCAATATCCCTCCATTCCCTGCCTATTCATGTGCCTGTCTACATGCCACTATCATATCTGCTTCCTCTGCCTCCCCTGGAAGCAAGTTCCAGGCACCTAAATAACTTTCCCCCCTCTCACCTTTAAAGCTATGCTCTCTAGTACATTTCCACCCTGGGGAAAAGAAACTGACTATCTACCCTATCTATGCCTCTCATAATTTTATAAACCTCTATTGGTATTGGTTTATTATTGTCACTTGTACTGAGGTACAGTGGAAAACTTTTGCATACTGATCATACAGATCAATTCATTACACAGTGCAGTTACATTGAGTTAGTACAGAGTGCATTGATGTAGTACAGGTAAAAACAATTACAGTACAGAGTAAAGTGTCACAGCTACAGAGAAAGTGCAGTGCAATAAGGTGCAAGGTCACAACAAGATAGATCGTGAGGTCATGAGGTCATCTCATTGTATAAGGGAACCATTCGATAGTCTTATCACAGTGGGGTAGAAGCTGTCCTTAAGCCTGGTGGTACGTGCCCTCAGGCTCCTGTATCCTCCACCTGATGGAAGAGGAGAGGAGAGAGAATGATCCAGGTGGGTGGGGTCTTTGATTATGCCGGCTGCTTCAGCAAGGCAGCAAGAGGTAAAGTCCAAGGAGGGGAGGCTGGTTTCTGCATCGTGCTGGGCTGTGTCCACAACTCTCTGCAGTTTCCTGGGGTTCTGGGCAGAGCAGTTGCCATACCAAGCCGTGATACATCCAGATAGGATGCTTTCTATGGTGCATCAATAAAAGTTGGTGAGTGTCAAAGGGGACATACCAAATTTCTTTAGCCTCCTGAGGAAGTAGAGGCACTGGTGAGCTGTCTTGGCCGTGGCATCTAGGTCTCCCCTCAGTGTACATCGCTCCAGAGCAAACAACCCAAGGTTGTCCAACCTCCTTTCTAAGGATGACCTCCACGCCTGTCCACAGTAGAGTTCCACAGGCATTTTCTTTCATCTCAGTTGTCAGTGCTTACACCGTATTCTGTGGCTTCCCAGCTAGGGGAAACAACCTCCCTGCAACCAGCTTGTCAAACCCTGTTAGAGTTCCACACACCTCAATATAATCCTCTTTCATGCTTCTAAACCCATGTGAATACAGGCTTTTCAACCTAATCCTTCCTCATACACTAGGCCTGGGATCCCAAGGATGGCTCTGTTGCCTTCTTTTAATGCCAAGTATCTCCTTCTGTAGGTGAGGAGATCAAAAGTACACACGATACTCCAGGTGTGGTCTCACCTGGTATAATTTTAGTAAGACATCCTTGTTTCAGATCTCAAACAATGTCGAGACGGAGTACAGGAAGGAGAAAGAGAGCCTAGTGGCAGGGTGTCGGGACAACAACCTTTCCCTCAATGTCAGCGAAACAAAAGAACTGGTCATTGACTCCAGGAAAGGGGGCAGAACACATACCCCTGTGTCAACAGTGTGGAGGTGGAGATGGTTGAGAGTTGAGTTCCCAGGTGTAGATATCACAAACAATTTGTCCTGGTGCAACCATATAGATGCCATGACCAAGAAAGCTCACCAGCACCTCTGCTTCCACAGAAGGCTAAGAAAATCTGGCATGTGCCCATTGGACTTCAGCAATTTTTATTGATGTACCATAGAAAGCATCCTATCTGGATGCATCACGGCTTGGTACGGCAACTGCTCTCCCCAGGACAGCAAGAAACTGTAGAGGGTTGTGGACACAGCCCAGTCCATCATGCAAACCAGCCTCCCCTCCATGGACTGTCTACACTTCTCACTACCTCAGGAAAGCAGCCAACATAATCAAAGACCCCTTCCGCCCCAGACATTCTCTCTTCTCCACTCTCTCATCGGGCACAAGAACACTCTACGCCAAAGATGCATTTCATTGTTTTGATGTACATGTGACTAATAAAGATATCTTATCGGTTCACGGATCATTCGGAAATCTGATGGCAGAGGGGAAGAAGCTGTTCCTGAATTGTTGAGTGTGGGTCTTCAGGCTCCTGTACCTCCTCCCCACTGACGAGAAGAGGGTATGTCCTGGGTGGTGAGGGTCCTTAATGATGGATGCCACTTTCTTGAGGCACCACCTCGAAAAGGTCCTCGATGGTGGGGAGGGTTGTGCCCGTGATGGAGCTGGCTGAGTCTACAACCCTCTGCAGCCTCTTTTGATCCTGCACATTGGAGCCTCCATACCAGGTGGTGATGCAACCAGTCAGAACGTTCTCCACTGTACATCTGTAGAAATTTGAAAGTCTTATAGGACTATTGAACAGATGTCTTGCATGTTAAAAATAAACTCTTGGTCTCTCAATCTACCTTGTAGTGGCCTTTGCACCATATTTGTCTACCTGCACTTTCTCTGTAACTACTTTCCCTTTGTACTACCTCAATGTATTTGCATTTTTTGATAAGATTTTTATTAGTCACATGTACATCGAAACACACAGTGAAATGCATCTTTTGCATAGAGTGTTCTGGGGGCAGCCCGCAAGTGTCGCCAACATAGCATGCCCACAACTTCCTAACCTGTACATCTTTGGAATGTGGGATGAGACCAGAGCACGCGGAGGAAACCCACACAGACACGGGGAGAATGTACAAACTCCTTACAGACAGCGGCGGGAATTGAACCCAGGTCGCTGGTGCTGTAATAGCGTTATGCTAACCGCTACACATTTGAAATGATCTGTCTGGATGGCATACAAAACAAAGTCTTTCACTGTATCTCAGTACATGTGACAATAATAAACCAATTAACAGTGACCAAATCCTGTATTCAAAACCCCCTTACGAGGAAGGTTAACATGTCATTTGCCTCCATAACTTCGCTGTGTCTGTATATTTGCTTTCAGTGACCGGTATACAAAGTCAGTGGGGTCCTGCGAGTAGGAATGTTCATCCACATTTGTTAACCAGTGTGTGCCTCTGTGAAAACAGCAAATAAAGCAGCCTGTCAAATGCTTGCCTCCTTAACTTGAAGCGAGATATTTCTGTGACACATTTGGCCGAGACTTGTAAGAGGAATCAACTGACTTCACAGAGGATTCTAAAAACAAAATAATTGAAAACGTAAATTGTGTGTGATTGACATTTAGAGCTGGCATAGAGTTTTATCAACAAAATAAAACATTTTCCAGGAGGGCCTTGGGGTTTTTTAATGAGTTAAGTCTGAAAAATTCAACCACTGGTAATTATTAAATAAGATGTTACTTGGCTCATTTTCTACCATAGACATTACCCTAATCTCCAATGCATGAAGACTGGAGGTACATGCTGGAGTATACTAATCCCGTGGCCAAAGTCATTCCCTGCCATCAATGGACTGTGGTCTTTGAAGACACATTCTTCTACATAGACCAGTTTACAAAGCTCTGGGGTTAATGGTGTAATAAGATGAACCCTGGGATGGAGAGAATCAAATGATATTAGTGGCCATAATTCATTTGCTCCAATTTTTCCCCAAAAGCCAGGAATCTGGTCCACTGGAGGACACGGTCAGAGCTGCAGAGTGATGCAACTATAGAGCCACTGCCTCACAGCTCCAGGGACCCCAGTTTGATCCTGATCTCCGGTGCTGTCTGCGTGGAGTTTGCACATTTTCTGTGACCGGGTGGATTCCTCCGATTGGCCACTGCTCAGAGAGTCATACAGCATAGCAGCAGGCCATTCAGCCCATCGATTCCATGCCAACCACCAAACACCTATTTATACTAATACTACACTAATCCCATCCTGTTCTCCACATTCCCACCAACTCCATCCCCAGATTCTATCCCTCACACACACACAGGGTGCAATTTACAGCGGCCTACTAACCTACCAACCCGCACGTCTTCGGGATGTGGGAGGAAACCGGAGCACCCAGGGGAAAACCCACGTGGTCACAGGGAGAACGTGCAAACTCCACACAGACAGCACCAGAGGTCAGGATTGAACTCAGATCGTTGGAGCTATGAGGCAGCGGCTCTACCTGCTGCCCCAGTTGTTTTATCTTCACCAGAGAAGAAACTGGGACACGACTTGCAGGGTGATTAGATCAGAGGCTGAGGGAAGATCTGATCAAAGTATCAGAGGTGTAGATAGGGTAGACGGTCAGGATGGAAACATCAAATACTAGAGGGCATAGCTTTAAGGTGAGAGTGGGAAGTTTAAAGGAGATGTGCAAGGAAAGTTTTTTTTAAGAAAGGAAGAGATAACTGTTATAGAATCTGGGTGTTCAGGGAGTGGTGGGTGCCTGGAACATGTTGTCAGGGGATTTGGTGGAAGCAGATACAATGGTGGTGTTTAAGAGCCATTTAGATAGACACAGGCAGGCAATGGATGGATATGGCCATGTGCAGGTAGATGGGATTGGTTTAATCCGACATCATGGTCAGCACAGACATGGTGGGCCGAAGGGCCTGCTCCTGTGCTGTACTGTTCTATGTTTACCTTCTATTCTTGGGATGTGACCATTGTCAATAAGACCACCCATCACTGGCCTTCCTAAAGCGGTGTTCCACCACTTCAAGCCCCATGTTGGGCTCGGAGGGCGATTGCTGAGCTGCTTAAGAAAATAAAAGGCAAAAGTAGTAGACCATTTGGCCCCACATGTCTGCTTCCCCATTTAGTAAGGCTATAGCTGATCTCGTACCTCAGTGCCACCTTCCTGCACTAAACCCACCTCCCTTCAGATCCAAAAGCCTATCCACCTCTGTCTTGAATGTACTCTGCCACAGGCATATTGTTAGTCTGTTCCAAAGATTCATAATCCTCTGGGTGAAGATCCTTATCCCAAATGGCCAACCCCTTATTTTAAGGTTTTGACAGATGTTTCCAGGCTCCCCACTCCATCCAGGAGAAATCCTGTCCCTGAATCTGTCAACACGAGGTGTGCAGGAACTTACAGATTGGACCAGGATTCCCTGCAGGTATGTACCACTCCTCCACCTCTACAACTGTCCAAGCTATTCCCAATTAGCCAATTGAAAATAGCTGATGAACAGCCAAAGTCTCCACCCCCCCAAGGTATGGGAGTCTGAAACTAGAGGGCAAAGGCTTAAATTGAGAAGAGAAAGATTTTAAGGAATCTGAGGGGTAACTTTTTCATACAAAGGTTGGGGGGTTGGAAGTTGAGGTAGGTACAATGACATTTAAAAGGCATTTGGACAGCTACATGACAGCAAAGGTTTAGAGGGACATCGATAAAATGCAGGCAAATGGGATTAGCTCAGGTAGGTACTTTGGTCAGCATGGGCAATTTGAGCCAAAGGGCCTGTTTCTGTGCTGTATAACTCTGACTGGTCTCCCAGGTAACCATGATCTATTTGCTGAAGCAAAGGTAGCCATGCCTTTAGTGCAAGGCTCTGGGATTCCCTTCTTAAACTCTCTGCCTCTCCCAGACTATCGTAGAGTCATAGATTCATACAGCATGGATATGGGCCCTTATCTAGTCCCATTTGCCCATGTTTGGCCCATATCTCTCTAAACCTGTCCTATCCATGAAGCTATCCAAGTGCCTTTTAAATGTTGATGTACTGCCTCAACCACTTCCTCTGGCAGCTCATCCCATTGTCACAAACCAGCAACAAAAGAAACACACTGAGCCTGATTCAGTGTTTAAAAACTATTTTATTAATCACTACTTATGATAATACGTAAAATAAAAGTAAAAATGTTAGTATGTTAGAATTCAAAAATGTTAAACTTTGAACATTAACCCCAAAACTAAACTGTGTGTGTGTGTGTGTGTGTGTGTGTGTGTGTGTGTGTGTGTGTGTGTGTGTGTGAGAGAGACAAAGTCTCAAACTCCAAGTTCCGGAATGGTTCTTAAAGTTCAGTTCCGCAGGCCATAATGTGAAACATGAGCAAGGGCTTCTTCAACAACCACCATTGTCTGAAGATAAGATGTAGACATAGAGAAACAGAGTAAATACGAAATCCAAATGTTCCACGATGGAACCCAAACGACACTTCAGTGTTTACTCGGTAGTGACTTCCTCACCCCAAAAAGCATCCGAATCGTGGTCGTCCACACACAAATACCCGTTTCCTTCTACAGGTCAGCAACAAAGTGAACTCCACTGGATTACTTCCAACTTCCATACATGGATTTCAGTGGCAGACACAGTTATTGTTTCTCATCCATCGATAGAGAACACTAGCAGGCTGATATCTCTCTCCCTTCTTCAACAACGTCATTACGTCCTTTACCTTCTATTGACATAAGCACGCCACACACACACACACACACACACACACACACACACACACACACACACAATCTAAAAGGGACTTTCACTGAGTCCGTAACACCATATACTGGGTGAAAAAGTTGTCCCCGTTAAACCTATGCCCTCTAGTTCTTGATATCCCAACGCTGGGGAGAAAATAATGCATATCGACTGCATCTATGCTCCTCATGATCTTATATACCCCTTATTCTTCTGTGCTCCGATGAATAAAGTCCCAACCTGCTCAACCTCTCTCCATAACTCAATCCCTCAAGTCCCAGCAACATCCTAGTAAATCTCCTCTGCTCTTTCCAGCTTAACGCATCCTTCCTATAGCAGGGTGACAAAAACTGAGCACAATGTTCCAAATGCAGCCTCACTGATGCCTTGTACAACTGCAACATAACCTCCCAACTTCTATACTCAGTGCCCTGACTGAAGGCCAATGTGGCAAACACCTCCACCACCCTGTCTACCTGTGACGTCACTTTCAAGGAACATGTACTTGTACTCCTAGGTCCCTCTGTTCTACAACACTCCAAGGACCTAATGCTCACTGAATGTCCAACCTTGATTCGTCTTCCCAAAGTGCAACACCTCACACTTATCCAAATTAAACTCCATTTGCCATTCCTCAGCCCACTTACCCAGCTGATCAAGATCCCTCTGCAGTTCCTGATAACCATCTTGTCAACGACACCACCTATTTTAGTGTCATCTGCAAACTTACTAACCATTCCTTCTATGTTCTCATCCAAGTCATTGATATAGATGACAAATATCAATGGGCCCAGCACTGACCCCTGGGGAACACCACTAGTCCCAGACCTCCAGTTCAGAAAACAACCTTCCACCATCAGCTTTTACTTCCTACTCTCAAGCCAAAGTTCATATCCTCTGCAGTTCAGACGAGTGGGGGGGGGGGGGGCGCGAGGGGTGATTTGTTGAAACTCAAAATCTCAAGGCGTCTTGGATGGATGTGCAGGACCGTTCCATCTATGGAGGGGGTCTAGAACTTGGGGACACTGTTGCAGGAAAAAAAGGCTCTGCATTTAACACAGCTGAGGACAAAGTGAAATATTTCTTCAAAGTTGGGGCACTTTAGAACTGTCTTCCTCCAAACACAGTGGAGGCAGAGTCTGTATGTTTTTGAAGCAGCAGCAGATGGATTCTTGGTAAAGCAAGGTTTCCAGCAGTTGATGAGGATGTGGTGTTGAGGTTACATGACCTCAATCCATCTCATCTTGGCCCTTGCATCTTATCATCTGCCTGCACTGCATTTCTGCTGTAAAGTCAACATTGTATTCTGCAGTGAAGAACAAAAGCTTTTCACTGTTATAGAGTCAGATTCACACAGCACAGAAAAAAAAACTGGTCCAAGCCGACAAAGATTCCTATCTAAGGTAGTCCCATTTGTCCATGTTTGGCCCATATCCCTCTAAACCCTTCCAATCCATGTACCTGTCCAAGTACCTTTTAAATGTTGTGAATGTACCTGCCTCAACCACTTCCTCTGGCAGCTTAAACCTTACCCACTTACCCAGCTGAGCAAGGTCCATCTGCAAATCCTGATAACCATCTTCACTGAAAACAACACCACCTATTTTAGGTGTCATTCTTCTTTAAGCAGCTTCTTAAAACTGAACCCTTTGACAAAACCTTTGCTCAATCATCCTTCAACTTCTCGACGTGGCCTAGCATTTATTTTGGTGTGGCAAAGTGCTCTGTGCTGTTTTACTATCAAAAGCGGTGCTTAAATACAAATTACTGCTGATTGTGTGATTGTACAGCTTTGTGTAGAAACATGTTAGACCAACAAAGCCACTTGTCAGGTCGAAAATGTCCTTTCAAGATTCAAAGCGAGATGTGAAGGAGGTAGAGAGGTAAACCTGCCTTCATTGGCTGGTGTCAGCTGGGGCCAATCTTTGCTCATTGAACACCTTTGATTTCCATCAGTGTGCTGTGGCAAGCATCAGACAGTAGTTACGGGATCCTGCCGGGCACTGAGAGATTGACGCAACATGTTTTGAAGCTCATATGTAATACACAGCCCATATTCAGCCTTGAGCATGTGAGGACAGGAGACAGGGTCTGTAATGTGGTGTGGTACAGAAGAATTTTGGTATGGGTATGTTATTGTCACGTACCAAGGTACAGTGAAAAGCTTGTCTTACATACTGTTCATACAGATCAATTCATTACACAGTGCAGATACATTGAGTTAGTACAGAGTGCATTGATGTAGTACAGGTAAAAATAATAACAGTACAGAGTAAAGTGTCACAGCTACAGAGAAAGTGCAGTGCAATAAGGTGCATGGTCACAACAAGGTAGATTGTGAGGTCAGAGTCCATCTCATTGTATAAGGGAACCGTTCAATAGTCTTGTCAGTGGGGTAGAAGCTGTCCTTAAGTCCAGTGGTTTGTGCCCTCAGCCTCCTGTATTTTCTAACCAATGGAAGAGGAGAGAAGAGGGAATGTCTTGGGTGGGTGGGCTCTTTGATTATGCTGGCTGCTTCACCAAGACAACAAGAGGTAAAGAGTCCAAGGAGGGGAGGCTGGTGTCCACGATGCACTGGGCTGTGTCCACAACTCTGCAGCTTCTTGTGAAGCGCTCCGAGACAAAGTCACCAAGGAAATTATATAGAGGGGTGGGAGGAGCTCATCAACATTCAGGCTTGGGCCTTCACCTTTGGGGGCAGAAACTACCAGGACAGTTTTAATTTCAAGTACCCTAACCAGTCCACTGTGGGTTGCAAAGTCAGCCTGGAACTTGCACGTGGGTGCAGAAGATTATCTGCGTACCCTGTCTTATCAGGGCTTCTACACTCACATCCCAAGCCAGAGCTCAAGGCCACTTGTGCCCATCATTGGTAGTGACCAGCCCTTATGCCAACTCATCCATGCCAACCTAGTGCCATGTACCTGCCTTTGGCTCATATCTCTCAAAACCTTTCCCATCCATGTACCTGCTTAAATGTCTTCTAGAAGTTGTAATTGTACCTGCCTCGACCACTTCCTCTGGCAGCTTGTTCCACAAACGCACCACCTTCTGTGTGGATAAGTTGCCCCTCAGGCCCCCTTTAAACCTTTCACTTTAAACCTCAGCCCTCTAGTTTTGGACTCACCTACCCTGGGGAAAAACTGAGTATCCACCTTACCTATTCCCCTCGTGATTTTTTTTAAAATATATAAACCTCTATAAGGTCACCCCTCGGCCTCCTTCACTCCAGGAAAAACAGTCCCAGCCTATCCAGCATAATTCAAGTCCTGGTAAGATCCTCATAAGTCACTTTTGCATCCTTTCCAGTTTAATGCAACAAACTTTCTAAAGGAGGGACAGGTAACCACTAAACTGAACTAATTTGAAAGTTCCAGAGATAACCCTCACTGCCAGGTGGAGTTGAATGTCGATGGATTTGGTGTCTGACTCGAGGTCCACTCAGATGCACAGCATCTGCCAGTCAAGACGACAAAGTCTATGGGAGAAGAGCATAGGACTTTCACACCTCAACCTATGCCTTTGGGACTGGGCTACAGAGGTGGTGACTGGAGATCAATAATTGATAATTGGTTTATTGTCAGAGTAATACAGCACAGAAACAGGCCCTTTCACCCAACTGGTCCATGCCGACCTCACTGCTAGTCCCAGTTGCCCCCATTCAGCCCATAACCCTCCAAGCCCCTCCCCTCCATAGAGGTATCCAAATGCCTCAAATGTCACTTGTACCTACCTTGACCACTTCCTCTGGCAGCTCATTCCAGGTACTCACTACCCTCTGTGAGAAGTTACCTCAGGTCTCTAAATCTCTCCCCTCTTGTATCTGTGCCCTCTAGTTTTGGACTCCCCAGCCCTGGGGAAAAGACTTATGACCATCCACCTTCCCTGTACCCCTCACGATTTTATAACTTCCTATCAGGTCACTCCTCACTCTGCGGAATAAAGATCCAGTGTGGCCAACCTCTCTCATCCAGCCAGCCTCACTGTAGATCTCTTCTGCCCCCTCTCCAGTTTGGGAATGTGTTTCCTATAACAGGGTCATCAAAACTGTACCCAGTACTCCAAGTGCAGCCTCACCAATGACTTATTCAACTGCAACATAACGTCCCCACTCCTAAACTCGATGCCCTGACTGAAGGCCAGCGTACTAAACACCTTTACCACCCTGTCTACTTGCACAGCCACTTTCAGTGAACTGTGCACTTGTACTCCCAGGTCTGTGTTCCACAACACTCAATGCCCTGCCATTCACTATACAAGTCCTATCCTGGTTTGAATGTCCAAAATGCATCACCTCACACTTAAACTATTTGCCATTCCTCAGCCCATCTCCCTAACTGACTCAGATCTTTTTGCAGTTCATCATAACCTGCTTCACTATCAACAAGACCCCAATTTAGTATCATCAGCAAACTTGCTAATCATGCCATGTACATTCATATCTAAATAATTTACGTAAATAGTGAAAAAAGAGGTCCCAACACTGACCCCTGGGACACCCCACTAGTCACAGGCCTCCAGTCAGAGAATCGGCCTTCAACCATCACCCTCTGCTTCCCATCGAGCCAATTCTGAATCCACCTTGTTAGCCCCTCCACCCCCGAATCCCATGGGACCTGAACTTCCAGATCAGCCTGCCATGTGGGACCCTGTCAAAGGCCTTACTGAAGTCCATATAGACCACATCCACTGCATCTATCCCCTTAGTTACTTCTGGAAAAACTCCAAGAGATTCATCAGACATGACCTGTCACACACAAAACCAGACTGACTATTCCTGATCAGGCGACTATCCAAATGGGAGATCTTGTCCCTCAGGACTGTCTGGTAACTTCCCTACAACTGAAGTCAGGCTCACTGGCCTGTAGTTCCCTGGCCTGTCCTTGCCATCCTTCTTGAACAAAAATGCAGTGTACCAAGATACAGTGGAAAACTTTTGTTTGCGTGCCATCCAGACAGATCATTCCATACACAAGGACGTTGAGGTAGTACACAAGGAAAACAAATAGAATAGTGTTACAGTTACAGAGAAAGTGCAGTGCAGGGAGACAGAAAGGTGCAAGGCCATAATGATCAAGAGTTCATCTTTTAGCGTATGAGAGGTCCACGCAAGAGACTGATAGCAGCAGGATAGGTTTTACGGAGAGTGGTGGGTGCCTGAAACCCGCTGCCAGGGGAGATGGTGGAGGCAGACAATATAGACATTTAAGAGGCATTTAGACAGGCACATGTACAGACAGGGAATGGAGGGATACAGACCTCAACGTCCTTATATATGGAAGGATCTGTCCAGATGGCAAGCAAGCAAAAGTTTTTCCACTGTATCTTAGTATGCTGCATCTTTGTTCAAGAAGGGCAACAAAAACTACAGGCCGGTCAGCCTGACTTCAGTTGTAGGGAAGTTACTGGAGGGAATTCTGAAGGATAAGATCTACTATCACTTGGATAGTCAAGGCCTGATCAGGAATAATGTATATGGACTTTAGTAAGGCAGTGCAAGCAGATGTGCAGTTTAATTTGACATCATGGTCAGCACAGACATCTTGGGCTGAAGGGCCTGTTCCTGTGCTATACTGTGTTCTATGTTCTAATTAAGGTTGCTGAACCACTGCATAAAGGAACCACAAAAATCATGGCTGTAGATTCTGCAGTGCATTTAGATGTCTGAAGGTCCCTGTCAATGTCAGGATCAGAAGATGCAGAGGACAATTAAAAGTCTTGTTTCTGCACAGCTCAGAAACCCTTGACAATGTGTAGGCTGGGTTTGTTTTCCCTGGAGTGAAGGAAGCTGAGAGCTGAATTGGTAGAAGTATACAAAAGATTAAGAGAAGCATAGATAGGATAGATAGTCAAAATCTTTATTCCCAAAATATAAGAGGGTGTAGGAGTTTTAAAAAGGGGATTTGAAGGGAAAGTTTGTTGGAGACTGGTTGATATCTAGAAAGCACTGCCAGGAGTTGGTGGAATCAGATACAATTATTACGATTAAGAGGCAATTAGACATACACTTAAATAGGCAAGTTATAGAAAGAAGTGGTCCTAATGTGGGAAAATGCGATGTGCAGATGGACAAAAAGTACAGCACAGATGTGGTGGGCCAAAGGGCCTGTCTCTGTGCTGTATGACTAATATAGTTCCAAGGTACAGAACTTAAAGTGGAACCTGTAGATGGTGGTGCCCCTTGCTGTACAGGGTGGCTGGTGTGGGAGGTGATCGGAGCAGTCAAAATCACGTAGCCCCCAGAAGCTAGAGCAGCTCTCTTCCAGGAGGGAGTGACCACCCCACCCATCTTCAACCATGCCCACTAAATCTGAACCATAGAACATTGAACACAATGTTTATGCTGACCATGATGCCAAATTAAACTAAATCCTTTCTGCCTGCACATGATCCACATCCCTCTATTCCCTGCACATACATGTGTCTATCTAACAGCCTCTTAAAAGCCTCTATCATATCTGCCTCCACCACCACCCCTGGCAGCACATTCCAGGGACCCATCACTAAAAAAAAGTCAACTTGCCCCACACATCTCCTTTGAACTTACCACCACCCCCCCCCCCCCCCCCACCCTAAATGCACGTCCTCTAGTACCTGACATTTCTACCCTGGGAAAAGACTGACTGTCTACCCTATCTGCGCCTCTCATAATTGTACAAACTTCTCAGGTCTCCCCTCAGCCTTCGCCACTCGAGGGGTGAAAAAACCCTTATTTTGACCAACCTCTTCTTATAGCTCATGCCCTCTAATCCAGGCAGCATCCTAGTGAACTCTTCTGCACCCTCTCCAAAGCCTCCACATCTTTCCTGTAATGGGGTGACCAGAACTGCACACAATACTCCAAGTGCTGCCTAACCAAAGCTTTATTCAGCTGCAACATGACCTGACTCAGTGCCCCAACCAATATATCTTCTTTACTTGTGTCCACTTTTAGGGAACCACAAAGACCAAATGATAGCTGAATGAACCACAAAGACCGTGGCTATGGATTTTGTAGTGTATTTTGCGCTTTTAGATGTTTGAAGATCCCCATCAATGTCAGGGACAATTAAGAGTCTGTTTCCGCACAGGTTAGAGAAACCCTTCCCATTCCCTGTAATCCTCAGCTGTGGCTGTTACCACATTGATAACAATGGCAGGAGTTTGTGCAGCTTGATCTGCCAGAAGCTAAATCCTTCTTAGAATTTAAACGAAGTTACAAATCATCAGGTTAACAAAAGATATTTACTAATCTAATGTGAGCCCGGAGGTAGAATCGCTGCCTTTGACTCATTTCTCCAATATATTTAGTGTGCACAATCTACACAGCTGATGTGCTGTTTAATGACTGTGTCTGCACCTGATATATGCGCAAGAGGAAAATTTGATATCCTGCTGCTTTTGCTGGTTGGAAATGAAACATGATTCGTTTCTGTAGAAGACATGCTTTGAAATAGCCAATTTAAATCTTGGTGAGCAAGATTCACCTCTCTGGCTTCAGGTGAAAATGATGAAGCAAGCACACTAATTACAAATTATTTCTTTAAACAGAGCTGAAGCAGCACAGTAATGAGCATCCTCCTCAAAGCCCCCGATCAGATGAGATGTTAAACTGAGGTGTCTGGCTGCTCACATGCACGTAGATGAACTCGAGGCACAATTTCAATAAAGAACAAGGATGATGGAATGTGCTGCCAGGGGGGATGGTGGTGGTGGTGGTGGTGGAGGAGGCAGCAGCAGATACAGAGGCATTTAAAAGGCTCTTAGAGAGGCACATGGACATGCAGGGAATGGAGGGATATGGAGCTTGTGTAGGCAGAGGAGATTTTAGTTAGGCGTTTAATTTGTAGTTTAATTAGTTCTGCACAACGTCATGGGCCAAAGGGCCTGTTCCTGTGCAGCACTGTTCGATGACCCACTGAGTTTCTCCAGCGGTTTGTTGAAACTCATTATCTAGCCATCATCACATTGCTGACATGAGATAAGATCTTTATTAGTCACATGTACATCAAAACACAGTGAAATACATCTTTTGCGTAGTGTTCTGGGGCAGCCCACAAGTGTCGCCACACTTCCAGTGCCAACATAACATGCCCACAACTTCCTAACATGTACATCTTTGGGATGTGGGAAAAAACCCATGCAGACACTGGGATAATGTACAAACTCCGTACAGACAGTAACCGGAATTGAACCTGGGTCACTGGCACTGTCAAGTGTTATGCTAACTACTACACTACTGTACCTGCAGATGCTGGAATCTAAGCTGCTAGAGGAACTCAACAGGTCAGGCATCATCTATGGAAGGAAGTGGACTGGACATTTCTGGTTGAGGCCCTTCATCAGGACTGGAGCCAAATGGACCCATCTGATTTCAACCCAAAACAATGACTGTCCATTTCCCTCCACAGATGCTGCCTGACCTGCTGAGTTCCTATCGTTGCTATCATAGTACTGTTCATGGGAGCTGGCTGTGCACAAATTGACTGCATTTTTCTTACAATGCATCAGCTCACTTTAAAAGTACCATATTGGCTGTAAAGGATTTTGACATATCCAGAGGTCAAATGCAGATTTCCCACACAGGCTAGATGGACCAAGTGGCCTCCTTCTGTGCCATAACCCAAAGAGGCACAGTAGTGCAGCCCAGTTTGTACGTTCTCCCCGTGTCCGCGTGGGTTTCCTCCGGGTGCTCTAGTTTCCTCCCACATTCCAAAGATGTACAGGTTAGGAAGTTATGGGCATGCTATGTTGGCACCAGAAGCATGGCAACACTTGCAGGCTGCCTCCCAAAATCACTACACAAAAGGTGTATTTCACTGTGTTTTGATGTACATGTGACTAAAGATCTTATCTTAGTGCAGTTAACTCAGCTGGATAATGAGAGTCTGCTTCCCCTCACTGCATAGGGGCTGACCTCCTGTCATCCTCAGGTAGGGTGGCATGGTAATGGTTAAAGCTGCTGCCTCATAGCTGAGGAATCCTGGGTTCAATCCTGACCTTGGGTGCTGTCTGGGTGGAGTGTCTACATTCCCCTTGTGGCTATGGGATTCTTACCAGTTTCCTCCCAAGTCAGGGAGGTCAAATTACCCCTCATGTAGGTAAATGGCAAAAGTGGTTTGATAGGCATGTGTGAGAAAGAAAATGGGTACGGATCTCCCCACTGTCAAGGACATCTACAAGAGGTGATGTCTTGTGATGTCAAGGACCTTCAACACACAGGCCATGCCCTCCTCTCCTCCATCAGGCAGGAGGTACAGGAGCCTGAAGACCCACACTGAGGTTCAACAACAGCTCTTTCCCCACTGCTGTCAGGTACTTGAACCAACTTGAAAACCCCTAACACTGCCTTTGCACACATACAAGTTATGTAATTTATATTAAATTGTTTATGTCAGAATTGATTTATCACTGACTTATGACATGAAAGTTGTTTTGCAGCAGCAGTACAGTGCAAGACAGTTACTATAAATTGCAAATAAATAGTGCAAAAAGGAATTAGAAGTAGAATTCATGGACCATTCAGAAATCTGATGGAGGGGGGAAGAAGCTGTTCCCAAATTGTTGGGAGTGGGTCTGCAGGATCTTGTACCTCCAAGTTAACCAAATGTTAACTTATGTTTGTCTTCGTTTTATAATGTACTGTTGCCAAAGGCTAATTTCATAGCATTTATATCCTAGGTACGTGTACCTATGACAATAAACGTGATTCTTGAACCAGCTGACAACCTAATCACTACCTGTTTAGCAGCACTGACAACTTGATCACTTTGCACTACAATGGACTTTTTGTTCTTTGTAAAAAGTGTGTATAATTTATATTTATGTTTTTCTTGTGAATGCTGCTTATCTGATGCTATGTGCCTGTGATGCTGCTGCAAGTAACTTTTTCATTGCATCTGTGCACACATGCACTTGTGCAGATGACAATAAACTCAGCTTTGACTTTTACTTCCACTTTGATAAGTTGCAGAGTAAGGGAGTGGGACAGATGAGATTACTCTGCTGGGAGCCAGCATTAACCCAATGGGCAGAATGGCCTCCTTCATTGGAGTGATCCTCATCCCATTTCTGTCCTTTCCCAGAAGTATCCCCAATCCATTCTCAGGTAGCAAGTTACATCAAACTGCAGCCTTCAGTTGGGAAATTCAGTAGCTATTATCTCATATCCAGACTCATTGACAATGGGATAAAGGAAAGGCTCACGGACTGATGGGGATGTGACAATTGGTCTTCCATGAGGGATGGGTATCAGGGACCTCAGCCCTTGACCATTTTATCTAGAGTCATAGATTAATACAGCACAGAAACAGGCCCTTTGGCCCAACTGGTCCGTGCCGACCACAGCATCTTCCCAGCCAGTCCCAGTTGCAGGTGCTCAGCTCATTACCATCTACCTATCCAAATGCCTCTTCGATGTTGCAGTTTTACCCACCTTGACCACTTCCTCTGGCAGTTCATTCTAGGTACTTGCCACCCTCTATGTAAAGAAATCTCCCAGGTCTCTTAAATCTCACCCCTTTTATCTTGTATCAGTGCCCTCTAGTTTTGGACTCTGGTGAAGAGACCATGACCGTCCACGTTATCCATACTTATGATTTTATAAACTTGAGGTCACCCATCATCCACCTACACACCAAGGAATTAAAGATCCAACGTAGCCAACCTCTCCCTATAACTCAGGCCCTCTCACCCAGGCAGCATCATTGTAACTCTTCTGAACCCTCTCCAGCTTGACAATATCTTTCCTATAACAGGGCAACCAAACTGTACACAGTACTCCAAGTGCAACCTCACCAACAACTTATACAACTGCAGTTTAGTGTCCCTACTCCCAAACTCCCACTGCCCTGACTGACGAAGGTCAGTGAGCTAAACACCTTCACCACCCTGTCTACTTACTATCCAAGATAAAGATGTTTTTATCATTATGTCCCGAGGCAAGTTGAGGAGGGGTTGGCAGGATGGTCTGAGATGCAGGCAGAGGGAGCATACAAAATGTGGGGGGGATAGGATTCTCCAGAGAAGTGAGGGAAACCTATGGAAATCCCAGGAAAATAATGAATTTGACCTTATTGGTGAGAGATTATCCATAACACCATCACACACATACCATAACACCAAACCTGTGGTGAATTTCATTCAGATGTACTAGTGAAATAGGCCAAGGCAGGTGGAATTTAACTTGGACAAGTGTGAAGTATTGCATTTTGGAAAGTTAAACTAGGGTAGTAGATGGTAGGGTCCAGGAGTGTGCTGTAGAACAGAGAGACCTAGAGGTACAGGTACCTAGTTATCTGAAAGTGGTGACACAGGTAGACCGGGGGGTGGGCGGGGGTGAAGGTATTTGGCACTTTTCCTTTCAGTCAGCGCATTGAGTACAGGAGTTGGGATGTCATGTTGCAACTGTAGAAGTTGTGACGAGACCACACATGGAGTATTGTGTGTAGTTCTGGTCCCCCAGCTATAGGATGGATGTCATTAAGGTAGAAAGGGTGCAGAAAAGATTTATTGGAATGTTACTGGGACTGGAGGCTTGAGTTATAAGGAGAGACTGGGAAGTTTTTCCCTGGAGTGTAGGAAGCTGTGGGGTGACCTCACAGGTACATAAAATCATGAGGTGCATAAATAAGGTGGATAATCAGTCTCTCTCCCCCCCCACCCCCGCCAGAGTGGGGGAGACTAAAGGCTGAGGGCATAGGTTTCAGGTAAGGGAAGAAACCCAAGGGGTTTCCATACAGAGGGTAGTAGGCATAATGAGATGCCAGAGGAAGTGGTAGAGGAAGGTACAATTAGTGTTTGAAAGACATTTAGACAGGTACATGGATAGCTCTGGCAATACTCAAATCTTGTTTGCACTTTTTCCAGCTTAATGACATCTTTCCTGTAACAGGGTTCACCACTATAGTGGGCCATATCTCAAATAACAATGAGTCAGAGTACAGGAAGGAGATAGAGCCTAGTGGTGTGGTGTCATGACAACAAACTTTCCCTCAATGTCAGCAAAACAAAAAGAGTTAGTCATTGACTTCAGGAAGGGTGGGGGGTGGGCAGTGCACAGTCCTGTTCACACTAACACTGTGGAGGTCCAGAGGGTTGAGAGTATGTAGTTCCCAGGAGCGAGTCAATACCATCCTGGTCCAACCACAGCCAAGGAAGCTTGGAGGCCTCTACTTCCTCAGGAGGCTAAAGAAATCAGTATGGCCCCCATCAACCCCCAATTTTTATTCATGCATCATAGAAAGCATCCTATCCAGATGCATCACAGCTTGATACAGCAACTGCTCTGTCAATGACAAGAAACTGTAGAGAGTTGTGCTGAGCTGTGTCCACATCACAGAAACTAGCCTCCCCTCCATGTCTCAGAAAAGCAGCCAGCATAATCAAAGACCCCACCCACTCTTCTCCTCCACCCCCCTGCCCCAAAAGTTATTAGGCAGAAGATACAAAAACCTGAAGCACATACCACCAAGGCTCTATACTGCTGTTATAAGACTTAAATGGTTCCCTAGTATAAGATGGATTTTTGACCTCAATCTACCTCATTATGACCTTGCACCTTATTGTCTGCCTACACTTTAACTAACACCATATTCTGCATTCTGTTATTGTTTTCCCTTGTACTACCTTGATGCACTGATGTGATGAAATGATCTGTATGGATGGCATGCAAAACAGTTTTTCACTGTACCTCACTACATGACAATAATAAACCAGTTTACCAGATGTCCAAAACTGAATATTCCAACTGCAACCTCACCAACATCTTGTACAACTGCAATGACATTCCAACTTTTATACTCAGTGCCCTGACTGAAGGTGAACATGCAAAAAGCCTTTTTAAACCAGCCATAATGGCACTTTCATGGAACCATGTACTTGTACTGAGGTCCCTCTGTTCTACAACACTCCCCAGGGCCCTGCTGTTCACTGTGAAAGTCCTACCCTCATTTGTCTTCCCAAAATGCAACACCCTACAGTTATCCAAATTGAAAGCCCTTTGCCAATCCTCAAGTTACTGAGCTGATCAAAGTCCCTCTGTAGATTTTGGTAGGATTGTTGGAGGTGAGGAGCAAGATGGCAGCAAGGACTGAGAGAAGTGTTGGAGCAATGATGCAACTTTCACATAGACCCACACTCACCCCACATGGATACATGGCTGTGGTAGCAAGACTGGGTCTCTCTTCAGGAGACCCACTCTCACTGCCCTCCCCCCTTTCTGTGACCTCTGCCTCTTCAACCACATGCTCACAGACTCACTACCACAGTGATGTGTCCTACGTGGGGACTTGTGCCAGCTGCCATCTTGTACCATGTGGCTCCCAGCTCTGTTTCACTTCCACCTATCACATCCTAGCTTCTGACATCATTCCCACTTCCCACCCACCCGCCCCCCCCCCCACAAACCAGGATCCACCTATCACCTGCCAGCTCTTGCTCCACCCCTTCTCCCTACCTTTTTATACCAGTTATCTACCCTCTTTCTTTCCAGTCCTGATGAAGGGTCTCAACCCAACCTGTCAACTGTTCATTTCCCTCTTAGATGCTGTCTGGCTGAGTTCCACTCGCTTTTTGCATGTTGCTCCAGATTTCCAGCATCTGCAGTCTCTTCTGTCTCCTTTATTCCCCTTGTGTATTTACAGGGAGGCAAATTTTGTTCTCATCTTTAAGTGTCTACTGCAGTGCTAGACACTGAAGACTGACACTGCATTAGAAACAGACAGCAGTGAAATGGGAGATGAGCAAACAACTGTAGACTGAATTATTCATCATCCACAGCACATCGGCAGGAACCACACCATTATTATTGCCTCCATCAACAATAACTTTAAATGAATGATTTTTTAAAAATCAATTTACCTAATCGTTTGCCTGTGCCTTGTAGAGGAAGAGAGCTGATCTCCCAGGATTCTGAGTGCCTCAGATGGTAACACTTTCATCTCCATGTCAGTAGGTTGAGTGCCACCCTGGAGATGTGATAAATCAAAGCAGACACAGATCACTGATAAAACACGAGGTGGTTTCCAAATATTTCTTCCAATATTTCCAAAAACAACTTCTCCCAGAGGGTTGTGAATTTGTGGAATGCACTGCCTCAGAGGGCAGTGGAGGCCAATTCTCTGGGCACTTTCAAGGAGCTAGATAGGTTTCTTATAGATAGGGGAATCAAGGGATATGGGGACAAGGCAGGAACAGGATATTGATTGTTGAGGATCAGCCATGATCTCAAAATGCAGTGCAGACTCGAAGGACCGAATGGTCTACTTCTGCTCCTGTTGTCTATTGTCTATTTTCCAAAAGTGCAAATTCTGTTCATCCCACCCAAAAATGTCCTTTGTTAATCCCAACTCCCTGCTCTTGATCTGTAGTCCTACTGTTATGTGGATGTCACTGCCAGCATTTATTGTCCATTCCTGGTTGCCTCAAAAACAAGGCAGCAGTTTGGAGTCAACCACACTGATGGATCTGGAAACACATACATTCAGAGTTGTACAGCATGGGAACAGGACCTTCAGCCCCACTCATCTGTACTGAATAAGATGCCCATTTAAACAAATCCCATTTGCCCCATACCCCTCTATACCTTTCTCATCCACATACCTGCCCAAGTGTCTTAAATATTTAATTGTAACCCCTCTACCACCACCTCTGGCAGCTCGTTCCAAATACCCACCACCCTGTGTGGAAAAACTTGCCCCTCAAGTCCCTATTAAATCTCTCCCCTCTTGCCTTAAACTTAGGCCCTCTAGTTTTAGACCCCCCCCCCCCCACAAAACAAAGACTGACTATCTACCCTATCCTATTTACAAACCTCAAAGGTCACCCCTCAGCCTCCATCAAAAAAAAGTCCTAGCTTCTCCAACCTCTTTATAACTCAAGCCCTCCAGTCCAGGCAACAATCCTGTGAATCTTACCTGCTCCTTCCCCATCTCAGGCACATTCTTCCTATAGCATGGCAACCAAAACTGTACACCATACTCCAAGTAACCAATGCTTTGTACAGCTCCAACTCTTGTACTCAATGTCATTGCCATTAAAGATACCTCCTGATCCTTAGGGCAAAATGATAATAACTACTCCATGATGTCTGACATAATGGTGCAGCTCTGGTCACCCCATTACAGGAAGGATGTGGAGGCTTTGGAGAGGGTGCAGAAGAGGTTCACCAGGATGCTGCCTGGTTTAGAGGGCATGTGCTATGAAGAGGTTGGACAAACAGAACATTACAGCACAGTACAGGGTCATGATGTTGTGCCAACCTCAACCTACTCTAAAATCAATCTAACCATTCCCTCCCACATACTTGTCCATTTCTCTATCATCCATGTGCCTATCTAAGAGTCTCTCAAATATCCTTAATGTATCTGTCCGTGACAGCATATTCCACACACCCATCACTCAAAACTTGCCTCTGATATCCCCCCCTACTTTCCTCCAATCACCTTAAAATTATCCCCCCCCATGTTAACCACTTCCATCCTGGGGGAAAAGACTCTGGTTGTCTACTCAATCTATGCCTCTTATTTTGTACACCTCTATCAAGTCATCTCATCCTCCTCTCCAAAGAGAAAAGCCCTAGCCACTCAATCTATTCTCAAGACATTCTCCAATCCAGGCAACATCCTGGTAAATCTCCTCTGCAGCCTCTCTAAACCTGCCACATCCTTCCTATAATGAGGTGAGCAGAACTGAACACAATACTCCAAGTGTGGAGTAACAAGGGTTTAGAGCTGCAACATTACCACATGGCTCAAACTCAATACCCCAACTAATGAAGGCCAACATGCAATACACCTTCTTAACAACCCTATTGACCTACGTGGTGACTCTGAGGGATCAATGGACTTGGACCCCAAGATCACTGTTCCTGAATCCCACCAAGAATCCTGCCATTAACCCTGTATTGCACCTTCAAATTTGACCTTCCAAAGTGTATCACTTCACTTTTCTGGATTGAACTCCATCTGCCACTTCTCACCCCAGCTTTGCATCCTATCGATGTCCTGTTGTAACCTACAGCAACCTTCTACACTATCCACAACACCACCAACCTTCATGTCATCTACAGACTTACCAACCCACCCTTCCACATCCTCATCCAAGTCATTTATAAAAAAGTCAAGAAGAGCAGGGGTCCCAGAACAGATCCCTGCAGAACACTACTGGTCACCAACCTCCAGGCAGAATATGCTCCAGCTACCACCACCGTCTTCTACGGGTGAGCCAATTCTGATCCACGCAGCCAAGTTTCCCTGGATCCCATATCTCCTGACCTTTTAATGAGCCTATTATGAGGAACCTTATCAAACACCTTACTGATATCCATGTACACCATATCCACTGATCTACCTTCAATGTGCTTTGTCACATCCTCAAAATTCAATTAGGCTCATGAGGCATGACCTGCCCCTCACAAAGCCATTGCCTAGTCCCAAATCAGCTTATGCTTCTCCAAATGCTCAGAAATCCTGAGCAAGAATTTTTTCCCCCAATATATTTGTCCACTATTGAAATAAGATTCACTGGTCTGTAATTCCCCTGATTATCACTACTCCCTTTCTTGATCAAAGGAACATTTGCCACCCTCCAATCATCTGGCACTTCTCCTGTGGCCAGTGAGCATGCAAAGATCATCACCAAGGGCTCATAAATCTTTTCCCTCATTTCCTCTAGTATCCTGGGATATATCCTGTCTGGATCCAAGGACTTGTCTTGTTTTTCAGAAGTTCCAGCACATCATCCTTCTTAACATTGACATGTTCTAGCTTATCAGCCCATTTTACACTGTCCTCAAAGGTCACAGTCTCTCTCACAGGTGAGCACTGAAGCAAAGTATCCATTAAAGACCTCCCCTACCTCCTCCAACTCCAGGCACACATTTCCTCCTCTATCTACAGTCAGTCCTACCCTCACTCTAGTCATCCTCCTGTTCTTCACATATGAAGTAGAATGCCTTGGGGTTTTCCTTGATCCTACTCACCAAGGCTTTCATGCCCCCTTCTAGCTCTCCCAAGCCCATTCTTAAGCTCCTGTCTAACAGCATCATAATTCTTCCTCCCCCAATTAAATACTTTCCCCGTATCATCTGCTCCTATCTCTAAGGCGAGAGTAAAAGAGAAGGCATTATTATCAATGTCTCCAAAATGCTCTCCCGCTGAGAGATCTGAAACCTGATCAGGCTCATTGCCTAGTACCAAATCCAGCATGGCCTCTCCTCTAGAGAGTCTGTCCACATACTGTGTCAGGAATCCTTCCTGGACACTTATTTTACACCCCATCCAAACCTTTTGCACTAAGGAGGTCCAATCAATATTAGGGAAGTTGAAATCACCCGTTATTTTTGCACCTTTCCAAAACTTGCCTCTTGATCTGTTCCTCAGCATCTCCACTGCTATTGGAGAGGTTGTAGAATCCTCCCAATAGAGCAATTGCTCCCTTCCTGTTTCTAACTTCCACCCACACTGACTCAGTAGACAATCCCTCCAGGACATCCTCCATTTCTACAGCTGTGATACTGTCCCTGATCAGCAAATCCACTCCCACAGCTCTTTTACTTCCCTCCCTGTCACTTTTGAAACATCGAAACCCTAGAATATCCAGCAGCCATTCCTGCCCTTGTGACAGCCAATTCTCCGTAATGGAGACAGCATCCTAGTTCCACGTACTTACCTATGCTCCAAGGTTGTCACCATTGTTCCTGATACTTCTCACATTAAAGTAGACACTTCAACCCATCCAACTGACTGCAATTTTGCCTTATCAACTGCCTATCCTTCCTCAGTCTTTCTACACACTGCAGCTACTTGTACACTAAATGCACCAATCCCCTGCCAAACCAGTGTAAACCCTCACCAACAGCTCTAGCAAAGCTCCCCATAAGGATATTGGTCCCACTCCAGTTCAGGTGTGACCCATCCCATTTGTACAGATCATACCTTCCCCAGAAGGGACCCCAATACTCCACAAACCAGAAACCCTGCCCCCTGCACCAATTTCTCAGCCACATCAACCTATTCATACCTTCACTGGCACAGGCAGCAATCCAGAGGTAAGATTTAGAGCAGGATAAAATGTCAGCACAACTTTATGGGCTGAAGGGCCTGCACTGTGCTGTAGTGTTCTGTTCTATTACTGCCCTTGAGGTCTTGTTTTTCTGCTTCCTACTTAGTTACCCATATTCACTTTTCAGGACCTCATCTTTTTTTTAAACCTACATTGGTACCAATGTGCACCACAACTTCTGGCTGCTCACCCTCCCCCTTTTAAAATGCTGTAGACCGAATTTGAGACATCCCTGACCCTGATACCTGGGAGGCAACATGCCATCCAGGAGTCTCTTTCACATCCACAGAATCTCCTGTCTGCTCCCTTAACTATTGTATCCCCCATCACTGTTGCTCTCGTCTTCCCTTCTGAGCCACAGAGCCAGACTCAGTGCCAGCAACCTGACCACTGCAGCCTTCCCTTGCTAGATCATCCCCCTCAACAGTATCCAGAGTGGTATTGAGGTGGAATGGCCACAGGGGTACTCTGCACTATCTGCCTATTCTCCATCCTTCCCCTTACAGTCACCCAGCTACCTGCCTCCTGCAGCTTAGGCAGGACTACCTCCCTGTAGCATTTATCTATCACCTCCTGATTCTCCCATGAGAGAAAGGTCATCTAGCTGCAGCTCCAGTTCCCAAACACAGTCTGTAAGGAGCTGCAGCTGGATGCACCTCCCACAGATGTAGCTATCAGGGAGACTTAAGGTCTACCACATCTGGCAGGAAGAACACAGCACTGACCCTAGATCCATTGCCACTACTTTGGCTGGGCACTAATAGACAAAGAAAGAAACTTACCTTAAACTCTTCTCACCAAAGCCCCTACTCCAGCAATGACCAATTGGCTTGACCCTAACTTCTTTTTATTGGTTGCTGCCAATTGGCTAATTTCCCGTTCAATTATCACCTGACAATTTGCAGCTGTGCCTCTTATATCTGGAAATACCTGGAAAAGAACTTGGCCTCGCAAACTTGGGTTGTTTTCTCTGGAGCATCGGAGGCTGAGGGGAGACCTGATAGAAATTTATAAAATTATGAGAAGCAGAGATAAGGTAGACAGTCAAAATCTTTTTCCCAGGGTAGAAATATTGAATATTAGAGGGCATAGCTTTAAGGTGGGAGGGGGAATGTTTAAAGGAGATGTGTGGGGCAAGTGTTCTACACAGAGGGTGGTGGGTGCCTGGAACGGGCTGCCAGGGGTGGTGGTGGAGGCAGATACGACAGGGGTGTTCAAGAGGCTTTTAGATCAGCACATGAACGTGCAGGGAATAGAGGGATGTGGATCATGTGCAGGCAGAAGAGATTTTGTTTAATTTGGCATCGAGTTCAGCACAGACATCGTGGCCGAAGGGCCTGTTCCTGTGCTGTTGTGTGTTCTATACTCTATGTACTGTGTTCTATGTTAATCATGTACTCCCCTCACTCTGTGAATGACAACCTGCATTATTTCTTGGTCCAAGAACTCACCGACTTTAAACTTTTCACCCCCCTTTTCTGATTGCTGATCTCTCTGACTTCACCCCACCCGTCAGATGCTTAGACCTCGAGCTCTGCAATTCTTTCTCCAAACCTCACGATCTCCCTCCCTCCTTAAGATGCTTCCCAAAAATAACTCCTTCCCTTTCCTGTTTCTTCAGCTCAGCGACAACTTTTACCTTGATAACGTTCCTCTGAAAGCATGAAGTCTTTTGGGACCTTTCGCACGTCTGACACATCAGAGGACTGTTCTCTCGCTCCTGAGAGTGAGGACAAGCCCCATGTGAGACTCCTGAGTGCACGTTTTGGGGTAAAAGCAGAAAGTGGTGAAACACTCATCAGAGGTGGGCAGCATCTGGTAAAACAGAGGCAATGTTTCATGTCCAAATCCTCTGTCACAACTTCCAACACCTGTGGCGTTTTGTTTCTGCACCAGGTCGGTACTGCAGAGTGGGACAGAGGGAGTGCTGCAGCGTCCGAGGTGGCTCCTTTCGCATTTAAGGCTGAGAAGATATTCTTAAACTTTTCACTCTGTCTTTAACAAGGATGGTTATTAATGATCAAAGCAGGTAATGTTCTCATCACCGCACCAGTATTCGAACGTAGAATGTAGACCAGAGAACAGTACAGCACAGGAACAGGCCCTTCGGCCCACAATGTCTGTGCCGAGCCTGATGCCAAATTAAACTAATTCTTCCTGCCTGCACCTGATCCACATCCCTCCATTCCCTGCACATCCATGTGTCTAACAGCCTCTGAAACATCACTATCGTATCTGCTTCCACCACCATCCCGGCAGTGTGTTCCAGGCACCCACCCCTCTCTGTCCAGCACATCTCCTTCAAACTTTCCTCCCTCTCAGCTTCAACATTTTCCTCTAGTATTAGACATTTCTACCCTGGGGGAAAGATTCTGACTGTCTACTATCTATGCCTCTCGTAATTTTATAAATTTCTATCAGGTGTCCCCTCAGCCTCCGACACTCCAGAGAAAATAACCCAATTTTGTCGTAACGCTATTACAGTGCCAGTGACCTGGGTTCAATTTTGGCCACTGTCTCTAAGGAGTTTGTACGTTCTCCCCATGAATGCATAGATTTCCTCCGGGTGCTCCGGTTTCCTCCCACATTCCAAAGACATACGGGTTAGGAAGTTGTGGGCACGCTATGTTGGCGCCGGAAGCGTGGCGACACTTGCGGGCTGCCCCCAGAACACTCTACGCAAAAGGTGCATTTCACTGTGTGTTTCGATGTACGAGTGACTAATAAAGAGATCTTATCTTGTCTTATCTTATAACTCATACTCTCTAATCCAAGCAGCATCCTGGTGAACCTCTTCTGGACATGATAATTTAATGCAGGTTAGCATGCACAGGGGCGATAAGAACACAAACATAAAAGAGGATCAGGAAGAGGCCATTCGTCCCATCCTGCCTGTTCCACCATTCAACGTGACCATGGCTGACCATCCACATCAGTTTCTGTTCCTGCTTTTCCCCATATCCCTTGATCACTTCAGCAGTAAGAAATAGATCTGCCTCCTTCTTGAATATGTTTCATGACTTGCCCTCGCTGCCTTCCGTGGGAGAGAATTCCACGGGTCTACCACCCTCTGGGTAAATTCATGCCTCCTGCTCTCGGTTCTGAACACAAAACTCTACACAGGGAGCACCGGAGGTCAGGATCGAACCATAGTCGGAGACACTGCGAAGCAGTGGCTCTCCTAACGACGTGCCACTGTGCTGCACACTCAGCCTCACCAGCAGGAATCATGTAGTTTTCATAAATACCCTTCTGGTTCACAAATGTTGTTCAGGGAAGGAGATCAGCCGTCCTTATCTAGTCTGGTCCGTATGTGACTCCAGACCCACCAGTGTGGCTGACTCTTAACTTCCTCCACTGCTCAGGAGGAATCAGGGATGGACAGTGAACCTTGGGTTGCCGGTCAAGTCCAAAACCTGTGAATAAAAAAAGTAACATAAAATATAGAACAGAGATCATAGAACAGTACAGCACAGGAACAGACCCTTCGGCCAACAGTGTCTGTGCTGAGCGAGATGCTGAATTAAACTAAATCTCTTCAGCCTGCACATGATCCAGATGGGACCTCTGCTGTTTGAGATGTACATAAATGACCTGGATGAGTACGTTGATGGGTGGATTAGTAAGTTTTCAGACGATACCAAGATTGGTGGAGTTGTAAATAGTGTAGAAGTCTGGCGATGGATACACAGTGATATAGATCAGCTGCAGATGTGGGCAGAGAAATGGTAGATGGAGTTTAACACGGATAAATGTGAGATGTTGAACCTTGGTGGGACTAATGTCAAGAGGCAGTACACTCTTAAGGGCAAGACCCTTAACAGTGTTGAAGAGCAGAGAGACCCTGGGGTGCAAGTCCATGGCTCATTCAAAGTGGCTATACAGGTAGACAGGGTGGTTAAGAAGGCTTATGGAATGCTTGCATTTATTAAAGGGGTATTGAGTACAGGAGTCAAGAAGTTATGTTGCATCTCTATAGAACTCTGGTTAGGCTGCATTTAGAGTATTGAGTGCATTTCTGGTTACCTCACGATAGGAAGGATGTCGAGGCTTTAGAGAGGGTGCAGAGGAGGTTTACTAGGATGCTGCCTGGAGGGCATGTGCTATCAGGAGATGCTGGACAAACTTGGGCTCTTTTGTCTGGAGCAGCGGAGGCTGAGGGGTGATCTGTTGGAAGTGTATAAAATTATGAGGGGCATAGATAGCCTGAACAAGCAATATCTTTTTCTCATTATTGAGCGATCCATTACCAGAGGGCATGCATTTAAGGTGAGAGGAGAGTAGGTTCAGAACAGATGTGAGGGGTACGTTTTTTTACTGAGAGAGTGGTGGATGCCTGGAATGCGTTGCCTGATAGGGTGGTGGAGGCAAGTTCACTGGGGGCTTTTAAGAGGGGTTTGGATGGGCACATGAATGAGAGGAATATAGAGGGATATGGGCATTCTGTAGGTAGGAGGGATTAGCTATGTCAGCACAACATTGGGCTGAAGGACCTGTTCTGTGCTGTACTGTTCTATGTTGCATGTTCTATGATGCATATCCCTCCATTCCCCTCACATTCATGTGTCTATCTGACAGCCTCTTAAACACCACCCCTGGCAGCCTGTTCCCGGCACCCACCACTCTCTATGTAAAAAACCTGCCCCACACATCTTCAAACTTTCCCCCTCTCACCTTAAACCTATGTTCTCTAGTATTTGGCATTCCTACCCTAGGAAAAAAGCATCTGACTGTCTACCCTACCTCTGCCTCTCATAATTTTATGAACTTCTATCAGGTCTCCCCTCAGCCTCCGATGCTCCAGAGAAAACAAACCGAGTTTAGAACAGAGAACAGTACAGCACAGTACGGGCCCTTCAGCCCACAATGTTGTGCCGAACTATATGAACACCTCCTCCATGATCAATCTAACCCTTCCCTCCTACACAGCCCATAAACCTCCATTATTCTTACTTCCATGTGCCTGTCTAAGAGCCTTTTAAATGACCCTATTGTATCAGCCTCTACAACCACCCCCGGCAGTGCGTTCCAGGCACCCACCACTCTCTGTGTAAAGAACCTACCTCTGACATCTCCCCTGAACATTCCTCCTCTGACAAACTGATGTCCTCTGGTATTGGCTATTACCGCTCTGGAGAAAAGGTGCTGGCTGTACGCTCGATCTGTGCCCCTCATAATCCTGTACACCTCTATCAAGTCACCTCTCACCCTCCCTCTCTCCAAGAGAAAAGTGCTAACTCTCTCAAACATTCCTCATAAGACATGCTCTCCAATCCAGGCAGCATCCTGGTAAATCTCCTCTGCACCCTCTCTAAAGCTTCCACATCCTTCCTATAATGAGGTGACCAGAACTGAACACAATACTCCAAGTGTGGTCTAACCAGAGTTCTATAGAGCTGCAACATTACCTCACGGGTCTTGAACTCAATCCCCCGACTAATGAAGGCCAAGACACTATACACCTTCTTAACAACCCTATCAACTTGCATGGCAACTTTGAGGGATCTATGGACTTGGATCCCGAGATCCCTCTGTTCCTGCACGCTGCTCAGAATCCTGCCATTAACCTTGTACTCCGCCTTCATGTTCGTTCTTCCAAAGTGTATCACTTCGCACTTTTCTGGATTGTGCTTCATCTGTCACTTCTCCACCCAACTCTGCATCCTGTCTATATCCTGTTGTAACCAACGACAACCGTCTACACTAACCACAATCCCTCCAACCTTTGTACCATCTGCAAATTTACTAATCCATCCCTCCACTTCCTCATCCAAGTCATTTACAAAATTCATAAAGAGTCAGGGTCCCAGAACAGATCACTGCAGAACACCACTGGTCACTGACTTCCAGGCAGAATACGCTCCATCTGCTACCACCCTCTGCCTCCTGTGGGCAAGCCGATTCTGAATCCACGCAGCAAAGTATCCATGGATCCCATGCCTCATGACTTTCTGGTTGAGCCTATCATGGGGAACCTTGTCAAACACCTTACTAAAGTCCACATACACCACATCCACTGCTCTACCTTCATCTATTTGTTTTGTCACCTCCTCAAAAAACTTAATTAGGCTCGTGATGCACAATCTTCCCCTCACAAAGCCATGCTAAGAATCCCTAATCAGCCTATGCTTCTTCAAATGCTCATAAATCCTGTCCCCAAGAACCTTCTTCAATAATTTGCCCACCATTGACATAAGACTCACTGGTCTATAATTCCCGGGATTATCCCTGTTACCTTTCTTGAACAAAGAACAACATTAGACATCCTCCAATCCTCTGGTACCACTCCTGTGGCCAGGGAGGATGCAAATATCATCATCAATGCGCCAGCAACTCCTCGCCTCCCGTAGTAACCTGCTGTGTATCCCGTCCGGTCCTGGGGACTTATCTATGATAATGTTTTGCAGAAGCTCCAACACTACCTCTTTCTTAACCTCAGCATGCTCCAGCACATTAACCTGTTCTACGATGACCTCACATTCATTAAAGTCCCTCTCCTTAGTGAACACTGAAGCAAAGTAATCATTAAGGACCTCTCCTACCTCCTCTGCCTCCAGGCACATGTTTCCCCCTTTATCCCTGAGTGGTCCTACCCTCACTCTAGTCATCCTCCTGTTCCTCACATACGTGTAGAACACCTTGGGGTTTTCCTTAATCCTACTCGCCAAGGCTTTCTCGTGTCCCCTTCTAGCTCTCCTAAGTCCCTTCTTAAGCTCCTTCCTGGCTACCTTATAATTCTCAAGAGCCCTGCCTGATTTTTGCTTCCTAAACCTTAAGCATGCTTCCTTCTTCCTCCTGACTAAATATTCCACCTCTCTTGTCAACCATGGTTTCTTTATCCTCCCATCCTTTCCCTGTCTCAGTGGGACAAGCATATCCAAAATGCCACGCAAGTGTTCCCTAAACAGCCTCCACATTTCTTCTGTGCATTTTCCTGAGAACATCTGTTCCCAGTTTACGCTCCCAAATTCCTGCCTAATACTGTCATAATTAGTCCTCTCCCAGTTAAACTCTGTCCCATATCGAAAGGTCAGGGAGTTGTGGTCACTATCTCCAAAATGCTCGCCCACCGAGAGGTCTGTCACCTGACCAGGTTTATGGTCTGGTACAAGATCCAGTATGGCCACTCCTCTAGTCGACCCGTCCACATACTTCCTGGACACACCTAACAAAGTCTGTCCCATCTAAACCTATTGCACTAAGGAGGTGCCAGTCAATATTAGGGAAGTTGAAGTCTCCCATGACAACAACACTGTTATTTTTGCACCTTTACAAAATCTGCCTCCCGATCTGCTCCTCAGTGTCCTGGTGGCTACTGGGGGACTATAGAATACTTCCAATAGAGTGATCGCTCCCTTCCTATTTCTGACTTCCACCCGCACTGACTCAGTAGACGATCCCTCCACGACGTCCTCCCTTTCCGCAGCAGTTATACTATCCCTGATTAGCAATGCCACTCCCCCTCTCTTTTACCTCCCTCCCTATCCCTTTTAAAACATCTGAAGCCCGGAACATCAAGCAGCCACTCCTGCCCTTGTGACAGCCAAGTCTCTGTAATGGCCACAACATCCTAATCCCATGTACTGATCCATGCTCTGAGCTCATTGTCCTTATTCTTAATATGCCTCACATTAAAGTAAAGACATTTCAACCCATCCAACTGACTGTGTTTATGGCCTATCCACTGTCTATCCTTCCTCACAGTCTCTCCACATGATGTGTCTAAATTTACACCAACTGCTCCATCATCTGACCTAACACTCCGGTTCCCATGCCCCTGCCAACCTAGTTTAAATCCTCCCCAACAACTCTAGCAAACCTGCCTGCAAGGATGCTGGTCCCTCTTGAGTTCAGGTGTAACCCGTCCCTTTTGTACAGGTTGTACCTTCCCCAGAAGAGATCCCAGTTATCCACAAATCCGAAACCCTGCCCCCTGCATCAACTCTTCGGCCATGCACTCGTCTGCCAGATCAGCCTATTCTTACCCTCACTGGTGCGTGACACAGGCAGCAATCCCGAGATTACCACCCATGAGGTCCTGCTTTTCAGCTTCCTTCCTAACTCTGTATATTCCTTCTTCAGGACCTCGTCCCTTTTCCTATCTATGTCATTGGTACCAATGTGTACCATGACTTCTGGCTGCTCTCCCTCCCCCTTCAGAATGCTGTGGACTCAATCTGAGACGTCTCTGACCCTGGCACCTGTGAGGCAACATACCATCCGGGAGTCTCATTCTCGTCCACAGAATCTCCTTCCTGTTCCCCTAACCAATGAATCCCCGATCACTACCACAGTCCTCTTCTCCCCTCTTCCCTTCTGTGCCACAGAGTCAGGCTCAGTGCCAGAGACCTGGCCACTGTGGTTTTCCCCGGTAGGTGGTTTCCCCCCCAAAACGATATACTTGTTATTGAGGAAAATGGCCACAGGAGCACCCTGCACTGACTGCCTATCCCCTTTCCCTCCCCTGATGGTCACCCAGCTACCTGCATCCTGCAACCTAGGTGTAACTGCCTCCCAGTAACTCCTGTCTATCATCTCCTCAGCTTCCCAAATGATCCGGAGTTCATCCAGCTGTAGCTCCAGCTCCCTAACACGATCTGTAAGGAGCTGCAGTTGGTGTTCTCCAAACTGCTTCCCGCTCTCGCTCCTGTCAGAGTTTGTCCAACCTCTCCTCATAGCTCATACCCTCTAATCCAGGCAGCATCCTGGTGAACCTGTTCTGCACCCTCTCCAAAGCCTCCACTTCTTGCAGGTGTAGTCACCAGGGACACAGGAGGTCTCCCTGATTTCCAACATCCTGCAAGAAGGACAAACGACTGCTCTGCCTGCCATTCCCACTGCTGTAACTGCTGTAAGAAAACAAAAGAGACCTTACCTGAACCTCACCTTAGCCTCCGCTCACTTACTCAGCCTCTTCACACCCAAGCCTCTTGAGCCAAAGCCTCAGATCCCACTCTGATACTGAGCCACTCACAAAATGGCCGCTCCACAATGGCCATTCCACTCCAGCTTACTTTCTCTTTATTGGCTGCTGCTGCCCAATTAGCCCAATTAGCTCAGCAACGAGACTTGCTCTCCAAACTGCTTCCCGCTCTCGCTCCTGTCAGAGCTTGTCCAACCTCTCCTCAGAGCTCATACCCTCTAATCCAGGCAGCATCTTGGTGAACCTCTTGTGCACCCTCTCCGAAGCCTCCACACCCAAAATTAAGAGTAGTCCTCGTTCAGCTGCGGTAATTGGTGGAGTAATTTCTATAATTTTGCTTTACAACTCCTAATATCGGTGAATGTCATTCAAGGCTTGCAATGTTAGTACAATTTTCAACGGGAAACTTAAAAAAAAGACTGAACAGAACATTGCACAGCAGTACACTGTGAAGTTGCTCAGAAATTTGTGGATGACACAAAGGTCGGGGGTGTTGTAGATAGTTTGGAGGGCTGTCAGAGGTTACAGAGGGACATAGTTGCAAGATGCATAGTTGGGCTGAGAAGTGGCAGATGCAGTTCAACCCAGATAAGTGCGAAGTGGTTCATTTTGGTAGGTCAAATATGATGGCAGAATATAGTCTTAATGGTAGGACCCTTGGCAGTGTGGAGGGTCAGAGGGATCTTGGGGTCCGAGTCCATGGGACACTCAAAGCGGCTGCGCAGGTTGACTCTGTGGTTAAGAAGGCATATGGTGTATTGTCCTTCATCAATCGGGGAATTGAATTTAGAAGCCGTGAGGTATTGTTGCAGCTATATAGGTCCCTGGTCAGACCCCACTTGGAGTATTGTGCTCAGTTCTGGTCACCTCACTACAGGATGTGGAAGCCATAGAGAGGGTGCAGAGGAGATTTACAAGGATGCTGCCTGGAATGCGGAGCATGCCTTATGAAAGCAGGTTGAGGGAACTCGGCCTTTTCTCCTTGGAGCGATGGAGGATGAGGGGGGACCTGAGAGAGGTGTATAAGATGATGAGAGGTACTGATCGGGTAGATAGTCAGAGGCTTTTCCCCAGGGCTGAAATGGTGGCCACAAGAGGACATAGGTTTGTGCTGGGGAGTAGGTATAGAGGAGATGTCAGGGGTAAGTTTTTTACTCAGAGAGTGGTGAGTGCGTGGAATGGGCTGCCGGCAACGGTGGTGGAGGCGGATACGATAGGGTCTTTTAAGAGACTGTTGGATAGGTACATGGAGCTGAGAAAAATAGAGGGCTATGGGTAAGCCTAATAATTTCTAGGGTAGGGACATGTTCGGCACAGCTTTGTGGGCCGAAGGGCCTGAATTGTGCTGTAGTTTTTCTATGTTCTATGTTCTATAAATTGTACAACAGAACCTGGACTGTTGCCAGGATGCCTCAGAGCAGATCGTTGAAAGCAGCAGAAAGATTATGCATTGTAGCAGCTAAGATGAATGGTTCTGACTGAAAGTTTGACAAAGCAAGAAAATCTCCAGGAAATAGTGAACTGCAGTGAATGGCTTAGCATTAGTGAAGAAATGGTTCTGGAGAAATCCATGGCAATAAAAGACAATAAATCCCAAGGGCATGAAAACTTGCATCCCAAGGAGACGGTGATGGAGATAACGGATGTCATCTTCCAGAATTCCATGAATTCCTGAACACCTCTCGACGATCGCAAACGTATCCCAAGGTTTTGAAGGAGACGGTGAATGGATGTTACCTTGCAGAATTCCATAAATTCCTGAACACTTCTCGCAGGTTGCAAATGTAACCTCATTGCTTGAAAAAGGAAGGAGGTAGAATACAGAGGACAATAGATCAGTAGCTAAAGACGAACTGCTGAAGGAACTTAACAGGTCAGGCAGCATCTGTGGTGGGAAACGGGCAGTCGACGTTTTGGGCTGAGACCCTTCATCTGACTGGTTAGCTTGACGCCAGTAGCAGGGCACTTAAAAATTCAAGAAGGATGGGGCAATGTTAATGAAAATCAAGAAAACTGCAGATGCTCTAGATCTGAAACAAAAAAATAAAATGGTGGGAAGACTCAACAGATCAGGGAGCATCTGTGGAAGGAAGAACAGAGTCAATGCTTCAAGTCAAAGACCCTTCAACAGAACGAGACAAAGACATTATGGACTTATGAAAGGGAAACCACGTTTGACAAATCTGTTGAGTTTTTTGAGGTTGGAACTGACATATGGATAATGGGAACTAGTTGATGCAGGCACGGTAGTGAAGCAGTTAGCGTAACGCTTTACAGCGCCAGCGACCTGGGTTCAATTCCAGCCGCTGTCTGTAAGGAGTTTGTACGTTCTCCCCGTGTCTGCGTGGGTTTCCTCCGGGTTCTCCAGTTTCCTCCCACGTTCCAAAGACGTACGGGTTAGGAAGTTGTGGGCATGGTATGTTGGTGCCGGAAGTGTGGTGACGCTTGTGGGCTGCCCCCAGAACACACTACACAAAAGATGCATTTCACTGTGTGTTTCGATGTACATGTGACTAATAAAGATATCTAAAATCTAAAAATATGGTTTACCTTGACTTTCAGAAGGCCTTTGTTTACGTGCCACACAAGAGTTTATTAAACATAATTAAAGCAAAGGATATTGGGAGTAATAAATTGATGTGAATTGGAGAGTCATACAGCACAGAAACAAGCCCCCTGGCCCAGCTTGTCCATGCTGTCAAGATGCCTATCCAAGCTAGTCCCACTTGACATTTGGCCCATAACTCTAAACCTTTTCTGACGCAGGGTCTCATTCCAAAACATCGACCATCCCTCTGCCTCCACAGATGCTGTCTGACCTGCTGAGTTCCTCCAGCAGTTTGCTTTGTAGAGTCAAAGAGTCATAGAGCACTACAGCACAGAAACAGGCCCTTCGGCCCATCTAGTCCATGCCGACCTGATCTTCTGCCTCATGCCATCTACCTGCACCCGGACCATATCCCTCCAAACCCCTCCTATCCATGTACCTGTCCAAACCTCTCTTAAATGTTACAATTGAACCCTCATCCACCACTCCCGCTGGCAGCTCATTCCACACTCGCACCTCCCTCTGAGTGAAGAAGTTCTCCCTCAGATTCCCCTTAAATATTTCACCTTTCATCCTAAACCTATGTCCTCTAGTTCTACTCTCACCCAACCCGAGGGGGAAAAGCCTGTATGCATTCACCCTATCTATACCCTTCATAATTTTGTATACCTCTATAAGATCTCCACTCATTCTTCTGCGCTCCAGGGAATGAAGTCCTAACCTACTCAACCTTTCCCTACAACTCAGGTCCTCAAGTCCCGGCAATCCTTGTACTACATGTGATGAAGAGAGGGGAGCAGAGGTTCACCAGATTGATGCAAAAACCCGAGTCCACTCTGACTTCTCACTCTGAATGTGCAGCACCAAAGATTTCTGCTGAAGGCTCCTTGACCCAAATGCTCGACAATGTTTCTGTTGCCTCTGATTCTGCCAGGCCTGAATTCTCATATTTTTAACAGATGACCGGTCGGCCCATTGGTCTAGGCTGGCTCTCAGAGCACCCCCACCAATTTCATTCCCACTGTAACCCATTCCCTCTCATTAACACCCCCGGCCACTTACACCAGGGACAATTTACAGCAGCCAATTAACCCACCAACCCGCACATCTTTGGGATGTGGCAGGGTGGGGGTGCGGTGGGGGGGGGGGGGGGGGGGGGGAGGTGGGGTGAGTCAAAGTTCCCAGAGGAAACCCACGCAGTCACAGCGAGGATGTGCAAACTCCACGTAGACAGCACTGGGGATCAGGATCGAACCTGGGTCTCTGGAGCAGTGAGGCATCTGCACTACCTGCTGCCCCACAGCGCTGCCCACAACTTCTCTGCTTCATTTCAGAAGAACAAAAGAAATAAGAACAGGAGAAAGTCCTCACTTCTTGAACGTGCTCTGAACTCTTCTATGTTCAAGTGGGTGACTCCACCAGCGCCTCGAACAGTTTTATGTCTGCTTCAGAGAGTCAATGGCTCTTGGACCTGCAACGTAAGCCCCGTTAACATTAACTTGCTAAGTGTTTCCAACAGGTCTTTACAGTTTCCTCTGAGGCATCAGAGGCCAAGGGGAGACCTGATAGAAGTTTATGAAATTATGAGAGGCATAGATAGAGTAGGCAGTCAGAATCTTTTAGCCAGTAACATCAAATAAGATAAGCTAAGATATCTTTATTAGTCACATGTACATCGAAGCACACAGTGAAATGCATCTTTTGCATAGAGTGTTCTGGGGGCAGCCCACAAGTGTCGCCACACTTCCGGCACCAAAATAGCACGCCCACAACTTCCTAACCCATACGTCTTTGTAATGTGGGAGGAAACCAGAGCACCCGAAGGAAACCCACGCAGACACGGGCAGAACGTACAAACTCCTTACAGACAGCGGCCGAGAATTGAACCCAGGTCGCTGGCACTGTAAAGCATTATGCTAACCGCTACACTACGAGAGCGCATAGCTTTAAGGTTAGAGGGGAAAGTTTAAAGACAACTTTTTGTGACAAGTATTTTTACGACAGTTTAGGGTTCTTCTGCCACAGGAGAGGGAGGGGCGGGTCAGGCGAGGAAGCCCCTTAACGATTGTAAATATGGGATTGGGGCATCACCCCAGAGAGCCACACGAGTGGCATTGGTGCTGTGGTTTGTATAAAAAGTAACACTAATAATTGATCTGTACACGAATGTAAAGGTTTGCACTGTTTTATTATTGTTGTATTATTGTATATATTTTGTCTTTTATTATGAATAAGGTTTATTTTGGATTAAAAAAATTTTAAACAGAGAATGGTTGGTGCCTGGATTATGCTGCTAAGGGAAGAAGTGGAAGCAGATATGATAGCGACGTTTAAGGAACATTTAGATAGACACATAAATTGAGAATTGAGGGGCATAGACCAGAAGCAGGCGGATGTGCAGTTTAAATTGACATCATAGTCAGCACAGACATTGTGGGCCGAAGGCCCTGTTCCTGTGCTGTACTGTTCTATGATATCTGTTCAAAATGGGACTTCAGTTCAACACCTCTGTTGAAAGGCAGCCACCTTGGATAGTGTAGGACATCCTCAGCACCCCACTGGGATTTTAGTCTAGCTTTCGGGCTCAAGCTTGGACTACGGTTCACAGGACAACAGGCTGCGCCGTGACTTGGGATGTGAAAGGCACAAGATAAACTCAGCACATTTCTTTGTCCGTTATGACTTAGATGTTATAGCAAGAAGAGTAGAACTGAGGAAAGATCTAAACATCATAACCTTTATCAGTATTTTTATCTATAGGTGTGTGAAATTTACAGGAAAATCAATAGCGAACTAAAGCCTTAATACACAGTAGAAATGAAGGTATTACTCATTAACTTAAAATCAAATTAGTTGCATTCTGTGGGTCTACAACAGAATGTAATGGAGTTGTTTTTCTTTGTGGTAAATATAAGTTCAGTGACTTCATATAAGAGGAAACCAAAATATAAATCTGTGTTATTGCTTCTGCTCCATAACATAATCAAACATCAATGTTCCAGCTGAATCACAGAACTAACACTTTGTCAGGGGAATGTGAGACATGAAAGCAGGAGAAGGCCATTCTGCCCCTCGTTACCGTTCCACCATTCAATGAGACCATGTTTTACCTTTTACCCATGTGTGGAGTGTGCACCTTCTCCCTGTGACCCCGTGGGATTCCCCCAGGTGCTCCGGTTCCCTCCCACTTCCCAAAGACATGCAGGTTAGTAGGTTAATTGGCGACTGTAAATTGCCCCTGGGGTGCAGGTGAGTGGTGGACTCTGGGGGAAGTTGATGGGAACGTGGGGAGAGTAAAATAGGGTCAGTGTAAATGGGTGCTTGATGGTCGGTGTGTAGAGGGCCTGTTTCTATGTTGTATGATTCACGGCAGTGTAGTGGTTAGCATAAGGCTATTGCAGCGCCAGCGACCCGGGTCCAATTCCCGCCGCTGTCTGTAAGGAATTTGTACGTTCTCCCCATATCTCCGTGGGTTTCCTCCAGGTGCTCTGGTTTCCTCCCACATTCCAAAGATGTACGGGTTAGGAAGTTGTGGGCATGCTATGTTGGCGCCGGAAGCGTGGCGACACTTGCGGGCTGCCCCCAGAACACTCTACACAAAAGATGCATTTCACTGTGCATTTCGATGTACATGTGACTAATAAAAATATCTAAAAATCTAAAAAAAATCTAAGATAACTCAATTACTAATTTGGGTGCATAAATAAATCTGGATTGTAGTTAGTAATTGAGTTATTGAATCATACAGCATGTCCACCAATTACACACTGACCATCAAACATCTGTTTACACTAATCCAATTTTATTCTCCCCACATTCCCTTTGGGACATTTTTCACTGGAGTGTAGGAGAATGAAGGGTGATCTTATAGAAGTATATAAAATCATGAGGGGCATCAATCAGGTGAATGTGTACACTCTTTTTCCCAGGGTTGGGGAATCAAGAACTAGAGGGCATGGGTTTAAGGTGAGAGGGGAGAGATTTAATAGGAACCTGAGGGGTAACCTCTTCAGCCAGAGGGTGGTGCGTATATGGACTGAGCTGCCAGAAGAAGTGGTTGAGGCAGGTACATTAACAACATTTAAAAGACACTTGGACAGGTGCATGGATAGGAAAGGTTTAGAGAGACATGGGCCAAACATGGGAAAATGGGACTGGTTTAAATGGGAATCGTGATCGTCATAAACCAGTTAGGCCGAAGGGCCTGTTTGCGTGATATACAACTCTATCACTCCCTGACTCTAATTTTAAATTCCCTGGATACCAGTGAAGGATTTGAACCCCTGTATCTGGTCCAGAACTCTGGCTGCACATCCTCCAACATAATCACTACGTCCATCCCTAATTACCCCACTAAAGGGTAACAGTTGACGGGTGTTGTAGTGATTGGAAGACTGCTACCAATGGTTTCCACAGGGCTCTGAACTTGACCATTTGCTTTTGGTCATAGCAATGATTCAGCATTTAATGTAAGGAGCATGATAAGGAAATTTGCCAAAAATGGCAGTGTGGTTCAGAGTGCAGAAGAGAGCCTGAGACTGCGGAAGGATATCGATGGTCTGGTCAGTTGGGCAGGAAGCGGGCAAATGAAGTTCAATCCAGAGAAGTGTGAGGTGATGCACTGGGGGAGGTTCAAAAAGTGCAGGGAATATGCAGTCAATAGGAGGGTATTTAGTGGTGAAGAGGAACAGAGGGAGTGTCTGTCCACAGACCCTCAAGGTAGTGGGGCAGGTCAGTAAAGAGGTTAAAAGGGCAAACAGCGTGCTTTCCTTTATTAAGCACAGAGTACTAGGGAGGTGAGACCATCCGATCATAAGATATAGGAGCAGAATTAGGCCATTCGGCCCAACGAGTCTGCCATTCAATGAGATGCCCACCTCATCCTTCTGAACTCCATTGAGTACAGGCCCAGAGACATCAAACGCTCCTCATAGGTTAACCTTTTGGTTCCTGAGATCATTCTTGTGAGACTCCTCTGGACCCTCTCCAGGGCCAGCACGTCCTTCCTTAGATACGGGGCCCAAAACTGCTCACAATAGTCCAAATGTGGTCTGACCAATGCCTTATAAAGCCTCAGCAGTACATCCTTGCTTTTATGTTTTAGTTATTCCTCTCTAAATGAATGTTAACATTGCATCTGCCTTCCTTACTACTGCCTTGAGACCTTGCTACCGGTTATGCTGGAACTGCATACGACACTGATTAACCCACAGCCTGAGGACTCTGTGTAGTCCTGTAATGTGGTCAGCTCATTACAGGAAGGGTGTTATTGAGCCGCAGAGGGTGCAGAGATTTACAAGCGTATCCCCAGGACTGGAAAAATGTAACCATGAGGAAAGATTGGAAAGGCTGGGGTTGTTTTCATTGGAACAGCACAGGCTGAGGGGAGATTTATACTCTTTTTATTTCCACAGAAGTTGGCGGAGCTGTGAAGAGTGAGAAAGATTGTCAAAGTATACAGCGGGATGTAGATCCGCTGGAAATATGGGAGGAGAAATGGCAGATGGAGATTAATCTGGACAAATGTGAGGCATTGTACTTTGGGAGAACAATTGAAAGAAGAAAGTGAACAATATTGTGTTCAGTTTAGGTCACCTCATTATAGGAAGGATGTGGAAGCTTTAGAGAGGGTGCAGAGGAGACTTACCAGGATGCTGCCTGGATTGGAGAACATGTCTTATGAGGGTAGGTTGAGTGACCTAGGGCTTTTCCCTTTGGAGAGAAGGAGAATTAGAGGTGACTTGATAGAGGTGTACAAGATGATAAGAGGCATAGATCGAGTGGACAGTCAGAGACTTTTTCCCAGGGTGACAATGGCTAACATGAGGGGGCATAATTTTAAGGTGATTGGAGGAAGGTATAAGGGGGATGTCAGGGGTAATTTTTTCACACAGAGAGTGGTGGGTGCATGGAACGCACTGCCGGCAGAGGTTGTGGGGGCAGATACATTAGGGACATTTAAGAGACTCTTAGATAGACTCATGAATGATAGAGAAATGGAGGGCTATGTGAGAGGGAAGGGTTAGATAGATCTTAGAGCAGGATAAAGTGTCGGCACAACATTGTGGGCCGAAGGGCCTGTACTGTGCTGTAGTGTTCTATGTTCTATGTAGAGGGCAGGACCCTTGGGAGCATTGATTGTCAGAGGGATCTTGGGGTGCAAGACCATGGCTCCCTGAAAGTGACAACACAAATAGGTAGGGTGGAAGAGAAGGTGTATGGCATACTTGCCTTCATCGGTTAGATTCCTGGGTATAAGACTCAGAAAGTGATGTTGCAGCTGCACAGAACTTTGGTTAGGCCACATTTGGAGTATGGTGTGCAGTTCAGGTCGCCCCATTACGGGAAGGACGTGGAGGCTTTGGAGAGGGTACAGAAGAGTTTAACCAGGATGTTGTCTGGATTAGAGAGTATCAGCTATAAAGAGAGGTTGGACAAACTAGGGTTGTTTCGTCTTGAGTGTTGAAGGCTGAGGGGAGACCTGATGGAAGTATATAACACTATGTGAGGCATAGACAGGGTAGGCAGTTAATGTCTTTTTCTCAGGGTGAAGATTTCAAACACAAGAGGGCATGGGTTTGAGGTGAGAGGGGGTAAGTTTAAAGGAGATTTGTAAGGCAGGTTTTATACACAGAGAGTGGAAGGTGCCTGGAACGCGCTGCCAAGGGAGGTGGTAAAAGCAGATACAATAGAAACATATAGGTAGCACGGTGGTGCAGTGGTTAGGGTAACGCTATTACAGCACCAGTGACCCGGGTTCAATTCCGGCTGCTGTCTGTAAGGAGTTTGTACGTTCTCCCCGTGTCTGCGTGGGTTTCCTCCGGGTGCTCCGGTTTCCTCCCACATTCCAAAGACGTACGGGTTAGGAAGTTGTGGGCGTGCTGTGTTGGCGCCAGAAGCGTGGCGACACTTGCAGGCTGCCCCCAGAACGTTCCCAGTAACGCAAAAAGACGCATTTCACTGTGTGTTTCGATGTACATGTGAGTAATAAACAAGAGGCATTTAGACAGACACGTGAACAGGCAGGGAATGGAGGGATGTGGATCACGTGCACGCAGGTGGGGTTAGTTTAATCTGGCATCATGGTCGGCACAGATATTGTGGGCCGAAGGGCCTGTGCTGTACTGTTTTATGTTCAATTTTCTATTTCGACATGACTTAGAGGGAGGCCAATTGTCTCATCAAGTCTGTAGTAGCTCTCAGAACATTCCCATCCCTCCCATTCCTTCACTTATTCCCTGTAACCTATTGTCTGTCACACAGGCATCAACTAAATCAGACACCTACACTGCCGGTAATTTACAGCGGCCGATTAACCTACCAACCTGCGTGTCGTTGGGATGCCGGAGCACCTGGGGGAAACCCACGTGGTCACGGGGAGAACGTGCAAACACAGTGAATGGGAAGCACGTGCATTTAAGGTGAGAGGGGTTAAGTTCAGAGGAGACGTGAGGGGTACGTCTTTTACTCAGAGAGTGGTGGATGCCTGGAATGCGTTGCCTGATAGGGTAGTGGAGGCAAATTCATTGGGGGCTTTTAAGAGGGGCTTGAATGGGCACATGAATGAGAGGAAAATGGAGGGATCTGGGCAATCTGTAGGTAGGAGGGAATAGCTATGTCGGCACAACATTGTGGGCCGAAGGGCCTGTTCTATACTGTACTGTTCTATGTTCTCTTTGGAGAGGAATCAAAAACTAGGGGCAATGGGTAAAAGTATTGGAGGGAAGGGGACGAGAAACGTTTCCACCGAAGGGTGGTGGGGATCTGCAACTCTCTGCCTGAAAGAGTGGGGGAGGCAGAAACCATGATCACATTTAAACCATACTGGGATGTGGAGCAGTACACAAAAAGTGCTGGAGGAACTCAGCAGGTCAGGCAGCGTCTACAGAGGGAAATAAATTGTCGACATTTCGGGCCAAGACTGGGATGTGTACTTGAAGAGCCAGGAACTGCAGGTCTGTGGACACAGTATTGGGAAGTAGGATTAGTCTGGGCAGCTCACAGAGCTGTACAGCATGGAAACAGTCCCTTCAGCCCAACTCGTCTCTGCTGGCCAATTTGCCTTCCTGAGCTAGTCCCATTTGCCTGTATTTGGTCTATAACCCTCTAAAACTTTCCTAGCCATGTAACTGTCCAAACATCTTTTAACCGTTGTAACTATACCTGCTTCAACCACTTCTTCTGGCAGCTCGTTCCATATACCCACCACCCTCTGAGTGCATTCAATTCTGGTCACCCCATTATATCAGAATCAGATTTATTATCACTGATATATGATGTGAAATTTGTTGTTTTGCAGCAGCAGTACAGTGCAATGTTGTAGGAAGGATGTGGAGGCTTTGGAGAGGGTGCAGAAGAGGTTTACCAGGATGCTGCCTGGATTAGAGAGCATGAGCTATGAGGAGAGGTTAGACAAACATGGATTGTCTTCTTTGGACTGAGGGAAGACCTGATAGAAGTCTATAAGATTATGAGAGGCATAGATAGAGTAGACAGCTGATATCTTTTTACCAAGGTCGAAATATCTAATGCTAGAAGGCATACATTTAAGGTGAGAGGGGGAAAGTTTAGAGGAGACGTTCAGGGCAAGTTTTTTTCACAGAGAGTGGTGGGTGCCTGGAACATGCTGCCAGGGGTGGTGGTGGAGGCAGATACAATAGAGGTGTTTAAGAGGCTCTTGGATAGGCACATGGATGTGCAGGGAATGGAAGGATATGGACATTGTGTAGATGGAAGGGATTAGTTTAGTTAGGTGTTTAATTACTGGTTTCATTCGATCGGCACAACGTCGTGGGCCGAAGGGCTTGTTCCTGTGCTGTTCTGTTCTATGTTCTACGCTCCCCTTTTTCTCTCTCTCCCCATCATCTCTTTCTCCTCTCACCTTAAACCTATGCCCTCTAGATTTTGATTCCCTTTCCCTGGGAAAAAGACTGAGTGCATTCACCCTACCATGATGTTATAACCTTCTATAAACTCACACAGGCACGATGAGCCAAAATGGCCTCCTTCAGTGTTGTAAATTTTCTCTGATTCCACCTATTCAAGGTGATAAATGGTGAAGACAGGGTAGATAGAGAGAAACTTTTCCCCTTGGTGAAAAGGTCAGGAAGCAGAGGTCACAAAGTTAAAAAGATAGGCTAATAGGTATCATCCTGAAAAACTCTGCAGTGAATGGTTAACATTGGGATGTGTTGCCTGAAATGATAGTAAAGGCAGATGTATCCACAGCTTTCAAAAGGGAATTGAATTGGTACTTGGTATTGGTATTGGTTTATTATTGTCACTTGTACCGAGATACAGTGAAAAACTTGTCTTGCGTACTGATTATACTGGTCAATTCGTTACACAGTGCAGTTACATCAAATTAGTACAGAGTGCATTGAGGTAGTACAGGCTAAAACAATAACAGTACAAAGTGTCACAGCTACAGAGAAAGTGCAGTGCAGGTAGACAATAAGGTGCAAGGTCAAACAAGGTAGATTGTGAGGTCAAGAGTCCACCTCAATGTAGAAGGGAACCGTTCAATAGTCTTATCACCATGGGATAGAAGCTGTCCTTGAGCCTGGTGGTACGTGCCCTCAGGCTCCTGTATCTTCTGCCTGCTAAAAACCTGCAGGGGTCAGAGAAAGGGCAGCAGAGTGGGACTGGCTGCTATAGTCTTGCAGAGAACCATCCCAGCTTTGTTGGGCTGAATAACCTTCTCCTGCACTGTTTCCTTTCTGTGATCCTACAATAATAAACTCCTCTAAGGCCAGAAAATTCCCTGGAGCTCTCCCTACCAGAAGTCCAGTGAAATAGAGAATGGGACCATTCCCTGGAACTTCATGACAACATTTGCATAAAAGGAGACCATGTCAACCCGTCTAGTCTATGCTAACTCACAGAGACATGCCCTACCCTGCTGATTTTTCCTAGAATTTAGTCCTACATTAATCCCACTTTATTCTCCCCACATTCCCATCAACTCCCCTTGGATTCTACCACCCACCTACACAAGTTACAGTGGCCAAGTAACCAACCAATCCATACATCATTGGGATGTGGGTGGAAACTGGAGCATTCAAGGGAAACCCACATGGTTACAGGGAGAACGGCGCCGGAGGTCAGGATTGAACCCAGGTCTCCAGAGCTGTGAGGCAGCGGCTCTGCCAGCTGTGCCACTGTGCCACCCAAATAGCAAAAGTACACAGCACTAAAATCTAATGAATGGACAAATGTTAATTATTGGCTGCAATTCAAGAGTGTGTGTGTGAATTTAAACCTTGAGATCAATATTCTAGCACCAGGTTGCTAACATTGGATTGTGTTAAAATGTAAACTCTCTCCATTAACAGTTAAAAAGATTTCACATGGAACACAATAGTGATAATTTGGCCAGCTTTAGATTCCATAGAACCTTAAATAGGCCACCCATCCAACATTTTAAATATTTAAGCCTCGAGAAAAAAAAATCAAATTTGATTTATTTTCTTTGGAAGCATGTACATCAATGGTTTTCTTTCAATAAGGAAATTTCTGGATCTCTGAGTGATTAATGAGCACCTCGTTAGTATAAATGTTTACTTTCCAATAATTAGCTACCAATGGTATCAATCATAGCCTAAAATATTGAGGCAAATACTCGTGTTATTGTGCCTTTTAATATAATTCTTCATCAAATTAAGTAAATTAAAAACAAGTGCTTTAAAAATCTTCCCAGTCCAAGTGATTCATGCACTTATGACAAAACTAAACACTTCCAGACAAGTGTCTGGCAGACTTATAGTCTGAGATGGGTGGTGCACGAAGCAGTGGCCAAATAAGCTGTTGGAGTAACTGACTCATCTTTCCTGATGTACTGTGTAAGACAAAGTTGGCTTTGCACAACATGGCTGCCCGTTCATTGGAATAGTTTACAATTATTTCAGCGTTAGAACTGGAGAGGAGCTGAAGTCATGTCCACTTATGTCACGGAGGCCTTACAGCACAGAAAGAGATCCTTCAGGCCACCGAGTCCTCTCTGATCCTCAGGCATCCATTTATGCTCCAGAGAAACAAAGGACTGCAGATGCTGGAATCTAGATGAAAAACACGATGACGCTGGAGGAACTCAGCAGGCCAGGCTGCATCCGTGGAGAAAAGCAGGCGGTCAACGTTTCGGGTCAAGACACTTCTTCGAAAGGACGATTCTGGCGCCAACGTAGCATGCCTACAACTTCCTAACCTGTACATCTTTAGAATAAACCAATACCAATAAGGCTGTGTACCCAATGAGCATTGAATCTTCAGGTAACCCACACCCCTGTGTTCCTTTCCTACTCGTCTAGGTTGTCTCCTTTGTTCACCTGATTCCACCTGCCTATCACCCACACACCGACCCACTCGGGGTTCTTTTCTCTCGGCCTACCCTTCCTTACCCCTCCCTCTTCTAGTTCCACCTCCCCATCATCACCCTTGCTTACCCTGTTCCACCCATCACCTTCCGCCTCTGTCTCTACCTTCCTTGTACCCTGCCCCTCCCCGCCGGCTCCACCTGCAAATATCCCTTTGTCCCTTATAGTCTCCACCTATCACCCACCAGCCTCGGTTTCAGGACCTCCCCCGTCCCTCCCCCATTTAAGGTGAGAGGGGGTAAATTCAAAGGAGATGTGCGGGGCAAGTTTTTTACACAGAGAGCGGTGGGTGCCTGGAATGTGCTGCCAGGGGTGGTGGTGGAGGCAGGTACAATAGAGGCTCTTAGCTAGGCACATGAATGTGCAGAGAATTGATATTGATATTGGTATTGGTTTATTATTGTCACTTGTACCAAGGTACAGTGAAAAACTTGTCTTACAAACCGATCTTACAGGTCAATTCATTACACAGTGCAGTTACATTGAGTTAGTACAGAGTGCATTGAGGTAGTGCAGGTAAAAACAATAACAGTACAGAGTAAAGTGTCACAGCTACAGAGAAAGTGCAGTGCAATAAGGTGCAAGGTCACAACAAGGTAGATATTGAGGTCATGAGGTCATAGGTCATAGTCCATCTCATTGTATGAGGGAACCATTCAATAGTCTTATCACAGTTGAGTAGAAGCTGTCCTTAAGTCTGGTGGTACGTGCCTTCAGGCACCTGTATCTTCTACCTGATGGAAGAGGAGAGAAGAGATAATGTCCCGGGTGGGTGGGGTCTTTGATTATGCTGGCTGCTTCACCAAGACAATGAGAGGTAAAGAGGAGGGGAGGCCGGTGTCCGTGATGCGCTGGGCTGTGTCCACAACTCTCTGCAGCTTCTTGCGGTCTTGGGCAGAGCAGTTGCCGTACCAAGCCGTGATACAGGGATATGGACATTGTGTAGGCAGAAGGGATTAGTTAGGCATTTAATTACAAGTTTAATTAGTTCAGCACATGTGTGTATGTGTGTGTGTGTGTGTGTGTGTGTGTGTGTGTGTGTGTGTGACTGTGTCTGAGTTTGTTTGTGTGTGTGTGTGAGTGTGTGCCTGAGTGTGTGTGTCTCAATGTGTGTGTGTGTACAAGTGTGTTAATATGAGTTATTGTGTATGTGGACCTTGGTTATGTGTATATATGTATGTTTGTGTTTGTGTACGAGAATGTTAATGTAAATTATTGTGTATGTGCAAACTTGTTTGTGTGTGTCTGTATATAAGAATCAGAATCAGGTTTATTATCACTGACGTATGTTGTGAAATGTGTTGTTTTGCGGGGGGAGGGAGGGAGGGCGTGATGGGGAAGGACGCGAGGGAGAGGGAGGGAGGGAGTGATGGGAAAGGAGTGGCGAGGGGGAGGGAGGGAGGGAGTAATGGGGAAGGAGTGGCGAGGGGGAGGGAGGAAGGGAGTGATGGGGAAGGAGTGGCGAGGGGGAGGGAGGGAGGGAGTGATGGGGAAGGAGTGGCGAGGGGGAGTGAGGGAGGGAGTGATGGGGAAGGAGTGGCGAGGCGGAGGGAGGGAGGGAGTGATAGGGAAGGAGTGGCGAGGGGGAGTGAGGGAGGGAGTGATGGAGAAGGAGTGGCGAGGGGGAGTGAGGGAGGGACTGACCAGGTTGTGGGGATCTTTGATGATGGATGTTGCCTTGAGGCGGCGCCTCCTGTAGATACTCCCGACGGTGGGGAGGGATGTGCCCGTGATGTATTGGGCAGAGTTCACTACTCTCTGAAGCTTCTTATGTTCCTGCCGCCCTGCCATACCAGACCATAATGCAACCAGTCAGGACAATCATAGAACCTGCAGAGAGAGAAGGAGACCATTCAGCCCATCATGCCTGTTCTTTAAAAGATCTACTTAAAATCTCACTCTACGTAACCCTGCAAACACTTCACTCCTTAAGTAAGTTTCTAATTGGGTTGCTAATGCATAGGTTCCCTGCCCTTACAACAGTGCACGCCAGCTCACCACTCACTAACTCACATGATAGCAAGATAAAGGGCTTGGAGCAACACTGCCCGGTTGGCTTGGATACCAAGCCTGATGGATTGACTTTGAACAGCTAAGGTTGGCTTTGATGGTGACTCTCCTTTGAGGTTTACAGTCAGCTCTGTTCCTGTCTTCCTAATGAGACCGAGTGCCTCTCAGACGAAAACTAGACACACGTCCTCTCAGGTGCTCTGAAGATCGCATCCAATTTAGTCTGCAGTCAATAATGTCAGTGTGGCTTCCTTTTTATCTTGAACTAAACTACTCAATATTTGTGACATCTCAGTCACTAAGTCCTCTTGCAGCATTTCCAAACAGCAGGAAGAACCTTGCCCATTCCCCAGAAACAAGACATTGGTCGATACATTAGGAATCTCAAATGAAGGGAGAAAACACTCCTGAATGTCTCTCTAGCTGGGGAAGGGAATTTGTGGCCTTTAAACTACCAGATTTAATCATTGCGTGGCTCTTAAGATCAAATACATCCCCCGTTAAGAATAACATTGCTCTCGCCAGGCCCGGCGTGAATGGACTATATAGGAGATGCATCACAGGCACGTAGGCACATACAACACACAGAACATAAATTATACATGACAATGAAGTAAAAAAGATTGTGCGAGGTAAGGCATTAGTGCAAAATTAGAGCACAATCAGAGACAAATCCACGGTAGTGCAAGAGGCAGTCCGTAGTGTTCCGTTGCTAAGGTAGGATTGGGGTTGTGTAGGCCGGTTCAAGAACCTGATGGCTGTAGGAAAGTATCTGTTCCTGAACCTGGTGGTGTGGGACTTCAGGTGTCTGTCTCTCCTGCCCGATGGTAGCAGCGAGAAGAGGGTATTCATGTCCAATTTATATAGAGAGCCAAAAGCAATGTAGTGTTATTCACAGTTAAAGTGACCAAAATCTCTGGAGCTTAATATTTAATGTTAATATTTAGGGATAGCACAGTGGTGTAGCTGGTAGAGCTGCTGCCTCTCAGCTCCAGTGACCCAGGTTCAATTCTGACCGCGGGTGCTGTCTGTATACAGTTTGCACTTCCCAGGTGGTTCCAAGGAGGTTCCTAGGAGTGAACATCACCAATAACTTGTCCTGGTGCAACCACGTAATTGCCACGGCCAAGAAAGCTCACCAGCGCCTCTACTTCCTCAGGAGGCTAGGTAAATTTGGCATGTCCCCATTGACCATCACCAATTTTTGTAGGTGCACCATAGAAAGCATTATGCATCTTTAAAATGCACCATGGATGCTTCACAGCTTGGTACAGCAACTGCTCTGCCCATGACCACAAGAAACTGCAGAGAGTTGTGGACACAGCTCAGCACATCACAGAAACCAACCTCCCCTCCTTGGACTCTGTCTACATTCTCACTGCCTCAGTAAAGCAGCCAGCATAATCAAAGACCCCTCCCAACCCGGATATTCTCTCTTCTCCCTCCTCCCATCGGGCAGAAGGTACAAAAGCCTGAAAGCACGTACCACCAGGCTCAAGGACAGATTCTAAGACTATTGAACGGTCCCCTAGTATGATAAGATGGACTCTTTACCTCACAATCTACCTTGTCATGGCCTTTGCACCTTATTGTCTGCCTGCACTGCACTTTCTCTGTAAATGTAACACTTTATTCTGCATTCTGTTATTGTTTTCCCTTGTACTACTTCAATGCACTGTTGTAATGAAATGATCTGTTTGGATGGCATGCAAAACAACGTTTTTCACTGTACTTCAGTACATGTGACAATAATAAACTAATTACCACTTGCATCAAACACCACCACCTAACCAAGGTGGCAACCTCTCCATCGGAAATGCTTCCACTGAAATGGAGATGAGAGGAATTTCATGAAAGTGTGCGGGACCTTTCTCTCCATACGTTGCACCAGGCAACTCTGAGGATTACATATGAAAAAAATTGAATGCATTATTTACTCATTGTAAAGACATAGGCTTGGAACAGATAAGTGCCTGAGTCTTGCAGTTTGAGGAACCTGGGCCTTGCTGTGAGTTACCCTCTCTGCTGTCTGCATTCCCCATTACTGCTCCTGTTCCAGCTGTGTTGCGGATTGTGCTTCCTGACTGTTTGAATTGATTTTTCCAACGGGAAGTCTTCTTTGGGATATAAGAACCTGAGAACTGTCTGATTTTGCCAGGTGTCTCTATAATTAACATAACTTCTGTGAAGACCGGCATCTTTACTTGTACAATGTTCAGTTTAACTCTTCCTCCTTAATTTCTGTGAGATGCAGATGTGAAGGATCAAGGTCCAAAATGCGTCAAGAGGAACAGAGGACGAGAGAGAAGAGAAATCAGTAAATTAGTTGAGCCAGAGTGTGTTCAAAGTAAGCCCAATGACCGTGGATGGGTAGAAAAATCCTTTCAGCTTAACACTCCTTTTTACCTATATTTATCATGTTTTCAAAGTTGTCCCTTCATCAAGAACACAGAACAAGTACAGCACAGGAACAGGCCCTTCGGCCCACCATGTCTGTGCTGAACATGATGCCAAATTAAACTAAATATCTTCTGCCTGCACACGATCCATCTCCCTCCATTCCCCGCGCATTCATGTGTCTATCTTTTAAACACCACTATCATATCTGCTTCAGCAGGTTTAAAGGAGATGTGCGGGGCAAGTTTTTTACACAGAGAGGGGTGGGTGCCTGGAACGCACTGCCAGGGGTGGTGGTGGAGGCAGATACGATAGAGGTGTTTAAGAGGCTCTTAGATAGGCACATGAATGTGCAGAGGGTGGACAGATATGGGCATTGTGTAGGCAGAAGGGATTAGATTAGTTGGGGGTATAATTCGCTTGGCACAGCATCGTGGGCCAAAGGGCCTGTTCCTGTGTTGTACTGTTCTATGTTCTATTTCCTTAGCCCCTTTTCCATCCCTTTTCCAATGTTCCAGAATGTTCTACAGTTGATGGAGTCCTTCTGAAGTGTAGTCACAGTTGAAAAGCGGGGAAATTGGCAGCCAAGTTGCATGCAGTAATCTCCCACATAACGACCAGGTAATCTGTTTAAGGACATTGGGCAAGATTCAAGGGAGAATTGCCCTGTTCTTCCACTTCGAGCTGTGGTGGGGGAATGGGATTACTCTGTGAGCTGCCAGAGGGTCGAATGGCCTTCTTCCCGGTCATAAGGAAGTATGGAATATGGAGAAAAAGAAATCAAAGCAGAAGACCTTGGAAGTGCTCAGCTGGCCTGACAGCGTCTGTGGAGACTGAACTCGAGTTCCTTTCATAGAGTTGTACAACATGGAAACAGGACCCTTGTCCCTCCATGCCTGTGCCTGTGCCAACCAACTTGCCTATTTATACTAATCCCAACCCTCTGTGCCCTGCTCATTCAAGTATCATCAAGAAGCCTATTAAACGTTGTTTCTGTTCCTGCCCCCACCACCTCCTCTGCCAGATACCAACTACCTTTGCAATTTGAATTTACCCCTCTGATCCCCTTTGAACCTCCTCCCTCTCCCCTTAAACCTATGACCTCTAGTTTTACACACCCCTACCACGGGAAACAGACATTAGCCATCTATCCCATCTGTGCCTTTCATAATTTTATATACCTCGATCATGTCACCCCTCAGCCTCCTTTGCTGCAGAGAAAACAGACCCAACCTGTCCAATCTCTCCTGACAACTTAAGTCCTCCAATCCAGGCAACATCCTAGTGAATCTCTTCTGCACCCCCTCTATGGTTTGGTATAGATTGATATAGATTTGGTACATCACAAAAGACTCTTATAAATTTTGACAGATGTACGGTGGAGAGCATTCTGACTGGTTGCATCACCGCCTGGTCTGGAGGCTCCAATGCACAGGATTGCAAGAGGCTGCAGAGGGTTGTAGACTCAGCCAGCTCCATCGCGGGCACAACCCTCCCCACCATCAAGGACGTCTTCAAGAGGCGACACCTCAAGAAGGCAGCATCCATCACTAAGGACCCTCACTATCCGGGACATGCCCTCTTCTCGTTATTACCATCGGGGAAGAGGTACAGGAGCCTGAAGATCCACACTCAACGTTTCAGAAACAGCTTCTTCCCCTCCGCCATCAGATTTCTGAATGGTCCGTGAACCCATGAACACTACCTCGTTATTCCTCTTTTGCACTATTTATTTATTTTTGTAACTTATAGTAATGTTTCTGCCTTGCACTGTACTGCTGCCGCAAAACAACACATTTCACAACATGTGTCAGTGATAATAAACCTGATTCTGATTCTGATTCTGACTCTAGCTTAATTATATCCTTCCATGATGACCAGAAATGTACACAATACTCCCAAATGTGGTCTCATCAACACCTTGTACAGTTGTAACATGATGTCCCAACTTTTGTCCTCAGTGCCCTGACTGATGACGACAAGCGTGGAGGAACAGAGGGATCTTGGGGTCCACGTCCATGGATCCCTCAAGGTTGCCACGCAGGTCGATAGGGTTGTTAAGAAGGCGTATGGTGTGTTACGCTTCATTAGTTGGGGTATTGAGTTCAAGAGCTGCGAGGTAATTTTGCAGATCTCTGGAACTCTGTTCAGACCACTCTTGGAGTATTGTGTTCAGTTCTGGTCGCCTCATTATATGAAGGATGTGGGAAGCTTTAGAGAGGGTGCAGAGGAGATTTACCAGGATGCTGAGTGAGCTAGGGCTTTTCTCTTTGGAGAGGAGGAGGATGAGGGGTGACTTGATAGAGGTGTACAAGATGATAAGAGACATAGATCGAGTGGACAGTCAGAGACCTTTTTCCCAGGGCAACACTGGCTAACATGAGGGGACATAATTTAAAGGTGATTGGAGGAAGGTATAAGGGGGATGTCAGGGGTAAGTTTTTTATACGGAGAGTGGTGGGTGTATGGAACACACTGCCAGCAGAGGTTGTGGGGGCAGATACTTTAGGGACATTTAAGAAACTCTTAGATAGACACATGAATGATAGAGAAATGGAGGGCTATGTGGGAGGGAAGGGTTAGATAGATCCTAGAGCAGGATAAAATGTCGACACAACATCATGGGCTGAAGGGCCTGTACTGTGCTGTAATGTTCTATGTTCTATATGCCTTCCTCACCACTCTGCCGCCACTTTCAGGGAACAATGTACTTGTGCCCCAAGGCCTCTCTGTTCAAAAACACTCCCCAGGGCCCTGCCGTTCACTGTGTAAGTCTGGACCTGGTTTAACTTGGTCATAGAGTTCATAGAGTTATACAGAATGGAAACAGGCTCTTCAGCCCAACTGGTCCATACCAACCAAGATGCCCCATCCAATTTAGTCCCAGTTGCCAACTGGTTTATTATCACTGACTTATATATCATGAAATGTGTTGTTTTGTGGCAGCAGTACAGTGCAAATATATAAAATTTACTATAAATTACAAAATAAATAAATAGTGCAAAAAAAAGGAATAATGAGGCAGTGTTCATGGGTTCATGGACTGTTCAGAAATCTGATGGCGGAGGGGAAGAAGCTGTTCCTGAATCATTGAGTGTGGGTCTTCAGGCTCCTGTACCTCCTCCCCAATGGTAGTAACGAGAAAGTCCGTGTACCTGTCCAAGTGTCTTTTAAAAGTCGTTATTGAACCTGCCTCAACTACTTCCTCTGGCAGCTCGTTCCACATACATACCACCCTTTGAGCTTCCCAAAATGCAGCACTTGCCTGGGTTAAATTCTACCTGCCATTCCCTTGCCCACTTTCCCAGTTGACCTAGATCCTGTTGTTACCTTGGACAACCTTCATCTCTGTCCTCTAATTTAAGATCCTGCAAAGACATACTCACGGTGTTAAATTTGGGGTAAACTTTGCAGGAAAGTAAATGTGGCTGAGAATGTGACGCAGTAGTGAGGAGCAGATGAGAAGGTCCCAAGCAACACAGTGAAACAATGAGCTTCAAATGGATACCGGAGAGGAATAAGTTACTGTCCTCCCCACATGCCGAGCTCAGCCGATGACCGTACTCACTGAGAACTGATGATCGGCAGTCGAACAAAAGACACTGACAAGACCTTTAACTGCCCGCCTTAGTCAATCAGTTAACAAAGCATTTGCAGAGGAATCATGGAGAGAGGCTTGCAATTTAACTGAACATAATGCTCTCGTCTGTCAGTTGTGCTATGACACCAGAGTAGTACTCATCCACATTGGCTTGATGAGTAGTACAGTGGACCCAGTCTGCAAAGCTGTGAGTTCCCCTGCAGACGCTGAAATACAAAGATCTCAACTAATGATTTGCTAAGAGAGTGCTACTGTCTATGGAATGAGATATTCGTAGAACATACAACATAGAACACCACAGCACAGTTCAGGCCCTTCGGACCACAATGTTGTGCCGACATTTTATCCTGCTCTAAGATCTATCTAACCCTTCCCTCCCACATAGCCCTCCATTTCTCTATCATTCATGTAGCTATCTAAGAGTTTCTTAAATGTCCCTAATGTATCTGCCCCCACAACCTCTGTCGGCAGTGCGTTCCACACACCCACCACTCTCTGTGTAAAAAACTTACCCCTTCTATCTTCCTCCAATCACTTTAAAGTTAGGCCACCTTGTGTTAGCCATTGTCGCCCTGCGAAAAAGTCCCTGACTGTCCACTCGATCTATGCCTCTTATCATCTTGTACACATTTTTCAAGTCACCTCTTATCCTCCTCCTCTCCAAAGTTCTCTATTCAATCCAGTTCCCTGAAAATGGCAACATAGGTAGACAGAGTCGTAAAGAAGGTGTACAACACGTATGCCATCATCAGTCAGGGCATTTAGTATAAGAGTCAGGAAGTCACATTGCAGCTGTATAAAACTTTGGTCAGGCCACACTTGGAGTACTGCGTGCAGTTCAGGTCGCCCCATTACAGGAAGGATGTGGAGGCTTTGGAGAAGGTGCAGAAGAGGTTCACCAGGATGCTGCCTGGATTAGAGAGTATGAGCTATAAGGAGAGGTTGGACAAACTTGGGTTGTTTTCCCTGGAGCGTCAGAGCTGAGGGAGACCCGATAGAAGTTCATAAAATGATGAGGGGCATAGATAGAGTAGAAATGTCAAATACTAGAAGGCATAGGTTTAAGGTGAGAGGGGAAAGTTTAAAGGAGATTTACAGGGCAAGTTTTTTACATAGAGTGCGGTAGATTCCTGGAGCACTCTGCCAGGGGAAACAGTAGAAGCAGATACAACAGCAGCATTTAAGAGGCAGGGAATGGAGGGATATAGACTGTGTGCTGGCAGATGGGAAGTTTAATTTGGCATCGTTCTTGGCACAGACATGGTGGCTTGAAGGTCCTATACCTGTGCTGTACTGTTCTATGAACACTCCATGAATACAGAACCCGCCCACCCAACAGTCAGAGAGAAATGGAACAGGCACTGTAGTGTAGCGGTTAGCATAATGCTTTATAGCGCCAGCGACCCGGGTTCAATTCCGGCCACTGTCTGTAAGGAGTTTGTACGTTCTTCCCGTGTCTGCTTGGGTTTCCTCCGGGTGCTCCGGTTTCCTCCCACGTTCCAAAGACGTACAGGTCAGGAAGTTGTGGGCATGCTATGTTGGTGCCGGAAGCATGGCGACACTTGCGGACTGCCCCCAGAACACCCTACGCAAAAGATGCGTTTCACTGTGTGTTTCGATGTATATGTGACTAATAAAGATATTTTGTCTTACCTTACGTAAGGTAAAATAAGGTAGTGGATTTCAACCATCATGTCATTAATTAGTGCTGTACCAAAGTAAAGGGCTTAAAAGGAGCACAATACAAGAGGTGCAGACATAGAACATAGAACAGTACAGCACAGTACAGGCCCTTCGGCCCACAATGTTGTGCCGACTGATATAAACCTTATCCCCATTCAACCTATCCCCCACCTCCCATAACCCTCAATTTTTCTTTCATCCATCATTTCTTTCATCTAAGAGTCTCTTAAATGACCCTATCATATCGGTCCCTACCATGCTCCCCCCCCCCCGGAAGTGCGTTCCCCACACCCACCACTCTCTGTGTAAAAAACCTACCTCTGACATCCCCCCTGAACTTTCCTGCAGGCACCTTAAACGGATGTCCTCTAGTATTGGCCATTACCGCCCTGGGGAAAAGATGCTGGCTGTCCACTCTGTCTATGCCTCTTTTCATCTTGTACACCTCTATCAAGTCTCCTCTCATCCTTCGTCTCTGCAAAGAGAAAAGCCCTAACTTGCTCAACCTTTCCTCATAAGACATGCTCTCCAATCCAGGCAGCATCCTGGTAAATCTCCTCTGGACCCTCTCTAAAGCTTCCACATCCTTGCTATAATGTGGTGACCTGAATTGAACACAATATTCCAGAAGTGGTCTAACCAGAGTCTCATAGAGCTGCAACATTACCTCTCTGCTCGAACTCATTCCCCCAGCTAATGAAGGCCAGCACAGCCATAACGCATTCTTTACCGCCCTATCCACTTGTGTGGCAACTTTGAGGGATCTAAGTACTTGGACCCAAGATCTCTCTGTTCCTCCACACTGCTAAGAATCCTGCCATTAACCATGTACTTTTCTTTCAAATTAGATCTTCCAAAGTGTATCACTTCACACTTCTCCGGATTGAACTCCATCTGCCACTTCTCCGCCCAGCTCTGCATCCTGACTAAATCCCGTTGCAACCTACGACAACCTTCTACACTATCTACTACTCCACCAATCTTCGTGTCTTCTGCAAACTTATTAACCCATCCCTCCACTTCCTTATCTAAATCATTTATAAAGATCACGAAGAGCAGGGGTCCCAGAACAGATCCCTGTGGAACACCACTAGTCACCGACCTCCAGATCAAATGCTCCCCTTCAACAGCCGCCCTCTGCCTTCTGTGGACAAGCCAATTCCAAATCCACACAGCCAATTTCCATGGATCCCATACTTCATGACCTTCTGGATCAGCCTACCATGGAGAACCTTGTCAAATGCCTTGCTAAAATCCATATATACCACATCCACCACACCACCTTCATCAATCTGTCTTGTCACTTCCTTGAAAAACTCTATTAGGCTCGTGAGGCATGACTTGCCTTCACAAAGCCATGTTGACTATCCCTAATAAGACTCTGTGTCTCCAAATGCTCATAAATCTTGTTCCTAAGTATCCTCTCCAACTGTTTTCCCACCACTGATGTAAGACTCACTGGTCTATAATTCCCCAGGATCATCCTTTTTACCTTTCTTGAACAATGGAACAATGTTTGCCATCCTCTAATCCTCTGACAGCACTCCTGTGGCAGGGAGGGACTCAAAGATCATTGTTACCACTCCAGCAATCTCTTCCCTTGCTTCCATAGTACCCTGGGTATATCCTGTCTGACCCCGGGGACTTATCTACCCCAATGTTTTTCAGTGGCTCCAACACTGCTTCTTTCTTAACCTCAACATGCTCCAGCACATTTGTCTGTTCAACATTAACCTCACATTCATCTAAGTCCCTCTCCCTGGTGAACATTGAAGCAAATATTCATTCAGAACCTCCCATACCTCTTTTGTCTCCAGACACATTTCCCCTCTTATCCCTGGGCAGTCCTACCCTCACCCTGGTAATCCTCTTGTTCCTCAAGACTGTCAATTTAATGAGTACATAGGAAGCCCAACAAGACTGGGGGGTGGCATAAAAATTAGTTTTCTGGAAAGAGCCTGGATTAGTGCAATAGGTGACAGAAGGGAGCATATTGTTGGCAGCGATCACAACTCAATAAGAGTTAGCATGGTTACATAAAGGATAAACACAATCCAGGGGCAAACATTCCAACTGGGCTAGCTCCAGTTTTACTAGTTTGAGGTTTGGATTTAGCAAAAGTGAATTGGCCACAGCTACTGGAAGATAGATCAGTCTGGGGAATTGGGAGGCACAAAGGAAGTATGTACAATTTAAAAGTACACCAAGACTTAGATCTCCATGACCGACATACAGACCAAGGTAAGCAAAACAATAGAGGTTATGACTGACACTCAACACAGCAGAAAGCCTTCAGAAGGAGAACAGAGAGTACAAAGATGAAGTTAGGAAGTCAAAGGGTGAAAACAACATTGGCAGTTAAAATCATGGAAAGGCTCAAAAGGAGTACATGAAAACAGGATGATAAAGGAAGATCTGGGTCCTATTAGAGTCCACATTGGCTGATGGAGTCTGAAAGCGGATATATCAGGTTCTGAGTTAATATTCACATCTGCAGTAGTTTAGCGGTTAGCGTAACGCTTTTATGACGCCAGCAACCCTGGTTCAATTCTGGCCGCTGTCTGTAAGGAGTTTGTACGTTCTCCCTGTGTCTGCGTGGGTTTCCCCTGGGTGTTCCAGTTTCCTCCCACATTCCAAAGACATACGGGTTAGGAAGTTGTGGGCATGCTGTGTTAGTGCCGGAAGCGTGGCGACACCTGCAGGCTGCCCCCAGAACACTCTACGCAAAGATAAATTTCACTGTGTGTTTCAATGTACATGTGACTAATAAAGATATCTCATCTTATCTTAAGAAGCAATGATCAAGCTATTGACATTGAATGTGAAATATTGGAAGTGTGAGGGGGGGGAGAGAGAAAGAGAGAGAGAGAGAGAATGTTCAGTGCTCTGGAATCTTGAAAAGTGTGTAAATCTCCAGGCCTGGATAGGATGCGCCTAAGCTTCTCAAAGGAGGCTTAGTGAATGTATCAGGATGCACTAGAAATACTGCAGGCTCTGACCATTGCTTTTCCTCCTCTCCAGTTACAGACCTGCTCCCTGGACTAGAAGGTTGCTGATATGGCATTGTTATTTAAGGGAGAAAAGGGATACAGTCCAGCAGTCTGATATCAGCAGGGGGCAAGCTGTTGGAAGAAATTCTGAGCGGTGGCATAAAACAGCATATAGAGGGATACAGGTCCATGGATTTGTTATGGGAAGGTTATGTCTGACCAATTAAGTAAAAACTTTTGACAAAGCAACAAGGAATGTCAATGAAAATAGAACATGTGATGTAGTATGAATGTATTTTAGCCTCTTATGGAGCGGTAAACAGAGGACCGATGAGGGTAGCACACTGATGTAGTATACATGGATTTTAGCAAGAGAGCTGACAAAGTTTCATATGCCAGGTGATTGAGAAGGCAAAATTTCATAGGATCCCAGGGAAAGTGGGTAAATTGGACCAAAAACTGGCTCATTTACCCACGTTTGACCCATATCCCTCTAAACCTTTCCTATCCATGTAGATATCCAAATGCCTTTAACTGGGAGATGGGTCACAAGGACATTCCAGGACACAGTTCTGCTCTACTCACCACACTGCAGATGTAACAGCAGGGTTCACTCTGGGTTGGGGATTATCTTGCATTGCTGCCTCTTCATTGGCAGGCCCCCATTTTGGTTTACATCGGGGTTTTGATTGGTGGATGGCATGCTGGCCTACAGGCTGGCAAGAAATAAATAAAACCGCCAAAAGAAAATAAAACAGAGCCTTCTCCTTTTATTAAAGTATCATCCCCAGTCATGCCCAGTAGATTATCTGGGACTGAACCTGTGGATAATAAATACCTCCCCTCCACTTCCAAAACTCTCTCCTGAGCTAAAAGCACCAACATTATTTTATAACTTGAACAAAGATCAGAGGCAGGTTGAAAGTCCCCTGCTGTCTTTCAAAAAACAGGACATTCTCTCTCAAACAGTGTGGTCACGAAGCGGATTAACCAACCGCTGACCTTAGTTAACATTAGTTGGGATCCTGCTGTCCTGCCAAATGATCACAAGAAAATAAACAGCAGGGGTAGGCCACTCGGCCCTTCAATCCTGCCCCACCATTCCATATGATCATGGCTGGTCTTCCCCTGTCCTCATCTCCTCTTTTGTGCCAGTTCCCTGTAGCCCTCAGTTCCCCGATCTTTCAAAAATACATCTACTTCCCCTTTGAATCCCTGCGACGATCTATCCTCCACAACCCTCTAAGGCAGAGAATTCCAGAGATTCACCCTCCTCCCCCCCATGGGAAGAAATTCTACACCCCTCAGTTTTAAATGACCACCCTGTAATCTTGGAACTATGTCCCTTCATTCACTGCTCTGCTTGACCTTGAAGTAGAAGTCGAGTTTATTGTCATCTGCACAATTACCTGTAGGCACAGGTGCAACGATAAACTTACTTGCAGCAGCATCACGGACGCAGAGTGTCAGATAAGCAGAATTCACAAGAAAAACATAAATTAACCATAACTTATACACAATTTTGCAAGAAAGAAACACAATTAGAAGAAAGAAAAGTCCCATTGTAGTGTAAGATGCTCAAAGTGTTGCTGTTACTGAGGTAGGGCAGGCACGGTAGTGCAGCAGTTAGCGTAATGCTATTACAGCACCAGCGACCCAGGTTCAATTCCCGCCGCTGTCTGTAAGGAGTTTGTACGTTCTCCCTGTGTCTGCGTGGGTTTCCTCCGGGTGCTCCGATTTTCTCCCACATTCCAAAGACTTACGGGTTAGGAAGTTGTGGGCATGCTGTGTTGGCGCCAGAAGCATGTCGACACTTGCGGGCTGCCCCAGAACACTACGCAAAAGATGCATTTCACAGTGTGTTTCGATGTACACGTGACTAATAGATACATTAGTGATTAAGGTTGTGCAGGTTAGTTCAAGAACTGAATGGTTGAAGGGAAGTAGCTGTGTTCTTGAACCTGGTGGTGTGGGACATCAGGATTCTGTACCTCCTGCCTGACGGTAGCTGCGAGAAGATGGCCTGGCCCAGACCATGGGGACCTTTAATGACAGATGTTGCCTTCTTGAGGCAGCGCCTCCTGTAGATACTACTGGTGCTGGGGAGAGATGTTCCTGTGATGTATTGGGCTGAGTCCACTATTCTCTGTAGCTTGTTGCATTCCTGTGCAGTTGAATTGCCATACCAGACCACGATGCAACCAGTCAGCATGCTTTCAACAGTACATCTGCAGACGTTGGTTCGAGTGTTCGGTAACATGCCAAACCTCCTTGACCTTCTAAGAAAGTAAAGAAGCTGGCACACCTTCCTCGTGGAAGCGCTCTGATGGGTGAAAACATCCCAACATCTAACCAGTCATTCTTTCTCAGTATCTCTGTATGCCCCTTAATATGCCAGAGGCAATGGTGGAATCAGATGCAATTACAATGTTGAAGAGCTATTTAGATAGATAAACAGGCAAGACATTGAAGGATACAGTCCTAATGTGGGCAAAATGGTTGTCATAGACGTGTGGGCTGAAAGGCCCATTTCTGTGCTGTACAACTCTATGACTCCATAATATGTTCCAATAAGATCACCACACAAAACGCTGGAGGAACTCAGTGGGCCAGACAGCATCTGTGGAGGGAAATGGACAGTTGACGTTGCGGGTCGTCCTGAAAAAGGAGAACATCTTGGATGTCCTGGAGTGGAAGGCCTCATCACAAGAACAGATGCGGTGGAGACGGAGGGACTTCTACAGGGGTACTGTTGAAAGTGTCCTGACTGGTTGCATCATGGTCTGGGACGGCAATTCAAATATGCAGGGATGTGAGAAGCTGCAGAGAGTAGTGGGCTCAGCCCAATACATCACGGGCACATCCCTCCCCACCATCGGTAGTATCTACAGGAGGTGCTGCCTCAAGAAGGCAACGTCCATCATCAAAGATCCCCACCATCTGGGCCGTGCCATCTTCTCAAGCTCCCTCGGGCAGGAGGTACAGAAGCCTGAAGTCCCACACCACCAGGTTTAAGAACAGCTACTTCCCTTCAACCATTTGGTTCTTGAACCAACCGGCACAACCCTAATTACTCCCTCAGTATAGCAACACTGTGACCACCTTGAACACTTTGCACTAAAATGGACTTCGTTTTATTTTGTTCTAATTGTGTTCTTTCTTGTAAAAATTGTGTATAATTTATGTTTTTCTTGTGAATGCTGCTTATCTGATGCCATGTGCCTGTGATGCCGCTGCAAGTAAGTTTTTCATTGCACCTGTGCATACATGTACTTGTGCAGATGACAATAAACTCGACTTGACTTGATTTGACTTGACTGAGGAAAGGGAATAGCATCCTTACACGTAACAGGGTGGAAGGGAGGAGGTGTAATCAAGGTAGCTGTGGGTTCAAGGGAGTCAGTGGGTTTGTAGAAGATGTCAGTGGATAATCTGTCTCCTGAGATGGAGGCAGTGAGATCAAGAAAGGAGAGAGAGCTGTTGGAGATGGACCAAGTGAATTTGAGGACAGGGTGGAAGGTGGCTCTGGAAAAGGAGAACATCTTGGATGTCCTGGAGTGGAAGGCCTCATCACTGTGAAAAAAGGAGAACATCTCAAACATTGTGTCACCCGTCATTCTTCCAAACTCTGAAGAATACAAATCTAACTTCTTCAGCTGCTCGTGATGAACAACCTTCCCATCCCAGGTACTGGCTCGTGAATCTCCTTTGGATTGCCTCCAAGGCTGGCATATCCATTCTTAAATAAGAGTGCCAAAACTGTGCAGAATGAGGCTTCCAGGCAACAAACAAGAAATAGGCCAGTTCTGGATCAAATGGTCACCTTGGTCCACGAGACCATGATGGTTCTTTTATCTTGGACAACTCCCATATCCTTCGATTCACTTAATACATAAAAATTATCAGTCTGTCTTGAATATATTTAACAACCAAGTCTCCACAGCCTTCCTGGGTAGAGGGTTCCAAAGGTTCACCATCCTCTGGATCAGGAATGACCAGTACCTTATTTTGAGACTCTTGACATGTAATAAGCTGGGATTTTTTTTTCCCTGGAACATAGGGAAGGTTTACAGGGATATGGGCCAAAAAGTTTAATGGGAAATGGGACCAGCTTGGGTAGATAATGTGGTCAGCATGGATGAGTTGGGCTGAAGGGTCTGCTACTGTTCTCTATAACTCTATGGCCTGATGGTTCTAGACACACCAACTAGAGGAAAACAACTCTGAATCTCCCCTGTCAAGTCCCCTTAAGGATTTTGTATGTCTGCCCAGCTGGTGTGGACAGACAGAAGAATTTTTCGCAACATGTTCCCTCTGAACCGAGAATAGTCCCTTAACTCTGAAATGTCTTGGGAAATTCCTGAGAGATGAGGCACTCTGCCTCTGTTGGTGAAGCCAGTTGTTCTGTCTCTCCAAGAGACTGTTGAATTGCAATGTCCCACTGACGTTAAGCCTCTACATCAGACCTTTCTCCAGTGGTACATGGAACATAGAACATGGAACCGTACAGCACAGGAACCGGCCCTTCGGCCCACAATGTCTGTGCTGAACATGATGTCAAATTAAATTAATCCCTTCTGCCTGCACATGATCCATATCTCTCCATTCCCTGCACATTCATGTGCCTACCTAAGAGCCTTTTCAGTGCTGCTGTCCATCACCATCCCTGGCAGCTACCACTCACTGTGTAAAAAAATCATCTCCTTTAAACTTTCCCCCTCTCACCTTGAAGCTATACCCTTTAGTATTCGAGATTTCTACTCTGGGAGAAAGATTCTGACTGTCCACCCTATTATAATTTCATAAAATTCTATCAGGTCTCCCCTCAGCCTCCAACACTCCAGAGAAAACAACCCTAGTTTGTCCAATCTCTCCTTATAGTTCATACCCTCTTATCCGGGCAATATCCTTGGTGAACCTCTTCTGCACCCTCTCCAAAGCCTCCACATCCTTCCTGTAATGGAGTGACCAGAACTACACACCATACTTCAATTGCAGCCAAATCAAGTTTTATACATGTACAAACGTGATTTCCTGACTCTTATACTCTCTGCCCCTAGCGATGAAGGCAGACATACCATACACCTTCTTTACCACTCTAGTAGTAGTTGATGAAGCTTGAAAATGGGATGATTTGCTATGGAGATTGAACCAATTAGGGAAGGGCTTTACATCCAGACATCAATCTAGGTAATGTGGTGCTTTATACAAAAGAACTGCTGACACAACTCAAGACAGTTCTCATCAAATCAGATACCGCTTCCCACAAACACTTGAGAGGAGCAGATAGGCTTCAAAGTGAAGAGATGTTTCTCAAGTATTTCATGTTTTTCCTTCATAGATGGACACTAAGCACAACGCCACCACTCATTAGTTGCCAGTCAAACCCTGAGGAATGGAAATAATTGCACACAGCCACGTCAGACTGACAGGTGAAACAAGGCAGCACCAGGGAAGATCGTTTGGAAGAGAAATTGTGAGGTGGAGTGTCAGAGAACAAAGTAAGTGAAGCAAACACCTTAACTTAAGGACCAAAGTCCACAGATACACAGAGCACAAGCAGATATCGATTGCCAATAGACCTGCTGCGTTATGGAACTGAATTTAGAGTCATAGGAAGATGCAGCACAGAAACAGATGGAGTCTGCACTGACCATCAAACTCCCATTCACTCCCATCCCAATTCTCTCCGCATTGGTAAATTGAATATTATTGTCACATGTACTGAGGTACAGTGAAAAGCTTTGTTTTGCATGCCATCCATACAGATCATTTCATCACAACAGTACATTGAGGTAAAACAAGGGAAAACAATAACAGAATACAGAATAGTGTTACAGTTACAGAGAAAGTGCAGTGTAGGCAGACAATAAGGCGCAAGACCATAAACGTGAGGTCAAGAGTCCATCTTATCGTACTAGGGGACCATTCAATAGTCTTATAACAGCAGGATAGAAGCCGTCCTTGAGCCCAGTGGTACGTGCTTTCAGGCTTTTGTATCTTCTGCCCAATGGGAGGAGGGAGAAGAGAGTACATCCGGGGTGGGTGGGGTTGTTGATTATGTTGGCTGCTTTATCAAGGCAGCGAGAAGTGTAGATAGGGTCCATGGAGGGGAGGCTGGTTTCCGTGACGTGCTGAGCTGTGTCCACAACTCTCTGCAGTTTCTTGCGGTCCCGGGCGGAGCAGATGCCGTACGAAGCCATGATGCATCTGGATAGGATGCTTTCTAAGGTGCATCTATAAAAATTCCCAGCTCCCTCTATATTCTGCCACTCACCTACACACTGGGGGCAATTTACAGCTGCCTATCAACTGACCAACCTGCACATCTTGGGGATGTGGGATCATGCGGAGGAACCTTGCGAGGTCACAGGAGAATGTACAAGCTCCACGCAGACAGCACCTGGAGGCAATATCGAACGCCGATCACCAGAGCTTTGAGGCAACGACTCCACCGACTGCTCTACCCTCCCACCTGACCCCCCGCTCCCCCATACACCCTGAAACTTCCTGCCTTCCGAGCAGTTTACAAGTCCCTTTTGAAAGTTATGAACAAATCTTCTTTCACCACCTGTCAGACAGGCCATTATGGATAACAGTGCTAAATACATTCACTCTGATTCCCTTGTCCACCAACTTAACACTTGGCTGCCAGTCCTCCGTGAAGTGGAAATAGTTTTCCACCAAACTTGGTGGAGTTATGGATAGTGAGGAAGTTTGTCAAAGGATTCAGCAGGATGTAGGAAGAGAAACAGCAGATTTCACCCTGGATTAGATGGATCCTATCCGGCTACATCACGGCTCGGTACGGCAACTGCTCTGCCCGGGACCGCAAGAAACTGCAGAGAGTTGTGGAAACAGCTCAGCGCATCACGGAAACCAGCCTCACCTCCGTGGACTCTTGTCTACACTTCTCGCTGCCTCGGTAAAACAGCCAGCATAATCAAAGCCTCCACCCACTATGGACATTCTCTCTTCTCCCCCCTCCCAACAGGCAGAAGATACAAAAGCCTGAAAGCACGTACCATCAGGCTCAAAGACAGCTTCTATCCACTGTTATAAGACTATTGAACGATCCCCTAGTACAATAAAGTGGACTCTGCACCTCACAATCTACCTCGTTATGACCTTGCACCTTATTGTCTACCTGGACTTTCTCTGTAGCTGCAACACTTTATTCTGCATTCTGTTATTGTTTTACCTTGTACTACCTCGATGCACTGTGTAATGAATTGATCTGTATGAAAGGTATGCAAGAGAAGTTTTTCACTGTACCTCAGTACAAGTGACAATAATAAACCAATTTCAATTTCAATTCCAATTCCAGGTTGAGTTTAATCTGGACAAATGCAGGGTGTTGTACTTCAGGAGGTGAAATGCAAGAGGAAAATACACAGTAAACGGCAGGACCCTTGGCAGTGTTGATGTACAGAGGATGTTGGGGTGCAAGTCCATAGCTCCCTGAAAGTGGCAGCCCACGTAGATAGGGTGGTAAGAAGGCGTACGGCATACTTGCCTTTGTCGGTTGGGGTGTTGAGTATAAAAGTTTGGATGTTTCAGCTGTGTAAAACTTTGGTGAGGCCACACATCAAGTATTGTGTGCAGTTCTGGTCGCCGTGTTACAGGAAGGACATGGAGCCTTCAGGGAGTGTGCATAGGACAATCACCGGCATGTTTCCTGGAGTAGAGCATAGGAACAGGCCCTTCAGCCCACCATGTCTGTGCTGACATTAAACTAACCTCATCTGCCTGCACATGTTCCATATCCTTCCAGTCCCTGTAAATGCCCCTTAAACATTGCTATTGTACCTGCTTCCACCAACTCCCCTGGCAGCACAGTCCAGGCATCTGCAAACCTTTGTGAAAAAACTTGCCTCGCACATCTCTTTTAAACTTTCCCCCTCTCACCGTAAAGCTACATACTCTAGTATTTGACGCTTCCATCCCGGGAAGAAGACTCACTGTCTATCCTATCTATGCCTCTCATAATTTTATAAACTGATAGGTCTCCTCTCAACCTCCACCACTACAGAGAAAACAACCCAAACAACCTCTCCTTATAGCTCATGCCCTCTAATCCAGGCAGCATCCTGCTGAACCTCTCCAAAGCCTCCACATCCTTCCTGTAATGGGGTGACCAGAACTGCACACAATACTCCAAATGTGGCCTATTCAAAGTTTTATACAGCTGCAAAGTTGAGTTTATTGTCATATGCACAAGTACATGTATGCACAGGTGCAGGACGGTAGTGTTGGGTGACTGGATACTGATGAATTGATAAAATAGCCAGACCATTGGTGGATAGAATTTAATCCTGATTAGTGTGGGGTTATGCATTGTGGCGGAGGTCATTAGGAAAGAAAAGATGAATTATGAAAGGAAGTTGGCAGATAACATTCGAAAGGATACTAAGAGTTTTTTTAAATACATAAGGAGTAAAAGAGAGACACGGGTTGATATAGGACCAATTGATAACGGTGCAGGAGATATTATAATGGATGATAGAGAGATGGCAGAGGAATTGAATGAATATTTTGCATCGGTCTTCACCGTGGAGGACATCAGCAATGTGCCAGTTAGTCTGGAGTCTCACGAAATGGAACTGAGTTCAGTTAAGATTACTAGGGAGAAGGTGCTAGGAAAACTAAATGGGCTAAAGACTGATAAGTCTCCCGGACCAGATGAGGTGCATCCCCAGGTTCTGAAGGAGGTGGCTTTAGAGATAGCGGAGGCATTGGTGATAATTTTCCAGGAATTGATAATTCCGGCATGGTTCCGGAGGACTGGAGGGTCGCAAATGTAGTTCCGTTGTTTAAGAAAGGTGGGAGGCAGCATAAAGGAAATTACAGACCTATTAATCTGACATCAGTGGTGGGAAAATTATTGGAATCTATCCTCAAGGATGTGGTTACGGAATACCTAGAGGTGCAAGGCAAGATAAGTCCTAGCCAACATGGTTTTGTGAAGGGAAGATCCTGCCTGACCAACCTATTGGAATTTTTTGAAGAAATCACAGGTAGGGTGGATAAGGGAGAGGCGGTAGATGTTGTGTATTTAGACTTTCAAAAGGCCTTCGATAAGGTGCCTCACAAGAGACTGATTAATAAGATGAGAGGTCACGGAATTACGGGTAGGATAACAGAATGGGTGGAGCATTGGCTGGTTGACAGGAAGCAAAGAGTGGAAATAAAAGGATCTCGTTCTGGTTGGTTACCGGTTACTAGTGGTGTGCCGCAGCGGTTGGTGTTGGGACTGCTCCTTTTTACCTTGTACATTAACGATTTGGATGATGGAATAAATGGTTTCGTGGTTAAGTTTGCAGATGACACCAAGATAGGTGGAGGAGTAGGGAGTATTGAGGAGATAGGAAGGTTGCAGAGGGACCTAGACAGTTTAGGAGAATGGGCAAGGAAATGGCAGATGAGATTCAATGTTGAGAAATGTGCAGTTGTACACTTTGGAAGCAGAAATAAGTGGGCAGATTATTATCTAGAAGGAGACAAAATTCAAAGTACGGAAGTACAAAGGGACTTGGGGGTACTCGTGTAGGATACCTTAAAGGTTAACCACCAGGTCGGATCGGTGGTAAGGAAAGCGAATGCTCTGTTGGCATTCATTTCGAAGGTATAGTGTATAAAAGTAAGTAAGTGTTGATGATGCTCTACAGGGCACTAGTGAGGCCTCATTTGGAATATTGTGCGCAGTTTTGGGCCCCACATCTTAGGAAGGATGTGCTGACATTGGAGAGGGTTCAGAGGAGATTTACGAGGATGATTCCAGGAATGAAAGGGCTTACGTCTGATGAGCATTTGTTGGCTCTTGGACTGTACTCACTGGAGTACAGAAGAATGAGAGGGGACCTCATAGCGACATTTAAAATATTGATAGGAAAGGACAGAGTAAATGTGGCTAGGCTGTTTCCCTTGGTGGGTGAGTCCAGGACCAGAGGGCACAATCTTAGAATTAGAGGGTACAGTTTCAAAACAGAGATGAGGAGAAATTTCTTTAGCTAGAGGGTGGTGAATATGTGGAACTCCTTGCCATGTACAGCAGTGGAGGCCAGATCAGTGGGGGCGTTCAAGGAGGAGATAGATAGATATCTAAATAGTCAGGGTATCAAGGGATATGGGGATAAGGCCAGAAATTGGGATTAGAATAGTTTTTTTTTCCCCCATTCCCCATTTCTATTTCCCTTTCCTTGGAGCAGACTCGATGGGCTGAATGGCCTGCTTCTGCTCCCTTGTCTTGTGATCTTGTGATCTTGTGATTTCAGGAGAGGACACACACAGTGAATGGTGGGGCCCTGAATGGTGAGGAACAGAGGGACCTTGGTGTACAAGTTCAAAGATCCCTGAAAGTGGCAGTACATGTGGTTAGAACATAGAACGTACAACAGTACAGCACAGGAACAGGCCAAACTAACTAATCCCTTCTGCCTATACAATGTCCACATTCCTCCATTTGCACATTCATGTAAGATAAGATAAGATATCTTTATTAGTCACATGTACATCAAAACACACAGTGAAATGCATCTTTTTACGTAGCGTGTTCTGGGGGCAGCCCGCAAGTGTCGCCACACTTCTGGTGCCAACATAGCACACCCACAACTTCCTAACCCATACGTCTTTGGAATGTGAGAGGAAACCAGAGCACCCAGAGGAAACCCACGCAGACACAGGGAGAACGTACAAACGCCTTACAGACAGCAGCTGGAATTGAACCTGGGTCACTGGCACTGTAATGGTGTTATGCTAACTGCTACACTACCGTGCCTGCCCTATTTTTGCACTATTATTTGCACAGTCATGTGCCCATCAAAGAGCCTCTTAAATGCCTCTATTGTATCTGCTTCCACCACAACCTCTGGCAGCACATTTCAGGCACCCACCGCTCTCTGTGTAAAAAACTTGCCCCGCACATCTCCTTTGAACTTACCCCTTCTGACCTTAAGTGCATGCCCACTAGAATTAGACATTTGAACCCTGGGGAAAAGATACCAGCTGTCTACTCTATCTATGCCTCTCATAATCTTATAAACCCCTATCAGATCTCCCCTCAGCTTCTGCCATTTCAGAGGAAACAACCCAACTTTGTCCAACCTCTCTTTACAGCACATGACCTCTAATCCAGGCAGCATCCTGGTGAACCTCTTCTGTACCTTCTCCAAAGCCTCCACTTGAAATACTGTGCGATACTTGCCTTCATTAGCCACAGTATAGCAAATAAGAGCAGAGAGCCTATGGTATTGGTATTGGTTTATTATTGTCACTTGTACCGAGGTACAGTGAAAAACTTGTCTTGCATACCAATCGTATAGGTCAATTCATTATACAGTGCAGTTACATTGAGTTAGTACAGAGTGCATTGAGGTAAAATGTGGTTTACCACAAAAATGTGGTTTGCACTGAGGCAAACAGGTAAAAACAATAACAGTACAGAGTAAAGTGTCACAGCTACAAAGAAAGTGCAGTGCAGGTAGACAATAAGTTGCAAGGTCACAACAAGGTAGATCATGAGGTCAGAGTCCATCTCATCGTATAAGGGAACTGTTCAATAGTCTTATCACAGTGGGATAGAAGTTGTCCTTAGTCTGGTGGTACGTGCCCTCAGGCTCCTGTATCTTCTGCCTGAAGGAAGAGGAGAGAAGACAGAATGACCCGGGTGGGTGGGGTCTTTGATTATGCTGGCTGCTTCACCAAGGCGGCGAGAGGTAAAGTCCAAGGAGGGGAGGCTGGTTTCTGTGATGCACTGGGCTGTGTCCACAACTCTCTGGTTTCTTGCGGTCCTGGGCAGAGCAGTTGCCATACCAAGCCGTGATACATCCAGAAAGGATGCTTTCTATGGTGCATCGATAAAAGTTGAGTGCCAAAGGGGGCATGTACAAGAGGTTAAATGTATAAAACATTGGTTAGGCCACAGCTGAAGAACAGCATGTAGTTCTGGTCACCACAAAGCAGGAAGGACCTGATACCACAGGAGAGGTTGCAGAGGAGAATCAGCGCAGCAGCAAATAAATAAAACTGCACGTGCTGGAAATCTAAAATAAAAACAGAAAATGCCGGTAATACTCAGCAGGTCAGGCAGCATCTACAGGAAGAGAAACAGAGTCAATGTTTCAGGTTGTGTTTCAGTTACGAGGAGAGTCTGGAGAGGCTGTGTTGGTGTTCCTCGGAGTGAAAGAGGTGGGGTGGGGGGACCTGATAGAGGTGTACATGATTGTGAGTGGCATAGATATCAGAAAGACGTTTCTCCCCATAGCACCGGTGTCTAAGACCAGAAGACGTAGGTTTAGGGGAAGGGACAAGAGGTTGAGAGGGCAAGAATATTTCACCCAGAGGGAGGTTGGAATCTGGAACGCACTGCCTGAGGGGGTGGTGGAGGCAGAGACCCTCACATCATTTAAGCACTTGAACCACCAAGGCACAGAAGGCCATGAACCAAGAGATGCTCAGCACGGACATGGTGTGCTGAAGGGCCTTGTTTCCCTGTGTAGGTCTCCATGACTCTGCTGGCCTTTCCTGATCACCCACGCCCATGAGTGAATTTAAAAGAAGTTAAATCTAGTATTTGCAATAATTATTCTCTATTTTTTGGACACAAAAGGAGATTGACAGCACCTTCTCCCACCAGAATTATTGGAATTATTAGGTTTAGCTCGGAGAGCTGTTCACCCCTTCAGAAGTCACAATGTCTCTTTGTCATCAATCTAGTATGAGGAGCTGAGTGTGCCACTGTCAGCATTGTCTCCATAGCTGACTCTTTCACCAGCGTCAATCCTACAGGCAGGATGTGACATGATAATGACTCTTCTGTAGGGAAAAATGTTCCCCTGGTTTAAAGAAGAACACGGATCGGCTTTGGTGTGGATGGAGAAGTTCAGAGACACGCAGCACTGAAACAGGCCTTTTGGCCCAGCAGATCCATGCTGACCATCAATTGTCCATCTACCTCCTTACCCTAAACCTCTGACATTGAGTACAGGAGTTGGGACGTCACGTTACAACTGTACAAGCCGTTGGTGAGGCCGCACTTGGAGTATTGTGGGCAGTTCCGGTTGTCCAGCTATTGGCTAGTCATTAAGCTGGAAAGTGTGCAGAAAGGATTCACAAAGATGTTTTCGGGACTGGAGGGCTTGAATTATAAGGAGAGATTGGGTAGGCTGGGGCTTTTTAAAAAATCATGAGGGGTATAGATAAGGTTACAGTCGCAGTCATTTTCCCAGGCTAGGGGAGTCTGAAACCAGAGGGCGTAGATTTAAGCTCGTTCTACATACCCATCAATTTCTGTGTGGAAAACTTGCCCCTCAGATCCCCTTTAAATTCTTCCCCTCTCATCTTAAATCGATGTCATCTAGTTTTAGACTTCCCTACCCTAGGAAAAACACTGTGTCCATCCACCTTATCGATGCCCCTCATGATTTTATAAGCTGCGATAAGGTCGTCCCTCAACCTCCTATCCTCCAGGGAAAGAAGCCCCAGCCTATCCAGCCTCTCCTTATAGTCATAGAATATAAGGACAGTAGACCAGCATGAAACAGGCCATTCGGCCAAACCCATCCATGCTGACCAAGGTGCCCACATAAGCCAGTCCCATTTGACCACCAGTTCTCTCAAGCCCTGCAGTCCCAATAACATCCTTGTGAACCTTCTCTGCATCTTTTCCAGCTTAATCACATCCTTCCTATAGCTGGGCGACCAGAACTGCCCGCAATACTCCAAATGTGGCCTCACCAACGCCTTGTACAGCTGTAACATGACATCCCAACTCCTGTATTCAGTGCCCTGACTGATGAAGGACAGCGTGCCAAACACCACCTTCACCACCCAAATGCCTTCTTCACCACCCTATCTACCTAAGGGCAGGCACAGTAGTGCAGCGGTCAGTGTAACGCTATTACAGCGCCAGCGACCCAGGTTCAATTCCGGCCGCTGTCTGTAAGGAGTTCGTACGTTCTCCCCGTGTCTGCGTGGGTTTCCTCCTGGTGCTCCCATGTTCCAAAGACGTACGGGTTAGGAAGTTGCGGGCGTGCTATATTGGCGCCGGAAGCGCGGCGATGCTTGTGGGCTGCCCCCCAGAACACTCCACGCAAAAGATTCATTTCACCGTGTGTTTCGATGTACATGTGACTAATAAAGATATCTTATTATTACCTGTGGCTCCACTTTCAGGGAACCGTGTAAATGTACCCCTGGGTGTCTCTGTTCTACATCACCCTGCCATTAACCATGTACTGTAAGTCCTGCCCTGGTTTATCTTCCCAAAGTGAAACACTTTTCACTCGTCCAAGTTAAATTCTATCTGCACTTCCTTGGACTTACTCTCCCAGTTGATATTGATCCTGTGGTGATCTTAGACAACCTTCACTGGAGTCCCAAAAAGAGCTAGCAAAAAAAAATTGTGATGCTCTTTCTATCTCAAAACTTGTTGGAGCATTTCACAATGAAATAGTTTTTGAAGTTGCTGCTTCGGCAAAAAATACTCATTTTCACACAATAAGCACCCACAGACAAGAACATGACAGTGATCACACATCCTCATGGTGTCCTACAATGCAGAAACAGGTCCTTCTACCCACTGAGTTCACTCCAACTGTCAAACACCCATTTATATTCATCCTATTTTTCCCGTCAACTCCTCCCAGATCCTACCACCCACCCACACTACAGGCAAGTTACAGCAACTAATTAGCCTACCAACCCACACATCTTTGGGATGTGGGAGGAAACTGAAGCACCGGAAGAACATCAAACTCCACACAGGCTGCGCCGGAGGTCAGGATCGAACCCGTGCTGCTGGAGCTGTGAGGCAGCAGCTCTACCAGTTGTGCCACTGTGCTGCACTGATTTTGATGAGGATAAAGATTAGTGAACTCACCTGTTCCTTGGGATTGTTTACACCCACAGGATTCAACGTAATGTCCTCTCTGAGAGCTGGCAGCTTTGACAGAGTGCAATAGTTTCTCGGTGTTGTACAGGGGAAGTTCTATACTTATCCCCAGAACGGAATCTGAACTCATAAACATAGAAGCCAAGGCTTCATGTGACCAGGTATTAAGTGTGTTGATGTAAGTGGAAAACCTAAATAAAGGTAGAGTGGGGAGAGGGAGTTGAGCTTTTGACGCTTAGATGAAAAACACAATGATGCTGGAGGAACTCAGCAGGCCAGGCAACATCCGTGGAGAAAAGCAGGCGGTCAATGTTTCAGGTCAGGATCCTTCTTCAGGACTGAAGATAGGAAAAGAGGAAGCCCAAGTTTGGGATTCCCTTTTTCCTATCTTCAGTCCTGATATTGGGCTTCCTCGCTTCCTATCTTCAGTCCTGAAGAAGGGTCCTGACCTGAAACATTGACCGCCTGCTCTTCTCCACAGATGCTGCCTGGCCTGCTGAGTTCCTCCAGTATCATTGTGTTTTTCGTCTAGATTCCAGCATCTGCAGTCCTTTGTTTCTTGAGCTTTTGACACTTGTTGGTTCGGCCTCACTTGGAGTATTGTGTGCAGTTCTGCTCACCCATTTACAAGAAGGATGTGGAGGCTTTGGAGAGGGTGCAGAAGAGGTTCACCAGGATGCTGCCTCAATTAGAGAGTATGAGCTACAAGGAGAGGTTGGACAAACTTGGGTTGTTTTCTCTGGAGCGTCAGAGGCTGAGGGGAGATGTGACAGAAGTTTACAACATTGTGAGAGGCATAGGTAGAATAGATAGTCAGAGCCTTTTTTCACAGGGTAGAAATGTCGAATACTGGAGGACATGCATTTGAGGTGAGAGGGGGAAGTTCAAAGGAGATGTGTGGGGCAAGTTTTTTTATACCAAGAGTGGTGGGTGCCTGGAATGTGCTGCCAGGGGTGGTGGTGGAAGCAGGTACAATAGTGGCGTTCAAGAGTCTTTTAGATAGGGACATGAATATGCGGGGAACGGAGGGATATAGATCACGTGCAGGCAGAAGGGATTAGTTTAATTTGGCGTCGTGTTTGACACAGACATTGTGGGCTGAAGTGCCTGTTCCTGTGCTGTGCGCTACATTCTTATTTTTTTATACGGTCGCTACGGCTCTTTGACCAGAGTCGCAGAGGTGAATGTTGGAACTCACTCCTCCCACACCCCAACTCTGCATTGCCATGGGAACACAATCTGAAAATGTGCATAAACCCAACGCGTTCTGATGAAATGTTAACTCCATTCCCCACATTTCTGTTTCTTAACAACATTGTTTGCACATTCTCCTCGTGGGTTTCCTGGATGCTCCCACTTCCACTCACATCTCAAAGACATGCCCGTTGACTTGTTAATTGGCCACTGCAAATTGCCACTGAAATGTAGGTGAGGGGTAGAACCTGGGGGAGCTGATGGGAATGTGGGGAGAATAAAAAGGGATTAGTGTAGGATTGGTGTAAATGGGTGGCTGATGCAGACTCGGTGGACCCAAGGTCCTGTTCCTGCCCTGTAGCTCTCTAGAAAAGATGTTATTAAATCAGAAAAGTGCAGAAAAGCTTTACCAGGATGTTGGTATTGGTATTGGTTTATTATTGTCACTTGTACCAAGGTACAGTGAAAAACTTGTCATGCATGCCGATCGTACAGGTCAATTCATTACACAGTGCATTGAGGTAGTACAGGGTAAAAACAATAACAGAATACAGAGTAAAGTGTCACAGCTACAGGGAAAGTGCATTGCAGGTAGACAATAAGGTGCAAGTTCATAATGAGGTAGATTGTAAGTCAAGAGTCCATCTCATCGTATAAGGGGACTGTTTAATAATCTTATCACTGTGGGATAGAAGCTGTCCTTGAGCCTGGTGGTATGTGCACTCAGGCTCCTGTAACTTCTGCCTGATGGGAGAGGAGAGAAGAGAGAATGACCCGGGTGGGTGGGGTCTTTGATTATGCTGGCTGCTTCACCAAGGCAGCGAGAGGTATAGACAGAGTCTATGGAGGGGAGGCTGGTTTCTGTGACACGCTGGGCTGAGTTCACAACTCTCTGCAGCTTCTTGCGGTCCTGGGAAGAGCAGTTGCTGTACCAAGCCGTGATGCATCCGGATAGGATGCTTTCTGTGGTGCATCGATAAGAGTTGGTGAGTGTGAAAGGGGACATGCCAAATTTCTTTAGCCTCCTGAGGAAGTAGGGACACTGGTGAGCTTTCTTGGCTGTGGCGTCTATGTGGTTGGACCAGGACAGGCTATTGGTGATGTTCATTCCTACGAACTTCAAGTTCTCAACCCTCTCGACCTCAGCACCATTGATGTAGACAGGTGCATGTATACCGCCCCCTTTCCTGAAGTCAATGACCAGCTCTTTTGTTTTGCTGACACTGAGGGAAAGGTTATTGTCATGACACCATGTCACCATGTTGCCTGGACTTGGGGGCCTGAGTTACAAGGAGAGGTTGCGTAGACGAGGACTTTATTCCCTGGAACGTAGGAGATTGAGGGGTGACCTGATAGAGGTGTCTAAGATCCTGAGGGGCATAGACAGGGTGAAAGCACACAGTCTTTTTCCCAGGGAGGGGATGTTAAAAACAAAAGGGCATAGGTTTAAGATCAGAGGCGAGATATTTAAAAGGGACATCAGGGGCAGCTTCTTCACGCAAAGGGTGGTGTGTGTTTGGAATGAGCTGCCAGAAATAGTGGTTGAGGTGGGCACATTAGCAACATTTAAAAGCCATCTAGGTAAGTCCGTGGATAGGAGGGGTTTAGAGGGCTGTGGGCCAAACATGGGCAGATTGGATTAGCTCACTGGGCGACACGATTGGCATGGACCAATTGGACTGAAGGGCCTGTTTCCGTGCTGTATGACTCTATGATAATGATAGAAGAAAGCCTTTTAGCCCATCAACTCTATGCCAGCTCTCTAAATTCGATCAATCCCACTCCGCCAACTTACTTTCCTGGAACTCATTCTCTCTCACCTGCCCATTAATTCACCCCCGAATCTACTGCCACCCACCCACACCAGGGGTAATTCATAGTAACTGATAAACCTGCCAGGGAGAATGTGCAAACTCCACACAGACAGCGTCAGAGGTCAGGATCGAACCTGGCTCGCTGGAGCTGCAGGGCAGCCCTACTAGCTTCATACGGAGACCCCTCACATATGTTGAGGGATCTCCAGAGCATGCCAAGGATATTCTGTTTTTATTTCAGAATTCCAGCATCTGCAGACTTTTCCTTTCACTAGCTCCTGGAGTTAAGATGGCCAAACACAAAAGCTTCATTGATTTACTGTAGGTATCTCCACACAGTGGTGTGTTGATATCTGGTAATGTACTTCATTTACAGCACGACTTTGGCTTAGTTTATGTTGGCCTTCCATTTTCCTTTATCTGTCACCAGCATAGCAGCACGTCAGCCAGAAGTTTGGCTTTTCAAGTGTTGAAGCAGGAAATAAGTTGAAGTCGTTTAAAGTCAGGATTAATTTTATTGTTTTCTGCAAGAGGCTGGTGCCTTCTGAATATTGTTGGCTGCAGACCGTTGGAATGTGCTTCAGTAATCAGTTAAACAGGACTGAGTTTAAAGGAATGGCCAAAAAGGACCGTCCAATTTGCAGGCTGCTCCTTTCAAAAGCAGTGGCTCACTGGATGTTCACTGGGCAACACAGTGATGCAGCAGGTAGTGCTGCTGCCTCTAAGTTCCAGCAACCTGGCTCCAACCCTGACCTCACCAACTAGCCGACCTGCCCATCATGTACGTGTCTACTCAGTCACATTGTCTTTGGGATGTGGGAGGAAACCAGAGCACCCGCACGAAACCCACACAGTCACGCGGACAACATGCAAACTCCACGCAGACGTTATGGCCAAGAAAGCTCACTAGCGCCTCTACTTCCTCAGGAGGTTAAGGAAACTTGTCATGTCCCCAATGACCCTCACCAACTTTTATCGATGCACCATAGAAAGCATCTTATCTGGATGCATCACGGCTTGGTATGGCACTGCTCTGCCCGGGACCGAGTTGTGGACACAGCCCAGCGCGTCACGGAAACCAACCTCCCCTCCTTGGACTCTGTCTATACCTCTCGCTGCCTTGGTGAAGCAGCCAGCATAATCAAAGACCCCACCCACCCGGGTCATTCTCTCTTCTCTCCTCTCCCATCAGGAAGAAGGTACAGGAGCCTGTGGGCACATAGCACCAGGCTCAAGGACAGCTTCTACCCCACTGTGATAAGACTATTGAACAGTCCCCTTATACGATGAGATGGACTCTGACCTCATGATCTACCTTGTTGTGACCTTGCACCTTATTGCACTGCACTTCCTCTGTAGCTGTGACACTTTACTCTGTACTGTTATTGTTTTTTACCTGTACTACCTCAATGCACACTGTACTAACTCAATGTAACTGCACTGTGTAATGAATTGACCTGTACGATCGGTATGCAAGACAAGTTTTTCACTGTACCTCAGTACAAGTGACAATAATAAACCAATACCAATACCAGGGCAGCAGCTCACTACCACCTCCTAGTGGGCAATAGGGAATGGGCAGCAAAATCTTGCTTTACCAGCAATACCCACATCCTGAAAGGGAATTTAATATAAACACAGAGTAAAGTTAAAAATTGAGCAGAAGGTGATAAGTCAAACATATCTTCTCACATTTGATTGACCATCTTCTTGTCTGTGGTGATGAGACATGAAAATTGGTGGTGTTGTGGATATCAAGGAAGGTAGCTCAAAGCTACAGCAGGATGGAGATCAGTTGGAAAGCTGGTCTGAGTGTTGGCAGATGGAATTTAATCTCAACAGGGCTGAGGGGATGCATTTCGGGAAGTCAAATTAGGGTAGGACATATACAGTAAATGGAAGGCTGCTAAGGAATGCTAATGAATAGAGAGACCTTGGAGTCCAAGTCCATAGTTCCCTGAAAGTAGCAACACAAGTGGTGAAGAAGGCATATGGCATGCTTGCCTTCATAGGTTGGGACATCGAATATAGAAGTTGGGACATCATGCAACTTTTCCGAACACTGGAGAAGAGAAACAGAGATCAGGTCCTGAGGAAGGGTCCTGACCCGAAACTTTGACTGCCTGCTTTTCTCCACAGATGCTGCCAGGCCTGCTGAGTTCCTCCAGCATCAGAGTGTTTTTCATTTACAAAACACTGGTTCAACCGCACTTGGAGTTTTGTGTCCTGTTCCAGTTACCACACTGTAGGAAGGATGTGATTGTACTGGAGATTCACCAGGACGTTGCCTGGATCGGAGGACTTTAGTTAAGGGGAGAGATTGGAGAGGCTGGGCTTGTTTTCCTTGGAATGAAGGGGGCTGAGGCGTGTATAAAATTGGAAGAGACACAGATAGACAGTCAGATCCTTCTTCCAATGGTAGAGAAAGGGTGAGAGGAAGGAATTTTAAAGGGGATCTGAGGGATGTTTTTTCCCCACACACAGAGTGGTTGATATCTGGAACACGCTGCCAGAGGAGGAGGTGGAGTCAGATACAATCACTGTGTGTAAGAAACATTTAGACAGCCACTGGAACAGGTAAGGCAGAGGTTGGACAAACGGGTTGTTTTCTCTGGAGCATCAGCGTTCTGAGGGGAGACCTGATAGAAGTTTATAAAATTTGCATATCTTCAAGAGGGAGTGCCTCAAGAAGGCAGCATCCATCATTAGGGACCATCACCACCCGGGACATGCCCTCTTCTCATTACTACCATCACGGAAGAGGTACAGGAGCCTGAAGACCCACACTCAATGATTCAGGAACAGCTTCTTCCCCTCCACCATCAGATTTCTAAACGGTCCACGAACCCATGAACACTACCTCGTTATTCCTTCTTTTTGCACTATTTATTTATTTTTGTAATTTACAGTAAATTTATGTCTTTGCACTGTACTGCTGCCACAGAACAACAAGTTTTGCATAATTTAAGTCAGTGATAATAAGTCTGATTCTGATAGAATCTTTTTTCCCAGGGTAGAAGAATCAAATACTAGAGAGCATGACTTAAAGGTGAGAGGGGGAAAGTTTAAAGGAAATGTGCAGGGTAATTTTTCTAGACAGAGGGTGGTGGGTGCCTGGAACGTGCTGCCAGGGGTGGTGGTGGAAGCAGGTACAATTGTGGCGTTCAAGAGGCTTTTAGATAGGGACATGAATATGCAGGGAATGGAAGGATATGGATCACGTGCAGGCAGAAGGGATTAGTTTAATTTGGCATCATGATCATTACAGACATTGTGGGCCAAAGGGCCTGTTCCTGTGCTGTACTGTTCTATGTTCCAGGATACAGACCTAATACAGGCAAATGGTATTTGTGTAGATGGGCAAAAGGGTTAGCATTAATATAGTGGGCCAAAGGGCCCCATTTCCCTGCTGTACAAAGGCATGACTTTCTGTTCTCAGTGTGGTAATCTACAATAATTCTTGGGATCTAAGCATTGGCCTCAGTGAGAACCCAAATGCAGAACACCAGTACAAGACTGGAGATAGGATGCTTCCTCGGAACTGAACTCAGACAGTGACCAGAAGAGATCTTGCCATGGGGCTCTGAGACAAGAGTCCCAACACGAAAACAGGGTTTCCAAGGAGAACAGCAAAACCAGGACTGCTCTGGAGTTGCCAGCTCTAAGCAGCCAGAAGACAAAGTATACCCTGAAGTAGACCAATACTCTGGCAATCAGTGCTAGTGGAACCAGAGTTCTAATACTAGTCTCCTGATGGAACTCAGGTGTGTGTTATTATGCAATTAGTAGCGCATGGAAATCATGTGCTGCATGGCAAGGCATCAGCAATGGGGCTGAATCGAGGACCAGCACTCAGAACCATGACACGCAGATCCTAGTCTGTTCTCTTACACAGGCAGTTTTCAACAAGCAAGGGAACATTGTGAAGCTAATGCACTGAAGCAGTTATGTATTCTGGTGATCAAACAAACCACCAACTAACATAAGGATGAAGAACTGATACTAATGTCCCTTCTCCCACATCTTCAGAATGACCCAACATTTTCACAGGTGGCGAATGACTTCTTAAAACATCATCACCTTTGCAGGCAATCAATGCAGCAATTTCTTGTGCACAGCAAGATTCCACAAACAGAAATTCACTTCTTGGTTAGGAGTTTCAAATGATGCCACAGGAGGGGTGATGTCCACCCAGACAGATCAACAGAGCCTCCATGCAACAGCTTATCCAAAAGGGTTCAGCTCTGAGAGAACCGAGCGAATTCAAGTGAGGCCCTTGATGACAAGTTCAGTTTCTATGGTTGGGGTTCTCCAATGGAAGTCTGGAACGCTGGAACTCCCTAATCCAATGGGATGAAGATGTTTCTCCTTGGGTTTTCCCATTCATGCTTCAGGTTCTGGGCATCCTTGGCCAGGCCATTCATAGAGTCATACAGCACAGAAACAGGCCCTTCAGCCCAACTGGTTCATGCCAACCAAGATGCCCCATCCAAGCTGGTCCCATTTGCCTACACTTGGCCCAGAACATTCTAAACCTTTCCTATCCCTGTCCAACTGTCTGTTAGAAGTTATTATTTAACCTGCCTCAACCACTTCCTCTGGCAGCTCAGTTCACATAAACCACCACTGTGTAAAATTCCTGAGAAAGATATAGCACAGAAACAGGCCTTTTGGCCCACCAAATCCGTGCTGAGCACCAACCACCCATTTCAACACTAATCCTTGATGGGCATCTTGGTCGCCATGGACGAGTTGGGCTGAAGGGCCTGTTTCTGTAGTGTATTACTCCTTAACTCTATGACTCTTACACTGATCCCATTTTATTCTCCCCCCACTCCCATCAACTCCCCCCAGATTCTACCACCTAGGGGCAATTTACAGTCGCCAATTAACCTACCAACCCGCACGTCTTTGGGATGTGGGAGGAAACCGGAGCACCCGGGGGGAAACCCACGCGGTCACTGGGAGAACGTGCAAACTCCACGGACGCAGGCCTGGAAGTCAGGACTGAACCCAGGTCACTGGCGCTGTGAGGCGGCCGAACTATTAGTTGCGCCACTGTGCTACCTACCTTGTCCTTATCCATTCCTTGAAACAACAATCCGACTAATCTCGTCGCTGTTCCCTTTTCTGCTTCCGATCCTGTCCGAACTTCTGCCCAACCCCCTTCTGAATGAATCAGCTTCTTCAGGCAGTCGACAAATAACCACTACTGCCTGCCTTCATAGGCCCTGCTGTGAAACACTGAGCTCCTACCTTCACAAAAAGACATTTTCGCATCCTCCCTCGTTATTGGCACTCGCTGCTTCACTTATAATAAATTACTAATCCAAATGATAGCCTTCCACTGGAGCAGATAAGTGACTAATCTCCAGATAATATGCAAAATGCTGAAAATATGAAGATATGATAAAGAAAGTAAAGAATGTCTGATTTATGCCTGAAATAGGTTTTATCAGGCAGTTAGTTGATGTATGACACTACTTCCTTTATCTCCCTTGTCTCAGTAGGCAGTGTTTTCATGGCGCAAGAACCTTTGCCAACTCCGCCCCCTCACCCACTCTCCTAACAACATCCCCGAGGCCTAGCTTTGGCTCCACATCTGGCCCACATTCCTTATAACCACATTAGGCCCCCGCTCTACTCTTTTCTTGTTCAATCTTTTTATTAATTTTTAAATTAGTACAAAATAATATATATATAACATTGGTAATTATACATATGGTGCTAAGATATCAGGATAGCAATCATAACAGTTAAAATATCCAATCACAAGGGGTAAAAAAAAGTAATCGAGACCTCCCGCTCTCTTATTAAGTGAACAAATACAAAAAGAAAGATTAAAAAGAAGTGAAATTTAATTATATGAAAGAAGAACCCCCAAATCAAAACAAAATATTGATAATAAACCAAAATGAAAGCCAAAAACTTCAAATAAAAAGTGGACTGATATTTCTTCAATTAAAAAAGAAAAAGAAACATTACTATCTCGTCATCTCCGCTCCTCTACATTCAAGGGTTATTGAAAGGGGTCTGAAAAAGATCAGCTTATATCATATGGAAATATTGAATAAATAGACTCCAAACTTCCTCAAATTTAAGCGAAGGATCAACAGTACCACTCCTAATTTTTTCTAAGTTTAAACATGCTATAGTTTGAGAAAACCACTGAAAAGTGGTGGGAGGTATTGGATCTTTCCATTTGAACAAAATGGATCGCTTGGCCATTAATGTAACAAAGGCAATCATACAACAAGCAGAAGCAGACAAATGGCAGGATTCCTACGTTGGTAACCCAAAAATTGCAGTAATAGGATGAGGTTGTAGATCAATATTCAGTACAGATGAAATAATGTTAAAAATATCTTTCCAATATTTTTCCAAAAGAGGGCAGGGCCAAAACATATGTGTCAGGGAAGCCACATTCGAATTACATCTGTCACACATGGGATTTATATGATGATAAAAACGGGCTATCTTGTCCTTGGACATATGGGTCCTGTGAACCACCTTAAACTGTATCAAAGAGTGTCTAGCACACATAGAAGATGTATTGAAGAATTTTCTTCCATGTCTCTGTAGGTAAAAGTATCTGGAGTTCCCTTTCCTATTCATTCTTAATTTTATCAAGTTCCTTTGAATGTATTTTCATAATCTGATCATAAATTATTGCTATCAGGCCCTCCTGATAAGGATTAAAACCTAAAATTTTTTCTGTAATTTCAATTTTATATGGTGTCAGAAAAGAAGGTAAAGTAACTTTTAAAAATTTCTAATCTGTAAATATCGAAACCTGCTCTACTCTATACCTACAAATGTCTGGCTAGGCACAGATCCAACGCCACCTACAAATTCACCGATGACACCACTGCTGTTGGCAGAATCATGAATGGCGACGAGGAGGCGTACAGGAGTGAGATAGATCGGCTGGTTGAGTGGTGTCTCAACAACAACCTCGCACTCGACGTCAGCAAGACCAAGGAATTGATTGCGGACTTCGGGAAGGGGAAGTCGGGAGAACACACACCAGTCCTCATTGAGGGGTCAGCGGTAGAAAGGGTGAGCAGATTCAAGTTCCTTGGTGTCAACATCTCCTAGGATCTAATCTGGGCCCAGCACATAGATGTAACCATGAAGAAGGAGATTCCGCATGTCATCAAAGACTCTGTCAGATGTACAAAGCCTCCACAGATGTACAGCGGAAAGCATTCTGACTGGTTGCATCATAGTGTGGAATGGGAATACCAATGCACTCCGGGCTACAGGGAGTGGTGGGGCTCAGCCATTTCCATCACGGGTACAGCCCTCCCCACCGCCGAGGACGTCCACAAGAGGCGATGTCGCAGGGAGGCGACATCCATCATTAGGGACCCCCACCATCCAGGCCATGCCCTCTTCTCGATGCTACCATCAGGCAGAAGGTACAGGAGCCTGAGGACCCACAGCTCAAGGTTCAACAACAGCTTCTTCCCCACTGCTGTCAGGTTCTTGACCCCACCTGGAAAACCTTAATATTACTTATGCACGTGTAAGATATGTAGAATTTATGTTCAGTTTTTTGGGGAGGACTGAGGTGGGCGTAAGTTGCTATATAAATGAAAGTTGATTCATTTTTGGAAGGGCAGGGTTGGGGTCAGTGTCAGTGAGTGTTTCAGAGTTGGTGCACACTTTTAGTCTTTGATTATTTTGAGAACTGTTCCTACTTGGTGCTTGAGATCTTGTTCAGAGTGTGACCACTGGAGACTGGGAGCAGAGCTGGTTAAGGTTTTGAGGGTTCAGGTGGAGCGGTGGTGTAACTAGTGCAGGTGCTGCCTCACAGCGTCGGAGACCCAGGTTCAATCCTGACCTTACTGGCATTGGTATTGGTATTGGTTCATTATTGTCACTTGTACCGAGGTAGAGTGAAAAACTTGTCATGCAAACCGATCGTACAGGTCAATTCATTACATGGTGCAGTTACATTGAGTTAGTACAGAGTGCATTGAGGTAGTACAGGTAAAAACAATAACAGTACAGAGTTAAGTGTCACAGCTACAGAGAAAGTGCAGTGCAATAAAGTGCAAGGTCACAACAAGGTAGATCGTGAAGTCATAGTCCATTCATTGTATAAGGGAACCATTCAATAGTCATCACAGTGGAGTAGAAGCTGTCCTTAGGTCTGGTGGTATGTGCCCTCAGGCTCCTGTATCTTCTACCCGATGGAAGAGGAGAGGAGAGAAGAGAGAATGTCCTGGCTGGGTGGGGTCTTTAATTATGCTGGCTGCTTCACCAAGACAACGAGAGGTAAAGACCAAGGAGGGGAGGCTGGTGTCCGTGATGCACTGGGCTGTGCCCATGACTCTCTGCAGTTTCTTGCAGTCCTGGGCAGAGCAGTTACCGTACCAAGCTGTGATACATCCAGATAGGATGCTTTCTATGGTGCATCGGTAAAAGTTGGTGAGATTCAAAGGGGACAAACCAAATTTCTTTAGCCTCCTGAGGAAGTAGAGGCACTGCTGTCTGTGTGGAATTAGCATGTTCTCCCTGCAACCACATTGGTTTCCCCTCAAAGGCTTGTGGGTTGTTACCTTAATTGGCCACTGCAAAGTGTGTAGGTGAGTGGTAGAATCTGGGGGAATCTGCTAGAATCAGAACATCACGGAAACCAGCCTCCCTTCCAGGGACTCTGTCCCCCCTACCTCAGGAAAGCAGCCAACATAATCAAGGACATTCTCTCTTCTCCTCCCCCCCCCCCACCATTGGGCAGAAGATACATAAGCCTGAAAGCGTGTACCACCGGGCTCAAGGACAGATTCGATCCTGCTGTTATAAGACTCTTGAATGGACCTCTTGTATGATTAAGATTAACTCTTGATCTCTCAATCTATTTCATCATCACCCTTGCATTTTATTTGACTGCCTGCACTGCACTTTCTCTGCAACTGTAACACATTATACTGCATTCTGTTATTGCTTTTCGCTTGTACTACCTTGACGTACTTATTTCAGTTAGAGGGCAGGCATGGTAGAGTAGCAGTTAGCATAACGCTGTTACAGCACCAGCGACCCGGGTTCAATTCTGGCTGCTGTCTGTAAGGAGTTTGTACATTCTCCCCGTGTCTGCATGGATTTCCTCCGAGTGTTCCGGTTTCCTCCCACATTCCAAAGACGTATGGGTTAGGAAGTTGTGGACGTGCTATGTTGGTGCCGGAAGCGTGGCGACACTTGCAGGCTGCCCCCAGAACACTCTACGCAAAAGATGCATTTCACTGTGTGTTTCGATGTATATGTGACTAATAAAGATATCTTATCTTATTACGTTTGGAACATCTTTCAGGATTGAACACAGGCTGTTGGAGCTGTGAGGCAACAGCTCTACTGGCTATGCCACCGTGCTGCAGTTTCATGCAATGTTATAGGTGCTATGTAAATGCGAGCTGCCATTCTGTTACCTTGTCTTAAGAAGTTACAAGCATCCGCTGCCCTGTACCCTCTGAGCTGGCATCTAGTAAGGAGCTCAGAAGACCCCAGTGACCAGCGATAGGCAGTGTCAATCTCCTACCACAGGTTCTGTGCCTCTTGTCGGTGAGTTTGGTCATTAACCTGGAGCCCAATCAACTTCAAGACTAGAGGGAAGATGATAGAAGATACTACACAAGCATTAAGGCATGATCTCCAACAGGTTACCTCTGCTTTTGTCATCAGGGAATATATCCATGGCAACCGCAATTTAGACATCATGAAAGTAAAAAACATTGAACTGAAATAAATGGAAATGAACTTTACCTCTTCCTGGACCAAGAATAGGAGTAATTGCATCATTCTGTCTTGCTCCTGTTTTTACCTAATACATTATCAGCCAGGCCAGGAACTATCTGCAACCTTCGGGTTATACTTGCTTCCTAATGATGTAATAATTAATGTCAAATAAACTGTGCTCCGGTGTTTCTTTTATTACAATTCAGATTTCAGAGAGTAGTGTTGGCTTAAAGAGCCAATAAATACTGAAACTAGGAATTAATGTAGTCCATCTGCTTGTCTCCATATAACCCATAACTTGCTGAACTCACAATTTTTTCCTGCTCTCAATCTTATGAGAGCCGACTGTCACTGAGAAGACCATCCCTAATTGCCCACAGCCCTCCCCACCATCAGGAACATCTTCAAGAGGCGGTGCCTCAAGAAGGCGGCATCCATCACTAAGGACCCTCACCACCCGGGACATGCCCTCTTCTCGTTACTACCATCGGGGAGGAAGTACAGGAGCCTGAAGACCCACACTCAATGATTCAGGAACAGCTTTGTCCCCTCCGCCATCAGATTTCTGAACGGTCCACGAACCCATGAACACTACCTCGTTATTCCTTTTCTTTGTACACCGTTTATTTATTTTTGTAATTTACAGTTATGTCTTCGCACTGTGCTGCTGCCGCAAGACAACACATTTCATTTCATCCAAGTCAGTGATAATAAACCTGATTCTGATTCTGAAAGTGATAAGAAGGGTGTCACCTTGGCAACAGTGCTTGTCGTTAAACTGGGTGCTCCTGATATTCCCAAGTGGTCACCCATTTGTGTCTACCTCTGCTGTGTTCCCAGGCATTTTCAGGCTAGTTGGACTGCTGGAAGCACTCAGCAGGTCAGGCAGTGCCTGTGGAGAGAGAAACAGTTAATGTTTCATGCTTCTTAAATGCCGTGAGAGTCTCTGCCTCAACCACCCCCTCAGGCAGTGCGTTCCAGATTACTACCACCCTCTGGTGGAAAATTTCTTCCTCAGATCCCCTCTAAACTTCTTACTCACCTTAAACCTCTGCCCTCTGGTCTTAGGCACCTCTGCCATGCAGAGGTGTTTCTTATTATCCACCTTATCTATAATTTTGCCCCTCGTAATATTGTACACCTCTATCATGTCCTCCCTGAGCTTCAAGGAAAACAAACCCAGCCTCTCTGGTCCCTCCTCATAACTGAAACGTTCCATGCCAGGCAACATCCTGGTAAATCTCCTCTGCACCCTCTCCAGTACTAACACATCCTTCCAATAGTGTGGTGACCAGAAATGCACACAGTACTCCTGCTGTGGAGACACCAAAGATTGCAGATGCTGGAATCTAGAGCAACACACAATGCGCCAGAGGAACTTAGCAGGTCAGGCAGCATCTGTGGAGGGAAATGGACAGTCGACATTTTGGGTCGAGACCCTTCATCAGGACTGTGGCCTCCATCTGTGGCCTAATCAAAGTTCTCCAGAGTTGTAGCAAGACCTGCCTGCTCTTATATTCTGTGTCCTCAGCTAATGAAGGCAAGTATCTCACATGCTTTCTTCTGCAACCTGAGAGATGAGGAAACCCAATGGCACAGTTCTAAAAGGTGTGCAGAATCCGAGAGATCAGGGCGGGAACACATTTAAGTCATTGAAAGAGGCAGGACTTGAGAGAGTGGCTGGTAGTGCACATGGTTTCTTAGGGTACAGAAAAAGAGGCGAAGAGTTCTTCATAGAACACATGGATTAAGCCACACATGGTGTACTGCATTCTAGTCTGGTTGCCAGGATACGGAGGTCCTAGAGGGGATGCAGAGGAGGTTAGCTAGAATGGTCCCAGAGATAAAGGTGGCTATTTCAAGTTCAAGTTTACAGTTGTCATAAGCATGCACACACCGGTTATAAAGGCCATGAAAATGAGCTTTTTGCAGCAGCAGCACAGTACAAGGCAAGGACAAACATGTTAACATAAACTTCAATTAACATAAATTATACATAACTTACACATGTGCAGAATAAACAACAAAATCAACATGACACAAGTGCAAGACTGAGAGAGAGAGAGGGGAAAGGAGACAATATGTACGGTCTGAGATAGTGTTAGGGTTTTTCAGGTGGGTTCAAGAACCTTTCTTTATCAATCGTTTTATTAAATTTCAAATTAATACACAGAGCAATAGTGATTCTACACACGGTGCGAAGAGATCAGGGTTACAATACTAACAGCTGACATATACAAACACAGGGAGTAAAATATATAATCTGAACCTCCCAATCTCTTACTAAATGAACATGATACAAAAGAATTTGAAAAGAAATTTGATTATATGTAAAGAGAACCCCAAAATTAAAAGAAAACCATAACAAAACAACAAAAAAAAATTAATAACAACAAAAGCAAACCAAAAACTACAAAAAAAAAAGGCTGGACTGTCATATTTCTTCAGTTGAAAAACATTATTATGTCGTTAGCTCCACTCTCCTATATTCAAATAGATGGTTATTGAAAGGGATTCGATAAAGGTCTGCTTACATCGTATGGAAATACTGAACAAATGGGCTCCAAATTTCCTCAAATTTAAGCGAGGGAGCCACAGTGCCACTCCTAATTTTTTCTAGGATTAAACATGTTATAGTTTGAGAAAACCATTGAAATGTGGTAGGAGGTATAGGGTCCTTCCATTTAAATAGAATGGATCTCTTGGCTATTAATGTAACAAATGCAATCATATGACAAGCTGAAGTGGATAGATGGCCAGAATCCATCATTGGTAACCCTAAAATTGCAGTAATAGGATGAGGTTGTAAATCAATATTCAATACAATTGAAATAATATTAAAAATGTCTTTCCAATATTTTTCCAAAAGAAGGCAGGACCAAAACATATGTGTCAGGGAAGCCACCTTCGAATTACATCTGTCACATATAGAATTTATGTGGTGATAAAAACGAGTTAACTTGTCCTTGGACATATGGGTCCTGTGAACCACCTTAAACTGTATCAAAGAATGTCTAGCACACATTGAAGATGTATTAACTAATTGGAGAATTTTCTTCCATGTCTTTATAGGTATAAGTATCTGAAGTTCTCTTTCTCATTCATTCTTAATTTTATCGTGTCTCTGATGGCAGTGGAGAAGAAGCTGTTGTTGAACCTTGAGCTGTTGGTCTTCCAGGATTAGATGGGAAATGCTGGGACTGGTCTCCTAGGAGGGGATTTGATGGATGTATATGGAAGGTGACACAGTGACACAGCAAGTTGAGATGCTACCTCACAGGTCCTGCGATCCCGACCTCTGGTGCTGTTTGTATGGAGTTTGCACGTTCTCCCTGTGACTGTGTAGGTTCCCCCCACCCCCACCCCCACGAGTACTCCAGTTTCCTCCCACATCCCAAAAACGTGCGGGTTGGTTGGTTAATTGGCCGCTGTTAATTGTTCCCAGTGTGTGGGTGAGGGGTAGAATCTGGGGGGGAGCTGACGGGAGTGTGAAGAGAGTAAAATGGGTTGGGGTAGGATCGGGGTAAATGGGTGCCTGATGGTCACCATGGACCCTGCGGACAGAAAGGCCTGTTTCCATGTTGTGTCTTTCTGACTGTACAAATAAACATGTGTAAGTTGAAAAAAGGTAACGGTCATTCTCCAAGTCAAAAACTACTTATTTTAGGCATTTAGGGCACAATTACAATCCTATAGAAGAACAATATCAGCTTTGTAAAGATGCTTTATTCTTTCCTGGTACTTTGCAGTTAAATAAATGCAATTATTTTCCAACTATCTTACAGATGAAAGGGATATAAGACTACCAACTGATTTTTCTGTCACATTTTATCCATTTATTGTCAAGAGGTACATTATCTGTGATTTCTTTCAAACTTTCAGAGGCTGCAATAAATCTCCCACAACAAAAGCATTTATTCTTCACCCAGACTTGACAGACGTCTTAAATCACCAGCTTGCAATCAAGAGTGAGTTTGTTACTGGCACAACATTATTAGATTGGAGACTGCTAATCTTCCACCTGTGTCTTGCTGGGCTTACAGCTGTGAGATCTGTTCTATGTTCTACCTGGAACATACAACAGAGAACATAGAACAGTACAGCACAGGAACAGGCCCTTCGGCCCACAATGTCTGTGCTGAACGTGATGCCGAATTAAACTATATCTCTTCTGCCTGCACGTGATCCATATCCCTCCGTTCCCTGCATATTCATGTGTCTATCTAACAGCCTCTTAAATGCCATGATCGTATATGCCCCCATTACCACCCCTGGCAGCACGTTCCAGGCACCCACATTCTCTTGCCCTGCATAACTCCTTTCAACTTTCTACCTCTCACCTTAAACAGATGTCCTCCAGTATTTGGTATTTCTACCCTGGGAAAAAGATTCTGACTGCCTACTCTGTCTATGCCTCTCATAATTTTATAAACTTCTATCAGGGCTCCCCTCAGCCTCCGACGCTCCAAAGAAAACAACCCAAGTTTGTCCAACCTCTCCTTATAGCTCATACCCTCTAATCCAGACAGCATCCTGGTGAACGTCATCTGTACCCTTTCCAAAGCCTCCACATCCTTCCCTTAATGGGGTGACCAGAATTGCACACAATAACTTTTAATTAAATAATAGTAAGTATTTTTTTAAAATATGCTTTCCAAATTATTCATTTATTTTGAACCTGCTCCTCACTGGTGAGGCCAGCATTTAAGATAAGATAAGATTTCTTTATTAGTCACGTACATCGAAGCACACAGTGAAATGCATCTTTTGCGTAGAGTGTTCTGGGGGCAGCCCACAAGTGTCGCCACGCTTCCGGCGCCAACACAGCGTGCCCACAACTTCCTAACCCGTACGTCTTTGGAACATGGGAGGAAACCGGAGCACCCGGAGGAAACCCACGCAGACACGGGGATAACGTAAAAACTCCTTACAGACAGCGGACGGAATTGAACCCGGCTCGCTGGTGCTGTAATAGCATCACGCTAACCGCTACACTACCGTGCCTGCCCAACCTCTCCTTGTAGCTCACACCCTCTAATCCAGGCAGCATCCTGGTGAACCTCTTCTATACCCTTTCCAAAGCCTCCACATCTTTCCCATAAGGGGGTGACCAGATATGCACAGAATAACCTTTAAATAATTTTTAATTAAATAAAAATCTTAAGAACTTCTTTAAAAATATGTTTTTCGAATTATTCATTTATTTTGAACTTGCTCATGGCCGGCGAGGCCAACCAGCATTTATTACACATCCCTAATTGCCCTTGAGAAGGTGGTGATGAGCTGCCTCCTTGAACCAGTGCATCCTTCCGGCGGAGGTGTCCCGCAGTGCAGCTGAGGACGGAGCTGCAGAATTTAGACCTGGTGACAACGTGTGACGTAGAAGGTAACCTGCAAGCGGTGGGGTTCCCGTGCACCTGTTCCCTTCGTCCCACTCGGTCACGGGTTTGGGAGCTGCAGCTGTAGCCTGGGTGAGTAACTGCAGCACATTTTGTAGATGGCACAAACATCAGGGTCCAGCAGCAGTGGTGGTGCAACCATACTCGAGTGTAGGCCCAAACCACCAGTGTAGGCAGAAACCACCAAGTATAAGAAGGCTGGGATTAAAGTCATAGAGAATCATAGTTATACATCATAAGATAAGAGATAAGATAAGAGATAAGATAAGATAAGATAAGATAAGATAAGATAAGATAGGATAAGATACCTTTATTAGTCACATGTACATTGAAACACACAGTGAAATGAATCTTTTGTGTAGAGTGTTCTGGGGGCAGCCCACAAGTGTTGCCACACTTCCGGCGCCAACATAGCGTGCCCACAGCTTCCTAACCCATACGTCTTTGGAATGTGGGAGGAAACTCGGAGCACCCGGAGGAAACCCACGCAGACACGGGGAGAACGTACAAACACCTTATAGACAGCGGCCGGAATTGAACCTGGGTCGCTGGCGCTGTAATAGCATCACGCTAACCGCTACACTGCCATGCCTGCACTTCGGCCAAGCTGGTCCATACCAACCAGCTTATCCCCAACCAGGCTAGTCCCATCTGCCTGCGTTTGGCCCATATCCCTCTAAACCTTTCCTATACATGTACCTGTCTAAATATCTTTTAAACATTGTAATTGTACCCGCCTCTACCACTTCCTCTGGGGGCTCGTTCCATACACCCACCACCCTCTGGGTGAAAGACTTACCCCTCAGGTCCCTTTTAAATATTTCCCCTCTCATCTTAAACCTATGCCTCTAGTTTTAGATTCGCCTTCCCTGGGGGAAGGACTGTGACCATTCACCTTGTCTATGCCCCTCATGCACCAGCATCTGTACTTTCTCCCACCAGTACAAGACATGCAAGACATTGTACTGGACACTGGTGAGGCCGCACTTGGAGTATTGTGGACAGTTTTGGTCACCCTGTTATAGGAAGGACATCATTAAAGTTGGAAAGTGTGCAAGGAAGATTTACAAGTCTCAAGGGCTTGACTTCTAGGAAGAGGTTGGACAGGCTGGGAATATTCTTCTTGGAGCGTAGGAGACTGAGGGGTGACCTTATAGAGTTGTATAAAATCATGAGGGGCACTGCCATGATGAATGCCTTTTTCCCAGGGAAAGGGAACCAAAAACTGGAGGTTTAAGGTGAGACGGACCTGGGCCTATATACCTCCTGCGGTATGAGTCAGTGTAAAGGAGCAAGATAGAACACCTGGTTGTGTGGTGCCACAACAACAACTTCTCGCTCAGCGTCAGTAAAACTAAAGAGCTGATTGTTGACTTCAGGAAGGGGAAGGAGGGCGAGCATGTGCCAGTCTACATTGGGGGATCGGCGGTGGAGAAAGTCAGCAGCTTTAAATTCCTGGGTGTTAACGTATCGGCTGACCTGTCCTGGGCCCAGCACATAGATGCAACCATAAGGAGAGCGCGCCAGTGCCTTTACTTCCTTAGGAGGTTAAGGAGGTTCGGTTTGTCACTGAACTTCTACAGATGTACTGTTGAAAGTGTCCTGACCGGTTGCATCACGGTCTGGTATGGTAATTCAAACACACAGGAATGTAAGAAGCTGCAGGGAGTAGTGGACTCAGCCCAATACATCACAGGCACATCCCTCCCCACCATCGGCAGTATCTACAGGAGACACTGCCTCAAGATGGCAACGTCCATCATCAAAGATCCCCACCATCCGGGCCCTGCCATCTTCTCGCAGCTCCCATCAGGCAGGAGGTACAGAAGCCTGAAGTCCCACACCACCAGGTTCAGGAACAGCTACTTCCCTTCAACCATTCGGTTCTTGAACCAACTGCCAATTCCCTAATCACTACAGTTCAGGAACACTACGACCAGTTTGATCACTTTGCACTAAAATGGACTTTTTTTATTATAATTGTGTTCTTTCTGGTACAATGTTATGTAATTTATGTTTAGTTTATGTTTTTCTTGTGAATGCTGTGTCTCTGATGCTCTGTGTCTGTGATGCTGCTGCAAGTAAGTTTATCATTGCACCCGTGCACACATGGACTTGTGCAGATGACAATAAACTTGACTTTGACTTTGACCTTGAATGATCCATTTGACCAAAGTGGGTGCAAATTGGTACCCATCTGTTAGGCCAATGATCAATAATTGTTCACAGGAAGAATACTGTGCTTCACAGCATGTCCACATGTGCTGTATAGTAATACTGATTTACATTTATATAGCTCCTGTAATCAAACACATCCCAAGAAGTTTCAAAATTGGCACCAGGTAGCAAATTGCAAAATTAGGACCAAAAGCTTCTTCAGGTATGTAGGTGCTAAGGGATGGTAGACTGCAGGTGTCGAATCTGGAGCAAGAAACAAAGTGCTAGAGGAACTCAGCAGGTCGGGCAGCATCTGTGGAGGGAAGTAAACAGTCGATGTTTCGGGTCGAGACCGACTCATCAGGTTGGTCCTGATAAAGGGTCTCGGCCCGTAATGTCGACTGTTTATTTCCCTCCACGGATGCTGCCTGACCTGCTGAGTTCCTCCAGCAGTTTGTGTGGGTTGAGACACAGCAAATGTTGTGTTTAAGGATCCTGACCCAGTGATGTTGAAGGACTAGTATTTGAGGAGGCCAGTCCAGTGAAGCAGCCAGTGGAGCTTCTGCCTCACAGTTCCAGCTAACCTGGTTTGATATTGCTCTCCGGCGCTGTCTGTGTGGAGTTTGCACGTTCTCCTTGTCACTGTGTGGGATTCCCCCAGATGCTTCGGTTTCCTTCCACATCCCAAAGATGTGCAGGTTGGTAGACTAATTGGCTGCTATAACTTAGAGAAGCTGGAGAGAGTTGATGAGAATGTCAGGAGAATCCTAGAGTCATACTGCAGGGAAACCGGCCCTTCGGCCCAACTGGTCCATGCCGACCAATATGCCCATCCAAGCCAGTCCCATTTGCCAATGTTTCACCCATAACCTTCTAAACCTTTCCTGTCCATGTACCTGTCCAAGTGTCTTTTAAATGTTGTTATTGAACATGCCTCAACCACTTCCTCTGCTGGCTCCTTCCACATACAGACCACCCTTTGTGTTAAAAAGTTGTCCCTCATGTTCCTATTAAATCTCTCCCATCTTAAACCTGTGTCCTCTGGTTCTCAACTCCTCATCCCTGGGTAAAAGACTTGAGTACATTCACCATATCCGATATTATGGGATTAATATTATTATAAATAATATTATAATAGTATTTATATATTAAATATATAATATATTTATATATAATATATAATATATTATAATATATAATATATTGTAATATTAATATTACAATAATAATATTATGGACTATTATGGGATTAGTGCAGGCTCCGTGTAACTGGGAGGTTCATGGTCACCACAGACTCAGTGTGGACTCAGTGGGTCATGGCTCTGGTTTCCGTGGTGTGTCATTCTATGACTTTACACGTCCAGCATCAGCTTGGGACAGAACAAATGAGGTGGTAGTGTACCTACAACGGGTAGACTCTGGGGAGAGTTGATCAGCGTGTGAAGAAATTTAAAATGGGATCAATGTAGGATCAATGTAAATGGGTGGTTGATGGTCGGCAGGGACTCGATGGGCCGAAGGGCTGTTTCCGTGACTTTATGACTAACTTGGCTAATCTCACCTCTCACTGAGACTGTGAATCCGCTGGAGGGTGTTGCGGCAGGAGTTATTTTTGCATCTGTATCAATCCCAATTCTGTGAATTTTGTCGCACTCCTGACTTTGAATCTGGCACACATTGGCGGGCAGCCTTTGAGAGCCAATGAGATGAACCAGCCCAAGTTCACCAGTGTATTTCTCTGATCTCCCACATGTTCTAAGTAGCACAGGGAGAATGTGAAAGAAGATTTGGTCCTTATCTTAGAATCAGAATCAGGTTTATTATCACTGACATATGACGTGAAAGTTATTGCTTTGAGGCAGCAGTACAGTGCAAGACATAAAACTACTATAAATTACAAAAATAAATAACTAGAGAGACTCTGAAAACTAGAAGCTTTGGAGAGGTTGAAGAGGAGATTTTCCAGGATGCTGCCTGAATTGGAGAGCATGTCTTACGAGGATAGGTTGAGCGAGCTGGGGCTTTTCTCTTTGGAGAGAAGGAGGAGGAGAGGTGACTTGATAGAGGTGTACAAGATGATAAGAGGCATAGATCGAGTGGACAGTCAGAGACTTTTTCCCAGGGTGACAAGGGCTAACACGAGGGGACATAATTTTAAGATGATTGGAGGAAAGTGTAAGAGGGATGTCAGGGGTAAGTTTTTTTATACAGAGAGTGATGGGTGCATGGAACGCACTACCGGCAGAGGTTGTGGGGGCAGATACATTAGGGACATTTAAGAGACTCAGACAGACACATGAATGATAGAGAAATGGAGGGCTATGTGGGAGGGAAGGACCTGTACTGTGCTGTAATGTTCTATGTTCCATATGTTCTAGTGCAAAACGAAAGGAATAACGAGGTAGTGTTCATAGGTTCATGGACCATTCAGAAATCTGATGGCAGAGGGGAAGAAGCTGTTCCTGAATCATTGAGTGTGGGTCTTCAGGCTCCTGTACCTCCTCCCCAATGGTCGTAACATGAAGAGGGCATGTCCCGGGTGGTGAGGGTCCTTAGTGATGGATGCCGCCTTCTTGAGGCACCGCCTCTTGAAGATGTCCTCGATGGTGGGGAGGGTTGTGCCCTCAAGTTCCCAATCCACACAACCCTCCCTGCTGCCGGTCCATGAGTAGGAAGGGAGCAACACTACTTGGATAATAAGGTGGTTGTTCACAAGCAACATGTCCCGGAATCAGAGAGTTATAGAGCCAGAAACAGGCCCTTCGGCCCAGCAAGTCCATGCTGACCTTTTTGTCCATCTACACTAATCCCATTTACCCACATTAGGTCCGTATCCTTCTATAACTTGTCTATTTTAATATCTGTCTGAAATGTAGCAATTGTATCTGATTCCAACACCTCCTCGGATTTAGAACATAGAACAGTACAGCACAGGAACAGGCCCTTCAGCCCATCATGTCTGTACTGACAATGATGCCAAATTAAACTAATCCCAACAGCCTGCACATGGTCCATATTCCTCCATTCTCCACTTCTTCATGTGTCCGTCTAAGTGCCTCTTAAACGTTGCTATCATATTTGCTTCTACCCCCTTCTTTCAGGCACCTGAAGCTCTCTGAGTAAGGGAAAGATGTGGAGACTTTGGAAAGGGTATAGAAGAGGTTCACCAGGATGCTGCCTGGATTAGAGGGTATGAGCTACAAGGAGCAGTTGGGCAGGCACGGTAGTGTTGCAGTTAGTGTAACGCTATTACAGCGCCAGCAACCTGGGTTCAATTCCTGCCGCTGTCTGTAAGGAGTTTGTACGTTCTCCCATGTCTGCGTGGGTTTCCTCCGGGTGCTCCGGTTTCCTCCCACATTCCAAAGAATACGGGTTAGGAGGTTGTGGGCGTGCTATGTTGGCACTGGACGCGTGGCGACACTTGTGGGCTGCCCCCCAGAACACCCTACGCAAAAGCTGCATTTTGCAGTGTGTTTCGATGTACATGTGACTAATAAAGAAATCTTATCTCATCTCATCTTTTTCCTCCAGCAGGGTGACCAAAACTGAACACAATCTTCCAAACGCGGCCTCACCAACGTCCTGTACAACTGCAACATTACATCCCAACTTCTATATTCAGTGCCCTGACTGATGAAGCCCGGCATGCCAACCACCCGGACAGTGTCAAAGAACATTGAACAAAAAGCAACGTTTTAATCCTGTAGTGATACTTGTCTCTGCTAGAGATATTGATCTACAGCCCTAGACAGCTGGTGACCGGTTTCCTAACAGATGCAGGGAACAAGAATCCCTCTGTCAGTCTGTGCACAGTTAGCTGGAGTGTGTGATGTGTCTTTATCAATGTTTAACGTAACAGGTTTAGTGAACTTCCATTTAGTAACTTGGAAACTCAGGAGCAGAATCAAAACATTAAGTACTTCTTCAAACATTACCGTTCTGCTGGCATATTTCCTTCTTCCTCAGAATAGAATTAAGGACCGACAAGCTCTGATTGCCCTTGCTTAAAGTTCTTTGCTTTATCTGCTGCTCCTTCTCAGGAAGTGTGTCATGCTTCTGCTCTGTCTTTTTGTGACTTATTCTCACCGAAGGATTTGCTTTTCAAAACAAAGGCTTACATCAGGATATAGATCAAGTGGAAAGTTGGATGGAGCATCGGCAGATGGAATTTAATCCTGACAAGTGTGAGGTGATGCATTTTGTGAAGTCAAATAGGGGTAGAACATATACTGTAAATGGTAGGGCACTGAGTTATGTTGATGTATAGAGGGATCTTGGGGTCTGTCCATAGTTCCCTGAAAGCGGCGAGACAAGTAGAGAAGGTGTTGAAGGAGGTATATGGTGTACCTGCCTTCATAGTTCGGGGCACAGAATATAAGAGTTGATGCTAGTTCGGCTGGTCCAGAAGATTAAGTCACATGGGATCCATGGTGAGTTGGTAAATTGGATCCAAGGTTGGCTTGGTCACAGAAGACAGAGGGTAGTGGTGTGCAGGGGTGTTTTATTGGACTGTATGTCTGTGTCCAGTGGTGTTCCACAAAGATCTGCACTCTGTTATTTGTAATAAATATGGGAATGATTTTGATGAAAATGCAGGTGGGCTGATTAGTTTGCAGATGACATGAAAATTGGTGGAATTGTGGACAGTGAGAAAAGTTGTCAAAAGGTACACCAGGATATAGATCAGTTGGAAATGTGGGCAGAGGAATGGCAGATGGAGTTTAATCTAGACAAGATTGAGGTGATGTATGAGGAGCATTGGTGTACAGAGCGATCTTGCGGTGCAAGTCCATAGCTCCATATAAGTGACACACAAGTAGATAAGGTGGTAAAGAAGGCATACGGCACGCTTGCCTTCATTGGTCAGGGCATTTACAAAAGATGACGTCACGTTGCAGCTGTATAAAACTTTGGTTTGGCCACATTTGGTGTATAGTGAGTAGTTTTGATTGCCACACTAAAGGAAGGATGTGGAGGCTTTGGAGAGGGTGCAGAAGAGGTTCACCAGGATGCTGCTGGATTAGAGAGTGTTAGCTAAAAGGAGAGGTTGGACCAACTTGGATAATTTTCTCTGGAGCGTCAGACACTGAGCGGTGACCTGATAGAACTATATAAAGTTAGGAGAGGCATAGATAGTATAGATGTTCATTGTCTTTTTCCCAATATGGAAACGTCATACATTAGAAGGCAATGGTTTAAAGTGAGAGGGGAAAAGCTGAAAGAGATTTGCAAGTCAAGTTTTTTTTTAGAAATAGCTGAATTGTAGAATCTGGGGGCATTCGGAGTGTGGTAGTGCCTAGAGCACAACGCCAAGGAAAGAGTTGGAAGCAGATACAATAGCAACGTTTAAGAGGCATGAACGAGCAGGGAATGGAGGGATATAGACCATGTGCAGGCAGATGGGGTTAGTTTAATTTGGTATCAAGGTTGGTGCATCTATGGTGGGCCAAAGATCCTGTTCCTATACTGAACCGTTCTGTGTTTTATGTTCTATATTTGGAATGCACTGTCAGAGGAGGTGGGGGAATCAGATATAATTACCACATTTCAGATGCATGAAGGCAGACACTTAATAGACAAGGACTGGAGGTTTACTGGAGGAAGGCCAACATAGATGTGATGGGCCAAAGGGCCTGTTTCTGTACTGTACGACTCCCATGACCCTATGACTCTATGAAAGGACTGAAGTCATCCACTTAGCCAGACCGGATTCCAAAATTGTACCTTCTACATGCCCACATCACTTGAGGTCCCCTGTCTGGGCACAGACAGGGCATCGATCTTCTCTTCCCAGATTAATTCGCGACTGCACAGCTCACCAATCTGCAGGTCAGTTCACGATGCATTCTATCTCACCTCCTCCCCCAGAGTATTCGGTTGCTTTACTTCACACCATCTCCGAATTAATCTGGCACTCAGTCCGACCAATGGCTCAGTGTCCCTCTAATTACCAGAGCAGTGGTGATCACTCAGTACCCTCCACTGATGACAGGGGGACCTCCCTGAGGGAGAGAGAACACATTCACAGGAAGGTGCGAGCAACATGCCTGAGATTGAAGACGGATCTTTAAATCTGCCAAGGACTGATAACCAACAGCTCCATCGAGATCCACGGAGGGAAAAGATTGGTCATGCTGCCTGGACTGGAGAGCATGTCTTATGAGGATAGGTTGAGCGAGCTAGGGCTTTTCTCTTTGGAGAGAAGGAGGATGAGAGGAGACTAGATAGAGGTGTACAAGATGATAAGAGGCACAGATCGAGTGGACAGTCAGAGACTTTTTCCCAGGGTGGCAATGGCTAACACGAGGGGGCATAATTTTAAGGTGATTGGAGGAAGGTATAAGGGGGATGTCAGGGGTAAGTTTTTTACACAGAGAGTGGTGGGTGCGTGGAACGCACTACCGGCAGAGGTTGTGGGGGCAGATACATTAGGGACATTTAAGAGACTCTTAGATAGACACATGAATGATAGAAAAATGGAGGGCTATGTGGGAGGGAAGGGTTAGGTAGATCTTAGAGCAGGATAAAATGTCGGCACAACATTGTGGGCCGAAGGACTTGTTCTGTACTCTGATGTTCTATGTTCTTTGTTCTATGTTCTAAACTGTTCTAAGCAGAAAAGATTTACGAGAATGTTGCCAAGACTTGAGGGACTGAGTTATAGGGAGAGGTTGGACAGGCTAGGACTTTGTTCCTTGAAGTGTAGGAGACTGAGAGGTGATCTTATAGAGATGTATAAAATCATGAAGGGTATAGATAGGGTGAATGCACTCAGTCTTTTCTTCAGAGTTGGGGAATCAAGATCCAGAGGGCAAAGTTTTAAGGTGAGAGGAAAAAGATTTAATAGGAACTTGAGGGGCAACTTCTTTACACAAAGAGCGGTGTGTATGTGGAACGAGCTGCCAGAGGAAATGGTTGAGGCAGATACAGTAGCAACTTTTAACAGACAGTTGGACAGGTACATGGATTGGTAAGGTTTAGAAGGTTAGGGGCCAAATGCTGGCAAATGGGACTAGCTTGGATGGGGCATCTTGGTTGGCATGGACCAGTTGGGCTGAAGGGCCTGTTTCCATGCTGTGTAACTCTATGACCCCAATAATTCAGTCAACGTGCTGATGAACCACCAATAAGAACTCGTGCTGTGGTTCTGAGGAAGGTTCACCTTCTTCTACTGACATGCATCAATAGTTGGAGGATTGTGCAAGACATTCTATTACCCTGGAACAGGACCAAGTCTACCTGTGTTTAACACTTCCTTTCCCCATTGCCAGACTTGGCTCAGCCAATTACAATGGGAAACCATTCAAATTCCACACTGGAATATCCTGCTGATATTCCCTGGACGGGCTGCTGCTCTGCCTGAGGAGGCATCACCCAAATCAGATGTTGAGGTGTGACCTGGTAGCCCACAATGGAGAGAGCTGTAACCCCCCGCTTCCGTGTAGAAAATTATCTCTCACTCAGCATGACTAAAACGGACAGTGGGTCACAATCTTGATGGTCTTTATGGGATCTTTCTGTGCTCAGGTTAGCCACCATGTTTCATATATTACATTATAAAGCATTTCATTGGCTGTCAAAGTTTTGGGATATTCTAAGATTGTGAGGAATGCCACAGAATCCGCCAACTTTCTTTCCCAAGGGATAGTAGTTTCCTAAAGTTTGGAATTCCTCAAGCCTCTCCGCTTCTCCTCATTAATCCCTAGCTCTTTGACCAAGCATTTGGTCAAAGATTCATACAGCATGGAATCAGGCCCTTCGGCCCACTGAGTCCATACTAACCATCAAATACCCATGTACACTTATCATGCACTAAACCTATTTTATTCCCCACACATTCCCAACAAACCCCCAGCCCACAGATTCTACCACTCTGCTCTACACCAGGGGCAAATTACAGTGACCAATTAGTCTACCAATCCACACAATTTTGAGATGTGGGAGAGCCTGTGCCGGTGAAGGTTAGGCTCTCACAGTCGAATAGCTACAGTGAGTGTGAACTTCAACATCGCTGTGTGTGTGAGGTTGAGGTGAAGTACATGAATTGTAGGGTTGATTATTGGTAAATGGATAGTAGTGTAATGGAGCAATAAAGGTAGTGGGGTAGTCCACAGAACACAGAACAGTACAACATAGGAACAGACCCTTCGGCCCACCATGTCTGTGCTGACCATGATATCAAATTAAACAAAGCCCATCTGCCTGCACATGATTCACATCCCTCCATTCCCCGCCTGTTCATGTGCCTGTCTAAATGCCTCATAGAACATAGAACACCACAGCACAGTACAGGCCCTTCGGCCCATAACGTTGTGCCAACATTTTATCCGGCACCAAGATCTATCTTAACCCTTCCCTCCCACATAGCCCTCAATTTCTCTATCATTCATGTGTCTATCTAAAAGTCTCTTAAATGTCCCTAATGTATCTGCCCCCACAACCTCTGCCGGCAGTGCGTTCCACACACCCACCACTCTCTGTGTAAAAAACCTACCCCTGACATCCACCTTATACCTTCCTCCAATCACCTTAAAATTACGTCCCCTCGTGTTAGCCATTGTCACCCTGGGAAAAAGTCTCTGACTGTCCACTCGATCTATGCCTCTTATCATAGCCTCTTAAACATCCCTATCGTATCTGCTTCCACCATCTCCCCTGGCAGCCCGTTCCAGGCTCTGTGTGTACTCTCTCTGTGTAAAAAAACTTGCCAAGTAGAACTCTTTTAAACTTTCACCTTAAACCTGTGCCCTCTAGCACTTGACACTTCTAACCTGGGATAGAGATTCTGACTGTCTACCCAATCTATGCTTCTCATAATTTTATAAACTTCTGTCAGTTTACCCCCCAGCCTCGGCAGATGCCATCTGAAGGTGAACTTACTTCAACAGCTTGTGTCTGATTGTTAAATTTTATCTTGCCCTGCTCTCATATCCATCACACAACACTCCGGGTATTAAGAAGCTGCAGAGAGTAGTGGACTTAGCTCAATACATCACGGGCACATCCCTCCCCACCATCGGTATTATCTACAGGAGGCGCTGCCTCCAGAAGGCAACGCCCATCATCAAAGATCCCCACCATCGGGGCCGTGCCACCTTCTCGCAGCTACCATCGGGCAGGAGGTACAGAAGCCTGAAGTCCCACACCACCAGGTTCAGGAACAGCTACTTCCCTTCAACCATTCGGTTCTTGAACCAACCTTCACAACCCTAATCACTACCTCAGTATAGCAACACTGGGACCACTTTGACCACTTTGCACTACAATGACGACTTGGTTCTAATTGTGTTCCTTCTTGTGTAATTTATGTTTAATTTATGTTTTTCTTGTGAATGCTGCTTATCTGATGCTATGTGCCTGTGATGCTGCTGCAAGTAAGTTTTTCATTGCACCCGTGCACACGTGGACTTGTGCAGATGACAATAAACTTGACTTTGACTCTCCCCATTGTTCCTTCCCCCAGTGCCTGACCAATTATTGGAAAGTCACCTGACCTACACAGGCTGTCTCCACTTTCTGTCTCTTCCATCCAACATCTCCACTGAAGCCTTGAAAGTTGCGCCATTGTTTTAAATATTACAGCCCATAAGACCATAAGAAAGTTGGCCATTCAGCCCATCGTACCTGTTCCACCATTTAATAAGATCATGGCTGATTTTTTACACAGTCCCCACCTTGTGCAGGCTAGTGAACGGGCAAGCAGAAACGTCTGCTTGGAAGTTCAGGGCCTTCAGGTCATCTGGTTACCAACCACACTGCCAGGTTCTCCCAGCCTCCTCCACCAGAACCCCTTCCAGGATGTGGGCACCATCAATGAAAAACACGACGATGCTGGAGGAACTCAGCAGGCCAGGCAGCATCCGTGGAGAAAAGCAGGCGGTCAACGTTTCGGGTCAGGACCCTTCTTCAGGACTGAAGATGGGAAAAGGGGAAGCCCAATATACAGGAGGGAAAAGCAGAGCAGTGATAGGTGGACAGAAGAGGGGAGGCGGGGTGGGCTCAAGGTGGTGATAGGTAGATGCAGGTAAGAGGTAGTGATAGGTAGTGATAGGAGGAGGGGAGAGCAGATCCACCGGGAGATGGGTAAAATGTAAGGAAAAAAAGGACTAGGAAAGGGAAGAAGAGAAGATATAGATAGGTACAGAGGAGATGTCAGGGGTAAGTTTTTCACTCAGAGAGTGGTGAGTGTGTGGAAGGGGCTGCCGGCGGTGGTGGAGGCGGATACGATAGGGTCTTTCAAGAGACTGTTGGATAGGATAGGAACATGGAGCTGATAAAAATAGAGAGCAATGGGTAAGCCTAGTAATTTCTAAGGTAGGGACATGTTCGGCACAGCTTCGTGGGACAAAGGGCCTGAATTGTGCTGTAGGTTTTCTATGGGGGGGGGGATGGTTTGTGAGGAAAAGGGGTGTGGATTACCTAAAGTGGGAGAATTCAATGTTCATGCCGTTAGGCTGCAAGGTTCCAAGACGGAAGACGAGGTGCTGTTCCTCCAGTTTGCTCTTGGAATTCTCCTGGCAGTGGAGGAGGCCAAGGACTGACATATCTGTGATAGTGTGGGAGGGGCAGTTGAAGTGACTGGCAACGGGGAGATGCAGATCGCGGTTACGGACAGAGAGCAGCAGTTCTGCGAAATGGTCACCTAGTGGGCACCATTGTCAAGGCCAGAATCATCACCCAACCCTCATTCCCCCTCCAGAGGGTGGCTCTTTCAGACAGCAGTTAAGAATCAACAGCATTGTTGAGGATCTGAGATCATGTGTGGGCTCTCCTGGGTAATACTTCCTCCCCTGAGGGAGCTTGTTCAATCAGGGGGGATTTCATGGCATTTTATAATAACAATATTGGTTTATTATTGTCACTTGTACTGAGGTACAGTGAAAAACTTGTCATGCATACCGATCGTACAGGTCAACTCATTACACAGTGCACTGAGGTAGTACAGGGTAGTACCGAATACAGAGTAAAGTGTTACAGCTACAGGGAAGTGCATGGCAGGTAGACAGTAAGGTGCAAGGTCAAACAAGGTAGATTGTGAGGTCAAGAGTCCATCTCATCATATAAGGGAACCATTCGATAGTCTTATCACCGTGGGATAGAAGCTGTCCTTGAACCTGCTGTATATGCCCTCAGGTTCCTGTATCTTCTGCCTGATGGGAGAGGGGAGAAGAGAGATTGAACCGGGGGTGGGTGTTTGATTATGCTGGCTACTTCACCAAGGCAGTGAAAGGTATAGTCTGAGTCCATGGAGGGGAGGCTGGTTTCCGTGATGCGCTGGGTTGTGTCCACGACTCTCTGCGGTTTCTTGCAGTCCTGGGCAGAGCAGTTGCCGTACCAAGCTGTGATGCATCCGGATAGGATGCTCTCTATGGTGCATCTATAAAAGTTGGTGACTGTCCAAGGAGACATGCCAAATTTCTTTAGCCTCCTGAGGAAGTAGAGGCACTGGTGAGCTTTCTTGGCCGTGGCGTCTACATGGTTGGACTAGGACAGGTTATTGGTGATGTTCACTCCTAGGAACTCAAAGTTCTCAGCCCTCTCGACCTCAGCACCACTGATATAGACAGGTGCATGTACACCACCCCCTTTCCTGAAGTCAATGACCAGCTCTTTTGTTTTGCTGATATTGAGGGAAAGGTTGTCGTCATGACACCATGTTACGAAGCTCTCTATCTCCTTCCTGTACTCCAACTCATCATTATTTGAGATACAGCCTACTACAGTGGTATCATTTGCAAACTTGTAGATGGGGTTAGAGCAGAATCTGGCCACACAGTCATGAGTATATAGGGAATAGAGTAGGGGGCTGAGGACGCAGCTTTGTGGGGCACCAGTGTTGAGAATAATCATGCTGGAGGTACTGCTGCCTATCCTCACTGATTGCGGTCTGTTGGTCAGAAAGTCAAGGATCCAGTTGCAGAGGGAGGTGTTGAGTCCCAGGTCTCGGAGTTTGGTGACGAGTTTGCTTGGAATTATAGTATTGAAGGTGGAGCTGTAGTCAATAAACAATAGTCTAACGTGGGTGTCTTTACTGTCCAGATGTTCCAGAGATGAATGTAGGGTCGGGGAAATGGCATCCACTGTAGACCTGTTTCGGCGGTAGGCGAATTGCAGTGGGTCGAGGTTGTCTGGGAGGCTGGAGTTGATGCATGCCACACACAACTTTCTCATACAGAGGGTGGTGGGTATGAATGAGCTGCCAGAGGAAGCTGAGGGCTTGGTACAGCAAGGTTTAAGAGACAATTAGACAGGTACATGGATAGGGTTAAGAGGGATATGGCTAAATGGAACTAGCTCAGGTAGGCAACTTGGTTGGCATGGTCAAGTTGGGCCAAAGGGCCTGTTTTCGTGTCGTATAATGTAATGACTCTAAGGTCTGGAGGGGACGAAACTTTACCTGGTTATTTCTATACGTGGTCTGGTTCACTCAGTAACACACTGGGTGGTAACATTAACCTGCCTACCACCTGCTCGACTTTAACACAAAAGTGTCATGTTTAATAATCCATGATCCTTAAAAGTGTTTTCCGAATATATCCTATCCGATTTTATTCACTGGAGTGCAGGAGAATGAGGGGAGATCTTAAAGAGGCATACCAATTATGAGGTGTATAGATAGGGTGAATGCATGCAGGCTTAATTTTAAATTTTTTTAAAATTTTATTTACAGCATGGTAACAGGCCCTTCCGGCCCAACGAGTCCACGCCGCCCATTTTAAACCCAAATTAACCTACCCGTACGTCTTTTGGAATGTGGGAGGAAGCCAGAGAACCCGGAGGAAACCCACGCAGACACGGGGAGAACGTACAAACTCCTTACAGACAGCGACGGGAATCGAACCCCGATCACTGGCGCTGTAATAACGTCACACTAACCACTACGTCCGCTCAGGTTGGGTGAGACTAGAACTAGAGGTCATAGGTTTGGGGTGAAAGGTGAAATATTTAAGGGAAATTTGAGAGGGATCTTCTTCACTCAGAGGGTGATGCGAGTGTGGAACGAGCTGCCAGCGGAAGTGGCAGGCACAGTAGCGTAGTGGTTAGCGTAACGCTATTACAGCGCCAGCAACCTGGGTTCAATTCCCGCCGCTGTCTGTAAGGAGTTTGTACGTTCTCCCCATGTCTGCGTGGGTTTCCTCCGGGTGCTCCGGTTTCCTCCCACATTCCAAAGACGTACAGGTTAGGAAGTTGTGGGCGTGCTATGTTGGCGCCGGAAGCGTGACGACACGCGGGCTGCCCCCAGAACACTCTACGCAAAAAGATGTATTTCACTGTGTGTTTCGATGTACATGCGACTGATAAAGATAGCTTAGACGCGGTTTGGTTTAGGTACACGGATGGGAGGGGTTTGGAGAGATATGGTCTTGGTGCAGGTAGATGGGACGAGGCAGAAGATCAGGTCGGCATGGACTAGACGGGCCGAAGGGCCTGTTTCTGTGCTGTGGTGCTCTGTGACTCTATAAACATTGATACAAACTGTCATATACATTAGTACTGGCACTTAGCAGGGATTTTATTAGGGCTATTGCTTCACATCATCCTTTTATCTCCAGCACCTGCCAGGTTATTGCCCAGACAGTCATAGAGTGATAAAGCACGGAAATCCTGCAGTTGGGAAATCGCCACAATATATCCAAATATGCGGCACGGTAGCATAGCGGTTAGCACGACGTTATTACAGCGCCAGTGATCAGGGTTCGATTCCCGTTGCTGTCTGTAAGGAGTTTGTACGTTCTCTCGTGTCTGCGTGGGTTTCTGCCGGGTGCTCCGGTTTCCTCCCACATTCTAAAGACGTACGGGTAGGGTAATTTGGGGTTTAAAATGGGTGGCGCGGACCCGTTGGGCCGGAAGGGGCTGTTACCACCCTGTAAATAAAATTTTATTAAAAAATTTATGATGAAGCTTGTCTGGGAGAAAGGGAGTCTCAACAGAGGCATGACCTGAAGGGAGCAGACTTCACCTGGAGACGTGAAGTAATACACCAGCGCTGGGAAGCTTATGATAAGGCAGAAAACTGCTTATTGAGGATGGTATCAAGGTAAAACAAAGCAATGATATTGTTTGCTATTGATTATGATTTTAATTTGTGGCTTGTATAATTAAACACTGACGGTATTGCTGAGATTAACTTCTTATAAAGAAACCAAGTCCTTTTCCTGCACTTTGGAATTTAAGATTTCAGCTACCTCCAATGCAGCAATTCTTTACAGAAGGAAACTTTCTGCCCCTACACTGCCCTCCCTATACCCGACTCTGATTTCCAGCATCTACACTTTTAAGATTTTTAAAGTAATATGTTTGTTTAGTGAACGAACAGGGCGCAAATCAAAGTCTTCTTTATTGTTGTATTTGACAGGAACCTCTGCAGGGCTGGTGCATGTAGATAGATAGATAGATATTTCTTTATTAGTCACATGTACATCGAAACACACAGTGAAATGCATCTTTTGTATGGAGTGTTCTGGGGGGCAGCCCACAAGTGTCGCCACTTTTCTGGCGCCAACATAACATGCCCACAGCTCCTAACCTGTATGCGTTTTTGGAATGCGGGAGGAAACCAGAGCGCCTGGAGGAAACCCATGCAGACGCATGGTGAGAACGTACAAACTCCTTACAGACAGCGGCCAGAATTGAACGTGGGTCGCTGGTGCTGTAATAACGTTACGGTAACTGCTACACTACCGTGCCTGCCGCAGAATGGTCAGGCCAATACTTCTTACTGGAAATAAAAAAAGGGGACATTGATTTTTTTATTTGCAAAAAGTGAAGAGTTTGAGTCGATTTGATTGAAGTCTCCAAAGGGAATTCACAAAGTTAATGTAAGAAAATTATTCACAGACAGGTTTAAACACCAAGTTTAAAACAAGAAAATAATGGAAAAGGAGGAATTATGCAAATTGTTTTCAAGCAAGGAGTGTCAGAAATTTGGGATAAATAATTTATGCCCTGACTGCGTACCTTGTCCAATTTAATTCTAAGTTAAAGAATTTACAGGGAAGGTAAGGAAACAGTCACAGAAATTCTTAACCGATTAGATAATGTATCTCAACCCTTGGGCCAGGCTAGAGAGGGGAGAGGGTAAATTGGATTAATATTGTCACATTTACTGAGGTACACTGACAAACCTTATTTTGCATGCCATCCATACAGATCATTTCATCACACGTTGAAAGTATCCTGACTGGTTGCATCATGGTCTAGGACGGCAATTCGAATGCACAGGAACATAAGAAGCTGCAGAGAGTCGTGGACTCTGCCCAGTACATCACGGGCACATCCCTCCCCACACTGGTAGTATCTACAGGAGGTGCTGCCTCAAGAAGGCAACATCCATCATCAAAGATCCCCACCATCCGGGCCATGCCATCTTCTCGCAGCTCCCATCGGGCAGGAGGTACAGAAGCCTGAAGTCCCACACTACCAGGTTCAGGAAACAGCAACTTCCCTTCAACCATTCAGTTCTTGAACCAACCGGCACAACCCTAATCACCACAGTTTAGCAACACTGACCACTTTGATCACTTTGCACTAAAATGGACTTTGCTTTGTTTTTTGTTCTAATTGTGTTCTTGTAAAAATTGTGTATAATTTGTTTAATTTATATTTTTCTTGTGAGTGCTGCTTATCTGATGCTCTGTGCCTGTGATGCTGCTGCAAGTAAGTTTTTCATTGCATCTGTGCACACATAGACTTGTGTAGATGACAATAAACTCAACTGTAGTGTATAATTTTATAAACCTCAGTCACATCCCCTCTGCATGAAAAGCAGACCCAGCCATGCCAGTCTCTCTTCATCACTGAAACACTCCATCCCAGGCAACATCCTGGTGACTCTCCTCTGCATCCTCTCCAGTGCTATCACATCTCACAAGTAGTGTCAGGTTGAATCAGCCCAGTACTCCACACCAGGACATTTCATGGCCTCTGTACTAGAGACCAAGCAGCAGGCTGATGCTCCCCGAAAACAATAAGAACAATCTCAATTTATATAAGATATCTTTATTAGTCACATGTACATCGAAACACACAGTGAAATACACATTTTGCTTAGAACGTTCTGGGGGCAGCCCGCAAGTGTCGCCACGCTTCCGGTGCCAATATAGCACGCCCACAACTTCCTAACCCGTACGTCTTTGGGATGTGGGAGGAGACCGGAACACCCGGAGGAAACCCACGCAGACACGGGAAGAACGTACAGACTCCTTACAGGCAGCGGCAGGAATTGAACCCGGGTAGCTGTAATAGCGTCACGCTAACCACTACACTCCTGTGCCTGCCACCGTGACTGCAGTAAATATTCCCAAGGTGCTTACCAGGAGTACCGAGCCATGAAGGGAGATACTTGGACAGGTGACAGGGCAGCAGAGTAGTGCAGCTGGGAGAGCCCCTGACTCACAACTTCAGAGACCTGGGTTCGATCCTGACCTCGGGTGCTGTCTGTGTGGAGTTTGCACGCTCTCCCTGTGACCACATGGGTTTCCCCCGGGTGCTCCAGTTCCCTCGCACATCCCAATGACGTGCGGGGTCAGTAGATTAATTGGCCACTCTAAATTGCCCCAAGTGTACAGGTGAGTGGTAGAATCTGGGAGAAGTTGATGGGAACGTGGGGAGAATAAAATTAGCGTGAGATTGGTGGAAGTGGGTACTTGATGGGCGGTACGGACTCGGTGGGCTAAAGGGCCTATTTTTGTGTTGTATGGCTCTATGACTATGAACTTCCTTCTCTTGTGCAGGGAATTGTGCCAAATATCTGGAGAAACCAACGGCAGCCCAAGGCATGTTTTACTCCCCATAGAGAAGGCAGCAGTGGCCATCCCTGAATAGGAAACCACTCACCATTGACCATTGGGTCAGAAGTGGAATCCTTATGGGTGAAAAGGAAAATAATAGCTGTTATATATAGGCCCCCGAACAGCAGTCAGGATGAGGACTGTAAGTTACAGTTAGAAATAGAAAAAGCGTGTCAGAGAGACAACGTTAAGATAATTATGGAGGATTTTAACATGAAGGTGGACTGGAAAAGCCAGCAAGGTAGTGGATCTCAGGAGAGTGAGTTTGTGGAATGTCTACAGGATGGCTTTCTGGAGCAACTTGTTGATGAGCCCACCAGGGGATCGGCTGTTTTGGATTGGGTGCTGTGTAATGAACCGGAGGTGATTAGGGAACTAAAGGTAAAGGAATCATTAGGAACTAGTGATCACAATATGATTGAGTTCAGTTTCAAATTTGAGAATGAGAAGCTGATAACTGGTGTATCGATATTTCAGTGGAACAGAGGAAATTACAGTGGCATGAGAGAGGAACTGGCCCAATTTGATTGGAAGAGTAAGCTAGCTGGAGGGACAGCAGAGCAGAAATGGATAGAATTTCTACAAGAAATAAGGAAAATACAGATAGATATATTCCAAGAAAAAAGAAGTTTTTGAATGGAAAAAAGGCACAAATGTGGATAACGAGAGAGGTTAAAGCTAAAATAAGAGCAAAAGGGAGGGCATACAAGGAAGCAAGAATTAGTGGGAAAACAGAAGACTAAGAAACATAAAAACCTGCAGAAAGAAACTAAGAAGGTCGTTAGGAAAGAAAAGCTGAATTATGAAAGGAAGTTGGGGGATAACATTCGAAAGGATACTAAGAGTTTCTTTAAATATATGAAGAGTAAAAGAGAGACATGGGTTGATATAGGACCAATCGAAAATGGTGCGGGAGAGATTATAATGGATGATAAAGAGATGGCAGAGGAACTAAATGAGTATTTTGCATCGGTCTTCACTGTGGAGAACATCAACAATATACCGGATAGTCAGGGGTCTCAAGGAATGGAACTGAGTTCAGTTAAGATTACTAGAGAGAAGGTGCTAGGAAAGCTAAATGGACTAAAGACAGATAAGTCTCCCAGACCAGATGAGGTGCATCCCCGGGTTCTGAAGGAGGTGGCTTTAGAGATTGCGGAGGCATTGGTGATAATTTTCCAGGAATCGATAGACTCTGGCATGGTTCCGGAGGACTGGAGGGTCGCAAATGTAGTTCCACTGTATAAGAAAGGTGGGAGGCAGCATAAAGGAAATTACAGACCTATTAGTCTGACATCGGTGGTGGGAAAGTTATTGGAATCGATCCTCAAGGATGAGGTTATGGAATACCTAGAGGTGCAAGACAAGATTTGTCCAAGCCAGCATGGTTTCATGAAGGGAAGATCCTGCCTGACCAACCTATTGGAGTTTTTTGAGGAAATCTCAGGTAGGGTGGATAAGGATGAGGTGGTAGTTGTTGTGTATTTAGACTTTCAAAAGGCCTCCGACAAGGTGCCGCACAAGAGGCTGATTAATAAGGTGAGAGCTCATGGAATTACAGGTAGGATAATATAATGGCTGGTTAGCAGAAAGCAAAAGGGTGGGAATAAAAGGATCTTGTTCTGGTTGGCTACTGGTTACTAGTGGTGTTCTGCAGGGATCGGTGTTGAGGCCGCTTCTTTTTACTTTGCATATTACCGATTTGGATGATGGAGTAAATGGTTTTGTGGCTAAGTTTGCAGGCGACACCAAGATAGGTGGAGGAGTAGGGAGCATTGAGGAGACAGAAAGGTTGCAGAGAGACTTAGATAGTTTGGGAGAATGGGCAAGGAAATGGCAGATGAGATTCAATGTTGAGAAATGTGCAGTTGTGCACTTTGGAAAAAGAAATAAACGGGCAGATTATTATCTAGAAGGAGAGAAAATTCAAAGTACAGAAGTACAAAGGGACTTGGGGGTACTCGTGCAGGATACCCTAAAGGTTAACCACCAGGTCGGATCAGCAGTAAGGAAAGCGAATGCTATGTTGGCATTCATTTCGAGAGGTATAGTGTATAAAAGTAGAGAGGTGTTGATGAGGCTCTACAGGGCACTAGTGAGGCCTCATTTGGAATACTGTGTACAGTTTTGGGCCCCATATCATAGGAAGGATGTGCTGATGTTGGAGAGGGTTCAGAGGAGATTTACAAGGATGATTCCCGGAATGAAAGGGCTTACATATGATGAGCCTTTGTCGGCTCTTGGACTGTACTCACTGGAGTACAGAAGAATGAGAGGGGACCTCATAGAGACATTTTGAATGTTGAAAGGACCAGACAGAGTAGATGTGGCTAAGCTGTTTCCCTTGGTGGGTGAGTCCAGGACTAGAGGGCACAATCTTAGAATTAGAGGGTACCGGTTTAAAACAGAGATGAGGAGAAACTTCTTTAGCCAGAGGGTAGTGAAATTATGGAATTCTTTGCCACGTACAGCAGTAGAGGCCCAATCATTGGAGGCATTTAAGGAGGAGATAGATAGGTATCTAATTAGTCAAGGTATCAAGGGATATGGGGATAAGGCCGGAAATTGGGGCTAGAAAGGAATAGTTTTTTTTCTTCTTTTCTTTTTTCTTTTTCTTTAGCTCATGGAGCAGACTCGATGGGCCAAATGGCCTACGTCTGCTCCCTTGTCTTGTGACCTTGTGATCTTGTGACCATGTGCAGGGGTCGATGATGATGGTGTCAAATTCTCCATTCGCCAACTACTTCATCCCACAATTCTTCCTGACGCACAAGATGCACTGGGTGTAAACAAGCACGTCAGCCCCTCAACAGAACCAAACCCTTTCCCCACCCTCAGTTCAAATTTCCCTAACAGCAGAGAAATAGAAAGAATATTACAAACAGATTCGTCATCCCCTTCTATGAAGCCATTGGCTCAAAAACTAACAAAGGGCAAAATTCAGAGGTTACTGATTCTATGATATAGTTCTGATGGAGTCTTAGTGAATTGGCAAGCCGTATCTTTTTCTCTCCCTTCCTCTGACTGCACAGGTTGATCGGGTGATAAAGAAGGTGTACGGCATGCTTGCCTTTATTAGTCAAGGCACTGAGCCAGAAAGTTATGGTGCAGCTTTATAAAACTCTGGTTAGGCCTCATCCAATTCTGTTATCGCATTCAATTCAATTCTGGTCGCCCCATTACAGGAAGGATGTGGAGGCTTTGGAGAGGGTGCAGAAGAGGTTCGCCAGGATGCTGCCTGGATTAGAGGGCATGTGCTATAAGGAGAGGTTAGACAAACTTGGGTTGTTTTCTCTGGAGCGGCGAGGCTGAGGGGAGGCCTGATAGAATTATGAGAGGCATAGACAGCCGGCATCTTTTTCCCAGGGTCAAAATGTCTCATACCAGAGGGCATGCATTTAAGGTGAGAGGGGGAAAGCTCAAAGGAGATGTGCGGGGCAAGTTTTTTTTTACACAGAGAGCGGTGGGTGCCTGGAATGCGCTGCCAGGGGTGGTGGTGGAGGCGGATATGATGGAGGTGTTTAAGAGGCTCTTAGATAGGGACATGAGTATGCAGAGAATGGAGGGATATGGGCCATGTGCAGGCAGAGGGGATTAGTGTAACTAGGCAACACTAGCTTAATTTGTTTGGCACAACAACATGACCAAAAAGCCTGTTCCTGTGCTACATTGTTCTATGTTCTACCTTCTCTCCACAGATGCTGCCTGACCTGCCGAATGTTTCCGGCATTTTCTGGTTCTATTTGTATTGTATTGTATTACAGTCTCAGCCTGTGAAAAGCCACCTCAATCCAGTCTCAGCGCAGCATTCCCCTTCCCCTTGTAGCCATCACTGACTGACACTGTGAAATGGTTCCACCTTGCAAGCAACTGCGAGGAAGTTTTGCTTGTTTTTTTTTTGCAGGAGTCCTGCAGAAATTGGCTCAGCTGTCTTCATCCTGGCCACTTATACAGAGAGAGTGAGGGATGGAGAAGCTTCAACCCTGTCAGTCCAAAGCTTGCAGGACGGCATCACAATCAACTCCACATTCAACGCCAACTATCGTCCCCGCACGAACTGACCCCCTGAAGAACTTGCCTCAGTGTTTACTGTGGCAAATCAATAAATTCATAAGGAGACACTCTGAATGTAAAAAATGCCAGTCAGTTCCTCATGCTGACAGCGTAGACCATTGAAGACCTTCAGTTAGTATTCATTTCCTCCTTATCTCGGTGACAGTTATGTGTCAGTCTGCAAAACATAAAACCTTGCATTAAACCTCGCAATTAAATCGGAACAATTTTTTTGGGACAGTGCCAGGTCTCGCACTGGCTTCACACTTATCAGATACTTCAAGAAGCACTTTGTCCAGACAGTTTCTCTTGAGGGCAGAAGTGATATCGATTGTAATTTAAGGATTATGCCAATATACATTTCTGTTTTATCATCTGTGTCTCTTTCATTTCCTAGCAAGAATAAAATTATTGACAAATGTCATCGAGATAGATTGATGGCTCCAAATCATTTATTATTTAGTTATTTTATGATGACATTTCAACATAAAAATACAGTAGAAATGTAGTTTCTTTGTAGCTGGGACAGAATCATACTACTGGATGATACAGCATGGAAAGAGGCCATTTGGCCCACTCTCTCTATGCTAGCGAACAAGCACCCATCTCTATTAACACAATACTCTGACCGTAGCATTCAAAAGTAATCATCTACATACTTCTCAAATGTTGTGAGAGTCTCTGACTCCACCAGCCTCTCAGGTAGTGTATTTCAGATTCCAACCATCCCCAGGTGAAAGATTTCTCCCTCAGATTCCCTCTAAATCTCTTACTTCCTATCCTCCTCCTCCTTTTGTAACCAGGTCCTTGACTTCCCAACCAACAGATCGCAATCAGTGAGGATAGGCAGCAACACCTCTGTCACAATTATCCTCAACACTGGTGCCCCACAAGGCTGCGTCCTCAGCCCTCTGCTCTACTCCCTATACACTCATGACTGTGTGGCCAGATTCTGCTCTAACTCCATCTACAAGTTTGCAAATGATACCACCGTAGTAGGCCGTATCTCAAATAACTATGAGTCAGAGTACAGGAAGGAGATAGAGAGCCAAGTAACATGGTGTCATGACAACAACCTTTCCCTCAACGTCAGCAGAACAAAAGAGTTGGTCATTGACTTCAGGAAGGGGGGCGGTGCACACACTCCTGTTCACATCAACAGTGCTGAGGTCGAGAAGGTTGAGAGATTCAAGTTCCTAGGAGTGAACATCACCAACAGCCTGTCCTGGTCCAATCACATAGTCACCATGGCCAAGAAAATGTACCAGTGCCTCTACTTACTCAGGAGGCTAAAGAAATTTGGCATGTCCCCATTGACACTCACCAATTTTTATAGGTGAACCACAGAAAGTATCCTATCCGGATGCATCACAGCTTGGTATGGCAACTGCTCTGCCCGTGACCACAAGAAACTGCAGAGAGTTGTGGACACAGCCCAGCACATCACGGAAACCAGCCTCCCCTCCGTGGACTCTGCTTATACTTCTTGCTGCCTCAGTAAAGCAGCCAACATAATCAAAGACCCCACCCACCCCGGACATTCTCTCTTCTCCCCCCTCCCATCGGGCAGATGATACAAAAGTCTGAAAGCACGCACCACCAGGCTCAAGGACAGCTTCTATCCACTGTTATAAGATTATTGAACAGTCCCTAGTACAATAAGATGGACTCTTGACCTCACAATCTACCTCGTCATGGCCCTTGCACCTTATTGTCTGCCTGCACTGCACTTTCTCTTTAACTGTAACCCTTTATTCTGCATTCTGTTATTGCTTTTCCCTTAACGCACTGATGTGGTGAAATGATCTGTACGGATGGCATGCAAAACAAACTTTTTCACTGTACCTCGGTACATGTGACAATAATAAACCTGTTTATCAATTTTTACCACCTGGTCATAGATCCCTCTGCTAAGGAGGAAAGCTTCTCACCTCCTACCCTGTCTCTGCCCCCCATAATTCTGTATACCTTAGTCGGGTCATCTTAGTCTCTTCAAGTAAAGCAAACCCAGCCTTTCCATTCCCTCCGCATAAATCCTCCCAGGCAACCTGCTGGTGAATCTCTTCCAGTGCGATCCTTCCTATAGTGTAATGATCAGAACTGTACACGGTACTCTATCTGCAGCCTAACTAATGTTTTACAGAGTTGGAGCATAACCTCCCTGCTCTTATATTCCATGCCCCTGCTAATGAAGACACACATCTTGTATGTGTTCTTCACCACCTATCTACCTGTGCTGCCATTTCAGGCTTTCTGGCCATGCACACCAAGGTCCCTCTGCTCCTCAATACATCCTGGACATCACCTCACGTATTTCAGGATTAGGTTCCACCTGCCACTGCTCTGCCATCTTCGCAACTAATCTATATTACCCTGTAGCCAAAGACAACCCTCCTCACTATCCACAACAATTTTCATGTCACCTGCGTCTTTGTACCTCATACATTAATGATTTGGATATGAATATAGAAGATGAACAGCAAGGGTCCCAGCACCAATCCTGTCGTACACCACCGGTCACAGGCTTCTAATCAGAGAAGCAACCTTCCACCATCACCCTCTATCTCCAGTTACCAAGCCAATTTTGGATCCAATTTGCTAATTTACCGTGAATCTCATGGGTTCTAACCTTTTGGATCAAGCCTTCCATACAAGGACCTTGTCAGGGGCCTTACCAAAGTCTATGTAAACTACAGCAATCTCACTGCCCTCATCGATACATCTAGTCACTTCTTCAAAAAACTCAATTAAATTAGTCCAACAGGATCTCCACACCAGCAAATCTGTGCCGATTATCCCCGATCAATTCCTGCCTTTCCAAGTGTAGATTAATACCTTTCTTCAGAATGTTTTTCCAGTAATTTCTCACCACTGACATTAGACTAATTGGCCTATAATTACCTAGCTTTTCCCTGCTGTCTTTCTTGAATAATGATACCATATTTGTTGTCTTCCAATGATCTGGCACCTTACTTATAGCCAGCAAAGATTTAAATATCTTCTTCAGTGGCCCCAGCATTATTCACCCTGGCCTCCCACTGCTTGAGATCCACCTCCTCAGGTCCTGGGGATTTATCCAGGTTTATGTCAACCAAGACATCTAACACCGCCTCCTTTTTAATCTTAACATGCCTTAGAAGTTCACCATTTCAAATGAAATCTTCAAATACAGCGTCTTTCTCCCTAGTGAATACAAATGAAAATTAATTTAGGAACCGATTCACATCCTCTGTCTCCGCACACAGATTGCTTCTTTGGTCCGTAATGGGCCTCACTATTTCCCATGTTACCTTCTTGCTCTTGACATATTTATAAAACACCTTGGAATTAAGGTTCAGGGTAAAGGCAGTGTTAGAATTAATCTTACCTGCCAGTGATATTTTCTGGTCCCTCTTTGCCCTCCTAATCTCTTTTTTAAACACCCCCCGACACACTTTATATACCTGAAAAAACACCTCGATTTTCACTAGTCTTATCTGTTTTCCTTTTTTTCTTTGTCACACACTCGATCTCCCTTAACATTCTGAGTTCCCTAGAGTGCTGCCTTTACCCTTCACCCTTACAGGAATACTCTTACTATTCCACTTTTAAAAGACTCCCACTTCCCAAATGTAGGACAGGTAATACCTGTCTCAGACGAGGAGACACAAGAGACTTCAGACGCTGGAATCTGGAGCAAAAAGCAAGATGCTGGGGGAACCTAGTGGGTCAGGCAGCGTCCGTGGAGGGAAACGGACAGTCGGTGTTTCAGGTCGAGACCCTTCATCTCCCCTTTATCTTTCAGTCTCAACCCGAAACGTCGGCTGTCTTTTTCCCTCCACAGATACTGCCTGACCCGTTGAGTTCCCCCAGCATCTTGTGTGTTCCTCAGTGTAGATAACAAGTCTCTTTAATGGTGACGTGCATTTACTTTAGACGGACAAATGAAACTAATAGCTCATGACCTTTTTGCTGTCACGTTGAATCATTGACCGCGGAATATCTTTTAACCCCTGTACAATTATTTACCTGTTCCCCTCCAAACTGCCAACCATCCCAGTTGGGAGACGTTGCCATTCAAAAGGGTTTGCATCACATTAATTCTGCGCCAGGTTCTGATCTGGGATGGTGAGGGTGTCAAAGATACGATGATGTACGTTTATGGTGAGAGATGGGAGGTTCAGATGGGAATTGAAGGGAAGTTTTTTCACTCAGAGGGTGACTGGAGTTTGGAACGCACTGCCTGAGAGGGTGTGGGAGCCAGAAGCTCTCACAATGTTTAAGCAGCATCTAGACTAGCACTTGAATCGCCAAGGTATAGATGACTCTGTCAAACTTCTACAGATGCACAGTGGAAAGCATTCTGACTGGTTGTATCACGGCCTGGTACAGAAACTCGAATGCACAGGAACACAAGAGGCTACAGAGGGTGGGAGACTCAGCCAGTTCCCTCACAGGTACAGCTCTCCCCACCATCAAGGACATCTACAAGAGGCGACGTCTCAGGGAGGCGACATCCATCATCAGGGACCCCCACCATCCGGGCCGTGCCCACTTCTCAATGCTGCCATCAGGCAGGAGGTACAGGAGCCTGAAGACGCACACCTCAGGGTTCAACAACAGCTTCTTCCGCGCTGCCGTCAGGTTCTTGAACCAATCTGAAAAACCCTAACTCTACCTCGGACAATATTTCCCCCAACTTGCAATAACATCATTTTCCCAGTGCGAGAATGGCTCACACGAGGGGCCATCATTTTAAGGTGAATGGAGGAAGGTATAAGGGGGATGTCAGAGGTAAGTTTTTTTACACATAGAATGGTGGGTGCGTGGAACGCACTGCTTGCAGAGGTTGTGGGGGCAGATACATTAGGGACATTTAAAAGACTCTTAGATAGACACATGAATGATAGAGAAATGGAGGGCTATGTGGGAGGGAAGGGTTAGATAGATCTTAGAGCAGGATAAAATGTCAGCACAACATTGTGGGCCGAAGGCCCTGTACTGTGCTGTAGTGTTCTATGTTGTTACGTTCATTTTTGTTTATTTTGTCACGTAAGTTATGTGTAATTTAAGTTGATGTAATTTATGTTTGTCACATTCTGTGCTGCTGCTGCAAAAAGCTAATTTGCATAGAATTTATACCCTGGGTATATGTGCCCGTGACAATAAACTTGAACTTGAGGTTTCAGACCTAATTTGCATAAATGGGATCCGAGTACGTATTGGTATTGGTATTGGTTTATTATTGTCACTTGTACCGAGGTACAGTGAAAAACTTGTCTTGCATACCAATTGTACAGGTCAATTCATTACACAGTGCAGTTACATTGAGTTAGTACAGAGTGCATTGAGGTAGTACAGGGTAAAAACAATAACAGTAGAGTAAAGTGTCACAGCTGCAGGGAAGTGCAGTGCAGGTAGACAATAAGGTGCAAGGTCACAACAAGATAGAATGTGAGGTCAAGAGTCCATCTCATCGTAGAAGGGAACTGTTCAATAGTCTTATCACAGTGGGATAGAAGCTGTCCTTAAGTCTGGTGGTACGTGCCCTCAGGCTCCTGTATCTTCTACCTGATGGAAGAGGAGAGAAGAGAGAATGACCCAGGTGGGTGGGGTCTTTGATTATGCTGGCTGCTACACCAAGACAGCGAGAGGTAAGGACAGAGTCCAAGGAGGGGAGGCTGGTTTCCGTGATGCGCTGGGCTGTGTCCACAACTCTCTGCAGTTTCTTGCAGTCCTGGGCAGAGCAGTTACCGTAGCAAGCCTGATGCATCCAGATAGGATGCTTTCTATGGTGCATCAATAAAAGTTGATGAGTGTCAAAGGGGACATACAGAATTTCTTTAGCCTCCTGAGGAAGTAGAGGCACTGGTGAGCTTTCTTGGCCATGGCATCTACGTGATTTGACCAGGACAGGCTATTGGTGATGTTCACTCCCAGGAACTTGAAGCTCTCAACCCTCTCAACAGTCAGTAGGTACAACAGTCAACATAGATATGATGGGCCAAAAGGCCTGTTCCTGTGCTGTATAACCCTATGACTCTACACCAATGAGTAAGCCTGCTCAAGTCTCAGAGTTGGGAGATGGGACAATCCACAGTGTTCCCAGTTGATAGATTCAGTAACACCGTCAATTCCAAAACAATTCTCCACATTTGGATATTCAGGAGTAATTGTCTTCCTGGCGAAGCTGACAGTTATCACAAACAGATACGGGATTCACGTATTCCTCAACAAGTTGTCAGTGACAGTGATGTGGCTCAGCACTTCCATGATACAACCACCATCCATTTCCAGAAGGCTGTCGGGTCACATATCCTTCAGACGATGAAGGATTCCCCAGCGGCAGTGAATGTCACACAACCGCTCCTGCATATAAAGTAACCATCACAAGCTACTCATAGACCAAATAAAATCCAGTAGGGAATTCAGGAGAAGCTTTGCTGCCTGGAGACCATTTCAACAGCAGCCTCATCAGCCACCTCAGAGCCCACAGAACCAGAAGCCAGCCTCAATCCTGTGGGGCTTCTCGTGGAGAAGCAGTGCATGGATTTCAGAGGGCACTTGGTAAATTCAGGAGGCAGAAAGGGATACAGGATTATTCATAGAGTCATACAGCATAGCGGCAGGTCCTGTGGCCCACAGAATCCACACCAACCATTAGTATGGGGGGGTGGGGGGTAGGAGGGGAGGGGAGGGGAGGATCTTGATTGTCAGCACAGACTTGGTGGGCCGAAGGGCCTGTTTCCATGCTGTACGATGTTCTGACTTTATGACAAGACTCCTCTAGTTCTCGATATCCAACCTGTAAAGCAGTTGCATAAGATCTACTCCAGTGATAAGTTCACCTTTGATTCTAAACTCCAGATGGTATAGAACAACGTTAAGTAATCTCCCTTTGTAGGGCAGGCACTCATCCCAGTGAAAATGAGGAAAAAAATCAAAATACTGCGGACGGTGGATATCTGAATTCCTAGAATTATCCAACAGGTCAGGCAGCTTCTGTGGGAAGAGAAACAGAGCTGTAGAATTGGAGAAGTGAGAGAACTAGTGTTTTAAGTTGTAGAGGGGCAGTGTGGGTTAGGATGGTGACCAAGCTTATCCTGGTAACACGATTGCTTTGGGAGCTTTAATAGACAAAGGAGAACAAATAGGGAAAGGGTAAAAAGCACAAAATGTGCTGGTCCCGCAAGATCCAGAGTGCAACAACGTTCGGAAATAAAAGGAAATGCTGGAAATACTCAGCACGACCTTCTGGACTCCTGCACGACCTTCCCGCTACGGCTCTGCCTGTCTGTCACCCATTCCCTATCTTTCCCTAGGCCTTTAAACTGCGGTGTGACCAACTCACTGAACGTGCCATCCACAACGTTCTCAGCACCGCAGACGCTCCAAAGCGAATCCATGTGCAGCTCCAGGAAAGCCTCACGACACCCATTCCAGAGACGAATCACGACGAGAAACCGACCTATGCCTCAGAGTCAATGGATTAAGGAGTGGACCAGGATAGTTGTGTTCTAATTCAGTCACAGAATGGTGAAAACACCAGCATTTATTGACCATCCCAAATCTCCCTTGAAATCTGGCTCACTGAGCCACTTCAGAGGGCATTTAAGAGTCAACCTGTGCTGTTGGGTAGAGATGCTTCTTTTTATCCCCTAATCCCTGAAGCATTAATGGACCACAAGGCAGTTTATAACAGTCTCATAGTTGTGTGGTCCCCATTCCTAACATGATTCTTTTAATTCTATATTTATTCAAACATTCCACAATGGAGTTCAAACTCTGAACTCACGTTGCAGGTTGAGTTGTTAGTAAGAAAGGCAAATGCAATGTTAGCATTCATTTTGAGAGGACTAGAATATAAAAGCAAGGATGTAATTCTGAGGCTTTATAAGCATTGGTCAGACCGCACTTGGAGTATTGTGAGCAGTTTTGAGCCCCATACCTGAGGAAGGATGTGTTGGTGTTGGAGACGGTCCAGAGCAAGTTTACGAGAATGATTCCAAGAGTGAAAGAGTTAACGTATGAGGAACTTCTGATGGCTCTGGGCCTGTACTCACTGGAGTTTAGGAGGATGAGGGAGGAATCTCATTGAAACCTACCAAATATTGAAAGGCCCAGATAGAGTGGACATGGAGAGGATGTTTCCAGTAGTGGGAGAGTCTAAGACCAGAGGGCACAGCCTCAGAATAGAAGGACATCCCCTTAGAGCAGAGATGAGGAGGAATTTCTTTAGCCAGAGGGTGGTGAATCTGTGGAATTCATTGCCACAGACGGCTGTGGAGGCCAAGTCATTGGGTGTATTTAAAGCGGAGGTTGATAGGTCTTGATTAGTAAGAACATCAAAAGTCATGGAAGAAGGCAGGAGAATGGGGTTGAGAGGGAAAAATAAATCAGCGAATGTTGGAGCAGACTCGAAGGGCTGAATGGCCTAAATCTGCTCCCATGTCTTATGGCCTTATAGAATCGGAATCAGAATCATATCACCGACTTATATGTCATGAAATGTGTTGTTTTACAGCAGCCGTACAGAGCAAAGACATAAAATTACTATAAACTACAAAATAAATAAAAGGTGCAAAAAAAAGGGAACAACGAGGTAGTGTTCATGGGTTCATGGACTGTTCAGAAATCTGATAGCGGAGGGGAAGAAGCTGTTCCTGAATCGTTGAGTGTGGGTCTTCAGGCTCCTGTACCTCCTCCCCAATGGTAGTAAAGAGAAGAGGGCATGTCCCAGGTGGTGAGGGTCCTCAGTGATGGATGCCACCTTCTTGATGGTGCCTGTGATGGAGCTGGCTGAGTCTACAATCCTCTGCAGCCTTTTTGTGATCCTGCACATTGGAGCCTCCACACCAAGCTGTGATGTAGCCAGTCAGAATGCTCTCCACTGCACATCGATAGAAATTTGTAAGAGTCTTTGGTGACAGACCAAATCTCCTCAAACTCCTAATGAAGTAGAGCCGTTGGTGTGTCTTCCTTGTGATTGCATCAATATGTTGAGCCCAGGATAGATCCTCAGAGATGTTGACACCCAGGAACTTGAAGCTGCTCACCCTTTCCACCGCTGACCCCTCAATGAGGACTGGTGCGTGTTCTCCCAACTTCCCCTTCCTGAAGTCCACAATCAGTTCCCTGATCTTGCTGACGTTGAGTGCAAGGTTGTTGTTACACCACTCAACCAGCCGATCTACCTCACTCCTGTACACTTCCTCGTCACCATCTGAGGTTCATCTCCAGCTCAGTTGCCAAGACTGTTGACACATTCAGCAACACAGCAACACAGCACTAGACAGTGTGTATAATTTATGTTTATTCTTGTTAACTTATGTCTTTTCTTGTGAATGCTGCTTATATGTTATGTTCCTGTGATGCTGCTGAAAGTAAGTTTTTCATTGCACCTGTGCATAAGAAGGCGTCTAGAGTGTTGGCCTTCATTAGTCAGGGTATTGAGTTCAAGAGGCGTGAGGTGATGTTGCAGCTCTATAGAACTCTGGTCAGACCACCCTTGGAGTATTGTGTTCAGTTCTGGTCGCCTCATTGTAGGAAGGATGTGGAAGCTTTAGAGAGAGTGCAGAGGAGATTTACCAGGATGTTGCCTGGATTGGAGAGCATGTCTTATGAAGATAGGTTGAGCTAGCTAGGGCTTTTCTCTTTGGAGAGAAGGAGGAGGAGAGGTGATTTGATAGAGGTGTACAAGATGATAAGAGGCATAGATCAAGTGGACAGTCAGAGACTTTTCCCCAGGGCGACAATGGCTAACACAAAGGGACATAATTTTAAGTTGATTGGAGGAAGGTATAAGGGGGATGTCAGGGGTAATTTTTTCACACAGAGAGTGGTGGGGGCATGGAACGCACTGCCGGCAGAGGTTGTGGGGGCAGATACATTAGGGACATTTAAGAGACTCTTAGATAGACACATGAATGATAGAAAAATAGAGGGCTATGTGGGAGGGAAGGGTTAGATAGATCTTAGAGCAGGATAAAATGTCGGCACAACATTGTGGGCCGAAGGGCTTGTCCTGTGCTGTAGTGTTCTATGTTCTATGTTCTATGTTCATACATGTGACAATAAACTCAACTCTGTCTTTGATACACTGGGAGCAGGAACTTCGTGTGAAGTTACAAAATTAACAGATCATATTTAGTAATGTGTTACAATCAAGCTAGGAAGAATAATGAAATCAAAATACCAAAAATGCACCAGAATGTCAAGGGTTAATGACAGGAGGTTGCTAAATTAGGGACTTAACTTTGCTTTTATAACCCGAATTTATTCCAGACAAGTGTGACATAATGCACTTTGGGATGTCACATTTATAAAGTAAATGGCAGGGACCTTAGGAGCATGGATGTTTTAAAGACCTTGGGGTTCAAGTCCATAGCTCCCTGAAAGTGGTGAAGTGGGGTGGTGAAAAATGCATTTGGTATGCTTACCTTCATAGGCCGAGACATCAATTCTAAAAGTTCGGACATCATGTTGCAGCTGTACAATACATTGAGTAGACTTCACTGTATTGTGTACAGTTCTGGTCACCACACCACAGGATGTGATAACAACAGAGAGAGTGCAGTAGAGGTTCACTAGGATGTTCCCTGGAATGGAGGGCTGCAGTTATAAGGAGAGGTTGGTTAGACAGGGTTTATTCTCACTGGAGTGTAGGAGGCTGAGGGGTGACCTTATAGAGGTTTATAAAATCATGAGGGGCATAGATAAGGTGGATGGTCACAGTTTTTTCCCCAGGGCAGAGAAGTCTAGAACTAGAGGGCACAGGTGTAATGTGAGAGGGCAGAGACTTAAGAGAGGTCTGAGGGGCAAGTTTTTCCACAGAGGGTGGTGGGTATATGGAACAAGCTGCCAGAGGCAGATATAATTACAGTGTTCAAAAGACATTTGGACTTTTACTTGGATAGGAAAAGGTGCAGAGGGATAAGGGCCTATGGGGAAAGGGATTAGTGCAAGTAGGCATCAAGGTCAGCATGGATGAGGTGGCCATTTCTGTGCTGTACAATGACCGAGTCTATAATTCTGAGCCTCACTGGGAAGGGGTAGTTGTGGTGTTAGCTGCAATTGATTGGTGTCACTGTAATATGGAGAGCTCAAGTCGTTTTCAGTTCTGCACCCTGTTGAAAAAGGGTTCAGATGGATCAACGATCAGGGTTCCAGTTAGCTACTCAGGTAGATTTTGTTTTTTTAAAATGACGACACCGCAGCGATGATTATCCAGAAGGATGCGATTGTGTGGACCAGAGGGCTCTCTTCATCTTAGAAGCTTCTAATTAAAAACATCCTGCTCTTCAGTCAGTTATGTTTTATAGTTTAATTAATCTGGTGTAGTCAGAATCACAGATGCTTCCAGCTAGAGGCAATGTTGCAGAGACAGACATTTTTAAATAATAACCCTGTAACACTGCCTTTCCAGCTGCAGTGCTGTGGTTATGAACTCATCATTTCTGGATTCAAGGTAACTACAGTCTTAATTCTTTAAGAACAGGACTGCTCAGGACTCAGCTGGAGAAACGAGTCCAATTCTAGGCACTGCATCTTACAAAAGACATTAAAACCTGAAGAAAACACTGCAGTGATTTACTACAGTGGTTCCAGAGATGAACAATGCAGTAATGTGGAGAAGCTGGGGGTTGTTCCCCTCATAGCAAAGGGAAGGAAGGATTTAAACAGAGCTCAAAATTAAACGGTTTAATTTGAAAAGATCTCCTTCCAATGAAAATGTGAAGGAGGTGTGCAGAAAGCAGGGGAGAGAGCTGTAATTTAAAAGTATGACAACTGCTCTGCCTGTGATCTCAAGAAACTGCAGAGAGTTGTGGACACAGCCCAGCACATCACAGAAACCAACCTCCACTCCATGGATTCTGTCTACACTTCCCACTGCCTCTGTAAAGCAGCCAGCATAATCAAAGAACCCACCCACCCAGGACATTCTCTCTTCTCCCACCGGGCAGAAGGTACAGAAGCCTGAAAGCACGTACCACCAGGCTCAAGGACAGCTTCCACCCGGTGTTATAAGACCATTGAACGGTTCCCTAGTACGACAAGGATGGACTCTTGACCTTCCTTAGCATCAACCTCTCTGAACTGACTTCAAATCAAGTCCATCTCTCCTAAAATAAACAGACCAAAGCTGTATGCAGTAGTCCATGTGTGGTCTTGCCACTGCCTGCTAGATCAGTGGTGAGACTTGCCCACTTTTACACTCCATCCCTTTGCAATAAAGACTGCCATCCCGAGCTTCTGATTGCACGCCATTTCAACTCCCCTTCTCCACTGTCGGAGTGAGGCCCAACACAAACTGGAGGAACAATACCTCGACAATCCAATGGCATGAACGTGGAGTTCTCCAACTTTAGGCAACCCTTCCCTCCCGTTTTGTTTCCTCTTCCTCCCCCTCCCCCCCACCTCTGTCCTGTTCCCTTCTGGTCCTTCCATTTTTGTTCCTTTTCCCATCCTACCCCCAGCCTCACATCATCCGTCTTCGTCCCCCTCTCCTTGCTGGTTCCAATCACCCACAGATTTCCCTTATTCCATCTGCCATACACCTCTCCCCTAATGGTCCCCAATCTTTTTCATTATATATACACACACATACATTTATTCTTTCCATATACATTTAAATCTTCTCCACCCCCCAATCTTTCTAATACGTTATGCCTTTTGTTCCAACCTTATACTATCCTTGACTTCTCTAGTTAGCTGTGAATGGATCTTCCTTTACGTGGAGTCTTTATTTCTCTCAAAGGAAGTTATCTTTGTTGAGAATTGTGAAATGTTTCCTTAAATGTCTGCCACTGCCTGTCCACCATCTTAACCTTAACCTGTTTTCCGAGCCCATTTTAGTCAAATCTGCCTTTGAGGAATTTTGAGAGACAGGATCTATCTGCATTTGGAAAGGCAAGGGACTGATTAGCGGTAGTTGGCGTGTCTTTGTCTCTCAAATCTGCTCCCCTTGTACGACAGGATGGGCTCTTGACCCCACAATCTACCTCATCACGGCCTTGCACCTTGTCTTCCTGAACTTTCTGTGTAACCAAGACTATTCTGCATTGCTATTGTTTTCCCTTGTACTACCTCAGTGCACTGATGCGATGAAATGATCTGTATGGATGGCATGCAAATCTGTTTTTCGCTGTACCTCAGTACATGTGACAGTAATAAACCAATTTATCAAATTTAATTGACTTCTTTTGAGGAGGCGATCAAGAGGATTGACAAGGGCAGGGCAGTAGACATCATCTACATGGACTTTAGCAAGGACGTTGACAGGTTCCAGGTTTGTTTTTCAGACTGGAGGCCTGTGACCAGTGGTGAGTCACAGGGATCGGTGCTGGGTCCCCTGATATTTGACATACATTTATGACTTGGATGAGAATGTAGGTGGTATGATTAGTAACTGCAGATAACTCCAAAATTGGTGGTGTTGGCGGACAGTGAAGAAGGTTGTCCAAGGACAGGTTGCACCTCAACTGGAGGGGAACCAATATCCTGTCCAGGAGGTTCGCTAGTGCTACTCGGGAGGGTTTAAACTAGTTTGGCAGGGGGATGGGAACCAGAGTGCCGGGTCCGAAGGTGGAGGGATTGAGAGGAAGGGAGATGTCAGGGCCAGTAAACACAGGCAGGAGCAAAGTAATAGACATGATGGGACGGAGCGTTTGAAGTGTATTTGAATGCTGGGAGTATTAAGGGTAAGGGTGATGAACTTAGAGCATAGATCTGTACATGAAACTGAGATGATGTGGCCATTACAGAGACTTGGCTGAGACGGGGTCAGAACTGGATGCTTAATGTTCCAGGGTTTCAATCTTTTAGAAAAGATAGAAAGGGAGGTAATAAAACAAAAAGGAGGGAGGGGGGAAGAGTTGCACTACTAATCAGGGACAATATCACAGCTGCACTCAGAGGGGACATAATGGAGGGATCATCCACTGAGTCTATATGGGTAGAACTCAAAAATAAGAAAGGTGCAATCACTCTGATGGGATTATACCACAGACCCCCCCAATATCCACTGGGACACTGAGGAAGAGATATGCAGGCAGATTAGGGAAAGGTATAAAAACAACGGGGTTGTTGTAGTGAAGGACTTCAACTTCCCTAATATAAACTTGGACCTCCTTAGTGTAAGAGGATTAGATGGGGCAGAATTTGTTATGTGCATCCAAGAGGGTTTCTTAAATCAACGTGTAGATAGTCCAACAAGAGGAGGGGCCGTACTGGACCTGGTGTTGGGTAACGAGCCTGGCCAGGTGACTGACCTTTCAGTGGGAGAACAGTTAGGGAACAGTGACCACAACTCCTTAGGTTTTAAGATAGCTATAGATAAGGATAAGTATGGACCTGGTGGGAGAGTATTAAATTGGAACAGGGCAAATTATGGGAACATTAGGCAGGAACTAGGGAAAGTTAATTGGGAACAGCTGTTTTTGCGCAAGTCCACATCTGACATTGCAGAGGGTGTTTAAAGACCAGCTGCACAGAGTACAGGACAGGTGTGTTCCAGTCAGAGGGAAGGACCAGATTGGCAGGGTAAGAGAACCTTGGATGTCGAGAGGCGCTGAATTTAGTCAAGGAAAAGTAAACATACATAAGGCTTAGGAAGCCAAGATCAAACAGATCCCTTGACGATTATAAAATAAAATCCAAGAAAAACTCGTGAAGGGAATTAGGAAAGCCAGGAGGGGTCATGAAAAGTCCTTGGCAAGTAGGATTAAAGAGAATCCCAAGGCATTCTATACATACATCAAGAGCAAGAGGATAACTAGGGAGAGGGTAGGGCCACTCAAGGATAAAGGAGGGAACATGTGCTTGGAAGTGGAGGATGTGGGCGAGGTTCTTAATGAGTTCTTTGCATCAGTATTTACCAAGGAGAAGGACATGGAGGATAGGGAGAGCAGTGTGGAGCATGCTAATATGCTTGGGCATTTCGAGATAAACTAAGAGAGAGTGTTGGGTCTCTTAAAGAGCATTAAGGTGGATGTCCCCAGGGCTCAATGGGATATGCCCCAGGTTATTGAGAGAGGTAAGAGATGAGATTGCCAGTGCCTTAACCGATATCTTTGTGTTCTCTCTAGTCACAGGCGAGGTCCCAGAGGACTGGAGAGTAGCTAATGTTGTTCTGTTATTCAAGGAAAACAGGGATAGTCCTGGAAACCACAGACCAGCGAGTCTCACATCAGTGGCAGGGAAGTTGCTGGAGAGGATTCTTAGAGATAGGATTTATGAGCATTTGGAAAACCGTTGCCTAATTAGGGACAGTCAGCATGGCTTTGTGCAGGGCAAGATGTACCTTACTAACTTGCTTGAGTTTTTTGACGACGGTGATTGATGAAGGTAGAGCTGTGGATGTTGTCTACATGGATTTTAGTAAGGCCTTTGACAATGTTCAAAAGAAGGCTCACCCAGAAGATTAAAATGCATGGTATCCATAGTGAATTGGTCATTTGGATTCAGAACTGACTTGCCCGTAGAAGACAGAGGGTGGTGGTCGATGAGACTTATTCTAGCTGGAGGTCCATGACCAGTGGTGTTCCTCAGGGATCTGTACTGGGACCTCTGCTGTTTGTGATGTATATAAATGAACTGGATGAAAATATACATGGGTGGTTAGTAAGTTTGCGGATGATATGATGATTGGTGGTGCTGTGGATAATGTAGAAGACTGGGAAAGGATACAGTAGGATTTAGATCAGTTGCAGATATGGGCAGAGAAATGGCGGATGGAGTTCAACCCAGCCAAATGTAACATGTTGTACCTTGGGAGATTATATGTTCTATACAAGATCTAGATCAACTGGGAAAGTGGACAAAGGAATTGCAGATGGAATTTAACACAGACAGGTGCAAAGTGATGCATTTTGGAAAGTTAAACCAGGGCAGGACTTGCTCAGCAAACAGTAGGGTCCTGGGGAGTGTTGTAGATCAGGGAGATCTAGAGGTGCAATTATAGTCGCCTGCAAGTGTTGACACAAGTAGACAGGGCTGTGAAGAAAGCATATGATATCTTTGTCTTCATCAGACAGGGCACTGAGTACAAGAGTTGGAATGTCACATTACAGCTGTTTAGGACGTTGGTGAGACTGCACCTAGAATATGGTGTGCGGTTCTAGCCGCCATACTATAGGAGGGATGTGATTAAGTTAGAGAGGGTGCTGAAATGATCCTCAAGGACGTTCCCGGGACTGGAGGGCGAGTTATTAGAAGAGAATGGGACTGTTTTCCCTGGAGCGAAGGAAACTGATTGGTGACCTTAGATTATAAAATCATGATGGACATAGATATGGTACAATTACAACATTTTAAAGACAGTTGAACAGGTTCATGGAAAGGAAAGGTTTAGAGGGATATCGGATTCAGGTTTATTATCACTGACATACTGTGAAACGTGCACTGTACTGCTGCTGCAAAACAAGACAAAAATTACGGCAAGTTACAAAAAATAGTGCAAAAGAAGAATAAAAATGGTGCTGGTTCAGGAATGCATCTTGGTCAGCATGGAAGAGTTGGGCTGAAGGGCCTGTTTCCATGCTGTACAACTCCATGGCTCCAACTATGTAAAAATTTAAGGTATTAGTTTCAGATCTAAATTTCCCCATTCACAAAGTGTGAGATGTTATCATATCATGATCACTCTTCCCCAGAGAGCCATTAACTAATGGATCATTACTTAATCTCGACTTATTACCCATGACCATATCTAAACTAGTCAGTTCACTGATTGGCTCAATAACATTTCCACCCCACCCCAAATATACCTTTGCCATTTGATTTGTCCAACCAAATGAAGATTAAAAAGTCACCCACAATTAGACAATGGAGTTGTACAGCACAGAAACAGGCCCTTCAGCCCATCATGATCATGCCAACCTTTTTGCCCATCTACAGAATTCCCATTTGCCTGCATTAGGACCATAGTCTATGTCTTGCCTATTCAAGTGCCTGTCTAAATGTCTCTTAAACATAGCATTATTTTCTGACAAGAATCATTATTTCTAGATTCATATCCCATCTGAAAGTTTAGCCATTGTTCAGAGGTCTGCAAGAAGTGACTTCCTTTCCTTGTTGTTTCTTATCTCTACCAAGTTGATTTGACATAGAACAGTACAGCACAATACAGGCCCTTCGGCCCACAATGGTGTGCCAACCTTTAAACCTCGCCTAAGGCTATCTAACCCCTTCCTCCCACATATCCCTCTATTTTAAATTCCTCCATATGCTTATCTAGCAATCTCTTGAATTTGACCAACGTACCTGCCTCCACCACCACCCCAGGCAGCGCATTCCGTGCCCCAACCACTCTCTGGGTTAAAAACCTTCCTCTGATATCTCCCTTGAACTTCCTACCCATCACCTTAAAGCCATGCCCTCTTGTACTAAGCATTGGTGCCCTGGGAAAGAGGCGCTGGCTGTCCACTCTATCTCTTAAGAGGAATCTCTTAATATTTTGTACACCTCTATCATGTCTCCTCTCATCCTCCTTCTCTCCAAAGAGTAAAGCCCTAGCTCCCTTAGTCTCTTCTCATAATCCATACTCTCCAATCCAGGCAGCATCCTGGTAAATCTCCTCTGCACCCTTTCCAACGCTTCCACATCCTTCCTATAATGAGGCGACCAGAACTGGACACAATATTCTAAGTGTGGTCTAACCGGAGTTTTATAGAACTGCATCGTTACCTCTTGACCTCATTACCTCATCGACATCTTGACCTTCTAGGCCAAGATCTTTAACATTACTGAACCACATCCGACTTTAACACAGCTACCCTATCTTCTTTACTGCCTCTCGTTCCAAATAATCAACCTCAGCTCTTCAACAACATCTCTGTAATGGCTGTCAGATCAAACCCATCATTTCATCTATCTTGTTATGAATTCTGCACAGAATTTGGTTGGTGGCTTACTGCACAGGAACAGACCCTTCAGCCCACAATGTTGTGTCAAACCAATTAAGTTAGTAATCAAAATGCTCAACTAAACTAATCCTTTCTGCCTACACAATGTCCATATCCTTCCATTTCCCACACACTCAGCCTTCGCTGGAGCGGCAGAGGCTGAGGGGTGATCTATTGGAAGTGTATAAAATTATGAGGGGCAGAGATAGAGTGGACGAGCAACATCTTTTTCCCTTTATTGAGCGATCCAATACCAGAGGCCATGCATTCAAGGTGAGAGGGGGTAGGTTCAGAACAGACGTGAGGGGTACATTTTTCTATGAGAGAGTGGTGGATGCCTGGAATGCGTTGCCTGAAGGCAAATTCATTGGGGGCTTTTAAGAGGGGCTTGGATGGGCACATGAATGAGAGGAAAATAGAGGGATATGGGCATTCTGTAGGTAGGAGAGATTAGCTATGTCGACACAACATTGTGGGCTGAAGGGCCTGTTCTGTGCTGTACTGTTCTATGTTCTATGTATCTAAGAGCCTCTTGAGTGCCCCTATCATATTTGTCTCCACCACCACCCCTGGCAGCACATTCCAGGCACCAACCACTGTGAGAAAAAAAACTTGCCCTGCAAATCTTTGAACTTACCCTTCTCACCTTCAATGCATGCCCTCCGGTATTAGACATTTCATCCCTGGGAAAAAGATACTGTCTACTCTATCTATGCCTCTCATAATCTTATAAACCTCTATCAGGTCTCCCCTCAGCCTCCACCGCTCCAGAGAAAACAACCCAAGTTTGTACTACTGCTCCTTATAGCTCATACCCTCTAATCCAGACAGCATCCTGGTGAACCTCTTCTGCACCCTCTCCAGAGCCTCCACATTCTTCCTGTAATGGGGCAAGCCGAACTGAATGCAATACTCCAGATGTGGCCTAACTAAAGTTCTATAAAGTTGCCGCATAACATCCCAACTCTTGAACTCAATGCCTCGACTAAAGGCAAACATGCCATATGTTTTCTTTACCATCCTATTAACCTGTGCAGCCACCTTCAGGGAGCTATGAACTTGGACTCCAAGATCCCTTTGCTCAACACATAATGGTCTTGCCATTAGCAATGTACTGTGTCTTCACATTTCATCTCCTATGGTGTGAAGCTACACTTTTGGCTGCTTTAAACTCCATCTGCCATTTATCCACCCATATCTACAACTGATCTATATCCTGTTATATCCTTCACTAGTATTCTATGTATTACACACACACCACAAACAGCAGAGGTCCCGGTACAGATCCCTGCAGAACACCACTAGTCACAGACCTCCAGCCAGAATAAGTCCCATCAACCACTACCCTCCATCTTCTCTGGGCAAGCCAATTCCAAATCCAAATGGCCAATTCACCATGGATCTCATGTACCTTAATCTTCTGGATGAGCCTCCTACAAGGAACGTTGTCAAATGCCTTACTATAATCCATGTAGACAACATCCACAGCTCTACCTTCAATCACATTTGTCACCTCCTTGACAAACTCAATCAATTTAGCAAGACACGACTTGCCCTGCACAAAGCCATGCTGACTGACCCTTATTAGGCTATGGTTTTCCAAATCCTCATAAATCCTATCCCCAAGAATCCTCTCCAATAACTTCCCTACCACTGACATGAGATTCATAACTCTGTAGTTTCCAGAGTTATCCCCATTTCCCTTCTTGAATAGCAGAACAAGATTGGCTTTTCGCCAGTCTTCTGGGACCTCCATTGTGGCTAGAGAGGACACGAAGATATCGGTCAAGGCCCCAGCAATCTCATCTCTTGACTCTCTCAATATCCTGGGGTATATCCCATCATAACCTGGGGACATCCACCTTAATGCTCTTTAAGAGACCCAACACTACCTCCTCCTCTATCTCAAAATGCCCGAGTATATTAGCGTGCTCCACACTGATCCCCCTATCCTCCATGTCCTTCTCCTTGGTAAATACTGATGCGAAGTACTCATTAAGGACCTCGCCCACATCCTCCACTTCCAAGCACATGCTCCCTCCTTTATCCTTGAGTAGTCCTACCCTCTCCCAAGTTATCCTCTTGCTCTTGATGTATGTATAGAATGCCTTGGGATTCTCTTTAATCCTACTTGCCAAGGACTTTTCACAGTCCCTCGTGGCTTTCCTAATTCCCTTCACCGGTTTTTTCTGGATTTTTGTTAATAAACTTCAAGGGCTCTGTTTGATCTTCGCTTCCTAAGCCTTGCGTATGTTTACTTTTCCTTGACTAAATTCACCGCCTCTCTGGATATCCAAGGTTCTCTTACCCTGCCAATCTGGTCCTTCCCTCTGACTGGAACACACCTGTCCTGTACTCTGTGCAGTTGGTCCTTAACTGTCAGATGTGGGCCTGCCCAAAAACAGCTGTTCTCACTTAACTCCCTAGTTCCTGCCTAATGCTCCCATAATTTGCCCTGTTCCAATTTAATACTCTCCCGCAAGGTCCATACTTATCCTTTGCTATAGCTATCTTTAAACTTAAGGAGTTGTTCCCTAACTGTCCTCCCACTGAAAGGTCAGTCACCTGGCCAGGCTTGTTACTCACCACCAGGTCCAGTACGGCCCCTCTTCTCGTTAGACTATCTACATGTTGACTTAAGAAACCCTCTTGGATGCACCTAACAAATTCTGCCCCATCTAAACCTCTTGCAGTAAGGAGGTCCCAGTCTATATTAGGGAAGTTGAAGTCCTTCACTACAACAACCCTGCTTTTACACCTTTCTCTAATCTACCTGCATATCTGTTCCTCAATGTCCCACTGGCTATTGGGTGGGTCTGTAGTATAATCCCCCAAATAAGCACCTTTCTTATTTTTGAGTTCTACCCATATAGACTCAGTGGATGAGCCCTCCATTATGTTCCCTCTGATTGCAGCTGTGATATTGTCCCTGATAAATAACACAACTCTCCCAACTCTTCCCTCCTTCTCCATCTTTTCTAAAAGATCAAAACCGTGGAACATGAAGCACCCAGTCCTGTTCCTCTCTCAACCAAGTCTCTGGTATGGGCACAACATGATAGTTCCATGTACACTCTAAGTTCATAACTTACCTGCTGCTGTATTCAATGCCCTGACTAATGAAGGCCAGTATCCCACATGCATTCTTAACCACATTATATACCTGTGCTGCCACCTTCAAGGATCTCTGGATGTGTAAACCAAAGTCCCTCATTCCTCATTATGGACTGGGACCCCATCATTCATGGTGTATGCACCTCTTGAAGATGTCCTCGATGGTGGGGTGGGTTGTGCCCGTGATGGGACTGGCTCAGCCTACAACCCTCTGCAGCCTCTTGTGATCCCGTGTATCATGCAACCACTACTGAACAAGTAAATATAGCAATCTGAGGCAGAGCGATTGCCATCGCTCAGAAGCTCTGCTCCCCAAGCATCTACAGGAAGTGGTAAATGTTGCACCTTATTTGCAACAGATTCTAATCTGAAGGCCTTCATTCTTTCCTGCTGTGGTTAGGCCACCTCGAGGTAGTCACACATGAATATGGACGGCCACAAGCTTCATCAGTTTTTTGAGGAAACCTTGTTGAGTGGAAACATTGTCGAGGCCCGAGCTGACAAGAGACCGAGTCCCGAGGCCTGACCCAACGCGACCGAGTCCTGAGGCCCAACGTGACACGGGGCCTGACCCGCGGGAGCCGAGTCCTGAGGCCCGATCCAATGCTAGGCTGAGGCCCAACCAGCTGGGGCACAACACCGGGGCCCCTCCGGATCAGAAGCCCGACCCTTTGGAGCACCCGGGGCCGTCCTGACACTCAGGCCCCCCTAGATGCCCCCACTTACCTGCTGAGGCAGCTCACTCCTCTTCAGGACCTTTAGACCTATATGGAAGCAACAACTTGCCTCACAAGACAGCTGAAACCACTACAGGTCTTCCGAGCTTACATCCTAGTCTAGGTGAATCCGCTCCAGGTCTTCAAGTCTGTTTACTGGCAGTCACTTACCTTGCAGCCCAGGGGAATCCACTCCAGGTTGTACAGGTCTGACCTGAAGCAATCACTTACCTGGTGGCTCCACTTCAGGACCGAGGAATCACCGCTGCGTATCTCAGTGGTAAAAGGGCTGGGCTGCAGGCGTGGCTGAAACAACGTGGATACAAGACCCCCTCCCCAGCATACTACTAGCTAATGTCCAGTCCATTGATAACAAAGTTGATGAACTAAGGGCAAGACTGACCTACCAAAGAGAACTGAGGGACTGCTGTGTTCTGTGTCTCACCCAAACATGGCTTACACCTGCTTCATGTGACTGCGCCATTCAACCTGAGGGCTTCTCAATCCACCGAATGGACCGTACGGCGTCCTCGGGTGAAGTTAGAGGCAGAGGGGTCTGCTTCTTAATCAATAACTTGAGGTGCTCAGACGGGACAGTCCTGGAGAGCTCCTGCTCACCCAGCCTGGAATATCTAACGGTGACGTGTCACCCATACTACCTGCCAAGGGAGTTTGCTTCAGCTATCCTGATGGCAGTCTAAATCCCAGCCCAGATGGACATGAAGCCTGCATTCAAAGAGCTATACTCCGTGGTCAACAACCTTGAGACAGGATACCCTGAGGCCCTCTTCATTATTGCAGGTGACTTCAACCAGGCCAACCTCAGGAGTGTGTTACCAAAATACTATCAGCACATCTCCTGCTCCACCAGGGGCGCCAACACCCTTGACCACTGCTATACAACCATCAAAGATGCCTTCTGAGCCACCCCTCGCCCTCACTTTGGGAAATCAGACCACCAGGCTGTGCTCCTTCTCCCTGTATACAAGCAGAAACTGAAACGGGAGGATCCAGTACAGGGAGTCGTGCAGTGCTGGTCTGAGGAAGCAGATGAGCTCCTACATGACTGCTTTGACACAGTGGACTGGACCATGTTCAAAGACTCAGCTGCCAGCCTAGATGAATATGCTACCACGGCAAATGTGTTGAAAACTGTGTACCAAAGAGGACAATACAGGTGTTCCCAAACAGGAAACCATGGATGAACCGGGAGATCCACTCCCTGCTGGACTGCTGCACACAAATCTGGTGATCCTGACCTGCACAAAAAAATCAAGATATGACCTTCAGAAAGCTATCAGGAATGCCAAGAGGCAATACTGACTCAAAATAGAGTCCCAGAACAGCCGTCAGTTATGGTAGGGCGTACATGCCATTACAGGCTACAAGACGAAGTCGGGCTGCATAGTTAACAACAGCGCATCACTTCCTGATGAGCTTAACACATTCTATGCGCGTTTTGAACAGCAAGGAAGTGGATTGTCATCACCCACCCTGATAGCCTCCAATGCAACTGAACCCGTGGTCACTGTCGAGGATATAAGATCAGTCTTCCAAAGAGGGAACATGAGGAAAGCATCTGGCCCAGATGGTGTCCCTGGCCAAGTGCTCAGATCTTGTGCTGATCAGCTGGCAGAAGTATTTGGGGACATATTTAACCTCTCCCAGCTTCACCTGTTTTAAGAAGACCACTGTCCTCCTGGTACAGAAGAAAAGCAAGGTAACATGCCTCAATGATACCGACCAGTGGCTCTGACATCCACCATCATGAAGTGCTTTGAGAGGTTGGTCATGGCACGCGTCAACTCCAGCCCACCAGACAACCTCGACCTCCTGCAATTCGCCTATCACCGAACCAGATCCACAGTGGACACCATCTCCCTGGAGCATCTGGACAGTAAAGACACCTACATTAGACTATTGTTTATTGACTACAGCTCTGCCTTCAATACTATAATCCCAAGCAAGCTTGTCACCAAACTCCATGACCTAGGACTCAACACCTCCCTCTGTAGCTGGATCGTTGACTTTCTAACAAACAGACCACAATCAGTGAGGATAGGCAGCAATATCTCCAGCACGATTATTCTCAACACTGGTGCCCCACAAGGCTGCATCCTCAGCCCCCTACTCTACTCCCTATATACTCATGACTGCGTGGCCAGATTCTGCTCTAACTCCATCTACAAGTTTGCAGATGACACCGCCGTAGTAGGCCGTACCTCAAATAACGATGAGTTAGGGTACAGGAAGGAGATAGAGAGCCTAGTGACATGGTGTCATGACAACAACCTTTCCCTCAATATCAGCAAAACAAAAGAGCTGGTCATTGACTTCAGGAAAGGGGTGGTGTACATACACCTGTCTACATCAATGGTGCTGAGGTTGAGAGGGTTGAGAGCTTCGAGTTCCTTGGAGTGAACATCACCAATAGCCTGTCCTGGTCAAATCACGTAGATGCCACAGCCAAGAAAGCTCACCAGCGTCTCTACTTCCTCAGGAGGCTAAAGAAATTCGGTATGTCCCCTTTGACGCTCACCAACTTTTATTGATGCACCATAGAAAGCATCCGATCTGGATGCATCATAAGATAAGATAAGATATCTTTATTAGTCACATGTACATCGAAACACACAGTGAAATACATCTTTTGCGCAGAGTGTTCTGGGGGCAGCCCGCAAGTGTCGCCACGCTTCTGGCGCCAACATATCATGCCCACAACTTCCTAACCCGTACATCTTTGGAATGTGGGAGGAAACCGGAGCACCCGGAGGAAACCCACGCAGTCATGGGGAGAACATACAAACTCCTTACAGACCAACGGCCGGAATTGAACCCGGGTCGCTGGCGCAGTAAAGCGTTACGCTAACCACTACACTACCGTGGGTACGGCAACTGCTCTGCCCAGGACCACAAGAAACCGCAGAGAGTTGTGGACACAGCCCAGCGCGCCACGGAAACTAGCCTCCCCTTCTTGGTAGAAGATACAGGAGCCTGAGGGCACATACCACCAAGCTCAAGGACAGCTTCTATCCTACGGTGATAAGACTATTGAATGGTTCCCTTATACGATGAGATGGACTCTGACCTCACAATGTACCTTGTCGTGACCTTGGACCTTATTGTCTACCTTCAGAGCTTCAAGTTTCTTGGAGTGAACATCACCAATAGCCTGTCCTGGTCAAATCACGTAGACGCCACAGCCAAGGAAGCTCACCAGTGCCTCTACTTCCTCAGGAGGCTAAAGAAATTTGGTATGTCCCCTTTGACACTCACCAACTTTTATTGATGCACCATAGAAAGCACCTGATCTGGATGCATCATGGCTTGGTACAGCAACTGTAGCTTCCTCTGTAGCTGTGACACTTTACTCTGTATTATTATTGTTTTTACCTGTACTACATCAATGCACTCTGTACTAACTCAATGTAACTGCACTGTGTAATGAATTGACCTGTATGAACGGTATGCAAGACAATTTTTTCACTGTACCTCGGTACAAGTGACAATAATAAACCAATACCAATACCAATAAAGGCATCACCTCACATTACCAGGAGTAAACTCCAGTTCTCTGCCCAATTGACCAGCTGATCAGTGTCATCCCATCGCCTACGATGACCTTCATCACCATCAATAGCACAACCAATCATTGTATCACCTGTGAACCTACTCATCTTGACTCCTTATTCACATATATCACAAACAGCAGGGGTCCCAGCAGGATGCAGCCTTGTGGGGCACCAGTGTTGAGAATAATCGTGCCGGAGGTATTGCTGCCTATCCTCACTGATTGCGGTCTGTTTGTTAGAAAGTCAAGGATCCAGTTACAGAGGGAGGTGTTGAGTCCTAGGTCTCGGAGTTTGGTGACAAGCTTGCTTAGGATTATTGCAGAGCATTCTGACTAGTTGCATCACCACCAGGTATGGCGGCTCCAATGTGCAGGATCAAAAGAGGCTGCAGAGGGTTGTAGACTCAGCCAGCTCCATCACAGGCACAACCCTCCCCACCATCGAGGACATCTTCAAGAGGCGATGCATCAAGAAGGCAGCATCCATCATTAAGGACCCTCACCACCCAGGACATACCCTCTTCTCGTTACTACCATTAAGAAGGAAGTACAGGAGCCTGAAGGGCCACACTGAACAATTCAAGAACAGCTTCTTCCCCTCTGCCATCAGATTTCTGAACGGTCCATGAACCCATGAACACTGTCTCATTGTTCACTTTTTGCACTATTTATTTATTTTTGTAACTTATAGTAATTTTCATGTCTTGCACTGTACTGCTGCCACAAAACAACACATTTCACGACATCTGTCAGTGACAATAAACCTGGTTCTCATTCAGTGCTGGCAGCAATATTATAGACCCTGTGTTAATTAAGGCTTTCAGTTCATCTACTTTACTAGTTATACTCCTTGCGTTAAAATAGATGCTTTGCTTTCCCCTGTCGTGCATTTACCAACCTGCCTACTAAATTCTTCTCCTCCAGGTGAATGTACCTCTCCATCCGAACAACGACTCTGAGCCCCATTCCTCCGCCAACTTAGGTTAAACCTTCCCCAACAGTACTAGCAAACCTCCCAGCAAGGATGTTGGTCCCATTCTGGTTTGGGTACAACCCATCCCACTTATACAGGTCCCACCTTTCCCATAAAGATGAAGATCAAACATAAAGGGATAGTACACAGTTAATGGCAGGACCCTTAACAGTGTTGATGTACAGAGGGGTCTTGGGGTCAAAGTCCACAGCTCTCTGAGAGTGGCTACACAGGTTGACAGGGTGGTAAAGAAGGCGTACGACATGCTTGCCTTTATTAGTTGAGGCTTTGAGTTCAAGAGTCAGGAAGTTATGTTGCAGCTTTATAAAGCTCTGGTTGGGCCACACCTGGAGTATTGCATTCAGTTCTGGTCACCCCATTACAGGAAGGATGTGGAGGCTTTGGAGAGGGTGCAGAAGAGGTTCACCAGGACGCTGCCTGGATTAGAGGGTATGAGCTATGAGGAGGGGTTGGCCAAACTTGGGTCATTTTGTCTGGAGCAGCGGAGGCTGAGGGGAGACCTGATTAGGAGATTATAAGATTATGAGAGGCAATAGATAGACAGCCAGTATCTTTTTCCCAGGGTGAAATGTCTAATACTGGAGGGCATGCATTTAAGGTGAGAGGGGGAAAGTTCAAAGGAGATGTGCGGGGCAAGTTGTTTTACACAGAGAGCAGTGGGTGCCTGGAATGCGCTGCCAGGGGTGGTGGTGGGGGTAAATATGATGGAGGTGTTTAAGAGGATCTTAGATAGGCACATGGATGTGCAGACAATAGAAGGATATGGACATGGTGTAGGCAGAAGGGATTTAGTTAGGCATTTAGTTACTAGTTTAATTAGTTTGACACAACATTGTGGGCCGAAGGGCCTGTTCCTGTGCTGTACTTCCCTTCTATGTACTAAACAGTCCCAATGATCCAGGAACCTGAAACACATCCTCCTGTGCCCTTCCATCTACCACGCATTCATCTGATCCATCCTTCTATTTCTGGACTCACTAGCTCATGGAACCGGAAGCAATCCAGAGGTTAAAACATCTGCTTTTTAGGGAGTCGGTTCCAAAGTTCGTGTAAGCTTCACCTCTTCATTTAGGCAAGTCTCTCAGGATAGAGGATGGTTTGCTTCTGAGGATGTCATTTTCATTTTACACCGTAGAAGGAGGTGATTCGGACAATCAAGTCTATATTCTATGCTGGCTCTGAGACCATCCCATAGCTCCACAATTCCCTATGATCTATTCTCTTCCGCATGCCCATCAGCCCTCCCCAATATTCTGATCACTCAACAACGGGATTTCTCAGTAGAAGCTGCAACTAGTGGTATTTTACAGCAGCCAATTAACCTGCCAACCAGAACACCCGGAGGAAACCCACACCGTCTCTGCGGGAGCATGCAAACTCCACACAAGCAGCACCCGAGGTTAGGATTGAACCTGGGTCTCAGGAGCTGTGACCCATCACCGGGCTGCAGCGCCTGAATGGAGACCGTCTGGTGTATGTGTAAGAAGACGTCGCAGCGGAGGAGTAGGGGAAGTAGCAGAGGAGACAAGAGGGATGAGTCAGAGGAGCACATAGCGAGTGGAGGGATGGAGGGGGCAACATAGAGACTGAGGTGTGAGGAGTTAGAACATAGAACAGTACAGCACAGGAACAGGTCCCTCGGCCCACAACGTTGTGCCGAATTAATTAAACTAGTAATTAAATGCACAGGCAGGCATAGTAGTGCAGCGGTTAGCGTAACGTTATTACAGCACCAGTGACCCGGGTTCAATTCCGGCCGCTGTCTGTCAGGAGTCTGTATGTTCTCCCCTTGTCTGCGTGGGTTTCCTCCGGGTGCTCCGGTTTCCTCCCACGTTCCAAGGACGTACGGGTTAGGAAGTTGCGGGCGTGCTATGTTGGCGCCAGAAGCATGGAGACACTTACGGGCTGCCCCCAGAACACTCTACACAAAAAGATGCATTTCACTGTGTGTTTCACTGAACATGTGACTAAGAAAGAAATCTTATCTTATCTTAAGTGTCTAACTAAACTAATCCCTTCTGCCTACACAATGTCCACATCCCCTCCGTTCTCTGCATATACATGTGTCTGTCCAAGAGCCTCTTAAACACTCAATCATATCTGCCTCCACCAGCACCCCTGGCAGCACATTCCAGGCACCCACCACTCTCTGTGTAAACCTACACATCTCCTTTGAACTTACCCCCTCTTATCTTAAATGCATGCCTTCTGGTATTAGACATTTCAATCCTGAGTAAAAGATACCGGTTGTCTATCTATGCCTCTCACAGTCTTATAGACTTCTATCAGGTCTCCCCTCAGCCTCTGCCCCTCCAGAGAGAACAACCCAAGTTTGTCTAACCTCTCCTCATAGCACATCCTGGTAAACCGCATGGTAGTGTAGCAGTTAGCGTAACGCCTTACAGCACCAGCAACTCGGGTTCAATGCCAGCCGCTGTCTGTAAGGAGTTTATACGTTCTCCCCGTGTCTGCGTGGGTTTCCTCCAGGTGGTCCGGTTTCCTCCCACGTTCCAAAGACGTACGGGTTAGGAAGTTGTGGGTGTGCTATGTCAGTGCCGGAAGCGTGGCGACACTCGCGGGCTGCCCCCAGAATATTCCACGCAAAAAAGCTGCATTTCACTGTGTGTTTCGATGTACATGTGACTAATAAAGATATCTTACCACGTCTTATTATCTTCTGCACCCTTTCTAAAGCCTCCACAACCTTCTTATAATGGGGCAACCAGGCTGAATGCAATACTCCAGATGCGGCCAAACTAGAGCTTTATAAAGCAGCAACGTCCTGACTCAATGCCTCGACTAATAAAGGCAAACATGCCATATGCCTTCTTTACCACCCTATCAACCTGTGTAGTCACTTTCAGGGAGCTACGGACTTGGACCCCAAGATCCCTCTGTACATCAACACTGTTAATGGTCCTGCCATTAACAATGTACTGTCCCTTTACATTTGATCTCCCAATGGGCAACACCTCACATTTGTCCAGATTAACTTCCACCTGCCACTTCTCTGCCCACATCTGCAACTGATCTATATCCCGCTGTATCCTTTGGCAATCTCCAACACTCTCCACAACACCACCAATCTTTGTATCGTCTGTGATCTTACTAACCCACCCATCCACACTTTCATCCGGGTCATTTATATATACCACAAACAGCAAAGGTCCCAGAACCTGAGAAACATCACAGACCTCCAGCCAGAATCTGTTCCAACATTTGAAGAATCAGACCTTTTTTTTGCTATGGTGGGGTTTAATAACACACATTCTTTACTTTTCAAACAGAAGCTCTTGATGAAAAGGTTGGAAACGCTCAGCAGGTCAGGCAACGTCTGCACAGAGTTAATGTTTCAAGTTGATGACCTTTCATTGGAACCAGGATACACAAGAAATCAGAAGCAATACACAAAAGGCTGGAGGAACTCAGCGGGTCGGGCAGCATCCGTGGAGGGAGATGGACAGTCGACGTTTCGGGTTGAGACCCTTCATCAGGACTGGAAGAGAAAGAAGGGAGATAGCCAGAATAAAAAGGTGGGGGAGGGATGGAGCAAGAGCTGGCAGGTGATGGGTGGATCCAGGTGGGGGGGGTGATAGGCAGGTGAGGGAGGGGCAGAATGATGTAAGAAGCTGGGAGGTTTTTTTCTGAGAAAAGAGGACACTTCAGATGTCCTGGTGTGGGAAGCCTCTTCACGAAAACAGACACAGCAGAGAGGGAGGAACTGAGAGAAGGGAGTTGTGTCCTTGCAAGTGACAGCGTGGGAAGAGTCAACGTAACTGTGGAAGTCAGTGGGTTTGTAGAAGATGTCAGTGGATAATCTGTCTCTCAAAATGGAGACAGAGAGATCGAGGAAGGGGAGAGAGATGTCGGAAGTGGCCAAGTGAAGGTGAGGGCGGGGTTGAGGTTGGTGACAAAGTTGACAAGCTCAGCATGGGTGCAGGAAGCAGCACCGATCTAGTTGTCAATGTAGCAGAGAAAGAGTTGGGGAGTGTTACTGGTGAAGGCTTGGAACATGGACTGTTCCACGTAGCCAACGAAAAGGCAGGCATAGCTGGGGCCCATGCGAGTACCCATGGCTACACCTTTGGTCTGGAGAAAGTGGGAGTTAACATAGAACATACATAGAACGTAGAACAGTACAGCACAGAACAGGCCCTTCGGCCCACAATGTTGTGCCGACATAGCTATTCCCTCCTGCCTACAGAATGCCCATATCCCGCTATTTTCCTCTCATTCATGTTACCATCCAAGCCCCTCCTAAAAGCCCCCAATGAATTTGCCTCCACTGCCCTATCAGGCAACGCATTCCAGGCATCCACCACTCTCTCAGTAAAAAATGTACTCCTCACGCCTGTACTGAACCTACCTCCTCTGACCTTAAATGCATGCCCTCTGGTATTGGATCGCTCAATAATGGGAAAAAGATATTGCTTGTCCACCCTATGCCCCTCGTAATTTTATACACCTCTAACAGATCACCCCTCAGCTGCTCCAGGGAAAAGAGCTCAAGTTTGTCCAGTTCTCCTGATAGCACATGCCCTCTAATCCAGGCAGCATCCTAGTAAACCTCCTCTGCACCCCCTCTAAAGCCTCGACATCCTTCCTGTAGTGAGGTGACCAGAATTGCACGCAATAATTGCACGGAATTGCCGAAAGAGAAGTTGTTGAGGCTGAGCACCAGACCGAGGCAGGTGGTGGTGGAGGGGAACTGGTTGCATGTATGTAAGGGCAGTGCATGTAAGAGACTGGGGATCAGATAAGAATGAACATACAGATAATGTTGGTGCTGGCTGTGATAAAGACTCATTAAATATAGCTGATCTGGAGTTAAATAGGACAGTGGAGAGAAGCAAATAAATACTGGAACTATGAGATACAAGCACAACAGATGTTGGAAATTAGAATAGAAATAAAAATTGCTGGAAATACACAACAGGTCAGGCAGCATCTGCACAGAGAGAACAACGGGGTCCTGATACAAACTGGAAAGACTGGCTATCTGAAATTGTTAAACACAGCATCAGAGCCTGAGAGCCATAACAGCCCCAAAAATATGTGCTACTGTTCCCTGAGCTTACTTCAGAACAATATAGAAGAACTGAAGGCAGGATGTTCAGAGTGGGAATGGGGAAGTGAAAGAGAACAGAAAGTTCAGGGTCACCCCCTCAGACTGAACGGAAGTGTTCTGCAAAGCCGACAGCCAATCTTGGTTTCTAACCTTTCCCAATTCTGATGATAGGTTTTCAACCTACATATTTACTTATGACATAGAAGGAGGCCCATTGATTTTGGCCCATCAAGTCATAGGGTCATGGAGTCAGACAGCACAGAAGCAGATCCTTCGAGCCAATTGGTCCACACCAACCAAGACATCCATCTAAGCCGGTCCCATTTGCCTGCATTTGGCCCTTTCCTGTCCAATTGTCTTTTACATGTTGTTCATGTACCTGCCTCAACCACTTCCTCTGACAGCTCCTTCCATATACAAACCACCCTCTGCATGAAGATTCACCTCAGGTCCCTTTTAAATCTTTCCCCTGTCTACTTACACCTGTTCCCTCCAATGTTTGATTCCCCAACCCTGGGGAAAAGACTGAGCGCATTCACCTTATCTATGCCCCTCATGATTTTATACACCTCTGGAAGGTTACACTCAGTCTCCTACTCTCCAAGGAGGTCGTAGCCTGCTCAACCTCCCCCTATAACTCGTGCCCATGGGAACCTAGAGGGCATAGTTTTAAGGTGAGAGTGGGAAAGTTTAAAGGAGATGTGCGGGGCAAGTTCTTTTACACTAGAAGCGGTGGGTGCCTGGAACGTGCTGCCAGGGGTGGTGGTGGAGGCAGATACGATAATGGTGTTTAAGAGGCTGGTAGACGCATGAACAGGCAGGGGACGGAGGGATATGGATCAGGTGCAGGCAGAAGAGATTTGGCTTAATTCTGCATTATGTTCGGCACAGATATCGTGCACCGAAGGGCCTGTTCCTGTGGTGTACTGTTCCATGTAACTCACAACATTCTCATGAAGTCTGTGCTGGCTAAAAGAGCAGTCCTATCCCCACTAATTTTCCCCCATGACCTCATATCCCCACATTCCCACCAACTCGCCCCAGATTCTACCACTTACCTTCACACTTTATTGTGACTTACAGCGACCAATCATCCTACCAACCTGCGTATCTCCAGGACATGAGAGGAAACCAGAGCACCCAGAGGAAACCCACACAGTCAGAGGGAGAACACACAAACTCCACAAAAGCAGAATCTGAGGTTTTTCAAGGTAGATTCAGTCAGCTCATTCTCTTGTGGATTTGTAGGTCTCGATATGAGAACCTTTGCTACAAGTACCTACTTTTTTTTAAAATCCCCCTTTATCCCCCCACCATCAGTAGTACCTAGAAAAACAAAGGACTGCAGAAGCTGGAATCTAGATGAAAAACACGATGATGCTGGAGGAACTCAGTAGGCCAGGCAGCATCCGTGGAGAAAAGCAGGCTGTCAACGTTTTGGGTCAGGACCCTTATTCAGTCCCCACCAGAAATTCTTAACCGATTAGATAATGTATCTCAACCCTTGGGCCAGGCTAGAGAGGGGAGAGGGTAAATTGGATTAATATTGTCACATGTACTGAGGTACACTGACAAACCTTGTTTTGCATGCCATTCATACAGATCATTTCATCACAAGTTGGAAGTACCCTGACCGGTTGCATCAAGGTCTGGGATGGCAATTCGAATGCACAGGAACATAACAAGCTGCAGAGAGAAGTGGACTCTGCCCAATACATCATGGGCACATCCCTCCCCACCATCGGGAGTATCTACAGGAGGCGCTGCCTCAAGAAGGCAACATCCATCATCAAAGATCCCCCACCATCCAGGTCATGCCATCTTCTCGCAGCTACCATCGGGCAGGAGGTACAGAAGCCTGAAGTCCCACACCACCAGGTTCAGGAACAGCTACTTCCCTTTAACCATTCGGTTCTTGAACCAACTGGAACAACCCTAATCACTACCTCAGTATAGCAACACTATGACCACTTTGCACTATAATGGACTTTTTTTGTTCTAATTGTGTTCTTTCTTGTAAAAATAATGTGTAATTCATGTTTAATTTATGTTTTTCTTGTGAATGCTGCTTATCTGATGCTCTGTGCCTGTGATGCCACTGCAAGTAAGTTTTTCATTGCACCTGTGCATACATGTACTTGTGCATCAGACAATAAACTCGTGTACTTGTGAATCTGACAATAAACTCGTGTACTTGTGAATCTGACAATATTGTTACCCATCAGTTTTATTAAAGAAAACATTTAGTTATTGAACAGCTGAGCTTTTGCTGTTGGATTTTGTTGATTAAAGAAATAGGGGAAAGTGATACAAATATAAAATGAAATGTAAAAAAATTAGCTCCTGTACAATAATTGAAGATCAAAAACAACAGATGCTGGAAATCTGAAAGTAAAGCAGAAAATTCTGGAAAGACTCAGCAAGTCAAGCAGCATCCGTGGAGGGAGCCATCCCACTTCCAGTCTGACTTCTCTCTGTTTGCGGCTTCCTGTACTGTTTAAACAAGACCCAACGCAAGCTCGAGGAACAGCACCTCATCTTCTCTCTGGACAGATCACAACCTTCCACACGCAGTACTGAATTCTCCAACTTTAGCTAACTCAGCCTTTCCCTCTGTATCGGAACTGGCCATTTCTGCCTGACATGATTTTGGCTCCATTTGTCCTGTTCCACTGGTATAATCTGCCCTGTTTGGTGTCCCCCATCCTCACTACTGATAACACATTGCACAGACAAAGAAGCACAATGTGGTTGTAACTGCTCCCAATTAAACCCACTTGGTCTCCCACACTTTGTCCGACCCTCCCCTCCCCCACCTTCTCTCCAACTGAAACCTAACTTGTTTCTCTCCCCCTATTCTGACAGAGTCCCAGACCTGACCTTGTCCTGATACAGTATTTCCACCCAAAACGTCGACAGTTCCTTTCCCCTCTGCAAAGACAGAGGTGCCGCCTTTGTAAGGAGATGTTAAATCGAGACCCCCTGTCTACAATCCCATCTGCACATAAGACCCCCCCAACTCCCCCCCCCCCCCGCCCCCCACGGCATCATTTCGAAGCAAAATCAGCTACTGACCAAGTGGTTGTTTACTGGGATTAGTATGGATGGACAGCACGGATATGATGGGCCGAAGGGTCTATTTCTGTATGACTCTCTGAGAACAGGGAGGTTGTACCCAAAATGTCCCAGACAAGACTATTAATTAGTAAAAAGATATTTCCCCATGATCAAAGACCCCACCCACCCAGGTCATTCTCTCTTCTCTCCTCTTCCATTGGGTAGAAGATACAGGAGCCTGAGGGCACGTACCACCAGACTTAAGGACAGCTTCTACCCCACTGTGATAAAACTATTGAACGGCTCCCTTATACGATGAGATGGACTCTGACCTCACGATCTACCTTGTTGTGACCTTGCACCTCATTGCACTGCACTTTCTCTGTAGCTGTGACACTTTACTCCAGATGCTGCCTGACCCGCTGAGTCCCTCCAGCAGATTGTGTGTTGCTCCAGATTACACGGTAGTGTAGCGGTTAGCGTAACACTTTACAGCGCCAGTGACCCGGGTTCAATTCCGGCCGCTGCCTGTAAGGAGTTTGTACGTTCTCCCCGTGTCTGCGTGGGTTTCCTCCGGGTGCTCCAGTTTCCTCCCACATTCCAAAGACGTACGGGTTAGGAAGTTGTGGGCATGCTACGTTGGCGCCGGAAGCGTGGTGAAACTTGCAGGCTGCCTCCAGAACACTCTACGCAAAAGATGCATTTCACTGTGTGTTTCAATGTACATGTGACTAATAAAGATATCTCTTACAGCATGTGCCGTCTCCTGTGTCCCCACTGAACTGGGAACTGTTTCTCTCTCAGCAGATGCTGCCTGACCTGCTGAGTGTTTCCAGCTTTCTTTTTTTGTCTTTATCAGCTCCTTTTACAATCCCTTTTACCGACTAAGCACACCCTAAAGTCACTAAAGCACTTTTGGAAAAGTAGTCACTGCATGACAAATACAGCCGGCAATCTGTAAACAGCAGAGGTCCCACCAACAGCAATGAGATAAGTGATCAAATAAGGTATCTACTTATGCAACGACACACATGTTGCTGAAGGAAATCAGCGGGTCAGGCAGCGTCTGTGGAGGGAAATGGAGACTCCACATTTTGGGTGGGCACTCTTCATCCGGACTGAAGGATATGATAGAGGGGTTGGTTTCTTATTGTCACATGTACCAAGGTACAGTGGAAAACTTGTCTTGCATACCGTTCATACAGGTCAATTCATTACACAGTGCAGTTATATTGAGTTAGTACACAGTGCATTGAGGTAGTACAGGTAAAACCTATAACAGTACAGAGTAAAGTGTCACAGCTACAGAGAAAGTGCAGTGCAATGAGGTGCAAGGTCACAACAAGGTAGATCGTGAGGTCAGAGTCCATCTCATCGTATAAGGGAGCCGTTCAATAGTTTTATCACAGTGGGGTAGAAGCTGTCCTTAAGTCTGGTGGTACGTGCCCTCAGGCTCCTGTATCTTCTACCCAATGGAAGAGGAGAGAAGAGAGAATGACCTGGGTGGGTGGGGTCTTTGATCATGGGGAAATATCTTTTTACTAATTAATAGTCTTGTCTGGGACATTTTGGGTACAACCTCCCTGTTCTCAGAGAGTCATACAGAAATAGACCCTTCGGCCCATCATATCCGTGCTGTCCATCCATACTAATCCCAGTAAACAACCACTTGGTCAGTAGCTGATTTTGCTTCGAAATGATGCCGTGGGGGGCGGGGGGGGGGGGAGTTGGGGGGGTCTTATGTGCAGATGGGATTGTAGACAGGGGGTCTCGATTTAACATCTCCTTACAAAGGCGGCACCTCTGTCTGTGCAGAGGGGAGGGAAGGTAGGCGCGGCGCTTTTTCACACAAAGGGTCAATGTTTAAGAACACGGTGCTTGGAGGAAACGGGTCTGAGAGAGAAATGAGGGCGGCTTCGGGCGCTGCAACGCCTCTGTAACCCGAATCAAACGCTCGCCTTTACTACTGGAGGAACGGGAGACTGCAGGACGCTGGAATCTGGAGCAACAAGCAGTCTGCTGGAGGAACTCAGCGGGTCGAGCCCGAGGCAAGGTGTGGACCTGAAACATTGACCATCCCTCCAGCTCCCACTGAGACCCGCTCCCTTCAATGGGTACACCTTTGGACACCAACTACATCACAGTGCTGCAGGTACCTGATAGTCCCGCCCCCTTCCCGTGCTGCCATTGGTGAAGGGCGAGGCAATTCGTTTCCTGATTGGCCGGTTCCACTGTCAACCAAGCCCAGGAAACATATAAAGAGTGTCACAGCCTAACTTGGGCTTGGAGCGCAGACCAGGGCTAATGAAAGGTTGTATTTAGCATCCGCTATAACTACCAGAAGCCTCCCAGAATCTGCAGATTTGTTATTTTAGAAACATTCTCTGAAATAAATAAACATGCTTTTTATTTGCTTTCCACCTACAACAGCCCTATTGCAGAGAGAGGGTGACTGCAAGCCGGGGTTACCGGAAAATCGCTCTCGACCCCACTGAAGGTTCTTCTGCGGGCAGAGAGGGGACGTGGGGTGGTTCTACCGGCGCTTCTCACAGCCAGCGCCGCAAATCGGGGCGCAATTTCGGCGCGATGTACTTCGCCCAAGTTTCCACGCTCCTTGTAACCCTCCTGACCCAGTGTGTCATCCCCTGGGTAAGTCAACGTTTACCATGTTAAAACTCTGCCGATTAAAAGCTTCATCTTTTTTTTAGTTCTAGTATCTCATTTATGCTGTATCCAACTACAAGGATGTAGGATTAGGCTTCTTAAACAGGGCAGTAGATTAGATTTAGAGTATAACGAAGATTGGAATCTATAACTGTATTTTAAGAACTCACTTTAGATCGAACTGTAAGGGTATAATTGTATGGGAGGTTTCCAATTAATGACGACTGTCGATATTTTGGAATGTTTCCTGTCTGTTTACATCGTGCTTATTTAGCTATGAAAAAACTTCCCCAGTCCCACACCGAAAGAGCTATTTCCCCTATTAAGTGGTATGACTTTTTTTTAAAGTACAATAAGCTGTAGATATTCGAGATTCCAGTCATTCGGAGATTGGTTCAAAACTTTCCACAGATACCGCAGGACTGAGTTCCTCCAGCATTTCTGTTTGAACCAGAGAGCCTTCCGCAGAACTCCGAGGGGTGAAGGGTTTCAAAACACCGCTTGGGGGGAGGAGTGTGATGTGTAGGTAAATTGGTTTATTATTGTCACTTGTACTGAGGTACAGTGAAAATCTTGTCTTGCATTGCCGTCCATACAGATCAATTCGTTACACAGTGCATTGAGGTAGTACAGGGTAAAAACAATAACAGAATACAAAGTGTCACAGTTACGGAGAAAGTGCAGGCAGACAATAAGGTGCAAGGTCACAATGAGGTAGATTGAGGTCAAAAGTCCTTATCGTACAAGGGGACTGTTCAATAGTCTTATAACAGTGGGGAAGAAGCTGTCCTTGAGCCTGGTGGTACGTGCTTGCAGGCTTCAAGGAGCTCTGTGCTAGGGAAGGGATAAATGATTCTATAGTTGACCACACCTGATCTCTCTGCAGACTCTTTGCCCAGACCTTTACTACATAGAACAACACAGGAACAGATGCTTTGGTATATTGTTTACGCTATGAAATGTTGCCTCCTTTTATTGGGGGGGGGGGGGGAACTCCCTGTCCAAGGTAGAGGTATGAATCCAGTGATCATTTGGTGGTACAGCTGAGAGCTGCGATGACCCCCAGTGCTGTCTGTGTGGAGTTTGCCTGCTCTCCCTGGGACTGTGTGGGCTTCCCCATGGGTGCTCTGGTTTCCTCCCACATTCCAAGAATGTGCAGGTTGGTAGGTTAATGACGCACTGTAAGTTCTCCCTGGGGTTGTGACGGGAGTGTGGGGAGAATGTGTTGCAAGGAAAATTGGTGAGGGAGTGGGATTGCTTTGCTGACCAGCATAGACTTGATGGGCCAAACAGCCTCCTTTTATGTTGTGAGAAAATGCACAGGAACAGGCCCTTAAACCCATGATGTCTTTGCCAATCATGGTGCCAAATTAAACTAATCCCATCTATCTGCACGTGGTCTATATCTCTCCATTCCCTGCCTGTCCCTATGCCTAAGTAGCTCTTAACGTTGCCATGGTATCTGCTTCTACCAGCTCCCCTGGCAGTGGATTCCAATCACCCACCATTCTGTGTTTCTATTTTCAAAAAAATCTCAAATCTCTTTTAAACTTCCCCCTCTCACCTTAAACCTATGCCCTCTAATATTTGACATTTCCACCCTGGGGGGAAAGGACTATTACCATTGACCCTTTCTATGCCTCTTGAACCTTCTATCAGGTCTCCCTTCAGCCTCTGACACTCCAGTGAAAATGATCCCAGTTTGATCAACCTCTACTTGTAGCTGATACACTCTTAATTCAGACAACATCCTGGTGAACCTCTTCTGCATGCTCTCCAAAGCCCCTAGATCTTTCCTGTTGTGTGGTGACCAGTACTCCAAATATGGTCTAACCAAAGTTTTACACAGCTGCAACATGACTTCCTGACTTTTATACTCAATGCCCCGAATGATGAAGGCAAGTATGCTGTACGCTGCCTTTATCACCCCATCTATTTGTGTTGCCAGTTTCGGGGACCTCTGGACTTGCACTCCAAGATCCTTCTGTACATCGATGCTCCTGCCAGTTACACAATCATAGTCATACAGCATGGAAACAGGCCGTTCGGCCCAAGATTCCCATCCAGGCTAGTCCCACTTGTTTGTGTTTGGCCCTTAACCCTCTAAATCTTTCCTATCCATGTACCTGCCCAAGTGTCTTTTAAATGTTGTTAATGTACCTGCCTGAACCACTTCCTCTGGCAGCTCATTCCATGTACTGACCACCCTCTGGGTGAAGAAGTTGCCCCTCAGGTTCATATTAAATCTCACCTTAAACCTATGCCCTCTAGTTCTTGATTCCCCAACCCTGGGGAAAAGACTGAGTGCATTCACTTTATCTCTGCCCCTCATGATTTTATACACATCTATAAGATCACCCCATGCTCCAATAAAAAAAGTCCCAACGTGCTCAAGATAAGATATCTTTATTAGTGTTACAGACTCAGGGAATGTCCCTTTAAGATAGAGTGTGTGTGGGGCGTGCTTATGTCAATAGAAGATAAAGGACGTAATGACGTTGTTGAAGTCAGAAGAGAGAGAGAGAGAAGGGAGAGAGACACCAGTCTGCTAGTGTTCTCTATCGATGGATGAGAAACAATAACTGTGTCTAACACAGAAATCCATGTATGGAAATTGGAAGTAAGCCGGTGGAGTTCACTTTGTTGCTGACCTGTAGAAGGAAACGGGTATTTGTGTGTGGACGACCATGATTTGGATGTTTTTCGGGGTGAGGAAGTCACTACCGAGTAAACACTGAAGTGTCGTTTGGGTTCCATCGTGGAACATTTGGATTTCGTATTTACTCTCTCTGTTTCTCTACGTCTACATCTTATCTTCAGACAACGGTGGTTGTTGAAGAAGCCCTTGCTCATGTTTCACCTTATGGCTTGCGGAACTGAACTTTAAGAACCATTCCTGAACTTGGAGTTTGGGACTTTGCCACACACACATGAAGAGTTTAGTTTTTGGGGTTAACGTTCAAGGTTTAACATTTTTGAATTCTAACATTTTTACTTCTATTTTTCGTATTATCATAAGTAGTGATTAATAAAATAGTTTTTAACACTGAATCATGCTCAGTGTGTTTCTTTTGTTGCTGGTTCGTGACAATTAGTCACGTGTACATCGAAACACACAGTGAAATGCATCTTTTGTGTAGTGTTCTGGGGGCAGCCCGCAAGTGTCACCGTGCTTCCAGTGCCAACATAGTATACCCACAACTTCCTAGCCTGTACATCTTTGGAATGTGGGAGGAAACCCATGCAGAACAGGGAGAACGTACAACCTCCTTACAGACAGCGGCGAGAATTGAACCTGGGTCGCTGGCACTGTAAAGCATTATGCTAACCGCTACACTACCGTGCCTGCCTAACTCTGGTCCCTTGAGTCCTGGCAACATCCCTGTATGTGCATTACGATATAATTTCCTCTTGCATTTGACCTCCAAAAATGCACCACCTGACACTTGTCAGGATTAAACTATCTGCCATTTCTCTGCCCACGTTTCCAACTGATACCCTTTGTCAACTTTCCTCACTATGCACAACTCCTCCAATTATTGTGTCAACTGCAGTCTTACTAACGAGACCACCTACAGTTTCATCCAAGTCATTAATATGCACAACAAACAGCACTGATTCTTGCGGAAACCACTTGGTCACTGGCCTCCAGTCAGAAAAATGCCAGTAGCCTGTTTTGTGCGTCCACTGTGCCATTATCTGAAAGAGCACTCTCCTTGCACTGTCCCCACAGCCAGCCAGATTTCCTTTCTAAAACTGAATATTCTTTCCCCCCACACTCACAGTCTTTGCTTTTCAGCTCTGAGAAATTCGCTGCATAAAGATAACACTTACTCCTTTACCAAATTCAAGGGCAGAGCTGCCAGCCAATAAAACCCCTAAGCCACAGGGATAAGTTTGTACCAATTGAAAGTAGCCTCCTGCATCAGCTGCCTGCACACTGATGTGGTAACGGGCTGAAAAATTGATGTGTTTGCTGCAGTCCTGCTCGTGAGGTTATCTTGATGAAACTGTTATCTCTAGGTACTGTCGGAGCATTTGGAGTGCAGCATTATGGTGAAGGTCGCACAGCTTCAGGAGGAGTGTCACAGGACGCTTGCCAGAGACAACCAGAGCTTGAAGACAGGTGAGGAGATGATTGCACCCGTATTGATGGGAACAAGGAAAAGGATGAGGGGACTTGCAATCACATAGTTGCCAAAGTACATAACATCCAACTGAAGACCTTTTTTAAGCATTGCAAAGTTGACAAAACAGCAGCCTATTTACTCACAAGAAGGTTGAGTAATTTGGTTATCAGTGTTAGTAATGCTGGCTACAACACTGCTGATGATCCCCTGCTTTTCTTTAAAGTAATATTATCGTTCTTACTCCTTCAATGGTTGAATGGTTGCCAGCCACTTTAATTCTCCTCCACATTCCCTCACTGACATCTGGCCTTGGCCTCATCCACAGCCAAGCTGAGGCTAAATTCAAACTAGAGGAACAGCACCTCATGTTCTGCCTGGGTCATCTACAACCCAACAGCATGAACATTAAACTTTCCAGCTGCTGGCACCCACACACCCTTCTCACTGGGTCCCCTCCCCACCTCCCTCCCTTTATTCCATGTTCCATCATCCTTTTGACCAGATTCCATCTTCAACCCTTTGTCACCACCCATCTCCTCCAGCTTCTGATGCTATCCCCACTCCCCACCCCCCCCCCACCACCTGCCTATCAGCCCCCTCCCCTGCCCCACCCAGATCCACCTATCACCTTCCAGCTCTTGTTCCACTCCACCTTTTTATCCTGGCTATCTCCCCTCAATCTTTCAATCCAGGTGAAGGGTCTCGACCCAAAATGTCACTGTCCATTTTCCTCCGTGGATGTTGCCTGACCTGCTGAGTTCTTCCAGTGTTTTGTGTGGCTCCAGATCCCAGCATCTGAAGTCGCTTGTCTCCACCCAGTTCAATGTCTCATCTGAAAGCTGGAACTGCCAATAGCGCAGTGATCCCTTCAGAGAAGGCAAATTCTCTACAGCTATCTGTACCTGAACTTTGGCCACTTCCAAATTCTTAGCTGGGCTTTGAAGTTCTGGGTTTATAGAGATGTGTTTAACTTCAGCTGTGCAATGATTATAAACCCTAATGATTCACTGCAACTGGGTATTTGGCAGGAAGTTTATTAACTTGTAAGTAAATACAAAGTTTTGTGGTTGATCCAGGAATGTTTGCCTTGCAAAAGGAGGAGCATCCCATTGATTTTCAACAGCCAATATAGATGCACAAAGATAAATATGTACATTAATGTATACACTTACCTATTGTATGTATATTTGTCTTAATATACATATTTTAACCTTTCATTCTCACCCAGCACTCAGTTTTGTACAATCTATCCAATTGGTTCCACTCCACTATGGTTTCCACAGAGCACTGTATATGTTTGCTCATTACTTAGTGTTACTGTTGAAAAGTCCCCAGTAATTCTTGTATGAGTGTTTGGAAGCTTGCTGCCTCCCACATACTGTAAAGTGACAGGCATCTGTTTCTTATTAGCAAGCCATATTGATCCAGGTGACGCACACTAGACCTTTTCATGCATAGTAAATTAAACTGTGACTCGGACATTGAACATGGGTATAACTGACACCTCATGAAATATATTCCATGTACCTCGCTTTTAAATTTGAACAGGATGGGTAAGAGGCTATGATTGGTCCTAGTGCATGACTCAAGTCACTGGCCCTGCTGTTTAGAAGGTGCAGAGGATTAGCCCAATTAGCCAGGCATGGCAATGTGGTCAAAGTTAATTAGTAAAGTTTGTTTCCAGTACTCGTATGAATTAGGAGAAGGCCACTCAGTCCTTTTGAAACTGTTCCACTATTCAGCAAGATCCTGACTGATCTGATTGTATTGGCTTATTATTTGTAAAGATGGAGCTTGGGGTCCAAGTCTACAGGCTTCAGAAAGTGGCTGCACAAGTCGATAGCGGTAAAGGTGTATGGTATGCATGCCTTTATTAGTTGAGGCACTGAGTTCAAGAGTCAGGAAGTTATGTTGCAGCTTTATAAAACTCTGATTTGGCTGCATCTGAAGTATTGCATTTGGTTCTGGTCACCCTATTGTAGGAAGGATGTAGAGGCTTTGGGGAGGGTGCAGAAGAGGTTCACCAGGATGCTGCCTGGATTAGAGAGAATGTGCTATGAGGAGAGGTTGGACAAACTTGGGTTGTTTTCTCAGGAGCAGTGGAGGCTGAGGGGAGACCTGATAGAAGCTTATAAAATTGAGGGGCATAGAGAAAGTAGACAGCCAGTATCTCTTTCCCAGGGTTAATGTGTTTAATACTAGAGGCCATGCATTTAAGGTGAGAGGGGGTAAGTTCAAAGGAGCTGTGCGGAGCATATTTTTTAGTGGTGGATGCTCAGAATGTGATGCCAGAGTGGTGGTGGAGGCAAATACAACAGAGGTGTTTAAGTGGCTCTTAGATAGGCACATGGGTGTGCAGAGAATGGAGGGGATGTGAACATTGTGTAGGCAGAAGGGATTAGTTTAGTTAGGCATTTAATTAGTTCAGCACAGCATCATGGGCCGACGGGCCTGTTCCTGTGCTGTATTGTTCTATATGTGCCCAGGGCTAGGAAATCAAGAACTAGAGGACACAAGTTTAAGGTGAGGGGGGAGAGATTTAATAGGAACCTGTGGGGCAATTTTTTCACCCAGAGGGTGGTCCGTATAATAAATGAGCTGCCAGAGGAAGTAGTTGAGGCAGGTACATTAACAACAGTTAAAAGGTACCTTGACAGGTACATGGATAGGAAGGATTTGGAGGGATATGGGACAAACATGGGCAAATGGGACCAGCTTAGATGGGAATCTTGTTCGGCATGAACCAATTGGGCCAAAAGACCTGTTTCCATGCTGTATGAACCTGACTCTATTTCACTGCAGAATACAATGTTGACATTACAGCAGAAATACAGTGCAAGCGGACGATAAGATGTAAGGGCCATGACGGGATGGTTTGAGAGATCGAGTTCATGTAACCTCAACACCACATCCTCAACTGCTGGAAACCTTGCTTACTAAGAATCCATCTGCTGCTGCTTCAAAAAACATTCAGACTCTGCTTCCACTGTGTTTGGAGGAAGACAGTTCTAAAGTGCCCCAACTTTGAAGAAATATTTCACTTTGTCCTCAGCTGTGTTAAATGCAGAGCCTTTTTTTCCTGCAACAGTGTCCCCAAGTTCTAGACCCCCTCCATAGATGGAACGGTCCTGCACATCCATCCTACCAAGACCCCTTGAGGTTTTGAGTTTCTACACATCCCCCCCTCACTTGTCTAAGCTGCAGAGGATATGAACCTTGGCTCAAGGGTAGGAAGCAAAAGCTGATGGTGGAAGGTTGTTTTCTGAACTGGAGGTCTGTGACTAGTGGTGTTCCCCAGGGGTCAGTGCTGGGCCCATTGCTATTTGTCATCTATATCAATGTTCGAGGGTTAGTAAGTTTGCAGATAACACTAAAAATAGGTGGTGTCGTTGACAAGATGATTATCAGGAATTGCGGAGGGATCTTGACCAGCTGGGTAAGTGGGCTGAGGAATGGCAAATGGAGTTTAATTCGGATAAGTGTGAGGTATTGCATTTTGGGAAGACAAATCAAGGTAGGACATTCACAGTGAGCAGCATAGCCTTGGAGTGTTGTAGAACGGAGGGAGATAGGAGTACAAGTACATACGTAGTTCCCTGAAAGTGGCGTTGCAGGTAGACAGGGTGGTGAGGGTGTTTGCCATGCTGGCCTTCATCAATCAGGGCACTGAGTATAGAAGTTGGGATGTTACGTTGCAGTTGTACAAGACGTTGGTGAGGCCGCATTTGGAACATTGTGTTCAGTTTTGTTCACCCTGCTGTAGGAAAGATGCCATTAAGCCGGAAAGAGTGCAGAGGAGATTTACGAGGATGTTGCTGGGACTTGAGGGGCTGAGTTATGGAGAGAGGTTGGGACATTTTTCATTGAAGTGTAGGAGAATGAGGGGTGATCTTGTAGAGGTGTATAAAATTGAAGGGCAGGTAGGGTCAATGTGCACAGTCTTTTTCCCAGGGTTGGGGAATCAAGAACTAGAGGGCATGGGTTTAATGTGAGAGGGGAGAGATTTAATAGAACCTGAGGGGCAACTTTTTCACCCAGACAGTGGTCAGTATATGGAACGAGCTGCCAGAGGAAGTGATTGAGGCAGGTACATTAACGTAATTTAAAAGGTACTTGGACAGGTACATGGATAGGAAAGGTTTGGAGGGATACGGGCCAAACACTGGCAAATGGGACTGGCTTAGATTGGAATCTTGGCTGGCATGGACCAGTTGGGCCAAAAAGGACCTGTTCCCAGACTCCGTGACTCTCCATCGTTAGATAACCTGCCCATCTTGAGCGACCCACCCCCACTAATCTGGCACCAAATGGTGGCAAGGGCCAATCAGTGGGGAAGGCTGGTGGATGGAAGTTAAGGTGGGGGTCAACAGGCAGTTGAGAGAATAGGAGGCTGATGTGGGTGCTTGGTGGGGAGGTAGTGAGAAGTGGTTGAGAGGGTGGAGATGATTCTCTTCCCAGTGACGCTGCCAAATTCTTTGACTCTTAATCCCAGTCCTTTGTTTATTCCATCATTGTCCCTTTAGCATTTCTTTTTGCACTACTTCAGACCACCCTGTTTTATTCCTGTCACTGTATTTATTATTATCATGTATACTGTTTACTGAGTTTCACGCAAGCAAGGAATTTCATTGCACCCTGGTGTGTGTGACGATGAACTGATCTGAATCTGGATGGTGGGTGAGGGGTTAGAGAAGCAGATGGGAGGCAGGAGATCACTTGAGGGGTGGGGGTTTGCTCGGTAGGGTGTTGAGGAAAGTCTCAATCAAGAAGCCGTCAAGGTTTGAGGGGTGGAGGGAGTGGGGAGAGCCACCCAGGCACAGCACTAAGATGAGAGCTTGATGGAGTAGAGGTGCCCCAAGGGAGTAAAGGCCGGAATGGGGGAGGGTGGGGCTGTGGCCGTGATGGGGGGGGGGGGACGTTGGGCCTTGGTCTCCTTCAGGGAGCAGAGGTGCATTTTCTTTTGTTCTTCAGACCATGAGGAATGCTAGAAAGAGTAAAACCTTAAATTGGCAGCTCTCACCTCCATTTCATGCTGTTTCTTCCTGAATGCTGTTAATACAACAAGATGCTGGAGGAACTCAGCAGATCAGGCAGCATCCATGGGGGGAAAAGCAGACGGTCCTGACCCAAAACGTTGACCGCCTGCTTTTCTCCACAGATGCGGCCTGACCTGCTGAGTTCCTCCAGCATCTTGTTGGTTTTTTCATCTAGATTCCAGCATCTGCAGTCCTTTGTTTGTTAGTGTAAACCTTACTGAGCTGCAATTAACCACATTAATAGTCCTGGAATATTAACACAACAAAATATTCCTCAACAAGAACTGCTGGAGGAACTCAGCAGGTCAGGCAGCATCTATGGAGAGAAACAGTCAACGTTTCAGGTCGAGACCTTTCAGGTTTTTCCCTGCAGTTTAATCCCAGTGTTTCTTGATCCCCTTCTCACTGTAATTGGTTTATTATTGTCACATGTGCTGAGATGATGTGAAAAACTGTTTTGCATGTCATCTGCACAGGTGATTCCAAAACAATACATTGAGGTAGTACAAAGGGAAAACAATAAAAGAATAGAGTATGGTGCCACAGTTACAGAGTGCAGGCAGACAATAAGGTGCAAGGGCCACGATGAGGTAGATTGTGAAGTCTGCTTAACTGAGGCAGTGAGGAACGTAGACTGTGCATGGAAGGGAGGCTAGTTTTTGCAACAAACTAGGCTGTGTCCCCAACTCTGCAATTTCTCATCTTGGGCAGAGCAGTCGCAATACCAAGCTGTGATGCATCCAGATAGGATGCTTTCTGTCGTATAGCTGTACAAAAAAAAATTGGTGAGGTTTAACTCGGACATGCCAAATTTCCTTGGCCTTCTGAGGATGTAGAGGTGCTTGTGTGCTTTCCTGGCCATTAATTTATAGCCCAATATTCCAAGGTTGCTGCCACACCACTTCTCATCTACAGTCTCTCCAGTCAGTGTGAGCTAATGTTATTTGGGGTTTCTGCTGCTGATCTGAGCACTGTCTGGTTTGGTCTGAATCTGTAATACCCTCTAGCCTAATGGTCACATGACCAGGTTCTAGGAAGCCAGTCAGGGTGGCAGAGCAAGTAAAGCTGCTGCCTCTGGGCTCCAGAGACCCAGGTTCATAAAATGTGGTCGCCAGAAAGATGTGACTGCACTAGAGAGGGTGCAGAGGAATTTGTGGATGTCGTCCGGACTGGAAAGTTGTAGCTCTGGGGAAAGATTGGATAAAGTGGGATTGTTTTCTATGGAACAACGGAGACTTGTTACCTAAAACTGAGGGGTCTAGAGGTACTTTATTTCTCTTCACTGAGTGGTCATAGAGTAAAACATCAGGGAAACAGGTCCATGCTGACCAAGGCACCCATCTGAGTCGATCCCACTTGCCCACGTTTGGCCCTGAAACCAGGAAACATAGATTTCAGTTAGTAGGCTGAAAATTAGTAAATTAGTTTATTATTGTCACATGTGCTGAGGTACAGTGAAAAACTTTGTTTTGCATGCCATCCATTAAGATCATTTCATCACATCAGTGCATTGAGGTAGTGCGAGGGAAAACAATAACAAAATGCAGAATAAAGTGTTAGTCACAAAGTGCAGTGCAGGCAGACAATAAGGTGCAAAGCCATCACAAGGTAGATTGAGGTCAAGAGTCCATCTTATACTAGGGGACCATTCAATAGTCTTGCAACAGCAGGATAGAAGCTGTCCTTGAGCTTGGTGGCCAATGGGAGGGAGGAGAAGAGAGAATGCCCAGGGCAGATGGGGTCTTTGATTATGTTGGCTGCTTTACCTGTAGGGAAGGCTGGTTTCTGTGATATGCTGAGCTGCGTCTATAAGTCTCTGCGAAGGGGAGATGAGGAAAAATGTTTTCACCAGATACAGTGGGGGTCTGGAACTCATTGTCTGAAAGGGTGGTGCCAGCAGAAACCTTCCCCTGCACTCAACTGGCACTGGGATGTGTACTTGAAGAGCCATGACCTGCAGAGCTACAGACATGGTACAGGAAGTGCGGTTGAATCGTTGAGTTTTGTTCAACCAGCTTGAACAGGATGGCTTCCCAGTGCTGTAAATATTCTGATTCTATGTTCACTGACATTTAGCTGGTTAGATACAGCCTCATCCTGTGCTGTGTAGTTATTTACATTGGGAGTAGTTCAGTGTATCAAACCTGTTTGTATTAGTAATGTTGGCCAGGTTCATAGTACCGATATGAACCTTAGGGTAAACAACCCCTTGGCAAAGAATCTGCCCTGAACCTGCTCAATATTTTCCTGGTTAAGTTATTCTTGTTTGTTGTGGGGAATATCAAGGATACATTGAAGCATTAGCTTCCAAGCTTTGGTTCCCTCTCTTGAGGTGGAGATCCCCTTCAAGAATCCTTTAATTGCCTTTTTTCCTCTGCAAATGATGGCCCTGTACCGAAGCTCTCCAAGATGCCAGGCTTCCACCACCCTACAACCCCTCCAATTATAGCCAGCATATTTGTCGTTCCTTCCCATCTCCCATCATTTGTTCCCAAACCTGTCCAGGCTTTGCCCTATTCTGCCATGGCTTTGTGCTGACAATGGATCCATTTCCAAGTGAATGCTCTTTCCCCAGTGTTCCCACCCTGCTGAGCTCTTCCAGTCTCCTCTCTGGCAGCCCCCCCCCCCCTCCCAATTATCTCTGCTGCTGTTGGACAATGGGGTAAACTTATTTCCTCCTACCAAAACGTTGGTAGGACTGGGCCTGCCCACCTCGAACTCCAGAATCCTCATCACCAACTACGTCCCACTCCCTAGTCACTACCTTGGGTTGTGACTGGTTTACAATCTCTCTGCTCTCCAGCCCTAGGTTTCCAATCCTGTTGCCATTCCCAATATGCCTTCCATTACACCCAAACAAGGTCCACCTTTGACCCAACCTCAGCTTATCTGCTACTGACGTAAGTTAACTGATTCATTCAGTTCAGGTGGAGGCCATTCGGCACCCTGTCCAGTGCTAGCTCTGATTTCTCTTACTCCCAGTGTAGCTAGCTGAATTTTCTCATTTACTTAACTGTACTTCCATTGAAGTTCCAGAGAGTACATTCTTGATCAGAGCTCTGCACTTAATCTTCCCACCTGCGTGCCCCCCCCCCCCAGATTCACTGCTTGCTTATTACAACAGCAGCCATTTATCCCATCAAATCAATGCTAGCCCTTGGGGCAATCCCACTGGCCCCATTCCTCATTGCCTTGTTTCCTCCTGGATGCCTGGTAACTCCCCTACCAACCTGGGTGAAAAACTTTCTTCCTCTATCCTCTTGAGGCTTCTTCCAATTACTTCTAACCTATGACCCCCTGCCCCCCATCCTGTTTACCCCATCTGTGCCCCTCATAATTTTATCCACCTCGACTAACTCTCCCCTCAGCCTCCCCTTGCTGGCTGGGAGTGGTAGAGGCAGATACCCACACCGGATCAAGTCAGTGCTGGAAGAACCCAGCCGGTCAAGCAGCATCTGTGGAAGAGAAACCAGTCAACGTTTCAGGTCGGGGATCCTTCCTCGTAACTGGGGGAGGGAATGGAGGGTTAGTTATAGTCAGATCTGGGGGGAGGAGTGAGGTGAAAGACAGACTATATTATAGAACAGTACAGCACAATACAGGCCCTTCGGCCCACATAATTATAAGTTCTGACCATTAGCCATTTATAGAAATGGGACAAGAAAGGGACATTCCCAGGATAATGGGAAATGGTGAGAGCAGCTTACCTGAAGTTGGAGAATTCAGTGCAACACAAAACTGAAGGAACTCGGCAGGTCAGGCAGCATCTATGGAGGGAAATGAGCAGTCAATGTTTTGGGCCAAGACCCTTCATCAGGACTGGAAAGAGGGGAGATAGCTGGTATAAAATGGAGGGAAGGGGCAGAGCAAGAGCTGGCATGTGATAGGTGGATCCAGGTGAGGGCAGGGGGAGGGCGGGACTGATGTCAGAAGCCGGGAGGTGATAGGTAGAGGTGACGAAGGGCTGAGGATGGAATCTGACAGGTGAGGATGGTGGAGCATGGAATAAAGGGAGGTGCGGGGGGGAACTGGTGGGAGGAGTGGGTGATGGGCGGATGGATAGGGTGGGGAAAGCAAAGGGACAGAGGGGAGCAGTTTCCATGCTCATTCCAGAAGGTTGCAAGGTGCCCAGACAAAAGATGAGGTGTTGTTCTTCTAGCTTACGTTAGGCCTCACTGTGACACTGGAGGAGCTGCAGACACACAGGTCGGAATTGGAGTGGGATGGAAAATTAAAGTGGCAGGTAACGGGAAACTTGGCGTCGCTCCTGTGGACTGTGTGGGTGCTCCTCAAAGCAATCACCCAGTCTGTTTGGTTTCTCCTATGTGGAGACCGCACTGAATGCACTACACTTGATTGGAAAAAGTCCAAGTGAATCACAGCTTCACCTGGAAGGATTCTGTGTTCCTGGGTGGTGGGAAGGGGAGAAGTAAATTGGTTTACTATTGTCACACGTACCGAGGTACAGTGGGGAAAAAACTTCTGCACGCCGTCCACACAATCATTTCATCACATAATACAAGGTATTACAAGGAAAAGCAGAATAGTGTTACAGTTACAGAGAGTGCAGGTGAACAATAAGGAGTAAGGTCATAAGGTAGGTTGTGAGGTCAAGTGTCCAACTTATTATACTAGGGAACCGTTCAATAGTCTTAACTATAAAAACATTGGCTGTGCAGCAACTAATTTCTGCACAGCAAGATCCCACAATAGGCAATGCAATACTGGAGCAAATAAATTGTTCTAGCAGTGTTGCTCAGTGAAAAGATGTCAAGGAACCAGGAGAACCTCTATCCTCAGATGGCAGCATTTGAAAGGATGTGTCTGAGGTTTTGTCTCGGCAATGCTGTGGTGCTTGGGAGCTTGATTCCACAATCTGTTACCTATAGACAAGGTCTGGCAGATGGTTAGAAATAGTTTTTGTGAATGGGTGCATGTGGTGTTTTAATCTTTGGGGACTTTCACAGGCCCAGGACCCCAACTACAAATACCACCACATTCTGATCTCCAAAAACTGGAAAAACTTTTCCTGTCACTTAAACTCAAGCTCTGTTTTTGAAATCTAGTGGTTTAAGATCTAAATTAAGAACAAATGTGCTTATTTTCAGGGTGCAATGGAATGTGGGACAATATAACATGTTGGCCTCCTGCAAGAGTTGGGGAGGTGGTTGTGGTGCCTTGTCCACATTTTCCTGGCTTTTTCCTGGACATTAAAGGTAACTTAAAAGACTTGCTGCCATTCGTCTGTGTTTCATTGGCCAGTGAAGGCTCTCACTGCTTTCTGTTTCTTTCATTAGCCAGTAAAGACTCCCACTGCCTTTTACCTGTGGTTCATTGGCCAGTGATCAATCAGCGGCTGAGGTCAGATACTACCTCCCATAAAGTGGTGACAGAGGGCACACTCTCCCCTGCTGTAGTTTAATACCCCACATGTCCCTAGACACAGTGTGACTATCTGAGCAGAGGCTGCCAAAGGCACCTTGACCTTCTGCCTGGTGGTGGTTTGCATGGTTGGCACACAGTGCCAGCCCTGTCTCTCTCAGCTGAACCCTACCATAAGTTGAAAGGCTGTGGGTTCAAACCAAACTCCAGACCCCTGAGCCGGCCAGACAGAAGTTGCAGTGGAGCGCAGGATGAGTAACTGCAGTGGATTTTGTAGTTTGCACTGCAGTCACTGCGCCAGTGGGGAGAACAAGTGTTTCAGATGGTGGATAGGGTACCAATCAATAGGCTATGGTGTCCTGGAAGGTGTCGAATGTTGCTGGTACCTCAACTCATGCAGGTAACTGAGTGTTCCATGGCACTCCTGACCTGTGCCTTGCAGATGATGGAATTCCTTGTGGCATCTGAAGGTGAGTCACTCACCACAGGATACCCCGCCCCGACCTGCTCTTGCAACCATGATATTTATAGGCAGCCCAGTTGAGTTTGCTGGTCACTGGACATTGAGGGTGGTGGACTCAGTGATGATAATGCCATTGAATGTTGGGGATGGGTTTTTGGATTCTCTTGTTGGAGATGGTCATTGCTTGGCACTTGTATGGGTGAATATCACTTGCCACTTCTCAGCCCCAGCCTGAATGTTGTCCAGATCTTGCTGCATGCAGGCATGGGGCTGCTTTGTTTGCTGAGGAATTGTGAATGGAATTGAACACCGTGCAATCATCAGGAAACACCCCCACTTCTGACCTTATGGTGGAACGCAGCTCACTGAGGAAGCAGCTGAAAGCTGCAGATTAAATGAAAGCTTCCCTTTCACTCTAGCCCCAGTACTAAACTCTTGGCTCCTGTAAAGCACTTTTTGCATAGTTTTATCAAGATATGGTAAGAAAAGCAATTTGTGTCATTGATCAGTCTTGGTGCAAGAATAATTAACCCACACAACTATTTGTCTTACAGCCAACGTCAGCAGGACCTGCACAAGTGCAGGTTGGACAGACCTCTCCCTCTCCTATTTCTTAGCTTGTGGCTATAACAACAAGACTCCACCCACTGCAAAGGTTTGTCTGCCTGCAACCAGTCTGTCTGAGCGTTGTCGGGTGGGGCTAAACAACCTCCTTCACCTGAAGCTTCAGGCCTTTATTTCCTCTATCTTTAAACTTCATCAGTCAGGGTATTGAGTACAGGAGTTGGGATGTTATGAAGTTGTACAAGACCTTGAGGCCACATTTGGAACATTGTGTTCAGGTTTGGTCGCCCTGCTGTGGAAGAGACGCCATTAAGCTGGAAGGAGCGCAGAGGAGATTTACAAGGATGTTGCCGGGACTCGGGACTGAGTTGTGGAGAGAGGTTGAGCAGGTTGGGACTGTTTTCATTGGAGCATAGGAGAATGAGGGGTGATCTTATAGAGGTGTATAAAATCATGAGGGGCATAGATAGGGTCAATACGTATAGGCTTTTCTCCCAGTGTTGGGGAATTGAGAATTAGAGGAGAGATTTAATGTGAGAGGAGAGAATTAATTGGAACCTGAGGGGCAACCTTTTCACCCAGAGTATGATCAGTATATGGAACGAGCTGCCAGGGAAGCAGTTGAAGCAGGTACATTAACAACAGTTAAAAGGTCCGTGGACAGGTACGTGGATAGACAAGGTTTTGAGGGATATGGGATTAGAATCTTGGTCAGCATGGACTAGTTGGGCCAAAGGGCCTGTTTCCATGCTATATGACACTATGACTTTGACTCTAGAAATGAAAACCTAGTACCAGGGAGTGTTTCTAGAGCAGCAGAATGGGGGGTGGGGGGGAGGGCTGATTTTTGTATGGAACTTTGGCTACATCACAGTTGGGAATACCATGGATCTTCAGATTACAGAAGAACCAAGGGGCATTGTCAGGGTGTGGTAATGGTTTGAGGGCCATTCAGTGTATTCACAAGAACATGAGAAAATAGGAGTAGGCCACTTGGCCCTTCAAGCATGCCCTGCCATTCAATATGATGGTGGCAGTCCCCTGGACCTTTCAAAACAAAATTACCCACTTCCTCTAAATACCTTCAATAGAACATAGAACAGTTCAGCACAGGAACAGGCCCTTCGGCCCATGATGTCTGTGCTGAACACAATGCCAATTTAAACAGCCCACCTGTACATGTTGTGTACCCCTCCATTCCCCCGGCAGTGCATTCCAGGCAATTGCTCTGGTGTTTATGATAATAAACTAATCTGAATCTGAGAAACAACTTGCCTCAAATCTCCTTAAAATCTCCCCCTCCCCCCCCCCCACCTTAAACCTATACTCTCCAGATTCCAGCATCTGCAGTCCTTTGTTTCTCCAGTATTTTGACATTTCTGCCCAGAGAAAAAGTACTGTCTATGCCTCTCATAATTTGCTCACTTCTATCGGATGCTCCAGAGAAAACAATCCAAGTTTGTCCAACCTCTCCTTGTAGCTCATACTCCCTAATCTAGCCAGTGTCCCGGTGAACCTCTTCTGCACCCTCTCCAAAGCCTTCACATCCTTCCTGTAATGGGACAACCAGAACCACACACAATACTCCAAGTGCGGTCTGACCAAAGTTTTGTACAGCTGCACTGTGGCTTCCTGACTTTCCTGACTTCCTGGCTTTCCTGATGAAAGCGTGCCATACACCACCTACACTATCCTTGCCGACTTCTGTTGCAACTTTCAGAGTCAACCAAGTCTTTGTAACGGCTACAACGTTGTAGTTCCTGTACTAATCCAGGCCCTGGGTTTATCTGCCTTACCTGCAACACTCCTTGCACTGAACCTGGTGGTGTGGGACTTCAGGCTTTCAACAGCTACTTCCTTCAACCATTCAGTTCTTGAATTAACCTGCACAACCCTGATCACTACAGTTTAGTAACACTATGACCACTTTGACCACCTTGCACTAAATGGACGTTTTTTGTTCTAATTGTGCTTTCTTGTTTAAACAAAATTGTACACAATTTTTTAATGTTTTTGTTGTGAATGCTGCTTATCTGATGCTATGTGCCTGTGATGCTGCTGCAAGTAAGTTTTTCACTGTACCTGTGCACATGTGGACGTGCAGATGACAATAAACTTTGACTTTGACCACTCCAGCCCCTCAGTCCCACTGTGTTCATTAAACCTGGCTCTGCCTGTCCTTGCTTCAGCCTTATTTAACCTAACCCTACTTTCCTTCCCCTCAATCCCTCCTTTCACTGACCTCCTGCTCTGGGTCCCAGCCATCTAACACTCCAGTTTAATCCCTCCCGAGTAGCACTAGCAAACCTCCCTGTGAGGATATTGGTGCATCTCCAATCAGGTGCAACCCGTCCCTATTGTACAGGTCCCACCTGCCCTGGAAAAGCCCAGTGATCCACGTACCTGAAGCCCACCCTCCCTCCTACACCAGCTGCTTAGCCACACATTTAACTGTACTACCTTCCCATTTCTTACCTCACTAGTAAATGACACAGTAATCCTAAGGTTACAACCCTTGAGGTCCTGTTTTATGACTTTCTTCCTAACTGCCTAAATCCTCTTTGCAGGACCTGCTCTCCCTTCCTATGTTGTCGGTACCAACACAGACCACAACCTCTGGCTGCTCACTGTCCTGTTTCAGAATGTCCTGTGCCCACTCAGACATCCCTGTCCCTGGCACCAGGGAGGCAACACACCATCCTGGGGTCCTACTCATGGCCACAAACCCTGTCTGTTCTGCTGACTAAAGAGTCCCCTAACACATACTCACCTAGCCCTTGACCTACCCTACTCTGCAACAGCCAATGATCCTACCTCAATAATTCTCTTGATGTCGAGAATTGCAGAGAATACCATCCTGTGCAAAAAGAAATTTCTACATCCCGCTTTTTTCTATAAATGACTGCTGCCTTGTAATATGTCCCCTTGTTTGTGACTCTCTCACTAGTGAAACTATCTTAACCCCTACCCTATAACCTCGTGTCTCAATGTTGATCTTCATTCTTCTAAGCTCCAAACAATATGGATCCAAACTGTGTCCTCTCACTGGGGCAGCCCTTCTCATCCCAGGAATTAGCCCTGCTCCCTATTTGTCCCAATCTGTTAATTTAAATGGAATTCTTTGACACCAGGACAATCAAGGTCTTTTGTTTTCTGGTTCTTACTATCTGGGGCTTCTTGTCTGAACAGGCAGTGACAAGTTGCCACTGTCCCAGGTTTGCCCCCACATACCACCCCAACCATAAGCCCTCACAACCACCTTATTTACCCCACCCCACCCCACCTCAAATACTGTATCTCTACACAAAGGAAGTACCTGTGTGCTGTCTGTAGGACCACTGAATCAGTTAAGCACAGAGATTCCCAGCAGTGGCTGTTAAAATGCAAAATTCCTCACTGGAAATGGAGGTTGAAGCAGATTCCCCAAAAATAAATATTCTGAAGGAGTCAGTGGGTGCAAGAAAAATTGAAGCAAAGGTGGACGGGATCCAAAAAAGAAACTTTCAGAGTTGGCACTGATCATAGCACCGCTGCATCACTCCCAAAACAGTACAAAGATCCTGATACTTTCCTCACGGAAGCTGTAGAAAATGGCACCTGCTCAGGAAAGACTTGCCTCAAAGGCAAAGGGAATTTCACAAGCAAAAGGCCAAAATCTCCTCCCTGGGGTTAATAGCGTCTGGTAAAAGATTTACAGTGTTTGTTTGTTCCTGTAGCAGAAACATAATGGTTGGCTTAGATTTCATTTAAAGTTTATATCTCTGTGTGCATTAATTACCAGGCCTCCCTCAGAGAGCTTGTCTCCTGCAGGATTTCACTGACACCTGTAAAATGAGGCAGTTCTGAGTTGAAGTGTTTCTGCTGCTGCTCTGGCAGCTGCCAAATGCTGAGAAGAGGCAGCAATCTCCCTTTGTCAATGGCTGTGAGGCTGTACGCTGGGCAGAGTTTCTGAGCTGCCTTAACTCTGACTGCTAATGATCATTGACACACCTTCCAAGATAAAAGGGTGTGTTTAAAGCCTCCCAGTTCTAACATATCTCCAGTCTCCCACCACTTAACACGACGTTACATGAAGCTGTTTAATGTGGCAAATGTCCCAAGGCTCTTGAGTATTATCAGACAGAATTTGACATCAGCACTGGAGATATCTGTGCAAGCAGTCTAGAGTTTGCTCAGGGGCAGTTTTTAAGAATACAAAATTAGATTAATAGGCCACTCAACTCCCGAGCCCACTACAACATTCTATAAGATCATAGCTGATCTGATTATAAAGTCAAGTTTATTGTCATAGGCACAAGATATTAACAACATTTAAAAGCCATCTAGATGAGTACATGGATAGGAGTGAGTGAGGGCTGTGGGCCAAATGCAGGTGGGTGGGACTAGCTCACTGGGCAACACAGTCGGCATGGATGAGTGGGGTGAAGGTCCTGTTTCCCTGCTGCATGTACTGGTGTGATGAAAAGTTTGCAGGAGCATCAGGTGTACATAGCATCAAATAAGCAGCATTCAAAAGAAAAACAAACACATTACAAACAATTTCTACAAAAAAGAACACTATTGGAACAAATAAGTCAATTGTCGTGCAAAGTGGTCATAGTGTTGCTAAACTGAGTGATTAGAGATGTGCCGGTTGGTTCAAGAACCGAATGGTTGAAGGGAAGTAGCTGTTCTTGAAGCTGGTGGTGTGGGACTTCAGGCTTCTGTACCTCCTGCCCAATCGTAGCTGTGAGAAGATGGCAGGGCCTGGATGGTGGGGATCTTTGATCTAACTCTAAATGTTTAATTGTAACCGCCACACATTGCTATCTATCCTTGGTAAACTCTAATCCCTATGCTTATCAAGTTTCTATCTTTGCCTTGCAAATATTAAAAGACTTTGCTTCCACTATCCTTTGAGGAAGAGATTTTTCAGAGTCACACACCTGAGGAAAAATTTTATTCATTATTCAAAAATATAGGATTTAGATCTGGAACATAGAACATTACAGCACAGTACAGGCCCTTCAGCCCATGATGTGCTGACATTTTATCCTGCTCTAAGATCTATCTAACCCTTCCCTCCCACATAGCCCTCCATTTCTCTATCATTCATGTGTCTATCTAAGAGTCTCTTAAATGTCCCTAATATATCTGCCCCCACAACCTCTGCCGGCAGTGCGTTCCACGCACCCACCACGCTCTATGTAAAAAAAAACTTGCCTCTGACATCTCCCCTATACCTTCCTCCAATCACCTTAAAATTATGCCACCTCATGTTTGCCATTGTCACCCTGGGAAAAAGTCTCTGACTGTCCACTCGATCTATGCTTCTTATCTTGTACACCTCTATCAAGTCACATTTCATCTTCCTCCGTTCCAAAGAGAAAAGCCCTAGCTCACTCAACCTATCCTCATAAGACATGCTCTCCAATCCAGGCAACATCCTGGTAAATCTCCTCTGCACCATCTCTAAAGCTTCCACATCCTTCCTATAATGAGGCGACCAGAACCGAACACAATACTCTAAGTGTGGTCTAACCAGAGCTTTATAGAGCTGCAACATTACCTCATGGCTCTTGAACTTGTTACCCTGACTAACGAAGGCCAACACACCATACACCTTCTTAACAACCCTATCAACATGTGTGGCAACCTTGAGTGACCTATGGACATGGACCCCTGCTAAGATTCCTACCATTAACCTTGTATTCTGCCTTCAAATTTAATCTCCCAAAGTGTATCACTTCACACGTTTCCAGGTTGAACTCCATCTGCCCAGAACAGATCCCGGTGGAATACCACTGGTCACCGACCTCCAGGCAGAATACTCTCCATCTACAACCACCCATTGTCTTCTAAGGGTGAGCCAATTCTGAATCCATACAGCCAAGTTTCCCTGGATCCCTTGTCTCCTGACTTTCTGAACAAGCCTTCCATGAGGAACCTTATCAAATGCCTTACTAAAATCCATGTATACCACATCCACTGCTTGACCTTCATCAATGTGCTTTGTCACATCCTCAGAGGATTCAATCAGGCTCGTGAGGCACAACCTGCCCCTCTCAAAGCCATGCTGACTGTCCCTAATCAGCCTATGCTTCTCCAAAACGCTCATAAATCCTGTCTCCAGTAATTTGCCCACTTCCAAAGTAAGACTCGCTGATCTGTAATTCCCAGAGTTATCCCTACTCCCTTTCTAGAACAAAGGAACAACATTTGCTATCCTCCGATCATCTGGCACTACTCCTGTGGCCAAAGAGGACACACAGATCATTGCCAAAGATCATACAGCAATCTCTTCCCTCGCTTCCTGTAATAACCTTGGATATACCCTGTCTAGCCCCGGTGACTTATCCTAATGTTTTTTCAAAAGTTCCAGCACCTCTTTTATCTTCACATCGATATGCCCTGGCATATTAGTCTGTCGTACGCCATCCTCACAAACATCAAGGTGTCTAACTCTGGTGAATACTGAAGCAAAGTATTCATTAAGGACCTCCCCTACCTCTTCCGACTCCAGGCACATGTTTCCTCTTTATCCCTGATCGGTCCTACCCTCGCTCTAGTCATCCTCTTATTCTTCACATACGTGTCGAACGTCTTGGGGTTTTCCTCAATCCTACTCGCCAAGGGCTTCTCATGCCCCCTTCTAGCTCTCCTAAGTCCATTCTTAAGCTCCCTCCTGGCTACCTTGTAACTCTCCAGTCTGATCCTTGCTTTCTAAACCTTAGGGAAGCTTCTTTCTTTTGACTAGGTATCCTGTGTCTCTTGTCAACCATGGTTCCTTCACTCTACCATCCTTACCCTGCCTCAATGGGACAAACCTATCCAGAACCCCATGTTTACTCCCTAAACAACCTCCACATTTCCGCTGTGCACTTCCCCAAGAACATCTGTTCCCAATTTACTCTCCCAAGTTCCTGCCTAATAGCATCATAATTTCCCCTCCCCCAGTTAAATACTGTCCCATATCGCCTGCTCCTATCCCTCTCCGAGGTGATGGTAAAAGTCAGGGAGTTATGGTCACTGTCTCCAAAATGCTCTCCCACTGAGAGATCTGAAACCTGATCAGGCTCATTGCCTAGTACCAGGTCCAGAATGGCCTCTCCTCTAGTCGGCCTGTCCACATACTGTGTCAGGAATCCTTCCTGTACACACCGAACAAACTCCGTCCCATCTATCCCCTTTACACTAAGGAGGTGCCAATCAATATTAGGGAAGTTGAAATCACCCATGACAACAACCCTGTTATTTCGGTACCTCTCCAAAATCTGCCTCCCAATCTGCTCCTCAATGTCCCTGTTGCTATTGGAGGGGTGTCTGTAGAATACTCCCAATAGAGTGTGCTCCCTTCCTGTTTCTGACTTCCACTCACACTGACTCAGTAGACGATCCCTCCAGGACATCCTCCCTTTCTACAGCTGTGATACTGTCCCTGATCAGCAAAGCCACTCCCCTACCGTCCCTGTCCCTTTTGAAACATCTAAACCCTGGAATATCCAGCAGCCATTCCTGTTTTTGTGACAGCCAAGCCTTCGTTTTGGCCACAACGTCATTGCAGATATGGGCAGAGAAATGGCAGATGGAGTTTAATCTGAGCAAGTATGGGGTGTTGCACTTTGGGAGACCAAATATAAGGGGAAAATGTACAGTAGATAGCAGGAGAATTGAGGTACGGAGGGATCTTGGTGCAAGTCCATAGCTCCCTGTACACGGCAACACAAGTAGATATGGTGGTAAAGAAGGCATAAGGCATGCTTGCCTTCGTCAGTCAGCACACTGAGTATAAGAGTCAGGAAGTCATGTTGCAGCTGTATACAATTTTGGTTAGGACACATTTGGAGTATTGTGTGCAGTTGTGGTCGCCCCATTACGGGAACAATGTGGAGGTTTTGGAGAGGGTGCAGAAGAGGTTCACCAGGATGTTGCCAGTATGGGAGAGTGTTAGCTATAAGGAGAGGTTGGACAAACTTGCGTTGTTTACTCTGGAGGATCAGAAGCTGAGGGGGAGACCTGATGGAAGTTTAAAATTACCAGAAGCATAGATAGGGTAGATACTCGGTGTGTTTTTTTTCCACAGGGTAGAAATTTTGGATTCTGTAGGGTGTAGCTAAAGGGGATGTGCAGGTCAAGTTTTTAAGAGTTGTAGGTGCCTGCAATGGGCTGCCAGGGGTGGTGCTGGGAGCAGATGTGACAGTAGCATTTAGACTGGCACATGAATGTATGGGAAATGAGGGATGTGGATCACCTGCAGGCAGATGGGATTAGTTTAATTTGGCATCGTGTTCAGCACAGACATGGTGGGCAGAAGGGCCTGTTCCTGTACTGTACTGTTCTGTTCTAATCTGGGCATCAATAGCAAGGTGAGTATTTATCACCCATCTCCGGTTGACCATTTGAACCAACTATATTGAGTGTGGAGTTGTATATAGGCAAGACTAGGTAAGGACTGTAAATTCTCTGCCCGGAAGGAACTTGGTGACAATCCAAAGGCTTAATGGCCACCATTCCTTTCACCTTCTTCACCCCTCCCCGCCCACCACTCTCATTTCCACCCCCCACCCCAAAAAAAAATCCAGGTTAATTTGCATTAAATGACATCTTCCATGGTAGGAGTTGAACTCTGTTTCCTGGACTTGGTCCAGGCCTCTGGGTCACTGACCCAGTTACTTCACCACTGCACCAACACTACCTTGAAGGAGCAATGGAAGGTGATGTGGCAAGGAGGTTGAGGGAGGGAACTCTTGAGCTTAGGGCCTCAGCAATTGAAGTCATGGCCACCATTGGTAGAGGGATTACATCCGGCCAGAAAGGGAGGCGTGTGTCAAATTTGACCACACATCTCCTCTGAACTTACCTCCTCTCATCCCAAATGCATGTCCTCTAGTATTAGACATTTCAACACTGGGAAAAAGATACCGGCTGTCTACTCTATCTGTGCCTCTCATAATCTTGCAAACTTCTATAAAATCTCCCTTCAGCCTCTGCTACTCTGGAGAAAACAGCCCAAGTTTGTCCAACCTCTCCTCATAGCACATGCCCTCTAATCCAGGCAGCATCCTGGTGAACCTCTTCTGCACCCACTCCGAAGCCTCCACATCCTTCCTCTAAAGGGGCAACCAGAACTGAATGCAATACTCCAGATGTGGCCTAATCAGAGTTTTATAAAGCTGCAACGTAACTTCCTGACTCTTGAACACAATGCCTCGACTAGGAAAGGCAATCATGCCATACACCACCTTTACCATCCTCTCAACCTGCGCAGCCACTTTCAGGGAGCTAGGGACCCGGACCGCAAGGTTTCTAAATGTAATGCGCCTATGGTAACTGGGAAGCAGGTGAGTTGAAAGGGAGTTGCAAGGACTGAAGCCTCAGTGGCAGGAAGGGAGCAGAGCAAACGTTATCTGGTGGGACAGATGCAGAATTTCGGAATGGTTGGATATCGGATTATTGGAGTTTTACTATACTGGGATGGTGGATATGAACTCTGCTTCTCTGTGCGTGTGCAGCAGCATTAATAATAGGAGTGTTCTTCCCTTCCCCCTCGGACATAGTTCTACAGAGTGGTGAAGACCATTTACACCGTCGGGCACAGCTTGTCCCTCTTCTCCCTGACCGTGGCTATCGTCATCCTTTGCATCTTCAGGTAGGACGTCAACGGCTTTCTTTTGGGCTCAGTCCCACCACCTTCCCCATGGGGATGAGACCTTGAAATGTGCTCTGTTGGCCAGGGTGAGTTGTGGGATGTCCCAAGGCTGAAGAAAGGTAGTGTACGAGTTCGTTCTTCTCTTCCCCTATCCCTGATGGAGTTCTTCGCCAATATGTAATCGGTAAATTGGTTTATTATTGTCACATGTACTGAGGTACAGTGAAATACTTTGTTCTGCATGCCATCTATACAGATCATTTCATCACATTGAGGTAGAACAAGGGTAAGCAATAACAGAATGCAGAATAAAGTGTTACAGTTACCGAGGAAGTGCAGTGCAGGTAGACAATAAGGTGCAAGGCCATAACAAGGTAGAATGTGAGGTCAAAAGTCCATCTTATCGTACAAGAGGTTTGTTCACAGTAGTCACAACAGCAGGATAGAAGGCGTCCTTGAGCCTGGTGGTATGTGCTTTCAGGCTTTTGTATCTTCTGCCCAATGGGAGGGGGTAGAAGAGAGAATGTCCGGGGTGGGTGGGGTCTTTGATTATGTTGCCTGCTTTACCGAGGCAGCGAGAAGTGCAGACAGAGTCCACAGAGGGGAGGCTGGTTTCTGTGATGTGCTGGGCTGTGTCCACCTGTGCATACTTGGGGAATATTTAGAGCTGAAACATATTTAAAATATCTTGCCATTTTGTTTTAAGTAAGCCATTTAAGGTTAAATTTCTCATTTCATATTTATCTCATTTTCCTATTGATAGGGAAAGAGGCCATTCAGCCCATCTCTGCCATTTCTTGGAACATTCCCATTCTGTTGCTTATATGCTTCTAAGCTATTCTCTCTCACATGCCCATTAATGCTGCACAGTGATTGTCCTGCTGCCCAATACACTGTCCAGTTAACTACCAACCACCCCGCATGTCTTTGGGATGTGGGAGGAAATCGGAGCACCCATGGCGAAACCCACGTGATCACGGGGGGAGCGTTCAAACTCCACACAGACAGCACCCAAGGTCAGAATCGAACCTGGGTCCTAAAGGCTGAACCCATATTTTTAAACAGCAACCCCTAGTCTAGAGTCTCCCACAAGGAACCATTTTCTCCACATCCACCATGTCAAGACCCCACTGGATCTTGTGTTTCAATCATGTCCCTTCTGGCCCTTCTAAACTGCTGCAGATATAAATGACAATATGTAAAAATGTCTTTGAGCTCTATCTTGAATGTGCTCAATGACTAAGCGTCATCACCACCACCACTCTGCGGGTCAGAGAGTCACAGCACAGAAACAGGCCCTTCGGCCCAACTCATCCGTGCTGACCAAGATGCCTAAGTGAGCCAGTCCCATTTGCCTGCATTTGGTCCATATCCCTCTAAACCTTTCCTATCCATGTCAGTGTCCAAATGTCTTTTAAATGACATAATTGTACCCCCCTCTACCTCTTCCTCTGGAAGCTTGTTCCACATACCCACCACCCTCTGTGTGTGTGTGTGTGTGTGTGTGTGTGTGTGTGTGTGTGTGTGTGTGTGTGTGTGTGTGTATGTTGGGGGGGCAGGGGAAGGTGGGGTCCTTTTTAAATCTTTCCTCTCTCACTTCAAACTAATGGTCTTGGACTCTCCTTGCTCGGAATCTGGAGCACCTCTGACGTCATCTCTTCGCTACCTTTTGCTTAAATGTGAGCAGGCTTGGCTGCTCTATTCTCGCCAAAGAACTGAAGTCCATTGGATACCAATCACCCACAGTGGCTGGGTGAACATAGAACAGTACAGGCCCTTCAGCCCTCGATGTTGTGCTGAACTAATTAAACCAATGACTCCTAATTAATCTAATCCCTTTTCCCTGCACATTGGCCATATCCCTCCCTTCTCTGCACATTCATGTGCCTATCTAAGAGTCTCTTAAACACTCCTATGCTATCTGCCTCCACCACCACCCCTGCAGAGCACTCCAGGCACCCACTACTCTGTGTCTCTTTTTTTTAAAATCTTGCCTCACATCTTCTTTGTACTTTTCCCCCTCTCACCCTAAATACATGCCCTCTAGTACAGGACATTTCAATCCTGAGGGAAAAAAGATACTGGCTTTCTACTCTATGCCTCCCATAATTTTATCAAATCCTCCCTCAACCTCTGCCACTCTAAGAGAAAACAGCCCCAAGCTTGTCCAACCTCTCCTCGCAGCACGCGTCAGAGGTTTACCAGTATCCTGGTGAACTTCCTCTGCACCCTCTCCTAAGCCTCCACATCCTTTCTATAACAGGGTGACCAGAACTGAATGCAATACTCTAAGTGTGGCCTACCCAGCATCTTATAAAGCTGTGACATAACCTCCTGACTCTTGAAGTCAATGCCTTGATGAATAAAGGCAAGCAGCCAAGGGAAAGTTGTAAGTGATATCAAGGCAAGGTGAGAATCCCTCAGTGGCATCTTTCATCTGGGGAGGAGTGGTAGTGTGGGCTGGGTTAGTGACCCTGTGGTACAAAGTGCTCATGTCTTCAGTGGAGCCCCCGTCCTCCTCACTGAGCCTTGTGCATCAAGTAGATGGCAACACCTTGCCTCTCTGGCAAGGAAGTCTGCATGGGAGTGAAGGAATCTGGAAGATGGGAAAACCAGGAGAGAGGTGAGGGAGAAATGGAGACACAAGAAACTGCTGGAATCTAGAGCAACATGCAGTCTGCTGGAGGAATTCAGTGGGTCGAGCGGGATCTGTCTATGTGTTGGGGGGGGGGGGTGGGGGTTGGTGTGGAATTGTCAGCATTTCAAGTTGAGACTCTGCATCTGAAATTTCAACCTGAAACATCAAAACCCTGTGTCAGGATGCAGGGGTTCGATCCAATTAAGCTACCAACCTATACGTCTTTGGGATGTGGGAGGAAACTGGAGCGCCCGGGGGAGGGAAACCCACGCAGTCACTGGGAGAACCTGCAAACTCCACACAGACAGCACCAGAGGTCAGGATTGAACCCGGGTCTCCAGAGCTGTGAGGCAGTTGTTCTACTCACTGTGCCAGAGTAGACTTGATGCTTCGGGTCTCTGATCTCTCCTCAGTATCCGTTAGATGTGTGGTTGCTCTTGTGATTTCCCACAAAATCAGAAGTTGGTGAAAATACTTGTCAGACAGTATCTATATAGAGAGAGAGTCAATGTTCTTACTCGATGAACTTCCCATTTAATACCTCCCATGACACCAACCCATAATGAGTGATGTTGATGGCAGATAAATATTGGCCTGGGATACTGGACAAAACTCTCCTGCTCTTCAAACAGTAGAGTATGCGGGCTTTCTTTGTCAAGAAAACAGAAGAAGCCTGTGTTTAACAAATCATCTAATGTGTCACCTTCAAAAGTGCGGAGTGCCCTCAGTAACAGAATCACAGAACATAGAACAGTACAGCACAGAACAGGCCCTTCGGCCCACAATGTTGTGCCGACATAGCTAATCCCTCCTACCTACAGATTGCCCAGATCCCTCCATTTTCCTCTCATTCATGTGCCCATCCAAGACCCTCTTTAAAGCCCCCAATGAATTTGCCTCTACCACCCTATCAGGCAACGCATTCTAGGCATCCACCACTCTCTGAGTAGATCACAAGGCAAGGGAGCAGAAGCAGGCCATTCAGCCCATTGAGTCTGCTCCAAAGAAAAGGGAAAAAGGAATGGGGAATGGGGGGAGAGAAAAAAAAAACCTATTCTAATACCAATTTCCGGCCTTATCCCCATATCCCTTGATACCCTATTTAGATATCTACCTATCTCTTCCTTGAACGCCCCCACTGATCTGGCCTCCACTGCTGTACGTGGCAAGGAGTTCCACAAATTCACCACCCTCTGACTAAAGAAATTTCTCCTCATCTCTGTTTTGAAACTGTACCCTCTAATTCTAAGATTGTGCCCTCTGGTCCTGGACTCACCCACCAAGGGAAACAGCCTAGCCACATCTACTCTGTCCTTTCCTATCAACATTTTAAATGTCGCTATGAGGTCCCCTCTCATTCTTCTGTACTCCAGTGAGTACAGTCCAAGAGCTGACAAACGCTCATCATACGTAAGCCCTTTCATTCCTGGAATCATCCTCGTAAATCTCCTCTGAACCTACCCCCCTCACCTTAAATGCATGCACTTATAAAGCGGTCTAAGATTTGGTTGGAGAGGCAGTTGCCAGAGCATTTGAAAGGAAGAGCTAGAGGAAATTTCGTGCCCACAAATCAACAATGTACCTGAGGGTGGACTTCTAGAATTGGACTTTGGATTCACGGCTCTTGAGTCAAACAGCACAGAAACAGGCCCTTCAGTCCAACTGGTCCATGCAGACGAAGATTCACACTCAAGCCAGTCCCATTTGCCCGGGTTTGACCCATGTCCCTCGAAACCTTCTCCTATCCATGTACCTCTTGTTAGTGCACCTGCCTCAACCACTTCCTCTGGCAGCTTGTTCCATTGTTGGCGGCATTGGTTAGCCGGCTGAGACAAGGCCCAATTGAAGGACGAGGAAGGGCTATCCCCAGGTTACAGACACACCGAAGAGCTTCCATTGTATTATTAAATTCAAAAGTCCGACTTGTGTACATGTATTTATTCCTACGAATGGCAAAACTAGTTTACTCTCTCCACCAAGTAATTTTCTTATCAGTCTAAAGTGCTTTTGATGCCATTCATTACAATACTGTGGAGGTACGGTTACCCTATCAAGTGATTTTTGTTTATTTTCTGACTTGTGGGCATCCGTACAAGCAGAATCCATTCGTTACCTGGGGACAGTCTACAGTCTGTCACTGTACCTCTGTACAGGTGACAATAATAAACCAATACTTAGCTTCCTCCAGACTGTACCGATGCATATGGACCGTACGGGTCAATTCATTACACAGTGCAGATACATTGAGTTCGTATAGAGTCCATTGATGTAGTACAGGTAAAAACAATAACAGTACAGGGTAAAGTGTACGAAGGGTTATCTTGTGTGGAGGTTCAGAGAACCTGTGGAAAGAACTGTAGAAGGGAATGGGGTCTGGTGATAGAATCCATCCCTCATTATAAGTTGTAGCGTCAATTTACTGCAATAATCTTCCACTTCCATACCCTAAATCTGCACTGGATTTTCTGGTGTTCTGAGACAAATGTTTGCTTTGTACATCAATAGTTGCTAGTATTGCATATTAAACTTATATTAATGCTATTGAGGAGCTCTGCCTGTGGAATGGAAATCAATGTCACATCAAGTTTACAATCATTTTAACGGAGCAGTTAACATTCCTTTTATCAAGGGAATCAACCGCCCAGAGGTTGGGACTGATGAAGTGCACACAGCAAAGCAGAAGTTATTCAGAATCAGGTTTATTATCACTGACATATGTCATGAAATTTGTTGTTTTGCGACAGCAGTACAGAGCAAGGCAGAAAGACCTAAAAATACCGTAAGTTACAAAAATAAATAGTGTAGAAGAGAAATAACAAGGTAGTGTTCATGGACCGTTCAGAAATTTGATGGCGGAGGGGAAGAAGCTGTTCCTGAATCGTTGAGTGTGGCTCTTCAGGCTCCTGTACCTCCTCCCTGATGGTAGTCATGAGAAGCGGGCATGTCCCAGGCGGTGAGGGTCCGGAATGATGGATGCAGCCTTCTTGAGGCACTGTCGCCTTGAAGATGTCCTCGATGGTGGGGAGGGTTGTGCCCGTGATGGAGCTGGCTGAGTCTACAAACTTCTGCAGCCTCTTTCGATCCTGCGCATTGGAGCCTCCATACCAGGCGGTGATGCAGCCAGTCAGAATGCTCTCCCCCGTACATCTGTAGAAATTTGTAAGAGTCTATGGTGACATACCAAATCTCCTCAAACTCCTAATGAAGTAGAGCTGCTGGAGTGCCTTCTTCGTGATTGCATCAATGTGTTGGGCTCAAGATGTTGACACGCAGCAACTTGAAGCTGCTGACCCTTTCCACCGCTGACCCCTCAATGAAGACTGGTGAGGAACAGGCCCTTCAGACCAACTCATCCATGCCGATCAAGTTGTCTACTTGAGCTCGTCCCTTTTCCTCACGTTTGGCCCATATCCCTCTAAATCTTCCCAATCCATGTACCTGTCCAAATGTATTTTAAATATGTAATTGTACCTGCCTCTACTAATTTCTCTGGCAACTCGTTCCATGTACCCACCAACCTCTGTGGAAAAAGTTGCCCCGCAGATCTCTTTAAAATCCCTCTCCTCTCACTTTAAACCTATGCCCTCTAGTTTTAGACTCTCCAACCCTGGGGAAAAAAACTGACTATCCACCCTATCTATGATTTTACACACCTCTATAAGGTCACCCCTCAGCCTCCTTCACTCCAGGGAAAACCGTCCCAGTCTATCCAGCCTCCCCTTATAACTCAAACACTCCAGTCCCGGTAACATCCTCATGAATCTTTTCTGCATTTTCTCCAGCTTAATTGGAATTGGTTTATTATTGTCACTTGTACCAAGGTACAGTGAAAAACTTGTCTTGAATACCGTTCATACAGTTCAATTCATTACACAGTGCATTGAGGCAGTACAAGGTAAAACAATACAGAATGCAGAGTAAAGTGTCACAGCTACAGAGAAAGTGCAGTACAAGTAGACAATAAGGTGAAGGTGATAACAAGGTAGATTGTGAGGTCAAGGGCCCATCTTATTGTACTAGGGAACTATTCAATAGTCTTATAACAGTGGGATAGAAGCTGTCCTCGAGCCTGGTGGTACGTGCTTTCAGGCTTTTGTATCTTCTGCCTGACAGGAGAAGAGAGAATGTCCAGGGTGGGTAGGGTCTTTGATTATGCTGGCTGCTTTACCGAGGCAGTGAGAAGTGTAGACAGAGTCCACGGAGGGGAGGCTGGTTTCCGTGATATGCTGAGCTGTGTCCACAACTCTCTGCAGTTTCTCATGGTCTGGGGCAGAGCAGTCGCCATACTGAGCCGTGATGCATCCAGATAGGATGCTTTCTATGTGTATCGATAAAATTTAGTGTGGATCAAAGGGAATGTGCTGAATTTCTTCAGCCTCCTGAGGAAGTAGAGGCACTGGTGAGCTTTCTTGGCCGTAGCAACTACGTGGTTGGACCAGGGCAGGCTATTGGTGATGTTCACTCCAAGGAACTTGAAGCTCTTGACTTCAGCACCATTGATGCAGACAGGTGCATGTGTACTGCCCCCCCTTCCTGAAGTCAATGACCCCTTAACAATGTCCTTCCTGTAGCCAGGCAACCAGAACTGCACACAATGTATATATAGTTCTGGACTACAGGAGAGATGTGTTTGCACTGGAGGGGGTGCAGAGAGACTTACAAGGATTTACCAGGACTGAAAAATTGTAGCCATGAAGAAAGATTGGATGGGATAGGATTGTTTTCTTTGGAGCAGAGGAGGCTGTGGGGAGATAATTCAAGTAATATTCTGAGGAGTCTAGGCAGGGTAAATAGAAAGGACCCATCTCCCTTAGAGATGGGGTCTAGGACGGATATGGGAACTAGGGTCATCATTTTAAGGTGACTGGAAGATAAGATGATGAAAAGCTTTTCACCCAGAGGGTGGTAGTGGTGGTAACCTTCACCAAAATTAAATGCAACTGGAGTGTAGTCTAAAGTCTGTGACCCACGGGGTTACAGACCCAGCACTGGGATGTGGGATTGGACTCGGGAGGTCTTTTCATTGCCTGGAATAGAATGAGTGACCAACTGTGTTGTAAATTATCTGATTTTTTTTTAATGATCTGGGATCAACAGTTATGGGGTAGAACTGTGAGCATTCTGTGAGTGGGGGACAGGGGGATCGGGAGGGAGTGGTAAGTGGGGATGGGGCTTGGGGAGAGGGCTGAGGGAGGGGACAGGAAGTGCGGCAGGGCTTGGGGATGGAGCGGTGGGTCAGGCAGGGCTTGGGGACGGGGTGGCTTGCGGGGGGGAGGTGAGACTGGACAAAGTTACAGGGAGTTGGAGCAGGGCTCTTGGTGATTACAGGGGGAAGTTACGGACAGTTGGGGCAGGACTGGGTAGTTACAAACACTGGGGAAAGTTGCGGGGAGTTGGTGCAGAGCAGGAGGTGACAGGGCTGTGGTGGTTACACGGTCGACTTTGTTGATAGCATTGAGCGTTCCTGAAATTGTATTCTGAAGCTCAGACCCTACTGAGGAACAATAGTTCATGTGCAGGATTTAACACTGTCACAATGTTGTAACAACCCAGTGTTGATACGTTAGCAATTGTCAATCTTTAACGCTATGATATTGAACTTTCAATTGCCTATAACTTCTCTATTGTCCTCTCGCATGAACTTATTTAATTCACAACGTAATGCACTAATTGCCCTTTCCTCTTTCTATAGCAAGTTGCACTGTACCCGAAATTACATCCATATGCACCTCTTTATGTCGTTCATCCTGAGGGCCATTTCCGTCTTCATCAAGGACTTGGTTCTGTTTGAAGGTGGTGAATCAAACCATTGCTCCAAGGTTTCGGTAGGTACAGAACGACAGCTGTCCCTTCCCGTCAAACCAAATTTACCCCCCCTTTTGGAGGAAAACGTGTCTTTAATGCAAATACTTTTGCTTTAACCCACTTCCAGTTCCAGGTTCCTGACCTGATCACTTCCCTCAAGCTGGCCATTTCTTGACCTTCCAATCTCACTGGGAACCAACCTGACGCTGCCCACTGACCACAATGTGACATTGTTGGACCAACCCAGGAGTTAATCTTAGAGACTCGGGACCTTTTCTTAGACGGTTTGAGAACCTGGGGTGTGGACAGAGGTCAGTTGGTGCAGGGCAAGGGACAGCAGGAGGTCCAAGACAAATTAAGAAGGTATCCCGGGCTTGATGAACCATCCTTGGGTTTTAACAGCCTCGTGGGGTTGCAGGGAGAAGTAAAATTTCCAGGGGGACTGATTAGGAGCTGCAAAGGCTTGAGTGGAATATTGGGGATACAGGTGGGGAATGGAGGGTAGTCAAAGTCAAGTTTTGATTGTCACATTCGCAGGTACAATGAGAAACATACATGCAGCAGCATCACAGGCACATAGTATCAGAACATAGTTCGATGCAGGAACAGGGCCTTCAGCCCACAATGTTGTGCTAAACTAATTACATTAAACTGGTAATTAAATGCCTCACTAAACTAGTCCCTTCTGCCTACACAATGTCCATATCCCTCCATTCTCTGCACATTCATGTGCCTATCTAAGAGCCTCTTGAACACCCCTATCATATTTGCTTCCATCACCATTCCAGGCACCCACCACTGTTTAAAATAAAAACTTGCCCCACACATCTCCTTTGAACCTACCCCCCTCACCTTAAATGCACGTCCTCTAGTATTAGACATTTCAACCCTGGGAGAAAGATGCTGGCTGTCTACTCTATCTCTCATAAATTTATAAACCTCTATCAGGTCTCCCCTCAGCCTCTGCTGCTCCAGAGAAAACAACCCAAGTTTGTCCAACCTCTCCTCACAGCACATCCACTCAATCTATGCCTCTTATCTTGTACACCTCTATCAAGTCACCTCTCATCTTCCTTCTCTCCAAAGAGAAAAGCCCTAGCTCGCTCAACCTATCCTCATAAGACATGCTATCCAATCCAGGCAGCATCCTGGTGAACCTCTTCTGCACCCTCTCCAAAGCCTCCACGTCCTTCCTATAATGGGGTGACCAGAAGTGAATGCAGATGCACACCACTCACAAGAAAAAAACGTGAATTATACACAACTTTTTATAAGAGAGAGTACAATTAGCACGAAAATTCCATTGTAGTGCAAAGCGGTCATAGGGTAACGTGGGTCAGGAGGGGTAACCTGGGGACTGCTGGGTTGATGTATGAGGGGGAACTTGGCTAATGGTGTAGAGTTTAGAAGAACAAGAGGCGAGCTCAGTACCGCATGGGGTGGATACGGAATTGAGGTTTCCCTGAGCTGAGGGATCCAGAACCCAAATTAAGGGATTATGGACAGAGATGGTGAGAAATTTCTCCACCCAAAAGTTTCTCCTTTTAAGGGTGTGGGGACTTAGTTGTTGAGTATATTCAAGATGGTAGACCCAGAGACTTTTAGATAAGAGAATTTTGAAGACCTACTCCTTGTGAAGGAGGCCTTCGTAGAGCATCGTCCATGACCACAGTAAAGCCAAAGCATATAGCAGCCAAATGAATTGCTTTAAAGTTTGTAATGTAGGAGGGACTTCATCCAATTAGTACAATGAAAGCTCTCACCAAGTGTGGTCATTGTGGTTGCGTTATCTGGGCGATAGTGGTCAGGACATCAGGTGCAACACCACCGCTCTTCACTGAAAGGGCAGGACTTTGTGAAACCCACATGTCTAATAGTGCCACACTGCTGAGCTTTTGTGTTTGTATTTCTGGGGTAAGACTTGAACCCTTAACCTTCTGACTCAGTTGTGGGCTACCAACAAAGCCACAGACAGCGTTCTCAATGAGAAAGAATAACACTGGAGCCAAATTCCAGAGAATAGAAGGTTTCATAGTATAGATTAAGGTGGTTGTTAATTGGTTTATGATTGTCACATGTACTGAGGTACAGTGAAAAACTTTGTTTTGCATGCCATCCTTACAGATCATTTCATCACATCAGTGCATTGAGGTAGTACAAGGGAAAACAATAACAGAATGCAGAATATGGTGTTACAGTTACAGAGAAAGTGCAATGCAGACAGATAATAAGGTGCAAGGTCATAAAAAAAGTGGGTTGTGGAGTCAAGAGTCCATCTTATCGTACTAGGGGACTGTTCAATAATCCAACAGTGAGGGAACAAGAATCTAACAAGAGTCCATGGAGGGGAGGCTGGTTTCTGTGATGCGCTGAGCTGTGACCACAACTCCCTGCAGTTTCTTGTGATCCCGGGCAGAGCAGTTGCCGTACCAAGCTGTGATGCATCCGGATAGGATGCTTTCTATGGTGCATCGATTAAAGATTGGTGAGGATCAAAGGGGACATGCCAAATTTCTTTAGCCTCCAACTGTGGAGTTGGAGAGTGATTGGGAAGATTCAGAGTCCCATTTCTGAGGCTAGCCACAATGAATTGGAAGTGGCAAACAGATCCATCAAGGAGCAGAGACAGAAGGTTTTGGAGTTTGTTACACTGTTTGAGTTGGTGGGGAGTGAAGGAAGGCAAACTGTCCCATTGCCACTGACTCTCACAGGCACTGTTTACTTATTTTTCAATGTGCGTCACTGAATCCAGTCAGACTGTGGTGTGAAGTGACATGTTTGACAATAGGAAAATCTGCTCGATGAATGAGAAATTCCAGAAATGAAATATTATCCTTAATTTTTATGTGCTTTTGAAAAACTTAGTACCTGTTAGTTTCTTAACCCTGTCTGGGTTCATTAATTTGGAACTCTCATTCAACAATGCTTTCCACTATAAGTGCCTACATCATCTTACATAACCTCTTGTGGGATCTAAGATATGAACAGTTTCTTTCGATTATGGTACAACAGCGCAATGTTATTTTAGTGTCACTTCAGAACCTGTTGGGGAGATGGGAGACAGCAGGATTATTAGAACATAGAACAGTACAGCATAGAACAGGCCCTTCGGCCCACAATGTTGTGCTGACATAGCTATTCCCTCCTATCTTCAGAATGCCCATATCCCTCTATTTTCCTCTCATTCATGTGCCTATCCAAGCCAATCTTAAAAGCCCCAATGAGTTTGCCTCCACCACCCTATCAGGCAACGCATTCCAGGCATCCACCACTCTCTCAGTAAAAAAACGTACCCCTCACATCTGTTCTGAACCTACCCCCTCTCACCTTAAGTGCATGGCCTCTGGTATTGAATTATTTTAAATGGGTTTTCCTACCTCTCCCTCATCGCCCACTCCAACAGAATCTATTCCTTCTTCTGCATTATGCAGTGAAATTACGATCCATAGCCTTATTATATGAAAATCCAATCCATGAAAATCCAAAATATTCCAGATGCTGGCAATCTGAAATAAAAAGATAACACTGGAAGCACCCAGCAGGTCAGGCAGCATCTGCGGAAAGAGGAACAGAGTTAATGTCTCGGGTCTGAGACCCTGTTTCAGAACTGGGAAAGAGAAGACAAGTTAGCATTAAGTTGTAGGGAATGGCAGAGGAGGAATGGAAAGGACGAAGGACATGAAGGTGAGGCTAGTGTTGCAGCAGGGATAAGTTGTTAGGCTCATCTATTCAATGGGTTAGAGTGGGGGGGGGGGGAAGAAAAGGAACAAATGTACAAGATGAGGGCATTTAGAGAATGAGTATACAAAGGAAGTGAGAAGTTGTGAAATGCAAGGTTGTATAAATTGCCCAGCTATGCTAATGGAGAGAGTAAAAGCTCCACCAATGAATGGATGGTTTGCAACAGAAATGACCAGTTCTGATGTAGGCAAAAAAAAAGTCACCAGAATTTGATGCTAAATTCGGAAGACTGCAGTGTTTCCAGTTGGGAAATTGAGGTGGTGTTCCTCAAGTTTCTGTTGGGCTTCATTATAACAGTGCAGGAGGCCACAGAAGACAGTGGCATAGCTGGTAGAGCAGCTGCCTCACTGTACCAGCAACCTGGGTTCAATCCTGACCTCTGGCGCTGTCTGTGTGGAGTTCTCGCGTTCTCCCTGTGACCACATGGGTTTCCTCCGGGTGCTCTGGTTTCCCCCCATGGCCCAAAGATATGTGGGTTAGTAGTTTAATTAGCTGCTGTAAATTGCCCCTAAGTGGTAAATTGATGGGAATGTGGGGAGAATAAGTTAAAGGGAGAATTAATGGGGGAATGGGATTGCTCTGTGAGCTAGCATTGACTTGATGGGCTAAATGGCAACCTCCTATGTTGTATGAAGATCGGTCGGAGTGGGATGGAGCATTAAAGTGGCAGGCAGCTGGAAGCTCAGGGTCTCAAAGCTCTCGGAGAATTAAATAATTGGCTAACAGCACGGATAACCAGGCTGGCTGAGGCGTGGATCCCATTGCTAGGGATCTGAGATCAGGATTGAGATGGAGCTGACTCCACGAAGGGTTGACAAAGGCATCGTCCACCCAGGCTGTTGCAGATGCTCAGTGGCTGAGTCCATTCAGATGGAAGGAATAGTGAGCTGTGCAGATAGAGCAGTAACGTAAAGCAGATAATCAGCCGTGACGGCCACTTTGTTGCGAAAAGATTGAAAAACCATATCAAATGGGGGTGGCATTTTTGAGGGGCCGAGTGGCCTACTCCTGCTACTATTTCAAGTTCAAGTTTATTGTCATGGGTACATGTACCCAGGGTATACATGAGATGAAAATTAGCTTTTTGCAGTAGCACAGTGCATGACAAACATAAGTTAACAAACTCAAATTAACATAAATTAGAGACAGTCCAAGACTTTTTCCCAGGGTGACAATAGCTAACGTGAGGGGATATAATTTTAAGGTGATTGGAGGATGATATAAGGGGGATGTTGTGAGTAAGTTTTTTTTTACACAGTGTGGTGGGTGCGTGGAACGCACTGCCGGCAGAAGTTGTGGGGGCAGATACATTAGGGACATTTAAGAGAGTCTTAGATAGACACATGAATGATAGAGAAATGGACGGCTATGTGGGAGGGAAGGGTTAGATGGATCTTAGAGCAGGATGAAATGTCAGCACAACATTGTGGGCCGAGGGGCCTGCACTGTGCTGTAGTGTTCTGTGCTTATACATAACTTGCATGACAAAATCCACAGAAGTAAACATAATGACATTAATGCAAGTTGAGGGAAATATGGTCTGGGGTAGAATTAGGGCTCCTCAGGTCAGTTCAAGAACCTGACGGCAGCGGGGAAGAAGCTGTTGTTGAACCTCGAGGTGTGGGTCTTCAGGCTCCTGTACCTCCTGCTCGATGGCAGCATCGAGAAGAGGGCACGGCCTGGATGGTGGGGGTCCTTAATTATAGATGTTGCCTTCCTGAGACATCACCTCCTGTGGATGTCCTCAATGGTGGGGAGAGCTGTACCTGTGCTGGAACTGGCTGAGTCCCACTGCTCTCTGCAGCCTTTTGCGTTCCTGTGCATTGGAGCTCCCATTCCAGGCCCTGATGCAACCAATCAGAGTGCTTTCCGCTGTACATCTGTGGAGGTTTGTCAGAGTGACCCTGTGAATGGGTTGGAAGAGATGATCTCTTCCTCTGTTTCTTGCCTCTTTATATTCTGAGGGGCTGGGCAAGGGTTAAACATTATTTACCAGCAGCACAATGACTCGATCTGCATAAAACTACTTTGTTCTTCTGGCAACCCGCCAATGATCTGAGTTTGTTGCAGATCAAAAGCTGAGAAAGGGCCATCAAAGTCGAGCTCCATTCCTCTCTTCACTTAAGTAACTGACTGTCACGTCACCATAAACAACAGTCAAAAAATGCTGGAAATATGAAATAAAAAGTCTCCAGGTCAGGCAGCACCTGTGGAAAGAGAAAGAGTCAACATTTCAGGTCAAAGACACTTGATCAGACAGAGTGGCCTTGGGCCTGGAAGTGAGTGTGTTACTAAATGAACCACAAAGGGTCTTCTACCTGCAGCATGTTCGAAACTCTCTATTTCCCTTTTCATAGATGCTGACTGACCTGCTGAATGTTTCCAACACTTGCTGCTTTATGCTGTGGCACAGACTTCCCATCCCCTCCCCTCCCAAATCTCCACTCTCATTCTTTCCATTGTATAAACATCAGAAAATTCAGACGTACGAGTTGGAAGTGTAACTTCACAGAGTCATACAGCACGGATACAGGCCCTTCGGCTCAACTGGTCCATGCTGACCAAGGTGCCCATCTAAGCTAGTCCCATTTGCCTGCGTTTGGCCTATATCCCTCTAAACCTTTCCTATCCACGTAGCTGTCCAATTCTTACAAGCCCTTCAAGCCCTATCCTGATCAGTGGTAGAATCTGGGGGGTGTTAATAGGAATGTGTGGAGAATAATATGTTTTTGGGCAGTTTTAATGTAAATAAGTGGTTGACTGTCAGGGCAGACTCAGTGGGCCGAAGGGCCTGTTCCTCTGATACAGATGATTAAACAACATAGCATGAAGACCATTCAGCCTGTCATGCCTGTACTATTTCTTTATAAGAGTCACCTGCTCCTTCCCCTTGCACGGGGCCCTTTTATAACTTTCCTATTAGATCTGCTACTCAGGCAGTGCATCCGAGACGACGGTGTTTTTTTTGTTTCAAATCACTGCAACCTCCCTGCTTGCTTACCCAATTAGCTTAAACTGGTGTTGTTGCCAGTGGAAACTGTTTGTCATACCTACACACTGCCTCGTGATCTGGAGCACTTAATTCATCCTCCCCTTAACCTTCTCCGCTCCAAAGAAAGAAGCCCAGCCTTGCCAGTTTATCCACATCACAGAAATCCCTCTGCTTTATCCCAACAAATTCCCTTCCCGTGCTCCTGGACATTTAACCATTGAAATGGAGTAGATGCAATGATGTTGTTGGTGGACGGCAAGGCTGGACGTGAGCAATACTGCACGGTACAGTCGGCGGCAGGTTGCATGGTTGGGTTGCAGGAGTTAATGCATGATTGCGTTCCGCACACAAGCCACACAAACCCATGACGCAACAGAGGAAGAGACATGGGCGGTGCGCACAGTTTCCTTTCATGCTGCCTCATTCTTCAGCTGTGGCTCATTTGATGTTGATGTTGGAGATTGGAGAGGTTGAGTTATAAGGAGAGACTGGATAGGCTGGGACTGTTTTCCCTGGAGTGTAGCAAGCTGAGGGGTGACCTTGTCAAGTTTTATAAAATCCTGAGGGGCATGGTCAGAGGTGAATGGTCACAGTCTGTTTCCCGGGGCTGGGGAGTCTAAAACTAGAGGGCATAGGTTTAAGGTGAGAGGGGAGATATTTAAAAAGGACTTGAGGGGCAACTTCTTCACGCAGAGGGTGGTGGGTATAGGGAACAAGCTGCCAGTGGAAGTGGTTGAGGCAGGTACAATAACAACATTTAAAAGACATTTGGATAAGTACATGGATAGGAAAGCTTTAGAGAGAGAGATGGGTTAACGCAGGTAAATGAGATGAGATCTCTTTATTAGGTCACATGTACATCGAAACACACAGTGAAATGCATCTTTTGCGTAGAGTGTTCTGGGGGCAGCCCGCAAGTGTCGCCACGCTTCCGGCGCCAACGTAGCATGCCCACAGTTTCCTAACCCGTACGTCTTTGGAATGTGGGAGGAAACCTGAGCACCTGGAGGAAACCCACGCAGACATGGGGAGAACGTACAAAGTCCTTACAGACAGTGGCGGGAATTGAACCCGGGTTGCTGGCGCTGTAATAGCGTTATGCTAACCACTACACTACCGTGCCTACTTAGGTGGGTACCATGGTCAGCATGGACCAATTGGGCTGAAGGGTCTGTTTCCGTGCTGTGTTACTCTATTACTATTTCTGAGCTCGGCTGTGCTCCATTGTAACGTCCTCCTCTCTCTGCCTCTAGGCTGGCTGTAAAGCTGCAATGGTCTTCTTCCAGTATTGCATCATGGCAAACTTCTCCTGGCTCTTGGTGGAGGGCCTGTACTTGCACACCCTGCTGGTTATTTCCCTCTTCTCGGAGAAAAAATACTTCTGGTGGTACATACTCATCGGCTGGGGTAGGTATGGACACCACAGACCCCCGTGTCAGGCTGTTGGATTTCACTGGGTCTTATTTGCATTTACAGCCACTATTCAGGATTATAATTGGTTTATTATTGTCACGAGTACCGAGATAGTGAAATTTTTTGCATGCCGTCCATACAGATCATTCCAAACATCAGTACATCGAGGCAGTACAAAAGGAAAAAAATAACAGAATGCAGAATATAGTGTAACAGTTACAAAGTGTAGTGCAGTTAGACAATAAGGTGCAAGGCCATCACAAGGTAGACTGAGAGATCAAGAGTTCATCTTTATCGTACAAGATATCCATTCAAGAGTTTTATAACAGTGGGGTAGAGCTGTCCTTGAGCCCGGTGGTACGTGCTTTCAGGCTTTTGTATCTTCTGCCCAAAGGAAGAAGAGAGAATGACCAGGGTGGGTGAGGTCCTTGATTACGTTGGCTGCTTTTGGATTATGGAGAACCTTTGCTTATCTGAAGCATTGAGATGAACACTCTGGGTAAAAGAGCAGGTCAGCCAGTGGTCAAATGTTACACTAAGACTTCCAATGATCCAGCACCCTTGGTGGTGACGTGCTAGCAAATTTTCCAGACTAGGGATGTATTCTGCTAAACTCCAAAGAGTATTGGCCAAATCTGCTCAAACTCCCTTCATAACCAGCCTCTTCATTCTAATAATCAACCTAATGAACCTTCTCTGCACATCTTTGAATATGGAGACCAAACTCTACACAACACTCCAGGTTCAACCTCGCCTGTAAAGTTGTATCAAAACTTCCCTTCTTTATACACCTTGCAATAAGTGCTGACATTTCACAAGTCTCCCTAATTACTTGCTGTACCTACGTGCCAAACCTTCTATTGGGATGCCTACTAATGCATGGTAAAGTGGATGGAGTTGAGGAAACCTCAAAGACCTGAAAGACAGCACATAGTCATAGCCATACAGCACAGAAACAGGCCCTTCAGTCCAATACATCCATGCTGACCAAGATGCCCATTTAAGATGGTCCCATTTGGCCCATAACCCTCTAGACCTTTCCTACCCACGTACCAGTCCAAGTGTCTTTTAAATGTACCCGCCTCAACCACTTCCTCTGGCAGCTCATTTCATATGTTAATCACCCTCAGGGTGAGAGGGGAAAGATTTAATAGAACCTGATGGACAACCTTTTCACCCAAAACCCTATGTCTTCTAATTAAGATTTAAGGTAAGATATTAAGAGATCTTCTATTAGTCACATGTACATCGAAACACACAGTGAAATGCACCTCTTGCGTAGAGTGTTCTGGGGGCAGCCCACAAGTGTCGCCACACTTCCGGCGCCAACATAGCATGCCCACAACTTCCTAACCCATACGTCTTTGGAATATGGGAGGAAACCAGAGCACCCGGAGGAAACCCACGCAGACACAGAGAATGTACAAACTCCTTACAGACAGTGGCGGGAATTGAACCCAGGTCGCTGGCGCTGTAATAGTGTTACACTAACCGCTACACTACCGTGCCTGCCCTTCTTGATTGCCTAGGAAAAAGACTGAGCATTCAAAAAAAATAGTGTGTCTTTCCACACCTGCCTGACTGCTAAGCATTGCCACCGCTTTCTAGTCCAGCATCCACTATCCACTGTAATTTTCTTCTGATATTGTTTAAGTGTTACATTTGCCGTACAGGGGAAGGAATGCGGAGATCGCTGGAGAAATCCAGTTGCTGTTCTCCATTCAAAAACTTCAAGGAATTTGCTCACCACCAGTAGTTTCGAGGAACAGAACCAATAAAGCTGATTTGTTCTATTTATTCCTGTGATCTAAGGATTGGCGAGGCCAGCATTTATTGTCCATCCCTAACCGCCCTTCAGGAGGTAGCAGTGAGCCACTCTGTTGAACCCCTGCAGTCCTTCTGGTGAAGGTGCTCCCAAAGTACGGTTACCATCGAACAATACAGCACAATACAGGCCCTTTGGCCCACCATGTTATGCCACCTAAGACTATCTCACCCCTTCCTCCCACATATCCCCCTATTTTAAATTCCTCCATATGCTTATCTAACAATCTCTTGAACTTGACCAACGTACCTGCCTTCACCACTACCCAAGGCAGCGCATTCCAAGCACCAACCACTCTCTGGGTAAAAAACCTCCCTCTGATATCTCCCTTCCCCTCCCCCCCCATTACTTTAAAGCCATGCCCTCTCGTGTTGAGCATTGGTGCCCTGGGAAAGAGGTGCTGGCTGTCTACTCTATCTATTCCTCTTAATATTTTGTATACCTCTATCATGTCTCCCCTCATCCTCCTCCTCTCCAAAGAGTAAAGCCCTAGCTCCCTTAGTCTTTTCTCATAGTCCATACTCTCCAATCCAGGCAGCATCCTGGTAAATCTCCTCTGCACCCTTTCCAGTGCTTCCACATCCTTCCTATAACGAGGTGACTAGAACCGGACACAGTACTCCAAGTGTGGTCTAACCAGAGTTTTGGGGAGGGAGGAGATCCAGGACTGACACCTAGCAGTGACGACGGGCTGATGATGTGTTTCCAGGTCAGGGCAGTGGGTGACTTGGGGAGCTTGCAGGCGGTGGTGTCCTTGTCCTGTTTGGTGGTTGAATCTAGGATTTGCTGTTGGAGTAGTGTGGGCGAGTAATTGCAGTGTATTCTGTAGATGGAGCATGCTGCAGCCACTGTGTGCTGTTGCTGGGGACAATGAATACTTGGGGTGGAGGGTGAGTGTTGTATAACATGACTGCTTTGCCTTGGGTGATGTCTAAGGTACAACCATCTGTATTCTTTGACAGGGTCTCCCCTGCTGTTTATCATCGCTTGGACCCTCGCTAGACTCCACCTTGACAATGTTGGGTAAGTGCAGTGAGTTGGGGGGAGGTGGTAGTTGCTGCATTTCTGTGGAACCTGGGATGGGAGGGGAGGGCAGATGCTGGGCCTGTAACTTTGAGGGATGGGGATGGGGAAGAGGCCCATGGGAGGGTGGGGGGAGAGGGGTGGTGGGGATGACTATGCTTCTGTGGGAGCTAAGGTCATATAGTTGTACAGCATAGAAACAGGCTCTTTGGCCCACTGTTTCTATGCCAACCATTATACCTATCTATACTAACCCCATTTCCCTGCATTAATTCCCTATCCCTCTATGCTCTACTCATTCAAGTACCTGCCCAGATGCATCTTAAATGCTGTTACTGTTCCTGCCTCCTCCGGCAGCTCATTCCTGTTACGAACTTCTCTTTGTGTGAAAAATCTAACCCTTCGATACCCTTTAAACCTCCCTCTCACAAAGCTCCGTCCTCTGATTTCAGACACCCCTACCATGGGGAACAGGCTCTAGTTATGTACCCTATCTGTGCCTTTCATGATTTTATAAACCTCTATCATGTCACCCCTCAGCAGCCTTCACTCCAGGGAAAACAGTCCCAGCCTCTCCAGTTTGTTCTTGTAACTCATGCCCTCCAGTCCCGGCAACATCCCTGTGAATCTTTTATGAACCCCCTCCAGTTTAATGACATCCTTCCTATCGCAGGGCAACCAGAACTGTACGCAGTACTCCAAATGTAGCCTTGCTAACGTCTTGTACACTGTAACATGAAGTCCCAACTCCTGTACTCAACATTCTGACCGATTGAAGGCCAGCGTGCCAAATGCTGTCTTCACCGCCCTATCTACCTGTGTCACCAATTTCAGGGAACTATGTACCTGTACCCCACCAATCCCCCCCCCCCCCCAGGGTCTCTCTGTTCTACAACGCTCTCCAGAGCCCCACCATTTACTGTGTAAGGCCTGCTCTGGTCTGGTTTATCTTGCCAAAATGCAACACCTCGCATTTTTCTAAATTAAACTCCATCTGCCATTGGCCCAGTTGATCAAGATCCCGTTGTGAGCTTAGATAACCTTCAATAGCCACAATACCAATTTTGGTGTCATCCGTTAAATCAGTTGAGCCAATGGCTAGCACTGTGCTGTGTGTTCAATGTCAGAGCCTACCATAATTGTTGTTCTCAGAATAATTAGTACTTAAAAACAAATCTATAGAATTCATTCAGTAGTCGGTCTCCATAAGATACAATGAGATATCTTTATTAGTCACATGTACGTTGAAAAACACAGTGAAATGCATCTTTTGTGTAGAGTGTTCTGGGGGGGCAGCCCGCAAGTGTCGCCACGCTTCTGGTGCCAACACAGCATGCCCACAACTTCCTAACCCGTACGTCTTTGGAAATGTGGGAGGAAATCGGAGCACCTGGAGGAAACCCACGCAGACACGGGGACAACATGCAAACTCCTTACAGACAGCGGCCGGAATTGAACCCAGGTCGCTGGCGCTGTAAAGCGTTATGCTAACAGCTACACTACTGTGCCTGCCCACTGGATGTTTCTGCACCTTTTTATCGTCTTTACCTAATGCCCAGCACTGCTCCTCCATTGAAGTGTAAGCTGGGAGGGGAACCAGAGTGTTAGAGCAGATAGTGAGGTGGAGGAGGATAAAGGTCATGCGAGGACTGCAGGTATAGACAGAAATCAAAGGTTTGTACGTGATAGAAATGTTCTCAGGTGCATCTATTTCAATGCAAGGAGTATTGTAGGTAAGGCAGATGAGCTTAGGGCATGGATTGGCACGTGGGAATACAACATTATTGCTATTAGTGAGACTTGGATGCAGGAGGGGCAGGACTGGCAGCTTAATGTTCCGGGGTTCCATTGTTTCAGACGTGATAGAGGGGGAGGGATGAAAGGGGGAGGAGTGGCATTACTAGTCAGGGAAAATATCACAGCTGTGCGTAGACAGGACAGCCTGAAGGGATCGTCTATAGAGGCCATATGGGTGGAGCTGAGGAACAGGAAAGGTGTGGCCACACTAATAGGGTTGTATTATAGACCGCCCAATAGTCAGAGAGAATCGGAGGAACAAATCTGTAGTGAGATAGCAGGCCGATGTAAGAAACAAAGTTGTAATAGTAGGGGATTTTAACTTTCCACATATTGACTGGGACTCCCACACTGTGAAAGGGCTGGATGGCTTGGAATTTGACAAATGTGTTCAGGAAAGTTTTCTAAATCAATATATAGAGGTACCAACGAGAGAGAATGCAATATTTGATCTCCTGTTAGGGAAGCAGGCATGTCAGGTGACAAGTATGTGTAGGTGAACGTTTTGGGTCCAGTGACCATAATGTCATTAGTTTCAAGTTAATTATGGATAACGATAGGTCTGATCCTCGAACTGAGGTTCTAAATTGGAGAAAGGCCAATTTTGTGGAAATGAGGAAGGATCTAGGAAGAGTGGATTGGGATAAGTTGTTTTCTGGCAAGGATGTGTTCGGTAAGTGGAAGGCCTTCAAAGGTGAAATTTTGAGAGTGCAGAGTTTGCATGTTAAAGGCAAAGTTAAGAAGCATAGGGAACCTTGGTTTTCAAGGGATATCGGTGATCTGGTTAAGAAAAAGAGAGGTGAAGAGCAGGTATAGGCAACTAGGAACAAATGAGGTACTTGAAGAGTGTAGAAAATGTAAGAAAATACTAAAAAAGGAAATCAGGAAGGCAAAAAGAAGACATGAGGTTGCTTTGGCAGACAATGTGAAGGTAAACTCAAAAGATTTCTACAAGTATATTAAGAGTAAAAGGTTAGTAAGGGACAAAATTGGTCCCCTAGAAGATCAGAGTTGTCGTCTATGTGTGGGAGCCTCAGGAGATGTGGGAAATCTTAAACAGTTTTTTTGCATCAGTATTTACTCAGGAAACTGGCATAGTGGATATGGAAGGAAGGGAAACGAGCACTAGTGTCATGGAACATGTAGAGATTAAAGAGGAGGAGGTGCTTGCTGCCTTACAGTGAATAAAGGTAGATAAATTCCCCGGGCCTGACAAGATATTTCCTCAGACGTTGAGAGAGACTAGTGTAGAAATTGCAGGGGCCCTGGCAGATATATTTAAAATGTCCTTAGCCACGGGTGCAGTGCCGGAGGACTGGAGGGTAGCTCATGTTGTTCCGTTGTTTAAAAAAGGCTCTAAAAGTAAACCAGGTGATTACAGGACGGTGAGCCTGACATCAGTAGTAGGTAAATTATTGGAAGGTGTTCTGAGAGATCGGATATACAAGTATTTGGACAACCAAGGGCTGATTAAGGATAGTCAGCATGGCTTTGTGCGTGGTAGATCGTGTTTAACGAATCTTGTAGAGTTTTTCGAGGAGGTTACCAAGAAAGTAGATGAAGGAAAGGCTGTGGATGTTGTCTACATGGACTTCAGTAAGGCCTCTGACAAGGTCCCACATGGGAGGTTAGTTCAGAAGGTTCAGACACTAGGTATCCATGGAAAGTTTGTAAACTGGATTCAAAATTGGCTGTGTGGGAGAAGGTGGATGATTGTTTCTCAGACTGGAGGCCTGTGACTAGTGGTGTGCCTCAGGGACCTGTGCTGGGACCATTGCTGTTTGTTGTCTCTATCAATGATCTAGATGATAAGGTGGTAAATTGGATCAGCAAGTTTGCTGATGACACTAAAATTGGATGGCGTTGTGGACAGTGAGGAGGGCTTTCAAAGCTTGCAGAGGGATCTGAACCAACTGGAAAAATGGCCAGAAAATGGCAGATGGAATTTGATACAGACAAGCGTGAGGTGTTGCATTTTGGAAGGACAAATCAAGGTACATGCACAGTAAATGGTAGGGCACTGAGGAGTGCGGAGGAACAAAGGGATCTGGGAGTTCAGATACATAATTCCCTGAAAGTGGTGTCACAGGTAGGCAGGGTTGTAAAGAAGGTTTCTGGCATCCTGGCATTCATAAATCAAAGTATTGAGTATAGGAGTTGGGATGTTATGGTGAGGTTGTATAAGACATTGGTGAGGCCAAATTTGGAGTATTGTGTGCAGTTCTGGTCACCTACCTATAGGAAGGATATCAGTAAGATTGAAAGAGTGCAGAGGAGATTTACTAGAATGTTTCTGGGTCTTCAGAAGTTGAGTTACAGGGAAAGATTGAACAGGTTAGGACTTTATTCCTTGGAACGTAGAAGAATGAGGGGAGATTTGATAGAGGTTTACAAAATTATGAGGGGTATAGACAGAGTAAATGTGAGCAGGCTCTTTCCACCTAGATTAGGAGAGATAAGTACAAGAGGACATGGCTTTAGGGTGAAAGGGGAAAGGTTTAGGGGGAGCTTCTTCACTCAGAGTGGTGGGAGTGTGGAACGGGCTGCCATCTGATGTGGTAAATGCGGGCTCACTCTTAAGTTTTAAGAATAAATTGGATAGATACATGGATGGGAGAGGTCTGGAGGGTTATGGACTGGGTGCAGGTCAATGGGACTAGTGGAATAAAGTTTCGGTACAGGATGGGCCAAATGGCCTGTTTTCTGTGCTGTAGTGTTCTGTCTGGTGTGTACAGCTCTCAACTCCCCACAACTGGTCCTTATGCCCTCCTTCCTACACCCTCTCTAGCCATGCATTTACCTGCATCGTCCTCCTTTTGCTGTGCTCACTAATGCATTAGGCCGTGGACCTCGTGCAGTAAATGGGATCGATATAGATGGGCACAACACTTGGTGTGGACGTGGTGGGCCAGAGGGCCTGTCTCTGCACTGAACGTCTCTGACTTGATGACTGTGATGTCTCAGCATTGCATAAAAGTCCATGAGCTAAGAAAGCTGACCCCCCCTTCTACCCTGCCCTCTCCCCAATCTAATTGGCCTCAGCAACCAGAGAAGGAGAATTTGGCCAGGGATCCTTGGGTGGGTGTGGAGAGGGGACTTGGAGCCATAGAGCACGGAAACAGGCCCTTTGACCCAACTGGTCCATGCCGACCAAGATGCCATAAGACATGGGAGCAGAATTAGGCCATTTGGTCATGGCTAATTTATTTTTCCCCCTCCACCCCATTCTCCTGCCTCCCCATAACCTTTGATGCCCTTACTAATCAAGAACCTATCAATCTCGGCTTTAAATATACCTAACGACTTGGCCTCCACAGCCGTCTGTGGCGATGAATTCCATAGATTCACCACCCTCTGGCTAAATAAATTCCTCCTCATGTCTGTTCTAAAGGGACGTCCTTCTATTTCTGAGGCTGTGCTCACTGGCCCTAGACTCTCCCACCACTGGAAACATCCTCTCCACATCCACACTCTCCAGGCCTTTCAATATTCGGGAGGTTTCAATGAAATCCTCCCTCATCTCGCTAAACTCCAGCGAGTACAGGCCCAGAACCATCAAATGCTCCTCATATATTAACCCTTTTGTCCCCAGGATCATTCTTGTAAACATCCTCTGGACCCCCTCCAATTCCGGCACATCCTTCCTTAGATATGGGGCCCAAAACTGCTCAGAATACTCTGAATGTGGTCTGACCAATGCCTTATAAAGCCTCAGCATTACATCCTTGCTTTTATATTCTAGTCCTCTCAAAATGAATGCTAACATTGCATCCTTATGACCGACTCAACCTGCAAGTTAACCTTGAGGGAATCCTGCACTGGGACTCCCAAGTCTCTTTGCACCTCCGATTTCTGAATTCGCTCCCCGTTAAGAAAATAGTCTACACCTTTATTCCTTCTACCAAAGTGCATGACCACACACTTGCCTACGCTGTATTCCATCTGCCACTTCTTTGCCCATTCTCCCAACCTGTCCAAGTCCTTTTGCAGACTCCCTGCTTCCTCAGCACTATCTGCCCCTCCACCTATCTTGTGGCCGATCCAAGTGAGTCCCATCTGCCTGCGTTTGGCCCATATCCCTCTAAACTTTTCCTATCCATGTACCTGTCCAAGTAATTTTTGGTTGTTAATGTACCTGCTTCAATCACTTCCTTGGCCACCAGAGAGCCATCAGTCTGGGCAACGAGGCCTCTACCGGGTGTGCCCAAGTTGGTGCTTGGGGCTTTCAGTATCTGTGGGGTGATTCCAAGCGGGATTTACTGTTGAGTTGTTCTCTTCCCTTGCAGGTGCTGGCAGAATATTGACTCTTCTGTCTGGTGGATCATACGGGGCCCAAATCTTGTATTTATCTTGGTAAGGAAGCAACGGTCATTTCGACTTGAGAGGGAGAATTAACTCGGTGTCTGAGGTAGAATGGTGCCAGCTCTACACAGATACAGAGGCGGCTGAGCATCATTAACCTGCCCAGCACAAAGTGAACTGTCTGCAATGGGATGGATGCAGTGAGCGGGCAAGGGGGTGACGGCTCGTGTATAATGAGGGGAAACACAGTGGTAGAAAGAGTGGAATAATAACACTAGTGGGGCAAGTTGGTGGTGGAAGCAGACACGATTGTGGCATTTAAGAGGCTTTTAGATAAGCACGTGAAGAGAAACCAAGGACTGCAGATGCTGGAATCTAGATGAAAAACACGATGATGCTGGAGGAGCTCAGCAGACCAGGCAGCATCCGTGGAGAAAAGCAGGTGGTCAACGTTTCGGATCAGGACCCTTCTTCAGGATTGAAGATAGGGAAAGGGGAAGCCCAATATATAGGGGGGAAAAGCAAGAGCAGTGATAAGTGGACAAAAGAGGGGAGGCGGGGTGGGCACTAGGTGGTGATAGGTAGATGCAGGTAAGAGATAATGTTAGGCAGAGGAGAACAGCCCCACCGGGGGATGGGTCAAAGATAAGGAGAGAAAGGGGGAGAAAAAGGGGTAGAAAAAAAGAGAAGCTAGGAAAGGGAAGAAGGTAGGAAGCATGGCGGGGAGGCTGAGGGGAAGGGGGGTATCGGTATTGGTTTATTATTGTCACTTGTACCGAGGTACAGTGAAAAACTTGTCTTACAAACTGATCGTACCGGTCAATTCATTACACAGTGCAGTTACATTGAGTTAGTACAGAGTGCACTGAGGTAGTACAGGTAAAAACAGTAACAGTACAGAGTAAAGTGTCACAGCTGCAGAGAAAGTGCAGTGCAATAAGGTGCAAGGTCACAACAAGGTAGATCGTAAGGTCATAGTCCATCTCATCATATAAGGGAACGAACTGTTCAATAGTCTTATCACAGTGGGGTAGAAGCTGTCCCCAAGTCTGGTGGTACGTGCCCTCAGGCTCCTGTATCTTCTACTCAATGGAAGAGGAGAGAAGAGAGAACGTCCTGGGTGAGTGGGATGCAGAGCTGTAGGTGGGGATTACTTAAAGTGGGTTAAAGTGAGTATGGATCATGTGCAGGCAGAAGAGATTGTTTAATTTGGCATTGTGTTCGGTGCAGACATGGTAAATTAAATTTTGTAAATTGGTTTATTATTGTCACGTGTACCGAGGTACAGTGAAAAACTTTGTTTTGCATGCCATCTGCACAGATCGTTTCATTACAACAGTACATTGAAGTAGTACAAGGGAAAAGCAATAACAGAATGTGGAATAAGGTCTTACAGTTACAGAAAGAGTACAGGCAGACAATAAGGTGCAAGGCTATAACAAGGTAGATTGTGAGGGCAAGGATCCATATGGTGGGCCTGTTCCTGTGCTGTTCTTTCAATAATAAGAAACTATTTGACCAAAAAAGCAAACTGCAAATGCTGGAAATGTGAAATTAAAGCAAAGTGCTGGAAACACTCAGCAGGTCAGGCAGCATCTGTGGAGAGAGAAACAGAGTCAAAGTTTCAGGTCGATGATTTCCCATCAGAGCACTGAACTGACACATTATCTCTCACGCTCTCTCTCCCACCCAGAACTGAGCGGACCAGCCAGCTTGGGGTTAAGGATACCAGCTCAGTTAGCGGGGCAGCCTATCCCTGCACCTCACCTGGGTTCCCAGTTCTAACGTGATTTTCCCCCTCTTTAGGTGAATTTCGTTCTCTTCACGTGTATTATTCGAATACTGATACAGAAGCTGCACTCCCCTGATGTTGGACTGAATAAATCCAGCCAGCAGTACACGTGAGTGTTCCTCCAAATGGTCCAAAAGTTAACCAAAGCCAATTTCCATCACTTGGACAGATCTGTGGCTGTTGAATTGATTACACACTGAGGTGCAGCTACTGGAAGTGAGCTAAAAACCTTGCTGTGGGGGAGAATCTGTGGGTCTGGGAGCAGTGAAAATGAATCTTCAACCAACCAATCAGATCAAACGGAGACACAAGAGACTGCAGATGCTGGAATCTGGAGCAATAAACAATCTGCTGGAGGAACTCAGCAGGTCGAGTGGCATCTGTGGGGAGGGGAAGGAACTGTCGATATTTTGGGTCAAAACCCTGAATCAGGAAGTTTCAGCCCAAAACATCAACAATTCCTTTCCCTCCCACAGATGCTGCTCGACCCGCTGAGTTCCTCCAGCAGATTGTTGAATCAGACCAAATGTGCAGCTCGGGACTGGGAAGGAAGTAATTTAAAATGGGTGAGTTCAAAGTCATGTAGGTACAAAGAGAGGAAAAAACTTTGGATTATGAGCAGGTATGAATGACAAATTAAACTTTAAACAGTTAATTTTGATACTTTTTTTTAAATCAACACTTGACAAAATGAGACTCTAGCTCCACATTTGGTTTTGTGTTAGATAGCTTAATTGGTGCAATTAACAATTTTTTTTTAAAACAATCTGACAGCTGGAAGTCACTGGAGAGGTTGCAGAGGAGATTCACCAGGATGTTGCCTGAGATGGAATATTTCAGTCATGAGGAGGGACTGGAAAGGCTGGGTTTGTTTTCCCTGGAGCGGGGGGGAGGGGGGGGTGCGGTACCTGATAGAGGTGTACAGAATTATCAGGGGCAGAGGGAGGATAGTAAGAAACTTACCCCATGGCAGAGGAATCCAATACCAGAGGGCATAGGTTTAAAGTGACAAGTAAAAGGTTTAGCAGGGATCTGAGGAAGAATTTTTTCACCTAGAGGGTGGTCGGAATCTGGATCGCACTGCCTGACAGGGTGCTGAGAGACAGAGACTCAGCATTTAAGAAGCCTCTGGACGAGCACTCGTATCGCCATGGCTTAGTGGGCTGTGAACCAGGTGCTGGTTAATGGGATGTCTAGATGGGCCAGCATAGACATGACGGGCCAAAGAGCCTGCTTCTGGTACGATGACTAATCTGGGTTCAATTGAGAAAGAAAGAGGTGAGAGACTGCAGATGCTGGAAACTGTAGCAAGAAAAATCACGCTGCTATAGGAACTCAGCAGGTCAGGCAGCATCTGTGGAGGGAAATGGACAGTTGACGTTTCGGGCCAAGACCCTTCATCTGGGCTGGTTTCAGATCGAGACCCTTCATCTGGACTGGACTCCTTCAGCAATCCCGATGAAGGGTCTCGACCCGAAATGCCGACTGTCCATTTCCCTCCACTGAAGCTGCCTGACCCACCGAGTTCCTCCAGAGCTCGTCTTTTTGCTCCGTGTCTAACTAACTTTGTCCAGATCTAATGTTCTGAGGCGGACTCCCGCCATCACCAGACCAGACCCATCATTCTGAGCCTAGTTAGATTTGCATCTGTTATTAAAAATACATTTTGGTGGTTAGTCACCAACAGCACCATGAGGTTTCTCAGGCAACAGCACCAGAGTTCCTAGTCACATGTCTGCACCTGCCTGAGGTTGCCACAGGATTTGTCAATGCATAACAACAAGCACCCAGGACACACACAGACGGACATCAACTGCTGCTGGAAGGTCATCAATTCGGTGAAAGACGCCCTTTGGTCTGCTCAAAAGTTGTTGGTCTTCCAACACTGCGAGATGTCTGTATGGGAATGCCCCCAACTGGCACATTCCAGGCTGCAGGAGTACGTGCTGAGGGACGCACTGAAGCTGGGTGCAGCCAACGCAAAGGCTCGGTGGGGAAGGACTACAGAATAGGGTTCTTCTGCCACTGGACGGGGAGGGACGGGGTCAGGCGAGGAAGCCCCTTAAACATTGTAAATACGGGACTGGGTAGCCCCCAGGGAGCCACACGAATGGCATCGGTGTTATGTTTTTTATATAAAAAGGTAACACTGATCTGTACAAGAATGTAAAGGATTGCACTGTTTTATTATTGTATATAGTTTGTCTTTTATTATGAACAAAGTTTATTTTGGTTAATTAAAAAAAACAAGCCCTGCTGGTCTCAGCTTTATTCTGGCACAGACCAGTGACTCAAGTGAAGGTTGGCCCAAGCTGCTGGCTTAATGAGTGAATTCTCTTTACTTGCTTTAAACAGGAGGCTGGCAAAGTCAACTCTACTCCTTATTCCCCTGTTCGGCATCAATTATATTGTGTTTGTGTTCTTCCCCGATAACTTCAACCCGAACGTAAAGATGGTTTTTGATCTTGTTATCGGATCCTTTCAGGTAAGGTTCACACCATCGTTACATCTTAGTTGTGTAATTGCGCTGGTGCAGAGTTCTAACTCCCTAACTCCCTCTTCCCTTTCACACCTGATCACTGAGCTGTTCCCACCTAACAGTCATAATCTTACAACATGGAAACAGGCCCTTCGGCCCAAATCGTCCATGCTGTCGGCATTGTCCAGAGAGCTAGTCCCATCTGCCCGTCAGAGCCTACCATAATTCACCACCTCCATTGGAATGTCTGCCTCCTGCCCTCTTCCTCTGCCAACTCTCTCAGCCCTACAACCTTCTGGGAACTCCATATTCTTCCAACTTTAGCCTCTTGTACACCCTTCCCACCACCCCCCGCCATTTCCTTCTCTGTAGTGTTGATTACAGCCAAAGATGTTGTACTACATCCTTGCCTTTATCAGTTGAGGCAGTGAGTATAAAAGTCGGCAAGTCATATTGCAGCTGTGTAAAACTTTGGTTAGGCCACATTTGGAGTACTGTGTGCAGTTCTGGCCGCCCCATTGCAGGAAGGAAGTGGAGGCTTTGGAGAGTGCAGAAGAGGTTCACCAGGATGCTGCCTGGATTAGAGAGTATTAGCTATAAGGAGAGGTTGGACAAATTTGGATTGTTTTCCCTGGAGCATTGGAGTCTGGGGGAGAGGGGGAGGACCTGAGAAAAGTATATAAAATTATGAGAAGCATAAATAGGGTAGATTGTTTTTTTTCCCCCCAGGAATGTCAAATACTTGAGGGCATAGCTTTAAGGTGAGAGAGGGAAAGTTTAAAGGAGATCTATGAGGCAAGTTTTTTTTTACACAGAGTGGTGGGTGCCTGGATCAGGCTGCCAGGGGAAGTGGTGGAAGCAGGTATGATAGCAACGTTTAAGAGGCATTTAGACAGATACATAGGCAGGAAATGGAGGGATACAGACCATGTGCAGGCAGCTGGGATTAGTTTAAACTGGCAGCATGGTCAGCACAGACATCGTGGGCCGAACGGCCTGTTCCTGTGCTGTACTGTTCTGTGTTCTGTTAGAGGCTGTGCTCTACAGCCAGCCCTTCACAGATTTCACTGGGCCCCTGTAGGAGCATCCAATTCTGAAGGGAGGACCAGTAAAATCTGTACTTGCTGGACCACCATAAGTATAAGGCAATTGTATCTTAGCTTGCTGAGCAATTACAACACAGGAGGCCATCAAATCCTTTGTGGTTCCCAACAGAACATAGAACAGTACAGCACAGGAACAGGCCCTTCAGCCCACAATGTTGCGTTGAACTAATTAAACTAGTAACTAAATGCCTAACTAAACTAATCCGTTCTGCCTACATAATGTCCATATCCCTCCATTCCCTGCACATTCATGTGCCTATCTTAGAGCCCTTTAACATCTCTAAGATATCGTATTTGCCTCCACCATCACACTTGGCAGTACATCCCAGGCACCCACCACTCTCCATGTTTTCAAAAATAAACTTGCCCCACACATCTCCTTTGAACTTGACCCCTCTCACCTTAAATGCATGGCCTCTAGTATTAGACATTTCAACCCTGGGAAAAAGATACCGGCTGTCTACTCTCGTCATAATCTTATGAACCTCTATCAGGTCTCCTCTCAGCCTCTGCCACTCCAGAGAAAACAACCCAAGTTTGTCCTTATAGCTTGAGTGACAATAATATACCAATACCCTCTGAACTATGGCCGTGGAGAGATCCTGTTTCTTACTGGATGCGTGTGATAGATTAATCCTGTTGCCTGTTTTCAAACAGTGACACATTGCTCTCACAATAACACTGGTATTCATGTTGTTCTCCGCAGGGTTTCATTGTGGCTGTGTTATACTGTTTCCTGAATGGAGAGGTAAGGGGAGCCAAGTGCACACAAACTACACCTCTTTACTTCTGAACATCATACTTTTGTAATCTATTTTTGCATTTCAAAGTCGTTTGTCAACATTCATAACTGTGAAGGTGTCACACTGCAGTTTCATCTTCCTAGAGTCCTAGTCATACAGCACGGAAACAGGCCCTTTGGCCCAACTGGTCCATGCTGACCAAGATGCCCATCTAAGCCAGTCCCATTTGCCTGCATTTGGCCCAAATCCCTCTGAACCTTTCCTATCCACGTCCCTGTCCAAATGTCTTTTAAAAGTTGTTATTGCACCTGCCTCAAACTCTCCCTCCGGCAGCTCGTTCCACATGTGTACCACCAAAATTCCCTTCAAATTCCTACTGAGTCTCTTCCCTCTCACCTTCCCCTCACAGAGTGCTACAGCACAGAAACAGGCCCTTCAGCCCATCTGGTCCATGCTGGCCTGGTTTTCTGCCTAGTTCCATCTACCTGCACCCGGACCATAGCCCTCCATACCTCTCCCATCCATGTACCTATCCAAACCTCTCTCAAATGTTACAGTTGAACCCACATCCACCACTTCTTCTGGCAGCTCGTTCCACACTCGCACCACCCTCTGAGTGAAGAAGTTCCCCCTCAGATTCCCCTTAAATATTTCACCTTTCACCCTAAACCTATGACCTCTAGTTCTAGTCTCACCCAACCTTAGGGGAAAAAGCCCGCATGCATTCATCCTATCTATACCCCTCATAATTTGTACACCTCTATAAGATCTCCCCTCATTCTCCTGCGCTCCAGGGAATAAAGTCCTATCCTGTTCTACCTATCCCTGTAACTCAGGTCCTCAAGTCCCAGCAACATTCGTGTAAATTCTCTGCACTCTTTCAAGCTTATTGATATCTTTCCTGTAGGTAGGTGACCAGAACTGCACACCATGCTCTAAATTTGGCCTCACCGATATCAACATAACACCCCAGCTCCTGTACTCAATGCCCTGATTTATTAAAGCCTAAGTGCCAAAAGCTCTCTTTACAACCCTATCTACCTGTGACACCACTTTCAAGGAACTATGGACCTGTATTCCCAGGTCCTTTTGTTCTACCGCACACCTCAGATCTCTACCATTTACTGTGTAAGTCTTACCCTGGTTTGTCCACCCAAAGTGCATCACCTCACACTTGTCTGCAATAAATTCCATTTGCCATTTTCCCAGCTGGTCCAGATCACTTTGCAAGCTTTGATAGCCTTCCTCGCTGTCCACTACACCCCCAATCTTGGTGTCATCTGCAAATTTGCTGATCCAGTTTACCATGTTATCATCTAAATCATTAATACAGATGACAAGCAACAACGGACCCAGCACCGATCCCTGCGGAACACCAATAGTCATAAGCCTTCAGTCATAGAGACAACCATCTACTACCACTCTCTGGCTTCTCCTGCTAAGCCAACATTGAATCCAGTTGACTACTTCATCATGAATGCCAAGCGACTTAATCTTCTGGAGCAGTCTCCCATGCGGGACTTTGTCAAAGGCCTTGCTAAAATCCATGTAGACAATGTCCACTGTCTTCCCTTCATCAATCTTCCTAGTAACCTCCTCAAAAAAACTCTCTTAGATTGGTTAGACATGACCCGCCATGCACAAAGCCATGTTGACTATCCTAAATCAGGCCCTGTCTACCCAAATACTTAAATATCCTGTCCCTCAGAGTAACTTCCAATAATTTACCCACGACTGATGTCAGGCTCACTGATTTGTAATTTCCCAGCTTATTCTTAGAGCCTTTCTTAAACAAGGGAACAACATTAGCTATCCTCCAGTCCTCCGGCACCTCACCCGTGGCTTAGGACGTTTTAAATATCTCTGCTAGGGCCCCTGCAATTTCTGCACTAGCCTCCCACAAGGTCCGAGGGGACACCTCATCAGACCCTGTGGATTTATCCACCCTAATGTGCCTCAAGACAGCAAGCACCTCCTCTTCTGTAATCCCGATATGGTCTATGACCTCACTATTTTTCCTCAGTTCTATAGACTCTGTGTCTGTCTCCCAAGTAAACACAGATGCAAAAAATCCATTTAAGATCTCCCTCATCTGTTTTGGCTCCACATAGATGACCACACTGATCTTCAAGAGGACCAATTTTGTCCCTTGCTACCCTTTTGCTCTTAATATAGTTATAGAAACCCTTGGGATTCTCTTTCACCTTGTCTGCCAAAGCAACCTCATGTCCTCTTTTTGCCCTCCTGATTTCTCTCAAGTGTTCTCTTGCATTTCTTATACTCAAGCGCCTCATTTGATCCTAACTGCCTATGCCTGATATGCACCTCCTTTTTCTTTACCAGGGCCTCAATATCCCTCGATAACGAAGGTTCCCTAAACCTGTTAGCCTTGCCTTTTATCCTAACAGGAACATATGCCCTCTAGTTCTTGATTCCCCAACCCTGGGAAAAAGACGGTGTACGCACTCAATCTATACCCTCATGATTTTATACACTACTTAGTCTCCAACACTCCAAGGAAGAAAAGACTTGGCCTGTCCAACCTCTCCTTGTACCTCAGTCTCTTGTGTTCTGGCAACATCCTTGTAAATCTTTTCTGCACTCTTTCCAGTTTAATAACATCTTTCCTGTAGCAGGGCGACCAAAACAACACAATATTGCAAGTGTGGCCTCACCACTTGTGTTATACAACTGCAACATAACTTCCCGACTTCTGTACTCAATGCCCTGACTGAAGGCCAGTGTGCCAAAAGCCACCTTCACCACCCTGTCTATGACTTCACTTTCAGGGAACCATGTACCTGAACTCCCTCTGTTCTACAACACTCCTTAGGACCTTCCCATTTACTGTGAAAGTCCTACCTTGACTTGACTTCCCAAAATGCAACACCTTGCACTTATCCAAATTAAAGTCCATTTGCCATTCATCGGCCCACTTACCCAGCTGATCAAGATCCCTCTGTAATTTTTGATAATCTTCTTCACTGTCTACGATACCACGTATTTTGATTGGCATCTGTAAATTTACTAGCTAAGCCTTGTACATTCTTATCCAAATCATTGATATAGATAACAAACAACAATGGGCCCAGCACTGATCCCTAAGGCACACCACTAGTCCTTCCCACAACCTTCCACCATTCACTCTCTGCTTCATACCATCAAGCCAACTGTGTATTCAATTAGCCAGCTCCCCTGGATCCCATGTGATCTAACCTTCCAGAGCAGCCTATCTTGCTACATATGGCGCTGTCATGTAACTTGCATTGGCCACATCCTGGGCCAATGAGGCACAAGAATGTCTATGCTCCAATCAATTCCCTGCAACTAAATTGGCATCAATTTTTCATTGTTAATAGCTTTTTATAAATGTTATAAAGTAAGAGATTGGAAATCAATTGTATTGAGTCTGACTTGCATTTTTATTGCCTTTCACAGCTTTCAAACATAGACTTTCATGGCCAACAAAGTACTTTTGACATGTAGTCATGGTTGTAATGTAGGGAAGTGATTATTCTCCTTGGGGCAACGGAGTTAGAGGCTCAAACTCTGGGGGGGGGGGTTTAAAGTTGGGGGAAGGTGCCTCCTGTAACTGGGTTGGAGGCAGAGTGAAGGTCATTTTATTAAGGGCTCAGAGGGTAGTGTCAGAGAATTTTTTCTGACATCTATGACATTGTGATCTGCAGTGGTCTGCCTAAAATAACAGCAGAAGGAAATTCAATAAACTTTTGAAAGGGAATTGGGTAAATGCCTGAAGGATAAAAACTGTTATTGGAATTGGGCAGGGGAACGAGATTAATTGGATTATTGTCTTTGAGAGCTGGGAAAGGCAAAATGGGTTGAATGGTCTCCTTGTGTTAAAAGGTTGATTCAAAGTCAAGTTTATTGTCATCTGCACAAGTCCATGTGTGCACAGGTGCATTGAAAAACTTACTTGCAGCAGCATCACAGGCACACAGCATCAGAGAGACAATCCTCACAAGAAAAACAAATTATTCAAGAAAGAACATAATCAGAATAAAACAAAAACAAAGTTGATTGTAGTGCAAAGTGGTCATAGTGTTGCTATACTGAGGTAGCGATTAAGGTTGTACAGGTTGGTTCACGAACCAAGTGGTTGAAGGGAAGTAACTGTTCTTGAACCTGGCAGTGTGGCACTTCAGGCTTCTGTACCTCCTGCCTGATGGTAGCTGTGAGAAGATGGCATGGCCTGGATGGTGGGAATTTTGATGATAGATGTTGCCTTCTCAAGGCACTGCCTCCTGTAGATACTACTGATGGTGGCGGGGGGATGTGCCAGGGATTCTAAACAGGAGCTGAGTTGTATCTACACTGTCCAGTCACCTGCCTCTCCCTTCTAGGTCCACATCAAGTGTTGCTCAACATCTGGTATGGACAACCCTGGGTTATTTGTCATCAAATTAAAACTCCCGTTTGCAAATGCTTGTTCCCAGTCTGAAGACTTCACTTCCCTGTAGCCAATGTTTGTAGTCAACATTTACCACGAGAACTGGTTCTGCAGCCTGCTACCTTGCAGCTTCCCTCCTGTAAACAGTGACTCTCCCTGCCATGAACTACAGCTACTGGGTGAAGTCACAGCCCCACTGACCCCATACACTGAATAAAGCCACATGAGAATTGCTACTACATTTAAAAACTTCGATAACCCTGCACCCCTTGGCACTTTGGTGCCAGACTGACAGATTAGCCAAACTACCAGATGTTTTTCCTATTAATACCCTGACACACATTGAATTCTTTTTTTTGATGTTACACAGAATGGGTCTTCCCTGGGTTATGAACACCCAACGTGTGTGCAGAATCAGAATTATCACTGATATGACATGAAATCTGTTGTTTTGCAGCAGCAGTACAGTGCAAAGACATAAAATTACCACAAATTATAAAAATATAGTGCAAATAAAAAAGAATAACGAGGTAGTGTTCATGGGTTCATGGACTGTTCAGAAATCTGATGGCGGAGGGGAAGAAGCTATTCCTAAATCGTTGAGTGTGGGTCTTCAGGCTCCTGTACCTCCTCCCCGATGGTAGTAACGAGAAGAGGGCATATCCTGGATGGTGAGGATCCTTATTGATGGATGCTGCCTTCTTGAGGCACCACCTCTTGAAGATGTCCTCTGGCGAGGAGGGTTGCGCCTGTGATGGAGCTGGCTGAGTCTACAACCCTCCGCAGCCTCTTGCGATCCTGCGCATTGGAGCCTCCATACCAGGCGGAGATGCAACCAGTCAGAATGCTCTCCCCCATACATCTGTAGAAATTTGTAAGAGTCTTTGGTGACATACCAACCCTCCTCAAACTCCTAACGAAGTACAGCCTGAATATGGGAACAAGCATTTGGGACACTTTTTATTATTGAATTAGTTAGTATTATAACAGGTATAATTGGCTAAATGGTCTTCTGATGTTCCTTGTGGAAAATCTATGGGTCAGAAGGGACTGCAGCCAGAAGTGTTTATTTGTTGCCTTGTTTTATTGCCGCGTGTGCAGGTTCAGTCGGAACTGAAGAGGAAATGGAGACGGTGGCACATTGAGAGGTATGTGGGAGGAGAAATGAAGTATCACCAGCCTTCCATAGGCAGCAATGGGACCAGCTGCACCACCCAGATCTCCATGTTAACCAAGTGCAGCCCCAAGACCAGAGATTCCAGCGTTCAGGCAGAGTTTTCCAACTCCTAGGTTGAGACACCTTGAGGCTTCATATGACCTTGGAATTCCACATGTCCTGAGAAGGAACTAAAAGATTCACAAACTTTGTGCCACCGAAACCCAGTTTTCTGGGAAAGATGCAGACAATTGGAATCGATCAATATTGTATTTCTGGATATTGGCATGGTAATCTTCAAATGTGTCAAGACCGGGCAAGAAGATCAAAGCCATTTGCCACATGGTTAAACTATTAACCACTGGACTTGACAAGTCTATTACTGCAGCCAATTGTAAAGCTGTGGCTTTGACCTGTAACGTGTTCTTCATTTTAGTCTGTCTGTTTTTCCGGATATTGGGAACTGTAACATCCAAATATCAAACCTAATGTTGGGCTACGAGAATAAAAAAAACTGCAGATGCTGGAAATCTGAACTATGAACAGAAAACGCTGGAAACACTCAGCAGGTCAGGCAGCAAATGTGGGGAGAGAAACAAATTTGACGGTTCCCCAACCTGAAACTCCCTCTCTCTCCACAGATGCTGCCTGACCTGCTGAGTGTTTCCAGCATTTTCTGTTTTTATTTTTGAGGCTGAACTAATTTATTCCCATTACTCCTTGCACAGTGTTTTAGTTTGGTCTTTAGTGCTTTGTATAAAAACAGGCTTTTGTTTTTTGCACATTGGCAGCAGAGAGGAGGAGCCAGACCAGTTTAAAAGTTCATTGGCAGGTAAGAGCAGGGCCAAGGAAACACTTCTGATTTGCTCCTGAAAGGTTGCTCCATTATACCTTGCCTTCTTTTTATTGGCTGATGTGCTTACAATTAGCCAATGTTTTTTTGGGAGTGGCTATGCTTGAGTTCCACTGGGCTGTGTTTGAGGGTTAAGTGCAAAGACTTTGGCTTGTGAGGCTTCAGTGAGGAGGTGGAGCAGAGGTATGGGTAAGAAGAGGTTAGGTCCTTTTTTTAAACTTTAGGGAGTGTAGTCAGGATAGCAGTCGTGGCAGCGATATGCTCTTCCTGCAGTATGTGGGAGATTGGGGAATCTTCCAGTGTCCCTGAGGACTACATCTGCGGGAAGTGCGTCCAGCTGCAGCTCATGACTGACCACATCAAGGAAATGGAGTTGGATGCACTCAGGGTCATCTGGGATCAGAGAGCATCCTAGATGAGAGTTTTAGTGAGGTGGTCACATCTAAGATGCAGGCTGCAGGTAGCTGGGTGACTATCAGGAAAGGTAGGGGGGAAGACAGTGCAGGGCTCCTCTGTGGCCATTCCCCTCAGCAACAGTATACCTCTTTGGATACTGATGGGGGGGGGGGGGGAGTGGGAAGAGAAATGACCTTTCAGAGAGTAGCAGCCTGGTCGGTGGTACCATGACTGGCTCTGAGGGACAGCAGGGAAGGGTGGAGTCAGACAGAGTGATGGTGATAAGAGACTCGATAGTTAGGGGAACAGGCAGGAGATTCTGCGGCCCCAAATGAGAAGACAAGATGGTGTGTTGCCTCCCTCCTGCCAGGCTCATGGATGTCTCTGAGTGGTTACAGCCAGAGGTCATTGTGCACATTGGCACCAACAACATGGGTAAAGGGATGAGGTCCTGCAGAGTAAACATATGAAGTTAGGAAAGAGGTTAAAAAGCAGGACCTCAAGTGTAGTGATCTCTGAATTTCTCCCGGTGCCACGTGCTAAGGAGGGCAGAAATAGAAGGATAGGCCAGATGAATGTGTGGCTAAGGAGCTGGTGCAGGGATTCAAGTTTTTAGATCATTGGGATCTCTTCTGGGTCAGAGGTGATCCATGCAAGAGATGTGCATCTGAACTGGAGCGGGACAAATATCCTGGGAAAGAGATTTAATAGTGCTATTCCGGAAGTTTTAAACTAGATTGGCAGCGGGGTAGGTCCCTGAACGGAAGTGAGGCAGTTGAGAAGTTGGGGGCAAATATTGTGGTCAATGAAAGCAAGTTTAGTAGACTGGACAGCCAGGAGCAGGGCAGAGAGAGGAAAGAATGGTGGTTTAAACTGCATTTACTTCAATGCAAGAGGTTTAACAAGCAAGGCAGACAAACTCGGGATGTGGATTGGCTCAGGGGACTGGGATATTAATAGCCATGACAGGAACATGGCTGAGAGAAGGGCAGGACTGGCAGTTCAGTGTTCCAGGGAACATATGCTACAGATGTGATAAAGACAAGGGGGGGGGAAGATTGCCTTTTTTACAAGGGAGAACGGTGCTTAGGATATTCTTGGGGGATCGTCCAGTGAGAACATATGGGTGGAACTTAGAAACAAAGGGATGATCACTTTGAGTCTGTATTATAGGGCCCCCCCCCAATGATCAGGGGGAATTAGAGGAGCAGATGTGTAGGGAGATTGCCGATAGCTGTAATAACAATAGGGCATTATTAGTGGGTAATATTAACTTCCCTAATATTGACTGGGTCACCCAAAGTGTAAAGGGCTTGGATGGGGTGGAATTTGATAAATGTGTCCAAGAAAGCTGCTTTAATCAATATATAGAGGGGCCCTACTAGAGACGGTACAACACCAGACCTCATCTTGGGGAACAAGTTAGGGCAAGTGACTTAAGTGTCAGTGTGGGAGACCACTTTGTGACCTGTGACCATAATTCTGTTAGTCTTAAAATAGTTGTGCAGAAAGCTAGGACTGGTCCGCAAGTTAAAGTCTTAAACTGAAGCAGAGCCAACTTTGGGCATTAGGTGGGAGCTTGCAGAGGTGTATTTAAAAAAACCATGGGGGGTATAGATAAGGTGAATGTACACAGTCCTTCTTCTGAGGGAAAGGGAATCAAAAACTAGAGGGCATAGGTTTGAGGTGAGAGGGGAAAGATTTAAAAAGGGGCCTGAGGGACAACTTTAGGCAAAGGATGGTGTATATATGGAACGAGCTGCCAGAGGAAGTGGTTGAGGCAGGTAAGACCTTTGGACAAGTACGTGGGTAGGAAAGGTTCCAGAGGGATATGGACCAATGTGGGCAAATGGGACTAGCTTAGATGGGCATCTTGGTCGGCATGGACCAGTTGGGCCCAGGGACTGTTTCCATGCTGTATGACTCTATGATGTTGGTGAATTTTTTGATTAAAGAACTGGTTCTGTTCTCTCCCTAACCGGTTGTCTGTTGGACCTGGCTTTTGTCACAACCTGAAATGATGTGCTATTTAATTTAATATTTTATATGACCTTAATTGAGAAATCCAGTAGCTAACATAGCCATATGCAAAGATTATTGTTGGTACCATGGATTGCTGTGACTATGGATAGTATCCAGGCTGTGAGTTTCACATTACAAGGCAGAAGGAAACCATTCAGTCACTCAAATGCAGGCCAGCTCCCAGCAGATCGATCCCATCCTCTTCCTCCCCACCCTGTATCTAATTCTCTCTTGCTTGCCAATCAATTTCCCCTTGGATTCTTTTGCCACTTATCTACACTGAGGGGGTAATGTACAGTGGCCAATTAACCTACCAGCATGTACTCGGCTTGTGGCGGCAACACAAGCAGTTGCACTGAGCTTCTAGACTGATTTGCCAGTTGAATGCCAAAAGACATTCTGTTGGAGGTAACATCTTTCATACGAGATTTAAGCTGTCTAACCTCTTGCCTTGAAGAGCCCAACAGACTAAATTGATGGCACCTTTAGTTAATAGGCTACCTGTGGAAATGAATGCTATCAATCTTTGTGAAACTTTTCTATAGTGTGTCTATAAATCAATGTAAAAGCCGTTGTAAATGAACCTCACTATCATAACCAAATATAGTTGTCATGTTCATTACTTTACAATGAATGTATTTTCCCATGTTGCCATGGCCACAAACTGTAAAGTCCAAAATGGAGCCCTTTGTATAAAATGCATTTATTATTTTATACTGGAGTGAGGTTGGAGAATAAGACCTTTGCAAGTTAGTGTGGTGGATGCCACTGACATTTCCATGCATTTCCAGAACTAGATACTGATTAGCACATGGGAATATGATACCATTGCTATCACACAGATGTGGTTGAAAGCTGGACTGGGACTGGCAGCTCTACATTCCAGGATATAGATTCGCCAGGCATTGTAATGTTAATTAAGAAGCCCATTACTGCAGTAAGGAGGGAAGATGTCCCAGAAAGTTCAAGTGAGTCATGTGGGTGCAGCTCGGAAACAAAGGGAGCAGTCGTAAGAAAATAGGACCAGGAGTAGGCCAATCGGCCCCTCAATTCTGCCCCACCATTCGACATGATCACAGCTGGTCTGTGTTGGCTTTGACTGCTCTTCTATGCCAGTTCCACATTGCCATCGACTCTTCGATCGTTCAACAATTCATCCACCTCCTTAAATACTTCCAATGACTTAGTGTCCTTAACCCTCTGGGGCAGAGAATTCCAGTGATTCACCACCTTTTGCAAAATTTCTACACACCTCAGTTTTAAATGAGCCAGCCCTTTATCATAGCCAGAGAGTAATACAGCATGAAAACAGGCCCTTTGGCCCAACTCGTCCATGCCCACCTAAGCTAGTCCCATTTGGCCCATATCCCTCTAAACCCCTCCTATCCATTACTTATCCAAATACCTTCTAGATGTTGTTAATGTCCCTGCCTCAACCACTTCCTCTGGCAGCTCGATCCATATACACATCACCCACTGTGTGAAGAAGTTGTCCCTCAGGTCCCTTTTAAATCTTTCCCTTCTTGCCTTAAACCTATGCCCTCTAGTTTTTAGTTCCCCCTTCCCTGGGGAACTTCATAGAATTGGACAGCACAGAAACAGACCCTTGTGGTCCATGCCTGCCTGATGACCATCCACAATAAACCCATTTGCCTGCATTAGGCCCATATCCCTCTGTATTTTCCAATTTCAGTTAAATGCAATGCTCATACCATTGGGTTGCAAACTACCCAGATGCAATATGAGAAGCTGTTCCTCTAGTTTGCGTTGGGCCTCGCCCTCGCAGTGGAGAAGGCTGAGGATGGACAGGTCAGTGTGGGAAAGGGAGTTGAAATAACATTGCAACCAGGAGCTCAAGATGCCCGTTGTGGACAGAGCATGGGTGCCCTGCACAATGGTCTCGCTGATGTAGTGGAGGCCACATCGGGAGCACCAAATGCAGTAGATGAGGTTGGAAAAGGTGCAAGTGAATCTCTGCCTCACCTGGAAGGGCTGTTCAGGTCCCTGGATGGTGGTGAGGGAGGAGGGGCAGAGACAAGTGTTGCACCTCCTCCGGTTACGGGGAAGGGTGAGCGAACCAGTGAGTCACAGAGACAGTGGTCCCTGCAGAAAGCAGGAAAGGGTGGGGAGGGGTATTGGTATTTTATTGTCACTTGTACTGAGATACAGTGAAAAACTTGCCTTGGATACCATTTGTACAGATCAATGCATTATACAGTGCATTGAAGTAGTACAGGGTGAAAACAACAACAGAACACAGAGTAAAGTGTCACAGCTACAGAGGAAGTGCAGTGCAGGTAGATAATAAGGTGCAAGGTCACAACAAGGTAGATTGTGAGGTCAAGAGTCCATCTCATCGTATAAGGGAATCGTTCAATAGTCTTATCACAGTGGGACAGAAGCTGTCCTAGAGCGTGGTGGTACGTGCCCTCAGGCTCCTGTATCTTCTGCCTGATGGTGGCATCAGACTGGTGGTGGCATCGTGTTGTAGCTGGAGGAAATGACGAAGGATGATGCACTGGAGACGGAGGCTGGCTGGGTGAAAGGTGAGGACCAAGGGAATTCTACCCCTGTTCTCTCTGGGGCAAGGTGAGGTAACAGCAGAAGTGCGGGAAATGGAGGAGATGCGGGTGAGCGCCCCATCAACCACAGTAGAGGGGAAGCCACATTTCCTGAGAGAGGAGGACATCTCGGGTGTCCTGGAGTGGAAAGCCTCAATTCGAGAACACATGCGGCGGAAGCTGAGAGAAAGGAATGGCAGGAGAGGGCAGGAGGAAGCGTCGTCGAGTTAGCTCTGGGGATCGGTGGGTTTGTAGTAAATGTCGGTGGATGGTTTGTCTCCTGAGATGGAGACGCAGTGATCCAGAAAAGGGGGAGAGGTGTCAGAAATTGTCCGGGTGAATTTGACGGCGAAGTGGAAATTAGTAACGAAGATGAATTCTGACCTTGGATGCTGTCTGTGTGGAGTTTGCATGTTCTGGGTGTGACGTGGGTTTTCTCCCCCGTCCCACAAAGACATGCAGGTTGGTAGGATAATTGGCCACTGTAAATTGCCTCCAGTGTGTAGGCGAGTGGTAGAATCTGGGGGGTGTTGATGGCAATGTGGGGAGAAGTAAGAAAATTGGGATTAATGTAGGATTAGTGTAAATGGGTGCCTGATGATTGGTGCAGAAGATGCTCTGATTCGGATTTCTAATACTCCATCAGTCTGTCAGACGGCAATTGAAAAATAAGAAGGAGCCACCTGAAGAGTGAAATGACTGTCAGTCGCTTGTTATTTTACCCCTGCACAATATATTCTGCAGCTGGCAATAAGTAGCATCTTCATCTGCCACAGAAGGCATTGTGTCTCATCTGAAAGTCTGACAATTCCTCTTCATGTCTTAATCCTTGGATAGAAATCCTTGCTTTGAGAACCTGCCTATTAGATTGTCTCCTTTGTTAAACTGATTGTATCAGAAGGGCACTGACTGTAGTGTGTACTCAGTGCAGTGACACTGTTGTATCACACTGCTCAGGTTGCCGCCTCACAGCTCGATCAACCCGGGTTCGATCCCGACTTCCGGCGCTGTCTGCGTGGAGTTTGCACGTTCTCCCTGTGACCGCGTGGGTTTCCCCCAGGTGCTCTGGTTTCCTCCCACATCCCAAGGACTTGCTGGTTGGCAGGTTAAATGGGAACTGTGAATTACCCGAGACAAAAACAATTAAAAGGGAAGTTAGAGTCATACAATAAGAGGTGTTTGGCACGCTGGCCTTCATCAGTCAGAGCACTGAGTATATGAATTGAGATGTTATGTTGCAGTTGCACAAATTGTTAAAATTGTGTATAATTTATCTTTTTCTTGTGAGTGCTGCTTATATGATCCTATGTGCCTGTGATGCTGCCGCAAGATTTTCATTGCGACTGTGCGTACATGTCCTTCTGCATGTGACAATAAACTCGACTTTGACTTTACGAGACTTGGTGAGGCCGCACTTGGAGTACTGTGTACAGCTTTGGTCGCCCTGTTATAGGAAAAACTTCATTAAACTGGAAAGAGTGCAGAGAAGATGTACGAGAATGCTGCCAGGACTTGAGTTATAGGGAGAGGTTGGACAGGCTAGGACTTTATTCCTTGGAATGTAAAAGACCGAGGGATGAGGTATTAGAATCATGAGAGGTATATAGAATCAGAGAACAGTACAGCACAATACAGGCCCTTTGGCCCACAATGTTGTGCTGACCTTTAAACCTCACCTGAGACTATCTAACACCTTCCTCCCACATATCCCTCTATTTTAAATTCCTCCATATGCTTATCTAGCAATCTCTTGAATTTGACCAATGTACCTGCCTCCACCACCACCACCCCAGGCAGCGCATTCCATGCCCCAACCACTCTCTGGGTACATTTGGTGATCGCACACAGTCTTTTTCCCAGGGAAGGGGAGCTAAAAACTAGAGGGCATAGGTTTAGGGTGAGAGGAAAAAGGAACCCGAGGGGCACCTTCTTCACGCAGAGGTTGGTGTGTACATGGACACAGATTTAGGGTAAGCAGGAAGAGATTTAAAGGGGATCTGAGGGAGGAACCTTCTTCATCCAGAGAGTGGCAAGTACCTGGAATGCACTGACTAAGAGAGTGGTTGAAGCTGGGTTACGGATGGCATTTAAGAAGTCTCTAGGTGAACTCTTGAATTGCCTAGGCATAGAAGGGTATGGACCAAGTGCTGGGTGATGGGGTTAATGCAGATAGGTGCTCACTGGTTGGTGCAGAGAGTCAAATGGCCTGTTTCCATGTTTATGGCTCCACGAGATTGTCAGCCTGGTTTCAGAGAATTCAATTACCTGCAAGCTCTGGGAATAGTGAGTTAAAAGATTGAAGGTGTACGTTTCAAGGGAGCGGTAAATTTTAAACTAATCTGCAGAAGTAACCTCTTCAGTGGACGAGTGGTCATTCTTTGGTATGGCTCCTCAGGGAATTGGAGGAATCAGTTAGCATTGATTAATTCAATGCAAATTAGATAATTTCAGGAAAATAACATTGTATGGAGTATATGAGTAATTGAGACATGATGGAGTGAGTGTATTGTGCTTGGGAGGAACAGATAAATTGGGACCTGTGGGAGAGGGAAATTGGTCTTTGGTAGCACAAAGCAGGAACAGGAGTGTTGGCAGATAAGGTAAAGGAGAATTCTCCAAGGTTCTATATAAGATAAGATTTCTTTATTAGTCACATGTACATCGAAACACACAGTGAAATGCATCTTTTGCATAGAATATTCTGGGGGCAGCCCGCAAGTGTCGCCACACTTCTAGCACCAACACAGCATGCCCACAGCTTCCTAACCCGTACGTCTTTTGGAATGTGGGAGGAAACCAGAGCACCGGAGGAAACCCACGCAGACACGGGGAGAACATACAAACTCCTTACAGTCAGTGGCCGAATTGAACCCGGGTCACTGGCGCTGTAATAGCGTTACCCTAACCGCTACACTACCTTAAGGGCATAAGGGTAACCTGGGAGAGAACAGGTCCCCTTAAGGGTCAGTGGGGTCATCTATGTGCGGAGCACAGGAGATGGGTGAGGTCTTAAATGAACACTTCTCATCTGTATTTACCATGGGAAAGGTCATGGAAGCTACGGAATTCAAGGAAGAGAACAGTGATGTCCTGAAACATAACATTATTGAAAAGAAGGTGTTGGTGTTGGCGATCTTGAGACGCATAAAGGCGGATAAATTTCTTTAGCCAGAGGGCAGTGAATCTGTGGAATTCATTACCACAGACGGCTGTGGAGGTCAAGTCATTGGGTATATTTAAATCGGAGGTTGATAGGTTCTTGATTAGCGAGGGCGTCAAAGGTTATGGGGAGAAGGCAGGAGAATGGGGTTGAGAGGGAAAAATAAATCAGCCATGATCGAATGGCAGAGCAGACTCGATGGGCCAAATCGCTTAATTCTGCTCCTATGTCTTATAGTCTATCCAGATGCATCACGGCTTGGTACAGCAACAGCTCTGCCCACGAACACAAGAAACTGCAGAGTTGTGGACACAGCTCAGCACATCACGGAAACCCGCCTCCCCTCTATGGACTCTGTCTACACTTCTGCCTCAGTAAAGCAGCCAACATAATCAAAGACCCCTCCCACCCCGGATATTCTCTCTTCTCCTCCCTCCCATCGGGCAGAAAATACAAAAGCCTGAAAGCATGTACCACCAGGCTCAAAGACAGCTTCTGTCCTGCTGTTATAAGACTATTAAATGGTCCCCTAGTACGATAAGATGGACTCTTGGCCTCACAATCTACCTCGTTGTGGCCTTGCACCTTATTGTCTGCCTGCACTGCACTTTCTCTGTAACTGTTACACTTTATTCTGCATTCTGTTATTGCTTTTCCTTTGTACTACCTCAATGCACTGATGTGATGAAATGATCTGCATGGATGGCATGCAAAACAAAGTTATTCACCGTACCTTGGTAAATGTGACAGTAATAAATCAATTTACCATTTTACAATATATTATGAAAACAGAAAATGCTGGAAATACTCAGCAGGTCAGGCAGCCTCTGTGGGAAGAGACACAGAGTTAATGCTTCAGTTCAGAAATGGGAAGGAAACAAAGGAAACTTGTTAAGCTGCAGGGAGGGTGGGGGAGGAGGGGGTGTCTCTGAAAGGGTAAAACTGGGGTGACCATGGGGATAAGCTGTAAACGAGGCGATCTGGACAGGGAGTGAATGGGAGCAGTTCGAGGATGAGAACATAGACAAAAGAACCCAGAGAAAAGAACGTGGGAGTTGCGAAATGCAGAGCAGGAGAACATGCCCGGCAGGTCAAGCTGGGCGTGTCCTCCACTCCCAGAGGGAAATAAAGAAAAACAAAAAACAAGCTGAACCAATACCACAGATGGATGACTGATACGGACAGAAATCAACTGACCTGAAGTTGCAGAATTCAATATTGGGTCTAGAGGGCTGTAATGGACTTCCTGCTCTCTCTGGGTCCCTGTGTTTACTGACTCATGCTTGCTCGCAGTTAAACAATGCCTCACCTTCACAATTCTCATGCCATTTCACCAGTTCTTCTCTGGCTTGTCCCCTCCCTAGGGCAGTGATGTTCAATGCCCTCTAGATATGCACTCTTCTCTTGATCAAGCCCAAATATAACCACCCCTCCACTGTCAGCCCCCAAGATCCTAGGTCCTGAAATACCACTCCTTAAACCTCTCAATGCCTCTCTCCCCTCCATTAACATGTGTCACATGCCTTAATGTATGTGGCTCAGGGTCAAATTGTGAAATGCCTTGGAGACCTTTTGGCACACTAATGATGCTAGATAAATGCATTGGTGTTGTTGGGATCAGAAAAATGAGGGGTGATCTTATTGAACAAGTACAACATTCTTAAGAGGCTTGTCAGGGTAGATGCAGGGGTGTTTACTCTGGCTGGGGTATCTAGAAACGGGTCAGGGTATCAAAATAACAGGTCAGCCATTCAGGGAAGGAATTTCGTCACCCAGATGGAGGTGAATCTTTCTCTACCCAAGAGAACTGTGGATAGACGCCAAGTATTATCAGGATGGAGATCGATACTTTGGACTGCAGATGAAAGGCCTTGACCCAAAACGTTCACTGTCCTTTTCCTTCCATAGATGAGGCCTGACCCGCTGAGTTCCTCCAGCTTTTTATGTGTTGCTCTATCTGAGCTAAACTTTTGCACAAAATCGCCCATACTCTAATTTTTTTTATTCATTCAAGGGATGTGGGGTTTGCATTATTTAATTGTCCATCCCTAATTGCCCTTGGGAAGGTGATGGTGAGCTGCCTTCTTGAACTACTGCAGTCCTTGAGGTGTGGGTACAACCTCGATGCTGTTAGGGAGGGAGTTCAAGGATTTCACCAATTTACCATTTTGACCCAGCGACGGTGAAGGAACGATATATTTCCAAGTCAGGATGGTGTGGATTGGAGGGCAACTTCTAGGAGGTGGTGTTCCCCGGGCTTTTGCTGCTCTTGTTGTTCTAGCTGGTAGAGGTCATGGGTTAGGAAGATGCTGTCCAAGGAGCCTTGGTCTCATCTGACATCATCAAATGCCTCCTGAAAATCTAGATATACTAAATCTGGTGGGTCCACCTAATCTACCATGTTTGTTTTACTTTGCAAATTAGTTTTCTAACCTCAGTAAATGTTTAAATTTCTCCCCAGCATCATTAAACCCACAACAAAAACTGAAAATGCTGGTAATACTCAGCAAGTCACGCTGCATCTTTGGGAAGAGAAACAGACATAACGTTTCGTTGAACTTTCTATGTTTTCAACCTGAAACATTGATTATGTTTCTCTTCCCACAGATGCAGCCTGACCTGCTCATTATTTCCAGCACTTTCTGTTTTTATTTTAGATTTCTAGCATCTCCAGTTTTTTTATTGATTTCTATTAAGTTTACATATTGGCAGGCTGACATGGATTTAGTGTTTTTTTAAATTTTAATAACTTACCTGACCTCAATCCATGGCAGGGGAGGGGGGGGGGGGGGGGGGTTCAAAATTCACCACATGTATACTAGATATATTGAAACCCAGCTTCACACAAGCAAGGAATTTCATTGTATCCTGGTGTATATGACAAGAAACTCATCTGAATCAGAATTATTAACATTATCTAGGTCTCTATCCAGTTATATATATTTGGATTGGAGCTCCATCCAGTGGTTTAAATTAGCCAAGACATTTTATATCTACGTCCATTGTTCAATTATCAACAGAGATTAATAAAACACCATCACAAACAAACCCCAACTCTAAATGCCAGTACCTTTATACGTACACTAAGTTAGGGATAACTAATAACCTGTTTCAAAGAGGAACCCATTGTAAAACTGCCAGGACAGTGTAATGCTGCATATGTAATGTGGTAATTACATTGGCAGGAAAGGAACATTGCATTCAAAAAGCACTTTACTAACTCTCAGGAACACCTCAGCACTATGTATAATTATTTTCTTTTAAATGAAATCACCGTTATTAGGCGATTATATATCAGTGTGGGGGGTGAGCACTGCATCAGTTGCATGGTGCACATGTGACCTTGTGGGAAATACAGAGAGTGCCTGAAAAACTCAGTAGGTCAGGCAGGGTCTGTGGAGAGAGAAATAGAGTCAATGCTTCAGGTCCCTTCAATGGCAGTAACTTTCAGATCTGTTTCTTTCCCTCCAGATGCTGCCTGACCTTCTGAGCACTCCCAATACTTTTTCCCCTGGATTTCCAGCATCTGCAGTTATTTTTTGACCCAGCGACCTTGTGGTGACTGTCTCACACTGGAGTGTACGTACAGCTTCCATTTCCAGACCCGATCCAGAGATCCAAGAACAAACTGTAGGCTGATAATCCAGAGCAGTGCTGAAGGAGTGCAACATGATCAGCTTTCGAATGAGACCCTGCCTGCTCGGTCAAGCGGACATAAAAGATATTGAAATTGATCTCCTGCCACAATCTGCAAGGATCTGCTGGCAGGTATACCAGTTACCGGGCTATTCCAGAACAAAGGCTGTAGTGCAACCTCGACCTCAGAAGAGTACTGGCTCCAGGACATCCCATGGAGTCCAACGAGGGGGGCCTTGAACCTCTGCAGATTTCCTACCCCTCATATACTGAACCCATAGCAGGTCAACTTGAATGGGAGAAATCAGCTGCTTGGATAAAGGTATGCAGAGTTTCTTAGAGTCCTACAGAGGAGAAACAGGCCCTTTGGCCCACCAAGTCTGTGCCAACCAGAAAACACCCATTTACACAAATCCTACACTAATCCCATTTATTCTCTGATGTTCCTAGATCCCTGACTTCTTTGGAATGTGGGAGGAAACTAGAGCACAGTGGGAAACCCACACGGTCAAAGGGAGAACGTGCCAACTCCACACAGATAGCACCGGAGGTCAGGATTGAACATACGTCACTGAAACTCTAAGGCAACAGCTCAACCAGCTGCATCACCTTAATGCATAGAACAGTACAGCCCAGGAACAGGCCCTTCAGCTCACGATGTTGCATTGAACTAATTAAACGCCTAAACTAATCCCTTCTGCCTACACAATGTCCATACCCCTCCATTCCCTGCACATTCATGTGCCTAAAAGCCTCTTAAATGCCTCTATCATATTTGCCTCCACTACCACCCCCGGCAGCACATTCCAGGCACCCACCATTCTGTGTAAAAAAAACTTGCCCCGCACATCTTCGAACTTACCCCCTCTCACCTTAAATTCATGCCCTGTAGTATTAGGCATTTCAATCCTGGGAAAAAAAACACCGGCTGTCTATTCTATCTATGCCCCTCATAACCTTATAAACCTCTATCAGGTCACCTTGCCGCATTTTGAGTTATACACACATAAAAATAATTATTTAAACTGTGTGCATTTTTACCTTTTCACTTTTTTTAATTGTCAGGAGAAATTAGAATTTAAAATGAATCCTCCTCAATTGCAAATACTTGTGAATGTCAGAAGCCTTCACAAACAGTGAGGTTTTGAAATTTGGGGCTTCTGAAGAGGCAACTCTCCTGGGTGTTCACATTTATCTGATCTGGGACTCTTTAAAAGCAGTGTTGTACGGCGCGGGAAGATTACACAGAAAGGGAGGGGTGAGACCACAGTAAATGAGGAGAGGACTTTCAAGAGGCTTTGCTTAACCAGGAAAAGTGTAGGTCATCAGTTACAGGTGGTAGATGAGTAGGATGGTGTAAGTTAGGTGAAGGGCAACAGAAATTCAAAAGATCACAAGCTTACCAAATAGAAAAGGAATATTTTATCCAAAGATAACAAAGTTGGTTGAGAGTTTCAGCAGCAGATGAGCTGAGGCAGGGGAGGGAAGTTAGGCTAAGGTACAGAGGTTCAAAATGAGCAGTCTGGGATATGGAACAGTTTAGAGTTTATAAGAAGCTAAAGACTAGAAAGAACTAACATGCCTGCAAGCGGCTGGTGCATGAGCAATGACCCACATCACTCACTACTGTCTGCTTGTCCAAACTTTCCATAAAATTGTGCTTTTCTCTTCAGACTTCAAACAAGATGATGGCTGACGATGCAGGTTTTAAAGCAAATACATTTGCAGAATAGATCTTTATTTCATCAGTAATTTCATTAGCAATGTATTGAGAAATTTAGTTTGACATGCAAAAACTGAGGCTGATGATAAACGGAGCATATAAAACATCAGACTTCTTAGTTATTGTACAACAGTGCAAAAAGTATTAAAATGTTCATGTTTCCATTCAAATATGTTTTCGTACATTTCCAAACAATATATAGGTTTTCATCAGATCAATCTGGCACAGACAGGATGGCTCTACTATTCTTGTTCTATGATGTACCTCCAAATGACATATAAATACATCAACATTTAAAAATACCATACATAAAATAGAATCCTCCAGTAACCTGTTGCCAATGCTGGAGGATTTTGGATAATTCAAACCCACTCCACCTTATTATTCTATGTTATCCAAACTCATACGGTTCTCTCTCATTTTCCTAACAGGCAACAGTTTCACTCTGTGAGACTGCTACCTCCACGCACTGATTATAGAGACAGTAAATTCAGTCTTACTGCTCTTCTTTTAATTCGTCCTTCAGGATCTGGGCAAGTTCAGCACTTACTGCCCATCCCCAACTGCTCTTGATCTGAAAAGGTTGCTAAGCCATTTCAGGGAGCACTTAAGAGTGGATATGGAGTCACACATAGACGTCGATAAGGACAGCAGATTTGCTTTCATAAAGGACATTAGTAAATCAGATGGGTTTTTACAACAATCCAATAGTTTCATGATCATAATCACTTTTTTAATATAAATTACAGATTATTAAATTCATTTAAATTCCACAGCTGCTATGGTGGGACTTGAACCGGGGTCTCTGCATTATTTGTCCAGGCCTCTTGGTTTCCAGTCATTAATTTAACCAGTGCGCCACAACTATATACTTTGCACCTCCTCCTGCGACATGCAGGTGCTCCAGGGACCTGGGTTCAATCCTGACCTTGGGCACTGTCCGTGTGGAGTTTGAACATTCCAGCTATGACCAGGTGGGTTTTCTTTCTGGGTGCTTTGGTTATCTCAAAGATGTGTAGGTAGGTAAATTAGCCACTGTAAGTTATCCCTTGCTGTCAATTAATGCAGAAGGAATCAAAGGGGAGTTCATGGGTGAGACAGGCAAGTTGCAGAAGTACAGGGAACTAAGGGGAGAGAATGAGATTAATGTGACTGCTCCTCCGGCAGTCAGCACTGACCTGACGGGAAGAATCACCTCCTGTGACGGTACAAGTACAAGAAAACAGAGCACAACATCCACAGCTCACTCAATGGTGCCCAAAACACATTCAGAGTGCTTCCATTAAAAGAGTGAAAGTGACGTTGGAAAACTTGCTGAATGGTCAAACTCAAGACTTGCTTGTCTGCAAACACATTTGTTGGATAACAGTCGGTCATACAGCACAGAAACAAGCCCTTCGGCCCACCACTTCCATGCCAACCTTTTTGCCCGTCTACACTAAGCTTGCATTTGCCTGCTTTAGGGCCATATCCTTCTCTGCCTTGCCTATTATGTGCCTATCTACATACCTTTTAAACATAGTGATTGTATCTGACTCCACCACTGCTTCTGGCAGCATGTACCAGATATCAACTACTCTGTAAAAACTTACCTCTCAAATCCCTTTTAAAACTCCTTCCCCTCACCTTAAACCTATGTCCTCTTGTTTTTGATACCTCTATCAAGGGAAAAAGATTTTTTACTATCTACCCTATCTATGCCTCTCATAATCTTAAATATTATATTCTTCTATCATGTAAAGTAATAACACAGCATGGTTCATTTCATTGTGAAGATAAGTCTCCTCTCATACCACCTAAGCAGCTGTCAGCTGCAGTTTTATATCCAGGTGCTGGGACACAAACTTCAACCTTACTAGTGGATGCCATGTCATGAACAATCCCCAGCATTGCACACTTCATTACATGTGGCAGATGCAAGATCAGTGGAGTCTCCAAAAATCTGTGTGGGAGACGTGCAAAAGCAGGAGCTGGTTGCCACTAAGTTGCTGCTCTGGCTACAATAAGAAGCTTCATCAGTTGTTCTCAGACAAAAAAAATCAATGCAGAAAATGGGAAACCATTTTAGTATTTTTTAATAAGCTCCCTCGCCCCAGGGCTCCAGTACAACATGGAAGATTACAGCATGGGAACAGGCCTTTTGGCCCACCACGTCTGTGCCAACCATGATGCCAAATTAAACTAATTCCTTTTGCCTGCACATGATTCATATCCCCCAGATTCATGTGCCTGTCTAAGCACCTCTCAAACGCCATTATCGTACCTGCTTCCAGCACTACCCACCACTCTGTGTAAAAACCCATCTCCTTCAAACTTTCCCCCTCTCATCTTAAATTTATGCCCTCAGGTATTTGAGATTTCTACCCAGGGAAAAAGATTCTGGCTGTCTATGCTATTTCTGCCTCTCATATAAACTTCTGTCGGGTCGACATTTCCTGATGCACGGTCTTGACATGTAAAGTTGACCATCCCCCTACTTCCACAGATGCTGCCTGACCCGCTGAGTTCCTCCAGCAGTTTGCTTTTTGCTCCAAACACTACAGTTAAATGTGAATCTATGAGGCAGTACATTCTGCAACTCTTGTGCAAAAGCCATTTTTTGGCAGCTAACTCTCAGAGTTCAAGATTCAAATCACGATCTGTGTTCTAGTCAGGTTGACACACCTCCATCGCCTTGAATATGAGCATAAGGAAACTCCTCCCTCTCCAGACCAGTGAAACAAGCAGAAATTATGGAGAGAGGTTGAGCAGGTTGGGACTTTTTTCATTAGAGCGTAGGAGAATAAGGGGTGACCTTATAGAGGTGCATAAAATTATGAGGGGCATAGATAGGGTTAATGCGCACAATTTGTTTTCCAGAGCTGGGGAATCAAGAACTAGAGGGCACAGGTTTAAGGTGAGAGGGTAGAGGTTTAATAGGAACCTGAGGGGCAACTTCTTCACCCAGAGGGTAGTCCGTATATGGAATGAGCTGCCAGAGGAAGTGGTTGAGGCAGGTACAATAGCAACGTTTATAAGGTACTTGGACAGGTACATGAATAGGAAAAATTTAGAGGAATATGGGCCAAACGCGGCCAATGGGAATGGTAGTTGGCATGATCCAGTTGGACCGAAGAGCCTGCTTCCGTGCTGTATGACTCTATAACTCTAAATGTCAACAGATTGGTTTCATTTTGTGAATGGAGGTCAAGTTCCATGAGAACCAATCAGATCTTGTTTTTGTCACCTTTCAGCAAAGACAGCAGACTGTGAAGAGAGCAGATGCCCATTGGTACTAGTCCGGGAACACCTGATCCACTCTGATCTAAGCAGAGGCCTGGATCATACCTGGCTGGAAGACCACTTAGGTACATCAAGTGCAGTACAGTTTGCCTAGAGAGGAGATGGGTGCCATCTGTCACTCAGCTGAAGAATCACACATAACACAAAGCACCATACAGCCTCTCAGGTTCCCCAGCTGTCACAGCTACCTCAGGACCAACTTTATGATGTAGGAAAGAAGGATTCTCTGCGCAAGTAGTTAGCAAAGGAGGTGATAGGGTCACTTAAAGGTGTCAAGTCACATCTCTTTCGGAGAGGGCAAGTGGGCTAGAGGGGCAGTGGAACTTTGTGTCATATTGGTGGGGAACATAAAACCAATTCAGTATAAACAGATCAGTAGGGCAGCTCCTTGCCCATTTAGGAAGCTCTGCTGCTCATAAGATGGGAAAGTGAGAACCAACCTGCACTAACCCCACACTGAAGTATTCAGCCCTGCAGTGTGAACTTGAAGTGGCAACCCAAGTACATACCACAAGCTGAATATTCAGCCAATGGCCCACCCCCAAGGTTACGACAAATATCAAGTAAACCTTTAGAATCCTTGGCTTATAATCAAGTCAATAGATACATGAACCAATCACAAAAACCAGTTTTGTGTCAAAATGCATGTATCTACTGCTAAAGATCTCTAAAGTTAGCACAGACATTATAGACAATAGTGCACTTACACTAATTTGTTAGCTAAGACTTTACATTTGAAATAGAATAAATACAATGAATATAAAAATTTCTTTAAAAACCATAATAGTGCATGCATAATCTGTAAAAGAAAGCGCTCAAATGTTCTGTGCATTCAGGTTGGAGTAAGCAAGACCACTGATCCAACTTCAAGGTACTCTGGACGTGTATCTCCATTGCCTGGAACACCCGTGCAAGAATGCGCCAATACCTGCAGCACACAAACTGCAGTGGTCCAGGAAGGCAGCTCATCACCTTCTTCTCAAGGGCAGCCAGAAGTATCCCGTAAGTGGTAGCCTGGCCAATGATGCCAGAATGAAAATAAATATTTTCTATCTCGCTGCTATCAGACTCTTGAACTCAGATCTCCCAATCGACCTCGTCATGACCCTTGCACTGCACTTTCTCTGTAACTGCGACATTATATTCTGGATTCTGTTTTTCTCTTTACTACCTCAATGTACGGCGTGATCTGTCCGGATGGCATGCAAACTAAAGCTTTTCACTGTATCTCAGTACACGTGACAATAATAAACCAATACCAATTCATCAATTCCCTTTCCTCCTGAAGAATTCTAGCTTCCTTCAGAATACCAAGCTGTACAAGTGAATGAAAATGTCCTGGGTCACATGGTTTCAGATTTACTGTAAGACATATCACGTGTCACATGCAGTGCAATCCCAAGTGGATAAAGCAGTGGACGGCATCATTTTAGGACTCAACACCTTCTGGAAATCACGAGTTATAATGAGTCGCACTAGAATACCATGATCCTGTCAGAATGGAAAGGCAGCATTCACTGCTGGAGTTAACAACACTTAATGCCTGGCATGCCACAGTGGTAAGAAAAGAATCAGAGTGCAGGAAGCTCATGACACAAGGTACCACTTACGTTGACACTGATCAAGGGAGGTCTGGATCACTTTGGGTTCAATTGGGAACTTGGAAAGAAAGTCCCTCCAAGCAAACAAAAGGCCAGAGAAATGAACAAAGGAGTACTCTGACAATCTTCAAAACTGAATGGTTGCCTTCTGAGCAAACAGTTTGGCTGCAACACATCCTTAATATATCACTGCTTCCCACCTGAGTGAAGGAGAGTCTTCTGAACCAGTAAACTCTGGGAAAACACATCTGGAGAATAAAATTACTGCAACATGATTAATGGCACTAAATTCTAAAGACATTATCTCTTGAGCTATCCTGTTAATCAACCTCAATTTGTTTTAAAATAAAGGATCATTATTTGAGTTACACATATTAAAACATGATAACTGATTAATCTCCTTGTCTCCACCATCTCTCCAGGCTCTCTGTCTCTATCTACAGGGAAAAGTGACCCTATCATCTTGCAATTCCACCTTCTCACGGAGTGGTGGTGCTGCAAGACCAACTCTGGGACATAACTACAGCTTGCCAAATGAAACACCACAATTTACAGTAGGAATACGGGCAGAATATACGACTTTAAAGAATAGAATATATGGCGTTTCCCACATCTGAACATCTCCCGCCGGGTAAACGTGAGGGCTACACTAGGTCTCGGCTTTCCCTCTGCACACCATGAGGTACTGATCCAGTTATTCCTCTGGATTTATCATCATACACCAAACTTTAGACTTGTGAAGGACTTATCATCATCCTCTCGTACCAAAGGAAATTCCATTTCTCTTTCGTTGGACTTGCCATTTTGAGAAAGGGCATACATTTTAGACTCCTTGCATTTCATTTTGTCCAGGCAGTGACTGCAGCAATGACAATGGCGTTGACATTATCAGACATACTGAAGGCACGTTTGAGAGAGCTCGATCGCTGAACTTTTCCACCAGCAGAGTTGGTCAACAGGTCAGACTCCACAGTCAGCTAGTCTCTCTGTGAGCTTCCTTGACAATATCTGATGTGTGGATAGACAAGCCACCCCTAAGTGGAAGAGGATTTGCCAAAAGTTCCTCAGCCCAAATAAATAAAAATTGCATATACAAATAAGAGCCAGTGCTCCAGGTGCCTTGATCATCCTGGCCGAGACATAGAAGAGGTACAGGTAACACTGAAAAAGGAATAGATACAACCGTTGAAACACAAGCTTGACATAAACAAATCCATGCTTCATTCATGCATGCTGGATGAGGTGAGGTTCAAATGGGGGCTACTGCAAACACAAAGTGAAGTAAAGACAGAAAATGCCGGAGGGACTCAGCAAGTCTGGAGGCATCAGTGGAAAGAGAGACGGGTTCTCTCTCCACAGATGCTGCCTGACCTACTGAGCATTTCAAGCTTTTTTTTATTTCATGTTTCCAACATCTGTTGTTTTTTGATTTTCAAACACAAAGTGAAAACCAATCAATGTATATTTTACAGAGTCATCCTTTGCAGGCTTAAACTCAGTTAGGAACCAGGGCAGCCAACACAGTTATGCCATTCAATCTGATCATGGTTAATCCATGACATTAAAATTGGTGGTGTAGTGGATAGTGAAGTAGGTTATCTAAGATTACAACAAGATCTAGATGAACTGGGGAAGTGGGTTTTAAAAGAAAAATATTGGGGGAGGTTGAGGGAAGGGGAGAAGGTGGCGAAACAGGCACCTTCCTGAGGGTCCTTCACAGGGGGATGTGGAAACTATGCTTCCTTCTGTGGGAGAATCTAGAATTAGGGTCACTATTTAAAAATAAAGGGTCACCCATTTAAGATGGAGATATGCCTATGGAACTCTAAGGAACTGGCACATGGGGGAGAAGGGGCCTGGAGTGGTGGATCAGGCAGATCAGTCATGACATTGAATGGCAGAGCAGGTTCGAAAGGCCAAGTGACTACTCCTGCTCCTAATTCATATGTTCATGTCAAATCTTTGATCCATATTCCTCAATAGACTCCCCTAACAAAAATCTGTGCCCACTTTGAATATTTCAAATTAATTCAACATCCACATGTGGTTCCAGATTAGCATTATTCTTTGAATGAAAGAGCATATCCTCATTGGACATCTAAATTGCCTGGCTCTAATTTCATGATTATATTCCCTTGTGGCGAATTCTTCTTCACAGGGGACGATTATTCTATTCTGTTGAGGCCTTTTATCCTGTTAATCACCTCAATTAGTTCAACCCTTAATCCCCACACCCAATGGAATACACTAAATTCATGCAACTTGTTCTTGAAATTAGACCTATCAATATTTAGCTGTATTTCAATCAATCTGCCTGGAACCACGCAGACATCCTGAGATCTAGTGTCCAAAACTGCAGAGTAACTTGAATGGGGTTTGACTAAGGATCTGTACAATTAAAGTACAGATCCTTAGTCAAACCCCATTCAAATTATCCCCTTAAATCAATAACTTTTTTGGATTATATAAGAATAAGAGGCCTCCAGCTATTGGCAAACAGCAAAAAGAACGACACACTGAACAATTTTGGGATTATTTTGGGAAAGATTTAAGGTAAAGGATGAGCAATTAAACAGGGCTCAACTAATGCCACAAAGGGCTGTACAATACTCCTTATAAAGCAGTTTCTTGGCAGAAATAATTTCTCAAGGTCAATAATTCCATGTAACTGGTAACCAAAAATACATCGACCCATCCTAGGAAAAATGTTCAATTATGTATTTGAACAGGGTTTTTCTGGGTTATTCAAAGAGGGAACAGCTAAGCAGAAAAGTAGCATTACTTGTACTGAATCAATCACAATTTTAATCTTTGAGTTCTGATGAAAACTCATCACAGGAATGGTTAACTGTTTCTCTCTCCACAGATACTGGTTGACCCGCTGAGTCCTTCAGCATTTCTTCCTTTTATTGCAAGTCTCTAGCATCTCCAGAATTTTGCATTCTAAGATCATTTTACTCCGATGAAAACGGGAGGGCGAGAGAAGACAAAAATAATCCACAGTGCTACCGCAGAAATAAAAGAAGTGAACAACTCAGATGCATTTAAGTAGAGCTGGCAAATATGAGACAAAAGGGAAATGGAGATCAATCTGAGGGTTACATGGAGAGGGTAAGGCAGGACATGTCATAGACAAAATGAGGAGCCTGCTTCTGTGACAGAGACAACTCCCTGTATTGACAAAATGGACTGTTTCACTGCAATTCTATGCAAATCAGGGGAACCATCAGAGAAATGAAGTCCAATCCAAAAACTTGCTGTGGCACAGATTTGACAGAATGAAGAGCCTGCTTCTCTGCTGTAATATTTTTGGGATGCAGGGAAAGTCAAAATGAGATGCAATTAGATCACAATAAGGGCAAATAAACCAGCTACATTGCAGATGAAATGAATAAACTAAGAGAATTATAAAAGAAGCAAAAACCCAGAGTAACTTTTTAGAAACAGAGCTGCTTCCTATCTGTGGTCCTGTTCACAAAATATTGACAAAACAAAAACTGTCAATGCTGATGTCTGTTGCACATGAGCATAGTCCAATGTTCTTTTTCCAACCCCTTCTATTCCTTTCTCCCCCATGTGAACTTACCCTTAAATATACCCCACATACATTAAAATGGACTTATTTTTTGTTCTAATTATGTTCTTTCTTGTAAAAATTGTGTGTAATTCAGGTTTAATTTATGTTTTTTCTTGTGAATGCTGCTTATATGATGCTCTGTGCCTGTGATGCTGCTGCGAAGTTTTTCATTGCACCTGTGCACACATGTACTTGTGCATCTGACAATAAACTCGACTTTGACTTTGAACATTCTCACCATAAAAGGGTTTTCCTTGAATTCCCTACCGGATGTGCATGCACTTAGGAAGACAAAAGATATATCAGCCTTTATTTCAAGAGGAGCACAAGGATAAAGATGACTTACTGCAATTAACTTGGGCTCTGGTGAGACTGCATTAACAACACTGTATACAGGTCTGATCTCCTGACTGACAGAATTAGGGACAGTGCAAGCAAGGATCACCAGATGGATTCCTGTGTTGGGGGGGGTGGGGTGGTGGTGGTTTGTTCCATGAAGAGATTAAGCAGACCGGGCCTATACTCTCTAGAGATTAGCAGAATGAGAGGTGATCTCATTCTTACAGACCTTGACAGGGTAGATGAAGGAATGATGTTTCTCCTAGCTGGACCATCTAAAACCACAGGTCACAGGTCTAAATAATGGGTCGCTCATCCAGGACAGAGATGAGAAGAAGTTTCTTCATCCAGAGGGTCGTGAATCTTTAGAATTCCCTTCCAGAGAGGGCTCTGGAGGCACAGTCGCTGACTATCTTGAAGATCGAGAATGATTTTTGGATATTAAGGGGTCAAGGGATATGGGGTTAGGGCAGAGGTGAAGAATCAGCCATAATCGTACCAATAGCTGAGCAAGCACGAGGCACCAAATGCTGATTCTACTCCTTGTGACGTTATTTTCCATTTATGGCTTAGTTTGTTCTTGCCCACAAGTGGAAACACCTTCCACTTTTTCCATCATATTAAACTTTTTCGTACTCTTGTAGAGCTACAAATTTACTCTTCAATCATCGAAGGGTCTTCACAAGAAGAATATTTTTGCTTCACTCAAATCTCTCAGTTCTAATCCCTAATCACCTGCATCCAGCCAAGTGGAATTGTCAGACTATGGGAGGAGAAGTCGGCTCTTCTACCCCTCCAGACTGCTCTACCATGCTTCAAGATCATGGCTGATCTCCTACCTCAACACCATGTCCCTTCCTTATCCCCATGTGCCTTGGTTCCATTGATATCCAGAACACTAACAATCTCCATTCTGAATGCATACAATGACTGAGCCTTCACAGTCCTTCTAAGCAAATAATTTCAAAGATGCACCACCCTTTAAGTGAAGAAATTTCTCCTCATTTCAGTCCTAACTGGCCTAACCCTCCTTTTGAGACTGTGACCCCCAGATCCATCCCATATCTACTCTGTTAAGCTCTCCAAGAATTTTGTATGTTTCAATGAGGTTACCTCTCATTCTTCTAAACTCTAGACAATTGAGGCCTGACCTACTCGACCTCTTCTGCCATCTCAGGAACCAGGCTGATGAGTCTTTGCTGCATTCCCTCAACTGCACATACACACTTATTTAGTTAAGACCAGAACTGCACACAATGCTCCAGCTGTGCTCTTTCCTATGTAATTATTGTAAGACAACTTTACTCTTGCACTCAATTCCTCTAGCAATAAAGGTTAACACACTGTTCGCCCTCCTAATGACCTACAGCATCCTGCACGTTAACTTCCAGTGACTTAATTGTCTTAATAAGAATGCAAGAAAAGTTAACTTACCTGAAGTACACAGGTAATAAAAGCTACAAGAAATGCAACAACTGATCCCTTTTCTTCATTACCGTCCTAGTAAAAAACAGTGATAATAAACAAAAGACTCTTTTCCACTGAAGTACATACCAATAAAGGCAAGATTCGACAAATGCATTGCCCTAGCCCCTTCTTAATCCATTCCCTTCTTTACCATATACCATTATGACAAGTATCATCATAAGCCAAATAAGGAAGAAATTTGAATGTGTGAATTATTTTGACAAACTAGGTTCTGCGTATGGAAGGATGATTGATGAGATTTAACACAGACAAGTGGAATGCACTGTTCCTACAAACAAAGTATTAGGTGACGAAGGCAACCCTTGAAGCTTTTAAAATAGCCAAGGACGAAATTGAAAAGCACTTCTGACTATATTAATTGAAACAACTTTCAATGCATGCAGAGCAGCAACCAATAAAGCAAACTGAGTGCTGAATTATATAGGCAGAAAACAGATCAGAAGTCATGCTCAACCATTTAATATATTGATCGTAGCGGCATGGCAAAATATTCAGTCCTATAAAAATGAACTTGGAAATTGATCCTAATACAACACTGTTACTGTTAAAATCTTGTGCTTCCAAACTACAGGGAAGTGACATTAGATAGGGTTGCATAACAGTAGATAGCTGGGCCAGAATTTCTTCAAACTCAATGGGCAGTAGCACACAGACAAGTTTCAACTAATGAGGTACAATAATTGACAGTATGAAGCTTGGAGGGTCAGAGATTGTTAAATTCTACGTTTTGATCAAAGTGGAGGACAGGAAGCAAAAATCCTTGGAATCATTTAACAACAGGATCCCATGATGGAAACTAATAACCCTGTCTGCATAAACCAAAATATGTTGAATTTGTATCTGTATCTATCTTGCCAATCACCAGCAACTTTCACTCTTTTTTAACTTCTTACTTGGAACAATTCAATGAAAAAGATCACCAAACTTAATGCTTGTCGTGATCAATACCAATTCCAAGCTCTCCACAAGCTAAAATCAGCGTAACAATACCTATATCACCTAAAATCACCATGTTATGTGACCAATACATAACCTCAGGGAGAAAAGGGAGAGCAAATGAACTGGCTCAATTAATTGATGAGCTTTGCATTATAACTCTTTAAGGTAGTGGGGTGCAGTAAGAAAAATTGAAAGCTATCAGCTGCCTCAAGTTTTAGCTATATTGCATTTACCTGAAAGTTGTGTTCAATGAGGTGAACTCCACGGATCAAATTGAGAGCTCCACATACAATATTAAGGATAACTGAGAGGATCCCAACTGCACTCACGGGCTCCAGTCTGTAGTTGGGTGCTGAGGGTTAATAAAACAAGATTTGAAATTGTGATCAGAAACAATCTGCTATAGTGCCATGCTTATTTATTGAATCGATAGTGTAACCGGCACGGTTAGATGGTAGCTTATCTATCCATCATAGGAAGAAGATTTCCATGTTGAGGAGAAGATTTATTCCTTCTCAAACCCTTCCAAACCTTCCCTACCATTTAATTTTACATGCCTGGCCCCAATCGAGTGTGCCAGGCATTTATTTTACTGCGCAGAACCCAATTCTATCCCACCTCAAAATCCACCAGGCAGGGCTCACATCTGTGGATAACTAATAGAGGCAAGCAGTGTAAACCCAGGTTGATTTTATTAGTAACAAAAAATCTGCTGGAGGAACTCAGCAGATCGAGCAGCATTGGTGGGAGGAAAGGAAGTGTCAATGTTTCAGGTCAAAATCCTGCATCAGGACAATGCTTTTCACCTCACAGATGCTGCTCAACCTGCTGAGGTCCTCCAGCAGATTGTTTGTTGCTCCAGATTCCAGCATCTGCCATCTTTTGCGTCTCCTCTTGATCTCACTGGTGTTCCCTAACATCGAAACGTTGGCATAAAATCATTTTTCAGGGAAGTTCCTCTCACTTCTTTCCATACTTTCATATACATCTTGCAACATACACCCTCCTCAAGAAAGTGACCCATTCTCACAGTCCATCCAATCCATCCTGATGAAGGGTCTCGACACGAAACGTCGACTGTTTATTTCCCTCCATAGATGCTACCTGATCTGATAAGTTCCTCCAGCCTTTTGTGTGTGTTACTCTAGATTCCAGCATCTGCAGAATCTCTTCTGTTTCCGTTTTGCTGCTAGAGGAACACAGTGGGTCCGGCAGCATCTGTGGAGGGACAGTCGACGTTACCAGTCAAGACCCTACATCAGGACTGCCAGTAACGAGATCCTACCTCAATTGTATGTCGCCATTTTAATGCAATAATTGAATAAACAAACGTATCCATGCCCTACAGTGTTGAGCACAAGAATTAAGAGCAAGACTGCTGTACATGCTGAAAGTACCAAGTTGTCCATTGCTACTCCAGAATCTATTCAAGAGAAGCAGCAATAACAGAACCAAGCAATGTGGATGCAAGATTTAGTTTTCAAGCAGTATGTTCAAAAGCTGAGAAGCAGATGGAGCAGGGGAGTTTCTCTGCAGTACGGCCCAAGGGATTGGGAGATGCAAGACTGAGGTGTTATGGCACCACTGCTGGTATGAGGTGTAATTACAGAATTACAAGTTTACAAAGTGAGAAAAAAGAATGTTCATCATCTTTCTCGTTTCCATGCAATACAACACGTGAAGCTGGCTTAAGCCGCATTGAGAAATTGGTGTCCAAAAACCACTGGTAAGGAGTTACGTGCAGCCTCTTTTCTCCTTAATTCCCCAACACATTTTGGGAAGGTAACCATCTAGAACATCACAGTCAAGATGCAAAAGAGTATCCACCAAGGGTGGTGGGCAAATGGAACGAGCTGCCACAGGAACTGGTAGAGGCAGGTACAATTACAAATTTAAAAGGCAAATTTGGGTGATTTGTCAGAGTCATAGCCATAGAGTTACAGAGCACAGGAATAGGCCCTTCTCATCCATGCTGACCAAACTGCCTACCCGAACTAGGCACATTTACCTGCATTTAGCCCATATCCCTCTAAACCTTTTGTCACCAACCTAAATGTCTTTTCAATGTTGTAACTGTACCCACCTCCACCACTTTCTCTGGCAGCTCGTTCCATATTCCCACCACACTCTGTGTGAAAAGGTTGCCCCTTAGGTTCCCTTTAAATCTTTCCCCTCTAAATCTTTCCCCTTTCACCTTAAATCTATGCCCTCTAGTTTTTGACTCCTCTACCCTGGAAAAACCACTGTGGCAATTGATCTCACCTATGCCCCTCATGATTTTATAAACCTCTGTAAGATCACCCCTCAGTCTCTTACGCTCGAGAGGAAATAGCCCCAGCCTATCCAGTCTCTCCTTGTAATTCACACCCTCCAGTCCCGATAACGTGAGTACATGGATAGGAAAGGCTTAGAGGGATATTGACCAAACACAGGCAAATGGGATTAGTGTAGATAGGCATCTTGGTCAGTATGGACTAGTTGGCCGAAGGCCTGTTTCTATGCTCCTCACATCACACTCCACTGCGCTCCTGGATCATTGAGTGCATAACATCTTTAATGTTGAACCAATATACCTGTCACCTATGATTTCTATACATTCATGGAAAAGTCAAGTGAGATTCAATGGAATTTTACAAACTAGCCTTTACCTGGGGTACAGGGAAGTAACGAGGGAGGGAATAGGACTGATGGGATTTCTCTGCTGGAGAGTCTGCATGCATCAAATGGGCCAAATGGCCTGCATCTGTGTCATAAAAAGTAAGCAACTTGTTACAATAGAGTTGAACTTCAGTGGTGTTTTAACTGAGATATCTTCTTTACCTGGCATGGATGCAGATTCTGAATTCCTCACCAGAGCAGACAGCAAGTATCACTGACAAGCTCTACTTGATCTCACTCAAAGCAATTTAAGTGGGTATAATTATATGAAAGTCAGTCCATTCATAAGACAGTGTCTGATCTGAGCTTACCAGAGCCAGAACATAAATGCAGATGTCCATTCAGTGTCCCATTGGTAACCACAATATCATCCAGATTCACCTGTCGGGGAGGCGTCACCTTTAGCTCCCTCTGGATATTTGTCACACTGATCTTTAACGATGGACGGTTTGAATAATTATAATGCCATTTTATCTTCTGTATCACACTGTCTGCAATTGAACAAAATACACTCAGCTTAAAGCTATCAAATAACGTAACAATGAATGAGAATAAATGGCCGTGGAATACTTCCCTACACACACTATATAAACTGAACAATGTAATTCATACAGTCTGTCTCAGAGAAGAAGTTCATTGTGATCTCTTTAACACAGTTTGCATCAGGGATTTCCTAGCGGAAACATTTCAGATCAGGTTGCAGGGTACTGTAAACTGCTGACTCCACCCAAACTCAACAAAATCACCTGCAAAACACCAAACATTGTTCAACCTGACAGAAACCTACACCTGCTATAAAACAGGTAACAACTGCTGCTTTTGGCAGAAACTCTCAAATCCATCGCTGAATTTTGCAGGTTCCATCGTGGAGCTTGGATACAAAATGAGTACTTTGCTAAGCCACTTCATATAGCAGCTGTTAGTGTGGCATAGAAGTCACAAGCAGGGCAGTCCAAGTAAGGGTAACTTCTCATACTTCCTTAAGACAAAAGAAGGCTATTCAGCCCATCAAATCTAAACAAGCCCTAGGAGAAATCCCATCACTCTCATTCTCCCATTATTTCCCTGTAATTATTCTCTCTCAGATGCCCATTAACTTTCCCCGATTCTCCTATCACCCAGTTACTACACAGCAGAAGATTTATAATGGCCAATTAACCTAACAACCAACACATAGGGTCATAGAGTCATACAGCATGGAAACAGGCCCTTTGGTCCAACTCATTCATGCCGACCAAGACGTCCATCTAAGCTAGTCCCATTTGCCTGCATTTAGCCCATATCCCTCTAAACCTTTCCTATCCATGTACTTATCCAAATGTCCTTTAAATGCCTTAACCACTTCCTCTGGAAACTCATTCTATATATGTACCACCCCCTTTGCGAATAAGTTGCCCCTCAGGCTCCTATTAAATTTTTCTCCTCTCACCTTAAAACTATGCCCTCTACTTCTTGATTCCCTTTCCCTTGGAAAAGGACTGTGTTCATTCACCCTGTCTATGCCCCTCATCATTTTATACATCTCTATAAGATTACCCCTCATTCTCCTTCGCTCCAAAGAATAAAGTGCTCACCTGCCCAACCTCTCCCTATAACCCAATCCCTTGAGTCGTGGCAAAACATCCTTGTGAAACTCCTCTGCACTCTTTCCAGCTTAATAGCATCTTTCCTATAACAGGGCAACCAAAACTGTGCACGATACTCCAAATACAATATAATACTCCATCTTTGGGAGGTGGATGGAAACACAGACAGTACCAGAGGTCAGAACAGAATCCAGGTCATAGAGCAATGAGGCAGCTGCATTATCTACTCTGCCCCTATGTCGTCCATTTTTTAATAACAATCTACAACTTTAAACTAAAACAGTTTCCCATTTGTATGCACAGTATCCCATATTATTACACTGCTACTCGTTGGCATGGTGAAAGTCTACTTAGAACATTTATCACAACTTTCAGTCAATAAAAATGGAGACAATGTATCAGCAGTCAATTTAAAGGAGTGTTAATGGAACTGGTGTTGTACACTGATGGAAGTTAAAGCAGAGATCTAGAAAATAGCAGACAGGTTGTCAACAAAACTTACCAAATTCAAGAAAAGCATAGGGTCTTGATACCAGCTGGATTTTAGCAACTTCAAAGGAAGAAACAAACTCCATTCCAAGTTCCTCTAGGAAACAAAACGCCATCGTTGTGGGATAGTAGCTACAGCAGATGGTCATGTAGGCAACACCCTGTGAAGAAGTAAAACTGAAAGAAAAGCCATTACATACATATATGGCAAACATCCAGCAGCTAAATGTGACATTTTGTAACGTAGCAGATCATTTAAAGTTCTGTCATGCCTTAAAAAACTTACAATTGAAGAATGAATGACCCTATGACCCTTCAGAGATACTGCACCCCACATTACCCTATTCCAAAAAGGGGCAATAAGCATAACTTTGGTCTCCCACTCCCCATATACTTACTGAAGTAAAATTAAGGATTTGCTGCTGTGAACCAGGCCACTGGGGGAAGGTGCAATTAAATATATCAAGAAGAGTAGTCCTCTTAACTCCAAACCCCACGTAATTTACCAGGTTTACTCGGAGAGTAGTAAACATGCTTGTCAGGAGCTGGATAATAGAGGTCTCATGGCCTGTAAAAAAAATAGCCCATGGACTGCTAATTAATTCTCTAATTTATTTAACTACTCCACCTCAACTTTATGAATAGATAATGTAAAACACATCAAGTAGATAAATTGGTAAAGAAGGTGTATGGCAAACTTGTCTTCATTGGTCAGGGCATTGAGTACAAAAGTCAAGAAGTCATGTTGCAACTGTAAAATTTTGATTAGGCCACATTTGGAGTACTGTATGCAGTTCTGGTCGCCCCATAACAGGAAGGATGCAGAGGCTTTGGAGAGGGTGTGGAAGAGGTTCACCAGGATGTGAGCTAGATTACAGATTTGCTATTACAGTGTCAGCGATCCAGATTCAATTCCTGCCGCTGTCTGTAAGGAGTTTGTATGTTCTCCCCGTGACTGCGTGGGTTTCCTCCGGGTGCTCCGGTTTCCTCCCACATTACAAAGACGTATGGGTTAGGAAGTTGTGGGCATGTTATGTTGGCGCCGGAAGCATGGCGACGCTTGTGGGCTGCCCCCAGAACACTCTACGCAAAAGATGCATTACACTGTGTGTTTCGATGTACATGTAACTAGTAATCTTATCTTATAATGAGAGGTTGGACAAACTTGGATTGTTTTCAGGGGCTGAGATGAGACCTGATAGAGGTTTATAAAATTATGAGGGGCGTGGATAGGGTAGATAGTCAGAGTCTTTCCCAGGGTAGAAATGTCAAATATTAAAGGACATAGCTTTAAGGTGAGAGGAGGAAAGTTTAAAGGAAATGTGCGGGGTAAGTTTTTTTGTTACACAGAGAATGCAGGTGCCTGCAACACACTGCCAGGAGCAGTGGTGGAAGCAGACACAACAGTGGTATTTAAGAGGCAGTTAGATAAGCATGTCGGGAATTGAGGGATTCAGATCATGTGCAGGCAGATGAGTTTAATTTGAACTGGCATAACAGTCAGCACAGACATCATGGGCTGAAGAGCTTGTTCCAGTGTGCTGTTCTATGTTCCATGTTCTAAATGTATTTCTTTTAATTTAATTTTCATTTGATGTTTCCTCTGGCTGGGGCATCAACAACCAGTGGATCAGTGTCTCAAAATAAGGGTTCTGCCATTCAGGATAGAGATGGTAGTAATTTCCTCACCCATATGGTAGTGAGTCTTTAGAATTTTCTACCGAAGAAGGCTGTGAAGGCTCTGTTGCTGAGTCTATTGAAGACAGAGGTAGATAGATTTTTGGATTTTAAGGGAATCAAGCAATATAGGCTTAGTGTAGGAAAGTAAGACTATGATCTCAATCAATGGTGAAGCAGGATAAGGGGACCAAATGGCCTTCTTCTGTTTCTATCTCTTGTTATGTTTTCCTGGAACATGCAGCTGCTAAATTTGTAAATCAGTTCTACTGTGGGATCCTGATTTAACCAAGTTACTGAGATACCTTTCTCTTTCTCTCAGACAGAATATCTGCTGTAATGATCCAGGTTGCTACTTGCAGATCAAAATTTTTCTTTTGGGGGGAGGTGTTACAAGCCAGTTTGCAACTTGGTGATTGTCCCTTTAAGGCACCTGGACAGTAGTGTAGTTGTGTGTGTGTGTGTGTGTGTGTGTGTGTGTGTGTGTGTGTGTGTGTGTGTGTGTGTGTGTGTGTGTGAGAGAGAGAGAGAGAGAGAGAGAGAGAGAGAGAGAGAGAGAGAGAATAATCAAGGCAGGGTGCATACCAAAGTCAATGTCTTAACAAGGAGTGACAGAAATACAGAATCTGTTGTCACAAACTGCAGTTCAAGCATTTTCTATAGTACCCTTAACCTAGATAAGTGCACAAAACACTTCACAGGAGTGCTATTACTTCAAGTGATGGCCTCCAGCCATGCAAGATTATTTTTAGGGCAGATGACCAAAAGCTCAATCAAACTGATATGTTCCAAAGAAAGAAAGAAAGAGTAGAGCAGCAGAGAAACTTACAAAAATAAAACATCCAGGGCCCTAAAGCAGAACCCATTAATTACTTTAAAAGAGAATTTTATACTGATCTGGATGCAAAGAAAATTGTTTGAGGAAAAGAAAACTCATTCCATTTACTGATACAAAGCTGAAAACCAGAAGTCAAAAAGGGTGTGCACTAATTACCAAACCCTGTTTCCACCCCTCACATCCCACCCCCTCCAGCACCCACCCCACATCCCACCAAAACACACATACTCCTTCTGAAATCACATCCTTCCAGCTCTGGCTCTATGAACCTATGTCACAACGTGGTATGGAGCAGTATGTACAACAGCAGTCATCTCTGACTGGCTTAGCTCTATTATTTTTTGACACTGCAAGTCAACACTTGAGATCAAGAGCAATGTCATCACAAGTGCTGTCTTCAAGCTGCTCAATTTTCACAGAAACTGAAAGCATTTGACTCCAAGTCTAACTGTAACAAACAATCTTTAGATTCACACTAAATGTGTGCAGTGGCATACTCACTGTATGTGAAGCTGATTGTTCTTCACAGTTCCACGGCCAGGAAATTGCCCAAGCATTTTGGACACCATCTTCAGATGCTTTTTACATTCTTGCAATTCCCTACTGTATTCAAAGTCTGTGGAAGCAGAAAGCGGCAACCCATCCTTCACCCGGACAACATAGGCAAATAGGATCATAGACATCGTGTTCCCTAGTATTCATGAAGGCTACTGCTGAAAGTAAAAGCAGAAATTAAATTAAGAGAAATATTGCAGATGTTGGAAAAATCCATTTATCAGGCAGCATCTATGCAGAGAGTTAATGTCTCAGGCCAATGACTTTTGATCAGAAATGGGAGATGAAACACCCTAAGATGCAGAGAAAAGGAGAAAGGAGGGAAAGAACAAAGAAGAGAGTTGTGCAACACAGGAGCAATTGAATGTCTGAAGTAGATAATGGCACATTGTAAGAAGGGCAAGTAAAGAAATAATGGATGAGTCTAGAGGAGCTGCAACTGGTAATAGCAGAATAATTATTTAAAATTACTGAGTTCAATGTCCAGATTGGATGGCTAAAATGAGCCCAAAAGATGAGATGGTTTTCCTCAAAGGAATGTTAAACAATAAATCAGGTGAAATGTGAATTAATCTCAAACCATTTTTTTAAGAAAGTATCTTACTAGGAGTGGGAGTTGCTCAAAAGAACAACATTTAATGCTCAAACCTAGATGTCCCTGGGATGGTGGTGAGCCTCCTACTCAAATACAAAGGTTTGCATGTTAAATGTGCTCCCGCAGTACTCTTAGGTGAAGAGTTCCAGGATCTCGACCCAGCGATGATAAAGTAACAGTCATTTATATTCAAATGGGACTACCTAATATAGCTGTTTCAAAGTGCCACCAGCTGAATGGTTTCCGTTTATGTTGTATCATTTTGTGATTCAGGGTTTGGAAGTGTTCTCCATTAGAGAAGGTAGAGATGCTAGTCTCCCTCTTCCCGTTACCAACTGTTGACCTTCAATGCAGTTATCATGTGATGCACTGCGCTCTGCTGTGACATTCTCCAAAGTCAAAGATTCAAACAGTCACTGCCTATGCACAGATATCAAGACGTACCACAGTATCTCAGAAAAGACCCAAAGTAGGTTTACAGTGTACAAACATAAATTCAAGAAGCATAATAAGAAGCATTTCTGACAACCTGCAGGTGTTATTAATAAGATGAAAGTAAAATAGATCTGGCTTAAAAAAAGGAGTATGGGTTCTAAATATTACTCAACACTTGAAATTTGTGTAAGAGAGAATGGGGAAAAAGAGGGAGAGTGGCAGAATTGATTATGGAAATTTTTACAGTACTGGAGAAAGAGGATGTCCTAGAATGATCAAGGGCAGTATCTGTTCATAGTTAAGAAACAACTAAAGTGTGATTACTGACTAATGGGAAGGACTTTGAGATACAAATTTGCAGTAAGACTGCAATAGGTACAAAGGTCAAAGTAATAATGGGAAACTTCAATAATCCAAATATAGACTAGGATAATAACATAAGGAGCAAAGAAGGGAAGGAGTTAATGAAATGTACTCCGGAGAGCTTTCCTGGTCTGTACTCAACAAGGAAGTTGGAATCAATGGACTTGGTTCTGGGAAATGACCCAGAACATGTGGAGAAAATATCAGTGGGGAAACATCTCAGAAACACTGATCACCAGGTTACAATAGATATGGAAATAGAGTCTAAAGACAATTGGAGATGGACCATTTTCAACGAGAGCAAATCTGGCCCAGGTAAACTACCAGGGAAAACTGTAATGGAATCACGGAGGCCTTTAAATTGCAGATGTTTCCGCTGAACTCATGGAATGTTCCAATGAGAGAGAAGGAACTTTAATCTGGAGCTCACTGGATGGCCTAAAACGAGAAGTAAAATAGAATGGAAAAAATAAGCATGTGATGCCAAGTTGTTAATAAGTGAGAGCGTGACACATTATAGGAGAAGTAAATGAGTGGCAAAAGTACGAAAAAAGATTGGCAAGCAAATATAAAAGGAATCCAAAACTATTCTATAGGCACATGAACAGGAAAAGGGGTGGAGGAAGAGAGGTAGGACTAATCAGAGACCCCAACTCCACTCACAAGAGGCTGAGATACTAAATGAGTTCTTTATAGTGTTCACTAAGGAAGAAATAATTAAGATTCTGGATGAGATTAAAATTGATCAAGAGTAGGTACCAGAAAGACTCACTGCACTCAAAGTGTATAAACCACTGCTCCAGGATGGATGTATCCTAGGTTGCTGACAGATGTAAAAATGCAATTGCAGTGAAACCCAGCCATAGCCTTCATAGCCAAACATTGAGGGGATTTGCTGGAGGACTGGAAAATTGCAAATTTTATACCCTTGTAAAACAAAAGTAACTAATTTAACTTTGATAGCGAAGAAAGATCAAGAAGTAGTAATCAGGGGCAGAATTGGCAGTGGTGGTCGAGTATGGATTGATTAGAGAAAGCCAGCATAGACTTGTTAAATACAAGTTGATTTTTTTTGATGAGGTCCATGATGGAAATGCAATTGATAAAATAGATGGATTTCCTAAAGGCATTTGCTAAGATGCCACAGAATTGGTTTGTCAGCAAGATTGAGAGCCATAGAAATAAAAGAATCTATAACAGCATGAATAGAAATAGATTTCTGGATATTAAAGGAATCAAGGGATGTGGAAATAGTGCATGAAAATGAAGCTAAGGTAAAAGATCAGCCATGATCTTGATGAATGGTGAAGAAGACTTAAAGGTAAGGTGGCCTACTACTGGTCCTAAATAAAAATACTGTAGGAAAAGAGCAAGGAATTCATAACACACCTTTTAGAAAAAGAACACTGACGTGCCATAATTGGAATACTGTAACCAGATCTGGTGGCCCACTTTAAGAAAGATTTAGAGGTGTTAAAGAGGGTGTGGAATAATTTTACAAAAATGATTTCAGAGATGATGGCCTTTAGTTACATGGATGGACTGGAGAAGTTGGGCTGTTCTCCTTGAAAGAGGGGGTGGCAAGGGGATAGAAATATTTAAAATCATGAAGGGTACAGGTAGAGCAAATAGATGAAGACTGTTCCCATTGGTAGAGGGATCAAGAGCTAGGAGACACAGAATGAGGCAATTGACCAAAGAACCAAAAGTGGCATGAGCAAATCTTTTTTGACACACTGGGTGGTTTGAGTTGAAAGTGCATTGCCAGGCATAGCAGTGGGAACACATATCAGAAAGAAAAGAATTTGCAGGGCTTTGGAGTTAGGGCAGGGGACTGGGACTAACTAGGTCACTCTTACATAGAGCCAATATGAACTCAGTGGGGTGAATGGCCTCCTTCCATATTCTGTGACTCTGAGATTGAGTGTGTGCAGTGCCCTAGAACAGAAAACCTGCAGGAGGATACACTTATCTGCCAAGAAAGCAGAGAGCACTGGCAAAACACAAATATAAATAAATCAAAGTGACACCATACAACTGTTTCAACAATTGCAACATTAACATGGTAAAACATCCCAAGGTAGCTTTCCCAGCTAATTTACCTTATGCCAGTGCTTGTGGCAAGCAGAGTTACACATCTCCGTAAAGGTGACCTACATGTAAAATCCTGTGGGACTCATACAATGATTTGTATAATTGGAACCAGTCATTACTAAATATATTTTGCCCTATATATATGAAACTGCTGTTGAAGGACTGCCTAAAAGTCAAAGACTTACTCACGGATCTTCACATATGCTTTGATTAATGATAAATGCCTACATTACTGAGACTTGACACTAATGTTCCTAAAACGGATAAAACCGGGCACATGACAACACTCCATCCTATCAACTTTAATGACTGGACTCTGTCCATCCAAACAGATTGTGTCTGTGCATTAGCGTTGACACTTGAGTAATTTATTTATCACTGATGGCAGAGCTTTCAACTGATAAATTAAAAAGCTTTATTGCTTTTACTAAGTAGAGGCCAGTGCACAGTTAACCTGATGTTGGGTACATAAGGAAATATTGAAAATAAATAAAAACTACAGATACTAGAAATCTGAAATGAAACCAGAAAATGCTGGAAAAACTCAGCAAGTCAGGCAGCCTCTGTGGAAAGAGAAACTATCAAATTTTGGGTCTGAGATCCTTCGTCAGAACTAGGGAAAACAGAAATGTAAGTCAGTTTTCAGTAGGAAAGATGGTGGGGCAGGGATGTCTAGAACAAAGGGAATATCTTTGATAGGATGAGTCAAGATGGTTCAATGGGGAGAATGAAAAGATACCTTAGCTTGTTGCAACAACAGCAGTCAGCTTTTTTGCCAACCATAGGACACCATCAAATTTACATCTGCCTGGTATCTGAAGAGCAGCAGTAGTGAGAAAGCAAATAGACATAACGTGATTACAGGTGGTTACTGTAGCACTGCCTACTAAAATTCTGAGGAGAGCACATATTGTGCACTCATTTGCCTGTCTTTAAAAGCAAATAATTGCAAAAAAAACCACAAGAATCGTTAGCATCTATTTTGCCTTTGATCCCTATTGTCAATATTTTTCCTCCTTAAGCAGTGAGAACAAATGTCTTTGCCAGGGATAGGTTAGTGACTAATTTCCATTACAGTCCCACTGACTCCCAGAGTTATCATGACTAAACTTCAACTCACCCATGCTTCCTAAAAGCATTCTATTCTATTCTCCCAGGACCTCAGGCTTCTTAACATTTGTTCCACACCAGTATTCTCAAGAAGTCTTCTTTTTTCATTACCATGGTTCTTGCTCCATCGTAGTTGATGAGTCTCTCAATTACCTCTATTCCATTTCCCGTTCTAGTTCTTTCACTCTCTCTCCTCCCACAAAGAGAAAGTATGTCCCCCTTGTCCTCAACCTTCTACATTCAACTGACCATCATCTGCAGCCTCCACCACCTGCAATGAGATTGCAATAGCAGACACATCATCCCTCCCATTTCAGCATTCCAAAAGGGAATGTTCCCTATGTCACTTCCTGGTCTTGTCCTCCTTCTCGACCAATCATTCCCCTTCTCACAGGACTTTCACATGCAAATGACAGGGAATGTAACACCTTACTTTTACCTCCTTTCCCACCATCCAGGGATCTAAACACTCCTTCCAGCTGTAGCAGAGATTCACATGAACTTCTAATTCAGTATACTACATTACATTCACAATGTGATCTCATCTGCACTGGAGAATCCAAACACAGACTAAGTGACCATTTTGCAGAACACCTTCATTCAGTATGCAAGGATAACTGCATTTCTAGTTAATTCTCCATCCAACTCCCACTCTGACCTCTCAGTCTGGCTGTTCCAACAAAGTGCAATGTCAACTTGAGGAACAGAATCAGGACTCAACACTGAATTCAACAATTTCAGATAACCAGCCTTTCAGGTTTATATCAGAACTGACTAGTTCTGATGAAAAGTCATTAACCTTTAAAGTTAACTCTGTTTTTCTCTCTCCTCAGATGCTGCCTAACCCACTAAGTATTCAAAAACACCAGAAATAAATGGAGCAGGCTATTGAGCCTCTCTCAATTGCTTTGCCATTTGATAAGAATTTCACTGATCTTTATCTCAGTGCCACTTTCCTGCACTAATCCCACATCCTTTGATTCCCTTCATATCCAAAAAACTATCTATCTCAAGTCTTGAATATACTGTACTCAGTGACTGAGTCACAGAGTCAATCAGCACAGAAACAGACCCTTCAGCCCAAGTCATCCATTTCGACCAAGATGTCTATCTGAGCTAGTCCCATTTGCCTGCATTTGGCCTACACAACCCTTGAGTTCCAAAGATTCGCCATCTTCTTGAAGAGATTTCTTCTCATCTCAGCCCTGAATGACAAACCCCTTGTTTTGAGACTGTGACCCCTTGTTCTTTTCGATCCAACTAAGAAAAACATCCTCCCTGCATCTACCTTATCATGTCCCAGAAGAGCTTTAAATCTTTTTGGAACATCATCTCTGATTTTCCCAAACTCAATCTTTCTTTCTTCATTTCTTCCTTTCGCCAGGCTAGAATAGTTAGAATGGCTCCAGGGTCAGTGGTGTTTTCATCTCGTGAGATGTGGGAGCTCTGGGAGGCCTCCAGTCTCCCTGATAGCTACATCTGTACAAGGAGCATCCAGCTGTAGCTCCTTACAGACCACGTTAGGGAACTGGAGCTGAAAAGCAGGACCTCAAGGGTAGTAATCTCTGGATTACTGCCTGTGCCATGCGCCAGTGAGGATAAAAATAGATTGATATGGCAGATGAATGCGTGGCTGAGGAGTTGGTACGGGGACAGGATTTCAGATTTGTGGATCAGTGGGGGAAGGTATGACCTGTACAAAAGGGGCGGGTTACACCTGAACTGGAGGGGGACCAATATTCTTGCGGGCAGGTTTGCTTGAGCTGTTGGGGAGGGTTTAAACTAGTTTGGCAGGGGGAATGGGAACCCGAGTTAGGGTTGGTGCATTTAGTGTACAAGTAGACCCAACATTCCTCAGTTGGATGGGCTGGAGTGTCTACTTTAATGCCAGAAGTATCAGGAACAAGGGTGATGAACTTAAGACCAAGGGTAAGTACATGGAACTTCGACGTTGTGGCCATTACAGAGACTTGGCTGTTGGATATTCCAGGGTTTAGATATTTCAAAAGGGACAGGGACAGAGGTAAAAGAGGTGGGGGAGTGGCTTTGCTGATCAAGGACAGTATCACAGCTGTAGAAATGGAGGACGTCCTGGAGGGATCGTCTACTGAGTCAGTGTGGATGGAAGTCAGAAACAGGAAGGGAGCACTCACTCCATTGGGAGTATTCTACAGATCCCACAATAGCAGCAGAGACACTGAGGAGCAGATCAGGAGGCAGATTTTGGAAACGTGCAAAAATAACAGGGTTGTTGTCATAGGTGATTTCAACTTCCTTAATATTGATTGGCACCTCCTTAGTGTAAAGGAGATATATGGGGCAGAATTTGCTGTGTCCAGGAAGGATTCCTGACAAAGTATGTGCACAGGCCGACTAGAGGAGAGGCCATTCTGGACCTGGTACTAGGCAATGAGCCTGATCAGGTTTCAGATCTCTCATTGGGAGAGCATTTTGGAGACAGTGACCATAATTTCTTGACCTTTACCATAGCCTTGGAAAGAGATAGGAGTAGATGGTATGGGAAAGTATTTAATTAGGGGAGGGGAAATTATGATGCTATTAGGCAGGAACTTGGGAGCGTAAATTGGGAACAGACGTTCTTGGGGAAGTGCACAGCAGAAATGTGGAGGTTGTTTAGGGAGTACTTGTATGGGGTTCTGGATAGTTTTGTCCCATTGAGGCAGGGTAAGGATGGTAGAGTGAAGGAACCGTGGTTGACAAGAGACATTGAATATCTTGTCAAGAGGAAGACTGAAACTTAGCTAAGGTTTAGGAAGCAAGGATCAGACAGGGCTCTGGAGAGTTACAAGGTAGCCAGGAGGGAGCTTAAGAAAGGACTTAGGAGAGCTAGAAGGGGGCATGAGAAGGCCTTGGCGAGTAGGATTAAGGAAAACCCCATAATGTTCTACACGAATGTGAAGAATAGAAGGATGACTAGAGGATGGACTGATCAGGGATAAAAGAGAAAACGTGCGTGGAGTCAGAAGAGGTAGGGGAGGTCCTTAATGAATACTGTGCTTCAGTATTCGCCAGACCTTGACATTTGTGTGAATGGCGTACAACAGGCTGATATGCTAGAGTATGTTGACGTGAAGAAAGAGGATATGCTGGAACTTTTGAAAAACATTAGGATAGATAAATCACCAGGGCTGGACAGGATATATCCAAGGTTATTACGGGAAGTGAAGGAAGAGACTGCTGCACCTTTGGCAATGATCTTTGCATTTTCACCAGCCACAAGAGTAGTGCCAGATGATTGGAGGGTGGCAAATGTTGTTCCTTTGTTCAAGAAAGGGAGTAGGGATAACCCTGGGACTTACATACCAGTGACTCTTAATTCAGTGGTGGGCAAATTACTGGAGAAGATTCTTAGAGACAGGATTTATGGACATTTGGAGAAGCATAGGCTGATTAGGAACAGTCAGCATGGCTTTGTGAGGGGCAGGTCGTGCCTCACGAGCCTGACTGAATTCTTTAAGGATGTGACAAAGCACATTGATGAAGGTACAGCAGTAGATGTGGTGTACATGGATTTCAGTAAGGCATTTGATAAGGTTGCTTATGGCAGGCTCATTCAGAAAGTCAGGAGGCATGGGATCCAGGGAGACTTGGCTGCATGGATTCAGAATTGGCTCACCCATAGAAGACAGAGGGTGGCGGTAGATGGAGCGTATTCTGCCTGGAGGTAGGTGTCACCTGTTCTGGGACCTCTGCTCTTTGTGATTTTTATAAATGACTTGGATGAGGATATGGAAGGGTGGATTAGTAAATTTGCAGATGTTTCCAAGGTTGGTGGTGTTGTGGATAGTGTAGAAGGTTGCTGTAGGTTACAATGGGACATTGATAGGATGCAGAGCTGGGCTGAGAAGTGACAGACGGAGTTCAACCCGGAAAAGTGTGAAGTGATACACTTTGGAAGATCAAATTTGAAGGCAGAATACAAGGTTAATGGCAGGACACTTAGCAGTGTGGAGGAACAGAGGGATCTTGGGGTGCATACCCATAGATTCCTCAAGGTTGCCATGGAGGTTGATAGTGTTGTTAAGAAGGCGTATGGCATGTTGGCCTTCATTAGTCAGGGTATTGAGTTCAAGAGCCGTGAGGTAATATTGCAGCTCTATAGAACTCTGGTCAGACCACACTTGGAGTATTGTGTTCAGTTCTGGTCTCCTCATTATAGGAAGGATGTGGAAGCTTTAGAGAGGGTGCAGAGGAGATTTACCAGGATGTCGCCTGGATTGGAAAACATGTCTTATGAGGATAGGTTGAGCGAGCTAGGGCTTTTCTCTTTGGAGAGGAGGATGAGAGGTGACTTAATAGAGGTGTACAAGATGATAAGAGGCATAGATCGAGTGGACAGTTAGAGACTTTTTCCCCAGGGCAAAAATAGCTAACACGAGCGAGCATAACTTTAAGGTGATTGGAGGAAGGTATGGGGGGATGTCAGAGGCAAGTTTTATTTTACACAGAGGGTGATGGGTGCGTGGAATGTACTGCCGGCAGAGGTGGTGGAGGCAGAAACATTAGAGACATTAAGAGACTCTTAGATAGGCACATGAATGATAGAAAAATGGTGGGCTATGTGGGAGGGAAGGGTTAGATAGATCTTAGAATAGGATAAAATGACAGCACGACATGGTAGGCTGAAAGGCCTGTACTGTTCTGTAATTTTCTATGTTCTATGAATTAATGGACAGGAAAGGTTTAGGGGGATATGGGCCAAATGCAGGTAAGTGGGACTAGCTTAGGTGGGCATCTTGATCAGCATGGGCGAGTTGGGCCAAAGGGCCAGTTTCAGTGCTGTGTGGCTCTAATTCTGCATGAATTCAGATAAGGAGCCTTCAATTTTGTCTTCTTACAATTCTTCCCCTCTCTGACTTTAATTGGATTTATGTTTGTGTGCTCTGTCACTTCACGACAAACTCTGGTTATCAATACCCATTTCGCCATCCTGCGCTACTGTCTCTTCCTTCCTTGTAATTTTTACATTTTCCCTTCACCCACCCCCACCACCCCCCAGACAATTTAGTTTAAAACCTTATGTTTGACCTTTGGTATTCAATTTGCTAATATAATGGTTCTGCCTGATTCAAGTGAATCCTCTCCCAATAGAATAGCTCCCTCCACCCCCATCATTGGTGCTGGTGCCCCATGAACTGATGCCTATTTCTCACACCAATCTGTGAGCAGCACGTTCAATTTTGAATTTATTGATCCTATATCAATTTGCACAAAGCTCAGCTAGTAACCCAGGAATTTCTTTTGTGGTTCTGCTCTTTAATTTAGATCCTAGCTTCTCATGCCCCTTCAGCAGAACCTCCTCCTTTGTCATCAGTTCTCACATGTACCACGACAACTGGATCTTTCCCCTCCCATTCCAAATTCCTCACCAGCCCCAAGGAGATATTTAGAACTCAGGGTCACTGTTTAAAAACAAAGGGTTACTGTCTTACAACAGAGCTGGGGCAAAATGTTTACCCTCAGAGGGTTGCAAGCCTTTGGAACTCTCTTTCTAAAGAAGTCAGTGGAAGCAGAGTATTTAAATATTTTAAAGGCAAAGGTAGGATGATTTCTGATAAACAAGGGAGTGAAAGGTTACTGGGGTAAGCAGGGATGCAGAGCTAATGCTACAATCAGATTAACAACAGTCATACTGAATGACAGAGAAAGTTCAAGAGTCCAGGTGGCCTATTCCTGATCCTAATTCACATATTAACCCCAGCATTGTTCAGGCAGCCTGTGGTTCTCATGATAATGGCCACAAAGAACAGTATATATTGCCCTTGCTGAAATGTCCCCTAACACTCCTACATTCCTTCCCACTCTGCCAATTTGAATGAACGTGTATCATGCTACTGTGGCCAGTTTACTCATCCTACCTGTGGTATCTGCTCTCACTAACGCAGGCTGCAAGAATTGCTGGACAAGTACAAGGGCTGAAATTCATCCAATACTACTTTCTGGATATCCATATCTTGGCATACTTGTCATCAATTTTTCCTGTACCTCTTGTTTAGTTAATTCTACATCCATTCTAAATGGTTGTGACCACCTCCTGGAAAAAACTGGTCCAAGTAACTTCACCTGCCTCTTGCTGCATCAGTGTCCAGACTGTATTTGAAACTCAATGACTCTGAGCTTAAGTTGTGATCACTGATTTCCACCAGTTCCCACATACTGCAATTACAAAACATCACCTCCCTTGCCATGCCTGTCTTAATTTGATTAATTTACGTATTTTTTTAATATTAAGCTGTGCCACTGCCCTTCCCCCCACTGAACTCCCTACTTTGAAGACACTACACTCAGTGGGTAAAGCAGTGAGCAAAGTCACACTGTGCCTTGTAAAACCCACAGACATATATTCCTAGTTCCCATAACTACAGAGTCTACTGACATCGTCATTCTTATATTTCAGATTTCCAGCAAATCCATTGATTTGTATTGCAGTCAAGCAGAGGATTTTTTTCTATCCTCTGTTCTTATTCATTTCCTGTTAGTTACATCTCCACCAGACAGAGCTGTTACGATTAACAAGTCTTCACAATCTTAGCTGGCACCACAGCCACTTGTATCATTCAATCTCTCTTATACTCTACTTGTCCCCTCTTCTCTCTACCTGTCCTCCTCCTTTGCAACTTAAAACACACTCGTTTTTTTAACTTTGCCTAGTTCTGTGGAAAGATCACCAACCTGAAATATTAACTCCATCCCCTGATGTTGGCTGGCCTCAAGTCTGTCAGGGATTTATTTCACTTTACAAAATGAAAGTTTTTTTTTAAGGAAATCACCTTATCCAAGAATTGTTTGTTTATTTTCTCATGCTACTTTCCAGTAGTTTCTCAGCATTGCTTCAACAACCCTCCTGACAGCTCACTCAAATCCCCTTCTTCACATACACACCTTTTTTCATTATAAACTTGCACCTTATTATCTACCTGCACTGAACTTTCTCTGCAGCTGTGACACTTTACTCTGCATTCTGTATTCTTTTACCTTGTACTACCTCAATGCACTGCGTAATGAATTGATCAGTATGCAAGACAAGTTTTTGCACTGTAACTCGGTACAAGTGACAATATTCCAATTCTTTACGTAGGACCCTCATGTGACTGACAACAGCTATCTGATCATCTCACACATCCTGATTCCATCCCCACACAATTTTTGCCCACCAAATGATCAGGATCTAGAGCCACTATTGCAGCACACCAACAAGTGACCAGCTATCTCAACAGACATGTGCCTTTATGACTTGTATGGTATAACAATAAACAATTAGCTCACAATATCCCTCTGTGAGCTTCGACAGCCCTCCACACTATCCACAACATCTTTGTGTCATCTGCAAACTTGCTAACCCAGCCTTCCACCCCCTCATCTAAGTCATTAATAAATATCACAAAAAGTAGAGGTCCCAGCACCAACCCCTGTGGGACACCACTAGTCACAGCCCTCCAATCTGAATGCACTCCCTCCACCACAACCCTCTGCTTTCTACAGGCAAGCCAATTCTGAATCCACACGGCCAAGCCTCCCTGGATCCCATACCCTCTGACCTTCTGAAGAAGCCTACCATGCGGAACCTTGTCAAACGCCTTACTAAAATCCATGTAGACCACATCTACTGCACTACCCTCTTCAATCTTCCTGGTCACCTCCTCAGAGAACCCTATCAGGCTAGTGAGGCAAGATCTTCCCTTCACAAATCCATGCTGGCTATCCCTAATCAGTCCACGATTCTCTAAATGTCATAGATCCTATCTCTTAGAATCCTTTCTAGCAACTTACCCACCACAGACATAAGGCTCACTGGTCTGTAATTCCCTGGACTATCCCTACTACCTATTTTGAATAAGGGGACAACATTCGCCACCCTCCGGTACCATCCCCATTGACAACGAGGACTCAAAGATCCTAGCCAATGGTTCAGCAATCTCCTCCCTCGCCTCACGAAGCAGCCTGGGGAATATTCCATCAGGCCCCGGGGACTTATCTGTCGTACTATTTTCTAACAGCTCCAAAACATCCTCTCTCTTGATATCTACATACTCTAGAACATTACCCTTACCAATACTGTCCTCAGTATCATCAAGACCCCTCTCCTTGGTGAATACTGTGGAGAAGTATTCATTGAGAACCTCACCCACTTCCACAGTTTCCAGGCACAGCTTCCCACCTCTGTCTTTAATCGGACCTACCTTTACTCTAGCCATCCTTCTGCTCTTCACGTACGAGTAAAAAGCCTTGGGATTCTCCTTAACCCTACTCGCCAAAGCCTTTTCATGTCCCCTTCTCGCTCTCCTCAGCCCCTTCTTAAGTTCTCTCCTTGCTACTCTATATTCCTCACGAACCCTGTCTGATCCTTGCTGCTTACACCTTATGTATGCTGCCGCCTTCTTCCTAACTAGTTGTTCCACCTCTCGTCACCCATGGTTCCTTCACCCTGCCATTCCTTCTCTGCCTCACCAGGACAAATTTATCTCTAACATCCTGCAAGAGATCCCTGAACATCGACCATATCTCTATAGTACATTTCCCTTCAAAAATGTCATCCCAATTTACACTCTCAAGTTCTCACCTTATGGCCTCATAGTTCGCCTTTCCCCAATTAAATACCTTCCCATCCTCTTTGCTCCTATCCCTGTCCATGACAATGCTAAAGGTTATGGAGCAGTGGTCACTGTCCCCCAAATGCTCACCCACCGATAGATCTGCCACCTGACCCGGTTCATTACCTAAAACTTGATCTAATATGGCATTCCCTCTAGTCGGCCTGTCAACATACTGACAGGAATCCATCCTGGACACTCTTAACAAACTCCGCCCCGTCTAAACCTTTGGCACTAAGCAGACGCCAATCAATATTTGGGAAGCTGAAGTCTCCCATGATAACAACCCTGTTATTCTTGCATCTTTCCAAAATCTGCCTCCCAATCCGCTCCTCAGTATCCCTGCTGCTACCGGGGGGGGGGGGGGGTGGTGGCCTATAGAATACTCCCAGTAGAGTAACAGCTCCTTTCTCGTTCCTAACCTCCACCCATATTGACTCTAGAGGATCCTTCTACAATATCCACCCTTTCTGCAGCTGTAATAGTGTCCATGACCAGTATCACCACCCCTCCTCCTCTTCTCCCCCCCTCCCTATCCCTTTTAAAACACTGAAAACCAGGAATATTCAATATCCATTCCTGCCCTGATGTCAGCCATGTCTCTGTGATAGCCACAATATCATAGTTCCATGTACTTATCCATGCTCTCAGTTCATCTATCTTATTCCTGATGCTTCTTGCACTTAAGTAAATGCACTTTAGCCCACCCGCCTTACTACTTTTGTAGCCTGTACTCTGCTTCTCCCTCCTCTGCAAAGCCTCTCTACCTGTTAGATCTGACTTTTTCCCCATCCCCTTCTCCCTCTGACCTACTCCTCCTATTCCCATCCCCCTCGCAAACTAGTTTAAACCCTCCCGAACCACCCTAGCAAACCTGGCTGCAAGGATATCGGCCCCCCTCGGGTTCGGGTGTAACCCATATTCTCCATACAGGTCCCACCTTCCCCTGAAGAGATCCCAATGATCCAAAAATCTAAAACCTTCCCTCCTGCACCAACTTCCCAGCCACGCATTTAACTGCCATCTCCTCCTATTCCTACCTTCACTATCGCACGACACAGGCAGCAATCCCGAGATTGCTACCCTTGAGGTCCTGTTCTTCAGCCTTCTGCCTAGCTCCCTAAACTCACTTTTCAGGACCTCATCCCTCTTCCTACCTATGTCGTTGGTACCAACATGAACCACGACTTCTGGCTGTTCTCCCTCCGGCTCAAGGATCCTGTGGACCTGATCAGAGACATCCCGGACCCTGGCACCTGGGAGGCAACATACCATCTTGTCGGGCCTTTTATCTTTCACTGAGATATTATACCCAGTGCAGCAAGGATAGCAGGAGTGAAGCAGAATATGAAAAAAATTCAAGTTTTGAGTTCAGGTGAACCAGTAATTTTTGTAAATTATTAGTCTCTGCATCAAATCCCAGGTATGGTTACAATAGACATAGTGGAAGCAAATAGTATGATCCACTTAAGGATGGGCTACCTAAGGAGAAGGGAATAGAGGGATATCTGCCTGCCACACTGATGCTGCAGCAAGTTTTTCATTGCACCAGTGCAAACGTGTTCTTGTGCATATGATAATAAACTCAGCTTTGACTTTATAAGAACGTGACTACACCAGAGAGGGTGCAGAGAATATTGCCTGCAATGAAGCATTTCTGTTACCAGCAGAGACAACATGGGCTGGGTTTGTTTTCTTTGCAGCAGAGGAGGCTGAGGAGGGACCTGATAGAAGTGTACAAAATTATGAGGTGATTGATAGGGTAGACAGCAGAAAACTTTTACCTATAGCATTGTGTCTACAAAGAGAAGGCATAGGTTTAAGATGAGGAATAAGAGGTGTAAAGGGGAATCTGAGGATGAACTTTTTCCTCCAGAGAGTGATTAGTGTCTGTTACACACTGATTGAGTGCATAGTGCACTCCCTTAACATTTAAGGTCTAGCCAAGCACTTGAATTACTAATACATTGAAAGCTACAGACCAGGTACTGATAAATGACCTTAATGTGGATAAGTACTTGATGGTCAGCATGGATATGATGGGCCGAAGGGCCTGTTTCTGTGGCTGTATGACTATAACAAGATATGGAAAGATTGCAGGTGGTTTTAGTCTGCACATCAACATGGACTGTTGCGCTGTGGCCTTTGTTCCCTGAGCTGTACTTTCTGTCCTCTCACATAACACAAACTCAGGCTCCACCTGCCCTCTCAGGTGTGCACCCCTGCACAAAACAGCAGTGGAGTGCCTCACTTCGCACCCTACCCCCGCCGCCCTCCAGTGCAATAAGGAGACTAAAGGTACTGGGGCAGCAATGGGGTGGCCTGAAATGTCAGCCTGCTGAATGTGGATTGCTTGCTGCTCCACTGCAGTAACTTGCCTGATGTCCGTCCCTAAATCCGCACCAAACTCGCAGAACATGCGCCCGCCCCATGCTGGCAGCTGGGCGGTGCAAGGAGCGGCCCGCCACGTCGGGACAGTGACCGGACTTCATGCACTTGGGCGCAATGTCCTCAGGTGGGTCTGAGGCCGTGAGGAGACAACGACGTCTGCTCTCAAACTCTTCCAGCTCAGCGACTTGTCCAACCTCAACCCTCCCCGCAACGGATCTGAACCACCTTCAGCAGGCTGACTCTTCAGGCCGCCCTCCCCCCCCATTTCGCCGCAACCAACTACGATGTTATTCGAGAGACCTCACCTATCGCCTCTTATCGACGCTTCATCGCCGCTGCGCATGCGCGCTGGGCGGGCTGGGGAGGGCACCTTGCGCGTGCGCACGGCCGATCTGATCCGCGCATGCGCCGGACAAGGCCGTGCATGCTGGGGGTTGTAGTCCAACACCGCCCCTCCCTCCCTCCCTCCCTCCCTCCCTCCCTCCCTCCCCCGCCCCGGTGAGCGGCAGCTGCTTCCCGCCGGGAGGAATTGAACATTCAGGGAGGGCGGAACGGAATCGCCTCTCGCCCTCGGCGGCCACTTGGAGCCGTTGCCCTGTCCTCTGCCGCCCCGCCCGGCCAGACGACTCTCGCGAGAACGGTGAGGCGGGCGCGGGATCGCCGGGCGAGACCGGGGCGCGAGCTCTTCCCGCTGGTCGGCGCGGGTTTTCCGTTGGGTGGTGGAGCGCGGGAAATTCAAATCTGTGGGGAATCAGCGGGCGCAGGCGTCAGCAAGCGGCGCGGCGCACAGGCTCCCGTTCAAATTAACGGTGCTGAGGTCCTGAGGGTTGAGAGCTTCAAGTTCCTGGGGGTGAACATCACCAACAGCCTGCCCCGGTCCAGCCGCGTAGACGCCACGGCCAAGCGAGCTCCCCAGCGCCTCTACTTCCTCAGGAGGCTGAAGAGATTCGGCACGTCCCTGCCGACCCTCACCAATTCTTATCGATGCACCGTAGAAGGTGTCCGAGTAGCTCACCGCGATCGTATCAGTGGTTAGGACTCTGTGTTGTGGCCGCAGCAACCTCGGTTCGGATCCGAGTCACGGCATTGCGGTGGGGCGATGGCACCTCATTGGGAGCTGAATCCTATCCGGATGCATCACGGCTTGGTATGGCAAGGCCGTGACAGGGTATAAGATATTTATTTATTAGTCACACATACATAGAAACACACAGTGAATACTTAGTATTACTTTATTCTGCATTCTGTTATTGTTTTTACCCTGTACTACCTCAATGCACTGTGTAATGAGTCGATCTGTACGAATGGTATGCAAGACACGTCACTTGTTCAGACGTACAGTGAAAAACAGTAATAAACCAATACCAAATGCATCTTTTTGCGTTACTGAGAATGGGCTGGCAGGCAGCCCGCAATTGTCGCCACTCTTCCGGTGCCAACATAGCCTGCCCACAACTTCCTAACCTGCACGTCTTTGGAATATGAGAGGGAACTGGAGCACCCGGAGGAAGCCCACACAGACACGGGGAGAACATACAAACCCCTTACAGACAGTGGCCGGAATTGAACCCGGGTCACTGGTGCCATAATTGTGTCATGCTAACCGCTACACTATAGAAGTCAAGAGTCCATCTTATCGTACTAGTGGACTGTTCAATAGTCTTATAACAGCAGGACCACAAGAAACTGCAGGGAATTGTAGACACATCTCAGCATATCACAGAAAACAGCCTCTCCTCCATTGACTCTGTCTACACTTCTCGTTGCCTCAGTAAAGCAGATAACGTAATCAAAGACCTTATTGTCTGCCTGCATTGCATTTCCTCTGTAACTGTAACTCTTTATTCTGCATTCTGTTTTTGTATTTCTATAATTGTCCGTACCTCCCTCTGCAACTGACTGTGGTCTCCCTCTTCCTTATTGGGAGACCACAGTCAGTGCGGATCAGCAATAACATTTCCTTGCTGACAATCAACACTGACGCACCTCAAGGATGTGTGCTTAGCCCACTGCTCTACTCTCTCTACACTCATGACTGTGTGGCTAGGCACAGCTCAAATGCCATCTATAAATTTACCAATAACACCACTGATGTTGGTGGAATCTCAGATGGCGACTAGGAGGCATACGGGAGTGAGATAGATCGGCTGGTTGAGTGGTGTAACAACAACCTCACACTCGACATCAGCAAGACCAAGGAATTGATTGTGGTCTTCAGGAAGGGAAAGTTGGAAGAAAACACACCAGTCCTCACTGAGGGGTCAGTGGTGGAAAGGGTGAGCAGCTTCAAATTCCTGGATATCGACATCTCAGAGGATCTATCCTGGGCTCAACACGTTGATACAATCACAAAGAAGACACACCAGCGGCTCTACTTCATTAGGAATTTGAGTAGATTTGGTATGTCACCAAAGACTCTTGCAAATTTCTATAGATGTGCAGTACATTCTGATTGGTTGCGTCACAGTCTGTATGAAGCCTCCAATGCACAGGATCACAAGAGACTGCAGAGGGTATAGAGTCAGCCTGCTCCATCACCGGCACAACTCTCCCCACCATTGAGGACATCTTCAAGAGATGGTGCCTCAATAAGGCAGCATCCATCATTAAGGACCCTCACCATTTGGGACATGCCCTCCTCCCTGATGGTAGTAATGAGAAGAGGTACAGGAGCCTGAAGACCCAAATTCAACAATTCAGGAACAGCTTTTTCCCCTCTGCTATCAGATTTCTGAATGATCCGTGAACCCATAAACACTACCTCATTATTCCTTTTTTTTGCACTATTTATTTCTGTAATTTATAGATTTTTATGTCTTTGCACTGTACTGCTGCCAGGAAACAACAAATTTCACGTCCTATGTTGGTGATAATGAATCTGATTGTCCTTTGTACTACCTCGATGTGCTGATGAGATGCAATGATCTGTATTGATGGAATGTAAAATAGAGTTTTTCACTGCCTCAGTACATGTGACAATAATTTACCAATTTACCAGCTGGCTCAATCCTCCTCCCACCCTTCCTCATTCATCTAATACAGAGGCAAAAAATGAGAATCAGAATGCTGGAAATTCTCAGCAGAGAGGATGTTTCAAGTCAATGACCTTTCATGGGAGATAATCATACTTGAAAATAAATAAACTGCAGTGCTAGGAGTCCTAAATTAGAAACAGAAAACGCTGGAAATACTCACCAGGTGAGGAGAGGACCTTTCAGATCAATGACCCTCCAGACTTGAGAATAAATAAATTGCAGATGCTTGAAATCTGAAATGAAAACAGAAAAGGCTGGAAATACACAGCAGGTCAGGCAGCATCTGTGGGAAAAGGAACAGAGTCAATACTTTGGATCGGTGACCATCAGTACTGAGCAGCAATTGCATTTCATGTTGCAGAGAGGTGTGGACGGAGAGAACAATGGTGAAAAAACAAAGCAGGTCGGGCAACGTCCGTGGAGAGAGAAACAGTCGTCATTTAAGGCCTTACATGGGGGAGAAATTGTGCTTTATCATGGAGCATACAAGAAAATAGAAGCAGGAGCAAAAGACAGACTGCTGGAGGAACTCAGTGGGTCAGGCAGCATCTATGGAAATGGACAGTCCATGTTTTGGGTTGAGACCCTTCATCTGGACTGAAAGAGGGGAGATGGCCAGTATAAACAGGGGAGGGGGAAGGGTGTGACAAGAGCTGTTGCTTATTACTTGCCTCCAACAGTTAGTTTTTTGCTCCAGATTCCAGTGTCTGAAATCTCATGGCTCCAAAATCAGAGGAATTGGCTTCCAGACCTCTCAAACCTGCCCCACCTTTCAATATGAACATCAATGATGTATGCTGCCATCAACTCTTCTGTGCCAGTTTTCCATAACACTCGATTCCCTGATCTTTCAAATATTTATCTGTCTCCACCTTAAATATATCTAATGATCTGGCCTCCACCACCCTCTGAGGCAGCCTCTGAGGGAAGAAATTTCTGCATGCAATTTTAAATGACCCCTTATTTTGCAGTTATGGCCCCTTGGTTGATACTTTTCTGAGAGAGACAACAACAAAGAGAACACTTCACAAACTTCCCTCTGACATCAGCCCCACTCTGTGGCAGAGTCTGTGGGTCCCATACTGGCCTTATCCTATAAAACCAGAATGGAAGCAAGCCATCCTCGATCATGAGGGACTGCCTAAGAAAAGTCTCACAATGCCCTTCAGTAACTGAGAAACAAAAAAACTGCTGATGTTGGGAATTTGAAATAACAGAAAATGAAACACTCAAATGGTCAGACAGTATCTATGGAGAGTGAAAGAGTTAAAGTTTCAGCTTGATGACCGTTAAACAGAACTGAGAAAGTGGGTTCTGACTAAAGGTCTCTGCTTTGAAATGTTAACTCTGTTTCTCTTTCACTGATGCTGCCTGACCTGCTGACTGTTTTCAGCATTTTCTATTGTTATCACAAGGTTTCTGTTTCAGAAGAAACAGAATGTCTGTGGCAGGATGGAGACCAAAGTTATCCAGGTGACATAATGTTTTCGTTGCTATCTAGTTAATAAATGGGGACAATCAGAATAAAAAGCAAAAGAGCATGCTTGTATCCTTCTATTCAAGTGCCTCTCTACATGTCTCTTAAGCATATTGTATCTGACTCCACTATCTCTCTGACAACGAGTTCCAGATATCAACCACTCTGTGGGTTTAAAAAAATCTTTCGCCTCAAATCCCCTATGAAATTCCTTCCTCTCACCTTAAAACTGTGCCCTCTAATTTTTGATACTCCTACAATAGGAAACAAATTCTGACTATCTACTTATCAATGCCTCTCATAATTTAATAAACCTTCGCTAGGTCACCCCTCAGCTTTCTTCACTCCAAGGAAAGCTCTCCCTGTAACTAAAGTCTTCCAATCCAGGCAACATCCTGGTGAATCTCCTCCACACTCTCTTTAGCACAAACACATCCTATAGGGTGGCAACCAGAGCTACATGCAAAACTCCAAGTGTGGCCTAATCAGTATTTTGCAAGGTTGCAACATAATGTCACAACTTCTATATTCTATGCCCTGACCTATGAAGGCAAGCACTACCCTCCACCTGTGTTACTAATTATAGGAAACTATTTGTTCATCAAAATTCCTTAGTACCCTTCTATTTATACTGCATATATTCTACCCTTATTTGATGTCCGAAAGTGCATCACCTTGAACTTGGTGGGACTAAATTCTGTTTGTCCTCAACACCAATTTTTGTGTCATTTGCAAACATACTAATCATACCTCCTACATTCACATCCAAGTCATTAATATATTATCACAAACAACAAAGATCACTTCACTAATCCCTGCAGTACACCACCGGTCACATACTTCCGACCTTAATTCTGTTAATATGCAAAAATCTATCAATCTGTGTTTTGAATGAACTCAGTAACTGAGCCTTCACTGTCCTCCAGCATAAATTCCAAAGATTCACTACCTTCTGAGTGCAAATCCAAAGATCCACTACCCTTGGTATTTCCACCTCCATTTCCTGTATCTCTACAACCTGAAAAATTCTGTATTAATAAATGAAACCAAGTATTGATTGTCAAAGGAAAATCCTGGTTCACTAACCTATTTGAATTCTTTGATGATGTAATGGAGGAGGTTTTAGCTGTAGAGGCATATGGCATGGAAACAGGCCCTCCAACCCACCAAGTCCATACCAACCAAGCACCATTTATCCTAATCCTAATATTCATATCTCAGCCCAACACAGCTTAATGGATCATCCGGTGATTATTACTTGGTGCTGTTATGGATCCTTGATGTGTATAAATTGGCATTGTATTTCCATTGTTGTTTCCATTAATTTACTGCAATCATATCAGGCCTTGGTGAGACCACACGTGGAATATTGTATATAAGTCTGGTCTTCATTACTGAAGGAAGGAAACACTTGCATTAAAGGGAAGGTGACAAATGTTTCCCAGATTGATTCTTAGGATGGTGGGTGTGTCCTATGGGGAGAGAGATTATGTGCTCTGAGCCTGTATCCTCTAGTGTTTAGAAGAATGAGAGGTGATCTCATTGAAACATGCAGAATTCTTAATAGGCTTGACAGGGTAGATGCAAATTGATGTTTCCCCGGCTATGGCATCTAGACCAGTGTTCATTGTCTCAAGATAAGAGGTCTGTCATAGTGAATCTTTGGAACTCTCTTATAAAAACAGTCATGAAGGCTCAATTGCTGAGTGCATTCAAGAGAGTGCTTGATAGATGTTCAGATATTAAGGGAATCAAGGACTTATGGGGTTAGTGTAGGAAATGGTGCAGAAGTAAAAGATCATTCTTGATCTTATCAAATAGCAGAACAGGTGCAGGAGGCTAAATGCAGAACTTCTTTGACTTCTTATGTTCTTATATTACAAATGTGGCCACACTTGAAAAATACTCCATTGGTGGTAAAGTGCTTAGGTCATGACTGGCATTGTATAAATATGAAGGTTGGTAATTAGGAAATATGAACTGAGGATAACAGGAGATTTAAAATAAACATTCACATTGCTACAACATGGAATGTTCTACCACAAGTCCCTACTGAGACAGAAACTGTAACTTGACACCAAGGAATTAGTTCCTGAAAAGGGGAAAGAATGAAAGGTGGGAGCATTGGGATTTGACTCCAGGTCGAAGCAAAACAGGTGTCAATAACACCAACATTTTTTAGTCATCAGTATCAGTGCACAGTGATTAGTGCATTTATCCAAACATCATCTGCAGCTGTATTTGGATCCAGATGCTTAATTCAGACAGCTCCTTTACACCTTTCTCATTATTATGCAATGTCAGAGTAGAACATTGAACAAATATAGAATCCTATCAGTTTTTCAACAAATTCAATCTGCTGCTCGACTTGATCTTTGCAACAGCTTTCCCAGTTAAGGCAATGTTGATTAGACTCTGCACACTTTATTGTTTTGGGATCACAATACCTTTCAGAAAATTGCCCTAAGTACACTGTAAAAACCTGTGCCATTACTACCTAAACTATAGTAATGGCAACAAGTTTGTCAGCCTCTGTAAGATTTGCTGCTTTAAGAACTTTGCTTATTCTGCACACTTTGATCTCTATTTATAATCCCCAACTCCTTACCACTGTCAGGAGGTCTGTGGGCAACTCTCATTGAAGTTTTGCATCTGTCTTGGTCTTTAGTTCCACCAGAATGCTTCCACTGCCTGCCCACTCTTTGGAAATCCAGTCCTTCCATTTTGGTAATTGTTTCATTTATCAATAATGCTTCACCTCCTCCTCCTATTCCCTTCCTTTCCAAACAGCCTACGGCTGAAAGTTTCAGCCATTTTGACAAATTTGTGTGACGTTTAAGATGTTTTTATAATGTAACAGTTAAAAAAACTCATTATATAGCCAAAGGTATTTTGAAGTCAATTACATATTGAATATATGCTTCAGAGCATATTTAATGTTCATACGGTGACTGAAAACCCAGCATATGCATGTGTAGTGTTAGAGCTCTTAGATATTTAATATTTGTTAACAATATGATGTACAACTTTGTGCAAGTATAATTTGTATAAATACTATTTCAGTTATTCGATTTCTTATCTTATTCTTCAGAGTGTGAGGTACAATGGAACTCTAAGGAATGTATGCTATCTGCATAGATCACTTAATCAGGACAAACTCAAATTATTTATTTATTCTGCGCTTTTGTTCTTCTTTTCCAGTACACATGGACTCTTAATGGAACTTGCTTCTCTCTGATCAGGAGTACGGAATCTAATTAAATCTAAATACTGGCTCGTAAACAACCTCGATCAGGGATCTAATCTAGGTTGTTCCTTGTTATTATTTACCTTGAACTACCTCAATGCAATGTTGTAATGATATGAACTGTATGGACGATATGCAAGAGACATTTTTCACTGTACCTCGGTACATGTGACAATAATAAACCGGTTTATCAATTTATAAGGTTGTATTGTGAACCATCAACAACCAAGACAAATGGAAAGTTTACTGCCCATTTTCAGCATAGTGCTTGTCAGGCTGCGCTTATCCCTCAGGCAAGATCAGATTATCTCATTGTTTTTTGTGGTACCATGAGCTGCTGTGTATACTCCCAACCATGACTTGGTGGATTAGACTCTCGGCTCTTGAGTCAGGAAACCAAGTCTACTTCCACTACAGAGATTTGAGGAAGGCTGCCGGTTCAGTGCTGTACCTGTGGAGGTGCTGTCCTGCAGATAAGACATTAACCAGGTTCTGTCTGCCCTCAAAATGAATGTAAAAGATCCAATGACAATATCTCATTGAAGAGTAATGGGATTAGCTCAGTGTCCAGGGACATCACAACAACAGAGCACAGTAAAACACTGCTTAATCCTGCACCCTCAGGATTTGGGCGGTGCCAGATTAGCACATTTTCCAGATGGCTGGATATTATTCCTATCAATACCCCAACACAGAATTGGGGCCTTCAACCTATGCTAACCTTTCTGCCCATCATCACTTATCCCATATGCCCACATTAGGTCCACATCCTTCTGTGCCTTGTTTATCCATTTGCCTGCCTTAGGGGAAAGAGATTCAGAGAGAATATAAGGGGGACCTTCTTCACCTAAAGAATGGTAAGTATCTGGAATGCACTACCTGGGAGCGTGGTTGAAGCTGGGTTGTTGACACCATTTAAGAAGCATCAAGATGAATGCTTTAATTACTTAGGCACAGAGGGCTTTGGACCAAGTGCTAAGCAATGGGATTAGTATGGAAGGGTGCCCACTGGGCAGCATGGATGAGTTGGGCCAAATGGTCCATTGCCATGCTTTATGGTTCCATGAACTAGAGTCTCCCGATCCAGGCAACATCCTGCTGAATCTCCTCTGCACTCTCTCCAGCACAATTACATCCTTCTATGACCAGAAATGCACACAATACTCAAAGTGTGGCCTAACCAATGTTTTATAAAGCTGCAACTTTACATCCAAGTTCTTATATTCTACGCCACAGCTAACATCCCATATGCCTCCTTCACCACCTTATCCACCTGCGCTGCCACTTTAAAGGATCTATGGACTTGTACCCCAATGTCTCTCTGTTCATCATCATTCTTTAGTGCCCTTCTATTTACTGTATATGTCCTACCCCTATTTGACTTCCCAAAATGCACTATGTCGCATCTGTCAGCATTAAATTCCATCTGCCAACGTTCCAGCCAACTTTCCACTGATCTATATTCTGCTGTTGCCTGAAACACCTTCCACAATACTACCAATTTTTGTGTCATCTGCAAACTTACTAATCATTCCTCCTACATTCATATCCACGTTGTTAATATATATCACAAACAGCAAAGGTCCCAGTAATGATCCACTGGTCACAGACTTCCAAACAGGAAAATATGGTTCCACCACTACCCCCTGCCTCCTACCACCTGGCCAATTTTGGATCCAATTAGCCAGCTCGCCTTAGATCCCATGTACTTTAACCTGCTGCACCAGTCTACCACTGCGGGACGTTGTCAAATGCCTTACTAGAGTCCATGTGGACAACGTCTATCACCCTGCTTTTTTGAATGTTTTACAGTAATAAATTTTCCAGTCAACCCGATGAGCTTAAAGGGAGCGTGGAAAATGGGGCCCTGGCGAATGTAAAGCGTGAGTGGGAATCCACCAGATTACTGGAGCAGATTGAAAATGCGGTAAAAGCTCAGCCATGATCGAATTGAATAGGGGAGCAGAGCAAGGACAGAATGGCCTACTCCTGCCCTGTTTCTTCTGTTCTTATTGCCAACCCGCCCATCAGCTTCAATATTTCTCCATCGCGGGATAGAAGCTGTCCTTGAGCCTGGTGGTATGTGCTTTCAGGCTTTTGTATCTTCTGTCTGATGGGAGGGGGGAGTCAGTCCTGCTGCAGCAATGCTAACATTTGTTTCGAAAACAAACTGTCCTTCCCAAGCGTGTAATGGGAGAAGGTTTCTCGTGACAATTAGTGATGCTGGTTGGGACTTAGTGGGCAGCAAACTTTCCTTCTCAGTCAGAAATGTTCTGGTCCAGAACCCTGAGGGGCAGATCACTTCTGACAGACTTATCCATCCTCGGAGATGCTGCCTATAGCTGGGGTGTTAAACTCTCCCTTTACTTCAATCAAGAACTGGAGTTATTCTCAATGTTGTGACCAATATTTATTCCTTACAAAAACAGATTTTGTTATCTGGTCATTGTTGTATCACTGTAAGTAGGGGCTAATGCCTCTGCTTCCTCAGGAGGCTAAAGAAATTTGGCTTTCATCTTTTGAACAATTGTCTAATAAATATAATTTGCCTAGATCACGCTTTTTTCAATATTTGCAGATTAGAAATATTTTAAAAACTACTATACCCTCTTTTCCGACACCTTACAAAATTGAAACTACAGAAAAAATTTTAGGTCTTAATCCTTATCAGAAGGGCTTGATAGCGATAATTTATGATTTAATTATGAAAATACGTCTAGAATCATTAGACAAAATTAAGAATGAATGGGAAAGCGAACTCCAGACATCTTTACCCATAGAGACTTGGAAGGAAATTCTTCATTTAGTTAATACATCTTCAATGTGTGCCAGACACTCGTTGATACAGTTTAAGGTAGTTCACAGGACCCATATATCCAAAGATAAGTTAGCTCGTTTTTATAACCATATAAATCCTATATGTGATAGATGTAAATCGAATGTGGCTTCTTTGACTCATGTTTTGGTCCTGTCCTCTTTTGGAAAAATATTGGAAAGACATTTTTAACATTATTTCAAACGTATTGAAGATTGATTTACAACCTCACCCTATCACTGCAATTTTTGGATTACCAAGGATAGAGTCTGGCCATCTATCTGCTTCCGCTAACCATATGATTGCTTTTGTTACATTAATGGCCAAATGATCCATTTTGCTTAAATGGAAGGATCCAATACCCCCTACTACTTTTCAATGGTTTTCTCAAACTATATCATGTTTAAACTTGGAAAAAATTAGGAGTGGTACTGTTGATCCTTCGCTTAAATTTGAAGATATTTGGAGTCCATTTATTCAATATTTCCACATGATGTAGATCCCCCTTCAATAACTTTCCAACTTGGAGGAACGGAGTTGATGACATAATATTGCTCTGTTTCTACTGAGAAATTTTAGCCCAGTTTTTTTTCTTTTTTTTTGTTGTTTGTTTTTTTTTGAAATTTTATTTATTTTTTTGTTTAGTTTATATTGTTTACAATTTTTCTTATTCATTTGGGGTTTTTTTACATTTATATAATAAATATTTTTCTTTCTTTTATATTATATTCATTTACTAAGAGATCATTGGATCTACAGATTTTTTTTATATTTTATTGTTCTTTATGATTATCTATACTATGATTGTTATCCTGATCTCTTTGTATTACATGTATAAATATTGATGCTATATATCAATCTGTATTAATTTGAAAACTAATAAAAAGATTGAAAAAAAGAAATTTGGCATATTCCCGTCGACTCTCACCCAATTTTAATGATCTGTATGGACAGGCAAAACAAAGTTTTTCACTGTACCTCGGTACGTGTGACAATAATAAACCAATTTACCGGTTTAGTTCTGCACAAATTGCTGTGTTTGCATGGCTAAATTCAAAAATGTTTCATTGACTGTGGAGCACTTTGTGGTGTGGAAGGTTATATGAACACAGGTCATTCTTACAGTGCTCCATAAAATACACAGAAATGTAAAGTATTAAGTTTTTGTGGAATATCATAGAATCTACAAATAATAGTTACTGTTTGCATCCCTTGATTTAGGAATAACTGTCAGTGATATCAGTGGGACAGTGCATAATGCTGTCTCAACGTAGAAATAAATCCATCTTAATTTAACTAAGTCTATTAAAACAGTCAATGGGCCAAGGAAATTTCAGTGTGATAAACACTCCAAACTGAAAAAAGGAACAGTTCTGAGATTAATGTCTTTTAACACAGCGTAAATCCAGCTGCACACTATGTCTTGGATTTAATTTCTCCAGCTCTTGCTCCACTTTGAAGACTCATGAAATTCATGAATGGTGAGTGCATGGATTCCACTGCCCTTTTAGTGATTTGGCCAAGAGGGATTTTTATAGGTGGGAACCAAGTCACTGAAGGCTGGAAAGCGATTCATTTGTGGGCAAAATTACACCCCATCTCAGTCAGGTAGAACCCCCAAATGGAACATTGCTGCTACTCATTCCTCGGTTCACAAGAGGGACATGTTCCTGGAAATTGTTTTATTGAGCCAAATGCACTGTTGGTGTGTTTGTGGTGACACAAGAGACTGCAGATGCTGGAATATGGAGCAACAAACAAACTGCTGGGGGAACTCAGTGGGTCAGGCAGCATCTGTGAAGGGAAATGGACAGTCAATGATTCTAGTCGAGATCCCTAATCTGGACTTTTGGATCTGGATGTTTGTACTGTGTATTCCAAGGGGTGGAGTTTGGTGCATTGTTTGTCATAGCAGGGAATAGATTTGCCAATTGAAGACATGTACCCTAAAGTATCAATGGCATTGATGGTAGAATTTGGTATTGGTTTATTATTGTCACATGTACCGAGATACAGTGGAAAACTTAGTTTGCAAATCGAATATGTGTAAATTGAAGAATATCTGCAGTTCCTCTCCCCATTAGGACTGGAATTAAACTGCTCTTCGATCTGAGCATTGACACTCACATTGAAATAGAGCCATTTTAACACAACACGTGGCCAGCATTGATCAGGCAAAACTGAAACGTATTATAAGACATTCAGTTTCCAGGAGCTTGTTCAAAGAGGCAGATTTTAAGGACGAACTTCCAGGGGGTGAAATGGACTGCTGAAGGGTGTTACAGGGTAATTCCGGAGCTTGGCATTTTGGTAGGTGGTCACAGCCAACAGAAGCAGAGCAAGAATCTTGAAGCTGTAGCGGTTGCTACCGCGGAATAAAACAAGACTCACTCGGAGGATTGCCAAACAGAACTGGTTTATTTTCCCGCCTTGCGCGGGCCCTTTAAGGGAGAAAACTCCCGCCCAAACAACCGGCAATGACGTAAGTCCTACGTCATCAGGACTTTCCCGCGCGCGGGTTCTCCCCGTCGCTCGGAAAGACGAGGCCCGCCGCCATCTTGGGCCTCGTCGCTCCGACGCTGCGCGACCCGACTGCCGAGCCGGTTCGCCCGACTAGACGGTGAGTCGCCACACAACCCCCGCCCCCCCAGAACCGGCGAGACAGTCCCCAAGGTCCGTGGGCTGTGCCAGCTGCCGCTTAGGGGGGCGGCCTCTGCGTCGTGGCGTGGCAACCTCGACAGGCTGTTGCAGATCCAAATGGGCCGGTTTGAGGCGGTCCGCCGTGAAAACCTGTTCCCTGCCTCCAATGTCCAAAATAAAAGTGGATCCGTTATTGCGTATGACTCGGAACGGTCCCTCATATGGTCGTTGCAATGGCGCCCGAGGTGTGCCTCGCGAACGAAAACAAACTTACAGTCCCGTAGTTCCTTAGGCTGGCAGGATGGGGCTTGACCGTGCCATGAGGTGGGAATCTGGGCCAAGGCGCCAAGCTTCTCGCGCAGTCTTTGTAGGACTGCTGGGGGTTGTTCCCCTTGGTCCCGAAGGGCAGGTATGAAATCCCCGGGGACAACTAGTGGCGCCCCGTATACAAGCTCAGCTGACGAAGTGCGGAGGTCTTCTTTGGGGGCAGTGCGTATGCCGAGCAGGACCCAAGGCAGCTCGTCAACCCAGTTAGGACCCTTCAGGCCGGCCATCAAGGCCGATTTTAGATGGCGGTGAAAACGTTCCACCAACCCGTTTGATTGAGGATGGTAGGCCGTGGTGGTGTGCAGCTGCGTCCCTAGCAGGTTCGCTAATGCAGCCCAGAGACTGGAAGTGAATTGGGTGCCTCTGTCTGAAGTGATGTGGGCCGGAACGCCAAAACGTGAGACCCAAGTTGTGAGCAGCGCTCGGGCGCAGGAATCAGTTGTGATGTCAGTCAGGGGGGTTGCCTCAGGCCACCTCGTGAACCGGTCCACGATAGTAAGGAGGTACCGGGCTCCTCTTGAAACCGGCAGAGGGCCCACGAGGTCGACGTGTATGTGGTCGAACCTCCGACGGGTAGGCTCGAACTGCTGTAGTGGGACCTTGGTGTGTCGCTGGATTTTTGACGTCTGGCAGTGCGGACAAGTCCTGGCCCACTCACTGACCTGTTTGCGCAGGCCATGCCAGACAAACTTGCTGGCGACCAGTCGGACAGTAGATCTGATGGACGGGTGCGCCAACCCATGGACCGAGTCAAAAACGCATCTCCGCCAGGCTGCAGGGACTATAGGGCGGGGCTGACCAGTCGCAACGTCGCAAAGTAGGGTCCGCTGACCTGGACCAACCAAGAAATCTCGGAGCTGTAGACCCGAGACTGCAGTTCTGTAGCTGGGCAGTTCATCGTCGGCTTGCTGTGCGTCAGCCAGGGCCGTGTAGTTGACACCCAAGGATAGGTTGTGGATGGTTGGTCTGGAAAGTGCATCAGCAACAACATTATCCTTTCCGGAGACATGTTGGATGTCAGTTGTGAACTCGGAAATGTAGGATAATTGTCTCTGCTGACGAGCTGACCAGGGATCGGAGACTTTGGAGAAGGCAAAGGACAGAGGCTTATGATCGGTGAAAGCGGTGAAAGGCCTGCCTTCTAGAAAGTATCGGAAATGCCGGACCGCCAGATACAGCGCTAGAAGTTCCCAATCAAAAGCGCTGTACTTCAGTTCGGGCGGTCTAAGGTGCTTGCTGAAAAATGCCAAGGGTTGCCAGCGGCCTTCGAGTAGCTGTTCCAGTACCCCACCCACCGCGGTGTTGGACGCGTCTACCGTGAGGGCAGTCGGGACGTCAGTCCTGGGGTGTACCAGCATCGTGGCGTCTGCCAGGGCATCTTTGGCCTTAACGAAAGCAGCCGCAGCCTCGTCAGTCCAGATGATGTCCTTGCCCTTACCAGCCAGCAGCGAGAACAGAGGGCGCATGATACGGGCTGCTGCAAGTTGACCATCCCAAGGAATTCCTGTAGGCCTTTGACTGTGTCGGGGCGGGCAAAATGGCGGATAGCATCCACCTTGGCGGGTAGGGGTGTTGCCCCGTCGCTGGTGATTTTGTGGCCGAGGAAATCGATAGAGTCAAGTCCGAATTGGCACTTGGACGGGTTAATCGTGAGGCCGAAATCGCAGAGGCGGGAATACAGCTGGCGGAGGTGGGAAAGGTGTTCCTGGCGGTTACGGCTGGCGATCAGTATGTCGTCCAAGTAAATGAACACGAAGTCCAGGTCTCGGCCTACCGCGTCCATCAGCCGCTGGAAGGTCTGCGCGGCGTTCTTAAGGCCGAACGGCATCCGAAGGAATTCGAACAGGCCGAATGGGGTGATAATCGCAGTTTTGGGGACGTCATCCAGATGGACCGGGATTTGGTGGTATCCCCTAACGAGGTCCACTTTGGAAAAGATGCGGGCCCCGTGTAAGTTCGCTGCGAAGTCCTGGATGTGAGGGATGGGATAGCGGTCCGGGGTGGTGGCGTCATTCAGCCTGCGGTAGTCGCCGCAGGGCCTCCACCCTCCGGTGGCTTTGGGGACCATGTGCAGGGGGGAGGCCCAGGGGCTGTCTGACCTGCGAACAGTCCCCAGCTCCTCCATGTGACGGAACTCTTCCTTTGCCAGGCAGAGCTTGTCTGGAGGTAATCGCCGTGCTCGGGCATGAAGGGGTGGCCCTGTGGTAATGATGTGGTGTCGTACCCCATGTGTGGGCCTGGAATTTGTAAACGAAGGTGCCAAAATCGATGGGAATTCGGCTAGGAGCTTGGCGAAATCGTCGCCAGAAAGGGAAATGGAGTCCAGGCGCGGGGCTGGTGGGCTGATTTCTCCCAGGGGATAGGTCCGGAGAGTGCTAGAGTGGACTAACCGCTTCCCTCGCAGGTCGACTAACAGGTTGTGGGCCCGAAGGAAATCGGCTCCTAGGAGTGGTCGGGCGACGGTGGCAAGGGTAAAGGTCCAGGTAAAACGGCTGCCGCCAAAGTGTAATTGAAGGGTACGGGTGCCGAAAGACCGTATCGTTGTACCATTGGCAGCATTGAGTAGAGGACCTGGTGGCCTGTCACGAGTGTCGCGGCCTGTCGGGGGCAAAATACTGACCTCCGCTCCAGTATCAACGAGGAAACGCCGTCCAGATTTCTTGTCCTGAACGAAGAGGAGGCTCTGTCGGCGGCCAGCCGCCGTAGCCATCAGCGGCGGCTGGCCCTGGCGTTTCCCTGAAACTTGCAGGGTGGGCGGCATCGACGGGCCTCCGCACCCCACCTCTGATGGTAGAAGCACAGCTGGTCACCCGTGTCGTCGTCTGCGTTCCTGGGGCGTGGCTGCTCGGTTGCCGGGGCCGGGCGAGGCGGGCGTTGGGCTCGCGGCCTGGTGATCTGACTGACGGACGAACCGCTCTCGCGCTTGGCCCTCCACAGGACATCTGCCCGGGCGGCCACCTCACGGGGGTTGCTGAAGTCGGCGTCAGCTAACAACAAGTGGATGTCATCGGGGAGCTGTTCGAGGAAGGCCTGTTCGAACATCAGGCATGGCTTGTGTCCCTCGGCCAATGCCAGCATCTCATTCATTAGGGCGGATGGGGATCTGTCCCCCAGGCCATCCAGATGAAGCAGGCGGGCGGCGCTTTCACGACGGGAGAGGCCGAAGGTCCGGATCAAAAGGTCTTTGAAAGCCGGGTACTTATCTTCCTCCGGAGGCGACTGGATGAAGTCTCCAACCTGGGCGGCTGTCTCCTGGTCCAGAGAGCTAACCACATGGTAGTACTTCGTGGAGTCGGAGGTGATCTGCTGAAGGTGGAATTGCGCTTCGGCCTGGTCAAACCAGACGCTGGGCCGAAGTGTCCAAAAGGTGGGCAGCTTGAGGGCCACTGCGTTGGCTGCTGCGCTGTCGTCCATTTCACGGGTCCAAAAGCCGTTTGGACCGTCGGGGTCACCAATGTAGCGGTTGCTACCACAGAATAAAACAAGACTCTACTCGGAGGATTGCCAAACAGAACTGGTTTATTTTCCCGCCTTGCGCGGGCCCTTTAAGGGAGAAAACTCCCGCCCAAAAAACCGGCAATGACGTAAGTCCTACGTCATCAGGACTTTCCCGCGCGCGGGTTCTCCCCGTCGCTCGGAAAGACGAGGCCCACCGCCATCTTGGGCCTCGTCGCTCCGACACCGCGCAACCCGACTGCCGAGCCGGTTCGCCCGACTAGACGGTGAGTCGCCACAAAGCACACAAAATGCAGGAGGAACTCTGCAGGTCAGGTAGATTCTATAGAGAGAAATTCCCTCCACAGATGCTGCCTGACCCGCTGAGCTCCTCCAGCATTTTGTGTGTAGTTCCAGATTCCAGCATTTGCTGTCTCTTGTGTCTCCAAGAAGCCCGAAGGGTTGTAGGACCAAAGGCTTTGTAGATAGGGAAGCAAACCAGACTCTTGAACGGACCTCTCGTACGCTAAAAGATGAACTCTTGATCTCCCACTGTACCCCGTAGCACTTCATAAGTGTGAGTGTGGAACTACTAAACCAGATCCCACCTCTCATTGTTCTGTTTCTAGCGTGTAATGCTGACTTTAAAAATGAAATAATGCAGAAGGCAGAAATACTTCTCTGTTGTGCTGTGCTCAATACTGCCACCAGGTGTCAGGAGTAAAAGCAGCAGGATACCCATTATACCTGTGAAGAGTTTCCAATGTGTACCCAGCTGAGCAAACAGCAATTCTATTTCCTGTCTTAGGCATGTTTTTAAACCTAACAACCTGATCAGAATCAGAATTATTATCACTGACTTAAATGATGTGAAATCTGTTGTTTTGCGGCAGCGGTACAGTGCAAAGGCGTACAATTACTCTAAATTATAAAAATAAATGAATAGTGCAAAAAGAAGGAATAACGAGGCAGTGTTCATGTGTTCATGGACCGTTCAGAAATCTGACGGCAGACAGGAAGAAGCTGTTCCTGAATCGCTGAGTGTGGGTCTTCCAGCTCCTGTACCTCCTCCCCGATGGTAGTAACGAGAAGAGGGCATGTCCCGGGTGGTGAGGGTCCTTAATGATGGTAGATTCTGATTCAGAGGTAGAGTCATGGAGAGACATAGCACAGAACAGGCTCTTTGACTCACCCGTGGGTCCTTGCTATGTACAGAATGACTGCCACTTGTCTATGTAACTGTTAGGACTTTTCAAAAGCAGGTTTTTGTCTGTTCATGATTTGAGAGTTCCTGAAGTGAAAGCTGTTATATAAATCCCATTATATAAATCCCAGTTATGAACTTTAACATTAAATCCTATAAGAAATGATAATTATTCAAAATTATAATTCCAGACAAACTTGTCTCCAAATTCTTAGACCTGGGACTCAGCACCTCCCTCTGCAACTGGATCCTTGACTTCCTGACCAACAGACCGCAATCAGTGAGGATAGGCAGCAACACCTCCGTCACAATTATCCTCAACACTGGGGCCCCGTAAGGCTGCATCCTCAGCCCCCTACTCTACTACCTATACACTCATGACTCTGTGGCCAGATTCTGCTCTAACTCCATCAACGTTTGCAGATGACACCATTGTAGTGGGTCGAATCTCAAATAACGGTGAGTTGGAGTACAAAAATTCCTCTGTGTAAACATTACTAATAGCCTGTCCTGATCCAGCCACATGGACACTATGGCCAACAAAGCATACCAGCACCTCTACTTCCTCAGAAGGCTAAGAAAATTTGGCATGATCCTGATGATCCTCACTGACTTTTGCAGGTGCACCATTATTGGTATTGGTTTATTATTGTCACTTGTACCGAGGTACAGTGAAAAACTTGTATACTGATCGTACAGGTCAATTCATTACACAGTGCAGTTACAATGAGTTAGTACAGAGTGCGTTGAAGTAGTACAAGTAAAAACAATAACAGTACAGAGTAAAGTGTCACAGCTACAGAGAAAGTGCAGTGCAATAAGGTGCAAGGTCACAACAAGGTAGATCGTGAGGTCAGAGTCCATCTCATCCTATAAGGGAACCATTCAATAGTCTTATCACCGTGGGATAGAAGCTGTCCTTAAGTCTGGTGGTACGTGCCCTCAGGCTCCTGTATCTTCTACCTGATGGAAGAGGAGAGAAGAGAGAATGACCTGAGTGGGTGGGTTCTTTGATTATGCTGGCTGCTTCACCAAGGCAGCGTGAGTCCAAGGAGGGGAGGCTGGTTACCATGACGCACTGGGCTGTGTCCACCACTGTCTGCAGTTGCCGTACCAAGACGTGATGCATCCAGATAGGATGCTTTCTATGGTGCATCGGTAAAAGTTGGTGAGCGTCAAAGGGGACATACTGAATTTCTTTAGCCTCCTGAGGAAGCATCCTATCCAGATGCATCGCCACTTGGTATGGTAACTGCTCTGCCCAAGACCACAAGAAACTGCAGAGTGTTGTGGACACAGCCCAGCACATCATGGACACCAGCCTCCCCTCCATGGACTTCTCATTGCCTTGGTAAAGCAGCCAACATAATCAAGGACCCATCCCACCCCAGTCATTTTCTCTTCTCCCCCCTTCCATTGGGCAGCAGATACAAAAGCCTGAAAGCACACACCACCAGGCTTGAAGGCAGCTTCTATCCAGCTGTTATCAGACTGTTTGTACGATAAAGATGAACTCTTGATCTCCCAATCTACATCATCGTGGGCCTTGCACTTTATTTGTCTATCTGCACTGCACATTCTCTGTAACTGTAACACTATATTCTGCATTTTTTTTACCTTTTGTACTACCTCGATGTACTTATATGTGGAATGATCTGTCTGAATGGCATGCAAACAAAAGCTTATCACTGTATCTCAATAGATGTGACAATAATAAACCAATTATTAGTGGAATTACTTCATGAAGAGGATAGTTTTGCTTGGAAACAATCTGTTGCTAGTTAAGATTTTACTGTTGAAAAGTATTGGCTGTTGGTGATTTGACTGAACTATTTCAACTAATGAAGGCACTAGACTTTGAACAGACCATTGGATGGATAGAATAGGAACAATAAGATGTCATATTCATGAAACTAACTCATAGGTCAGAAGACTGTAAAGCTTTGGAATAAGTTGCTTGTTCTCTCAGTGTGAATGTTTGTTAGGGAGTTGATGAAGTCACCGGGATGCTGGGTCATGTATTCTGTGACTGCTGTCGTAACTTCAAATCTTTCTCAGTTAATTCCCTTAGGCAGTCTTCTGACCTGTGACTTAGTTTCATGAATATGACATCTTAATTCCCTTAGGGAATTAACTGGTTTATGTTCCTGATTTTTTTTTAGCTACTTTTGCCTCTGCCATGTTTCATTGCTTTTGATGAGTGGGCAGCATTGAGGCTATGATGTTTAGTTGCAGCATGACTGAATGGGGTGGGTGTCCAGCTAGTCCCCAATTTGAAATGTTCCTATTGGCACGCTTGCCTTCATCGGACAGAATATTGAGTACAAGAGTTGGTAGGTCATGTTACAGCTGTATAAGACATTGGGAAGGCCACAGTTGGAGTACTGCGTACAGTTCTGGTCACCCTGCTATAGGAAGGATGCCATTAAACTGGAGAGGGTGCAAAATAGATTTACGAGGTTGTTACTGAGACTGGAGATTTTGAGTTGTAATAATAGGCTGGATAGGCTAGCATATTTTTCCCTGAAGAGTAGGAGGCAGAGGGGTGACCTAATAGAGGTTTATAAAACGATGACAAGCATAGTTAAGGTGAATAGCCACAGTCTTTTCTCCAGAGTAGGGGAGTCCAAAACTAGAGGACATTGGTTTAAGGTAAGAGGAGAAAGATTTACAGGGACCAAAGGGGGCAACTTCTTCACACAGAGGGTGGTGGGTATATGGAACAAGCTGCCAGAGGAAGTGGTAGATGTGGGTACAATTACATAGGAATTCAAATTCATTTATTATTGTACAGTACAGCACAGTACGGGCCCTTCAGCCCACGATGTTGTGCCGACCTATATAAACCTTATCCCCATTCAATCTATCCCCCTCTCTACTTCACCTCCCATAACCCTTGATTTTTCTTTCATCCATGTGCCTATCTAATAGTCTCTTAATTGACCCTATTGTATCGGCCCCTACCACCACCCCTGGCAGTGCTTTCCAGGCACCCACCACTCTCTGTGTAAAAAAACCTACCTCTGACATCCCCCCTGCACTTTCCTGCATGCACCTTAAACTGATGTCCTCTAGTATTGGCCATTACCACCCTGGAGAAAGGATGCTGGCTATCCACTCTGTCTATGCCTCTCATAATTTTATGTGCCTCTATCAAGTCTCGTCTCATCCTCTGTCACTCCAAAGAGAAAAGCCCTAACTCGCTCAACCTTTGCTCATAAGACATGCTCTCCAACAGGTAGCATCCTGGTAAATCTCCTCTGCACCCTTTCCAAGGCTTCCACATTCTTCCTATAATGTGGCGACCAGAACTGAACACAATATTCCAAGTCTGGTTTGACCAGAGTTTTATAGAGCTGCACATTATGTCTCGGCTCTTGAACTCAATCCCCCAACTAATAAAGGCCAGCACACCTTGAGCATTCTTAATCACCCTATCAACTTGCGTGGCAACTTTTTGGGATCTATGTACTTGAACCCCAAGATCTCTCTGTTCCTCCACACTGCTAAGAATCCTGCCATTAACCATGTACTCTTCTTTCAAATTAGATCTTCCAAAGTGTATCACTTCACACTTCTCCAGATTGAACTCCATCTGCCACTTCTCCGCCCAGCTCTGCATCCTGTCTAGATCCCGTTGCAACCTACGACAACCTTCTACACTATCTACTACACCACCAAATTTTGTGCCATCTGCAAACTTACTGACCCACCCTTCCACTTCTTCATCCGTCATTTATAAAAAACACAAAAGAGCAGGGGTGCCAGACCAGATCCCTGTGGAACACCGTTAGTCACTGACATCCAGATCGAATGCTCATCTTCTACAATCACCCTCTGCCTTCTGTGGACAAGCCAATTTCAAATCCACACAGCCAATTTCCCATGGATCCCATACCTCATATGGATGAGCCTACCATGGGGAACTTTGTTAAACGCCTTGCTAAAATCCATATATACCACATCCACCGCACCACCTTCATCAATTTGTCTTGTCACTTACTTGAAAAACTCTATTAAGCTCGTGAGACATGACCTGCCCTTCACAAAGCCATGTTGACTATTCCTAATAAGACTATGCTTCTCCAAATGCTCATAAATCCTGTCCCTGAGAATCCTCTTCAATAGCTTGCCCACCACTGATGTAAGACTCACTGGTCTATAATTCCCAGGATTAGCCATTTTACCTTTCTTGAACAATGGAACAATGCCATCCTCCAATCCTCTGGTACCACTCCTGTGGCCAGGGAGGAAGCAAAGATCATCGTTAACACCCCAGCAATCTCTTCCCTCACTCCCCATAGTAACCTGGGGTATTTCCTATCCGACCCCCGGGACTTTTCTATCCTAATCCTTTTTAGTAGCTCCAGCGCTGCTTCTTTCTTAACCTTGACATGCTCCAACACATTTGCCCGTTCTATGCTGACCTCGCATTTGTCTAAGTCCCTCTCCCTGGTGAACACTGAAGCAAAGTATTCATTAAGGACCTCCCCTACCTCCTCTGCCTCCAGGCACATGTTTCCCCCTTTATCCCTGAGCGGTCCTACCCTTATTCTAGTCATCCTCGTGTTCCTCACATACGTGTAGAACGACTTGGGGTTTTCCTTAACCCTACTTGCCAAGGACTTCTCATGTCCCCTTCCAGCTCTCCTAAGTCCCTTCTTAAGCTCCTTCTGGCTTAGAACTCTCAAGACCCTTGTCTGATTTTTGCTTCCTAAACCTTAAATATGCTTCCTTCTTCCTCTTGAATAAACCTTCCATGTCTCTTGTTAACCATTGTTCCTTCACCCTACCATCCTTTCCTTGTCTCAGTGGAACAAACCTATCTGGAACTCCACATAAGTATTCCCTAAACAACCTCCACATTTCTGTGGTGTATTTACCAGAGAACATTTGTTCCCAATTTACGCTCCTAGGTTCCTGCCTAATACCGTCATAATTTGCCCTCCCCCAATTAAATACTTTCCCATAATGTCTGCTCCTATCCCTGTCCATGGGTATGCTGAAGGTCAGGAGGTTGTGGTCACTATACCCGAAATGCTCCCCACTGAGAGGTCTGTCGCCTTGCCAGGTCCATTGCCTAGTACCAGATCCAGCATGGCCTCTCCTCTAGTCAACCTGTCTACATACTGTATCAGGAATCCTTCCTGTACATTCCTAACAAACTCTGCCCCATCTATCCCCTTTACACTAAGGAGGTGCCAATCAATATCAATATTAGGGAAGTTGAAGTCACCCATGACAACAACCCTGTTATTTTTGCACCCTTCCAGAATCTGCCTACTTATCTACTCCTTAGTGTCCCGACGGCTATTTGAGGGCCTATAGAATACTCCCAATAGAGTGATCGCTCCCTCCTTGTTTCTGATTTCCACCCGCATTGACTCAATAGACAATCCTTCAATGATGTCCTCCCTTCCTACAGCTGTGATACTATCCCCGATTAGCAATGCCAACCACCCACCCCTTCTTACCCCCTTCCCTATCCCTTTTGAAACATCTAAACCTTGGAACCTCAAGCAGCCACTCCTGCACTTGCGACAGCCAAGTCTCTGTAACAGCCACAACATCGTAATTCCGTGTACTGCTCCATGCTCTAAGTTTAACACATTTATTCTTAACACTTCTTGCATTAAGGTAAACACATTTAAACCCATCCAACTGACTGCATTTATGCCCCGTCCCCTGCCTATCCTTCCTCACCTTCTCTGTACACATCGTATTTACTTCTACACCAACTAATCCATCATCTAATCTAACACTCCAGTTCCCATCCCCCTGCCAACCTAGTTTAAAACCTCCCCAATAGCTCTAGCACACCTGCCCGCAAGGACGCTGGTCCCTCTCGAGTTCAGGTGTAACCCATCGCTTCTGTACAGGTCATACCTTCCCCAGAAGAGATCCCAATGATCCACAAATCTGAGCGCCTGCCCCCTGCACCAACTCTGCAGCCACTCATTAGTCTGCCGTATCCTCCTATTCTTTCCCTCCCTGGCACGTGGCACAGGCAGCTATCCAGAGATTACCACCCTTGAGGTCCCGATTATTAGCTTCCTTTCCAACTCCCAAGACTTGCTCTTCAGGACCTCATCCCTTATTTTACCTATGTCGTTGGTGCCAATGTGTACCCTGCTCACCGTTCCCTTTAAGAATGCTTTGCACTCGATCCGAGACGTCCCTGACCCTGGCACCTGGGAGTCTCCTTCTTGTCCACAGAATCTCCTGTCTGTTCTCCTAAACAATGAATCCCTTATCATTATCGAACTCCTCTTCTCCACACATCCGCCCCCCCCCCCCCCCCCCCCACCCCCGCCTTCCTTTCTGAGCCACAGAGTCAGACTCCGTGCCAGAGACCCGGCTGCTGTGGCTCTCCACCAGTAATTCATTCCCCCCAACGGCATCCGAAAGGATTTACTTATTATCGAGGGAAACGGTCACAGGGGCATCCTGTACCTACTGTCTGTTCCTTTTCCCTCTCCCAACTACCTACATCCCGCACCCTAGGTGTAACTGCCTCCTGGTAACTTCTATCTATCATCTCTTCGGCTTCCCGAATGATCCGGATCATCCATCTGCAGCTCCAGCTCCCTAATGCGGTCCGTAAGGAGCTGCAGCTGGACGCACTTCCTGCAGGTGTAGTCATCAGCGACACTGGAGGTCTCCCTGACTTCCCACATCCTACAGGAGGAGCATACTTCTGCCCGACTGCCATTCCCACTCTTATGTACAAAGAAAATAACAAGTAACTAAGAAAGAAAGAGGACCTACCAGAAGCCTCCGCTCAGCTACTCCGCCTCTTGACGCTGAAGCCTCTTCAGCCAAAGCCTCAGATCCCCACTCCAACAATGGCCGCTCCACTTGACCCTACCTTCTTTTTATTGGCAGCTGCTGCCTAATTATCCAATTTTCTAACCAACAGGCCTATCAACTCACCACAGCAACAACAACGGGCCTACCTTTTCAAACCGCTTCCCGCTCTCGTTCTCGCTCTAGTTCTTGCGGTACTTACCACAGCAATGAGACTTCCCTCTCCCGTACTCATACTACTCACCACAGCCACTATGATTACATCATTTAAACAATTACGATATTTAAAAGACGTTTGGACAGGTACATGTATAAGAATAGAGGATATGGGCCAGATGGGACTAGCTCGGTTAAGCAACTTGGTTGGCATGGATGAGTTGGGCCAAAGGGTCTGTTTTCCATGTTGTATAGCTCTCTGACTCTATGACATTTATTCATGTGGGATGGGTGATATGCTGGTCACCAGTTCTAAATGCTTGCTTGTGTTTAACCCACCTCTTGTACTTCTACATACATTCGATTCCTTCGTCTTCACTGATTTCTGATCAATCGATTGAAATCTTGAAATGGACTTCCTAATTCTGGGGATGGCTTCATAACGCTCTGCAAAGTGTCATGCAGGTGTTTCACCACCATCTTCTCATGAAGAATTAGGGATGGGCAACAATGGCTAGCCTCCAAAATGTAAGACATTTCAGTTGCTGAAATAAACATAGATGATGCCGGAGACACACAGCAGGTCAGGCAGCATCTGAGGAGAAAGAACAGGGCTTATGTTCCAGGTCAATGCCTTACCTGTGATACCCACATCCTGTAAATGAATGCAACTAAAGTTCAGCAAACAACCAGTGTTGACAAAATTAGAATGCTCACCAACATATGAACAAAATGGAAAGAACTGTGAAGAGAATCACCACTGTTGCATACCCTTGTCTAGTCTCTGGGCCAATTATTATGAAACCAGTACTGCAGTGATCAACAATACAATGGTCTAAAATATCTGCTGCCAATACTATTAGACAAGCACTTAACACATTTCCAACATGTTCTGGATGGTGTTTTAATGCAGATGCCAATGAGTTAATACGCTGTTAAAAGAGCAGTCAGGAACATCATGTGGAGGAATTGAGCACTGGTCTGCTGAAATCAGCAAATGCAATTTTTAGGTTAACTTTAGACCTGCACTCTAATCCAGTAATTTATCTGCTTCATAAGATCTTCTTGGATCAGAGCCTTTCATAACCTTGGCACTATTGATGCTCTGCTACCCTTATTATGGTATATGCACATGCTGTGGAACAGATGCCACAAATACCGGACTATTTTAAAGTGATACTGAACTAGTCATCAATCCTGTCACTTGCCTAAGCATTACGAGAAATTGGAGGGAGGGGAGTGGGGAAGGAGGAGGGGTTGCAAGTAAAAAGGAAAGAAAAAGGCTGCGAGAGATGAAACAGTAAACGAGTTTTTGTTTTATCAGCAAAAAGCAAATTGCTAGAGGAAGTCTGGCAGCATCCGTGAAGGGAAATGGAGAATCAAGATTTCAGGCTGAGAGCCTTCATTTGGACTGAAAGATAGAGGGGAGATAGCCAATGAAGAGATGAGGGGAAGGGGTGGAGCAGGGGCTGGCAGGTGAGAGGTGGAGGCAACAAACGGCTGCAGATGGTGGTATCTGATAGGAAAGGAAGACAGAGCATGGAACCAGATAAGGGAGGGGGGGAGGGCAGATGGGAACAGTGGGGGGAGGGGACCCAGTGGGAGGAGTGTGTGGCTGCTGGGCAGATGGAGTGGGTGAGGGTGGGGAAAGACACAGGGTGATTGGAGGCTGGGGCTGTGTTGTGTGTGTTGGAGGAATTGGGTAGATCAGGAAGAGAGAGAAAAGGACAGAGGGGAGCAGGTTACCTGAAATTGGAGCATTCAATGTTCATGCGGTCGGGTTGTAGACTCCCCAGGTGGAATATGAGGTGCTGTTCCTCTAGTTTGCATTTGCCCTCACCCTGGCAGTGGAGGAGGCCGAGGACAGACAGGTCAGTGTGGGAATGCGAAGAGGAATTAAAATGGCTCACAACCGGGAGCTCCAGATGGCCTCTGTGGACAGAGTGCAGGTGCTTGGCAAAGCAGTCGCCTAGTAGGAGGAGGCCACATTGAGAGGGCCAAATGCAATAAACAAAGTTGGAGGTGCCTGTGAATTTCTGCCTCACCTGGAAGGGGTGTTTAGGTCCCTGGATGGCAGGGAGAGAGGTGTAGTTCTGTCCACTTCATGCTTATTCAGGTTATAGCGGCACCATGACCCTGTTACCTTTGTCCTTACAAGCTGAAGAGAATTTCGGATGCTTTCAGAAGTCATGCTGAAGAAATCTCGACTATTCTCTGGAGTGTATGCCGTGGACTATTGAACGGTCCCCTAGTACGATAAAATGGACTCTTGACCTCACAGCCTACCTCATTATGGCCTTACACCTTATCATCTGCCTGCACTGCACTTTCTTTGTAGCTGTGACACTTTATTCTGCATTCTGTTATTGTTTTCCCTTGTACTGCCTCAATGCACTGTTGTTATGAAATGACCTGTACAGATGGCACGCAAAATGAGTTTTTCACTGTATCTCAGTACATGTGACAATAATAAACCAATTTACCAATGTCACCTGAAATTTAACAGCTAAAAAGCACGAAGCATATTTATGTAAAATTACATGGTGTAAAGAATAGACAGAAGTCCAACTGGTCCATGCTGTTCAACACAAGCCACCACCCATCCCCAGATAGCCAACCCCTTTAACACAATCTTCAGTCCCTTTATCCCTCATTTTTTCCTGTACAAATGCCAGAATAGACAGCATACTGACCATTCTCTAACTGCCCTGGGAAATCAGTGGTGAGCCACCTCTCCAAACCACTGCGTGAAGGTGAGTCATACAGCCGTACAGTCCAGAAACAGGCCCTTCAGCCCACCCGGTCCATGCCGACCAGCAAGCACCCGTTTCGCACTAATTCTGCACTCGCCCACTTTATTCTCCCCACATTTCCCATAACCCCTGATTCTACCACCCACCCACAACTTACAGCGGGCAATTAACCTACAAACCCGCACGACTTTAGGATGTGGGAGCAAACCGGTGTACCCGGAGCAAACCCATGCGGTCAAAGGGAGAACATACAAACTCCACACAGGCAGCACCGGAGGTCAGGATTGAACCAGGATCACTGGAGCTGTGAGGCAGGGGCCCTAACAATTGCTCCACTCTGATGCCCTATCTCCAAATTGCCCTTGCTTTATTTTTGAAGCTGCCCTGAGCCCATAGTGCTACCAGGCGTTAGGTCCAGCATCACTGAAGGACTGGCAATGAGGTCCAGGTCAGGATGCCTCTGACTTGGAGGAGGACCCAGGTTTGGGAGGTGCCGTCAGAGTAGCCAAGGAGAGTAACTTTGTAAATGGTACACAAAATGCTTCTGCTCAATCATCTGTCTTGTAACAGGATCCATATTGGGGTAATCAAATGTAGCAGGTTGTTGTGATGAAGCATCACGGTCCCCAACTTTAGACTGGTTGGAAATTTCCTTAGGAATGCTACTTAGAGTCTGGCGTCAGACCAATGACGAACCGCATCACCCAATCCGTCACAGTAATGCCAGTCACGTTGCAAAGGGCAGCTTTCAGTGGGTAAGTACAGCACCAACCCTTCATTAGCCTACTGCCCTCATTTGTCGACATTGCCCCCCCAGATCACCTGACACAAATACGGGGAAGTATCGATGAGAGGAACTTTACTGACGCTGCCTCAAAATCTTTCAGCTCTGATCATTAGTCATGAAACATTTCACAAGGCACTACCAATGTCAGTGAAACACCTTTGCAGTTAGCACTTTGCAAGTGCGGCCCCTTTGTGCTCAGCAAGTTCCCACAGAGATAAACGACCAGTAATCTGCCCTAATAGTGGTGATACAGGATATAATAAACAACAGTGTGTTGGCTCTTCAGCAGACAGATTGTTTGGCTTGATGGGTTTTGTCACCATGTTCTGCTCATTCGACCTTCAACACTTTTGCTTTCTTTTCCACTTCACACTGACCATGATAACTTCCACTGTTGAATATCCTCTTGTTTTTGCTGCCTTGGGACCCCATCCTGAACATGGCAGGAAAGCAACAATCTGCTGGAGGAACTCAGTGGGTCGAGCAGCATCTGTGGGGGGGAAAGGAATTGTCCACGTTTCAGGTCGAAACCCTGCATCAGGACTGAGAGTTGAGAAGGGAGATAGCCAATGGGTAGGGGGTAGGTTTCTGTGGGTACAGGGCAAAGAAACAAATGGCAATAAATAGTGGCAATGATATCAATTCTCAGTCTCTAGGTAATCCTACCAGACTGATCCTCAATGATAAGTTGGCTTAAGTGAGATAGTTTTGGCTTCAGTCAGAACAAAATTTACTGTATGAATGTGCATCTTGTGGTAAGTGGAATAACCATTGTCCTGAAGAAGGGTCCTGACCCGAAACATTGACCGTCTGCTTTTCTCCACGGATGCTGCCTGGCCTGTTGAGTTCCTCCAGCATCTTGTTGTTTTTTCCAATCGTTGACCTGTTCATTCTCTTCCCAGCTTAAATCAAAACCAGTCTAATGCTTCAGCACTTGAAACCTGCCAGGAGCACTGAATGTTTACCATGTTTGCTATTGCAAATAGGATCAGAATGGCCTGTTTTATTCTTACCTGGGTTCCAATAAACTGAACATTAGAAAAGGAAGGGTCGATAGGTGACTAGGGGCAGGGAGCGATTACATGGAACTAATCAGAGCAAAGGGTTCAGGCACCAATTATAAACTTTAAGAACAAAGAATCAGCACTTTACAACTCACATTTGGATCAAATCACACAAACCATCTATTAAACATTATGTACCAGCAGATCATTGTTTGCTGATAGTCAGCAAAGCACACTATTTGATATAATAAATCTGATGGCTTTGGCTTCAATCAGAACAAAATTCACTGTATGAATGTGCATCCTGTGGTAAGTGGAATAATCGTTGACCTGTTCGTTCTCTTCCCAGCTTAAATCAACACCAGTTTACTGCTTCAGCAATAAGTGTGTTGCCAATATCGTGTGACAAGGTAAAGAACAAAAGAAAATCAGACCTGGAGTCGGCCATTCAGCCCCTCAAACCTTCCCTGCCACTTCACATGATCATGGCTGATCTGCCCCCAGCCTCCTCTCTTCTCCTGAGCCGGTTCTCAGAAGCTCTCAATCCCCCGAACTTGTGAAAAATTATTGGAATTGGAATTGGTTTATAATTGTCACATGTACTGAGGTACAGTGAAAAACTTGTCTTGCATACCGATCGTACAGATCACTTCATTACACAGTGCATTGAGGTAGTACAAGGGAAAACGATACAGAATGCAGAGTAAAGTGTCACAGCTACAGAGAAAGTGCAGTGCAGGCAGACAATAAGGTGCAAGGTCATAACAAGGTAGATTGAGGTCAAGAGTCCATCTTATCATACTAGGGGACCATTCAATAGTCTTATCACAGTGGGATAGAAGCTGTCCTTGAGCCTGGTGGTACGTGCTTTCTGCCTGATGGGAGGAGGGAGAAGAGAGAATGTCCGGGGTGGGTGGGGTCTTTGATTATGTTGGCTGCTTTACTGAGACAGCAAGAAGTGTAGACAGAGTCCATGGAGGGGAGGCTGGTTTCCGTGATGTGCTGGGCTGTGTCCACAACTCTGCAGTTTCTTGCGGTCCCGGGCAAAGCAGTTGCCATACCAAGCCGTGATGCATCCAGATAGGATGCTTTCTATGGTGCATCAATAAAAGATGGTGAGTGTAAAAGGGGACATGCCAAATTTCTTTAGCCTCCTGAAGAAGTAGAGGCACTGGTGAGCTTTGTTGTCCATGGCGTATACGTGGTTGGACGAGGACAGGCTATTGGTTATGTTCACTCCTAGGAACTTGAAGCTCTCAACCCTCTCGACCTCAGCACCATTGATGTAGACAGGAGCATACGCACCACCCTCCTTCCTGAAGTCAATGACCAGCTCTTTTGCTGACATTGAGGGAAAGGTTGTTATCATAAGCTCTCTATCTCCTTCCTGTACTCCAACTCATTTGAGATACGGCCCACTACAGTGGTATCATCCGCAAACTTGTAGATGGAGTTAGAGCAGAATCTGGCCACACGGGCACGAGAGTATGGGGAGTAGAGGGCTAAGGACGCAGCCTTGTGGGGCACCAGTGTTGAGAATGATCGTGTTGCTGCCTTTCAACTTCCTCTTCAAATATCCCCAATGATCTCATCTCCCCAACCCTGGAGACTTCTAGGGATTCACCATCCTGTGCGAGAAGAAGTTCTTACCCACCTCAATTTTAAATGACACCACCCCCAACCCAATCTTGTAACCACAGCCCCTTGTTCAAGATTCTTCCACTTAGTGGTAAAACCTCCACATCTACCCTGTAATGTCCCCTTAGATCTGACGTGTTTCAATAAGGTCATCCTTCTAAACACCAAAGCGTATAGATCTAAGTAGCGCAGGAAATAAGTGGCAAGGAAGCAAATAGGCTCTGCATGCAAGACATTGCATTTATATATCACAGCACTTGCACAATTTTGTTGGTGGATAAGTGGGAGGAAGTTGGCATGACGGGTCAGTTAGAGGGTGCGGTCAGCAGCACCCAGAGGCCGAGTTCTGGCATAGGACAAGGGGCCGGGGGGGGGGCAACAAGTGGGGAAAGGCAGGGTGCTGACGGGAGCCTGAGGGAGGGAGCTGGAGAACAGGGAAGGTGCAGGAGTAGGTTAAAACAGGCAAGTCATTCTCACTTCCAAGGACCCACCTTAGACACAGTCCAGCGCATCACGGACACCAGCCTCCCCTCCTTGGACTCTGTCCATACCTCTCGCTGCCTTGGTGAAGCAGCCAGCATAATCAAAGACCCCACCCACCCGGGTCATTCTCTCTTCTCTCCTCTCCCATTAGGCAGAAGATACAGGAGCCTGAGGGCACATTCCACCAGGCTCAAGGACAGCTTCTATCCCACGGTGATAAGACTATTATACAATGAGATGGACTCTGACCTCAGAATCTACCTTGTTGTGACCTTGCACCTTATTGTCTACCTGCACTGCGCTTCCCTGTAGCTGTGACACTTTGCTCTGTATTCTGGTATTGTTTTTATTGTACTAATTCAATGCACTCTGTAGTGTGTAATGAGTTGACCTGTATGAACGGTATGCAAGACAAGTTTTTCACTGTACCTCGGTACAAGTGACAACAATAAACCAATTTCAATGGAAGATGAAGAAGCCTAACCTTTGATATACCGTTAAGCAGCAAACTACTACAGCAGCTGAAAGGAGGGTGCATTTATTTTCTCCTCAGTTTGGTCATGGAGTCATACAGCACGGAGACAGGCCATTCAGCCCTGCACATCCATGTTGGCCAGTGGGCACCCGTCTGTATTAATCCCATTTTGGCCCATAGCCTTCTGTGTTTGGGCAATTCAAATGCTAATTGAGACACTTCTCAAATGCTGTCAGTGACTCTGCTTCCACCACTTCTCTGAGACAGAGTGTTCCAGGTACTCACCACTGTCTGGGTGAAGAATGTCCCCCTCAGATCCCCGCTAAATCTTTTACCCCTTACCCTAAATCTGTGTCCTCTAGTTTTATCTGCCTCTGATATGGGGAGAAGCTTCCTGGTCTACCCTATCTGTAACCCTCAATTTTATATGCCTCAGTCATGTCTCCTCTCAACTTCCTCTACTCCAGGGAGAACAGACCCAGCCTCTCCAGTCTCTCCTCATAACTAAGACAGGCCATCCTGAGAAACATCCTGGTGAATCTCCTCTGCACCCTCCCCAGTGAGAGCACATCCTTCCTGTACCTGGGTGACCAGAAATGCATGCAGTGCCACAGCTGAGGTCTGACCGAGGTTTTATAATGGAGACACAATAGGCATCTGGAGCAGAAAACAAGCTGCTGGAGAAACTCAGCAGGTCGAGCAGCATCTGTGGCGGGGGGAAGGAACTGTCAACGTTTTGAGTCGAGAATTTGTGTCAAGTCAAGACGAGTTTATTGTCACATGCACCAGTACATGTGTGCACAGGTGCAATGAAAAACTTACTTGCAGCAGCATCACAGGCACATGGCATCAGATACACAACATTCACAAGAAAAACATAAATTATACACAATTTTTACCAGAAAGAACACGATTAGAACAAAAAAAGAACCATTTTAGTGCAAAGTGATAAAACTGGTCCTAGTGTTGCTAAACTGTAGTGATTAGGGCTGTGCCGGATGGTTCAAGAACCGAATGGTTGAAGGGAAGTAGCTGTTCCTGAACCTGGTGGTGTGGAACTTCAGGCTTCTGTACCTCCTGCCCGATGGTAGATGCAACAAGTTGGCACGGCCCGGATGGTGGGGATCTTTGATGATGGATGTTGCTCTGCATCAGGGCCCTGCATCCTGATGAAAGGTCTTGACCCAAACCGTTGACAGTTCCTTCCCCCCCAGATGCTGTTCAACCCACTGAGTTCTTCTAGCAGTTTGCTTCTTGCCCCGATGTTTTATAAAGTTGAGTCATAGTCTTCCTTGTCTTGTATTCAATGCCCTGACTAATGAAGGTCAGTATCCTAAATGCCTTCCTAACCATGTTATCTCTCTGCACTGTCACAATCAAGGATCTTTAGGCTTGCACCCCAAGGTCCTTCTATTCACTCGTACACCTTAGGACCCCACCATTCATGCTCTATGTCCTAGCCTCATTAGTACTCCCAAAGTATATCACCTCACATTTATCAGGATTAACCTCCACCAGCCATTTCTCAGCCCACTTACCAACATCAATATCGACCTGTAGTCTAAAACAGAGCTCAAGAGGGCACGAAATACAAAGAGGTAAACAGGTGGGGTCCACATAGCCCAGACCGAGGTTAGACCTCGGATCAGGTGTGGCAGCTCGCTGAATTTAAGCACGTTACTGAGCAGAGAAGAGAAAGAAAAAAGAAACCCTCTACTGTGAACCATGGCCAGCCTGAAAGTCCCAGAGTCATACAGCACGGAAGCAGGCCCTTCCACACACCTAGTCCGCACCATCGATCATACACCCCTCTACACGGATCCCATTTTGTCCTCCCCGCATTCTCAACATCTCCCTCAGGTTTTCCAACTCACCCACACACCAGGGGCAACTTACCGACCCACACATTTTTGGGATGTGGGAGGAAACCGGAGCACCCGCACGGTCACAGGGAGAATGTGCAGACTCCACACAGACAGCGCCCGAGGTCAGGATCGAACCCAGGTCTCTGGAACTGTGAGGCAGCGGCTCTACCAGCTGCGCCACTCTGCTGCCCTGAGAAAGAAACTGCAACTTATTGGTCATTGTTCACACGATGAAAACTCAGATCCACAAACAATTCTGAACATAAGAGGCACAGAAGGGGGCAACTCAGCCCCCAGTGCCTTCTTCGTGACTTAAGGAGATCATGGCTGACCTGTGACCTCACTCCATTCTCTAGCTTTTATCGGAACTCTTAATATCTTTGACCAAATTAAGGTCAACTCTCGGACCTTGACTTGTAGACTTGGTAGCATAATTCATGTTCACATATATTATGTGAACATAAATCTTCAGGTTTCCCCAGTGCTCTGACACTGGGCACCCATTTGATTGCTGTTTCTGTCCATATATACAATGTATTTACTGTTTGCCTGTCAACTATGCATTCCATTATTGTGAGGATCTGCACATTTGCCTGTAGTAAATCATTTACTTTGAGAGTGCTGAATAAATGCAGGAAACTCAATCATGTATTTTAAATTGAATCTGCAGTCATTTATATTATTGCATATAAATTATGTAAACTAATTTGCAATGCAAAAGAAAAGTTAAGCAGCACATATATTGATTGAATGCCAACGCTATGTTTTTATTTTGAATAAATGAAACCTGCACGACTTGCTTGTGAAATGAGATTTATGGAGCCGCTTGATCACACACTCGGGGTTAATCTTCTCACAGTGGGAAATGCCAACATGCCAGTTTAAAAATCTTGCCTGATTTTTGTCTCTATTGAAGGGAGGGAGCACAGGGAGATGTGTACAACAGGCAAGTGGACTATTTCTATCAGTCACCAATAGACTGTTCTGGTCCAACCACGCAGAAGCCACGGCCAAGAAAGCTCACCAGTGCCTCTACTTCCTCAGGAGCCGAAAAAAGTCCGGCATGTCCCCTTTTGACACTCACCAACTTCTATTGATGCACCAAAGAAAGCATCCTATCTGGATGCATCACAGCTTGGTATGGCAACTGCTCTGCCCGTAACCACATGAAACTGCAGAGTTGTGGACGCAGCCCAGCGTGTCACGGACACCAGCCTCCCCTCCGTGGACTCTGTCTACACTTCTCGCTGCCTCGGTAAAGCAGTCAACATAATCAAAGACCCCTCCCACCCCTCTCTTCTCTCCCCTCCCATCGGGCAGAAGATACAAAAGCCTGAAAGCACGTACCACCAGGCTCAAGGACAGCTTCTATCCCGCTGTTATAAAACTATTGAATGGTTCCCTAGTACAATAAGATGGACTTTTGACCTCACAATTTACCTCGCTGAGACCTTGCACCTTATTGTCTCCCTGCAATGTACTTTCTCTGTAACTGTAACACTGTATCCTGCAATCTGTTATTGCTTTTCCCTTGTACTACCTCAATGTACTGTTGTGATGAAATGATCTGTATGGATGGCTTGCAAAACAAAGGTTTTCACCAGCAGACCAGGCAGCTTCTGTGGAGAGAGAGACAATATTACAATGTTTATGCACTCTGCTTAACCCTTTGACTGCATGCAAAAGCTGGTGATTTCAGGCAGAATCAGAGTCATACAGCATGGAAACAGGCCCTTCAGCCCAACTCATCCATGCCGACCAAGTAGCCCATCTAAGTTCATCCCATTTGCCCATGTTTGGCCCTTATCCCTCTAAACCTTTTCCATCCATGTACCTATCCAAGTACCTCGTAAATGTTGTTATTGTACTTGCCTCAACCACTTCCGCTGGCAGCTCGTTCCATTTACTGACCAAATGTGAAGAAGTTGCCCTTCCGGTCTCTTTTAAATCTTTCCCCTCTCACCTTAAACCTAAGCCCTCTAGTTTTTTATTCCCTTTCCCTGGGGAAGAAAGACTGTGTGGATTCACCCTATCTATGCCCCTCGTGATTTTATACACCTCTACAAGGTCACCCCTCAGTCTCCTACGCTCCAGTGGATAAAGTCCTGCCCAACCTCTCCCCATAACTCAGACCCTCGAGTCCTGGCAACACTCTTGTAAATCTTCTTTGCACTCTTTCCGAGGAGGAAAGGTGCCAAGAACAAAATGGGGTTTGCACCACTGCCACAAGACAATGGGATGTCACGTACGACTGGCCAGGAGTACCCACAGCCCATGGCGACAGGTTCCGCCTGATGAACACAGCCTTACAAAGCAGCATGTCAGTACCAGGACACCAAGTGTTCTGATTTACACATAACCATTGATCCAGCAACTTGGGAAACGATTTCATCAGATGATTCACTGCAGGTCGGTTAACAATTAGAATTAGGCTGGGGGAAAAGTGTCAATGCATCCAATAAAAGTCACCCTGACTGTGAGGCGGGTTTGGTGGATGGGTGGGGGAGATGTGGTGCTCATTAAATTTGATTTCACTAGAAAGTGTCCGGACGTGAGCAGAAAATCCATCTGGACACATTAGCTCACGATTCAGGCTCAAGTCTTGTCCTCAGATCATTGCAGTGTTCTGCTCTCCCTACTGTCACAAACAAATAAGGCACCAGAGGAGAAGTAACAATGTTCCTTCGCTTTGATCAGACCATATACTGATTTCAAATCATTCATTTTGTGAGTTAAGTACACAGTCTGGAAAATAAATTTTCTGAGGCAAATTTCCCAGTGGGTTGCTTCTCTCTCTCCCTCTCTCTCTCTCTCTCTTGCTCTCTGTCAGTCTCTCTTTCTATCTCTCTCTTTCTCTCTCTGTCTGACAGTCTCTCTCTGTGACTCTCTCTCTCTCTGACTGTCTCACTCTCTGTCAGTCTCTTTTTCTCTCTCTATCTGAATCTCTCTCTTCCCTCTTCCTTTGTGTCTCACTGTCTCTCTCTCTTTCTGTATCAATCTCTCTCTCTTTCTCTGTCTCTCTGTCACATGCAACATGCAACACCTCTGCTGATTATCCTCAACACTGGTGCCTTGCAAGGCTGTGTACTCAGTCCCATACTTTACTCCATCTACACTCATGCCTGTGTGGCCAGATTCTGCTCTAGCTCCACCTACACGCTTGCAGATGACACGGCCACTGGATTCAAACAATAATGAGCTGGAGCCCAGGAAGGAGACAGAGAGCCTAGTGCCATGGTGTCAAGACAACAACCACTCCCTCAATGTCAGCAAAACAGACGAGCTGGTTATTGACTTCAGGAAACGGAGCAGAGTACACGTCCCTGTTTGTATCAATGGTGCTGAGGTGGAGATGGTTCTGGATAGGATGCATCCGGATAGGATGTTTTCTATGATGCATCTGTAAAAATTGGTGAGGGTTATTGGGGGCATGCTGAATTTCCTTACCCTCCTGAGGAAGTAGAGGCACTGGTGAGCTTTCTTGGCCGTGGTTGGACCAGGACAGGCTATTGGTGATGTTCTCTCCTAGGAACTTGGGTAACTGCTCTGACCAAGGCCACAAGAAATTGCAGAGTTGTGTACACAGCTCAGCACCTCACGGAAACCTGCCTCCCCTCCATGGACTCTGTCTACACTTCCCGCTGCCTCGGGAAAGCAGCCAGCATAATCAAGGACCCCTCCCATCCCAATCATTCTCTCTTCTCTCCTCTTCCATCAGGCAGAAGATACAATAACTTTAGAACACACATCACCAGCTTCTACCCCGCTGTTATAAGACTCTTGAATGAACGTCTTATGTGATAAACGGAGGAACTCAGCAGGTCGAGCAACATCTGCGGGGGGAAAGGGATGGTTGACATTTTGGGTCAAGACCGTGCAACAGAGTGTAGATGAAAGGCAGCCAGCATAAAGAGGTGAGGGGGAGGGGTGAGGCGGGCAGCTGGGTGAAAGGTGGAGCCAGGTGAGGTTGGGGAGAGAGGGGGGCAGTTTAGAGACGGAGGCTGGTGGGTAACAGGTGAAACAGATAAGTAAAAAAAGAAATTTGGCTGGTGGGGAGCCAGCTGTGGGTAGGGGAGTGGGAAAGTAGATCGGTGATCAGTGCAATGAGATGAGGGGGGGTGTGATGGGCAGATGCAGCCAGGTGGGGGAGGGTGATGAATCCAGATAACTGGGAAGTATGGAAAAGGTAGGATCTGGGAGGACGAGTAGGAGTGGGAGAGGAACACAGGGGATTTGAGTTCCTGAAATTGGAATATTCAATGCTCATACCACTGAAGTGGAATATGAGGTGTAGTTCCTCTAGTTTGAGTTTGGCCTCACTGTGGCAGTGGAGAATGCCTTGGACAGATAAGTCAGTGTGGGAATGGGAAGGGGAGTTGCAATAACATGCAAGATGCCCTCAAGATGGCCATTGAGGACAGAACTCAGGTGGTGCCCTGCCAAACGGTCAGCTGGTCTGGCCTCGATCTCGCCCATGTCGAGAAGGCCACATCGCGAGCCCTTACTGCAACAGGCCAGGTTGGAGAAAGGTGCAGGTGAATCTCTGCCACACCTGGAAGGGCTGTTTACGTCCCTGGATAGTGGTGAGGGAGGAGGTGAAGGGGCAGGTGTCGTACCTCCTACGGTTGCAGGGGAAAGTGCCGGGGGGTGCGGAGGGGTGGGTGGGAAGGGATGAGTGGACCAGGAGGGAGTCATGGAGAACAGAGGTCCCTGTGGTAAGCAGAAAGGGGGATGAGAGGTGAAGGGAGATTTTGCCTCATCTCTGTTTTAAACAGTTAACCCCTCAGTTTTAAATAATCTCCCTTAGTTTGAGATCCTCCGACAAGAGGAAACATCCTCTCCACCACCACCCTGTCAAGACCCCTCAGGGTCTGATTTGTTTATCAAGTCTCCTCTGATTCTTCTAATACAAGCCCAACGTGTCCAACCCGTCCTCAGAAGACACCTGCCCACTCCAGGTACCAGTCTATCACACCTTCTCATCTTCTCACAAGAGGTTCTGCAGATGCTGGAAACCTGCAACAACACACAAAGCACTGGAGGAACTCAGGGGGTCGGGCAGCATCCGTGGAGGGAAATGGACAGTCGACGTTTCGGGTCGAGACCCTTCATCAGGACCGGAAAGAAAGAGGGGAGATGGCCAGTGGGGAGGTGTGGGGGGGGGGGGGGGAAGGTTGGAGCAAGAGCTGGCGGGTGATCGGTGGGTCCAGGTGAGAGGGGGTGATAGGCAGGTGAGGGAGGGGCAAGGGCAGGAATGATGTAAGAAGCTGGGAGGTGATAGGTGGAAGTAACAAAGGGCTAAAGAAGATGGAATCTGATAGGAGAGGGCAGTGGAGCACGGAATAAAGGGAGGGAGAAGGGGAACCAGAGGGAGGAAGGTGTGGGTGACGGTCAGATCAAGAGGGTGGGAGAGGGAAATGAGAAGGGGTGATGGGGCCAGTGGGATAAGGGTCTGTTGTCCCAGCATGGACGGCTCCTTGGCAAAGCTATGGGTTGCTGCTTCCACTGTAATGATGCCCAAATGTTCCCAGTGATGATCCTCCATTGTTCTGTGCATAGATGGTTGGTTCTGTGGTCTCACTTGATGCAGCTCTGATTTGTAGACAGCTCATAGCACCTGCGTTGCAAGAGTTTAAGTTCGCATCCATACACTTGTCAGGTCTGATGAAGGCTCCTTCATCTGAAACATTAACTGTTTTTCTCTTTCCGCAGGTGTTGCCTGAGCTGCTGAGTTTTCCCTGCATTATCCTCTGACTACAGGAGTTGGAACGTTATGCTGCAGTTGTACAAGACGTCGGTGAGGCAGCAGCTGGAGTATTGTGGACAGTTTTGGTCACCCTGCTATAGGAAAGACATCATTAAGCTGGAAAGAGTGCAAGGAAGATTTACGAGAATGCTGCTAGGATTCGAGGGGCCTGAGTTATAGGGAGAGGCTGGACAGGCTAGGACTTTATTCCTTGGAATGCAGGAGATTCAGGGGTGGCTTCCTAGAGGTGTATAAAATCATGAGGGACATAGTCTTTTTCCCAGGCAAAGGGAATCAAAAACTAGAGGGCATAGGTTTAAAGTGAGGGGGAAAGATTTCAAAGGGGTTCAAAGGGGCAACTTCTTCACACCATATAGGTTGTGCAGAGCAAGATCCCACAAAATGGCCTCATGATCAGGCTGGGAGGGTGGTGCCTATATGGAGCGAGTTGCCAGAGGGAGTCATTGAGGGAGGTACATTAACAACATTCAAAAGACATTTAAACAGGTAAATGGACAGGAAAGGTTAAACAGATATGGACCAAACGCCAAAAAATGGGTTTAGCTTTTATGCGCATATTGGTTGGCATGGACAAGTTGGGCCGAAGGGCCTGTTTCTGTGCTGTATTACTCAATGGTTCTTGTTATGTTTGTTCTTCATCAAGAGACAAACCCTGAGGGTTTAACATCTGAACATTTTTATTAACCAACAACAGACTGGCTTGCTTTCCCTCTCTTTTTACAGCCACTTCCTGCTCCCCAATGTGACCCCCTGCATCGCCTACTGGGAACTGTAGTTCTTTATTATAACTACATAATAACACAGTTCTATGGCCAGCATCCCACTGACTTCCGGCACATACCCATTTACACTAATCCTGCACTAATCCCATTTTATTCTCCCCACATTCTCATCAACTCCCCCCAGGTTCTGCCACCCACCTACAACTTGAGGTAATTTACAGTGTACTATTAACCCACCAACCTGCACAGTGGGATGCAGGAGGAAACCGGAGCACCGGGGGAAACCCACACTGTCGCAGGGGGAACGTGCACACTCTACACAGACAGAACCCGAGGTCAGAATTGAACTTGGGTTGCTGGATCTGTGAGGTGACAGCTCCACCCATCTGTGCAGCCAGTTCCTTGGCAATATTTGTCTCCCAGCCTGATCATGCTCATATAGCCATTTTGAGGGATCTTGCCAGCATAACCTGCTATTGTGTTTCCTGGGTCCCAACATTCCTTCAAAAGAGTTGGGATGACATGTTACAGCTGTGCAGGCCACATTGAAGTACTGCGTACAGTTCTGGTCGCCCTGCTATGGGAAAGATGTCATTAAACTGGAGATGGTGCAAAACAGATCCACAAGGATTTTGGTGGGACTGGAGGGCTTGAGTTATAAGGAGAGGATGGGTAGACTGGGACTTTTTTCCCTGGAGTGTAGGAGGTTAAGGGGTGACCTTATGGAGGTTTATAAAATCGTGAGGGGCATAGATAAGGTGAATGGCCACAATCTCTTCCCCGGTGTAGGGGAGTCCAAAACTGGAGGGCACAGGATTAAGGTGAGATGGGAAAGATTTAAAACGGACCTGAGAGGCAAATTTATCACACAGAGGGTGGTGGGTATATCAGAGGAAGTGGTAGAGGCGGGAACAATTATGACATTTAAAATTCATTTGAACAGGTACATGGATAGAATAGGTTTAGACGGATAAGGGCTAAACCAGGGCGAATGAGACTAGTTCAGTTAGACAACTTGGTCGGCCTGGACAAGTTGGGCTGTCGGGCCTGCTTTCCATGCTCGATAGCGCGATGAATCAACATCATTGGCTATAACACATTTTGGGAAGTCCCAAGATCGTTAATATTACTGTAGCAATGAGAGTTTATTTGAATTGGTTTATTATTGTCACTTGTACCGAGGTACAGTGAAAAACTTGTCGTGCATACCTTTCGTACAAATCAATTCATTACAACAGTGCATTGAGGCAGTACAAGGGAAAACAATAACAGAATGCAGAATAAAGTGTCACAGCTACAGAGAAAGTGCAGTGCAGACAGACAATAAGGTGCAAGGTCATAACGAGGCAGATTGTGAGGTCAAGAGTCCATTTTATCGTACTAGGGGACCGTTCAATAGTCTTATAACAGCGGGATAGAAGCTGTGCTTACTCTGAACCTGGGCTGTCCTGTTCTGTATCAACAACATGCACTGCAGAAACTTATCAAGGTCAAACTGAGCAACTCAACAAGGCAGGTGATACAGAGGAACACAACTGCCTGAACTTCCCTGAGAATTACTCGCCATCCTGGCCTTGTCATCTGATATGACGGTGGTCCTTCAAAGGACTCAACATTGTCATCGTACTTCACACTGTCTAAGACAACGGGTGCAGATATAAAGTATAGACTTGAAGGTTGAAATGTCTAATACCAAAGGGCATGCATTTAAGGTGAGAGGGGTAAGTTCAAAGGAGATGTGCAGGGCAAGTTTTTTACACAGGGAGTGGTGGGTGCCTGGAATGTGCTGCCAGGGGTGGTGGTGGAGGCAGATACGATTGTGTGTTTAAGAGGCTCTTAGATAGGCACATGGATATGCAGAGAATGGAGGGACGTTGTGTAGGCAGAAGGGACAAGTTTAGTCAGACATTTAATTTTTAGTTTAATTAGTTCAGCACAACACTGTGGGCCAAAGGGCCTGTTCCTGTGCTGTACTGTTCTAGGTTCTAATTACTCACCTGGACATCTGAGTTGATGGTGGTCCTTAGAAGGAATCAACATTGTCACCATATTTCACACCATCTAAAACCATGGTGTAAATATAAAGTATGGGTTTCACATTACAGTTACATGTCTTACTGTGTCCTCTGACAGATACATCCTTTATTGATTCTGCCCAGTGGTGGTGTGCGGTGTAAACAAAGTCGTACGTTATGAGGGGAGATGTGTCAGCTCTATCGGCATGGTGGTGGGATGAATGACACAGCCTGCCGAGCTGTCCAGGCTCGGCAATGCCCTGTAGTTTACGGCTGCAGATGGACCACCACTCTGCTAAAATTATAGCATCAGCCTGCTCAGGAACGAGTGACAACTGCAGGCTCACATTGCAACAACTCATAGAACACAGAACAGTACAGGAACAGGCCCTTTGGCCACAACGTCTGTGCCGAACTAATTCAACTAGTAATTAAACACCAAGCTAAACTAATCCTTTCTGCCCACACAATGTCCACATCCCTCCATTCCCTGCACGTCCATGTGCCCATCTAAGAGCCTCTTGAATACCTCTATCATACTTGCCTCCACCACCACCCCTGGCAGCGCATTCCAGGCGCCCACCACTCTCTGTGTAAAAAACCACACATCTCCTTTGAACTTACCCCCTCTCACCTTAAATGCATGTCCTCTAGTATTAGACATTTCGATCCTGGGAGAAAGGTACTGGCTGTCTATCTATGCCTCTCATAATCTTGTTAAGATATCTTTAATAGTCACATGTACATCGAAACACACAGTGAAATGTATCTTTTGCGTAGTGTTCTGGGGGCAGCCCCCAAATGTCACCACTCTATCAGGTCTCCCCTCAGCCTCCAACGCTCCAGAGAAAACAACCCGTTTGTCCAACCTCTCCTTATAGCTCATACCCTGTAATCCAGGCAGCATCCTGGTGAACCTCTTCTGCACCCTCTCCAAAGCCTCCACATTCTTCCTGTAATGGGGCGACCAGAATTGAATGCAATACTCCAGATCATTCTCGGGATGTAGACGCAACCAGAAAGGCTGCTGTTAATAGCCAGCCCTTTGTTTCCCTTGAGGAGGTGGTGATGAACTGCCTTGGTGCACTGCCTGCGGAACTCCTGTTACATGGGGAGTTCCAGGACTGCGACCCAGCTACGATATATTTCCAAGTCTGGGTGGAGTTAGACCTGGGAGGGGAACCTGCAGGTGGTGGTATACAAGAAATTGAGATACGACCTCCATAAAGCTATCAGGGATGCCAAGAGACAAGACTAGTCCAAAATCGACTCCCAGACCAGCCATCTGTTGTGGCAGGGCTTACACGCTATAACATGCTGCAAAACAAAGTTAGGCAGCTTTACTGACAACAGCACATCCCTTCCTGATGAGCTTGATGCATTCTATGCACGTTTTGAACAGAAGGGGAATGGAATGTCACATCCACCCCGACAGCCTCCAATGCACCTGAACCCACAGTCACCGTTACAGACATCAGGTCAGTCTTCTAGGGAGTGAACCCTCGGAAAGCATCTGGCCCAGATGGTTTCCCTGGCTGTGTCCTTAGATCCTGCGCAGATCAGCTGGCAGGGGTATTTGCAGACATTTATAACATCTCCCTACTTCAATCTGAGGTCCCCACCTGCTTTAAGAAGACCACTATCTTCCCAGTACCAAAGAAATATAAGTTCAAGTGCCTTAATGACTACCGCCCAGTGGCTCTGACACCCACCACCATGAAATGCTTTGAGAGACTGGTCATGGCACACATCAACTCCAGCCTACCAGACAATCTCAACCCACTGCAATTCGCCTATCACCAAAACAAGTCTACAGGGGACGCCATCTCCCTGGCCCTAGACTCAGCTCTGCAGCATCTGGACAGTAAAGACACCTACGTTAGACTATTGTTTATTGACTACAGCTCCACTTCCAATATTGTAATTCCAAGCAAACTCATCACCAAACTCCTAGAGCTGGGACTCAACAGCTCCCTTTGCAACTAGATCCTTGACTTTCTGACCAACAGACCGCGATCAGTAAGGATAGGCAGCAACACCTCTGCCGTGATTATCCTCAACACTGGTGCCCCCTATCTATCTGCCTCCATTAATCGTATGATTGCCTTTGTTACATTAATGGCCAAATGATCCATTTTGCTTAAATGGAAGGATCCAATACCCCCTACTACTTTTCAATGGTTCTCTCAAACTATATCATGTTTAAACTTGGAAAAAATTAGGAGTGGTACTGTCGATCCTTTGCTTAAATTTGGGCAAGTTTGGAGTCCATTTATTCAATATTTTCACATGATATAGATCCCCTTATAATAACCTTTCAATTTAGAGGAACGGAGTTGACAACATAATATTGTTCTGTTTCTATTGAGAAATTTTAGTCCAGTTTTTTTTTTCTGTTTTTTTAAAAAAAAATTTTTCTTTAGCTTAGTTTGGTTTGATATATTGTTTATAATTTTTCTTATTGTTTTGGGGATTTTTTTTCCTTCTTTTATATTTTATAATAAATCTTTTTCTTTTATATTATATTCATTCACTAACAGATCGTTGGATCTACAGATTTTTTTTATACTTTACTGTTCTTTATGATTATCCATGTCATGATTGTTCTCCTGATCTTTTTGTATTACATGTATAAACATTGATATATTAATCTGTATTAATTTGAAAACTACTAAAAAGATTGAAAAAGAAAGAAACACTGGTGCCCCACAAGGCTGCGTCCTCAGCTCTCTACTCTACTCCCTATACACTCACAACTCTGTGGCCAGATTCTGCTCTCCCATCTATGAGTTTGCAGATGATACCACTGTAGTGGCCCGTATCTCAAATAACAGTAAGTCGGAGTACAGGAAGGAGATAGAGAGCTGAGTGGCATGGTGCCATGACAACAACCTTTCCCTCAATGTCAGCAAAACAAAAGAGCTGGTCACTGACTTCAGGAAAGGGGGTGGTGTACATGCACCTGTCTACATCAATGGTGCTGATGTCAAGAGAGTTGAGAGCTTCAGGTTCCTAAGAGTGATCATCATCAATAGCCTGTCCTGGTCCAACAAACGTAGACGCCACGGCTAAGACAGCTCACCAGCGCCTCTACTTCCTCAGGAGGCTAAAGAAATTAACAATGTCCCCTTTGACCCTCACTAATTTTTATTAATGCACCATAGAAAGCATCATATCTAGACACATCACGGCTTGGTACAGCAAGTGCTCTGCCCATGATTGCAAGAAACTGCAGAGAATTGTGGACACAGCCCAGCACATCACAGAAACCAGCCTCCCCTCCATGGACTCTTGTCTACACTTCTCGCTGCCTCGGTAAAGCAGCCAGCATAATCAAAGACCCCTCCCACCCCAGACATTCTCTCTTCTCCCCCCTCCCATCAGGCAGAAGGTACGAAAGTCTGAAAGCACATACCATCATGGTCAAAGACAGCTTCTATCCCACTGTTATAAGACTACTGAACAGTTCCCTATTACAATAAGATGAACTCTTGACCTCGTCATGGTCTTGCACCTTATTGTTTGCCTGCACTGCACTTTCTCTGTAACTGTAACACTTCATTCTGCATTCTGTTATTGCTTTTCCCTTGTACTACCTCAATGCACTGTTGTAATGAAATGATCTGTATGGATGGCATGCAAAACAAAGTTTTTCACTGTACCTCAGTACATGTGACAATAATAAACCAATTTACCAATTTATCATTTTTTTGGATGGAGTCGCTCTCTGTCAAACAGAAAAGGCTGAGAGATTTAACTGAGGAGCCACGAGTGAACAGGGAATTATTTCCCTCAGAAGCCAGGTCAGAACTGAGCCTTAGGTTTAAGATAATTGGATTAGCAAAGAGTTGAGGTAAATGATGGAGACAGAAAGCCTCGTCACATTTCAAAAATATGCAGAATGCACCAAAACCTGCAAGATCATCTGGACAAATTTCCTTCACGTAGCATAGACACAGTGGGTTTAGTGACCTCCACCTTTGCTGAGATTCCAATCGCATACAGCAACAGTGCATTAACTCCCAAAAGACCAGTTTCATATTACAGCGCCAGCGACCCAGGTTCAATTCCCGCCACTGTCTGTAAGGAGTTTGTACGTTCTCCCTGTGTCTGCGTGGGTTTCCTCTGGGTGGTCTGGTTTCCTCCCACATTCCAAAGACATACGGGTTAGTAAGTTGTGGGCATGCTATGTTGGTGCCGGCAGTGTGGCGACACTTGCGGGCTGCCCTCAGAACACTCTGTGCAAAAGATGCTTTTCACTGTGTGTTGTGATGTACATGTGGCTGATAAAGATATTTTATCTTATCTTATCATTGCATTAACATATTGGCAGAGGATCGTACTTCTGCTGTCTGAGTGAATCTTTGCTGTAAAATCTATTTTCAGTCTATCTGCTGCCACCTGCAAACTTGCCCGCACTCAGATTATGCACCGTCTGAGTAATGTCACAGTTCCGTCAGTGAAGCAGGATGCAGAAGTCCTGCAGAGTCCGTGTGACCTCTTACAAACCTTGTAGCAGCAGTGAAGCAGGAAACAGAATGCACAACTGGCAGGTTAGGTACATCACACCAGAGTGACCAACCGGTCACTTTCTGGGTCATCAGCTACCAAGCTAATTTCAGCAATCCAGGTGTTGGCTGTTGTTCAGTGGACTCTTGAGAACTCTTGAGTCATACAGCATGGACTCAGGCCCTTTGGCCCATTGACTCTGTGCTAACCGTCAACCATCCATTTACAATAATTCCATTTTTCTTCCCCCCCCCACCCCCCCAAGATTTTACCTCTCACCTACACACTAGGGGGAAATTTACAGTGGCCAGATAACCTACCAACTCACATGACTTTCAGATGTGGGAGGAAACCTCAATGCACTCTGTACTAACTCAATGTAACTGCACTGTGGAATGAATTGACCTGTACGATCGGTATGCAAGACAAGTTTTTCACTGTATCTCGGTACAAGTGACAATAATAAACCAATACCAAACCAGAACACTTGGAGGAAACCCATGCAGTCACAGAGAGAACATGCAAACTCCACACAGACAGTACTGGAGGTCAGGATCGAACCCAGGCCACTGGAGCGAGAAGGCAGCAGCTCTACCAGCCGAGTCACTGTGTGAGGTCAAATAACTCCAGAGGTCTTAGTGCAAAATCCAGGCTGATGTTTTGTTGCAGTACTGATGATGGAGTGTTGTGTCGTTGGGGGTGTTGATTTTCAGATGAGATATTAAACTGAGGTTGTGTCTGGCCTCATGAGTGCATGTAAAAGAATCCCATGGTTATATTCCAGAGAAGTGCTGAGGTGTGCACAACCGTATGTGAGGGGTGAGGTTTTGTGGGGTGATGCACTTTGGGAGGTCAAATGTAAGAAGAAAGAATACAGTAAATGGCAGGACCATTAGGAAAATTGATGTACAGAGGGAGCTTGAGGTGCAAGTCCGTAGCTTCCTGAAAGTGGCAACACAAGTAGATAGGGTGGTTAAAAAAAGCATATGTCATGCTTGCTTTCTTCAGTCAGGGTGTTGAGTATAAAAGTCGGGAGGTCACGTTGCAGCTGTATAAAACTTTGGTTAGGCCACATTTGGAGAATGGTGTGCAGTTCTGGCTGCCCCATTGCAGGAAGGATGTGGAGACTTTGGAGAGGATGCGGAAGAGGTTCACCAGGATGCTGCCTGGATTGGAGAGCATTAGCTACAAGGAGAGGCTGGACAAATCTGGGTTGTTTCCCTCAGAATGTCAGAGGTTGAGGGGAGACCTGATAGCAGTATACAACATTATGACAGGGACAGATAGGGTAAACAGTCAGAGTCTATTTCCCAGGGTGGAGATGTGAAACACTAGAAAGCATAGCTTTAAGGCAAGAGGGGAAACTTTAAAGGAGATTTATGAGGCAAGATTTTTACACAGTAGGTGGCTGGAACGTGCTGCCAGGGGAGGTGGTGGAGCAGATGTGATAGCAACGTTTAAGAGGCATTTAGACAGACACATGAACAGGCAGGGAATAGAGAGGTATGAACCATGAGCAGGCAGATGGGATTAGTTTAGATTGGCATCATCATGGGCCGAAAGGCCTGCTCCTGTGTTGTACTATTCTATGTTCTATGTTCAAGGATCTACCATATCATTTTGATGGTATTTGTGGGATAGGTAGCTGATAAGTTAAAGCATCTCAGTCAAGAAACATCCCAAAAAGCATCTACCTTTGTGAAATGTATCTTGCTGTTTCCTTTCCCGTGCTTCAGACTTTCAACAGTGGAAAACTAAAAGTCTCTCCACAGTGGTGTGGCTGGTAGAGGCTCTGCCTCTCAGCTCCAGAGACCTGGGTCCAATCCTGACCTCCAGCGCTGCCTGTGTGGAGTTCGCACGTTCTCCCTATGACTGTGTGGGTTTCCCCTGGGTGCTTTCCCTCCCTCCCACATCTCAAACACATGATGGCTGTTCAAATGGCCGCCATGAATTACTCTGAAGTGCAGGTAAGGGGTTTAAAGAAAAGTTTCAAGGAGGAGTTGATGACAGAGAGAATGGACTATTGGGAAATAAGAGAGGAGATGGGATTGACAGGATTGCTAGCATTAATCCAGTGGGTCAAATGGCCTTCTGTGTCACAATTAGTAAGTTAATTGTGTTCTTTCTTGTACAATTCTTGTATAATTTATGTATAATTTATAATTTTCTTCTGAATGCTGTACCTCTGACGCTCTGTGCCTGTGATGCTACGGCAAGTAAGTTTTTCATTGCACCTGTGCACACATGTACTGGTGCATGTGACAATAAACCTGACTTAACTTGACTAAAAGCAGTTTTCAAGACTGAACAATAATACTTGTTATTCTTTATTTGGTAAGAGATTCTAAGGCAGAGGCAGGTTAATCAGAGAGTCAGAGAACCACAGAATTGTACAGCACAGAAACGGCCTTCAACCTCCCTCATTCATGCTGACCGCAATGCCTATCAGTTCTGGTCACCTCATTATAGGAAGGATTTGGAAGCTTTAGAGAGGGTGCAGAGGAGATTCACCAGGATGCTGCCTGGATTGCAGACCATGTCTTCTGAGGGTAGGTTGAACGAGCTACGACTTTTCTCTTTGGAGAGAAGGAGGCTGAGAGGTGACTTGATAGAGGTGTACAAGATGATAAGAGGCAATAGATCGAGTGGACAGTCAGAGACTTTTTCCCAGGGCGAAAATAACTAACACTAGGGGGCATAATTTTAAGTGATTGGAGGAAGGTATAAGGGGGGGTGTCAGAGGTAAGTTTTTTACACAGAGAGTGGTGGGTGCATGGAACACACTGCCGGCAGAGGTTGTGGGGACAGATACATTAGGGACATTTAAGAGACTCTTAGATAGGCACATGAATGATAGAGAAATGGAGGGCTATGTGGGAGGGAAGGGTTAGATAGATCTTAGAGCAGGATAAAATGTCGGCACAACATCGTGGGCTGAAGGACCTGTATGTTCTACCAACGTTCTATGTTCCACTAGTCCCATTTGCCCGCGTTAGGCCCATATCCAGTGTGGATGTTGTTCAGTCCAATCAACTCAAGGGCCTTGCTTCCAGTTCCTCACGTTTCAATTACTGCACGTCTGTTTGCAAAACGCAAGACTGTTGTTTGTATCTGAAAAGGCAGAATTCCTCTCCCAGTCCTTGGAGCAGGAGATGGCTTTTTGTAGCAGCTTGGAGCTGACTAATAGAGGAAATTAATTTACCATGAGTGACATTGCAAAGGGAAGGAAAACGAGTGTGGCTCACCTGCTTGTGCAGACGTGACATCTTGACACAACAAAGGATCGCTTGGTTATGGGAGCTTTCGGTGGCTACCTCCCCCGAGGGTACTTGGCGTCAAAAAGAATGTTACCTGAAGAGCTTAGCAACAGTGCTCTGGCTGACAATAGCTACCCCAACAGCAGAAAGGACAAGAAAGCTTGGAACATGGTCAAGAATATAATCAGTGAAATATTTTGATGCCCTTCCAATGCTTAAATGCTGCAATGGATGGTGAGGAAGTGAACCATTTGTAACGGCGTCAGGAAGGGAAGTTGCAATCCTGTCCTGAGTCTTGATGGTGCACTTCAGTGAAGAAATGGGACGCTGACATATCGCCATGGATTATACAGCACGGAAACAGGCCCTTCGGCCCAACTCATCCATGCCGACCAAGTTGCCTACCTGAGCCAATCCCATTTGTCTGTGTTTGGCCCGTATCCCTCTAAATCTTTTCTATCCATGGACATCTACAAACGTCTTTTAAACATTATAATAGTACCCGCCTCTACCATTTCCTCTGGCAGCTTGTTCCACTTACCGACCACCCTCTGTGTGAAAAACTTGCCCCTCAGGTCCCTTTTAAATCTTTCCCTTCTCACCTTAAACCTATGCCCTCCAGTTTTAGACTCCCCTACCCTGGGGAAAAAGACGTGACCTTTCACCTTCTCTATTCCCGTCATGACTTTATATACCTCTCTGGGGTCGCCCCTCAGCCTCCGACACTCCAGGGGAAAAAGCCCCACCCTATCCAGCCTCTCCTTTTAACTCAAGCCCTCCAGTCCTGGTAACATCCTCGTGAATCTTTCCTGTGCCCTTTCCAGTTTAATGACATCTACCAGAACTGCACACAATACTCCCAATTGTGGTCTCATCAACATCTTGTACAGTTGTAAGATGGCCCAGCTCCTGTACTCAGCGCCCTGACAGATGAAGGCAAGCTGGCCAAATGCCTTCTTCACCATCCTGTCTACCTGTGTTCACTACTTGTACCCCTGGGATCTCTCTGTTTTACAGCAATGGCCCTGTAATTTACTGTGTATGTCCTGCCCTGGTTTAACTCTTTGTACCTGTCTGAGTTAAATTCTATCTGCCATTCCTTTGCCCACTTTCCCAGTTGATCTTGATCCTGTTGTAACCTTCGACAACCACCATACAATCAATTTTGGTGTCATCTACAAACCTACAAGCCATGCCAACTACATTCTCATCCAAATCATTAACACAGATGACGAACAACAGAGGACACAGCACCGATCACTGCCGCACACCACGGTTCACAGGCCTCCAGTCTGAAGAACAACCCTCCACACCATCCTCTGATCAAGCCAGCCTTGTATCCATGAAGGTGCAATATCCCTTTTGTATTACGCAGCTCATTCCTGCTGTCTTTGGTAGAAATCCTCTCAAAGGTTTACTTCCAGGATCTTTGCTGTCTTTGAGCCTGGAAAAGACACACCATCAGACTCTTGAACAGATCTAATGACGGACTCTTGACCTCACAACCTACCTTGTCATGCTCCTTGCACCTTATTGTCTGCCTGCACTGCACTTTCTCTGTAAATGTAACACTTTATTCTGCATTCTGTTATTGTTTTCCCTTGTACTGCCTCAATTTACTGATGTGATTCTCTCTTATGATGAAATGATCTGTATGGATGGCATGCAAAACAAAGATTTTCACTGTACCTCGGTACATGTGACAATAATAAACCAGTTCTGGTTCCAAGTCCAATCTTGGAACACTCTGCCATTCTCATAATCCTGCTTCACCTTTGGGACCTTTCTGAGGGAAGGAATTGCTGAGTTTTCTGGCGACAGAAGATACTGCAGGTGCTGGAAGCTGGAACAACACGCAGTATAAATGGCCTGGCTATCTCTCCTCTCCACTCTCAGTCCTGATGCAGGGTCTCAACCCGAAACATCAACTATCTCTTTGCCTCAAAGATGCTACTCAACCCACTGAGTTCCTCCAGCAGTGGTTTTGCTCCAGGCTCCGGCATTTGTGGAACTTGGTTCTAGATTCTCCCACATGAGAGAGCATCCTTTCCTAACTCTTGCAACTCCTTAGCATCAGCCCTGCTTCTTGACCAAGAAACTCACCTCCTTGACCAAGCCTTAATCACCTGCCTTAATATCTCCTCATAGGTCAAATTTATTTGATAGCAGACTGTGAATTGTTTTCCTACATTACTGATGCTATCTAAATATGATTTTTTGCATAGGAATTGGCTTACTGCCTATTGGTTAGTCATGAGTCTCACATTATTTTAAAATGCTGTTAGCATCTATACCACCTGACATGTTTAGGTAAAGCAACTTTAATTCGGAAATACAGTCACTAATAAGATGTAATGTTGAATTGTCTGATCGGTTGTGATCAGTCCAATCAGTCTGACAAAGATTGTAGGACCTGAAACAGTAGCTGTTTCTCTCTCCATATATGCTGCCTGACCTGCTGAGTCTTTCTGGCATTTTCTGTTTTTGTTTCAGATTTCCAGCATCTGCAGTTTTTTTTGATGCCCAAATAGTCAGGGCTTGTCGAACAGTTCAAAAGCCAACAAGACACGCCCTTTTAAATTCCTCCTCAAGGATCTAAGATGAAGTGCTTCTTCAGAGGAAGTAAGCTATCTTGTTCTTCAATGAAACATAACACATACAGCACAGAGGCCCTTCAGCCCTTCATGCTTATGCTAACCAATGTATCTATCTATCCTAATCCTATTTACCAGCACTTGGTCTGTAGCCTGCTAGCCTTATGTGCTCATCTCAATGTTGTGAGGGTCTCTGCCTCCACCACCCCCTCAGGCAGTGCGTTCCAGATTCCAACCACCCTCTGGGTGAAAAAATTCTTCCTCAGATCCCCGCTAAACCTCTTACTCCTTAACCTCAACTTATGCCCTCTAGTTTTAGACACTAATTCCATGGGGAATAGTTTCACATCATCTACCCTATCTACGCTCCTCATAATTTTATAAACCTGTCAGGTCTCCCCTCAGCCTCTGACGCTCCAGAGAAAACAACCCAGGTTTGTCCAACCTCTCCTTGTTAATATCCTCCAATCCAGGCAATATCCTGGTGAACCTCTTCTGCACCCTCTCTAAAGCCTCCACATCCTTCCTGTGATGTGGTGACCAAAACTGCACACAATACTCCAAATGTGGCCCAACTAGTCCCATTTACCCACGTTGTAGTCTCATGTTCTCCCCTTTCCAATGTAAAGGTTAAGAATTTGTCACGAGTAAGTTGGTAAATTGGTTTATTATTGTCACATGTACTGAGGTACAGTGAAAAACCATGTTTTGTGTGCCATCCATACAGATCATATCATGACATCAGTACATTGAGGAAGTACAAGGGAAAACAATAACAGAATAGAACATAGAACAAATACAGCACAATTCAGGCCCTTCAGCCCACAAAGCTGTGCCAAACACGTCCCTACCCTAGAAATTACTAGGCTTACCCATAGCCCTCTATTTTACTCAGCTCCATGTACCTATCCAATAGTCCCTTGAAAGACCCTATCATATCCGCCTCCACCACTGTTTCTGGCAGCCCATTCCACACACTCACCACTCTCTGAGTAAAAAACTTACCCCTGACGTCTCCTCTATATCTACTCCCCAGCACCTTAAACCTATGTCCTCTTGTGGCCACCAATTCAGCCCTGGGGAAAAGCCTCTGACTATCTACCCTATCAATACCTCTCATCATCTTATACACCTCAATTAGGTCCCCCCTCATCCTCCATCTCTCCAAGGAGAAAAGGCTGAGTTCCCTCAACCTGCTTTCATAAGGCATGCTCTGCTTTCCAGGCAGCATCCTTGTAAATCTCCTTTGCACCCTCTCTATGGCTTCCACATCTTTCCTGTAGTGAGGCGACCAGAACTGAGCACAGTACTCCAGGTGAGGTCTGACCAGGGTCCTATATAGCTGCAACAATACCTCTCGGCTCCTAAATTCAATTCCCCAATTGATGAAGGACAATACACCATATGCCTTCTTAACCACAGAGTCAACCTGTGCAGCCGCCTTGAGCGTCCTATGGACTCGGACCCCAAGATCCCTCTGATCCTCCAGAATCTGAGGATCCCTCTGATCCTCAGATCCTGCAGAATATTGTGTTACAATTACAGAGAAAGTGCAGTGCAGGTAGACAATAAGGTGCAAGGTCATAATGAGGTAGATTGTGAGGTCAAGTGTCCATCTTATCGTACTAGGGGACCGTTCAATAGTCTTATAACAGCGGGATAGAAGCTGTCCTTGAGCCTTGTGGTACATGCTTTCAGGCTTTTGTATCCTCTGCCTGAAGGAGGGGGGAAGAAGAGAATGTCCAGGTTGGAGGGGTCTTTACTTATGTTGGCTGCTTTACCAAGGCGGGAGGGAGTGTACATAGAGTCCACGGAGGGGAGGCTGGTTTTCGTGATGTGCTGGGCTGTGTCCACAACTCTCTGCAGTTTCTTGTGATCATAGGCAGAGCAGTTGCCGTACCGAGCCGTGATGCATCCGGATAGGAGTTTCCCGCCATCGAAGTTTGAGAATATCAGTAGCAGTGCCTGGCCAGTGCTTGTTCTCCTTCATGTTACAAGTTCTGAAGACACAAGAGACGGCAGATGCTGGGATCTGAAGCAATTGTGTCTCTCTTGTACCACCCCACTGTGAAGTTTCTTGAAGAAGTTTTCCTCCTCTCTCTGATGGGAGTTCTTTGACACCCTCTGTCACTGTTCCCCCTCTGTAGTTTCCTCTCTGGTTCTTTGACCATGTTCCCACCAAGAATCGTTACCACAAGGTTTTGACCTGAAACACGACTCATCATTTTCTGCCACTTCCGCCATCTCCAACGGGACCCCACCACCAAGCATACCCCCCCCCCATCCCCACCCCTTTCTGCCTTTTACAGGGACCGCTCTCTCCGTGACTCCCTAGTTCACTCCTCTCCCCCCACCCATCCCGCTCCCACCCTGGGAACTTTCCACTGCCCCCACCATAGGTGCAACACCTGCCCCTACACCACCTCCATCCAGGGACCCAAACAGTCCTTTCAGGTGAGGCAGAGATTCACCTGCACCTCCCTTAATATCATCTGCTGCATTCGGTGCACCAAGTGTGGCCTCGTCTACAGTGGTGAGACCAAATGCAGACTAGGTGACCGTTTCGCAGGCACAGCTGCTCTCTGTCCGTAACCGCGATCTGTGTCTCCCCGTTGCCGGTCACTTCAACTCCCCCTCCCACTCCATCACAGATATGTCAGTCCTCGGCCTCCTCCACTGCCAGGAGAATTCCAAACTCAAACTGGAGGAACAGCACCTCAATTTCCGTCTTGAAACCTTGCAGCCTAACGACATGAACATTGAATTCTCCCACTTTAAGTAATCCCCACCCCCCCTTCCCCACAAACCCCACCCCCACTGTGCTTCTCCTCTTCCCTTTTCCAGACTCTCATTTTTTTTCTACCCGCCTTTCATTTTTTTCTCTCCTTAGACCCATCCCCCAGTGGATCGGCTCTCCCCTCCTCCCCCGCACCTGCCTACCACTGTCTCTTCCCTGCATCTACCTATCACCTCCCTGTGCCCATCCCACCTCCCCTGTTTTGTCCACCTATCGCTGCTCTGCTTTTCCCTCCCATATATTGGGCTTCCCCTTTTCCTATCTTCAGTCCTGAAGAAGGGTCCTGACCCGAAACATTGACCGCCTGCTTTTCTCCACGGATGCTGCCTGGCCTGCTGAGTTCCTCCAGCATCATTGTGTTTTTCACATCAACAATTCCTTACCTCCCACAGATGCTACTCAACCCACTGAGTTCCTCCAGCAGATTGTTCACCACTAAAGATTAATATCTGGCGGATTATGTTGAGCTCTGTCGGGGTCTAAAGAAGCAATTGAAAGCGTGGGGAGGATTCTAACAGTGCTGAAAGCTGTCACACCGTGCAATCAAGGGACCTCATGTCAATCACTGTGACGAGACAAGGAAAGGATAGAGACAACATCCATTCAAGATAGAAAGGAGGACTGATGAGCGGCTGGGGATGTTGATTTCTAAGCAGTAGAGCTTTACACCAAGCTCAGCAGCAAACAGCGGTGGAAATCTGGTGGCCAGCAATCTCAAGGAGTGGTCGGAAACTGAGAGTCAGGAGAAAATACTCCAGCCACTGCACTGTGATCAAACCTGTCGAGTATCTGTTAAGATGGTGTGATCCAAAATATTACAGGCTGTCACAGACAGTGAAATGTTTTATTAAAACTAGGAAGTACGCAGTGGGTGAGAAATATAAATGTCAACTGATTTATTTCCACTTCTCGGCTGCTGACAGATTTGCTGTACCTTCCCAGTATTTATTGATTATTATTTCAGACATGCAATGTCTCTCCTGCACTGAAATGTGTGTTCCTTCATTTATCACACACAGGTTAACGCATCGGTGAACGTGTCAGGGTTTGGACCGAGCCTCTCCTGTAATTTCTCGTTCTCACAGTCTACAGTTCAAAGAAAAAAAGACTGCTGGAAGAACTCAACGGGTCAGGCAGTGTCCGTGGAGGCAGAGGGATGGCCGATGTTTCAGGTCGGGACCCTGCATCAGGACTGAGGGTGTAGAAGGGAGGTGGCCAGTACTTGGGGGGGGGGGTGGTGGGTGGTGGTGGTGGTGGTGGGTCGGCAGTGAGGCAGGAGCTGGTAGATGATAGGTGGATCAGGTGAAGAGGGAGATGACGGGCAGGTAGAGCCAGGTAGGGGAAAGGGGAGGGCTGAAGTTGGGAGACAGTGGCTGGTGGGTGATAGGTAGAGACAAATAAGGAGAGAGTAAAAAGGGGGCAGATGGGAGGAGGGGAGGGTGGAGGCGGAGACAGAGACTGGAAGGTGATAAGTGGAGACACAAGAGGCTGCAGATGTTGGATGGAAGGAAGGTGATAAATGGAGGCAGATAATGGAGGGATGCTGTGCAGGTGGAACCAGCTAGGGGAGAAGATAGAAGAAGCAGAAGGTGTAGTGTGTGGGTGACAGGCAGGTGGAACCAGGTGAGGTGGGGAATGAAACTGGGTGATGGGGAGAAACCAGGAGAGAGAAAGGAGCACAGGGAGTGTCGGTTACCTGAAGATGGAGACTTAATGTCCGTACCATTGGGTTGTAGACTAACCAGACGGAATACGAGGGGCGTTCTTCTAGTTTGCATTTGGTGTCACCCTGGCAGTGGAGAAAGCCAAGGACGGACAGGTCAGTGAAAGAGTTATGAATCTTTTAGAGAAGAAATCCCTCCTCATCTCTGCCTAAAATGGGTGATTTCTTTGGCAACACTGCGACACAACTTGTAGAGCCACTACCTCACAGCGCCAGAGACCCAGGTTCAATCCTGACTTCGGGTGCCGTCTGTGCGGAGTTTGCATGTTCTCCCCGCGACCCACGTGGGATTCTCCGGGTGCTCCAGTTTCCTCTCACATCCCAATGACATGCTGGTTGGTCGGTTAATTGGCTGCTGTAATTGCCCCTGGTATGTAGTTGAATGGTAGAATCTGCTCATTTGCTTCCCTTAGCAGCCTTGGATACATCTCATCTATCCCTCGGGACTTATCTACCTTTAAGCCTGGTAAAATATCTAATATTGCATCCTTTTCAATGGCAATTTGTTGTAGAATGCCACTGTGCCCCTTGCTGAAGTCTCTAGCTCCAATCCCCTTCTCCATAGTGACTACAGATGAGAAGTTTTTATTTAAGACCCGATCCACTTCCTCTGGGTCTATGCACATTGCCACTTTGGGCCCTACTCTTTATCTGGTTGTACTCTTATCCTTAATATACTTATAAAATGCTTTGGGATTTTCCTTAATCTTGCCCACCGCTGCTACTTTGTGCCCCCTCTTTGCCCTCCTCAGTTCTCGCCTACACTTCCCATACTCCTATAGGAACTCTCCTGTTTTCAGTTCTCTGTATCTGCCATAAGCTATTTTCTTTTTCCAACCTTCAGTATCACTCGACACCCAGGAGTGTCGGCATTACTTTTCACCATTTTGGAATATGTTGGGCCTGAATTCTCAGTATTTCATTTTTGAATAACGCCCACTGATCGCCTATAAACTTAACTGCAAGTAGCTGCTCCAACTCCACTTTTGTCAGATCCTGTCTCATCTTATTGAAATTAGTCTTCCCCCAATTCAGCTTCTATCCCACTGTCATAAGACTATTGAACAGTCCCCTAGTACGATAAGATGGACTCCCGACCTCACAATCTACCTCATTATGACCTTGCACCTTATTGTCTACCTGCGCTGCACTTTCTCTGTAACTGTTACACTTTACTCTGCACTCTGTTGTTGTTTTACCTTGCACTACCTCAATGCACTGTGTAATGAATTGATCTGTATGAACGGTATGCAAGACAAGTTTTTCACTGTACTTCAATACATGTGACAATAATAAACCGATTCCAATTCGTCAGAACAACATTAAAACTTACAGAATTACAGTTACCATCTCCAAACTGCTCTCCCACTGACAGTCCCTCCACGTGCATGGCTCCATTCCAGTACTACTACTCCTCTAGGAGGTACAGAAGCCTGGTGTACCACCCTACCAGGTTCAAGAACAGCTACTTCCCCTCAACCATTCGGTTCTCGAACCAAACTGCACAACCCTAATCATGACCTCAGTATAACAGCACTATGACCACTTTGCACTACAATGGACATTGTCTGCTTTTTTTGTTCTAATTGTGTTCTTTCTTGTATAATTTGTCCAATTTATATTTAATTTATGTTCTTCTTGTGAATGTGGTGTCTCTGATGCTGCTGCAAGTAAGATTTTCATTCCACCCAGGCATACAAGTACTTGTGCCTATGACAATAAACCCGACTGACTATCTATTTACTGGTTGAAACAGCTCTTTTGGATGCACCTTATAAATTCTGTCCACTTTAAGCCTTGCACAGTCAGGCTGTCCTTGAGCTTGCATTGATTGGGACTGGTGTTCAGGGAGGATGGTGGGTGTGATCAGCAGGAGCTTTTCTTGCCCATGTTTAATCTAATGTTAAGAGACTCCAATGTGTTTTAGACTTAATTTGAGGATTCCCAGGGCTGTATACCATCAATTATTGTATACAGTTCTGGTGCTCTGAGAGTACTGTGTACAGTTCTGGTCCTCACACTACAGGAAGGATATGGTAACAATAGAGCGAGTTCAGGAGAGATTTAACAGAATGACAGAATCAGAATTACTATCACTGACATGTCGTGAAATTTGTTGTCTTGTGGCAACAGTACAATGCAAGACACAAAGACATAAAAATTATTATAAATTACACAAATAATTAAGTAGTGCAGAAAAGGAATAACGAAGTAGTGTTCATGGTCCGTTCAAAAATCTGATGGCGGAGGGGAAGGAGCTGTTTCTGAGACATTGAGTGTGGGTCTTCAGGCTCCTGTACCTCCTCCTCAAAGGTAGTAACGTGAAGAGGGCATGTCCCGGGTGGTGAGGGTCCTTAATGATGGATGCTTAATGTTGTCTAGAACGGAGGCCTGTGGTTATAAGGAGAGATTGGATAGGCTGGGTTTATTCTCACTGGTATGTGGGAGGCCGAGGGGTGACCTTTCTGAGGTTTATAAAAATTATGAGGGGTATAGATAGGATGGATAGTCAGAATCCTTTCTCCCAGGGCAGGGAGTTCAGAACTCGAGGGCACAGGATAAGGTGAGAGGGGAGACATTTAAAGGAGATTTGAGGAGCAAGTTCTTAACACAGAGGATGGTGGTTACCTGGAATAAGCTGCCAGAAGAGGTGTAGAGGCAAGTCGAGTTTATTGTCATGTGCACAAGTACGGTGAGGTAGAGGTAAAATGAAAAACTTGCTTGCAGCAGCGTGATAAGCACATAGATTCAGACAGCACGCAGAACATAAATTATACAAGACAATGAAGAGAAAAAGACTGCAAAACAAGACATTAGTGCAGAAACATAATCAGAAACAAGGTGCAAAGGGTGGTCAGTAATGTTCTGTTGTTGGTACAACTACAGTATTTAAAAGGCATTTGGTCAGGTACCTAGACAGGAAATGAGGCAGGTGAGGTGGCTCTAAAGCACCTGTTCCTGTGCCGTACGATTCTATGATTTGATGATTCCATGAATTGCTATGAATTTGTCAGATAGTACAGTGAGTAATCTGAGGCAATTCTGCTACCTCTCCTGCTACTAGCAAGGAAGATTTTGCAGGTTTGACTGGGCTAGTTTGGTCTGTTTCTGACAGGTTGGTTTCTATTTTATTCTGGTTTATCACAGGATACATTGAAAGGTTCCCTCAGCCATTTTAGTGGTCAGTGAAGAATCAACTAGAAGAAAATGCTTATTTCAGTCAATAATCCGATCATGTTATGAGATAGCCTATTAGATCTTCAGCCCTTGAGTCCTTAAGGAAAGAGGGAGAAGCCGGGATTAGAGGGGGTGTGGATTTCCATATAAAGAGAAAGTAGATGGGCTGAATGTCCTCCTTCATTTATCCCTATCCTTATGAACAGCAACTGCCCTGCAAAGACGCTGACTTTATGTGATGAGTCGATGTTCTCTGAACCTGACCCAGTCTCCATCGCTGTATGACTCAGCTCATCCACTCTGCTGACTTTCAGTGCCATTCTTCACTATAATTCTTGACAGGAAAAGCTTTCATGACTACTTTTGTTGTTAATAATAAAAATCAAAATGTGTTTGCAGTTAGAAAGCAAAGGTACCATCTGGTAAATTGCTGGGCCATCTTCGGCCTGTCATACTTTACCTTGCATTGCCAGCTCAATACACTGTATATTGTGAAGTTCCCTGTCAATTGTTTCCTTTCCTTGGATAAATATCTGGAAATCCAACCGCCCAGGCATCTTTATTTAGAAACACAGAGTCATAGAGAGATACAGAATCGGCACAGGCCCTTTGGCCCACCAAGTCTGTGCTGACCATCAAACACCAATTTACACTAATCCTACATTAATCATTCTATTCTCCCCACATTCCTATCACCTCTTCCCCCCCCCCCCACCCCTCCAGATTCTGCCACTCACCTGTTACTGTGGCCAATTAACCTACCAACATGCATGTCTTTGGGATGTGGGAGGAAACCAGAGCACCCGGAGCAATCCCAAGCAATCACAGGGAGAACAGTAGTCAAGGTCAGGATTGAACCCAGGTATCCGGTGTTGAGAGGGAGCGGCCCTACAAACTGCGCCATTGTGCCGCCATTTGTTTCATCACAGATTCGTGACAAACATCCATGTGTAATCTCAACTGGGAGGGATCACAGCTGGCATTCAGTATTCCAGTTCAAGCACAGTGTATAAATTTCTGTTTCATTAACCAGCATTTCTGACAGCTTGTCTCAGTATCTCTCCCTAAAATAACGGAAAATAGCTGCTGATTCAACTAGCACAGGGGTAATTAATTAAACAAAAGGAAAGTTTAACGATGGACAGCATGCTTCTGCAGCTTACTTCCAAGCAGGCAAAGCAGTTCCACATTAAAACATTTGTGGCAATGCACAGGGAGCAGTTGGTCAGACTAAATACCCATCATTACATCAGCCATATATCTCCCAACAAACGTACAAATCTTACATCTAGTCCATCAAACTTGTCTTATCTATCGTGATAGTTGAAGCTCTTTGACAAACCTCATCCTCACCCAAGCACCCAACATTGACATGGACAATCCATTACTATCACTCTATATAACAGAGAAGGTAGTGAAACTCACAAGGATTGACCACATTGGGACAGAAGAAAGATTATTTTATTCAGAAGACTGCAGCCCATGTATGTGTTAACATAGTACAACACAGATGGTAGGCTTGAGCTGAGAATTTATTTTTAGATTAAAAGATTACATCATCTTTTCCGTCCCCTTCCAGATTTCCCTTTTATTTTTCTCTCTTCGTTTCTGCTTGAGACCTGGATATCATCCTACCTACCCTCTGTACCATAAATTGATTTATAACTGGAACTAATCAGCATTTCTGCCTGTTTTTTTTTCCGAGTTAGTACACAAGTTTCCTCATTATCTTTGTCAGGCTGAACTTAGATTACAAGATGCAGGCACAAGTTTTCATGATTATTTTTGTCAAGTTAGTAAATAAAAAAATCAGAACATGTTAGCAAAGGCACCATCTGGTACATTGCTAGGCTATATTCACCAGCAGTTCACACATTTAAGTTGTGGCCTTGTTGTGTTAGATGATCTCATTTCAGATAAGATGTTGGGGGTCTTGCTTATAGCTACTACCAGAAAGAAATGGTTGATCCAGATGGCATAGTAAAAGCCATTGCTTGGGAACACACACCACCAGGCTCAAGGACAGCTTCTATCCCACTGTTATAAGACTATTGAATGGACTTCTTGTACAATAAAGACGGACTCTCGACCTCACAATCTACCTCATCGTGGCCCTTGCACCTTGTCTACCTGCACTGTACTTTCTCTGTAACTGTAACATATTCTGCATTGTGTTTTTTCTTTCCATTTGTACTACCTTGATGTACTTAAATGCAGAATGATCATATGGATGGCAATGCAAACAAAAGCTTTTCACTTTCTCTCAGTACGTGTGACAATAATGAATCAATTACCAAGCAAATCCTACATTCTCTGTACTGTGAACTCCCCATTAATATGAAGGGCATTAATGCCATGGAACAAGTCCGGATACAAACCGGAAAATTATAGGCTGGTGAGCCTAACATCAATAGAAGGGAAGGGACAGGATTTACTCGCATTAGGCAATGAGAGCTAGTCAGTGTGGCTTTGTGTAGGGAAGTCCTCTCTCACAAATTTGGTTGAGCTTTTTGAGGAAGTGATGAAGATAGTCAATGAGAATAGGGCAGTGGACATTAGCTACATGGACTTTAGTAAAGCATTTGACAAGGTCCCTCATGGTAGGCTGGTCCAGAAGCTTCAGTCACATGGGTGATTTGGTAAATTGGATCCAAAGTTGGCTTGGTTATGGAAAACAGAGGGTAGTGGTAGAGGGGTGTTTTTTTCTTTTCTGGATATCTGGGACCAGTGGTGTTCTTCAAGGATCAGTGCTGGGACCTCTGTTGTATGTAAAATATTTTAATGATTTGGAAAAATTGTAGGTGGTAAGTTTGCAGATGGCATGAAAATTGATGGAGTAGTGGATAGCAAGGAAGGTCGTCAAACAATACAGCAGGATAGAGATCAGTTGGAAATTTGGGTGAAGAAATGGCAGGTGGAGTTTAATCTGGACAAGTCTGAGGTGACGCATTTTGGAAGGTCAAATGCAAGGGCAAAGTATACAGTAGATGGCAGGACCCTTAGAGTACTGCTGTACAGAGGGATCTTGGGGTGTAAGTCCATAGCTCCCTGAAGTGGCAACATAAGTGGATAAGGTGACGAAGAAGGCATACTACATTGTTGCCTTCATTGGTCAGGGCACCGAGTATAAAAGTCGGCAAGTCACGTTGCAGCTGTATAAAACTTTGGTTACGCCACATTTGGAGAACTGCGTGCAGTTCTGGTCACCACAATAGAGCGGATATGGAGGCTTTGGAGAGGGTGCAGAAGAGGTTCACCAGGATGTTGCCCGGATTGGAGCGTATCAGCTCTAAGGAGAGCTTAGATAAACTTGGATTGTTTTCTCTGGAGTGTTGGAAGCTGAGGGGCAGCCTGAGAGGCATAGATAGGGTAGATAGTCAGAGTGTTTTCCCAAGGGTAGAAATATCAGATACTAGAGGGCACTGGTTTAAGATGTTGGGGGGAGTTTAAAGGAGATTTGCGGGGCAAGTTTTTATTTACACTGAGAGTGGTGGGCGCCTGGAACACACTGCCAAGGGAAGTCGCAGTGCGTTCCAGATATCAACCACTCTCTGTGTAAAAAAACTTACCCCTTAAATTTCCCTTAAAACTCCTTCCTCTCAGCATATATCTATGCCCTCTTGTTTCTGATACCCCGACAATTGGAAAAAGATTTTGACTAACTACCCTCTCTAGGCCTCTCATTATGTTCTATACTTCTATCAAGTCACCACTCAGACTCGTTCGGTCCAGGGTAAACAAGTCCAGCCTCTCCAATCTCTCTCCATAACTAAAGCCCTTCAATCCAGTCCAATCATGAACTGATATTGCCTTCCTAAAATTATGCAAGAATAAGGACTGTTATTTTATCCTGTGAGTCAGGAGTGCATAGAGAGTTATACACAATCCTGTTATCTGTTTAAAGTTTTTGTAGGGTGTGTACATATTAATGGTGTAAAACCTCCTTCCCTTCAACCACCCTTTCTTTCACCTTCCTCTTCAGTTACTGATCAGAATTAGAATCAGGTTTATTATCACTGACTTGTATGTCATGAAATTTGTGGTTTTGTGGCAGCAGACATAAAATTACTATAAATTACAAAATAAATAAACAGTGCAAAAAACAGGAATAACGATGCCAGCTGTGGCTCAATGCAGGCACTCTCACCTGTCAGTTAAAGTGTCACTCTTGTATCTTGCGCTGCACTGTTGGATAAGACTTTAAAATGAGATCCCATCTATCTCGTCAGAAGTAAGAGGTCCCTTGACAATAATACAACAAAAAGCAATATGTCCCTGCTGGAGCTCTGAACAGTTTCAATCCCAAAATAAACATCACTAAGATCTGGTTGTTAATAAACAGCCCCTGTTAAACTTTGGAAAATGGGTGTTGTTCTTCCTATATTGGAAAGTTGAAAAAACACCTCCCCTCTCTCCTTTCCCATACCACCGTCCCCAGTCCCTCCCCTTACCCCCTCCATTCGCAGACACCTCCCCTCCCCTTTACCCTCTCCCCTTTACCCTTTCCTTTAACCCCACCTTTCTTCCCCTCTCCTTTATCCCCTCTTCCCCCACCCAATTCCCCATCTCCCCTCCCCCCCCTCATTTCCCCTCCCCTTTCACCCTCCCCAGCTCCCACATCATTATCCAGGGACATTTTCATTTGCCTCCACTCGTTTTTAAGAAACCACCTCCTCCCCTCCCCCCTCTCCCCTGCCACTCTCCCTCCCCGTCCCCTCCCACCACTCCCAGACTCCCCCTCCCCTCTCCCCCCTCCTCCCCTCCCCCTCCCTCCCCCTCCCCCCTCCTCCCCCCCTCCCCTCCCTCCACACCCCTCCCCCTCTACTCCCCCCTCCCTCTCTCCTCCCTCCCGCTCTCCTCCCCCTCCTCCCTCCTCTCCTCCCTCCTCTCCTCCCTCCCCCCTCTCCTCCCCCTCCTCCCTCCTCTCCTCCCTCCCCCCCTCTCCTCCCCCTCTCCTCCCTCCCTTCCCCTCCCCCTCCCTCCACCCCCCTCCCCACTCCCTCCCCCTCTCCTCCCTCCACCCCCCACCCCCTCCCTCCCCCCTCCTCCTCCTCCTCCCTCCCCCCTCCTACTCCCCCTCCCTCTCCTCCTCCCCCTCCCTCCCTCCCCCTCCTCCTCCCCCCCTCCTCCTCCTCGCCCTCCCTCCCCCCCCCTCCTCCTCTCCCTCCCTCCCCCCTCCTCCTCTCCCTCCCTCCCCCCTCCTCCTCGCCCTCCCTCTCCCCTCCTCCTCGCCCTCCCTCTCCTCCTCCCCCTCCCCCCTCCCCCTCCTCCCTCCTCCCTCCCCCTCCCCCCTCCTCCTCCTCCCCCTCCTCCTCCTCCCCCTCCTCCCTCCCCCTCCTCTCCTCCCCCTCCTCCTCCTCTCCCTCCCTCCCCCCTCCTCCTCTCCCTCCCTCCCCCTCCCTCCTCTCCCTCCCCCTCCCTCCTCTCCCTCCCACCCCTCCTCCTCCTCTCCCTCCCTCCTCCTCTCCCTCCCTCCCCCTCTCCCCTCCCTCTCCCCCTCCCCTCTCCCCCTCCCCTCCCCCTCCTCTCCCCCTCCCCCTCCTCTCCCCCTCCCCTCCTCCTCCCTCCCCTCCTCCTCTCCCTCCCCCCTCCCCCCTCCCCCCCTCTCCCTCCCCCCCCCTCCCCCCCTCTCCCTCACCCCCCCTCCCCCCTCTCCCTCCCCCCTCTCCCCCCCTCTCCCCCCCTCTCCCTCCCCCCCTCTCCCTCCCCCCCCTCCCCCCCTCTCCCTCTCCCTCCCTCCCCCCCTCCCCCCCCTCCCTCCCCCCCTCCCCCCCCTCTCCCTCCCCCCCCTCCCCCCCTCTCCCTCCCCCCCCTCCCCCCTCTCCCTCCCCCCCTCCCCCCCTCCCCCCCCCCCCCCTCCCCCCCCTCTCCCCCCCTCCCTCCCCCCCTCTCCCTCCCCCCCCCTCCCTCCCCCCTCTCCCCCCTCTCCCTCCCCCCCTCTCCCTCCCCCCCCTCCCCCCCTCTCCCTCCCCCCCCTCCCCCTCCCCCCCTCCCTCCCCCCCTCCCTCCCCCTCCTCCCTCCCCCCTCCTCCTCTCCCTCCCTCCCCCTCCTCCTCCTCTCCCTCCCTCCCCCTCCTCCTCTCCCTCCCTCCCCCCTCCTCCTCTCCCTCCCTCCCCCTCCCTCCTCTCCCTCCCCCCTCCCTCCTCCCCCTCCCTCCCCCTCCTCCTCTCCCTCCCCCTCCCTCCTCTCCCTCCCTCCCCCTCCTCCTCCTCTCCCTCCCTCCCCCTCCTCCTCCTCTCCCTCCCTCCTCCTCTCCCTCCCTCCCCCTCTCCCCTCCCTCTCCCCCTCCCCCTCCCCCTCCCCTCCTCCTCTCCCTCCCCCCTCCCCCCCTCTCCCTCCCCCCCCCTCCCCCCCTCTCCCTCCCCCCCCTCCCCCCCTCTCCCTCCCCCCCCTCCCCCCCTCCCCCCCTCTCCCTGCCCCCTCTCCCTCCCCCCCTCTCCCCCTCTCCCTCCCCCCCTCTCCCCCTCTCCCTCCCCCCCTCTCCCCCCCTCTCCCTCCCCCCCCTCCCCCCCTCTCCCTCCCCCCCTCCCTCCCTCCCCCCCTCCCCCCCCTCTCCCCCCCCTCCCCCCCCTCTCCCCCTCCCCCCCTCCCCCCCCTCTCCCCCTCCCCCCCCTCTCCCCCCCTCTCCCCCTCTCCCTCCCCCCTCTCCCCCCCTCTCCCCTCTCCCTCCCCCCCTCTCCCCCCCTCTCCCTCCCCCCTCTCCCCCCCTCCCTCCCCCCCTCCTCCCCCCCTCCCCCCTCTCCCCCTCTCCCTCCCCCCCTCCCCCCTCTCCCTCCCCCCCTCCCCCCTCTCCCTCCCCCCCTCCCCCCCTCCCCCCTCTCCCTCCCCCCCTCCCCCTCTCCCTCCCCCCCTCCCCCTCTCCCCCTCTCCCTCCCCCCCTCCCCCCTCTCCCCCTCCCCCCCTCCCCCCTCTCCCTCCCCCCCTCCCCCCCTCCCCCCTCTCCCTCCCCCCCTCCCCCCCTCCCCCCTCTCCCTCCCCCCCTCCCCCCTCTCCCTCCCCCCCTCCCCCCTCTCCCCCCTCTCCCTCCCCCCCTCCCCCCTCTCCCCCCTCTCCCCCCCCCCTCCCCCCTCTCCCCCTCTCCCTCCCCCTCCCCCCCCTCCCTCCCCCCTCCCCCCCCTCCCTCCCCCCTCCCCCCCCTCCCTCCCCCCCCTCCCCCCCCCCTCCCCCCCTCCCCCCCCCTCCCTCCCCCCCCCCTCCCCCCCTCCCCCCCCCCTCCCCCCCTCCCTCCCCCCCTCTCCCCCCCCCTCCCCCCTCTCTCCCCCCCCCTCCCCTCCCTCCCCCCCTCTCCCCCCCTCTCCCTCCCCCCCTCTCCCCCCCTCTCCCCCCCTCCCTCCCCCCCTCTCCCCCCCTCCCTCCCCCCCTCTCCCCCCCTCTCCCTCCCCCCCTCTCCCCCCCTCCCTCCCCCCCTCCCTCCCCCCCTCTCCCCCCCTCTCCCTCCCCCCCTCTCCCCCCCTCCCTCCCCCCCTCCCTCCCCCCCTCTCCCTCCCCCCCCTCTCCCCCCCTCCCTCCCCCCCCCCTCTCCCCCCCTCCTCCCCCCCCCCTCTCCCCCCCTCCCTCCCCCCCTCTCCCCCCCTCCCTCCCCCCCCCTCTCCCCCCCTCCCCCCCCCCCCCCTCTCCCCCCCTCCCTCCCCCCCCCCTCTCCCCCCCTCCCTCCCCCCCCCCTCTCCCCCCTCCCTCCCCCCGCCCCTCTCCCCCCCTCCCTCCCCGCCCCTCTCCCCCCCTCCCTCCCCCCCCCTCTCCCCCCCTCCCTCCCCCCCCCTCTCCCCCCCTCCCTCCCTCCCCCTCCCTCCCCCCCTCCCTCTCCCCCCCTCCCTCCCCCCCCCTCTCCCCCCCTCCCTCCCCCCCTCTCCTCTCCCCCCCTCCCTCCCCCCCTCTCCTCTCCCCCCCTCCCTCCCCCCCTCTCCTCTCCCCCCCCCTCCTCTCCCCCTCCCCCCCTCCCCCTCTCCCCTCCCCCCCTCCCCCTCTCCCCCTCCCCCCCTCCCCCTCTCCCCCTCCCCCCCTCCCCCTCTCCCTCCCCCCCCCCTCCCCTCTCCCTCCCCCCCCCCTCCCCTCTCCCTCCCCCCCCCTCCCCCTCTCCCTCCCCCCCCCTCCCCCCCTCCCTCCCCCCCCCCCTCCCCCTCTCCCTCCCCCCCCCTCCCCCTCTCCCTCCCCCCCCCTCCCCCTCTCCCTCCCCCCCTCCTCCTCTCCCTCCCCCCCTCCCCCCTCCCCCCCCTCCCTCTCCCTCCCCCCCCCTCCCTCTGCCTCTGCCTCTGCCTCTGCCTCTGCCTCTGAATCTGCATCCCCACCCTTACAGTGTAATACTGCCCTCCGACGTATAATGTCAGTGGAGGAGGTGCTGCGGAGCCGCACGTGCCCTTTAAGGGGAGGGGGCGGGCTGTCCCAGGATGCTCGGCGCGGCGGAGGGTGACAGCGCCATTTGCGGGGTTCCGAGGTGAGCGGCGTCTTTAACTTTTCCTCCGTCCTCGCCCCTTCTCCCCTCCCTCACCCTCGGCGGCGCCCGACCAGAGGGACCCGGCGTCCGGGACGGGGCCGGGCGGAGCGGAGCTTCGCCGCCTCGGTGGCCCCGTGAGGGGAGCCCGGCACCGAGGCCCCGGTGCTCGGCTAAACCCTCTCACCCCCCCCCCCCCTCACCCCACCCCTCCCACCCTCACTCCCCTCACCCCCCCCCTCACCCCACCCCCTCCCACCCTCACTCCCCTCACCCCCCCTCACCCCACCCTCACTCACCTCACCCCCCCACCCTCACTCCCCTCACCTCACCCCCCTCACCCCACCCCCCCACCCTCACCCCCCTCACCCCACTCTCACTCACCTCACCCCCCCACCCTCACTCACCTCACCACACCCCTCCCCTCCTCACCCCCACCCTCACCCACTCACCCCACCCCCCACCCTCACTCACCTCATCCCCCTCACCACACCCCCTCCCCTCCTCACCCCCACCCTCACTCACCTCATCCCCCTCACCACACCCCCTCCCCTCCTCACCCCCACCCTCACCCACTCACCCCACCCCCCACCCTCACTCATCTCATCCCCCTCACCACACCCCCTCCCCTCCTCACCCCCACCCTCACTCACCTCATCCCCCTCACCACACCCCCTCCCCTCCTCACCCCCACCCTCGCCCACTCACCTCACCCCCCACCCTCACTCACCTCATTCCCCTGACCACACCTCCTCCCCTCCTCACCCACCCCCTCACTCACCTCATCCCCCTCACTCACCTCATCCCCCTCACTCACCTCATCCCCTTCACTCACCTCATCCCCCTCACCCCCCACTGTCACCCACCCCCTCGCCCACCCTCACCTCATCCCCCCACCCTCACCTCATCCCCCCCACCCTCACCTCATCCCCCCCACCCTCACCTCATCCCCCCCACCCTCACCTCATCCCCCCCACCCTCACCTCACCCTCACCCCCCTCACTCACATCCCCCCACCCTCACCTCACCCCCTCCCCACCCCCCACCTCATTCCCTCCCCTCCTCAATCCCCTCACCCACCCCCTCACTCACCTCACCTCATCCCCCCCACCCTTACCTCATCCCCTCCCCTTCTCACCCCCCACCCTCACCTCATCCCCCCCACTCTCACCTCACATCCCCCACCCTCGCCTCACTCCCTCCCCTCCTAACCCCCCCTCGCCTCACTCCCCCCCTCGCCCTCCTCCCTCCCACCCTCCTCACCCTCGCCTCACTCACTCTCCTCCTCACCCCCTCCCCTCACTCCCTCCCTTCCTCATCTCTGACACTCTACTCACCCCCCCTCACCTCACCCCCCCACCCCCCTCACCTCACCCCCCCACCCCCCTCACCTCACCCCCCACCCCCTCCTCCTCACCTCGCCCCCCATCACCACCACTGCCCCCTCCTCCTCACCTCGCCCCCCCCACCACCACCACTGCCCCCTCCTCCTCTCCTCGCCCCCCCACCACCACCACTGCCCCCTCCTCCTCTCCTCGCTCCCCACCACCACCACTGCCCCTTCCTCCTCTCCTCACCCCTCCCCACCACCACCACTGCCCCCCTTCCTCACCTCATTGCCCCCCTTCACCTCGCCCACCATCACCACTGCCCCCACCACCACTGCTCCCATCTTCCCTTCACACCACTGGCCCCCCTTCACCTCTCTGCCCCTCACCCATCCCTAGCGCCACCCCCTCCTTCTCACCTCAGCCAGCAGCTTTAAACTATTTTTGGTCTTAAACTGAACTGTGTTCAAGGAAGAAGTTTTAAAGTCTGATTATGTTAATTTGGATTTTTTCTTCAGTTGAATTGTATGTCTATAAAAGTGAATATTCTGATTTTCTCTTCCTTTCTATTTCACTTAACTTTAATTTGGCGTACAATCTAATTTGCACAATATTACGTCTGGCTTTTGCTGTAAAGATATTAATTGAAATACCTTTTTAATAAGCTTGCTGCATCAAGTACTTTGATAGATATTACTTGAAATACCTTTTTAAAATAAGGTTGCATCTGGTTCTGTTTTTATAATAGAATTTTCCTTATTTTGGATAAAATTTCACTTGCCCATTTCTGGGTCATTGTGGTTATTGCTGAGGCTACATTTGCAGGATTCCTGTAGTGCATTGGTTGGAACTCAGACCAGACTTTTTGTAAGGAAATACTTAAGGCTCTTGCACTTCAGGGTGCAACATGGGTATTGTGCTGTTCCTAGATTTTTGCTGCAAAACCACTGTACCTGTCCACGTAAATGTCCTCTGTTTACAAATCTACTTTTCACTATAATAAATAGTGTGACACAGCTCAGTCATAGCAATACCAATGTTTCACCCAGTCTATTCAATTTACAATATTTTGTTAGCAGAATGTTTTTTAGGAATCCAATCCTATCATAAGTTTAGGAATACTTGCAGTAGAATCTATTTGGATGGAGCTAAGAAACAGCATGTGAAAGAAATCCTCGGTGGAAGTTATTGTTAGGTTCAAACCGTCATAATGTGGGGCATAGTATAAAATGGGGAAGTTAGAGTTACAAGTTAAAAGAGCAATTATGTAGGGTCTTTAAATATAGACTTTGCAAATCAAATTAGCAATCATAGTATGGAAGACAAATTTGTAGAGTTTTTCTAACTGGAGGTCTATGAGCAAGAATCAGTGCCAGGACTGATTCTTGCCAGGACCGTTGCTTGTAAAGTATATCAATGATTTGGGTGAAGGTGGTCTGTTAAGTAAATTTGAAAACATTAAAATTGGTGGAGCTGTAGATAGTGAGGACGGTTGTCAAAGGATTCAGCAGGATTTCGACCAGTTGGGAATGTGGACAAAGAAGTGGCAGACGAGTGAGGTGTTTCACTTTGGGAGGTGAAATGCAAGAAGAAAGTATACAGTAAATGGCAGGTCCTTGGGAGAATTAATGGAGAGGGAGCTTGGAGTACAAGTCCATAGCTCCCTGAAAGTGGCAATAGGGTGGTAAGGAAAGCATACAGTATGGTTTCTTTCATCAGTCAGGCTATTGAGTATAAAAGTTGAAAAGTCACGTTGCAGCTGTATAAAACTTTGGTTAGGCCACATTTGGAGTATTATGTGTAGTTCTGGTCCCCATGCTATAGGACAGATGTGGAGGCTTTGGAGAGGATGCACAAATGATTCACCAGGATGTTGCATGTATTCGCTACAAGGAGAGGTTAGACTAACCTATTTCTCTGGAGTGTCACAGGCTGAGGGGTGACCTGATGGAGGTATATAAAATTTGAGAGGCAGAGATAGAGTAGATGTCAAATACTAGAAGACGTAGCTTTAAGGTGAGAGGGGGAAGTTTTTCTTTTACAGTTCTGGGTGCCTGGAATGCACTACTAGGGGAGGTGGTGGAAGCAGATCTGATAGCAATGTTTCAGAGGCATTCACACAGATGCATGAACGAGCGGGGAATAGAGGGATTCGTAACACACGCAGACAGATTGGATTAGTTTAGATTAGTATCGTGGTCAGTGCAGACGTGGTGGGCCAAAGGGCCTGTTCCTGTGCTGTACTCACCCATGTATATTTTCCTAGATCAGTAGGATGAGAAGCCAATAAAGAAATGGTTGTATTGTGCAATGCAGAAGGGTCAATAATCTTGCATATAAGGGCCCTTCAGGGAAGGGAGATCATAATGCAATTTTATCAAAGGATTGAAAGTGAATTAATTCGCAATGAAGTCCATCTCTTGAACCTAAACAAAGGAAAATATGAAGGTATGAGGTAGAAGTTGACAATGGTAGATTGGGGAAACTGTATAAAGGTATGGCAGTAAACAAGCAATGGCTAACAATGAAAGAACAAATACATGGTTTACAGTAAACAAAACCAGAAAATGCTGGAAATATTCAGCAGGTCATGCTGCATGTGTGAGAAGAGAAAAATTTAACATATCAAGTTGAAGATTTCCAGCATCTGCTGTTTTTTTTTGTTTACAGCAAACTGTCTGGTCCAACCTTGTCCCCACTATTGAATGATGAAAAGTCAAAGGCCTTGTGCCAACTTGAAAAACAACTGGGCCTCAGAACAGATGGTATCCCTGTTGAATTTCTGAAACTTGGCAGAGGGGTACTTGAGTCACAAATTCAAAGCATCCTATCCCACATCTTGGAAGAGGACATACCAGGAGACCTTGGAGATGCAGTAATAATGACCATCTTTAAGGAGGAGATGTCTTATAGAGGGGTGTTCCTGTTTGTCTCAGGGAAAGTCAATGTTGGGATCCTTCTCAATTGCTCCCCAAATTGCAGTGTAGATTCCATCCATGTAAAGGCAAAGTGTACAACTTCATGACAACTCCAAAAGCAGCACCAACTATGTTATGTGGTATTTTTCACCTTTTGACTATCATTTGAGAGGGACTGTGGGGCATATTTGGCTTCCTGCAGAAATCCATCTCCATCTCTCATTTGCTTCACAATGGCATGAAAGCTGTGTTCTGAATCAATGGATTGAGAACAGATCTATTCTTGGTACAGTTTAATGTCAGGCAGGCCTGTATCTTTACCACAACGCTTTTCTCTTTTTTTTGTGATAATTCTCTTCCTTTTAGAATGGATCTGATTTACAGAACCAATGGTAAACTATTCAACCCATGTTTCCTCTGCTCGAGAATCAGGTTCTCCCAACTGGGACTGCCTAAGAAGTAACAGCAGCTGCAGGGATTTTTCTGGAGCAGTGGGTTTTTACAATCTATAGCAGTGATCTTGGATGAAGAGATCAAGGTCTGCTCATAACATTAAGTAGGGCAGCTGTGGATTGCAAGAAAGATGCAGTGAGTATAGACAAGTTAAGTGAATTGAGCAAGGACAAGATGGGTGGAATGTAATGTGCAAAATCTGAGGTTACCAACCACTTTGATAGGGAAAAAAATTGAAAGGCAGCAGAGTTTTTAGCTGAGGGATTTGAAGTGGTATTTGGAGGAACTGGACAAGAGCTGCAATTATATTGTGCTCTGCTGAGACTCGCTAGAATATTGTAGGTCAGGTCTCCCTACCCAAGCTTAAGGGAATGTTGTGAAGTTTCACCAGATTGACTTCTTGGAAATGGCAGTTAGGATGTGTGAGGGCAGTGGGTGCTGAAGTTGCCCAAATGAGGGGCAATTAAGTAGATAGGACCTGGTACTCAGTGCTTAGACTAATAAGAAGAATTTTATACACTTCAATAATATCACTTATGGGGTTTGACAGGATAATTAGCTGCTGTGAATTGCCTCTGGCACGTGTGTGTCTAATAGTAGAATCGTGGGGGGGGGGGGGGGAGTTGATGGGAATGTGCGAGTAGAATAAAATGGGATTACTGTAAATGAATTGATATAGGCTTGGTGGAATGGAGGGCCTATTTCTCTGCTCTTTAACTCTGAATTTGGAGTTCCTGACCCTTGAGTTCCTTACCCTAAGAAGGTAATAGATGGAAACTTGTTTTTATTTGCAAACAAAACCTTTATCTTGAGGAAATAGCCCTTGTATTTGCTGAATGTATTTCAGATATTGGATGAATTTTAAGTCATTTTAATTGTAGTTGGCTGAAGGAACTTTGCCCTTGTGGTTGAATGTTTTCATACACCGTTTGCTCTTGAGACGAGTTCTGGATTTGCATTGAGCTGTATTATTTGAAGGCATAGTCTTTGGTTATTTGTGGAGATCCACGATGTTATTTGTGGTAAGGCCAAAAGTCTCAGTGACTAGACAATATTACATTATTTGAAAATGAACAGGCATTTTCTCTTCCTGGACTGATATTCCTCCCTCACTAAAACCTGATTGTCTGATCTTTCATTTTTTGTAAGACTTAATGCTCATATACAGATTTGTTTTCAGAATGGATCACCACCCAAATTTAAGGAATGTAAAATAGACATGTGGTCTTAGAGACTTGCTTTAATATTTGAATGCAGAATCTGAGTGTGGAAATTTTACTGCCATTCTATCTTTGTACTTTATACTTGGGTGAAATGACAGCCAGTGACAATTGCATGGTGTTGGTCGTACAGTCATAGTTGTACAGTATAGAAATAGGATCTTGAATGAGAAACCATTTTTATACCTCTTTCATGTCACCTCTTGGCCTCCTTTGCGCCAGGAAAAACACAGCTAGTCTGTCCAATCTCTCCAAACTTAAGGATGTTGCCTGGATTGGAGGGCTTGTGAATCGCTTCTGCAATCTCAAGCTTAATCACATCCTTCCTATGGTGTGGTGATCAGAACTGCACGCAATACTCCAACTGTAGCCTAACCAATGGTTTGTACAACTGTAATATGACGTCTCGACTAATGAAGGCAAGCGTGCCATGAGTTTTCCTAGCCACCCAATCTTCCCGTGTTCCCATTTTCAGGGAGCTATGTACTTGTACCCATAGGACTCTGTTCAACAACATTTCCCAGGGCCCTGCCATCCACTGTATCTCCTGCCTAGAACTTCCCAAAATGCATCACTTTGCACTTGTCTGAGTTAAATTCCATCTGCCATTCTGTTGCCCATTTTCCTAGTTCATCTAGATCTTGGACAACCTCATTCATTGTCCACTATACCACCAATTTTTATTGTCATTGGTAAACCTACTGATCCTGCCACCTACATTCTCGTCAATGATTGGTGATCTGATGGTTGTGGCTGGAGGGGAGCCCAGACCAAGCTGAATCTATTGCAAAGTAGGCAGCACCAGTTTCCACCTTTGCAGACTGACTAAATTGTAAGCTATGGGGTGTAGTTTTTAATAAAGCAAATGCATCATTACCTCATGAGTGCTAACTTTGGAAAATATCCTGCTAGAGTTGGTGACTGTTGGAAACAGCACCCCTCCCTCCACCACCACTCCAACCTTGTATCTCTTGCCCAAAGCCATAAATCTACCTCTGTCCTCCTTGTGCCATCAGCTAATGGGTACGGTTTTTGTTTCCCTTCTAAAACCTACCCTAATCTTGTGCACAGCTCTCAAATCTCAGAGCTTTTCTCAAATCTCAAAGACCGACTTCTGTTTTACTCTGTATAGCTTTCATTCCTTGGAATCATTCTGGTAAATCTCTGCACACTCCTAAAATGTGATGACTGAACTGGACAGAATGTACTGTCTGTGACCCAAGCAGAGTTTCTTAAAAGTTTAGCGTAACTTTCCTCTTCAGTTTCTAAATGGAGTATAAAATCCCATATGTTTTGCTAACTATGTGCTCAATAAGTCCTGCCACCTTCACAGATTTGTCCACTTGAACACCTCAGGTTCCTTTCTTTCTGCACATTCATTAGACCTGTGTCATTAACTGCTAAAATGCATCAACTCACACTTCCCTGCATTAAATTTTGTCTGCCCATTCTGCTACTCTATCTGTATTAATGCATTTGTTTGATATCATCATAGTTGTTTGGTCGTATTGGCAGATTTTGAAATTTCATCCTATGCACCCAAATGTCAGAGTCAAAAATAAAAAACAACTGATTCTGGTACCAAGCCTTTGGGAACACCCACTGTCTGCCGTCCTCTAACTTGAAGCAACCATTTGTCACAACTGTTTTCTTAAGCCATTTTTTGCAACCAAGCTTAATGATTGTCCTATTCTATATTTTATTAACTTTGTGGTACATTGTCAAATGCTTGCTATAAAATCCATATGGACACCATCCATTGCATTTCCCTTCACTAATCTGTTACTTTATCAAGTCAATTCCATTAGGTTAATCAAATGTTATCTGCCTTTTGCAAATGCTTGCTGGCTGTTTTAATTAACCAATTATTATTTCTGGAGCCTTGCCCACCACCAATGTTATGCTGACCAGCTTGTGGTTACCTGGAAAGTCTGCACCTTGAACAAGGGTGTTCCATGCCTTAGGGTTCTAAGGCATGCCTTAGGGTTCTCATTTACCACTTCTAGCACCCTTCCCCTCCACCCCCCCTCTCCCCCCCTCCATATCTAGGAAATTTGAAAAGCATTTCTATCTTCAGCCAAACTTTCCTTAACCTGAGATGTTACCATTAATACCCAGTGACTTAACCACTCTAAACATACCCATCCTGCTCATCAATTTTCACTCCATCCATTACCTCTACCATACTTCTGCCAATATTTTGTCAACCTCTGTTCTCAGTAAGCATTGATAGATGGTACTCCCAAGCATTCTAGGCCAATACACTTTGTTTTTAAGAGAACTTAGGCTGGCATTTTATTGTAGTGCTGAAGGAGGCTTGCAGTATGTGGACTGCTATCTGTGAAAAATGTTAAGCTAAGTGCCAAATTATCTGATCAAGTATAGATGATGCTATTCAAAGAGCATATGGTGTTATTGGGGTTCCAGCCAAAATTTATCACTTAATCTGCTTATGCTACCAGAAAAATGACCCAAGCAAATCTCATTGCTCTTTGTGAATCCTAGCTGTGGGGAAACTTGGCTGTCACGTTGCTTTCATGACGTTAGTGTACTCTTCAGAGTAATTGATACTGTTACAGAGTTCTATGGTATTGTGAAGGCAGTACTATCCAGAAGTGGTCTGCTTTGGACTTCATGCTGCTACCCAAGCTTGCATGTTTTATGTATGTTGCATAATATATCCTACAACTGCTCATGTAAAATATTAAACTTTGATTTTATACCTGGTATTAAGGATGGCCACTTAAAATTGGGACATATCCTCAGATGTCCTGGTGCTTGAGGATGTATGGTGGAAGTGATGGTTAATTTTTCCTGTCTCAAAGTCTGCTACAATAAAATCTTGCAGATGTGGTGGGGGCAGATACATTAGGGATATTTAAGAGACTCTTAGATAGCCACATGAATAATCAAGGAAATGGAGGGCTATGTGGGAGGGAAGGGTTAGATAGATCTTAGAGCAGGATAAATTGTCAGCACAACATCGTGGGCTGAAGGGCCTGTACTGTGCTCTAATATTCTATGTTCTTGTGTAAATGGAAAATGTCTTGGAGTTGATTATGCACATGACCAAAGATGGGTTCGTAACAAAGCCAAACTTTTGTGTGCTTTGTGCTGTTACTTCCTGCATAACTGTTTTGTTTATTATTATCCATCTGAACTTTAAGTGTATGCTTATGCAGAGGATGAGATGCTGATCCAATTGAAGATAATTTTTCGTTCGTAAATTCACACAAGGTGTTTGGCCCATTTATGTCAGTATTTTGCATAACAAGCATTATAAAAGCAGTTCGCTGTAATAAGCAAACTGTTATACAGGAAGTAACAGCAAAAGTATACACAAGCTTTAGTGGCTTTGTTCTCGTGTCCATGTTGGTGATGTTTGTCACAGTCTTCGAAGTCTTTCTCTGCTTCCCCCACCCTCCCTGGTGAGATTGGCACACAGTAGTTTATAGTTTGGTTTCATAGGTGTTGACACTGCTTTTGTACCTTGGTCCAATGCCCTATACCTGAAAAATGATACAAAAAAAATGTCAAACCTCCAAGTGGAACCACTTATAAAGTCCATGATCTTTGCTTTTTATTTGTTTTCTCAGTCTGCCCTGATACTTTCAACAATTCATGCATAGATGGCTAAAGATCTGGGAGTCTCACTGTACTTTGTGCTTTGTTCCCTCTACTAAAATGTGAGGCTTAGAACTTTGCAGTATTAAGTTGATTTATCCAGTATCTGCCCTTCTACCAGTCTGTCAATATCCCCCTTGAAGTTTATCACTATCCTTGTGAGTTCATGGTGCTTCCAAGTGTATCATTTAGAAATTGTATGCTATGCACACAGTACAGTTCATTGTTATGTTAAGATGAGCATTAGTTCTTGTATGACCCTTGGGAAATACCATTATACAATTCTCTCCAGTTCAGAAAAATCAACCATTTGCTATTTTTCTCTTTATCACTTAACCAATTTTTTTTATCCATGCTGCTTTGCCAGTTTTATTCCATGGGGTTCATTTTTGATGCTCAACCTATTACTGCACTACATCAAATGTCCTTCGAAAGCTCATATACACCTTATCAAGTCTTTTTTTTTACCTCATTAATTGAGCAAGATATTTGCCTTAAACAAATCCATGCTTGCCTTCTCTATAAATTCACAGTTATATAAGTGACTAATTTGTCCATGATTAACATTTCTAAAAGTTTCCCCACCATTAATTAACCATCTTAAAATAAAAACAGAAAATGCTGGAAACATTAGTAGGTCGAGCAGCTTAAGTTTTTCTTTCCATGTTCTGATAAAGGGTCTTCAAGAAACAGTTAGTTAAAATGTTAACTGTTTCTCTTTCCACAGAAGCTACCTTACGTGAGTGTATCCAGCATTTTTATTTCAGATTCACGGCATCTACAGTTTTTATTATTTTCAATCTGATCCTCTACATCTTTAAAACGAAAGATTTTGCATACAGAAGTGTGTGATTTTAATTTAAACTGGAGTTGTGATGTATGGCCAAATATTTTCCCCCCTATATAAATGTGCCACCATTGCCTGTGAAATGCTTTGAATCATCTGGAAGTTGTGAAAGCTTCTTTTCATAAAAACAAGTCAAAGACATTCACTCCTGTTCCACCTAATGTACGACATGCTAGTTAATGATGGCATCCTTTCTATTCCGAAAGACATTAGAGAAACATTTGATCTGTTACGACATTTGAACAGTTTGTGGTCATTATTACTGAAAACTACTTGTTCTTTCAAAACTAAATTCAAATTGTTAGCCTATCATATGATTCTAGCTAAGCTTGTGTTCTTGGGCTGTTAGCACAGGCTTTTGGGTTATTAGCCCACTAATAGCCTTTATACAATCTCCTGTAGCCAATATCAAATAAACTTGGCAATGCCTCAAGTTGCTGATGTTTTAAGTATTCAGCTTGTGTATCATTATTGCTGTTAATGGTGACAAATCCTGGCAATGTTGGCTGTGGAAACGCTTACATGCACCAAGAAAATACTTAAGAGGTAGAAGATCCTAAATAGGTCAGGCTGCCAAAGGCAAGCTGACTTGCCTTGATAACTACAACTTGAGAGGTTGCGTGAAGATGGTAAAATGTTGATTGTGCATGAAAGGGTTAGAATTTTTGACTATTTTCAACCAATGGAGAGAAGATATAGCCAGTTAATAACCCAAATGTAAAGAGCTAGACTGCAAGAAGACACCAGGGAGAAGGAGCCAAGAAAGGAAATATTTAGGAAACTGCTTCATGCAACAAGTGGGTGTAAGCTTGGAAAGTAATCTTCCTAATCCTCCCCGAACAAAGTGGGGCCATGAGTTGTGACAGGACCAACTTTTATTTTTGTCAGATTTTTAGAATCCCAAATTTCATTTGCTCTAAAGTATAGTAAAGAAATTACTTATCCACCATCTATTATAGAGGTAAAATTTAAACATTTTAAATTACTCTGCTATCCACTACTACTTTGACTGTGTAATTTGTAGCTTGTTTTAGTCAGATAGAGATTGTTGGCTGAAAAGGCTAATTTGTTTCTGATGTACTGAGTACTTGCAAGAGTTCATTGGACAACATGGCACATCCTGACAGTCTTGTCGAGTTCCAGTGGCAGTGCTAATTGTCTCTGAATCTCTAAGCTCAGTTGTTCTGATGAAAGGTCATTGTACTGAAATGTGAACTGTTTCTCTCTACGCAAATGCTACCCAGCCTGTTGTATATTTCTATGATTTTATGTTAAGCATTTCCTCATTAGCTTTAATGCATGTATTTAAGTAATTATTGTATTCCTCAACCATCATCTGTGCAGTATATCTGATACCCTTGTGGCTTAGGTGGTGCCAGACTGGCAGATTTTCCAGAATGTTGGGTGTGACTCCTATTAATAGCACAACATGCTTTTAATTCCCTTATTAGAAGTTGCACAATAGTATAATAAATTTATCCAGTGAACTGGAGTGTGGGAAATGGGGTCCTGGGAGCCAGATGCCCAGCCATCGGGACTTTCGAACAATTTTGATAACGGATTAGGAGTTTTGCTATACTGCAAATTGACTTATTGATTGTGGGACTTTGTTCTATTCAGCAATTTGAAAGAGACACCAATGGTGTACTGCTCCTCTGGTATTGCACTTGAATGTCAGCTGAGATAATCTACTCTGGCTCCTGCAGTGGGATATGAAACTCTCAATCTTCAAATGAGGTGTCTGACTATATAACAGTGAGAAGTTCCACAAGTCTTTTTTTTCTGTTATCCTCTCAAGAAATGAATTTCCAGAATGTTCATCCTGCTGGTGGATTCTGGCTCTGACTAGAGCTTTTTTTTATATAAATTAATCAACTATGAGTTGGGGTTAGGTAGAGCAGTGGCAGTGAAAAACCTGAAATCACCTTGTAAGTAGAAAATGTCCCAAGATTCTTTTTGCATTGAAGAAAATGATCAAGGGATGTTGATATCAAGGTATTAGTGGAGAGATGAGGAGAAATAAATGAATGATTGGTTTGAAAAGTTATTTAATGTAGGGGGGAGCAAAGATGAGCAAGTGTCTAAAACTAGATGGCATAGGTTTAAGGTGGGGGGAGGTTTAATGGAGATCTGAGGGGTAAATTTTTCCAGAGATGGTATCTGGAATGAGCTGCCAGCAGAGGTAGAGGTGGCAGAAATAGTAACAAGATTTAAGAGACCTGGCCATGACTATGGAATTAATACTGGCAAGTGGGATTTGTATAGATAGGCATGATGGTTGGCACAGAAACTGTGGGCCAAAGGGCCACTTTCTATGCTGTACAACTCTGACTCTGCCTTGATCACGCAGCAAAGACAAATGGATGTGATAAAAGGTTGGAGGACCAAAAGTGTGAAGAAGGGATTGTGCAGGTAAAATCAATTGCATCCAAGATGTAATTTGAATTCGAGAGTCATTTTAAATTTAGTGGGATGGTGGAGCCAATGGGGTAGAATATCATGAGAGAAGACCTCTTGTCAGTCCAGATGAAGGGTCATGACCCAAAATGCCGACTGTCCTTTGCACTCCATAGATGCTGCCTGATCTGCTATTTCCAGTATTTTCTACTTCAGAATTCCAGCATGGACAGTATTGTGCTTTGGAAGAACACACTTATAAAGGAGAAGTAGTTAATTACCTCAATGTTCCAACACATTGTAAAAATCAACCAAATACTTCTGAAGGCAATAATGCAGAACAATATTGAAGCTTGGCAAACAATGTTACAATGAATCACTTACAATAAAAGATCATTTCATTAGAAGGATGGTTGAAAGACAAACTAAATTTTAAATACTGAAATGCATTAATTGCATAAATCAGATCATGTTAGTTTGCTTTGAGTACAAATGAGAAATTAAGAAGGCATTAGAATCAAAGCTAAAAGTAAAATTTTGGGGGAGGAAAAGGTATTTTTTCCCCAAAATTAAGTACAAATATTTATAGTTTAGGTATGACTTCCTATTAAGCAACACAAAATGCTGGAGAACTCAGCAGATCACACAACATCTGTGGAGAAGGAAAAGGATCAGTGTTTCAGGCTAATGACTTTTCATGAATATGAAATGCCATCTCTGTCCCTCTCCAACACCCTGCCCTTTCCATTGCATGCTCTTTAACCTAATGAGTATTTCTAGCATTTTCTGTTATTTTTCTGGTTTGAGGCCATTACTGATCTAGGAATCAACCAGGATAAAGGGGTTGTATTTTGTAGGACAAACATCAGGAAGTGGCTTGTAGAATCTGACCGTTTGCAAAGGAGTGGTATAAGACTGGCTTCATTGTGAGTTTTACTTTTGTTCAGATTCCTTGACATACCTGTTGTTCACTGACAGTCTTTGTGTGTTGTTTACTGACAATCAAATGCTTTCCATACTTGATCTCTGGGCACCACAGCTGCAGTGTGTATCCTCTACAAAATGCAAAAAGACAACTTCAACTTCTCCCAAACCTGCATCCAAGAAGATCAATGGCATAAGTTGCATGGAAACACTACTGGTAGATTCCACTCCCTGGTCATGTGGCACTGTAGGATGTAAACCACTATTGCTTCATTGTCACAGGATTTAAATTCCTGAACTCCCCCCTCGATGCACTATGACTACAGTGATTTATAGCAGCTGCTGTCTTCTCTTTTCTCAATCATTTAAGGATTAGCAATAAATACTGGACTTGTTAGCCCTGCCCTCGTAGTCAGAGAGGTTCCTTTGACCTACCTAGTCTACATCAAGCATCCTTTTTTTTTACATTAATCGTACCCTAACCCATTTTATTCCCCCAACTGGAATCTGTCCTTCATCTACACACACCATGGGCAATTTACAATGATAAATTAACTTTAGGAATGTGGGAGGAAACTGGAGGTTTTCTGTATTCTGAGAACTAATTTTAAAAAATCTATTATATAGTAAACATGGCTTGTGTAACAATGCGTATGTTAACATTAATAGTCCATGACAGATCTGGATTGCCATGCTCTGGATACAACTGGTAACCCCTGTAATTAGAAGCTGGTTAATCTTCATTTCTGTGTGGTATAAATGGTAGAGGCACGCAAGCCAATGGAAAAACTCAATTCTACCTTTTCACCCACTACTTTCTACTCAAATATTGTACATTTATAATCTGTTGAAAAGGTGGTTTCCTGTTGAGCTAATTATAACTTCTCCACAAACTTCAATCTTACATTTAAGATTCTATCTCAACATTGACTTCACCACCTATTTAATAATATTCTCAAGAAATGGCATAAGATTAGTGAGGAATGAACCATGCTGCTGCTGCTAGTGTCTTAATTGCTTATTTGATGTATATTTGTAAAATCTGAAAGACATTCCCAAAGGGATCCTATTGGGCTAAGTGATTTCAGTTTCCTATACTTGTATCACTGGAATTTTCAAAATTAGAGAGAACAATTACTCTTCTCCAATCCATGTACTGATAGAATGCTGATCTGCTCTGCCCTTTAGATTTGATATTAAACCAAGGTCTCATCAGCTGATTGAATTGGCATCATCTGAAGAGGAGGAAATTCTAATGTCCTGTCCATCAGGCAAAACAAGGTTAACGGTCATGTATTTCATTTGCTGTTTGCAGACCTTTGCTGCATGTAAAATAGTGTATTTATCAGTACTGGGAAATATTGAAGTTTACAAATCATTTACTATGTGTAAAAGCAAGATTTTGGGGATGAAAAGTGGTATTAGTCTTTTTTTTATTTAAGATGCAATTATAAAACATGACTTAGTCTTAAACAGAAATTAGTAGTTTTGTAGATTTGTTTTTCATTTATGCTGTAAAGAATGAAATTAACACTTCCCACTATTTATAGCTCATAGCTGATATAAATTAATTTTCTACTTTAGGAAACTTCCTACAATTCTCTGCCTCATCTTGCCTGGTCTTGTACATTGTTCTGCCCACATATGCTACCAATTTTTAAAATAGAACTTAGACTGAGAAAGTTACAAATACTGGAATTTAATGGAATAACATTATTCATTTTCAGGTTGGCAGGCTGTGACTAGTTGGGTCCCACAGGGATGGGTGGTTAGGACCTCACTTTATATCAATGATTTAGCCGAAGGGTCCAAATGTCATGGGATGCAAGAAGGTTTCAAAGGCTTGTAGTTGAGCTTGGTGAATGGGAAACAATGTAGCAGATGGAGTGCAAATATGGAAAAGTTGTAGGATAGAGGAATGTTGAGTTTTAAAATGGTGAGATATTGGGAAATGATGTTCAAAGAGACTCCATTGTCCTTGTCACGTCACTGAAAGTTAACCAACAAGTACATTAAGCAATTGGAAAGGCAAATGACAAGCTGTATTACAAGAGATTTTGAGTATGTCAAGATAAGATGCCTTACTGAATTGTATAGTATCCTGTGAGACCACACCCCGAATATTGTTTCCAATTTTGGTCTCTACGTACTTTAGAAAAAAAGCTTCTGCTTGATATAGAGCAAGTACAGCAAATATTCACCAGACTAGTTCCTGGAACGACTGGATAGGCTGGGTTTGTTTTCCTTGCTGCAGAAGAGGCTGAGGGGGAACTTGATAGAGGTGTACAAAATTGAGGGGCTTGGATAGTAGGAAACTTTCCCCATGCAGGTACCTATAACTAGAGGGTATATGTTTAGAGTAAGAAGTGTAGGGGGAATCTGAGGAAAACTTTTTCACCCAGAATGTGGCTGGAATCTGGAACACACTGCCTGATGATGTGCTGGCGGCAGGTACTCAACACCATGTATTTGAATGAGCCCTTGAATCACTAAAACATCGAAGGCTTCAGACCAAGTGCTGGTAAATGGGATTAGTATAGATAGATACTTGATGGTTGGTATGGACATGGTAGGCCAAATGGCCTGTTTCTGTTCTTATAACTCTGGTATGGTAGGTCTGTCATAGATTTGAGTAAATCAAGTCTCTATTATGTAGAATTTTGAAGAATGAAAGGTGAACTTATTGAAACGTACAGTATTCTTACAGGGCAGATGTAATGTTTACCCCTGGATTAGTGTACAACTAGGGATCACTTTCAAAAAGGCCATTTAGAATGGAAATACAGTCAAATTTCTTCAGTCAGAGGCTGATGAATCTATAGAATTCTTTACTCCGGATGGTTGTAGAGGTCATTGGAGAGATGGGGCAGGGAAATGGCATTTGAGATAGAATATTGGCAGAAATCATGTTGAATGCAAAGCAGGCTCAAGAGGCTGAATGATATACGTACTCTTATTTCTTGTGCTCTTGTATGAAGGAATTTCCTCTGCTCCACCAATGTAGTGGATGAATAAGCAGGAACTACTGTTGCTTTCCAGAGCCTTTGAGGAAATTTGACTTTCCTGGCAGCCTTTACATGGAAGTTTAATGCTGTTGTATCAGCCCATAATGGTTACTGTGAACGTAGCACATTGACTTAATATGGTAATAAAAATTCAGGGCTTGTTTCACATGCTTCTCGGCATGCACACAAACAGGAAAACTCCTTGGGTAGCTCTTGCTATCTGCAATCTGCCTCGTAACTCTTTTCACGTGATAGCTCCCCCTGTAGCTGTTTCATTTGTACTGTTTTGGAAAATGTGTACTTCAGCTTTTTCTTCAGATGCATTAATATTTCCATATGTGAATAGGTTTATCAGATTACCGGGAAGGTAAAATACTGCTCTGCAATCAAGTGCATGCAGATGTGCATATGTCAACTTTTTTAACCTCTATTTTCCCCCTCCTTTTATTTTGTGATTGGGGATACATTCTAAAACAGTGAAATGTCAGTGTCAAATGTGGTGTACTTCAGAGCTGTGATTTTTGCACTAGTTCATTAGTGCACTGTTGGCACTGCTGTTACATTCCTTTGACAGTTCATTACATTTGTAGATATTTTCACTATCTTAATAAACATTCACCCATGCAATGTTATTGCCACCTCATGAATTCATTAAAGTCTAAAAGAATATTCAAAACTACATTTACACTTCAAGTGTGGGATTCTGTATTTTTCAATTTCTTGTGTGCATCATTCCTTCCTTGCCCTTACTTTCTCTTTCCCCAATCCTGCTTGGCTGTCTGCCCTTCTTCATTCCTTCAAAAGATCTTGGTGCCATTTGACCACTACTTGATAACTTCAGTCTTGATCCTTTGTATTACTGAGCACAGTAATTTGTTTTAGTTTCCATTTTAAATAAAAGGTTTGCTCTTCAGTGTAGGAGTGTCTTTAGGAGTCTGTTTCCAGCTCTCAATTCCCTGCTGTGAGGTAGGTAGGTGGCTGTTATTGAAGAAATCCAAGAACTTCACTTTGCTTCCCCTCACCCTGTTATCAGGACTGTCATCTTCACAGTACCAGAAAATCTAAGATGGTCTTGCATTACCACTAATTGTATTGAGGTAAGGGTTTTTGAAAGAGAACCTAGTTCAACACAGTCCTGGTCTTGACCCAAAATGTCAATAGTCCATTTCCCTCCATAGATGCTGCCTGACTCGCTGAGTTCCTCCAGCTCCTTTGTGCGTTGCTCCAAATTTCCAGCATCTGCACTCTTGTGTCTCTAGACAACCTAGTTCATTTACTTTCATCAATTCAGTGTCCTGCTAAACTGTTAAAGGCTCTTGGTTTGAGTACAATTCTGGACAGTGTTTTCGGATGTCAAGTTTCTTGGGATGAAAGATTTTGCAAGATGATTTTAAGGATGGGATACTTCAGTTGCATTGTAGAGATTGGGGAAAGTATGTAGAAGCAATGAAGATAATCAGAATTGAGGAATTTTGGAAGGGTAAGAGAAACTGATCCCTCCTAACGTGGGTTCATGACCAAAGGTCATTGGTTTGCATCTTGGGCTCCTATCCACAGACTTACAAACTGCAAGAAGCATACTGGGGCTGAACACCGGGCCAGTATGGCCCCATAGCAGTTAACAGGAGTGATTGGATAGGCTGGGTCTGTTTTCCCTAGAGTGAAAAAGGCATAGATGGCGACAGTCTTTCCCGTGGTAGGGTTGTCTAAAAGTAGAAGGCATAGGATTAAGGTGAGATGGAGGAGGTTTAAAGGGACTCTGAGGGATTATTTTTGTTTCCCCAGAGTAGTTGGTATCTGGAATGAGCTGCCAAAGGAGGTGGGAGGCAAGATCAGTAACAACATTTAAGACAGGTGCAGGGCATAGAGGGATATGGATGCAGGCAAATTGAGTTGGTATTGAGGGGCATGATAGTTGGGGTAGACACAGTGGACCAAAGGGCCTACATCTGTGCTATATCACTCTAGGACCCTATAACACTGAACAATGCAGCGTGTATGGTATATCATCGATTATCTCCTCATCTAACTTACAACCAGCCTCCACAGATACAACCTTTCCTCAGCATACAGAGGAGATTTACCAGGATGCTGCTTGGATTGGAGGTCTTTAATTATGGTGTGAGATTGGATAGGTTGGGCTTGTCTTCCCCGGAGCAATGGAGGCTGAGGGGTGACCTGAAAGAAGAGAGGCAGATCTAAAGTAGATACTCATCTAGTTATCATAGAGAGATGCACGTGGAAGCAGGCACTTCAGCCCACTAAGTCTGTGCCAGCCATCAACTGTCCATTTACATTAAACCTACATTTAATCACTTATTTTCCCCACCTTCTGAAACCACCCCCCACCATGTCCTCTCAGAGAATGTGTAAACTTCACCCATGGTTGGGATTAAATGTGGATCTCTGGTGACTCTACCAGCTGTGTCACTCTGCTACCCTTGTCTAAAAGCAAAATGTTCTTTCTGGAAATATGAAATAAAACAGCACTTTAGAAATGCAAGTCAGCTGTGTCTGTGGAGAGAGGAGCAGAATTAATTTTTCATCAGAATCAAAGCTTTACCCTGAAAAATTGTTTCTATCCATGGATTCTGCCTCACCTGAATTTCAAACATGCTCTATTTTGGTGCTATCTACCCAAGTCATTAGCTTGTGGAAGTTTTGACTCCTATAAATTTATAGTTTGTAAAAGAAATAAAAGACTTTAATTTGGGACTAAGATCTGGAATGCATTACTTTTTAGAAAAAAACTGGATGAAGCAGATTCTATAGAAACATTAACAGAGCATATACCTTCTGAGGTCTGATTTGTAAGGTGTTGGTGTAGAAGATAAAGTGTGGGATTAAATTAGGTGCTGCAAAGAACAGCACAGGCAGAACAAGCTGAATGGCATCCTTTTATGCTATAAATTTTTAATGTCTAGTACCATATTTTAGTGTTCTGCTGTATCTGTAGGTTTATAATCTTTTACATAACTGTCAAAACTAATTTGCAATTGTGGCAGGATTTTTTTTCTCTATTTTAAGACCAAGGCTAGCTCCTTGTTCATTCTAATCATTGCAGTAGCCTTGGGTAAATATTGACTGCTTTGGTTTTTACTCAAATGAACTGCTTGATTTACTCTGGATAAGATAGGACTACATAAATACATCTAGCATATTTAGGACTTTAATGCAGGTGTAGCATGTTTTCTGGGCAATTTGCTATTTCTCATTAATACCCTGATAAACTTTTAATTTGTTTTTTTTTTAAATGCTGTACAGTAGTATCATTTTCAAGTGAACCCAATGTGTTTAAAGGAAGTGTGAGGAACATAACCCAGTGAGCCAGATGCTAAACCATTGGAACTTCCGAGCAATCTGAAACTGGGTTATTGGAGTTTTCCTTTACTGGACTTGTATGGAGGGACTTGAATCTGGTATTATCATTTTAACAGCATAAAGTGTTAAGGGGAGATTGGCTCCAAACTGTGAAAGGTTTTGATGGAGAAAGTAGGGATAAAGCATTTGGATTTGCAGGAGGATGAGTAACCAGAGGACATTAGATTTAAGGTACTTGGTGAAAGAACCAGAGGAGAAATGAAATGTTATTTTATGCACCAGGCTATATTTTGAAAAGCCCTGCAGATCCTTTTCAAGAAAGGCGGCAGGGAGAAGCCTGGTAACTATAGACCTGTGAGCCTAATATCAGTGGTAGGGGAAAAGTTGAGGGAGATTAGTGATCACTTGGAAAGGCAGGGACTAATCAGAGACAGCCAATGTGGCTTTGTCAAGGGCAGATCCCGTCTGACTAATTTGATTAAAGTCTTTGCACACACCACCAAGTGTATTCATGAGGGTAGGGCAGTAGATGTAATTTACATGGATTTCAGTAAAGTCTTTGACAAGGTTTCAAATGGAAGACTTATTCAAAAGGTTGGGGCTCATGGGATCAAATGCAAGTTGGTAAACTGGATGCAAAACTGGCTTTGCTATAAGAGATGGTGATGGTAGGGGGTGGTTTTTGTGATTGATTGTTTGTGACCTAGTGGTGTCCCACAGGGATCAGTGCTGGAATCCTCATTTTTTTTTAATATGTGAATGACTTGGATGTGGGAGGCATGATTAGTAAGTTCAAGGATGATGTGAAGATTGGTGGAGTTGATAGTGTGGAAAGTAGTGTTAGGCTGCAGAGCAATATCCAAGTTTTGGTGAAATGAGCTGAAAAATGATAGGCAGGGTTTAATCCAGTAAAATGTGAGGTGATGCATTTTGGGAGTAGTAATGATGCTAGGTCATGACCCATGAATGGTAGGGTCTCAGTGTTGAGGAACCTTGGAGTACAAGTCCATAGATCCTTGAAGGTGACAACGCAGGTAGATAATGTGGTTAGGAAGATATGGGATACTGGTCTTCATTAGTCAGGGCATTGAATACAGAAGTAGGAGGTTGTGCTCCAACTTTATAAAGCTTGATTAGACCAGAAATATTAATTGTTTCTCTTTCCACAGGTGCTGCCTAACCTGAGTGTTTCCAGCATTTACTGTTTTTTTAATCTTGGATTTCCAGCATCTGCAGATTTTTATTTGTCCTTTTATTTCAAAAATTTCAATGTGGTTGATCAAGCTTTAGAAATCATTAAGACTATTCTAACTTTGGTTTGTGTGGCTTTTTTTTGAGAACTTTCAATATCTTTCCTAGTTATGGCATGAAGCCAACTGACTTTGATGGGATGTTCATTATGCAGTTGATTGCTGCGTATTTATTTTCCTTCACATTTCCTTACGTCATGAGGAATCATTTGGCCTGTACATTCTGTATTGGCTCTTAAAATATTCCCACTGCCCAATCTATTTTGCTGTAACCTACGTTCACACAAGAACAATTTACAGTAGTCAATTAACTTAATTAGCACTCCTTTGGGACGAGGAAGGAAATGGGAGCACTTGAGGGTAGCACACAGTCACCAAAGGGAGACTGACATGCAATCCAACTACACGTGTCAGAAGTCAGGAACAAACCTGTGTCTCTCGAGCTATCAGACAACTATACTACCTGTAGCACCATTGTGCTCCTCATATTTAAAACCATTTAACTCCATACTGGTATGCAGGTCTAAGCATAACTTGTCAGTTACTTGGGTAGATTTAATTTACAAATGTGCTTGTATATTCAGAATATAATTTGGCATTTTAAATACTATTTGTGCCATAAACAGTATCTTGGAAAATGGCAGGAAAGCAGGGGAGTGCATTGATTTCCATAAACACCTGTTTTTCTCTCTGTACTGTGCTTCATTCCAAGACAGTACATTTATCACCTCCTTTGGATAAATGCATTTGCCAACTGCATCCTACTCCATTCTGAAGAAATGCAATGGGGCCATTTGGATGTGTACAGCGAAAGCATAGTTTCTTCAAACACAATATGCATTGTCTCAGATGTTCTAACAATTTAAATTGACTTAGCAGTAGAGGAGAATAAGAAAATTAAGGGAATTAGGGCCTTTGTTAGAAGAATTTGAAGCATACAAAGTGATTGGGTGGGAACATTTAGTTTCAATTGCTCCTAATCACATTTGGAGAAATTTTTCCTTGTTATCTATCATTTTGCTATCTTACATTGTAGCTGAAATCCTCATTGTTTTGTGATAGTGGGACAATTTTATTTTGACATTTTCTCTTTGAGCACTCTTATTGCTCAGTTTACAGCATAGGACTTGATACTTGAATAGGCCATTGCCATAGAAACAAGGGCCATTGCAAAGCATGGGAATATGTAGTAGGTAGCCCCCAGGAGCTGAAAGTGCTCCTGAAGATGATGAATTATTGAACTAATGTACTGCCGTGTCTGTGGTCAGCTTGGGATTGGCTCCTATATTCACCAAAGCACTCTTAATAGCAAGATCCTGTGGTTGAAACAATTGGATAGATATATATAATGAATGTTCTTCCACTAGAGATAAGACTTGCTTTTTTTATTCCTCCAAAGAATACTATTTATTGTGAAGATAGTTAAACTTCTGACCCATGCATTAGGATTATAGGTGTAAAATTTTTAAATGGTTAAAATAACTGAATTCTTTTAGAAGCTTAGGGGTGTGTGATCTCAAATTTCATTACTCCCAGTAATGTTTGCATAGAGACTTACAATTTTATAAAATATTTTCTGTGGCACAGTGTTTAACCATTTTGTAGCAATTTTGAAACCTGACAGCAATAGGCTTTAAATTGTGGTTACAAATAATTGCAAAAATTTTACAATGTTTTTAGGAGTTCATAGCTGCAATCTTTGGCTTTGTTACCAATATTGGGTGACACCTCTTCCATCTTCCTGGTCAATTTCCTTTGGGTCGAGACAGGGTGGCACATACCACTGCTCACTGACACAGGAGACGCGAGAGTCTGCAGATGCTAGAATGTGGAGCAACACACACAAGATGCTGGAGGAACTCAATAGGTCAGGCAGCATTGATGGAGGGAAATAGCTTCTGCCCTCTTTCCTTCCAGTCCCGAAGGGTCTCGACCCGAAACATTGACTGTCTATTTCCCTCCACAAATGCTGTCTGACCTGAGTTATTCCAGCATCTTGTGTGTTGCCACTGACACAGGAGTTCATTGCAAGCACTGTGCCAAGTTCATCTGCTAACTTAAGTATTGGTAATTGGTTTATTATTGTCACGTGCTGAGATACAGTGGAATAAATTTATTTTAGACCATAAGACATAGGAGCAGAATTAGGCCATTCGGCCTATTGAGTCTGCTCTGCCATTCAATCATGGCTGATTTATTTTTTCCCCCTCAACCTCATTCTCCTGCCTTCTCCCCGTAACTTTTGGCACCCTTACTAATCAAGAACCTATCAACCTCTGCTTTACGGTTAGTGCAACGCTATTGCAGCGCCAGCGATCGGGGTTCGATTCCTGCTGCTGTCTGTAAGGGGTTTGTACGTTCTCCCGTGTCTGCGTGGGTTTCCTCCGGGTGCTCCGGTTTCCTCCCACATGGCAAAGACGTATGGGTAGGTTAATTTGGGTTTAAAATGGGCAGCGCGGACTCGTTAGGCCGGAAGGGCCCGTTACCACGCTGTAAATAAAATAAAAAAATTTTAAAATTTAAATATATACCCAATGACTTGGCCTCCACAGCCATCTGTGCCAACTAATTCCACAGGTACACTGCACTCTGGCTAAAGGAATTCCTCCTTATCTCTGCTCTAAAGAGAGGTCCTTCTGAGGCTGTGTTCTCTGGCCCTAGACTCTCCTACACTGGAAACATTCTCTCCACATCTACTCCATCTAGGCCTTTCAATATTTGGTAGGTTTCAATGAGGTCCCCCCCCACCATCCTTCTAAGCTCCAGCGAGCAAAGGCCCAGAGGCATCAAATGCTTCTCATATATTAACCCTTTCATTCCTGGGATTATTCTTGTAAACCAGCTGGACCCTCTCCAATGCCAGCACATCCATCCTTAAATATGGGGCCCAAAACTGCTCACAATACTCCAAATGTGGTCTGACAAATGCCTTATAAAGCCTCAGCATTACATCCTTGCTTTTATATTCTAGTCATCTCGAAATGAATGCTAACTTTGCATTTGCCTTCCTTACTACTGACTCAACCTGCAAGTTAATCTTCAGGGAATCCTGCACTTGGACTCCCAAGTCCCTTTGCACCTCTGATTTCTGAATTCGCTCCCTGTTTAGAAAATGGTGTACTCTATTCCTTCTACCAAAAGTGCTTGACAATGCACTTCCCTACATTGTATTCCCTCTGTCACTTTGCCCATTCTCCCAACCTGTCCAAGTCCTTCTGCAGACTCCCTGCTTCCTCAACACTACCTGCCCCTCCACCTATCTTTGTTCCATCTGCAAACTTGGCCACAAAGCCGTCAATTCCATCATCCAGATCATTAACATATAATGTGAAAAGTAGCGGACCCAACACCAACCCCTGCTGAACACCACTAGTCACCGGCAGCCAACCAGGAAAGGCCCCCTTATTCCCACTCTTTGCCTTCTGCCAGTCAGCCATCTTGTATCCACACTAGAACCTTTTCTGTAATACCATGGGCTCCTATCTTGTTTAGCAGCCTCATGAGCGGCACCTTGTCAAAGGCCTTCTGAAAATTCAAATAAACATCCACTGACTCTCCTTTGTCTATCCTGCCTGTTACTGAAAGAATTCCAACAGATTTGTCAGGCAAGAATTCCCCTTAAGGAAACCATGCTGACTTCAGCCTATTTTATCATGAGCTTCCATACCCCAAAACCTCATCCTTAATAGTGGACTCTAACATCTTACCAACCACTGAAGTCAGGCTTACTGGCCTATAATTTCCTGTCTTTTGCCTCCGTCCCACCTCAGGGTGGAGTGACATTTGAGATTTTCCAGTCCTCAGGATCCATTCCTGAATCTAGTTATTCTTGAAAGATCGCTACTAATGCCTCTACAATCTCTTCAGCTACCTCTTTCAGAACATTTGGGTGTAGTCCATCCAGTCCAGGTGACTTATCCACCTTCAGACCTTTCAGCTTCCCAAGCACCTTCTCCTTAGTAATAGTGACTACACTCACTTCTGCCCCCCTGACTCTCTTGAATTTCTGGCATGTTGCTGGTGTCTCCCACAGTGAAGACTGACGCAAAATGCTTATTCAGTTCATCTGCCATCTTTGTTCTCCATTACTATCCAGTGTCATTTTCCAGCAGTCCACTCTTGCCTCTTTTATGATCACTACCTCCCAAGGGTTCCTTTATCTTAAACTCCCTAATGAAATCTGATTCATTGCACAACACCAAATCCAGAATTGCCTTTTGCCTTAGTGGGCTCAAGCACAAGTTGCTCTTAAAAGGTCATCTCATAGGCATTCTATAAATCCCTTCTCGGGATCCAGTACCAACCTGATTTTCCCAATCAATCTGTGTATTGAAATCCCCCATGACCACCATAACATTGCCCTTTTTACATGCCTTTTCTCTCTCCTGTTGTAATTTGTACCCCACATCCTGGCTACTATTCAGAGGCCTGTATATAACTCCCATCAGGGTCTTTTTACCCTTGCAGTTTCTTAACTCTACCCATAAGGATTCCACATCTTTTGATCCTATGTCACTTCTTGCTAAGGATTTGATCTCATTTTTTTTAACCAACAGAGCCACCCACTCTCTCTGCCCACCTGCCTGTCTTTTCAATAGGATGTCTCCTTGAATGTTAAGCTGTGATCTTTCAACCAAGACTCTGATGCCCACAACGTCATACCTGCCAATTTCTAACTGCACTATAAGCACCTTGTATACTGCGTGCATTCAAATATGCCTTCAGTCCTGTATTCACCACCTTTCTTCTCAAATTTGTCTGCATGTTGCCTGAAGTTAAATGCTTGTCCCTTACTAAACATTCTTATTCTTTATTCTGAAGATTTCAGTAACCTCTCCTTCCCTTTTACTCTATCCATAATTTTGCAATCTGTTGAGCCCCACCCCCCCCCCCCCCCCCCGTTATTTAGTTTAAAGCCCTATATCCCTTGTATCCCTATAAAGCCCTATTTGTATGCCATCCATTTCAAAACATGAGGCTGCAGACCAAAGATGTGGGTTCTCTCCTTAACTAGTTACAAAGAATTTTAGCCTTTTGTTTTGAACATGTCTCTGTGACACTACAGCACCAACTCTGTTTGCTGTAGCCTGTGTGAAATCTATAGATCTAAACCAGAAAGTGTTCCTGGGATTCTAGTCACTACCCTGGAGTTGGAGACAATTATTTTGGTTTTAACAATGCATTTAACAATGGTGTGCATGAACAATGGTGGAGTAGGAAATGTCTAATATAGGCAAATGTTGTAGTACAGCCCTGTTGGAGTGCTTCATTGTTAGATGTTCTGCTGTTAGTTTGAAATATTCAATTTTCTATATATCAAGGGGGATGTTAAAATTTTTGATACTGTAGTTCCTTAATAAAAATATTTCTTTGACTCGACTGTCCATAGCTAAAGCAGACTACTCGCCATTGTAGTTTGTAAGCTGGTGTTTGCTTGCATAAATGACTGTGCTTCAATGACCATGAAATTCCCTGTGGATTGTTAGAATGTGGATTGGTCAGTTCCAACCACCCCCCCCCCCCCCCCAGAGTGTCTTGTATATTTGTTGTCCAAATACCACTAACAAAACAAGCCTGCATATTTCTTCATGAATCAGTTTATTATTCAGTTTCAAAGTAAAATCAGCCCAGAATTTCTTCAGTTGGTTTTGGGGTGTGGACAGCGTACTGTATTAGAAAACTTGTAAACATGTCAAGAAATCTCAAATTTATATCAACCTGTGTTGCACATACCAGCTGCTTTTGGCATCAGCATTATTTTTTAATCCATTGCTGGTATATTGTTTCAATATTTACATGTAACTGCTCTTGAAACCTGTATAATTGAGGGGGTGGGCAACCTGCTTCTAAGACTCTGCCAAGGCTTCTGTTAAACCGTGATTTGCCATCTAGATGAAATTTCCAAGTTTATTTTCTTGATGTTGATTTCCAACTTGGCAAAGTTTAAATTATGGTTGATTGAAATAGAAGGAATACTGGTGAAAAATGCTTCCAGATTGCAGAGTCTCACCTCTGTGTGGCAACCTACATCTCTTAAAATGATGGAAATGTGAAATAAAAACAAAATGCTAGTGGAAATGAGAAAGGATCTAGGTAGGGTGGATTGGGATAAGTTATTTTCTGGCAAGGATGTGCTCAGTAAATGGAAAGCCTTCAAAGACAAAATTTTGAGAGTGCAGAGTTTGTATGTTCCTGTCAGGATTAAAGGCAAGGGTAACAAGCATAGGGAACCTTGGTTTTCAAGGGATATTGGTGAGCTGGTTAAGAAAAAGAGAGAGGTGTATAGCAGGTATAGGCAACTAGGAACGGATGAGGTACTTGAAAAGTATAGGAAATGTAAGAAAATACTTTTTAAAAAAAAGGAAATCAGGAAGGCAAAAAGAAGACGTGAGGCTGCTTTGGCAGATAATGTGAAGGTAAACCCAAAGGGTTTCTACAGGTATATTAAGAGCAAAAGGATAATAAGAGACAGAATTGGTCCCCTAGTAGATCAGAGTGGTCATATATGCGTGGAGCCTCAGGAGATGGGGGAGGTCTTAAACAGTTTTTTTGCATCAGTATTTACTCAGGAAACTGGCATCATGGATATGGAAGGAAGGGAAACAAGCACTAGTGTCATGGAACACATAGAGAGCTGAAAAAGGTGGAGGTACTTGATGCTTTACAGTGAATCAAGATCACAAGATAAGGGAGCAGAAGCAGGGCATTCGGCCCATCGAGTCTGCTCCAAGGAAAAGGGAAAAAGAAATGGGGTGGGAAAAAAAGAAGAAAAAAAACTATTCTAATCCCATTTGCCAGCCTTATCCCCATATCCCTTGATACCCTGACTATTTAGATATCTGTCTATCTCCTCCTTGAATACCCCCACTGATCTGGCCTCCACTGCTGTGCGTGGCAAGGAGTTCCACAATTTCACCACCCTCTGGGTAAAGAAACTTCTCCTCATCTCTGTCTTGAAACTGTACCCTCTAATTCTAAGATTGTGCCCTCTGGTCCTGGACACGCCCACCAAGGGAAACAGCCTAGCCACATCTACTCTATCCTTACCTATCAACATTTTAAATGTCGCTACGAGGTCCCCTCTCATCCTTCTGTACTCCAGCGAGTACAGTCCAAGAGCCGACAAACGCTCATCATACTTAAGCCCTTTCATTCCTGGAATCATTCTCGTAAATCTCCTCTGAACCCTCTCCAACGTCAGCACATCCTTCCTAAGATGTGGGGCCCAAAACTGCGCACAGTATTCCAAATGAGGCCTCACTAGCGCCCCGTAGAGCCTCATCAACACTTCCTTACTTTTATACACTATACCTCTCGAGATGAATGCCAACATAGCATTCGCTTTCTTAACCACCGATCCAACCTGGTGGTTAACTTTTAAGGTATCTTGTATGAGTACCTCCAAGTCCCTTTGTACTACCGCACTGTCAATCTTCTCTCCTTCTAGATAATAATCTACCCGCTTATTTCTACTTCCAAAGTGTACAACTGCACATTTCTCAACATTGAATCTCATCTGCCATTTCCTTGCCCATTCTCCTAAACTGTCTAGGTCCCTCTGCATTCTTTCTATTTCCTCTATGCTCCCTACTCCTCCACTAATCTTGGTGTCATCCGCAAACTTAGCCACACAACCATTTATTCCATCATCCAAATCATTGATGTACAAGGTAAAAAGGAGAGGCCCCAACACCGACCCCTGCGGCACACCACTAGTAACCGGTAACCAACCAGAACGAGATCCTTTTATTTCCACCCTTTGCTTCCTGCCAACCAGCCAATTCTCCACCCATTTTGCTACCCTGCCCATAATTCCATGACCTCTCATCTTATTAATCAGTCTCTTGTGAGGCACCTTATCGAAGGCCTTTTGAAAGTCTAAATACACAACGTCTACCGCCTCTCCCTTATCCACCCTACCTGTGATTTCTTCAAAAAACTCCAATAGGTTGGTCAGACAGGACCTCCCCTTCACAAAACCATGTTGACTAGGTCCTATCTTGCCTTGCGCCTCTAGGTATTCGGTAACCTCCTCCTTGAGGATAGACTCCAATAATTTTCCCACCACTGACGTCAGACTAATAGGTCTGTAATTGCCTTTGTGCTGCCTCCCACCTTTCTTATACAACGGAACTACATTCGCTACCCTCCAGTCCTCCGGAACCATGCCAGAATCTATCGATTCCTGAAAAATAATCGCCAACGCCTCCGCTATCTCCACAGCCACCTCCTTCAGAACCCGGGGATGCACCTCATCCGGTCCGGGAGACTTATCAGCCTTAAGCCCCTTTAGTTTTCCAAGCACCTTCTCCCTATTAATCTCAATTGAACTCAGCTCCAATTCGTGAGACTCCTGACTAACGGGCACATTGCTTATGTCCTCCACGGTGAAGACCGATGCAAAATATTCATTCAATTCCTTTGCCATCTCACTATCATCCATTATAATACCTCCTGCACCGTTATCAATTGGTCCTATGTCAACCCGTGTCTCTCTTTTATTCCTTATGTATTTAAAAAAACTCTTAGAATCCTTCCGAATGTTGTCCGCCAGCTTCCTTTCGTAACTCATCTTTGCTTTCCTAATGACCTTCTTAGTTTCTCTCTGCAGATTTTTAAAATCGTTCCAATCTTCTGTTTTCCCACTAATTTTTGCTACTTTGTACGCCGCCCCTTTTGCTTTTATTTTATCCTTCACCTCCCTCGTTATCCACATCTGTGCCTTTTTTCCATTCAAAACCTTTTTTCTTGGAATATATCTGTCCTGCATTGTCCTTATTTCCTGTAGAAATTTCTTCCATTTTTCCTCTGCCGTCCCTCCAGCTAACTTACTCCTCCAATCAATTTGGGCCAACTCATCTCTCATACCTTTGTAATTTCCCTTATTCCACTGAAATATCGATACACCAGTTATCAGCTTCTCCTTCTCAAACTTGAAACTAAACTCAATCATATTGTGATCACTTGTTCCCAGTGGTTCCTTTACCTTTAGTTCCCTAATCACCTCGGGTTCACTACACAGCACCCAATCCAAAACAGCCGATCCCCTGGTGGGCTCCTCAATAAGTTGCTCCAGAAAAACATCCCTTAGACATTCCACAAACTCCCTCTCCTACCGCCTTGCTGCATTTCCCAGTCCACCTTCATGTTAAAATCCCCCATAATTATCTTCACATTGTCACTCTGACACGCTTTTTCTATCTCAATCTGCAACTTATGGTCCACTTCCTGACTGCTGTTCGGGGGCCTATATATGACTGCTATTATTGTTCTTTTACCCTTGCTATTTCTTAGCTCCACCCATAAGGATTCCACCTCCTCTGACCCAATGTCCTTCCTTTCTATTGATTTTATATCGCTATTAACCATCATGGCCACACCTCCCCCTCTGCCTACCCTCCTATCCTTCCTATATACTGTATACCCCTTGACATTCAGTTCCCAATCACATCCATCATGAAGCCACGACTCAGTGATTGCAACGATGTCATATTTATTAACCTGTAGTTGTGCCACTAGGTCATCTACTTTATTCCTGATGCTACGTGCATTTAAATATAGTATGTTTAGACTGGTATCTGCTATTGATTTTGTTGTACTTCTATTGATCAGCAGATTATCCTAACTTTCTACCTGTCCATCCTTCTTACTATCTTCGCTACCTACTATCTTAGACATGTTCGTGTAGACCTCATCCCCTATCCTAACATTCGGTATCCGAACATCCTCATCCCCGATCCTAACATTCTGTATCCTAACATCCTGATTTGTTGTACTTCTATTATTCAGTAAATTATCCTGACTTATCACCTGCCTGTCATTCTTGCCATCCTCAATGGATTCGTTTCTATACACTTTCTCCCTCACCTTAGCATCTTGTAACCTAGCAGCCTGGTTACCATCCCCCTGCCAGATCAGTTTAAACCCTCCCCTACAACTAAATTAAACATTCCCGCCAGGATATTGGACCCTTTGGAGTTTAGATGCAACCCATCCTTAGCAAATAGGTCTTGCCTCCCCCAAAAAAGGTCCCAGGTATCCAAGAATCTGAAGCCCTGCCCCTTGCACCAGTCACTCAGCCACGCATTTAACTGCCAGAGCTTTCTATTCTTCCTGTCATTGATACGCGACACGGGTAGTAGTCCTGAGATTACTACCCTTGAGGTCCTACTTTTCAACCTTCTCCCTAATGCCTTGTATTCCTCCTTCAGGACCTCTTTTTCTACCTACATCATTGGTACCTACATGTACCAAGATTTCTGGCTGCTCACCCTCCCCTCTCAGAATATTCTCGACACGGTCTGTGATATCCCGTACCCTGGCACCAGGGAGGCAACACACCATCCGAGACTCATTATCGCTATCGCAGAATCTCCTATCTGTACCCCTTACTATCGAATCCCCAATAACCACTGCATGTCTCTTCCTCTGCTGGACCACAGTATCAGACACGGTGCCAAGGTCCTGGCTGCTGAGGTCTTCCTCTATGAAGTCATCCTCTCCAACCGAATCTAAAATGAGATATCGGTTTTTGAGGGGGACCGCCACTGAGGTGCTGTCTACATAATCTTTATAACTCCTGTCTATCTCCTGCTCGCTCTCCCTAACCAACCGAAGGTCATCCAGCTGCTGCTCCAGACTCTCAATCCGTTCCTTGAGGAGCCGCATCTCGGTGCACTTTGCGCAGATGTAGTTATCAGGGAGTCTGGTCGTCTCCCAGGGGCCCCACATCTGACACTCCAAACACAACACTAATCCCAGATGCATACTGCTGAATATCACTGAGCTCAACACTGAACTAAACTAATAACTCACCCCTCTCTATAATCTCGCCTCTTTCCCGCTCTCGCCGAAGCCCGTTGAGCCAAAGCCGAACCCACTCTGCTCCCTCTCACTCAGCTGCCCGCTCCGACGCTGCCCGCTAGATATGCTCGTCTGCTTTTTAAATCGCCCGCGCGCTTCCGGGTGACGTCACGCGCCTGCGCAGTCACTCGCCGCTGTCCCGAACGCTAGAAAGAGAAAACAAAACCTCGTTATTTTCCGGCAATCTCCGCTCTCTCGTCGCTGGAAAGAAAACTTGAAGGCGAACCTCTGACTTTTAAATCGCCCGCGCGCTTCCGGGTGACGTCACGCGCCTGCGCAGTCACTCGCCGCTGTCCCGAACGCTAGAAAGAGAAAAAAAAACCTCGTTATTTTCCGGCAATCTCCGCTCTCTCGTCGCTGGTAGATAAATCCCCAGGGCCTGACAAGATATTTCCTCAGACCTTGAGAGAGACTAGTGTAGAAATTGCAGGGGCCCTGGCAGATATATTTAAAATGTCCTTAGCCACGGGTGCAGTGCCAGAGGACTGGAGGATAGCTCGTGTTGTTCCATTGTTTAAGAAAGGCTCGAAGAGTAAACCGGGTAATTACAGGCCAGTGAGCCTGACATCAGTAGTGGGTAAATTATTGGAAGGTGTCAGAGATAGGCCATATAAGTATTTGGACAGCCAAGGGTTGATTAAGGATAGTCAGCATGGCTTTGTGCGTGGTAGATCGTGTTTAACGAATCTTGTGGAGTTTTTTTGAGGAGGTCACTAAGAAAGTAGATGAAGGTAAGGCTGTGGATGTTGTCTACATGGACTTTAGTAAGGCCTTTGACAAGGTCCCACATGGGAGATTAGTTCAGAAGGTTCAGTTAATGGGTATCCATGGAAAGGTTGTAAACTGGATTCGAAATTGGCTGAGTGGGAGAAGACAGAGTGGTTGTGGATGGTTGTTTCAGATTGGAGGCCTGTGACTAGTGGTGTGCCTCAGGGATCTGTGTTGGGGCCATTGCTGTTTGTTGTATATATCAATGATCTAGACGATAATGTGGTAAATTGGATTAGTAAGTTTGCGGATGACACTAAGATTGGAGGTGTAGTGGACAGTGAGGACGGCTTTCAAAGCTTGCAGAGGGATCTGGACCAAATGGAAAAATGGTCCAGAAAGTGGCAGATGGAATTTAATGCAGACAAGTGTGAGGTGTTGCATTTTGGAAGGACAAATCAAGGGAGGACATGCACAGTAAATGGTAGGGCACTGAGGAGTGCGGAGGAACAAAGGGATCTGGGAGTTCAGATACATACTTCCTTGAAAGTAGAGTCATAGATAGACAGGGTTGTAAAAAAAGGCTTTTGGCATCTTGGCATTTATAAATCAAAGTATTGAGTATAGGAGTTGGAATGTTTTGGTGAGGTTGTATGAGTCATTGGTGAGACCAAATTTAGAACATTGTGTGCAGTTCTGGTCACCGAACTATAGGAAGGATGTCAGTAAGATTGAAAGAGTGCAGAGGAGATTTACTAGAATGTTGCCGGGTCTTCAGGAGTTGAGTTATAAGGAAAGATTGAGCATGTTAGGACTTTATTCCTTGGAGCGGAGAAGAATGAGGGGAGATATGATAGAGGTTTATAAAATGATGAGGGGCATAGACAGGGTTAATGCAAGTAGGCTCTTTCCACCTAGATTAGGAGAGATAAGTATGAGAGGACATGGCTTTAGGGTGAAAGGGGAAAGGTTTAGGGGGAACATTAGAGGGAACTTCTTCACTCAGAGTGGTGGGAGTGTGGAATGGGCTGCCATCTGATGTGGTAAATGCGGGCTCGCTCTTAACTTTTGAGTAAATTGGATAGATACATGGACAAGAGAGGTCTGGAGGGGTATGGGCTGGGGGCAGGTAAATGGGACTAGCAGAATATTGTTTCGGCACAGACTAGAAGGGCGGAATGGCCTGTTTTCTGTGCTGTAGTTTTTCTATGGTTCTAACACTCAGCAAGTTGGGCAGAGAAGCAGTTAACATTTCAGATTCAACTTGTTTTCTCTCCATCCCTAGTTTGGACAAAAGGTCTTTGACTTTAAATGTTATCTCTGTTGCCCATTCCAAAGATGTCTGACCTGCACGTTTCCAGCAATTTGTTTTTATTGCTTTTTATTAGGATGACAATTTGTGCCGTGGTAGTCAACATTATCAGACGTGGCAGTCACAGCTTCACTAGCCACAGATGAAGGCAGTGCAAAAGGTGCTGGCCCCTGTTTTCTCTGGTCTCATTTCTGTGGAAAGTGCAGTTTGATGCTCCCCCTCGGAAATATGCTAAAGACAACTCAAAACTGGACAAACATTGCTTTCTGTGAGCTATCAACGTTTCTTAGAATTGTATTCGGATGAAATCTGTAATTTTGTGGGCAGGCCCATCTGTTAGTTGACCTGATTAACCTTGACAGAACCTCCACCTTCATGCTGTTATTTTCCTGCTCTCATCCCCTGGCACTATTTACCTTTGGCCTGAAAAGTCAACTGTTTCTTCACAAATGACCTGGTGAACATTTCCAGAGCTTTGAATCAGAATCAGGTTTATTTGTGTGCACTAACATTTTTGTTCCATTTATTCCTATGACTTTGTATTGGAAAAAGAAATCGGTATCTGGAGAAACTGCTTCCTTTCACACACATCACCCCCAGTGTCACGAACCAGCAACAAAAGAAACACACTGAGCATGATTCAGTGTTAAAAACTATTTTATTAATTACTACTTATGATAATACGTAAAATAAAAGTAAAAATGTTAGTATGTTAGAATTCAAAAATGTTAAACCTGGAACGTTAACCCCTAAAACTAAACTCTTCGTGTGTGTGTGTGTGGCAAAGTCCCAAACTCCAAGTTCAGGAATGGTTCTTAAAGTTCAGTTCCGCAAGCCATAAGGTGAAACATGAGCAAAGGCTTCTTCAAAAACCACCGTTGTCTGAAGATAAGACGTAGATGTAGAGAACATAGAGTAATTACGAAATCCAAATGTTCCACGATGGGACCCAAGCGACACTTCAGTGTTTACTCGGTAGTGACTTCCTCACCCCGAAAAGCATCCGAATCGTGGTCGTCCACACAAATACCTGTTTCCTTCTACAGGTCAGCAACAAAGTGAACTCCACCAGATTACTTCCAATTTCCATACATGGATTTCAGTAGCAGACACAGTTATTGTTTCCCATCCATCAATAGAGAAAACTAGCAGGCTGGTGTCTCTCTCCCTTCTCTCTCTCTCTCCTTCTGACTTCTTCAACAACGTCATTACGTCCTTTATCTTCTATTGACGTAAGCACGCCCCACACACACACACACACACTATCTTAAAGGGATATTCACTGAGTCCGTAACACCAGTCCTCCCCACCTTCTAACCTGCTTTATTATGGACTTCATCACTGAACTTAAGTACCCATGGCATTACTTTGTAGTCCATGGTTTGAAGGAAACTGCGTTAGCGATACTTGCGTGGAAATGAACAGCTGTCTGTTGTTCTGGATTAGAAATGGTTCTCTACTGTTCTCATTTTTAATGTTTAATTGGCAGTGTGCATTCTGTCAGATAGCTCGTGCTATTTGTGGAAAGGAGCTGCTGGTATGGCAGATTTTCAGCTGGGTGCTTTTATATGACTGAGTCCACTCAAAACTTTAAGAAGCATTGCCTGAATGATAGAAATCAAATATTTAAAGATGTCTGTTAATACTTCAAAACGCTGCAAAGCCTTTAAAATTGAAACTTTTTGGACATTTTGGAAGCATTCATTCAAAAAGACTCCTGACTAGCCTAGTGGGGGGAAAAAAGACTTTGAAGTTCCAAAGATATTGAAGTAATATAGTGATCCTGTTTTATTCATAGCTCATTTAATTTTTTTTTTGCATTTGAATTCTGCACTGGGCACTTTAAAAGTGCTGATTAAAGGAATGAATTGCTGATTTGCTGTAGAACAGCTTTACATTATTTCTTTGACAGGTGAACAAATGCTTTGTAGCTTTCTAAAAGCAAAAAAACATTGTGGTTTGGGTGCTGGTTTTGTTTTTTGATCTATCTTCCCATGGGTGATCTTGCGTGGTGTGCGGACAGTCTAATACTAGTTGCCATTTTCATGATTTGAGACTTATTTAGGCTGACATTATTTAAATAAAACAAGCAGTCGCATGTTTTGCACCAGGTTAATCCAGCTTGCTCCTTCAGACCTATGCCCCTCTCGTAGCCTAAGATGCTAAAGAAAGTTGTAGTTTACTTTCTGCGCATTCAAATTATACCAGTATATTTGGAGGTTGTATTTTGAAGATGGCCAGTTTTAATAGCCAGTATAGGATGAGGAATGACTACCTGCCCAATTTGCCATCAACACAGTAAGCAATTCTTGCTGAGCTCAGTGTTCTGAAGGGATGGACATTAGTTTATAAGACTGAGCTACTTAATCAGATGTAGGCTTTGTCAGTTAAAATTTGTAAAATGTATGTTGATGTAGTTTAGTTTGACAAATCTTTCGACCCATTTCTTTGGGGAATGCTGCTCCTATTGTCCTGATTATAACAAAACAAATGCTTCTTTAAATGTAACCTGTTTTAATTTTGAGTAGATGATGCATTGGCTGAAAATACATAGAACTGAAATTTGGTAAATATTAAAGCTCTACTGCAATCAAGTCAAAATTCAATAATAATTAACATAATCCCACAAAGATAGTTTTATTCTATTTTGTTTCAGGGCATATTGACATCTAAAGAGCTGAAAATTCCTTGGCCCCTGACTGTTTAGAATTTTTGAGAGGTCACATTGATCACCATAGACTTGCTCAGTAATCAATGCCTGAAGTATGCAGCACAAATTGCACTCTGAAAAGTAGTAATCAGGTTAGGCTTTTTAATTATTTGAATTTTGGGGATTATTAGCTCTATGATATTGTCTTTAAAGCAGAGGGGGAAATCGTGACTAAAATGTATTTTATTTTAACCGGCTTGTAACAGCACTTCAGTATTTTGACATTGTATGCGTAAAAAATCGTTTGTCCATGTGTGGGTACAGGAGCCAGAAACTGGCTCCTGGACCCACTCTGTCCATCATGGCCAAGAAATGCAGACCCATTTTTCGGCACTTGGCTATGTCATGACATATCAGGAGTTCATACAAATACTAAGATGTTGTGAGAGTGCCTGTCATGAATACATACTCAGGCAGTGTGTTCCAGATTTCAACCACCCTCTGGGTGAAAAAAATTCCTGAAATCTCCTACCCCTTACTACTTTTAAAATCTGTGTCCTGGTTATAGCCCCTTCTGCCAAGGGGAACAGTTTCTCACCATCTACCATATGCTCATTTTCTATACCTCAGTTAGGTCCCCTACAAGGCTACTCCACACCCAGGATAACAAACCCAGTCTCTCCTTGCAGAATATTCGTTCCATCCTGGGAAACATCCTGGTAAATCTCCACTTCAGAGCAATGACATCTTTCCTATAGTGTGGTGACCAGACTACACACAGTACTCCAGCTGTGTCCATCAAATGGTTTTAGTGGTTGTTCCGTAACCTACCTGTGCTGTTATATAATTCTCAAGTAATGTTTGGTCTTGCACCACCCATCCTGGGACACGGTAATAGAAATGTTTTTGTATCTCGTATGGGCACCTACCAATCCAATCTTGCAGTTGAGCCATACTTTTTAAAATACAAATCCTGTTGAAATTGAAAGGTAAGAAAAGCTGATCATGAAACAGGATCTAAAAACCTTCAGGAGGACATGGCTAGTTGAATGAGCAGACAGATGGTACAGGCAATTTTATGCTTGTGTAGGATACATTTTGGAAGGGGAAGTGAACTGCATTTGAATAATGCAGGTGAACAAAAAGATTCAAATGTAACTTCCCAAACCTTGACTATAATTGGCTAAAGGTAGGGGTCAACAACACTTTGTTTTTATTTTAAATCAGAACTATTCCAAGAGTATTAGTTAAGCCTCGGTACTCTATAGTTGCAGGCTGCATGTTGTAGGAAGGATATTAGATTTATTACTATTGTGCAGGAAAAGTGAAGTCCCAGAGAGTGTACAGGAAAGGTTCGCTGGAATGATTTTGCGGATGAGGGATATCAGATGTATGGTTGGCTGGAGAAGCTAGACGTGTTTTTCTTTGGTGCAGAAGGTTGAGAGAAGATTTAATGAAGTCCAATAGTCTTGCAGCAGTTGGAATTTAGCTTTTCCACATTAAGTCAAAATTAAAAAGTATTCAGAGAAACCTTAATGACATTATTTCAACACTGCTAAGATAGACTATCTACAATCTTGCTTCTAGAAGAGAACTGTTTTTACTTACCAGAATTGTGATATCTCCCAGAGTCCCAGTCAGTAAATAGTTGGCCACATGCTTTACCATCAGTCTCTGTCTGGGGAAAGTCAACAGGTCTGACATTGGCCTCCTCATTCACCTCAGAATTTGTAAAACAAGAGTGGAAGCAAATCACCCTTGATCCCAAGGAGACTGCCCATAAAGAACCATTATGCAACATTAGTGTAGTCCTTCAGCTAGAGTTCTTGGTTTGAAAAATCTCAACATGCTGTTGTACTCCCAGTGAAGTAGTCAGTTTAATTTGATGTTTTTATCAAAAGGGGCCACTTCAGAATATCCTTGAGTGAGTTAATACTGTCCTACAGACACCTGTGCTCAGCTCATTCCTGTGTGACATGAGGCACAGACATCTGCCTTGAGAATATCTTTTCTTCCTTCTGCTCATGGATTTAGAAAAAAACTACCCCTATTTTTCTGACAGGAAGAAAATGTATTAACTTTCAGAAAGGTTAGGTGTGTGGTCAGATTAACCATAACAAGACTGATAATGTAATTAAACTAAATGGCTTGATCCAGTTCTGTCCGTTGGTAAAGAAGGCATATGGCATGCTTGCCTTCATTGGAACAGGACATTGAGTGCAAGAATTGGGATGTCATTTTACAGCTGTACAAGATGTTGGTGAGGACTGCACATGGAATATTGTGTGCCATTCTGGTCACCATACTATAGGAAGGATGTGATTTAATCGAGAGAGGGTGCACAAAAGATTATCAAGGATGTCGCTGGGATTGGAGGGCTTGAGTAATAGAGTGACTGGATAGGCTGGGATGGAAGCTGAGGGGTTTCCTTATAGTCGTTCATAAAATCATGAAAGGTGTAGATAAGGGTGAATGGTCTCAGTCTTTTTCCCAGGGTAGGGGAGTCTAAAACTAGTTGCATTTTAAAAATAAGACTGGTCTCAATGGTAACCATGAAACAATGATTTTCAAAGAAAAACTTTGGGTTCGTTAGCAATATAGGAACGAGAACTCAGTCCATGCGTGCTCTGATCTAAAACTCCAGATCCAACAATCTGCCCAGTTCAGAGAGAATTAGGGATGGGCAATGAATCCCAGCATTTTCAATGATGTCATGTGAATAAAAGTATTGAAATAAGAGTGAGGAAAGAGGGGAGAACTGTTTTAATAATGTGTTTTGACTAAAAAGTTAAAATCACATCTTGAAATCTGAATTGGGCAGAAGTACTAGAAATGCACATCAGGCGTGTTGATATTGAGAGGCAGCCAGTTGATATTTTCATGTTCAGAACAAGTGGGTTATCTGCTGACTTTTTAATTAGTAGCAAGTTATTATTGGATTAAAGCTTTAAATTTGGATCGGTACTTGGATAGAGGTTGAGGAGAAGGATGTGAGACTGATGCAGGCAAATGGGATTAGCATAGACAGACAACACAGTCGGTATGGAAGTGCTTGGGAGTTATGAACAATGCCACCTGAGGTTAAGAAGTGCATGGAAGTGGGGTTTCAAAGTATAATTTTCACCTCCAAATCTGAGAAGCAGTAATGAGGAAAATTTCCACTAAATGTGGATGTTAAACTATGATTTAAAAAAAAAACTTAATTTGGATATTACTGAATAAACTTGATCCTCCTCAATCTTTCTGTTATCACACTTTTTTTCTTGCCGCAGAACTGTTCGCTAACATTATAGTGACCTTTGAAATATGTAAAGAAAAATGAATCAAGCTCTATAAATTTGATTTTCTTCTCTACCACTTTAATTTTGCTGAGTTGTTCAGGATAGTGTATTTAAACAGGTTAATTTTTTTAAAGAATAATTTGAATACCACTGGTTTGCTACAATAATGTGCTAGACTAGTTGTTGCGTCAATCTTTCTCTGGTCGCTGCATGACACTTTTCATAGGGAAAGTGTCAAATGAGTCACTGCTTGCAGATCCACACATCCCTACACATTTAAATCCAACATGTATCTAGTGCTGTGACTGAAGAATGGTGCAAAGCTCAGCTAAAATCAGTGCCAGCAAAATGAAAGGCAAAGAGGAGTCGCTAAGGGGATATGGAGAAAAGCTGGGGGTGTTGTGGAACAAATGTTATGATAACATAGGATGGTTACCGCACAGGAGGTGGCTGTTTGACCCTCATCCATGCTGTTTCTACCATAGCAACTCTCTAGTTCTACCCTAGACCTTCATATGTGGCTCTTCAAATTTCTCTTAGAATCGTGGAAGAGATGGCACAGAAGCAGCCCCTTTGACCCACTGTCCACGCTGACCTTCAAGCACCCATTTTGACTTTAATCCTACCATAACTCATTTTATTCTACCATGTTCTCATCAACAACCCACCCCATCCCCTGTATTATTACCTCATTTCATACCATGATATTGCCTTCAGTATCCATGTGCAAGTTCCGACTTTTGTTCTCAACAGGCACCACTCTCCATGTAGAGTACCTTGGGCAGGAGGTACAGAAAGCTGAAGTCCCACACTACCAGGTTAAAGAACAGCTACTTCCCTTCAACCATTCAGTTCTTGAATTAACCTGAACAACCCTAATGACTACCTCATTATAGCAACACTGACTACAATGGACTTTTTTGTTCTAATTGTACTCTTTCTTATATAATTTGTTTTCCTTGTGAATGTTGTCTATTGCTATGTGCCTATGATGCTGCTGCAAGTTTTTCATTGCACTTGTGCAAATGACAATAAACTGTAACTACTACTCTTCTACTATTTGTATGCTTACAAAACACTTGGATTTACAATCATGCTAGTTACTAATCCTGAACACTTTTGCCTCTTAATTTTCATATCCCTTCTGATTTGTTTTTTGTTATCAACCAGGTTCTTGCTGGTATTTACAACACAATACATGTCATAAGCAACCTTTTTTCTTTATCTTCCCCTCCTATCTTTGTTGTCAAGAGAGGTCTGGACTTTGTTCTTCACCCCTCATCAGCATCTGCTTCAACCTATCTGAGCCATCTCTTGTACCACCTGCTGTTGAGCCAGTTTTGGATCAAATTTGCACTGTTCCATGGATTCCATGGGCTTTTACTTTTGATTGAGTGAAACCCAGTCAAAAGTCTGGATAAAATCATGCATACAGCATCAAGCATAACATCAATTACTCAGACACAACTTTCTTTTGAATCTTGTTGATTGTCCCTGATTAATCTATGCCTTGGTAAATGAAAGTTTACTTTGCCATTGTTTGGTTTATTCCCTCACTTCCTTTTTAAACAAAGGTGTAATGTTAGCTGTCATCCACTCCTTTGGCACTACTCGTTTAACCAGAGCACTGGTTACAGAGTACTCTAGCTGGAGCTTCCACAGTTTGTCCTTTTAACAGCTTGGGATATATTTCATCCATGTCTAGCAATTTATTTTCACCAAAGATGTTAATTTACTACAGCAGATAGTTGTTCCAACGTTATCTCTCAATCATTTGCCTTAATATCAAATGGTATTATCCCTTCATTTGTAAAGATGATCACAAATTCGCTTACAAAGATCGTGGGGCAGGCATGGTAGTGTAGCGGTTGGCATAATGCTGTTACAGCACCAGCAACCCAGGTTCAATTCCGGCCGCTGTCTGTGAGGAGTTTGTATGTTCTCCCCATGACTGTGGGTTTCTTCCAGTTTCCTCCCACATTCCAAAGACACATGGGTTAGGAAGTTGTGGGCATGCTATGTTGGCACTGGAAGCATGGTGACATTTGCAGACTGCCCCCAGAACACTATGCAAAAGATGCATTTCACTGTGTGTTTCAATATACATGTGACTAATAAAGATATCTTATCTTGGTCTCCATACAGATTATCTTTTTGATTCCTAAATGTCCCTGCTCTATTCTTACCTACTTGGTCTTTGTGTGCTTGTAGAACATCTTTTGGATTTTCTTTGTTTTTATTTACTTGCCAGAAATGTCTAGAATTTTCAGTGGTGCTGAATTTGGCAATAAATTAGTCATCAAACAATCAGAATTTACATGATATGCTGTCAAGCCCCAGGTTTTTAAGCTGCCTCTGCCCACTATTAAGGCTGTAGCAGTAGCTTGGTTATAAGCAGCTGAAAATCACTGTCATCATATGATTTAAGAATTGGCTCACTCAACAAAGGCAAAGACTGAACAGGTCACAGTTCACATTCTGTTTTATTTCAGTACTTGGTCTAGGATATTATTAACATCACAAACCAAAGAATTGCTCAATTTGGAATGAAAATAACAAGTTTTTTTCCACAACTATCACTCTTGGATTGTCAGTGTACTTCAGTGTAGCACAACAGTCGGTCATTCATGAGGACTGCATAAATGTTTGACAAAATTGTTCTTTTTTTAAATAGAGCAGATAACTCTTGTGTACTATTAAAGTTCCCACTTTAAGTCTCCTAATAAAACAGTGCAAACCTGAACCATGGAGGATAGTATCAGGGTTATGCAACTGGCTTCAAATTTAGTAGTTAGTTGATGAGTGCTTCTCTTCCCTATCTGTGCGGCAATCACTAGTGAAGGTGCATGTGCAAAGATACCTTAATGTCCCAGCCACCCAGACTACATTACTCCACCCACCTCAACTGAAAGTCCAACAATACTGAATATATGTGAAGAAAAATGGAAGCAAGGAAGTTTTATTGAATACCAAAAGATTTTTGTATAGAATTCACACAAAGGCAGAAAGATTTTTATTACGTACACCAATGTTCCACATGTCTGTATCTAGTTGTAATGCACAAAGTTTGCTGATAATATCACAAAAATAGTATATTTAGAATTTATGCACTCAACCTGTGGTAGTTTATCTGCATGCTGCAACTTAGGAATGCTGAAGGTGCTGCAAATATGTTTGACACGTAGGGGTGATATTGTAAAGATTTCAACAAGGAAATAGTAACAATGGTTTGCTTCTGCTTGAGTGCATTTCTCTCCCAGCAGTTTTCTTATTTCCTGAGTTTTTCAAAGACATTGACACCTGTGATCGTGTGATTACTGGTATTTCCACTTTCTCGTCTAATTGTGCATTACTCAAGTGAATCTTTAATACCAGACAGGTTATTTGACTATATGGAAAAGTATCATGTCATTTTTGCAAACTGATCAGAGAAAAATAGAGGGGTTGATGTAGCAATTTGCTGAAATGGGACCAAGGGTAGAACTTAAATTCAAGAGCAGATGAGTAGCCAGGGTGATCCTTGTTCCTGAGGGGAAACTTTAACGGATGCTCAAACCTGAGAGTTTTGTTTGGGCAACAATAGAGTGCTGTAACGAGAGGATTTGCAAATGCATTAGGAATGGGAGGAGATTTTTTTAAGTCCTTAATTGTCCTGAAAATTTGTGGCTGCAGATTTGACAAAAATATTTATCGGTGAGTGATTGGATGATGCTTGGAAAGAGAAAAAGTTATAGGGCTGTGGCTAAAGGGCAAAGAAACGGGTGGAATATACACCCATCTGTATCAGTGGTACTGAAATACACACCCCTGTCTATATCAATGGTACTGAGGTGGAGATGATTGAGAGCTTCAAGCTCCTAGGTGTAAATATCACCAACAATTTGTCCTGGTCCAACCAATTGACACTATGGCCAAGAAATGACACCAATGCCTCTACTTCCACAGAAGGCTAAGGAAATTTGTCATGTCCCTCATGACCCTCACCGATTTTTTTTTAAACACATGCACCATAGAAAGCATCCTATCCTGATGCATCACAGCTTGGTATGGCAGCTGTTCTGCTCAAGACCGCAAGAAATTGCAGAGATTTGTGAACGCAGCCCAGTCCATCACGCAAACCAGTCTCCCTTCCATTGACTCAGTCTACACTTCCCGCTGCTTCGGGAAAGAAGCTAAAATAATCACGGATCCCTCCAACCTTTGTCATTCTCTCTTCTCCCTTCTCCCAATGGGCAGAAAGTACAAAAGCTTGAAAGTACATACTACCAGACTCAAAGATGGCTTCTATACCATTGATATCAGAATATTGAATGGACCTTTCATACACTAAAAGGTGAACTCATGATCATCCAGTCTACCTCATTGTGGCACTTGCACTTGTTTAACTGCACTTTCTCTGTAACTGCAATACTATATTCTGCATTCTGTTTTTTTTTCTTCCCTGAATGTACTTGTTTATGGCATGATCATCCTGGATGGCATGCAGACAAAAAGTCTTTTCACCATCTCAGTACATGTGACAATAATAAGCCAATAGTAGTAATTGGATAGCTCTTCTAAAGACCTGATAAAAACGGAATGGACCAAATGGTCACCACCTGTACTTGGCATTCTAGAAGTCATGCATCAACCATTTACTATTCCCCCAACTGTGTCACTGATGTCTCGTGTAGTAAACAAATGGCTGTTCATTGAAGCTGAATTATTGGAAATAAAATTTTCAAACAAAATCTACAATATTCTACATTTGTGCTGCTGCTTATTCCAAATGTCTCTCTTACTGCCTGTATACTGTTGTTGTTTTAGTTTATCCATTTTGCAACTGATTTGGAATATATGCAGTTGATTGTTGGTGATAGAGATGAATCAGACTAGTTTGAGTGTTACTTTTACCCCTTCCTGTAGCTTAGTGTTGCTATCAATGTTAGCAACTCTCTCTGATTAATAAGCACAGTGCTGACCCTGAGTTGAATTTAAAATAGCCCTGATCTGTGTGGCTCAGTTATTTATGAACTTGAATGCTGAGCCACATCAGTTACTAAAGCATATGGCAAACATGAATCCTATAAGGTTTTCACAAACTTGTGGAAGATCTCTTTACCTTCCATGCTGTTGTAGCTGTATTTGGCTCGGTGTGAACTCTCTCATCCGTTCTGAATAGAACTACATTTGCCCATCTGCTGACTTCATTAGTAATCATGAACTTGGTATAATAAAGATAACTTCTAAAGAATGCAACTTATTGCAGAAGGTGCACACCTTTCTGTGGATGTTTTTGCATGTGGTTTATATGCAAAATCTCAATCACGTGTGCAATTTTTTTAGCCTTGTTTCCATCACGAGTTTGTGTCCACGGATACCTTAAATCCTAAATAAGAATGTTGAATGGAGCTTGGAGGAGGTAATTTGTGCCTCAAGTCTCCAAAGTCCAAGCATCAGGCAGGTTGCCTCAACTTCCTTCCTCATTTAGGATCTTAACTTGAAGACTGACCTTATTCCCTTTCTATAACTATGTTGAAACTTGAATTATAGTCAATGTTCCCCAGCTGACACTTCCACCACCTACACAGTTTCATTTCCTAAGATGAGGTAAAGCATTGCCCAATCTCTGGTAGGACTATCTTGGACACACTTAACAAAGTTGCACTAAGGCAATCTCAGTCAATATTGGGAAATTTCAAATGCTCCACTACCATAACCTTATTGCTTTTGCACCTTTCTGTAATTTGCTTACATATCTGTTCCTCTAATTACCACTGATTATTGGAAGGCCTATACAGATTAACCCCAGCAAATTGATCACTCCTCTCTCATTCCTAAATTCTACCCATGTGGCCTCATTGGGTGATCCCTCCAGGATATCCTCTCTAAGTACTGCCATAATGTTCTCCCCAATCAGTTGCCCTTTCTCTGTTGCATCCCCCTCTGTCATGCCTGAAACTTCTATAACCTGGAATATTTAGGCTGCCAGTCCTGCCTTTCACTCAACCATGTTTCCATGATTTGCAATAATATCATAATTCCATGCAGATTAACTACTTCTCGACCGGTCAAATCTAGGCAGAAAATGTCTAAACAAAGCTTTTCCCCACATTTTCAGCTGCTTGTCTTCGTGGCAGCTATGAATCCCAGAGATTCACACTTAAAACCATCTTTTCCAAATGTGTTTCTCTCCCCAGTATACACCTGCTTCTACACCAAGCAAACATAAGCTTATGGAGACAGAAGATGTAAGAGATTGAGATGCTGGAATCTGGGACAAAAACAGAACACTGGAAGAATTCAGTGGGTCAGGCAAGGGCTCTAAATAGATGTTTTGAGCTGACACCCTACATCAGGACTGAGGGAGCAGGAAAGATTGCCAGTATATTAACAGTATGGGGGGGGGGGTGCGGGGGATAGAAACTTGTAGGTGATGGGTGGAACCAGATGGGGAGGAGATGATGGGTAGATGAAACCAGGGGAGGGCATTGAAAGGATGAACAAAAGGAGATGAAAACTAGGTGGGCTAATATGTGTGTGTGAGAAGAGCCCTGGGAGAGTGTGGGTTACCTGAAATTGGAAAATTCAATGACTGTACCATTGGGTCGTAAGCTACTGAAGTGGAAAATGAGAGAGAGAGCTTGTGGTACTGCAGGAAGCACCTGTAATCTTCCAGCACTTGCCTCAAGTCACTAATTTCCATGATCATAAATAGTGGATATTTATCACTTTTAATCCAGGACACAAATGGCAAAACAGAAACGTTGATCTCTTCCCCATTTTCACTTCCCATCTGTCATCACCAGATAAAAATCAGCATTTCAGAATCCTGACAAAATGGTCCCTCCTCAGCTCACTGTCAGCAAGTACATTTATAATTTAGCACCCCTGACCTCGAGCTCAGCATAGTCCTACACTGACTCTGATGTCGATTGCTGTCTTCCACCTCTTGCATTAAATGCGGAAATCTGCGATGAGCTTGTCACAAATTAAAATACTGCTGTAGAAATTACTTTTGAAATGAAAATATTTGACAGCTTAGGTAAATAACAAGTGAATGCATATAAAAGCACTGATTCTGTCAAAAACAGGCTATGTTTTCAATCACTGCATGCAGTCTTGGAAAATAACATTCCCACTTCCTCTAGTCAATTCTCTACACTTCATAAACTTTACCTCTTCCAACACTTTTCTACCTGCATCATGTACTGCTTGTGAAACACTTTTGTCATTAATTCACATTAATTTTTCATCCCCCAACTTAATTTTTATTGTGCTCGTGTTTCAGTCTCACTATGCTACTTTCTTGTTGCCTGCTACAGCACTACTGTCTCTCACAAACACTCCCTTCCTCTGACTTTGACTTTGCCCTCAGGCATCCTGCTCCAGTCATACTGTTGACGTGGCTTGAGTTTCCCAGGAGTCGTGCCAGAACTTCTACATTTCCCTCTCTGACTTCTGAGAATCTTCTTGAAGCCTACTTGTTTAACTAAGAGTTCTGCTAATCCTCTCTAACGTCAATTTATCCACAAAGTATTTAACTATGCTAATATACAAACGTGGACTGTTGCAGATATCAGACCATGCTGGGCAACAAGTTGTATAAAACAAGGTATATAAAATACTGAGAGAAATGAGGTATATAAAATACTGAGAGGAATAGATAGAGTAGACAGTCAGCGCCTCCTTCCCAGGGCACCAGTGCTCAAGACAAGAGGTCATGGCTTTAAGGTTATGGGTGGGAGGTTCAGGGGAGATGTCAGGGGGAGGTTTTTCACCCAGAGAGTGGTTGGTGCATGGAATGCACTGCCTGGGGTGGTGGTGGAGGCAGATACATTGAACAGGTTAAGAGCTTGTTGGATAGGCATATGGAGGAGTGTGGGATGGGGGGATATGCAGGAGGAAGGGGTTAGGTAGTGTGAGGGTGGTTTGATGGATGGCACAACATGGTGGGCCGAAGGGCCTGTTGTGTGCTGTATGGTTTTAAAGGCACTGAATAAGAATACAAATTGTTGTCATGTAGTCCTTTTGCTGGTTATTAATGTTTCCTTAGATTGGACCTGAAGAAGCATTTAATCCTATTTAACACAGTTACAGGCACATTTGAAACTGGTTTATTATTGTAGTGAAATGTATCTTGTTGCTTTTGTCTAAAGTTTTTAAATCCTATTTTAATTTTGTATCTTCTTCTAAGAAAATCCCTATGAAACCACACTGACTTCCCTTCAACTCTTCATCAATCGTCACAGCCAGGACTGTTTCTTGCAATTCATTTGAAGTTGAAAACTGGTTTCAAAACCTGTTTTGTCAGGGATTGGGAGCTGTCAATGAATTGTACTTTGCTTGCTTCACAAAGGCTCAGATGATTTCACTCTTTTGGCTCAGTGTGACAAAAAGCAGAGGGCATCACAACTTCTGGCGCAAGGCCGGAAAAGACTTGGCTGCATGCTGAAGTCTTGTTTAAGGCTTTGATGGGGTGGAATAACACTGGAATTTTCCATAATTTTGGTTCCTCCCCAGAGAGGCTCATTGGGAGAAGCAGTTTACAAGATCTTTAGAAGGATTCCACTGTTGTAACCTTTTACCGCATTCTCTTCTCACACTTGGCAATATGTTGCCAATCTGTTTTCCACTCTTCTTTTAAATTGTGGAGGGTTTGTAAGCTCCTAGAAACTTCTGATACTGTTGCTCAAAATTAACTAGATTAAAATTTGCATATCCCAAGAAACCCTTTTGTTTACATCATTCATAATCTTGTCTCTGGCTGATAAGGTGGCGATTTAAAACTTTGTATCATTTCATTACAAAATGTGTTGCATCAGCAGAAAAATTGCCAGATGTTACAACGTATTAATCAAACGGATAACCAGGATATCACATCCGTTGATATTTCATGGAAAAGCGTTTCTTATCAAGCTTGAATTTAGTTCTGGCATAACCTTGAGTTGCAGAATGGCCAAGAAAGAACGCAGAAGATAAGAGGGAGCAGATGCAATCCTAAAATATGGAAGTCCCTCTGGTGATCTGTTTAGCTGCCTAGTTTTGTATGCCAGCTAAAGGTACATGCACCTTTTCTAAGACTTGTTTCCTAAGAATGTCAGTAATTTTTCAGACTTTCTAGGGGACCCAATTTTAGTTGCTAATTTGAAAAATTTGGGGATTTTTTAAATCTATTTCATATTTGGCATCAAAAACTGGAGGAAGTTAAACAATAAAAACAGCTAAATTTAGGAAAAGTTATTCAATCAGGAAAGTATACATTCAAAGTGGCTGTCAATATAATTGAAGATGCCCAATTCATGTACAAAGCTTTCAGGCAGTTTTTGTATCTTTCATCAAGCCCTGATACCTTATGTGGTCACCAAAACTGGGTTATTTTAAACAGCAACATACGCAGCAGTTATGTGCACCTCAGTCCTCTCCAGTATAGAATGCTAAAATGGAAGTTTCAGAGTATACTGCCATTGCAACATACAAAATTCTAAAATCTGATAGAGATGTGACAAAATTGATGTCAGAGTCCTAGAGTAATATAGCAAAGCAACGGCCTTTGGCCCAACAAGATCACACTGACCATTTACACCAATGCTACACTGATCCCATTTTATTTTCCTCATTCCCATCAACCCCCTGAGATTATGGCCGCTCACCTGCCCACTGGGGTCAATTTACAGTGGCCAATTAAGCTACGTTTTGGGACATGAGAGGAAACCGTGGCACCAGGGCTCAACCCACTCAGCCGTCGGGAGAATGCGCAAGCTCCACACAGACAGCACCAGAGATCAGGATCCAACCTGAGTCCCTAGAGCTTTAGGCAGCAGCTCTACCAGCTGTGCTGCTGAGCAATTTTGATTAAATTTGCTGCATGTGCTGAAAATGGAATATTGTGCACACTGCTCCACTTTGTCATTAACAAGGCTCTATAACGTGCACGCTGATAATGTGGTGACACCTATGTACATCCTTGGGTAGAGAAAAATTAGAGAATATAAGGCTTTGCACCCCTCCTCCAGGATTTTTTTAAACTAATTGTTTGATAAAATGTGCTTTCTAATCAAATCTGGAATATTATTGTATTTGTCAAGCAAGTGGTGTACCTTTTGGGCTGGAGATTCGTGGCAGTCAAAGATCGAAACTGCGTCAGTCCTCAGCAACCCGAGCTAAGCAGGCCTGCTGCTGACGTTTGACTGTCAGCCTGGCAGAGTAATATAATCACGAGGGATTGAGATTCTTCTACAGTTGGCTTCAAATAACCCTGCAAGTTCATGTCCTGGTGGCGCATCTTTTCCAAGTGGAAGCAAAATGAACCTCATTAGTGCTTTGTGCTGATTAGTTTTGTGTGGTTTATTTGAGTAAACATTATTATCATTGTACACATATAAGTACACATTAGCATGTTATCTGGGTTTAGATGTCCAGTTCTATTATCTACTTGCAGCAGTTTGTCCGGTCGAGTGGCTCACCAAGCCAATTCAGTGGACCATCACTTTCGTTACTGTGTTCGGAAATCGGGGGTAACGATGGCAGATTTGTTGCGAAAGAGCATCCAGTTGGGTTTTTAATAACAGTAAAATTAGTTTCTCTAATGCTTTCCTGAAAGATGATGCTCCGTTACCAATACTGATTTTTATTCCAGGTTCATTTAGTTAGTAATACAATTCACTCACCTTCTCTTCTTCCAGAGCCCAAAAATTTTCACCATTTATTTGTTCAATTCCTCTTAAAGTTGTTATTAGATTCCCTTCCATCCTCCTTCAGGTGTTGCATTGCCGATTATAACTTATAATGTTATTCTTTTCTAACTCCTGATTCTTTTGTTAATTATTACATCTGTTTTGGAGCAACTCTGCTGCTGGAATTATTCTTACTTAATTAAAACTGTGTAATTGAAGAATCTTAACATATTTTCCCTTGCTTTCATACAAGACTTAATACTGTGGACTCTGAACTTAATGTTGGAAGTAGTCAACAGATCAGGCAGCATATTTCTCCATATCTGAGTATTTCCTGCATTTTCTGTTTTGCTCTTTCTAAAGAAGAAAACCCGAGTTTCTCTAGTCTCCCCATGTAACTATATTCATTCATTGTTGTATTACACCAGTAAATTTTCTAATTACTTGGGTGTTCACAACCTCTTATAGTATGGAGTTCACAGTTGGCTGTGCTACCATAGTTGAGGGAGAAAAAAATGGTTTTTTACAAAGTTGATTGTATCTGAAATGCATATAAATTACCTTTGCCCACCTTTTCATTTGTATTCTGGATGTCAGTCATATGGAGGATTTCCACCCCCTTTATATGGTAAAAGTTCAGTATTGTTTTGTTCTGCTATGGCCTTAATCTAATTTTCAAAATGTGCCCCAGTGCCCAGGATTCCTTCACCAGATGGAAAAGTTCCTTTGTATCTACTCTAGTGCATCCCTCTATTGTTTTATTGATCTGGGTTTGATATCCTCTTCTGTATTCTAAACACATGAATACAGGTTTGTGATAGCTCGTAAACCTTTAACTTCTGGGTTCAAGAAGAACTTTACATGAGAAGATGTACATTCAATGGCTACTTAGCATGTTTGACACTCCAGTGTTTTTGCATAATGGGGTTTCCTGCCTACATGAAAATCTTTAAACAATTCATATCTTCCAATGAATTTTAAACAGGATTCAAACCCCAGCTGCTTTATTCTGGAGATGTGGCTTTTATGAAGTTTCTAAGCCAAAATAGTTTAATATTGGAATGTTCTGGCTACTGTTGAACAAGGATTTTGGATCAAATTGTAGTATGTGAAATGGGAATCTGATTAATGACACATTCTTCTTTTGATCTGTGTAGATTGCAATCTAACAGCACAATTTGGGTTTGCAGTCTTCAGCTTTTATGATTTAATATTTCTGTGGGTGACTCTTGTAGTGTAGTTCCATACTGTTCAAATCTCCTAATTTCCATTACCAACTTTTTTTGTTGACTATGGCATTATGATATGCCAGTTTGTTGATGTGTTCCAGCAGTTGAACAATCGCTGTGCACATAAGGGAACGTGACTCCACATCCTGTTCTTAACAGGATCTTTATGTTGATATTGTTTGTGTATGCACTGGGGCCATATTTTACACCAAGATATAGATTTTGTTACACTTTTCAATGTCAAATTCAGAAAATTACTTGAAATTTGATACCCATGATTGCAATTCATTTAATGCTAAAGAAATGTGAGTTCAGTTTACCCATAATTTATCATCAATTGAAAGCTTCAAACTCCTGGGAGTAAACGTTACCAATAGCCTGTCCTGGTCCAACCACATAGATGCTATGGCCAAGAAGGTGCACCAGTGCCTCTACTTCCTCAGGAGGCTAAAAAAGATTTGGCATGTCCCTGTTGACCCTCACCAGTTTTTACAAGGTGCATCATAGCTTCCTATCTGGATGCATTACGGTTTGGTATGGCAACTGCTCTGCCTGGGACCACATGAAACTGCAGAGAGTTGTGGACACAGCTCAGCACATCACGGAAACCAGCCTCCCCTCCGTTGACTCTGTCTACACTTCTTGCTGCTTCTGTAAAGCAGCCAGCATAATCAAAGATCCCACCCATCCCCCGACATTCTCTCTCCTCCCCCCTCCCATTGGGCAGAAGATACAAAAGTCTGAAAGCACGTACTACCAGGCTCAAGGACAGCTTCTATCCCGCTGTTATAAGACTATTGAACAGTCCCCTAGTACAATAAGGTGGACTCTTAACCTTATTGTCTGCCTGCACTGCTCTTTGTCTGTAACTGTAACACTTTATTCTGCATTCTGTTATTGTTTTCCCTTGTACTACCTTAGTGCACCGATGTGATGAGATTATCTGTGTGGATGGCACGCAAAACAAAGTTTTTCAATGTACCTTGGTACATGCGACAATAATAAACCAATTTACATCTCCTTTAGTATTGGTTTATTATTGTCACTTGTACTGAGGTACAGTGAAAAGCTTGTCTTACAAACTGATCGTACAGGTCAATTCATTACACAGTGCAGTTACATTGAGTTAGTACAAAGTGCATTGATGTAGTACAGTTAAAAACAGTAACAGTACAGAGTAAAGTGTCACAGCTACAGAGAAAGTGCAGTGCAATAAGGTGCAAGGTCACAACAGGGTAGATCGTGAGGTCATGGTTCATCTCATTGTATATGGGAACCGTTCAATAGTCTTATCACAGTGGGATAGAAGCTGTCCTTAAGTCTGGTGGTACGTGCCCTCAGGCACCTGTATCTTCTACCCGATGGAAGAGAAGAGAGAATGACCCGGGTGGGTGGGGTCTTTGATTATGCTGGCTGCTTCACCAAGGCAACGAGAGGTAAAGACAGAGTCCAAGGAGGAGAGGCTGGTGTCCATGATGCGCTGGGCTATGTCCACAACTCTCTGCAGCTTCTTGCAGTCTTAGGCAGAGCAGTTGCCATACCAAGCCGTGATACATCCAGATAAGATGCTTTCTGTGGTGCATCGGTAAAAGTTGGTGAGAGTCAAAGGGGACAAACCAAATTTCTTTAGCCTCCTGAGGAAGTACCGTGTAAATATTATCTTTCTTTAATCTGACTGTGAAATGTGTAAATTCATTAATGACTAGCCAATGACAGAAATGACAGATTGTTTGAGAATGGGTGTGCATTTACAAAGGATCCTACATATCCCAAAGCACTTTACAGTTAATGGAGACACAAGAGACGCACCTTGTATTCCGTCTTGGTAATCTCCAACCTGATGGCATCAACATCGATTTCTCTAACTTCCAGTAACCACACCCCTCTGTTGCCTCCCCTTCTGTTTTCCTTTATCCCTCTGACCCTTTACCACTTCTCTTTCCCCTCGCCCACCCTCGTGACCTCCCCACCTCCTTCCCTTTATTCCATGTCCTACTGTCCTCTCCTATTAGATTCCACCTTCTTTAGCCCTTTGCCTCTTCTGCCTATCACCGCCCAGCTTTTCACATCATTCCCACTCCCCCCGCCCACCCCCCTATCTGCCTACCATCCCCCCCTCACCTGGATTCATCTATCACCCGCTAGCTCGTGCTCCTCCCCCTCCCCCCACCCTTTAACTCTGGCTTCTCCTGAGGAAGCGTCTTGGCCCAGAACCTCGACTGCTCATTTCTCTCCATAGATGCTGCCTGACCTGCTGAGTTCCTCCAGCATTAAGCGTGTGTTACAGTTAATGGAGGTGTTTTGGTGTGCAGATTTATGATAAGGGGCAAAGAAAAGAGATAAATAATAAACTAATCTAGTGTTAGATGAGGGCTGAATATTCTTTGGGAATCCTCTGCCCTTTGAATCCATTATTGTGCCCATATGATAGGTCAGATGCAGCTGGAGTTTCTCTTCATACAGCGAAGGCAACACTTCTTCAGCTAGCTTGTGCATATTTGTGCTTGAGTGGGGGAAAGTTGGTGGTGGCGAAGCTTGTTGGCAATTGGGGCACAGTAAAGTCAGCAACCATGTCTAGGGGAGAGAGCAGTTCCTCTTGGGTATTCTGAGACTGTGAAAGGCATCAAGGTTTTGATTTTCCATGTGCCATAGTCACCCTTGGTGTTTTCTGTGGGGAAAACTCTGCTAAATAACGTAGAGCTTCCATTGAAAATGTTTTCATTTTTTGCTGCAAAGTTGATAGAGTTTGAGCCAGTAATGAGCATGTACAGTATTGAGTCACATTACTGCTGGTCATTCTGACCTTGATCAACATGACAGTGCAGCTACAATTACATTTTCATCACATGCTAGTTACTAATTAGCTTATTTTTCTGGTCAGATTCCTACGTGAGAAACTTGTTAAGGTTATTGCACTTCACTATTTATGGAAGATCATGAAGGGCCAATGCAAATATTTTATTTAAAAGTAATTGCAAAGATCGTGGTATGAAACCAATCCACCTCAATTCTAAAGTCCCCATATCACACACATACAAATTGTAGAATCATTATGGCATAGATGAAGGCCATTCAGCCTAACTCTTCACCTGCTTAAAAAACCCCAGCAGTAACATTTCCCCAGCTCTTTCCCCCCATAGCCCTGTAAATTATTTTCCTTTTGAGTGCCGATCCACATCGCTTTTGAAAATAACAATTGACTTTGATGCCACCATTTTTATGGGCAGTAAATCTAGATCATGGATACTGCCTGTATTTTAATAAAATTTCTTTGCATCCCCCTTGGTTCTTTTGGCTGAACTTTTAAACTGTATCGCTTGTTATATGAACCATCTGTTAATGGGATTGCATCTGTTTTCTCTATCAAAACACATTGCAGTCTTGTGCACCTCCTATCAAATCTCCCTATCTTTGCTGCAAGGGAAACGATGCTGGCTTCAACTAATCTTGTAGAAGAAATCCCTAATTTGGGGCTATTTTAGTAAACCCTTCTGCACCCTCACAGGGACATTCATTCCCTTTCTGAACTGTGCTGACAACAATCAGATGTATTATTCCAATGTAGACTAACCAGTATTTTAATAGAAGTTTTCATTTGGTTAAATTTTGCTTTAGTAAAACATTTTGCTTGGTTTTATTTTTTTATCCCAGGGAATTGTGTAGGAAATGGGAAAGAAATATTCCTGTGTTTAATTTTCACTGCCATGGGGCCACAATGAGGTTGATAAAAAAAAATGCAACATGAGTAATGCATCTTAGTTTTTAAAATACAAGCACCCTTTGTTCTGTGGCAGCTTTTCAGACCCTTTCTGCATTACTGTGCTAAACTTGTTAAATATTTTAAGCCATTGACACTCCACACCCATGTTCTCTCACATGCTGTAGGAGCTATGCAAAAATATTTAAAATCAGCATTTGCATGGCTGCTTTGAAAAGGTGGAAGCTGGAGGTTTATTTGGAAAGCTTCAGCGAGCCAGCACAGGCATGATAGGCCATATAGGCGCTCCCTGTACTTTATGATTCTTTACTGGCAATTGGAAATCGAAAAAACAAAGGTAGGAAATACTCAGAGGTAGTATCAATGAATAATAAGACTATTGAACGATCCCCTAGTACAATAAGGTGGACTCTTGACCTCTCAATCTACCTCGTTATGGCCTTGCACTTTATTGTCTGTCTGCACTGCACTTTCTCTGTAACTGTAACTGTTTTGCATGCCATCCATACAGATCATTTCATCACTGCAGTGCATTGAGGTGGTACAAGGGAAAATACAAGAATGCAGAATACAAAGTCTTTCACTGTACCTCGGTAGATGTGACAATAACAAATCAATTTACCAAAACGGGCAAGTTGACTTTTGGGTCCAGACCAGAAATGTCCATTTGCTTGTGCATAGTTTTGGTCTCCATAATGGGAAGGGATATATATATATAGTTTTACTTAATTTTAAGTGGAGCTTAGCATTGAACCTGTTCCATCATTTAATATAAATATGGCTGATCAAAGGATCACGTGGTTTACTCTTCACCCTATTAGTTCAAAAACATTGACTCACCTCTGTTCCTAGCTTTTTGTGTGTTCACTTGTTCTAAATTCTTTGTGTGATTATTTATATTTGCTTATTTCATGTAACAGAAGAAAATTTATGACACAGGAGGCCATTTGTCCCATTCTATCTTTGGTTGAGAAAGGATTATCCAGCCTGATTTTTGCATTAGGTCTGCAGCTCTTCAACTGTACTCCCACTTACTGCTTAAAAGTGATGGGTCTGTTGCCCTTTTATCGCCTCTGTCTAATCCTACTGATTATTTTAAATCTGTTGCCCCAGGTCTTTCACCACCTCTGCGAAGTAAATAAGAACAAACTAATTTTCTATCTTAGCCCCTCATTTTATACACCTCGCATTGCTCCACAATTCCAGAGTAGTGCAGTCATCGTGTTTTTAATCATACAGATTAGTGAAATCAAGTTGGCCAGACTAACTTTAAGGACAGCTTCCACGTATTGGGAATGGCTTCTGAGAGCAATATGTTGAGGAACTAAACAGGGAGCAGGCTATTTTAGATTGGGTATGCAAGTACAGCAAGTAATTAGGAAGGGTCGTGGATTGTTGGACTTTATCACAAGGGGTACAGAGTGTAAAATTTGGGAAGATTTGCAGGGTGCTGGTGAGGCTGTACCTGAAGTACTGTGTACAGGTTTGGTCTCTGTAGCTGGGAAGGATGTGCTTACATTGATTCCTGGGATAACAGGGTGGATAATATGAAGAGAAACTGAGCAGGTTTGAGCCTATACTCATTCTTCTATAAAATAATGAGAGGCAATTTTAATGAAATGTGTAAGATTGAGGGGTATTGACAAGGTGGCTACTGGGAGGGTATTTCACCTACTGGGGTTATCTAGAATCGGGGATCATAGTTTCAAAATAAGGGGTTGGCCATTTAGACAGATGTGAAAGTAAGGGTTGTGACTTTTTTTGAATTCTATCTCCCAGAGAGTAGTGGAATTGTCATTGGATTTATTCGGATTTGCATTTGGACTGCAGGGGAGCACAGGAAAGTGGTGTTGAGGCCAAGATTGCATCAGCCATATTCTACTTGAATGATGGAACAAGTTTCAGGGCTGATTGGCCTATTCCTGCTCCCTGTTGCTTATGTTTGATTTCCTATAAGATTCTGCTTTGCCATCTGGGGCAGATGTTGGGAATGGGTTGGAGGGAGTGTAGAATTCTGTCAGACTGAGTGTGATCTTAAAGCATGAAATTGAATAGATCACCAGATTCCAGCATCTGCAGTCTCTTGTGTCTCCAGATCACCAGCCAAGTTGATCATTAAAATAATTCTTGGTTATCTCTAATGAAAGTTGGCAGTAAATCAATTATGCCTTTGAACTTTATTCAGCTTTTACCATTTCTAGTATTCCCCTCTGACAGGAGTGTACAAATTATGAGAGGCATAGATAGTAAGAATCTTTTCTCTATGCCAGAGGTGTCTGACACCAGAGGACATGGGTTTAAGGTGATGAGTAAGAGGATTTGAAGTGATTGGAGTAAGAATTTTTTTCACCCAGAGGGTGGTTGCAATCTGGAACGCATTGTCTGAGAAGATGGTGGAGGCAGGACCCACAACACTTAGGAAGTATCTGGATAAGCACTTTAATTACCAAGATATAGAAGGCTATGAATCAAGTGCTGGTAAATGGGATTTGTATATATTGGGTACTTGATGGCTGGTATGGATGTGATGGGCCGAGGGGCCTGTTTCTGTGCTGTATAGGTCTGATAATCATTCTAAGAGCACTGCTTGGAGCTGGGGTCTGTCTTGTAGTTGAGTGTGTGATATTGCGGAAACAGATATGGATCTTTATGCACAGCTCGGGTTGCTTTCATACTTGATGAATGGTAACATCTGTTTGAATTTTATTTTGCCTGATACCATCAACTCTGTTTCTTTTGGAGGACGTGGCAAGATCTTCCTGTGCTTATAAAATCCCATGTGGGATATGGAGTTCCATCCAATGTGTGAGAAATGAAAGCTGGGATTACTGCAGGTGTTTCAATGTGATTACATTTTGTTTTAATGATATCTGCAGCAAATGATTGCTACTGAGTAAAACCACTAGTGAACTTCAGCTGTACGTTAGGAGAAAGCTGTACTGTATTCAAGGATGTAGCTGTCTCTGTAATTTTCATGGGAATAAAGGATGTGTTAAGTTTCTTAATTAATTGCACACTGCTGCATCGTCGATGGTGTGATTTGAAAAAGAAATGCTTAACAATGCTGCATAATTTCCGAACTTTGAGGTCAAATTTGTGGTCAAAATGGATTCCTTTCCCTTTCATCCGTCTACACTTTGCTGACTGTCGTTTGAACTGTTTTAACTGCGAAATCAGCCCGCTCACCTTGGATTCAACTTTGAGCTGCTAAAAGGATAAGCAGTGTGGAACATCCTTTCGTTCTAAAAAGGATTGAGGCTTGATTTCAGGTTCTCTGCACAGGTTGAATTAATTTCTTGTCAGTTTTCTGTAAACTGAATCTTTTTACTGGGTTCATATTTTTTTCCCTCTCTATGAAGCAGAGCATAATTTGCACATAACTGACTCAGCCCAAATAAAACATGGTAGTTATCAGTGAGTGAACACCATTTTTTTTCCAATGTATTTTTTGTAATGTTTTACAAGCGAGTGTAGAATTTGACATAAGAATTGATTTTTGAAAAGTAGTGAGAGATGCAATTGTAATAGAATAGAGAGAAGCCATAACAGGAGGTAGAGGATCTCGTGTAGTCACTTAAAAGTTGGACTGGGAAATGCAGCCCACTTACCTGGGAATCTTCTAAACAAATCTTCATTACCAAGTCTGGAAGTTGGTATGGAATTTTTTTCCAGCTTTTGGGTCAACATAGGCAAATATCTACAGGAACTAATTACTTGGCTATCAATGGTTAATATTCTTTCCTGCAGGAGAGGTAATCTAAATTCTCTCTTCCTTGTCAACAAGAAGTTGAATTTGTATAATACATTACAGGGCACTTCACAGGAACATCAAGCATATATTCAAGATGGAGTTCAATAGATTTCTAGATATTAAATCTAGAATCGAAGGATGTGTTGTTGGTGCTGAAAATGGCACTGAGGTAAAAGATCAGCAATAATCTTAATAGCAGAGTGGGCACAAAGGACCAAATGACCATCTCCTGTTTCTGTTTCTTGTTCTTTTTGTTCACCTCTCTTCATTCCTATTTTTTTGTTTCTTCTTTGCACTGGTGGAGGAAGACAGCTTGCATCAAGAAAAAAAATGGACTTAACAAAATTGCTAGTTGTGCTTTTCAGACAAGACAATAGTGGACAGTGTTGTTCTCCCAAGGGTCAGTGCTAGGCTCACTGCTTTTGGATATTGGAATGCAGAGCACATACAGCTTCCCTGCATCTGTACTGAATCTTTGTAAAGCTCTGGTTAGAGCACAACTAGATAATTGCATCCAGTTTCTAACACCAGTTTTTTAGGAAGGATTTGAAGATCTTCAAGAGGTTGCAGAGGAGATTTGCCAGAATGGTTCGAGGAACTGGGAAACTTGGGTGGAAAGTTATGTTGGCGAAACTGCATTCCCTTTGTCTTTTGAGAGGAGATTTGATATCTGTGTACAGGGATATGACAGCTTTATATACTATGTAGAAATGTCATTTCCATAAGTGATGGTGCAAGGATTAGGGGACATTTAAGACTTTGGCAAAAGGCCTGGGAGGTTGAGGGGAAGATTTTTTTTAATGCAGGCAGTGGTTATGACCTGGAATGTACTGTCTGTAAGGCTGGTGGAAGGAGAGACTGTCAATGATTTCCATGGAAATTGGGTAGTACTGAAGGGGAATAAATTTGCAGAGCCACCGGTGTAGGTCAGGGCAATGGGTCTGACAGAATTGTACTAACAGTGCTGGCATTGACTTGATTGTTTGGCTGTATTTTGTGCTGTTATGACCCTTTGTGCACATTCTTTCAAGAGATGAGTATTTCTGAACATTTTTTAAAAACCTGCAGATGCTGGAAATTTGAAATAACAGAAAATGCTGGAAACGTTTATTAGGTTGGGTAGCATTTGTGGAAAAAGAAACAATAAATGTTTCAGGTCTGAGACACTTCAGGAGTATTTTTGTACAGACTCCATGATATATTCAAAAAAAAGTTTGGTCTTTAATCAGCCACTTGCTCTGTTTTGTATCTAACAATCAGTTGACTTAGAGCTGGCTATATATTATGTACAGCTTGACATTAATGATTCAGTAAACAAAATTACATTTTTAAGCATGTGCACATATATGTTACATTTCCTTGCAACGTAGGAGAACATTTGGCCCATTGTGTACATCAGCTCTGAGCAATGCCCCCCCTCCCCATCCATGCCTTCCCTCCTTCCCTGTATCCTGTTCTCTTTCACCCAGCCATTAACTCCCCTCTGATTGTCCAACCAACCACTTATTGATCTACAGAGGGATCTTGTGGTCTAAGTCCGTAGCTCACTGAAAGTGGCATCACAAGTAGATAGGGTGGTAAAGAAGGCATATAGCATACTTGGGTCAGGACATTGAGTATAAAAGTCAGGAAGTCATGTTACAGCTATAAAGAAACTTTGAGGCCACATTTCAACTAATGTGTGCATTTTTGGTTACCCCATTACAGGAAGGATGTGGAGACTTTGGAGAGGGTGCAGAAGAGGTTCACCAGGATGCTGCCTGGATTAGATGGTATGAGCTATAAGGAGAGGTTAGGCAAAATTGGGTTGTTTCCACTGGAGTGTTGGAGGCTGAGGGGAGACCTGATAGAAGTTTATCCAATTATTAGAGGCATAGATAGGGTAGACGGTCTGAATCTTTTTCCCAGGGTGGAAATGTCATATACTAGCGGGCATGCATTTAAGGTGAGAGGAGAAAAGTTTAAAGGAGATTTGCGAGGCAAGTTTTTTTTTTAAGCATAAAGTGGTAGGTTCCTGGAACGGACTGCTGGGGAGTGGTGGAAGCAGATGCAATCATGGCTGTTAAACACATGAATATGCAGGGAATGGAGAGATATGAATCATGTAGAGGCAGGAGAGAATTAGTGTAACTTGGCATCGTGTTCGGCACAGACATTGTGGGCAGAAGGGCCTGTACTGTTCTGTGTTAACTACCAGCCTACATTAGTGGTCATTTATAGTAGCCAATTAACCTACCTTTTGGAATGTGGGATGAAACCGAAGCACCTGGAAGTGACAAATCCTCACAGACAGGTCAAGATTTGAACTTGGGTGGCTGAAGCTCTGAGGCAACAGCTCTAATTGCTGCACCTCTACCAATGGAACTTTAAAACTTAAGGATTAATGTTTGTGGCATTGCACTAGGAGTGTACAGCAACAGTTTAAGTACATGATACGTTAGTCCTGAAGTACGTGGAATTGCTGATGGTAAAATTGAAACTGTCTAATAATGTAACATTTTGTTTAAAAAAAACACTATAAATAGCACTTTTTTTAATCTGCTCCTTTGTATATGTGCTATTCATTGCTCCCAAAAATCCCAAGAATCAAACCAATTTCTTATTCATTGATGCTTGAGTGGCCAATGTATTGTCGTTTTGGGAAATAAGTACAAGGGGGAGGATCTTCAACTTGGTATATGACTGGTCACCTGCCAGTAATAATTTTTATAAATTCTCCACTTTACACTGAAACCATTCACTCTGCCTTTGCGTTGGGAATGCGAAGTGGATAAACCCTGGTTCCAGAGCAGGCACTGAAGTCCAAGAAGAGGATAAAGATTGAAGTCGGAGACCACCAAGGACTGTGGGGCAGATGAAGACTGACAATAAGAGCCCACTGTAATGTCTGAGTCAAACGTGTATATGATTGTAAGGCGCAATGCCAATGATGCCTGATTAAATGGTACCATCTCAGTTACTGGACCTTTGCTCGTAAAGGGCTCACTGCATTTATTTTAAGCCAAGTAAGTTTCTTTTTTATGGGGGGGGGGGGAGGTGGTGGGGTGGTTAGTGGTGGTCATTTAACCTCCAGTACGCTCTCTTTAAAATGGTACTTTAGCTGGATGTGTAGAGATTAAATTTAAGATGTACTAAAACAGAAAGCTTTTTCTTTATATATAAAAAAAAGAATTTGTCTTTACAGTTGTTTTTGCACCAAATAATGCCCCTTTGCAGAAAACTAGATTTTCAAGCAACAGTACATTCTGGTGGGATTCTAGCCAGAGCCAAGTTCTAGGCTGTAGTCCCTGTCTATTGCTGCTAAGATGGATGTTTTACCAACACAAAAACATTTGGTTCTCTTATAATAAATCATCATTCAAATTGTCTAAATTCATACTTGGGGATCTTCCATAAGTCTTAACAACGAAAAAGCATTCCTTTTGTTAAATAAATGAACAAGGGTTCAAATCAAAGTGTGTTACGTATTTTGCGTAAATAAAAATGTGCAGGAACCAGCAAGTGATAGGTGGATGCAGCCTGAAGGGCAGTTGATTAGCAGATGGAGTCAGGTGGGGAAAGGAAGGGAGGAGATAGCGACAGAGGCTGGGAGGTGAGAAGTGGAGACGATAAGGTTTTCACATTATGGAGTCTGAAAAGAAGGGAAGGTGCAGAGAGGAGCCAAATAAGGAAGGGAAGGTGGGCAGACGGCAACAGTGGAGGGAGGGGAATAGGGGACCCAGTGGGAGGAATGTGTGTTTCTGATGGGCAGAAGAAGAAGGTGGGGGAGGGGAAAGAAACTGGGTGATATGGCGGGGGGGGGGGGGGTGCAGGGGGAGGAGGTTGGGAAAGAAGAGGTGTATGGGAGGACCTGGGTAGGTCAGAAGGAGAATGGGGATAGCGGGGGGAGCAGGTTACCTGAAATTGGAGAATTCAGACTAATAAATACTGGGTTGTAGACTACCCATGGAATATGAAGTGCTGTTGTACTCTCAGGTGAATGTACAGAATCTCTTGGTGTTATTTTGAAGTGCAAGGGAATTATTCCCTGTGATTGGGTCAATATTTAACCACTCTTTGAGGTGCCAAGTATATTTAATGATTATTACATTGCTGTTGGAGCTCATGCACACATTTGCTGCCAGATCCCTAAATTAGAAAAGTCACTACACTTCCAAAGTACTTCATTTTCTGTTAAACAATTTGGGATGTTATGAGGGTTGTGAAAGGCACCATGTAAAGATCTGGCTGTTAATCTACCTAGTAGATGTAGTGCAGAGTTTTTGGTATACATTTGTAAAATCACTGCTGTTGGCATTTCTGTTTCTATCTCCTTTTGTCTTTCATTTCATTTTGACTACCTAATTTCACTTGTGTTTATAGATTTTCTAGCTACATTTAAGAGCTAAAAGAATTTGTTTACATAGAAAAGTGTTTTTCATTTATTATGATGCATCTTATTTAGTTTTAGTTTTGCTTGAATATTGATCTTATTATTGTGCTTATTTCTAGATTTAGTTCCTTCAATTAATGTCCTTTAGCTCAATACCACAGTCTGCTTTATTACAGAACAGTGATTATTCTGAAATGTCTGTTTAGTGGGCTGGTAGGGGCGCTATTCGAAACAGATGAGTTTGCATATATAAATTTAAATCCCCTTGCACTCTCGCAGAGTTCTTCACCCTCCTTCCTTTGAGTAGTTCATTCACGTGCCGCCAGGCATGAGCATAAGGATGTGCTGTCTTTGCTTGCATCAGAATTGGTGCAGCAAAAAGCTGGGGGTGAGGAAGGTGGAGTGGGGAGAGGGAAATGGAGAATATACGATTGTAGGACTTCAGGAAGAAGCCTCTTTTATAGCAAAGCAGCTTCGAGTTTCAGCTAGGATCAATACAGCAACCTTGCCAACAACATGCTCCTCTTTGTTCTAATCTAGGTGTGCACAAAGTGTATACCGTGATGGGGGTGAAGAACCGCCCGCAATGTTACTTCGACGTGGAAATAAACAGGGCTCCAGGTAAGATCATTTTGTTTCCCACTTCATTCCCAGCAAGTATTTTTATTTTGATTAAATATATTCATTTTTGTATGTTGATCATTAAAACAATCACAAAGAATCATTGTGGTGTTTCCTGTTGTGATTTTAAGCTGCTTCATAAATATGAAACATTACTCAAGCTGAGCACAGAAACTGAAAACTGCGTTTATGCTGCCTGAGGGTATTTTCAAGTACCTTAGCCCCAAGGACGAGTGAACAGATCAAACTGTGTTTAGTTTTTGTTAAATGATTTACATTAACTTTGACGGCTTAATGCCCAATGATTTAAGTTCTTTTATTCTTTCCTGCATTGAGGAACCAGTTACTGTGAAATGGCCTGTTACCCTTAACATTACTAAGTTGTGGTGTGGGATCTGGATCCTAGTTTTAATCATGTGACATGATTCTGGAGCCCTTTGCTATTGCACCTCCCACAAATTTGCAACTTCAGGTGAACAGCTATGAGGAAAAGATCATTTAGCTTAGCTTTACATTCCTTAGCTTTACATTCTTAAAAAAAATGCAAAATGCAACCATTTCAATTTTTGTGTGACAATGTGCAAGATTTTATCTTGTTTTACAGCCCTGATTCTTTCTTGCATTTACTTTGTTACCCAGTTATTTCCTGAGCTATAAGAGAAAATCAGAAGTTGAATTCTGGCAAGTTAATTCTTTCTTCAGATGGTCACACAAAAAAAAATGAAATTTGCCAGTCTGCTTGATTATGTCCCTACTGGCGCCGGAAGCATGGCAAGGCTTGTGGGCTGCCCCAGGAGCACTCTACACAAAGATGCATTTCACTATTAGTTTCAATGTACATGTGACTAATAAAGAAATCTTATCTGGTATTTATACTGTTTGCCACCTGCTTACCCAACTCCCCTTTAACAAAGCTGGAAGTGCAGTTCATTCTTCAAACAATAGCCATTCTTCCTGAGGGACGTTAAATAGCCATGGGGAGAGGAAAGTCTCTCTCACCAGCACATGCACCCTTTTCCAATAGCAGCCACTGTGCAATCAGCAGAAATTCTGCTCTTGCTGCTCGACATCCGTGGCCAGAGTACTGAGGTTAGGTCATGGAATTGTACAACCCCTCAGGCCTGTGCCAGTCTTCCAAAAGAGTTATTCAGTCATCCAGTTAGTCTCCCTTTCCCCATTGTCTTGAAGTTTTTCTCCTCCTCATCGCAAACTTGATACCACTCCTTTTAAAAGCTTCTATTAACTCTTACTTCGACTGCCCTTCACACAGTTCTTTTCAGATCACATCAGTTTGTAGCATCCTGCCATAGATCAACCAACTCAGACTAGAGATTAATCCAGAGAGTTTGTGACCAGTATGGATATACTGGGCGTTGCCTTTTTACCTGCTCAGTAATCAAGAAGTTTTCTTTTAAGCTTTGTATCATTTGTAATTTTAGCACTGGAGGACTTGTATAGGAAAATAGGTTCTCGAAAGCACAGTATTTACTTTCCTCAGTCAATAACTTAAATTTCAAACGATTTGCTTAATTGTATTCATTGGCTTAATCCTCATGATTAATTTGTTGACATGAAATGAGGACTTTCAGTTCAACAGTTATTTTATGGACTGCTCTCTTAATGTAGAAAATCCATAAGCTTGCAGCTCTTTAAAATCCTTGGGGGGGAAAAAATGTGAATTCACTCAACTCTAGTGAAATCCTTCCTCCTTGCATGGCTCACCAGGGCAACATCCCTGAATTGCTGCAGAGGAAGCTGTGACTGGGCCAACTCAAAGCAAGTACATGGCTTTAAGCCTCAAGGGGGCTATCTACCTACAGCCTTTTGAATTACAACCCACAGCCTAGATTCTGCTTTCAAAGACCTGTAACTTGTATGTCCCTCTGCTGCCTCTTCCTGTTTAATTTGTTACTGGATTGAATGGTTCTGGTAGAGAGGCAGTCATGATTCGTTAGTTTTAGGGTAGTAAAATTGATGGATTTTATAAAAGCACTTTAAAATTTTGTAATTTATACATATTACATGAAAGTAAAAGAGGCTTTACTACTTTTGGTCATAGCTCTGAATTTGTCTGCCTTATCTTGCTCAGTCGTCTTGTTCAGCATTTCCAAGTTATAAATCAGAGTTCCAAAGAATTAAGTTGACCCTAATCACCTCCATGCTCCCTTTTAAAAAGATATTGTGACCACTGAATAATGGTATAAATGAGGGAATTAATTTGAGACCATGAAAGAGCTAAATCAATATCATTAGCGACATCCGAGGCATTAAATCCTTGAGATCTGCAATTGTGTGTATGTTCGGCTCCCTCGTGCTGCCAGATTCAGTAATTACTTCCCATTGTTAGTATTATCAACGCTTAGAGCTTGGAAAAGAAATAATAAGTTGTTTATGCAGTTACTTCGTCATAAGATAACACTTAGACATGTGTAATAGTTTAACAAATATCTTTTATCTTTTGGCATGGATTATAAATAAGAAACAAATCAACATAGATTGACTTGACTCTTGTAGAGAGGGAATGAGACTCTGAAAATCTGTCAATGTTGGGTGGGATTCAAATAGACTGGGTTTTTTCAGTCTCTCTACACAAGTGTAATAAAACAGTGTAAGAATAAAAGATGAGTTTTAGTCAGGAAGAGCAAATAATCTATATTAAATTAAAATTGTTACAGCATCTGGGATTATAGATATACAAACAGAAATTAGGCCATTCAGCCCATCAAGTCTGCTCTGCCATTCAGTCAGCTGATTTTTTTTCAACCCCATTCTCCTGCCTTCTCACCGTAACCCTTAATCTCTGCCTTAAATACACCCAATGACTTGGCCTCCGTAGCCCCCGTGGCAACAAATTCCACAGATTCACCACCCTCCGGCTGAAGAAATTCCTCCTCATCTCAGTTTTAAAGGGATGCCCACAGATCCTAGTCTCTCTACTAGTGGAAACATCCTTTCCACGTCTGCTCTATCCAAGCCTTTCGGTATCCAGTAGGTTTCAATGAGATTTCCAAATTCGCCCCCCCCCCCACAATCCTTTTGAACTCCCATCAAGTACAGATCCAGAGATATCAAATGCTCCTCGTACGATAAGCCTTTCATTCCTGGGATCATTCTTGTGAACCTCCTCTGGACCCTCTCCAGGGTCAGCACATCTTTCCTTAGTACAGGGCCCAAAATTGCTCACAATATTCTAAATGCGGTCTGACCAACGCCTTATAAAGCCTCAGCAGTACATCCTTGCTTTTATATTCTAGTCCTCTTAAAATGAATGCAAATGTTGCATTTGACTTTTCTACCGATTCAACCTGCAAATTAACCTCGAGGGAATCCTGAACTAGGACTCCCAAGACTCTTTCACTTCCAGCTTCTGAGTTTTCTCCCCATTTAGAAAACAGTCTGTGCCTTTTATCTTCCTACCAAAGTGCATAACCCACAGTTCCGCACACTGTACTCCATTTGCCACTTCTTTGCCCACTCTCCCAACCTGTCCACATTCTTCTGCAGACTCCCTGCCTCTGCGACACGACCTGTTCCTCCACCTATCTTGGTATCATCTTTAAGATCCACTATAAGATTGAACTAATCTTTCTGGATTTCAGCACGTTCTCACTGGTCTCTCTTGCCTTATCCCCTCTGATTTTTATCAAAATATTCTGAAGGATCATCAGTCTGAAATATTAGTCTTGTCTTTCTCTACCTAGCAGGTCAGGTAGCATCTGTATTTCCAGCACTTCGTCTTATTTCAGATTACCAGAATCTGTATTTTGCTTTAAGGTTGAGTTGCTAATTTGTTATTGCAATTCACTTTGAATAATGGAAAGCTTAGCTCAAATGAGCCATAGTTTAACACAAATGTGGTTCTTCCATTTGAATGAAAAGCATTTAATTTACCAATTGCTGCATACATGAAAGCCGAAGAAAGTTCACAGTATATTGATGCAGTTCTGCAAGAAGTAGAAATTCACCTAGAATTTTAAAATATTAATTAATATACCTGTTTGCATGACTAGAGGCCAAATTGTAGTATTTGGCAGAAGTATTCCTTGCATCAATAAAGAACTTAAACCTATGCCCTGTAGTTGTAGACTCCGCTACCCTGGGAAAAAGAATGTGACTACCTATGGCCCTCATGATTTTATAAACCTCCCAAGGTCACCCTTCAGCATCCTTCACTCCAGGAAAAGCAATCTCAGCCGATCCAGTCTCTCCTTGTAAGTCAAGCCCTCCAGTCCCAGCAACCTAGTTGTGAATCTTTTCTGTACTCTCTCTAGCTTAATCACATCCTTCCTGTAGGATGGTGACCAGAACTGCACATGATATTCCAGAAGTGGACTCGCCAACATCTTGTACAGCTGTAACATGACATCCCAACTCTTGTACTCAGTCCGATGAAGGCAAGCTTGCCCTACGCCTTCATCTTTTCTACCTGTGTTGCCACTTTCAGGGAACAATGAACTTGTACTCCTATGTCTCTCTGTTCTACAACACTCCCCACGGCCCCGTCATGCACTGTATGTTCTCTATCACTACCATATCCTTCCTGTTGTGTGGCAACCAGAACTTGCATTTGCAGTCTGACCAATATTTTGTACATCTGCAACATGGTGTCCCAATTCTTATACTTAATGCCTCAGCCTATGAAGGTCAGCATAGCAAATGCCCCATTGGGAGCAATTCCAGTTTCCTTTCATATCCGTATAACTGAATTCCCTAATTCTAATGAACTACAAAAAATCTCTAGTTGCAAGAAATAGCAACTGTTGCTTTTGCTTTCTTGCTGTTCTTTATGGATGTGATTGTCTCTGCCAAGACTAGCATTGGGCCATTTGAAGTTGGTATTGGTTTATTATTGTCACTTGTACTGAGGTACAGTGAAAAACTTATCTTGCATACCGATCGTACAGGTCAATTCATTACACAGTGCAGTTACATTGGGTTAGTACAGAGCGCATTGATGTAGTACAGGTAAAAACAATAACAGTACAAAGTAAAATGTCACAGCTACAGAGAAAGTGCAGTGCAATAAGGTGCAAAGTCACAACAAGGTAGATCGTAAGGTCATAGTCCATCTCATTGTATAAGGGAACTGTTCAATAGTCTTATCACAGTGGGGTAGAAGCTGTCCTTCAGTCTGGTGGTACATGCCCTCAGGCTCCTGTATTTTCTACCTGATGGAAGAGGAGAGAAGAGAGAATGACCTGGGTGGGTGGGATCTTCGATAATGCTGGCTGCTTCACCAAGACAGCGAGAGACTTCAGAAACTGGTGTTAAACCACCACTTTGAATCAGTTGATGAGGTGAAGGTGTTGTTTGGAAGTATTTTGATCTGGCTGCATTGAAGGAACGATGATACTTTTATAAGTCCAAATGGTGTGAAACTTGAAGGGGGAGTTGGAATGTTGATATTCCCAAATATGTATTGCCCTTGTCCTTCTAGAATGACAAGGTCGTAGATTTGGGAGGTGCTGTTGAAGAGGCCTTGGGGAGTAACTGCAATGCATTTTGGGTAATACACCCTGCAGCCACAGTGTGCCAGTAGTGGACGGAGTGCACATTTATTGTTGTAAATCTCTACCTTCTCTCCAAAGCTTTCAACATCCTTCCCAATTTGGTCAGGGTAGGACATACACGGTAACTGGTAGGGCACTGAGGAGTGCGGAGGAACAAAGGGATCTGGGAGTTCAGATACATAATTCCCTGAAAGTGGTGTCACAGGTGGGCAGGGTTGTAAAGAAGGCTTTTGGCATCCTGGCATTCCTAAATCAAAGTATTGAGTATAGGAGTTGGGATGTTATGGTGAAGTTGTATAAGACATTGGTGAGGCTAAATTTGGAGTATTGTGTGCTGTTCTGGTCACCTAGCTATAGGAAGGATATCAGTAAGATTGAAAGAGTGCAGAGGAGATTTACTAGAATGTTGCCGGGTCTTCAGGAGTTGAGTTACAGGGAAAGATGGAACAGGTTAGGACTTTACTCCCTGGAACGTAGAAGAATGAAGGGAAATTTGATAGAGGTTTACAAAATTATGAGGGGTATTGACAGAGTAAATGTGAGCAGGCTCTTCCCCCTCGATTAGGAGAGATAAGTACGAGAGGACATGGCTTTAGAGTGAAAGGGGAAAGGTTTAGGAGGAACATTAGGGGGAACTTCTTCACTCAGAGAGTGGTGGGAGTGTGGAACGGGCTGCTATCTGACGTGGTAAATGCGGGCTCACTCTTAACTTTTAAGAATAAATTGGATGGATACATGGACGGGAGAGGTCTGGATGGTTATGGACTGGGTGCAATCAACAGGACTAGTGGAATAAAGTTTTGGCACAGACTAGAGGGGCCGAATAGCCTGTTTTCTGTTGTAGTGTTCTATGGTTCCCAGAGTCGGCCCCCCCCCCCCCCCCAATATTCTAGCTAGCTTAACTATTTATTAAAGATTTAGCAGAACTTTGTAGTCTTCTCTTGGGCACACCCACCATATTAACTGAGAGGGGACATCAGCTGCCCAATATCAGCTAATGCAATTATTGCGGATTTTAAAAATTTAGTCTTTTTCTTTAGAAAGTTATCTCATGACGGTGTTTGAAAAAGCACAGACGTTCTCTTAGCTATTATTTGTCCATCAGCCAACATTTGTTGATATATTTCCCTATTTGACTACATCTGTTGCATGTTATGAAGTACATGGCAGTGAAGTGCTTTTATCAAACCCTGTAGAAAGAAATTTACATTAATTTATTGTTTTTTTTTAAATGCAACTTTTCCAAATATCAATCGCTGGGGATGAGTAGAAAAACATGATCTCATGACGGCCTGTAGAAATCAATAAAATAAATCCTTTGTTCTCAGTCTTGTGGATCAGGCTGTGTTTGGACAAGCTGATCTTTCAACTTCTGTTATAAAGTGGATGCAGGAAGCTTTGTGGCATGTCCAGTACTCACAGTTATACTATTCAAAAAAAAATGAAAACATCTGATATAGGCATTTGATGGAAGTTCTAGTTTTTATTTATTAAACGTCTGTGCACTGAAATTATCCATTCTGTGATATTAAAGGAACTCTTCAAATGGATGCTAAATCCTTTTGTACAAGAAGGCATATATTGTAAATGCTTGCCTGTCGAATGTGTCAGAGCCAATGGAAACCCAATCCTATCTTGTTCTCTGTTGTGTTGTGTGGTACAACGTGCATGCTGAATGGGATAGGTTTAATACAAATCTAGCACCTCAAAACTGGATCAGCGAGGTGCACAGGCTCCTAAATAGCAGCAAGGTCATGCACCACCACAATCGGTAACCTTGTGACATGACCTATCACTTGCTCCACCTTTACTACCAATCATCAGCTGGGGTTCAATGACAAGGGTAGAAGGACATGTTGTGTACAGCACCAAGCATATCTAAAAGTGAGGTGCCAGCCTACTGAAGTTACAACACAGGTCTGTCTGTGCTAAATAGCATCCAATTGGCAGAGGGAAGCAAATCTCACAACTGATCACATCAAAGCTCTTCAGCCCTACCACATCTACTTGTGAATGACAGTAGACAATTAAACAGCTAAGGGGAGGAGGAGACTCTTTAAGACCATGCCTATCCTCAACACAGCAAAGCCCAGCATGCGAGTTCGAATGGTAGCACTGAACATTCACAGCCATATTAAGCCATTCGAATGGATGATCCATTTCAGCTTCCTCAGAAGATCCCTAGTTTTCAGCCAGTTTCATTCACGACATCAGGCAATGTCTGAAATCACTGGATATAGCAAAAGGTATAGGACTGGGTGATATCTCCGCTGTAACACTGAACATCTGTTCCAGAACCAGCTGCATCTGTAGTCAAGCTGCGCCAGTACAGGTACAACCTGGCATCTGCCTGATTTGTGGAAAATTGCCTGGGGATGTCCTACTTCCAAGAGCAGGACAAATCCAATCCAGATAATTGTGGTCTAACAAATGGTTGCAGACCTGAAATGTTGACAGTTTCCCTTTCAATAGATGTTGCCTGACTTAGTTTTTCCAGTATTTTTGTTTTCGTTTCCTACTAATTACCACCTGTCAGTAATCATCAAAAAACGCAATGGATTGTTTTGTCAAGTGGCTCTTACGAATAATCTGTTTATTAGTGCCCAGTCTGTGGTTTTCCCAGGACCACTCGACTCCAGGTCTCATCTCAGCCTTGGTCCAAACATGAGCTGATTTTAGGAGATGAGTTGAGAGTGACTGCCCTTAACGTCAAGGCAGTGTTTAACTGAGTGTGGCATAAAGGTATCCTGATAAAACTGAACTCAATGGGTGTCAAAGGCAAAAAACACTCCAGTATTTGGAGTCATATCTCACACAAAGGAAGATAGCTGTGGTTGTTGGAAGTGAATTATCTCAGTCCCAGAACATCACTTCACAAGTTCGAAAGAGCATTGTCCTAGGTCCAGTCATCTTCAGCTGCTTTGTCAATGAGCTTCCTTCCATCATAAGGTCAGAAGTGGAGATGTCAACAAATGTAGTCCACACTTGCACGCAGCACAACCAAACATTCAGCTATGGTCTGATAAGTGGTGAGTAACATCTGAACACACAATGCCAGATAACAACCATCTTCAAAAAGAGAGAGGTCAATCATCTACCCTTGGCAATAGTAATGCTATTGAATGTTGAGTCCCCACCCTCAATGCCCTGGTGTGCAGCAACTGAACATAAATATTGTGGCTACAGGAGCAGGTCGGAGGCCGAGTATCCTGAGGCAAAGCCTTTCCACTGAGTACAAGGTAGAAGTTAGGGGCGTGATGGAATACCCTCTGCTTGCCTGGATGAGTGCAGCTCCAACAACCCTTGAAGCTTGACACTTTCCAGCACCCTCAGCATTCACTTCCTCTATTACTGGCTAAGTTGTTGTACCACTTACAAAAATGCATTGATTGCATTACTAATCCACGGTATTAGTACAGCACCAGCTAAGCCTGTCACCTTCACTACTCCCCAGAAAAAAAGGCTGAAAATTAGCTTTCTGCAGCAGCAGCAGCAGCAGCATTGTACATTGCAAATATAAGTTAACAAACTTAAATTAACATAAATTATACATTACATGCATCTGTGCAAAAATAAGCAACAAAATCAACATAAACGTGCTATTTCTCTCTCTCTACTTGCTCTGTAGTCTGAGATGCTGTTAGGGATTTTCAGGTCAGTTCAAAAACCTGATGGCAGTGGGGAAGTAGCTGTTCTACTGTTTCATCCCTAGAAGTCTCTACCTGAGGGTACCTTCAGCAGAAGGACTGCAGTGTTTCAAGAAGGTGGCTCACTTGCTAATCACTAAATGCTTGCCATTCCAGTGACGCCCACTTGCTGGAAAATGAATAAATAATTAAAAATGCTTGATCCATGATGATCACTGCACAAGTAATTGGTGCTTTGAAATTTATTCACTTACTGATTCTTTGCTGCATATGTGAAGTATTTTCATTAAAATTTCTTTTCAAATATGATAGAAATTAAATGGAGAATACTATCATTTCAGCTAATCAAAAGTCAGACCATTGTGGCAAAACTTTCTTCAATATATCAGGTCCCAAACTAAACACGCCACATGGCTTCAAAATGTATTTCTCTGCCAGTTTTGTCGTTCCTCCACCCCGCTAAGGTTCCTTAGAAATAGACTTTTTCATACATGGGGTACATAAATAATCCATGTATTTGCACATTACTGCCTTTCCTGCTTGGAAATATTGTATATCTGTACTATAAGGACCTTACAGAAGGGCCAATATTTCTCCTGTCCTCTATTTACCTGTGTAGGACTTCCCAACCCAAATCTCCCTTTGTTCACCAACATTCCTCTAGCATTTTGTGTGTGTTGCTCCAGACTCCAGCATCTGCAGAATCTCGTATCTTCCTTTGAACTTTACCATTTGACTTCTTTAAGCGCATCACCTCGTACTTGTTGGGATTAAATTCCACCTGCCATCTAATTTGCCTCACAAATCCAGAGGCCCTGGTTTGATCCTGCCCTCGGGTGCTGTCTGTGCAGAGTTTGCCTGTTCCCCTGTGACAAAGTGGATTTCCCCCGGGCACTCTGGTTTCCTCCCATATTCCACGGAAATGCTGATAGGTTCATTCACTCCTGTACATTGGTGGGTAGTTGGTGGGCAAGTTAGGAGAAAATAAGTCAGAAGCACGGGAATAAGGAGAAAAGTAATGAGACTGATGGGATTTTTCTACTGGATGCTGACATGGACCGAATAGACTTCCTATGTCAAAATAAAGTTAGTATTTTGTTCTATATTGGCTTCAACGGAGCCACAGGGGGTTTTTGATTTGGTTTACCTACCATCTGACATGTGTGACAGGTTCGACAAAACATCACCACATCCTTTCTCAAACCAGGCCAATAGGTACTCCAGAATCTGCAGTCCTTTGTTTCTCTAGGGTTTGTTCCCTGTTCTAGTTCTGAACCAGTATCTTATCCATGGGACTGATCAGGTTCATTGATCCAATTCCCATGGATAAGATGTTGACCATTTCCATTCCTGGACCCTGTACTGTAGACCTGCCACATTGTAAACAGTTTCCTCTCCTAGGCTTTGGTCATGATCATCCATCTCCTGAAAGACACGTTTTCATTATATCTCGCCTTACAACTGCCATCACTGACCACCACTGCTTTCAAACTCTCTGGGATATTGATTTTACACAAATCAATGTCCATCTTTTCTGTAACTCCATCTTCCAGTTCCTCCAATTGACTTTTCATTCCTGTCAGTCCTGAAGCAGTTCAAATCAAAGCCCGTGCTTTAAAAAAATATCAACTACATGCCAGCTTAATGTTGGTAGTAAGGAAACTTACAGAACTCTTAATGTTACCCAAAATAAATTACACTTGTGTTTCATTCTGGTGGAGAGTGGCGCTGTGTTTCATCAGTAAATAAATTTGTAAGTCAAGAGCTCATGTTCTAAAGTATAGCAAACATTTTAAATGGTAAATGGATGAATAGTTGCATGGTTTATTGGGTACTTCAAAGCCAGTATAGATTTATTAAACACCAAATTGTGTTTGACGAATTTGATTCAGTTCTTTGAAACAGCAAGATTGATGAGGACAATACAGTTAATGTGTATAAAATACATGATGAAGTATCACATACTGAACTTGTTAATAAAATTAACACCAATAAAATTTAAAGAAGCGATGGTAGCATGATTGTGAAATTGGCTAAGAAGTAAAGAAAAAAATCTATTGACGGAAAGTTGTTTTTCAAACTGTATTAATGCATACAGTAGGGTTCTCCAAGGATCTGTACTGGGGATATTGTCCCCATTGATATGTATTAAAGACTTGGTGTTGCGTGCTTCAAAGTTTACACAAGATTCAAAACTTGGAAATATAGTAACAGAGGGTTTCTTGGATGTATCCAATCCCTTCAACACACTGCTGCATCCTGGGCTACTAGTCTGGAAATGTCCCTCGTCCTGGAGAGGTTAAGTCATGTAAGTCTAATAGCAAAAACGGACAGGGCCAGGAACACAGCAGAAATGATGCTCTGAAATTTATTTATTTTAATACTAAGAGTATAACAGGTAAGGAAGATGAGCTCAGAGCCTAGATTATTACATGGAGCTACAATATTGCAGCCATTGGAGAAACTTGGTTGAGAGAAGGGCAACTGGCAGCTCAATGTTCCATGACTCAGATGTTTTCAATGTGACAGAGGGAGGCACAAAAGAGATGAGGGAGTTGCATTCCTGATTAGGGAGAATGTCGTGACTGCACCAAGGGAGGACATCTTTGAGGGATCATCCAGCGAGGCCATGTGGGTAGAACTCAGGAATAAGAATGGTGCAGCCACCATAGGCCTTCCAATAACCAGCAGGAGCGAAAGGAACAGATAAGCAGGCAGATCATAGAAAGTTGTAAAAACAGGGTTATTGTAGTGCGTGATTTTACTTCTCCAGTATTGGTTTATTATTGTCACTTGTACCAAGGTACAGTGAAAAACTTGTCTTGCATACCAATCGTACAGGTCAATTCATTACACAGTGCAGTTACATTGGGTTAGTACAGAATGCATTGAGGTAGTACAGGTAAAAACAATAACAGTACAGAGTAAAGTGTCACAGCTACAGAGAAAGTGCAGTGCAATAAGGTGCAAGGTCACAACAGTTCCACTAAGCTCCCTGTCTCCTTCCTGTACTCCGACATTGCTGTTTGAGATACGGCCTATAACGGTGGTATCATCTGCAAACTTGTAGATGGAGTTAGAGCAGAATCTGTGACTCCTTTAGTGCCAGGGCTTAGATGGTGCAGAATTTGTTGGGTGCATCCAGGAGGGCTGTTTGAAACAATATGTATAGTCCAGTTAGGGATGGGCCTGTACTAGACCTTGTATTAGGGAATGAACTTGACCAGGTAATTAGAGTTGGGGAGGGGGGAGCTAATTGCTACAGTATTAGGCAGGAGCTGGAGAAAGTAAATTGGGAGTGCTGCTTGAGAGTATATTCACATCTGACATAAGGCCATCTGGTTAGAGTTCAGGACCAGCATGTTCCTGTGAGGAAGAAAGAAGATCATCACAGACTTGATGAGCTGAAGAGCTTGTTCTGTACTTTTCTACATTGTAGTTGTTCTGTACTGTTTCTATGTTCCACTCTTTTTAATAAATACATTGAAAGCTCTCTCTTAAATGATGTCAGCTGGTTCATATCCCCTGTAGGTTTTGTCTGGTAAACATTTGGGCTATTTTCTTACTTTAAACGTGCGCTTTGTATTGAGAAAGATGAAATTTGTAACCACGATAGCTGAGATGTTTTATTTTGGTTTGAAAATTAAATTTTCACTCACAGTGGAATGTTTTACGGAGATTGAGAAAGATCCAACACAACCTCAACGCTTTAATTTACACGGATATATTTTATGGTCAGGAAACGTCTAATGCTTGTTGAAGTATATTTATGGGAATTCATACTCATGGCTCCTTTGCAGTGCTTTTATTAGAACAAGAGCTATTCAAAGTGTGAAAGCTCGGAAACATTTCCAAAAAAGGTGAAGTTTGATTTTAATGACCAATAAAACTCTAAAACTTCAAGCGATTGTTGAGTAGATGAGCTACAAAAGTATATCTTAAAATTCATGAATAATTTAAGGATTGCACTTCATAGCCAATTATTTTTATTTTGAATTATTATGCTAAAAGAGTGTCTTCTCTCTCCACCACCCCACTCCCCATCCCACAGTTCTTTAATGGAGGATGCTAGTTACCTAGGAAACCGGGATAAGTTAGAAGATCACAGTAGATTGTTATGGGTGGGGTGGGTAGTTGCAGTGCAGAAGGTGGAAACCAACTAGATACTAATAATATCCCTGCAGACAACAGTTCAAATCAAGTGTTGTTTTGTATACCAGCCTGATTGTTAAATTCTAGTGGGAAAAACAAGGCACTGAAGATTGTGCTTTGTTGAAGCAGGGTATGGTTATTGGAAGTTGCAGGAGGGAATAGGAGGGTCAGATATATAGCTATACCACAGAGTGTGGAAGCGTAGAAAGTTTTCCAACACATTGGAGCATTTTCCTCTTGGCTTGTAACCTGAGGAGATGGAGTATTTATTTCTGTATTATTGCCATTTTCTTTTGTCACATATCTTCCTTCAGGCAAGAAAGAGGCCAGAAATCTGCCCGCAGGCCTCCTCTCTATTAACAGCTTGTGTAGGGAGGTAGCTTGAATAACTGTCTCTCTTACTCTGACTTGCTGCTGAGTAGGATAGGTGAGATAATACTCTCATTTGTGAGAGGTGCTGATTCCTGCTATGTGTCATTTGCCCTCTGATATCTCACCTAGTGTGTGTGAACCTGAACCAGAATGTCACCCAGTGTTTAGTGTTTAAACAGAAAAGCTCCAAGACCATAGGTTATTGCAACCTCTGCAGGCTTGCTTCAGATTTTCTGTGCCCTCAAAGTATTGCAGTTGCAATCATAACCATGGCTCATTCATACTGTTTGATTTGTTACCCGTTGTGATAGAGAGACTGGGAATAGTTCCAATTAGAGGGATGCAATTTGATTTTTGTGCATAACTGGTCCATGTACATTGTTTCATTATACATTCTGCTTATGGGATTGGGAAAGAAGAATACAGGGTGTGCAAATTGCATGAGCTTCTGATTTCTTTGTCTTATTGGTTCTGGATTAGGTTTTAATCATCAATAGGGCTTGAATTTTTCACTTTTGGTTTAATCTATTGCAGTTAAAGGGGGCAATTAATGTAAAGGAAAATTATGCATTAGTTTTTTAGAACATTAATTGTACCCAGTGACATCAACATACACTTAGCACATTCTGTTCTAACAATAAAAAATTGAAATGTCATGGTTTTCATTTATAAATCTTGGATCCATCAGGCCCTGCTGTAATGTGAGTATCAAGTGCATCAGAAGACTTCCAACTGGGTCTGAAACTCCAACTTTGAAGTAACTGTTTTAACCAAGAGTTCCGTGAGGTCCTAGCTTGATTGTTTAAACGTAATGGGCCACAGGTTAGACCATAGAACATTACAGCACAGTACTGACCCTTAGGCCCACGATGTTGTACCGACCTCTTAACCTACTCTAAGATCAATCTAACCATTCCCTCCCATACACCCCTCCATTTTTCTATCATCTGTGTGCCTATCTAAGAGTCTCTTAAATGTCCCTAATGTATCAGCCTCTACCAGTACCCCTGGCAGCGTGTTCCATACACCCACCACTGTGTGTAAAAAAAACACAAACTTGCCTCTGATATCCACCCTGTACTTCCCTCCAATCACCTTTAAAATTATGGCCCCTCACGTTTGCCATTGTGGCCCTGGGAAAAAGTCTCTGGCTGTCCACTTGATCTATGCCTCTTATCATCTTGTACACCTCTGTCAGGTTCGTCAATGGCAAAGGAAATTGGAGATGCAGAAGAAGCCAGAATTGAATGCAGTACTCTTACATTTATTGGACTGGAAGAGGTTACAGAGATGGAAGTAAATCTGTAAGGTTTAATCATAATGAGAATTTTAAATTGTGTTGAGGGTATTAAGACAAAGCATCTTCCATTGGACTATTTAAACTTGAAATGTCCTTAGTTACTTCTTTACAAAATCTTTCCTGTAAACTATTTTATTTGTAGCCCGATTTCCACCTTGCTTTCATTCTTCCAGCCTTTTTTCACCCCCATCACACCAGTGACCAGCTAGTCTCCAAGCAGATGGGATTGGTCAGGAGTCTGAACAATTTGAAAGTCGTGTTGCATTCTTAAAGTAAAATGAATGAAAATATAAAATCTGTATAACTTGGGGTTCTATGATTAAAATTAAATGAAAATGATATTCCAGGTAAGCTAATGCAGATTATTTTATTGTGTTTATTGGTTAAAACCAAACAAAAATCACGCTCTAGCTATAAAGTAACAAAATACCGAACAGAAAAGGAGTAAACCATAGCTAGACACCATAAGGTGATTCAGTGTGCCATTGTGTGATTGAATGGGTTCCCCTGTTTGACTTCATGCTTCCAATCCTCAAGTTAAAAGTCAAAGTCGAGTTTATTGTCATCTGCACAAGTACATGTGTGCACAGATGCAATGAAAAACTTATCTGCAGCAGTATCACAGGCACAGAGCATCATACAAGCATCATTCACAAGAAAATCATAAATTAAACACAATTTTTTTTACAAGAAAGAACACAATTAGAACAAAAAAAAGTCCATTTTAGTGCAAAGTGGTCATAGTGTTGCTAAACTCAGGTGATTAGGATTGTGCTGGTTGAAGGGAAGTAGCTATTCTTGAACCTGGTGGTGTGGGACTTGAGGCTTCCTGCCTGATCCTTGATCTATAATCCAGAATAAAGACAGAACTGAGGCTCTTTCTTTGGGTACAGTTTATTTACAAGGCCAAGATACAATAAAATGATGTTAAAGATTAATACAAATAGATTACAGGGAGAGTATGTGACTTAAGGAAATGACATCGACTCGAATGGCCTCCAATGTCAATAAGTAAATATGAAACTTCATCGTTTAGTTTATAATAGACCCAAGAAAAGATGAAGAAAGTACTTTGTGGTAGATTGTGGGCTAGTATTGATTTAGAGTCGTAGAGTTAAGTAGCAAGGCAACAAACCCTTTCAACTTGTCCATGCCGACTAAGGTGCCTACCTGAGCTAGTACTATTAGCCTGTCTTTAGCCCGTATCCCTCTAAACCTTCCTTATAGCTGTCCAGATGTCTTTTAAGCATTGTAATTGTTCCTGCATCTACCACCTCCCTTAGCTTAATCATATCCTTCCTATAGTATGGTGACCAGAACTGCGCACAATACTCAACATGCAGTCTCACCAATGTCTTGTACAGATGTAACATGACTTCTCAACTCGTGTACTCAGTGCCCCAATCAAAGAAGGTGAGCATGCCATATGCCTTCTTCACCATCCTGTCTATCTTTGTCGCTGATTTCAGGGAGCTATATATTTGTATCCCTAGTTCTCTTTGTTCTACAACACTCCCTAGGGCCCTGCCATACACTGTGTATGTCCTGCTCTAATTTAACTTTCCAAAATGCATCACTTCGCACTTGTCTGAGTGAAATTCCATTTGACATTCCTTTGCCCACTTAACTGTTGTAAGCTTAGACAAACTATCTGCAGACTTGCTGATCATACCACCTTCATTCTCATCCAAGTTGTTAATGTACAGTATATAACAGACAGCAGGGGACCCAGCCATAATGCTTGTGGACCACCACAGTTCACAGGCTTCTAATCTGAAAAACAACCCTCCACTACCACCTCTGACTCCTTCCACCAAGCCAATTTTGTATCCAAGTGGTTAGCTCACTCTGGATCTATGTAATCTAACCTTCCGAACCAGCCTGCTATGCAGGACCTTGTCAGAAACCTTGCTAAAGTACATGTAGACAATGTCTGCCACCCTGGCCTTGTCAATCTTCTTGGTCACCTCTTCAATAAAGCTCACTCAAATTCATGAGACACAATTTTCCATGTACAAAGCTATTCTGATTACCCCTAATCAGTCCTTGCCTTTCCTACTACAGCGAGATCCTTTCTTTCAGAATCCCCTCCAGTAACTTTCCCACCACTGATATTGGACTCGCCAGCCTGTAGTTTCTGGTTTGTCCTTGCAGCTCTTCTTAAATAAAGGCACAGCACTGGTCACCCTCCAGTCTTCTGGTACCTTGCCCATGGTTAAGGAAGATGCATAAATCTCTGCCTGGGCCCCAGCAATTTCTTCCCTGGCTTCCCACAATGTCCTAGGATGCACTATGGATTTATTTGAATGCAAGTGAAATATTTCTTTAAGAAATAATATTTTAGGGTATTATATATTGGTAAATTCAGATGAGACAACTCAAGTGTAGTACGTTTGGGAAGAATTTGTAATTTTGGACTTGGTTCCTAAAGCTTTCTAACATCTTATATTTTCCTCACCTTTTTCTGGCTAATTGGCTGAGACTAATTGTCATTAAGCTATAAATCTCAATAGCAACATGGTGGGAACTGAACTGGTAACACCCACTAAACTGGCTGTTACCTTTGGCTATGACTGATCACGCTTCCAAAAAGTAATTAATTCATTGTGCATTGTATTAGGATGATCTGATGACCTCAGTGGTTGAAATTATTATGTAAATTTTTTTATCACGGAATGGAAAAGCACAGAAACGGGCCCTTTCGGCCCTCCTCGTCCATGCTGACTGTGATTCCTATCTACGCTAAACCCATTTGCCTGCATCAGGCCTACATCCCTCTACATCTTTCCTATCAAGTATCTGTCCAAACACCTTTGAAGCATTGTAATTGTATCCTCCACCACCACCTCCTGGCATTTCATTCCAGATATTCACCACTCTGTGTGTGAAAATCTTATTAATTTTCTCTCCTCTCATCTTAAGCCCGTACCCTCTAGTTCTAGACTCCCCTGCCCTGGGAAACAACTCTATTTATGCCCTTTATAATTTTGTAAACCTCTAAGTTCACCCCTCAGCCTCCCACGTTCCAGTGAGAGTAAACCCATTCTATCCAATCTCTCCATATAACTACAGCCCTCCATTCCAAGCAACATCCTTATTCTTTGATCAATTAAAAAAAATTTCCCCCTTTTTGTTTAAAATGTATTTTCACTGAAAAATAATGATTCTGGAATAACAATGACAAAGTAGATTAAATCACTGAGGTTGACTGGTCAGTAATGGTTGTGAAGTTGGAAGAATTATAACCATCCCGTGAATCGCATTGATATTGAAGACGGTCCCTTTTATTCTGCTGTGTAGTTTACAATTGTATTCCCTACTTGTTCTCCGGAATTATGGCTGCAGTTTATCCAAGATGCTCTGAGCAGTTGATGCACAGTCATTTGAATTCAAAAGAATCAAATTGTGGTGATCTTTGTGAGTTTACTTGAACTTAATTACCAAGAAATAGATGGAGAAAAATGTTTACTGCTAATGATATACAGCACCTTACTAATACAGTTTTTTATGTAATACAAATGTGCTGTCATGTGAAAACATGCACCTATGGCAAGATCGGGATTTATAGGTTGCCAGTTACCGCAGACTTTAATCTCCTATAATGAATTTCTCTCATAGTGCTGACTAATCACAATGGATATGCAATTAAATATTTTAATGAGCAAAATGGTAAAGGATCAGTTTATCTTGCCTTGGAAATTGGCTGACTGGACATGTTACAGTCTCAAGTCTCTTACGATTTAGCTATTCTGATATTCTGCGGGAGGCTGCTGATTTAACTGCAGTACAAAGGCACCACAGGACTATTTTTAGAGCTTGGTTCAGTGAGAGTTTTGTGCATCAACCAGGAGTCCTTGTGCTGCAGCTTCCTGCTTCTCTGTGCACCAGTTCAGTCCATTGTCTGTTAGTCCCTTTATGCTGAACTGAGCAAGACCCAGTTCTGAATACCTCATTACTGAATATTAAGTCGGTGCAGACATCTTGTACTGTTACTGTATTAATCCATCCAAATTTCTATTTTAAATGCAAGTTTTTGTTTTTAAATTATATATGTATGCTGTTGCATTAATTGAGAAGATAAAGGAGATGGCAGATTTTGATTGGGTTAAAACTGTGAAAGTAGTGTCCTTTGGAAGAAATGTTGTTATGCTAATTTGACAAAACAAGATATCTGCTGGGGTAGTTCTCATTGATTGATATGTTACCTATGCTCCTGCTAACCATAGATCAGCTCGGGCTGCATACATTGATGTATTTTGCCCCCAAAGCCCGTGAGATGACCATTGTTTTTTTTTGCCTCTCTCGTTTCAGTGGGCCGCATTGTCTTTGAATTATTTTCAGATGTCTGCCCCAAGACCTGTAAGAATTTCCACTTTCTCTGCACAGGTATGTTATGAAGTTTCATTTAGATAACAATTAGTGATGAATAGCTGTCAGCCCTGAAAGTGGGTTGTTCAGAAAACTATAAAACATACTAACTTAGAAATAACAACAGAAAATGCTGTCTGCAAACAGTTTTAATAAAATCTTTTAAATTTGTTTACCTTTAAATGTATTGTCAACTAATGTATGTTTTCAGCATTTTCTCTTTAAATGATGATTCTGCTCTACTTTTGAAGAGAGAGTGAAGCCAGGGAAAGTGAAGTTATACTGTTGTTTGTTCGTGTTGATTTCAGCCAGGAGCTAAATGCTGTAGCTTATGAGCTTCGTTCGCCAGCATCATTGATAATCACTGTGGCTCAATGGGAGGCACGCTTTTCTTAACAGGAGTTGGTATCTCTGCTACCATTTTACTTTTTCCTCCACACAGTAATTGCTGCCCTAGTATAGATTAGCACTTAGGAAATGACATCTTTGAGGGTAGCTCAAGAGACCTAATGGTTCATTTGCATCCTCTCTGAAGCTGTTGGCTTTCTGTTGTAAGAGGTGTTTGATTGCCATTTCAGTCTTTTTAATATTAAGTAGTAGACATTGAAGTGATACTTTTTAGCAACATTTACTTGCAGTTGCATTGTATCAGAAGTCCCCGATACCTAGATCATTTGGTATTTTTCAGATAATGTTCAACCCACTCTCCTGAATTGATTTTACAATTCTGATGTTCATTGTTCCATTTAAGTTGCAAGTTTAATTTGTATGCAACACTTTTTCTGTTGGGTACTGTACTGGAAGCATCCCTGCTACTGTAGATTCAGAAGTTATGTTAATTTGTTGGGTTGTTCCTTTACTGCCATTCTCAAGTTATGGACAGCAGGTTATCACCGTAGCCAAGTCGCATGTGACTACAATGCTTGGGACCAGCTCTGGAAATGCATTGGGGGAAACGGGAAGAAATGAATAGAATGAATAAGGAAACACCACGATATTCATTTCTGTGTAAAGTTTGTTTTCAAAATCATTATCAACCCCTTTAACAACAATAAAAATGAACATAATGGGCTACACTATGATAGAACTTGTTTTGTTATTAGGAAAACAAATTATAATGATCATTGGTACTAGACACAACCCATGGGTTATGTTGACCTGATCCGTAAAATAGGACACATGCTTACATTGAACCAGTCAGAAAGTTCCTGATTAAGACATAAAGCAGATGACACATGGAACCATTCAAGAAAAAAAAGATCTAGGCAATTTAATGGGACAAAAGACTGACAAGTCCCCTAGATCTGATGGCTTGCGTCCAAGGGTCTTTAAAGAAGTAGCTACTGTGATAGTGGATGCAATGGTTGAGATCTTCCAAAATTCCGTAGATTATGTAAAGGTCTTAGGGATTGGAAAACTGCCACTGTTCAAGAAAGCAGGAATCAATTGGCCATTTAACCTGATATCTATCAATGGGAAAATGCTAGACATTATTACTGTAAGTAAGTAGTGCATGCAGCATATTTAGAAAATAAAAATATAGTCAAGTGGCTTTATGAAAGGAAAATCTTTCTTTTTCTTTCATATAGAGTACATTTAGATTTCCTGAAGGATGTTGATAGCTTCTTTGCCTTGGCGAGTCATAGAATCGTATAGCACAGAAACAGGCCTTCCCATCCAACTCATCCATGCCAATCAATGTGCCTACCTGAGCTAGTCCCGTTTACCTGCATTTGGCCCATATTCTTCTAAACCTTTCCTATCCATGTACCCGTCTGACTTAATCATGTCCTTCCTTTAACATGGTGACCAGAACTGCACACAATGCTTTAAGTGCAGACTTGCCAAAGTCCTGTACATGATGTACTCAGTGCCCCGAACAGTGAAGGCAAGCATACCGTACTTCACCTTCACCACCTCACATTGCCTCCTTTGTATTCCCAATTCTTCCATTTTCTTTGAGATTATAATCTTGATATGTTTTACTCCCACATTTTATTAACCTACAGGAATTGCACACTAAACTCCTTTTCTCCATCCATGGATTATTTGTTCTTAGACCTCTTGTCAGTTCAGAAATGTGAAGTGCTTCCACCCGTTCGTGTCACATGACAAAACTTGTGGAAAGAGAAACCGAGTGAACATTTCAGATCTAAGACCCTTCATAAAACCTGAAATGGACCTGAACGTCTTGGACGTGAAACTTTATTTCTCTTTCCACAGATGCTGCTTGACCTGCTGAGTATTTTCTGTTTTTTTTCTGCATTTTCTATTTTTTATTTTGGACTTCCAGCAACCTCAGTTTTTGGATTTTCATTGGCATATAAAAGTTGTGCAAAGTTTTCTCTGTGCAGTGCAGTTTCAGCTCTTTGCTTTGACCCACACAATACCTCATTTTAACACACATTCTATGTGAGTAGCTTTTTTAGAGTTTAGAAAAACGAGAGGATGATCTTATTGAAACACATAAGATCCTCATGGGGCCTGACAGGGTAGATGTCATGCTGTTTCTACTGATGGGAGAATCTCGAACAAGGGGACATACCTACAAGATTAGGGGATGGTCATTTTAAACGTAGGAGCTTCTGGCAGAGGATGATGAATCTCTACAGTTCTCTACCCCGGAGGATTGTGGAGGCTAGGTCATTGGAAGTATTTCAAGAGGAAGTAGATATATTTTGAAAGATGAGAGAATTGAAGACTATGAGGAACTGGCACAGAAGAGATGAGGACTAGGGCAGATCACCTATGAGTTGTGGTCAGGTTTGAGGAGCTAGTGATATACTCCTATTTTCTTGTGCTGTGTTCTTATTCATAGCATCTCATTACACTTTACAGATCGTTTGTGAGGACTGAGTCCTGAGTCATGGGAGGGAATGGAGACCAAGGTGAGGGGCAGAAAGAAAGGAATATCATCCAAGCTGTCGATCATGATTGTCGAGTGGGAGAAAGGTGCAGGGCACAAGTGGCCAGAGTTTAAGGAGAGTATGGTTGGAAGAGCTTACATTGTTAGGAAGGATTTACAAACAAGGCTTTTGAAGAAATCATTTGGCTATTTTAGCTTAGCAAAAGTGTGGTAGTGGGCGTTAGCAGTGGTATGTTTTGATTTTGATTAATTCTCTTTATTTGTTTTATTATAATTAATTGATAAATGCTTGCATTGAAGAGCAACTGTTTTCTTCTTCTCCTTTCCCAGCCACTGTAAGTCACTGGTTTTCAAACTGGGATCCCCGCACTCTGGCATGTCTGTTGGATGAGGCTGTGAGGTCGTCAGAATTCTGTCTATCTGGACCCAAGAGCTCCAATTTTGATTTAATAGTATATAAGTTCTGCAATTGTAAACAGTACTGTAAAGTAATTTTTAAAAATAATTCCTGCAGTCATATCGCACATTCTTCCATTGTGTAGTCAACAGTATCTTCTGGAAGCTGAGACAAGGGATCCCCTGAGTATGTCAGTACTTGCAGGTAAGTGCCCCAGTAGTTTGAGAGAACTCTGGGAATATGATCGTACTTGCAAGAGGGTCTCAGCAGAGAAACTATATTTGCAGGGAGTCCTGGGGTGTTTACATTTTCAGGGATTCCACCAACCCCAAAAAAAAGTTTGAAAACTAGTGTGATCAGGTGTCCTTCGCTATAGCCTGTTTGTATGTATTCTATTTCGAGTGTACTATGATTATTTTATCTCTTGCAGGTGAAAAAGGATTAGGAAAAAAAACTCGAAAGCAGCTTTGCTATAAGGGCTCCACTTTCCATCGTATTGTAAAAGAGTTTATGATCCAAGGTGGTGACTTCAGTGAAGGTGGGAAAGACATAATTTTTAAGTGATGTCTTTCTAGCTGATGTGGTGTCAAAACAATTCACTGATGTGGACTATTGTGATTAATAAGGGTGATAGTTATTACAATTGCAATAATATAACTAATTTATTTGAGCTATACATGATTGAACTGCTTAATATCTAAAAGTGGAAGATGCTGTTCCTGCAACCTTGTTTTTAATTGTCACCTGACCTTGAGCGAAATTTCCTAAATTTGCCTAAGTAGTGACTAAGCTACTCTGTTCACGCACAGAAAATTCCTAATGGAAGTAAAATATTTCAGGGGTTAGGAAGAAGTATGTACATTTTTGTAAACGTGTACCACTTTGTCTGCATATACCCACTTTGCAGTAAGCACAATGGAATAGCAATTAGCATTAGAGATCACAGTATTTTATTTCCTTTTGCTTCACCTTCAACACAGTCCTATTCAGCATACCAGCTATACCCTGGCTAAGATGAACATGAATCTGGGCATTATACCTGGATCCATCCTGTTCTGGTACCTTGATCCATTGTAACTTGGGTCGTGTAAATCCTAAGGAGATCCCTCAGTAAAATTCAATTTTATAAACAACATTGTTCTGTCTGGCAAGTCATGAGTACTATCAAAGTAGCTAAAGATAACAAAATTAATAGGCTTGCATTGTACCCTGATTTGTTCTTCAATAACTTCTTCCCTGTGAGGTTTAACTGAGGGCTCATTGAATCATATGGCAATCTTATCATGACTGTGCCAACTCTTAGATCCAATATATCGAAGAAGGATGTATCCAATTGATCTTGTTTTCCTCGACCTCTGCAACAGTCCTGATTTTTTTTTCTTCTTTTCAAGCATTTATCCAATTCCCTTTTGAAAATTGTTATTAAAGATGTTGGAAGTAGATTCAAGCAATGGAACACAGAACATCACAGCTGGCATTCTTTCTAAAAAAAAAAGCTGCTGCAGGGTTTTGACCTAAAACATCGGCAATTTCTTTCTCCCCACAGATGCTGCTCGACCCACTGAGTTCCTCCAGCAGATTGTTCGTAGCTCCATATTTCAGCATGTACAGTCTCCTGTGTCTTTAAAAACTGTCCTTTCATTAACCTTCTGCTTCTTTTGCCATTTAACTTAAATCTGTGTTTTCTGCTCACTGGACCTTTTGCCAGTTTTTCCTTATACGCTCCCCTTAACCCCTCATAATTTTGAATGTTGATATTCAATCTCCTATGTACTGTGTACTAAGGAGGACAATCCCAGCTTCTCTGGTCTCTCCACGTTGTTGAAGTCCCTTGGTCATGGTACCATTCTTTTAATTCTTCATACACCGTTCCCAAAGCTTGACTTCCTTTCTATCGTGTGGCACCAATATACATAGCTGAAGCCTAATCTGATCTGGTTTAGGATAGCACGCTTGGTTTTTTTTTGCTTCCTTATCCCTCAATAGAGCTAGGGAATCCTTGTACTTTGTAAAAGCCTTTTGGCTTTATCCTTCCATCTTTTTTTACGTATATGAGCCTGATCTTTTTGTTTTGCAAATCATTTTATTTCATAGTATATTATAGTTTCATTTTGTTCTTGAGTACAAGGATTTAAATCTTGTCATAGTGAATGGTGACATTGTTGAATGAGGTATATTTTTCTACTACCCTAGAATATTGACAGTGGCATGGAAGTTTGAAGACGAGAGTCTTTTTGTTTTAATTTCTTCATAGGTTTCATTTGAATGCTCAAGAAATGAAGTGGAAGATGTATTTTTCTACTGTGATGGGAATTATATGTTCTTTTAGAAAGGGGACTGGGATCTAACATTTCTTCAGCAAACCATGCTTATAGTTCTGTTCATTTGATGTTCTCTTAAATTTCCTTCAGTCCTGCTGGAGTGGGGGGAGGGGTAAAGCACTCCGAGTCTTTATCAGAATCAGATTTATTATCACTGTCTTAGACGTGAAACTTGCGGCAGCAGTACTGTGCAAAGACATAAATTACAAAATAAATAAATTGTGCAATAAAGAAGGAATAATGAGATAGTGTTCAAGGACCGTTCAGAGACCTGACGGCGGAGGGAAAGAAGCTGTTCCTAAATCGTCGAGTGCAAGTCTTCAGGCTCCTGTACCTCTTCCCTGATGGTAGTAACGAGAAGAGGACACATGCCGGATGCCCTCTTGTATTTAACAAAAGAGTGAATATAGAACAGTGAAACTGAAGATCTTTCACTATATGTTGGTCAAGGGGTGAACATTAAAGCAGATACAGAAAGACAGTGGCATTATTAAATCTACTTCTTCCTGGATATGTATGTTTTCGTAATAGTATGGAAACATTTGATGTAGCGCCTAGTGTTACTTATGCACCTGTGATTCTTAGGTAATGGACGAGGAGGAGAATCTATTTATGGCGGATACTTTGAAGGTAGAGACATCTTTTTTAATTTCATTACAAAGCCCAAATTAATCTCTCAATTTACTAAATAATGAGTCCCTCTAACAATACGTGAATAGCATTGCTTTTAATTCCCTCACCTGTTGCATGTAGCTAGTGCTTGAAATGTTGCATGCACAAATAGATGCATGAATTTGGGCTAATTGTTTCTTAGTGTGTTCACTGTTATCTACAAAAAAAAAAGTGAATTAAAAGGTAAATTTTTATGCAGTAAGCTCGCAACTTGCAGCATGGAGGTTAGGCAATTTATTCATGAGAAAACCTATCATCCTGCCTAAAACTTTCAACATATTCTTTTATTTATAGAGAATGTGATCTTTTGCAAAATGAAAAGGTAAGAAAAAAAAGCTAAGTAACACAATTAAAACACACTTCCTTGCACCCTCCCCAGCAAGTACCATTATTGGCAGTGAGTTGGTGGAATATATGGTCCAATTTTCTTTATTGCTTGCAGACTTTAAAAGAGACACAGACACACCCACCCAGACACACACAAAGACACCCAGAGCATTTAGTGCTTTAGCTTCAGTACTGGTAAAGTAAAACAATTTGAACTTTGTGTTCCTCCTTGACACGTTACTTTAGTGTAAAGCTGTGGTGAGGCCTAAAGCAAGGCTGTTACTCTGTTGTTGGTGCAGTTGGCAAATAGACTACAGTTCCTCTGTGGTGTCTCAAATCTGACCAACTACTCCTTTCTTGAACAGATGAGAATTTTGTGCTCAAACATGACAGGGAGTTCCTGTTGTCAATGGCAAACAGAGGAAGAGATACCAATGGCTCCCAGTTCTTCATGTGAGTATGACTCTTGGTTACCTTACCTGTTTCATATAGTGAAGTGCCATTCATCAGAAAGATGATTATCCACAGACATCAATGCCTGCAGATGTTGAGCGGTTTGCATTTTTATTGCATCTGAACCTTTTATTTGGACAGAATAAAGCTTTCCAGTTTTGCATTCCATTCACTTCCCATTAAGATCCTTTCTCCTCTTATTAAGCTGCAGATTTTTGCAGTTCTCCAAAACATAAAGATGCCAAACACTATTTTACGCTTTCCTTCCACAGCCCAGATCTTTAGGAATTATCCAGTTACCCACATTCCCCTGACCAGCAGTAACTATTTTCGAATAGTGAAAGGGGAACTCTTGATGAGAGGATTCCCTATTTGACTACAGCTATCTGTGTATTTTTTTGTCCTCAAGACATGTGGAAGAGCACGAGTAGGTTTGTGACAGTGAATCCAGCAAATTCTATGAACAAAAAGAAATCATTTATGTTGGTATTTAACAGGGTGCTGCAAAGAATTTTAGGCGTTTATCTGTTTGAGAAGCAAGCCCAATAGCACAGGCAATAAGTCCTGTTGCTGCAAAAGTAACTGTAGATTAATCATTGGCAATTCTCAACAATTTAAAAATTACATAATTCTTTTTCATTACTTTCTTCTCTCTTAACATTTCATTTATGTAATGTGCTTATGCAGTAACATGCCCCAGCAATTACAAGTTTCCTAATGAGCTGTGATAATATGATCATTCCATGACAGAACATTCAGTGACGGTTCTCCAAAAATTCCTTAGAAAGATGTACTACTTTCTCTCCCAATTGATCACAAGCATAATGGATAAGTACATGGATTGGAACAGTTCAGAGGGTTGGTGGGCCAAACATGGGAAAATGGGACTAGGTTGGTGGGGACCATGGTCGGCATGGATGAGTTGGGCCGAAGGTCCTGTTTCCATGCTGTACTGCTCTATGACTCTATGACAATTGGGAGGGGAGCCTTTTTGCTTTTCTAATCATCCTTTAATCTGCTACAGTTTCAGTCCCAATCCTGTACCCCAATGCATGAATTTCAGCTAATTGTTTCTCAGCATATTCACAATTTTTTTTGTTAGTCCTACCTGACCGAGATTAACAATGTCCAATTATTAAGCACCTTTAATGTTGTAAAACATCCCAAGATTCTTCACAAGGTGCCTATCATTGAAAGTTTGACACTAGATAATAACAAAGGAGCTTAATGGAGCCTCTTAAAGAAAGAAAAAAGGCTGGAGGGAATTCTTGAAATTAAAGGTTTGGTGGCAATACTGCTACTGCTGAAACAATGGAAAAGGGGGACGCACAAGAGGCCAGAAGAACATGTTCTTAGACAGTTGTACAACCGGAAGAGATTGCAAAGGGAGGGCAATGAAAGCACTTGAACAAGGAGATGAGCATTTTAAGTGATGCAGTCACTGACTAGAACCAAAGGGATGTGTGTACAGCTGTTGATGCAAAATAGTATGAGATTGTTTCCAGTGGCAAGACATTGCCTGGAATGATATTGGGCTGGGTTTTATGTAGAGGCCTAAGTTTCATGCTTAAGGTTTGTATATCCGGCTGACCAGATCCAGGCCAGAAGTAGCATGTTAATCTCAGAAGTTCACATCCTGCTTTTGTAAGCCATCCTTGTTTTTCTTGCAATTCTTGTTCATTTATCTAAAAATAACATGTCCTGATAGGAATTAGCTGTTACTGTTGCTTATGACTTTAGGAGTGAAGCGAAGAGTATTTTTAGTTCAGAGAATTGTAAATTCTAAGTCATGGGTACTCAAGTCATTGAATATATTCAAAACCGTGTCCCAAAAGTTGATCCGATAGGAAATCAGGGATGTAAGGATGTGACAGGGAACTGGAGTTGAGGTTAAACTATTAAATTATTATTGAATAACAAATTAGTGTTGAGGGGCCAAATGCACAACTTCGGCTTCTGTTGTGTCCTTACAGAGATATTACCACGTAACAATATTTTCTTTGAATGAGAAGCACTGTCTAAATGTTGTGATCGCATCCTATCCATTCATGCAGTTCTACAAATCTGGGTTTTTTTTAGATTGAGTAAAAGGAGAAGAGTTAATCATGGGTAATTTCAGTTTAACTTCAGGCTCCCAGTGCTGTAGGTCGTGCATAGTTATACACTGGCATGGGGAATCACTGTTGCTCAACCTATCCTGCATATTTGTGTGATGATTCGATGGATTCTTCAGTCATGGTAGGCTCTGCCTGTAATGTGTAGATAATAATTGTAAAGTACTCATGCAAGAACGTATGTGCAGCCCTGATTTAATAGAACTAAACTGGGCATTTTTTTTTTGAGTTATCCAATGTTCTGTAGTTTTTTACCAACCTCTTAGATTTGTATTTTTCACCTTTGCAATGGGCCCACTACCTTATCAGTCGAGTTCCTTTTTCACTGTTTGGAATTCTTATATGCATCTTGAGATTGACTTAATTTTCCCATGGAAGTTAAGTCAATTTTCTTGCTCAATTTCAAAGTTCAGTTTTACCATGTGTGTCAGCCAAATCTAGTTATAATTAAATCTGTCAACTAATTATTCAGAACTTGCAGTGCACATTCTAAAGGTCCTGTCAATCATTTTAACAGCTCCATTTATATTGTTGTCCTACGTACTGTCTCCTTCAAAGCTTGCAACAATGCAATTAAATTTGCAGAATTACTTAGTAAATGATGCTGCAATGCAATGATGCTTCAACTGGAATCACAACTGCATTATTAAATTACAGTCCGTCAAACTCTTGAAGTTGTGAATCACTCGCAAAATGAACAAAACAGGCCACACAGCATTTACACACATTTGCAAGATGTTTCCAGTTTAAAAAGATTCATAATGTACAGTATAGAAATAGATATCCTCTTCCTGCACCTCAGAGTTTAACATAGCCTACCATTGCCTTTTACTTCCCTCTTTCTGCTAAACTCATCAACACCATTTACCACAGTTACATCTATAATTCACCTCACTTACTCCTTGTGGTGGGAAATTCCAAATCATAGCCACTCTTTGTGTATTAAAACCTCTTATGAATCCCCCAACCCTCATTAAAACCCCTTAACTTATCAGCATGTCTCATAATCTTAAAGATCTCTCTTATTACTTCCGCTAATCCTCCTCTGTAGAGAAAAGCACCCCAGCCTGTTCATTGTTTGCAATGGATAAATTGACTTCCCCTCATGTGTGGTGTTATCCTTATAAACAGGCTGAAATGTAAAGATTTTAATGTTATTTTGATTCTGTTGCCTTTTGCCTTGTGCCTCGAGTCTGTCAGCTATGGTGCTGAACCTGACTTGTCCATGAGAATTTCATTTTCTCAGTAGCTCTTTCCAGTTGGAGTGTTTAACACAGCCTCATCGAACTATTTCACTTTAAATATACCAATCAGCATGGCTTTCAAATTGGCATAACCCCTGGTTTGATCTATGGACCACATCATGTTAATTGATTTCATCATTTAGGGAGTTCAGGTTTGGCAGTCCTGTAGATTGTTCTGCTGGGGTACTTGCCTGAAGATGGTTTTAGGCTAAGGTGTGATGCTTCCCTTAAATAATTAACTTATCACTGTTTGGTTTGTATTCATCCTTGAAGAATGATTTTGAGCATTATAGCACCACTGTTCCTCAGTAAACCAGGCCCCCCTGTACAGATAAATATATGAAATTGGCAGGAAGAGACCAGCCAATCCATCAAGTTTACTCTGTGATCATGACTCCACAGCCATCTAATCTGCATGGAGAGGCAAAAGAAGGAATAAACATCAGGGTTATTAAGGGTGTAAATAAAGTTCTCAGGTGATCAGGCAAGAACCGAATGTTATCCATCAATGAAAATCAAGGGATAAACTCATTAGTGGCCAGAACATTATCTTGCACAAAGAAAGATGGTTATGTTGTTGGAATCACCTCAGCCTTGGATGTTACTGCAGGATTTGCTCAGGGAAGAGAACTCGGTCCACCATCTTCAACTGCCACATAATGCAGAATCAGGGATGTTTGCCAATGTTCAATTCCATTTGCAACTCAAAAAAATGAAACAGTTAATGCCTGCTTGCAGCATGGCCTAGGCAACACATTGGCGTGGGCTGGCATGTGGCAAATAAGATTCACCCATAGAAGTGCCAGGGTGACGACCTCCAACAAGAAAAAGTCTAGCCTTCTGTGCTTAATAGTCAATACAAATATACAAATCAGGAGCAGGAGAAGGCAACTCAGTACCTGCTCCACCATTTAATAAGGTCACGGTTAATCTGATTACAAACTCAGTTTAGCATTCCTACCCACCCATGGTGACCTTTCACCTTTTTGTCTATTAACAATCCTTACCTTCTAAATAATCAAAGAAAGTGCTTCCAATGCCCTTTGAGGAAGAGGTTTTTATAAAGATTCACAACCCTGTGAGAGGAAAAAAAATTGTCCTCAATGTGTCCTAACTGAACAATCCCTTGCTTTTCAACAGTAACCCCTCGATTTAGATTCTTCCAAATGAAGAAACCCTGTTAAGACCCCTCAGGATCTTGTACATTTCAATTAATGAAATTACCATCACCACGTTTCCCAACATCGGCATTCTTTGAGTCCCCAAAATGTAAATGGACATGCCATGTAAGTTCTGCAGCCATAAGAGCAAATCAGAGACTGGGCATCTTGCAGTGGATGACTGGCCTCCTGACTCCCAAAGCCTTGGCACTAGCTACAAGATACAAGGTTGAAGCTTGGTGTGTGATGTAGTGCAGCCACAACACTTTGTAAACCAGGCATCGTGCACACATAAGTAGATGAGATTTGCAGGAAAAGACCAGCTGATCCATAAAGTTTACTTTACGATCGTGACTGGACAAGTTCCAGTTCACCCCAAGTTCCTAAGTTCTAACTAAGTTCCACACCAAGTCATCCTGACTTGAAGATGTATTGGCTTTATATCATCATCATTGGATCTAAATACTGACATCCTTACACTGCAGCACGATGTGAATTCTTCAAGAAGGTTGAGTCACCAAATCCTTCAAGGCAGCAAGACTGAGCAATAAATGGCAGTCTTGCCTGTGACACCCCTATTCCATTTGTGAATAAATAAACCGTTTCTATGTGATGTGATTTCTGTGCTAGTCATGAACAAGACCAATCTCCTCTTAAAAGCAGATATACTATCGGCATTCAAGGCTCAATGAAGAAACGCCTGATATCCAATCTTTCTACTCTTGTATTGTTTGAATATGTCACCCGGTCTTCCCTAGTCAGTTGAATGAAATATTCTATCAATAGAGAGACTATTTAATCCTTTAATTACTATGTATACTGCTAGGGTTACATCCTTATATACTTATTATTAAGTAAATAGATGTTGGTTTATGAACCCTATCTGAGCAGTTCTAGATGTCCTCATGCACCATATGAGGACCAGAACAGGGTAGTGGTCTGACTAGTGAACCATATAGTGTCAAAATGGCATCTGTTGATTTTTTTTACTAAATGGTTCTATTTATTCTGTTTTCCTGTTTTAGTTAATTTTAGCATTTAAAGTCATGGAGTCATACAGCACATAAACAGCCTCCCTGGCTCACCATGTCACATTAACCATCAGGTTCCTATCAACATATATACCCCATTTACCAGCACTTGGTCCGTAGCCTTTTATGATCTGGCAATTCAAGTACTTATTTAGATACTTAAATGTGAGGGTCTCGGTCTCCAGCAACTGCACAGGCTTCTGTGGGGTCGATGTGTGCCTGAAATCATTTATAATCATTTTCAGCCCCTACCTTGTTAGAGGAAGGACAGTTACAGACGAACTCAACTATTTACCCACAGGATACATCTAAGGCCACTACATCTATCTGCTGTCCGATCCTACTTCCCTATAGCCTACCTGCGTTCACCTGCAACACGCTTTTCGTGCAGGGCCTTGTGAGTTTTGTTGTTCAGGTATATCATTTCAGTCCTTGTAGGAACACTGTCCTTTGGTCCCCACACTTCTAATGTATATCTTTACTGAATTGGGGCTCAACCACTGAAAACTAAAATGGTCTGTTGGGCAGACTAGGAAGAGGAGTTGGTGTGGAAATAGAATTTACTATGCCAAAACTGCTGCCAATCAGAATCAAGTTTGTTATGTGTCGTGAAATGTGTTGTGGCAGCAGTACAGTGTAAGACATAAAAATTAGTATAAGTTACAAAAATAAATAAATAGTGCAAAAGAGGAATAACGAGGTAGTGTTCATGGACTGTACAGACCTCTGAAGCTGTTCCTGAAACAGAGTGTGGGTCTTCAGGCTCCTGTACCTCCTCCCCAATGGTAGTAACGCAAAGAGGGCATGTCCCAGATGGTGACGGTCCTTAATGATGGATGCCAATTGGTCTATGCCAGTGTTTGTGTTCTTTAAGCTTCCTCCCTCCCTCCCTCCCTATAAACAGAATCTTTTGTATCTTTCTCTTGTGTGTACTTCTATATAGGTTCCCCTGAAATACACACGTCACCTGAATAAGTTGCTTTGATGTGCCCCCTTTGACACGGATATCTTCAGCAATATGCAGTTTACCAGTGAAAGTGATATTCATGAAAATGGGAAATCATTTTTTTTTCCTCCAGTGAGATAAGGAATTAGGTGCATGTCTGCCATCTCCATTATCCAGTGTTTGGCTATATCCATTCTCTGTTGGGTTTGGGCAATATCGCTTTTACCATCTTTCTTGTTGAAATGAGATGAATGGCACCCCACTATACTTTATTTCACATCTGTCCTACTAAGGTAGGTTATTTTGTCATATGCATCTGAACTCATTTACATTTTCCTTATTTTACTTGTTATTAGAAATGATGTAAGCCCAGGTATTAATTAATTGATCAGTTTTCATTAAGGTGAACAAATTTCATTTTTCAGATTTAAAAAAAAACAGAAGCTAATCTCTAAGGGCTCTAAAATTTCCATATCCTGTTGCCTATAGTTCTCGGGGGATTGCTTTGAGTTAATAATGGTAGAACTGTACTACTTTATAGTGCCAAAGGCATCAGTTTTGCAAGGAAAAGAAAGCTAAGAAAAAAATTTATCAAATTATTAATATGCATTATTTAAATCTAATTGTTAAATATATCTCATATTGTTTGGGGGTGGGGGGGGAGAATGAACTACAGTTCCTTTAGGTGTTCCAAAGAGTATGTAGGTATTTCAAGTAATTGGGTCACAAGCGAGTGCATTCAGTTGTCCAAGTTGCATAACTTGTTTAGTACAAATTTTGTCCCTGAATGAATTAGTATGGATTTCTTTTCTGGAAGTTGCGCATAATGAGCTGAACACGATTCACAAAATTGATCAAGGTTGACCTATAGTTTACTAACTTAAAAGTTTGAAATGTTAAAATTGATTTGCCCCATGAATTCACTTGCCACAGACCAAAGTATTGTTTACTAGATTTAACCTATAACATTTATTAACATGTCCAAAGATTTACAATTAGTGGGGAAGTTAGTTTATTGAAAAGATATTGATGAGAATAGAAGAATTAGAGTCATAGAGTTATACAGCAGGATTCTCCTTTGCCAAGGATATCGCTTGTCCCCTTTTTGCCCTCCTGAATTCCTCATTATGTGTCCTGCTATATCCCTTGTTCTCCATGAGGAACTCTCTTGACCCTAGCTGCCTATACCTGCATGTCTCCTTTGTTTTCCTGACCAGAGCCTCAGTATCCCTGATCAGCCAGGGTTCCCTAATTCTTGCCATTCACTCTAACAGGAACATGCTGGCCCTGAACTCTCCCTATCTCACTTTTAAAAGCCTCCCACCTGTCAGATGTCCTGTACCTACTAACAGCCTCTCCTAATCAACCTTTGCAAATTCCTGTCTAACACCATCAAAATTTAGGACTTCAACTTGTGGACTAGTCCCATCTTTCTCCATTACTATTTTAAAACTAATAGAATTATGGTCACTGATCGCAAAGTGCTCCCCCACTGACATTTCAACCACTTGCCGTGCCTCATTTCCCAAGAGAAGGTTAAGTGTTGCCCCCTCTCTACTACGGCCATCTACGTATTGCTTGAGAAAACTTTCCTGGACACCCTTTAAGCCCTGTCTAATCTTTTAGCACCGGCATTCCCAGTCAATATTAGGGAAGTTGAAATCGCCTGCTTTTACAACCATATTATTCCTATGGCTATCTGCAATCTCCCTACATAGTTGCTCCTCTAATTCCCGCTAACTATTTGGAGGCCTACTGTATAATCCCATCAAAGTGAACACCCCCTTCTGATTCCTAAATTCTACCCATATAGCCTCACTCAACTTGCTCCCAGTAATATCCTCTCTAAGTGCTGCTGTAATGTTCTCCCTAATCAAAAACGCAATTTCCCCTCTTCTGTTACCTCCACCCTATCACCCTATCTGTACCTCGGGACTTTGGCTGCCAGTCCTACCCATCGCTCAACCACGTTTCTCTAATAGCTATAATAAGACAATCCCATGTGCCTATCCATGCCCTGAGCTCATCTCCCTTGCCTGTCAGACTTCTTGCTTTAAAATAAATGCAGTTTAGTCTATCAGACCTTCCTTGCTACTTGTCCAGCCCCTGCCTGTCCTGCCTACTGGACTTGCTTGCTCTAACTTCTATATTTGCCTCAACTTTCTCATCTACTCTTCCACACTACTACTTTGAGTCCCACCCCCATGCCAGATTAGTTTAAACCCTCCCAAGCAGCTCCAGCAGGATATTGGTCCTGCTGCAATATACCCCTAGTGCAGGTTGCCTCTGCCCCAGAAGAGATCCCAATGATCCGAGAACCTAAATCCCTCCGTCCTGTATCAGCTCCTCAGCTATGCCTTCATCTTCCCTATCCTCCTCATTCTACCCTCACAAGCACGTGGTTCCTGGAGTAATCCAGAGATTGTAAACTTGAGAGCCTGATTTTTAACCTTCTGCCTAACTCTGTAAACGCTCTGCAGGACTTCATCATTTTTCTATCTATGTTGTGGTTAGCAATGCAAACAGCAACCTCTAGCTGCTTCCAACCACCAATGACCACCCCCCCCCACCCCCCCCCCCCCCCCCCCCCCCCCCCAAGAACGTTCTGCAACCGCTCAGATGTTCTTGACCCTGGCACCCAGGAGGCAACAAACCATCTGCACCTTGTTCACGGCCACAGAATCTCCTATCACTACAGTTCTCCTTGATTCCATCCTCCACTGTTGTACATCAGAACCAGTCGTTGTGCCACAGACTTGGCAGCTGCTGCTGCTCCTCTCCTCTGTAAGGCCATCCCCCCCCCCCCCACCCCCCCAACGGTATCCAAAACGATGTTACAGAGGGGAATGGCCACAGGGGAATACTGCACTCCTTGTCTCCCCTTTCTACCTTTCCTGGTGGTCACCCAAACAACCCACTGCCTGTACCTTCAGAGTGGCCTCCTCACTAAAGCTCCTGTCTATGATGCTCTCAGCATCAAGGATGCTCCTGAGTGAGTCCAACTGCAGCTCCAGCCGTTCGATGCGGTCAGTCAGCAGCTGCTGCTGGACTTGCTTCCCACAGGGACACTAGAAGTTTCCCTGATCGCCCACATTCTGCAGGAGGAGCATGCAACTGCCCTGACTGCCATCTCTTAAACCACCAAGACTACAGAGAAAATTGAAGATTTTATCTGACCACTGCTCAGCCTCCTCACCAAAGTCTCTCAAGACAAAGCAAAAATTTGTATGTGTGCCTGTGCATGCACGTATAAGATTAATGTCTCCTGAGCCTCCTCACCAAAGCCTCAAGACAAAGCAAAAATTTGTATGTGTGCCTGTGCGTGCATGTATAAGATTAATGTCTGAGCCACTTGCTATGTTGACAGCTGAATTTATCCATAGCACACTTGAACCTCCTTTCATGAGGCAACTCCTTTTTTCAGCATTTAGCTTCATATGTCATCGTTAAAAGGTGTTTGGCCTATTGAATTTCATTCCAGAACATTGAGTTTTTCCTGCTCATAGCAGTGGGCAACTAGGCAAGACCATAAATTTGCTTCATAGCATTTTTCTAAACCCGTTTTGAGGTTTGGATGGTTAGGCAATTCGTACAAGAGAGTGCAGAGGAATTTGAAAATTGTTTACAGGTATTGAAATTAATTCAAGTAAGACAACAGGTTTTAATAAAGCTTCTAAAAACAAAACTTTTATAATAATGTAGAAAGATAAAATATTTATTATGTAGAGCTGCTTTTCATTGCTCCTGGTCATTCTGCAAATTATTTGTATGCTCAGATTGACCCTTGGATAGACTGTGAGTAGATAAGATGGAAGGATGGACGAGTAACTTGGATAAGTCCAATCTGAAGCTGACCCAAACGTTGGAAAGGACCTAAAGAGTGATAGAGCAAAAAATGATGAATCTTAAAATGTTTGTTAAATTTGGATTATGATCAAATCCAATGGAAATATAAATTTTAAGTAAATGCAGGGAAACCATCATAGTAGCAATGGAAGACTTTTCAGCATCACAAGGTCTTGGCTAAAAAGCATTTAGATGGTTGAAGCAGTAGGGGAATAAAGAGACATTGGATGAGATTGGTCATGGTATAATGACTGTAGCTGACATTAGCACTTGTTGACTTCTTTAATGCTGTACATTCTAATAGTTCTGAAGTTAAATTTATTTAAGAGTTTAGTCACAATAACACAGAATAGCTGATTAATTACACAAAGAGTTTCTTCAGTGGTAGGAATTGAAGGCAAACAAAATACACTGTTAAACATGTCAATTCATCCACTTGCTCTTAACCATGAATGCTACATGAACACCAATGTATTCATACTTACACTGGAGTAACTGGTAGATTTTTTGAAGGAGACCTATCATTAAGATGCCCCTGCTGTGATGGTAATCCCAAAAACCTGGAGCTTCAATATCCATCAACTTGCAACTGGAAGTTATAGGTTAAACATGTTACTGAGTCTGACCAACTGAGTCTGAATATCGTACCTATTTGATCTGATTTCTCAATGTGTTAATTCGGGTGTCTTTTCCTATATCCCTGGGAAGAGTCTAGCTTATACAAACCCATCTCTGCTAATTATTTCAAAGTGGTTGAAAGTAAAAAAATCATGTTTCTCTGAGGCATTTTGTTAAATATTTGCATTGCTCCCTTAAAGTATAGAGTTTTGGTTGAACGCAGCTGAAAGCCCTTTATCTTTCTCAGTTGAAATTTCCCCAAGCTTCAGCAATTGGAGTTGGAAATAGAGGAAATTGTGTTACGTAACACTCTAAAGCATTGCACCCTGAAAAATTACTGCTGTGTTAATGGACCATAGCTAACTTGTGCTGCACATTTCTTTGGTCTTTCCCACCAGATTGGCCGTGGATTTTTCTTCCACTTTCTGAGCTTTCTCTCATGTGATGCTTTACATATTAATGTTATTCCAAGTACCTGTTTCCTTACTCAAGTTTGGTAAAAAGCCTGAACAGTAAGCATTGGCTGCCTGCCTCAGAATGGAAAATGCTGCAGCCATCACCTGAGATCTATTAGTAAGAGTTTCCAAATTGTTATCAGGATTAATTTCATTTGTGACATTCAGTAGTGCCAAATGTAGAAAGCAGTAACACACCAGCCACATCATGTATTGTTTAAAACCAATGCAATATAGTGCAGAATAATCAAACCCAAGACTAATGTTTTGAGATGCTATTCATTTCACCCCCTCGCTGACAACTAATTTCAGCCTTCATTGCCACACTATCCCCTAAAAACTGTTTCTAGTAATACTCTTGCTAAATATAGTTCACCCATCAATAACAGTTTCAAGTAAAGGTAAAACCTAGAATCCTCCCAATTTTGTGTAAAACATGTACCCAACTGTGCCATCTAACGTCAGTGGTGAGAAAACGTATAAAGGCAAAAATCCAGGATGAATTGAACCTGCAATTGCAAAACTATGAACTAGTAAATCAAATTCAGTGTGGTTATTGAAGGAAAGTTATATGAGACTAACTTTCTCCAATCTTTTGATAAATAGTGCAGGAGATTGCGAATAGAGCATTAGTTGCGTTTAGAGCACATAACAAAGTAGCATACAAGTAGACATCAGTAATATTTAAAGCTCACCAGATCAAGAGATAATGGCAGAGACTTTGAAGAGGTTCACCTGGATGGATTCTATAAGGAAAGGTTGGATAAACTTGGATTATTTTCTGTGGTAGGATGGAGGCCAAGGGGCGATCTGTTAGAAGTATATAAAACTATGAGAGGTGTAGGGAAGAGAGGTAGCCAGAATCTTTTTCCCAGGATGAAAATGTCAAATATTAGGAGATGTGTGAGGCAAAACATTGTACAAGACATTGGTGAGGCTGCATTTGGAATATTGTGTTCAGTTTTGGTCACCCTGCTGGATGAACAATGCCATTAAGCTGGAAAGAGGGCAGAAAAGATTTATGAGGATGTTGCCAGGACTCAAGGGACTGAGTTATAGAGAGAGGTTGAGCAGGCTAGGACTTTATTCATTGATGCATAGGAGAATGACGGATGATCATGAGGGGCATAGATAGGGTGAATGCACTCAAGTCTTTTTCCCAGGGTTGGGGAATCAAGAACTAGAGGGCACAGGTTTAAGGTGAGAGGGGAGAGATTTAGTAGGAACCTGAGCAGCAACTCTTTCATCCAGAGGGTGGTTCATAAATGGAACGAGCTGCCAGAGGAAGTGGTTGAGGCAGGTACATCAACAACATTAAAAAGACACTTGGGCAGGTACATGGATAGGAAAGGTTTAGAGGGATGTGGGCAAATGGGACAAGCTTAGTTGGACATTTGGTCAGCATGGGCCAGTTGGGGCCAAAGGGCCTGTTTCTGTGCTGTATGACTCTAACTTTTCTTTTACACAGAGAGTGGTATGTGCCTGGAACACCAGGCCAGGGGAGGTGGTAGAAGCAGATAGGAAGGTAACACTTAAGAGGCATTTAGACAGACGTACTAACCGGCAGGGAATAGAGGGATACAGACAATATGCAGGCAGATGGGGTTAGTTTAGATTAGCACAGACATGGTAGATCAAAGAGTCTGTTTCTCTGCTGCACTGTTCTATATTCTATGATCTGAATTTTTATTTGAAGGCTAATCACAGGATAACCTATATCTACTGTGATTCATTACCAGTAAGGTGTTTCTTCAACAGCAGAGACTGAAAAACAAACTAAATATATTGGTAAACATGTCAACTTATTCACTTACTATTAGCCATTACCTATTATGAATGTTAGTATATTCATGTATACTTCTCTCCAGCCTACCAAACAATTCATCACTTCTCTTTGTGTTCTGTTGCTTAGTTAGTTTCATATCAACCCTGTCATTATCTCCATTCACCTGCCAGTTCTTGCTCCACCCCTTCCCTCCACCTTTTCATACTGGCCATCTCCCCTCTTTCAGTCCAGATGAAGGGTCTCAACCCAAAACATCGACTGTCCATTTCCTTCCATAGATGCTGTCTGACCTGCTGAGTTCCTCCAGCACTTTGTGTATTGCTCCAGATTTCAGCATCTGCAGTCTCTTGTGTCTGTCGTTATCTCTTGTTGCCATAAATTTCAAATTTTGCTAATGTCTACTACATAGCACTTTGACAAATGCTCTATAAGCACAACCAGAAGCTAGCCTTTGTAAAACACCTTCTTAAGCCTCAGCTGCAGTATTATCTTAAATTATGAGCACTACAATTAGGTAAGGATATCAAGATCTTGGAGTAGGTGCAGAAGGGACTTGCAGGAATGGGTCTAGAATGAGGGACATCAGTTGTGTGGAGTGATTCCAGACCTGTGTTTATTATCCATGTAGCAGAGAAAGTTAAGGCATTGGATAGAAGTAGGTTTTGACAGGAAATGAGAAATTTTTTTTGTTATGGGGATGGATCAGTAATTAAGGGATACAGTTTAGAGAGGAGTCTGAGGAGTTTTTATGAACAGCTATTTTCTTGCGTATGCTGCTAAAAAGGCGATTCAATTGGAAGATTTAAAAAAGGGTTGGATATTTACTGGAAAGGGAGACCCATTACAAGGCTGTATTTCCAGAGCAGGAGGGTAATTAATTGGATAACGATATGAAAAGGCTAGCACAGCCAGAATAGGCTGAATGGATTCCCTCTGTACTGCATCATCCAGTGCTTCTGTCTCAATGAAACCCATAGGTTTTGTCCCGCAGAATCCAGATATGAGGCCCTGTGGTAGTAAGATTACAGTGATAACTCTGGCGACTTAACAACCAGTCACACAGATAATTTAACTGCTTTATCGCACAGAACAATTCAAAAGTGACGTGTTCTGCGGCATTCCCCATTAATTTCCCTGCACCGATGAGATATCACAGGCACAAATGGAAAAATTCCATTGTTTAGCTTATCTTGGATCTGAGTATGATTCTAAACTGTCAGGAAGCTTGTTAACAGTTATGAATTCATAACTATAGTCTTTGACAGGTTGGCTGGAAGATCATTTACTATTATGATTAATGCTTTTTCCCCTTCATGGAAATGAGAATTCTTATTACTGCAAGTTATATTCTTCCTGCAGTTTTATTTACCAAATTTCAAGAATTGAAGATAATTCAACAGAGGAGTAGAATCATTCATTTTATTGTGCCTGTATTTATAGTGCAGGCGCATTATTTTATGACTGCGCACAGATGTACTTTGCACTAGGAATTTTAATTCGCCTTCGGTCTGGCAAAAAAAAGCAACAGTTCATAACTGAAAAGAGTATCATAAGACAAAGGTACCAAACTGCATAAACTGACACTGACCTTGGAAGTAATGAGCTTATTATGCAATGACTTCTGTGAAACATATTTATACAATAACAAGATATTTACATCCCCTCATTAATCTCCACTAACATTCCCCAAGATAGTGGCTCGTAATGTGTTGGGTCTCATAGAGCACAAGAAGTATTGTGACAGGCAATGAACTAGACATTACTTAATTCTGGTTTATCGCAGTGGTTTTCAAACTGTTAAGCATACGGTCTGTCTAAGTGGAGGATCTTCTGACCTCAAACTTTTGTTTATACAAAACTTTTCTACCTTTCGTCCTGTTTCACAAAATGCCACTTGCCCACCATCCCTGTACTTGACTTTTCGCTTCCACGAAGTTTCAAATTTAATTTCTCAGTTGTATTCAGATTCCTTCCTGGGCTTGTCCCATTGGCCTCCTTCAACCCTACAATCTTTTGGAAGAAGAATCTTCATTCCTCCAACTCTGGCCTCGTGAACAACCCTCTGTTGGTATTTCAGCCCTGCACTCTGGAATTTTCTGAACCTCTCTCCGTCTGTTCTCTCTTAATAGCTTCCTTAGTGACTGTCTGTTGATGATCAATTCCTTCATTGTTTCATCATCTTTGGTTCATTATCAATTCTTACTTTCTGTCCAAGACCTTGGACCATATTTCTACGTGAAAGGTGCCGTTGAGACATCAGTTTCTGTAAACAGCAACATCTTGCTCCAGTCTTTTAAGTAGAGAAACATCCCAAAGAACTAATTAGACACCAGCAGTAATGAGCTGTATTTAAGGATGTTGACCAAGAGGTAAGGGAAGTATTAGAATGTGGGGAGAAAGTGGCAAGGAAGTGAGGAGGATGTCAGCACCTCAGGCAGGGTTACTGGAGATCCTCCCCTCACTGATGCATACTTGACCAGACTGGGGAAAAGTGGCTTTCAATTTATATAAAGAAACATAAATTTTGGTATGTGCTCAGAAACCTTAAATCTTTTTTGTGAAGTAATGCAATGAATGGAGAGCATGTTTCTCGACTTTAGATCTTTATGTACACTGTAGTTTGGGAGACCTAATGAGAGCATGCAAGTGCTGAAATGTCAATGGATGTTGGTGACAGTGGGTCACAATTGGACCAAATGCATTATATTTCATTTTTGCTTTGGAGTTCACCAGAGTGGGGGAAGAAAACAATAATGATTCAGAACTTTTCTTTATTAAGCTACATCTGCACCTTGGTGTTCAACAAATAGTCAAAAACATCTATAGAATTATTAGACAAAGCTGGGTGTGTGCATGTATATGTGAATTTATTGACAAAAACTGCATTCACCAGTGTGGGATGGGGGATAAAGATGGAAGCTTGAGCAAGAAAGGACATTTTACAAGTTGTGTTAGCTACTTAGTATAAATTGTGAGGGTAGAAGAGTAAGAGAATAATAGAAGGGTAGAGTCATACAGCATGGAAACAGGCCCTTCAACTCACTGAGTCCACTCTGACTATCAAATGCTCACTTATATTCATGGTACTCTAATCCCATTTTATTTTCCCCCACATTTCTACGTGGTCATAGCAAGATCGTGCAAACTCCACAAGGACTGCACCGGAGGTTGAGATTGAACCTGGTCCTCTGGAGCTGTGAAACAGCAGCTCTATTAGCTGCACCACTGTGCCAATCTCTCATGGAGACTTCTCGGAAAATGAAGGATGAAACACAGCCAATTGCAAGCTGATCTGAGCACTGTTGTTTGAGGACCATGGATAGGAATGAGAGGTTGCAGATGGACTGATAAACAGAAATATGGGGAATAAGCTTTTTAGTGAAGAATGAGAGTGGTTTTGAAGGCAGCTGCTGGTTATTACAGATACAGTTTGTAAGATTCTACTGAATTGTCGGAGTGTGATATCCATGACAAATCCCATTATTCTTATCACCTACCACGAAGAGTTTGATTTTCTTTCCTCAGGTTACAGTGACTTTAATAAGATTGTTTCTGGGTTAGTGCATCCTAATTTTCTCAAAACCTTTTTTTTAATGAAAAACAAATACCTTTCCCTGTGGTGAAATAACTTTGATTGCTGATAGTCATTCACCATGGCAGAGTTCAAAACACCAATCTTTTGCCATGCTTTCAGAATTTGGTTGCTTTCAATTTAGTAAACAATAAGATATATTTGGTATCATTATTGTATTTGAAGGATGTTAAAGCTCCTTTCCCACTTTTCTCTAGAGAGAAATCATCTGTCATTATAGAATTTTAAGTACAGTAGTGAGGGGAAAATGTAAGCAATGGTTTTCATCTTCTAAGAAATGTCAGAATTACGTAGAATGGCATTGCCTGTGAAGATTTACAATTTGAGTTTGAATTTTTTCACAGCTGTAGCAGGTCACCAATGTAATGTTTTATTTCACTCAGTGTAGGGAATGAAAGAAGAATAATGCCACTGCTGTGAGTCCAAACTATAGGTGAAGGCTTCTGGTTGATGGGTTAATGAGGGCATTTAGAGAAAGAGAACACAAAGGAAGGAATGTAAAAGCTATGAAATGAGGGCAGTTAGGGAAAGAGCACACAGGCAAAGGAATCTAAAATCTGCAAAATGCAGAACTCTAGGAAATGCCCAGCTGGTCAGTCTGTGCCAATGGAGAGGTAATTCTGTATGGATTTCCTTTCTAATCTAGTGGATAGCTATGTTAGAATTTATGGTGCTGAGTCCAATCAGACTGGAGGGACCTTTTGGATTGGCATTGCTAATCTCACTTTGGCACCATTAAAGACAAAGAAATAGTCCAGCGAGGAAGAAACCATCCATACTTAATTCTAATGACATTGTCAATGCATTTACCTATCAGCGAAAATTATTGGAACTTGGACCTGTTGTATTTAATATAGTCAAAGAGCTACCAGATTGTATGTGTGAGGAAGAGACCACTTAAATGACTGTCTATGTTCATGGAGGTGCCTCTGGGCATGAAGCATCATTTCTGGAAAGAATAGAAGTTAAAAAGCAGTGTGTATAGACAGTCACTTTGGGATCTAAAGTTGTTCCAACACCAGTCCATTTTGTTCCCTGTTTGGTGTGCATGACCTTTTGTCTCTGAACAGCATAACTTGGTCCAAAGCTGGGGCTGAAAACGATCCCATGATCCAAGATCCACTACAGCTCAATAATTAACACTAGTGAGTTTCAGCTTTTGCCGACATAGGACTCCACTCCCCAGACAGTTCACCATTACTAACACCGGTCAGTCAAATAAGAGAAGTTACCCATGTTGGCAATGTGCCTCTGTGAATTAGATACAATTCTCAATACATAGCCAAGAATTGCTTACCATAATGACCTGTCTTCAGGCTGATTGACTTGCGACCACATTCCATCAAGTACCTGCACTGCTGATTGACACAATTATGTGAGTATCAGTTAGGAGGGGCCTGTAAGTGGCTTGAGCCATCACAAAATGTTCAATTCCTTAAAGTGGACTGAAGGCACTTTTACCTCTGTTTCCTGGATGTTACCTGGAACCACTGCCAATCTCCAAAGGACTTATCAGAAAGAAGAGAAAAAAACATTTATTTGACTATCCTTTGCAACAGTCTTAGTTGTTCTTTATTTGTTAACTTCAATTCCAATACGATCCAAAGCACTGAGTATCTACCTGCATACCTTTGTCCAAACATGATTCTAAATTTTGCATAACTTTCTAATTCCTATTTTCATAGATTTCATCTTGGGACAGATACAAATAACACATTGCATTTACCAAGATAGACTTAAAGCTGCTGCTTTAGTGGTGATCCCAGTGTTTTCAGAATCCAAATCTTCTTCACGGTATTGGGTATATAAGAACTAGGAAAAAGAAAAGCCCAGTTGGTGCAGCAATGTTTATTCCTTTTTATACCTAATAACTGTGAATGCCTTGAATAATTTTGTCACCATTCCTATTGGCAAATTGTTCCAGACTTGTTTTAGAAGCCCAGGATATAATATTATGTATACTTATACCTGTGATTTCCCCTCGTGCCTTAAGTTTTGCTTTCTGGAAGTCCCAGAGTCATTCTACATCAGCAGCCTGTGGTGGATGTACTGAGCTAAGTTTCTACCTTTATTGCTCCATTGATTGAAGATTTAAGATGAACCATTAACACATCTTTTGATGGTCAGCCATTATATTAATGAAGTAAGGAATTTAATCGCAAGATAATTTCTAATCAAGAAGTCTCTTCAGCACATTTTAATTCATGCATCCAGAAAGACAATTTAATTCTATGCTTTAAAAAAAATTTGGAAAAAGTTTCAGTGAAAACTCCTTAGAACAAACCTGAGATGCTAACTTGTACCCATGGGTTAAGATGGTCTTTTACTCCATTGGAGAGTAAAGATCTTGTGTGTGGTTTTCAGTTTCAAAGCACCTATCCACATTCAACTCTCACAACCCCAAATTGTGGTTAGGAATACTTTCTTGGGAGAAATTCACATCAAGCCTGGGTCAAGAATGAAAATATCAGATATTTTGTTTCTATCGTGTATTGTGTTTCAAATTGGATCTCTCTCTTACACAATTCAGGAACAACTTCTGTTCTATTCATCATGAGGGATTTGAACCTGATTCCTTTACCAACAGAGATTAGTGACAAACCAGGTTAAATATTGGTTTTAATTATTTCAGTTATTGGAGCTAACTCCTGTTCCCAGTCGGGATATGAAATAATTGTTTGATGGTTCTCCAAGTGCTATGTCTGTGATGTTGATACAGATGCCTCATTACAAGATTGTAGATCTGGTGTTCAGAAATCTTAAACTCAAAGCCATTCAACTCCCATCTGGATTCTACCTTAATGGTCCTTGCTAACCTACAAGTTCTGACCTGGGCTTGCTAATAGAAAACATAATATTATCAATGTATAATCTGAAAGCTGATCCAAATCTCTCCCTGGATGTGGACTTTTCATTTACCAGCCTGGGAGCCACGTGCAGTGATGATACAAAAGCCAGTTATCAAATGAGAATGTGGATCACTGAGTGGGGTCAAGTCCACTTGCAGGGTACAGAACTATCCTTGAGAACAATCCTTTCCATTATCGAACAATCATCATATGCTCCTCTTCAAACATAAATTAGGTGGAAGTCTGATGAGCTTTTACTTCAAAACATGTTCTACTACAAGTGTCCTACATGGGACTTAACCAGAATGAACTGTTATGGAAAGTAGGATAGAACAAAGGAAGACATTTCATCATCTCGCTGACCACGTGATCTGCATTATGGACTGCATCCGTTTAATTTGCAAAAAAGTTTGAGATTTCGCTCCTTGTCGCAAAAGGTAAAGTGAGAAAATCTCTATACCATCATATCTAACTTTTCATCCATCATCATCAATCTTTGTCCTTCTCTACATTACATTTCCTTAGTTAACCATTGTGCTTCAACATACAGGTTATTTCTTTCTTATCCATGTAATTTTTAATCCCATTCTTAACCACGCAATCATTCAATCCTTTTTAATGGAGCAGCAGCATTAGCTGGGAGATCCGTTCCTGTATGAGTTTAAGAGAAGTGGTATTTCCAGTCCTACTGGTGCTTCTTAATTTTGGGCTTGTGTCCTCTAACCTTTCTAACAAATTAAATCTTCTCCCTGCATTATCCATTCTTAGCTGCTGAAAAACCTGACATTCACTTATCATCTTCCCTGTGAAGTATAGCTCTGCTACACTTGAATATATGAATTAGGAGCAGGAGTAGGCCACTTGGTACCTCAAACCTGCTCTGCCCTTGAGTTTGCTCTGCTGTTCAATAGGTTCATGTCTGGTCTTCTTATAAACTCAGCTGTGTTTACCCTTGATAACTTTTCAATCCTTGTTTTTCCATTATGTCATGTTCTTTCCTTCTAACTTGAAGGTGTAATTCTATGCTTTTAAATCCGTCAACATTATTTTGAATGGGATGCCAAAAATTGTGCAGTTCTTTATAATATAACTTCATTAAAGATTAGATCAACTTGCCTTTTGCGCCTTTACTATTCACATTGTTGACGAGCTCTTCACGTTGACGAGGCACTTTAAAACACTTTTCTGCATATTTGTGCAGTTGTCTAATTTTGTACATATTTTCCAGAAGTATATATGATATTGCTTTTGCAGTTCATCTGCCAGTCCTTAATTGGCCCTGATTCTGTTGAGATTAAATTTATATACAGTATTCCAGATGTCGTCATGCCAAAGTTTATGTAACTGAAGCATAACCTCTACTTTGTATTCAATTCCCCAAGAAATAAATGATAACATTCTCTTAGTTTTCCTAATTACTCAGACCTGTGCGTTAGTTTTTTGCAAATCATACACTAGAGCATCCAGTTCCTACTGCATCTCAGAGCTCTGTAATATCTCACCAATGTGCCCCTCCTTGGAATGTTTAATTCCTATTGGAATATACCTATTTTGTGTATTCTGAAAGATGTCCTTAAATGTCTGCCGCTGCATCTCACTTAAATGATTCATTAACGAAATTTGCCAGTTCACTTGAGCTAGCTCTACTTTCATTCCCTCATAATTGCCCTTAAGTTTAAATTATTGGTCTTGGGCCCATTTTCTCTCCCTCAAACTGAATGCCAAATTCAGCCATATGATTGCTGCCAACAGGTCTGCCTTAAAGATGAGATCATTAATTAATCCTATCGTATTACACGATACCAGGTCTAGTATAGCTTGCTCTCTGATGAATATCAAAATTGTTTACGAAACAGGCTACATGTATTTAGAACATAGAACAGTACAGCACAGTATGGGCCCTTTGGCCCACGATGTTGTGCTGACCGATATAAACCTTACCCCCATTCAATCTATCCCCCTCTTTACTTCACCTCCCACAACCCTCGATTTTTCTTTCATCCATGTGCCTATCTAATAGTCTCTTAAATGACCCTATCGCATCAGCCCCCACCACCACCCCTGGCAGTGCTTTCCAGGCACCCACCATTCTCTGTGTTTAAAAAAAAAACTACCTTTGACATCTCCCCTAAACTGTCCTCCACACACCTTAAATGAGTGACCTCGAGTACTGGCCATTACCACCCTGGGGAAAGGATGCTGGCTGCCCACTCTGGCTACGCCTCTCATAGTCTTATACATCTCTATCAAGTCTCCTCTCATCCTCCGTTGCTCCAAGGAGAAAAGTCCTAACTCGCTCAACCTCTCCTCATAAGAGATGCTCTCCAACCCAGGTAGCATCCTTATAAATCCTCTGGACCATCTCCAAAGCTTCCACATCCTTGCTCTAATGTAACCAGAACTGAACACAATATTCCAAGTGTGGTTTAACCAGAGTCTCACGGAGCTGCAACATTACCTCTCGGCTCTTGAACTCAATCCCCTGGCTAATGAAGGCCAGCACACCATACGCCTTCTTAACCGCCCTATCCACTTGTAGTGCAACTTTGTGAGATCTATGTACTTGGACCCCAAGATCTCTGTTCCTCCACATTGCTAAGAATCCTGCCATTAACCATATACTCTGCCTTCAAGTTCATTCTTCCAAAGTGTATCACTTCACACTTCTCCAGATTGAATTCCATCTGCCACTTCTCCACCCAGCACTGCATTCTGTCTAAATCCCATTGTAACCTACGACAACCTTCTTTACTACCTACTACACCACCAATCTTCATGTCATTTGCAAACTTACCAACCCACTCTTCCACTTCCTCATCCAAGTCATTTGTAAAACTCACAAAGATCAGGGGTCCCAGAACAGATTCCTGTGGAACACCACGAGTCACTGACCTCCAGGTCAAATGCTCCCCTTCTACAACCACCCTCTGCTTTCTGTGGGCAAGCCAATTTGGAATCCACACAGCCAATTACCCATGGATCCCATACCTCATGACTTTCTGAATGAGCCTCCCATGCGGAACCTTGTCAAATGCTTTGCTAAAATCCATATATACCACATCCATTGCACCACCTTCATCAATTTGTCGTCACTTCCTCGAAAAACTCTATTAGGCTCGTGAGGCATGACTCACCCTTCGCAAAGCCATGTTGACTATCCCTAATAAGACTATATTTCTCCAAATGCTTACAAATCCTGTCCTGAAGAATCCTCTCCAATAGTTTGCCCACCACTGATGTAAGACACACTGGTCTATAATTCGCGGGATTATCCCTTTTACCTTTCTTTACCAACGTTTGCCACCCTCCAATCCTCTGGTACCACTCCTGTGGCCAGGGAGGGCTCAAAGAACATCATTAACCCTCCAGCAATCTCTTCCCTTGCTTCCCATAGTAACCTGGGGTATATCCTGTCCGACCCTGGGGACTTATCTATTTTAATGCTTTTTAGTAGCTCCAACACTTTTTTTAACCTTGACATACTCCAACACATTTGCCTGTTCTACACTAACCTCACATTCATCGAAGTCCCTCTCCCTGGTGAACACTGAAGCAAAATATTCATTTAGGACCCCCCATACCTCCTTTGCCTCCGGACGCATTTTTCCCTCCTTATCTCTGAGCGGTCCTACCCTCATCCTAGACATCCTCCTGTTCCTCACACGTGTAGGACACCTTAGGGTTTTCCTTAATCCTACTTGCTAAGGCCTTCTCATGTCCCCTTCTAGGTTGCCTAAGTCCTTCTTAAGCTCCTTCCTGGCTACCCTATAACTCTCAAAAGCCCTGTCTGATTTTTGCTTCATATGTTTCCTCCTTCCTCTTGACTAAACCTTCCACCTCTCTTATTAACCATGGTTGCTCACCCTACCATCCTTTCCTAGTCTCAGCAGAACCCCATGTAAGTGTTCCCTAAACAACCTCCACATTTTATGATTTTATCCTTGATTAGCAATGCCAACCCCCGCGCCCCCCCCCCACCCCTTCTGTTCCCTCCCTATCCCTTTTGAAACATCTAAACCCCGGAGCCTCAAGCAGCCACTCCTGCACTTACGACAGCCAAGTCTCTGTAACGGCCACAACATAGTAATTCCATGTACTGATCCATGCTCTATCTTCATCACCCTTATTCTTAACATTTCTCGTATTAAAGTAAACATTTCAACACATCCAACTGACTGCATTTATGCCCCGTCCCCTGCCTTTCCTTCCTCACCTTCTCTGTACACATCGCATCATCTAATCTAACACTCCGGTTCCCATCCCCCTGCCAACCTAGTTTAAACCCTCCCCAACAGCTCTAGCAAACCTGCCCGCAAGGACATTGGTCCCTCTTGAATTCAGGTGTAACCCGTCACTTTTGTACAGGTCATACCTACCCCAGAAGAGATCTCAATGATACACATATCTGAACCCCTGCCCCCTACATCAGCCACTCATTAGTCTGCCATATCTTCCTATTCTTTCCCTCCCTGGTGCATGGCACAGGCAGCTATCCAGATTACCACCCTTGAGGTCCTGATTTTTAGCTTCCTTCCTCACTCCCAATATTCGTTCTTCAGGACCTCATCCCTTATCTTACCTAGTTCATTTGTGCCAATGTGTACCATGACTTCTGGCTCCTCACCCTCCCCATTCCCCCCAACCCCCCAAGAATGCTGCACACCTGATCAGAGACATCTCTGACCCTGGCACCTGGGAGGCAACATACCATCCAGGAGTCTCGTTCTTGTCCACAGAATCTCCTGTCTGTCCCCCTAACCAACGAATCGCATATCACTATCGCACTGCTCTTCACTACCATCCTCCGCCCACCCCCCCCCCCCTTCCCTTCTGAGACACAGAGCCACACTCTGCGCCGGAGTCCCAGCAGCGATTTCACCCCCCCCCCCCCCCCCAAACAGCATCCAAACCTTTATAGTTGCTATCAAGGGAAATGGTCACGGGGTATCCTGTACCAACTGCCTATTTCTTTTCCCTCCCCTAATAATGGTCACCCAACTACCTACATATCGCACCCTAGATGTAACTGCCTCCCGGTAACTCCTATCTATCATCTCCTCAGTTTCCCAAATGATCCAGAGTTCATCCAGCTGTAGCTCCAGCTCCTTAATGCAGTCTGTAAGGAGCTGCAGCTGGATACGCACTGCAGATGTAGTCATCAGGGACACTGGAGGTCTCCCTGATTTCCCACATCCTACAGGAGGAGCATACTTCTGCCCTGACTGCCATTCCCACTGTTCTATACAAAGAAAATTACAAATAGAGAAACAAAGAGAACCTACCAGAAACCTCCACTCACCTACTCCGCCTCTTCACGCCGAAGCCGCTTTAGCCAAGCGTCAGCTCCCCACTCTAACACTGTCCACTGTCACAATGGCCACTCCACAGTGTATTTAGTAATAGCACAAATATTATAATACTCTTATGATGTTCTTCATTTCCTCTCAAACCAGTGTTTGGAAACTGAAGCCCTACACTAGTACAGAAACACAGGACAGAAGTAGGCCACTAAGCCCCACAAGCCTGCCCCACTGTTCAATATGATCAGCTGATTTACGCTGGCCTCAATTTTTCTGTGCTCATTCCCATAGCCCTGACTCCCTCGATCTTCCAAATATTTATCCAAGTCCAGCTTCTAGCTAATGATCAGGCTTCTGGGGGGTGGTGAAACCCAGAGATCCTCTGAGGAAAATTTCTATATACAAATAACTAAACTGATAACAGAGTGCTCCTTTCTGAAATATACCTTAATTCCCAAAATAGCTTTTTGTTGCAAACTTGGTTTTCATTTCAAGCAGCTAATTTATCTCACATTGGAATTTGTACTTCCCTTTTTATGATGTGAAATATTGTGCGTTAGCTGTCTCTCTGGGTCTTTCATTTCAAAAAAGACAGTTTCTTTGAACAAAATGTTTTTATCTGCCTCTATTGCTGGAAACAACTGATAGTATAAAATGGAAGAAATCTACCCTTTACTAATTAATATCTCTCGAGTACCTTCAACACCCAGAATTCTTTGAGAATGATATTTCTTTATGCTTTCGGTTGGTCCATGCCACTTTTAATTTTAGCTGTTCCTGAGGTAAGAGTTTGTTGCAAGGTAACATTTTTATTCTTAAGAAAAAAAAGTGTTCCTTCTGATAATCAAGGCTATGTACTTGAGACCCTGATTGCTTACATGCAGGGCGGCACGGTAGCATAGTGGTTAGCGCAACGCTATTACAGTGCCAGCGATCGGGGTTCGATTCCCGTCGCTGTCTGTAAGGAGTTTGTACGTTCTCCCCGTGTCTGCGTGGGTTTCCTCCGGGTGCTCTGGTTTCCTCCCACATTGCAAAGACGTACGGGTAGGTTAATTTGGGTTTAAAATGGGCAGCGCGGACTCATTGGGCCGGAAGGGCCTGTTACCATGCTGTAAATAAAATTAAAAATTAAAAAATTATATCAGTACTGTTCAATTTTTCACTGATGGCATTAGGTGGGACTTGGGTCCCAGTCTAAATTCATACTAGAGGCCTTCATTTCACTTGTTCATCTGTGGAAATAATTGCCACATTCTTTTCTGATCCAATGATAAATGATGAGAAGTAGATCAATCAGCCTCTTGTCCTGTTCTGTTGAATGTTAGGTGATGTGTGACTCAATGCCATTTACCTATCTTTGATCAATATTTACTGACATAATTGCCCAGCAAAAATCTGTGGATGGCAGCACTTTCTAATTAAACTCCTGATTCGCCAGGCACTAATTTTAAGATCCCTTGTTCTGGAATCTCTCAGCAGAGAAAATATTTTCTCTTTATCTACCTTATTCAACATTATTATTGTTTTATACACCTTTACATGAGGGAACATGTTTGGTCTGGTCGGACCAAAACTCAAAATCTGAAAAATCATTTCTTCCCCTTCGTACTTGAGCCATTTTGAGATAAAGACCAAGGTTCTTTTAGCCTATATGGTTGCTTTTTCAACCTGCTTATTCTTGGGCAGTTTGTTCTTCCAAGTTTCTCACTGTTCAGACATTGCTCTGATTTACCTTGGATTGAACTAACCATGCCTCAGTTTTGTTGTTATTTGCATGACTTGCCATGCTCCCCATCTGAACTGAATCCACACGTTATCCTACACAGTGGACATCATTTTATCAGTGACTTTTGGCAGATTCACATCCAGTTTATGCCTCTTGCTTTCACATCAAAACTCTTTGGAGGTTTGAATAGACTTTGAATGTTCTGGATTGTGACTCTTTCCATATTGCTTCCAACTTGTCTTGACCTTTCCTGAAACTTGGCAGTAACTGACAAACTCTTACAAATCAATTCTCACTAAGTACTAATTTTCAAGTTAAAGCACTAGGTCAGACTTCTGAGGAACATTATGCTGCAGCCCCATTCCACACTATGGGGCTTTGCAAAACAACTTGCCTGTTGTTCTACCTTGGTTGTCAACAGTCTTCATTCCAACTCAAGAAAGGATATGAGGATTTTGTTATTCTTCTCACTTCAGTCCGAGATGTTTTCTTAAGCTGAACTTTCATGTCGCCGTTCCAGTGCCTCTCCTCATTTGCTTCATCTACTGCTGAGCCTCTGAATCTTTTCACTTAAATTTGAAGCCAAGTGTGCACTAATGATGGTGTTGTTGGGTTTTGTATTTCTGTTTGTGTTTTCACACTGTAAAACTGAGAAGAACACCAAGAACCACTTGGCTGCTGAAGTTCCTGTGGGAATGAACATAAATTATGGCTGTAGTCCGTTTTTGAACCACATTCGTCATGATAATGAATTTGAACAATTACAGTAAGTACTGCTTATACTTTGCTCCCTTTATTCATTGGCTGCACAAGTATCTCAGCTCCAAACAGTAAGCATATTTGAACTTAAAGCATAAAATTAGGTGTGACGGTTTCAGTGTGTGTAATAAAGTCTGTGTGTAATAGCAAAATAAAAGATGGTGAATTGAGAGATCTGTTATTGTGGTCATTCTGTTGTGTTAAAAAAAGCTGCTGTGCAATCTGGCAACCCCTCTTAGTAATTTTAAGTGTTATCAACCTTTTCTTCTTATGTGATGCAATGGTAATCAGATGTCTCTGTTGCATGGAGTGGACAGGTTATTCACCAACCGCACAAGTGACCGCTGAATCCTTTCCTCACTGGTCAGTGACTGGTGTGAGGTGGGGGCGTAGCTGTAGTTATGGTTTCACTGATGCCAGTAGCCTTATGTGACCATGTGGTGCTCCTAGAAGTTCTCTGGCACTTCTGCCAGCTTGAAACACAGGAAAACATTGACATTGGAAGGCTTGAAGAAAGCCCAAATCTGCTTGCCAAGCTGAATGCAGATTGTGGTGGTTCTGTTGTGTGGGGGAAGAGAGAATAAACAGAAAATTAGCTTGGTAACAGAAAGGGAAGTGAATAAATATATATCTTTTTAAAATTGTGAGCTTTGTGTAGAAGTTGAATAAAGTAACACAAAAAAATGAAGAAAAATTTTAGAGCCCTCTGCCTACAAGCTTCGAGTACATTTAATGCAATCTGTTTTTGTGCATCGCATCTGTTTTTTGACTGATTAAGAAAACTATTCCTAAAGTGTTGTGTTGACTTTTGATGTGATTTTAATATTATATGTAAAAAAAAATTGGATTTTTTTGTCTGGAATGTATTACAATTTTTCTCTTGCCATTTTTGTGTAAAATTTACAGAATCAGTGTTACATCGTGCGCTGCAAAGGTAATGTGCCATTACTATAAGGCTGTCCTTACTTAATATGTTGATTTCTTTTGAACAAAAATATGTCATTAAATCATTGTGGAGGGGAGGGATAGTATGTCTCGTTTTATAGAAATCAGTTTTCAGTCACATTTTGGAACTGGGTATGTTTTTCTGCTTATGGCCAATTATCCTCAGAGCTAACTACTTAATATTGCTGAAAATCTGACATAAAACAGAAAATGATTTTTTTAAAAAAAACAGTTGCAAAGTCAGTCCACGTGTCTGGAGAGAGGTTGGTTGGTTTAAGGTTCCAGGTTGGTAAATCTTTGTCAGAAGTAACGACCTGAAACATTAACCCAGTCTTCCTTTATTCAAAGAAACTGCCTGAACCATTTTCTGTTTTTAAAAGAGCACTTGCTAACACTGTTTCATACGTACAGAGTACAGATACTATTATCATTTAAATTGCCATTGTGGAAAAGGAGAAGCACATTTACTAACTTAAATAAGCATTTCCACATTAACCAATACTGTCAACTGAGAAACCCAGTTTAAAAATGGCTTTGTGTCCTTGGCTTTAACAAAGTCCAATGAGTACACGTGTTTTTATTTGGTTGTTGCCGGTCACTAATGCAAGATTGGCACTATATAAAATAGCCCATTAGCCATTGAAAGGCTCTATCAAGCCTGCAGTGGATCTGATCTCAGGAGTCTTGTAATACCAATGTAAAGCTGGTAATGGTCTAATCTTTGTACTAATCTCTGTTAGTTTGTTTCACTGTGACTGCACCAGTAAAGGTATAATTATTTCATTTTTAAAGATATTAAAAAGGTTTTTTTATTCTAAAATTAATCCAAATTCTAATCGAGGTGATCAGGTTGATTAGGGGTTTGATAGGATAACTGAAAAGAAATGGCTTCTTCTGGTGAAGGTATCAAGCACAAGAGGGCATAACCTTCAAATTATAGCTGGGCCTTCTACAGGTGGTGTCAGCAAGTACTACTTCACCAAAAGGATGGTGGATATCTAGAACTCATCCCCTCAAAAACTGAGATCCCATGGAACAGTTGATAAATGATGGAATTTTCTTAAATAAGGCTTTTAAATCTTATGGAATTGTGGCATTTGGATGAATTAACCGGCAGATTAGCCAATGGATGAACAGGCCAGAGAGGCTGAATGGCCTTCTCCTGTTCCTTTGTTTCTAAATGTTTCTGTGATTATCTTCATCAAACTTTCAATTTTTCAGATATTACATTGTAACCTACGTACAGACACTTCAATCCAAGAGCACACCCAAAACAACAGCTCTGGATTTTGTTTTACTCCCGGAACACACATCTAGTGAAGTTAACAACTATATTGTGCGAATTCTTGATCCATCTGCTGCCTAAACTCAAGCATCCTGCCATAATATCTGAACTGGTGCACAAAGGCCTTAAGCAAGTCTTTCCCAAAGAAGAGATGTGCACACTGAAATCTGGTCCCACAACTCCAATGCCAAGTCCATGAAATTCTGGTTATAATCTTCATTGTAATAGTGGCCCCGTTGGAAATTTAACTAAACTTGCTTCACTGGACCAGCTGATCAAAATTTACCTCTGGCCTGTATTTTTGCCTCATGCTAACCTTAAATGTGTATTTATTTGATTTTTTTTGTGAACTAATTCCTCTAAAAATAAGATCAAGCTGGGGAGATGGCATCTTTAAAGCTTCTCCTTCATACATTGCTGAGGGAAAATTCATGCAGAAATCATATTTTGGGATAGACTAACATTCCCATTGTAGGTTTGTATGGAATGTTCTTGGTTGGCTTTGGATCAGAGTGTCTGTAACCTGCTTTCTACAGTGACAAACGCAGTTTCGGAATTCACTGGTATAACTGTGATGTCGTTAAATAATCTGCAATACCTCCATGCTCTTTAACTGCATAGACTCTGGAAATAAAATAAAATCCTGACTCTTTTAATCTGGTGGACAGTTTTGAGAAAGGGACATGGCAGAAGTTCTGATTTTTGAGGTGAGAAAATAGGTATTAATGAAGGTACATTTCCAAATGCTCTCCTAATCCTGTACTAAACGCAAGCTCTGCTTTCATGTATAATGTGTTGATGTGCATTACTAAACTCTTTGAGTCATTGTTCCTTATTATGGCTTCTAAATTTTTTACTATGTCTTTCAAGCTTCATGCAGCTGCAACCTCCCGAAGGTTTCCCAATTTCCAGATTTCTTTCCAATACCGAGTGTCTGGATGTTCCCATAGGTCAATTAATGTCATTTTTCTGTAGTGTTAATATTGTGCTCAGAGAAACTAAATGCTCTGGTCCTGCAGCTGCTTCAAGCTGCATATCTTTTCAATGCAATCAATTTCAGTTGTGCAATCTCCGAAAGTACTTAACTGGGTTTAATTAATGAATAATGGTGAAATATAAAACTACAGATAATGACTTTAAATTATCAATAACAGTTAATCCAAAAATCCCATCTCTATTTCAGCATTGTAGCAATTTTTGTCGAGCTTGGTGATTAATTAAGGCTAATGCAAGGTCCACCACTTTCATTTCACAAAGGGTACCTTTACATTAGCACTTTGTAAAATGAAGTGGTGTACCTTGCTAATCCAGAAGGTGGAGTTAGTCTGTGGAGTTAGTCTGTGGGTTGTATTGTTGAATTAGTGCAGTGAAGCTTGCATCGGGATGGATGGATGTAGGATACAACATAGAGGGGAAAGCAGTCTTTAAGTATAAGATTCTTAGCAGCACGCTTGATAAATTACTGGAAGATATCTACCTACTATCCAGTTTAGTATTCTTAATTGTAACTATTTCATAGAAATAGGTGCAGCAAATTCCCTTCCAGTAAATTACTGACAACAAGAAGTAAGGCAATAGCTCCATTTCACAGTGAAGGGAGGGAGCACATCTTGCATCATTTGCAATTTTGCAATAATGGCCTTTTCAAGATTTTTGGTATAAATAGCGATATAGGTTCTTCTTATTTGCTTGGTCATTGCAGTTAAGTCACTGCATATTATCTAATGGCTGGGCCATTCAAAAGAACAAAAGTGGATTTAAAATAAACTGTTCAATCAGAATTGGCGCAGTTGAAGCCCAGCAGTAACATCAGCTCAGCTTCATATACACATTCTGCCATAAAAATAACTAAGTTAAATAACTTGGAAATATTCATAATGGTCCATCTTTCATAAAAATTGGCATTGAAGAAATAATTTGGAGACCATTCTGGAGAAATAGTTTGAGGGGCCTGATGCAAAGATCCACAAGTATCTATCACAAAATCATGAATATTTTACCATTAAGAGAGTGGAGCATCATGATTCATTGCTTTTTCTTTGGTCATTGTTGTAGTTTCAGAGCCATGTGTCATTATAGGCTTCAAAGCCAGCTTTTGATCAATTTATGTAGTATATTGGATGGAGGTGATGTTTGAATTCTTGGATTAAGTGCCCTCAAAGCTTAGAGGAACCCGTTAGAAATGGAGCAAAAAGCCTGAATATGCCATTGCCAGAAAATTGGACCTAGAGCACTGATTTTAATAAATGCAACAGTACAGTGTGGGGCCAAACACAGTCAAATCATCAACCCAGTGCATGAATAGTGATTTGTTTATTTATTAAATGAATGTCCTTTTGAAGGGCAGTTGTTTGAACTAATTATTTTTTTTCTTTTCCTTTCATATTTTTAAATATTCTTCAAAACTCTGACATAAAAATGATCTCTACCTCTGTGCCGAATTCGTGACATCCTTCCTATTCTTTTTCAAATCATCCTTCCAAACAATGGATTATTTCAATGGAACAGAACTACAAAGCCGGCGCCACATCTAGATGGGTACGTCCTGCCATCTTTTTCTTGTCAAAAGATTTTTGAATTGTCCGTATCTATTATTCTGAAGCCAGAAACTGACCTCCTCCCAATTTTAACCTGAAGTTCAAGCTGGACTGCTAAAGTGGTTCCAAAATATTCTAAAATCTAACTAAGGAGGTGATGTGTAATTTCATGCTTTCTTGCAATGCACCTTGCGAAATGTTCATATAATTATCTTATTGTGGTGAAAACTCGTGCATTGCATAATAGCTTGGAGATCTTGTTGGAAATGAGGATTACCTGGGCTATTGAACGATTCTTGAGTGTTCTTGTATTTGGATTGCATTTTGTTTTCGGGGAGGGAGAAACACACAAACAACCTCTATGGAGAAAGAAATCCATAACAAAGATTCTTGTGCTTTAATTTCTTTAATCCCTTTGAGATGAGGACAGTTGCTTTGTAATAAAGCAAATGGATCTTTAAAAGTTGTTCAGTTTCAGGTCTGGAGACCTTCGTCAGAACTGGGAAAGAGAGAAAAGCCAAAGAAAGTGTGGAAGGGCTGGGTAGAACAAAGGTAGGGGAGAGTGGGTGAACAGCTTCATGGCCAGACCTAAAATGTTAACTGTTCCTCTTTCCACCATTGCTGCCTGATCTGCTTGGTGTTAGTAGTAGTTCTGTTTTTATATCAGATTGTCAGCACCTGTAGTTTTCTGATCATCTTTAAAAGCCACATTACCTTGGCAGATAGAGCGATTAAAACAAGGGTTGAGGAAAATGAAAGCCATTTTTGTTTATGAGCAGGTTAGCTTTTTCATGCATTTAGCTCAGGAATCCCCTTTATCTCCCTCCTTAAGATGTCCCTTAAAACCTAGCTCTTTGACCAACTTTTAGGTCACTAGTCCTGAGGGTTTGCATGCTGAGATCCTAAAAGAAGTGGCTAAAGAGATAGTGGATGCAGTAGCTGTGATCTCCCAAAAATTTAGGGACATTTAAGAGACTCTTAGATAGCCACGTGAATGATAGAAAAATAGGGGGCTATGTGGGAGGGAAGGGTTAGATAGATCTTAGAGCAGGATAAAGTGTCGGCACAACATTGTGGGCTGAAGGGCCTGTGCTGTGCTGTAGTGTTCTATGCTCTAAAATGAGAAGGATCTTGATCATCTGGGTAAGTGGGCCGAGGAATGGCAAATTGAGTTTAATTTGGATAAGTGCGAGGTGTTGCATTTTGGGAAGACAAATGAGGGTAGGACTTTCAAAGTGAATGGTAGGGCCCTGTTGTAGAACAGAGGGACCAAGGAGTACAAACACATAGTTCCCTGAAAGTGGCGTTGCAGGTTTTTGGCATTCTGGCCTTCATCAGTCAGAGCATTGAGTATAGAAGTTGGGAGGTTATGTTGCAAGATGCTGGTGAGACCGCATTTGGAATATTGTGTTCAGTTTTGGACACCCTGCTATAGGAAAGATGCCGTTAGGCCAGAAAGAGTGCAGAGGAGATTGACGAGGATGTTGCCAGGACTCGAGGGACTGTGTTATGGAGAGAGGTTGAGCAGGCTGAGATATTTTTCATTGGAGCGTAGGAGAATGAGGGGCGATCTTATAGAGGTGTATAAAATCATGAGGGGCATAGATAGGGTCAGTGTGCACAGTCTTTTTCCCAGGATTGGGGAATCAAGTACTAGAAGGCATAGATTTAAGGTGTGAGGGGAGAGATTTAATAGGAACCTGAGGGGCAACTTTTTCACCCAGTTGATGGTCAGCATATGGAACGAGCTGCCAGGGGAAGTGGTTGAGGCAGGTACATTAACAACATTTAAAAGGTACTTTGATGGGTACATGGATAGGAAAGGTTTAGAGGGATATAGGGCAAATGCAAGCCAATGGGACTATACTTGGATGGGAATCCTGTTCAGCATGGACCAGTTGAGCTGAAGGGCCTCTTTCCGTGCTGTATGACTTTATGACTCTCTCATTCCTCTGGTGTCTCTTTGGAATTGAAGGATTTTAAACTGCCAATGCGGTACCCTTGTTCAAAAAGGGTAAAATAAAACACGGTAACTATAGCTGGTTAGTGTTAAGTTTATTAATGGAAAAATGTTAGAATCAAAGAAGTAATAACAGAACATTTGGAAAGTCAAGCATAGTCAACCAGGCTTCTGAGGGGGGAAATCTCGTCTGACAATTTTATTTCAGGAAATATCAGTCAGTGTGTTCGGACGAGAACCGGTAGATGTACTATATTTGAGTTTCAAAAGGCATTTGACAAGATGCCATACAATTGATTATTTGCAAGATAAAAGCTCATTGTGTGGGAGGTGATATATTAGCATGGATAGCGGATTGGCTAACCAGCAGGAAGCAGCAAAGAGAGGTAAGGGGGTCATTTTCACATTGGCGACCTGTGACCATAGGGATCAGTGCTGAAACCACAAATATTTACAACATGATTTAGAGGAAGGAAGAAAATATACCACAGCCAAATCTATGGGTGATGCAAAATTGGGAAAGCCAGCTGTGAGGAGGATACAAACACTTTATAAAGAGATATTGATAGGTTATGTCAATCAGCAAAACTTTGCCGGATGGAATAGAGTCATAGAGTAATCCAGCACAGAAACAGGCAGTCCAAGTAAGGGTAACTTCTCAAACTTGGGACAGAAGGAGGCTATTTAGCACCTCGAATCTATGCAAGCTCAAGGAGAAATCCCATCACTCTTTCTCTTATTTCCCTGTAATTATTCTCTCTCAGATGCCTATTAACTTTCCCCGATTCTCTTACCACCCATGTACTATACTGCGGAAAACTTATAACAGCCAATTAACCTAACAACCAGCACATAGGGTCATAGAGTCATACAGCATGGAATCAGGCCCTTCGGCCCAACTTATCCATACAGACCAAGATACCCATCTTAGCTAGTCCCATTTGCCTGCGTTTGGCCCATATCCCTATAATGTACCTCTCCAAGTGTCTTTTAATATACCTTGTAAGTCTAATGGGAAAATTCACTAATTCAATAGTTGTTCACGTTGGAAGGAAGAATGATAAAACAATTTATTATTTAAAAGGAGAAGAACTGCAGAAAGCTGCAGCACAAAGGGGTCTTTGCACATGAAACTCAACTCTACCATTCAAGTGCAGCAGATAATCAGGAAGGCTAATGGAACACTGGCTTTTATTTCAAGGGGTTGAAGTGCTAATGAAGGGAAATCTTACCATAACTGCTGAAGGCACTAGGAGGGTTAGATCTAGAGCACTGTGTACAGTTTTGGTCCCTTTATTTAAGGAATGATATATTGCCATTGGAGACAATCCAGAGAAGGTTCACTAGAATGGTCTTGGGTATGGAGGGATTGTCTAGGGTGTAGAGGTTGAAGAGGTTGGGTCTGTGCCCATTGGAATTTGGAGGAATGAGAGGCGAAGCATTAGGTTCTTAAGCGGCTTGAGTGGATAAATGCTGGGAGGATTTTTCCCCTCATGGGAGAGTCCAAGACCAGAGGGCATAGACCCAGAATAAGCGAACACCCATTTAAAACTGAGATGAGGAAGAATTTCTTCTCTCAAATGGTCGTATCTCTGGGATTCCTTACCCCAGAACATTGGGGACACCAAATCCTTGCATATATTCAAAGCTGAGATATATATTTTAATCATTAAGGGCATTGAGAGTTATGGGAATAAGGCAGGAAAGGGGACAAGGACGAGATCAGCCCTGGTCTTATTGAATATCAGAGGGGCAGAGTGTCAGTTCTACAGGTCACACAGCTCTAGTGAGCCAGGTTCAATCCTAACCTCCAGTGCTGTTTGTGTGACGTCGTGTTTCCCCAGAGTGCTCTGGTTTCCTCCCAAATATGTGCTGATTGTTAGGCTTCTGTAAATTATCCCTAGAATGGATGAGTGGCAGAAGAATCAGGATGGAATTGATAGGCATGTAAGAGCAAATAGATTGCAGGGAATTAAGTGGGGGAATTGGATTAATGGAATTGCGCTGAGAGCCAGCAGGGACTTGATGGCCTGATATGTAGGAAGAAAATATGAATAAATATGAAAATATGAATAATATGGAAATTCTATAAAGATGCAAATTGTTGGTGAATTAGAAGGATCGTCATCTCACCAGTTTCATTTGAATCTGTTTTTTCCAATTTGTTTGATAGCATCCTTCATTCCCACTGAAAATAAAACCTGAATTAATGTAACAGAAAAGTGAGAGTCTCTCAAGTGAGTGAGGGTGCAGACACAGCCCCCTGTTGATGGTCTCAGTACTGAGATGTAGTTATGCATTTTATGTGTGAGTTGTGTAGAATTTGCTTGGAATATTTGTTGTTGTCTGCACAGAGGGCTATGAAATATAAAAGTTACCTCAGAAAATTGATCATCTTAAAGGAATTGTGCAGCTTTTCAATTGTGTGAACACACAGTTAATGAAAACTTAAACTTGTACTGATTGGCAGTTTGAGTGAATTGCCACAGCATAGGAGATGTAGTGGTTCAGATTTGCTTAGAAGCCTCTTTCTTCGCCACTTTTTTGATCTTTATCTACAGAACTGCTGTACTTGATCAATAAATTACACTATCCATACTAAATGTAGGTAGTCACACAGCATCTCAGATTGTCAGGTGTATGAGTAGTTTGATGCACATAGTGATTGCATGATATTCTTCAACAAAATAAGAAGCCTACCATTGGCTTATATGCTAAGGGTGCTCCCTCGTTTGTGCAGCTTGGCTAGGTCACTCACTTCAGCAGCTGACTATTTTTAAAAGCAGATCCTTTTTGTTAGTATGGAAGAGCCTGAATGAGATCAGCCATTCACAGCTGTAAGTTAACAGAGAGACGAGGGAAAAATAATCCATCCTGTTCAGTTTTATCCTTTAATGCTGCACTTTCTGCGGCAATGAATTCACATTTGAAAACAGACTATTAGGTTCTGTGTCCATTCATGCATTCAAGTAGTATCTTTACAAGGACCACACTGTGGTCTGTTCAATTAGAGATTTCACAGTGGTTATATAATGTAATGACATATTAGATGAGTGTTCAATAGTAATTACTTTCAGAGATGCTGTATCCCACGTCCAGGGAGCTGATTAATAAATATCAGGAAAGCAACTTGACATTGTTCAACACAGTCTCTTTATCTTAATTGTTGAGAAAATATCTTATTGCTGTGCAGAAATCACAACACATGTTCCATTACTTTGATTTTTAGTGTACATGTCGTCTTCGGCCAAGTGATAACCGGTTTTGATGCCATCAAAGAAATAGAAAACCTGAAGACAGATGCTGCCAGCCGCCCGTATGCAGATGTCCGAATCATTGACTGTGGAGAGTTTGTCCCAAAATCTGCAAGTCATGGTGATTTTCTTTTTTGAGCCCTCAGTGTGTGTGTGTGCGCACGTGTGTGTGGTAATATTTGCTATTTTAGCATGCCTTGACCAAAGTAGCTGCCAGTCTTTTTAAGTCCATTTTTTCTATGCTTGTAGTTGACAGGCTGTTTGAACAAAGTGTCTTCCCTGGAGGTTTGAAGATTGACTTAACACCTGCACCATCTCCCTTCATGCCAGGTGGGATTACAGGTGCCGGGGCTTTTCCCTTGACAATAATAGATCATTATGCATTTAGTTGATTGCTATTGAGGCTATTTGAACAGAACAGCAGAAGGAGCAGGACAATTGCCTTGACCCTTCTCTGCTATTCAGTAGATCATAGCTGATTCACTTTCCCACTCTCTCACCATCGCCTTGGATGTCCGTTAATTTTCACCTCTGAGCTCTCTGGGGTAGAGAATTCCTCTAGGAGAAGAAATTCCTCTTCACCTGAAATGTGTGATCCCTTATTCCAAACTATGTCCTCGGGTTCTCGATAAGCTCACTAGGAGAAATATCCTCAGCATCAACCCTGTCAATCCTCCTCAGAACTTTAATCCTTTGTAGCCAAGCATGGATCTAGATTGTGATGTGGAAGCCTTATTTTTCTAGCTATATCCGGGCTTTCAGTGGGACAGGGAGGGAAATGCATCAAAGGCAACTGGGAGAGGGCATCACAGTGATGCAGCTAGCAGAGGTCCAATCCTGAACTCGGTTTCTGTCTGAATGGAGTTGACACGTTCTCCCTATGACTGTTTCCTCCAGGTGCTCCATTTTCTACCCACATCCCAAAGACGTGGGTTAACAGTTAATCGACTTCTGTAAATTGCCCCTCATTTGTAGATGACTGGTGGAATTGGGGAGTTGATGGGAATGTGGAGAGAATAAAATGGGATTAGTGAAAGATTAGGATAAATGGGTGCTTGATGGTCAGCACAGGCTTGGCAGGCCGAAGGGTCTGTTTCCATAGTGCATGTCTCTGAGGATCGTAGGGTTGGAAAAGCTTAGAGATAAGAAAGGAGAGAGAGATATTAAGGCAAGAATGAGAATCTTAAAATGGGAGCCATTGTAGATAATGCATCAGCTGGGTATTGGGAACAGGATGTGTTTTGTTAAAACATGGGCGGCAGAGCAATGTTTGACCATGAGTTAGGAGGGGAGAAGGAAAGCTGTGGAGCAGGAGTGCATTCTAATAATCAACTCCAGAGATGACACTGGTACAGAAAAGGGTTGCTGCAAAATTGCATTGCTCTGTCCAGGGGAGTGTAATTTTCTTGAGTAGGCTCAGAAAATTTATTGGAGTACGTCACGGGAACAGGCCCTTCGGCCCACAATGTCCGTGCCGAATATGATGCCAAATTGAACTCTTCTCCTTGCGTGTGATCCATAACCCTCTATTCCTTGCATTTTAACATGTCTAACAGCCTCTTAAACTCCACTGTAGTATCTGCCACTACTCCCCCCCTCAACAGCCCGTTCCAGACACCCACCACTATGTAAAACAAAAACTTGCCCTGCACGTCTCCTTTAAACCTTCCCCCGCCTTAAATTCATGCCCACTAGTGTTAGACATCTCAACCCTGGGATAAAGATTCTGACTGTCCACCTATTTATGCCTCTCATAATTTTGTAAACCTCTATCGGGTCTCCCCTTAGCCTCCGATGCTCCAGAGAGCCCTTTGATAGAGCTATTCCCTGAATAGCCTTGTCTATGATGTTTGATCTTCCTGGGGTAAGTAGAGAAGTTCTCGTGTGATTTCAGCCTGAGGGAAATGTAAGGGCTTTTGAGTGCATTTTTCACTTGTGACTCCAATGTTTCATCTGCTGGATTTTGACACCTGAGAATAGGTGTCGAAGTACATGCAACAAATGTAGAGCATTGCACTTGGAAGTTTACTAGCTTTCTCCTCTTCTCTCCATGTTGCTTTTGTTAACATGTGGACCTTGACAAAGCAGGTTTGTGGCTTATTTAATATGAGGCAATCCTGTTGTCATTTATCTATTCACGGATCAGCAGACACAATCTGGCAGAATTTGACGATCAGCAGATTGAACCTTTTTGTCTCCAAACCTTAACGTTAAGGGCCCTGAGAATTCATTTCCTTTGGCTGCTAACAGCTAACTTAAGTACTTTGCGCATGGATTAGCAGATGCTTATAAATTTCCAGTCTGAGTTCAGATGAAACCAACTTGCAAGAAGTTTCTTTTTAATGTCACCAGGGTACATGTTTGTAGTGATATATTTACATGGGACCTTTCACTTTGTCTTTTGTGTCATTCAGTGACTGAACGCAAGAAAAAAGTCACCATCTCCTACTCCTCGCACGAATCCGCAACCAGCTCAGATTCTTCAACGTCTTCTAAGTCCTCGGACTCAGAGACGGAAACGGAAGAAGAGAGGGAAAGGAGAAGGAAACGGAAAAGGAAGATGAAAACCAAACACTCAAAAAGACGAAGAGAAACCAGGAGCAAAAAGAGAAAAGTATCATCCAGCCAAAAGAGGTGCAGTATCTTGTTTTTCTGCACATGTTTGTGGAGATGATGGAGAGGTGTTTTAGAAGTGAATTGCAATGAAGCGTTACCTGATACTTCTACTGAGTTTAGACATTTGAATCAGTCAGGGAAGTTAATTCTTGGAGTGGAAACTGCTACTATGGCTAGAAAATCAAATGAGTCCATCACTTCCATATCTTGCATTCTCTCTGATTTGCAGTTAATTTCTTTCTTCCCTATTGTTGGCTTTTAGCTACAAGTTATAACATTGGAAGAAAGCAGTTCACCATGCTTTCTCAAGGATATTTTGGAATGGGCATAAATACTGACCACTATGACGCTGGAGGAACTCACCAGCATCATAGTGTTTTTCATCTAGATTCCAGCATCTACAGTCCTTGGTTTCTCTATAAATACTGACCGTCTCAGAGACATCAATATCCTGTACATGAATCTTTTTTAAAAAAAAGCTCTTAATTGACAGAGAGAGAATTAAGAAATTACTTCTTGTAATGTTTCTACTCCTCTACCCACTGATCCGCACCCTCCCCCCGCAACCCAACACATTCTATTTATTGACTTCGTCTTTGGGCTTAGATTCCATTTGGAGTAGCTTTTCAGCACCACGTCTGCCTAGCATATGGGAGCCTGGGCATTGAGTGACGACATGGTCTTGACGGGCAAGCATTGAAACCCTGTCCTCTTTCGTTCTTAATAAAGGTTGCTACCTTGTTTTGACCTTGCACCTTATTGTCTACCTGCACTGTACTTCCCTGTAGCTGTGACACTTTGTATTCTGTTGTTTTTACCCTGTGCTACCTCAATGCACTACTGTGTAATGAATGGATCTGTATGAACAGTATGCAAGGCACGTTTTTTCACTGTACCTCTGTACAAGTGACAATAATAAGCCAATACCAATAATAGTGAGGAGGTGTAGCACTGACTATTTCACCCTTCCAAACCCATTAAGTGGAGAGGTTGCCATTAGTAGTCTGAAGCTGCTCCGATGAGATCCTCAGTCCAGAGAGGCGGTCGAGCTTGGGTCCTTCAGATCTGCGTGCTTAATCTTGTTTTGCATTTTTAAAAGAAATAAAATTTAGTTTTATGGTATGGCTCGCTGTCTACTTGTATCTCCTCCGATCTTTTGTTTCAGTTCCAGTTTTGTTTTCCCTTTGATTCTCCAGATTGCTTACCAAGTTCCTGCCATGTGACAATGTGAAGATAATTATGGGGGATTTTAACATGAAGGTGGACTGGGAAATGCAGCAAGGCGGTAGTACTCAGGAGAGTGAGTTTGTGGAATGTCTAAGGGATGTTTTTCTGGAGCAACTTATTGAGGAGCCCACCAGGGGATCGGCTGTTTTGGATTGGGTGCTGTGTAGTGAACCCGAGGTGATTAGGGAACTAAAGGTAAAGGAACCACTGGGAACAAGTGATCACAATATGATTGAGTTTAGTTTCAAGTTTGAGAAGGAGAAGCTGATAACTGGTGTATCGATATTTCAGTGGAATAAGGGAAATTACAAAGGTATGAGAGATGAGTTGGCCCAAATTGATTGGAGGAGTAAGTTAGCTGGAGGGACGGCAGAGGAAAAATGGAAGAAATTTCTACAGGAAATAAGGACAATGCAGGACAGATATATTCCAAGAAAAAAGAAGGTTTTGAATGGAAAAAAGGCACAGATGTGGATAACGAGGGAGGTGAAGGATAAAATAAAAGCAAAAGGGGCGGCGTACAAAGTAGCAAAAATTAGTGGGAAAACAGAAGATTGGAACGATTTTAAAAATCTGCAGAGAGAAACTAAGAAGGTCATTAGGAAAGCAAAGATGAGTTACGAAAGGAAGCTGGCGGACAACATTCGGAAGGATTCTAAGAGTTTTTTTAAATACATAAGGAATAAAAGAGAGACACGGGTTGACATAGGACCAATTGATAACGGTGCAGGAGGTATTATAATGGATGATAGTGAGATGGCAAGGGAATTGAATGAATATTTTGCATCGGTCTTCACCGTGGAGGACATAAGCAATGTGCCCATTAGTCAGGAGTCTCACGAATTGGAGCTGAGTTCAATTGAGATTAATAGGGAGAAGGTGCTTGGAAAACTAAAGGGGCTTAAGGCTGATAAGTCTCCCGGACCGGATGAGGTGCATCCCCGGGTTCTGAAGGAGGTGGCTGTGGAGATAGCGGAGGCGTTGGCGATTATTTTTCAGGAATCGATAGATTCTGGCATGGTTCCGGAGGACTGGAGGGTAGCGAATGTAGTTCCGTTGTATAAGAAAGGTGGGAGGCAGCACAAAGGCAATTACAGACCTATTAGTCTGACGTCAGTGGTGGGAAAATTATTGGAGTCTATCCTCAAGGAGGAGGTTACCGAATACCTAGAGGCGCAAGGCAAGATAGGACCTAGTCAACATGGTTTTGTGAAGGGGAGGTCCTGTCTGACCAACCTATTGGAGTTTTTTGAAGAAATCACAGGTAGGGTGGATAAGGGAGAGGCGGTAGATGTTGTGTATTTAGACTTTCAAAAGGCCTTCGATAAGGTGCCTCACAAGAGACTGATTAATAAGATGAGAGGTCATGGAATTATGGGCAGGGTAGCAAAATGGGTGGAGAATTGGCTGGTTGGCAGGAAGCAAAGGGTGGAAATAAAAGGATCTCGTTCTGGTTGGTTACCGGTTACTAGTGGTGTGCCGCAGGGGTCGGTGTTGGGGCCTCTCCTTTTTACCTTGTACATCAATGATTTGGATGATGGAATAAATGGTTGTGTGGCTAAGTTTGCGGATGACACCAAGATAAGTGGAGGAGTAGGGAGCATAGAGGAAATAGAAAGAATGCAGAGGGACCTAGACAGTTTAGGAGAATGGGCAAGGAAATGGCAGATGAGATTCAATGTTGAGAAATGTGCAGTTGTACACTTTGGAAGTAGAAATAAGCGGGTAGATTATTATCTAGAAGGAGAGAAGATTGATAGTGCGGTAGTACAAAGGGACTTGGGGGTACTCATACAAGATACCTTAAAAGTTAACCACCAGGTTGGATCGGTGGTTAAGAAAGCGAATGCTATGTTGGCATTCATCTCGAGAGGTATAGTGTATAAAAGTAAGGAAGTGTTGATGAGGCTCTACGGGGCGCTAGTGAGGCCTCATTTGGAATACTGTGCGCAGTTTTGGGCCCCGCATCTTAGGAAGGATGTGCTGACGTTGGAGAGGGTTCAGAGGAGATTTACGAGAATGATTCCAGGAATGAAAGGGCTTAAGTATGATGAGCGTTTGTCGGCTCTTGGACTGTACTCGCTGGAGTACAGAAGGATGAGAGGGGACCTCGTAGCGACATTTAAAATGTTGACAGGTAAGGATAGAGTAGATGTGGCTAGGCTGTTTCCCTTGGTGGGCGTGTCCAGGACCAGAGGGCACAATCTTAGAATTAGAGGGTACAGTTTCAAGACAGAGATGAGGAGAAGTTTCTTTACCCAGAGGGTGGTGAAATTGTGGAACTCCTTGCCACGCACAGCAGTGGAGGCCAGATCAGTGGGGGTATTCAAGGAGGAGATAGACAGATATCTAAATAGTCAGGGTATCAAGGGATATGGGGATAAGGCTGGCAAATGGGATTAGAATAGTTTTTTTTTCTCTCTCTTTTTTTCCCACCCCATTTCTTTTTCCCTTTTCCTTGGAGCAGACTCGATGGGCCGAATGGCCTGCTTCTGCTCCCTTATCTTGTGATCTTGTGATCTCAGACTCTGAGGGATTAGTGCACTGAAAATGCTCAATAAAAAATGAATCCACAACCCTCTCCATGTATGCACACATGCACATGTGTGTGCACATATACATGTGCATGTGCACACATACAGACTATTCATGTCAGTTACGCTTGGAAGTGTTCATAGTAAAATATAAAAGCTTCCAATAACATGCTACTTTATTTTTCTTTTTAAAAAGCTATAAACAGGATATGTTACTTGAATCCAAGGTCCCGTTTCAGCAGATGTTATCAGCGACTTGTATCGGTGATGAGGTTAATTTTAGAAGGGTGAAACCATGAGTATTTTGGCTCAAAGCTCCAAGCGTCAGCTGCTGTTCATCCACCTCAGACTCCTCTGCATGTGTTCACTTCCTTCCCCAAAGAGAGGAGAGAAGAAAGAATCTCGAGTGAAACTAGAAAGTGGGTTTGAGAGAGGGAGACAGAGATTTTAAAACTTGTTCTGCAATTTGTTTTTCCTCTCCCAAACCTATTAGATGGTTTTAATTGTCATGTCTTTGTGACTGAGCTGGTTTGTTTGGAGTGAGTGTTGTGAATCATATCAAGCACCACTCCTGGATCTGAATAGATAACACAGATTGACACAGAAGTGCAGCACTAATAGATTGCTGCAATTCAGAGTTCAGATTCCTTCCCTCAACCGAAAACAAATTGGCCATCAAGTTTACTACTGGTTGTGGGACCTACTTTGGCTGCACTGTTAAATTTAGCAACTTCATTATCAAATCAATTAATTTCACATGAAGTGCTTTAAGGTATTCTGAGAGTACCTCTATAAATGCAAGCTCTTCGAGTTGGTCTAATGTGGGAAGCCTGTGTTAATGTTTTTGGGTTCTGAGTAGCTTTTTTAGAATCATTCTGCTCAGGATAGAACAGAAATGATTAGATGTATTCTTCCAAGAAGATATCAACTAAGCAAATGGCAGAAGTGGTAGGCTAAAAGGAGAAATTACAAAAAAGTGGAGGTTCAATTTAAGATTATTGAGCTGAATAGCTTGCTTCTGTGTTGTAAACGCTATGCTATTCAAAACACACCTCTGCTCCATCTGAGGAAAGTGGCTATCGGTAAACATATAGAACGTCTTCAATGTAAGCATTTTATAATGACCTCTTGGGATGAATCTGCACATTTAATTTAGTGCACGTTGTTCAAACATTGTCACAGCTTTTTATGAATTAGTTGTAAAGCACAATGACTTCTAGAGGGAGGAGAACAAAATAAGGGGTCAGTCATTTAAAGCTGAGGTGTTTAAAAATTTCTTCTGTTGGAGGATGATGAATCTCTGGAATTCTCTGCCCCTGGGGGTGGTGGAGGCCAGATCATTAGATATATTTAAGGTGGAGATGGATCAATATTTGAAGGTTCGAGGGATTGAGGGTTATGGGGAACTGGCAGAGAAGAGGAGTTGAGCTCGGTATGGTCACCTGTGATCATATTGAATGGTGGGGTAGGTTTGAGGGGCCGAGTGGCCTACTCCTGCTCCTACTTTCTTGTGTTCTTGAGTTGGTACTGAGTTTCATCACTGTGGTAATCATTACCTTTCTTTGTTCCAGTGCTTCAGAATCTTAGTGGAAAAGTCCCTTCTTATCCCCAATGGATTTCCCTTCTTATCCCCAATGGATTTCCTATTCACCAATTTCCTTAAAGATGCATTTTGAGATTTATAGATTTGGTGCTGTGGGAAATCATCACTTCAGTGAATGCCCCATTTTGATAGCTGCTAATTGTGTTTTCAATGATTTCAGGCTGTATTTCAACATGCTTGTGCACACACATCGGTAAATCCAGTGCTTGGTGAGCTTCAGTCTGCTTTTTGTCCTTCAGCAACCATAATGGCGTGGACGAGGAAGATGAGAAAGACAGAGATTTAAACCCAAAGCGACAGAAACTATCTGTAAGGCCTGAAGAGATTCCTCCAGTACCAGAGAACAGATTTTTGCTCAGGCGAGATGTGCCAAAACCAGATACTGAGCCGTGAGTAAATTGCAGTAACTCTGTTTTACATTGCTACTGTTTCTTAAATCAATTATTAACAAGTAAAAAGATCAAAAGAGATTTTAAATATATGAAATTAACTTTGCTTTTGTTGCTGTATTAAAGAGAATAACTGTAGTATCTGGAATTTTATCTCTGTAGTATTTTGGCTAATTAGTACTCATTTTAACTTTTTGACTGCATCCCATGGTTCCGAGAGAGAGACGTACAACAGTCGATAATTACTCTCAGGCTTTTTTCTAATCTGTGCCAATAAACACTCCCATTATTCCACTTTAACTTCATCGTGTTTTGGTTTGATTTCCCAATTTCTTTTCCTTCCATTAGCCAAAGGTATTGAGTTCTTTTCCTTGATTGTGTTGATAAGCACTTTGAAAGAAAATTATGATCAGGGCAAAGAATACTTTCTTCCCTAGGTGCTCCATGTTGGCTTCAATCACTCTCTGATCTGGTGTGGAATGGTTAGTAGCTTGTTTCCCTCAGCCCCCTTCATCCACACTATTGCACCAATTTTCTGACCGGTTTCCCCCACCAGCTATTGTTTGACCAATTTACTGACTTTATCTGATGATCCAAATGGATGCTGATGGTCCTTCTGCTATTTTTCAGAGGACCAATAAGTTCTCCAAATGACTTGGCCAAAATTGCTCATTACAGATTCTCTTTCCCTACCCCCAAACAGATCTCACCAAAAACTGATCCTGGGGGCAGATCTGTTCCCCAGAACTGCTAGCAATTGTCCTTGGGCTGTGCCTTGGTCCCCAGTGCAGTGTTTCACTGGAAGCCTAGGACCCAGCATTTGAGCAGAGGGGCTGTGTCACTGGAAGATTTTCAACAGCTATTGAGGTTCCACTCCATGTTCAAAGCTGATGGCGTGAATGAAGCTATTGAAAGTTGGGGAATGTTTTCAATATTCAGAAAATTCTAATAACGTTTGAGCTGAGTCAGAAATTTTACACATTAGTAGAAAGATCTAAAATATTAAATTTTGTTTTCTTTTACACGAAGAAGCATGTAAAAAGAAAAATTGAAGGTTAGCAAACAATTTAATGAAACAACCTCTTGCCTTTTAATGACAACCAGTGTCTTGCATTCATTCGAAAATCAAAAAACTGCAGATGCTGGAAATCTGAAATAAAAACAGAAAATGCTGGAAACACTCAGCAGGTCAGACGGCATCTGTAGGAAGAGAAACAGAGTTAACATTTGAGGTTGAGGACCATTCATCAGAACTGAAAAGGAGAAAAAGTAAGTGAGTATTAAGTTGCAGGGAAGATGGGGGTGGGATGCAGAGGACAAAGAGAATATCTCTAGGGTGAGGCCAGGGTTGTCTTGGGGATAAGCTGTAAACAGGGTTACCCAGTTGATGAGTTACCGGGAGAAATTAGGGAGAGAGAACGTGGTCTTTTGTTCAGGAAAGTTACTAAATGAGAGCAATTAAAGAGTGATAATGTAAGTAGAAAAGGCGATATATCTGAACTAAAAGTTGATCTAGAGTCCGGCCAGCTGCAACGTGCCCAGACAGAAGATGTGGTGCTGTTCCTCAAGCTTTATGTTGGGACTCTTTGTACCACTGTAGCAGACCACAGGTAGATAGGTCAGAGGGAGATGGTGAATTCAAGTGGGAAGTTCAGGGTTGCCCCTGCAAGCTGCGGGCATCCCTGGATGGTGGGAAGGGAAGAGGTGAAAGGACAGGTGTACCATCTCCTGTAGTAAACTACAGACATTTGAGGCCAACACGAGGCTTGAAAAAACAGCCTGAGATGAGTGTGTTCTACCAACTAGGCTAGCTGGGTTTGCTTACAGCTCATCCCCTGGGCAACCTTGACCTCACCCCATCAGAGAGATTCCCATTGCCTATCTGTTCTTCACCACCCCGCCACCCTTCCTGCAGCTGGATACTACTTTTTCTCCTCCTCACATCAGACAAAAGGTCCTTGACCTGAAACATTGACTCTTGTTTCTCTTTGTCCAAATGCTACCTGACCTGCTGAATGTTCCCAGCAATTTTTTCTCATATCTCACATTCATTTCAATGAGACTGTTGTGCTTGTGGCCAGGTTTAACCCAGTCCAGCTCAACTGAGCGAGCAGACATCCTTGCCTACAGGATGGGAAACCCTCTGGAAACTCACACTGCCCCATTGGCTTCCACGAGGAGATACAAGAAAGACTGCGGATGCTAGAAGTCTGGAGCAGCACACAGCATGCTGGAGGAACTCAGCAGGTCAGGCAGCATCCATGGAGGGAAATGGGCAGTCAACGTTTTGGGTCGAGACCCCTCATCTGGATTGGAAAGAAAGAGGGGAGATGGCCAGTATAAAAAAGGTGGAGGGAGGGGGTGGAGCAAGATGCTGCCTGATCCACTGAGTTCCTCCACCATGTTGTGTGATGGTGGGTGAGAGGTGGACCCAGGTGAGAGGGGGATGATGAGGGGGAGAGTAGGAATGATGTAAGAAGCTGGGAGATCATAGGTGGAAGTGACAAAGGGCTGAAGAAGATGGAGTGGACAGAGGACCATGGAATAAAGGGAAGGAGGTGGAGAGGGGAACCGGAGGGAGGGATGTGTGGGTGATGGCAGATCGAGAGGGTGGGGAAGGGGAAAGAGGAGGAGTGATGGGACCTGTGGGATAAGGGAAAATAAAAGGGGGACAGAGGGGAGTGGTTACTGGAAGTTAGAGAAATTTATGTTCATGCTGTCAGGTTGGAGACCACTGGCTACCTCCCCTCTTTCTTTCCAGTCCTGATGGAGGGTCTCGACCCGAAACATTGACTGTCCATTTCCCTCCATAGCTGCTGCCTGACCCACTGAGTTCCTCCAGCTTTTTGTGTGTGGACTCCATGAGTCCATCAATTTAACGCAGGAGCAGCTGCAACGAGCAGTGCCAAGTTAGGCCCAATGCTGTGCTGGGAACCGGATCTTCAGCAGGGATACCTGGCTGGCTTTGGGACAATCAATCCACTAAGATGTTCTAGAAAGGTGATAATGTGTAGATTGACTACAATGTTTTCCTTCCAAGTAACAGTGACTCCAGTTCAAAATATAAATAATTAATTTAGATCTGAAATCTGGAGGTGTCCTGGAAACATGACAAGTGCTAAATGAATGATGGATTGTTCTTTATTATCAGAAAGCTTGCTGCAGCCGGGATGTGGAGTTTACGCAAGGCCTGCAAAAACTGAAAAGCGTACTTAGTCTTTTTGTCGTGACAAAACAGCTCAGCAGTACACAAGGACATTTTTTCCCACAACTATTGGCATCCTCTCCACACTTGAATAACAAAACATACTGTACTTGGGAACCTTGTATTTAAGGCTGAGAAGAGACACAGTTAACAAAGTTGACATTAAACATTGATTTGAAGAACATGCAAATTGTGCAGTATTGAGATTTTTCCTTTAGTTTTAATTATTTCAGATTTTATTTTCATTCCCTTACAGAAAGCTTCAGGAGCCACCTTCAACAGTTAGTGAGCAGAAACCAGTGGTGTCGAAGTCAGGCCGTAAAATTAAAGGCAGAGGAACAATGGTATGTATTTACTCTGATCTCCCTGTAATCTCACCAACTTTTCTCAGGGTTAGGGAATCAAGAGTCAGAGGACAATGGTTTAGGGTGAGAGGGAAGAGATTTAATAGGAAACTGAGGGGCAACTTTTTAACCCAGAGGGTGGTCAGTATATGGAATGAACTGCCAGAGGAAATGGTTGAGACAGATTTATTAACAGCATTTAAAAGCCACTTGGACAGATACATAGATAGGAAAGGTTTATGAGGGATATGGGCCACACACAGGTAAATGGGACTAGCTTGGATGGGAATCTTGGTTGGCGTGGACCAGTTGAGCCGAAGGGCCTGTTTCCGTGCTGTATAACTCAACTATTTTCAATTCGCATTTCTGAATTTCATCTCAGTACTTCTCTAATAGTACATCTGATAGTAGTGTTGCCCACCTTCCCGCAGCCTCGATCTTTGAAAACATCAAACCATGGCCCATTCCCACATTGACTCATTCTTTCTCATCATCTTGAAACTTCAACCTGCCCTTCTTTTAAAAGGCTTGCTGCTTAATCTTGCACCCATTTCACCATCTGTTTTGTTCATCCCTTAGCTTTTGAATGCTAATGGTATTTTGTTAATAGGGCATCAAATATTTCACCTAAATTTTTCCATTGTGTCTTTAGTGCAACTCATTTTGTGCTTAATTAATGGAAGTCTTTAGGTTAATCATTAACATCAGATGGAAATTTTTATCCCTAATTTATCTATTCCAAAATATGTTTTGATATCGAAAAATAATTTACCATTTCGGCATACTCAAATAGAAACTGTATTAATTTTATTGCTTTTAAGATCTGTGGATAGAACTGATGACTGTGAGTTGTGTGGTACCTGAGCCATCAATGATTTCTAATGTACCTGTGGTTCCCTTAATGGATAACTGACCCTCCTTGAGGAGGAGGCAGGCAGGGTCTTTACCTCAGGTTATATATCTAGCAGTGGCAAAGTAGAGCTCAGCCTTTGTAGCAGACTCTATTTTAGTAACTGAGGCAGTACAAGAGCTTTAGAGCACTGCTGATGATTGACTACCTCTCTTTGATGCAACCCCCGTGAGGTTGACCCATTATTCAGATTCTTTCCCTTGGTACCAGTTAACTCTGGTAGCTGATGCTGTGTAGCTTAGTAACATTTTTTTTTGCTTTGCTAAGCAGTTCTATTCAGTTAAACTTCAGCACTCCTTCATGGCTTGACTTGTAGTATATCTCTAGGGGTGGATAGGTCTGTTCTTTTAGCTAGAGGCAAAACTACCTAAGTGGAATTTTTACTACATGAGAGGAATAGTCGAGAGATTCTTGCGTTGGAGTACTGACAGTGATATATATACCTTAACATAAAAAGCTTTGATCTCTGTGATGACCTCAGAGTAGAGTAGTTGGCTAACAATCACAGTTTAAGTTCACATGTGAAGAACATGCATGTGGTTGCAACACCAAGGGGCTGCTGGAATAATGCACCATTAACTATCCTCCAGCATCCTGGAGATCACAATAGTGTTGGGTTGATCTTCAGGCTGTGCTGACTATAGCAGGCTTCAGCTTTCATGATAGCAGAGGCATGTTGTCGATGAGGAGATCTTGAGACGCAGGGTGAAGCAGCAAGGCTCTTACAATCCACCAATGTTCATTGTAAGTTATCCCTTTGTGCACATTAGACCAAGGCAAAAGCAATCATTTCTCCCCCAATTATGAAAGAGCCTGCCAACACATAGATGGGCTCTCACGGCTAAGTTAGCTTATGTTTGTATATTTAGGTACATGTCGAGTTCTCCATAGGACTCAAGTTACAAGTTATGTATAATTTATGTTAATTTAACTTCATGTTAAGTTATGTTTGTAATGCACTGTGTTGCTGCTGCACAGAGCTAATTTTCATGACATTTATACCATGTGTATGTAAGCCTATGACAATAAACATGAAAAGAAACAGTTTGGGGAATATGCGATGCTAGAGCTTCTGGTCTTCCACAGTGCAGACACGATTTGTGCAGCGAGATGACAGGAAGAAAAACACAGGAGGGGGAGAGCTTCAAAATGTAATTTGCTTCCAAGCCACAGAACGTTGAGAAATCGCATTTCACTCTTTTGTATCTTCTCTCCTCTTTCTGGGTCAGCGTTATCGTACTCCTTCAAAATCTAGATCGCATTCGGAATCGGAACTGGATGAGGAAACCAGTGAAACACCACCTCACTGGAAAGAAGAAATGCAGCGCGTTAGAACATATCGAGCCGCCAGCTTAGAGAAGTGGACCAAAGGAGACAAGTAGGAATTCTATAAAATGGGGCTTAGAACAAAAGGGTTTTGTTTAACCATTATCCAAAATGTCAAGTGCACTAGAAACAGCAATGTTGGAAATACTCTCTGTGGTGACAGAAACATCACTGCCTTTCCCCTTCTGCAGATAGTGACTGATCAAAAGAGTATCATTTTCTGTTTTTATTTCAGATTTACAACATTTGCAGTGTTTTGTTTTTGTATGCTGAGGGCACTCATTTTCCAAGGACTTATAACATTCACCAAATCGTGCTAGGGTTTCAGAGAATCTATCACCTGACTGTTGCACATTTTGTGTTTTCAGCTTTGCTACATGTTCCTGATATATTGCCTTTTAATTTCATTATATCTATTAATTGAAGACAAACCAAGAAATAGGAAGGGAGTAACGTAATCTAGGGATAGGAAGGGAAAATGGAGTTAAGGTAGAATATCACCTGTAAATTTATTGAAAAGTAGATCAGACTCAAGAAGCCCATGTGATCTCCTCCTGTAGGTATTACTTGCATTCCTAAAATAGGGTTATACTGACTTGCAGATGACACCAAAAATTGGTGTTGTGGATAGCGAGGAAGGTTGTCTAAGGATATAGCAGGATATAGAATAGAACAGTACAGCACAGGAACAGGCTCACGATGTTGTGCCGAACTAATTAAATGCCTAATTAACCTAATCCCCCTGCCTGCATAATGTCCATATCTCTTCATTCTCTGCATATTCATTGTGCCTATCCAAGAGCCTCTTAAATGCTTCTATTGTATTTGCCTCCATCACCACCCCTGGCAGCACATTCCAGACACCTACTACTCTGTGTGGGGGGAAAAAAAAACAAAACTTGCCCCGCACATCTCCTTTGAGCTTACCCCCCTCACCTTAAATGCATGCCTTCTAGTATTAGACATTTTGACCCTGGGGAAAAAGATACCAGCTGTCTACTCTAGCCATGCCTCTCATAATCTTATAAACCTCTATCAGGTCTCCCCTCAGCCTCCATCTTTGGGAAGTTGGGCGGAGAATTGGCAAATAGAATTTAATCCTGACCAATACAGTTGATAGGGTGGTGAAGAAAGCATATGGTATGGGTCGAGGCATAATATAGGTTGGGACATTATCTTTCAACATTACAAAGCGATGGTTAGGCCGCATTTGGAGTATTGTCTGCCATTCTGGTCGCCACAACATAGGAAGGATGTGATTGCACTAAAGAAGGTGCAGAGGAGATTCATCCTGGGTTGGAGGACATTAGTTATGGGGAGCGACTGGAGAGGCTGGGCTTGTTTTCCCCAGAGTGAAGGAGGCTGAGGGGTGAGCTGATAGAAGGATATCTTATCTTAATGAGGGGTGTAGATAGGGTAGGTAACCAAAATCTTTTTCCCATGATAGGGGTATCAAAACAAAAGGGAATAGGTTTAAGGTGAGAGGTAGGAGGTCTAAAGGGGATGTTAGGATTTTTACACAGTGGTTGATATCTGGAACACGCTGCCCGAGGAGCTGGTGGAAACGGATGCAGTCACGATGCTTAAGAGGCGTTTAGACAGACACTTAAGTAGGCAGGGTATAGAAGAATACAGACCTCATGCAGGCAAGTGGGATTAGTATAGATGGGCAGAAGGGTCATTGTGGACATGGGTGGATTAGAGGGCCAGCTTCTATGCTGTACAACTCTGAATCTGTGACTTCATGGCTTTTCAGTTTGACTGACGTGATCTTTCTTGCACCTTCAAAATAAGGTTCCAATAAAACAAAAAGCATTACATCTAGAATTGCAAGGCAGAAGTGAAGGGATATTGAAAACATTCAATCTCTCTTGGGTATTTATTGATGAATGCCACTTTGCCAAATAAACACATGCTGTACTGGAGTGAGATGGATTGTCATCTTCCTTTAATTCAATGTTGACTTCAGATTGCCTCTTCAAACATAAATTGGGCTTTATCTCTTCTGATCTGTAGACTGAAGTCAGAGTCACGACGGTGGAGTGACAGATCTGCTTCCCCGTGGTCTCGATCATGGTCACATGATGGATATTATTCAGACGACCGCAGGAGGAGAAAGTCCAGCCGCTATAAGAGACCTAAAAAGGAGAGGCGGAAAATCAAAGCAAAGAAAAAATCCAAGAAGCAGAAGCATTCCAAAAGGCAAAAAAGCCACAAACATAAAACAAAGGAGATCTCTGTACCTTCAGAATCTGTTCGTTCATCAAGCTTCAAGACAAAGTCTTCACTTGAGCATGAAAAGAAATCTCCATTGACAGCTTCGTCAAGGCACTCTTCAGAAAGGGTATGGTCTGGATCTTCTAGTCATCTATCTTCTTCGGGCAGTACGGCATCTCGGTCCTGTTCTAGATCAAAATCCGGGTCCAGGTCTAGATCAAGGTCTCATTCTAGAACTAGGACCCGATCCCGGTCCAGATCGGGGTCTAGATCTAGGACCAGTTCCAGGTCCAGATCCAGGTCGAGGTCCAGATCCAGTTCAAGCTCCATATCTTCCAGAAGTAGATCCACATCTAAATCAAGTTCCAAATCCAAGCACAAACGGAAGAGAAGTTCCAGACCACATTTTGAAAATCTAAACCAGAAGAAACTTGATACATCGAGGGTAGGTTCAAAGGAAAATGAAAAAATTGTAACGCATGCTGCTGCGGTTGAAGCTGTTCCTGCTGTTCCATTAAGTGAGAGTCCTCCACCTTCAAGGTGGCGACCGGGGCAGAAGCCTTGGAAGCCTTCATATGTTCGAATCCAGGAAGCCCAGGCAAAGCTAAGTGAAACAACACCTACATTGAGCAGTAGAGATTCCAAATGTTCCAGGGAAGATGACCTATCTCCATCTTTACGGAAACAGCATCGGAATTCAGAAACTAGAAGGCATTACAATTCTGACCACGAAAGCAATCGAAGTTCAACTTCAGGCTATCAGAAGAGCTCAAGGAGTAGGGGGTTTAGTTCCAGGTCAAGGACTCGGTCCTCTTCTGGGTCAAGGAGTCGGTCTAGTTCTAGGTCACGGTCTGTAACTAAATCCCCGTACTGTGAATCCTCTTATTCCAAGTCATCCAGTCATTCATACGAGTCTGAAGAAGCTTGTGTGGCTAGCAGTGAAGAGAAGTATGGAAAAATTAAAAAGAAGAATTCTGTTTCTAGTAAGCAAGATAAAGAGCGGCAAGCAAGCTCTGCAGCCAGCAATGCAAGCAAAGAGCGTAACACTGGAAAGAAATATGAAAGCATTGAGCGCAGTGTGTCATCCTCTCATTGTTCTAGTGAGAGTGATTCGGATGAATATGAGAGAGAAAGGGGAAAATCAGAATCAAAAAGACTCGTTGTGTCTAACTCTAAGACAGAATTTCCCAAAAAAAATCGCAGCAGCAAAAAATCAGAAGGAAAAAGTGACCGTTCCAGCAAAAGTTCTGCCAAGGACCATTTAAATGTGAAGGCAATTTCAGCTGATGATCAGGTACAGAAGTCAAGGAAGAAATCTGTGAGGAACAAATCCTCTGAGAGGAAATCTGCCTCGGGGTCTCAGAGTAAGGGTGAGAAATCTACAAAAAAAGTACACAAGAAAGCAAGATTGAAATCTGAAACGGAGTCTGAAACTGAACGGAGTAGGAACAGTAAAGTGCAGTCCGGGTCCACCTCAGAAGAGGGAGAATTGGTTCAGAAATCTGATGTCGGGGAGACTGAAGGGAAGGCGTCTGGAGGAGGAATGAACTCGAGGTCTGAGGTTTGCAGTGCCAAATCTTCCGCATCATCTGGCTCCGAAGTGGGTGGCAAGCAGCCGTCGGGCAGAAAGGCCTCTGTTTCCAGCAGCTCTTCAGGATCAGCAAGCGAGAGTGAAAAGAGGCGGAAGAAGAAAGTGAAGCACAAACTTAAAAGTAAGAAAAAGTCAAGATCCAAGAGCGCCAAGTTCAAGAAGAAAAGTGAAAAGAAGAAGGTCAAAAAGGTGCAAAAGACGAAGGAAAAATTCCATTGGCAACCTCCTCTGGAGTTTGGGGAAGAGGAAGAAGAGGAAACAAAAACTGATGGGCCTGGCACACTTGATGGGAAATCTAAAGTCAGGACTACACCGCCCAAAGTGGGAAGCCATGACACTGAAACCAATGTAGTGAATTGCACTGCCTCAATAAAGGTCAGCCACACAGTCAAAGAGAATACAGAACCCCATGAAGCACCCCCTGTTACCTCAAGCCACAGAAAGGAAGTGGAATCACAGCCAAAACAGAAGGGCGATTCAGTGAAGGCTGAAGCTACAGTAGCAAAAGCACCAGGGGCAGCAGAGAAAGCCAGGACCCCACACCAGAATGTCAGGAGCTCCACACCAGAGAAGTGCACTTCTGTCCCTGTGGCACAGAAAGGCAGCGAGGAAGCATCACTTTCTGGAGCTGGTGATTGCAAAGGAGCAAAGGGCACTGGAGTCAAATCAGACAGCAGTGTGTCAGCAGAGAAAGGTGAGCAGAATAAGAATGAAAAGAATGGTGCTGAGTCTGCCCAACCACCTGACGTCAATGGGAATGCAACAGAAGGTAGTACAAAGACAGAGAATGAATTAACGGATAGTAATAAATGGAAACCTTTAAAAGTATTACCAAATGTACCAACAGCCAGCCCCGTAGTTAACACAGAGGTTAAGGTGGAGGCTGCTGAATCCGATAATAAACCTCAAGGACTGAAAATAGAAATCAAAAGTAAAAATAAAGTTAAACCGGGCTCCCTCTTCGATGAAGTTCGGCGGACGGCACGGTTGAACCAAAGGCAGAGAAACCAGGAAACTTCGAGCGAGGAAGACTCGCTATCGAGAGACAGCAACAGCAGGTCTCGTAGTCGAAGTACTTCACGTGGTCACTACAGATCCAGCTCGAGGGACAGGACGCATTCCCGCACGAGATCTCGGTCAAGCAGTAGGTCAAGGAGTCGCTCAAGAAGTTACAGTTCTTCCTACAGGTAGGTGTATTCCATGCTGACTTTGGAATATATTTTAATGTCAGGTTGTAATCTTTCTAATGGTTTTTAACTTACTGTAAATAAATTATTTAGGTCATTTTCAATAATAGTCTCTCTTCTGGTTATCTTTACCACTAGGACATACACTGGCATCATTAAGTTTTCATAAGGATATAAAATGTTCTAGAAACACTACAAATAACGATCTCTTCATCTTAGCAATCTTCTTTACAATTTTGGAGAAAGTTTTATTAGCTAATTTCAGAAGTCTCATAATTCAGTGAAGGGACGTTCAAACTTCTCACTGTTAACGATGACTCCAATTTTTGGCGACCTCGACTGCTGGACTCTACATTTGAGGGGAAGCTAATCTTGTGCAAACTGAAGTGAGAATTGTCATGAAATTTCACTTGACAGTGTACGTCTTCCCCATAAATTTTGAAAGCAAGAACAGAAGAGATTAGAATTACATCAGCATTTCTAAGACACTGGAATAACTTTGGAGCTGTTGTGGTATGAGGAAATCTTTTCCCATGTTCCCTTCTCTCAGTGCAGCCTAATCTGTCACTTATGTCCACCACTCTCAATTTCTCCTTTTATCTCCACTGTAAATCTGCATTGTCTCTTTTGATTATTCAGTGATCGAAAAATTATTAATCTGTACGATCACCAAATTAGCTAAATTACATCAGGAAAGGAGGAATCAGAATATAACCTGCAATCAAAAGTCAAGTTACAGGGGTTTTAAACTATTTTGATACTATCCTTAAGAGGTGTGTTGCTGAATTGGGAATGCTTAAAGCTTAATACAATGTGCATATAACCTGGAACTAATTGCATTTTGGGTGTACGTCACAACACTAGGTATTAAGGATACCAGGACTGAATGGCATTGAAACAGGCATCTGACCCAAGTTTATGCTTCACACCTGTCTTCATCTAACCCTATCAGCATTTTTATTTTGTTTGGAAGTTTCTCACAATTGACTAACATCCTTTCTTCCAAAGAGATTTATGAATTTGAGTTTTGGAGTCTCAAGTGGAAATAATTTCTCAACATCCATCTAGTAAAACTATTCCATGATGTTAATTACATCTCTCAGGCTACCCCTCTTCTTGAGAAAGCAGCTGCAGCTCGCTCAGCTGTCCCTGATAATTACAAGCTGACTGTTCTACTATCATCCTTGTAAATTTTTATTTCGCTTTTACCGTTGCCTCAATGTTCCTTTTTTTTTTAACATGAAGACCAGAGCTCCGTACTGTATCCCAAATCCAGATTACATAGAACAATACAGGCCCTTTGGCCCACAATGTTGTGCTGACCTTTAAACCTTGGCTAAGACTATCTAACCCTTTCCTCCCACATATCCCTCTATTTTAAATTCCTCCAAAAGATTAACCAAGATTAAGTACTGGCATTATTTCACTGCTTTTTAGTTTAGTTTGTTAGTTTGCATTCTCTAATGGCCTTCTTAGCTTGGATTATTACTCTCAATGATCTGTGCATTAGTACTCCCAGATCCATTTGCCTCTCTAGCCCAGTCATACACTTTTCATCTAAGCAGTGTATGGGCTCATTCTTCCTTTCAAGATGCTCCACTGCAAATGGGATGCCCTGAAGTCCACCATAATTGGTACCTGAAGAAACCCTTGGCTTCTGTTCCAAGAAAATACAAGACTGGTTTATTGAGTATGACCAGGAGATCTAGGAGCCAGTTAACCACAACCTAAGGCATTCCTGGATTGAAAGTGCCTCAAGGGAAAAGAGACAGCTCTACGGCTACCTGAAGGCTGAGGTCCAACAGAAGTCTGTAAACTAAAGAACAGGGTGGACTGAGAGAGAGAAAACACATAAAACTGCAGATGCTGGAATCTGAAACAAAAACAAAAAATCCTGGAAGAACTCAGCCAGTCAAGCAACATCTGAGGTAAGAGAAACCAGTTAATGTTCCTCAGCATTTTCTGTTTTTGTGTACAGAAAGAGCAGAGTAGGTCTTGTAACTTGCTGACAATCATAACATGCACGTTCTTCAGACCATCTCCAGCCCAAACACCCAAGGTCCCACCTCACTGAGAGTAAGAATGATGGTGAACTTACCAAGGACAGAGACCCAGTCAGCGCTTGCTGGATGAGACACTTGGAAGATCTCAATCACGACTGTGTGCTTTATATGAGCACCCTTCACTCCATCCCAGTGCCTTATCACAACTCTTGTGATAAGGCACTGGGATGAGGTGTCAAAAAGGCTATTGCTAACTGAAAAAGGCCTCCTGAGCAGAAGTTCCTGACTGAAGTTCTGTGGCTCGGCAGTGAGGAATTTCAGTCACCATTTCATAACCTCATTGTCTACATCTGGAAGAGCAGAATATACCAGGGGAACTTGGAGACCTCCCGATTGTTAACCATTGTCAAGAAAGGAGACAAATGTTGACAATAGTTACTATAGAAAGATCTCACAGCCACAGGAGAAGTCACAGGTGAGTTCCTCCTCAATTCCTTCCTCTCATTAGCCGAAGAGCTGCTCCCCAAATCACAGTTTGGTTTTTGTCTGTCTTGAGGTGCACAGGATATGATCAAGGGAAATGAAGGGAGCAGCACCAACCACTTGGCCCTTTTCAACGTTTGTCTTCATCTGGGAGGGACTATGGAACACCCTCCACAAATTCAGCTGCCTGCATAAACTTTTCTCCATTTTACATTTGTTTAATGATGGTATGCATAATCCTAATCAGTGTGTTCACAACAGAGCCAAACTCAGTAAAGAAGAGCGTAAAGAAGTGTCAAGGAAGGATGCATCATTGCCCCTGCACTTTTCAATCTTTCTTACCACAATGCTGCACCTCATCTCCAACAATCTTCCTGCTGGGTTGGAGCTAATCTACAGTGCTAATGGGAAACTGTTCAACCTGTGGTGCATCCACTCCAAAACCAAGATCACTTCAACCTCAGGAGTCAAACTGCAGTACGCAGAGGACACTTGTGTTTGCTCGTTTGCTGGCAGAGCTCCATGTTGCCATTCACACATTCACTGAAACAGTGGTCTTGCACTCGAAGTTCACAAAACGAAGATCTCCTAACCTGCCCCACTGTACAGCACTGCCTACTGACAATAAAAGTTCACAGTAAGTCCCTGGAAAACTTGGACCACTTCCCATATCTTAAGAGCCTCCTCTCAGCAAAGACAGACAACAAAGATGAAATTCACCATTGTCGTCAGTGCACCGGCCTTTGCCAGGCTGAGGAAAAGAGAGTTTGGCGATCAAGACCTCAAACCAAGCACATAGTTTAATGGGCAGCAGTAATCCTTGCCCTCTCTATGCTTCTGAGATTTTGAGTACCTACATCAGACACCTCAAGATACTGGAAAGATACCACCAACAGTCTCCACAAACTCCTCCAAATCCACTGGAAGGATAAGAGAGCCAACTTCAGCTGCCTCTCCAAGTCAACGTCCCTACCCTCTATAAGTCATGCTATTTGCTCAGCCTACAACAGACTCCCAAAACAGACACACAGTTCTGAGCTCTGTCATGGTTATTAGACTGATAAAAGAAAAGGTTCAAGGGCCTTTTGAATGATGTCTTTAAAATAAAATGTGACAGGCCTATTGATTCTTGGGAATCCTTAGCCCATGAGAGCATAGCGTGGTATTTGGGATGGCAATGAGAATCTTGAACCTATGCATCAGGGGCGCGCAGAGGCCATGTGTTAAACGATGGAAAGAGAGTGCTTGACAAAATATCCACCTACCCATCCTATCGGTCACCTCCTGCCCTATCCATGGAAGAGTCTGCAGTTCCCACATCAGCCTCGTCGATCATCAGAATCCAAGTGGAAGCAAGTCATTCTCAACCCCGATAGATTGTCCAAGAAGGAGGTCAAGATACCTATCGATTACGGCAATCCACTTCTAATTGAATACTCATTCTTCAATGTGATTAATGGCATCTTCTATTCTGTTGCATTCCACTTCATTACTAATTGCACTCCAGTCTGGTGTGGTCTGCAAGTTTTGAACTTTTACTTCCAATTCCTGTGTCATAACCATTAAAGCCAAGTTTGAACAATAATAGTCTTAGTGCCTGACCCTGTGGAACACTTACTTCCCACCTATCGCCAGGTTGGGTAGTAGTCTTCAGCCCAACACTCTGCTTTCTATCAGTAGGCAACATGGAGTCCGAGGACTCCAGCTACTTAGTCTTGAGTTGACATATTATTCTCACTCCTGCCTGTGTATTTCTAAACTAATGTCAGGATGATTTTCATTAGTTACTTAATATTTGAGCTTTGATCACATAATATTCTGAACATTCTCCTGTAAAACTTTTTTTTAATTGAGATAAAGCCGCTTTGAGAAGTTGACTACTTTGCATAGTATTAAGAGACTCGAACCAGTGATTTCAAACAAACTGTGATATTCCCTCCTCCTGATTGCTGGCTGCACAAAGTTCACATGTCAACTTCCATAGGAAAACATTTAAAACATTTCGGGTGTCCCCCACACCACCCCACCCCCGGCCACAGGAGCAAAGGATCTCTGAGTGACCTGGTGACACAACCAAACCCTCCAGGCAATGTACACTACCCTCGCCGTTGTCCCTTGGAATCAGACCCAAGATTGTCTAAGGTACTGGCAGCTCAAAGGCAGGGAGATCTGAGTGCCCTGCCTCACCTTCAACTCTCAGCCTTCACAGTTAACAGGTGATGGTTTACCTTATTTCTGTTTTATAAGATGTTGCTGTAGATACTTTAGGTGGTGCCCCTTGCCTGCAAAACCATTATGACTGCATTTCAAAATTAATTAATTGACTTAATGACATAGTCATGCAGTTAGTAGAGCTAATGTCTCACAGTTGCAGCAACCTCAGGTGCTGTCTGTGTGGAGTTTGCATGTTCCCTCTGTGACCGTGTGGGGTTCATCCAGGATCATCGAGTCATAGAAAAACATAGAAAACCTACAGCACAATACAGGCCCTTCGGCCCACAAAGTTGTGCTGAACATGTCCCTAGCTTAGAAATTACTAGGCTTACCCATAGCCCTCTATTTTCTAAGCTCCGTGTACCTATCCAAAAGTCTCTTAAACAGCCCTATCGTATCCACCTCCACTGCTGTTGACAGCAGCCCATTCCATGCACTCACCACTCTCTAAGTAAAAAAATTTACCCCTGACATCTCCTCTGTACCTACTCCCCAGCACCTTAAACTTGTGTCGTCTTATGGCAACCATTTCAGCCCTGGGAAGAAGCCTCTGACTATCCACACGATCAATGCTTCTTATCATCTTATACACCTCTATCAGGTCAGCTCTTATCCTTCGTCGCTCCAAGGAGAAAAGGCTGAGTTCACTCAACTTGTTTTCATATAGTGCAGAAACTGGCCTTTTGACCCACCAAGTCTGTGCTGGCCATTGATCATTCATGTACACTAGCCTACACTATTTACATACTAGGGGCAATTTACAGTGACCAATGAACCTACCAATCCACATGTCTTTGGGAAATGAGAGGAAGCCAGAGCACCCGGGGGGAAGCCCACGTGGTTGCAGGTAGCATGAAAACTCCACGACACTGGAGGTCAGGGCTGAACTCCGGTCACTGGAGCTGTGAGGAAGCAGCTCCATTAGCTGCGCCACTGTGTCACCCTGGTTCTCTGGTTTTCTCCCACGTGCTAAAGAAGTGCAGGTTGGTGGGTTAATTGGCCTCTGTAAATTGCCCCTAGTGTGTATGTGAGTGGTAGAATCTTGGGGGAGTTGGTGGGGAAAATAGGTTAAAGGAAGAATTAATGGAGGAATGCATTTGATCTGTGAGCCAGCATAGAGTTGATGGGCCAAATAGCCATCTCCTATGTCACATGGAATTATGTGGAAAACACCTTAGACCATCCTGAGAATGTGAAACGTGCTGTGTAAATTATACTTCTTTCTCTGCTTTGCTTTCTTTTTCCCCCTACCTTTATCCTACCTGTTTAAGTACTTCTTCCTTATCACCCTCGCTCTTGTGTTTTAGGATTAAGGGAGTCCTTTATGGTTTTCTGAAATACAAACTTTGCTATGTATGCTTTATTTTGTCTCATCGCAGAACATAGCAATTTTGCTGTCAAATACACAAGTGTAGCTGGAAAGTTAAAATACCTAAAGTAGCTAAAATGATATCCCATGATAATTTAAAACCGCACTCGATATTATGATTAATTCTAGGTCACGAAGCTACAGCAGAAGTAGAAGCAGACGAAGGCACAGCAGAGATCACTCAAGTCATAGCAGCTCCTACAGAAGCTATAGAAGCCATAGGTAACCTAATTTCAAATGACATTTGTAAATGGCGTTCTTTAACGCTCACAGGCATACTGCAGTGGCATGCTTGATCAGCTCAAAAAAAAGCCTACTATTTAAAGTGCTCTTCTATTGGAGAGTCGTTACCGATGAAGAAAATAAGTGGTGATTTGAGGCAATAAGGTATTTAGGACATTTGCATTTTGAATGTTAAGTCTTCATGAAACTTAGACTGGAATTGGAGTACTGTGTCCTGTCTCTGACTAAAGGGGTTTTCCAGCGTCACAAAGGAGAGGAGGTTTTGCTTCATTGTGCAGAACATAGATAAGACTTTGAACTGGTAAATTGTATTCAGTGCACTTTTATTTATCCATGGGATGTGGATTTATCTGGTAGTCAGTATTTATCGACCAGCCCAATTGCCCTTGAACTCTTGACAATTTCAGAGGTTAGCTAACAATCAAACAAACTGCCAGCTGTTTAGTCACAAATCAGGCGGATCAGGCAAAGATAACAGATTTCCTTCCCTGAAAGACACTGATGATTCAGATGGCTCTTTACAGTTATCTGGTAGATTCATGGTCACCTTTAGTCCAGATTTACTTATATTTATAGTAGTGAATTTTACACTTGTAGCAGCAATGTTAAGAAATGGACTCGTGTATCTAGATCATAAATTCAGACCTGTAGATTACTAATCCAGGGTTGGACTGTGAGGACGTTCTATCACCTTGTAGTTAGATCGCTGTGGTGTGAATTGGCGGTGCTTAAAAGGTTTAGATGATTCAGTTAGACAGTTACGGAAAGTAAATTTCCTCTGGAGCTTAGAATGAGGCCATTTGATCCATCATGTCTGTGCTGGCTCCTGGTGGAGCAATCCCATCATAAGCGACCCTCCGTTACAGCAGTTCAGATAACAGAAATTCACCCTTATGGAATTTGCAAATCACTACAAGACATCTGGGATATGCAATAGAAATTCACTCTTACGAAACTTATGTGGGGGAAAAGAGTAGATACGTAAACACATTTTTTTCAGCTTGCATTTCTTGACACATGCACAGATGACGTGCCTTCACGTTATGGAAAATCGTGATACGGACCATTTTCTAGGAATGCAACCCCCCCATAACATGGTCGCCTGCAGTCTCTTTTCCCATGGCCCTACAAATATTTTTATCTCCAGTGCCTTGTGAATTACCTGCTTCCACCACCCCATCAATCAAGAAGAAGGTGGTATGTGCTTAAAATTAGAGCTGGACCAATTAGGAAGAAAATCACACCCCACCTTGTACAAACCCCACCTTGCTCCATCTGTGTTTTTTTTCCCCTCCTTCCTCTCTCTCTTTTCTCCATCTATCACCCACCTGCCACTGTCTTCCAACTCCACCCCATCTCCCCTCCTCTACCTGGCACTACCTGCCTGTCATCTTACACTCCTCAGTCCACCAATCGCCTTGAAATCCTTTCTCGGCACTCCCCTTCCCCTCTTTATACCGGGCATCTCCCCTCTCCAGTCTCAATCCTGATGCAGGGTTTCAACCCGAAATGTCGACAATTCTTTTCCTACCACGGATGCTGCTCGATCCTCTGAGTTCTCCCAGCAGATTGTTTGTTGCTTCAGGTTCCAGCATCTGCAGTCTCTTGTGTCTTCCCTACAGATTGCAATTGCTTGAGCAATTGTGTCTTTCAAGGGATGTGGACCTTTGACAACTGAAAGAGGTTGAGATGCACATGAACTATGATCTAAATGACGATACAAGCAGACTTGAGGGCTGAATTGCTTATTTCTGTGTTCTATATCCAAGGTTCATTGCAGGTGAGAGCATTGAAATAGTCCCTGATGTTGGAGACAATTGAAAAGAGTAATTAAAGCAGGAGATTTCAGGGTTTAAGAGAAAACGCAAGTGTGTCCAACAAGGAATTGGTTGATGCAATGAGATAAAGTAGGTGAATCTGGAGCAATACTTTCAAATAATGCAGGGTAGCTGTACACCTGTGTGCAGGTTCATGGTTTCATAAGCAAGCTTATAACTAATGCTGATATGTATTTCCCCACACACAGAGTAATCAGCAGCTGGAATATGTTGCGAGGCATTCTGTTTAAGCCTATACACTGAACTCAGTAAACTGCTGTACAGGAAAGATAAGATCATTCATCAACCTGTCCAGTAATTAGCAGGGATGGAGGATAATTTTGTAATAACAATCTCTTTGCTAAGCATGCTTCAGATTTGCACCACAACATGTAAAACAGGCACAACAATGGATCACAATTCTGTGCAGAAAAAATGTCAGTTGATTAACTATAGAATGCAGTTACAGTTCATAGAGTTGTACAGCCCAGAATCGGGCCCTTCAGCCCACCATGTACATGCTGACCATTCTACTTATCTACAGCAATCTCACTTACCCACATTTGGTCCATAGCCTTCTAAGTTAGACCCCATATTTGGTTGTGAGCACTGCACCTTATGAAGGACATAATACCTTTGAATTTGCCTAATACAGAGGTTCACAAGGATTTTACTGGGCTAAAAAGTTTCTTGACGCGAACAGGTTACAGAGGTTGGATTTGTATTCCCTTTTTACTGATCAGGTAGTAATTTGATTAAGGTGATTATAAGAAGGTAGGGTAAATAGAAAATATCATCTCTGACCTCCAGAAGGAGGAAACAACCTTAAAACTTGGAGCTGGTCTGCTCAGGGGTCATGTTAGGAAACAACTGGTCACACAAAAGATGTGGGATCAGAAATGCTCTCCCCAAGAAGTCAACTGCAATTTCAAAAGTTAAAAATCCTATTGCATATCAAGGGTAGGTTTCAAATACGGATCAGCTGTGATCTAATTGTATGGTGGAAAGGTTTTGGGATGGTAGTCTACTTACTGCTTTGTTTTTATGTATAAGGGAATATGCCATAGGAGGTAAAGTCTTAATTGGCATAGAAGGATCTGGGGGTGGGGAAGGGATGCCTTGTTAAAGGTGCCAATGCAAGTAATGAATGCCTGAGAAAACGGAGTTCTTAGTTGTCTGGAGAAGCGCTAAACAAGTGATGGTGAACATCCTGATTGCTTTAGTGTGACCACACTCGAGGCTGCAGTTATGAGTAAAGGTGTGAGACGTAGGGGCTATTTTCACAAAAGTTTATGTTAAGGATGCAACTTGATTGAGGTCCAAGGTTGTGAGGGATAATACGAAGGGAAGTAATATTGGGAGTATGATAATAAGGGCATAAATTTAAAATAATCACCAAAAGAACTGATGGGAAGTTCAGGGAAACATCTTCACTCAGAAAGTGACATTATACACCACCAATTACTGTTGCTCACGTGGGGAACCAGCATCGATTTGTGCAGTGTAAAGTTCAGTGATTGTGTTTTACAATCTTGAATCATGAAGTCCATCAGAAAAGCAGAGCTTTGTAAATGTTTGGCACCTGTTACATAAATTCTCGTGTTCTGAATTTATGTTGGTATTTACACATGGGTACAGAACCGGTAACCCTGAGGCCCAGACTACTCATTCAGCAAGCAGGAGTACAAATCCTGTAGTCTGTGTTGGAGAATTTGATCTCAGTTTAAAACATCTAGAAATAAAAAGCCAGCGTTCTGTAATCATTGAGCTATTAGATTTTGGTAAAGGTCCAACTACAGAAAATGCCGATCATCCACTATTTGACTATTCAGAAATCCCGATGGTTTGGTATCTGACTCAACAGGTAGTATTGTCCGTGCTCCCTTTCCACTCACCAAGGCCCCAGTTCCCGCACTAGCTGTAACAGATTAGGGCCCTGGTTCCTGCACTCCCTCTGCCACCCCCAGACCCTGGTTCCTGCACTCCCTCTGCCACCCCCAGACCCTGGTTCCCGCACTCTCCCTGCCACCCCCAGACCCTGGTTCCCGCACTCTCCCTGCCACCCCCAGACCCTGGTTCCCGCACTCTCCCTGCCACCCCCAGACCCTGGTTCCCGCACTCTCCCTGCCACCCCCAGACCCTGGTTCCCGCACTCTCCCTGCCACCCCCAGACCCTGGTTCCCGCACTCTCCCTGCCACCCCCAGACCCTGGTTCCCGCACTCCCTCTGCCACCCCCAGACCCTGGTTCCCGCACTCCCTCTGCCACCCCCAGACCCTGGTTCCCGCACTCTCCCTGCCACCCCCAGACCCTGGTTCCCGCACTCTCCCTGCCACCCCCAGACCCTGGTTCCCGCACTCCCTCTGCCACCCCCAGACCCTGGTTCCCGCACTCCCTCTGCCACCCCCAGACCCTGGTTCCCATGCTCCATTTGAATTTACCTGGTTCACTGGAGAAGTTATTATCACACTGTGTATCATCATAAAAAAAAGTGAATTAAAAGAGTGTTGAGATATTAATAGAAATCACATACAGTAGTCTGGAATATCTGCCAATTCGTAACCACCAGTCCCGGGTGTTCTGGGTTATAGGAGTTTCGCTGTATTTCTCTCATACCCTAAGGGGAAGGAAACCACCCATCCTTACCCAGTCTGGACCATGCTAGATTCCAGTTGTTCACCAATGTAACTCACACCTAAGTCTAGTGAGCCAGTCAGGATAATGAGGGATGTCGAGTAATGCTGGTGTTGGCCCTGAGTCTCAGCAGTAAATAAATGATGAATTTACAGTGTCAACACTCATAGCTTAATTGCAACATTGTGCCTAACCTACCAGATTTTCAGAAAATTGTATTTTTGTCACATGCATTACATTGTGTGGACTGTAGGGTGTGACATCCTGCAGTGTCTGGCTGTTGAAGAGCTTGCAAATAGGTCTGCCTGTTGACTGAGCTAGTCTGAGCTATCTCAGGCCAGTCGGTAGATGTTTGTATTGTACCTGGTAAGGTCACACACTTCCGCCTGCCCTGTAGGATACAATTTACAGTGTTATCTGCTAGGGCAATCTTCCTTATCTCTAAACACAAGGTCAACATATATCTTTAGAGAATTGCCATTTATTTCTGGTAACCTGTTAGAAATGGTGCAGCCACATTTTTATATGTTAAAAGAAATAGATCTTCCTTCAACGTTCTCCACAACTTCTCGGTACTTTTATTGGTTTCCATTTTTCAAAAATTAAGCAGCTGCTGTGTGATTAAACACTTGCCTGTGTGAGAATTGGTTTAAAAAAAAAGCCTCCTACCATAGTTTAATATTGTAGTTATTTGCAGTTAACTATCAGTATGAGATACCTCTCTCACAGTCACACCTTCTCCACAAACCCTTCCCAATCATTATTTCCAGATTCTCAAATATGCCATGACTTAGCATGCACTATATCTTGCAAAAACTAGAAAACCATGATTTTTGTTTCTGGGTATCTGCCATCCCTCCCTGAGTGTATTCTGCTGAGGTATAGTTCCACAAATCCTAGCATCTAGAGGTAATGTTGCAGCTCTATAGAGATACAATATGTAGATAGGCCTACAGGAGGAGAGGCTGTGCTTGATTTGGTATTGGGAAATGAACCTGGTCAGGTGTCAGATCTCTCAGTGGGACAGCATTTTGGAGATAGAATTATGATCACTATCTCCTTTACAGTAGCATTGGAGAGAGATAGGAACAGGCAGACTAGAAAGGTGTTTAGTTGGAGTAAAGGGAATTATGAGGCTGTCAGGCAGGAAATTGGAAGCTTAAATTGGGAACATGTTCTCAGGGAAAAGTACAGAAGAAATGTGGCATATACTCGGGATATTTGTGGGGAGTTCTGCATAGGCATGTTCCAATGAGACGGGAGTCACGAGAGGATACAGGAACCGTGGTGTACAAAGGCTATAATAAATCTCGTTGAAAGGAAAAGAAAAGCTTACAAAAGGTACAGAGAGCTAGGTAATGTTAGAGATCTGGAAGAGTATAAGGCTAACAGGAAGGAGCTTAAGAAGGAAATTAGGAGGGCCAAAGGGGACATGAGAAGGCCTTGGCGGGCAGGATTAAGGAAAACCCCAAGGCGTTCTACAAGTATGTGAAGAGCAAGAGGATAAGATGTGAGAGAATAGGGCCTATCAAGTGCAACAGTGGGAAAGTGCGTATGGATCTGGAAGAAATAGCGGAGGTACTTAATGAATACTTTACATCAGTATTCACTACGGAAAAAGATCTGGGTGATTGTAGTGAGGACTTGCAGCAGGCTGAAAAGCTTGAGCATGTAGATATTAGGAAAGAGGAGGTGCTGAAACTTTTGGAAAGCATCAAGTTGGATAAGTCGCCGGGACCAGATGAGATGTACCCAAGGCTGCGGTGGGAGGCGAGGGAGGAGATTGCGGAGCATCTGACGATGATCTTTGCATCATCGATGGAGACAGGAGAGGTTCCAGAAGATTGGAGGGTTGCGGATGTTGTTCCCTTATTCAAGAAAGGGAGTAGAGATAGCCCAGGAAATTATAGACCGGTGAGTCTTACCTCAGTGGTTGGTAAGCTGATGGAGAAGATCCTGAGAGGCAGGATTTATGAACATTTGGAGAGGTATAATATGATTAGGAATAGTCAGCATGGCTTTGTCAAGGGCAGGTCCTGCCTTACGAGCCTGATTGAATTTTTTGAGGATGTGACTAAACACATCGATGAAGGGAGAGCAGTAGATGTAGTGTATATGGATTTCAGCAAGGCATTTGATAAGGTACCCCATGCAAGGCTTATGGAGAAAGTAAGGAGGCAAGGGGACATTGCAATGTGGATCCAGAACTGGCTGGCCCACAGAAGGCAAAGGGTAGTTGTTGAAGGGTTGTATTCTGCATGGAGGTCGGTGACCAGTGGTGTACCTCAGGGATCTGTTCTGGGACCCTTACTCTTTGATTTTTATACACAACCTGGATGAGGAAGTGGAAGGATGGGTTAGTAAGTTTGCGGATAACACAAAGGTTGGAAGTGTTGTGGATGGTATAGAGGGCTGTCAAGAGGTTACAGTGGGACATAGATAGGGTGCAAAGTTGGGCTGAGAAGTGGCAGATGCAGTTCAACCCAGATAAGTGTGAAGTGGTTCATTTTGGTAGGTCAAATACGATGGCAGAATATAGTATTAATGGTAGGACTCTTGGCAGTGTGGAGGATCAGAGGGATCTTGGGGTCCGAGTCCATAGGACGCTCAAAGCAGCTGCACAGGTTGACTCTGTGGTTAAGGAGGCATATGGTGTATTGTCCTTCATCAATCGTGGAATCGAATTTAGGAGCTGAGAGGTATTGTTGCAGCTATATAGGACCCTGGTCAGATCCCACTTGGAGTACTGTGCTCAGTTCTGGTCACCTCACTACAGGAAGGATGTGGAAGCCATAGAAAGGGTGCAAAGGAGATTTACAAGGATGCTGCCTGGAATGCAGAGCATGCCTTACGAAAGCAGGTTGGGAACTTGGGCTTTTCTCCTTGGAGTGACGGAGGATGAGGGGGGACCTGATAGAGGTGTATAAGACGATGAAAGACATTGATCAGGTAGATAGAGGCTTTTCCCCAGGGCTGAAATGGTGGCCACAAGAGGACATAGTTTAAGGTGCTGGGAGTAGGTATAGAGGAAATGTCAGGGGTAGGTTTTTTACTCAGAGAGTGGTGAGTGCGTGGAATGGGCTGCCGGCAACAGTGGTGGAGGCAGATACGATAGGGTCTTTTAAGAGACTTTTGGATAGGTACATGGAGCTGAGAAAAATAGAGGGCTATGGGTAAGCCTAGTAATTTCTAAGATAGGGACATGTTCGGCACAGCTTTATGAGCCGAAGGGCCTGAATTGTGCTGTAGGTTTTCTGTATTTCTATGCTTCTAACTCTGGTCAGATCACACTTTTGGAGTATTGTGTTCAGTTCTGGTCGCCTCATTATCGGAAGGATGTGGAAGCTTTAGAGAGGGTGCAGAGGAGATTTACCAGGATGGTGCCTGGATTGGAGAGCATGTCTTATGAGGATAGGTTGAGTGAGCTAGGACTTTTCCCTTTGGAGAGGAGGAGGATGAGCAGTGACTTGATAGAGGTGTATAAGATGATAAGAAGCATAGATCGAGTGGACAGTCAGAGACTTTTTCCCAGGGCGACAATGGCTAACACGAGGGGACGTAATTTTAAGGTGATTGGAGGAAGATATAAGGGGGATGTCAGGGTTAAGTTTTTTAACTGAGTGGTGGGTGTGTGGAACGCACTGCCGGCAGAGGTTGCGGGGGCAGATACATTTGGGACATTTAAGACATTCTTAGATAGCCATATGAATGATAGAGAAATGGAGGGCTATGTGGGGGGGGGGAAGGGTTAGATAGATCGTAGAGCAGGATAAAATGTCAGCACAACATTGTGGGCCGAAGGGCCTGTACTGTGCTGTAGGTTTCTGTGTTCTAATCTCACAATCTCTATGTGCAAGTTTACACAAGGATAATTGGAAAAATGTTACCAAGGTCTGTTCAGCCCAACACAATCCTACCCAAATTCTACTTCCCAACACAGATCACCTGATAGCAGCAGCTTGGCTGATTTTTTTCCCCAGCCCTCAATCCCTCCCCCAAAGTGAGATGAGTTTTTAGATGTTCCCAGGCTCGGATTCAAATCAACAAACGTGACACAGCCCAGGAGTCAAACAGTGACAATTCTGAGAAAGATTGTTAAAGATAATAGTGTAACCATGTTTTTGATGTATTTATTATCAACCTGCATTATTACATTTTCATGAAGGGCTCTCCACACATTAACACCTCCCCCTAGTTTGCTGACTACTATTTATTCATTCCCTTCATTTAAAAAATATTGGAACCGAATGCATAGAAATGGTTTAAGGACAATTCCTGTAGAGCTGAATCCACCAAGCTTGTACTATTTGTTCAGATGTCATGTTTTTGCTCGAAATTATTTGCACTTGTAGTGGACACCTGCCATGTGCAACCAATTGGGAGAGAAAGGAAAATTGCTCTCGTTCTCCTGATGGCTGTCAAAAATTCAGAGAGATTTTTAATAATTTTTTTCCAGCTTTTAAACAAAAAGGTCTTCCCTCCTCTAAGTTGCCTTGTTTTGGTTATTGCCTGCCTTGTATGAAACCAAGCATGTCTGCCATCTGTGTGTATGTATATGAATTATATATCAACTCCCAGCACTGATCCTGATGGAACACCACACATGGATCCCTTTGAACAGGAAAAGTGGGGTTGGGGGAGGGTCAGGGTGCAGGTGAGGTTGGGGAAGGTTCACAAAGTAATGTGTGTCAGAGGAGTTTTATGGGTGTTAGTAAAATCGAGTATCTTATGTTGGGGTGCTGTGGGTTGGTGTCATTCTCTGCTTAATTGGGTTTTGTCATTCTCCCCATATTTCTGTTTGAGCAATGGTGGTGTGGTTCATTGATTCTCCAAAAGAAGCTCTCATTGATGTAGGCTCTGGTTCTTCTCTGAAGTATAGGCAGAAGAAACGTCTCTGTACCAAACACAAATGCCAAAGCAAAAAAGACTGTGGGCAAAATGTGGGAAATTGGATTAGTGTAGGTGGGTATTTAATGGGCAGGAGGGACTTGGTTGGCCAAAGGTCCTGTATCCATGCTGTGTCGCTTTAAAAGTCCTTCATACTTTCATGAGTTCATATTTTCTGCTGCTGAGAAAAGGAGTGTGGGATTGATGTGCTGTCAGAGAGCTTTTCAGCCCGAGCTCTGCTCTGTCCTTATTGTTCTAGTCAACACAGAGAGTGAGCTACTATTGGATTATACCAAGCTGCTAGTGACTGGTTTGGCGCCAAGATCCGTAGCCCAAGGGACAGGCCTCTAGAATTGCAATAATTGAACTAATTGAATGATTAGCACTTATAAGAAACACATAACGATAATTTGTTTTTACAAATCAGCTGAAGTCGACATAATTCTGTTAGATTATTACTGTAAATTACATTTAGAAACTAAAACAGAAAATGTTGGGAATACTCAGCAGGTCAAGCAGCATCTGTGGAGAAGAAAAAGCTTAACATTTCAAGTTGATGGCTTTACAAAAGGTCATGTTTCAACATTGTGTTTTTCAGTCTAAATTACACAAAAGCACAATTTAACCTTTTACCTTCCTCTCGCCCCCTGTAATTTGTTAGTCTTTATCTCCTCGATCTTTAGGCCTTTTGAACAACCATCGCATAAACACCTTCAACACCAATGCTACCACTTGTGATCTTTGAGAAGATCTCCATTAAGTGATGTCGGCGATCCCAGTCCCCATCCCATGATCAGACTGAGATGTGCAATGTGTACATTATCAGTCAAGCCACAATGACTGGAAGGGCCATTTAGTGAGCGTTTGAATCCAAGACCACTCTTGGAGTTTGTGTTCAGTTCTGGTCGCCTCATTATAGGAAGGATGTGGAAGCTTTAGACTGGATGCAGAGGAGATTTACCAGGATACTGCCTGGATTGGAGAGCATGTCTTGTGAGGATAGGTTGAGCAAGCTAGGGCTTTTTTCTTTGGAGAGAAGGAGGATGAGAAGTGACTTGATAAAGGTGTACAAGATGATAAGAGGCATAGATCGAGTGGACAGTCAGAGACTTTTTCCCAGGGCAACAATGGCTAACACGAGGGGACGTAATTTTAAGGTGATGGGAGGAAGGTATAAGAGGGATGTCAGGGGTAAGATTTTTTACACAGAGAGTGGTGGGTGCGTGGAACGCACTGCCGGCAGAGGTTGTGGGGGCAGATACATTAGGGACATTTAAGAGACGCTTAGATAGACACATGAATGATAGAGAAATGGGAGGGAAGGGTTAGATATATATTAGAGCAGGATAAAATGTCGGCACAACATTGTGGGCTGAAGAGCCTGTACTGTGGTGTCCTATGAATGTCCAAAATCCAACCGCTGTTAACCTGCTAAATCGGCCAGTCCCAGCCAAGATATCAGGAATCCTGCTGCTAGCTGCAGTGTCCGGGCCAGGGTTGCTGTCCAATCACCCTTGCAGCTTGCAGACAGAATCAGATGTAGTCTTGATGCACTCCGCATTCAAATAACTTATCATTACTCTCCAGGTCGGAACGTAGCTGGCACCTGATGAAATTGTGCCTCTGCAGTACTTAGTACTTCTGGGAGAGCTTGCTGCAGCCAAAGCACAAACATTTGTCTCTGGTAGATAAGCTAAAGTAAATGAAGATATTTGTTAAACATAAACATTACTTCTAGCTTGCAGGATAAACGCCCTGAATGAAGATTAGAACCCGATTCCCCGACAGTTGTACTTAATACCAAGGTGACAGCAGCCAGTAGCTGTGCCATAGCTGGAAGCTGTAGGCTGCTGTCAGCAGTCGCTGGCACAGGGTGCTCTGTTCTGGAGCTGACATCGCAGCCAGGCATTGATTACACTCCCAGCAGTTCTCTGTGGGTGGAAGGAGTTACCTCGAGCTTTTCTCAATGCCTCCCTACCCACCAAAAGGGTTTGTGTAGATTATCACCAGTCACTGACACGGACATCTCCCCAGCTCCCAGCTGTGCCTCTGGTGGACTGTGATAGAAAGTGGCCTCGGGCTGTACCCCTGCTCCTGACTGGTTACCAACTGGCTAGTGCAGAGAGAGAGCGAGAGCGTCTCGCTGGGCCACACAGATTTGTGAAAGGCAGCCCGGGCTTGGATATAAGTATGTGACAGATGGCATGGGTTGGAAGCAGCTTTTGTGGTTGTACATTTTGTGCCTGCTAGCTTACACGTGTATCTGTTCCTCCAACAGTAGAACATACAGTCGCAGCCGCTCTAGAAGCCCATCTTCCAGCCGTCACCGGCGATCTCGGTATGTACCCAGCGTAAGCTAGGGCTGTAGACCCAGACACTGAATATTACTGCCTTATTCTAACCTGGGAGTAACTGCACCTTAAGATGGGTGAGAGTCTCGGAACACCCCAGGACCCTGCACAACTGGCACCATAAACTTTGAGGGCTGCGCTGTGCAGAATGTGGAGCTCTTTGGTCCCTTCTCAGGGAAGTGTGCTCCTGCTTCCCTCCAAAATAGAAGTGTTGTGATCTATGAGTTCCACAAGGGCGGCTGACCTAGCTGGGTAATGGTCATCCATGCTCCAGTGTCCTCCCAGGCGATGCTCTCAGCCAATAGGTCCCCAGGAACAAGTGGGGAAGTTTACCCCGTGGTACCAAATGCCCTCAGTAGCTTTGTACAGTGTCAGTGGTGGTTCACAAAGAAAGCCCAGCAGAATGTAACGGACCAATCGACAGCAATGTCATCTCTTGGTCGTCAGTTGTAGAACATGGAGCAGGCCCTTCTACGCACTGTATCTGACCACCATGTTGATCAAGGATTTCTGAGGCAGCTCTCCCACCTCCACCCCAGTTATCTCTCAGTGTTTGGAATATTAGAGACAGGCTGACTGCTGTGTGGAGTGAGTTGTGCATGCTGGATCCCTGCTGAGTGGTGAGAGGCCGCACTACTAAGCCCACAACCTGGAGAGGTGGATGAGTCTTAACTATGTCACAGATGCACGGTGGCAACTGTGCAGGTCTAATAGGCGGTGACTCCTGCAATCCGAGTGTCTAGTTTCTCACGGACATTCTCCAAATATTTGTCCTCGTCCTTTATTTTGAAGTAATGGAATCATGCAGACACACCCTTTCTGAACCTTATCACGAGGTGTGGTCAAAGAATCTCAATGACCTTGGATTCCTGCAAGCTCCGCAATGCAAAAGGTGCAGTGGTGTGGGCTGGACGGTGTTGTTGGTTCAGGAGCAAATAAAAACCTGCAGATGAGAAACAGAAGGACTGCAGATGCTGGAATCTGGATGAAAAAAACAACAAGATGCTGAAGAAACTCTGCAGGTCAGGCACCATCCGTGGAGAAAAGCAGATAGTCAACGATTTGGGTCAGGACCCTTCTTCAGGACTGAAGATAGGAAAAGGGGAGGCCCAATATATAGGAGGGAAAAACAGCAGTGATAGGTGGACAAAACAGGGGAGGTGGGGTGGGCACAAGGTGGTGATAGGTAGATGCAGGTAAGAGATAGTGATGGGCAGGTGCGGGGGAGGAGGGGAGAGCAGATCCACCGGGGGATGGGTCAAAGGTATGGGGGAAGGGGAGGAGAGGAAAAAAAGGCAAAGGGGGAAAAGAGAGAGGGAAGGAAAGAAGAGGCAAGGCGGGGGGGGGGGGGGGGTTTACTTAAAGTGGGAGAATTTGATGTTCATGCCGTTAGGCTGCAAGGTTCCAAGATGGAAAATGAGGTGTTGTTTCTCCAGTTTGTGTTTGGAATTCTCCTGGCAGTGGAGGAGGCCGAGGACTGACAGATCTGTGATGGAGTGGGAGGGGGAGTTGAAGTGACCGGCAATGGGAGATGCAGGTCGCGGTTACGGACGGAGCCCAGGTGTTCTGTGAAATGATCACCTAGTCTGCGTTTGGTCTCAGTAATGTAGAGGAGGCCACACTTGGAGCACTGAATGCAGTAGATGATATTAAGGGAGGTGCAGGTGAATCTCTGTCTCACCTGAAAAAACTGGGTCCCTGGATGGAGGTGGTGTAGGGGCAGGTGTTACACCAATGGCGGGGGCAGTGGAAAGTCCCCGAGGTGGGAGCGGGATGGGTGGGGAGGGGGGAATGAACTCGGGAGTCGTGGAGAGAGTGGTCCCTACGAAAGGCTGAAAGGGGTGGGGAGGGGAAGATATGCTAGGTGGTGGGGTCCCATTGGAGAAGGCAGAAGTGGCGGAGAATGATGTGTTGGATATGTGGGCTGGTGGGATGAAATGCAAGGACAAGAGGGACCCTATCCCTGTTGGGTCTGGGAGGGGTGAGGGTGAGAGCAGAGGCGCGGGAAATGGCAGAGATGTGGGTGCGAGCTCTCTCGACCACAGTAGATGTCCTGGGGTGGAAAGCCTCATCGTGGGTGCAGATGCAGTAGAGGGGGAGAAATTGAGAGAAAGGGATAGCGTGCTTGCAAGAGACGGTGGGAGTAGCTGTAATCAAGGTAACTGTGGGGGTCAGTGGGTTTGTAGAAAATGTCAGTGGATAAGGAATCTCCTGAGGTGGAGAGATCGAGAAAGGAGAGGGGTATCAGAGATAGTCCAAGCGAACTGGAGAGCCAGGTGAAAATTAGTGGCGAAATTTATGAAACTGTCAAGTTCCGCACGGATGCAAGAGGTGGCACCAATGTAGTCGTTGATATAGCGGAGAAAGAATTGAGGAGTGGGGCCAGTGTAGGCTTAGAACAAAGATTGTTCAACGTAGTCAACAAAAAGGCAGACATAGCTGGGGCCCATGTGAGTGCCCATGGCTGCACTCTTGGTCCATAGAAAGTGAGAGGAATCGAAAGAGAAGTTGTTTAGGGTGAGGACAAGTTCAGCCAGGCGGAGGAGAGCGTTAGTGGAAGGGGACTGGTCTCTCTGGTCAAAAAAAGAAGTGGAAGGCCGTGAGGCTGTCATGATGGGGAATGGAGGTATGTAGGGACTGGACTTCCATGGTGAAGATGAGGTGGTTCATGCCAGAGAGCTTAAAGTTCTGGAAGAGTTGGAGAGCATGTGAGGTGTCACAGATGTAGGTGGGAAGGGATTGGACCAGGGGGAAGGAGTAGTGTCCAGGTACAAGGGTACGATCTCAGTGGGGCAAGAGCTCGCGGAGACAATAGGTCTGCCGGGACAGTCCTCCTTGTGGATTTTGGGGGGAAGATAGAAGTGAGCAGTCCGAGGTTGCAGGACTATCATGTTGGTAACTGTGGGGGCGGGGGCGGGGGGGGGGGGGGGGGGGGTGCGGTAGTGGAGATCTCCTGAGGTGATGAGGTCAGTGCTGGTGCAGGAGATAATGTCCTGGTGGTGAGATCGTGGTCCAGGGGTAGGTAGAAGGAAGTGTCCGAGAGCTGGCGTCTGGCCTCTTCAAGGTAGAGGTTAGTGCGCCAGACAACCACGGCACCACCTTTGTCGGCTGGTTTGATAACTACATCACAGTTAGTGCGGAGGGCGTGGAGAGCAGAGCGTTCAGAAGGGGTGAGATTAGAGTGGCTAAAAACCTGGAAATCTGAAATAGAAGCCAGAAAATGCAGGCTGGACAGGTCAGGTGGCATTTGTGGAAAGAGGAAACAGAGTTAATGTTTCCGGTTGAAAACCCTTCGTCAGAACTGGGAAGTGAGAAAACAAGTTAAAGTTGCAGAGAGGGTGTGGGAGAGACAGGGATATCTCAAGTAGGTTGAGGCCAGGGTTGTTGTATGACTACATGCTTGCTAAGCTTTCTGATTGATAGTTTAATTAGGGAAAATAGGGGGAGAAAACAAACAAGCTAACTTAAAACTAACTTGTTTTCTTGCCTTTCCAGTTCTGATTAAGGGTCTTCGGCTGAAACATCAACTCAGTTTCCCTTTGCTTGACCTACTGAGTATTCCCAGCACTTGTGTTTGTATATGTGAGCAGCCTGTCTTCCCTGCAATGAAACTGTCGCTGCACTCACACTGTGTAATTTGATTCACCGTGGCACTTAGTGCAGTACAGATCACTCCATTAGGTTGTTCTGTAAGTGCTGAAGTACAGTTAATGGTGAGAGTGCATTACTGGATGTACAAGCTCCACTGAAGTGGTTGATAGCATCATCTGAGATTCTCCTCCATGAAGTGCTGTCACGGTACATTTACAAAGGATAAGTGCTCTGTGGTAATCGCTGTGATTCTCCCTCTTAATCCCAGGTCAGACTCTTACGATAGTTACGACAGTAGGAGCAGGAGTCGGAGTCGAAGCCGCAGTTACCACAAATCGCGAAGGTCCAGGTGAGAGAGTATTCCTGCTGTCTGCAGTAACCTGCCACCTCTCCCAAAGCCACAGCCTTTCTCTTGGAAGGTTTATGTGTTACCTGCCCATCTTTCTGTCTCAAACACCTCATCATATACAAGTGTGGTGAAACACTGGGTCCAGCAATGTCAGAGACACACACCTTCCCCTCAACCAACAAGCTTAAAATTCACACTGCCAACACAATCACTGATGATGATTAGGAGCTGAGACCTGGGGTGTTTGGCTTCTTGCGGAGCGTGGCAACTCTTTGCAAGCTGCTCTCAGTGGATCTGTTCATTATATCTGTTATAATCATTCTACTCTTTTAGATCTAAATTCTAAGACTTTAAGAATTACTAACAATGTTCTTTTAAATCTACTGTCTGTAACTGTAACACTATATTCTGTATTCTGTTATTGCTTTTCCCTTTGTACTACCTCAATGCAACTTATGTTTTGAAATGATCTGTATGGATAGCATGCAAACAAGCTTTACACTGTACCTCGGTACAGTGACAATAATAAACCAATTTACCATTCCTCCACCCCCGCCCACAACCACCCACCTCTCCAAGATAGGTGGAGTGGCGGTTTCCGAGATGCAATGACAGCAGCAACTTCCATTTATCTACAGTCTTCAACATAGTAAAAATGCCCAAAGACACCTCACGGAGAACACAGTAAAACAAAATTTGATAGCAAGTCATCTAAGGCTTTAGGGTAGGTCTTCACAGAGGAAAGTGATGCATGGAGGGAATCGCAGAGCTATGGCCTGTGGCTGCTCAAAGCACAGCTATTAAGAAATTTAAAGAGTTGTTACTTACAGTGCCCCCCCCCCCCCCCACTTGGTTAAGCTGGGTCAGCACAGGAGGGATAAGGACTGGGTGTGAGTAGAGCACAGGCAGCAGTGTTTTGGGATGAGTTTCAAGCTTGCAGTGGATAGAATGAGGGAAGCCACCCAGGAGTGAGATGCAGTAGTCAGGTGTAGAGGTAACAGAGGCACAGATGAGGGCTTCAGCAGCAGATAGGTGAAGCGTGGAAAGGGTCGGCTGGAAGTGAACGATTTCAATAAGGACAAGGTTCTGTGGTCCGAAGCTCATCTCGGGATCACGTGTAGAACCAAGGTTGCAAACACTGGTTCAATTCAGGCAGATGCTGATGGGTGAGGAGAGAGAGAGTTGTTTACAGTAACGTAGACTGGGATTTTAACTAGATATCTTCTGATCTGTATAATTTAATACTGCTTCACTGACTAAGCTTTAAGCTAGAGTCTAAGAATTAGTTGACCTTAAAATATTGAAGTGAAGTAACTGGAGCTAAATACTCCTACCTGCCTAGTTTCTACCCTTCTCCCAACTCTCCTCCTTTCTGAGGTATTGGCTCTTCCTTAGTGTCCAGTTCCACAGGTGTTGGGAGCCTCCCAGTTCTTGGCCATGGTAGCCATTGTGTATGTGAAGCTTGATGGTGAACATTAACAACCTTCCCAGCCGCGGAGTCTGCTCCAGTCCACTGGGAGGGGTTTTTCAGTAGCCCATCTGTCTCCTCTCCCCCCCCTCCCTCCCAACTTAACCGCATCTTTGTGCAGCTTTCCACAAGAAGAAGAGTCGGGGGCTTTGGGAACAGCAGGAGGGACCAACATTCTTTGGTTCAGCGATGTCATGCTGGATTCATCCAGGGTACACGAGTACAGATCCTACCAGGACCAAGTGAGATTTAACGCGTACGACCTCATGACCTGCTCATCACCTCCCTCTGATTGTCCACCTATTCTAAGGACTACTGTCCTCTCCTATTGGATTCCTTCTTCTCTAGCTCTTTGCCTCTTCCAGCAATCACCTGCCAGCCTGTGCTCTTCCCCCTCCCCCTACATTTTTATCCTGGCTTCTGCCACCTTCCCTTTCCAGTCCCGATGAAGGGTCTCAACCCGAAACATCGACTGTTTATTTCCCTCCACAGATGCTGCCTGACCTCAGTTCCTCCAGCACTCTGTGTGTTATTAACACTTTGTCAAATGTTTTTTGGGAATTTAAATACAGATTCCCCTCTCTCCACTCTTCCTGTTACATCCTCAAAGAATTTGAGCAAATTTGTCATGATTTACCTTTAATAAAACCATATTAACTGGTTTAATTACATTCAGCTTTCTTTAATGATTAGCTGTTTCTTCTTTGATTATTGATTCCAACATCTTGCCAGTAATAGTTGTTAGACAAACTAGCCAATAGTTCCCTGCCTTCTGCCTTGCTTTTTTTTTAAACAAGGGAGTCACATTGGCTCTTTCATCTTATGGTATCTTTCCAGAGTTTAGCAAGTTATGAAACATTTCAACCAATGGGTCCTTTATCTCTGCAGCCATTTCCTTTAACACCCTAGTATGCAGTCCAGCGGGTCCTGATTTTTTTTTAGCCTCCTGAGTTTCTCCACTACTTTATCCCCCGTAATTGGGGTTTTTGTACGTTCTACTGTGTTACTTGAAATTAATCTTAGAGATATTAGCAATGTCTTCCATGGTGAAGACTGATGCAAAAGATGTATTCAACTTATCGGTCATTCCTTTGTTTGCTGTTATTAATTCACTAGCCTCATTCTCTAGAGACCGTGTTTTCCTCAACTGCCTTCTTCCTATTTGTATATCCATAGAAACATTACTGTTTATTCTACATGCAAGTTTTCTCTCAAAGTTCACTTTTTCCATTCTTGCATGCTTTCTAGTCTTCTGCAGCTGGATCCTAAAAGCTTTCCAATCCTCTGGTCTACCCAGCCCTTGCCACTTTGTTACCCAACTTTTCAATTTATCATTATCCTTCATCTCCTTTGTTAGCCACAGATTGTGCCTTTTTCTCATGGAATCATTCTTTTTGAAAGAGAGAAACACTTTGGGAGCATTATACACCAGCTGTCTGAATACCTGCCACTGTCATCTACTGAACTGTCCCTTAGCTTGTTTACCCAGTCCACCTGAGACAACTCTCTACCCCCCCCCCCCTACCATTATAATTACCCATATTTAAATTGAAGAGCTGGTTATGGACCTATGGTGTTAATCCTCAAACTGCATTTGGAATTCTGTCATATTGTGGTCACTACCCCCTTTGAAGGATTAATAAGGGATCTTTGACCACAAGATCCCTTATTAATCCTTCCTTATTACGTTAAAGCAAATCTAAAATAGCTCGTTCCCAGGTAGGCTCTGCAATATACTAAAAAGCAATCCCTAACACATTCCATAAATTCTTCTATGATACCCTTGCTAGTTTGTTCAATTAATCAAGATGTAGATTAAAATCTCCCATGGTAATTGTAGTTCCCATCAAATGTGTCCTTGATGTTTCCCCATTGATGTTCTGTCCTACTGAGAGGTCATATTTTGGTAGTTTGTAGACTATTCCCACCCATGTCTTCCTTCCCCTGCTATTCATGATTCAACCCAAAACCAATTCCACATCTCTATGCGCTGCCTTCATATCACAGCCCTGCTCTGGTTCCTTCCTTGATGAACAAAACCACCCCAGCTCCTTTCCCCTTCTGGAATGGTGTATAACCTGGAACATCGAACACCCAGTCCTGCACCACGTTTCTGTAATAGCTATTGCATCGTACTCAAATGTTGCTATCAACTCATCTGTCTTGTTGCAAATGCTATTGTGCATTGAAATAAAGAACATTAAGCTTTGATTTTTTCTTACAGTATTTGCAACTCAGTATTTGCTCTGTTTGCCATGTTATCGTTACATCTTCTGCCTTGGCCAACGCCCTGTGACTGTCACTTTCCCCCTCACTATCCTGTGCACTGCTCTTTCCACTTCCTCCTGATTTATTAAAGCCTCCCATTCTTGCAGCCCTCCCCCCACCCCCCCCCAGTTAAAGTCCCATCTACAACCCTAGTTATGTGATTCACCAGGACACTGGTCCCAGCACGGTTCAGGTGGAGCCCATCCCAACTGGGCAGCTCTCTCCTTTCCCAGTACTGGTGCTATTGTCCTGTGAATCGGAACACGTTTCTCCCACACTAAGGTTCGAGCCCCGCATTACCTATTTACCCTTTGCCAATCTGCACATGGTTTAGGTAATAATCAGGAGATTATCACCCTTGTGGTTCTTTTCAATTTTGCCCAGAGCTCCTCTTAATCCCTCAGCAGAATTTCCTTCCTCATTTTAGCCTCGTTAATGCCTACATGGACCACGACCATTGGATCCTCCCCTTCCCATTCCAAGTTCTTCTCCAGTCCAGAAGAGAGGTCCTTAACTAAAGCAAGCAGGCAACATAGCCTTCGGGACTCTCTGTCTTTGCTACAGAGAACAGTGTCTATTCCCCTCACTGTGCTATCCCCCATGACTATTACATTTCCCTTTTCTCCTCTGACTTGAATGTCTTCCCTGTGCCGTGGACAGATTCCACATCCTCCCTGCAGTCCCTATCCTCGTCCAGACGAGCAGCAAGAAAACTTGTATCTGTTGGAAAAGGGCAGGGGCTGCGGCTCCTCTGGATCCCTCAACCTGCCCTCTTCTGCAGTCGCACCATAATATCCCTGGACCATTCGCCAAGTTAGAGTAGTTAATCTAAGACGTGTGTCCTGCCTTTTGAAATACAGTGTCCAGATAATTCTCCTCCTCCCTGAGGTGCAGCAAGTGTTTGCAGCTCAGACTCTGGCTCAGCGTTGATGAGCTGAAGTGCCTTGAGCATCCTGTCATGTATTCTTACTTGAGCCCTGTGAATGAAGTGAACAAGGCACCCGTTGGAAAGGGTTGGATAAGACCAAGTTCAGGCAATAGATCTTGCTTATCATTCATCCCAGGGGCTTCGCTTGATAACACAGTCCATCTGCCAGAACCCTCCTCATGAAAAGATTCTTGCTTCCTCCATCATGCTGGGAGTTTGTTTGGAGTGGGGTTAACTATGTCCTTTCTCTTCCCCCACCTGAACACTTGGATTCGGGCAGAAGCCGGGACAGGAGCTACAGGTCATACCGCTCGTACAGCAGAGCGACCGGAGTTATACTCCCGCCATCGGAGCCACAGCGAGAGTAAGCAGGTACAGCTGATGGACAGACCTCCAACTCCTCGTCCCTCGTGGAACACTTCCCTCCTTTTCCCCGCACAGACCCGGAACTATTTATTGGCGACCGATTCATTGGAGCCTTTTCTTTAAACCTCGGGGAAAAAACTGCAGTGAAGGCAGAACTTGATGGTAATGCTGCAGTGAGTTGGGAGGAAAGAAGGGGCTGTTTTGGTCTTTGTTTTTTTTGCAGAAAGTAATGAATTAAACTCTTTGCAACTCTCACTGAGAGGAAATGTAATTTGTACCTGCAGTTTTGTATGTAAGCAATAACATTTACATTTATGTACTGTACTTACTGCATTATTCCGTCACAGTTTAAAGGGAAAAAAATAGTAAATTTTCATAATTCTACCTGGTCTCTCTCCATTTTTGTCTCCAACCCTGTTTATTAAAAGGGTAGATTTCAGAAAAAAAAAAATTAAAAGGTATATTTTGAATGAGTTAAACATATTTGTATGGAATTGTTATTATAAGCTGATGAATTACAGAATCATTTGCAACATAGGTGAGAAGGTCACCAGAAAACTAGGAGCAGGAGTAGGGCAACTTAGCCCCCTCAAGCCTGCCCTGCCTTTCAATGTAATCATCTGTGCTGGTCTCAACTCCTCTTCTGCACCAGATCCCCGTAACCTTTAGTTTGTCGTTCTTTCAAATACTTGTCCACCTCCACCTTAAATATCTCTAATGATCCGGCCTTCCCCCACCCTCGGGAGCAGAGAATTCAGGAGATTCACTGCCCACTGAAAGTAGTAGTTTCTACTCAGTTTTACATGACCAGCCCCTTATTTTGCAGTTATGTCCCTTTATTCATTATTCTTCCACCACCAGTGGAAACATCTCAACATCTACCCCATCAAGCCTCCTCAAGATGGTACTTGTTTGAATGAGGTCAACCCTCATTCTTCCAAATCCAGGGAATACAGACCCAAACTGTCCAGCCTGTCTTGATGGGACAACCCTCACAGCATTCCAAGTGAGTCTTCTTCAACACCCTGTACAGCTGTAACGAAACCTCCCAACTCACAATGAAAACCGACTTGCCATGGACCTGCCTTTTCACTTTTTGAGATTCATGCACTAGAACACCTAGATCCCCCGGAATCTCACTCACTTTCAATCTCTCTCCATTTCAGTAATAATCTGACTTACCAAAGTGCAAGACCTCACACTTCGCCACATTAAGGTCCATTTGCAAGGTTTTCCCCCAATCTATCTGTGTCCCATTGCAGAATCACAGTGCCCTGATGACAACATGTCCTGCCACCTATTTTCATATCACTGGCAAACCTTGTCTTCCATGTCATTAATGTAAATGGTAAACAATTGAGGGCCAAGAACCAATCCTTTGGGTACTCCACTGGTTACATCCACCTATTTATTCCAACTCTATGTGGTAGCCAGTTTTCAATCTGTGTTAACACTTCCTCCAATACCTTTGGCTCTGAATCTATGCACCAGCCTCTTGTGTGGCTCTTTGTCAAATGCTTTTTGGAAATCTAAATATACCACATCTACAGGTTTCCCTCTACCTACTCTCCCTGTCACATTCTCAGTGAATTTGTGCAAATTTGTCAAAGGTGGATGATTTACCTTTCACCAAACCATGTTAACTGGGCTTGATTATATTCAGCAACAAACAATCTGCTGGAGGAACGCGGCGGGTTTGTGGAGGGGCAAAGGAATTGTCGAAGTTTCAGGTCGAAACTGTGTGTGAGGACTGAGAGGGGAGATGGTCAGTATTGAAGGGGTGGAGGGGGGCAAGAGTCAGGGGATTGGTGGGTGGGGTGTGGTGAGTGATGGCAGGCAGATAGAACCAGGCAGAGGAGGGAGAGGGGTGGAGTTGGGAGAGAGAGGCAGGTGGATGATAAGTGGAGGCAAACAAAAAAACGAGGCAGATGGAGCCAGGGGAGGCAAGGGTGGAGACACCTACGACCAGGAAGGCTCCCAGTGTACGTCATTTCAATTCCCATTCCCACAGCGACCTGTCTGTCCTCAGCCTTCTCCACCGCCAGGGTGAGACCCAACGCAAACTGGAGGAGCAGCACCTTGTATTCCCACCTGTGTAGTCTACAACCCAATGGTATGAACGATGAATTTTCCAGTTTCAAGTAGCCCTTACCTCTGGTGTGGTTCCAGCCCACCTCTCATTCTGATCCATCTCTGGTCCTCCCATTTTTGTCCCCTTTCCCATCCCCTTCCTCTAAACCGCCCACCCCCTCCAATCACCCATTTACATCCCCTCCTGCTTCCATCAATGCACTACCCAAACATTTCACCTGTCAGCTCTTTTTTCCCTCTTCTCCCTCATCTGGTTCTGGATGCATCCGCCCTTCACCTCTCCCCCAGTGGTTCCCATTATCACCTTCCTTCCTCATCACATTTCCAGCACTGATAGCCTTTGTGTCCCTGCTTATCTCCCTCCAGCAGCTGTCTCCATCTCCACAGGAGTTTCAGGATGTTGCCTGGGGTGGAACATTTCAGTTATGAGGAGAGAACATAGAGTACTACAGCACAGCACAGGCCCTTTGGCCCACAATGTTGTGCCAACATTTTATCCTGCTCTAAGATCCATCTAACCCTTCCCTCCCACATAGCCCCCTATTTTTCTATCATTCATGTGTGTATCTAAGTCTCTTAAATGTCCCTAATGTATCTGCCCCCACAACCTCTGCCGGCAGTGTGTTCCACGCACCCACCACTCTCTGTAAAAAAAAAACTTACCCCTGACATCCCCCTTATACCTTCCTCCAGTCACCTTAAAATTATGTCCCCTCATGTTAGCCATTGTTGCCCTGGGAAAAAGGCTCTGACTCCACTCAATCTATGCCTCTTATCATCTTGTACACCTCTATCAAATCACCTCTTATCCTCCTCCTCTCCAAAGAGAAAAGCCCTATCTCGCTCAACCTATCCTCATAAGACGTGCTCTCCAATCCAGGCAACATCCTGCTAAATCTCCTCTGCACCCTCTCTAAAGCTTCCACATCCTTCCTATAATGAGGCGACCAGAACTGACCAGAGTTCTATAGAGCTACAACATCACCTCGCGGCTCTTGAACTCAATACCCGACTAATGAAGGCCAACACTCCATACACCCTCTTAACAACCCTATCGACCTGTACGGCAACCTTGAGGGATCTATGGACATGGACCCCAAGATCCCTCTGTTCCTCCACACTGCTAAGAGTCCTGCCATTAACCTTGTATTCTGCCTTCAAATTCGATCTCCCGAAGTGTATCACTTCACACTTATCTGGTTGAACTCCATCTGCCGCTTCTCAGCCCAGCTCTGCATTCAGGGGAAACCTAATGGATGTATCCAAAATTATGAGGAGCATAGATGGGGTGGATAGAAAGAAGCAGAGGTTTCTAAGACCAAAAGGCATGGGTTTAAGGTATGGAGTAAGGTTTAGAGGAGATCTGAGAGAGAATTTCTGTGCTGTTTGCCTCTGTGACTCAGCTCTCAGCTTATTCTGGCCTTATCCATGCAGTCGTAACCAGAGAACCAGCAACACTTCTTACTACAGCCCTCACTACTGGCGTTCCCACAGTCCGTCCTCGGCCCCTTCAGTTATGCTGCCTGTCTATGATACCATCCCAGAACACATTAGCCTTCACCCTTTCTCAAGATCACTGATTCATGGTACTGCTCATCCAGTGTTGGGTGGCCAAAGTATTCTCCCAATAACCCTACCATCTTCAAGCCCCTCAAACTCTGCTCCCGAACACACCAACTCCATCCTTCTGCCTGGCTCTGTCCGAGTCTGCAGCGAAACCTGGTGTCGTTTTTCATCCCATGATGCCGTCCTGACTGTATATCAGCTCCGTCACCAAGGCTGCCTGCATACATCTCAACAGTGCATGACTGACCCTTCCTCACCACCTCTGCCACTGAAACTCCTGTCCAAGACTTGTCACCTCCAGCCTTGACTAATCCAATGCTCTCCTGGCTGCCCACGCACACCCCCTCCCCCACCCCTGCTCCCCATAAACAGGAGTTCAACCAAAAACCTGCCACCCATCTCCCAGGCGCAGGAAGTCCCATTCTCCTGTCACCTTGTGTAAAGCCTCAGGTTTGAACTGCCTGTTACTACAGCCTTCCATTGTCACTTGTGTCTCTGTGCGCTGCTCCGGCCCTGTGTCCCTCCACAACAGCTGCACTTCAGCTCCACCCAGTTTCCATCGCTCCACCATCTGTCCCTGTACCTTCAGCTTGCTGGACCCTTGGGTCTGCAATCTCCTCACTTGGAACCTTCCTTCAAGGCATTCCTTAAAGCCAATCTTACCTCTCACTGAGTTTTAGAGTCATAGAGCTGTACAGCATAGAAACAGGTCCTTTGTCCTCCTGCATCTATGCCAACCATTGTGCCAATCTATACTAATCCCGCCTGCCTGCATTAATTCCATCTCCCTCTACGCCCTGCTCATTCAAGTATCTGTCCAGGTGCCTCTTGTTCTTGTTCCTGCCTCCGCCACCAACTCTGGCAGCTCAGTCTTTGGAAAAATGTTGATGCATTCAAACCATCGGGTCTATCCTGATTCGGATCACGTGGCCTGTATTTCCATTGACAATATCCTGCGGTCTCCTTTTCGTTCTCAGAGTGAATCCCATTCCCAGCTGACAAGTGGATTCCCTGGGACAGTTGGTTGCAATGTCAGCTTGGCTGATTGATTAATGTGTCTCTGTTTTACGGGAAAGCTCCTGATGTGCTGGCTTCAGGAGTTCTCTGCCAGAAGTCCCTCTGACGGATGTTTCATGTAACGAGACGTTTGGAACTGCCGTCAGGCACAGATTCAAACTCCCTCTTGCCTGCAACACCTAACCATACCCCTGCAGTTCCAGTCACAGAAAATGATGTTCTCTGGGTCAGGACTATATCTGTAGACATCACCACGTTACAAACAGCCCGACTTATGAACACCCCTACATGTGAATGAGCTCCCAAAATATTATTAAATTCAAAAATCTAATGTACATGTATGTTCATTCCTACGAAAGGCAGATTCAGTTTCCTCTGTCTCTCCACTTTAAGTAATTGTTCCTTCTTACCAGTCTCATGTACTTCTGACGCCATTCATTACAATACCGTGGAGGTATGGTTACCGTATCGAGTGATTTTTCCAACTTGCCGAGGTAAGGCTGTCTGTAAAAACAGAACCCGTTCGTTGTCCAGGGATGGCCTGCAACATCTCATGCAAACAGTGCTGGGAGTCTAATATTGAGGATTCCCAAATATTTTCCCATAACGACCAACAGAGGGCACTCCGAGGCTGAATTTAATCGTGGGGGTCCAGCAACCGACCAGTTGTGGCATCGAGTATTCCTGTCAGTGGGAAAGCGAGGGGAAACCTCAGAGGGAGCTCTACTGCACTTGGTTCTGCTCCCCTGCGGACCTTGATGAGCCAGTTGGATTGTGTCATCTGCGAACTTACTAATCATATCCCCTAAGTTGGATTGTGTGGTCGCTGGCAGATCTTTGATCTCGATTTTACCAGTCACTTTACTGGAATTTGAATGCCCACCCCTGGGCCCACCCCAGCTTCAAATGGCTTTACCAACCAGAGTAGCTGCTCTTCCCTCTCTGTGCTGCACGTCTCCTGGGCTACATACAGATCCATGTCCAACACTTCCATCCTCCAAGATCTCTCCGTTTAAATCATATTTCCATACGTTAAAGGCCGTCCACCCTTTACATCTCTGCAGAGCAATCTGATTCTCCACTAATTTTCCTTATTCTCTCCACATTCTGCCACCCACCTACATCAGGGGCAATTTACAGCGGCCAATTAACCTGCCACCCTACATAGCTTTAACTTCCTTCACCCCATTTGCTGGTAGCTGTGGTAACAGTGGCCCGCATCCAAACCCCTGAAGATCCCTCTCCAAACCTCCGGCAGAACAACAGTAGTGTTACTGGAGAAGTAATCCAGAGGCCAAGTCTGAAAGTTCAGAAACAAGTTAAAATTCCCAGTGGATTGGAAACACACATTCAATCAAATAACCTTCAGTTAAAAAACTGTTCTTGGGTCTAAAACTAAAGGGCTTGCTGTCCAAAACCATCTGCTTCATTGATGTCCCATGGGCAGAAGGTCTGACATCATTAGCTCACCCTCTGTGTGACCCACAAGTTCTCTCTGGAACAGGGCAGAAAGGTACTCAGTCATAGAACACAGAACGTAGAACAGTACAGCACAGGAACAGGCCCTTCAGCCCACAATGTCTGTGCTGAACATGATGCCAAATTAAACTAATGCCTTCTGCCTGCACATGATCCATATCCCTCCATTCCCTGCGTATTTATGTGTCTGTCTAACACCACTATCGTATCTGCTTCCACCACCACCCCTGGCAGTCTGTTCTAGGCACCCACCAAATAATGTGTATAAAAAAACTTGCCCTGTAAATCTCCTTTAAACTTTCTCCTTTAATCTCCTTTAAACAAACCTATGCTCTCTAATATTTGACATTCCTACCCTGGGAAAAAGATTCTGACAGTCTACCCTATCTATGTCTCTCATAATCTTATGAACTTCTTATCAGGTCTCCCCTCAGCCTCTGCCGCTCCAGAGAAAACAACCCAAGTTTGTCCAACCTCTCCTTGTAGCTCATACCCTCTAATCCAGGCAGCATCCTGGTGAACCTCTTTGGCACCCTCTCCAAATGCTCCACGTCCTTCCTGTAATGGGGTGACCAGAATTGCACACCTAACCAAAGTTTTATACAGCTGCAACATGACTTTCTACTCAATGCCCCGACCAATGAAGGCAAGCATGCCATGTGCCTTCTTTACCACCCTATCTACTTGCGTGGCCACTTTCAGTCATAGCAGATCACTGCAACCTTCACTCATAAACTGCAGAGAGTTGTGGACACAGCTCAGCACATCATGGAAACCAGCCTCCCCTCCACGGACTCTGTCTACACTTCTTGCTGCCTCGGTAAAGCAGCCAACATAATCAAAGACCCCACCCACCCTGGACATTCTCTCTTCTCCCCCCTCCCATCGGGCAGAAGATACAAAAGCCTGAAAGTCTATTGAATGGTTCCCTAGTACGATAAGATGGGCTCTTGACCTCAAAATCTACCTTGTTATGGTCTTCCACCTTATTGCCTGCCTGCACTGCACTTTCTCTGTAACTGTAACGCTTTATTCTGCATTCTGTTATTGTTTTCCCTTGTACTACCTCAATGCACCGTGTAATGAAATGATCTGTATGAACGGTATGCAAGACAAGTTTTTCACTGTACCTCGGTACATGTGACAATAATAAACCAATTCCAATTCCAGTGACTCAAGAAGGAAGCTCACCACTACGGTGGTGGTGGGGGGGTGGGGAGGGGGGAGGTGAGCATTAAATGCAGACTCTACTGTTGGTGTCTGCAAACTCCAGCCTGACAGCACTGAAGTGACCCTCAAATGACCCCACATGTCACCCAGTTCTCTCAGGATCGATTCACCAGCACTGACCCAGGCAGCGCATTCGAACACAGCATGAGCACAACCAGCTCAATCAGTCCCGCAGAGTCCACGTCACCGACAACGGGCGGCACGGTGGCGCAGCCGGTAAGGCCGCTGCCTCACAGCCCCAGTGACCTGGGTTCAATCCCGACTTCAGGTGCTGCCCACGTGGAGCTTGCACATTTTCCCTGTGACTTCGGGTGCTCCAGTCTCCTCCCACATCCCAAAGATGGGCGGGTCAGTGGGTTAATTGGCCGCTGTAAATTGCCCCTGGTGTGTGGGTGAGGGTATTTGGTATTTTTGGTATTGGTTTATTATTGTCACGTACCGAGGTACAGTGAAAAACCTGTCTTACAAGCTGATCGTACAGATCAATTCATTACACAGTGCACTTACATTGAGTTAGTACAGAGTGCATTGATGTAGTACAGGTAAAAACAATAACAGTACAGAGTAAAGTGTCACAGCTACGGAGAAAGTGCAGTGCAATAAGGTGCAAGGTCACAACAAGGTAGATCGTGAGGTCATAGTCCATCTCATTGTATAAGGGAACTGTTCAATAGTTTTATCACAGTGGGGTAGAAGCTGTCCTTAAGCCCTCAGGCTCCTGTATCTTCTACCCGATGGAAGAGGAGAGAAGAGAGAATGACCCGGGTGGGTAGGGTCTTTGATTATGCTGGCTGCTACACCAAGACAACGAGAGGTAAAGACAGAGTCCAAGGAGGGGAGGCTTGTGTCCATGACGCAATGGGCTGGGTCCACAACTCTCTGCAGCTTCTTGCGGTCCTGGGCAGAGCAGTTGCCGTACCAAGCCGTGATACATCCTGATAGGATGCTTTCTGTGATGCATCGGTAAAAGTCGGTGAGAGTCAAAGGGGAAAAAACCAAATTTCTTTAGCCTCCTGAGGAAGTAGAGGTGCTGGTGAGCTTTCTTGGCCATGGCATCTATGTGATTTGACCAGGACGGGCTGTTGGTGATGTTCTCTCCCAGGAACTTGAAGCTCTCAACCCTCTTGACCTCAACACCATTGATGTAGACAGGTGCATGTACACCGCCCCCTTTCCTGCAGTCAATGACCAGCTCTTTAGTTTTGTTGACATTGAGGGAAAGGTTGTTGTCATGACACCATGTCACTAAGCTCTCTATCTCCTTCCTGTACTCTGACTCATCGCTGTTTGAGATACGGCCTACAACGGTGGTATCATCTGCAAACTTGTAGACGGAGTTAGAGCAGAATCTGGCCACGTAGTCGTAAGTGTATAGGGAGTAGAGTAGAGGGCTGAGGACGCAGCCTTGTGGGGCACCAGTGTTGAGAATAATCATGCCGGAGGTATTACTGCCGATCCTCACTGATTGTGGTCTGTCTGTTAGAAAGTCAAGGACCCAGTTACAGAGGGAAGTGTTGAGTCCTAGGTCTCGGAGTTTGGTGACAAGCTTGCTTGGTATTATTGTATTGAAGGCAGAGCTGTAGTCAATAAACAATAGTCTAACGTAGGTGTCTTTACTGGCCAGATGCTCCAGAGCTGAGTGAAGGGCCAGGGAGATGGCATCCGCTGTAGACCCGTTTCAGTGATAGGCGAATTGCAGTGGGTTGAGGTTGTCTGGTAGGCTGGAGTTGATGCGTGCCATGACCAACCTCTCAAAGCACTTCATGATGGTGGGTGTCAGAGCCACTGGTCGGTAGTTATTGAGGCATGTTACCTTGCTTTTCTTTGGTACCGAGATGATAGTGGTCTTCTTAAAACACGAGAGAACCTGAGATGAAGCAGGGAGAAGCTGAATTGATGGCAATGTGGGAAGAATGGGATTGCCCTGTGAGCTGGCATAGGCTCAATGGACCAAATGGCCTTCTTGTATGTCATATGGGAACATGTGCTGGATTGCGAGGACCAGCCAAGACTGGCATGGTCACCCTCCCTGAGTCACACCTCTCAGTTACTGCACCGACATCGCAGTCACTGACATCATTGTGACCTTGCACCTTATTGTCTGCCTGCACTGCACTTTCTCTGTAACTGTAACACTTTATTCTGCATTCTGTTACTGTTTTCCCTTGTACTACCTCAATGCCCTGTTGTAATGAAATGATCTGTACGGGTGGCATGCAAAACAAAGTTTTTCACTGTACCTCGGTACATGTGACAATAATAAACCAATTTACCAGTTTACCACTCGTACTTGCACTGCAGAGCTATTACAACACTGTCATCTTCCCGACAATTGCCCAGGGTACAGACGGTCCAAAAATACAGGACAAATCCAATCACGTCACAACAAACTGAACCATGTTGGTGATGGACATTGAAGCCCCCCACCCAGAGTATAAGACAAGATATCTTTATTAGTCACATGTACATTGAAACACACAGTGAAATGCATCTTTTGCGTAGTGTTCTGGGGGGCAGCCCGCAAGTGTCACCACGCTTCCAGCGCCAACATAGCATGCTCACAACTTCCTAACCCGTACGTCTTTGGAATGTGGGAGGAAACCGGAGCACCCGGAGGAAACCCACGCAGACATGGGGAGAACGTACAAACTCCTTACAGACAGCGGCCGGATTTGAACCCGGGTTGCCGGCGCTGTAAAGAGTTACACTAACCAGTACAGTACCGTGCCTGAGGATGGTGGGTGGTGATGCCTGCGTACATCCTGCACCATCAGTATCAAAGAGTTGTGGTAACATTGGGCGTTCAGGGGAAAACACTCTGGTGGTTGGATCATACCTCACCCAAAGGAAAATGGTTGTGGTTGTTGGGAGTCAATCATCCCAGCCCCAGGACTTCTCGGCAGGAGTTCCTTAGGTCAGTGTCCTCGACCCAACCGTCTTCAGCTGCCTCATCAGTGACCTTCCTTCCATCACGAGGTCAGGTGGGAGTGTTCACTAAGACTGTATAAGGTTCTGCACTGTATGCTACTCTGCAGAAGATGAGGCAGTCCGTGCCTGCACAACATTCAGGCACGGCCTGATAACTGGCAGGTAGCATCCACGTCACACAAGTCCCAGTGGAGGCATCCGTCTTGTCTTTCAACGGCACTGGCATCCACAGATTCCCCACCATCAACATCCCGGGGGGTTTCCATTCGGAGTGTCCAGGATCCGAGGGCACGGCCTCAGAGTAAAAGGGCATCCCTTCACAATTGAGGTCACGAGGAATTTCTCGTTGGAATGCGTTGCCACGGAGGGCGGTGGAGGCCAAGTCATTGGGTGTATTTAAGGCAGAGATTGATGGGTTCTTGATTGGTAAGGAGGGGTTGAGGGTTACAGAGAGAAGGTGGGAGAATGGGGTTGTAAAAAAATCACCCATGATTGAATGGCGGAGCGGTCTCGATGGGCAGAATGGCCTAATTCTTCTCCTATGTCTTATGTCTTACGATCTTATTAACCAGAAAGTCAGCTGGACCAGCCACAAAGATACCGTGGCCACAAGATCAGGTCAGAGGCTGGGTATCCTGGAGGAAATAACTCATTCCCTAACAGCCCATCACCAACAAGGCACCATCAGGAACGTAGTGATAAACCAATTTACCAATTTAAAAGTGGGTTGATCTGTTAGCCTGGAGTATTTATCATGAACAAAAAATGAAGCATCCACCCTGAAATGTTATTAAATGAAAAATGCCCCCCAAATTGAACCCAAAATGAAAACCATGACATTTCAACCCTTGTTCCTATGGGAAGGAGGTTGAGAGGGGACCTGACAGAGGTAGTTAGGTTCATGAGAGGTCTAGATAGAGTAGATATGGAGAAATTCTTCCCCTTGTCAGAAGGGTCCAGGGGATAGAGAATGAAGGCCATTGGCAGAAGAATCGGATGTGACAAGATTAAAGAGGTTTGTTTATGCGGCAGTTTGTTAGGGAGTGGAACATACTGTCAGGTGGTCTGGTTGCATCAGGGCCTGGGATGGGAACTCTAACGCACAGGAACACAAGAGGCTACAGAGAGTGGTGGGACTCACAGGTACAGCTCTCCCCACCATCGAGGACATCTACAGGAGGCGATGTCTCAGGGAGGCGACATCCATCATCAGGGACCCCCACCATCCGGGCCATGCCCTCTTCTCGATGCTGCCATCAGGCAGGAGGTACAGGAGCCTGAAGACCCACACCTCAAGGTTCAACAACAGCTTCTTCCCCACTGCCGTCAGGGTCTTGAACCCACCTGAAAAACCCTAATTCTACCTCAGACCACATTTCCCTCAACTTGCACTGACATCATTTTGTTTGTTTTTATTTTGTTGTGTAAGTTATGTATAATTTATGTTAATTTAAGTTGATGTAATTCATGTTTGTCATGCACTGTGCTGCTGCTGTAAAAAGCTAATTTTTTATGGTATTTATACCCTGGGCATGTGTGCCTGTGACAATAAACTTGAATTTGAACTTGTAGTGGAGGTAGATTCAATTGTAGCATTCAGAAAGGAGCTGATGTCCTTGACAGGAAAGGATTTGCAGGGTTATGGGGCAAGGATGGAGGAGTGGGGCTGGTGGGCTTGATCTAGTATGGATTTGATGGGCCAAATGGCCTTCCTCTGTGATTTTTTTGGGGGTGATTCTTTAATTATAAGCATTGTGAAGGGTTCCTGGGCAGCCTTTCATGTCTGTACCACTTCTCCACTCGATTATCATGGGAGACTCATTCCTCCAGACAGAGAGGGGGTGTCTCACAACTAATTAATGTAAACAGCAGGGCTGGCTCCGTGCATCAACCAATGCTCGCTGGATTGTGTTCATTCTGTCCCCTTCATCCTGAATTTCTTTATTTAGAAGTACCATTGTTTTCATTGCCCCTTTTAATTTTTATTCTGATCTTCACTTTGCCTGTCTGCTTCAGTTTAAAGTTCCCACGTCCTGATAAACCTTGATTTAACCAAACCGAAACAGTCAGGAGACCTGCCCCAGCAGGAATGGGGGAAACAGGTTAAAAAAGAGAGAGAGAGGCACCCACATGAGAATCTGGGGGAACTCAGCAAGTCGAGCAGCATCTGTGGAGGGAAGTGGACACATCGACACCCCTCATATGGACTAAAATACTTGGCTCTTGATGAAAGTAAGGTTTTAGCCAACTGAAGCAGGAAATAGACACATAACACTGCCCTTGTCTTGGAGGTGGTCAGCTGACCATTTACAGTTGAACACTAATAAATCGAGGTGATAGTTTTGTTTGCAGTTAGTCACCTTGTATTGTTAATAACCCATTTCAGAAAACAGCGCTGGCCATCGACAGGCTATAAAACAATTCTGATATGAAATATGCCCGTTCGGGGATGGGCGACTCGCTTTAAGAGCGAGGTCCCGCCTCCCACGGACTCTCTGTAACTAACAATGCGGAAGTGCTGCGGGTTTTCTCAAGTTCCAAGCGTAAAGGTCTTGCTACTTGGGGAAAGTACCCGAAAAAAAAGAACTGTGTTTTTGCCTTGCATTATTTTGATCTCACAAATAGCGCTGGTGACTTTGTAACGGACAGAAAGCGCCTGGGAGCTTTGAACAGTTCACTTTAACTCCACACCTACATCCATATTTGGTAAGTTTTGATAAGTGACCCTCTCCAACCTCAATCTCTCTGCAAAAGTTGAAGTCGGCCGATTGGCTAATACTTTAAAAGCACGACAAAAAAAATAGCTATTTTGTTTCTGCCAAATGCTAGTGGGATATAACTGCAGTTATACCCAGAGGAACGGTTCACTGACTCGCTTGCATGCTCGAAAGGGAAAAAAGTTTTCTGTGGCATTTAGTTATAAATGTTAGTGGTGCCTCTGTCATTTGCTTCCCTCCAGCGCCTCCTAGCTTAATTTTCCATTTCCATGGAAATATTGTAACGTTCTTCAGAGCAAATGAGTCGATTCCTTTCTATCGCTGCAGTCGACCCTCGGGTCCTCCAGGCCAGGTCGGTTAAGGCGTTTAACTCGGCTGTCTTGTAGTTGCGCTGTGTCGGGATAAACCTCTTAACCCCGACAACACACAAGTTTGAGGCGCGCCACTTTCGAATTCAAGGTGTTGATGGAAGGTGGGTTCTGGATCATTGATTTCAATGCCTTTTGAGACACGGGAGATTAGTTGAGCAATTTAACCCAATTTGCCTGATGAGAAGTTGACCGTCTTGAGTATGAAGCGAGTGTCACACGAGGTTCTGACTTGCACTGAATAGGTTTCGAGTCCAGTCGTTAGGTTGACGGGGATTATAACATAACTCTAGAACACTACAGCACAGTACAGGCCCTTCGGCCCAGAAAGTCGTGCCGACATTTTATCCTGCTCTGATACCTTTCTAACAATTCCCCCCAAATGTTAACCCTTCCCTCCCATTTCTCTATCATTCGTGTGTCTATCTAAGAGTCTTTTAAATGCCCCTGATGTGTCTGCCCCCACAACCTCTGCTGGCAGTGTGTTCCACGCACCCACCTTGTTTTTACCTGTACTATCTCAATGCACTCTGTACTAACTCAATGTAACTGCACTGTGTAATGAATTGACCTGCACGATGGGTTTGTAAGACGAGTTTTTCACTGTACCTCGGTACAAGTGACGATAATAAACCAATACCAACACCACTCTCTGTGTGTACAAAAAAAACCACTTAACCCTGACATCCCCCTGTACCTTCCTCCAATCACCTCAAAATTATGCCCCCTCGTGTTAGCCATTGTCGCCCTGGGAAAAAGTCTCCGACTGTCCATTTTGATGAACTTTCCATAACTTTGATTAGTATCACATGCAAGTTTCTTTGGCACAGAAGCAGAAGGTTATAAGTAAATGAAAGAAAGTGGCACAATGCTGGAAATCTTAAATAAAATTGGTTTATTATTGTCACATGTACTGAGCTACAGTGAAAAACTTTGTTTTGTCTGCCATCCATACAGATCATTTCACCACATCAGTACCTCAAGGGAAAACAATAACAGAATGCAGGGTGAAGTGTCACAGCTACAGAGGAAGTGCAGTGCAGGCAGACAATAAGGTGCACGGTCATAAAAAGGTAGATTGTGTGGTCAAGTGCCCATTGTATCATACTAGGGAACCGTTCAAGTCTTTTAACAGCAGGATGAAAGCTGTCCTTGAGCCTGGTGGTACGTGCTTTCAGGTGCTTGGATCCTCTGCCTGATGGGAGGGGGAGAAGAGAAAATGTGCAGGGTGGGAGGGGTCTTTGATTATGTTGAATAAAGCAGAGAATGCTGAAAATACTCAGCAGGTCAGGCAGCATCTGTGGAGAGAGAAACATGTTGGGTCTGAGACCCTTTGTCAGAATGAGGGAAGAGATGCCATTTAGTTCTGAGGAGGAGAGAGGCTGGGGGAGGGACATGTAGAACAAAGGGAATCTCTGTGGTAGGACGAGTGGCAATGGTTCCTCGATGCTGATCTACAAAAGCATCTTGTGTGCATTCTGTGGATTCACCTGCCACTTCTTGGGGACTGCGTTCCACATTCCAGCCACCATCTGGGTGAAAAATATTCTTCCTCAGATCTACTATAACTCTTGCTCCTTGCTTCAAACCCATGCCGCCTGGTTATCGAGGTCTCCGCTATGCGAAAGATTTCTTGCTGTCCGTCCTATCCACGCTCCCTGTAATTTTGTGCACCTCTCACATCCCCTCAGCCTCCTCTGCGCCAAGAGAAACAACCCCAGTCTCTCCTCATAGCTGCAATGTTCTCTTCCTGGTAGATCTCCTCTGCACCATCTCCAGTGTATTCACGTCCGTGTGGGGACCAGAACTGCACCTGATATTCCAGCTGTGGCCGAACAAAAGTTTTACAAGGTGTTATGATCCTTGATCCTGCCTGGGTCTGTACTGATTCTGATTGGGACCTGCTTCAGTTAAAGGTTTTTTGCAGGAGCAAATTGTAAAGGCCTCCAAAAAGCAGTTTGTAAAATAACAATTGTAGTAATTGGGCAAGGCATAAACCAGGAAATTTGGGTCACTGGGGAATGCAGGGTTCCTGGGATGTGATGGGGAATACAGCAATCATGCGGAGGGGGTGGGGGTCTTTAATCTACCTGCTGCACCACTGCTGATAGCAAATCAGCTAACACTGCAGGTTGTGAATAGGAGAGAGACACACAACATGCTGGAGGAACTCAGCAGGTCAGGCAGCATCTATTGGAGGGAAATAAGTGGGCAGGCACAGTAGTGTAGCGGTTAGCATGATGCTATTACAGCATCAGCGACCTGGGTTCAATTCCAGCCGCTGTCTGTAAGGAGCTTATACGTTCTCCCTGTGTCTGCGTGGGTTTCCTCCGGGTGCTCCGGTTTCCTCCCACCTTCTAAAGACGTACAGGTTAGGAAGTTGTGGGCATGCTATGTTGGCGCTGGAAACGTGGCGACACTTGCGGGCTGACCCCAGCGCATTCTCAGTAATGCAAAAAGACGCATTTGTGACACTGTGTGTTCCGATGTACGTGTGACTATTAAATAAACATCATCAATAAACAGGCGATGTTTTGGGTTGCGACCCTTCATCAGTGCTAATGAAGGGTCTCAACCCGAAATGTCGACTAAGTGTCTTGATGAAGGGCTTTGACCCGAAATGTCGACTGTTTATGTCCCTTCGTGGATGCTGCCTGACCTGCTGAGTTCCTCCAGCATTGTGTGTGTGTGTGTGTGTGTGTGTGTGTGTGTGTGTTGCTCCAGTCTCTCTTTTCTCAGTTCTGAATAGGCTTGTAAAGAGAGAAGGCTGAGATTTTTCAAACTCCTCCACATTCCCACCTTTCTCTGTCTCTATAATCTCCTTCAGCCCTCTGAGGTACGTGAGATCCTCTGGATAATTTTATTGCTCTCTCATTGGTGGCCGTGCCTTCTGCTGCCGAGGACCTGGGATTCTGGAATCGCCTTTCTGCCTCAATCTCATAGAACATAGAACACTACAGCACAGTACAGGCCCTTCGGCCCACAATGTTGTGCCGATATTTTATCCTGCTCTAAGATCTATCTAACCCTTCCTTCCTACATGGCCACCTATTTTTCTATCATTCATGTGTCTCTTAACTGTCCCTAATATATCTGCCCCCACAACCTGTGCCGGCAGTGCGTTCCATGCACCCACCACTCTCTGTGTATTAAAAAAAACTTACCCCTGACATCTCCCTTTTACCTTTCTTCAATCACCTTAAAATTATGTCCCCTCGTGTTAACCATTGTCGCCCTGGGGAAAAGTCTCTGATTGTCCACTCGATCTATGCCTCTTATCTTGTGCTCTCCTTTGAAGGTCCTCCTTAACATTTTCCCCTGCAACGGAGTAGGTGACCTGGCACGCAACCTCTGCATGACACCGCCGTGGGAGTTTCTCACTGCCTTTTGCAGAGATGATGTAAAGAGAGGGAGCGTCTTTCAATCTCTGTTGTGGCTTTGATGGAAAGCCTCAGAAGTTAATCTCAAACCACTGCTCACGTTCACCAAAAAATCCTGCTGAGAGCAGAAGAAAGGAGGCTCTTTGGCCTGTCAGGTCCAGACCTGGCTCAAAGCGAGAGGATTGTGGTTCGATCCTGACCTCGGGTGCTGTCCTTGTGGAGTTTCCCCCGTTCTCCCCGTAATGGTGTGGGTTTCCCCTGGGTCCTCTGATCTCCCCACACATTCCAAAGACAACGGGGCTGGCAGGGTGATTGGCCACTGTAAATTACCCCCAGTGAGTGGTGGAATCTGGGGGAAGCTGATGGGAATGTGGGGGGGAATAAGATCGGGTAAGTGTGGTGGTCAGTGTGGACTTTGTTGGCTAAAGGGACTTCTTCTGTCCTATGTGACTAACTCCAAATCACTTGGTCCCTTTACCCATAACCTTGCAGATTCTTTCTTTTCAAATGTTACACAGAGTCATGGCACAGAAACAGGCCCTTCAGCCCAACTCGTCCATGCTGACCAAGTTGCCTATCTGAGCTAGTCCCATTTACCTGCGTTTGGTCCATATTTCCTCTAAACTTTTCCCATCAATGTACCTGTATAAATGTCTTTTGGATGTCCCTGCCTCTACCATTTCCTCTGGCAGCTTGTTCCATCGATCCACCACCCTCTGTGTGGGGGGAAGTTGCCCCTCAGGTGCTCTTTAAATCTTTCCCCTCTCACGGTAAACGTACAATTGAATCTGCCTCCACTAGTCGTCCAGCTTCTAGTTCCAGAGCCCAGACACTCACACTGCAAAGAACAATATTTCTTCCTGTCACTTCGAGACAAGCACTAGCTTGCCAGCTTTTACTGGGCTAAAAGGCAAAGCTATAAGGGGCATGCTTGGGAAAATGTTTGTGGTTTGCACAGTGCCTTTCCACATCTCCAAAGATTGCCTGGAGATAGGCTGCTTGGATTTCTCTCTGGAGATAGGCTGCTTGGATTTCTCTCTGGAGATAGGCTGCTTGGATTTCTCTCTGAAGAGCAGCAGGCAAACACAGCAAAGTTCCACAAACAGCCAGTTAAGCAAATGACCAGTTAATCTGTTTGTGGTTCCTCTGTGGTGGTGCTGTTGATCGAGGAACGTTATCACAATGTCTGGTTCTAGATGCTGCCAGTGTGCCCAGTTGGTGCCCAGTTTCTGACAGTCCCAGTGTTGGAATGAATGAGTGTGGGAAGTTTAATTTGTGTCTTTAAAAGATCTGTAATCTTCTAATTTTCACTTCAGGCAGTCTTGGGGTTATGAAAGCCCTGAGTTACAAATTTTCGACTTCATGAAGATTTTCCATGAATTTTTAAACAATTTTTTTAAAAAAGCAAGTTAGGCTTTCTTAACTTTGTAGCGGACCTTCACAGGTACGTTATTGTCACGTACCGAGGTACAGTGTGCATGCCATCCATACAGATCATTTTGTTACAAGAGTGCATTAAGGTAGTACAAGGGGAAGCATAAAGTGTTACAGCTGCAGAGAAAGTGCAGTGCAGGAAGACAATAAGGTACAAGGTAGATTGTGAGGTCAAGAGTCCATCTTAGATCTAAAAGAAAATTAAGTTCTACGTCTTCAAGAATTACTAATAGTTTTTAAAAGTAGAATGATTATAATAGAATTATGAGTAGATCTGCAGGGACCAGTCTGCAACAAGTCGGTGAGGTGAATAGGGTGACTTGGAGCTGGCCAGTGTGGATGGAGCTGATGTTTTCAGTGGGAATTGGTGGTTTGAGCTGCAGTGCCGGCTGTTCGGAGGTCTGTACGGGGATGGATTTGCCGGCGGCTGCCGGGATCTTCTGCCAGGTGGGAATGGGGCATTTTCACGTGCCTTGTCTCTTCCAACCCCCACTCCGAGCTGCAACAATCAGGGGGTGGGTGGAGCTGAGGCAGAGCCGTGAGCACTGAGCAGACCCTCACTCACTGACTCAGTGTTAGCGAACATAGTCGAATTATCTTACAGTAGTGACTTGACTTCAAAGGTCCTTCGTTGACTGTGAGGTTTGATGTGACAGATATGTATGAAAGTGCTGTTTGGTTTAAAACATTTACTGCAATGAGCCGGTCACCTGATCCTGTCCATCCAACCTGGACTTCTGAGGGAATGCTGCACTGTCACTGGAACCACCTGTTAGATGAGAAACTGAGTTCCGAGTCAGAGCAATGCAGCAAGGATACAGGCCCTTCGGCCCAACCAGTCCATGCTGACCACGGTGCCCACCCATTTAGTCCCAGTTTCCTGCGTTCAGCCCATATCCCTCCAAGCCCCGCCCCTCCATGTACCTATCCAAGTGCTTCTTAAATGATACTATTGTACCAGCCTCAACCAATTCCTCTGGTTCCATATACTCACCACCCTCTGTGGGGGGGGGGGGGGGGGAAGTTGCCCCTCCGGGCTCCATATAAATTTTTCCCCTCTCACTCTAAACCTATGCCCTCTAGTTTTTACTGTCCACCTTATCTATGCCTCTCATAATTTTAAACACTTCTATAAGGATGCCCCTCTCTCCTATGTTCCAAGGAACAAAGACCTAGCCTGGCCAACCTCTCCCTAAACCTCAGGCCCTCTAGTCCTGGCAACATCCTCGTAAATCTTTTCTGCGTTCTTTCCAGTTAAACCAGGTCTTTCCTATAACAGAGTGAACAAAATTGTACCCAGTACTCCAAGTGCAGCCTCACCGACAACTTGTACAACTACAACATAATGTCCCAACTCCTACACTCGGTGCCCTGACTGATGAAGGCCAGCATGCTAAGCACCTTCTTCACCACCCCGCCTACCGATGATGCTGCTTTCAATGAACTATGCACCTCTACTTCTAGGTCCCTCTGTCCCATTACACTCCCTAGTGCCCTACCATTCATAATATAAGTTCTACGCTGGTTTGACTTTCCAAAATGCATCACCTCACACTTATCTGTATTGAAATCCATTTACCACTCCTCGGCCCACTTTCCTAACTGATCAAGATCTCCCTGTAATCTACGATAACCTTCTTCAATATCAATAACACCTCCTAATTTCGTGTCGTCCGCAAACTTACTGATCAAACCCTGTGCATTCACGTTCAAATCATTTATATAAATAACAAATAACAAGGGTCCCAACACCAACCCCTGCAGCACACCACTGGTCACTGGCCTCCATTCCGAGAAACAACCTTCAACCACCCCCCTCTGCTTCCTACCAATTTTGAATCCACCTAACCAGCTCTCTCCCTGGATTCCATGGGACCTAACCTTCCAGACCAGCCTGCCATGTGGGACCTTCCCAATGGCCTTGCTAAAGTCCAAAGAGGCAACATCCATTACCTATCCTTGTCTTCCTTTTTGGTTACCTCTTCAAAAAAAACTCTAAAAGGATCATCAAACATGACTTTCCATGCACAAAGCCACGTTGACTCCTCTTAATCAGACTCTGTCTATCCAAATGCTGGTAGATCCTGTCCCTCAAATCCCTCCAGTAGCTTCCCCACTACTGTCAGGCTGACCTGCCTGTAGTTCCCTGGCTTATCCTTGCTACCCTTCTTAAACAACAGAATGACATTAGCCACCTTCCAGTCTTCGGGAACTTCACCAGAGGCTAACGATGAAGCAAATATCTCCCCGAGGGCCTCCACAATTTCTTCTCCAGTATCCCACAAAGTCCAAGGATGTACTTAGTCAGCTCCTGGGGATTTATCCACCTTAATGTGCTGTAAGGCTGCAAATACCTCCTCCCTTGAAATATGAATGTCCTCCGAAACATCTCCACATGTTTCCCTTATCTCTTGAGTAACCATGATTTTCTCCTCGGTAAACACAGAGGAGAAATATTTGTTTAAAAATCCCACCCATCTCCTGTGGCTTGAGATGTGGGCAGCCTTGCCAATCTCTAAGGAGACCAACTCTCTCCTTAGCCACCCTTTTACCCCTAATACAGTTATAGAATCTCTTGGGATTTTCCTGAACCTTACCTGCCAGATCCGTCTCATACCCTCTTTGCCCTCCTGATTTCCCTCTCAAATGTATTCTTAATCATTTTATAGTCATCAAGGGATTCGTCCCTGACCTCCTAAACCCAATGTATGCTTGCTTCCTTTTTCTTGACCAGAGCCTCAATACTTCTCGTCAGCCAAGGTTCCCTAAACTTGCCAGGTCTACCCTTCACCCTAACAAGACCATGCTGCTTCTGGGCTCTTCTGCTTTCCCCCAAAAGATCCCTGTGGCACTCCTATAAAGAACATCAGGAGCGTCCTCCACTAGTTATCCCTCAAACAACATCAGGGAAATGGATTACTTCACCAGTACTGGGTTTTGTGAGAGCTTGCTGTGTGCAGTCGGCTGATCAAAATAATATTGATAGCAGGTCAAAGGTACTTTATTGGCAGAAAAACAGGTGTATCTTGAAACACGAGAAAGATTTTTTGCACAGAGAGTGGTTGATCTCTGGAACGTGCTGCCTGGAGAGGTGATGGAAGTCAGATACAATTACTATGTTTAAGAGGCATTTAGACAGGCACCTGAATAGGCAAGGCATGGAAGGATGTGGACTTAATGCAGTCGGATAGGACTAGACTAGATGGGCAAAAGGGTTGGCATGGATGTGCTGGGCTGAAGGGTCTGTTTCAGTCCCACACCACCAGGTTCAAGAACAGCCACTTCCCTTTGACTATTTGGTTCTTGAACCACAGGAGACACTAGATGCAGGTTCTGGAAACTGGAGCAACAAACAATCTGCTGGAGGAACTCAGTGGGTTGAGCAGGCTCGTCCCGCTGAGTTCCTAAGAATCTGATTTATTATCACTGACTTGTATCACGTGAAATGTGTTGTTTTGCAGCAGCAGTACAGTGCAAGACATAAACATTACTGTAAGTTACAAAAAGGTGCAAACCAAAAGGAATGAGTGTTTATGGACCATTCAGAATTCACAACCCTAATCACAACAGTATAGCAACAATATGACCATGTTGCACTAAAATGGACTTTTTTTGGTTCTAATTATGTTCTTTCTTGTAAAAATTGTTATAATTTGTTTTTCTTGTGAATGCTGCTTATCTGATGCTCTGTGCCTGTGATGCTGCTGCAAGTTTTTTTGTTGCATCTGTGCACACATGTACTTGTGCAAATGATAATAAACTTGACTTTTTTTTTACACAAGTGTTCTTTCTATTAACCATTCCTCGTTGCCTCAGTTGTACCCCTGCTGTCCATCCCAAGTGTGAGTATGGTGGTGAGTTCCGTGTTGCAGCCACGACATTTCTCCTACATTATGGATTACTTGAGGCCGTCACCCACTTGCTGCCACAGTCATTACTGAAGGTGGTGTGGTAAAGGGGCAACTGCAAAATCTTTGTCAGAGTCATGACATAAAAACACAAGAAATGGGAGTGGGAGGAGGCCATTCAGCCTCTCGTGCCTGACCCACCATTCAATCTTTTACCTCAGCACCACTTCACTGCACTTGTCCCAATTCCCTTGAGACTTAAAAATCTATTAACCTCTGTCTCGAACGCACTCAGTGACTGAGCCTCTGGGACAGAGAATTCCAAAGCCGTGTCACCCTCTGGGTGAGGACACTTCTCGTCTCGGTCCTGATTGGCTGATCCCTTATTTTGAGAGCATGATTCCTGACATTCACGGTCACCTTTTGGGTTTCAGAGCGGTTGGCCACTTGGCAGGTTAGGATTAGGGTCCATATTGAATCGGACAGCAGCTACAATCCTGCTCCAGTCTGTCCTCATTATGGAGCCTGTTAGTAGCACGTTGCCCTCCTGGCTAGAAGGTTGCTAGTTCAGGTCCTGCTCTGGAAATCTGGGCACCCAGGATCCAGACTGACCACTCGTTGCAAGCTGCTCTCTACAGATCTACTCATTACCCTTAGTATAATCGTTCTAAATCAATGCACTCTGTGCTAACCCAATGTAACTGCACTGTGTAATGAACTGATCTGTATGATTGGTATGTAAGACAAGTTTTTCACTGTACCTCAGTACAAGTGACAACAATAAACCAATACCAACACCAGTGGAGAACCTTTTAGCACCTTTTAATACTTTTAACTCTCCAACCCAGGTACGTTGCAAGAGCGTTAGCCAAAAAAAAACTTGATTCTAACTTTTGAGTTCCCAGCTAACTTTCCCCTGCATTGTCTGTGGACTCCCAGAATTTGAATTCTTAAAACTAACATGATAAGGATCTAATTCACCAAGAAAATCAATTGCTTTGTTTGTGTGTTAGTTAATTTATTGAATGGGAGAGGGATTGGTTTGGGGATGGGGGGGTGTGTGTGTGTGATGCTTCATTCCTGACCCAGCTGACCTCTGGTGACCTTCCTTCCTTGGCTCACGAAAGGGGAAGTGTGTCTGTTTCTCAGTACTGTAACACTGAGCCATCTGCACACATTAAGTCTCATATAATCGCAGCTTCTGCAGAGTTGACCGGGGCAGTGGAGATTTTGGTGTCCCTGGATTGGGAGCATCCAAGACCTGGTGAGTTTTGTTCTTGTGGAATGATGCAGTGTAGAAAGACACCACTTGGCTAGCTATAGAACCACAGCATCATAGTCTTGCAGCACAGAAACAGGCCCTTTGGCCCACCAATTCTCACTGACCATTGGGTACCCATTTTACATTCGTCCCTCTCTATTTCCCATCATAAGGTGGTAAAGAAGGTGTATGGCATGCTTGCCTTCATTTGCTAGGGATGTCGAGTATAAGAGTCAGGAAGTCATGCTGCAGCTGTATAAAACTTTAGTCAGACCGCACTTGGAGCATTGTGCAAAGTTCTGGTTGGATGTGGAGAGGGTGCAGAAGAGGTTTACCAGGATGCTGCCTGGATTAGAGGGTATGAGCTGTAAGGAGAGGTTGGACGATCTTGGGTTGTTCTCCCTAGAGCATCAGAGGCCAAGGGGAGACCTGATGGAGGTTTTTAAAATATAAGAGGCAAAGAAAGGGTAGACAGCCCGTATCTTTTCCCCAGTGTAGAAATGTCAAACGCCAGAGGACATGCTTTTAAAGTTAGAGGGAGGGAGTTTAAAGGTGACATGAGGAGCAAGTTTTTTTTTACATAGAATGATGGGTGCCTGGGATGGGTTACCGGGGTAGTAGTGGAACCAGGCAGCTTGGTGGAGTTTAAGATTGATCATGAATATGGAAGCATATGGATAGTGCACAGGAGGAGGACATTTACTATAAATTGGCATCAAGATTGGCACAACATTGTGGGCCGAATGGCCTGTCTAGTGCTATACTGTTCTTTTTTAACTCCCCCTTGCACCCCAGATTCTGCCATTCACCTACACATGAGGGGAACTTCACGGTGACCAATTGACTTCTTAAACCCACATGTCTCTGAGATATGAGAGGAAACTGGAGCACCTGCATAGTCACAGGGAGAGCGTGCAAACTCCACATAGACCGTGCCGGAGGTCGGGATTGAACCCAGATCACTGGAGAGCTGTGAGGCAGCGGCTCTACCTGCTGCACCATTGTGTTGCCCTCTTAAGCATGATTCATTTAGCCCTCCTTCCCTTGTGCTCCTGCAGTTTTCCCCTTTTTCAAGCATCCAATTCCCTTTCGAAAGTCATTTTGAACTGCGTCCGTGGCCATTTAAGGAACTCGCTGACTGAAGTGAATGCTCCCAGGCACTGGTTACACCACCCCCACCACCCACCACCAACCCCACCCCCCCCCCCCACCCCCCGCACCAGGAACAGTTTCTTGTTGTTTACTCCAAAATATTTAATTATTTTTGTTTTGGACTGCTGCTATCAAATCAACCCTTGCTCCAAGAACAACCTGAGTCTTGCAGCATGGAGAAAGGCTGTTCAGACAACCGTATCCACACTGACCAGTGGGCACCCATTCATGTTATTGGAATTGGTTTATTATTGTCACGTGTACCAAGGTACAGTGAAAAACTTGTCTTGCATACCGTTCATTCAGATCAATTCATTACACAGTGCATTGAGGCAGTACAAGGGAAAACAATACAGAATGCAGAATAAAGTGTCACAGCTGCAGAGAAAGTGCAGTGCAGGCAGACAATAAGGTGCAAGGTCATAACGAGGTAGATTGTGAGGTCAAGATTCCATTTTATTGTACTGGGGAACCGTTCAATAGTCTCACAACAGTAGGATAGAAGCTGTCCTTGAGCTTGGTGGTACGTGCTGTATCTTCTGCCTGATGGGAGAGGGGAGAAGAGAGAATGTCTGGGGTGGGTGGGGGTCTTTGATTATGTTGGCTGCTTTACCGAGGCAGCGAGAAGTGTAGACAGAGTCCATGGAGGGGAGGCTTGTTTTCCATCTTCCAGCAACTTGTCCTGTAACCTTCTATGTCTGGGGGATTCAAGGCCTCATCTTGACGCTTAATTGCTGTCACTGACTCTGCTTCCAGCACTCTCTCAGGCAGTGTGTTCCAGGTACTCACCACTCAGATCCCCTCTAAATCTCTTCCCCCTTGCCCTAAATCTACGTCCTCTAGTTTTATCTACCTCAATCTGTTTTCTGGTTTATCTTCCTCCACTCCTTGTCTTCCTCCTGAATCCTACGGTGACTACCTCCTAAACTGTGCATGTGCCTGCCGATAACTTTGGGAGGATGCTGATCTCCCTCGCTCCAACCTCCTCTCCCATCTGAACATGCTGCACTCTCTGGGGAACACCTCGGCTGCCTTTGATTCTGAAACCCAGCCCAAGTGGTGATGCCTACTGGAGAATTGCAAGCCGTTAACCATTCGGGACGTTTCTGCTGTTTGCCACGTGACGACTGATTGCTTGACAAAGTCTTGGAACTGCTCAGCAGGTCGGGCAGCAGCAATGGAGAGAGGATAAAACGGCTAGGGTTTTGGGTCAATGACCCTTTCATCAGAGCAAGGCTGAGTTAGTTGGAGAGAAGGGGGAGAGAGCAAAGAGAATATTTATGGTAGGGTGGAGAACAAGATTATAGTAGTGCTGGCTGAAAGAAGGGGGTGAAAGTGTAAATGGTGTATCTGCGGGAGTGGGAGGGGAATGAATGAGGTCGCAGAAGGAAAAGGGGAAAATCACCCTGAAACTGAGATACGGAACAATGAAGTTGCTAGGAACTGGAAATAAAAGCAACTCTCTGCTATTCCAAATGCTCTGCCAACTTTGAGTGGTTGATGGCAGGAGTTTCTAAATTTTGGTTCAAGTGTTACACTTTTATAAGGAGGCTTTGACAATGACAATATTCTTAAGTCTTTTCCTCTTGCCATGAAAAGTTGGAATAGAAGATGTTGCCAGGACTGAGTTATAGGGAGAGGTTTGCAAAGCTAGGCCTTTATTCTTTAGAACGTAGGAGAATGAGGGGCGACCTTATAGAAATGTTTTTAAATTATGAAAGGCATAGATAAGGTGGACGATAACAGTCTTTCCCCCTGGGTAGGGGAGTACAAAACTAGGGGGCATAGGTTTAGGGTGAGAGGGGATAGATTTATAAGGGACCTGAGGGGCGGCAGCTTCATGCAGAGGGTGGTGAGTACAGTGGCATGCAAAAGTTTGGGCAACCCTGGTCAAAATTTCTGTTACTGTGAATAGCTAAGCGAGGAAAAGATGACCTGATTTCCAAAAGGCATAAAGTTAAAGATGACACATTTCTTTAATATATTAAGCAAGATTACTTTTTTATCTCCATCTTTTACAGTTTCAAAATAACAAAAAAGGAAAAGGGCTCGAAGCAAAAATTTGGGCACCCTGCATGGTCAGTACTTAGTAACACCCCCTTTGGCAAATATCACAGCTTGTAAACACTTTCTGTAGCCAGCTAAGAGTCTTTCAATTCTTGTTTGGGGGGATTTTCGCTCATTCTTCCTTGCAAAAGACCCCTAGTTCTGTGAGATTCTTGAGCAGTTTTGCATGCACTGCTCTTTTGAGGTCTATCCACAGATTTTTGATGATGTTTAGGTCAGGGGACTGTGAGGGCCATGGCAAAACCTTCAGCTTGTGCCGCTTGAGGTAGTCCATTGTGGATTTTGAGGTGTGTTTAGGATTGTTATCCTGTTATAGAAGTCATCCTCTTTTCATCTTCAGCTTTTTTTTCTTTTTACAGACGGTGTGAGGTTTGCTTCCAGAATTTGCTGGTATTTAATTGAATTCATTCTTCCCTCCACCAGTGAAATGTTCCCTGTGCCACTGGCTGCAACACAAGCCCAAAGCATGATCCAAACTTTCCTACATTCTCACCACAAAATTCAGCATCAGAAGTTTGGAAAGGAACATCTAAACAAGCCTAATGCATTTTGGAAACAAGTCCTGTGGACTGATGAAGTTAAAATAGAAACTTTTGGCCGCAATGAGCAAAGGTATGTTTGGAATAAAAAAGGGTGCAGAATTTCATGAAAAGGACACCTCTCCAACTGTTAAGCACAGGGGTGGATCGATCATGCTTTGGGCTTGTGTTGCAGCCAGTGGCACGGGGAACATTTCACTGGTGGAGGGAAGAATGAATTCAATTAAATACCAGCAAATTCTGGAAGCAAACATCACACCGTCTGTAAAAAGAAAAAAAAGCTGAAGATGAAAAGAGGATGGCTTCTACAACAGGATAACGATCCTAAACATGAATTGACCTGTACGATCGGTTTGTAAGACAAGTTTTTCACTGTACCTCAGTACAAGTGACAATAATAAACCAATACCAATCATTGAAAATCTGTGGATAGACCTCAAAAGAGCAGTGCGTGCAAGACAGCTCAAGAATCTCACAGAACTGGAAGACTTTTGCAAGGAAGAATGGGTGAAAATACCCCAAACAAGAATTGAAAGACTCTTAGCTGGCTACAGAAAGCGGTTACAAGCTGTGATACTTGCCAAAGGGGGTGGTACTAAGTACTGACCATGCAGGGTGCCCAAACATTTGCTTCGAGCCCTTTTCCTTTTGTGTTATTTTGAAACTGTAAAAGATGGAAATAAAGTAATCTTGCTTAAGATATTAAAGAAATGTGTCATTGTTAACTTTATGCCTTTTGGAAATCAGGTCATCTTTTACTCGCTTAGCTATTCACAGTAGCAGAAATTTTGACTAGGGTGCCCAAACTTTTGCATGCCACTGTATATGAGAGGAGCTGCCAGAGGAAGTGGTTGAGGCAGGTACAATAGCATCATTTAAGAAGCACTTTGATAAGTACATGGAGGGGCGGGGTTGGAGGGACATGGGCCAAACACAGGAAATTGGGACTAGCTGGGTGGACACCGTGGTCAGCATGGACTGTTGGGTTGAAGGACCTGTATCCGTGCCGTATTGCTCTATGACTCTGACTCTCATAGTCTGACGTGTGTTGAATCTGGAGAACAGATCTGTACTAATTAACTAATTCTAACCAAAATCTAAAATTAACCAAGATCTGTAGCTAATTAACCTACCAGTGCAAGTTTTGGTGATCTCGGCTGACGGCATTTCCTATTTACGGAAATTTCAGGTTGTGAATGGTTCTTTGAAACCTTGCGTGGCCCGGGAGAGTCTATACTTAAAAGACCAGTTCTGCCGCTGAGAGGAAGATGAACGAGGCAATTTCTTTAAAACTTTATACAGCAGCGTAACAGGCCCTTCTGGCCCAATGAGCCCATGCCGCCCAGTTGCTGTGGTAGGTTTTCTGTGGTCTGGTACCAGTCAGGTCCCAAAAGTGCTGGAATAGAGAGGTTCAACCGGTCCTAGATAAAGCCAGCAGGCTGCACTTTCTCTGTGACTGCAACACTATATTCTGCATTCTGTTTTGCTTTTCCTTTTGTATTACCCTGCTGTGTATGGAATGATCTGTCTGGAGGGCATGCAAACAAAAGCTCTTCACTGTATCTCGGTTGATGTGACAATAATAAAGCAGTTGTCTGTGGCAAGATGAAAACTGAGTTAAGGTTTTTATTACTGCCCTTTGATTTGATTTCTGACACAAACTGGAAAGGCTGGTTATCTGAAATAGTTGAATTTGGTGTCCTGAAGGCTGAAACATATTAAGATGGAAAATTAGATGTTGAACTACATTGGAACGGTACAGGTAGCCAAAGAACGTATACAGTGCATTGCATTCTAAGTGAATGGCTGCTTCGTCTGGAAGGAGTGTTTGGGTTCCTGGGTTATGGGAAGGGAAGGGGTAAAAGGACAGGTATTGCAGCTCCTGTGTTTGCCGTGAGAAAGGCAGTGATTGTTCGTGAAAAGTGAACTAGGGAATTGCAATGTAAATAGTTTTCTCCGAATACTGAAAGGGAAGAAAAAGGGAAGAAATTTCTGGTGATGGAATCTCATTGAGGATGTCTCCATTAGCAGGAGAGTTGACAATGCGAGGGCACAGCCTTAGATAAAGGGGCGTTTTCTTTAAACTGAGGCGAGGAGGAATTTCTTCAGCCAGAGGGTGGTGAATCTGTGAAATTCGTTGCCACAGAGGGCTGTGAAGGCCAGGTCACTTGGTGTATTTAAGGCAGAGATTGATAGGTTCTTGATTGGTAAATGGGTTAAGGGTTATTGGGAGAATGGAGTTGAAAACACAAGATCGGCCATGATTGAATGGCGGAGCAGACTCAATGGGCCAAATGGCCCAATTCTGCTCCTATATCTTATGATCTCATCTTATGAAACTCTATAAATCCTTTTCTTTCAGATACCTATCCAGCTCCCCATCCAAAGCTATAACTGAATCTATCTACTATTATGCCTGGCAATACTTTCCAGTCCTGAACCACTCCGCATTGTAAATAAAAACATTTTCTTTCTACTTTTTTGGACTCTATTTCTCTCTCCTTGGCTACTGACTGATCTGCTGAGCATTTTCTGTTATTTATTTCTGGGATCTGCAGTAATTTGCTTTTGCACCAACAGTCCTTGCTGTACTTGATCATGCGTTTGAATTCCATGGTGAAAGAATCCACTAGGGGTCAGAAGCCAGGTTAGCCACTAAACTCTTGCAAATAGAGGAGACAGTGGACTGCTCTGGTTCCCACAGACCGTAAAAAAAAATTCACTGAGCTTCATCCTTGGAACCAAAAGGCTGCTTTCAGTCCATAAACCAATGAAGCCCTAAGGTTGAAATGTTTAAACATTTTATAAACTTGCAGGTTAACATGGGGGTTAGGGAAGACCCTGAGGGATACCTGGCATTCAACAAGCCCTAGTGTGCACACTTATCAATAATTTCCTAAAAGATATAAATGTCCAACTTGCTTAGTGAAAGTTATGCATAACCTCCTGTTTTAATGTGTTTCTCTACAGGTCAGATACACCCACACAAGTTTCAATATCCCTTAAATGTTAACCACAGATTTAACTGCAAACCAGACTCTTATGATGCACAGACTTACCAGGTCTTTAGCAAAGGTGATTGACCTGCTTGTTTTTTTTTAAAAAACGTTTCATTTCCATTACTGTTTTGCAGCTTTATCAATGTGCCCTGTATCTTGATTAGTAGAACTCTTGCCTCTTCATTAAAGGTTGCAGGCTCAAGTTCCACATGGGGAAGGGTGGCTGATGCTCACTGGTGCGGAGGGAGCACGGTGCTGCTGTGGGAGTACCAGTGTGTCATCCGGGATGATTTTAAACTGGTGTCCCTATCTAAAATTTTGTCCAGATCTTCCTTCCTTTTAGCTGTTAACCATAATGGGGTTGGTTTCAGGATGTTACAGCAACCAATTTTAGCGTGGTCCTAAGATTGTTCTCTGTATGAACCAGTTATCAACATGTAGAACAGGAACAGGCCCTTCGGCCCACAATGTCTGCATTGAACATGACGCCAAATTAAACTAAATCTCATCTGCCTGTACGTAATCCACATCCCTCCCACCCTGCATATTCATGGGCCTGTCTATAAACCTCTTAAATGTCGCTATTGCCACTGCTACCACAGCAGCCTGTTCCAGGCACCCACCACTCTGTGTATTTAGAAAGAAGCTGCCCCAAACGTTCCCCTCTTGCCTTAAATGCATGTCCTCTAGTACTTGACATTTCTACTCGGGCGGGGGGGGGGGGGGGGGGGGGGTTGGGGGGCAGATAAAGACTCTGTCTGTCTACCCTATCTATGCCTCTCATAATTTTATAAATTTCTATCAGGTCTCCCCTCAGCCTCGGACACTCCAGAGAAAACAACCCAAGTTTGTTCAACCACCTTCTCCTTATAGCTCATGCCCCCTAATCCAGGCAGCGTCCTGGTGAACCTCTTCTCTACCCTTTCCAAAGCTTCTGCATCCTTCCTGTTATGAGGTGACCAGAAATGCACACAATCAAACATGGGTTTAGACTGTTATTGGGGGAATGGAATAAACCAGAAGAACTTTTCTCTAGTGTGTTCACATTGTTGTATGTGTATGCATGCGAGTGAGTGTATGTGTCTGTAATTCACTGATTTAGTGATAAATATTGGCCAGGACATTGAGAATTTCTCTACCCTTAAATAGTACTGGAGGATTTATTGTATCCATCTGAGTCACATACACTGCCTGCCCTGACATCTCATCAGGGAGTGCCAGTCTAGATTTTGTGCTGGAGTGGGCTTGAACCCAAAACATTCTCTAACTTGGGATAGTTTGAAAAGGAGAATTGCACTTCTGTTGTCTTTTGCAGCCCTGTCAGGGCATTCTAATATGTTTACAGCCATTGAAGAACTTCTGAAGAGCAGTCACTGTTTATAGAAAATGCATCAAGTAATATGTACACAGCAAGCTTCTGCAAACTGTAACATAAGCAGATCATCTGACTTCTAGTTGAGGAACAAATATTGGTCTTAATAGACGTACTAAATTTATTTTGCGTAAGTACTTGCCTGAACATCATTTTATATAAAAACTTTGTTTCTTTTTCTTTCTGTCTTTGCCTGTTTTTCTGTGTGTGTTTTCTCTCTCTGGTTGCTGTGTACTTTGTGTCTCTTGCTGTGTGCCTCACTGTCGCTGTGAACGTCTGTCCCTTTTTCTTTCTGTGTTTGTGTGTGCGTGAGAGAGAGACTGTGTCTCTGTATGACCCGTTTCTCTGTGTGTCCTTTTTATTTTTGTGTCTGGATGTCTCTCTCCCTATCTAACGATATTCCTGTCTCTGACTGCATCCCTGTGTGTGTCTCTTAATCTGATTGTGTGCATCTCTCTCTCTCTCCCTGTCCTTGTCTCTCTGTCTGTACCTCTGTGTGTGTTTCTCTCCCAATCCAATTATATTCCTGTGTCTCTGTCTGATTCTGTCCCTGTGTGTCTCTCCCTCTGTCTATGTTCCTCTCTCTCTGTCCCTGTGTGTGTGTCTCTGTCCGTGTGTGTGTATGTATCTCTCTGTCTGTGTCCCTGTGTGTCTCTCTCCCTCTCTGACTGTGTCCCTGTGTTTCTCTCTCTCTATCTGTATCCCCGTGTGTGTGTGTCTCTCTGAGTGTGTGTGTGTTTCTCTCTCCCTGTAACCCTGCCTCCTCCCGCGCTGCGCACAACAACACAACCGCCAGCAAAACTTCCCAAGTTGGGGGGAGCGAGAGAACTGGCTGCATTGAAAATCCAGGCATCCCCCTCATCTGATCGGGGAGGTCCAATCAGCACTTGGTGTAGCGGGGCTCCGCCAGTGCGCCTGTCTGCGAGCCTGAGTGTGGTGTGTGTGTGTGTGGGAGGGAGTGCCGTGTGGCCCTCACCTCCCTCCCCCTCCCCCAGCTCCCCCCCCCTTCCCTCCCCCCTCACCCCTCCCGCATGGTGACGGAGCCGCTGGCCGGGGAGCGGGGACCGGGCTTGCCGACTGCCCCCCGGCACATGGACAACTCCGGGCGCTGCAGCAGCGGGAGGAGCCCGGCCTCAAGATGGTATTTCTCTCGCTCTCTCTCCGTGTGTGTCCGTCTGCGGGGCCGGGGCACCTGCCTCTATATGTGGGGAGGGAAGGGGGGGGGGGGGGGGTGAGAGATCTGCAACACTGCGGACTCTGAGCCGGCGATCTGCAAGGTGATGGTCGGTGCGGGGGGAATGAGTTGCAATCCCCCAACCCTCCCCATAGATACAGGGAGGGGAGCAGCCCCCTGATCACACACCCCTTCCCCATGCACAGATACGGGGGGGGGGGGCAGCCCCTGATCCCACCCCCCCTCCCCATGCACAGATACAAGGAGGGGGGGCAGCCCCCTGATCCCACCCCCCCTCCCCATGCACAGATAGAGGGAGGGGGGCAGCCCCCTGATCCCAACCCCCCTCCCCATGCACAGATAGAGGGAGGGGGGCAGCCCCCTGATCCCACCCCCTCCTCCCCATGCACAGATAGAGGGAGGGGGGCAGCCCCCTGATCCCACCCCCCCTCCCCATGCACAGATAGAGGGAGGGGGGCAGCCCCCTGATCCCACCCCCCCATGCACAGATAGAGGGAGGGGGGCAGCCCCCTGATCCCACCTCCCAACATAAGAAAACAATGGGAGACCGCTGGTAACAAAGAGTTAAATTCCTCAGGATGCGGGGGGGGGGGGTTGCGGGGACTGAGCCTGCGCACCAGCGCCGCTCTCCCGGGGGGGGGGGGGGTCACACACGCGGCCCAGTCGGGTCCGGTCTGGGGGATGTGGGAGACAGTAGCAGAGTGGACCCCCCCCCCCCCCGGGGCCGGGTCCCCCTCCCCCCTACAAGGGAACTGCAGCAGCTCCAGTGGGGGTCTCATTCCAGCTCTTTCTCTCTCCCTCTCTCTCTCTCTCTCTCTGTCTCCCCCCTCTCTCTCTCTGTGTCTCCCCCCCTCTCTCTCTCTGTGTCTCCCCCCCTCTCTCTCTCTGTGTCTCCCCCCCTCTCTCTCTCTGTGTCTCCCCCCCTCTCTCTCTCTGTGTCTCCCCCCCTCTCTCTCTCTGTGTCTCCCCCCCTCTCTCTCTCTGTGTCTCCCCCCCTCTCTCTCTCTGTGTCTCCCCCCCTCTCTCTCTCTGTGTCTCCCCCCCTCTCTCTCTCTGTGTCTCCTCCTCTCTCTCTCTCTGTGTCTCCCCCCCTCTCTCTCTCTGTGTCTCCCCCCCTCTCTCTCTCTGTGTCTCCCCCCCTCTCTCTCTCTGTGTCTCCCCCCCTCTCTCTCTCTGTGTCTCCCCTCTCTCTCTCTGTGTCTCCCCCCCTCTCTCTCTGTGTGTCTCCCCCCCCTCTCTCTCTGTGTCTCCCCCCCCTCTCTCTCTGTGTCTCCCCCCCTCTCTCTCTGTGTCTCCCCCCCTCTCTCTCTGTGTCTCCCCCCCTCTCTCTCTGTGTCTCCCCCCCCTCTCTCTCTGTGTCTCCCCCCCCTCTCTCTCTGTGTCTCCCCCCTCTCTCTCTCTCTGTGTCTCCCCCCTCTCTCTCTCTGTGTCTCCCCCCTCTCTCTCTCTCTCTGTGTCTCCCCCCTCTCTCTCTCTCTCTGTGTCTCCCCCTCTCTCTCTCTCTGTGTCTCCCCCTCTCTCTCTGTGTCTCCCCCTCTCTCTCTGTGTCTTCCCCTCTCTCTCTGTGTCTCCCCCTCTCTCTCTGTGTCTTCCCCTCTCTCTCTGTGTCTTCCCCCCTCTCTCTCTGTGTCTCCCCCCCTCTCTCTCTGTGTCTCCCCCCCCCCTCTCTGTGTCTCCCCCCCTCTCTGTGTCTCCCCCCCTCTCTGTGTCTCCCCCCCTCTCTGTGTCTCCCCCCCTCTCTGTGTCTCCCCCCCTCTCTGTGTCTCCCCCCCACTCTGTGTCTCCCCCCCCCTCTGTGTCTCCCCCCCACTCTGTGTCTCCCCCCCTCTCTGTGTCTCCCCCCCTCTCTGTGTCTCCCCCCCTCTCTGTGTCTCCCCCCATCTCTGTCTCCCCCCCCCTCTGTCTCCCCCCCTCTCTGTCTCCCCCCATCTCTGTCTCCCCCCATCTCTGTCTCCCCCCATCTCTGTCTCCCCCCATCTCTGTCTCCCCCCATCTCTGTCTCCCCCCCTCTCTGTCTCCCCCCCTCTCTGTCTCCCCCCCTCTCTGTCTCCCCCCCTCTCTGTCGCCCCCCCCTCTCTGTCGCCCCCCCCTCTCTGTCGCCCCCCCCTCTCTGTCGCCCCCCCCTCTCTGTCGCCCCCCCCTCTCTGTCGCCCCCCCCTCTCTGTCGCCCCCCCCTCTCTGTCGCCCCCCCCGTCTCTGTCGCCCCCCCCTCTCTCGCCCCCCCCTCTCTCGCCCCCCCCCTCTCTCGCCCCCCCCCTCTCTCGCCCCCCCCTCTCTCTCGCCCCCCCCCCTCTCTCTCGCCCCCCCCTCTCTCTCGCCCCCCCCCTCTCTCTCGCCCCCCCCTCTCTCTCGCCCCCCCCTCTCTCTCTCTCGCCCCCCCCTCTCTCTCGCCCCCCCTCTCTCTCTCGCCCCCCCTCTCTCTCTCGCCCCCCCTCTCTCTCTCGCCCCCCCTCTCTCTCTCGCCCAACTCTATGCCCCTCTCTCCTTCTCGCCCCCCCTCTCTCTCTCCCCCCCTCTCTCTCTCGCCCCCCCTCTCTCTCTCGCCCCCCCTCTCTCTCTCGCCCCCCCTCTCTCCTCTCCGCCCCCCCTCTCTCTCTCGCCCCCCCTCTCTCTCTCGCCCCCCCCTCTCTCTCTCGCCCCCCCTCTCTCTCTCGCCCCCCCTCTCTCTCTCGCCCCCCCTCTCTCTCTCGCCCCCCCTCTCTCTCTCGCCCCCCCTCTCTCTCTCGCCCCCCCTCTCTCTCTCGCCCCCCCCTCTCTCTCTCGCCCCCCCTCTCTCTCTCGCCCCCCCCTCTCTCTCTCGCCCCCCCTCTCTCTCTCGCCCCCCCCTCTCTCTCTCGCCCCCCCCTCTCTCTCTCGCCCCCCCCTCTCTCTCTCGCCCCCCCTCTCTCTCTCGCCCCCCCTCTCTCTCTCGCCCCCCCCTCTCTCTCTCGCCCCCCCTCTCTCTCTCGCCCCCCCCCTCTCTCTCGCCCCCCCCCTCTCTCTCTCGCCCCCCCCTCTCTCTCTCGCCCCCCCCTCTCTCTCTCTCCCCCCCCTCTCTCTCTCTCCCCCCCCTCTCTCTCTCTCCCCCCCCTCTCTCTCTCTCCCCCCCCTCTCTCTCTCTCCCCCCCCTCTCTCTCTCTCCCCCCCCTCTCTCTCTCCCCCCCCTCTCTCTCTCGCCCCCCCCTCTCTCTCTCCCCCCCCCTCTCTCTCTCGCCCCCCCCTCTCTCTCTCGCCCCCCCTCTCTCTCTCTCCCCCCCCCTCTCTCTCTCCCCCCCCCTCTCTCTCTCCCCCCCCCTCTCTCTCTCCCCCCCCTCTCTCTCTCCCCCCCGTCTCTCTCTCCCCCCCCTCTCTCTCTCCCCCCCTCTCTCCCCCCCCCCTCTCTCCCCCCCCCTCTCTCCCCCCCCTCTCTCCCCCCCCTCTCTCCCCCCCCTCTCTCCCCCCCCTCTCTCCCCCCCCTCTCTCCCCCCCCCTCTCTCCCCCCCCCTCTCTCCCCCCCCCTCTCTCCCCCCCCCTCTCTCCCCCCCCTCTCTCCCCCCCCCTCTCTCCCCCCCCCTCTCTCCCCCACCCTCTCTCCCCCCCCTCTCTCTCCCCCCCCCTCTCTCCCCCCCCCTCTCTCCCCCCCCCTCTCTCCCCCCCCCTCTCTCCCCCCCCCTCTCTCCCCCCCCCTCTCTCCCCCCCCCTCTCTCCCCCCCCCTCTCTCCCCCCCCCTCTCTCCCCCCCCCTCACCCCCCCCCTCACCCCCCCCCCTCACCCCCCCCCCCTCACCCCCCCCCCCCCCCCCCCCCCCCCCCCCCCCCCCCCACCCCCCCCCCCCCCCCCCCCCCCCCCCCCCCCCCCCCCCACCCCCCCCCCCCCCCCCCCCCCCCCCCCCCCCCCCCCCCCCCCCCCCCCCCCCCCCCACCCCCCCCCCCCCCCCCCCCCCCACCCCCCCCCCCCCCCCCCCCCCCCCCCCCCCCCCCCCCCCCCCCCCCCACCCCCCCCCCCCCCCCCCCCCCCCCCCCCCCCCCCCCCCCCCCCCCCCACCCCCCCCCCCCCCCCCCCCCCCCCCCCCCCCCCCCCCCCCCCCCCCCCCCCCCCCCCCCCCCCCCCCCCCCCCCCCCCCCCCCCCCCACCCCCCCCCCCCCCCCCCCCCCCCCCCCCCCCCCCCCCCCCCCCCCCCCCCCCCCCCCCCCCCCCCCCCCCCCCCCCCCCCCCCCCCCCCCCCCCCCCCCCCCCCCCCCCCCCCACCCCCCCCCCCCCCCCCCCCCCCCCCCCCCCCCCCCCCCCCCCCCCCCCCCCCCCCCCCCCCCCCCCACCCCCCCCCCCCCCCCACCCCCCCCCCCCCCCCCCCCCCCCCCCCCCCCCCCCCCCCCCCCCCCCCCCCCCCACCCCCCCCCCCCCCCCCCCCCCCCCCCCCCCCCCCCCCCCCCCCCCCCCCCCCCCCCCCCCCCCCCCCCCCCCCCCCCCCCCCCCCCCCCCACCCCCCCCCCCCCCCCCCCCCCCCCCCCCCCCCCCCCCCCCCCACCCCCCCCCCCCCCCCCCCCCCCACCCCCCCCCCCCCCCCCCCCCCCCCCCCCCCCCCCCCCCCCCCCCCCCCCCCCCCCCCCCCCCCCCCCCCCCCCCCCCCCCCCCCCCCCCCCCACCCCCCCCCCCCCCCCCCCCCCCCCCTCACCCCCCCCCCCCACCCCCCCCCCCCCCCCCCCCGCCCCCCCCCCCCCCCCCCCCCCCCCCCCCCCCCCCCCCCCCACCCCCCCCCTCTCACCCCCCCCCTCTCACCCCCCCCCCTCTCTCCCCCCCCACCTCTCTCCCCCCCCCCATGATTTCATGTTAACTCAGTCACATCCCCCTCCCCACCCCCACACTTACTGACTCCCTTTTGCATTGGATTCTCGTTGATCAAAATGCCCCCCATTTGATTTTCTCCTCTGTTGGTCATTCCGTTAATTGTTTTGCTGAAGATATAATTGTGCAAAATTGGAATCGTTAATGATTTTTGCTTCTGTGGAGAGGACTAACATCAGAGTGCTCATCGTTAATGTGTCCATATTGAAGTTTGTAGTTTTGAATTTTGCTATTAATTGTGGTGATTTTGACTCCTCTGGTGTCATGGGATCTGGTCCATTACACACACACCTACAGTGAAGGATGTTATGAAAAATACAGAAGAAAGACCTTGCATGGTGGAACTATAAGACCTGAGTCATTATCTGGTGTCTAATGTACTCCTGAAGTATTATTTGTCGGTGATAAAGACCTTGTGTTGTAATAGGCTCGGAACGCCCCAGAGTGTGAAGTATTTTTGAAGTGTGGTTGTTCTTTGTTACTTCCCACTTGTGTATGCTTGGCACAAGACTTCTCATTTGGAAAAGCTTGGATATATTAGGGATAGTCAGCAAGGCTTTGTGCAGGAGAGGTCATGTCTCAACCTGATGGAGTTTTTTTTTGATGAAGTGGCCAAGATGTTCGATGAGGATCGGGCACTGGATGTTGTCTACATGGACTTTACTAAAGCAATTGACGAGGTCCCTCATGATGGGCTGATCCAGGTGATTAAGTCCTGTGGGATCCACGGTGACTTGGTCGGTTGGATTCAAAATTGGTTTAGTCATAGATGGGGGGTAGTTATAGAGGGATGTTTCTTTGACTGGAGGTCTGTGACAAGTGTTCTGCAAGGATCCGTGCTGGGATCTCTGTTTGTAATGTGTGTAAATGAATTGAATGTAGGTGATCTGATCAGTAAGTTTGTAGACAACACAAAATCTGGTCGAATTGCTGATAGTGAGGAAGATTGTCAAAGGATGCTGCAGGTTCTAGATGGAGAAATGGCAGATGGAGTTTAATCTGGACAAGTGTGAGGTGATGCTCTTTGGCATGTCAAGTGCAAGAGGAAAATATACAGTAAATGGCAGGACCCTTAACAGCACTGATGTATAGAGGGGTCTTTGGGTGCAAGACCATAGTTCCCTGAAAGTGGCAACATAAATAGATAGGGTGGTTATATGATGAGGTATCTTTATCAGTCACATGTACATTGAAACACACAGTGAAATGCATTTTTTGCGTAGAGTGTTCTGGGGGCAGCCCGCAAGTGTTGCCACGCTTCCAGTGCCAACATAGCATGCCCGCAACTTCCTATCCTAACCCGTACGTCTTTGGAATGTGGGAGGAAACCGGAGCACCCGGAGGAAACCCACGCAGACACGGGGAGAATGTACAAACTCCTTACAGACAGTGGTGGGAATTGAACCCGGGTTGCTGGCGCTGTAATAGCGTTACGCTAACCGCTACAGCATGGTTGCTTTTATCGGTTTGGTCATTGAGCACTAAAGTTGGCAAGTTATGTGGCAAATGTACAAAATTTTGGTTGGACCACATTTGGAGTATTGTGTGCAGTTCTGGTCGCCCCATTACAGGAAGGATGTGGAGGCTTTAGAGAAGGTGCAGAAGAGGTTCACCAGGATTAGAGAGCCTGGACTAGAGAGTATTGGTTATAAGGAGAGGTTGGACAAAGTTGGGTTGTTTTCTCTGGATTGTCGGAGGCTGAGGGGAGACCTGATAGAAGTTTATAAAATTATAGGAAGCATAGATAAGGTAGAAAGAGTCTTTTACCCAGGGTGGAAATGTCAAATACCAGAGGGAATAGCTTTAAGGTGAGAGGGGGGAAGTTTAAAGGAGATTTACGAGGCAAGTTTTATTTTTACACAGAGTGGTGGGTGCCTGGAACGCACTGCCAGGGGAAGCGGTAGCGCAATTAGAGAGCAACATTTAAGAAGCATTTAGACAGACACAAGAACAGGCAGGGAATAGAGAGGGATATAGACTATGTGCAGGTAGATGGGATTAGTTTAATTTGGCATCATGGTCAGTTCAGACATGGTGCGTTGAAGTGCTTCAGTGGTTCCTGTGCTGTACTAATGTTCTAAGATCTTGTGGCTGTCAGCTGGGGCAGGATTTGTGACTTCCTTTTCTGGAAGGTATGGGTTTGGAGTGGCGTGGATGCCGTGGTCTGCATTTGCTTATCTTTGTGTGGCTGCATTTCTGTCACGGTTGCTGCCAGTTAAATGCGGATCTGCCTCACGGGTGCCAGTGTACACTGGGCTGGCTGGCAGCAAGGAACGGGCTACGAAGTGACCAGCACGTCGCTTTGATTCCTGACTTGAAGACCTTGGATCTAGTTCCACGTTCCAGTTTTTCTTCATATCGTAAGGGGCCACAATTACTTTTGACCCAAGTGTGTGGATTGAGGCTCAGGCCCCTTTTTATTTTGTGAAAGTGGCAAGCAACTTGCCCTGTCTGTTGAGGGACTTGGCTTAATAAACGCATATATTTGTCAAGGACTTGGGTGGCACAGTGGTTGGATCTGCTGCCTCACAACCCCAGTGCCCTGGGTTCGATCCTGACCTCGGCTGCTGCCTGTGTGGAGTTTGCATGCTCTCCCTGTGACCGTGTGGGTTTCATCAGGTGCTCCGGTTTCCTCCCCTCCCATGCCAAAGATGCAGGGGCTGATAAGTTAATTGGCTATTGTACTTGGCATGCGAGAGGAAACTGGAGCACCAGGAGGAAACCCACACAGATGGACACTGTGGATTGCTCCCAGTGAAGGGGCAGGGGATAGTGGTGCAACTAGATGTGATAGCAGTGCTCAAGATGCTGTTGAATAGACACATGAATATGGAGGGATATGCCTCATGTGCAGGCAGAAGAGATTTAGTTTAATTCTGCATTGTGTTTGGCACAGACATCATGGGCTGAAGGGTCTGTTCCTGTGCTGTACTAGAACATAGAACAGTATAGCACAGGAACAGGCCCTTCAGCCCATGATGTTTTACTGAACCAATTAAGCTAATGATGCCGAATTAAACATCCCTATGCCTGCATGTTGTCCATATCTCTCCATTCCCTGCACGTTCATTAGCCTATCTAAGAGCCTCTTACACACCTTTCATACCTGCCTCCACCACCACCCCTGGCAGCGCAGTCCAGGCACCCACCGCTCTCTGTGTAGTGGGGGGGGGCGGGGGCGGTGGAATCTTGGCCCACATATCTCCTTTGAACTTGTCCTTTCTCACCTAAGTGCATGCCCTCTAGTATCGGACATTTTGACCCTGGGATCAAGATTCTTTGACTGTCCACTCTATCTATGCCTCTCATAATTTTATAAACTTCTATCAGGTCTCTCCTTGGCCTCTGCCACTCCAGAGAAAACTACCCTTGTTTGTCCAACGTAGGCAATACCCTCTAATTCAGGCAGCTTCCTGCTAAACCTCTTTCACCTTCTCCAAAACCTCCACAAGTTCTCACTACCAAAGGAAAAAATATCGGCTTCCTGGGCACTTTATCTGGACTTGTAATAATTGCAATAATAATTCATCACTGTCGTTTCTAGTTTAAGTAAGAAGTGGGCAATCTGAAGTGGCGGAAAGGTCTCTGAAATTTGTACTAAAATGAGCTGTTTATGCTGTTGTTTGTATTTAAATTCTTGTTTCTCCTGTCTGTGGCAAAAAAAAGTCTTGTATTTTACTTGGAGCTAGCTTCACAGCTTTCTCACCAGAGTCAGTGTGAAGAGTATGCAGCCTCTCACCAGAATCTGATCGGGACCAGCTCGTTCTTCCAGCTCTGTCGTGACCTCGTCGCCTCCAGATAACTTTGGTCCCAATGGATTATTGAACTTGAAGCACACCATTAAGATCCCGCACTGAGGAAACGGGGGCAGGATAGGGACACTGATCCCTTGCAGGATGAGCCTCTGTTGCAATTTGATGTGTCGTTATTGCAGAATGTCAACACTGAAGTCGTCCTCCTTGTGCATGAAATGGTCCAGGTGGAGATGACGCCTTCAGGGTAGCTGGAAGCTCCATCTCCCCTGGTGCTGTGTACTGTTGACTGGGATCAGGGCACACTGAAAATAACCATAGCCTTGCTTCCCCTAATAAACTGACTTAATGCTTGTTTCCCACTGGTTTACCTCCCAAGCTGATTCTTTTGTGTAGAAATCCTAGCCCCAAAACAGGACACCTGTTTCCGTGTTAGTTCCTGGGTTGTACCCGGGGCTCCTCGCCTCACACAGCGCACAAACAGGTCCTTCGGCCCATCATGCTCATACTGACCCTCAATTATCCATCCACACTAATCCCACTTACCAGCATTTGGTCCATAGCCTTCTATATCTTGGTGGTTCAAGCCTGTAGTTGCTTCCACATTGCTGTCTCTGCCTCCTCCACCCCTCAGGCAGTGCGTTCCAGATTCCAACCACCGTCTGGGTAAAAAAAAATTCTTCCTCTGATCCATCTAATGCTCTTTTCTTCTCTACCCCTTACCCTACACCTATAGCTTTTCACACCTTTGTTATGGGACAAAGTTTCCTGCCATCTACCCTATCTATTCCCCTCGTAATTTTGTATGCCTCTGTCGGGTCCCCCCCTCAGCCTCATCTGCTGCAAGGGAAACAGACCCAGTCTCTCCTCGTAACTGATCTGTTCCATCCCAGGCAACCTCCTGATGAATCTCCTCTGCACCCTCTCCAGTGCAGTCATGACCTTCCTATCCCAGAACAGCTGTGGCCGAACCAATGTTTTATAAAGCTGTACCATGACCTCATAGAATCATATAGTACAGAAACAGGCTGTTTCGCCCCATCTTGTCCATGCTGACCGTGATACCTATCCACGTTAATCTCACTTGTCCGCATTTGGCCTGTGTCCTCTACGTCTTTCTTATCTAAGTACTTGTCCAAGTACCTTTTAAATGTTGTAATTCTATCTGTCTCCATTACCTCCTTTGGCAGATCGTTCCAGATAACCTCCAGTGTGAAAATTTGCCCCTCAGATCTCCTTTAAATTTCTCCCTTCTCCCCTTAAACCTGTGCCCTATAAATATCCATCCTATAATTTTATAAACCTCCATAAGGCCATGGAGACTCTTGAAGGTGTGGACTGATTATTGAAGGAGTGTTTTTCCAGGGAGATCCACTGCCCACCCCAGGAGACTCCTGGATGGTTGGGAGGGTTGACCGCCCTCGTTTACCAGAAGCAATCCCATGTCCCATCCTCTCCTGAAGGAATTCCCTCCTTGGGTGACAACTGTTTCAATTGCCCTGTCGGGTGACAATTGGTCACTGAGGATCCACAGCCTTCCTAATTTCTGTTGTAGCTCACCATTCAAGTAATTTGGATAAGCAGGTGCTGCTGCCTCTTGGGTTATAGAGAGACACAGCACGGAAACAGGCCATTCGGCCCTTCGAGTCCACACTCACCATCGACCACCCATTGACAATAATCCTATATTAATCTCAGTTTTTAAAATTTATTCCTTCACTCTTGTGAACTCTCTCCAGATTCTACCAATCACCTATACACTAGTGGCAATTTGCAGTGTCTGATTAACCTACTGGCCTGCCTCTCTTTGGCATGTGGGAAGAAACCGGAGCACCCAGAGGAAACCCAAGTGACCACTCCAGACAGATAGGATCTGAGGCCAGGATTGAACCCAGATCTCTGGGCTCAGGTTGAGGAATATTTGTATTTCACAGAACCACTACAGAACTCTGGTTAGGCAGCATTTAGAGTACTGATCACCTCACTATAGGAAGGATGTCGAGGCTTTAGAGAGGGTGCAGAGGAGGTTTACTAGGATGCCGCCTGGATTAGAGGGCATATGCTATCAGGAGAGGCTGGACGAACTTGGGCTCTTCTCTCCTGGAGTGGCGGAGGCTGAGGGGTGATCTGTTGGAAGTGTATAAAGTGATGAGGGGCATAGATAGGGTGGACAAGCAATATCTTTTTCCCATTATTGAGTGATCCAATACTAGAAGGCATGCATTTAAGTGGGGGGGGGGGTAGGTTCAGAACAGACATGAGGGGTACATTTTTTTTACTGAGAGAGTGGTAGATGCCTGGAATGCATTGCCTGATAGGGTGGTGGAGGCAAATTCATTGGGGGTTTTTAAGAGGGGCTTGGATGGGCACATGAATGAGAGGAAAACAGAGGGATATGAGCATTTTGTAGGTAGGAGGGAATAGCTATGTTGGCACAACATTGTGGGCCGAAGGGCCTGTTCTGTGCTGTACAGAAGTTATGTTGGCGCCAGAAGCGTGGCGACACTTGCAGGCTGCCCCCAGAACACTACGCAAAAGACGCATTTCACTGTGTTTTGATGTACGTGTGACTAATAAAGACATCTTAATATTATCTTGAAAAGGATTCATTGTTCTGGGGCACATTTGTGAGCTGCAGAGGGGGGCACTGGTGATAGTGGAACTATGAGGGTACTGTCTGAGGAGTCCTTCAGCAAGGTTCATGATTCACTTTTTGGGCTGCACTCAATGGGTGGATCTTTCCTGAGTGAGGGAAGTGGTCTGATTCAGGGTAGGGGAGTTGGGGTTACTGCTTCTTTGTAAAACATGATGACGAGGGCATGATGTTGGTGCAGGAGTGGCCTCTTCCTATCGGAGGCTTCTGTCACTCGCTGTCAAACACCTTGGAAAATTGCACACGTTTCTTGTTGACACCAGATTCTGCAGATGCTGGAGTCTGGAGCAACACACAAAGTGTCGGAGGAACTCAGCGGGTCAGGCAGCGTCTGTGGAGGGAAATGGACGGTCGATGTTTCAGGTCAAGACCCTTCAGCCCTTTGTCATTTCCACCTATTACCCCTCAGCTTCTGATACTATTCCACTCTCCCCTCCCCCTCTGCCTATTAAGCCCCCACCCCCCTCACCTGGATCCACCAATCACCTGCCAGCTCTTGCTCCACCCCTACCCCTTGACTCTTTATGCTGGCTATCTCCCTTCTTGTCTTTCAGTCCAGATGAAGGGTCTCGATCCATTTTCTTTTATTTCTTCCTTTCCCTGTGTCTGCCTCTATCTCTCTCCCCCTCCACCTGTGCCATGACCTGGTTCCTTTGAGGTTTCGAGGTGTTTGCCAGTAGCAATGAAGACCAACCCACAGGTTGCAGTGAGCTGCAGCCGTGGGTTGAGATCAGTGCAGTGCTGATGCTGGGTACAGTTGACATCTCCTGTGCTGAGGATGGAGTGTCTGCTCTGTATTTACAAATGTGGATCAGATGTACGGTCCTGGGTCTGTGTTATGACTGCTGGCGCTGGGCTTTAGGAATCAGTCGGCAGAGCTCGGAATGTTGAAGCCAGGAAAGAGAAAGGGACTTAAAACTCCAAAAATGGAACGTTCCTGAGTGGAAGCCAGTTGGGACTGCCTCCCGAAGCCAGCAGAGATCCGGTCCAGACTGTACCTCTCACTCTGTTCCCTCCCCTCGAGTAATGTGGACAAACACATCAGAACCTTGCACAGCCTGTGCCCACCTCGGCCTCTCTGCAGAACACTGCAGGTTCCTCACCTGCAGATAAGATATCTTTATTAGTCACGTACATCGAAACACACAGTGAAATGCATCTTTTGCATCAAGTGTTCTGGGGGCAGCATGCTTCTGGTGCTAACATAGCACACCCACAACGTCCTAACCCGTACGTCTTTGGAATGTGGGAGGAAACCAGAGCACCTGGAGGAAACCCAGGGGAGATCGTACAAATTCCTTACAGACAGCAGCCGGAATTGAACCAGGGTCGCTGGCACTGTAATAACGTTACGCTAACCCCTACGCCACCGTACCTGCCCCTACACTACCATATTGATGGAATCTGCTTCCACCAGCTCCTGGAGACAGTGATCGAACCCAGGTAACACCAAAGTAGGAGGCACATTCTCTCTTCCAATCCCGAGATGCTCTGGTTTTGACCCGTTGGGTGGGTTTTCTATGGTGTGAGCCAGTCCTGTACACAGTGTGGGTGTAAGACTGCCTGAATATCCGTGAACCATCGGGATGCACCTTTTCTTAAATATTGTGTCAGTGAACTTCTGTTGCAATCTGCAAAGCTCTTTCGTGCTTTGTCCATGCTGTTTAAAGGCGGTCTGATCTGCTTCAGGAATTTAAGGACCTAGAACTAATAGGAGGCCATTCTGCCCGGCTGTGCCTTCCTGGTGCTGATGCTGCACACAAGGCTCCTCGCACCGTTTCTCATCCAATCTACCAATCCTTCCCATGGCCCTTCAGCCCATCAAGTCCATGCTGACCACTAGCACCAATTTGCACTGATTCCATTTTATTCTCCGCACAAGTTCCCATAACTCGCCCCCCAGATTGGGGGCAATTTACAATGGCCAGTTGACTCCTTGTTTCCTGCCCCTACATGCTCTTTGTCTCAACAGGTGAGGAGTTGACCCTTGGACATCCCTATGAGGCAGCTCTGCTCCCTGGAAATGTCCCAGGAACATTGAGGTAGTGGGAGGGAAAGGGCGTTGCCTTAAAATGGAGTGACGTGGGCTGACCCGAGAGTAGGTGTACTTGTGTTGTGCAGTGGGGCCTTGATCACCTGCGTACGGGCAACGATAACCTCTTGTGGGTTACCAGTAAAAGTGAGGTGTCAGTCGGTGACTGTGGTTACCATGCCGGGGGAACGGGACTGATGGGAGTGTTCCTAGAGCTGGCGTCTGCTGAGTGGCCTCCTGTCTCAAGGGGTGACACAGTGGCAGACAGTAAAGCTGCTGCCTCACAGCGCCAGAGACCCCAGGTTCAATCCTGACCTCGGCTACCATCTGTGTGGAGTTTGCACGTTCTGCCTGTGACTGCTTGGGTCCCCCCCCCTCCCCCACCCCTGGGTGCTCTGGTTTCCTCCCACGTCCTGAAGATGGCTGGTTGGTGGGTTAATTGGCTGCTGTAAATTGTCCCCTGGTGTGTAGGTGAGTGGTAGAATCTGGGGGAAGTTGATAGGAATGTGGAGAGAATTTAAAAAAAATGGATTACTGTAAATGGGCGGTCGACGTGGGTTTGGTAGGTCTGCTTCTGTGCTGTATCTTTCTACGACACCAAAACAAAATGGGTGAGAAGCAGGTGTTCTTCAGGTGTCCTGATTTCCAAGTTAGAAGGTGTTAGGTTTGCCTGCAAGATTGCTGGAATGTTGTGATCTTTGCAGCTAAATGTAGTTCACCGTTTGTGTCTCTGGTGTGTGGTGACCATTTCCTCATCAGTCATACAGCGAGGAAAGAGGGCATTCAGCCCCTTGCCCTACTCCTGCCTCTTTGAATTCTGCCATGAACTGTGTAGGGATCTCCGCAGAGCGTGGTGAATCTCTGAAATCCTTTCCTAGGGAGGGTTGTGGAGGCTAGGTCATTGGGAGGATACATTTTTATTTTTGGAAAGATCAGGGAATTGAGGGCAATGGGGAACTGGGGCAGAAGAGGAGGTGAGGCCTGGGGCAGATCGGCCATGATTGTGTTGAATGATGGGGCAGGATTGAGGGGCCGAATGGCCTGCTCCTGCTCCTATTTTCTTTGTTTTCTGTGTTTCCAAATCTTCATCCTGTCGCTGGAGGTTTAAGCGAAGTCTTTTGTAACCTGTTCTTTTCATTCAAGTCTTTTCGCCCCCTAAGGTATTGGTGTTGGTTTATTATTGTCACCTGTACCGAGGTACAGTGAAAAACTTGTCTTATAAATCGATTGTACAGGTCAATTCATTACACAGTGCAGTTACACTGAGTTAGTACAGAGTGCATTGATGTAGTACAGGTAAAGACAATAACAGTACAGAGTAAAGTATCACAGCTACAGAGAAAGTGCGGTGCAATAAGGTGCAAGGTCACAACAAGGTAGATTGTGAGGTCAGAGTCCATCTCATCGTATAAGGGAACCGTTCAATAGTCTTATCACAGTGGGGTAGAAGCTGTCCTTAAGTCTGGTGGTACATGCCCTCAGGCTCCTGTATCTTCTACCCGATGGAAGAGGAGAGAAGGGAGAATGACCCGGGTGGGTGGGGTCTTTGATTACGCTGGCTGCTTCACCAAGACAACGAGAGGTAAAGACAGAGTCCAAGGAGGGGAGGCTGGTGTCTGTGATGCACTGGGCTGTGCCCACAACTCTCTGCAGTTTCTTGCGGTCCTGGGTAGAGCAGTTGCCGTACCAAGCCGTGATACATCCTGATAGGAAGGTGTGTGGGACTGAGAACAGATTATAGATTCATAGTGTAATACAGCATGGAAGCAGACTCTTCGCCCCAACTCATCCATGCTGACTGAGGTGCCTATCCAAGTTGATCCCATTTGGCCCATGTCCCTCTAAACCTTTCCTATCCATGTACTGTACCTGTCCAAATGTCTTTTAAACATTGTAAATGTACCTCCCTCTGCCACTTCCTCTGTCAGCTCGTTCCATTTACCCACCACCCTCTGTCTGAAAATCTTGCCCTTGACGTCCCCTTTAAATCTTTCCCCCCTCTATGCCTTCTAGTCCCCTACCCTGGGAAGAAGACGGACACAGTACGTTATAACAGTACTGCCCAGTCCTGGGTTTTGACTTCAGGGGCCATGGATCTGTTGAAATGGGGATTGCTCAGTTACTGAAGCTGCCCTTTGTTGCTAATTGTTGTTAGGAGTGACTAATGTTTAGTCAAAAAGGAAACTTGCCAAAAATTCACCAGTTTGCCTGTGGTGTACGTTAGATTCTGTTCTGAAGCAGCATTGTATCACTGGGTCAAGGTGACCTTGATATAATTACATGTCATTGGACCTCCTCTTGACCTCTTTATGCTGCTGTTGGACTTGTTTATCAGCCTCTAACCATTCCCCCTTGTGTTTATACCTTGCTCTTGTAACGTGGAGCAGTGGAATGGAATGGATAAGTAATGCACTCTTCTGGATTGAGGATTGGTTATTGGGCAGAAAGTGGAGGGGGAGAATAAGTGAATCCTTCTGGAGTGTTAGCAGATGGTACTACTGTGAAGTGAAGCATTTTGAGAAGTCAAATAGGGTAGGACATGTACAGTAAATAGTTGGGCACTGAGGAATGTTGATGGACAGAGGGACCTTGGGGTTCAAGTCCATAGTTCCGTGAAAGTAGTTACACTGGTATTTGGGGTGATGACGAAGGCATATGGCATGCTTGCCTTCATGGGTCAGGGCATAATATTATAAAAGTTGGGTCGCTGTGTTGCAGCTTTACAAAACACTGGTTAGACTGCACTTGGAGTATTGCGTGCAGTTCTGGTCACCACACCAGAGGAAGGATGTGGTTGTGCTGGAGAAAGCAAAGGAGATCCAGCAGGATGTTGCCTGGACTGAAGGACTTTAGTTGATGGGGAGAGATTGGATAGGCTGGGCTTGTTTCCTCTGGAGCGAAGGAGGCTGAGGTTTGACCATATAATTTTTTGTATATATTTCTGAGAGGCACAGATGGGGTAAGGGTAGTCAAAATGTTTATCCCATGATAGGGGTCTCAAGAACAAGAAGGTTCTTGTTCTTGAGGTTAGAGGAAGGGGATCTGAGGGGAAAGTTTTTTATATATGAGTGGTTGATATCTGGAATGTGCTGCCAGAAGAGTTGGCGGAATTAGATAGAACCACTACATTTAAAAGACATTTAGACAGGCGCTTAAGTAGGCAAGGCATAGAAAGATTTGGGCCTAATGTGGGCAAATAGGATTAGTATAGATGAGCCAAAAGAGTGGCATGGATGTGATGGGCCGAAGGGCCTGTTTCCTTGCTGTGATTCCAGTGAGGCACTGCAGGGATTGGTGTCTCACCTGTCATTTGACCAGCATGCCTCAGCTTTTCACTATCTCTGTCAACGATTTGGCTGAGGAGGCCAAATGTCTTGTACCCTAATTTGCCAATGATACCAAGCCAGGGGGGCTTGCAAGTACAGAGGAGGATGTGATGAGGCTTTGAGGGGAGATGGGTGTCGAACGAGTGGGCAAGAACGGGACAAAATGTGATAAGATCTTTATTAGTCACATGTACATCGAAACACACAGTGAAATGCATCTCTTGCGTCGAGTGTTCTGGGGGCAGCCCGCAAGTGTCACCACGCTTCCGGCACCAACATAGCACGTCCACAGTGTCCTAACCCGTACATCTTTGGAATGTGGGAGGAAACCAGAGCATCCAGAGGAAACCCATGCAAACATATGGGGAGAACGTACAAACTCCTTACAGACAGTGGCCGGAATTGAACCCAGGTTGCTGACTCTATAATAGCGTTATGCTAACAGCTACACTACTGTCCCTGCCTGCCTGGATATACCATGGGCGGGGGGGGGGGGGTGGGGGGGAGGGTGGTGAAAATGTGAGGCCATCTTTATGATGTGAGGTTCTTCTTCCTGGTGTAAAGTAATTTTGCAGACTTAAATAATTTTCAAAAGGCTTCCCTTGAAGTTGACAATCTTGTGCCTGTAGTGTGTAGATAGATGTTTAGCTTGTGGTTATTTTTGAAACCGTTGGCACATTATGACCCTAGTGTGTGGAATGAGTAAGGTGGATGATGTAATGAAGGTATAATGATGTGGTAGAAGGTGATCCAACCAAACAGCCTTGGGGCCAAAGCTCTCTGCAACACAACCTCTTCCCCAATTTGACCTCGCACTTGTCAATAAGGCCAGTCGAGTGGCTCATTCATAACGTCTCAATTGCTCGTTGATTCAGTTCAGCTGGATGATTTTTGAAGTTGTCGTCCTTGTGTCCTCAAATATCCATCCGTGACCTCTGACCCCTTTCCCCTGTAACCTGCTGTAACTCCACTTCCCTCCCAAACCTCTGTGCTCCCCCAATCCCAGCTCCCATGTGTATCGTGCACCTTCACGGTGAAAGTCCTGGGGTCCTGAAGAGGGCTTTGGAAGGATTTGTACAAATGCATTCACGCTGCTTGAAGGCGTGGAGCTGGGTTTTGTGTCGAGCTTTCCTTCCTGTTGGAGCTGAACAGATGTTCGGAGCTTGTATTTAATAGCCGTGCTCGGTGATTTTGTAGCCTTAATTAATTTTCAAAAGGTTTCCCTTAAAGTTTGCAGCAGTTATGTGCCTGTGGTGTGTAGATATTTAGCTTGTGGTTATTTTTTGAAACCTGGTACTCTATAATTTGATACTCTACCCACAAGCAACGTTCACTTGCAATTTTTTTTGAAGTCTTCATCTATACATGTTCATTACACCAGCCTAACATGGCTTATGGTTGTCTGGGTCGTTTTGGCGTGCTCACATTTTGAGCAGGTCGGGTGTGAGCACAGATGGGCGCTCCACTGTAGTGCTGAGGGAGTGTCGCAATGTCACAGGCGCTACCTTTCAAAAGGGACTTCACATTGAGGCCATGACTGAATGGCTGTATCAAAGAACGAAGAGTAGCGTTTATCCTTGATCGGATTGCCACAGTTGATTCATAGATTCATACAACAGGGAAAAAGGCCATTCGGCCCACCATGTCGATGCTGACTAGTGGGCACCCATTTGTATTAATCTCATCTCCCAGCACTTGGCCCCTAGCCCTCTATGCTTGGGTAATTCCAGCACTCATCCAGACACCTCTTAAATGGTGTCAGTGACTCTGTCTCTCAGGCAGTGCATTCCAGGTACTCTCCACTCTCTGGGTGAAAAAGGTCCCTCTGAGATCCCATCTAAATCTCTTCCCCCTTACTCTAAATCTATATCCTCTAGTCTTACCTATCTCTGATACGGGCAAACATTTCCTGCAGTGGATCTGATTTGTACTCTCATCATTTTATATACCCTAACATCTCCCTTCCTAACCTCCTGTGGTCCAGGGTAAACAAACCCAGCCTCTCCTGCCTCTCATAACTGAACAGCTACATTCCAGGCAACATCCTGGTGAACCTCCTCTGCACTCTTTCCATGCTAACGCGGTGACCAGAACTGCATGCAGTACTCTCACTGAGCTCTGACCAATGTTTTATAAAGTCGAAGCATTTCCTCCCCTCAAAGTCTGTTCATTCTGTCATTGTGGGATCTTTGTGTGCACAGGTTTGACACTGTTTCCTGCACTACAACAGCAAGTACTCGCCAGGAGTGTTGTGCTGGCTGTGAAACACTTTGGGATATCCTGGGGGATGTATAATTGTAAGTCTTGCTGTTCTCTGCCTTGGAATTCTCCTCCACGGGGGAACGTTAGTGCTTGTAATTTAATTGCTCCTCCTCTAATCCCAGTCAGGTCTCCGAGTAATCCCATTACCATACTGTTACCATATTTCCTTATGACGTAGAAGGAAGCCATTCGGCCCATCGAGTGTATGCCAGCTCTTTCAGCAATCCCATTCATCACACATTCACATCAGCTCCCTCCAGACTTTGTCCCTGGTGTGAGTGTAATTTACAGTGGCCAATTAAACCATCCCAGCTCACACATCCTTGGGCACTTCCTCTGTAACTGTGACACTTTACTCTGTTCTGTTATTGTTTTTACCTGTACTAACTCAATGTAACTGCACTGTGTAATGAATTGACCTGTACGATCAGTGTGCAAGACAAGTTTTTCACTGTACTTCAGTACAAATGACAATAATTAACCAATACCAATGTGGAGATAATCTGGAACATTCAGGAAACCCATGCAGTGACAGGGAGAACTTGCGAACTCCACATAGACAGGACCCGAGGCCAGGATTGAACCAGGATCTCTGGAGCTGTGAGGTAGCGGTTTTACCATGGCATCTGTGGAATTTAAATTCCGTTAATGGTCTGGCATTTAAAAAGCAGCAGCTAGTGTTTGTACTGCTCCATCTGCTTCACTAATGTCCTGCATGAAAACTGATCCTGATCTGTTCTGGTCTAACTGTGACTCCAGCCCTGTGGTAATTCTTAAAACCACTCGTTCGGAGCAGTTAGGGATAGCAATGCCCACATTCCAAAAATTGAATTTAAAGCAAAAACGCAATCTCATCATAAAGCCTGAAACTTTTTCAAGGCTCCAGGTTAAAATGCAATGCAGGACAGTTAGGTGTGGTGATCAAACCAGCTGCCAGCCTCTGCCTCCATACCAAGATAACGCTCTGCCGTGATAAAATCTGCACCCGTTTTGACTCAATGTCAACAATTCATTTCCTTCCACAGATGCTGCTCGACCCACTGAGCTCCTCCAGCAGATTGTTTGTTGCATAAAATCTGCAGTGTCTGCTTCTGGTTCCGTTTTTTATATTTATAATCATTCATGGTATGTGGACTTCACAGGCTGAGGCAGCATTTAATTGCCCATCCCTCGTTGCCCTTTAGAAGGGGGTGGTGAGCTGCTGCCTTGAACCGCTGCAGTCCTTGAGGTGTGAGTGTATACTCAACGCTGTTGGGGAGAGAGGTCCAGGATCTTGACCCAGTGACAGTGAAAGAACGATGGCGAAATGTTTCCAAGTCGGGATGGTGAGTGGCTTGGAGAGCAACTTCCAGGCGGTGGTGTTCCTCATGCTTTTGCTGCCCTTGTCGTTCGAGCTGGTAGAGGTCCCGGGTTTGGAAGGTGCTGTCGAAGCAATCGTCGTGGGTTGCTGCAGTGCATCCTGTAGATGGTACAAACTGTCAGTGGTGGAGTGAGTGGATGGGGTGTTTGTCAAGCGGGCTGCTATGTCCCGTGTGGTGTCAAGCTTCTTGAGTGTTGTTGAAGCTGCATTCATCCAAGCAAGTTTACCCTGAGGTTGCTCAACGATATCATTGATCAAATCCAGTACTCCGAGTAAATCTGCTCCCAGTAGCATGTCAAGGACCCTGTGCTGGACTAATATCCCAGGTGGGTTTTAATGGAAAGGAGCCATTCTACCTGACGGGTCTGTGTTTGAGTGCCACACAAGGCTCCTCCTAGACTTCCTCTCTGGCTGAGGAGTCTAGAGCCATGGGTTACAGTCTCAGAACAAGGTTGCCCATTCTGGACAGAGATGGACAAATTTCTTCACACACAGGGTGGTGAATCTTTTGGAATTCTGGGGAATTCCACAGGGCTGTGTAAATTCAGTCATTCAAGACAGATTGGTAAATTTCTGGATACTAAGGGAATCAAGGGATGGTGCTGATGTAGAACCTCTGTCATGATCTTGATGAAAGACAGAGCAAACTGCAGGGACCTGATACTGCTGCTCTGGATTCTTGTATGCAGTGCCCAGTTTTAGATGAGAGCAAGTTGAAGACCATACTTGTCAGTATACATGGAAGCTCAGTGTTGGAGAAGGTGATGTATATGGACTCTGACCTCACAATCTACCTTGTTGTGACCTTGCACCTTATTGCACTGCACTTTCTCTGTAGCTGTGACACTTTACTCTGTACTGTTACTGTTTTTACCTGTACTACATCAATGTACTAATTCAATGTAACTGCACTGTGTAATGAATTGACCTGTACGATCAGTTTGTAAGACAAGCTTTTCACTGTACCTCAGTACAAGTGACAATAATAAACCAATGCCAATGTTGTGTTTGTGTGAGAGTAATTGGTTTATTACTGTTACATGTACTGAGATACAATGAAAAGCTGAAGACTTTTTAACCACTGTTTGGGATGAGTAAGAGGTGACCTGTTAGTCTTGGATCAGAAGTCTTTGCTGTACCCCACTTCAGAAAGAGGACATTTCTTTCAGGCTCCTTGCATGTTCCCCACTAAATAGAGGCTATTTTGTTTTATGAGCCTGCCCCCTTCTAGCAACAGGTTTTTAAGTGGTGGAGGGACCTCTCATTTCTCTCTTTTCCTTCTCAACCCCCCCCCCCCCCCATTTGAGAGCCTAAGCATTAGACTATCCAGAGCCAAGATGAAGATAACGGTAAAAACTTATTTCATTGTTTGTCAAGGTGAAACAGAAGGTCCAAGCAAGCAGGATAACTGCCAAAGATGATTACAGTAGCACTTTGATTGTGCTGATGTGCTAATGATGTGAATTTTTGTTCTGTACACTGGTTGAAGCTAGGTCTGAGAAGCGAAAGTAGATACTTGCTTGATCTCAGTGAATAAGGGAACAAATGATGGGGCAAAACTGGGTGTTATGTGGACTTCAAAATGACTTTGCATCATTCTTGAACTTTTTTGGTATGAATTGGGTGTTCAGTGGCCTCTGAGTGGAGAGATTCTCTCCTCTGATATCAGTGCAGGCTCAAGTCTGAGACATCTTAAAAACCAAACCATAGGTTTAAAGTGAGGGAATCAGAATCAGATTTATTATTATTGACTTGGATGACGTGAAATTTGTTGTTTTGTGGCAGCAGTACAGTGCAAAGACACAAAATTACTATAAATTACAGAAATAAACAGTGTAAAAAGGAATAATGAGGTAGTGTTCATGCACCGTTCAGAAATCTGATGGTGGAGGGGAAGAAGCTGTTTCTGAAATGCAGAGTGTGGGTCTTCAGGCTCCTGTACCTCCTCCCTGGTGGTAGTAATGAGAAGAGGGCATATCCTGGATGGTGAGGGTTCTTAGTGATTGATGCTGCCTTCTTGAAGATATCCTCGATGGTGGGGAGGGTTGTGCTGATGAAATTTTTTTTTCACCCAGAGGGTGGTTGCAATTTTGAACACTGCCTGAGAAAGTGATGGAGGCAGAGACTCTCACAACATTTACAAGTATCTGGATGAACACTTGAATTACCAAGGCATAGCAGTCTAAAGACCAAGTGCATGGGTACTTGAAAGTTGGCATGGACGTGGTGAGCTGAAGGGTCTGTTTCTGTGTTGTATCAGATGAGACTCTGAACTTGAATTATCCTTTCACATAACAGTGAGTTTATGCAGGAAACTGCAGTTCTTAGTGCAGGGAAGTGTATTTATGTGAATTATGGGAACCCCAGGGATTGTTGTGGAAGCAGATACAATAGTGGTGTTTAAGAGGCTTTTGGATAGACACATGAATATGCAGGGAATGGACGGATATGGATTATGTGCAGGCAGAAGGGATTATTTAATTTGGCATCGTGTTCAGCATGGACGTTGTGGGCCGAAGGGCCAGTTCTGTGTTCTTCAGATTAATTTTGTCGTTGCATCTTGGGAGTTATTAATAGAGTGAACCTGACCAAGCCTGGAACATAGCAGGCTTGGTGATCAACTTGCTAAGCCCACATCAAGCTTCCCCCTCCCTCATTGTCTTTTAATTATAGAGTCATACAGCACAGAAACAGGTCCTTTGGCCCAACTGGTCCATGCAGACCAAGATTCCCAACTAAACTAGTCTCATTTGCCAGCAGTTGGCCCTTATCCCTCTAAACCTTTCCTATCCATGTGTCTGTCTAAGTGTCTTTTAAATGATGTTATTGTACCTGCCTCAACCATTTCCTCTGGCAGCTCATTCTTTATTTCAGTATCATCTTGGAAACCAGAGTTTCCTGCTGGCCTTCCCCACCATCGAACGTGCGTGCTCCACAGGTGTGTGAGGGGCCCGTGGCTTCAAGTCAGACACCTTGGTACTTGGCTACCCTTTGCCTTCAGCTGAACTGGGAACAGTGCAGAGCCCGACACTGCAGGGTTGGCATTTGTGCTACAAAGGTGTTATTAATGAGGCAGTGAGAAGGAGCACCCTTGGGGCTTGCTGAAATAGAGGAGAAACATTAACCTTTCCTAGCGTGTAAAATAGAGGGCCTTGCTTTTCTACCGTGTCTTCCACAACCTCAGGATATCCTGCAGTGTGTTTGATGGCCACTGAAGTACTTTTGAAGTGCAGTTTAGTTAATCTCTTCCTCCCTCTTCCAAACTCGTCCACGTGACCAATCACCTTCTTCAAACCCACTCTTGCTACGTTGACCACCCCGGTTTCTGTACGCTGTCCAGCATTCTAAGTAGATACCTCTCCTTCCTTTAAGACTTGCCCCTGCCCCATGTGCTTACAGACCTCCGTGCCATTGATTCTGTGATGTCACCACCCTTATGGTGCCAAATCCTTGCCCATGTGTGTAACTTCCCAAACTTGACCGTCCCAATGATCTTCTGTCCTGATCCTCCCCCTCCCCCTCCCCCTCCCTCCTCAAACTGTATCCTGTCCATGCCTCTGCTGGATGTGGAAAACTGTCTTTCACACTAGCTTCTGTCCCCGCCTCAGCCTATTGACAGCTGAAACACTCACTCGTGACCCTGTTCCCTCCAAACTTTAACTATTCCAACATTCCCGCAGTCGACCTCTGTAACTCTGAACACATTCTGAAATTCTCCATCCCGTTTGCTCGTCACCTCCATGCTCCTGATTGCATCGGCTCCTGAATACACCAGCCCCTTTAATGTCTTTTCTTGGAAAGAGTAAGGGAATGGGGACTGATGCAATTGTTCTACCCTGTTCCAATGCAGACTTTGATGAGCTGAATGGCCTTCTATGCTGTAACAGTTCAATGATTGTGTTGTAAATGTTTCCAGAACCTTAATTCTCCACAAGAGGCAGGTACAAGAACCACATTCAAAAGACACTTGGACATGTACGTGGATGGGAAAGGTTTAGAGGGATGTGGGCCAAACACAAAATGGAACTAGCTTGAATGGGAATCTTGGATGAGTTGGGCCTGTTTCCATGCTGCATTACTCTGAATCTATATTTGTACTCTTGTGTAGACCCAGCCATAGAGGTTTCTGTACCTCTGGCCTAGTGTTCATCTCCCTCCTTCCTCATTCCCACCATTGGTGGCCATCCCCCTGAACGTGTAAAAACTCAACTTGACATTACATCATCACCTTTTAATTGCCTCTTCAAGATGGTGAAAATTAGCCCTGCCTAGAGAACCCAGATTATCCCAAATACAAACAAAATTGGAATGTGGAAGCCATAACTTGCTGGGCACGTCAACAACCCTCAGCTTCTTGAAAACAGTCTTGTCCATCTCTGGCCTTGAGAGAACAATGTTGTTCTTGACAGGGTACCATCGGGCAGAAGATACAAAAGCTTGAAAACCCACACCAAGCTCAAGCTTCTATCCTGCTGTTACAAGGATCTTGAATGGATCTCTTGTCTGATAAAGATGAACTCTTGACCTCTGAATCTACCGTTGTGGCCCTTGCACTTTATTGTCTACCTGCACTGCACTTTCTCTGTAACTGTAAAATTATATTCTGCATTCCCTTTGTTGTACTTTGATGAACCTGTGCGTGGAATGATCTGTCTGGATGGCATGCAAAACTAAGTTTTTTTTGGACACTATCTTGGTACATGTAACAATAATAAACCAATTATTAGATCTTGGAAGCAGTGCTCTTGAATCCCTTTCCCCTCTCCAACTCTCACTTTCTTTATCTTCAGATCTTCCTCTTGATTTCTCAGCATCTGTACTTTTTTTTAAACTGGGTTCATGTTCTGTTCGAGGAAGCCTCGATCATCTAGGGTCCTTCATAAAACCCAAGCTCTGTGATATTCACTTTCCAGTGGCTTCTCCTTCCATTCCAAACACTGCACAGGGCTTGCTGCCTTGTATTCGGAGAAATATCATAAAATGCTTCCTAGTAGGTCTCTCGGGAAGGAAGAGAGAAAATTTTGATTTTGCAATTGATAATTGAGCGGATTTAAGAATGGACATGGTGAAGCTCAAGATGTTTCAGTGATTGTCTTGGTAGACAATTCGCATGAATCAATGGCTCTGGGGAGGGGTTTGGATTAGTGCAACAAAGGTGTTATTAATGAGGCAGTGAATATAGTGAGAAAGAACACCCTTGGGGCTTACTGAAATAGAGAAGATGCATTACCCTTCCAAGCTTGTAAAAGACTTGCTTTTCTGTAGTGCCTTCCACAACCTCGGGTCATACTGTGCTGCTTTACAGCCATTTGAAGTGCAGTTCAACATTCCTCAAAGACCTGGAAATCTTTCCCTTCAATCTTTTTGAAAGTTGCTAATGAATCTCCTCAAATGATCCTTTCAGGCAGCAAGCACCCTGGTAAACTTGTGTTTGTGTCATCTCTGTCCTAACTCGCATCAGGTCTTGTTCACCCATATCCCTTGTGCTTGCTGTCCTATGGTGGCTCCCACTGTGGTCTTTCTGTCGTCTGTGACTCTGGTCATTGAGGGATATTTGCAATCGAAGTTTTAGTCATAGAGTCGTACGGCATGGGAATGGACCCTTTGGCCCAACTCATCCATGCCGACCAAGGTGTCTGTCTGAGCTAGTCCCATTTGCCTGCATTTAGCCCATATCCCTCTATTCTATCCTGTCTAAATGTCTTAAACATCGTAATTGTACTGAAGTCTACAGCTTTGGGTCAAGGAGCAGGGAGGGAGAGTGGGGAAAATGGTTTTGAGGCCAAATTTGGGTCAACCATGATCTTATTGAATGTTGGAGCAGGCTCAAAGGGCCTCTCCTGCCTGTTTGTGCTGTTCCTTGACGTCCTCCCTACAATCCTCAGTGGGAACCCCCATCCACCTCTTCACCATTGGGGCATTTGGGGATGGGAAATAAATTATGTCCTTGCCAATGATATCAAAAAAACTAGAAATGAACTTGCATTCAAAGTAGCAGCAGGAGTAGGCCACTCGGCCCCTCTAATCTGATCTAGTATTCAATAGGATTATGATTGATATAACTATAACTTCCAATTGTGCTTCTCCTGCTTATTCACAGTAACTTTCCAGCCTCTTGCCTGTCAGGAATCCATCTCCCTCTGCAGTTTTTATATGATCTTGCTTCCACAGTCCCAAACACATTCAACCTTCTGACGGGGAGAAAAAATTCCCCTCATGATTCTTAAATGGTGACCCTTCATTTTTAAACAGTGACCCCTAGTTCCAGCATCTCTCAAGAGAAAACATCCTCTCCACATCACTGTGTTAAGGCCACTTGGGATCTTGTATGTTTCAATCACCTCCCCTCTTATATTTCTTAACTTCAATGAACGCGAGACTGGCCTGTACAATGCTTCCTCATGGGACAGCCAGATATTAGATCCCTGAGCCACTTCTAACCCATGAACATCTTTTTATGAGGAGACCGATGAGGTCTCACCGGTGCCCTGCGTTACTGAAGCATAACCTACCCACTTTAGTGATAATAACAGAAAATGCTGGAGACGCTCAGCAGGTCAGGCAGTGTCCAAGGAAAGAGAAACTGTTAATGTTTTGGGTCAAGGACCCTTCATCGGAGCTCTGACTGTTTCTCTCTCCACAGATGCTGCCTGACCTGCTGAGTGTTTCCAGCATTTTCTGTTTCTAAGATTTCTGGCATCTGCAGTATTTTTGAATTCACTTCCCCAAGCAGTACGTGTTAACATTCTTTTGGGTAGTGTAAAATTTCTTGCTCCTTGAAGTCTACCTCTGACAAAGTTCTTGGTTATTTGGTTATCATTTCCAGCATCTCCCTGTGTGCCTTGGTGTGAAATTTTATGTGACAACACTCCGTCAAAGAGGCTTTGGAGTTTTAACCACTGTATTTAAATGCATCTAGCTCTGAAACTGTCAAAAAACAAATTACTTCACACACTGGATATTCAAAATCTGACTTGCAGAGTGTTTCCAGCATGTTGTTTTATTTTCTGAGAGCTTCTGGGCTGTGGATTAACTGCATCAAAATGTTTGCCTTGGCCAAGTGTCAAAGTCCATGTGGCATGGCTGTCCTTGTGGTTCCGACCTGTTCTATTTCCTTCCTTGGTCAATCGGACACAAGGAAATGATTAGCAGCTACAAAACCAAGTGGCTGCAGGCTCACTGAGCAAGGACTGCAGGCAATTTTAAGGGTTGCAACTCAAAGCCTGGGATAAAGAGCAAGATGGAATATATATTCCTGCCCCCACTTTCCTTGCTCGTACCTCCTCTACGAGCGACGTTCCCACTCTGGAGGAGGTTCTCAAAGTATTTTTGCATCTTGGCACAGCTGTTAGAACTGCTGCCTCATAACCCTAATGATCTGGGTTCAATCCCGACCTTTGGTACTATCTTTGTAGAGTTTGTATGTTCTTCTCCCTGTGGCAGTGTGGGTTTACCCAGGTGCTCTGGTTTCCTCCCAAATTCAAACAATGTGTGGATTGGTCAGTTAATTTGTCACTGCAGAATCAGGTTTATTATCATTGACATATGTCGTGAACTTTGTTGTTTTGCGGCAGTAGTACAGTGTAAGGTGTAAAAAACTTACTATGTTAACAAAAATAAATAGTGCAAAAGAGGAATAACGAGGAAGTGTTCATGGGTTCATGGACTGTTCAGAAATCTGATGGTGGAGGGGAAGAAGCTGTTCCTGAATTGTTGAATGTGGGTCTTCAGGCTCCTGTACCACCTCCCTGATGGTAGTAACAAGAAGAGGGCATGTCCTGGACGGTGAGGGTCCTTAGTGATGGATGCTGCCGCCTTGTGGCACCATCTCTTGAAGATGTCCTCAGTGGTGGGGAGGGTTGTACTGTGATGGAGCTGGCTGAGTCTACAACCCTCTGCAGCTCTTTCAATCCTGCACATTGGAGCCTCTGTACCAGGTGGTGATGCAACCAGTCAGAATGCTCTCCACTGTACATCTGTAGAAATTTGCAAGTGTCTATGGTGACATACCAACCCTCCTCAAACTCCTAATGAAGTAGAGCCACTGGCATGCCTTTTTCATCAAGTTGTGTTTGTTGTTATGTGCACAAGTATGGTGAGGTACAGGAACAACAGACAACAGAATATAAATTATACAAGACAGTGAAGAGAGAGTGAAGACTTTAGTGCAAAAAAAACAGACACAAGAAATGATTTCGCCTAGTATTGTAGGTGAGTGTGGGGAGAATAGGGTATAGGAAAATGTGGGTGAATGTGATGGTTTTGTGAACCGGCATAGACTGGATAGACCAAAGTGGCCTCCTATGTTGTAAGTAAATATGGAAATAGCATCTGTAGTTCATGCGGTTCTTGCTTTGAATCTCACACAGCCCCGGAAGCCCAAGGCTTGAATCATGAGCCAGCTTGTCTCAGCAATTGTGATTGACAGGGGGGGAAGGGTCGGCATGAGGTCACTGTCGGTAGCAGGAATTTGGGGAAGACCCCTTAGTTGCAAACAGTCTTAATTTTAAAGGGTACAGTAGTGCTGTGGTTGTGTTACTGGAGGTAATCCAGACACCTAAGATCTGAAGAGCTGAGTTCCAATCACAACACAGCAGCTGGAGCTTTTAAATTTAGCTCATTGGATAAATCTGGAATCTGGAATAAAAAGTTTTGTCAGTAATGCTCTATTACGTGGTGGGTGGGTAGAGAGAGAGAGACATACTCTGTATGAGGTTCTGATTCTAAGCTAGAGAGGATGTGTGAGTGATAGGTTGAGCGAGCGAGGGCTTTTCTCTTTGGAGAGAAGGAGGAGGAGAGGTGATTTGATAGAGGTGCACAAGATGATAAGAGGCATAGATCGAGTGGACAGTCAGAGACTTTTCCCCAGGGTGACAATGGCTGACACGAGGGGGCATAATTTTAAGGTGATTGGAGGAAGGTATAAGGGGGATGTCAGGGGTAAGTTTTTTACACAGAGTGGTGGGTGCATGGAACGCACCGCCGGCAGAGGTTGTGGGGGCAGATACATTAGGGACGTTTAAGAGACTCTTAGGTAGACACATGAATGATAGAAAACTAGGGGGCTTTGTGGGAGAAAAGGGTTAGATAGATATTAGAGCAGGATAAAATGTTGGCGCAACATTGTGGGCCAAAGGGCCTGTACTGTGCTGTAGTGTTCTATGTTCTAAAAGGTTTCCAAGGGACTGGAGGGTTTGAGTTATGAGCAGAGATGGGATGGGCTGGGACTGCTTACCCTGGAGCGGGGGAGGCTGAGGGCTACCATTTAAAGAGGAATGTATAGTCATGAGGGGCATAGATAATGTGAGTCTTTTTCCCCAGTTAGGGGAGTCTGAAACTAGAGGGCATAGGTTTAAGGTGAGAGGGGATGTGAAGGGCAAGTTTTTCCACACACAGGGTGGAACAGGTTGCCAGAGTAGGTGGTAGAGGCATGTACAATAACATTTCAAAGACATTTGGACAAGTACATGGGTAGGAAAGGTTTTGATGGATATGGGGCAAATGGGATTAATTTAGATAGGCATCTTGGTCAGTATGGACGAGTTGGGCCAAAGGGCCTGTTTCCATGTTGTTTAATTCTATGATTCTATTTAAGTGCTTGTGAGTACAACACCAGCTCCTTTTTCAACTGTCCTGCTCTCTGACTGTAGTCTTTAACCTTTCAAACTTGATTGATGTCAGGAATGAGTTTTCCAGCAACTTTAACACTGAATTACCGGTTACGTGTTGTTGGTGGTGTCAATGTCGAGACCAATTGGAGGTGCAGAATCTGGAGTGCCGTGCAGGAAATGTGTTAGCGCTGCAAAGTGTATTGATGAGATTCCATTCCCTGCCCTGTGTGATTCCAGTCCCTATTGTGCAATGCCTGGCATTGACATTGATTAGGCTAATCAATGAATCCTGCATTACCACAGTAACTACACTTCTGAAGAATTTATTTGGCTGTGAAATGCTTTGGGATGTCTCAAGATCATGAGAGGATGCTTTACAAGTTCTTTCTTTACTTTAATGGAATTTTGACTGATATTTTGCAAGCAGAAATTTTTGAGTTTGGTGAATTGAGATCGTCTACGTGACATAGGGCCGTGGAGCATAGAAACAGGCCCTTCAGCCCGTCATGTTCATGCTGACTATCAAATCCTATCTATGTTAATCCCATTTACCAGCACTTGGGATATAGCCTACTATGCTGCTTTGATTCCAGTGCCTGTCCAGATGCTGCTTAAATATTCTGAGAGTACCTTCCTCCTCCTCCTCCACCTTCTCAGTGCGTTCCTGATTGCAATCACACGCGTTAACCCAGAAGCCTATAGCGAATGTCAGTTGCTGACCTCCTCCGAATGTATTTTGGCGCAAGTTGGCTTCAGTTCCATGGTAGCATAGTGGTTAGTTTATTGGACCAGCAGCCAGAGTTCAGGAACATTGATATTGACACACAAGTTCAAATCCCACCATGCTTTCTGGAGAATTTACATTTTAGCAATAAATCTTGAATTTTTTATTTGAACACTAGTTTCCATAACAGCATCCATGAAACGACTGGATTGTGGTTTTAAAAATGCTGCTATTTCACTAATGCCTATCAGGAGAGGTAATGTGACGTTCACACACAGTCTGGCCTGTATAGGACTCCAAACCATTTAACGTGGTTGACTCGTTAATTTCTTGGTTCAGAGGCAATTAGGGATGGGTAATAAATGCTGCCGTTGCCAGAGATTTCCAGATCTAAACAAAGACACAATTTTTTTCCATAGAGATGGGTAATCCACCTCTGCCAATGCTTGTTTAAATTCTGGGCTAGTGTGACTGTTGGTTTCCTGCAGCAGTTTGCAATATGATTTCTTCTAGTCTGTGTGGTCAGACCTTATGAAAGAATGTTCGTGACAGCCCTGCTCTTGCATTTGGTTCTATCAATATATATAGTCCTTTGCAGTGACAGCTTTTGGTTTTGTTCGTATACTCTCTTCCATAATGAGTAAAGATTTATCCTTTTGTGCTTGGCCCAAGAGAGGTTTTTGCATTATGGAGTTCTGTTTCACTCCTTGCTCAGTCTTTTCCTTGCATGCTCAAAGCTTATTGAGACTTCTGTATGAACTCTGGGAATGCTCCCTGTTGTTGGAGATGTCTGGATGTGGTTTTTGACTCTGGAAGGTATAATGGTGGATATATTTGTCCGTGTGTTTTGTTGGAGACTATTTTCTTCAACAATCATTAATGTTAATGTAGTGCCTTAACAAAGGTACTTGTGACTGCAATTGGCCACATAATTAGATAGGGTGGTAAAGAAGGTTGGGGCATTGAGTGTAAGAGTCAGGAAGTTGTGTTGCAGCTATATAAAACTTTGGTTATATAACATTGCAGCTATATAACATTCTGGTTCCCTCATTGGATGTGGAGGTTTTGGAGAGGGTGCAGAAGAGGTTCACCAGGATGCTGCCTGGATTAGAGGATATAAGGAGAGGTTGGACAAACTTGAGTTGGAGCATTGGAGACTGAGGGGAGACCTGAAAGAAGTTTGTACATATAAAAAAAAATGAGAGGGTAGTGTAGACAATCAAAGTCTTTTTCCCAGGGTAGAAATGTAAAATACTAGAGGAGGTGCATTTAAGGTGAGAGGGGGAAAGTTTAAAAGAGGTGCAGGGCAAATAGATGCCTGGAACGTGCTGCCATGGGTGGTGGTGGAAGCAGACAAGATAGGGGTGTTTAAGGGGCTTTTAACTGGACATATGGCTGTGCAGGGAATGGAGGGATATGGATCTTGTGCGGGCAGTAGGGATTTTAGTTTAAATTGGCATCGTGTTCGGCACAGGCATTGTGGGCCGAAGGGCCTGTTCCTGTCCAGTACTGTTCTAGGTTATCAGACTGAAGGTAAAGACATGGGTGGTGCAGTGCTGCAGCACCGTAGAACTACTACCTCGCAGCTCCAGTGACTCATGTTTGATCCTGACCTTGGGCACTGTGACTTTGTGGTGCTCCCGTTTCTGTCCAGATCTCCAAAGATGTGCGGGTCAATAAGTTACTGTAAGTAACCCCTAGTGTAGTGAGTGGTTGAATTTGGTGGGAATGTGGGGTAAATAAAGTGGGACTATTATTTAAGTGGACACTTAGACTCGGTGGACTGAAAGACTTGTTTCTGTGCTGACATGAGTGTGGATTTTGCTGGACTGACTCCCTTGCAGAGTCGGATCCCTGATTGGAATGTTTGTATGCATTTTAATTTGACTTTTCATTTTGCTGGAAGTGTGAGCTGAGCTAATCTTAGAAAATCCAGGATAAATGGTCCTTTCTCCTCAGTGAGGAAGGTGAATCGCAGAGGATGGATTAGTTATCAAACTGGGTACAAGTAGGAGGTGGATTGGACTGAGAGAGAGTTGGGCAGGAGGGGAAGGGGAAAGAGTGACCAAGAGAAAACAAAAATTAAGGCTGTCGTTAGTATTGCCGAAAACAATTTGCAACTCAAAGGACTGAGAATCCGCTCTTCAGAGTCAAGAGAAGTTGATTCGCCGTTGGAAGGATGATTACACTGTTTATTCTGTTGTAGCTCTTCAGAGTTATCAGATCATCCTGAATGAATAAAGGAAAGGAAGGTGGGCTGCAGTGAAAAGTGGAGAATCCTGGGTCAAGGAAGAGGAATAAGTACAGAAGATAGTTTAAGAAACAAACGATGCAACATAAGCAACTTCCATTGGGTGAATGTAATAGGCTGTTAATGTACATGAAATGAGATGTAATGCAATATAAAGGTTGCTGCACTAGATAAGGGCTGATTGTGTTGAGTGTAATATTAGCATGGATAGTTGGCTAACAGAGTCAGGATAAGGGGGTCATTTTCTAGTTGATAAGCTGTAACTGAGAGGTGGCATAGGGATCAGCTGGGGCCTTGAATATTTACAGTCATAGAGTCATGCACATGGAAACAGGCCCTTTGGCTCAACTTGTCCATGCCGACTGTGTTGCCCAGCGAGCTAGTCCCATCTGCCCACATTTGGCCCATAGCCCTCTAAATCTCTCCTATCCATGTACTTTTCTAGATGGCTTTTAAATATTGCTAATGTGCCCACCTCAACCACTATTTCTGGCAGCTCTTTCCAAATACACACCACACTTTGCGTGAAGAAACGGACCCTGGTGTTCCTTTTAAATCTCTCGCCTCTGATCTTAAACCTACGCTTTGCAAGGCTTTGGGATCCTACAGATAATACTGTGTGCAAAGTACTAGAAGCTAGATCAGGTGACCTTGACCTATACAAGAAATCGAGACACGACCTCCGTAAAGTGATCAGAGTGCCTAAAAGGACAGCTTCTATCCCGCTGTTATGAGCCTATTGAACAGTTCCCTAGTACGATAAGATGGACTCTTGACCTCTCAACCTACCTCGTAATGATCTTGCACCTTATTGTCTGCCTGCACTGCACATTCTCTGTAACTGTAACACGTTATTCTACATTCTGTATTGTTTTACCTTGTATCTTTTACCTCAATGCACCGTGTAATGAGTTGGTCTGTATGAATGGTATGCAAGACAAGTTTTTCACTGTACCTCGGTACATGTGATAATAATAAACCAATTCCAGAATCAATGTGGATTTATAAAGGGAAACTTAAGGTTGTTTAGAGATTCAAAATATGCAAATGCTGAGTGTCTTAAATGTAAATTGGAGGTGCAATGAATGAACAGCAGTCAGGCTGAACAAATGAAAGGAAGGGCTCCTTATAGGGTAGACCCTGCCAAACAGTAATTTCCCAAAGAAAGTGAGCATATCTCTCAGTTTAAGATTGCCTGGGCTGCTGTGCATTTCCTGCATTTCCAGTTTGTCTTCCTTGTACTTCTGGTAACATGGGAGTGTTGAGGATGGCACTGGGGTATGGCACCTCCACGTAAATGAAGTGGCTCTCCATTAGGTCATTTCCTCAGCTCCCTTGGGATTGTTTGGCAATGCAATATGAATTTCTGGGAGACTTAAGTTCTGACCTGAATGCGCTCTCTAGCATTTCAGTAACCTTCAGTAACCTTAAGAACAAATCAAATCCTGGTGTTTCAGCTGGTTCCTTCTGGAATGCAAGTGTTCTACAGTGCACATGTTAGTCACTCGGTGTGTTCTGGCATATTACTGCACCGTTCCCTTAATAGGCAACATTTTCTTTCAGCTTGAGTTTTTAATGGAATTCTTCCAATGATTTCACAAACAGAAACATGATAATGGCTAGATAAGTTATTTTCTCAAATGTTGTTATGTGTCTGTGGGGTGGGAGGAGAGGGAGAGAGAGTTTGGACAAGACACTCTGAGTGGGGTTTGGTGGAGTCGTGGAGTAATACAGCATTGAAACGGGCCCTTTGGCCCATCTTGTTCCATGCTGACCATGGTGCCCACCATGCTAGTTGGGAACGTGGTGCCCATCACAAGTTTTCTCATTTTAAGATGAGACCAAAAAACGTGGTCAGAGACATGATTTTAAATAACACCTGTAAGATGCTGAGCCAGGAGAGGCTTGGGGAGGGGTTTCAAGAGTTTGGGCCTTGGCAACTGAAGGCTGAAAGGCACCTTCGCCAACTTTTGGAGAAAAATGAATGCAGGGATTGAGTGGAGTGTTAAATTGGGGAATGCAGAAGCTTGAAATAGGAGATCCCAGAGGGGTGCAAGGCTGGAAGAGGTTACAGAGATGTGGGGTGGGGAGACCATGGTTGGACTGGGAACCAAAGAACAGAATTTTCAAATGGGTTAACTGAAAGGCAGTGTAAGTCTTGGGTCTTGGTCGGAGGTCAGAAGTCCCTTAAATCCTGGCCTAATGTGTAATTAGTCATGGAGTTGTCCAGCACAAAAACAGGTTCTTCAGCCCAACCTGTCCTTGCTAACCAAGATGCCTTCCTGAGCCAGTCTCATTTGCCTGCATTTGGTCCATATCCCTCTTGACTTTTCCTATCCATGAACTTGTCCAAATGTCTTTTAAACCTTGTAATTGTACCTGCCTCTACCACTTCCTCTGGCAGCTCGTTCCATATTCCCACCACCCTCAGTGTACACTATTAAGTGCCTTGGGACAGTTTAACCACATTTGAGCCACTTAGTTGGTGCAGGCTTTGCTGAAAATAGAGGTTTGGGTGGCACAGCTGGTGGTGCCACTGCCTCACAGCTCCAGTGACCTGGGTTTGATCCCGACCTCCAGCACTGTCTGTGCGAAGTGACTGCGTAGATTTCCTCATGGTGCTCCTGTTTCTTCCCACAGCCCAAAAACATCTGGGTTGCTAGGTTAATTGGCCACTGTATATTGCCTCTAATGTGCAGATGAGTGGTAGAATTGGGGGAAGTTGATGTGGGGAGAATGGAGTGGGATTACTGTAAATGGTTGTAAACAGTAAACCTTTATTTTCTCAGCCAGGAATCCTTGCTCCATGTCCTGAAATGGAAAATATTCCATCCCCACCAAGCAATGTTACTTTGATTATTTCCAGAAAATATTACATGGGAAGGCTTTGTTTTTAAGGTGACTAACAGAAAATTCTAATAACTGGGGTTGTGCAGTAAGGAATTATTATTAAAGGTGCTTTAAAACTATTAGCATCAGGATCGCCAAAACTATCTTTCCAGCAGCAGGTCATAGCATCTTGAAGTTTACACCTACCTGTACTGAATCTCTCCTCTAGGGAGGCTTAAAATCATCTGGGGAGAATTGGAGGTGAACCTTGAGAATTCTTCAGGACAAACTACGACTGGGGGTCTTGATCTTGGTGGGGGTGGGGGGGGGGGGGGGGATGGTGGGCGCAGGGAAGAGGTAGGCAGAAGTGCATGGCCTTTCTCCAGCTTGTCTATGTATGAGCTTCCAGGATGGATATTCCACTCGCACCCATCAGCTCTGCCTTACTTGTGAGAAAAATACATTAATTAAAGATCGTTGTCTTGCTGCAATTTTGGGGCTTTATTAGGCCTGAATGTAAATTATATTAGTTGTTCTCCAGCTGTTCTGCTGGGCCTAATGGAGCTGTGGGTCAATGCTGTGTGTTGGATGTACACTGTTAATGTGGGGGTGCAGTCTAAGTCAGCACCACTGAAAGTAAACTAGATGGAAACTCCCAGGTTTTACTCCAGATTTAGCCTCCCTTAATTTTTGGGAACTTTTAATTTAATGGTATCTGGAATTCAGGTGGAAAGGGTGGGGGGGGGGCTCAACCAGCAGAAGGGTATCCATCAGTTAGAAGGATCCTTCCAGAGACCACCCCTGAAAGCTGAGCTGCAGTACCAGTCTTCCTTGTGGAGACCAATTGGAGTCTGAACGTAGGGATACCTCCACCCGATCTGACACCCAGCTCTTTTCTCAGTTCAGTACATTGCCCTGACCCCGCCCCCACCAATACAATCCTGGGAGGTGGTGCAGTGCTACAGCAGTTAACAAAAACAAGTGTTCACTGTGGTAATGGATCATTGGAGTTTGAGGATCTGAATGTAGAACCCTCCCTCTGAGATTGGTGGAGAGGGGATGCCTCTGTTGCTAACTGCCCCCTTCCAGTGAGATTGGGTGGCAGTGTCACTCTCACTTTTTCTCCACTCCTCACCACTATGAGATGGGGGAAGGCAGTGGGCCCCTGGCTCCCAACGCCACCTTCCCAGTGGGGTTGTTGTCCCTCTGCTTGTTGCGATTGGGGGGGGTAGTGTCCCCCCCACCTATTTGATATGGCGGGTGTTGTCCCTCCCTCTACTGTTGTGATTCAATGGGGGTGTTATCCCTCTCACTCTGGACCCCCCCCCTGTTGTGATTGGGTGGGGGAGTGTTGCCCCCCTCCTCCTGTTGTGATTGGGTGGGGGGGGTGTTGTGATTGGGTGGGGGGGTGTTTCTCCCCCCCCCCTTGTGATTGGGTGGGGGGGTGGTGATTGGGTTGGGCGTGTCTTTCCCCCCCTCCTGTTGTGATTGGGTGGGGGGGGGGTGTTGTGATTGGGTGGGGGGGGGTGGTGATTGGGTTGGGCGTGTCTTTCCCCCCTCCTCTTGTGATTGGGTGGGGGGGGGTGTTTCTCCCCCCCCTCTTGTGATTGGGTGGGGGTGGTGGTGATTGGGTTGGGCGTGTCTTCCCCCCTCCTGTTGTGATTGGCTGGGGGTGTGTTTCCCCCCCGTTGTGATTGGATGGGGTGTGTTGTACCTTCCTGCTCCCACACCCCCCCCCCCGTCCCCCCCTCCCCGCCGCTCCGCTCTGGCCCCGCCCCCGGGCGCTGATTGACAGCTCCGGGGAGCGCTAATGGTTAAACGGGGCTCAGCCGGTCCGAGCGGGCTGGGTGAGCCGAGGCGAGGCCGAGGCCGGACGCCGCTCCGCTCGCCAGAGCCGAGTTATGTGGGTAAGGAGAAGAAGCCGGAGCGGGAGGGGGATGTGGCGGCGGCGGGGCCCTCGGCGGACGCGTTTAATTAACCCTTCCCCGCCCCTCCCGGGGCCCGACGCCCTCCGCCACCCCCGGCGAGCAGGCTGCTAGGCCGCTGGCCGAGGTCTGTTGGGGGGGCGGGGGGCGGGGGGCGGAGAGCCCTAGCGGCGGCCGCGGGCTTCCTGGCGCGACCTGTGCCGCCTACTCCGGGCTGCTCCCGGGAAGGAAGGCCGGGGCAGGCCAGGCCTACCTCTGGGATGAGGTGCGTGTGTGCCAGGGTGTCAGGAGATCTACCCCCCCTCCCTCCCTCCCCTGCAGCTGGAGCGCAGACTTGTTGCAAAGATTTGCTGTGGGGAGTGTGCACTTTCTCCTCCTCCCACAGCCGGAGGGACATTCATATAAAGTACATTATCCAAAGATCCTGACCATTCCAGCAGGATTTCTCATCTGCAAAAAAAAATTCGGTCTTCACGTGCAATGTTCTTCTATTCCTATGCAAAATGTTATCAAGATGCACATTATACTCTCAAGATATTGTTGCACAAGCAATGAATTATCTGAAGTGTTGCTTATTTATATTATCCAGAGATATTGTTATGTAATATATTAGATGTACTGTTATTATGTAATCAGTTCCCGTGGGGGTGGGGGGCATGATGTTCTTATATAATGCATTGCTTAGGGAATTACTATTCATATGCAAAATTGTTAAATATTGTGTAATATATTTCACGTTTCTTTTGAAGGAAATAAAGTTTTTTAATATTTACCACAGTTGAGATTATCTTGCTGAAGCAAAACATGATGCAATTTTTGGTTTAATTAAGTTTTGCTAATTTGTCAGTTTTATGCAGTGTTTGCCCTGTAAAACCTTTTAATATTTCTCCCAACCCAAGACTGCTAGCAATTTTTTGAGATTATTCTTGCAGTGAACATCAAATTTAAATTTTGGGTAGTTTTTTTAAAACTTCGCAGTACAAATTTCATGGTTGTTGAAAAGGAATATTACAGTCCTATTGGTTGACTATTTTACATATTGTTCAGCTGTTTTCTGTGCATTGCACAATGTGTGTGTCTGTAAATATGCATGTATCATTGAATCTGGAGCATTACAGTTTTATTTAATATGGAAAATGGATTAGTATTGCACACTGATGGGAATCAGTATAAGAATTAATGTACCAGTATTTAAAGCATAACTCTTAAAATGAAAAAAAGGGTGTCAAGGGTGAAAGGTGAGAGAAGTGGTAGTGTTGCTGGACTGTGATTTGGGAAAGGTTTTCAGCTCTCCCTATCACGCCCCCTTTTCTTGCTTCTAAAGTAAGTTGGCGGTCACCACCCTGGACAGTGAGATTTGTTCAGTGCTGAAACTTTACAATATTTACTGAAAATAGCGAGTTCTACACAGCGATAGGCATGTCTCGGATTGAAGAATTGCCTGTCGATATATCACTGGTGAGCTTTTATATTGGCCTGTTCACTTTCTTGTATCCAGAGTGCAGCCTCTGTGTGTCACTCTCCATTTTAATTTTATGATCCTTTTCTGAACCACTAGGACTGGGCACAGTTGCTGTGCTGTTGGAAGGACATGACTGGCATCTAGTTGTACTTACAGTTGCAACAGTAAAGAAGGGTGATGTGCAAGAAAGTTGGACAAACGAGGAGGCTTTTGAATCTCTTAAACCTACCACACCATTCATTTGGCTCAATGATCTGTGGTTTAATCTGATTTACCCACCTTTGCATATCTTTTTGTAGTCTTTTGTTTATTCTGATTACTTTATCCTAAAGGAACTGTGTGCCAACTAAAGCATTCAAGACCAGAGTTTAAGATTTCTATTGCTGCATGTGATTCTTGATTTTGCTCCTGTTGTGAATTTTAAGATTACACTCTCCTCTGGGTTCCCCTGGTGTTGGAATCGGCTTTTTAGTCTGTCTAATCCTTTCACCATTTCAAAGATCTGAAGTTAATCACCCTTCAGTCTTCAAAGCTCGGTGGAAAATGTGCAACCTGCCCTCCGGGCTGATCCTTTATGGTTTGGTACCAGACAGGTGAATCAGTAAACCATTCCTTCATGACCAATAAGGATGGAATCCATCACGGTGTTCATGAATACTTGAAGGGAGCGGTTAGACTCTCAGTGCAGAGCCGTCACAGTAGATATGAGGGCGCCCAAGGCCCATAATGTAACAGAAGACCAGGAGGGGCCGAATGCCCACCTTTCAGTGCTGTGCACTTGAATGGTTCCCAATGCAGTTCCTGAAAAAGCATTCCAGCATTTTGGCTACCTGTGAAGCAGTGGAAACGAGATGTGCTGGTTTGTTTAATGCGAGGCTCCTTCTGCCATGCTGTGAACTGTTTCATTCCCCGTTGATGGCAAAGGCCCATTTGAGTGGTGACGAAGCTGCTGAGCAAAAAGCAGTAATTTTGCCAGTGTTCAGTCTTGGTTATTACTTTTTTGAGTTGCTGCATGAAAATTCTCATCTAGCAACTATTGCTCTCATTATTTGCAAATATACTGGGCCACTCCTTATGGCGTAGTTCCAGATTTTTTTTTACACAGTGCTTGCCTGTTGCACTTTTTAGGAATTTAGGCCCCCTTGTTGAAGGAAAAATAGCATAGGTTTCCAACTATCGGGTGCAGTTCCCTCTTGAGAGAGAAATGATTTTCAAAAGCGGAGTTACTTTCAGACCTAATCTTTTTTTATTTTGGATTTTATGCTGCTGCTGTTCTGTGATTGAGTAGTTAAGGTAATGTCTTTTTCTGTAAAGTACTCTTTCCTGAAAGGAACTGAGATTATCTGCTGATTAAGCCAATGCTGGGACAAATGATGAGTGCCGTACAGTTCACCACAGAAGCTTGTAAACTGTTGCTGAAAGATGAGCTATGAATGTCAGCAAATAAACAGAAGTTGCAAAATGGTGAACAAAATGTTGGATGCTAATGCAGCTATGAGGCAGTGCATTACTGTGTCTGTGCATGTGGAATACATTGGATATTACTGAAATGTGGCTTAAAGGTGAGATGGAATAACCGGTCAACTTTTTAGTTGCAGGGTTTTGAGACCAGATGGAGAGGGGTGTAAAAGAGGAGGGGATGCAGCCATTTATTTAACAATTACAATTGTGAGAGATGATGTGTGAGAAAGATCAAAACTGACTGGAGAACTGTGTGCAATGGGGCTCTGCAGGACTTAGTCATAGAGTAATACAGCATGGTAACAGGCCCTTCGGCCCAACTGGTCCATGCTGACTACAGCATCCTCCCTGCTAGTCCCAGTTGCCCACATTCAGCCATAATCCTCCAAGCCCCTCCCCCTCCATGTACTTATCTAAATACCTCTTAAATGTTGCACTTGTACCTGCCTTGACCACTTCCTCTGACAGATCGTTCCAGATACTCACTACCCTCTGTGTAAAGAAGTTACCTCTCAGATCTCAAGAGATCTTGCATCTTTTATCTTGTATCTCTACCCTCTAGTTTTGGACTCCCCAACCCTCGTGAAAATTCTATGACCATCCACTTTATGCATACCCCTTATGGTTTTATAAACTTCTTCTATGAGATCACCCCTCATTCTCCTTCACACCAAGGAGTAAAGATCCAGTGTGGCCAACCTCTCCCGATAATTCTAGTCCAGGCAGCAACTTCTTCTGCACCCTCCAGCTTGACAATGTCTTTCCTATAATAGGGTGACCAAAACTGTACTCAGTACTCCAAAACTGTACACAGTACTCCAACTTAGTACTGTGTCCCTTGCTTTTTGTAACCACATGCTGATGGTTTGGAAGTAAAAGTAGGGGCTATAGTTAAGGTTAGTTGACAATACAGAATAGTGAGGAAAAGCATTACATAGAACATAGAACGGTACAGCACAGCACAGGAACAGGCCTTTTGGCCCACGATGTCTGTGCCAAGCATGATGCCAAATTTTTGCCTGCACATGATCCATATCCCTCCGTTCCCTGCATATTCATGTGCTTGTCTGAAAGCCTCTTGAATGCCACTATCATATCTGCTTCCACCACTACCCCTGGCAGCATGTTTCAGGCACCCACCACTCTCTGTGTTTGTTTAAAAAAAAACTAGCACTACACAAGGTAAGATTGTAAACTGCAGGAAGATGTCAGTAGACTGGTGGGATGGGCACAAAAGTGGCAAATGAAAATCAGGCCAGAGAAGTGTGAGGTAGGATGTTTCGGGAAGGGCAAACAAGATGGAGGAGTAGAAGATAAATGGTAGGATATTAGGAAGCAAAAAGGAACGTGGGAATCTTCAAATGAATGTCCAAAATTCCATGAAGGGAGCCAGATAGGCAATTAATGTGGTTAAGATGGTGCATGGGATTCTTGTCTGTTCAGCTGTGGCAAAGCATGTAAGAGCATTGAGTCATCGTAGAACAAGTTGGGCCAATGCTTCAGTGCTATGCCCAGTCCTGGTCATCACATAACAAATGACAATATAGCATTTTAGAACTGCTCGGGCTGGTGAATTGTAGTTATGAGAAGTTGACTACATTGGTTCCCTTTGGTGCTGAGGGGTTTAATTGAGCCTAGATGTTGAATGGGAAAGAAGGATGCGTAACCCTTGAGAGGATGATATGGATATTGCCCATACCTAACTACCCTTGAAATTGGTGATGAGCTGCTGCCTTGAGCCACTGTAGAGCTCTGGTGAAGTTACTTCCACTGCGACATTGGGTAGCTAGTTAGGGTTTCCAAATCAGGATGGAGATTTGGAGGGGAGCCTGCAGGTAGTGGTATTCCTGTGCACTTGCTGTCATTGTCCTTGGTGGTAGAGGTTATAGGCTAGGGACGTGATGTCAGAGTAGCTTTAGTAAGTAATTGCAGTGCAATTTGTAGAGGGTTCTTACTGCCGTTACTGTGTGCCATTGGTGTAGGGAATAAATGTTCAGGGTAATGGATGGGTTACCAGTCGAGTAGTAGGCTTTGTTCTGGATTGCATCAAGCTTCTTGAAAGTTGTTCAAGCTGCATTCATCCGGGCAAGTTGGAGTATTTCCTTGTACTCCAGATAGGTCCCTTGTACATGGTGGAAGGGCTCTGGGGCATTGGGTGGAGAGTTGCTCTCTGCCCAGCCACAGAATTTGTTGCTTGTCCACTTGAGTTGGTGGAGAGCCTCCAGGGTATTATGGTGGGGGACTTGGTCATGGTATTGCCTGTCGAGGATAGCCGGTTAGGCTGGAGATGGTCATTACCCTGCCCTTTGGTGGTGTAAATGTTAATTACCACATCACTCCATGCGTGAACATTGTTTGAGCATTGCTGCCTGCAGGCATGGATTGGTTCGTGCGATGAAGAGTTGTGAATGGAATTAAACATTGTGCATTCATCAGTGAACATCTCCATTTCTAACCCTGAGACGGAAGCAGCTGAAGATGCTTGGGGGGAGGATATTGCCCTGAGGAACATCAGCAAAAAGCACAACTACCATCTATTGTGCAGGTTGTGACTCCAGTCATTGGATAATGGAAGATCCAGTGGGAAACTGATATTTCTTTCACCTCAAAAGTGGTGAGGGTCTGGAACTTTCTGCGTCTAGGGCTGGTGGAAGCAAAAAGTATGATGACATTTACAAAGTAATCCAAAAGCAAAATACTGCAGATGCCAGGAATCTGAACTAAAAGCAGGATTCTAGACCTGCTGATCAGGTTAGATAGCATCTGTGGAGAGAGAGAAAGTTGATATTTTGGGTGAATAATGAAAGTAAGCTGTTCTTTTTAAAAAAAAATTAAAGAACTTCCACAAATGTGGAATTCTATAAAGGAACAGAGTCGGTATCATAAACATTCATCCTTTAGAAGATGAAATTGGGGAATCAATAACAGAAAGCAAAACAAATGGCAGAGACCTTGATCAAATTTTGAATCTGTCTTCATGGCAGAAGGCAAACTGCTATAATAGATCTAGGGTCAAAGGGGAGGGGGGAAACAATATTGTCACCATTATTGGAGAAAAGATGCAAGGCAAAGTAATGACTAAAGACTGATATTTCTGACACCTGATGGACCCTTAAATAGATAGTGGATGTATTGGTTGCATCTTCCAAAATTCCCTTGATTCTGGGAAGGTGCCAGCAGGTCAGAAAACCACAAATGTAAAGCCCCCAATGCAGAAAGATGGGGGATAGAAAACAGAATATTAAGCCAGTTAGTGGAACACGTCATTGTGAATTTGTGAGAATATGTTATGAAGGAAGCAGTGTCAGAACAATTAGAAAATTGTACCACAATCAGCATGCTTTTATGAAAGCGAAATCATATTTGACAAATTGCTTATCCTCCGTTAAGGATGTAACAAGGACACAGGATAAAGGGGAACGTAGATGCAATGCATGCAGATATTTGGCTGGCATTTTGTAAGGTGCCCCAAAAGCTTATTGCACAAAGCTCATGGCACTTGATGTTGAGGTATTGGCTGACTATTATTAGAAAGTGGTGTCTGGATAAATAGGTCATGTTGAGGTTGATGATGTGAAACTATTGAGGTGCTGCAGGGATCGGTGCTAAGGCCGCAACTATACAAAAGATTTGGATGAAGGGATTGGGTGTATATTTTGATGATAAAAAAGATATGTGGAGAATAAAGTTGAGGAAGATGCAGAAAGTCTGCAGAGGGATATAGATAGGGTAACCGTGCAGGCAAAAAAATGTGGGGAAAGTTTATCCACTTTAGTGAGAAGAATATAGAAAATATTGTTTAAAAGGGGAGAGACCACGGTACAGATGAGTCTGGGTGACCTGATAAATGAAACAGTTGGCGTGTGGGTACGGCAATTAGTCGGTCAAATTGAGTGTTGGTTTGCATTGCAAACAGCGTGGAGTTTGGAAGCAGGAAAGTGATGTTACAGCTGTACAGATTATTGGCGTGACCACAGTTGGAGTGCTGTGTATGTTTTTGGTCTCCTTGTTTAAGTGGGGGATATACTCTCGGTTCAAAGAAAGTCCACTAGATTTTGACACCGCACAAAAAGCTGGAGGAACTCTCCAGTTAGGCAGCATCAATGGAGGGATATGGACAGTTGACATTTTGGGTTGAGACCCTTCATCTGAACTGAAGGTCCAGAGGGACAAAAGGCCAGAATGGGGTGTCCAAGAAAAGGAGGGAGGTTTGAGGTGGGAGAAAGGGTCATCATTGGTGGGTGGAGAATCCTTGCCAAAGAAATGGGCACAGAGGTGACTGACAAAGAGCTTGGTGTCATGGCAGGCATGGAACTCGTTGACTGTCCATTACCCTTCATTGATGCTGCTTGACCTGCTGAGTTCCTCCAGCTTTTTGTGTCTTGCTCCAGATTCCAGCATCTGCCTTCTCTTGTGTCTTCACAAAATTTCCTTCCTGGGTGAAGGGATGTTGGAATTTGGAAGGAGGAGAGGTGATGTTATTGAAATGTACAAGTTCTGAGGGAGCTTGATGGGGTAGATGTGGAATGAATGTTTTCATTGGCGCTGGAAGTCTACAACTAGTAGGCATAGTTTCTGAGTAAGAGTTGTCCATTTAAAATAAAAATGAGCTGGGATTTTTTGAGGATTGTGGATCTTTGCAATTTGCTACTTCAAAGAGCTGAGAAGACGAGATCTTTGAATGTATTCAAGGCTGAGGTATACAGATTTTTGGCCTATAGGTCCTTCCCAGGTTATCGTACGTTTCCGTTCCTCTGAACTGTTCGTAGCCCGAACAGTTCACAAGTTGGAAATCTGGCTGCAAACTGAGTTTCCACACAGCACGAGATGCCTGCAACCTTGCAGCAGCCAGCGAATCCATGCCACTGGTCTCCCAGCCACTTGTTTGCATGTATGGGTCAGGTGCTCAGAAGCTGAGGATGACTTGTTTTGAGGAATTGAGGGTTATGGGGAAGAGACTAAAATCAGATCAGCCACGATCCTATTCACTGGTGGATCAGGCTCAAGGAGGTCATGTGTCCTATTTCTTATGTTTCTGTGTAAATCAGTGGGGGTAACCTTTAAATAACATTCGTAGAATGGGTGATAGGTGGTACTTTACAAGGTTTAATGTGCGGGTTTTAAATTGTGAGAGAAAAGATCAGCTCTTGACAGATCACTCAACTCTACTTACTTATTCACTAAAAGCCCCATAAATTCTCGCACTAACTTGTGTCTTTTTTTCAAAAAAAAGGCATTTTTTTTCACCCCAAGAAGTAATCTTTCCATGAGTTGGCATGTTATTGTTATTGAATATGTGTATAATAAGAATCACATGGTGATTTTAATACTGTTGTGGTAAAAGAGTCAACCATGTGTCACATGCGAAGTTGTGAATGCTTAAATATGTATTTCTGTGGTTGACTGACAGCCAAGAAAAGTATGGAATTCATCAGCCTATGTTAAAGATGTTTATAATGTCAGTCCTTCAGGTTTATGGCAACTTTCCATTTTCATTTGGTATTGTTTATCTATTTCTTCCCCTTGCCCCTGTTTTATCCATGTAATTGTGAACATAGAACAATTACAGCACAATTCAGGCCCTTCGGCCCACAAAGCTGTGCCGAACATGTCCCTACCCTAGAAATTACTAGGCTTAACCGTAGCCCTTTATTTTACTCAGCTCCATGTACCTATTTAACAGTCTCTTGAAAGACCCTATGGTATCAGCCTCCACCACCGTTTCCGGCAGCCCATTCCACACACTCACCACTTTGAGTGAAAAAACTTACCCCTGACGTCTCCTCTATATCTACTCCCCAGCACCTTAAACCTATGTCCTCTTGTGGCCACCAATTCAGCCCTGGGGAAAAGCCTCTGACTATCTACCCTATCAATACCGCTCATCATATACACCTCAATCAGGTCCCCCCTCATCCTCCGTCTCTCCAAGGAGAAAAGGCCGAGTTCCCTCAACCTGCTTTCATAAGGCATGCTCTGCATTCCAGGCAGCATCCTTGTAAATCTCCTCTGCACCCTCTCTATGGCTTCTACATCTTTCCTGTAGTGAGGCGACCAGAACTGAGCACAATACTCCAAGTGGAGTCTGACCAGGGACCTATATAGCTGCAACAATACCTCACGGCTCCTAAATTCAATTCCCCGATTGATGAAGGACAATACACCATATGCCTTCTTAACCACAGAGTCAACCTGCGCAGCCGCTGTGAGCGTCCTATGGACTCGGACCCCAAGATCCCTCTGATCCTCCACATTGCCAAGAGTCCTACCATTAATACTATATTCTGCCAACGTATTTGACCTACCAAAATGAACCACTTCACACTTATCTGGGTTGAACTGCATCTGCCACCTCTCAGCCCAACTCTGCATCCTATCTCTGTCCCTCTGTAGCCTCTGACAGCCCTCCAAACTATCCACAACACCCCCAACCTTAGTGTCATCTGCAAACTTACTAACCCACCCCTCCACTCCCTCATTCAGGTCGTTTATAAAAATCACAAATAGTAAGGGTCCCAGTATAGATCCCTGAGGTACGCCACTGGTCACTGACCTCCACTCAGAATACGAGCCTTCAACTACCACTCTTTGCCTTCTTGGGCCAGCCAGTTCTGGATCCACACTGCAATGTCCCCTTGGATCCCATGTCTCCTTACTTTCTCCATAAGCCTCGCATGGGGTACCTTATCAAATGCCTTGCTGAAATCCATATACACTACATCTACTGCTCTCCCTTCATCGATGTGCTTAGTCACATCCTCAAAAAATTCAATCAGGCTCGTAAGGCAGGACCTGCCCTTGACAAAGCCATGCTGACTATTCCTAATCATATTATACCTCTCCAAATGTTCATAAATCCTGCCTCTCAGGATCTTCTCCATCAGCTTACCAACCACTGAGGTAAGATTCACCAGTCTATAATTTCCTGGGCTATCCCTACTCCCCTTCTTGAATAAGGGAACAACATCCACAACCCTCCAATCTTCCAGAACCTCTCCCATCTCCATGGACGACGCAAAGATCATCGTCAGAGGCTCTGCAATCTCCTCCCTCGCCTCCTACAGCAACCTGGGGTACATCTCATCCGGTCCCGGCGACTTATCTAACTTGATGCTTTCCAAGTTTCAGCACCACCTCTTTTCTAATATCTACGTGCTCAAGCTTTTCAGGCCGCTGCAAGTCCTCACTACAATCCCCCAGATCTTTTTCCGTGGTGAATACTGATGTAAGGTATTCATTAAGTACCTCCGCTATTTCTTCCGGATCCATACACACTTTCCCACTGCTGCACTTGATAGGCCCTATCCTTTCGCATTTCATCCTCTTGCTCTTCACATACTTGTAGAATGTCTTGGGGTTTTCCTTAATTCTGCCCGTCAAGGCCTTCTCACGTCCCCTTCTGGCTCTCCTAATCTCTTTAAGTTCCTTTTTAGCCTTGTACTCCTCCAGATCTCTAACATTACCTAGTTCTCTGTACCTTTTGTATGCTTTTCTTTTCCTTTTGACTAGACTTAATGGATAAATTTAACTATCTACCCTATCTACCCGCAAATTAAATTAATAAATTTAATTTGATGGATTGGTGATTTAACCCATCTGGGTTCGACCAGAAGATGTTGCACCTTTTCATTGGTTATTACATGGTTTTGTGTATTTTGCCTCATACCTGTCCAAATGCTTTTTAAAAGTAATGTATTGGAAAGATTTTGCAGGTTATGGGCCAAATTCTGGCAAGTAGGACTAGCTCGGATGGGGCATCTTGGTCAGCATGGGCCAGGTGGGCCAAAGGGCCTGTTTCCCTGCTGTATAACTCTAACTCTACTTCATCGAATCCTACTAAATATATTGATTCCCAATCATGTAAAGAAGAGCTTTCGGGTCTCAGTCCTAATTTTTTGCATTTATTCAGCTCCATTCACGATGTCTGGATGTCCCAAGTTACTTCAAGCCAGTGAAGTACTGAATCATATGGCTTGTTTCTCTGCTGTAATTTCTATTTGGCCCAGTAAGTTAATGCCATTGTTTATGCCCACATGAACCTTCATCACACTTCAATATATTCTTCTATTTCATTCTTCCTTGTACTTAGCTTCCCCTTGCTCATCTATGCTCATTCCCCAGGACTATAAGGAGAACTTGCTGTTCTTGCACTTCAGTGTTATGATGGTGTGCGGGTCTAGAATATATCTATAGTTGGGCTTGAAACCACAGCCTGTGATTCAGAGGTGACCGTTTTGTGGCAGAATTACAGCTGAGACTGTTTTCCTTCCCCTGCAATTTATTTTGGAGATTTTTTTTTATTTTCCTTCTGTATGCCTCTGAATTGTTCCCTCAAGCAATTGTAACCATTTGGTTAAGAAAGTATAGTGGACAATCATAAGTGGTGGGTTGATTCTTAGCTAGTAATGGTGCTGTGAGGTGGCTTGCTCAATTCTTTATAAATTTATCTCACTGTATAACATTCATGCAATTCACCTCAAAAAAAATGTTTGCTCTTTGCTAAGAAAATGTTTATCTTAAGTAGGAATTAACCTTTAAGGACCTAACGTACAGATGGACTTTGGGTTAAGTGTTTAACACTTCACAGTGGGTTTGGCGAAAGTCTGAAAATGCAAACACTAGTTGATGTTTGGCAAATTAAGAGCGGAGTAAGGGAGCAGACTATAATTTCCTTTCCCTTTCCGCTTTGCCCCTTGCTACCATGCAAGTATGCAGTGAGATAAATCAGCAAGGTGCTGTGGTGCAGTGAAGGTGATTCCAATCTTGCCTTGATGTGGATCAGCTATAATTTACAATTATCATTTCTTAATTTGCTCTGTGGTCTTGCTTTCTCCCTCAAACCTGCTCCCTCCCCCCCCCGCCTGAAATCCCTCCAAATAAACTGCTGCCTGGCTGCCAACATTGGAGCCATTTAAGTAGATATTGAAGAGCAATACAGTAAATTGATTTTTGAATGTTTTCAAGTTTTCCACCTGGGGACCTGCCACATGGGGTAATCGTGGCTGTGGAGCCTGTGGAAAGCTCCTGGTTTTAAAATGCGATTTGAGCTCCTTCAGTTTTGTCGTGAATGGGTTCTGCTGTGCTGGCAATTGACTGGTAGCCAGCAGTAATGCTGTTGAAATTCTGTCTTCACTTTCAAAGAGCTTGTTGATGACACCAGCTAAATGGTACAGCCTCTGAACGGACTGCCCAGTGCTATTGGTTGACATCCACTTTCATTCTTGTAAGGCAGAGCACCAGCAGACACACCCAAAAAACAAATTTAAAGAAAACTGAAGACGTTTCTCTGTATCTTCTTGAGTGTGTTCATGAACTTTTCAGAAATAGGAACTTAAACAACTTCCACTTGGAAAGCTTTAAGTGACCGCAGTCCCTGCGTTGTTGCTGTTTTTATAAATCCCTTTCCGTGACATTAGTGGTCTGTTTTCTGGGCCAGTTGCCCTTTTAATAATATTGGCAAGGTTTTTAAACAAAAATCGTAGTGAAGGTTTTGTGCTGATGAGTTCCCAAGAAACCTGGGTACATTTTTGCCAATGGAAATATTGGTTCTTCCCAACCTTGTGCTCTGGCATCTGTGGTAGTACAATGAATAGGGGTAGCATTTCAAAAGGGAAAGTGAAATGGCTGTCTGATTCTGATGTGACCAGTGCAAGATCACTGTTGAAAAGAACTGCTGCTGCAAATTGAACCCCAACTTTGGCATAACCATCAGTACTGTTCTATAGTTGCTGGGGTTTGTAGTTTATGGGAATCCAAACAATCTAGACCAAACCCATATGAATCTGATTCTGAAAGAACTCTTCGTAATTATACAATTTTATATTTCTTGGAATAAAGAAATGATAATTCAAAGATAGTAAAATTGTTTCAGTTAAGTGATTTGATAGGATTGAAAGCTGTGTGGCTTTAAACAACGTGTTCTAATGCTGTGTATATGGAATTTGCATGTTCTTCCCACAATCAAGTGGATTTCCTGAGTGTTCTGGTTTCCTCCCACATCCCAAAAATGTGCCTATTGGTAGGTTAATTGTAAATTGTCCCTGGTGTGTAGGCAAGTGGGGGGAGTGAACAAAATTGTGTTGGCCTGAAGGGGTGCTTGATGGTTGGCTGAAGGGCCTGATTCCATGCTGACTCTGTGACTTGAATGGACAGTACAGAGGAAATGTAACTGGATTGACTTTGGTGGTTAACAAATCTAGAGCATGAGCACATGTATTAAAGTTTGAGAAATTTAGAGAGGAAGGCTGCTTTAAATGGATTGATATGCGGGTTTCCGGATGAGAGGCAAAATAAGCAGCTGAATGAGAGGAATTTTTAAAAATGTATTTGTTCACATGATGTGGATATTGCAGGCAATTACTATGTACCTCTAACTGCCCTGTACGCAAGCCATTTGAGAGTTGACCACATTGGTGGGCTTTTGTTGCACATGGACCAGACTGGTTCAGAACAGCAGATTTCTTTCCCTGAAGGAGATTGATGAATTATTAAGAATTTTATAGTAGTTTCTTGGGTAGCTTTAATGACACTAGCTTTTTTAAAATTCCAGATTTATTGTAATTCTTAAATTTGAATTTGGCATCTGCCTTAGTGGGATTTGATCTTGTGTGCAAAGCCAATAATCTGGAACTCTAGGTGCTAGTCAAATAATAACCACTGTAGTGATATAAAAATGAAGCTTGAATACTAAAAATCCACCAGGTGAAGATAGAAAAGTATCGTAATTGCTGGGTTAACCAAAGATGGAAAAGATGGTTCGCACAAGGGATGGATTATGATGTGTATTGTACTGGGATTTTCCCAAAACAAAATGATGCAGAATTTAAAATTTCATTTTCGGATAAAATAGATGAATCAACTGTTGTCAGCTCGTTGTCAATGGCAACACTTTTGGAGGTTACAGGGTTAGGTTTCATTTGAAAGACTTGAGCCTTGTTCAACGCTCCAGTGTTACATTGAGTGAACATTCTGCTGTCTTTTAGATGAGGTGATAAACTGAGGCTCTGACTCCCAGCTGATGGTCGTGACAGGTGCCATTCCACTGTTTCTTAAGCAGGAAATTTCTCCTGGTGTCCCGGCTAAGATGCATTCCTCAGCTTACATTGCCAGGCATAGATATCTGGTTATTGCTGTTTGTGGGAGTCTGAGTGCCCTTTGATTACAGTACTTCTTACAAACATGTCAACACTTCAAAAGTATTTCATCAAATATAAAAGCATCCTGAGCTGTCATGTGAAAAAGATGCTTCATAAATGGGAGTCTTTGAGTCTAATCTGACCAGTGTTGTGCATGCAAGGCCTCTTAAATGTAAGAGTGCAATCTGGTATGGGATTGAGTTAAAAATCCACAACAGCCTTAAATTTTTTTAAAAAATTTTATTTACAGCGTGGTAACAGGCCCTTCTGACCCAACGAGTCTGCGCCGCCCATTTTAGACCCAATTAACCTACCTGCACATCTTTGGAATGTGGGAGGAAACCAGAGCACCCGGAGGAAACCCACACAGACACAGGAGAACGTACAAACTCCTTACAGACAGTGGGGAATTGAACCCTGATCACTGGTGATGTAATAGCATTGCGCTAACCACCACGCTACCGTGCCGCCCGTGTACCATGTTCAGCATGAAATTGCGGTTTAGTAGAAATATATTTCGGGCTTTAATGTTCGTTGTTATTTTCTGAAAGACTTTGCATGTTTTCAGGTCCCATATTCAAACTTAGTTCGTGCAGACCTTAAGTCTCCAAGTTGGGGTGGGGTTGATTCTGTCGGATTCCTGGTTCTGGTGCCAACATAGTGACCTAGACAAGAATGTGATCTGTCCAAACCGAGCAGGGTTCTGTGTGGCCATCTGAAGTCCATATCTGACCAAACAGAATTGGGCGTGGTTGTGATTTTTCTCAGAGTTGGTTCACCTGGATTTATTAATAAAGCCTATTGCATTAGGGCATCTGAGGCTATTAAGAAAATGCAAGCCAATGTGGAAGGGGCAAAATGGGAAATAAATGACTCTTTTTACATCTACAGAGGTTTGGTAGGAACTTTAACTAGGATAATAAGGCCATGTGTGACATTACTGAAAAATATTTCCAATTAGGAATTAAATTAACATTCAAACCATTTTCAGTCTTGCAAGATGAATGAAATTTCTCACAAAGCTGTTTACCTCCAAAACTGAACAACAAGGGTCTAGGGTATATTTTCGGGAGTGTTGTGGAGCTGCGGAGGTTTAGTAGGATGGGAGGGGTGTCGGGTGCAGAACAATACCGAGGCTTATGCAGTTCACGTTATTTCTAGGTGAATGTATAGTAAAATATTCATTCCTATGCATGCTTCCTGGATGGTGAATCAAAGCTGAGGGTTTCAGGTGTTATAATAATGGGCATCTGCCCTTGATTAATAGGCAGTTAAGCTGAATCATGTGGTGCAGTGTAATTTAGGTTTGATATCAGATTGTTTGTAAGAATTTTAATTTGTGGATGGTGTCTGTTCATTCGATTCGCATACTTAATTAGCATTGCAGCTGGCAGAGGAGGATTTGCAACACCATTCTCACCAATTCATTGCCAAATAATCTGCAGTCAATTGGAGAGAAATTGAAATATCTCAGTTATAATGGTTTGAGTTCAAGGAGCATTCCATTATTTTTAGTTACTGCATACTTCAATCTGCTCATAATTTAGTATGGAAGCAGAGTGGAATGAAAATGATATTTGAAAAGCACACTCACTTGCAGGTTAACGGTACCCGATTTCAAGGTGATGCATTTTAATCTATGAAATTTAGTATGGAGGACTTGGCTTGTGTTATTGGCTGTCGTAACTGTCCATTCAAGTTTTTATTTAATTTGCATACAGTTCTGCTCTAATGCCATGAAGAATGTTCTATTCATTGGCACTTCATTGATGTTTGAAAATTTTCATGCTGCATTTCGTATTGTACAAATGTCATTGCAATTTGTTTTATAAATTCACTTACTCAGTGAAGGACTCTTGGTGGCAAGTTGGTCCAAATTTAGAATCGTAAGTAGCAATGAATTATTTTAGTTTCATCCGAGTCAAATAATCACTGCCTGTTCTTGTATCCTCTCCAATCTCCTCCTAATGTGAGTTTAAAGTGCCTTCAAAGTGAAACTGTCTGAAATCATGTGCAAACCAAGTTTGTAGAGGTATGTTGTTCTTGGCTAAGTATTTGCCAGCATAGTAAAGGGCAGAAGATTGAAATCACTTAAGAATGCTATCTGCCTTTTATATTCTGAACTAGAGCTTGGCTACTCGATTCAAGCCTTCCGTGGCCCAACGGTATCTGGTTTGGATTGGGAGTGGGGAAAATAAGTGATCTAGTTAAGTTGGCCAGGCTCAATTTGGCACCATATTGTGCCACCAAGCAGGCATGGTGAAGCGCTCTTGAAGTGATGGGTCACTTTTGGAGCAGCCAGGTGCCAGGAGAGATGCCATCGAGAGAGGCAGAGAGATCTGAGGGAACATGACTTGTGTTTGAGTTCTCTGAGGTAAAGAGTTTGACTTCGAGGAGAGGGAAAAGAGAGAAACATTCTTATACGGAGGCAGTTTTAAAATTTGGAGGTGTACACGGGCACCCAGTGCCGAGTCAAGTGGGTACCTGCTGTGAGCTTGGGACAGAGTTCTGGATAACAGTATATTTGGGATTGTTTGAGTGATGGTTCTGCTATAGGGAAAAAAATAACCTCAGTTCTTGGACTTGGGTCAGATTTGGATTGGCTGTGAAAATTAAAAAAACTGCAGATGCCGGAAATCTAAAATAAAAGCGGAAAATGCTGGAAACGTGGCCCAACCTGCTGAGTATTTCCAGCATTTTGTTTGTATTTTGGATTGACTGGTTGGGTTTTTAAGTTTATTCCCAAGGAGATCACTGCTCTGAACTGAATGTAATATTGATATATATCCTTACTTGCTCTTGAGAAAAATAATATTGTGTATTTTATGTGAGGTGGGGAAATGGAGAGTTTGGTTTCCAAACAGTCTCAAAATTTACAAAATCCACAAGTTTTGAATTCTATTTTGAATTTGAGGGTGTGGGGCGGGGGAAGAGTCACAATATAAAAACGTTATCAAAGAATATGCACAATGAAATTCAAATTGCAAATTGGATTGGACAGCTTCACTGATAATTTATTGTGTGGATTGAAAGAATAACTTAGTTTGCTATCGTGCAAAATATTTTTGGGATAAATGTCGTGAGTTGATGAATGTAGAATTCAAGCTGAAACCCAGATGAATCCACACCCATGTTAATATACATTATTGTAGATTGAAAAAAATACTGGTTTTGCAGAATGCACTCTGTGGTTGGAGATGACCTTTACTTTGCAAACCACAACCGCTGCCTTAGATTTTTTGAAAAAAAGAGTTGTTACTGTTTTTGTCTTCGTTTGCAGACTGACCTAGAAAATATCTTTTCAGTGTTTCCTCCAGCCGCCCACACACACCTTTTAACGCAGAACAGGTTTGCTGCTTGCTTTCTGGGGACGGGGAGCACTTTGTTTTTTAATGTTTCTTTGTGACTAAAACTTCTTGGGTGGGATCCTTGTGAGGGAGAATGCAAATCTTCCAAAATAATTTTGAAAGACAACACTTGATTTTGACCTGATTTGTCAATGTGTGTGATCTTATTTTTTTCATTCCGGTAATCATTCTAAAACCCATCACTACACTTACTAATTCATATCTGCGAACTCCTTGAGCACCTTTTTGCTGCCTTTATTAAATCCAGTCTCTGTATTAGATTTTGTATGGCGTTTTTGGAATTGATCTGACTGGGAAAATTTTGTCAGTTCTCTTGCAATTGAAGATTAAAATCCCAAATGTATGGGATAAGCTGAAAGTGTAACGATGAGCATTTGGTTGTTTTGTTCATCTGTGCATCTGATGCTGTGTGTGACAGGGTCATCTATATATATGTCATGATGTGTAAAAGTTTGCATCCGGTACACTGCAGGTGTACTTTGGTCCTGTGGAAAAATGCTCAGTGCTTAATTGTTGTCTTCTCTTAGACTTGAGTTCTGTCTGCAGAGGACATTTTGAACTTTATGTATAATTACTATGAGACAGCCGTGATCACTGGTCTGTCACTAATAGTAAGAACTTCTAATGTGATAAGGAGCGTAACCAAATATTTGCATGTGCCCTTGACGTTACTGTATTTCGGTACTAACATGTTATTTAAGTCATTTGACTGCATTTGAGCTATTCCTGAGTGATAGTGTCTGCCTACCTTTGGGTTATCTACTTATGCATTTTCAAGTTTATTAACAAAGGACTTTTTGCTTCTGACTTTTAGTGATGTGAATAGAATCGGAAGCATTTTGATTTGTTACGTTAAGTTTTCAAACTTCTTACCCAGACCCTGATGAGATTGCATAGCCTTGTAGTTTAATGGGCATCCACAGCTTTGTAGGCACAGTCACTTTTGTATTTTTCGATTGTTTCTCGGACTAGTTGAATAGCTTTAAGTCCGTTGTACTGTACCTCAGATTCCAATTTGCTTTTCATTCCTCTGCTTTCTAATCAGCTTGACAGTTCCTCTTGTACCTGTCACAAATGCTAGTTTATTTTTACATTTTGTACTGTAACTTAGCCATTTACATGCTGGGACCATAGTATTGTGGAAAACACTTTGCTTTGAGGATAGTTTTTATTTACCTAATTTAATTCATTTTTGGTATCTGGACAGCATTGGCAAGATCAGCAGTTTTTGCCCATCCTGAATATTTAAGTATTTTCTGTCCTGAAATTGAGAGAGAGTGCAACTTTGACTAAATCCTACACTAAATTTTTGGCATTGTAATAATGGAAACAATTATTAATCACCTCTTTCCATCTAGACAAGGAGGCAAATGTCAGCCACTTTGGGTTACTTTTACTTAACCCTTTTAGAGGATGTGGTGTCACTTGCAAGCCTAGTATTGTTGCCCAACCCTGATTCTGTGTAAACTGAATGTTTGCTGGGCCATTTACTATAATTATAAAAGGCCTCGTGAGATCACAGCTGGGGGATTGTGTGTAGTTTCGGCCTGAGGAAAGGTGTACCTGCTATTGAGGGAGTGCAGCACTGATTCCTGGGATGGTGGGACTGTTGCTCAAGGGGAGAGAGAGGATTGACTAGGTCTGGAGTTTAGAAGAATGAGAGGAGATCTCATTGAGATGTACAAAACTGTGATCGGGCTACAACTGCTGGATGCAGGAATGTTTTCCATGGAAGAGGGTTCTATAGCCAAGGGTTACAGTCACAGGTTAGACTTCCATGACTGAAATGAGGAAAATTTCTTGTGGAAATTTTCTATCACAGAAGGGGGTGGAGATCAATTTGCTGAATATATTTAAGAGAAAAGACATCAAGGGGTACGGGGAAAGAGTGGGCTTATGGTATTGAAGTATTGAGCTGGGAAATCAGTAATTAAATTATTGAATAATGGAGCAGACTCGAGGGGCAATGGTCTACTCCAGCTGTTACTCTTCTATGTGTAGGTGATACTTGAGAGTCAACCACGTTATGGGTCTGGAGCTGCATACAACTCAGTGTGAATAAAGATGGCAGATTCCCTTTCCTCGATGACGTAATTTGAAATTGGTGTTTCTATTGCTGAGAGCCTTTTCAAACTTCTAAATTTAATGAATGAATGAACAAACTAATGAGCTGACTTCTCCAGCTGCTGTGGCAGCATTTGACCTCCTCCTCTCTCCAGGTCAGTAGTTTAGGCTTCTGGATTGTTGATCCAGTAACATAATCACTCTTCCACAAGAACCTAATTCATGGCTCTTAATTGGAAAGCAACTGGTCCCAGCTTCTCTGACATCAACAATCGACACCGAATACAGTCCATCTTTGGACTGAGAAATAAATGAAGCCCCTATCAGACGGTCTGTCTGTTCAGGTCATTAATGAGTATCTTGTGGTCACTACTGGAAATGAAACACTTGAATTTTTCATCAGTCCTGGCCAACATCCTTACCCCAACCAATAGCACCAGGGCAAAGTTATCTTATCATTTATCTAGTTTTTCTTCTATTACCATTTAATTAACTGCCCTGTTTGTGCTTGTGACCGTGGCACAGAGCAGAGCTCGTAGAATTACGGGGAACTGGCATAGAGGAGTTGTTGAGGCCAGCATCTTTCAGCCATCACCATATTGAATGGTGGGGCAGGCTTGAGGGACCTGGTGGCCTACTCCTGCTGTTTTCTTGCATTTTAGAGCCGCTGCCTCAGAGCTCCATCAACCCAAGACCAATCCTGACCTGGGGTGCTGTCTGTGTGGAGTTTGCATGTTCTCCCTGTGACTGAAGGGGTTTCCTCTGGGTGCTCCAGTTTCCACTGAAAGACGTGTGTTGGTAGGTTAATTGGCCCCTGTAAGTTGCCCCTAGTGTGTAGGTGAGTAGTAGAATTTGGGGGGATTTGATGGGTTTGCGGAGGAAAATAAAATTGGGTTAGTGTGCCCTAGTGTTTGACGTTGACTGGGTGGAAGGGCCTGCTTCTGTACTCTGACTCTAATGTAAGTCAAAGGGAAGTAATCAGTTCTCATATGCTTTGTGCCATGTGAGAATGTGCTATGTGAAAACAAAATTTTTCTTTTATTACCTGGAGGGAAACTGCACTGCATTTGTAATGTTCTTTTGTTTTTGTTCCCCTACTGTTAAGTTGTTCTCCCTCAATCTTTACTGTTTACAGATGGGATGTATGCTACTTGCACTCTGTGATTTGCACTTGGCGTTTGAAATGTCAGGGTGAGAAATCTGATGTTAACTGGTCACCTCAACCACATCACCAACTTAAAGGTACTGAGTGGCTCTGTTTGTTTGTATTTTTGTTTATTTCTGGGTCCAGGCACCCATCCCTAATTGGGAAAGTGGTGGTGAACTGCTGTAGTCCTTCTGGTAAAGGTACTCCCACCAAACTATTAGACAGGGTTCCAGGATTTAGACTCTGGTATGATGAACAGAATAGTGATATATTTCCAAATTGGGATGCTGTGCAGCTTGGAGGGGAACATCAATGTGGTGGTGTTCCTCTAAGCTGCTGACTTTGACCTTGGTGGTGAAGGTTATGGGTTTGGGAGATGCCTTCAGTGTAGTGTAGGTGAATAACTGTAGTGCATTTAGCAAAGAACACGGATATCTGCCACTGTGCATTGGTAGTGGAAAGAGTGAAGGTTTAGGGTGGTGGATGGCTTGTCAAATAAACAGGCTGCTTTATATTGGATGGTGGTGAGCTTCTTGAATGTTACTGGAGCTGTACTTGTGCAGGCAAATGCATAGTATTCCATTACACTCCTGACGCACTTTGTAGACGGTGGGAAGTTTTGGGGTGTTGAGTGAGTCACTCACGTGAAGATACCTGATCTTGTATCCATGGTATTTATTTGTGCCACATGTTTTGTTAAGTTTTCTGCTAGATGGTGACCACCCCCACTGTCCACCCCTTCCCAGGATGTTCTTGATGGATAGTATTGCCATTGAATGTCAAGGATAGACAGTTAGACTTTCGAACTGGAATTGGCCATTGCCTGGCACTTTAACGGCCCAACTATTACTTGCCACTCATTAATTCTTGAATATTATTTAAGTCTTGCTGCATACAGGTGTGGGCTACTTCATTTGGTGTGTGGAGTGGCAAATGGAATTGAACATTCCCATTTCTGACCTTGTGATTGAGGGAAGGCCTTGATGATGCAGCTGAAGATAATTGAGCCAAGGGCACTGCCCTGAAGAACATCTGCAGTGATGTCCTGGGGCTGAGATGGCTGATCTCCAACAACTATAACCACTTCTTGTATAATACAAGGGGGAAAATGCTTGATGCGTATTGATCTCGCTTTTACTGCATTAAAGTGCCCGCAGCACGTTCTCAGTAACGCAAAAGACGCACTTCAGTCCTGAAGAAGGGTCCTGACCCAAAACATTGACCGCCTGCTTTTCTCCACGGATGTTGCCTGGCCTGCTGAGTTCATAGTGCTTTTCATCGAGATATTCCAGCATCTGCAGTCCTTTGTTTCTCCAATCTCATCTTGTCTCTAGAAGTCAGTTTGTTGGTCCATGTCTGAACTAAGGCTGCAAGATCCAGAACTGTGGTTCTGGCAAAACCCAAACTGAGTATTGGTGAGCAGGGTATTGGTGAATAGTTGCCACTTAATAGCAGTGTTGCCAACATGTTTCATCACTGCTGATGATAGAGTAGACTGGATGTCTGTTCCACCATGTAATAAGATCATGGGCAATTTTCTACCTTAGCGTGACTTTCCTATACTCACCCTATACACCTCGATACCCAATAACTGTGTCAAGGTTTGATAAATTTCCAAGGCCGCCTCAGACTTCTTGGGTGAGTGAATCTTCGGAGTTAACTCCTGGGTGAAGAAATTTCATCTCTGTCATGAATAACTGACCCTTTATTTTGAGACTGTGACCTAGATATCCCAACCAGGTGAAGCATCATCTCTGCTTGTACCCAGTCAACCCTGTGTGTAATATAGTTTGTAATCTTCATTTCCTTATAGTATGTTTTTCTGTGTGGTCAGGGCAAGTTTTTTTTGCCTTTCTAAAAGCAAAACAAACAACAATAAATACAGAGTTGCTTTCTTTCAGTCTCCAATCCAGAACAAAGTGTGCGGCATAGTGAATCAAAGCTCAAAATAGTCTGTGTGAGATAGGATTGTGGTTTACTCAGCAACATGGTCAGGTTACATCCGATATTGTTTGTTTGAATTGCTGACGGGGCTGCATTGTTTGCCAGCGTTTGACCCGAGGCGTCACTCTCAAACTGGTTAATTGAGTCATGCAAAAATGGTGGCCACCAGCTCCATTTGCTGTTTACTAGGTCTCCGGTAATGTGACTGCACTGCAAATAGAGTCCTCGAGCTCTGCCTGAGCATTGAGCACAGAGATATAAATTATTAGCAACTTTTTAAGAGGGCAAAGAATCCTTTGGTCAGATGTAAATTGGGCCACCTCTTTTTGTTCCGGTTTTCATGGTGATCATGTCAGTGGTTTGAAGTGGATTATGTAATCACAATGAATATTCCAAGCATTTGTTTAGCATCTTTACCAATGAGCAGTCAGTGTTCCTTTTGACACCGAGTAAAGAATGCAGAAGTAACCATTTTGTTTTTAAACAAGATTTTTAAAGGTGGTTTGATGCCTGCTTGATCCCTTGCCTTCACTTGATCTCAGACTGGTAGGCTACTTGACTATTGCTAGGATTCCCTGCTTCCCTTAGCATGTAGTGAAGACCATGGCACCACTCCACCTAACCATGAAGTGTGCAAGATGGTGAGGGTTTGTACCAAATCAACCCAAACAATTTTTCAGTCACAGAGATGTACAGCACGGAAACAGGCCATTTGGCCCACCACATCCAAGCTGATCAGTGGGCACCCATCCGTGTTAATCCCATCTTCTAGCACTTGGCCCGTGGCCTTTTGTATGTAGGTGATTGAGTGCTTGTCAAGACAATTCTTAAGTGCTGTGAGTACTCTGCTTCCACCACTCTGTCTCAGGCAGTGCGTTCCAGCTACTCGCCACCCTCTGGGTGGAAAAAGGTTGCCCTTGTATCCCCTCTTAACTCCCTTTTTTTTCCCCCAACCCTAAACTTTTGTCCTCAAGTTTTATTCACCTCCTGAGGGGGAAAAGATTCTACAGTCTACCCTATCTATATGCCTCATAATTTTATATACCTCAATCACATCCCTATTAACCTTATCCGTTCTAGGGACAACAAATCCAGTCTCTCCTCAAAACTAAAATGCTCCATCCCAGGCAATATTCTGGTGAATCTCCTCTGCACCCTCTCCAGCACTATCACAACCAGTTTTCTCCCCATTTTTCTCCTCCATAGTTACTCGGTTTGGTACATGTTACATCGCAGTATCCAAGGATTTAATGGAACTTACAGCAAACACTCTAATCATACAGCTTGGTGGATCAATGATGGACTTTGTGCCACATAGGCTTTGTCTCGGCCTACTTAAAACCCTTCAAGACCCTCCCTTTGAGGCGGATAAAAAGAATACAAGTTGTCTGTCGGGCTTCAGTACCACGAAGTTCTATGTTGTTGCTTACATATTTTTGCATCTGTTTTTATTTTGTCCCAGTTTTGTTGTATGACTGAATTGTTCAGGATGTATTTGCTGTGACTGATCCTAATTTGAATTGAGTTTCAACAGTCAGCTGCTCAGTCTGCAAAGGTTGGCTGAGTTCATCCAGCAACTGGTGCAGACAGAAGGACATTTACTTGTTGGCATCTGCTGGAATCTTCAAAGGTTGAGAGAACACATTGCATTTTTGTCCATGCCACCATAAATGTTACCTTGTATGGATTGCTGATCCCTTCACGTGGAAGGTCACATGCAGGAGCGATTAAAATCCTTTGAAGAGGTAAATCTTCGTCTCGGAAGAGAGATGTGGGGCAATATTGAGAAGAGAATTGAAGCATTGTAGGGGACTGGAAGTCAAACTTGGGTCTTAAACAGCTGACAGCACAGCTGCCAATTCATGAAGGATCAAAATTTACTGAAGTAATAAGAATTCTTTAGATTTAATTTTGCATCAAATTGTCTTTTAGTTTAACCATGTCTAATGCAATCATTGATTAGGTTAGATAAGGTTAAGAAGAGAAGTGTTAATGTCAGTATGGATCCATTGGGCCACATGGTCTGTTCCTGCACAGTGGGGAATCCTTTCAATAGGAAAAAACTCTTCAGCAAATGTGATCTCTAGAACTTTGATCTTCAGTGCTTTAGTTGTTTGGGGAGCTTAGAAATTAACTGCATCCTTGATGTTATGTACTTGATGATCTTGGCAAGTTACTAAAGCTGTTGATTCATTTTTATTCTTTAAAATTCCAGGCTTGTTAGCCTACTACATACTGATTCAGTTCAACATCGAGTTGAAGATTTATTCAGTGTTTATCGTTGTACAGATGATTGAGACATCACCTTAATGTTTAGTGTTCAGACTCCTTCCAGAATTTGAAGATGTTGTCAGGCTTGAGGGTGGATTGTGTGAACCATCTTTCAGACAAGAAGTTGATCAAATCCTTTTCTAGGGGTATGGGTGATAATATTCAAATTGGAGGTTATGGCAGAGGAGGAGAGCTAGTCCCATTGTCCTTCTCTCTGCCCGTAGCCCTGCAGTTTTTGTTTCCTTCAAGTTTCCTTTTGAATACCATCAGTCAGTCTGTTTCCACTATTCTCCTGGCATTGTATTCCAGATCCTAATCACTTGCTTCATTCTAAAGAAAAAGCTCTTATCACTTTTGAGAATCACTTTCATTCTGTGTCCTTTGATTCTTGGAGGTTTAATGGGGATCTGAGGGGGGAAATATTCGTGCAGAAGGTTGTTGGGGATTTGGAATGCATTGCCGAAGGAGGTGGTAGAGGCGGAGACTCTCACAACATTTTAAGAACTATCTAGATGAGCACTTGAATAGCCAAGGCATAGAAAGCTATGGACCAAATGCTGGTAAATTTGATTAGTATAGATGGTTGGCATAGACGTGGTATGCCACAGGGCCAGTTTCTGTGCCGTCTGACTGATACTATGACGGACTATTCTGAGAGGTTTTGATAGGGTAGATGTTGAAAGGATGTTTGCATGAGAGGGGGATTCTGGAACAGGGTGGTGTGGTTCAGGAATGAGGGTTCACCTGTTTAAGACTAAGATAGGGAGTAACAGGTTGTGAATCTTCGAAATTCTTTCTACAGAGGGATGTCATTGAATATATTCAGCACTGAGGGTGACAGGTTCTTGGGCTATAGAGAAGTTAATCATAATGGGGTGCATGAATTGAGGCCCAGGTCTGAGCTGCCATGATCTTATTGAACAGTGGAGCAAGCTCAATGGGCTGTCTGAACATGGAACAGAACAGTACAGCACTGGACAGGCCATTCAGCCCACAATGTTATGCTGATCTTGATGCCAATTTATACTAAATGTCCTCCTGTGTATCATCCATATCTCTCCATTCCCTTCATATTCATGTGTCTAACAACTCTTATTCCACCAAACTACCTGATTCCTCTACGACCCCTGGTAACCCATTCCAGGCACCTATACTCCCTGCACAAAACAAAAAACAACTTGCCCCTCGCCTGGGGAAAGGATTCTGACTATCTGGTCTAATGCTGCTTTTTGTAGTTGAAATTTTGTGTCATCTTTGCCCACGGGTGGGGTCCCAGAGGATTGGCGAGTGGCCTCTATTTAAGAAAGGAACAAGGGAAAATCTGGGGAACTATAGACTGGTGAGTCTATTGCTGGAGATTGCTGGAGAAAATTCCTAGAGATGGGATATACGAGCATCTGGAATCCAATCGCTTGATTAGGGAAAGCCTGCATGGCTTTGTGCAGGCAAGTCATGTCTTACTAACCTGGTTGAGTTTTTTGACAGGGTGACGAGAGAGACTGATGAAGGTAGAGCTGTGGATGTCATCTATATGGACTTCAGTAAGGCATTTGACAAGGTCCCACATCATCGGTTAATCAAGAAAGTTCAGATGCATAGGGTTAGTGGAGAATTGGCTGTGTGGATACAGAACTGGCTTGCCCATAGAAGACAAAGGGTGGTGGTTGAAGAGACTTATTTAGGCTGGAGGCCTGTGTGTAGTGGTGTTCTGCAGGGATCTGTACTGGAACCTCTGCTGTTTGTGATGTACATAAATGACCTGGACGAGTATGTTGATGGGTGGGTTAGTAAGTTTGCAGACGATACCAAGATTGGTGGAGTTGTGAATAGTATAGAAGACTGGTGATGGATACAGCGTGATATAGATCAGTTGCAGATGTGGGCAGAGAAATGGCAGATGGGGTTTAACCCGGATAAATGTGAGGTGTTGCACCTTGGTGGGACTAATGTCAAAAGAGGCAGTGTACTCTTAAGTGCAAGACCCTTAACAGTGTTGAAGAGCAGAGAGACCTTGGGGTGCAAATTCATGGCTCACTGAAAGTAGCTACACAGGTAGATAGGGTGGTAAAGAAGGCTTATGGAATGCTTGGTTTCATTAATCGGGGTATTGAGTATAGGAGTCAAGAAGTTATGACGCATCTCCATAGAACTCTGGTAAGGCTGCATTTAGAGTATTGCGTTCATTTCTGTTCACCTCGCTATAGGAAGGATGTTAAGGCTTTAGAGAGGGTGCAGAGGAGGTTTACTAGGATGCTGCCTGGATTAGAGGGCATGTGCTATCAGGAGAACTGGATAAACTTAGGTTCTTTTCTCTGGAGTGGTAGAGGCTGAGGGGTGATCTGTTGGGTGCATAAAATTATGAGGGGCATAGATAGGGTGGACAAGCAATATCTTTTTCCCATAATTCAGTGATCCAATACCAGAGGGCATGCATTTAAGGTAAGAGGTGGTAAGTTCAGAACAGATGTGAGGGGTACGTTTTTTGACTCAGAGTGGTGGATGCCTGGAATACATTGCCTGATAGGGTGGTGGAGGCACATTCATCGGGGGCTTTTAAGAGGGGCTGGGATGGGCACATGAATGAGAAGAAATTGGAGGGATATGGGATTTCTGCAGGTAGAAGGGATTAGCTATGTCGGCACAACATTGTGGGCCGAAGGGCCTGTTTTGTGCTGTACTCTTCTATGTTTTAAGTGAAAAGCACAGATGCATTTATGGGAAAAGAGATCAGTGTATGAGGGAGAAACGAATAGAAAAAGGGAGAGATGCAGTTTGCCATGTTTCGGTGCTTTGAAATTCTATGTAAAGACACTAGGGTTTATTACTGAAAAGTGTGCAGCTTTTGTGACCTACCAATGAATCTCCATGTGGGGAAAGAGCCAAAAATGCCTACCTGGCCTCTTTTTTTTTAAAGAGTTTATATAAATCCCTTCTTTGCCTCAAGCTCTCTCCTGGAGATTGACATTTAAACTTTTCCAAAGAACAGGATGTTCCGATGAAAGCAATCTGTGCCTGTACTGAGGGAAGGTAACCTTGCCCTCGGTTATTGACTGCAAACAGCAAAGCCACTGCAGCCCTCTGCAGAGCAGAATATGCAGGGGAGCAGTCAAGGTTATCCATTGAATTTGCTGGTCATGCAGTTTGAAAAGATGCCAGATAGTAAGTGGTCTTAACTGTGCAGTATAAAGTATAACGTACCTTTTTGTTGAGAGATTCCAAGGTCAGCAGTAATTTAAAAACCCAAGGAGTTGGGGATTGTTAATTTTGATACTACAAAGAATACCTTTCAAAGTATTTCCCATTTTCTGCTGATGACTTTGCCCCAACCTAATTTTGGCATGAAATTCCATGGATGTAGAAAAAGCATTCTCTTGAAGGGTGCTTTGATGATGATGGACTATATTGGTAAACTTGAAAAATGTATTTATTTGAAACTATTTATCATTTCAGTCATAAAGTTGTTCGGCACAGAAGAAGGCCCCTCAGCCCATACGTGACCATGCCGACCAAGGTGTATGTTCAAGCTAATCCCATTTCCCAGCACTTGGCTCATGTACCCCTCTAAAGTCTCGTCATTCATGTACCTGTCCACATACGGCACAAATATATGTAATTTAACTCTCTCAACCACTTCCTGTGGCAGCTGGTTCCGTATATCTACCACCTGCTGTGAGTCTTTTTAAAAAAAAAAGTTGCCCCTCGGGTACACTTCAGGTGAACTTTAATTAAAAACCCAAAGAGTTGGTAATTGTTAATTTTGATACTACAATGAATACTTTTTTTTTAAGTATTTATTTCTTGTAGCTTTCTGCTGATTTGACTCTGGATTAAAGAGTGGGATATGAACCTCAAAATTAATAGTTGCCTTTGACTCTGGCTCTCAGATGGAACTGTCGGCTGGGATTCTGGCTGACATTCAGCCAGGGGTCTTGGCAGTTTCTGTGGGGAGGAAATATCCTGTCTGTGTTCTCCTTCATTTGATTGTGCAGCCTGAATCCAGTTGGAAATAACTAACTTCATGCAGTAGAGCAATAAAAAAAATGTAGATTTAGTTGTTGAAAATGCAGATTTTCAGATGGTTTTTTTTATATAGTATAGGTTTTTGAAGGCTAATACAAACTTTTTGGTATTCATACAAATTTTGAAAGGCTCAAAAATATTGACTTCATTTAAAATGGTGTATAATTTTTATTTTGAAAAATATTATTAGTCTGATGACTAGTTTAATTTTAAAAGGTGACTTACCTCTAGGAGAAAACTAATAGGGTTAAGAGACCAAAGTTCCTTCCCATGTTAGTTGGCAGACTTGCTGTCATCTGAAAGTAATTTAATGGATAGATTAGCTTCCATGCTAGCTTCGATGTTTTAAGGCTGTTTCACTGTTTTTTGTTTTGTATCACTTTTGCTACATTGGGATTCACACCTGGCTTGCACTTGGGGTTGTAAAAATCTTGGCAAATAGTGTGCCATGAGGGGGAGGGGGTGTTCAGAAGCGTGGTATGTATTTTGTGCTGTATATGACGTGTCGTTGAATGTTACAGCTTCACTGAAGAATCAGCAGTTTCCAGTAAATAATTATTACAGAATATTCACTGAATTCTTCCTGGAAGAATGCACTTGAAAACATGAAAACCATGAGGTTGTAATTGAAATGTTGCCCTTGACTCATCCATAGTGTTTTTATTTCCATATAACAGCCCCCCACCCCTCACCCCCAAAAGACATTGACTGCACAGTTGCATTTCATAGCATTGCCCAAATAAGCGTTGTTCTTGTCTCTAAGTGTTAGCGGGCTCTCCAACTGTGAAGACCATTCTAACCAAGCTTGAACTTTTCACCCAGTATCCATATTGCACTCGCAGCAGGAGTTGTTGAATTTGAATCAAAGAACAGAAACGTTTGCATGTTTGACCTTTTATAGCCAACGAAGTGAATCTGAATTGTGGCCCTGAAGTAGGGAAAGTGGCCACACAGCAAGGCAACACAACAGTGTGATTATGGTCAAGTAATGTCTTTTAATTGATAGACATTGGAATTGGTTTATTACTGTCACATGTACTGAGATACAGTGAAAAGCTTAGTTTTGCAAGCACTCATACAGTACATTGAGGTAATAGAAGGAAAAAGCAATAACAGAATGCAGAATATCATGTTACAGTTACAGAGAGAGTGCAGTGCAGGTAGACAGCAAGGGCCACGACGAGGTTAAGAAGTTCATCTTTAACATACAAAGATGTTGGCTTGAATCAGGGGGCAGGGGGATGAACAGTTCCATGCTATTCAGAACATGGGTATAATCTAAAAGATCCACCTGAATAGGAAGACCGGGCTTGAGCTTGGTATCTCTTTCACAGTGCTGCACCTACCTTGCACAGATACGAATTACGAGCGGGAGTCGGACACCAGGACCCTCGAGCCTGCTGCCATTTGACATGGTCATGGCTGCTCTGATTGCAAGCTCAACTTGGCATTCCTGTCTACCCCAGTTACATTTCACCTCCCTGTGTATCAAGAAACTATCTGCCTCTGCCTGAAAAATGTTCCAAGACTCTGCTTCCTCTGCCCTCAAGAAAAAAAAAGAGGAGTTCTAAAGACTCGTGACCCCTGGGGAAGAAATTTTGCCTAATCTTCCTTAAATGGGCGACTCCTTATTTTTAAACAGTAATCCCTAATTTTAGATTCTCCCACAAGAGAAAACATCGCCTTCACATGCACCCTGCTTTAGGATCTTGTTTGTTTCAATCAAGTTGCCTCTGGGGTTTAGAAGAATGAGAGACTACAAACCTAATCTATCCAACCTTTCCTCAAGACAATATGCCCCTTCCAGGTATGAGTCTGGTAGACCTTTGAACTGCAGTCAAGACATCAACATCTTTCGTTTAAAGGAGACCAACACTGTGCCTGGTACTCCAGTTATGGTATCACTGATGCCCTAGATAATTGAAGCATAACCTCTCTATTTTTGTGTATGGTTCTGCTAGCAATAATAACATTCAGTTATCTTCCCTAATGATTTGCTGCATTTGATACTAGTATTTTGCAAATCGTGTATTGGGACATCTCCACAACTCACCAATTGGATAATATTCTTTATTTTTCCTGCCAAAATGGACAGTTTCATAATTTTCCACATTATACTCTATTTGCCAGATCCTTCCCCATCCACTTAACCAGTCTAATCAGTTTATAGCTTTCTTGCATCCTCTTCATAGTATTCTTTCCTACCTGAATATGTGTCATCAGCACATCTGACAATGTTCACTCCCTGAGTTCTACACTGAACCATTGGTCTCCAAGGTTCTAGACTGGGACATAGGATGTGGAACAGTACAGGAATAGGCTCCTCAGCCCACAAAGTCTGTGCCAATCATGATGCCAAATTAAACTAATTCATTCTGCCTGCACGTGATCCATATCCCTCCATTCCCTGCACATTCATGTGTCTTGTCGCATCTGCTTCCGCTGCTGCCCTTGGCAGCCCTTTCCAGGCACCTACCACTCTCTGTGTAAAACAAAAAACTTGCCTGGCATATCTCCTTTAAACTACCCCCTCCCCACCCCCCACCTTTAAAGCTATGCTCTCTATTATTCAACATTTCTACCCTGGGAAAAAGATTGACTGTGTACCCTATCTATGCCTCTCATTTTATAAACCTCTATCAGGTCTCCCCTCAGCCTCTGATGCTCCAGAGAAAACAATCCAAGTTTGTCCAACCTCTCCTTGTAGCTCAGAGACACAAGAGGTTCTGCAGATGCTGGAATCTGGAGCAGCAATCTGGAGGCGCTTCATCAGTCCTGATGAATGATCTCGACCCAAAAAAAGATTGACTATTTATTTCTCTCCATAGATGCTACCTGACCTGCTGAGTTCCTCTAGCATTTTGCATGTGTTTTCCCTTGTAGGTAATTCAGGCAGCCTCCTGGTAAACCTCTTCCGAATCCTCTCCAAAGCCTCCACATCCTCCTTGTAGTGGGGTGACCAGAACTGCACGCAATACCCCATTTGTGGCCTAACCAAAGTTTTATACAACTGCAATGTGATTTCCTAACTCTTATACTCAATGCCCCTAGTGATGACGGCAAGCATGCCATACACCTTTATCATTCTATCTACTTGTGTTGCCACTTTCACAGAGCTATGGATTTGGACCCCAAGATCCCTCTGTACATCAATGCTGTTGAGGGTCCTGCCATTAACTGTATACTTTCCAATTACATTTGACCTCCCAAAGTGCAACATCTCGCTCTTGCCCAGATTAAACTCCACCTGCCATTTCTCTGCTCATAACTGTAACTGATCTATATCCTGCTCTATCCTTTGACCTTCTTCACTTGTCCACAACCCACAACCTTTTTCTGACACAAGGGTTCTACAAGCTGTGCCAAAACTGAACTTGGACAGAAATAAACATCAAATTTTATTTTTCCTCTTGAGAACAATTAATTTAAAACAGGTTTTTACTGTCAGGGATCAAGTATTTGTTGGAGCCTCTTATTGTATATTGCAGTTACTTCGCTACTTTGAGCTATCAGGAAGTTGTATTTCTATCTTCTGCAATCTAATTGGAGGAGATGAAACATTTATCTGAGAGCAAATTCTTGGGTTATTTAATTTTATGTTTCAAGTTTTATACAAATTAATCTTTTTAAATCTGAGATTTAAGTAGTAAAATTAAAAAGAAATGCCAGCTAAAGATCTAATAGATGTAATAAAATTCTGATAATTTGACACCCTTGGGACTTTGGTTCTGGACTGTTGAATGCCACTTCTTTTAATGCCCACAAAAAAATTTTGTTTTACTATTTTTACTGTAGTGTTATAATTTTTCCAGTGAGTTTAAAGGGAATGAGAAATATACAAGTGCTCTGTCTCTGGCTGCACACCTTGTGCATCCTGGACTCCTGGTTCGCTGGAGTCGTGAGTGAGCCAGGTGGCCAAACATCAGACATGCTGGATTATCAGAGTTTTGCTATAACAATGGTATATGTTAATAAACTGATAATCCATCAGCCTATCGATATTGATCCTTAACTTTAAATCGCACAGTTGCAGCTGGGTAATTTAAATTCATTGAATGAAATAAATCAGGAATGTTTGAACTTTTTCAATGCTGGTGACCATCTCTGAATGGATATAAATGTCAAGGGAGATTATCAATGAGCAGTAGATTCTAGCCTAGCGAGCACACCCATATGTTGTGAATGAAGAAAGCTACCTTTCCAGAGTTCTTGGTTTTGAATTTCGGCTGAATTCACATAAACTACAGTAGTAGGAAGCATATTTGATAATCTTAAGTGAATGTCCTTTGAGTATGACAGGTACATGTTGGGTAATGACCAGAGGAATTATTCATGCATGTCCACCTAACTCGTCAGTAACGAAGTATACCAAAACATGAGCAAAGCAAATGCTGTAGAAACTACAAAATGGAAATATAGAACATTGCAGAAATATTCCACATGCCAGGTAGCATCTAGGAAAAACAATAGTTTGGACTATGGATCCTGTGAGAAGTGCAAGATGTTAGAGGTAAAACAATGTTTTTGATTAAATGGGAATGGGCCAGGTTTGGGAGTAAATAAAGAAACAAAGATAGGATATCATCACTGCCCCCGTTTGTGGGATATCAGATGGTGGTAATCATTCTGCTGCTGCTTATCCTTGATCCTGAGGGATCTGCTAACGTTAGACCTGCTGATTCTGCCACAGGTGGGGCAGGAGATACTTGAAAGGGAGGGCGCATCTCTTAACCTTTCTCGTTTCTGCTGCAAGTATCAACCTGACCCACTTAACAATCACCAGTGAAGTTACCCAACATGCTGAGCATTTTGGGCATGATCTGATTTTGCTTGTGAGTTCCGGCACCTGTCGTTGAAATAGAAAACCAAAGGAAGCATTTTCTGTTTATAGACTAGAACACTACAATATTAATAATTAGCTGTGGAGTTAGGCTCCCAATTCTTGAGAATTTTAGTATTTTGTGATATTGTGATCCTACTTGCCTATCCATCTTTTGAATTATCTATTTTTTTTTCTCTTTTCACTTGTTCCTTTTTCTTTCCCTTTTCTCCCCCCTCTCTTTTTCACTGGACTGGACATCTGGCACTTCCACCTGTAATTGCTCCAGAACTGAGGAGGCAGTTGAGAATCTGCAATTGCATCCAAGCGAGACTGGATAAAAAGGACAGGAGCCAGATTTAATGAATGGCTGGTAGTTTCATGGATATCATTACTGAGACTAACTTTTTCTTTTAGTTCCATATTTATTTAATTGCTTGAATTTAAATTCTCAAACTGCCACTAATTGTCTCAAAAGCTCTTGGTAAGGTAAAGCACAAGATAGAGAAGGAAACTGATTGTAAATTTCAATTTCAGAAAGATTATATTTAATTTCTAACTTCAGCAGAAATGGGATGTTGGTCCATCATAGTGTTTTGTTCTATATGTGCTTCCTACATTGTGTTTCATCTCAATCCATCAGTACAGAATGTCGTACAGCACAGAGACAGGCCCTTTGTTCCACTAAGTCTATGCCAACCCTTAAGCGTCCACAGATTCTGCTACTCGCCTACACACTTGGGGCAATGTATAGTGGCCAATTAACCTATCAACCGGTTCATCTTTTTGGCATGTGGGAGTTAACAGCACCCGGAGGAAACTCGCTTGGTCACAGGCAGAATGTGTGAACTCCACGCGGTATGCCAAGGTCACAGTTGATTCATAGCTCTGCCACTGTGAATCTTTCCATTCCTGCACTTATTGTTCAGGAGAGTAAGTAAATTTTAGACTAGTCTAGTAAGTGAGTGTGGTAAGGCATCTTAGTCCTTTGGCACCATCCTGGGGTATGTGGTATGCTGCTTGTGATCTTGCCAGACCCATGTGCAGGAAATGTTGGCTGAAGGATCTTGAGCAGCAGTTGGCATTTCTCTGGTGCGTTGGCAAGGATGAGAGTTACCTGGACTGCTCATTTCAGGAGGTAATCTCTCCACACAGGGATGATGAGTGTAGGAGCTGTGCTCTATATTGCACCTTGCTCTTTAGCTGGGTTCCTCTTCTGAATACAGGCAAAGTCAATTCTTCTGGGAGTAAAGCCAAAACTAAGCCCAAAGCTTTGAGGGTAGTTGGGGGGAATAAAGGAGAAGGCGTAATGTAAGCAATGGGGGACAGCTAAGCATTAGTGGACACAAATGCAATTGCAGTATGGCATGTCATCTTTGGTATTGTTTAAGGAACCCACTGAGGCAACTGCAGGTCATTCAAGCAGGCAAGGGCAACTATCCTGCATGTTGCATTAGAAAAGAGAAACTAGTTCCTTAGTGTTGGTAAAGAGTACATGTTGATGTTTAAGACATTGGGATGTACAGCATGGCCTTAAATTAACCAAATGCTCAATCAAGATTTCCGCAAAACCATGCGACTATATGCTGATCGAAGTCAAAATTGCTTTATAAGGATGGGTTTGGTAGATTTTGTAGACATACAGCTGTTTGTACCTCTGTCTTTTGGTGCATGCTTCCTTGCTCTACAATATACACATGCATACCAGTTTTATCCATAGTGTGATGAAACAGTTATTAGCAACAGACCGTAGCCTGTTCTCTTGCACTTTCCACATACTGTAGAATGGTGAATACTGTAAAATGGGGAAGACACACAGCCTTAAAGCACAGCATTCTTTAAGCTGGCTTCTGCATCTAAACATTTATTACCTATTTGAACAAAAATGTGCTGGGGAGTAGGTATAGAGGAGATGTCAGGGGTAAGTTTTTTACTCAGAGTGGTGAGTGCGTGGAATGGGCTGCTGGAAACGGTGGTGGAGGCTGATACGATAGGGTCTCTCAAGAGACTGTTAGATAGGTATATGGAGATGAGTAAAATAGAGGGCTATGGGTAAGCCTAGTAATTTCTAGGGTAGGGACAGCTTTGTGGGCCGAAGGGCCTAACTCGTGCTATAATTGTTCTATGTTCTGTCTTTCAGAATGTTTGCTTTCTGGCCTGTGATGAATAACCTGTTCAGTGTGGGCAGTAATTATAATGCTGTTGTTGGTGCCTTAGCAAGGAAGGAGCGGAAACTCACCAAGATTCCAACCGCTTCAGCATAATACTGAAGTAGAAGTTGGTCAAAACTGCTTTCTTTTGGTTGAGATGTTTAGTTGAGCTCTTGTTGCTGTCGTTCATGAATGTAAAAGATCCTGTAGCCATGTTCATGGGGGGGGGGGGGAGCTCCTGAGCTGCTTGTGTATTGGCTGATATTTATCCCTCTTTGCCTGTTCCTAAAATAGATTATCTGCCTATTTATTGCTTTGCTGCTTGTGATACCTTGATGTGCACGAATGCCCTGGTAAGTTTACCTCAAAGGGTATTTAATTGGCTGTGAAGCACTTTGGGATATCCTGTAATGTGTGAAAGGTGCTATATAATTTCAGATTCTTTCTTGCTTTACTCTTTGGCATCTTAACAGCCAATGCTGGAAGAGTACTGGTGTAGGCTAGTTGTACAGGCTCTATAATGTTTCACATGGTTGCCTAGCGTGAAGTATTAAATGTCTGTGCTCTTTGAAGGAGGTGGGAATGCCTGTAAGATGTAAGAAAGAGCTGTTGGTGACTGTTGGCCTGACTCTGTGTGAGAGGAGGAAACAAGTGTATGGGGGAGGTGGTCAGGATTCTAGTCCCTCTTACCTTTAGTGACCTGCAAAAACTGCCTTGTGATTTCACTAAGTTAAAGCTTCTTAAAATTTTAAACCAATATTAACTAGCTGACTAACTTTTATTGGATATTGCAAATCAGGAAAGCATGATGGTAAGTTAGTGTGTGTAATTACTGACTGGAGTCTGTAACTATTTCATAAAATTGAACCAATGCCAAGCACGCTTGAGCCCTTTCCCACTGCAATATTCGTGCCTACACACTATTCTAAAAAATCAATGAGGATTGTACCTATGTTTTTAGAATTATGTCTGCAAATTATTAAAATTTTGCCTGACTTACTACACTGCCTTCCTGCTTTTGGCATGTGTGTTCATTGTTGCTGATGTTGGACCTCACCCATGTCTTAGGTAGGCATAATGTCGTTATTGTTTCTATCTCATTAAAATATTGTATCAACCCAGTGACCCAGACTGCTCTTTTTATTTGCCTTCCTTTTCCCTATCTATAAGGTACATAGTCTTTTTCCCAGGGTAGGGGAGTTTAAAACTAGAGGTCATAGTTTAAGGTGGGGGGGGGGGGGAGTAGAATTTAAAGGGGATAGTTATATAGAGTGAGCTGCTGGAGGAAGTGGTAGAGGCGGGTACAATTATAATTCTAAAAGATATTTGGATATCCACTTGTACAGGAAAGGAGTAGAGGTGTACGGGCCTAATGCAGGCAAATGGGATTAGCATAGATGGGCTGAAGGGGCTGTTTTTTGACTTGTAAATGGTGAGGCTATTGTTATGGAATTAGCCAGGCATCAGCTTCTGTAGCTGCTATCCAAGTTGTCCTGCTCCTCCATAGTCTGTACTGTTTATCCAGACAAGTACACATAGAAACCAAAGGTTTGGATTTTGTTTACCCAGAAAATTTCAGATTTATCTCGGAATCAGACTTATTATCACTGACTTAGATAATGTGAAATTTGTTGAATTGTGGGAGCAGTCAGTGAAAAGACATAACATTACAATAAATGACAAAACTAAATGTAGTGCAAAAAAAAAGGAATAATGAAGTAGTGTTCATAGACTGTTCAAAAATTTGTTGGTGGAGGGGATGAAGCAGTTTCTGAATCACTGAGTGTGGGTCTTCAGGCTCCTGTACCTCCTCCCCCGGTGGTAGTAATGAGAAGAGGGCATGTCCTGAATGGTGAGGGTCCTTAATGATGGATGCCTCCGCCTAGAGGTGCCATCTCTTGATGTCCTCAATGGTGGGGAGGGCTGTGCCCGTGATGGAGCTGGCTGAGTCTACAACCCTCTGCAGTCTCTTGTGATCCTGTACCTTGGAGCCTCTCAGCCAGTCAGAATATTCTTAATTACTGCCAAACAACCTTGCTGTCATTTAAAAAAAAATTCTTAAGTGAAATTCTGTTCCTTAAGATTTATTTATTTATGAAAAACTTTTAAAATGTTAATTTTTATCGTGGTCTCCCTATACATTGAATTAAGTATTTGAATGTGCACGTCCCGCTTTTGACATTGCCTGAAGAATCTTCACAGTCTACACAGAGCCCAAATTCCATGAGGAGGAAACCATGCCAGAGCCAACTCTGACATCACGTTAGACTCCATTAAATCTCTGAGCAGGTAGAAGTGTAATGAGCAAACATTGTTCATCTCTGGTGTAAAATGTAGGCCATAAGGACTGTGGCCTCACTCATTGCAACCTTATTGTGTCTCAACTCTGTATCAGCTGCTAGAAGAGGTCAGACCAAAGGGATGGACTAGGTAGTTTCCTGAAGCTGTTAGTATTCTAGTTTAGTGAAATACAATTTTGGTTTCTTAAAAACTGGATGTGCTCTATTGAGCAGCGGAATGCATTAAATGACTAGTGCTGCCTTATTGCATTTTGATGAAAGTTTGGAGCTTGGTTTACTGCCAATGGTTTATATAAAGCCATCAAATTGGATTGTCTTCTCTAGATTGTACAGATGAGATAATTCAAGTGCAAAAACTGAGAGGAAAGAAAAGTCCTCAGCTGACTTTCTTCAATAGTAGGAGTCTGAGGTAAGAGAAGAGGGCGATCTGAGTAAAATATTTGCATATTGTGGTCTAAGTAGTAATCTGTGGTTTGCAAAGTAAATATTAGTAGTGTTCCACTGGGGTTTCAGCTAGCAGTTTCAAAAGATCCCACATAGTGAAATGTTTGTGTTCTTTCTGCTGCCTTCATTTCCCCTTTGCATCTTTTCGTGTGTGAGTTTTAAATTGGTTTTTCTGAAAGGACCAAAATCGATACTGATGTTTGCTTAAGATTTTACATATTGTGCACAAAAATACTGCAACAAGTTACTAAATTGGATAGCGAGAGGAGTGATGCTGTAATCCACTTCTGTCCAATGATCCCAAACCTTGCTCCCCATCCCAGTACACCACCAAATAAGGCTTTGTGTTCTTTTTGAAATAAGTATCGTAGTGTCTTTTGAAACTTTCAGGTTGTTTAAGCTCTTAGCAAAGTTATAAAATCTGAATGATTTGAATGACAATGTTAATGTGGTTAGTAAGTTTGCGGGTGACACCAAAATTTATATTGTAGTGGATAGTGAAGAAGGTTATTTAAGATTACGACAGGATATAGATGAACAGGGGAAGTGGGCCAAAGAATGGCAGACGGAATTTAATTCTGACAAGTGCGAGGTGTTGCATTTTGGTCAGTTAAACCAGAACAGGACTTGCATAGTAAAATGGCAGGGCTCTGGAGAGTGCCATAGAATAGAGAGACCTTGGAGTACACGTACATTGTTCCCTGAAAGTGGCAATACAAGTAGACAGTGGTGAAGAAGGCATTTGGCATGCTTCCCTTTATTGCATTGAGTACAGGAGTTGAGACATCATGTAATGACTGCACAAGTCATTGGTGAGACCACATTTTGAGTACTGTGTGCATTCTGGTCACCCATGATAAGATCAGAAGACATAGGAGCAGAATTAGGGTGTTCGGCCCTTTGCGTCTGCTCTGCCATTCGATCATGGCTGATCTTATTTTTCCCATTCAACCCTATTCTCTTGCACTTACTAATCAAGAACCTGTCAACCTCTGCTTTAAATATACCCAATGACTTGGCTTCCTCGGCCGTCTGTGGCAATGAATTCCACAGATTCACCACCCTCTGGCTAAAGAAATTCCTCCTCACTTCTGTTCTAAAGGGATGTCCTTCTATTGTGAGGCTGTGCCCTCTGGTCCCAGACTCTCCCACTACTGGAAACCATCCTCTCCAGGTCCACTCTATCCAGGGCGTTCAATATTCAGTAGGTTTCAATGAGATCCCACCCCCATCCTTCTAAACTCCAGCGAGTACAGGCCCAGACCATTAAACGCTGCTCATATATTAACCCTTTCATCCCTGGGATTATTCTTGTAAACCTCCTCTGGACCCTCTCCAATGCCAGCGCATCCTCCCTTGGATATAGGGCCCAAACCTGCTCTCAATACTGCAAATGTGGTCCGATCAATGTCTTTTAAAGCCTCAACATCACATCCTTGCTTTTATATTTTAGTTGTCTTGAAATGAATGCAAACATTGCATTTGCTTTCCTTACTACTGACTCAACCCTCAAGTTAACCTTCTGGGAATCCTGCACTAGGACTCCCAAGTCCCTTTGCACCTCCGATTTCTGAATTTAATCCCTGTTTAGAAAATAGTCTATGCCTTTATTTCTTCTACCAAAGTGAATGACCACACACTTCCCTATGCTAAATTCCATCTGCCACTTCTTTGCCCATTCCCCTAACCTGTCCAAGTCCTTCTGCAGACTCCCTGCTTCCTCAACACTACCTGCCCCTCCACCTATCTTTGTATCATCTGCAAACGACCACAAAGCCATCAATTCTGTCATCCAGATCATTAATGTATAACGTGAAAAGTAGTGGGCCCAACACCGACCCCTGCGGAAGACCACTAGTCACCGGCAGCCAACCAGAAAAGGCCCCCTTTATTCTCACTCTTCTGCCAGTCAGCCGATGATCTATCCATGCTAGTACCTTTCCTGTAATACCATGGGCTTATCATCTTGTTTAGCAGCCTTATGAGTGGCACCTTGTCAAAGGCCTTCTGAAAATCCAAATAAACAACATCCACCGACTGTCCTTTGTCTATCCCGCCTATTACTTCCTCAAAGAATTCCAATAGATTCGTCAGGCAAGATCTCCCCTTAAGGAAACCACACTGACTTCAGCCTATTTTATCATGAGCTTCCAAGTACCCTGAAACCTTATCCTTAATAATGGAGTCTAACATCTTACCAATCACTGAAGCCAGGCTAACTGTCTTTTGCCTCCCTCCCTTCTTAAAGAGTGGAGTGACATTTGCGATTTTCAAGTCATCCGCAACCATTCCTGAATCTAGTGATTCTTGAAAGATCGCTACTAATGCCTCCACAATCTCTTCAGCTACCTCTTTCAGAACCTTTTGGGTGTGGTCCATCCAGTCCAGGTGACTTATCCACCTTCAGACCTTTCAGCTTCCCAAGCACCTTCTCCTTAGTAATAGTGACTACACTCACTTCTGCCCCCTGACTCTCTCGAATTTCTGGCATGTTGCTGGTGTCTCCCACAGTGAAGACTGACGCAATGTACTTATTCAGTTTGTCTGCCATTTCTTTGTTTCCCATTACTACCTCTCCAGCGTCATTTTCCAGCAGTCCGATGTCCACTCTTGCCCCTCACTCTTCGTGTATCCGAAAAAACTTTCGGTATCCTCTTTTATATTATTGGCTAGCTTGCCTTCATGTTTCATCTTTCCTCCCCTTATTGCTTTTTTAGTTGCCTTCTGTTGGTTTCTAAAAGCTTCCCAATCTTCTAGCTTCCCACTAATTTTTGTAACATTGTATGTCCTCTTTTTTGCGTTTATGCTGTCTTTGACTTCCCTTGTCAGCCACGGTTGCCTCATCCTCCCTTTAGAATGCTGCTGCTGCTTTGGGATGAACTGATTCTGCATCTTCCAGATTACTCCCAGAAACTCCTGCCATTGCTGCTCTGCCGTCATCCCTGCTAGGGTCCCTTCCACTCATCTTTGGCCAGCTCCTCTCTCTCATGCCTCTGTAGTTACCTTAACTCAACTGTAATACAGATGCATCCAATTTTAGCTTCTCCCCCTCAAACTGCAGGGTGAATTCTATCATACTATGATCACTTCCTCCTAAGGGTTCCTTTACCTTAAGCTCCCTAAGCAAATCTGGTTCATTGCACAACACCAAACCCAGAATTGCCTTTTCCCTAGTAGGCTCAACCACAAGTTGCTCTAAAATGCCATCTCATAGGCATTCTACAAATTCCTTCTATTGGAATCCAGTACCAACCTGATTTTCCCAATCTACCTGCATACCGAAATCCCCCATGACCACTGTAACATTGCCCTTTTTACATGCCTTTTCTATCTCCTGTTGTAATTTGTACCCCACATCCTGACTACTATTTGGAGGCCTGTATATAACTCCCATCAGGGTCTTTTTACTCTTGCAGTTTTTTAACTCTACCCACGAGAATTCTACACCTTCTGATCATATGTCTCTTCTTGCTAAGGATTTGATTTCATTTTGTTTTTACTAACAGAGCCAACCCACCCCCTCTGCTCACCTGCCTGTCTTTTCAATAGGATGTTTAGCTCCCAGCTGTGATCTTTTTTCAACCACGACTCTGTGATGCCCACAACGTCATATCTGCCAATTTCTCACTGCGCTATAAGCTCATCTACCTTGTGTTTATACTGCGTGCATTCAAATATAACACCTTCAGTCCTGTATTCACCACCTTTCTTCTCAAATTTGTCTCCATGTTGCCTGACGTTAAATTCTTATCCCTTTCTGAAGTTTCTGTCTTATTCTTTATTCTGGAGACTTCAGTGACCTCTCCTGCACTCTCCTCACCTTTTACTTTATCCATAACTTTTCCAATCTGTTGAACCCAACCCTCCCCCCCACTTACTATTTAGTTTAAAGCCCTATCTACAGCCCTAGTTATGTGATTCGCCAGGACCCTGGTCCCAGTGTGGTTCAGGTGGAGCACGTCCCATTGGTATAGCTCCCTCCTTCCCCAATACTGGTGCCAGTGTCCCACAAATTCAAGCCCACTTCTCCCACACCAATCTTTGAGCCATGCATTTATCTCTCTGATCATATTGACCCTGTGCCAATTTGCATGTGGATCAGGTAGCAATCTAGAGATTATTACCTTTTTATTACCTTTTCCTTGCTATAGGAAGGATGACCTTAAGCTGGAAAGGGTGCAGGAAAGATTCACGAGAATGTTACTGGGACTGGAGGGCTTGAGTTATAAGGAGAGACTGGATTGGCTGGGATTTTTTTTCCCTGGAGCATAGAAGATTGAGGGGTGATCTTGTAGAGGAATGTAAAATCATGAGACCATAGATGGATGGTTGCAGTCTTTTTCCCAGGATAAGGGAGTGTAAAACTAGAGAGCATGGGTTTAAGGTGTGAGGGGAAAGATTTAAAAGGGACCTTGGGGACAAGTTTTCCACACAGAGATTGGTGGGTATGTGGAATGAGCTGCCAGAGGAAGTGGTAGATGGGCACAGTTGCAGTGTTTAAAAGACATTTTGGACAGAATTATGGATAGGAAAGGATTGGATTGATATGGGCCAAGTGCAGGCTACCTGTGCAAGCCCTGCCCTGGTTTGTCTTACCAAAATGCAACGCCTTGCATTTTCCTGAATGAAACTCTAGCTGCTGTTCCTCAGCCCACTGGCTCAGTTGATCAAAATCCCATTGTAATCTCGTTGTAATCACCTTCACCATCCACCATGCCACCAATTTTAGTGTCATCCGCAAACTTACTAACCGTGCCATCTACACTTTGATCAAAATCATTAATATAAATAACGTACAACAGTGGACCCAGCACCAGTCCCTGTGGCACATGAGTAGTCACAGACCTCCAGTCGGGGAAAACAACCCTCCACTATCACCTTGCCGCCAAGCCAATTTCGTATTCAGTTGGCTCGCTTGCCCTCGATCCCATGTGATCTAGCCTTCCAGACTAGTCTACCATGCAGTATCTTGTCAAAGGCCTTGCTAAAGTCCAAATAGATGAGGGCAGCACAGTGGACACTGTCTATCCTCTTGGTCACTTACTCAAAACAAAGATCGAATTTTTGAGACAGAATTTCCAATGCACAAAGCCATGTTGACTATTCCTCGTCAGTCCTCGCCTTTCCAAATGCATATGGACCCTGTCTCTCAGAATCCCCTTCAATAACTTACCTGCCATTGAAGTTAGGCTCACCGGTTTGTAGTTCCCAGCCTTTCTTAAATGTGTGGGTAGTTTGAGACGTGGTCTACTCCTGCTGCTGTTGCTTATGCAAGGTCTCTGTGTGCTACTGATGTATGACCTCGGTGTTCTCACACCGTCCCAAGTACTCCTTCTCCACTTTGAGCAGTCACGGGCCAGGGGTTCTTGGGGGTCAGTGGAGAGGTTGCATTTTTTCAGGGACTTCGATCACATTCTCAATTGTTTTCCTCTGTCCGCCATGTGAGGGGATTACCAGTCAGACCTTGGAATTGAATCTATGTTTCAACAGTTGGTGTTGAGCAGGCAAACATGTAGCTGACTGAGTTGTAACTAGGGCCTCAATATATGGGATATCGGCCTGGAAGAGAACACGTGTTGTTCATTGCCCTTCCAGTGAATTTGAAAGATTTTGAGAAGGCTGCTCAAGTGGTAGTTTTCTAGTGCCTTGATGCCTGCTATAGATAGTCCAGGTCTCAAGCATGTAAGAGGGCAGGATCACTGCTGACAGGGAGATGATGAGCTTTGTGCCAGATCTGAGGTCAACCTTCAAATTTGCTTTTCCTCTTCAAGAAAGGAAACAGGGATAATCCTGGAAACTATGGAGTGGGTGAGTCTCATGTCAATGGTAGGAAAGTTACTGGAGAGGATTCTTAGGGATAGGACTTATGAACATTTAGAAGACCATGGCCTAATTAGGGACCATTAGCATGGCTTTGTGTGGGGCAAGTCGTGTCTTACTGTTCATGACAAGACCCTTAACAGTGTTGATTAGCAGAGGGATCTTGGAGCCCAAGTTCATAGCTCCCTGAAAATGGCTACACAGGTTGATAGGGTGGTAAAGGCAGCATATAGCATGCTTGTCTTCATTAGTCAAGACATTGAGTTCAAGAGTCAGGAAGTTATGCTGCAGATTTACAAAACTCTGGTTAGGCCTCATCTGGAGTATTGCATTCAGTTCTGGTCACCCCATTATAGGAAGATGTGAAGGCTTTGGAGAGGGCACAGAAGAGGTTTACCAGAATGCTGCCTGGATTAGAGGGTATGTGCTATAAGGAGAGGTTGGATAAAGTTGGGTTGTTTCCTCTGAAATGGCAGAAGCTGAGGGGAGATCTGATAGGGGTTTATAAGATTATGAGAGGCATAGATAGTGGACAGCTGGTACCTTTTTCCCAGGGTTAAAATGTCTAATACCAGAGGGCATGCATTTAAGGTGAGGGGAGTAAATTCAAAGGGGATGTGCAGGGCATTTTTTTAAACACACAGTGGTGGGTGTCTGGAATGTGCTGCCTGGGGTGGTGGTGGTGGAGGCAGGTAATGATAAGGGTCTTCAAGAGGCTCTTAAATAGGCAAATGAATGTGCAGGAAATGGAAGGATATGGATATTGTGTAGGCATAAGGGATTAGTTTAGTTGGGCATTTGGTTTAATTGGTTCGGCACAACATTGTGGGCTGAAGGGACTGTTCCTATGCTGTGCTGTACTGTTCTATGTTCACTGTTGATCAAAGGCTGTGCTGACACATTGAAGGCAATGGTGAATTTCATCTGCGATACTGTATCTTCCCTCGTCAAAAGGTAACTCCCTAGTTACGGGAAGTGGTGCAAGTTTTCCTAGAGTTTTGGCATGAACATTTATTGTTGGATGGTTGCATGGTCTGGGGGGTTGGGGGGTAGGTTGGTAGAGGACCTTTGCCTGCCAGATGTTGAGAGTAAAGCCCATTCTCTCAAATGCTTTCATGAAAGTGATAACAATAGCTTGTAGCTCAGCCCCTGATTGTGTCCAAACACAACCATTGCAAACTGCAGCTCAGTCACTAACCTTAGTGGAGTTGAACAGCTTCCTATTAGTTCTGAAGATCATTTCCACTCCACCAGGAAGTGTAGTGGAGCTAAGATGCAAAGAAGTAGCAAGAAAAACATTGGGGCAATGACACAAACATGTATGACACCTGTCTTCGTTGGGAATGATTCTGTTGTCCTATTCATTTGTATTGGGGCTTGCAGGGCAGTGTGGAGTAAAAGGCAGTGTGGAGTGAAAGTCAGGTGGAGACTAATTTGGGCAGCTGAGTTTGAGGAGGGTGTTCACAGGCCCTCCTAACTGAAGGATTTAGTGAGGTAGAAGGTGGCTGTGTATCCTGATGGTGCTGCTCCCAATATATTTTTCTTGGACATTGTAGTGAAGATCATCTCTGTGCCTCTGATTGTTAAAGGTCTCACCGACATATATTGTTGACGCCATACTAGACATTTATTTACTGGCCCTAGCAAGACCTAGTTTTACATAAGAACTCCTGGCCACAAGCGTAAAAGGGGAAAAAGTTTATTTTATTGTGTCAGTCACCTCTTTAAGGAGCTGACAGCCATGGCAAACTTGTGAGCAGCTTCAAGTAATGGAGGCTGAGGACAATAGTGGGAGAAGAATTTTGCCTTGGGTCAAATTCTCCTATGGGAGAAGGAAGGACAAAGGTGCCTTCACTACAATGATGTGGCTGACATTGGAAGCCTGTTGGCTGCTGGGTGGCTGCCCTTTTCTTTGCTCACAAGGAGAGCTCTGGCAGACATTAAAGAAACTACAGAAGGAATTTTATCAAAATATCTTAGTGGATTATACAAAAATGTTCCTCCTAAAATGGACTGGGGTGGGGGAGGGAGGAACAATGATACAGAGATTAGGTTTCTAAAACTTGGATGTCATGGCATGTTCAGCAGCTTGCTGACTCCTAATTGGTGTAATTCTGTGACATAATCGCCACTCTGCGTGTAAAACTATTTCTTTCAGCATGCTTGTTGGGAATGAAAAACCAGCTGACATATTTAAAACATTGCCATTATGATGTTGTGCTCTGATAACTTACCAGAACTTGACATTTTTGACATTAAAAGATTTTGTTTGATGCAGAAGGTCAGTATTCAAACTACAGATTAACTGTGGAACCAGAGATTAAAATGTACCATCTTTAACAGATTATTTAATTAAAATTGCAAGCTGATGGATAGTTGTGGACCAAATATTGATTGAAGAATAGTTTTTAATGATGTGTGGAGGTGGGCTGATTGCAATGAATTTCTATGTACTCATTCTGATCCCTGCTGTCATTAAATAGCAGCAATGTAGACCCTGGTTAACACAATATGTGGAAATGGATGTTGAATTGTAATAGAGATGTGCCTTTTGATTACCCAAAATACATGATAATGATCGGATGAATTTAGGACAAATTGTACAATGGACTGGTGGTATTCATTTTGTGTTTTGCACTTTGGTACAGGTCACTCGTTTCTGAAATGTGCTGGAACATTATAAAGCTTCACAAGATTATCTTGATAACTGATGCCAATTTGTGTCATTAACATAACAAAGTTTTTACCTCCCATACCTTGTCTCTGGCATTCAATACATCACAATAATGATGAATGCCATCAAGTCTGACACTGCCTGAAATCAGTGTGCTAAAGACGTACTTTGGATTTGCAATCTGTAATGGTTAATGTCAGTTGTCTGATGTGGGTGGTTACCCAAATTGTTGAGTTTGACAGAAGTGAAACAGCCCCATGTCGAGCAAGATGCCCATCCGAGCTAGTCCTATTTGCTTGCATTTGGCCCATATCTCTCTAAACCTTTTCTATCCATGTACCTGTTTAAATGTCTTCTAAACATTGCAATTGTACCCACCTCTAAAGGTTCCTCTGGCAGCTGTCCTTGTGCTGTCCAATGTACTGGTGTATACTCACACCACAAACACCAGGCTCAAGGACAGCTTCAATCCCACTGTTATAAGGCTCTTAAACAGACCTCGTACGCTAAAGATGAACTCTTGGTCTCTGAATGCACCTCGTCAATGGCCCTTGCACTTATTTGCTTACCTGCACTGCACTTTCTCTGTACCTGCATGTTTTTTTGCATTCTGTTTTTTTTAACTCCTTTTGTACTGCCTCAATGTACTTGCGTATGGAATGATCTGTCTGGATAGGATGCAAACTAAAGCTTTTCTCTGTATCTCCGTGCAAGTGACAATAATAAACCAATTACCAATAACTGTGTGGAGAAAGTTTTCCCCGGGGTCCCTTTTTTAAATCCTTTCCCCTCTCACCTTAAACTGATACCCTCTAGTTTTAGACTCCCTTCCCCTGGGGAAAAAGACTGTGGCCAACCACCTTGTCTATGCCCCTCACAATCTTACATTCCTCTATAAAGTCACCCCTATGCTTTGTGGGGGGGGGGGGAGGGGGGAGGAAGGAGTCCCAGCCTCTCCTTGTAACTTGAGCCCTGCAGTCCTGGTAACATCCTCGTGAATCTTTTCTGCATCCTTTCCAGCTTAATGAACGTGTACTTTATAAATGTCCAGGACTGTAATACTAGCTCAACCTGAGCTATTGAATGTGATTTTAATTTGCAATCTGTGATTTTTATTGAACAATACAATATTCAAATGTTTAAAAGCTTTTAAACATGGCTGGAACCAGCAAACAGAACTAAGGCAATAAGGTGCTATTGTTGGAATGGGAGCATTGTGTAGTTCAAAGGTGCTTTACCTTTCTATCACACCACATTTTCTCACAAGGAGCTTGTATAGTACCTTCAATGTAGAAAACTCTCCCAGGCCCTTGAGAAGTGTACTCGACAGAAATGGATCTGAAGGTATAAACCTGAAGATTAAAAGAATACAAGTTGGAAGCAGATTTTTGCTTGAAGCTGATTTAGAGGGTTGGGGCCAAAGTGGGTGCAGGAAATTAGTGCAGCCTGGGTTACAGAAGGAATTGAAGCCAATGAGATGCACATCAGGGTTGGAATGTATGAGAGGTCAGAGTCAGAGGAGTGCTCATCTTGAAGCAGTAACGTAGGGCAGGTAAGGGTTGGGGAGCTCAGATGGGTGAAGTTATGAAGAGATTTGAATGAGAATTTGAAATTGAAGCCATTGCAGGACCTGGAGTCAGTGGAGGACAGGAGTGACAGATGGCCAAACGTGATTCGGAGCACAGTTAATGGGATTTTAGATACACCAAAGTTTACAAAATGAGGTGAACGGAAACCAGCCTCCCCTCCTTGGACTCTGTCTTTACCTCTCGCTGCCTTGGTGAAGCAGCCAGCATAATCAAAGACCCCACCCACCTGGGTCATTCTCTCTTCTCTCCTCTTCCATCAGGCAGAAGATACAGGAGCTTGAGGGCACATTCCACCAGGCTCAAGGACAGCTTCTATCCCACTGTGATAAGACTTTTGAACAGTTCCCTTATACGATGAGATGGACTCTGACCTCATGATCTACCTTGTTGTGATCTTGCACCTTATTGCACTGCACTTTCTCTGTAGCTGTGACACTTTACTCTGTACTGTTATTGTTTTTACCTGTACTACATCAATGCACTCTGTACTGACTCAATGTAACTGCACTGTGTAATGAATTGACCTGTATGAACGGTATGCAAGACAAGTTTTTCACTGTACCTCAGTACAAGTGACAATAATAAACCAATACCAATGGGTGCCCAGCTGGGACTACTGTGGAAGTAATGGAGATGAATACAAGTTTCAGATTATGTGACTTGAATGGAAGTTAAGACAAACACATCCATTTCACTATTGAATTTGCATATACCAGTTTCTCTCTCTCTCTCCTCATACTTGCTCTTTCACATTTGTACAGTCCCTTTCATGCTTCAAAGCTAATTATGTACATGAGAAACATGGTCACTGTTGTGGTTTTGGGAAATGCTGCTACTAATTCACACTCAAAGTCATGTTAATAGTGCAACTACCAGGCAATGTAATTTGATACTGAGTGATAATGTATGGAATTTCAAGGGTGGTCATTTATTTTTCTCTTTAAAAATCCCATTGGATGTTTAGTTGCAAATGAGAATTAAGATGTGTAATAGTTTTAAAGTCTTAATGAAAAGACACTACCTCTGATATTACTGCATGCTCTTGATACCTTATTTGCGTTGGTTCAGAGTGGCATTGGGATTTGAAACCACGTGCTTCTGACTGAGCCAAGGTGCTCACTTGATACTTGGTTTTCCTTGTCTGTTTTCATCCAGGATTTTCTTAAAGAACAAACTTCTAAATCCATTGTAAGTTCTTCCTGCATCGTGTTGTCTTCCTATGATATGTAATCATCCTCCCAACTTCAAAGAGATGAATTTAGTGATGTATGTTGTGTACTATGCATTCAAACTTTCAGAAAGTATTTAACATTTTGCGTATGGTGGTGTTACTTCAATGTTTGGAAAGCATAATGTAAATGTAGGACATTTTGCACGTTACGTCATTTTGTTGGTGCTGTTCTGTGACAGATGACCTGACAGAAGTGTATAAAATTGAGAGGCGTAGATAGTCAAGAATCTGTTTCCCAGGGCAGAAATCTTAGAAGGCATAACTCTAAGGTGAGAGGGGGTAAGTTTTTTCTACACAGCAATAGATATTGGGAACACGCTGCCAGGGGAAGTGGTGGAAGCTAATAAGACAGCAACATTTAAGAGGCATTGAGACAGATGCATGAACAGGTGGGGGAATGGAGGGATATAGACCACGTGCAGGAAGATGGGTCTGGTTTATTATTGGCATCATGGTTGGCACAAACATTGTGGGCTGAAGGGCCTGTACTGTACCGTTCTATGTTTTGTCTCCAGCACCACATTGTACGATTTCTGTAGTGAATCTTCAGAATGCTGGAACATAGCACAGCGGACACATTAGGCATTTAGCAATGAAGTATTTCTCCTCCAGCTGTGTTTGGAGCATAATGGGCTTTCATTTTAAATTGTTCCATTATCATTACCACTAAGATCATTATGTTGGCTAAAAAGTGAGGGTTGCACTGAGGCAGCTCCCAATATTAAAGTGGTGCAACTGGGTAAAATAAGAACAGGTTGACATTTAGGATAGAACCAGCATAATTACATTAAGTCCAGGATAGATATTTGGTTAAAGAAATGAATGGTCAAAGATCAAAGTAATAGACTATAAGAAAAGATTTATAAATTGGCCTTGATATATTAGAAAGAAAATGTGGCAGATGCTGGAACACATTGAAAACTTGCAAGTTGATGATAAGAGATGAGGTAACTGCATTTGGAATATTGTATACGGTTCTGGTCTCCTGACCCAGGGAAGGATCAACTTGCAACAGAGGGAGTTCAGCAAAAGTTCATCAGGTTAGTATAGTGGGTTTGTTGTACCAGGAGTGAGAAAACCAGCTGGATCTCATAAATTTAGAAGAATGAGAGATGATCTCATTGAAACATACAAAATTCTTTAAGGGCATTGACAAGGTAGGTACGGAGTTAAATACACGAGACTGCAAATGCTGGAATCTGGAGCAAAAAAAAACAAGTTGCTGGAGGAACTCAGCAGGTCAGACAGGATCTGTGGAAGCAGAGGGATGTTTACCGTTTCGGGTTGAGATCCTGCCTCAGGACCGAGAGTATAAAGGGGAGATAAAGGTGAAAGGGATGGGTTAGGTAGATGCTGTTCCTTTAGTTTTCTTCCAGGTGAGGCAGAGATTTGCATGCATCTCCTCTAACCTTGTCTATTATATTCGGTGCACTTGATTTGGCCTCCTGTACGTTGGTGAGACCAAGCGCAGACTAGGCAACTGCTTTGCGAGCACCAACACTCTGTCCGCAATGGCCATCTTGAGCTCTCAGTTGCATGTCATTTCAGCTCCCTATTGCCACACCTACCTGTCTGTCCTTTGCCTCCACTGCCAGGGTGAGGCCAAATGCAAACTAGAAGAACAGCACCTTGTATCCCACTTGGAAATTCTACAACCCAACAGCATCAACATTTGAATTATCCAGTTTCAGTTAGCCTACACCCCCTCTGTTCCTTTCTCTCTCCTCCTGCATCACGCTGGCCTCTGGCACAACCCTCTTTCCTCACCTGGTTCCATCTACTATTCACCTACACACACTACCTACTCAATCCTCATCCCCTCCCTTCCTCCCCACTGTTCCCCTGTTTGCTTAGCATCCTTCCCTTATCTAGTTCTTCTCGCCACTTTCCTTGATCAGATTCTGTAGTCTGCAACCCTTTGTTATCTCCACTGTCACCTCTCGGCCTCTGCCACTATCTCCACTCTTCCCTTCCCTTCCCCACCTAGCTCCATCTGTCTATCCACCTATTGCTTGCAAGCTCCTGCCTCTCCCCTCCCCTTCACCTCTTTATACTGGCTCTCTCCTGTTTACACTCTCAGTCCTAGTGCAGGGTCTCAACCCAAAATGTCATCTATCCCTTTGCCTCTAGAGGTGCTGCCTGACTTGCTGAGTTCCTCCAACGCTTTGTGTGCAGCTCCACCTTCCAGCATGTGGCCTCTTGTGTCTCCAGATCTGCAAAGCCCAAGATGGTAGTGAATCTTAGGAATTCTCGATCCAGGAGGGACACAGAAGTTTGGTAAATATATTTGAGATGGTGATCCATAGATTTAGATATCAAGGGAATCGAGAAGTATGGGGTTAGTGCAGGAAAGTGAGGGGCAAAAAATTGGCATTGATCTTATTGAATGGAAGAGCACAAGGGGCAAATAGCCTACTCCTATTTCTTATGTTCTTGCAAGAAATGGATATGCAATAAATGTGGAGCTCCCTGCAAATGCAGTAAATTTGCACAACCATTGGATCAAATTTTCTGTCCAGTTTTGCCTCATCGCCTTCAGGAACAGTGAGACCCATGAAGTGGGAGCAGAAGAAGTTTGTTGAGGTGATGTGGATGAGCGTCTTTAGTTGGTGGAAAGACAAGATAAATTGGAACAATTTCCAGTAGAAAACAGAAGATTTGATAAAAGTTTCAAAATGGTGGTGTTTAAAAACTGCCTCGTAACGATTAGGGTTATTGTGGAATGTAAATTTATTAAAGGAACAGAGTTTGGTTTTGAGTTGTGCAGATGGTTGTAAGGGAAGGAATCCTCTCATCGAGGCAGGATTGATTGCCTTAACAAGTGAAGTTGATAAGTATTTGAAAAATTAAACATAATAGGGTGTGTGGAGATGACAGGTCCATGAACTAAGCAAACAGCTCTTGGGAAAACTTTACACTGCAGTGGGTAGAGGTGAGCTCCTGTGTTTTTTTTAAAAGAAAACATTTTGTTCAGATTCATATCAAAGTTACACCACAGAGATTTACAGAGGTGTAACCTAGAGGTTATATTAATTGGGAAAGGAAGGTTAAAAGAAAAATATTTTTTAAATGTTATGCAATTACATGTAAATAGCAATTTAAGAGTGTATGAGCATCACACTAGATGACACAGGTTTAAAATTAATCCTATTCCATTCGCAGAGATTTGAATATCCTCTCCATACACTCTTTGGAGTTCTGTAAATGAGGAAGGAAGATATTTAGAAAAGTGTTGCAAAGAGAAAGATTTGTAGGGATATTTGTAGATTCTCTCAAAGGGTGAAAGCAGACTCTGTTTTAAGACAGAGGTAGATAGATACTTGATTAAGAGGGTTGAAGGGTTTCAATAGGTGGATGGGAGTAAGAGTTGAGGTTGCAGTTGAATCAGTTGTGATCTTATTAAATGGCAGAGCAGGCTTGAGGGGCTGAGTGGAGAGCAGGAGTCTGCTTGATCACTGATGAGCATTACTCTAGAACTTTGTCAGCTGATCTCTATTAGTCGGATGGAACCTATTGGGTTGAATGAGCTTTTCCCATTTTATTTGTGCAGAATGACTTTTTAAAAACACTTGTATCAGCTGGGCTCAAATAATGAAGTTTGAAATTATTTGCAAGCAATAAAAATGGTAGGGTATGGGATGTGTGATTTTTAAGAAAGATAATCAGTTGTAAAATACTGTCACTTGATGATTCCTGTGTGCTGCTGGAAGTGGAATAAAATTAGTTTCTAAAGCTGGGAATAAATGAGGATAGTTAAATTTTTATGGCTTGCTGATGTGCAGTTAATAGCAAAATCATTTCTGTGGTCAAATATGTTAATTGGTCTGTTGGAGATTGTTGAAGCATTCACAACTCCAAAATATAGGTTTATTCTGGATTATCAGACTGAGCCTATGGTGAGATTTCACACCAGAAGCAATAACTAAGACAAGTGTGTGATGAGTGAAGGAAATTACAGTGGCATGAGAGAGGAGCTGGCCCAAATTGATTGCAAAAGTTAGCTGGAGGGATGGCAGAGCAGAAATGGATAGAATTTCTTCAAGAAATAAGGAAAATGCAGATAGATATATTCCAAGAAAGAAGTTTTTGAATGGAAAAAAGGCACAAATGTGGATAACGAGAGAGGTTAAGGCTACAATAAGAGCAAAAGGGAGGGCATACATGGAAGCAAGAATTAGTGGGAAAACAGAAGACTGGGAAACTTTTAAAAACCTGCAGAAAGAAACTAAGAAGGTCATTAGGAAAGAAAAGGTGAATTATGAAAGGAAGTTGGCAGATAACATTCAAAAGGATACTAAGAGTTTTTTTTAAATATATGAAGAGTAAAAGAGAGACGTGGGTTGATATAGGACCAATCGAAAACAGTGCTGGAGAGATTATAATGGATGATAAAGAGATGACAGAGGAACTAAATGAGTATTTTGCATCGGTCTTCACTGTGGAGAACATCAACAATATACCGGATAGTCAGGGGTCTCAAGGAATGGAACTGAGTTCAGTTAAGATTACTAGAGAGAAGGTGCTAGGAAAGCTAAATGGACTAAAGACAGATAAGTCTCCCAGACCAGATGAGGTGCATCCCCGGGTTCTGAAGGAGGTGGCTTTAGAGATTGCGGAGGCATTGGTGATAATTTTCCAGGAATCGATAGACTCCGGCATGGTTCCGGAGGACCGGAGAGTCGCAAATGTAGTTCCGCTGTATAAGAAAGGTGGGAGGCAGCATAAAGGAAATTACAGACCTATTAGTCTGACATCGGTGGTGGGAAAGTTATTGGAATCGATCCTCAAGGATGAGGTTATGGAATACCTAGAGATGCAAGGCAAGATACGTCCAAGCCAGCATGGTTTCATGAAGGGAAGATCCTGCCTGAACAACCTATTGGAGTTTTTTGAGGAAATCTCAGGTAGGGTGGATAAGAGAGGCTGTAGATGTTGTGTATTTAGACTTTCAAAAGGCCTTCGACAAGGTGCTGCACAAGAGGCTGATTAATAAGATGAGAGGTCATGGAATTACAGGTAGGATAATATAATGGCTGGTTGGCAGAAAGCAAAAGGGTGGGAATAAAAGGATCCTGTTCTGGTTGGCTACTGGTTACTAGTGGTGTTCTGCAGGGGTCAGTGTTGAGGCCGCTTCTTTTTACTTTGTACATTAACGATTTGGATAATGGAGTAAATGGTTTCGTGGCTAAGTTTGTAGATGATACCAAGATAGGTGGAGGAGTAGGGAGCATTGAGGAGACAGAAAGGTTGCAGAGAGACCTAGATAGTTTGGGAGAATGGGCAAGGAAATGGCAGATGAAATTCAATGTTGAGAAATGTGCCGTTGTACACTTTGGAAAAAGAAATAAACGGGCAGATTATTATCTGGAAGGGGAGAAAATTCAAAACACAGAAGTACAAAGGGACTTGGGGGTACTCGTGCAGGATACCCTAAAGGTTAACCACCAGGTCGGATCAGCAGTAAGGAAAGTGAATGCTATGTTGGCACTCATTTCGAGAGGTATAGTGTATAAAAGTACGGAGGTGTTGATGAGGCTCTACAGAGCACTAGTGAGGCGTCATTTGGAATACTGTGTGCCGTTTTGGGCCCCATATCTTAGGAAGGATGTGCTGATGTTAGAAAGGGTTCAGAGGAGATTTACGAGGATGATTCCCGGAATGAAAGGGCTTACGTGTGATGAGCGTTTGTCGGCTCTTGGACTGTACTCACTGGAGTACAGAAGAATGAGAGGGGACCTCATAGAAGCATTTTGAATGTTGAAAGGACTGGACAGAGTTGATGTGGCCAAGCTGTTTCCCTTGGTGGGTGAGTCCAGGACCAGAGGGCACAATCTTAGAATTAGAGGGTACAGGTTTAAAACAGAGATGAGGAGAAATTTCTTTAGCCGCAGAGGGTAGTGAAATTATGGAATTCTTTGCCACCTACAGCAGTGGAGGCCCAATCATTGGAGGCGTTTAAGGAGGAGACAGATAGGTATCTAATTAGTCAAGGTATCAAGGGATATGGGGATAAGGCTGGAAATTGGGGCTAGAAAGGAATAGTTTTTTTCCATTTCTCATTTTTTTTTCCCTTTTTTCTTTTTCCCTTTTTCTTTTTTTCTTAGCTCATGGAGCAGACTCGATGGGCCAAATGGCCTACTTCTGCTCCCTTGTCTTGTGATCTTGAGTTTAGTTGTAATGACATAACATGATCCAAAGACTGGTTTCTCTGTCTGTTATCATCTTTATCTACTGTATCGGCCAGCATACAGTACTGGGGGTAATGTACTAATTGCTATCTTGAGGTCAATTATTTCTTATTAATTCCCTAATTCCTGAAAAATGTTCTTTGCAAGTTGTCAGCTGTTTTTTCTAGCTCCATTTCCAGTGTGAACCATAAATTCTGACTGTTCTCTCTCCCACATTGTCATTTTTCATCTGATCAGTTATAATTTTCACTCTAAGTGAAGGGCAGCACACCATTCTTTGCTCCCAGTTACAGCTACAGAAGAACCTTGTCTATTTCCCTTCACTGTGGAATATCTTGATACCAGCATTCTGTTTTATTTGCCACATTCCCGCTGCCCCACCCCAAAAATTCTGTCTTACATGGATCTTGATAAAGGCTGCATTTCTTCAAATGTCTGTGACCCTGTGTGTATGAATTCATTCCCTTGGTGGCACTGAATGGGGCTGATGGCAATGCTCTGAGAAAGTCAAGTTTATTGTTATAGGCACAAGTACATGTATGCACAGGTGCAATGAAAAAACTTACTTGCATCAGGATTACAGGCACATAATATCAGAAACACAAGGTTCACGAAAAACATAAATTAACATAAATTATACAATAAAGAACACAATTAGAACAAAGAAAACAAAGTGCATTGTGGTCATAATGTTATACTGAGGTAGTGATTAGGGTTGTGCAGGTTGGCTCAAGAAATGAATGCTTGCAGGGAAGTAGTTTTTCTTGAAACCTGGTGGTGTGGGACTTCTTGCTTCTGTACCTCCTGCCTGATGGAGCTGTATAGGTTGAAGGGCTGAATGATGGCTATTATATCGCTAAAAGGGAATATGAGAATTGGCTTCCACCATCCTTTTGATGTCTTCCAGACCAGAGCACTGAAAGTATCTTGGCCCGTCCATGGTTCTTTTTGCTAATTGCCCTAATTCCCCCTCATGGTTATCCCTGCTCTCCCACTGAAATCAGTTCTAGTGTTGATTAAAAATGCTTCGTGTGTTTGAGCATCTGTGTTCAATCTTGATCTTCTCTGTTCCAAATAGAGCATCTCCACTGCCTTTACCATTTCCCACCCCCTCCATCCCCAGTGTTTCCAATCTGTCCACATTATCTTGCAGCCCTGCTACATTTCCTTTGCAGATTCTTGTAGGCTTTAACAGTCTTCATAAGCTATGATGCCCAAAGAAGCTTTACCTTGCCTGGAAACTTGCAACCGATCAGTCCTTTCTATCCTTCTGCTAATTTTGAAACGTATATCATATAGTCTCAATATTTATATTTGAACTTCGTCCTTTGGATAAAATTTAAGAATGAAATTGCATGACAGCAAAACTTGATTGTCATCCTTTGTTCCTGACAGTTTCATTTGTGAAATTAATTACCTTGGTCGTAGGTGGAACAATTTGTGCTTTCCCCTCTCTAATTATAGAAATCCATCAAACAGTTAATTTTGTAAATCATTGATTTCTATTATGTTATTAGCCTGTCATTCAGAGCAGAACTAAAGAAAAAATAGCAACCTCTCCACCCCTCACAAAAAGGTAAACTGCAAAAGCAAGACGTGTGGTAACTGAAGGTAATGGTTTCAGATGTTCAATCAAGTCCGGTAATGCTCAGCTTTTTTGTGAGAACGGACAGTTTGACAATCTGACCACTTGTGAGGGCCACTGAACTGAAATTTATTTTATTTTAACCACACGTGACCAAAAATTGATATTTTCTACTGTGTACGTGACCACACAAATTCTGAAGTCTAATTCCAGCCTTGTTTTTGTTCAGATTGAAGCCAAATCGCAAACCAGTGGTGTTTTAATTAAAACTTTCTCCTCTCCCTTTTTGCTAATTTGTCCAAAATAATTACCCTCTTCATTCAAGATGGAATTAATATCCATTCGTGGAAGTCTGTTCTGTGATTTATAATATCTAATATTTTCTAGTTTCTGTGAATCTTTTAAAACTTGCAGTAAAACTACTGCTTTCACTTCTGTAAATGTATATGTAGTGGGATGTGTTTACAAGTTTGTTTTTCCTGAAACAGGAAAAGGTTTGCAAGTTGATGTGAGTTATATTTCCGATATTGTGGTGGCATGGAACACAAGTTTGCATTCTGAAAGGAAAAAGTACTTCAGATCCCAAACTCCTCTTCCCAGACACTCAACGTTAATGTGTTTTATTTGCTTCTCTCTGGCCAGTCAACCATTTGACCACAAAGAAGCCACCAGCTTTGAAAGTTTCCACATCAAGCTATGGAAAATATCTGAACTTGCAGAACTTGTGTTACCTGACATGCTGTGCACATAATTTCCCTACAACAGAACAGATCTAGCAGCTCGATGACTGGCTGTTAGCAGCAGGAGAAATGTGCACCATCGCAATTGGAGCTTATTTAAATAGAACAAGTGAGCTGTAACACAGAACTACATGCATGCCATGTCACATCTAAGGTTGAATGGTGGTGGACAACTAAATATCTAATGGGTGGAGTCGGGGCTGAGCATGTGAAACGAGAGAGGCAGGTTCCACAAAGGTTATAGGACCAGACAACATCCTGGCTACAGTGCTGAAGACTTGTGCACCAGAATTAACCCCTCCTGTAGCCAAGCTTTTCCAGTACAGTTACAACACTGGCATCTACTTAACAGTTATCGAAAAATCACCCAGGTATGTCCTATTCTCCAAAAACAGGACAAATCCAATATAGTGAATTGCTGCCAATCATCAGGAAAATGACAATGTGTTATCAACAGTGCTATCAAGCAGGACTTGCTAATTCCCAGTCTAGGTTTGGTAAGGAACTCTGTGCTCTAGATTTCATCACTGCCATGGTTTGGACCAAAGAGCTAATTCCAGAGGTGAAGTGAGATTGACTGCCCTTGACATCGAGGCAGTGTTTGAACATGTGTGGCAGCAAGGAGCATTGGTAAAACTGAAGTCTGTGGACATTGCAGGAGAACCGCTTGCGCGAAGGAAGATGGTTGTGGTTGTCCGAACTCTGTATCACAGCCCCAAGGATTCAGGCATTCCTCAGCATTATGTTCTAGGCCCAACTATCTTCAACTGTTTTGTCAAAGATCTTCCTCCCATTAGCATCAGCTCAGAAGTGTGGACGTTTGCTGATGATTCCATAATTTCAATTCCATTTGCAACTTTTCCACAAGTGAAGCAATTCATGCCTGTATGCAGCAAGACCTAGGCATAAGCTGATAAGTAGTGTATTATATTTGTTCCATGATGCCAAGCAATGGCCATCTCCACAAGAGAGCATCTAACCACCTACCCTTGAAATTCAGTTGCATTGCCATTGCTATATCTCCTATCAACAACATCTTGCGGAACATCGTTGACCAGAAGCTTGCTGGATCAGCCATATAAAATTTCTGGATACAAAAGTTGGTCAGAGGCTAGATATTCTGCAGTGAGCAACTCTCCTCCTGACATCCCCAGAGCGTTTCCATCGTATGCAGTACAGGAGTGTCATGGATAATGCTCCACTTGCCTAGATAAGTGGAGGTTTAACAACACTCAAACTTGTGTCTGTCCTGACCCAAGCAGCCCATTTGATTGGTACCCTATTCTCATTATCTGGCCACACAGTGGCTTGCAGTATGTACCATCTGCAAACCTGCCAAGGCTACTCTGCCAGCACCTCCTGAACTTGTGACTATCCACCAGAAAAGGCAAGGGTAGTGGGTGCAGGGAGCCCTGACCACTGCAGGCTCCCTTCCAAGTCTCGTGCTCCATGGGGAAATATTATTTCTCATCGTCACAGAGTCTAAAAGCTGCAAATTCCTCCCCAACGGCACCTTGACCAGAAGGACAGCTGTGATTGAAGGAAGACTTGCCCCACCACCTTAAGGGAATTTGAGGGATAGGCAATAAAGGCAATAGCCACACCTGAAAAGTGAATATTTTTTTTAAAAAGATCAAGCCTTGGTCCTGTTATATTACAGGTAAGTTTACAAAAGCAAAAAACTGTGAATTCAGAGCCTCTGAAATAAAACAGAAGAAGCTGGAGATACATTTCAAATTGGGCAGCATCCATGTAGATAGATTTTATTTTTCAGGTCTGATTTTGTTTTTTTTAAAAAAAAGTTATTGACCTGAAATGTTAAGTCCATTTCTTTCTCCACAGAAGTTGCCTGCCTTGTTCCAGTGAGTTTCTGTTTGTAATACTGACAAATTTATATTTTAAGGATTATTTAATGAGTATAGACTAAGCAGAGTTACAGCCAGCATATATGCACAAGCTGCTGTTGGATTTTAGCTAATTTAAAACACAAAGAATGCCATAGGAGGAGTAAACTTTGTCTGTAAGCCATTAGAACCACCTGTATACCTGGCCTCTGGCTAAGTTGGAGACTCCAAGTGTGTCAGAGGGAAATATCTGGCAGGCCAGGTTTGGCCCGAGAACTGTTGATCTAGTTCACTTGTGCTAGTAATATTTAGAATGATTGTTGGCAATCATTCTGTGTCAGTGGATAAGGTGGTGAAGGCGTATGGCATGCTTGCCTTCATTGGTAGCGGTCTCGAGTATAAGAGTAAGGAAATCATGCTGCAGCTGTATAAAACTTAAATCAGACCGCACTTGGAGTATTGTGTGCAGTTCTGGCTGCCCCATTGTAGGAAGGATGTGGAGGCTGTGGAGAGTGTGCAGAAGAGGTTTACCAGGAGGCTGTCTGGATTAGAGCTGTAAGGAAAAGTTGGACAAACTTGGGTTATTCTCCCTAGAGCATTGGAGGCTGAGGGGAGACCTAATAGGGGTTTTTAAAATTATGATAGGCATAGATAGGGTAGATGGTCAGAATCTTTTCCCCAGGGTAGAAATGTCAAGTACTAGAGGACACACTTTTAAGATTAGAGGGAGGAAGTTTAAAGGTGACGCGAGGGGCAAGTTTTTTACGCAGAGAGTGGTAGGTGCCTGGGATGGGTTACCAGGGGTAGTAGTGGAACCAGGCAGTCTGGTGGAGTTTACGAGGCTTTTAGATAGACACGTGAATGTGGATATGAATGATGCACAGGAGGAGGACATTTTAGTATAAATTGGCATCAAGATTGGCACAGTGTCGCGGGTCGAATGGCCTGTCCAGTGCTGTACTGTTCTATGTTCTAATGATTTCTCATTACTTTTTAAGGTCTACACCATCAGTAACCATGTGTTATGCTCTCTTGCTACTTGATTGCAGGACAGATAATAGCTAATGTTCTGGAGTTTAATATGTCCTCTTTGTATCCTAACCCAGTAACGATTTATTAATTTTTTTTGTTAATGCAAAAGCTGGCATTAAATGTAAAAAGCTGAGATTCCTGTATTTGTATTATCACCTCATGGTTTTTATTAATGCAGATATTGGCCTGAGACCTGATTGCTAATGAGTTATGTGATAATAGATGTTTTATACAATCCTTAGAATTGGTAGCATACATGTGAAAGTTGATACCATAAGTACACGAATATAAAGCTGCTTTGTCTTTGCCTCAATAATGAGTTTTCCCAGTGCCGTACATTTCGGTCAATACTGTCAGAGCTGACGTCATTCAAGTGTGATGTCAAATCCAGGTCCTATCTGCTCCCTCAGGTGGCCATTCAAAATAGTGCTGTCTGATCATTTCTTATAAAGAGCTGTGGAGGAATTTTCCCTGCTGCCCTGGTCAGTGATTATTCCTTGGCCCACCACAGTAAAAAAAAAGTGACTTGGTCACTATCACGTTGTTATTGGGAACTTGCTATTCAGATTGGTTATCCTATTCCCCATACTACAGTAATATTATATTCCCAAGCAATTTGGCTGGAATGCCTGATGATTTTCTCTGACAGCATTTTTTTAAATTGTTAATGAACTTCTTGACTTGAAAGCTATCTTTGCTCTCTCCAGCATTGGAATGTACTGTTTGAGCTGTTTATAGTTTGTAAATGTGCCTCTTTGAAACTGTGTAAACCGTAGCATGAAAATAAAATGTTTCATATGATAAGTGAAGCAATTACAGCCATCCGTAGATGCATCTTCGTAAGAGAAGTGCAAATGAAAGTACAACTCGTAGCATGTCTCCACTTGACCTGCAGCAGAACGGAGAACAAAAAGCCATGCAGTAATCTATGGCTGTGTTTCATTTGATTAGAGATCATATTGAACTGACCTGGTGGAGGGTTAATGTGCATGGTAGAGTGGGCAGTTGTACCCTAAGAATTGTGAATATTTCATATCAACTATTTGTAAAAATGTGGCAATTGCTTTGGGGCAGAGAGGTCTTCTAAGGTAGAGGTAGGAGGGAGTTATTGGAGTTTGCTGAGTAAGCACTTTCTAAACCCAGTTAAAGTGCTCTGCATTGCTAAAGGTATGAAGGCAAGCAGTGGAAGTTGTCTTGACTTGTGCTGAGCGCTTTCTTTTGAGCAGCTGGGTTGTCATGTGGGAGCTTGGAAAAATACCAGACCTGTTTTTCCAGTGTTATTGAAGCAGGAGACCCAGTATTTTGGATATGCATTTACAATTGATTTTAAGTTCTCCTAAAAGAATTTGGGCATCTTTAAACAAATCAATGGATTCGACTATTTTTTTTAAGTGTTACTTTTCAATGGTGATTCTCTTCTTGAAGTCTGGTTTGGAGATTTTGCAGTCTGACTAATACAAACCTTGCCTTTTCCAAGTTTCTTCAGTGTTAACGTCATAGCTTTCTGAAGAATCAGGATGGTGTGATTAATTGAAGGAGTCAGTAATGCAGGATCAGGTAGTATAGACCAAGTTGCCATATTCAGTCATTGGTTCATCATCTTTGTGCTCCTTCGGTAAGATCTTTCCTCTAAGTGTGTGATGTCAGTGTGCATACAGTTAGGTGTCTGGTCGGTTACTGAACTATATGAAGTAAATCCAGTGTGGTGGATCCACACTGGGACACTGATGGCCAGGGAACTAAATACCAACAAAAGAGTTGGGAGAGTGAATTTGGCAGGGTTGGGGGAGAGGGGAACAAGAAGACAGTGAATCAGAACCTTAATTTAAAGTAATTTTTCACTATCAACCAGTTGGGCCAAATAGATCTATGTTCTGCATGATTCTGTGTGATACCTATAATAGTTCTTCGGTTTTGGAAAAAAAAGTGCTCACATTTTATGTTGCTTTTAGCTGCCTGAGCTTTTGGATTTAAAAGAAACCTCTTTCCCAGCATACGCAATCTTGCATGTGTGTGATGTTTTGACCTGATTTTTGTTTTCCTTTTTCTTTCAGCTGATAGTTGAAAAGACCACTGACTACCCTTCCACTGAGTATTCTCTGGTGGAGGATGTTGCCCTCCACTTTACTTGTTTGATGGACAGACTGAATGAGCAGCGCCTATTTCAGCCAGACCTGTGTGATGTAGACATTGTATTGGTGCGGCAAAAGAACACGTTTCCTGCTCACAAAGGGGTACTCGCGGCCTACAGCCAGTTCTTTCATTCCCTCTTCACACAAAATAAGCAGCTTCAACGAGTCGAACTTTCGCTGGAAGCGCTAACGTCGCAAGGGTTCCAGCAGATCCTTAACTTTATCTACACTTCGAAGCTGCTGGTGAACGCCTGCAATGTGCAGGATGTGCTGAATGCTGCTGCAGTTCTACAGATGAATGACATTGCCACTTCCTGTCAAGAGTTAATAGATAGCCGGTCCTTAAATTTGACAACAGTGGTGAGCGATATGTCGAAACAGGAAAGCCACGGCAATCCTCTTGGTTCTCAGTTTTACCGTGAAATCAAGCAAGAGGTGGACTCGCATCCCAAAATCTACGCCAGAGAAGGTAACAATCCCTACTCTGTTCGGGTGGAGGATAACACTGGGAAACAGCACTCTCCTCTGCAGCAGAAGCAGCAATATTACAAGGAGGAGAACGACAGCCAAACAGTGTGCAAGATCGAGGGCGACACTGAGTTGGATGATGACTCTGACAGCAGGAGCTCGTACAATAGGGAGCAGATCATTGTAGAGGTTAACCTTAACAACCAGACTCTGAATGTTTCTAAAGGCGCTGAAGGCATGTCTTCACCTTCAGAGGCGACGGCTGTTTTGGGAAGATGTCCTGAGGAGGAAGAGGAGGAGGACGAGGAGGAGGAGGAGGACGAGGAGGAAGAGGAAGATGACGACGACGACGATGACGATGCTGACGTTGGGGACGAGGAGGAGGACGAAGATGATGTTAGTGAGGAAGATGATGAGGACGTGGAAGAGAGTGAAGATGATGTAAATGAAGATGATAATCCCGAAACTCCAGAAGTTAAGACTGAAAGTGGCCAAACTACGCGAAGAACAGCAAGAGCGTCGACTGCCTCCAAAGGGTCGACTCCTGCAGCCTCCAGCAGGTCACGGAGACGGGCCAAGCAAGAAGTGACCACTCGAGGTAGGAAGCGAAAGAAGGATTCCGATAGCTCAAATCAGAAGGTGAAAATTGAGGAGAAACAGAACTTCCCCTGCAAAAAGTGCCCCCGGGTCTTCAATAACCGTTGGTACCTAGAAAAGCACATGAATGTCACACACAGCCGCATGCAGATCTGCGACAAGTGTGGCAAGAGATTTGTACTGGAGAGTGAGCTATCACTGCATCACCAGACTGACTGTGAGAAAAGTATTCAGGTATGTCACTGATTCTCGTTGTTGAAATCTCTTGCAGTCACTAAATAATGCCACATCACCCAGGTTGAAAGTTAACTTGTCCATTTATTTTACTTTACTTTTGAGACCCATATGGTGCTGCATTCAGAAATCTGGTCTCTGATGTGCTGTAGGGTATTTAGCAATTTACCAGTTTAAGGAATTGGCACCTGGTGAATTTGCACTGTTTATCTTGTTGGCTCTCGTACAGGTTCTGGGCTATTGTGACCTGCCAAAGTGTTGATGCTTTGATAATATTATTCAAGCTGTGTTTGCTCGTGCTATCTTAAAAACTATAATATTTTCCTTCATTTATACCTGTGTACTTTGATCAAAATCTAGTGATACTAGTAATCTTTGAATAAAATATCACCTGAGAGTAGACATTAATACCTCAACTGACTACTCAACAATCTATTTTGGGATTGAGGAAAGGAGTGTGGGAGGAAGAGTCTTGAAGTTACAGGACAAGGTGAAGGCCATGCTGAGGGTTCTCAGAGCAAGAGTGAGAATTTATAATCAGATGTTGGAGGTGGGGATCTATTATACATATTGGAACAGTAATGATGGTAGGAATGTGGGAAGGGATTGTAGGAGCAGAAGTAGGCCTCTCAGTCCTGCAACGTTACTTTGTTCAAATTAATATCGGATTTGTACGTGAAATCACTGCCTGCCTTAGTTCCATATCCACTGATAGATATGTGGAAATCTCTCTTGGTTTTATAAATTTAAATCGATCCATTATATCCACTTTTCTAGAAAGAGAGGGGTTCCTAATTTTTTTGGTTGGTTAAAGATAGGATATGTTGGAGAGTGTTTTGGATGAGTGGATTTTTGAGATTGGAAGATGAGAATCTGAAAATGACAAAAGGGGAGCCGGGTGTAGTGAGCGTCTCAGCTGCAAGGGGGTTATAAGACGAGAAGGACAATTAGATGGTCTTTGTGATGAATTCAACGTGGGATTAGAAACCAGCCTCCAAATCAAATGGAATGCTGGTTATAAACGGAATGGTTCTACTGAAGATGGTGGCTATGAGGAAGGTAGAATTGGTAATCAGTGCAAGGAGTTTGCTCCACTGGAGACGCCATGGCTACCATTTGCGATTGGGATGAGTGGTAAGTGTAGTGCCATTGAGCTATGAAATGGAGGGGAAACGTTGAAGGTGGAGGATGGTGAAGTCACCCCTTGAAGACAGTAAAGAATCTGAAAAGGTGAAGCAACTGCATACAATGTTGGATTGTGGGCCAAAGGGCCTGTACTGTGCTGTAGTGTTCTATGTCAAAGCTGACTTATTTGCAAGGCTGTGGTAGGTTAGAAATCTGACGCAGAGCTGAGAAAGATGTATCTTGGAATGTGAAGCATTCAAAGACTTGGGGGAGATTGTCAACAATTCCCTTGTCTTTGCAGATTAATGCCGATGGTTGGGATTTTTGTGGAGATGTTGATTATGATGCTGCTGAAAAGAAGGGAGTTGGTGACACGGGTAACAGCTTTTAAATTGGCTGGTGGTGGGCACAGGACAGGAAGTTGGTCAGATTTTCAGTTGCGGTACAGTCAGTAGACAAGGAACCAGGTCTCAAAGCCAAGTTCAGTTGCCTGAGGGAAGGTGGGAAAGACACTCGTGGCTAAGATAGGGTGCCGATGGAAGTTTTGGTTTTGTCAGTAAAAGGGAGTAGCAGAGATGGAATGTGTAGTCTTTTATTTCACTGATGTGCCCAGAACTTCCTTGTTTAATAAAAATGGAATTTTAAAAGAAAAAAATTGGAGCCACAACTGAATCATTAAGCTTCAAGGTGACAGATTTGTCTCAAATTTTGTTTCATTATCCCTGATTTTTATGCGTTTGGGGTTATAACCCAGTTTTGCCTTGCTGAAGAAGTTTGAGAATCTCGCTAGCACAAAATAATTAGTTAATTGAATGAAAGTAGCTCTTGAATTCTAATATTCCTTTTGGATTTTCCTCCCCTTTTCACTTTCCTCCAGCACCTCTCTCCTTCCCCCCATCATCCCACTTCCTTTGTTTTCACTATCCCTTCCCATCTTCCTCTCTGACGTTGAAAGATCTGTTCTTAACAGAGGTGTTGGCTTCATCTCTTTATGCTCCCAACATAGTGAATTCAAACCCAATGTGACATTGAGTTCTTTTATGATGCCTTTGTCTCTATGTCCATTTCTCTGGTCAATAGTCCTCACCCCATACTGTGGACCTTTTTTCTCCTGTATCCAGAATTCCCAATCCAACTGGACCTTCCTGTCCAGCCTCATACCCTCTCTAGTCATCACAAACTACTGGTGTGACATTGACTGTCTCAATTTTTGCACAGCCCTCCTCACTCTAACCTCCACTCTGAACTTGCTGCACTGTACTCACTGAAGACCCACCCTGACTTTGCACCAAATCTGCTGATGAGGGTGGGGCTGTTGCGATTTGATCTACCTCAAAGATACTGATCATTAATTCACAGGCACTGCCTTATAACTCCCATGATCACAATTGGACTATGACCCCACTACTAAACATCAAATCATTGTCTCCCAGGCACTTTCTGCAGTTTTCTACTCTGAGGCATCTGTTGATTCTCCAGGGAAATGCCACAAAACAACAAATTTCACGTTGTATGTCAGTGATGATAAATCTGATTCTGATTTACTCGCTAACTTCATTTCTCAGGAGAGCTTCCCTCCAGCCTTGTGGTCCTCCAACCCAGCACAGCCCAATTTTACCTGCCAGGATCCACAAGCACGACTCTTGATGGTTTCAACCACGTCTTTCCTCACAGAACTTATTTCTTCCTGCCTTGACTCATTGACTCCCTTTGCACTCAGCATTGAATTTAAGCTAGCTACCACTCTGTTCTGTTTTTTCTCTCTACAGATTTGGCTGTATCTTTTCTATTTCAGTTTTCTTTCTTCTTTCTCGATCTTTCATTCTCTCTCCTTCCAACCCACCCCCCCCCCCCCCCGCAACTTAAAACACACTCGTTATCCCACTTTTCCAGTTCTGGCAAAAGATCAGGACCCTGAATGTCAACTCTGTTTCTCTCCCTCTGGATGCTGCTTAACAAGCATTTTTTTTGTTGTAGTTTTCCACTCTGAGACATCTGTTGATTCTACATGGAAATGACAGGTTTAGTTGGTGCTTATTTGGGATTGAAGCCAAGGAGTCAGTAACACTTGGATATGCTGGATATTCATAGTTAATGGTTCTGAAACTGAAAACCTTGTGTAATGTTTGAGCTTATCACAGTAAAACTCCGATAATGTGGCACCCTTGGGACCTTGCTGTACTAGCAAATTTTCTGGACTATTGGATTTTTTTTTGATGCACTTTCATTACACTTTTTTATGTATATATTTCACGTATGTATGGCATGATCTGCACGGATGGTATACAAATAGAAACTTTTCACTATCACTGTATCTTGGTACACGTGACAGTAATTAACCAATGGCAATATATGCTAGACAATAGTACAATAAATTTTCCAGTGAACCTGGTGAGTTTAAAGGGAGTGGGAAATAGAATCCACTGAGCATGTTTTGGGTTGACCCCTAGTGTTCCCAGCTTCAGCCACACACTGAATCACTGGCTCCAGCTGCACACCAACTCGCCGTCCAGATTCCTGGCTCACGCTGTGGGCTAATGAGTGAGTTGGATGCCAAGCCATTGGGATTTTTGAATGGTCAGATGCCAGGCGATCAGAGTTTATCTGTATTGTCTCTTCGCTCATGAAATTCTGTTTGATGTAAACGTTTCTTGACCTGGAGATCACATTGTTCAGCAGAACTAATTAAAACGCTGGAAACCTGTCCCTTAACAGTCTTGACAGAAAATGAGAGAGAGAACTGGATAGATATTTAACTGCAAGTGATGACTGTGTTTGCGGTGGTTGTACTTAATGTAAAGCATCGTACTCTCCTAGTGCAGCTGGGGCCCCCAGTCCTTTTTAAGGTTTCTAGGTTTGACATGGTTGTCTGGTTTGGCATTCATTTTCATATTACACCTCTTACTTAACACTTTTTAAAAGCTGCACAGAGGCAAGTGTTTTATTTTGGTAGCTATCAATGTCTTTTTGAAATCAGTGTGCCACCTTTGATTTGACAAGAACAGCCTGGGGTTATTTGCATAATTGGTCATATTTGCACCAGTGTCTCCTTTTGCAGGCTCAAAAACTTGCATTCCATTCCATTAACCATCATCCATGTCAGAATAGTTGCTGCATTGAACAATATAGGCCTGATCCAATTCTCTTTTTATCTGGCTTGGTATGACTAAAACTTCCAATACGATGATGTATTTTCAGTTCTGGTAAAAGAAAACAACATTTCCGTTTGCAAGTGGCTTAGCAGGTAGTGCTGTGCCTTGCAGCGCCAACAACTTGGGTCCGATGCTGAAGATACAAGAGACTGTGGGTACTAGAATCTGCAGCTAAAAAAACCACACTGCTGGAGGAACTTAGTGGGTTAACCAACATCAATGCAGGCAAAAGGATAGTCTATCTTTCGGGTTGTGATTCTGCATCAATCCTGATGTTGCCTAACCAGCTGAGTTCTTATAGCAGTTTGTGTGTTTTTTTTTCTGATCCTGACTCCTGGTGCTCTCTGTGTGGAGTTCACATGTTTGCACTGTGACCGTGCAGGGGTTTCGTCCAGGTGCTCTGGTTGGTAGCTTCATGGGTACAGAAGCCTGAAGTCCCACACCACCAGATTCAAGAACCGCTACTTCCCTTCAATCATTTGGTTCTTGACCCAACTGGCACAACCCTAATCACTACAGTATAGCAACACCATGACCACTTTGCACTACAATAAACTTTTTTTTAATGTTCTAATTGTGTTTAATTTATGCTTGAATTATGTTTTTCTTATGAATGTTGTGTTTCTAATGCTATGTGCCTGTGATGCTGCTGCAAGGAAGCTTTTCATTGAACCTGTTCATACATGTGCATATGACAATGAACTCAATTTTTGGTTACTGTAAATTATCCCTAGTGTTGCTGGGTGGCAGAATCGGGGTTGACTTGATGGATGTGTGAGAGAGAATAGGTTACAGGAAAATAACTGGCAGAATTGGTCTGGGAATCACCATAGTTGGCTTCCTAAAACATAAGAAAATGTGAAAAATATTAAAATGAGAATTTATTAGTTGAATATTCTGCTGTTGTTGCCTGCCCACCAGCATATCATTGTACAAATGTCTAACTCTTTTTAGTTTTAACCTGAGGCAATTATTAAGCATTTTATGTCCATGCTCTGCCATAACATGATTCTACCCCTCCTTCCTTCCAGCTCACTCACTCGATTTCTCTTCTCCCAAACCCCCTCATCCCTCTCCACCCCCCACATTTTAATCAAATGGGAACCCACAAGCTGATAATAAGCCAAACAGAAAGCTCTAAAAATATGTATGCAATAAAGCTCATGGAAACTGAATGTTATGGATAATAATGGCATGTATTTGGTGCTTTAGTAACAAAGCAAAACCCTCCAAAATGCTTCACAGAACCCTTAGAGAATTTGGTTTGTCCCCTTTGACTCTCACCAACTTTTACTGATGCACCATAGAAAGTATCCTATCTGGATGTATCACGGCTTGGTACAGCAACTGCTCTGCCCAGGACCGCAAGAAGCTACAGAGAGTTGTGTACATTGCCCAGCACATCACAGACACCAGCCTCACCTCCTTGGACTCTTGTCTTTACCTCTAGTTGTCTTGGTGAAGCAGCCAGCATAATCATAGCCCCCACCCACTCGGGTCATTCTTTCTTCTCTCCTCTTCTATCGGGTAGAAGATACAGGAGCCTGAGGGCACATACCACCAGACTTCTATCCCACTGTGATAAGACTATTGAATGGTTCCCTTATACAATGAGATGGACTATGACCTCACTATCTACCTTGTTGTGACCTTGCACCTTATTGCACTGCACTTTCTCTAACTGTGACACTTTACTCTGTACTGTTATTGTTTTTACCTGTACTACCTCAATGCACTCTGTACTAACTCAATGTAACTGCACCATGTAATGAATTGACCTGTACGATCGGTTTGTAAGACGAGCTTTTCACTGTACCTCGGTACAAGTGACAATAATATACCAATACCAAATTTCACACAAAACCGCAAGATTATAGTGAGGCAGATCCCCAGAACGCTTGGACAAGTGGAGAAATTTTAAGGAGTGCATCGAAGGAAGAAAGGTTTAATAACATTTCAAGAATTTGAGTGTTGCTAGTTGAAGGCATGGCTGTTGATGATTAAAAGATTCTCAAGAATTCTCAGGCACAATAGTGTAGAGGTTAGCTTAATGCTTTACAGCGCCAGCGACCCGGGTTCAATTCCGGCTGCTGTCTGTAAGGAGTTTGTACGTTCTCCCCGTGTCTGCGTGGGTTTTCTCCGGGTGCTCTGGTTTCCTCCCACATTCCAAAGACACACAGGTTAGGAAGTTGTGGGCATGCTATGTTGGCGCCGGAAGTGTGGCGACACTTGTGGGCTGTCCCCAGAACATTCTATGCAAAAGATGCATTTCACTGTGTGTTTTGAAGTACATGTGACTAATAAAAGTATCTTATCTTAATAAAGTCCAAATTAATAAAGCCAGGAAAGATTATAGGACTGGAGGAGCATGTGGAGCTGAGGCCATGGTGGCATTTAAAAGTAAGGATAAGAATTTTTAAATTGAAGCTGTAGTTATCTGTGAGCCAGTGTTGGTCAAGAATCACCAGGGTAGGGCTGTGAAAACAGCGGAAGTTATGACATGGGCAGCATCGTTTTGGCTCGTGTTTAGGGGCTGGCCAGGAACAAAAGGCATTGTTGAGGTTTTCAGCAGCAGACATGCTGAGGTAGGAGAGTTTGGAGGTGGTAGTAGATGGTCCCAGGGATGACGTTGGTATAAAATCTGAGATGCTAAATAAATTTCTCCTGATATTAAGTGAACCAAGGGACTTGGTTAGTGCAGCAAGGTGGTGCTGAGGTAAAATATCAGTCGGTTGTCTTGGAGTGGAGCAGACACAAGAAGCCAAAGTGAGCAATCCTGCTTAAGTTCCCGATATTCATCTTTAGACTCAAACCCGGGGGTTGCAAACTCTTGTTCAGTTTCGGATGTTGCCAGGAAGAGGAATGGAATCAATGGGCAATTAGAGTTTGTACCAGGGATCAAACAGAATCCCCATCACAGGATGGATGTGCAGGCTTTTGAAAGGGTGCAGAGGAGGTTTACCAGGATATTGCCTGGATCAGAGGGTATGAGCTATAAGGAGAGGCTGGAGAAATTTGGGCTGTTTTCTCTGGAGCATTGGAGGTGGAGGGGAGACCTGATAGAGGTTTATAAAATTTATTAGTGGCATAAATAGGGTAGACAATCAGAATCTTTTTCCCAGGCTAGAAATGTCAAGTACCAGAAGACGTGCATTTAAGGTGAGAGGGGGAAAGCTTAAAGGAGATGTGCAGGGGATTTTTTTTAGAGAGTGGTAGGTGCCTGGAACGGGCTGCTGGCATAGTGGTAAAAGTGGATACGATAGAGGTGTTTAAGAGGCCATTAGATAGACACATGTATGTCCAGGGAATGGAGGGATATGGATCATGTACAAACAGAAGACATTTAGTTTAAGTCAGCATTGTGTTCAGTGCAGCTATTGTGGGCCAGAGGGCCTGTTCTTGTGCTGTACTGTTCTATGTTCTAAACACATCGTCTTCTATCTTCCTAGTATTCATCTGGAGGAAACTTCTGCTTATCCAATACACAACATCAGATAGGCAGTCTGACAACAGAAATAGCTGAGAGTTGACGGAAATGGTGTCATAGTGCTGGGTGTCTTCACTGAGCTTTTAGACAACTTTGCCAAGAAGCATCATATAGGTTAGAAATATGACTTAAAAGCAAAAACTTTGTTAGTGATTTTTCAAAGTGTCTCATCCACACTGATCTAATTATAAATTTGTAATGACATTTGAGGAACCTCTTTTGGTTGTGAGAGAATGTTGGAGTTGACACTTCCGTAACTAGGTGAACGGGGTTGAAAAATCAGCCGTGATTGAATGAATGGCGGAGCAGTCTCGATGGGCCAAATGGCCCAATTCTGCTCCTATATCTTATGGTCTCCCATCCCCTATCTTTATGGTATACCTAAGGCATCGTGTGATGGTTGATGAGGGGAGATGCTGAGTTGAGCATTTTTTTTTGTTTTTGATGGATACTGCTGATCTTTTGACACGTACTTCCCCCTCTTCTCCCCCCCCCCCCCTTCCATCAGTGTATGATCTATAGAATTTGGGGGGGGGGGGGGGAGAGAGAAAAACAGCAGTTCTCAGTAATCTATTTAGGGTATATTCTGAATTTAATCTGGATAGATTTGAAGTGTATTAAACTGCCCTTTTTAAGCCAGAAATGAAGGTTTATTTAAAAAAAATTTACGGGCACATTTTGTTTTGAATTGTTCAAGGTCTCTGCTACACTGTCTGTGTCCTGGGACCAGTTCAAATTGGCAGCTTGTTGAAAACTAGCTTTGACAAAACTAGCTGTTTACTATTATTCATTTTAGAATAGAATAAAATCTCACCCATTTAACCTTTGTGTCATCTTGCTATGCTTTCACAAAGCATTTATTTCTCTTTAATTTCAGAGGTGTCCTGTATTACTCATCTTGACATATTTGCCTCAGGTTTCCCCCATTTAGAAAAAAAAATTGAAAGCTTTTGTGCCCCATGCATTTTGTATATTGAGGTAAGAATTCTGTACTTCCTGGCTTCATGAAGTCTCTCTGAAGTGAATGGCAGACTCAGAAATGTGCTCATTTTATGTGCTCACGCTATTGACCTGCTCTCACTTTCCCCTTGGGTTTGGTCTTTTATTTCGCTCAGTTGGCAGGAACCTAGGGGATCAAGTACGGAGGTTGGAAAAGTTAAATATAGCGTTCTTGTGAGTTCCTGCATTGATCTCCCTTATCATGCTTTGACCAGCTATAAGCTGTGAACAGCATTCGACAAGTAATTGTGTTAAATGAGTCCCTGCAATTTTTTATTATGTGGCGTCTAATAGCTTTTCAAAGGAAAAGATGGAATAGATTCCTTAAGTTTGCAGTATTCAAGTTGCAGCATTGTATTGCTTGTCCCCCGAGTATATGACCTCGAAATGGGTTGTCAGCTAGAAAGTTGAGACCACGTTATTAATTAGATATTTTGCTGAGATATAGTGGGCAGTCCTGTCAACATATCCCAAATTTTCTTTATTCCTTTCCATCTCTCTTTGCTTTACTCTTTTCAACAAAAAAAAAGTCATCTTCATTCTTGTGAAAATCAGAAAACTAATGTTGGAAATCTAAAACAAAAACAGAAAATGCTGGAAACACTCAGCAGGTCAGCCTGCATCTGTGAGAAGAGAAGCAGAGTCAACGTTTTGGGTCAGAGACCCTTCGTTAGAACTGAACGGAGACACCAGCTTTTTAAACTGCAGGAAGGATGGAGGTCTCTGATAGGGTAAAACTGGGGTGAGCATGGAGATAAACTGTAAACAAGGTTAATCTGGTCAGTGATTGAATGGGAACAGTTAGAATATAGACAAAAGAAACTAGTCAAAACGTGGGCATTGTGAAATGCAGAGTAGGAGGGAGGAGGACAAGCCCAGTAGTTCAGGTTGGGCATGTCCTCCACTCCCAGTGGGGAGGGGCAGCTGCAGGAGGGGGGAATAAACTGAGCTAATATTACAGATTGATGACTACTGCAGATGAAGAAATCCAAGTTACCTGAAGATAAAATAAGATGAGATATCTTTATTAGTCACATATACATCAAAACACACAATGAAATGCATCTTTTGCATAGAGTGTTCTGGGGGCAGCCAGCAAATGTCGCCACACTTCCGGTGCCAATATAGCATGCCCGCAACTTCCTAACCCGTACATCTTTGGAATGTGGGAGGAAACCAGAGCACCCAGAGGAAACCCCGGCAGACACGGGGAGAACGTACAAACTCCTTACAGATAGCGGCCGGAATTGAACCCGGGTCGCTGGCGCTGTAATAGCGTTACACTAACCGCTGCACTACTGTGTCTTGCAGTTGTAGAATTCAGTATCAAATCCAGAAAGCTGCAACATGCCCAGACACACAATGAAGGTTTTGAAAGCAGCTGTTCCTCATGTTTGAGTTGGGCCTCACTGTGACAGTGCAGGAGCCCACAGACTGATGGGTGGGAGTGGGATGGGGAATTACATTGGCTTTTAGCTTCTTTTGTCGTCTCAGTTCTGATGAAGGGTTTCCAACCTATAACATTGGCTCTTGTTTCTCTTCCTGCAGATGTGGCCTGACCTGAGTATTTCCAGCATTTTCTGTTTTTTGTTTCACCTTCGTTCTTGCTACATGTGTGCCCCGTTTCCCTCTACTTTTATTCTTAGTTCCCTGTCTTTTTGCAACCCTTCAGAAGTTGCCTTATTGACTGATTCAACCACTAGCCAGAGCTCTCCAGTGGACATTTTGCCAAGATTTGGGTTCTCTTTGATCTCAAATGTGCTGCACAGATGGGGACTCCCATGTTCCGTTCTGCATGGTGGTGTTGCTCTCTTTAACCAAGCAATTGGGTGTCACATACAATGGCTTCATATTTTAGCAGTTTTGAATTCCTTTTCTCTGATTAATTTTGAGTCTGCTTTGTGTAACCTCCTAGCACAAAGTGCTTATTGTCTCTGTCAGTTTCAAGTTCTGCCTAAATTGTAAGAATAGCCTATGGCTCAGTAACTTCAAAACACTTTATTAAGTTTGCAACCCAACTTCCTGAATGACTTCCTCTCTGAAGACCCAGAGTTCCTTTTGAAAGTGGGCCTGCAAGGCGTCATGTGCATGCTGACATCTGAAACAAGAATAGGGGACTTTTAGTCAAAACACTTGGGAGCTTTTCGAAAATCTTAAGCATCTGATAGTGGTTAAGAGACCGTGAAATCTAACCAATCAATTCTAGTTTAGTAATTCACACTACTTGGAAATTGTGCTTTTGGAGTACTGACTAATCAGGTGCGATCTCTCTGGTGCATCAAACAGCTGGAATGGAGTAAATTAGGTGAGAAAACTGTGTTATACTTCTGTAATAGCTTTCTTGTTTGGGTGGCGATTAATAATTGACCGGTCTTCCCCTCTGCTATCCCAGCTGGTGAATCAGGTTTATTAACACTGATTTCTATGAAGTGAAATTTGTTGTTTTGCAGCAGTACAGTGCAAGACATAAAATTACTATAAATTATAAAACTAAATAGTCCAAAACAAAAGGAATAATGAGGTAATGTTCATGGATTCATGGACCACTTGGAAATCTGATGGCGGAGGGGAAGAAGCCATTTCTGAATCATTGAGTGTGGGTCTTCAGGCTCCTGTACCTCCTCCCCGATGTTAGTAACAAGAAGAATTCTGTATCATGGCTTTCTTTTTGTTCAAATAAAGGGGGTCTGTATTTTAAGTGTTCCATCAGTGTGGGCTTTTCTGGCTATGTTTACAATAATAAGATGAGATTGATCTCGGGACAGAAAAAATTGAGGTGTTTTTGAAGTAGGTTTTGAGGTTTTTGCTTCCACTGAAGGATGAGCTGATATGATAAGTGACAGCACACACTTAAAGATAATTAGCAAAAGAAACAGGAAGATTAGAAACTTCTGTGTGGAGTCAGCTATGATCTGAGATACACTAGCAGTAAAAGCAGATACAGTGACTTTCAAGAGGGATTTGATTACGGGCTTAAAAAGAAAAACATTGGCAAAAGCAGGAGGGAACGGAGTGAATGGATCAAATAGGACAGTTCTTTCAGTGAGCTGACACAGGCACAACGTGCTTGGTAGTCTCCTATATTATAAAATTCTTCATCCAAAAGGCAGTGTGGGGGGAATGTTTAAATGTTATCCCATATTATTTATATAGTCTGCCTCATTTGGCTGTGCACCATGCTCCTGTTGTGCTGGTCTCCAAAATCCAAGAAAAACATTGAATAGTTTTTCTTCAAAATGCATTTTATTAGTTGAATTCTCCCATTTTAAGTAATCCCCCCCCCCCCCCCCCACACCATGCTACTTCTTTCCTTTCCTGGCCCCTCTTTTTTTTCTACCCACCCCCCCCTCCCCCTTTATTCCTCCTTACCTTTGACCCATCCCTCGGTGGATTTGCTCTTCCTTCCCCCACACCTACCTGCATCCCTGCCTCCCTTCTTCTGTCCACCTATCACTGCTCTGTTTCTCCCCCCTATATATTGGGCTTCCCCTTTTCCTATCTTCAGTGCTGAACAAGGGTCCTGACCTGAAACGTTGACCGCCTGCTTTTTTCCACGGATGCTGCCTGGCCTGCTGAGTTCCTCCAGCATCATCGTGTTTTTCATCTAGATTCCAGCATCTGCAGTCCTTTTGTTTCTCTTGCATTTTATTGCTGTTTTGTTTCTGTTATACAATTTATTTTTCCTTCCTATAAGATTGCCAGCAGTTTATTTGTCAACATTAAAGCCTACAAATTTGTTGCTGGTACATTACATGTGGATTTAAACATTTGAATCAATTTGTGCCTTCTGGTTAGCTTGTTTCGTTGCTTTTGGTATGTTGAATAAAATGTGCAAAGTCTGTTCTGTACACTAGCCATTTAAGAGAGAAAGATACTGATCTTCAGTGCCATTTACATGTGCCAGAAATGTGTTCTGTACATCAATGTTATAATTTACACAGAGGGCTGTGGTCCATTGGAACTTGAGACTTGATGCTCAATAAATTCTACATCTTCTGTTAACCCACCACAATGCCTTTCCTTTGAGACATGGCTAATTGGAATGGATGTTGGTAAAATGTCGAAAACGTGCGATAGACTCCAGCGGCTCCTCAAGTAATAATAGGCAGAGCTGTAGAATCAGGTCAAGACTAAGTATGGAATGGCAGGCATGGTAGTATAGCAGTTAGTGTAACACTTTACAGCGCCAGCGACCTGGGTTCAAATCTGGCCATTGTCTGTAAGGAGTTTGTACGTTATCCCCGTGTCTGCGTGGGTTTCCTCTGGGTGCTCTGGTTTCCTCCCACATTCCAATGACGGACGGGTGAGCAAGTTGTGGGCATGCTATGTTGGTGCCGGAAGCGTGGTGACACTTGCAGGCTGCCCCCGGAACACTCTGCACAAAAGATACATTTCACTGTGTGTTTTGATGTACATGTGACTAATAAAGATATCTTATTAAATGAAGAAAGGAAGCACTTGCATTTGTATGGTATTCTTCATAACTCCATAACATCCCTAAGTGCTTTGCAGCCAATGCAATGCTACTTGATACCAAAATTATATACTGCAGATGCTGAAAATCTGAAATAAAAACACACATTCTGGAAATATTGAACAGGTTAAGCAGCATCCATGGAGAAAGAGTTAACCGCTTCAAGTTACTGTCTTTGCACTTGGGCTGCATAAATGCTGTTGGACCTGCTTAATGCTTTTTTGAATTGTAGCTACTGTTAGAAAGAAGGAATCATGGCATCAAGCACCAAAAAATAAGATGAATTCTGGTCTTGTAATTGAGGTTGACCTGGATACGGAGAAAGCTCCCCTGTTGTTTGAAATACTGCCTTGTAATCTTTTGTGCCAATGTTGGGCACAATAGCTGATTTGTGCATTTGTACTTTGCCAAAGGCTCAGTATAGCAGGGGTCCCATTTCGAAGTTTAATCCAAGAGATGGCACTGCCAATAGTTGTCCTACATGGGAAGTCCCTTGGACTCGAAGGCAACATGCTTCCACTCCACTTGGGTTGTTTTACCAGGTGCCTGATGAGATGTGAGGTGCTTAACAGTCAGGTAGGTGAGTCTCAATATGAGAGGGCTTGGCTTTAAAGCTCAATACAAGAGGGCATGGCTTTAAAGTAATGGGTGGGAAGTTCAAGGGAGATATCAGAGGGAGGTTTTTTACCCAGAGAGTGGTTGGGGCATGGAATGCGCTTCCTGGGGTGGTGGTGGAGGCAGGTACATTAGTCAAATTCAAGAGATTGTTAGATGAGCATATGGAGGAATTTAAAATAGGGGGATATGTGGGAGGAAGGGGTCAGGTAGTCTTGGGCAAGGTTTAAAGGTTGGCACAACATTGTGGGCCGAAGGGCCTGCATTGTGCTGTACTGTTCTATGGTTCTATAGTTTGGGAGGAGGCCTCCCACGGTTTATACTGGCTCCTGTGTGCTTTCAACATGTAGACTTTATTCTCGCTGCTATTCCAAATGCTCCTCCACTTTGGTTGGTGGCAGGAATTTCTACATATTGGTTCGAATGTTACACCTTTACAAGGAGGCTTTGACAATGACAATGACAATATTCTTAAATCTTTTCCTCTTGCCATGAAAAGTTGGAATAGAAGATGTTGCCACAACTAGAGGGCCTGAGTTATAGGGAGATGTTTGCAAAGCTAGGTCTTTAATCCTTGGAACGTAGGAGAATGAGGGGCGACCTTATAGAAATGTTTAAAATTATGAAAGGCATAGATAAGGTGGATGGTAGCAGTCTTTCCCCCTGGGTAGGGGAGTCCAAAACTAGGGGGCATAGGTTTAGAGTGAGAGGGGATAGATTTATAAGGGACCTGAAGGGCAACTTCTTCATGCAGAGGGTGGTGAGTATATGAGATGAGCAGCCAGAGGAAGTGGTTGAGGCAGGTACAATAGCATCATTTAAGAAGCACTTTGATAAGTACATGGAGGGGCGGGGTTGGAGGGACATGGGCCAAACACAAGAAATTGGGACTAGCTGGGTGGACACCGTGGTCGGCATGGACTGTTGGGTCGAAGGACCTGTATCCGTGCTGTATTGCTCTATGACTCTGACTCTACCTGTTTCAGGAGCAGGTGTTGGGCGTACAAACAAAGTGGCCTGCCTGTTGGAGTTGACAGGAGGCCTCAATGCTGTTGATGTTGTTCTGGGAATGAATGTTGATGTTGCTTATTGTGCTAGTGGATTTTGCATTGGTGGTACCTTGCCTGTGCCTTTTAGGTGACTATTGTAGGTAGTTAATTTCTTCACTGATGAAAGTGTAGCATTCAGTACTTGCACTTTTGAGGGAGACTTGAACTCAGAATCACTGAGTTGCAACAGACTCTCTCAAGATTTAAAGAACTAGCAATATCTTTATAGAACTAAATGAGTTGTTGCTATGTTCTCTTTCCTCATATGACTGTGTAGTACTTGTTCCTGAAATTTACGAGTGTTGATTTATTATTGTTACTTGTACCAAGGTGCAGTGAAAAACTTGTCTTGCATACCGTTCATACAGATCAATTCATTACACAGTGCATTGAGGTAGTGCAGAGTAAAAACAATAACTGAATACAGAGTAAAGTGTCACAGCTACAGAGAAAGTGTATTGCAGGTAGACAGCAAAGGTGCAAGGTCACAACGTGGTAGATCGTGAGGTCAGAGTCCATCTCATCGTATAAGGGAACCATTCAGTAGTCTTATAACAGTGGGATAGAAGCTGTCCTTGAGCCTGGTGGTATGTGCCTGATGGGAGAGGACAGAATGACCCGGGTGGGTGGGGTCTTTGATTATGCTGGCTGCTTCAAGGCAGCGAGAGGTATAGACAGAGTCTATGGAGGGGAGGCTGGTTTCCGTGATGTGCTGGGTTGTGACCACAACTCTGCAGTTTCTTGTGGTCTCAGGCAGAGCAGTTGCCATACCAAGCTGTGATGCATCCAGATAGGATGCTTTCTATGGTACGTCGATAAAAGTTGGTGAGTGTCAAAGGGGACATGCCACATTTCTTTAGCCTCCTGAGGAAGTATAGGTACTGGTGAGCTTTCTTGGCTGTGGCATCTACGTGGTTGGACCAGGACAGGCTATTGGTGATGTTCACTCCAAGGAACTTGAAGCTCTCAACCCTCTCGACCTCAGCACCGTTGATGTCGACAGGTGAACGTACACAGCTCCCTTTCCTGAAGTCAATGACCAGCTCTATTATTTTGCTGACATTGAGGGAAAGATTGTTGTTATGACACCATGTCACTAAGCTCACTATCTCCTTTCTGTTTGTTATTTGAGATACGGCTTACTACAGTGGTATCATCTGCAAATTTGTGGATGGAGTTAGAGCAGAATCTGGCCACACAGTCATGAGTATATAGGGAGTAGAGTAGAGGGCTGATGATGCAGCCTTGTGGGGCACCAGTGTTGAGAATAATCGTGCTGGAGGTATTGCTGCCTATCCTCACTGATTGCGGTTTGTTGGTCAGAAAGTCAAGGATTCAATTGCAGAGGGAGGTGTTGAGTCCCAGGTCTCGGAGTTTGGTGGTGAGTGTGTTTGGAATTATTGTATTGAAGTCGGAGCTGTAGTCAATAAACAACGGTCTAACCTGGGTGTCTTTACTGTCCCGATGCCCCAGAGATGAGTGTAGGGCTAGGGAGATGGCGTCCACTGTTTTCAGTGGTAGACGAATTGCAGTGGTCGAGGTTGTCTGGGAGGCTGGAGTTAATGCCACAAATTAACATATTGTAAAATATTTTACAATGTATTGATTTCAGATGATGTCAGATGCATGTTTGAGAGATCCTTGTTTGAAGTTTTTTATATAAGATATCTTTATTAGTCACCTGTACATCAAAACACACAGTGAAATGCATCTGTTGCGTAGTGTGTTTTGGGGGCAGCCTGCAAGTGTCACCACACTTCTGGCGCCAACATAGCCTGCCCACAACGTCCTAACCCGTACGTCATTGGAATGTGGGAGGAAACTGGAGCACCCGGAGGAAACCCACGCAGACAAGGGGAAAACGTACAAACTCCTTACAGACAGTGGCCAGAATTGAACCTGGGTCGCTGGTACTGTAATAGCGTTATACTAACCGCTACATGTCTGTACTGTTTAATGCATTATATTTCATAAGGTTGTCAGACTTTCTTGCTTCAAAAGGGAAGTTGTGCAGAGTGTCATTGTGATCTGAAACTTGATGCTTTTAAGAGTGGTGGAAGGGAATTAATCAAGGATTTCAGAAGGAGACTGAATAGGCATGAAGGAAAATAATTTACAGAGCCACTGGGAAGGAGCAGGAGAATGGACTGGACAGAGTGCTTCACAAGGGGTCACCGTGAACTCAATGTTGAAGAGCCTTCTGTGTCATCCAGGTTCTCTGAAGTTGCTCACTTCCCCATCCTTGGAACAAGGAAACTATAGCTTTTACACATATTGAGTGATTACCTTATGGAATTTGGTGAATAAATTAACCCAGGGTTTTTCACGATGGTGTCACATCATTAAGACTGACTCAAATAGGTGGAATCTTGCACTAAGAAAAAAATTGCTCCTTGGAAATATTTGACCAATTTTCCTGTTTCAAATTAACTTTGTCACAAAACACATGCTCACGGCACTCTCTTGTGTGCTGTCTCCTGATGTTAATGCAATGATCACCTGAGTAGTCTACTAATATTTTTCTTTTAAAAACTTTCTCTATTCCAAGCTTAGTGGGAGAGCTGAATACGCATAGTAGTGAAATGTTAAAAGATAGATGGATTACTGTGGTTGGTATTACGGAAGCTGCAGTGTTGTAAAGGTTAACTGGATTAATTTTATAAGATGGCGATGCCTTGGGAAATAGTTAAGCAGGATAGGCCTATACTCACTGGAGTTTCAGGATATGCAAGATAGAGAGACGTAAGATTCTGAGGGGTCCTAGCAGAGCAGATAGTTTGCAAACGCCTCGGCTGGTGGGGGAATCCGGAACTGAAGGGCCTGTTAATAGGATAAGGGGTTAGCCACAAAACTGAGATGAGGAGAAATTTCTTCACTCACAGGGTTTTGAATCTTTGGAATTCACCAGCTGGGAGAGTAGTAGATCAAAGCTGAGAAAAGATCTCTGGATTGTAGTTTATGGAATTGGGTAGGACGTTGGAGTTGAGACCCAAAATTAGATCACTCATGATCTTATTAAATGGCAGAGGAAGTCTGAGAGAGTGTAACATACTATACCTTCGTTTCATGGGTTCTTGTAATTAACTTCCTATGATCCTCAGATGTTCTTTTTGAAGCAGCTTTTTGTTTGATCTGACATTGACATCTGTCAAGGTTGAGTAGCATTCACTGAGTGGAAGATTGGTTGCCACACTCCACTTTTTTTTTTCCTTTGCCATCAGTGACCATCTTTCCTATCCCAGTGCAGAATAAAGCTCCATCTATGCTTGTTCTGTAGTAATAATCTTGCCCACCAAAGAGCGAAGCATGCTGCCTCAGCTGCGACATTTGTTTCCCAAGTGTAGTTTGAGTGGAATTTGGGTTGAGTTGTTGCACCCTAGTTTTTCCACCCGCTAAGAGTATGATCAGAGCCTTGTGCAGAAATATTTGGAAGATCTCTTCCCTGCCATGAAGATGGCTTTGGGCAGTTGACAGGGCAGTTGCAGCAAAGCTGCTTTCATGTTAGTGCGAGGAGCCACTTGAAGGTCTGGTACCTACTTGTCCAGGATCTAATTTTGGCTTAAGCTTCTGTTAATTAGGCCATTTTAATCTTGGCCACCGAGAATGAATTTGCTTTACTTTTTGAAGTGTATTTATATGAACAAATCTAGTCCACAGCAAGATGCCAAAAACCAAGTTTATTGATTATTCTGCTCCTTTAGTGATGTTTGAAGGGCAAATGTTGGCCAAGACATTCAAGGAGCTCAACTGCTGCTTATGGAATCTTTCATATTCATCCGTACAGGCTAACTGAGTCTTTGGAATGGATCAGGTGTAGGCTGTATTACCCCTTGAGCCTATTACGGAATTCATTGAGATCATGGATAATTCACAACCTAAATGCAGAAACTTGCCCTTTTCTCATATCCCTTATTAAGTTTGGTTAACAAAACTCCTGTAGCCTCGGATTTAAATGTAAAAATTGACCTGGCATCAATTATTGCTTGAAGAACTTGATCTTGGGAAATGAAACCGGGCTACATGAATACATGCTAGATGTATTTGTAGGGGGATGCTTTGGGAACAGTAACCATAATTCTGTAAGTTTTCAAGCTAGTTATGGAAAGGGATAAAGTCAGTCAAGGGTGAGTGGGGGATGGTTGATTTCAATGGTGTAAGAGAGGACCTAATGAGAGGAGATCAGGAGCAAATGCAGGTGAAACAACAGCTGACAAGTAGGAATCTTTTAAAAGGGAATTCCTGAGAGTTTGGGGCCAGTGTGTTCTGGCAAGGGTGAAAAGCAAAGATTGAGAGGATATTGAAAGTTTGATCAGGAAAGAAAGGAAATATGTAGGCAACAGGGATTCAGGGAGTCTCTTGAGGAATATCTGATACGTAGGAGAGAATTTGAAGTTGGGAGGACAAAATGGGGCCATGAAGTATCCTTGACAATGAAATTGAGGAGAATCCCAAGTTATTATACAAGTATGTTGGTAGCAAGGGAAAGAATTGGTCCCTTAGGGACCAAAGAGATAATCCATGAGTGGACCCAGGCAGTGTGGATGAGGTCTTAAATGAATATTTCTCATCTGTATTTGCCAAGGACATGAAAGGTACTGAGTTCGAGGAAGGATACCTGGATAATTTGGAGCAGGTCAGAATTAAGGAGGAGGGGGTTACATGTCATTGGGTGCATAAGGGTGGATAAAATCCCCAGGGCCAGATGAGATTTATCCAGGTTGCAGTAAAACAAGGAGGGGAGATTGCTGGGCTTTGACAGAGATTTTTGCTGCTTTGTTAGCCACAGCTGAGGTGCAGAAGACTGTAGGATAGCTAATGTTGTTCCTTTGTTTAACTGCAGGCCAGTGAGCTTTGTCAGTGGTAGGCTTTGTGCAGGGGAAATCCTGCCTCACTAATTTGATTGAGTTTTTGGAGGAGACAGCCAAGAAGATGAATGAAGGCAAGACTAGACTTTGTGCACATGGACTTCAGTAAGGCATTTGACGAGGTCCCATATGACAGGCTGATCTAGAAGGTTAAGGCACATGGAATCCAAGGCAAGCTGGTTAATTGGATCCAAAATTGGTTTGGTGTTAGGAGTCAGAGGGTAGTGGTGGAAAGATGCTTTTCTTATTGGAAGTCAGTGGCATCCTATAGGAATCCCAAATGGAATCTTTGTTTGTGATGTATATTAATGACTTGGATGTGAATGTGGGAGGTATGATCACTAAGTATGTGGATGACATGAAAGTTAGTATTGTGGAATAGTGAGGAAGGTTGCCTAAGGATACGGCAACACACGAAAAGCTGGAGGAACTCAGCAGGTCAGGCAGCATCTATGGAGAGAAATGGACAGTCGACCTTTTGGGTCAAGACCCTTCATCTGGACTGAAATATAGAGGGGTGATGGCCAGTATGAAAAGGTGGAGGGGTGGAGCAAGAGCTGGCAACCAATAAGTGGATCCATGTGAGAGGGAGGTGATGGGCAGAAGTGGGAGAGGGGTTGTGGGAATAGTGCCAGAAGCTGGGAGGTGATAGGTGGAAGAGACAAAGGGCTGAAGATGGTGGAATCTGATAGGGAAGGAAGGTGGAGCATGTGATAAAGGGGAGGAGTTGGGGAGGGCAGATGGGAACAGTGGGGGAAGTGTGTGCGCGTGATGGGCAGATAGAGGAAGGGGAAGAGACAAGGTGATGGAGGCTGAGTAGTTCAGGAGGAAAGAGAAAAGGGACAGAGGGGGAGCAGTTTCCTGTAAACTCATTTGCCAGAAAATCTAGAAAACTTTCTACAGAAATTGCTTCAATGTGATGCAACTATAACTTAAAAAAAAAGTCGATCTGTATGTCTGCCATGAGATGCGCTTTCCTCGTCTCTGTGTCCACTGAAGCATGCTGTTTACAGGTAAATTTTGTAAAGAGAGAGGTTGATTTCAAATAATTTGTTAAGAAATTTTGGATTATAACTGGGTTATAGAATACTGCATTATTAATTTAATGTGGTTTTTTAGAAACTTCTTGTTAATGTTGAAGAATTTGGATTTAAAGAATCCAAACAGCATAGAAAATTACATTTTGTGTAAGTGTCTTGGTTGAATCTGATACTAATTCACTGCCCCACCATTTTCCCCCCATGACTCTGTATCTTCAGATAATTATGTACCATTGTTTTCTAAAAGATGCAATGGTCTCTTCTCAATCACTTCATCGATTTCTATGCTGTGATAATTAAGTATGTAAAGATACTTCTATCTTAATCTTAGCAAAATTTGATAGCCTGTCGTTACTATCAACCAGTGAAAATAATCTTTCTCTATTTACCCTATCAAAATTCGAATAAATTTAGAAACCCAATTTAACTCTCCCCTTAGCCATGTCTGCTCAAGAATTTCATCGTTATCCATAATGGGTTTTTCATCACTGGTATCTTTCTGACAAATGTACTCAAGCACAATCTTTTAGCATCCCTTTCATAAGAGTGCCTGAAAAAAAACCTATAGATTTGTTGGTCATGTTTAATCTCTCCTTATGACTAATTTTGGATGTGTACCCTGCAGCACTTTATGCTTGGTGAATTTTTGTAAAAGAAAATTTTTGTTTCCCTGGAAAAAAAATAAACAAGTTTAATGTACGGTTGGAACGGAATGCACAGAAAGCATTTAGTAAAACAAATGGCAATGAAGTCAGCAAAAGTACACTAGCAAATGATGTAGCGGTTATTGAGCATGAAACCATCACCCCTTCCAAAGTAGTTATTTGTTTTTAGAGGACCTTTTTTTTTGGAGGAATTGAGAGATCTTGGCATCAAACTGATGTAATTAAACTAAGGGCTTGCAATCTGGATGTAATTGTTCCATAGTTAGAGTAAATTGTACACTTGGTGTGGTAATAATTTTTAAGGAGAATGTTGTGTGTTAAAGGATTCTAAGATTTACAAGATGACTAGAGGTGCAGAAATTCTGTTGCTGATGGTGGAAATTTTACTGAATTTTCATCCATTTGGTTAAGGGATTGTGGCGGGGATGAGCATTATTGACTTTTAAAATACCATGATGTACTCGGGATAGATTGAAAGGGAACAAAATTCTTAATGTGTAAAGATGTCATTCTCTGCAGGTAAAGCTGCCATATCTCTGCCAAAGTACTGAGCTTCAGCCTCAACATCAGAAGTGTAAATTCCATTTCAAGAAATGTGACCTTCACTTCCATATTATGTTATTGTGAGTCTACTGGTTAATGTTGCAAATAAGGCGGTTTTTGAGGTGAATTGAGTCAGGGTTATGGGATTCTTACACCTAGCATACAGGAGAATTCATTCATTAGTGATATGAATTTTGAACTCGGGTCTCACAGGTGAAGGGGCTGTGCCATTTGCTTTTTTTTTGGTTTAATTTGGTGATGAACGCACAGTTTTAATGAAATTTTTGTTAACTGGTAAGTTCTGATGAAAGAACGTGAAACACTGGCAAAAACTCAGCTGCTAGAGGAATGAAACGTCTCGACTGTTCATTTCCCTCCACAGATGCTGCCTGATCTGCCGAATTCTTCCAGCTGCTCATTTTTTGCTCCAGGTTCCAGCATCTGCAGTCTCTGCAGATCTTGTTTTTATTTCAGATTTCCAGCATTTGCTGTCTTTTGCTTTTGAATATGTATCTGAACTTTGAAAAGGTCTTTTAAAAGGTGTGAGAGCACCTAATCGGTTAGTAAAGGTAAATTCATTTGGATTAAAGGGACAATGACTACAAAGGTGTGCAATTGGCCAAAGAACAGGAAGTGTAGGGCTTTTCACATGAGAGAGAAATGATTATTGCTGGGAGTTGAAACTACTCTTTGACTGATGGTCCTTTACATACCATCTCTAAAATTGTGTGAAATTTAGAAGTATAGTATGTCAGCTTTGTGCTGAGAAGTGGGAAACAGTGTATTTAGAACCAGAGTAGAAGCAAACTATTTAGGAAGAATAAACTGAGGCCAATAAACATGAACCAATACTAAATTTTAAAGACAGTTAAGCAGCAGAGATCTGGAAGTACATGTGCAGAAATGAAAGTGGCACAGGGGGTAAGAAGCCTGACTTTTTTTAAATTTTTACTGCATGTGATCTTTTGCTTTTCTTCTTAAGAACAAAAAACTTTCCAAAACTCTTTAGAAATAAGTTACTTGGCCTCATTTGGAGTGTTGTTTCATTCCGTGCAACACATTTTAGTGAGGCTGTTGAGGTCTTGGAATAGGTGCAGAAGCAATTTATACATAATGGGACTAGTTTTAAAATGCTGCTTAAACGAGATTTGAGACAGTTGGAGTGTTTTAAAGAAGGAACTTGAGTTTGGGGACTTGGCAGCCAAAACCACCACGGCTAGTGAAAAAGTAATTAACATTTGTAATAGGTGAGTAAATGAATGGAGAAGTGCAAATATCTGGAAGGGCTGTAGTCCTGAAAGGACTGAAGGTCAAGGGCATTGAGTTTGAAAATTAGGTTGAGAAATTCAGGAAGCAGCATCAAACCCTATGTGAGGCCTCCTTTGATCTTTTAAAAGCTTTTGACTTGGTTATTCTAGAGGGGCTGTGGAGTATTGTTCTCGTATTTGGTTGGTCAGAGAAATTGATCTTTTTCTTGCATCTGGTACATATTGACATGTAGACCCTGATCTTAATCAGTGAGTTCACAACAGAGCCAAAATCGGTGCATATTCACGTCACATAGGTTGTGTCAATTCTCCAACACTTTGGTAATCTACAGAACAAATGGGGAACTCTCAACCTCTGTCACCTCCACTCCAGACTCAAGGTCACTCCAACTTTCATCATTGAGCTGCAGTACATGGGTAACTCTTGCATATGTGCACTTTTGGAGGTTGAGTTCCAAATCATTGTTGATGTGCTCACTGAAACATTTAAAGAGATTGGGCCTTGCATTTTTATGAAACCAAAATCCAGTATCAAACTTGCTCCCCTGGACAACAACGCTTTGCAATAATAAAGGTCCATGGTAAAATCCTGAAAGTTGTGGACCACATCTCATATCTTGGGAGCAGGCTCTTAGAGTCAGACATCAATGATGAGATTTGCTGTCATCTTCAGTGTTTCAGTATGGCCTTTGGTTGTCTGAGAAAAAGTGTTTGAAGATCAAGAACTCATACCTGATCAATAGCCACATCATTGAGGTCCCGTTAACATTCATTTGAAACAATTGGACAGGTCATGTTGTTTGCATGCTTGACATCCAAACTGTACTCTGAGCTCTGTCATGGCAAGTGATTACCAAAAGACACAGGAAATGATTCAAGGGCATTTTCAAAGCCTCCTTGAAGTGTGACATCCCCACTGACTTGTGGGAATCCCTAACCCATGACTGCTCAATGACAAATGCACCTTTGGGGCAGCATTGAGAGCATCAAATTGATTCATAGGGAGCATGCATTAGTCCAGCATAAATGGTGGAAGGAGCGCACCACCTCCTCAAGTTGTTCATCATACACTTCATCAAATGCCTGCCCCACCAGCAGCAGAGTCTGCAGGTCACACATTGGCCTTGGAAGTGGAGTGGAAGCAAGTCATCCTTGTCCCTAAGAGGCTGTCTAAGGAAGTGAGTGGGAGAGAGAAATTTAGGATAGACGAGATGCAGTAATTGGCCAAGTGCAGAAATTTTGGAATAGTGCAGTGCTGAAAGAGATTAGAGGGTCTAAGCTTATGGAGTGTTATGACAATGAGGGTAAAATTTGTGGTGTTACCAGGCTGGGACCCAGTATGAATCTATCAACTCAGTAAAGGTGATTGGCAAAAGAATGGGATAGACATGAGGCAACATTTTTCTTGCACAGTGTCGTAGAGTCATACAGGCCAAAAACGGCCTTCAGCCCATAATGTTGATGTCTATCATCAGGTACCTATCTACACTAATCCCATTGCGTAGCTGCCTTTGCAGTTCAAGTGCTTATCTAGATACTACTTGAATGTGAGAGTGCCTGCGGCCTTCATTATCTAAGTGCCTTCCAGATTCCATCCACTGGGTGATAAGGTTCTTCCTTTGATCCCCTTTAAATCTCCTATCCCTTGCCCTAAACCTATGCCCTCTAGTTTAAGACACCTCTGCTATGGGGAAATGTTTCCTGCTATATATCTTGTCCATGTCCCTCATAATTTTGTAGACCTTTATCAAGTCCCCCTCCACTTCTTCTGCTCCAAGGAAAGCAGACACCACCTAACCAGACCCTCCTCTTAGCTGAAGTGCTCCATCCCCAGTAATGTGTTGATAAATCTTCTCTGCACTGACTGATGAAGGCCAGCATGCCAAATGCCACCTTCACCACCGTATTGACCTGTGACACTACTTTCAGCGAATTATGCACTTGCAGTCCTTGGTCCCTCTGTTCCATAACACTGCCCAGGGCCCTACCATTCACTGTACAAGTCTTACCCTGGTTTGATCTCCCATGTGTTTTCTCAGGCTGGATATCTATCCTGAAGTTTTAACCATACTCTTTGAATTAAATGTTCACAAATGAAATAATTTAATACAATTTTTTTTGAAAAGAAACATCTGGTTAGATCTTGAATAAGACTATTTTGATTACATTCTGCTAGCTCATTAAAATTGAAAGCATTTAACAAACTGTCTTGTACTGTATTATTAAAATTCAATGTTGCTGATTGGTTCAAAATTAACAGCAATATTTTCAAGCAAATTGTATCTGCATCACTTGCCATTTACAGACGAGAGTTCCAAACTTCCGCTATGCAAAACTCCTAATATACCACACAAAGAGATCTTGACCTAGTTATTAGAGTCCACCTATTTAGTCCTTGGCTCTCCAGCCAGCAGAAATAGTTTTTCTCTATCTACACTGGACTTCAAATGTGAATTTCCTCACCATCAAGAACATCTTCAAGAGGCAGTGGCTCAAGAACATGCCCTCTTGTTACTACCATCAGGGAGGAGGTACAGGAGCCTGAAGACCCACACTCAATGATTCAGGAACAGTTTCTTCCCCTCTGCCATCAGATTTCTGAACAATCCATGAACACTACCTTGTTATTTGCACTATTTATTTTTTAACTAATAGTAATTTTTATGTCTTGCACTGTACTGCTGCAGCAAAACAACAAATTTCATGCCAGTGATGATAAATGTGATTTTTGATTCTGATAAATGAATACAATCCTGGTTTGTGCAAGCACGCCACATAAACTAATTCAGGTATTACTTTAAATTTTGGCTCATTGGAACATTGGTTCAGGTATTACTTTAAATTTGCTGCATGTTAGATCTATCTTGTACTCCAAGATTGAACTAAATGCATAGATCCAGGTGAGAACTAATCAGATCTTTCCAAAGGTGTGTGATTTTTATCAGGCTCCAACGTTCATTCTTTTAGGATGCTATGGTTCATATCCTCCTCATTAGAGTTCCTGAGATGGCAAGGAAGACCTGTTATTGTTAACTAACACGAAAGTTTTTAATGCTTTGTGGTAGAATGTTGCCAGTGATGGCTAATGAAAGGAAGGAGTCCAAGCAGGAGGGTCTACTGTTCTAGTGGAAGTAAAGGAACAAACCCCAAATGTGAAGGGGCTGACAGACCCTACTGTCAAATCGATACTTGACATGGCAATGGCTAACAATTGTGCCACATATCCCAATGGAAACTTTCTCTACATAAGTACTTTTAATGTGCTGTTGGCAGGAAGCCAACCACTGTCATTATTTTGGGAAGTTAGTGTATTTTATATAACATATAGTGCACAAGTTTTCATCTTTTGCGTTTCCATATTCGGTTGAATATTTTATGATGTTTTGCAGTGTTCCTGTTCTGTGTTATTAAATCTGCTTGCTTCAAAAGATTAAAAGTTTAATTGACTCAATCCAGCTTTCTCATTTAGACATGAGCAACCTTTGCTTCCCCGCTGCCCCCCCCCCCCCACCCCCCAACCTTCCCCTGACAAAGTCAAGTTAGCATCCAGAACTGGCGCGTGAAAGGTGAAAAAATCCTAAGCCATTGTAGAGCAACTAAACTCCCAACTGGTTTTTGAAAATGAAGTAAACGTGACATTTGTAAGGCTTGAAGCTCTACCTTTGTGGCAGCAGTCCTTGAGAATTGAGTAGGGCTGTTTCAAACGGTTGTCTGTGGAGGCAGGTGGCCTATTTGAAACCTATTCCTTTTTGTCCTCTCCAGGGACCTTTCAGCAAAAGCTCCTGAACAGAGTTATGTAAGATGTTGAAAGTCTGAGAGAAACAATTCCTTGCTATTTTGCCCCCAAGCTTTGTTACCATAGTACCTTCATATTTTGATTTTTATTTCTTCTGTGCCAGGAGGCTGCACAGTTTGCAGTCCTGAACACTTCTGCTTTCGTGTAACTAAAAATTTACAGTAGAAAGTCCCCAAAAACTCCATTCTTGATTGAATGTTCAATATTGCTCAGTTTAAAAAAAATACCATAGGCTGAGTTTTACAGGATCACTTTTTGTCCAACTGTGCAGAGGTCAGTATGGACTGAAGGGCCTTTTTCTGTGCTGTACAACTTTATGACTATGGATAAAAGTACAGAAAAAAATAGCAACAGCACACGAGATAGGGAGCTGAGAGTGTGTGGGATAATGAATAAGAAGCTATCTTTTTTAAAATAAAGCCAAAATGTAATCCCTAATTGCTTTTTTTTAAACTATAGCTTATGTGATTTTATTACTATGATACGTATACTTGTATTTTAACAGCACACAGCAAGGCCATTTGATCCAATTGGTCAGATCTGTGTTTATACTCCATGTAAGCATTTTTATCTTATCCCATCAGTTTATCTTTCTGTTTCTGCAATCGCTCTCTTGCTTTCTCCTAAATACATGGGATAAATCATCATTAACTTAAGCCCTTCCCTGTGATAGCAAGTTCCACATTCTGATCACAGTCTGAGTACAGAGTTTTTTCTGAATTTACTGGACTTATTAATGGCAGATTCTTCCTCCCACATTTTAGTGTTGTTACTTAATCAAAATAAGGGGGAACAGTCATAGTTGTTTAATCTAGCAATGTTAATAATCCAGAGATGGTCTCTATTTTAAAAAAAAGCTCCCTATCCTATCCATTACACTATTGTTAATTTTTGTAATCTTTGCAGTTTCTGAGATTACTGTCTGATTGTTGTACTTTTCCAAAATACAAATGATTTGAAATGAATGTTTAAGATTCATTGAAGGTTTTCATATGACAAAGAGTTCCAATACCAGTGGCATGATTTAAATTAAAGTTAGGAAGTTAATAGTGAAAAGAGAAGTGGAACAGAGCCTAATCATCCAATGAATTAAAAAGTTTGGAACAAGTTCATAAAGGAAGACCATCAGAGTTGACAGTATAAATGAGAGCAGCTAAGCATGCCAGTAGAAAGATGGAGAAATAGAGAGAAGGTGGTCGCGTGAGGTGATCTGTGAAAGGAGAGGTTTGTTGAAACTGTATGCTTCTCTTGTAGAAATACTCAGTCATATGCTTTCTGGCTCGAAGTTGAAATTCAGTACAGATGGCTGGATTGCACATTCTAGTGGCTTTTCTTTCGTTCTACAGAACTGGTGAATCTTGATCAACGTCTCAGTGAGTTATCACACATTAAGTGAGTTGAATATTGATTATTGTCTTGAGAGTTTTGGAAAAAATAAAGTCAGTTGTGAGTAAAAGCATAAACCATTGCAAGTGGAAAGCTGCAGGGATGTGAGCAGAGATAAATCACATTGATTAGTTTTGGATTGTCCTAGCACAGTGCTGATGGTCACAAGCCCAATAGCCAATGTTTTGTGCCTTAAATTAATATAGTTGAATGACAAACTCATTTTGCTCTGTCTACGTTGTGTTGCAACCACAGATTTAAGGTGCCACCAGATCCAGATGACAAAACAACATTTAAATGGAAAACATTGCCCTTGCCAAATCTGACACAACTAGGGATGAGATGTTGCTGTTCCCTTCCCACTTGAAAACCCATATCCCACCTGCTGTTCTGTATAGCTTTCTGCTTTGGTTCTAATTTTGCCCAGAATTGGCACGAGTCTAAAACCCCTACTGTACTGCATAAATCAGGATGGTTTGTGCTGTGGAACATCTTGGGCTTTCTTGTATCGGGCATGTACTTTTGGTTATGGAAAAACTCCTGGGCCCTTCTTTAATAGGATGCATTGCTAAATACTTTTATGGTATGAGCCTATTTGTGCCCAAGTTGTGGTTTCTGATCATCAATGTCACAAGCATAAGAGTGGAAAAGATTTGTGCATGCACAGGCTTTATTGAGCCAATGAAGTCAGTGAAGCTGTAATCATTTGTATTAATCAGGAAATCTCAGTGTATCAGGGTTTAAATTGTGGAGTAATTCCTGGCACCAACTGAAATCATGCATTGTTAGGGTTATTCTTCAATCCTCTTGCAGCCCAGCACTCAAGAAGTATCCTTAAACCTCTTTCACTCTTTTCCTCAGCCAGAACCAAGGTTTGATGTTTGTACCCATGTGAAAACTTGATAACCCAGTCATTGTATGATTTCAGTGAAAGGAATGCAATGTAAAGCTTGAACGACCACCGACGTCCTTGCAAGGGGATAAAGGTAAAGAGTAGACCAAATTCTAATGGTACTTTAATGAAGAGGAGTTAATTTTAACTCTGGGATTTTGACCTTGACATCAGTATTTGAGGATGTTTCTAACTGAGAATTACAGAACCTCAAACCATAATTTTAAAAATAACAATTCTGAGTATTAATAATTGTTTGCTATTTTTATCACCAAAGACAAACCAAGCATTTTTTTTTGTTATCCACTGCATAACTATTCTTTATTTCTGTTAATTATATATAGTGAGCATTTAAGGGCTGTTCACATAGTTGTACCTGTGGCTAAATGCTGCAGAGTCGTTCTGCAGTCCAGTTACTTCAAACATTAAATGAGTATGTATTTAAACTCGGCACTCCACCTATGGAGTGTGTACAGTAGTACAGCTGAAAGTCTTGTAACACCAGGGCTGGTCAAAACAGTAGATAGATGAGTGGCCAAGAACAGGGCAGATGTTGTAAGAGTTTTATATTTTTAATGTTCTGCAGAAAAAGATGGCTTTCATAAGTTTCTGATCCCTAGTACTTGCAGTGGAGGAATTTGAACTCTCAAACTGGGTTGTTCCATTGTGTGGTAACAACTCTGCCACTGGTACAAGATAATCTTCAAACAAAGAAGGTACTTAGAGTCAGTACGGTGAAGGTGTATGGATTGATACCTTGGATGAGGGGATCATCCTCAGAGAAGACCTTGAGTAGGACACGTGTTTAATGGAATGAGACGATTCTGTTGCACAAACTCTCCGAAAGCTTGAAGGATATATACTGAGTTACAGAGTCTACAATTAGGGCTCATAGTCTCAGAGTGAGTGAGTGACCATTTTGGGAGTGAGGCAAAGAGAAATTCTTTCTCTCAAAGCATTGTGAAACTTTGGAATTCTACCCTTGGGGCGAGTAGATCCTTTCGTGAGGATTGAGCTAAGCATACAATACAATCATAAAGCAGTTACCTAGTCATCATTACTCAAGTGAATTTAGTTTAGTCTTGTGTGTATTCTGGGTAACAGTGTTCATTACCATCTGGAATTGTCTTGAGAAGATATTACTTTGCTGCTTTTATGGCTCGTTGGGTATTTCACTGGACTTTTAAAGGTCTGTCGTATTCTTATGAGTTAGAATCAAATTTGGGTGGATTAGATAAAGTTGAATTTTTATAACAATCACAATTGCCATTTACTGATGAGTTTTATTTCAGACTTAATTAATTAAATCCAGTTCACAAACTCTTATGGTATGAGTTGTGTTCTCAATCCCAGGTTGTTACGTAGATATTTAGGTTTCTAGTTCAGTAGGATGACCACTCTCTCGCTGAACCTGTGGTGGTTTATTCTTTGTCTTTACCACTGTGATGCGCCATGTATCAACAGTAGGGCCGAGGACTCAAATCTGATTGGTATTGATTACGAAATAAAATCTTTAACCTCCCAGTTCAGTGCTGCATTGTTTGTATCACTAAAAGTATTAATAAGTACTGTGCATTGATTCAGAAACCAGCCATGATGGATGGTGTAAAGTCAGTGCTATGGGGTATAATAAAGATCTTCACAAATGAAGCAGAACAGATAACCCTTGGGCAAAGAAGGTCTTTTCTATTTCTGTCACTTTTTTTTTGTTGCGAAGGTAATTACTTTAGACTTCTGCTGATGTACTTGTAAAAAGAACCATAATTTCACAGCTACCAGGTTGTGCGCACGAAGTAATGATGTGTTACTGGTGTATAGCCATTGCTCAACTGATAATCCAGGGGTCAGAAATAAGATTCACTGTTTCGTTTGTTGCCTTGGTGATATCTGCAATTTACACTAGAAGCAGCGGCTGACTCGTAATTTTGGATGTATTCAGCGTGGAAGGTCAGATTAGCCATGGCTCTGTAAAGCAACTCAATTCCTTTATTGTTTCTGTGTCACTGAAATGCTTACGTGACCTAATGCTTTAGTTTTCCTACTCCCTAGTTCCCTGGTACATTCTGTAAAAACTCAGCACCGGAAATCATAATGAATTAAACATCCAGCGTTGTAAGTTGCTGCTGTGTGCACATCTTACGGGATGCATTCAGCTGTTGACCAAGGTTGCATTTCTCTGTAGCTGCTATTCTGTATTCTGCATTCTGTTTTCTTTTTACTACTGCAGTGTACTTGTGTATGGCATTATCTGCCTGAATGGCACGCAAACAAAAGTTTTCACTGTATCTTGATACACATGACAATAATAAACCAATTATAATTCCACAACCTTCACTGCCTGGAAGGACACTGTTAGCATTGCACTTCCAAGCCTCTCGCACACTCCTGACTTGGACCTGCATTGCTGCTCCTTCATTGTCTTTGAGTGCACGCTCTGGATCTCCCTACCTAACATGGTGTGGGATTGGTTTCATCCCAAGGACTGCAGCAGTTCAAAAAGAAGGCTCATCACCAACGTGAGGGCAGCTTCAGATAGGTAGTAACGTCAGCCTTGTTAACCGACATTTTTCAAGGTAATGGTATAAGATGTTGGTGAGGCTGTATTTGGAATGTTGTTTAGTTTTGGTCACCCTGCTATAGGAAAGATGCCATTAAGCCGGAAAGAGTGCAGAGGAGATTTATAAAGATGTTGCCAGGACTGAGTTATGGAGGCAGGTTGGGATTTTATTCATTGGAGCATAGAGGCATGAGGGGTGATCTTAGAGGTGTATAAAATCACAAGGGGCAGAGAGAAGGTCTTTTTCCTACCTTTGGGGAATTGAGAACTAGAGGGCATAGGTTTAAGGTGAGGGGAGAGATTTAATAGGAATCTGAGGGGCAACTTTTTCACCCAGAGGGTGGTCCTTATGTGGAACAAGCTGCCAGAGGAAATGGTTAAGGCAGGTACGATAACATTAAAAGACACTTGGACAGGCACATGGATAGGAAAGGTTGAGAGGGATATTGGCCAAATGAGACCAGCTTAGATGGGAATCTTGGTCTGCATGGACCATCTGAGTTAAAGGGCCTGTTTCTGTGCTCCATGACTATAATTAAGCGAATATCTATCAGTTGCCTTTAACCCTTGATTGCACATAATTTTGAATTTCACAAACTCGGCAGAAATATAGTGTAGCTTAATAAATACTTGATTCATTCAGAACCTGCATGTTAAGAAAATATGGTCTCCTGTTAATGGATTAAATAGATCTATCAGACTTGAATCAAAGAACTTTGTTTCAATGTGAAGCTTGTTAACGAACTGCTATTTCACTACTTCAGGGTCTATAATATGGGTGAAGTGGTTGCATTGTATGATGGATGCATATCTGTCAATATGCTGGAGTTAAATCAAGACTGTAAGTGTTCAAATGTATAGAAAAAGCTCTACCTAAATAGTACAGTAAACTGGTTTAAAACATTGAGGTTGAGTTGCAAAGAAGGTAGACAAAATGAGGAAAATGTGGTGTTTACTGTTAATGGTAATTTGCAAAGGTCAGTTGATTAGTTCTTTAGGCTGGGGGAGGAGGAACAATTTTAAACTGCATAAACATTTTAAACTTATACTTTTAAAAAGACTTAATCATGCCTGTAGGGTACATTGCCTTGGTAACCTTCATTTTTTTTTTCTCTCTGCACATGTAATTTGGTACATGGTAAGTCACTGCTCCTTTCCAGGGAAGCAATTGGTTTAGGTCATTGTGTCTGTCGCAGAAATGGGCAAGTGCAGGGTTTGGAATAGGTTGAGCATGCTGCAGACCCCAAGACTGGCTGAGAGGAAAGCAGAAACAGGAGTGGACAGGCCTCAACTGACGTATTTTGTTCAATTCTGGTCGCCACGTGTGAGGCTGTTAGATAGGGCCCAGATAAGATTTACGTGAATGGTTCCTGTCATGAGGGACTACTGTTGTAAGGGTAGAGAGGCTGGAATGGTTTTCTGTGAAGAACAGAGGCTGAGGAAAGTTCTAATCAAAAATACATACAATGATGAGGCATCTGGATAGAGTGGATAGTGGCAGGCTATTCCCTTTAGTGGAAGGCTCGAGGAATAGAGGTCATGGATACAAAATAAAGAAAAGTCTAATATGAGGGAAATACAGGAAATCCCCGGGTTATGAACGCCCATACTTACGAACGACGGGAAGAAGGCGCGGAATTGGGCGCAGAACGGTTGGCCTGTCAGTGTTGACTTTTTCCAGGTGATGGAGGTGGCGAATGGTTGGATCGTGGATTTCATGTGTTACAGTCTGTACTGCTGTTTCGGATTAGGGATGTTGGACGAGTTCCGAATGATGAGGGATGCCGTGAATGGTCACCAGCCCCCTCTCCCGCTGCCCCCACCCACCATATCCATCTCTCTATCTATCTCTATCACTCCATCTCCCTCTCTATCTATCTATCCAGCACTCGCTCTCCCCTGACAGGTCGTCCCCGGGTAATGACCGAGGTCTGTTTCTACAGATGTCCTTAAGTCGATTTTGTCCGTCAGTCGGAAAATACACAAAATTCACTCTGTGGTAACTGTACCTCCACAGTACTGTACTGTAATGAATGACACCAAATGCACATAAGACTGATGACAGTCTTCACATGTCCCGGCGATAACAAGTTATGCTGTATTTTAGATTGCTTCACATTATGTGTGGAATTATAATGAAACTGGAATCAAAATTCCATTTGGATCTTAATATATAGCAATAAATAACTGAAGCTTGTAGTGATTTAGAACTAATTGATGCTAGATGTGAACTGCACGTAACTGTTGCGACTTATGTACGAATTCACCTTATGAACAGACTCAAAAACAGAACTTGTTTGTAATCCGGGGACTTCCTGTATTTTGTGTATCGCATGGTTAAAATTTGGAGCATACAGCTGACAGATATGGGGGAGGCAGGTTCCATCGTGGCCTTTAAGAGGTAACTGGTTAAGTATATGGTAAAGAAAAATTGCAAAACTACAGCAAAAGGGTTGGCACTAGCACAAGAGAGCCACAGTGAATGTGATGGGCCATTGCCTCTTGTCCTGTAACTGTCCTATAACAGCAGTAAAGCCCTGATATTGTGGATCCACAATTTTTGCAACATCAAAATTTAAGGCCTTGTATAAAGTAATTCTTGAATTGTAGTTAAATACACATATTAAAGGTATCTACAACAAAAATATGACCGGTTAGTATCTATAGGAGATGCTGCCTCAAGAAGGTAACATCCATCGTCAAAGATCCCCACCATCCGGTTCGTGCCATCTTCTCACAGCTGCCATCGGGCAGGAGGTGCAGAAGCCTGAAGTCCCACACCACCAGGTTCAAGAACAGCTACTTCCTTTCAACTCGACTTTGGTCTGTCTCTTTTAAAACTTGGGCGATCATCATGCTAGTGAACATATATACAATAGTATCATTTAAGAAGGACTTGGATAGGTGCACGAAGGGGCAGGGCTTAGAGGAATATGAGCCAAATGCAGGAAATTGGGACTAGCTGGGTGGGCACAGTGGTCAGCATGGACTGGATGGGCTGAAGGGCCTGTATCCATGCTATATTACTCTGACTTGATATTACCTATGGAAAAACTTACTGTGCCCATTTCTTACTTTCAAATGGGTTTGGTTTTGATGTGCTTTGTATTTCTCTCTCATCTTGTAACTGTTTGATGCTAATGCAGTGAAACCTTAATTATAACCACTCACAATAACCTGGTAGGCTCCTATAAAATGAGCCATTCTAGATAGCAGGAAGTAATAAAAGCAGCAACAATCAAGGATGGGTCTGGTACATCACAGTCTTACATAAATTTTGTGCAGCTTTTTCCAAGTTCAAAGAAAGAAGAGTTAAGGGTGATATCCACTCAAATTGGCCAAGAGTGAGCTCTGAGCATCCACAGGGATCCATGTTGGAACCCCTGTTGTGCAGTATATATGTTGACCATTGTAACTGTGTAAATTGCTGAATTTGCAAACACCTAGTTGGTGCTAAGGGCAAAATATGACCAAGTATACAAAAAAAATTAATAAATGAATAATTGCTGTGTAATTGGTAAATTTCAATATAGCCAAGTGCAGGTAGGTGAATTTTGTCTCAACAAGCAGGCCACATATTCCTTGGATGAGACTCTAAACGGGATCGAGTAGGAAAGTAATCTTGACGATGGAGAGAGAAATAACTGAAAGTAGTCTTGTGGCTTAATGCCATTTACAAAAATAAAAGTGAACGATGAGCACCAGTATTTATTTCTAAGGTGACAAAGTTGGAAAAGCAGAAGTTATGTCAAATTCGTGAGGTCACGGTTTGGTACTACACTTAGTACTCTAAAAGTTCCTGTCTGTCCAGAGACTTTGGGAAGGCACAAAGATATTGGAACTGCAGAGATGCTCTTACTTAAAAAATGCAAATAATTCTGCACTTCATTTAGTGGAGTTCAGAAGCGACCAGCAGTTTGGTGTAAACATTTATCAAATGTTTTGCAGCTTTTTGACGATACATCGAAGCATTGGAACTTCAGGGATTCAGGGACTGCCATTTCCTGCACCTCAGCTCTCACCCCCACCCCTCCCAGACCCAACAGGGATAGGGTCCCCCTTGTCCTCATATTTCATCCAACCAGCCTACGTATCCCAACACATCATTCTCCGCCATCTCCAACAGGACCCCACTACCAAGCGTATCTTCCCCTCCCCACCCCTTTCTGCCTTTCGCAGGTACTGCAACTCCCTAGTTCACTCCTCCCTCCCACCCATCCTGCTCCCACTCTGGGAGCTTACACTGCTCCTGCTATAGGTGCAACACCTGTCCCTACACCACCTCCATCCAGGAACCCAAACAGTCCTTTCAGGTGAGATAGGGATTCACCTGCACCTCCCTTAATATCATCTGCTGCATTCTGTGCTCCAAGTGTGGCCTCCTCTACATTGGTGAGACCAAACGCAGACTTGGTGACCATTTCGCAGAACAGCTGCTCTCTGTCCGTAACCACGATCTGCATCTCCCTGTTGCCCATCACTTCAACTTCCCCTCCCACACCATCACAGATGTCAGTCCTCGGCCTCCTCCACTGCCAGGAGAATTCCAAGCGCAAACTGCAGGAATGGCACCTCATTTTCCGTCTTGGAACCTTGCAGCCTAACGGCATGAACATTGAATTCTCCCACTTTAAGTAATCCCCACCCCCTCTTTCCCCAACCATACCTCTTCTTTTCTTCCCTTTTCCAGCCCCTCTCTTTTTTCTAACCCTTTTTCCCCCTCCTAACCTTTGACCCATCCCCCAGTGGATCTGCTCTCCCCTCCTCCCCCGCACCTGCCTATCACTGTCTCTTCCCTGCATCTACCCATCACTACCTTGTGCCCACCCCACCTCCCCTCTTTTGTCCACTTATCACTGCTCTGCTTTTCCCCCCTATATATTGGGCTTCCCCTTTTCCTGCCTTCAGTCCCGAGGAAGCATCCTGACCCAAAACATTGACCGCCTGCTTTTCTCCACGGATGCTGTCTGGCCTGCTGTTCCTCCAGCATCATGTTTTCCTTTCAAGGATTTGCAGCTAATTAGCATTCAGGATGTGAGTTCCCACCCTGCTGTCAATACCTTGCCATGACCCAGAGCTGTAACCTGACCTCTATCGAATGTCTCACTTTGTCATTTTGTGGGACCCCTCTATGACCTAGGTTAGTGTTTATGAACTCGGGTAGTGGGTAATAAGGTTCCTAGTGATTCCACCGTCCTGCCTTACCTTTATTTTTTCCTAACTTAAGCAAGGTACCGTATCATAAATTGAAACTAAGGATAATGGAAATGAAAATGGGTGGATTTTTGTTTTGGTTCTGCCTGGAGCAGGAAACAGAAGCCCACATTGATTGGGGGTAGAATGAAAGAAATAACGAGCAGTTAACAAAGACAAAAATGCACTGAAGCTGTAGAATTAATAAATTGAAGTGACGGAGGAAATACCTCACTTTGAAATGCTCAACATGCAACACGTCAAGGATTATAAGCCAGTTTTTAAATTGATTTTTGTCTGAGTAATTGAGTCACAGAAACCGGCTCTTCGAAAATCCTTGAGCGTGCCCATCTGTACTTATCCCAGTTTCCAGCACTTTGTCCACAGCCTTCTATGCCTTATTGATTCAAATGCTCATCTGGATACTTAAATGTGGGAGTCTCTCTCGGCGATATATTTTAAACTCCAATCACCCACTGGGTGAAAATTTTTCCTTGTATCTTCTTACTCCTTAAAAGTATGCCCTCTGTTAATGGACACCTTTACTGTAGGGCAAAATGTGCTACTGTCTATCCTATCCATGCCCCTCATAATTTTGTACACCTGTATCAGGTTCCCCCCCCCTCAGCTTTCTCTGCTCTTAGGAAAACAAACCCAGCCTATCCAGTCTCTCACAACTGAGACGTTCCATCCCAGGCGACGTCTTAGGAATCTCGTCTGCACCCTCTCCAGAGCGCAAACATCCTTTTTCTGTAGGGGTAGGACGTGTACAGTAAACAGTAGGGAACTAAGGAATGTTGATGAAAAGAGAAACCTAGAGATTCAAGTCCTTGAAAGTGGCAACACAATTCAGTAGGGCAGTGAAAAAGGCATATGGCATGCTAACCTTCATAGGTTGGATGAAGAATATAAGAGTTGGGACATTATGTTGCAATTTCACAAAATTCTAATTAGGCCACACTTGGACTGCTGTATGGAGTTCTGGTCGTCACACCATAGAAAAGATGTGATTATACTGGAGGGAGTGCTGAGGAGATTTACCAGGATGTTGCCTGGATTGGAGGATTTTAATTATGGGGAGATTGGATAGGCAGGGCTCGCTTTCCCTAGAGTGAAGGAGGCTGAGGGCTGACCTGAGATACAAGATTATGAGAGGCATAGCTAGTATGGATTGTCAACATCTCTCTTCCCTAGTAGGGGAATCAGTAATGAGGGAATTGGTTTAAGGTGAGAGGAAGGTGTTTTGAAGGGGATCTGAGAGCTAGTTTTATTTTGCAGAATCAGATTTATTATCACTGACATATGACGTGAAATTTGCTGTTTCGCAGCAGCAGTACAGTGCAAACACAGAAATCTACAAATTACAAAAATGGTGCGAAAATAAAGGAACAATGAGGTGGTGTTCATGGGTTCATGGACTGTTCAGAAATCTGGAGGGAAAGAAGCTGTTCCTGAATCATTGAGTGTGGGTCTTCAGGCTCTTGTACCACCACCTTGATGGTAGTAACTTGAAGAGGGCATGTCCTGGATGGTGAGGGTCCTTAGTGATAGATGCTCCCTTCTTGAGGCACCACCTCTTGAAGATGTCCTCGATGGTGGGGAGGGTTGTGCCTGTGATGGAGCTGGCTGAGTCTACAACCCTCTGCAGCCTCTTGCAATGGAGCCTCCATGCCAGGATGCAGTCAGAATGCTCTCCACAGTACATCTTTAGAAATTTGCAAGAGTCTTTGGTAACATACCAAGTCTCCTCAAACTCCTAACGAAGTAGAGCTGTTGGTGTGCGCCTTCGTGATTGCATCAATGTGTTAGGCCCAGGATAGACCCTCTGAGATGTTGACGCCCAGGAACTTGAAGCTGCTCACCCTTTCCGCCACTGACCCCTCAATGAGGACTGGTGCGTGTTCTCCCGACCTCCCCTTCCTGAAGTCCACAATCAGGTCCATGCTCTTGTTGACGTTGAGTGTGAGGTTTCAGATTTCTGAACAGTCCATGAGCACTACCTCATTATTCCTCTCTTGCTTTATTTATGTGACTTATAGTAATTTTTATGTTTTGATGTCTTGCACTGTACTGCTGCCACAAAACAACAAATTTCATGACACATGTCAGTGGTGATAAACCTGATTCTGAGGTTGTTGCGACACCACTCAACCAGCTGATCTATCTCACTCCTGTAAGCCTCCATATTGCCATCTGAGATTCTTCCAACAACAGTGATGTCATTGGTGAACTTATGGATGGCATTTGAGCTGTGTGGCTCACAGTCGTAAGGGTGGAGAGAGTAGAGCAAATGGTTTAAGCACACATGCTTGAGGTGTGCCTGTGTTGTTAGCGAGGAGAAGGCGTTTTACCGATCTGTACTGACTGTGGTCTCCCGATAAGGAAGATGAGGATCCAGTTGCAGAGAGAGGTACAGAGGCCCGGGTTTTGCTTGGTTATTAGTACTGAGGGAATAATGGCATTGGATGCCAGGCTGTAATTGATAAACTGTAGCTTGACATGTGTCTTGTGGTTGTCTAGTTGCTCCAAAGCCAAGTGGAGAACCAGTGAGATTGCATCTGCTGTAGACCTGTTGTGGCGGTAGGCGAATTGCAGTGAGTCCAGATCCTTGCTCGGGAAGGAGTTAATTCTAGCCTTAGTCAATCTCTCTAAGCACTCCATTACGATAGATGTAAGTGGTACCGGGTGATAGTCATTCAGGTGGCTCGCCCTGCTCTTTTTGGGCACTGGAATTATTGCTGCCCTTTTGAAGCAGGTGGGAACCTCAGACCGCAGCAGTGAGGGGTTGAAGATGTCCTTGAAAACTCCAGCCAGTTGATTGACACAGGTTTTCAGTACCCAGCCAGGTACACCATCAGGGCCTGACGCCTGGTGAGGGTTCACCCTCTTGAAGGATGTTCGGACATCGGCCTCTGAGACAGAGATCACAGGGTCACTGGATTCTTTGGGGATTCACACAGGTGTAGTGTAATTCTCCCTTTCAAAGCGTGCATTAAAGACATGCTGCAAGAGGAGGGTGTGGAATTGGATACAGTTACTACATTTAAGAGATATTTAGACAAACTCCCGGAGGACTGGAGATTAGCCAATGTTTTTCCTTTGTTTAGGAAGGGAAATAAGGATAATCCAGGAAATTGTAGGCCGGTCGGCCTCGCATCAGTGGTAGGGAAGTTATTGGAGATTATTCTTAGGGATAGGATTTACTCACATTTGCAAGAACATTGGCTAATTAGGGACAGTCAGCATGTTTTTGTGCAGGGCAGGTCATGTCTTACAAACTTCAGTGAGTTTTTTGAGGAGGTGACCAAGGTGATTGACAGTAGGGCAGTGGATGTTGTCTACATGGACTTTAGTGAGGCGTTGGACAAGGTCCCTCGTGGTAGATTGGTAATTGGTTTATCATTGTCACATGTACCAAGATACAGTGAAAAAACTTTGTTTTGCACGCCATCTATACAGATTATTTCAAAACAAGTACATTTCGGTAGTACAAAGGGAAAAGCAGTAACAGAATATAGCGTTACAGTTACAGAGAGAGTGCAGTGCAGCTAGATAAGGTACAAGGGCCACCACAAGGTAGATTGTAAGGTCAAGAGTTCGTCTTTTTCATACAAGAGGTCCATTCAAGAGTCTTATAACAGTTGTTCTGGAAAATCAAGATGCATGGGATCCATGGTGAACTGGTAGTTTGGATTCAGAATTGGCTTGCCCTTAGACAGAGGGTAATGGTGGATAGGTGTTATTCTGGCTGGAGATCTGTAACCAGTGGTGTTCCGCAGCAATCAGCACTGAGACCTCTGTCGTTTCTGCTATGTGTGACTTAGATAAAAGTGTAGATGTGTCGGTCAGCAAGTTTGCAAATGACACAAAAATCGGTGAAGTTGTGAACAATGAAGGAACTCATCGAAGGATACAGTAGGATATAGATCAGTTACTGTTATGGGTGGAGAGATGGCAGATGAAGTGCAAGTGTGAGATGTTACACTTTGGCAGGTCAAGTGTTAAGAGGAAAGTATAAAATTCATGGCAGGACCATTTAACAGCATTGATGTACAGAGGGATCCTGGGGTCTAAATCCATAGCTCCCTGAAAGTGGCCAAGCAAGTAGATAGAGTAGTGAAGAAGGCACATGGTTTGCTTGCCTTCATTTGCCGGGGCATGGAATATAAGAGTCAGGAAGGTATGTTGCAGTTGTATAAAACTTCTGTTCGACCACATTTGGAGTATTGTGTGCACTTCTGCTCACCCCATTATGGGAAGGATGTGGAGGCTTTGGAGAAGGTGTAGAAAAAGTTCACCCGGATGCTGCTTGGATGAGGATGTTAGCTATAAGGAGAGGTTGGACAAACTTGGATTCTTTTCCTGGAGCATCAGAGGCTGAGGGACGACCCGATAGAAGTTTACAAAATTATGACAGGCGTAGATAGGGTAGATGGTCGGTCTTTTTACCAGGATGGAAATGTCACATACAAGGGGATATAGCTTTAAGGTAAGAGGGAGAAGGTTTAAAGATGATTCACAAAGCAAGCTTTTTACACAGAATGGTGGGTGCCTGGGAGGTGTGGAAGCAGATATGGTAGTAACGTTTAAGAGGCATTTGGACAGGCAGATGAGCAGGCAGGGAATAGAGGAATACAGACCTTGTGCAGGTAGATGGGATTAGTTAGATTGACAGACATCATGGGCCTAAGGGCCTGTTCCTGTGCTGTTCTTTTCTATGTTCTATGTTTACATGTAGGATAAAGCAAACAGATGATTTAAGGTCAAAATTGAAGTAAGTGGTTAATTCAACGAAAGTGAGTTTTGGGTACTAAGGTGGGTGAATGGATCCATGAGAGTCGATGCTGATGAATTTAAAATGCTAATTAATGATGAATCACATAACTTTTAAGTACTTAGTATCTGTTTAAGTTGGAAGTTTGATTTATTTTCTGATTCGGTGGAAGTTGATTATTAATTATAAATTACGAATCTAGTATATTAAATGAAAGAAAGATTAAATTCCCAAGCTGTCACTGTGGATCAGAAGTTTCAAAGTGCTAGTGCGACAGAGCTTCCAGGGAGATCGGATGATGAGATGGTCTGAGTCTGGACGCAAGTCCTTCATCAATATTCTTATGCCTAACCCTCAAAGCAGAAACTGACCAGATCTACAGAGGAAACCGATGATTGACAGCATAGATTTCAGCCATCGCACCAGAGGGAGCGGACGTAAGCTGCTGCCAGCTCCAAAGATGAAATGAAGCAAAAGACAGCTATGTCTAGTGAGGCAGCTGAAAAGAACATGAAGGGGAAGTGAATAAAAGGATTTGTTGATTGGGTTAGACAGAGTGGTTGCTGTAGCTCAGATGCTTTCAAAAGGAAGCCAGATGAATAAGTGAGAGAAATGGGAATTAGGAGATGCTGAAAGACTGAGATGAGGCAGATGGAATGGGTGGGGAGCACAGCCTGCTTTTGACCTGTTTCTGTACTGTACATTCTATATCATTCTAGGTAACGTCAGTGCTGTTTGCACCCAGGTTATCTAAATGTGGAGGATGAAGACTTCAGACAAGTGCAAGGAATCAAGGAACTTGCACTACATAAGATTTTATGCCACCTCAGGAAACCAAAAATGCTCCAAAAGCAGTGAATGATTAGACTGCTTCCAGGGACGGTGGGTTTGCCATATGAGGAGAGGGTGAATAGATTGGGACTGCATTCTCTGGAGTTCAGAAGAATGAGAAGAGGATTCATTGAAACTTAGAAAATTTAAAGGGCTTGAGAAGATAGATGGAGGAGCATCTTTCCCCTGGCTGAGGAAGCTTGGATCAGGGGTAGAGTTTGAAATTAAGCGGTAGGTCATTTAGGACTGAAGTGAGATTTCTTCACTCAGAAGGTGGTGAATCTTTGGAATTGTCAGCCCAGGAGGGCTGTGGAATCTTGCTCAAAATTCATTCAAAATAGGATCAATACATTTCAGGACATTGAAGGAATCGTGGGATATGGGATAGTGCTCGAAAAGGGCATTGAAGTAAAAGATCGGTCAAGATCTCGATGAATGGTAGAGCAAGCACGAAGAGCCTGGTGCATAATTCCTCCTCTTAAGTTCTTTGTAGTCACTGGCACTTTGGTCTAATTTGTTTGACACTGGAAAAATCCCACAAACAGGAAATGAATTTACTTAGATAGTCATAACAGCAAAGAAACAGGCCCTTCAGCCCACCACGTCCATGCCCACCATGCACTGAGGTCATTTATCTGCATTAGATACAGAGCTTTCCATGCCTTGAAGATTCAAGTGCTTGTCTAGATGCTGCTTGTATGTTGTGCGAGTACCTGCCTCGACCAACTTGGGCAAGCATGATCGAGTTCCCAACTACTTGTTGTGGAAAAAATTCCCCACCCTGATCCTCTCTAAACCACCTGCCTCTTGCCTTGATCCTCTTGCCTTAGAAACCCCCACTGGGAGAAAAGCTTTTACCATGCACCTTATCTCTCCCCCTCATGATTTTGTATGGCTATACCAGCTTCCTCTGTCCTAGGGAAAACAAACCCCAAGTAAGGCAGGTTTGTCACAATTACTTGAGAGAAATACAGAAAATTTCTGATAATTTGCCATCCATTTGTTCAGAAATCCCAATGATTTGACATCTGGCTCGCCTGGTTCTGTTTTTGTTTTGCTCCGGGGAGAAATGAAATGTGGCACCTTTTTCCAAAAAATGTGCATGAAACGTGTGTTAGGGTATCTATAGGAGTAAAATCAAATTTTCCTGAATATCTGCCAGTTTGGCAGCACTAAATTCCTGATGGTGCCAGGTTATTTTACTACATTTTGCTGGGATAGTAGGGAGGGAAAAAAAACTTTGCTCTTTCCCCAAACCTTATTGCAGGTCTTTTTTGTGTCTTGGTCAGCTGTTTGCATTTCATCTTTTAACATGGATGAAACAAAAATTAAGAGACAGTCAGCAGCCTCTATGAAAAGTGAAGAAGTTCCTGTTTTGAGTTGATGGCCAACCTTTCATCATAACTGGTGGATGTAACGGGTGTATTCAAACACAGAGCTCATCAAAAAAGAGAGGTCTGTAATCAGGTGGAAGGGAGGAATGAGTAAATGATGGTGGAAGGCAGGAGGGGTTCAAATGATGGAACAAAGAAAACTAACATTTCAGGTCCATGACTTTTCTTCCGAACCTTTAACCTGAAATATTCTGCTTTCCTGGCAGATTCTGCCTGGGCTGTTAAGTATTTACAGCATATTGCTTTTATTTCAAATTTCCAATATCTTAAGTGTTTAAAGTGTATTGCACAGCATTTACAGTAATCATGGGTAAGATGATTTCCAGCTAAATTGCTATAATCTAAACAGTTGCTGTTGGAATTGCAATAACACCCCATTAGCTGTGTTTAATTTAATGGCAGTTTTTATACTTATTCCAAGAATTGGAGTATTTGTTAGGCTCTTAGCTGTTCATTCTAAAGTAAATGTTTGATTTTATTTTTAAAATGTGTGTGTGTTGAAAATTCCTCCACATTGTTAGCACATAAGAAATTGAAGCAGGAGTGCTCCATTGAAGCATGACTCCTCCATTCAGTATCATGGCTGACCCTAGGCTTCAAGTCCACTGTGCCCAAACCTCTGATTCCCTTTGTCAAAAATCTATTCATCCCGGCCTTGAATGTACTCAGAGCAGTGGATGGCGTTTAAAAACTAGGGGGTATAGTTTTAAAGCAATTGGTAGAAGGATTAGAGAGAAGATAGTACAGATTTCTCTTGCAGGATGATGGGGGGTCTGGAAATCACTGCCTGGAAGGGTGGTGGAGGCAGAGAAACTCACCACGTTTAAGCAGTACTTGGATGTGTACTTGAAAGGCCAATACCTGCAAGGCAATGAACTGAGTGCTGGAAGTTGGGAGTAGTTGGGTGTCTGTTTGGAGACACGAGACTACAGATGCTGGAATCTGGAGCAATAAACATCCCACTGGAGGAACTCGGTGGGTTGAGCAGCATCTGTGGGGAAAGGGGATGAATTGTTGATGTTTCGACCCAAAATGTCAACAATTCCCTTGCCCCTCCCCCCACAGATGCTGCCCGACCTGCGGAGTTCTTCCAGCAGATTGTTTGTCGCTTGGGTGTCTATTTGTTGGCTGTCAAAGACTTGATGGACCAAGTGGCCAATTTCTTTGGTTGAGGTAAAGAATTCCAAAAAATTTCAACTCGTCTGGTCTCGTATGTAAATGGCTGACTCCTTTTTATCTGTAACTATGCCTCTTGGTTCTAAACTCTCTAGGCAGAGGAAATGTTTGATATAAAGACGTGCAACGTAATTGGATTCAATAGCTACATGAAACGAGTTGTAAATTTCAATTTCCATAATTTGGTGCCACCTCTTCAACTCTCCAATCCTCTGACTCTGCTCATGCATTTCCTCTCCTCTATTTTCCCTCTATTGACAGCCATACTGTCTGTCTGGAATCCTTTCCTTAAACGCCTCCGTTCTCTCCCCTAAAAGTAGCCTTCAAAGCTCATCTCTTTGATCAAGCTTTAATCACGACCTTTGTCTAATTATGCCACAGATACACCCTTTTGCACATTTAATGTAAATGCAAGCTAACTTCATTTTATATCGTATTTGAACTATTACATTTTTACTTATCTGAAAGTGAATATAATCTACTATCCTGCTTTGTCCTTGATATTTTCCTTGCTGCTTTTAGTCAAATCCGAAATCTAGGGCAAGAAACTCTCTTTAGCTTGTCATGTTCAAAGTATTACTTCAGGCAATCCAGCCCATCAATCACTCGTCAAGGTCAGAGTTGCGATTAAAAATCAACATGTGCACTTGCATAAATTACTTTGTGCTTGTTAAAATGAGCACTTAGTATGTTATTTATCACCTATAAATTTGGCTCCAGACGTTTTTTTTGAAGTGGGTTTATCTATTAAATCTTCTCTTGGTCAACGGTTTACTTGGCAAATTGTCAGTTTGTACCAAAATATTTTTGAAGAGAAGGGGCAAGATCCCAGTTAGCAAATCTGTCGATGGGAGTGGGCAATAAGCAAAGATTTTTCCCTTTACTGTTGGAGTAGGATTTTATTTGGTGTGGCAATTGTTTTGATAGTTTACATCAGATTTTTTTTCTTTATTTCATTGATATCTCGCTTGGAAAATAGAGAATTGCATATAGCAACAAAAAGAGATGAGGATTAGCAGGAGAGTATTGGCAGGAAAGAAAAATGCATTGGCAATAAAACCCAATTTAGTTAATGCTGTTTGGAATAACTTATTCATAAATATTTTCCTTCAGTTGTTCACAAAATTTAATTGTTTAATGAAAGAGAAAAAACTTAGTGGATGTCAGATTGCACTTAAACTGAAATGAAAGGATCCCCAGGCACAGTTTTTACCCAATGATGCTGAAAGAGGCAGACAGGCAAATCCCCATATCTAGCAATGTTGTCCACAGTATTTGCTCTCACATCTAGATTCTGACAAAGGGTCTTCCACCTGAAACATTTAACTCTGCTTGTCTTTCCACCTAATCTGCAGAGTGTTTCCTGCATTTTCAATTTTTATTCTACACCTTGTAGCATTTCTTTAGACACGGTGGTAGCTTGGAACTTTGCCTGTCTTCAGGGGAAGAACCATAGGGGTGGTCAGTCTGACGGGCAGTATTGCAGGGATGCCACAGTAGTCCAGGTATGACCAGTTTACAGAGGCAGTATTCCAGATACAGCTGGTCCACAGAAGCAGTATTCCAGGGACAGCCATTCTACAGAAGCACTATTTCAGGGATGGCTGGTCCACAGAAGGAGGTGCTATGACATTCAGGATGTAGGAACTTCCTTCCAGGAAGTCTTATTTCACTTTGCAGTGTTATCCAGTCCTAATTCCAAATCAAACTGCATTTACTATCTAATTTCTATACTGGTAATAGAGGAAACCATCTATCATTTAAATTTTTTTTATCTCTGTTGCCAAGGCTGCATTTATTGACCACCCTGTTGCCTTGCAAAGTTGGCTTGTCAATTGGCTTTGATGCCTGAGTGACTTCCATGCCACTTCAGAGGACAATAAGAGTCAACATTTCTTCATGTACGTCCGAAGTGCTTAAGCCAGACCTGGTTAGGGTGGCCAGTTTCTTTCCCTTAAGGACAATAAAGGTCTTCCTCAGAAATTATTTTCGCAATTAACTTTAGCTGACTTCTCTTGCTGCTAAGTGCTTTTTGAGTGCCATGGGTACAATGTTTAAATTTGTTGGAAAGCTAAATCTGTATATTTAAAAAAAAATTACAGTAGGTCCCAAGTGCTAAACAAAAGATGAGAGAATAAGGGAGGGGAGGTTGGTTGCTGAGCTGTGTCCACAACTGTCTGCGGTTTCTTGTGGTCCTGGGCAGAGCAGTTGCCGTACCAAGCCGTGATGCCAGCTTAATCAAAGACCCCACCCACCCCAGACGTTCTCTCCTCTCCCAATGAGCAGAAGATACAAAAGCCTGAAAGCATGTACCACCAGGCTCAAGGACAGCTTCTATCCTGCTGTTATAAAACTATTGAACGGTCCCTTGGTACGATTAGATGGACTCTTGACCTCACAATCTACCTCGTTATGACCTTGCACCTTTATTGTCTGCCTGCTTGCACTTACTCTGTAGCTCTGATACTTTATTCTGCATTCTGAATTGTTTTCCCTTGTACTACCTCAATGCACTGTGTAATGAATTGACCTGTATGAACGGTATGCAAGACAAGTTTTTTCACTGTATCTCGATAGAAGTGACGACAATAAACCAATTCCAATTCCAAAATCCCAAAGCTGCTTTTTCCTATTCGGTAATTCCTTTTTCTGGTGGAATTCAGGCATTAGCTATTTGACCATATAAGAATTAGAATATTTGACAAAAAAGATGAAGGATGTTGAAGACAAGAGCATGCAGGTTAGTGGAGTGGACAGACAGAGGGCATGTACCATTTAATAAGAATTGCATGATAATGATTTTAAGGGAATTAAATCTTTACTCAGTGGGGAAAAAAATTGAAGAAACCCTTGTCATGATGTTGAAAAAAGTACTGAGGTAATGAGATGAGGAGCCATAAGCTGCAAAGCTGTGGACCAAGAGCTGGAAATAGGATCAAACTGCACAGTCCATTTTTGGTCACCATAGACATCTGGGCAGAATAGCCTTCTATGCTATAAATTTCTATGATCCAATATTTAACAACTCAAATTCCCGATATCCAACACCACCATTGTACATTTCTGGTTATTTCTTCATAGGAAGGATATCACAGTAGGCAGGCATGTGGGCACCACAGCTCTCCAGATGGGATGTAATCTGAATCTTGTACAATGACAAACCTGGTCGCTATGGCTCTGCTTATTTATTGACTTGATGTTGATGTAAAACATTGGAATTCACAGCAGCACAACTGAAATTGTATTAGACCCCTAAAAATATCCCTAATTAAAGTATTTTCTTTTTTCTTTTCTGTCAGTGTTTATATGTTTGAGACTTGATCAGGTGCCAAAGGGAGAACAGTAATAGTTCACAGTAATTTCCTTTGTGCCCAGTACAAACTGTACCTTGCCTTGAAGTGGCTCGTTGTTCAGTGATTTTAATTACTAGTCTTTGAGAAAATTATAGGTTCTTGACAGACGGCTGAAATCCAAACCAATTGCATTTGTAATATTACCACTTGAACAAAGAAAAGCACAGGAAATAAAAAGACCAAGAGCTAGCTGACGGAATGCTAATTATTTTGTATCTGAAGGAGGAAATTGGTGGTTTGATTCTTTTTTTTGGAAGAGTTACAGTTTTTCCTCAACACAGACTTTGGCATTATTTCTGGTGAAATCTCTTCATACTTCCTGCAGGAGGGTGCCTCTGACATGCTCACTCATACTGTCACTTGGACTTGGACATGATAACTGTGCAGAGTGAAGTATTCATACTTGGGTATAAGGAATTATCAGATAACTGAGTCTGCAAATATGGGTGGAGCTCGTATTCCACAATTCTAATTTGCTGAGGAGAAGAATGCTCTGTTAGACCCCATCTCGAATATCATGCCCAGTTTGGGTTGCCAAGAAAAAAGCGCAATATTCAAGAGTAGAGCAATAAAGTGCCTGACACTGATTCCCTTTGTCAAGCATCTGAAATTATGAGAAAAGGATGGTGAAAAATAAGCTTTTAAACCTGAAGTGAAGGGAGTAGGATGATTTTAACACACGTGCAAGGTTATTCAGGATGTGAAAAGGTTATTAACCTAACCATTCCTTGAAAATCAGATGGGAACCAATTACATAAACAGTGATCAACCCAGATAATGCTGGAAGCAAAATTCATGGATGTACTGAGGACTGTATTTTACAATGGGCTGGTGATAGGATCTCCTGATCTATGAATGGTTAGGTCTGGTTGACTTTTTACTGATGCACCACAGAAAGCAATACTATCTGGATGTATCACGGCTTGGTACGGCACCTGTTCCACCCAGGACTGCAAGAAGCTGCAGAGAGTTGTGGACACAGCCCAGCACATCACCTCTCGTTGTCTTGGTGTAGCAGCCAGCATAATCAAAGACCCCACCCACCCGGGATATTCTCTTTTCTCTACTCTTCCATTGGGTAGAAGATACAGGAGCCTGAGGGCATGTACCACCAGGCTCAAGGACAGCTTCTGCCCCACCGTGATAAGACTATTGAACGGTTCCCTTATACAATGAGATGGACTATGACCTCACTACCTTGTTGTGACCTTGCACCTTATTGCACTGCACTTTCTCTGTAGCTGTGACACTTTATTCTGTACTGTTAATGTTTTAACCTGTACTACCTCAGTGCACTTTGTACTAACTCAATGTAACTGCACTGTGTAATGAATTGACCTGTACATTCGGTTTGTAAGACAAGTTTTTCACTGTACCTCAGTACAAGTGACAACAGTAAACCAATACCAATAAGCTAGATGTTTGAAGAAAGAAGACATTGATGAATTACCTAAAACAATGGATACTATGGAATGCAAAAAGATTGCTTGTAACTATTAATATTTAACTTTCACTGTATGTTGGGTTAAAAACACCCCCCTCACTCAATTAATTGCATATCCAAATGCCATGGCTTAGAAATTATTCGTACATAGATAAGTTCTTCCTCTTGGGGCAGAGGGTGCATTTTAAAAAAAATCCTTATATTTAAGGAACAGTGCAGATACTGAAAATATAGGTAATCTAAGTTCCATTGCATGTTGGATTAAAGTTTGAAAAATGCTGAGCTGTTTAGTTATAGATTTTGTTCCTCCAAACATAATGTGTCTGTAATAGTACTCGTGTTTTAAACTGACAGATACTGGTCTGTTGGTATTGATGTTACTTGAGGTATTTTAAGAATATTCCAAAATATTAAAAGTACATTTTTGAAGTGACATTTTTTCCCTTCTAACAAAATTGGCTCTACGTATATCAAGTAAACCCAGCTGCTTATTGTTTTGTGAGTTAATACCCAAGAGAGCCATCTGTCTGTAAAATAACTATTGTTCAGTTGAGTTCCTGTGCAGTGCCATTTCTCACACAGCTCTGTTGTGTGATGCAGTGTGGCAGTTAAATTTTGGTGCAGTATATATGTGCTTATTTTCCACTGTCTGTTGACAGTAGATAATCTTTTAATGTATGGTTATGATCCAAAAAGCAAAATCCTAATTTAACAAATATTCTCTGAATTTCTTGTCCTAAACAAGATGCTGCAAATTCAAATTAGTTTATTGTCATATGCACTAGGGTGTAATGAAATTCCATGCTTGCACGAAGCTCAGAGTAAACAATATATTCTACATGGTAATAATAAATACAACGATAAGGGCAAACCAGCAGAATGGTGCAAATATTGTAGTGCAGTCTGAAGTAGTGCAAAAAGAAAGGCTAAAGGGACAACACGGAATAACAGGTGGGGTTAAGAGTTGGAGAGCGTGGCAGCACCACCAGGATGGGAGTGTGAAAGAGGTGATTGGTTCAGAAGTCTGATAGTCTGGTCATCCGGGCTTTCAAGCTCTGTTTCTCTTCCAGAAGGTAGAAGAGCGAAAAGGGAATGGCCCAGGGTGGCAAGCATCCTTGACAATGTTATCAGCCTTCCTGAAGCAACGCATGGTGAGGATAGACTGGATGGAAGGAAGAGACAAGCCTGTGATGGACTAGGCTGTGTTTGCAGGTTCCAACAGTCCAGAGCAGAGCAGTTGCCATACCGGCCTGAGATGTAACCCGTCAGGATACTCTCTATTAGTGCATCTGTAGAAGTTCAGGAGAATCCTCAAACATGCCATATCTTCTTGGATTCTCGGATGCCTAACAAAGTAAATATGCTGATGTACTTTCTTGATCACCCCACCAGTGTGAAGGGACCAGGTGAGGTTGCCGGTAACATGGATGCCTAGGAACTTGAAGTCGCCGAACATCTTTACAGCAGCTCTGTAGATGAGGACAGGGTTGTGCTTACCGCGCCCCCCTTATCCCCCCCCCCCCCCCCCCCAGCCCCCAAGCTTCCTTGAGTCAACAACCAACACTCTTGCTTTGCCGACATTGAGGGCTCGGTTGTTGTTCTGACACCATGACAGAGTTCATGATCTCTTTCTTGTACTCCATCCCATCATTGTTGTGTTGATCCAGCCTGGAACGGTGGTATCATTGGCAAACTTAAAGATTGAGTTGGTGCTGTATCTGGCCACTCAGTCATGCATATACAGGGAGAAGAGTAGGGGACTGAACACACAACCCTGGGGAGCCCCAGTGTTGAGGGTTAGGGTGAATTAAATGTTATGACCATGCATGAGTATGTTGTGCTTTGAATTCAGCATGTCAAATATTTTCAATCACCTAAGACTTTAAAACAAAATCCACGTGTTGGGAAGCTAAATCTACACACACACACACACACACACACACACACACACACACACACACACACACACACACACACACACACGGTCCCAAGCGCCAAACAAAAAAATGGTAGAACGAGGGATTAAATCCCAAAGTTTTTCCCTATTCAGTAATTCCTTTCTCTGGTGTGCCTTTCAAGCATTAGCTGTTTGAAGTTTGTTCTCTTTCTGACTGCCTGTTACTGAAATCCAAGTGTACCTCCTGCACACTAGTGCTTGTCTGAACACAGCCAAATGACTTCCCATTAATCAGCCCTGTCCACAGAGACTGCTGACAAGCCACAGGTGTGGCTCCAGCACTGATGATTTTAGCCACGCGCACTATTTTTAGTGTAGCTGCCAAATCCAGAAAATGTTTTTCTTCTGTACAGTTGTTTAATAAACATTGTCTTTTGTATGGAAACAAAATAAAAACAAACGACGCTGAAAGTACTTAGCAGGTCAGGTCTCATCTGAGGGAAGAGAAACAGAGATAATGTTTAAGTTTGAAGATACTTTGCCATTGTAGATTTCCTGCATTTGTAAATTTTTTGAATTTCACTCTGTGGAAACACTTCAGTTTACTTCACAAATAGTTTGGAATTCTGATTAGCAATTTAAAAGGCACACCTAAATGCAGCCTTTTTTTTGCTCAGTGGTTGGAAACCAGGTCTTCACTGCATCAGAGTGATATTTGAGAATGTTGGTTTATTGTGTAAGACTTGTCTCTGCTCTTAATCCAAACTAAGTTGAATGCTGCCTTCCTTTTGCCATCGTGAGACATTCTGCTTGAAATTTATTTGTCAAGATTGTTGTCTTTTGCTTGGCTGGAGCATTTATTCTGATCGATTGATGCAGTATTTCCTCAGTGTTTGGTGCTTATGCTGTTGGTGTTTCTAAAAAAAACATTGTTCACATGCATTTGAATATGTGTGAGAGAGAAAGAGAGGTCCCTCCCCATCATGCCTGTTTTTTTTCTCTCTTCTCTTCCCAACCCCATGCAAATAGTTGTCTTCAATTTTTGCTCTTTAGTTAGCTGCATGTTTCCACTGGGTAACATTGGAGCAAGCTATCATGTATGCATTCTTCTGTACGGTACAAATCCCAAATAAACTAATTACCTAAAATAAACACATGACCACCAAATGACCAAATCATCATGTTTCTCTCCCTCCTATTGACTTGCAAGCTGAAGGCATTGATTTGTAGTGGGCTACAATCTACAGGTGCTGGCTACCTTCTGGGTCTGTGGCTTATCCAGTCCTCTCGTGATTCTAATGCAGGGTCTTGACATGAAGTGTCCATCATCCCTTTGCTTCCACAGGTGTTGCTTGAGTCACTCAGTTCCTCCAGCACCTTGTTTTTCACTCCGTATGTAACCCTGGTCTGTGTCACAGAGAGATACAGTAGAGAAATGGGCTCTTCAGCCCTTTTGAGTCCTCACCAACTATCAACCACTCATTTACACTAATCCTACATTAATCTCTTTTTTTATTCTTCCCCACACTCTGTTCTGTTTTCCCCACCACCCCCAGATTCCACTACTCGCTTTCCCACTCGGGGTAATTTACAGTAAGATATGAGATGAGGAGAATGTGCAGACTCGACACAGACAGCACTGGAGGTCAAGATTCAACCCGGGTCTCTGGCGCAGCGAGGATGCAGCTCTACTAGATGCACCACTGTGCTGCCCCAAGTGTCCGATTGTGAGGGAGGTTGTAGATCTGGGCCCCGCCTCCAAGTAGATATTTAAGGAAGCAGAGGTGGGGGGGAGAACAGAAACAACCAACCATTAACCTACCCACAGCAGAGGAAATACTGGAACTGAAAATGAAGGTTGTAATAACAGAATACTTTGAAGAGCGTAATTGGATTGAGCAGAGTCGACATGGATCTATGATGGGATTATCCTGATTGACTAATTCTTTGAGTCTTTGACTAGTAGAAGAGATAAATAAGGAGATGTGGTGCATGTGGATTTCTGGAAGGCTTTCCGTAAGATCCCACACAGGAGCTTGGATAACCAGGTTAGAGCAAGTGGAATTAGAAGTAAATCACTGACCTCGATTTAAGAATTGGTTATCAAAGCAAAGAGTGGGAATAAATGGATCTTTCTCAGGTTGCTAGGCTTGATAAGTGGGATATACCATAAGGATCCGTGCTTGGGCCCCAGCTATTCACTCATCTATAGCAACAATTTAGCTACTGGGACCATTTCCAAATTTGATGATGCACAATGGGGGCATTGTGGGTAGTGAGGAGGATGTAATGAGGCTTCAGTGGGGTATGGACAAGCTGAGTGAGTGGGTGGGAATGTGGCAGATGGAGTGTAATGTGGTAAAATGTGAGGTCATTCACTTCAGTGAATGTAACAGAAAGGCAGAGTATTTATTAAACAGTGCAAGGTTGGGTAACGTTGTTGTTCAATGAGGGACGGTGAATCTTTGGAATTCTTTAACCTGGAGGGCTGTGGAAGCTCGATCATCGAGTTCATTCAAAACAGAAGTTAGTAGATTTCTGGATATTGAGGAAACTGATGGGTATGGGGATATTTGCTGGAAAATGGCCCTGAGGTAGAAGTTCACCTGTCACCTTGATGAACGGTGGAGCAGACCTGAAGGACGGAGTGGCCTACTCCTGCTCTTTCTTGTGTCCTTTTCTGGCAAATTCTAGTCACCGGTCAGAAACAGGACAGGGGTGATTTTATTTTTGTTAATTTACCTTTTGATTTGAGCTACCTTTTATTTTGAAAACTATCCCAAAAACACTTGATAATTGTCTAGGGGAGTCGGTTGGTGGAAGTGGACACCTTTTCTGAAATAGGAGAGTCATGGACTTGATCACAGTTGTAATCCTGGTGCAGGTTTGAAATGTGACCATACAGTAATACTGCAGGAGAACTTGTAGTCCCAACTGCTGACTCGGTGCTGGTGTGAACAGTAGGACAGAGAAGGTTGGAGCCTGCACATTCAACATGGAAAAGCAGATGCAAAGTTGAGATGAATGCTTCTGTAATATTCCTAATACTAGAGGGCATGCACTTAAGGTGAGAGGGGATGAGTTTTTTTTACACAGAGTGGTGGGTGCCTGGAATGCACTGCCAGGGGTGGTGGCGGAGGCAAACACGATAGAGGTGTTTAACAGGCTCTTGAGTACATGAATGTGCAGAGAATGGAGGGATATGGACATTGCGTAGGCAGAAGCAATCAGTTCAATAGGCTTTTAATAACTAGTTTAATTAGGCACAACATCGTGGGCTGAAGGGCCTGTTGCTGTGCCTTACTGTTCTAGGTTCTAATCTATTCAGGAAGGGAGCTTGTTGAATCAGAATCAGGTTTATTATCACTGACATATATCGTGAAATTTGTTCTTTTGCAGCAGCAGTACAGTGCAAGACATTAAAAATTACTATAAATGTATTCTCCCAACTTCCCCTGAAATCCACAATCGATTCCTTGGTCTTGCTGACGTTCAGTGCGAGGTCGTTGCGATGCCATTCAACCGGCTGATCTATCTCACTCCTGTACGTCGCCTCAACGCCAGCTGAGATTCTGCCAACAACAGTAGTATCATCGGCGAATTTATAGATGGTGTTTGAGCTGTGCATGGCCACACAGTCATGATTGTAGAGAGAGTACAGCAGTGGGCTAAGCACACATCCTTGAGGTGGCAGTAAGATGCATGAATCATACCGTTCCCTTGTAGCTACCTCACTATGTGAAGCTATATTAGCATAGATGAGGTACAAACTGAGTACAGAACAATGTATTCATAGTTGCAGATTTAGATTCTTGCCTTCAGATGACTATGTCAAACAGTTTCTAATGGGAAGTGGAATTTGGTTCTCAGCACTAAACCCCATGGCTGTTTAATATAGAAATTCAGATTGTAATCTTGGGGTTTGGATGACACAATGTATTCCATATTAACTGTAAATATTTGAATCTTACTCAACTTTTTTATTTGATTGTGGTTTACCAGCTTGCCACAAGTTGCAACTGTTCTGTGTAGCACTGTGAATTGTTTTGGAGATTACTGATTGGCAGAATACTGATTTGGTTTTGGTGTTTTACTGATGTGATTTTTTTTAATGGCTTCTCTTTTTTCAGTTGTGCATGAATAGCAGCCAATGAGGACCTTAAAGTGGAATTTGGAAACGCGAATCTTGTCTCTGCGTGTTGTAGAGCTTTAGAGAATGCAGCGGTTGTCCCTGGCTGCTCAGCGTTCTTGCCCCTGGGTCCACTCAGCGTTCAGGTCCAGGCAACCAAGGAATGTGCTTTTTGCGTAGCCCACATAATCCTTTCTATTTTTATTTTTCACCCAGCACCTCCCAATATAGTTAGCTGCTCAAGTTTTTACATGATCTCCAAGAGCTAGGAATCAAATAACACATTTAGCAATCACAGCACTGCTGCTGTACAGTCACCAAGAATGGAATATTCTGTTGACTCAATTGGTATCTTCAGAATATTCAGATAAGATGATTATCCAACAGCTTCAGAATTTACCACTATCTGCTTTTGCTGGGATCCTGTTCCCCATGAAATGAGTTTCCCAATCTCCAGCTGCCCTTTTGAGGGGTTATTTTTTGAGCTAATGTCTATTATTTTTAAGCAGTCACTTTGTGGTACATCCAATCATTCGTGTGTTCTCAAACATAGCCTGTTAATTTGTCTCAGCATGTATTATGCACCCTTAAAGAATTTGGAAAAGCTTAGATGCTTGGATTCTTGAAAACTGTCAGATTGTTGGAATGGGGTTGCAGTTCCTGGGAGCAGGTTTTCAGGGGCCTCTTTACTTGGGTGTTGATATTCAGTGCATTCTGGGTGAGTTTAAGCACAGTGCTGCCTCACAAATTTGATTCTTAAAAAGGGAAAACAAAATACATTTAAATTTTCAATTGACCAACCCGATCATCATTTGCCAAAACTTAACATGTGATCTCGCACTAATTCTGCCCTCCACTCCAGGCAAAAGTACTTAACCCTGCATTTGTCCATCTCTGCTCTCCTCCATTTCTCCTGCATCTGTCCTTCCCCAATTCACCCTGGCATTGTTCCACTTCTCAAGACAGCTATTCTGCTGCAAGGTGATCTAATACAACCTTGCAAAACAATTTCTCTGGTTATATTTAGCTGTTACAAACTAAAGTGCCTGACTCTGTCGGTCAACTCACTTTTTTTTCTCTTTTGCTCAGGTTACATTTCCTTGGGTTGTACTTTTGGGGAATAAGGAATGCACTGAAGATTGAATAGTTGTCCAGAAATCCTCCCCGAATTGTTCAAGTGTGGCACCTCCCAAACTGCTTGAGGAACAAGTGCCAATGAAATCACTAGACCAGAAAGTTTTGCTTCAATGTGCCAAAATACAGAAAATTCCATGGTAGGATAGCATTGTGGTTAAGTTCCTGAGCTTGTATCAAGGGACTGGAACTCTTTGTTTGATGGCACGAGTTCAATAGGACTAGTGAGTGGAGAATTACTTTGGATAACTAAAACTCTGGAATTAAAAGCTACTATCAGTTATAGTGTCCATAAACTACCAGGTTGATGTAAAAGAGCCAATCTGGTTTCCAAATCTACAGCAATGTTGCTCACTCTTAATTATATTAGCAACCCACATCTTCAGAGGACATTTGAGAATGAGCAATAAATGCTGCCCGATCCATTGACACCCTCAACATTTTGATTCACACAGTTTAAGGGATTGTCCCTACATAACCAAGCATCAATGACAACCTCTCGTTCGTTGAGTATAACCATTGATTGATTCTGACATCTGCATGGAAGTCCTTGCATGTGACATGCCAGGAGATTAAGGAATCCATTGACACAATGTTGATTCTTGGATTCTTGGCTAAAATTGTAAAGACAGTCAGTGTATCAGTAACTGGCTGGCTTTTTTAGCTGTGTAAAAACACGAAATGAGTGTACTGTGGGTTTGTGTTTTCTATTTGTACATAGCAGGGCTTTTTTTTATACTTCCTCCTGTGGCCTTCACAATTAGCCCCTTGTGCTAATGGGTATAGTGTTAATATATAGCAGAAAATGGTAGCAGATTGGACATGGCATTGAACGGCAGAGTAAATGTGAGGGGTCACTTGACCTACTTCTGCTTCTATTTAAAATATTCTTGGATATTTCAAGTTACTAACTTCAGGAAACTTTGTAGAACTGTAAATCTGTCTGGTGTACTTCAAACAATATGGTTTCAAACAAACTGCATGATGAGACTGGTATACCTCATTCAGGCACACGTGGGAGATGTACTTTGTTGTGCTGGTGACCAACCACATTTTTAATGACATCCCACTTCGTGCAGCCTCTACGTTTGGTGTTTTTAAGCCACTGCTGCTTAAAATAATGAGACTCTGAGGGCCCTGTGTTGGCTTATTACTTGTTAAATGGAGGAAACTGATTTTTTTTCCAGTGGTCTTGAGGTTATGTGAAATTACCAGAGATTATACTGGAGCACAGATAAGAGCAAGAGTTTTGATAGTGTGCCTGTATTACATGGCAGTAGGAAGGTGTGCCTTTACCTCTTCACAGAAGGTCTGCATTGTTGTAAGGTAGGTGGATAGAGTTGGGGGAGGGGGGGAACAGGATAGCTTAGCATAACATGAGATAGTCCACTGTAGAATAATGAATCTGCCAGGGTGGACGTGGAAGGTTAGGGATGTCTTTAAAGCCCCAGAAAGTGAAGGAAAGAAATTTTCAACAGATTTTGTTCCCAGCAGGATACTTGGGACTTTTCCTGGAGTGTAGGAGCCTGAGAGGTGCCCTTAGGTGTTTGTAAAATCATGAGGGATATAGATCAGGTGAATGGTCAGTTTTTTCCTTAGGGTAGGGGAGTTTAAAACTAGGGGGCATAAGTTTAAGATGAGAAGGGAAAGATTTAAAAGGGACCTGAGGGACAACTTTTTCACACAGAGAGTGGTAGGTATACAGAACGAGCTGGCATATGAAGTGGTAGAGGCAGGTACAATTACAGCGTTTAAAATACATTTAGACAAGTACATTGATGGGAAAGGTTTTATAAGGGATATGGGCCAAACATGGGGAAATGGGACTGGCTCAAGTAGACAACTTGATTGGCATGGACGAGTTGGGCTGAAGGGCCTGTTTCCGTGCTGTATGGCTCTCTGAATATGATTTGAAATGTGCTACTGCTAGAAGCAGTTAAAATAACGAGTGAATGTTTGATGCTGAGTTCAGGACATTGTCAGTGAGATGTAAATTCACTGAAGTTTCTTGAGGTTTCATTTGCATAAAGCTTACATAATCATGTGATTAAGCCCTTTGATATTTGATCATTTTGTGATACGGAAGGAGTCGATCATTCCCGTCGTTCTTCGTCAGTAATGGACATAAGAAAATCTGTGCTGTTGCCAATGAGCTAATTGTGATTACTGTAATGTATTTTGGGAATATGTGAAGAGTGATGGATTTGTTTAGCAGACAGAATTTGCAAACTACAATAACTTGGGATATTGTGGGCAAATAACATGAGTGTTAGACTTTTTTTAAAAAAAGGCAAATTTTATTGATGTTTCATCAGCTTAAGACGGTGTTATATGCCTTATTAAATAATTTATCTTATATCTGAGGAGACTCGGGAGCAGAAGAATGAACCTGGACATGTCTTTGTAATGAAAATGTAGAAAGAATGTCAGAGTCATAGAGTACTACAGCATAGAAATAGGCCCTTCGGCCCATCTAGTCCATGCCAGTGTGGTTTTCTGCCTAGTCCCATCCACTTGCTCCTGGACCGTAGACCTCCGTATCTCGCTCATCCACGCAGCTATCGAACTTTTCTTAAATGTTTCATTGAACCTGCATCACCACTTCCACTGGCAGCTCATTCCACACTCGCACCACCCTCTGAGTGAAGTTCCCCCTCAGACTCCCCTTAAATATTTCACCTTTCACCCTAAGCCTATGACCTCCAGTTCTAGTCTCACCCAACCTGAAGGGAAAAAGCCTGCATGCATTCACCCTATCTATACCCCTCATAATTTAGTATACCTCTACAAGATCTCTGCTCATTCTCCTGCGCTCCACGGAATAAAGTCCTAACCTATTTCAACCTTTCCCTATAACTCAAGTCTTCACAACATCCTTGTAAATTTCCTCTGCTCTCTTTCAAGCTTATTGATATCTTACCTGTAGGTTGGTGACCAGAACTGCACACAATGCTCTTTATGACCCTATCTACCTGCGATGTCACTTCCAAGGAACTATGGATCTGGATTCCCAGGTCCCTTTGTTCTACCACACACCTCAGAGCCCTACCATTCACTGTACAAGTCTTACCCTGATTTGTCCTCTGAAAGTGTATCACCTCACACTGAGGCAGATACATTGGACAGGTTCAAGAGCTTGTTGGATAAGGCATATATGGAGGGATATGCAGGAGGAAGGGGTTAGGTAGTGTGAGGGTGGTTTGATGGACGGCACAACATGGTAGGCCGAAGGGCCTGTTTTGTGCTGTATGGTTCTATGGTTTTGTCTGCAGTAAATCCCATCTGCCATTTTTCAGTCCATTTTCCCAGCTGGTCCAGATCACTTTGCAGGCTTTGATAGCCTTCCTCGCTGTCCGCTATGGCCCCCAATGTGTGCAGCAATTTCAGATCTGCCATGAAAGAAGAATGTACAGGAATATGAGAAAACCAAACTAGTTTCATGCAACAGAATAGACTATGCCAGTAACAGTTTGCTGCATGGTTATTATTGAACTCCTCCTTAAAGGAGAATCTAAAATGGAGGGTTCCTATTGCTTGCCTCACTTTCCTTAAAGTAATTATATACCAAGGTAGGGGAGGGAGAGAGAGAGTTCATATCCCTTTGAACACAAAGCAAGCATTTGATCTCAGTTTCTATGTCATTAATAGGACCCTGGGTGGATTGGAGAAGCAGGAATATTTGAGAGGCAGAGCCTTGGGATGCTCATGACAGCATTTGGGAGGTGGGACATGTGGCGGATGCCAAGTAAAGAGTGTCGGTCAGTGTCGGGTGGTTTTAATGTGGAACCTTTTGAGCTTCATGTCTTGCATTTTAAGAAATCTTCCTTTTTAACCACTGGCCGGCAGCTCTTCCTTTTGGGATTGGTGGTTAGGGTTCTTGTGAACCTGATGGTTTTATTTCTGAGCTCAGCTGCTGTGGCTGATAACTGGGCATTGGATTGATTGGATGTTTAGCCACATGCATGCATACACTCTCTTGTCTTTCTCAACTTGCAGTGTTGCTCTGCAGTATACTGGTTCACTGTACAGACATTCAGTACACCTAACAGGTGTAATTTTTGTTCTTTGAATGTGAGCATGTGCCCTCTGAAGGACTGATGGAGAATTACATCAGTTGGATCTAATTGAACAAGTCCATGATCCAAAGAGCAGAAGGTGGGAAGAAATAGCACTGAAGGCCCAGCAACTCATTGATTAACACGTGTGTGGATTTTTCAGCATGGTTAAGAACATCTTTGGCCCAAACATTCATAGGGGTGCCTCACTAAGAGCCACAAATGCAGGCAATCATATCAAAAACGGAGAAGCCAATGTTAATCAACTCCAATTTTAATCATTCCAGAGGACATTATCCTCCTTAGCTTGTTCTCAAAATCACTGCTTTTTCATCAAAGTGAACAGAATTGAAAAACTTTGAAGTGCACATATGAAACTTGTGATTAGAAGCAGATTTGACTGACTGACGTGCTGCAAGTCTGTGGTCCTAATTATAAATTGACAACATTGAGAGAGACGATCAGTCCTCCTTCCTAAGCCAGTTTGATTCATCTGCCTTTATAATTGTACCAGATTCCTGAGGTCACGCTTTCAAACCTAGGACAAAAGAATTATTTCACAAACTGCCAAGGCTACATCATGCTTCCAAGTGGATTCAAACTCTCAAAGGTTGCAAACACAGTAGGGTATTAAAATATTTATTTTGGAGAGGAGAAAAGAATCTTTGCAACGTGACTTTTTTGTGTGTGTGCGCGTGCATGAGAGAGAGATTGCACACAGGTGAGAAATATATGGATGGAATTTAAAAGGTTTAATCCAGAATGCTGCTTTGGTTTCAGGAACTTGAGGACATAAGCTGATAGGCACATGAGGAGTTTCTCCTTGTTCTGAATGACCGACTCCTTTTCTTGCCTGGATTTAGACACCCCCGTCAGAGGAAACATCATCCCTGCTCCTACCCCATCATGCCCCATAAGAATTTTGCACACTTCAGTAAGATCACCTCTTGCTCTTCTAACCACGAGAACCTGGACCCAGATTGCTTAACCTCTCCTCTTACAACAAAGTGTAATTAACACCAGCGGTAGTGGAAATGAAAATTCAGTCATCGTTTGGAGGAAATCAAGTGCTGGGGTGGTGAGGGGGAGTGTCGAGGTACCAAAGGGTAGTAGGAGTTCATTGGATTCTATGGAAAGGATGAATAGCTCTGTAAGATTCAGCTCTAATCAGTATTTTTCACTGAATAATCAGTTCAAGATCACATAGTTCATCTGTGATACATGAATTCCTTGTCAAAATGGCTGTTAATGTTTTACGGATTGCAGTATTTGAGTTGATAACTTTGGCATTTTTCTCAGCTATACATCCTATGTCAAACTTAAAATATGTACAGTGTTATGAGTTTTAATCAGCAGTGCTGGAGCAGGCATCGGGAACTACCTGAACAAGTGGACAAAGTTAAATGTTCTCTTTTTCAATTTTTGCCAATACGGCATAGCTTAAATCATCACTTATTTTTAAACAAGTGATTCTTCTGTTCTATATTTCAGTGTGTCACCTGTGGGAAGGCATTTAAGAAGCTCTGGTCCCTTCATGAGCACAATAAAATAGTCCATGGTTATGCAGAGAAAAAGTTCTCGTGTGAAATCTGCGAAAAGAAATTTTACACAATGGCCCACGTCAGAAAACACATGGTTGGTAAGTGCATTAAATCATTGATGAATCAGTTACAAATTTCAATAAAAAACTAAGTAGAATTGAAAAAAATGATGCCAAAGTATTTGTTAATAGTAATTCTTTAGTAATAGTGGTTTGTTGTCATATGATGCATGTAATGCATCCAAAGGTATTTCCCTGGGGTCATAGCAAACAGAATTTGATTCAAAGCTGGATAAGAATCCATAAGGCAGATAGATTTTAAAGTGTGGAAAAGGCTATCTGTTTAAGAAGAGAGTTCTGTTGGTCTTGGTCTTCAACAGTATGTTCTGTTTGCTGAAATCCTCAGCTCTGCCTTTGTTAGCTCTTGCTCTGACCCCTCAGAAACATCACTGGCTGCCCTCCATAAACCTCACGTTATTTGGAGCTTTGCTGCCTCTAGCCTAACTTGTCATCTTTGCTTGCTGACCATTATTGACTCCTAATTGCACAACATCTTAGTTTTAAAATTTATCGTCCAAATGAAGGGTCTCGACCCAAAATGTCAACTGTCCATTTCCCTCCATAGATGCTGCCTGTTCCACTGAGTTCCTCCAGCAGCTTGTGTGTTGCTCCAGGTTCCAGCATCTACGGTCTCTCAAAATTTATGGAGCTTATTTTCGGATTCCTCCATGGCCTCGCACCTCCCCGAGTCTGAAATTTCCTTTTCCCTGTAGCCCTCTGGGATTCTGGCACTCTCTCATTTCTGGTGTCTTCACATCCTTCAGTAGCCACACACAAACTGCTGGAGGAGTTCAGCAGGTCAGGCAGCATCTATGGAGGGGAATAGACTCTGCTCCAGTTGAAGGTTCTCGACCCGAAATGTCGACTGTCCATTTCCCTCCATAGATGCTGCCTGACCTGCTGAGTTCCTCCAGTGTTTTGTGTGTTGCTTTAGACTCCAGCATCTGCAGTCTCTTGTATATCCCTCAGTAGCCCTTGGGCAAGTTTTTCGACACACAGGGTGGTGGGTATGTGGAACAAGCTGCCAGAGGAAGTGGTAGAGGTGGGTAAAATTACAATGTTTAAAAGTACGTGGTTAGGAAAGGTTTAGAGTGATATGGGCCAAATGCAAGCAGATGGGACTAGGCACCTTGGTCTGCATGAACGAGTTGGGCCAAAGGGCCTGTTTTCTTGCTGTGACTCGCCAAATAAATCACTCTGACTAGTATAATTGCTCCCACATGGCAGCCGTGCCTTTAGCCAGAGGGTGGTGAATTTGTGGAACTCCTTGCCACATACAGCAGTGGAGGCCAGATCAGTGGGGGTGTTCAAGGAGGAGATAGATATCTAACTAGTCAGGGTATCAAGGGATATGGGGATAAGGCCGGAAATTGGGATTAAAATAGTTTTTTTTCCCCCCATTTCTCATTTCTTTTTTCCCTTTTCCTTGGAGCAGACTTGATGGACTGAATGGCCTGCTTCTGCTCCCTTGTCTTGTGATTTTGTGATAAGCTCTAGCATGACCCCCTTAAGTCTTTCAGTGCCTCCATCCATCCTACTGTAATGTGCTGCTTAAATACATCTTTTTGACCATCTTTTGGTCATCTTCATAAATATCTCTGAGACTCAGTCGCAGATTTTGTTGGCTCTCTGTCTCTCCAGTAATGTGTCTTTGGACATTTTGCTGTTATGTTGTTGTTGAGACTTTGAAAGGCTGAAATCCTTCTGGTGGAGATGCTCTCACGTCTGGTTCTATTGGGTAAGGAGTTTCAGGATGATGAAGGAACAGCATTATTTCCAGATCAGGATGGTGTGCAGCTTGAGGTGGCAGGAACCTCGAGTGGTGTTCCTATTAACCTATGCGAGAGACTACAGGGAATTACCAGCTTATTAGCCTAACATCAGTAGTAAGGGAAATGCTAGAATCTATAATAGAAAAAGCACAGCAATCTTTCATACTTAAAACATAGAACAGTACGGCACAGGAACAGGCCCTTCAGCTCACGATGTTGTGCTGAACTAATTAAACTAATGATGCATTAGTGGATAGTCAGAGGCTTTTCCCCAGGGCTGAAATGGTGGCCATAAGGGGACATAGGTTTAAGGTGCTGGGGCGTAGGTATAGCGGAGATGTCAGGGGTAAGTTTTTTACTCAGAGAGTGGTGAGTGTGTGGAAGGTGCTGCCGGAAACGGTGGTGGAGGCAGATACGATAGGGTCTTTTAAGAGACTGTTGGATAGGTACATGGAGATAAGAAAAATAGAGGGCTATGAGTAAGCCTAGTAATTTCTAGGGTAGGGACATGTTTGGCACAGCTTTGTGGGCTGAAGGACCTGAATTGTGCTGTAGGTTTTCTCTTTCTAATTATACTAATCCCATCTGCTGCACATGGTCCATATCCCTCCATTCCCTGCACATCCATGTGCCTATCTAAGAGCCTCTTAAACACCTCTATATCTGTCTCCTCCACCATCCCGGCAGCGCATTCCAGGCACCCACCACTCTGTTCAAAAACAAAATGCCCCACATATCTCCTTTGAAATTTTCCACTCTCACCTTAAATACATGCTCTCTAGTATTAGACATTTTGACCCTGGGGAAAAGATACCAGCTGTCTATCTATGCCTCTCATAATCTTATGAACTTCTATCAGGTCTCTCCTCTGCCACTCCAGAGAAAATGACCCAAGTTTGTCCAACCTTCACCCAAACTTGTCCAAGTTTGTCGAGGATTTCAAAACAAAAAAATTCTTAGAAGGCTTGACAGGTCAGGTATGTGAGTGGTGTTTTCCCCGGTTATGAAGTCCAAATAGAGTCAAATCTAGTGGTCATAGTCTCAAAATAAGGGGCAGGTAGGCCATTTTGACAGAAATGAAGGGATATTTATTGACTGAAAGGGTAGTGAATCTTTGGAGGGATGTGGAGCATCATTCATTGCATTCAAAACAGAATGGGGTTAGGAGGAGAAAGGGGAGTGAGGAAGAGTGATTCCAAAGAAGTGACGGCCTTTTCCATGAGAGAGGCAATGTAAATACCGTGCGCTTGTAAGATGACAAGGCGGAGATTGGCGAGCGTATGTAGAGGGAGAGTTTTAAAGGATAGGAGGGCATTACTTATCACTTTTTCAGTCCTATTACTTTCTCCATTACAAATCTTTTACTCAGCCCAATTTCTTTGAGCTCTGCCTTCCCTGTAGACCAGTAGTCCACAGTGTCCCAAATGTTCAGAAGGCTGTTTCAAACAGCTCTGTAGCCCAGATGTCAGATATATCCAGGAGTCAAAGTCAAACACTGCTGACGTTGAAATCATAGGACTCAGGGACTGCAGGTAAGCAATGGCCTCTGTGCAGGTAGCTTTCAACTTGGTACATGAATTCGCAGTTTAGACTGCAATGCCCATGGAGAAGAACAAATGATGGCAGTGCAGCAACGTGGTCTGCTGGAAGAATTCGGGGACATTACAAATTAGAGGCAGCAAGGCTCCAAATAACCTGAAGTTTGTGGAGGGCAGCCAGTGGTGTTTCTGAGGGGTCAGAACAAGAGCTAAAAAGGGATGCTGCTCAACCCGCTGAGTTCTTCCAGCAGGTTGTTTGTTGCTCTAGATTTCAGCATCTGCAGTCTCTTGTGTCTCTAAATGATGGCAGTGGATGGCAACAGGGCAGAAGAGAGGACCTCAGTCAAGAGCTGCTGGCCCAGGAGCCATCCGGGAGGATGGAGGTGTCACTGTATCTGACAATGCGTAATTACATGGGTTAGGAAAGATTATGTTCAAACTAGAAATGAATTGGAGTTCGAGAGAGTGAATTTTAAAATTCTGAACCTCCTACAGTGAACTGTGGCCCTGGCTGCTTGTCCCTTATTTGAATAAGCTGTATCCTTTCTTGAGATGAGTGATCTTGGATTGCTGGCATAAAACAAAGTCAAAGTCAAGTTTATTGTCATATGCACAGGAGCAATGAAAAACTTACTTGCAGGCACATAGCATCATATAACCAGCACAATTTTTTCAAGAAAGAACACAATTTGAACAAAAAAAATCCATTTTAGTGCAAAGTGCTCAAAGTGGTTTGGGCTCTGTTGTGAAGATGACAGTGTGCTCCATTAGAAGGCATGCAATGAGGATTGGGACTTGTGGAGTGGGACTTGAAAAGCATAGTGAGCAATTTGTGGGTTCTGTGGAAATGTAATAACCGGTAATCAGGATGAGAACATGTAGCTACATGCCCTGGATTGGTATCTCTGTCGGTACTGCAGTGTTAATAAACTGTTCAACTTTGCCTCCAATTGCACAAGCAATTGAGGGAGAAAGAGTGGCAGTGCCAAACCAAACATAAAAGCGATAGACCAAACGGGAGAAAGTAGAAGTGAGAGGGTGGTTTGATGTGGAAACCAGCTGCTAATTGCTGGCAAGTTGTTTTCCGTAACCATCTTCTAAAGGCTGACTTTCATCAATGGTGTTTATCTTGGGTAGTTGTGTAACTAACTTCTGCATGCCTTTTCACATTTGCCAGAAGTGGTCTTTAACGATTTTGCAAGGTCAATGATCTATCGACATATCATAGAACATCGAACACTACAGCACAGGACAGGCCCTTCGGCCCACAATGTTGTGCCGATATTTTATCCTGCTCTAAGATCTATCTAACCCTTCCCTCCCACATACCTCTCCATTTTTCTATCATTCGTGTATCTATCTAAGAGTCTCTTAAATGTCCCTAATGTATCCGCCCCCACAACCTCTGCCGGCATTGTGTATCCTGAAAGAGTGAGCAATAAACTTGCTCTTTCTAGGTTGAGGATGGCACACTGGTGTAGCTAGTGGAGTCTCACTGCTCCAGTGTCTCAGGTTCAGTCCTGAACCTCTGGTGCTGCCTGTGTGGAGATTGACATTCCCCCTGTGACCACGTGAGTTTTCTCTGGGTGCTCCAGTTTCCTCCCACATCCCATAGAAATGTGGGTTGGTAATTTACTTGGCCACTTTGAATTACCCCTGGTGAGTTGTAGGTTCTGGGAGGAGTCGATGGAAATATGGGGAGAGTAAATCAGATTGGTGTAAATGGATGCTACAAACAATCTGCTGGAAGAACTCAGTGCGTTAAGCAGCATCTGTGGAAGGAAAGGAGTTGTTGACGTTTCGGGTCAAAACCCTGCATCAGGACTAATGGGTGATTGATGGTTGGCACGGACCCTGTGGACTAAAGGACCAGTTTCAGTGCTGTCTGACTCTGATGCTCTATCAAGTTAGTGCAGGATCTCTGCACGAGGTGTTGGAGCTAGAAGTTCTCCCCACTGTACTGTGGTGCGTCTCGGGCTAGACACCCAGTCCAGCAATAGTTGAGGAAGTGGCTGGAGAGAAACAGTGAAGGTGGAAAGAAAGAAATGTAGAATAAATTGTCACAGTACGAAGATCATTTCAGTCTTTCAAAATCCGGTTCATCTTTCTTAATGCAGTAATGGCTAGGCTTCCAAGTTCTTCCTTGTCTGTGGTGTCTCAGAATATCCTGAGGTTATGAAAACTGGAATGGAATTTCAAACTTTTCACTTTTCTTCCTGATTGCATCATTCCCGTTACTATTTGTTTTCATTTCAGCTCACACAAAGGATATGCCATTCACCTGTGAGACTTGTGGGAAGTCATTTAAACGCAGCATGTCACTAAAAGTCCACTCTCTGCAGCATTCGGGGGAGAAACCTTTCAAATGTGAGGTAAGTGTCATCTTATATTGGTAAATCCACTCTAAACCCTCTCCGCTATACTTAAAATATACACATACGCCATCAGAATGTGTCTAACTTGCACATTCTATTTCATGATCCATCTCAACAGATTGTCCCTATGAGTCCTGGGTAGGAATTTTCACCATTATTAATCCCTTAAAATCTTTATCAAGTTTTACTTAGTTTATCAAACACATTTTTATTTTCCCAATGTTAGTGGCTTGTGAAATGCATATGGAAATGCTGGCATCAGCGTCACATTATGGTACAACTTGCTGACCTGGACTTGAGGGCCAATGAGCTGAAGTTAAGGAGTCAGAGATGCTACAGGCAGGAAGACAAACCAAGCTGGTGGAAGTCCAAGCAATTCTGTCTTCTGAAGTCTAAGGAGCCTTCCGCACACAAGGCGAAACTATTAGAGCTAAAATTAGTCACAATTAGCTGTCAATGTTCTATCACTGAAGAATACATCCTGATGTATCTCTTGTGCAGTTGTTCCTTACAAAGTGTGCCCCTATCAGTGAGAAATAGAAGCAGGATTAGATATTCAGAACTTTGTGCCTTCTGTGTCATTCAATACGATGATGGCTGATCTTTAAATTTCACTTTCCTGTATTGGTCATGTCCCTCGATTCCCATTATATTAAAATATATTTTGATATTTCTTGAATATAATTAGTAACCGAGGCCCCACAGCCCTCTTGTGATTAAAATGACAAAGATTTAGCACTGCAAGGGTGAAGGCATTTCTGCACATTTCTGTCCTGATTGCCCAACTGCTTATTTTGAGAATTTGAGTTCTGGTTCTGAACAACTCAGCCAGGGGAAATACTAGCTGCACATTTATCCTGTCAAACTGTTAACAATTTCATGTATTTCAACAAGATCATCTCTCATTCTTCTAGAGGGTATGGGCCCAATCTGCTAATCATGACAAAGCTGCCACCCCACCAAGCAATCTGTTGAAGGTTCACCATACTCCCTTTATAAATACATATATCCTTCCTTAGAGATGGAGACCAGACCAGTCCACACTACTCCAGGGCTCTCTATAATTACAACAAATACCACATTTTTTTTCATATTCCATCACCATGGCTTTATTCTGTCGGTGCTTCTCTCCTCCTCCCAATCCACACTGCCTCCCAGCTTTGTATCAACAAACTTGGATATATTACACTTTATCCCATGTCCAAGTCTTAAAAATAGATTGTGAACAGCTGGACCCCTTGCACTAGTTCCTGAGGCACCCCCTGGTCACTGCCTCCCAGTTCAAACATGAGCATTTTATTCCTGCTCTGTTTAACAAGTCTTCAATCTACACCAGTATGTTACTGCTCCGGTACTGTGCACTCTAATTTTGATTAATAAAGTCTTGTTTAGAACTTTTTTTAAGGCCTTTTCAGAGTCTAACTACTCCACATCAACCTGTACACCATTATGTATACTGCTAACTACACCTCAAAGTTCCAACAGATTTGTGGAACAAGATTTGCCTTTCATAATCTACATTGACTCTACCCAATCCAATTATATTGCAAGTACCTTAACAACAGACACCAGGTTTTTTTTGTAAGCTACTAATATTAGGCTAGCTGGTTTAAATTCCCTATTTTCTCACTTTCTCCTTTCTTAAACAATGTGGATACATTTGCTGCCTTCCAGTTTGTGGGAATTCTTCAGGAATCAATGGAATTTTGGAGGACTTCAGCCAGTACATCCACAGTCTCCAAGCCAAAGCTTTGAGATGCAGGCTATCACATCCTGGTGATTTATCGCCTTTTACTCCCATTCATTTCTCCAATGCTTTTTTTTATAATGCTAATTTTTTTTTTGAGCTACTCATTTATAGTAGACATGTAGTTGTCTACCACTTTCAAGACGCTTGCTCTGGCTACTTCTACGAATACTTGCTTAACTTGGCCTGGGAATTTCTTAGATTGGGAAATGAACGATGTGAAGTTAATTTTTTGATCTTCATTCTCCATTACCCTCACTGATCTGTCAATCTCAGTGCTAATAAATCAGCATCCACAAAAGGGGGAAGTGTTAGGATTTCTGCTACACTTCAGTTGAGAAAATACCTCCTGAATTTAACCCGCACCCCTCTCCAGTGGGCCAGCTCTTGACCTGAAGATCGGGTACTTCCACCAAGCAGAATGTAGATTTTTCATTGACCATTGACTCATCAACTTATTGGAGATAATGGTTATAAGAACTTGTTATATCTAACTTCAGTGATTGGCATATAGCCAGATAATCCACTACAGGTAGGAGTTCTGGTCCTCCTCCATACCGCGATCTGGTTGTTGACAGAACTGGACAGTGCAGAATACCCAGAGTGTTCTGTAGCAGTTGGACTGGGCCACTTCACAGGACAAGAACTATGTACCTTTCATATGCATAGATAGTTACCCTGTGGCTGCAAGGGTTTTTTGGTTTGCGTGCTTCATTCCCCACATGGCTGAGGCATTTAAAGTTTGGTTTCGTGGAATGGAAATGAGATGCAGGAAATACTCGGGATACATGGAGAGAAAAATGTTTCGGGTCTGTGCTGCCTGACTTGCTGAGTATTTGAGAAACAAAGGACTGCAGATGCCAGAATCTGGATGAAAAACACGATGATGCTGGAGGAACTCAGCAGGCCAGGCACGATCCGTGGAGAAAAGCAGGTGGTCAACGTTTCGGGTCAGGACCCTTCTTCAGGACTGAAGATAGGAAAAGAGGGAAGCCCAGTGTATAGGAGGGAAAAGCAGGGCAGTGATAGGTGGACAGAAGGGTGGAGGTGGGGTGGGAACAGGGTGGTGATGGGTAGATGCAGGTAAGAGACAGTGATAGGCAGGAGGGGAGAGCAGATCCACTGGGGGATGGGTCAAAGGTAAGAAGAGAGGGGAGAAAAGGCTAGGAAAGGGAAGAAGAGAAGATAGTGGGGGGTGGGGGGGTGGCCGTTGTGGGGAAGGGGGGTGGGGATTACCTAAAGTGGGAGAATTCAATATTTATGCCATTAGGCTGCAAGGTTCCAAGACGGTAAAGGGGCTTGGAGCTGACAGGAGAGCGCAGTGGTATTTGTGATAGTAAATTGTATTGAAAATCAATCTGGGAGTAAAATGACTTTTGTTTATTAAAGGCTACTAAGTGTGCATCTGATGACTCTCCTCTCATAAAGACATGCATTTTCCATCGAAAGAAGGGGAGTGCTATATGAATACTTCACTAGCTTCTCATTTGAAGCTGCGAGAAAGCTTTAGTTTCGTTTATCAGTTTCCTTGAGTCATGCTGTTAGTGCCTGAGGAATGCTGGTCTCCAGTATTCCTGGAGCAGACCTGTTGACGTCTGCCCTCCTGCTTACTCTGTACGTAAATACTCAGTGCATGCTCGGTGTCACTGCAGAGGCACATTTCAGAGAACCCAATGACTTAGCCCCAGCCTTCCATCCCACCCTTTCTGCTTGGGTAATGCTCATCGATATAGCTGTGGCAACGTTCCAAGAAGCCCCTCTTCCAATCAGTAAGAGAATTGTGTGGCATATTTTGGTTCCCTTTGCTGCAAACTTCCACTCCCCTCTCTAGGGTGATCTCTGATGCTGAAGTGGCCTTTGTGTTACTGCTTAGATTAAAATTTTCCCTTCCCAATTAATGCAAGGTCACATCCTTGTTGTTAGGGCACTTAGAGGATTGGGTGAAATCATCTTGGAGCTTCCAGGTGCATGATTATCTTGTCGTCTCGATGGCTGGACCAAGGAAAAAGGTGTTAGCAGCAGCTTCCAATAATCCGGGTGTGTTTGGATCCCTGCATTTAGCTGTTGCAGTTTGGGTTGTTCCAGTTCTGTTCTTTTCGGAAGCTTTGACAAGGAAATGTTAATGGTGAAATGGAGGAAAGACAAAATTCATCTTACCTGCAGTGTGTTGATGGTTTTGTGCTTGGACATCACATCAGCTTACACTGGTTTGTGTGTGCACTGCTGCCCATTTCATTTTGCTGTTGCACAGCTGTTGACAGATGCAGAAAAGCAGGTATCTGGATCTCAGAATCTTGCCCTTCCCCAGGACAGCAGTGTCTCATGAGGGGGACATGCAAAAATGAGAGAAGAGTCACGGTTGAAAACCTGTGTCAAATCGTATACTGCTGGTGCATATCGGAGATCATCCAGTTACCATTTACGTAAAAGGCCTGATGGGAGTTGGGCTGTAATGTCTTTGCGCTTACTGTGAGGAGCCGCACTAATCCTACGTTTTTACGCTTGTGTCTTCAATCATTAGAACTGCAATGAAAGATTCCAGTACAAGTATCAGTTGCGCTCTCATATGAGCATCCACATCGGACACAAGCAGTTCATGTGCCAATGGTGCGGCAAGGATTTTAACATGAAGCAGTATTTCGATGAGCATATGAAGACGCACACTGGTACGGACATTTTTACTTTGCCGATCAAACGGGTGTATAGTTTGGTGTTCAAAACTCAAAAGTGTGTTGTGGTCTTTCTGATCTCCGAAAATGGTGATGTATCAGCATCAGTTTTTTGTGGGGGGGGGGGGGGGTGTGTGTGGAAGAACATTTAAATGCTTTGATCTTCCCTGTCATTCTGAAAGAATAAATGAATGCTTTGCTGGCTGCTTTCATTCACTGCTCCACTACAGGTTTCTCTGTGTGTGTGTTCTCTATTTCTCACGCCCTACAACATTAACACTAACCATCTACAAATGAGCCCTATCAATGCAATGTGTAACTCAAGCTCCCAATTTTTGCCTGTAAAGGTGAACAATAATGTTGACATCTTATGAATCGTTCTTGCACGTCAGAGGGTAGGTTTCTGGATAGCAAGAGGGATCAAGGTTCCTGGGTGAATCTGGTTCATTTCCTCCTATAGTCGAGGAGAAGAATTGAGGCTGATTCTTGCAGCCTCCCTACAACTTCAAAAGCTGCTCTGGCCACAGAACAAACTAGGAATCAAGCCTGCAATTTCTGGTGTGATCTGTATAGCTCAGTCCAAGGAGGAGCCTTTATCTATTTATCCATTGAGTGGATAATTCAGCGTGTCTCATCTATACTGAAGTTAGGTTTGTTTCAAAGCTGTTTACTTTCCTCTCCTAGTTTTAATATTTTCCAGGACCTTTTAAATTGATGCATTGTTTTAAAGGAGACTAGCTTGTTCATTTTATTTCCCTGAATAATTTATAACAAAATCTTATAAATACCTTGCATGCTTTTTAGTTTGAGAATATGCAACTCCTGTTTCCTAAGTTTGAGTTCAATCCTGAGACTGGCCTAGCAAATCTCCTTTACTTGCTCTTCAGGACTATCACTATTGAAAATAAAGTAGACTATTCGCAATGTGCGTTAACCATGATGAAGGACAGAAACGCGAGTAGGCCATACTGCCCCACGTTGGCTCTGCCATTCAATGAGATCACGACATGATGGCAGTGTGGTGCAGCAGTTAGTGCTGCTGCCTCACTGCTCCAGTGACCCCGTTCAATCCTGACCTCTGGTTCTGTCTGTGTGGAGTTTGCACCTTCTTCCTGTGACTGTATGGTTTTCCTCTCATGTCCCCAGGGCATTTCCGATGGGTTAATTGGCTGTTGCAAGTTGCCACTAATGTAGGTAAGAGGCAAAAGAATGAAAGAGTGAGATGGAATAGACTTGCAGGGAAATTAAAAGGAGGGGAGTGGATGAGTGCTGACATCGATCTGATGGACTGTCTCCTGTTTTATAATAATTAAATAAGATTATCCCTCACCTCACCCTACCTTTCTCTCCCATTCGTGCCCCATGTCTCTTGATTGTCTTGGTGTCTAAATATATAAAAATCTCATCCTCCAGTAAATGAGTAATAAGATGCAAGAGATTCTGCAGATGCTGGAATCTGGAGCAACACACACAAGATGTTGTTGGAACTCAGCAGGTCAGGCAGCATCCATGGAGGGAAATAAACAGTCGATGTTTCGGGCCAAGACCCTTCATAAGGACTGGAAAGGAAGTGGGCAGAAGCCAGAATAAAAAGGTTGGGGAGGGGGAGGAGCACAGGGTGGCAGGTGATAGGTGAGTCCAGGTGAGAGGGGGAAGGTAGGTGGGTGGGGGAGATACAAGAAGCTGAGAGGTGATAGGTAGAAGAGGAAATTTTTTTTTGCATCAATTTGCAGTCAGTGTAATCATGTGTACTCTTCAGAGTCTTGTTTTCCTTTGCAGTGACCTCCATGAAGATTTATGTCCCGATAACCTAATTTCTGTTACTCCTGCCTTGTATTATAGATTCATATCTTCACAGCCCAGCGGGAAGCAATTCAGTCCATTGTTGTGTGAAAGAGCTATCTAACTCTTGGATATCCAATTTTCCAAGAGTTATCCAATATCCACTTACATGCCTTTACTCTTGTTTAAACAGTGTCCTAGCTGGTGTGTTATCTACATTACAACACTTTGAATCCCATCATGTAGTCCTGATGCAGCGTCTCTACCTGAAATTTTGACTGTCCCTTTGCCTCTACAGAGTCTGCTTGACCTGCAGAGTTCCTCCAGCAGTTTTTTTGCTCTAAGTTCCAGCATCTGCAGTGTCTCTTGTGTCTACCACTTCAAAAAGTACCTAATTAACTTTGAAAAGTATTACACGTTTTCATAAACACCTAAATTATTTTGCTGCTGATCCAAGTTTGATTATCACCTATTAAGTTTTCTATCAATATCCAGATTATTTATATAAAGGGACACAAAAACAAGTCTGACACTTCACCAGCTATTACCTGTCAAGCTGAGAATCACCAATTTATTTTCACATTTTCATTTCCTTAACTCCACTTCCGCCTTTATTGAATTAGAAAATTAGAGGGAGGATGGTGCAGGGTAGAGAAATGAAGAGAAACTTAAGGGAAAGAGCATACAAATGTAAGAATGGACCTGCATGCAGGATTTAGAAGGAAAACTTGAAAAAGATGGAACTGAAAGCTGTCAATCTAAATATTGGCAGCACTCATAACAAGTTAAATGAATCGATGGCATGGATGAATACGATCTGAGAGCCATTACAGGGGAATAGTTACAAGGTGTTCTAGGTTGAGAACTCGATATTCCAGGGTAATTGATGTTTAGGAAGTACAAGCAGAAATAAAAATGAGCTACATTAATGGAGGATGAGATCAGTGTGTGATAGGTCAGCAGATCAGGATGCAGAATCGGTTTAAGTAGAAATAAGAAATGGTGAGAAGGGACCTATCAGTGATTACCATCAGCTTGTGGTAATCATTGATAGTTCCACCTGTGGTAATTAGGTTCTCCATCCTGTAGTTTCCTGGAGAAACAAAAGACTGCAGATGCTGGAATCTAGATGAAAAGCACTATGATGCTGGAGTAACTCAGCAGGCCGGGCAGCATCCGTGGAGAAAAGCAGGCGGTCACACTAAGAATTCCCTTTTGACCACTGAGGGGACCTACTCTTTCCATAGATACTCTCCAATAGATTTATAAAAGGTTTTGGAAATTTGCCAGCCAAATTTGTTGGCAATACAAAGCTAGGTGGGGAAATGTGAAGAAGGTACTGAGTCCTCAAAAGGATACAAGTACGTGGTTCCCTGAAAGTGGTGTCACATATAGACAGGGTGGTGAAGAAGGTGTTTGGCATTCTGGCCTTCAGTCAGAGCACTGAGTTTTGAAGTTGCAGTTGTACAAGACTTTGGTGAGGCCACATTTGGAACATTGTGTTCAGTTTTGGTCACCCTGCTATAGGATTGATGTCATTAAGCTGGAAGGAACGCAGAGGAGATTTATGAGGATGTTGCCGGAACTCAAGGGACTGAGTTATGGAGAGAAGTTGAGCAGGTTGGAACTGTTCTCATTGGAGCGTAGGAGAATGAGGGGCGATCTTATAGAGGTATTTAAAATCATGAGGGGCATAGATAGGGTGAATGTACGCAGTCTTCTCCCCAGGGTTGAGGAATCAAGAACTAGAGGGCATAGGTTTAAGGTGAGAGGGGAGAGATTTAATAGGAACCTGAGGGGCAACTTTTTCACCCAGAGAGTGGTCTGTATATGGAACGAGCAACCAGAGAAAGTGATTGAGGCAGGTACATTAACAGCATTTAAAATACACCTGGACAGGTGGATAAGAAAGGTTTAGAGGGATATGGGGCAAATGGGACTAGTTTAGATGGGATCTGGTGGGCATGGACCAGTTGGGCCAATGGACCTGTTTCCATGATGTACGATTCTACGTGTGGATGTCAAGTGAAAGTGCAAAAAGTAATTGGCAAACAGAGGATAATGTGGGGAAATGCGAGGTCTTCCTCTTGGGTAGAAGGAATAGGAAAACAATGCTACTTAAATGGACTACAGAGTGCCACAGTACAGGAGGATCTGGGTGTCCTTGTTCATGAAACAGAGCCATCTTGCACATTCAATAAGTAATTAGGAATACAAGTAGAATATTAACCTTTATTGCAAAGGAGGTGGTATACAAGAGTAGGGCAGTCTTGCTGCGATTATTTGGGACATTCTCCACTGTAGATAATGTGGGGGTTTGAGTTAATGAATATATTCCAAGATTTTTGGGCTAAAGCGAATTTGAGAGTTACAAATATCAAGCAGGAAAGTATTGAGACCAAGGTCAGATCAGCAAGAATCTTGTGACGTGGCAGAGCAAGCTCAAGGGTTTGTATCATTTGGTTTGTTATTGTCATATGTACCAAGATACAGTGAAAAGCTTTGTTTGCATGCCATCCAGGCAGATCATTCCATCCAGGCAGATCATCCGATACATAAGTACATTGAGGTAGTACAAAAGGAAAACAAAAGCAGAACACAGAAATAGTGTTACAGTTGCAGAGAAAGTACAGTGCAGATAGACAAATAAGGTGCAAGAGCTAAGACAAGGTCAGTTGAGAGATCAGGAGTTAATCTTTATTGTATTAGAGGTCCGCTCAAGAGTCTTATAACAGCGGGATAGAAGCTGTCCTTGAGCCTGGTGGTACGTGCTTTCAGGCTTTTGTATCTTCTGCCCAATTGGGGGGGGGTGGGGGAGGGTGGGTGAGAGAAGAGAGAATATCCAGGATGGGTGGAGTCCTTGATCATGTGGCTGCTTTCCTGAGGCAGCGGGAAGTGTGGAGGGGAGGCTGGTTTTTGTGATAGACTTATCCCTGTTTCTAATTATTATTTTCATACAATTAATCCTCAGCATCCCTGATATACCAGATAGTTGACCAGGTCTGCTAATAGTCGAGCAAGAAAGTCCTTGAGCTCAGACTTGGCACCACTTGGCAAAAATTGGCACCACTATTAAATGTAGTCTCAAAAAAACACACTGGCTGCTTGGCCTCCCACTGTTGTCTGTAGCTCTCCTTGGCTTGAATGTGTGCTATAGGACCTTCAGGTGGTAATTCAATATACTGATGACGCACGTCGTACTGAGTGCATAATACCCAAGCTGGGGAAATTGGCTGCTTGGCTCAGCTGATTTTAACAACCCTCTCTCTGTCTGTATCAGGAATTCTGTAAAAAAAAAGTGCCTTCTTATTTTTATATGAAGCTGTTCATGATGTTTCCATCTAAGTAGTAATGTGCATTGACAGGAAAAGAACGATTCCCATCGGTCTCCAATTTCTTTATTTGTTACCGTTCCATGAGCTCTCCTCTTTTTCTGAGTGGCAACTGATGATTGAATGTGGACTGATGTTCTGCATTAGCAGGCTATTCAACCAATCAACCCAATGTAAAGAGGTACTTTCAGTAGCAGTTGGGTTTGGGCATCCTACTGCCTTTCCCATCTTCCTAGCTCAAGGGCAGTGAGGTAAATTATATCCCTAGTTGCAGCCTTCTATTCAGACAGTGTGTCATCGACAGTGTGTTGCAGTCATCCACTCTGTGAGACCTGGAAATGTTGTCCAGAAGGTTCTTCGGAAGTCAGGAATGAGGCGCAAATCTCATGGTTACAGCTGTTTTATTAGATGTTCATCAAAGCACACAAGTCAGACAGTGTTAGCTTGTACTAGCAAGGAAGGCGAGTTAAACAAAGTAACAAAGAACTTGTCCTTGGGCTCTCGCTTTATCCTGCAAACTGGTTAGATAAGGGAATCTTCACCATAATTTTGAGGTGATTGGAGGAAGGTATAAGGGGGATGTCAGGGGTAAGTTTTTTTTTACACAGAGAGTGGTGGGTGCGTGGAACGCACTGCCGGCAGAGGTTGTGGGGCAGATACATTAGGGACATTTAAGAGACTCCTTAGACACATGAATGATAGGAAAATGAAGGGCCATGTGGGAGGGAAGGGTTAGACAGATCTTGGAGCAGGATAAAATGTCGGCACAACATCGTGGGCCGAAGGGCCTGTACTGTGCTGTAATGTTCTATGTTCTGATAACATCCTATGGGAAGGTAATGCCCGAGTTACACTTCGGTTCTACAGACCAAGAAACTACAGAAGTATCCGGCCAAATATACTGCAAGTTACTAAAAGTTTACAAACAGGCGATCATACAAACATATAAGCAAACATGAAGAAAGCTCAAACTACAAAACACACAAGATAAACAACAATCTGGACCCTAATCCAACAACTCCTTCCAAGTTGGTTTGAATTCCCAGATCTGGTTCTGTTCCACCCTGTACCCTAAGGATTTGTTGAACGACTGGAATGCTGAAAATCTGGACCTGATCAAATGCACAGGTTACCGTTCCAAGTAGAAGCCCCTCGTCACAACTCTACAGAGCACCTCCATCTCAGTGTTTCAGCTGCCTTTTCTGTTTCATTTGTTGCCAGCATATTTGCATGTTTTTGATATTTCTGAGGAGATTCATCAGTCGCAATTTAGTCTGCACACAAAATGGTTAGCAGAAGAATTAGAGTAGCACTGATTTTTCCTTGTCCTGAGATTCAGATTTCAGTTTCATATCTCCCTTTGGAGTTTGAGGCTGTTTACTAATTTTCCTCACAATCTGATTACCACTGACTGGTGATAAACTGGTGTTAAAACACCAAACGTATGGTGAAATAGCACATTTACAGAGCAAAACACCCCACAGCACTGCCCAGGAGCACTGAAAAATAAGGTTTTGCACTGAGCACATGAAATATTAGTGCAGTTGACCGGAAGATTTATCAGTGAGGTGGAATTTAATGGTAAATTGGTTTATTGTTGTCACATGTACCGAGGTACAGTAAAAAAAAGAAAGCTTTGTTTAGCATGCTGTTCATGCAGATTCTTTCATCACATCAGTACATTGAGGTCGTACAAGGGGAAGCAATAACGGAATGCAGAATAAAGTGTTACAGTTACAGAAAGTGCAGTGCAGGCAGACAATAAGGTGCAAGGCCATGCCGAGGTAGATTGTGAGGTCAAGAGTCCATTTTATCGTACAGGAGGTCTGTTCAATAGTCTTATAACAGGTGGGATAGAAGCTGTCCTTGAGTCTAGAAACATTGTAAAAGAGGGGAGAGAGGTGGTGAGGTTTGAGATAGGAATTTCAAATCTTTGGGCTCAGCAACATGGTCACCAGTGGTGGAGTGATTATATTTTGGAGTTGATTGGGAATCTAGAGTTGCCAAAGGAGAAAAATAAGGACATGCAAAGCCATGAGGAGATTTGAAAATGAGGATTTTAAGTTTCCATAGAACAGTACAGCACAATACAGGCCCTTTGGCCCACCATGTTGTGCCAACCTTCAAACCACTCCTAAGACTATCTCACCCCTTCCTCCCACATATCCCTCTATCTTAAATTCCTCCATATGCTTATCTAACAATCTCTTGAACTTGATCAACGTATCAGCCTCCACCACTACCCCAGGCAGCACATTCCATGCACCAACCACTCTCTGGGTGAAAAACCTCCCTCTGACATCTCCCTTGAAATTCCCACCCATTAATTTAAAGCCATACCCTCTTGTATTGAGCATTGGTGCCCTGGGAAAGAGGCGCTGGCTGTCTACTCTATCTATTCCTCTTAATATTTTGTATACCTCTATCATGTCTCCCCTCATCCTCCTCCTCTCCAATGAGTAAAGCCCTAGCTCCTTTAGTCTCTCCTCATAATCCATACTCTCTAATCCAGGCAGCATCCTGGTAAATCTCCTCTGCACCCTTTCCAACGTCTCCACATCCTTCCTATGATGAGGTGACCAGAACTGGACACAGTACTCTAAGTGTGGTCTAACCAGAGTTTTGTAAAGCTGCATCATTACTTCACGGCTCTTAAACTCGATCCCATAAAAGAAAGCTTATGAAAGCTAACATCCCATAAGCTTTCTTAACTACCCTATCCACCTGTGTGGCAACTTTCAGTGATCTGTGGATGTGAACCCCCAGATCCCTCTGTTCCTCTACACTGCCCAGAATCTTGCCATTTACCTTGTATTCCGCCTTGGAGTTTGTCTTTCCAAAGTGTACCACCTCTCACTTCTCTGGATTGAACTCCATCTGCCACTTGTCAGCCCAGCTCTGCATCCTATCAATATCCCTCTGTAAGCTTTGACAGCCCGCCACACTATCCACAATACCACCAATCTTTGTGTCATCTGCAAACGTGCTAACCCACCCTTCCACCCCTCATCTAAGTCATTAATAAATATCACAAAAAGTAGAGGTCCCAGAACTGACCACTAGTCATAGCCCTCCAATCCGAATGCACTCCCTCCACCACAACCCTCTGCTTTCGACAGGCAAGCCAATTCTGAATCCCCACGGCCAAGCCTCCCTGGATCCCTTGGCCTCTGACCTTCTGAAGAAGCCTACCATGCGGAACCTTGTTAAATGCCTTACTAAAATCCATGTAGACCACATCTACTGCGCTACCCTCATCGATCTTCCTGGTCACCTCCTCAAAGAACCTTATCAGGTTAGTGAGGCAAGATCTTCCCTTCACAAATCCATGTTGGCTGTCCCTTATCAGTCCATGATTCTCTAAATGATCATAGATCTTATCTCTTAGAATCCTTTCAAGCAGCTTACCCACCACAGACGTAAGGCTCACTGGTCTGTAATTCCTTGGACTATCCCTACTACCTTTTTTGAATTAGGGGACAATATTCGCCACCCTCCAATCCTCCGGTACCATCCCCATGGACAATGAGGACTCAAAGATCCTAGCCAACGGTTCAGCAATCTCCTCCCTCGCCTCCCAAAACAGCCTGGGGAATATTCCGTCAGGCCCCGGGGACTTATCTGTCCTAATATTTTCTAACAGCCCCAACACATCCTCTCTCTTTATATCTATATACTGTAGAACATTACCCTTACCAACCCTGTCCTTGGCTTCATCAAGACCCCTCTCCTTGGTGAATACTGTAGAGAAGTGTTCATTGAGAACCTCACCCACTTCCACAGTTTCCAGGCACAGCTTCCCACCTTTGTCTTTAATTGGACCTACCTTTACTCTAGCCATCCTTCTGCTCTTCCCGTACGAGTAAAAAGCCTTTGGATTCTCCTTAACCCTACTCGCTAAAGCCTTTTCATGTCCCCTTCTCGCTCTCCTCAGCCCCTTCACAAGACAAGGGAGCAGAAGTAGGCCATTCGGCCCATCGAGTCTGCTCCAAAGAAAAGGGAAAAAAGAAATTGAGATGAGAAATTTGGGGGGTGGGGGGGGGCAGAGGGGGGCAAAAACAAAATTTTGGTGTCAGTTTTTTTTTAAAAGGCATCGGCAGAATTTTATTTTAAGTTCCTTCCTTGCTACTCTATATTCCTCACGAGCCCTGTCTGATCCTTGCTGCTTACGCCTTATGTATGCTGCTGCCTTCTTCCTAACTAGTTGTTCCACCTCTCTTGTCACCCATGGTTCCTTCACTCTGCCATTCCTTCTCTGCCTCACCGGGACAAATTTATCCCTAACATCCTGCAAGAGATCCCTAAACAACGAGCACATCTCAACAGTACATTTCCCTTCAAAAATGTCATCCCAATTTACACTCCCAAGTTCTCGCCTTATAGTCTCCTAATTCGCCTTTCCCCTTCTCGTCCTTTTTGCTCCTATCCCTGTCCATGACAATGCTAAAGGTTATTGAGCAGTGGTCGCTTTCCCCCAAATGCTCACCCACCAATAGATCTGTCACCCAGCTCATTACCTAAAACTTGATCTAATATGGCATCCCCTCTAGTCGGCCTGTCAACATACTGTGACAGGAATCCATCCTGGACACACTTAAACTCCGTCCTGTCTAAACCTTTGGCACTAAGCAGGTGCCAATCAATATTTGGGAAGTTGAAGTCTCCCACGATAATAACCCTGCTATTTTTGCATCTTTCCAAAATCTGCCTCCCAATCCACTCCTCAGTATCCCTACTGCTACCGGGGGGCCTATAGAATACTCCCAGTAGAGGAACTACTGCTTTCTTGTTCCTAACTTCCACCCATATTGACTCTAGAGGATCCTTCTACAATATCCACCCTTTCTGCAGCTGTAATAGTGTCCCTGACCAGTATCGCCACCCCTCCTCCTCTTCTCCCCCCCTTCCCTATCCCTTTTAAAACACTGAAAACCAGGAATATTCAAATTCCATTCCTGCCCTGATGTCAGCCGTGTCTCTGTGATAGCCACAATATCATAGTCCCATGTACTTATCCAAGCTCTCAGTTCATCACCCTTATTCTTGATGCTTCTTGTATTTAAGTAAATGCACTTTAGCCCATCCACCTTACTACTTTTGTAGCCTGTACTCTGCTTCTCCTTCCTCAAAGCCTCTCTACCTGTCAGATCTGACTTTTTCCCCATCCCCTTCTTCCTCTGACCTACTCCTCCTATTCCCATCCCCCTCACAAACTAGTTTAAACCCTCCCGAACCACCCTAGCAAACCTGGCTGCAAGGATATTGGCCCCCCTTAGGTTCGGGTGTAACCCGTCCCCTCTGTACAGGTCCCACCTTCCCTGGAAGAGATCCCAACGATTCAAAAATCTAAGACCTTCCCTCCTGCACCAACTTCTCAGCCACGCATTTATTTGCCATCTCCTCCTATTCCTACCTTCACTATTGCGTGGCACTGGCAGCATTCCCGAGATTGCTACCCTTAAGGTCCTGTTCTTCACCCTTCTGCCTAGCTCCCTAAACTCACTTTTCAGGACCTCATCCCTCTTCCTACCTATGTCGTTGGTACCAGCATGAACCACGACTACTGGCTGTTCTCCCTCCCGCTCAAGAATCCTGTGGACCCGATCAGTGACATCCGGGATTCATGCTCACTGCCACAGAACCTCCTATCTGTTTCCCTGACTATTGAGTCCCCTATCACTACTGCCTTCCCCTTCTCCTCCCTTCCCTTCTGAGCAGCAGGACCGGTCCCTGTGCCAGAGACCTGGCTACTGCTTCTTGATCCCTGCAAGTCATCCCCCTCAACAGCCTCCAATGAGGAAAACCTGTTATTGAGGGGAACAGCCTCCGGGGTCCTCTGCATTCTCTGCCTGTTCGTTTTCTTTTTCTTTTTCTCTCCCGACAGTCACCCTTCTATCTACTTCCTGGACCCCAGAAGTACCTGCTCTAAGGGGGGGTGACTGTCTCCTGATGTACAGCATCTACATAACTCTCTCCCTCCCTGATGCTCCGCAGTGCTTGAAGCTGCAACTCCAGCTCATCAAGTTTGAGCCGAAGTTCCTTCAGCCTCAAGCACTTACTGCAGATGTGGTCATCATGGACCTTGCTGCGGTCCACGAGCTCCCACATCAAGCAGCTGCAGCACACCACCCTGTCCTCCATCTGAACTAATTTCCTTTAAATTTAAATGATCTTTCTAATGAAAGATCATTAACTAAAACATTAACTCCATTTCTGTTTCTGTGGATGCTGGCCTGCTAAGTATTTTGAGCTTTTTTGCTTTTATTTCAGATCTCCAGCATCTGCAATATTTTGCTTCAGGCTTGAGAATTTAAACCAAATAAGGTGCTGCTGCTGAAACAGTCGCCAGTTGCGATCAGTAAGGAAAGGAGCGAACAGATCGTGGGAGTCTGAGCTTTTGGCCTCTCGATTACATAGATTAGAAGAAAGGAAGCTGGTTTTGAAATAGCAAAGTCCTGGTGTAACATGAGTAGAGGGTTTCAGCACCAGATGAGCTGAGGCAGAGGAGGATTCGTCCAGCATTACAGAGATAAAAATCTACTGTCATAGCAATGGTGCAAAAATTTGATACAAAACTCATCTCAAAATCAATCTTAACATCAAGATTATAATCCTATTCAGTTTCAGAGACATCCAGAATGGATGGAGTTGGTGGCTGAAGAATTGATTGTGCTATGGGAATTGAAGATAGTAGCTTCCAACACCCCAGTATTCAGTGGGAAGATGTTTCTTCTTAACCAGCAATGAATGTGAAACAAATTGTCTGACAATATAGAGACAGAAGAGGGCTGAGATGTAGTGGTGAGGTGTGGCCGGTTGTGTACATGAAAACTGACCACGTTTTGAGATAATGTAGTGGATAAGGAATGGAAGGGAGCCGAGAGTAGATGTTTATGCCATCCCAGAAGATTAAGCACAGATAATTCTCTGCTTCCATCTGCATGGATAAGGATTTTTGTTTTGTGATGTGAGCATTACTGTTCTTACCAGCCCTTGAGAAAGTGATGCCCACCTGTCACCTTGAGCTACTGTGATGAAGGTACTCCCTCGGTGCTGCTGAGTAGGCAGTTCCAGATTTAGTCTTGATAATGAGGGAACGGTAATATGTTTCCTAGTCAGGATGGTTTTGACTTGCAGGGGGATTTGGAGTTCCTGTGTGCCTGCTACCCTTGTCCTCCCCAGTGGTACGAGTTGTGGCTATGGGAGGATTTGTTTGAGCAGCTGAAGTGAGTAACTGCAGTGCGTTTTGTTGGTGTACACTTCAGCCACAGTCCTGCTGTGCAGGAAGGGAATGGATCTGTGGAGGAAGATGGACAGTCAATGATTTGCATGTCAACCAAAATGTCACTGTCCATCTCCCTCCACAGATGCTGCCTGACCCGCTGAGTTCCTCCAGCGGCTCGTTTTTTTGCTGCAAATCATTCAAGGAGTTTGACCTAACTCTTAGGGGGTGAAGCAATGGAAGAATATGGGAAGAAAGATGGACCAGGGATGATCAGTAAGGATCATATTGGATGGTACAGCAGACTCAAAGGGCTGAATGGCCTACTTCCACTTAGGAAGCTCCAACTGAAAGGCCTCATTGACACATTTATCTTTTCTATAGAAATATAGAAGATAGGAGCAGAAGTAGGCCATTCAGCCCTTCGAGTCTGCTGTGCCATCCAATATTTTTAATTAATTTTAATTTTTTTAATTTAAGGGCGTGGTAACAGGCCCTTCCGGCCCAACGAGTCCACGCTGCCCACTTTAAACCCAAATTAACCTACCCATACGTCTTTGCAATATGGGAGGAAACCGGAGCACCCAGAGGAAACCCACGCAGACACAGGAGAACGTACAAACTCTTTGCAGACAACGACGGGAATCAAACCCCGTTCGCTGGCACTGTAACAGCGTCGCGCTAACCGCTACGCTACCGTGCTGCCCTTGATCCTTGCTGATCATCCCTGTTCCATCTTTCTCCCCATATTCTTCGATTGCTTCAACCCTAAGAGCTAGGTCTAACTTCTTGAATGATTTGCAGCAAAAATCGAGCCACTGGAGGAACTCAGTGGGTCAGGCAGCATCTGTGGAGGGAGATGGACGGTGACATTTTGGTTGACACCCGAAACGTCGACTGTCCATCTTCCTCCACAGATGCTGCCTGACCTGCTGAGTTCCTCTAGCTGCTTGTGTTTTTTACTCCAGATTATAGCATCTGTACTGCCTCTCTATTTAATGATTTGGCTTGACACTAAAGTCCAATGTAATGCTAAACCACTTGTCGATACTTGGGCTTGTCCGTGCTGCGTGACCTGATCCCAGAGTTCCATTGGGAATCTGGTGGGGGTTTTACCTTTTGCTTCCCAATGCTGTTAACTGTTGAAGTCTGCTCACTGGTGGTGGTGCTGCTTGTTCGTAAAGACCGAACAGTTTGAGGGTTCTTTAAAACCATCAGGTGTGATTTTCAGGGAAACGAAAAGAAAGAGTTGGAGCTAAGGGAACATTATGCGTGGGCTAATTGGATAGCTCTCCAAAGGGCTATCATTGACACAGTGGGCCAAAGGGCTTTGTGATGGGGTTCTTCAGATTATTAATCCGTTAACATTACCGCCACCCTGCTGTACCTTGTGGGTTCACCATTAATCGCTGAATTTAAGCCCAGGAATGAATCTTCTGCTTGCTTGCAGGGGAGAAACCGTACATCTGTGAAATCTGCGGCAAGAGCTTCACCAGTCGACCAAACATGAAGCGCCATCGGCGGACGCACACGGGCGAGAAGCCGTATCCCTGCGACGTCTGCGGCCAGCGGTTCCGTTTCTCCAACATGCTGAAGGCGCACAAGGAGAAGTGCTTCCGAGTCACCAACCCCATCACTGCAGACAGCAACCCACTGAGCCTCACCTCCACCACGCCGCCCAATTCCAGCCCCCTCATCTCCCACCCCCAGACTCACCCACACTCCCACCCTCACCCTCACTCCCTTCCGCTGCCTCTCCTGCACTCCCTCCCTCCAACTCTCCCCCCTCCTCCCCACCTCCCGCCGCCTCCGCCCCTCTTTCCAGCTGGTCGGATAAACGCCAACAACAATTGAACCGCTATGAGTTTGTGTTTTCCTTTCCTCTCCAAACAAAAGAGACAAGTAACTGTAGCAGACGGTCGAAAGCACGCCCCAGGTGTGATGCTGAATATACTGTTACCTGGAAGGAATATAACCAAAGGAGGCATATGTACTTAAAGGATGGGGACTAAAAGTCAATGAACCTTGGGGGAAAAGACCATATGTAACAAAAAAAAACTATTTTGGTGTATTATTTACAGTAAGGATGTAGGCAAAGGATTTTTTTTAATATCATATAGGACAAGACTAGTGTGGACTGGTCTGAACCACTTTTAAAGGCAACCATAGACTTTAACTGCTCACTAAAAAACCTTTTTGTTAGAATTTTCAAACACGAATATCCCTGCAGCATATAATGCAAGAAGGACGTGTACAGATTTAATAGTGTGCATCCTGAGGGCCAAGAGACTAAGTAAGTGGCCCTTCATAAATGTATTCCTGATGTACTTAATTAGCAAGGTAATATGGGATTCTTCCCCTTCCTGCCGTTCCCCCGTCCCCCCCCAGCCTCCCATCTATAACCTGCTATTTTATTTAACAAGGGTAAAACGAGCTGTGCTTGTGTGTGGCAAGTTTAACTATTTACTGGAGTGCACCTAACAGACCTGAAGTTTTAGCAGCCAGTGTCGTATTGTGTAAGTGAACCGAAACAGTGTTGTAACCATGGACAGCGTGGCCTACTATGGAATCGATGGAAGCGAGGGTAAGAGTGAAGGAACTCCAGCTTGTGGGAATATACGGAAACCAAAGAGAGGAAGACTGTCAAGATTAATCAGAAAATAGTTCTTCGGGCTAGGAAGTTAGGAGTCTGGGCCAAATCCTACTTCTCCCACCCCTCTGAACCCACTCTAGCTCGCCTTTGCTGTGTTTTACATCCAAAATTTGTGTATGTTTCTGGGGAATAATTTTTTTGGAGCACCAAGTTAGCACTTAATCATGGGCACTGTGGCTTTTAACAGGAGGTGGAGTTAATAAAAGCAGAAATTGGCATTTTCTAGTCCATGGAATACCAAAAAAAAGACTGGTTACAGAACTGGTCCGGGGAGTTTGATGCAGAATTGGGGTGACACGTTAGTGTAACACTGAAGGAAATGCAGTAATTCTGTTGTGCACCCAACAGAAAAGATGCATAGGACTGAGCTGAAAAAAGGCACATGGTGGCAGTCGAGCAAGGAGCATCAGGTTATTGACACATTAGCAACAATTACTGCTCCAGGCTACAGTGAGCGAGGGCTTTTGTTCTGTTCATTAAATCTTTGCATACTCGACAGGAAAACCAATGAATTTCTCTTTCAAATGTTGCCTTAAAAGGTTGGGTGCATTGAGTTGCAAGTCTGGATAGAGACAGTTCGATGATGGATATGGGTGCACATCACAGAAATGTTTCTACCCTTCCTTCCACTACTCCCAGCAAATGTGGCTGCAGTTAACTCGTCTGGAGATGTGCTCCGGTCTAAAGTGTAAAACTAATGCGTTTTTGTGATGGAGGTTTGTGTTTCAGGGATTAATGGGTCAGCAGGCAATAAGGCTACTCCAGTGATTTGTACTTGTGTACGAGTTTCAGCTGGTATTTCAATGAGTGTTTGGGTAGGGACTTTGTCATTAATAAACCCCATCAGTTTTCCTTGACCAAGGACTTTTTAGTCAAATATCCTGTATGATTGTGCCCAAGGATAAGTGAACATTGTGATTGATAGTGGACTAATGTTGAACGTAATTGAGCCTTTGTTTTTGGTAACCCTTCTAGTAATTAGTCAGGTAGTGGTATGGAAATCCTTGGGATCACTTGCATTGCTTATCCTTTGCATCATACCAAGTCCAGTTTGCCTAAGATGTCTTCACCTCAAAAATGGTGGACTCTGGAAAGTAAATTTTTGCAAGAAGAATCAAGGGAGGAGAATAGACAGTGCGGTCTTCCATTGTAAGTGCAGCAAGTAAGTAGGAAACAAATTGGTAGGGTGGCCTTTATTGCAAAGAGATTGGGGTACAAGGGTAAAGGCCTGCTGCAGTTACATTGGGTCTTGTTGAGACCACACATGGTTTCATTAGATTGACTGCTCAGTCCAGGGATTGTCATGTGGAGAGATCGAGTCTGCTAGATGTATATTCCCTATATAAAAGAATAAAAAGAGGTCTCATTGAAACATAAGGTTTTATGTGGCATGATAAGGTGAACACTGAGAAAATACTTCTCATGGCTGGAGAGTTCAGATCCAGCGGATCACTGTCTTGGCCATTTGGGACTGAGGTGAGGAGAAAGTTCTTAGCTCAAGGGCTTGTGAATGTTTCGAGTTCTCGAGCTCAGAAGGCAATGGTTGTTTAGTTCTTGAATATATTCGAGACAAGATTGATAGGTTTTTGGGATACTACTGCGTCCTTGAACAGCAGAGAAGGCTCAGAAAGGGCCTCTTCAGTCCCTACCTTCTCTCGTTCTTGTAGGCAGACCTGATGCTGCTGCACACACCAAGACATTGCTGGTGCTTTCACAGTCTATATGTAGATTGCTGGGAGGTGCCGTCGGGGTTGAACATGTTCCCACATGCTGCCATTTTAATTTACTTTGTTTTGCTCAACTAACGGGTACTAGCAAACGTTTTTAAACTTGAACACTAACTGAGATTTTAAAAGCATTAGTACAGTGAGACTCATGGGCAGTCTTGCTTTTTGAAAATAATTAAAGCTGCAGTGATTGCTTGCTTTGAGGCCTGCAAAGGCCTTAGATTTTCAGACAACATTGTACACTACACTGCATCCACATCACAGGTTACTCCTTGTGCAATTATTGAATGTCCCTCTCCCTCCTGTGATGAAGTAGGATTGGAAAAATTGTGGCTCGTTTGAGATAATTGGATCAGAAATGACATAATCAGCAGCTTCAATCATAGTAGAAAATCACTATCTTCCATCGGGGAGGAGTAGAAGTTCCTTGTTTCTGTTGTGCAGGTTTTTGAAGAATCATTATTACATTTAGTGGCAAGTAGCAGGGGAGTGAAAGTATCTTTGCAAGTGCACTGTTAAGTCACAAGCTATATTTTATCAGAGAATTTAACGTGCAGTATTTGTCATTGTACAGAGGAGAGGAGGAATATGTCAGTGAAGCATCACAGTATTTTTAATGTGCTCTTATCGGATACAGAGTTTAAAATATTAAATAAAATAAAAAGTTGGTTATTGTAAAGACATAGGACTTTTTTTAATATTAAATGTTTTTGATACTTTTGAATTCTGCCTATTTTGCTCATCGTGAAGAGAAGGAAATATAGGAAAGTCACAATTTAAGCAATAGTAAAGCAAGGGAATGGGCATCCTGATGCTGTTCAGTACTGATGATTCAGCACTTTTCTGACTTTTCATTGAAATTTAATGTTCTACCATAGGAGCCCTCAGCTGGTCATTGGCAAATAAACATTCTTTTAAAAAAAATCTGGCCTCCTGTATAGGATCCACTATAGTGGCTGCAGACTTGTTTGCAATTTGGCGTGAGATCTGTAAATAAAGGGGAGTCCCCACATTGTGACGTTTACACAAAACAGTTCAAGGTGAATCATTCATTTCCAGTGTTCCTTTTCCTTAAACCCATGGTCTACACTGCTAATAGTCACACACCAAATGGCTACAGCCAGACAGTGTTGTGATTCTGTCTTTTTTTGTAGCTGATCTGTGTATTATTGAGGGGAGGGAGGGTTGGTTGAATTCCATAATCCTATTTTTTAAAAAAAAGAAAATGTTTTTGACAAAAATTATCCCAAAGAAAGCAATAAATAGACATTTGCCATTACAAAGCAGGACAGCCTTACACAGGTTGTATATTGCACCCGTACAGTCTATCATAATGACATTGTGTCTCAGGACAACAATATTAAAAGGATTTTATTTTGTTTTGGTGGCACTACCTTTGGTGAGTCATATTTTTATTTCTAAAATAAATAAATCCTCATTCCAATTCCAACTTTGGGAACTCTCATCCCTTTTCTAGTTGAACCCACATTACTGTTCCTTACGGAAGTAATTCCATCTGGCATGCTATGGTCTGCCAGACTCCTGAGGCTGAATTGATTAAAGGTTTGGAAGAGTTATACTCAAAGGTTTCTTAAAGGAAGCATTAAATTCAAAGGCTGTTGAGTTTGAAGGTCAGAGTTGAAGGGTGAGGTTTAATTTTGAATCAGAGCATTTAACCCTTTGTTGATACCCCTATCTCACCATGAATGTTACTTTAGCTGTACTGAACAATATCATGGGTAAATTTATTCATGTGCTTCATTTAGGTAAGCTATTTTTACCATGAAATCTTGCACCTTATCCCTATTTAATAGTCCTTTCTACACAAACCAGAGGGGTTGATTGGGGGGGCAGGGGAGGAGAGGGGTTGGTGGGGAGAAGCGATGCTTCATACTGTAGTTGTTCCACTATCTTGCTGAGAGATTTTTGTTTTGAAGTGAGATTGTACCAATGTTGCTCGCTGCATAGTTCTGCCTCATTCAGGTAGCAGACAGCTTGTTGAACATAGGGAAATGCTACAGTTAATATTCAATGGACTCGAGGCCAAAATTTAGCTTGGCCGTTTAGTAAAGCATTAGGTTTAAGAAAAGAAATAAAATCAAATTTGTGTATCAGTCATAAGTATCTTAATTCTATATTTTACTACATAAACACATCTTAGTTAACTTGTGTATATAGCATTAATATAGAATGTTGTAATCTTGTGGTTAAAAGGAAGATTATGTCAATAGGTGCTACAATTACCAGTCTATATCCGTCATTTATGTATTGCTTAGTGTATAGTGTATTCAGGATTTGCTGTCTTAATTCCTGAGAGAAATAAATCCTTTCATTATAATAAATGTGTGGTTCACGTCTTGATTTTTTGAAAAAATATATAATTGTCAACAAATTTGTAGCTTATTGCCTGTAATTTATTTTGTATCTTTGGGGATCTGAGGGGAACACGCAGAGTGGTTGATGTCAGGAATGAGCTTCCAGAGGTGGTGGTGGAATCAGATACAATTACTACATTGAAAAGGCGTTTAGACAGACTCTTAGGCAAGCCATAAAAGGATACAGGTAAATGGGATTAGTGTCAATGGGTGAAAAGGTCAGCATAGGCATGGTGGGCCGAAGGGCCTGCTTTTCTGCTGTATGACTTTCCTAGGAGCTCAATAGTGAATTCTTGCCCCTACCCAAACTTCCACTGCAATCTTCATGAACCTGAAATGCCAACTTGGGGCATCCAGAAAACAACAGCAGGACATCTGGGAATATTGTCAGGAAATGCTCAGCAGATCAGGCACTATTTGTGGGGAGAGAAGGAATTAATGTCCCCCTCTGGTCAATGACCTGGTAGATCAACTGTTAAAGCAAACATAAAGGCAGGGAAAGGTGAGAGGGATGTGAGCAAAACCACAGGAAAGATCTGTGGCAGTGCGGAACACAGAAGAGATTAATTTTCTCACTGATGGCATTGAGGCAAAAGTGGGTGGGAATGGGTCGTGAAGGATAAAGGATTGTTTTAGAAGTGATTTAATTAGGCATCACTGGCATTTGCAATCCAGACAGGCAGAGACAGTGTTTATAATCTGAAACGATGAAAGGTAATGTTGATTCCAAAGCACCTCTGAAAGATGAGGTGATGTTCTCAGGCTTGTTCTGAGGTTGGTTAAAAACCTGTAGAAAGCCAAGTAGGTCAAAGTGGGGTGGGATGGCAAATCAAAATGTTGACTGGAAGATCAAAGGGTCTCCACCAGACTAAGCAGAACCATTTGGGAAAGTGATTAGTTAGTTTGATCTCCACATTGCAGAGCAGACTGAGCAGGAAGTGCTCTATACTAAAATAAAGGATGAGAAATGCAGTCCTTTCACCTACTAAGGGGAGAAGATGTCCTTGGCGGTGGGATTAGGCAGGAGATGGTGAACAATACAGAAGGGAACCCATTGAGGGTGGGGCAGTGGGTAGGTTGGGACAGGCTATTTCTATCATTCCAGGAAGGGAAAGAGAGAGGAGAGGAAATGTGATGGTCGCTGTCTTCTCAATGTGGTGTAGAGGCGGGAAGTAGAGTTGGAAGGTGGTATTGTTGGGACAGGAGGAAGAATAGGATCGTATCTTTGCGGGAAGTGGGGTGGATGCGTATCACAGCAGCTGTGGAAGTGAACAGGCTTGTTATTTGAATCGATTCCCAAAGCAGAGGAAGGAATGGGAAGACTAAGAAAAACTAACAAATATAGGTTAGAGGAAGGGGAAAGTTGAAATTTAGTGGAAATTTTCCAGTTCTTGGCGAGAGCTGGAAGATGCACCAATACGATAAGTGTACTGGATAAAGGGGTGAGGGATGGAAGCCGGCTGGGACTGGGTGTTCTGCCCATCGCACAACAGGACAGGCTTAGCAGGGACATGCACCATTTCCCCAGTCCATGGTCTCTTCGAGAAAAGCCTTTGATAAGGAGGCAGTGAGCTTTTCGATACCTGCAGGTCCTAAAGCACTTCATTCAATAGTACTCGTTGACTACCGTCACTGTGTGATCTAGGAAAAATGGTAGGTAACTTGTGCTATCATTGTGATAATAATTGTGGTTGATGGATGGATATTAGACAGGACCATGGACTGAATGCTGCCTGACCTGCTGAGTTCCTCCAGCACTTTTTGTGTATTGCTCCAGATTCCAGCACCTGCGGAAGTTTTTGTCTTCCTGGCTTTCCCTGCTCCTTGGCCTAATAATGTTACACTCAGCTGAGCAGGCAGAAAATTTAACATCTCGTCTAAAAGGCCAGACCTTGGGCATGGCAGAATTCCCTCAGTACCGCACCAGGAGTTGGTCTAAATCTTGGGTTCGGCTTTGGCGGAACAAGAAGCTGTCCAGTATCAGAGGCAATGAGGTGTCTCAATGTGAAGTATGAGCAGCACTATCACTGTGTACATAGTTTTCTTTTAATTTCAGATGGCCTGGTGTTGTTGGAAACAATGCAGAGGAGGAAGGCATTGTGCTACTGGCTTTTTAATGTGTGCGCTAAGCCGTCTCCCTCGGTGTTGATTTGATTCATCTCTCCGGTTGCTTTCTGTAAAGCCTTAGGATGTTTTACTTGGGTTGCTTAGTAACTTGCTCTCAGTAGTGAAGTGCAAATTAATTCACAACCACGGGACTCTGTCCTTCTGATCAAATATTATTTGAGCTTTTGACAGGAATGCATCACTGGTTGCCAATAACTCCTTTAAGACTAGGTAAGATGTTTTTGTTGACGACAATGTGGATGAGGTAACTGACGTGAACTTGTTTCTATGATAAGCTGGTATTCTGTTCATTGGTGTGTTTGTTCAGTGAGATATTGCCCTGTAAAGATTAGAAATGCCACTGGTCCCCAGGTGTAGCACTGCTCCCGAAACAAAATGTGTCCCAGACACTCGTCCAGGAAATTAATCTTTGACCAGTTTGTCACCATTGCTGTAACCATTTAATGACTTTCTTTCCCTTTAGATGATATTCTTGATAATAGTTTGGAGAACAGAATTTGCCATGTAAAGACATGGGAACAGCAGACCAAAAACTTGATCAGAAACATAGGTCTTAAGTTTCTGCAAAGAGAAGGCAGGAGGAGAGTTTATAGACTAAGTGGTAAGTTTAAGTGGAGGGCACAAACGGGATGGCCTGGGCGTGCATGAATCTGAAAGTGGCAGGGCATGTTAGAGCACAAAACATTCTGGGACTAATGCTTCATAAATGGAGGCAGAGAGTACAAAAGAAAGACATAAAGACAACCTTATTAAAACGTGATTTCTAGGGGTCTTGACAGGCTAAATACTGGGAGGATGTTTCCTTTCAGGAGCATCTAGGACCAGAAGGCATGGTCTCAGAATAAGGGAATACCCATTTAAGACAAATGAAGAAGAATTTCTTCCCTCAAGGGGTTGTGAGACTTTGGAATTCCTTGCCCTGGAAATCCTTGAATATATTCAAAGCTGAGAGATTTTCCTTATCAGAAAGGAAGCAAAGGTTGTGGGCAGGAAAGTGGACAAGGCAAGTTGGGTCTGATTGAATGGTGGAGCAGAATCAAGGGGCTGAATGCACTACCACCGTTGCTGTATTTCATGGTCTGAAGGTCCAGAGTGGGCAGACAAAAGATTTATTGGAAAGGTTGCAGAGATTGAGTGGACAGTCAGAGACTTTTTCACAGGTGACAATGGCTAACACAAGGGGACTTAATTTTAAGATGATTGGAGGAAGGTATAAGGGGGATGTCAGGGGTAAGTTTTTTTACACAGAGTGGTGGGTGTGTGGAGCACACTGCCGGCAGAGGTTGTGGGGGCAGATACATTAGGGACATTTAAGAGACTCTTGGATAGACACATGGATGATAGAGAAATGGAGGGCTATGTGGGAGGGAAGGGTTAGATAGATCTTAGAGCAGGATAAAATGTCGGCACAACATCGTGGGCCAAAGGGCCTGTACTGTGCTGTAGTGTTCTACGATGAGGGATTTTGGCTGCAGAATTAAACTGAAGACGCTGGAGTTGTTCTCCTTCAAGCAAAGGTGGTTGAGAGGTGTACCAGGTTGTGACTGGGTTAAATAGTGTAAATAAAAACTGTTCCCACTGTGGGGTTCAAACGCAGGTTTAATGTTTTGGGTGAAGGCTACAGGCATATGTGAGGAAAAAGCCTTGCTGCTCAGAATAATCAGGCTCAGGAGCTCACTGTCTGCAGTGGTGGGAACAGAATCAATCACATAGCACTTGGGAGAAGGATTTGCAGGGCTGGTGTGGAAAGAAGTGGGGATGGGATTGATGGCAATGGCCTCTTTTTGTGCCATGAAGTTCCTTGGTGATCCAAGGGATGGAACTACCAGGTTAAGGGTCTTGGCAGGCACCATTGGTGGAGCAGTGAAAACTGGGACGAGCAGGAGGTTAGAATTGAGATGGTGTAACTTTGTAGGTCTGGCAGAGATTACAGGGATGGGAAGGAGGGAGGATCATGAGACCAGTGGGGAATTTGAAGATTTGAAAGTTTGTCTTGGACATTCATTATTAGGAGTGCAGCTGTTTGATGAGGTGGAGAGGAGGTAGGATGGTTGGATCACTGAAGTGGAGGTGGATTGGGGAACAGAGGGCTATTGGAGAAACGGCACAGAAGAGGAGTTGAGACCGGTGTAGATCAGATATTAAAAGGTGGGGAGGCTGGAAGAGCCTGGTGGTCTCCTGCTCGTGTTCTCGTGATGGTGTCAACACAGTTCGACCAAGATCTGAAGCAGAAGCGTTGGAAATCTGACAATTACTGAACCAACCTGCAGAGTGACTGGGTGAAAGGAGGAGTAGTGATTCCATTCAAATATTTACAGGTGCACAATTGAAAAACTGTGGTAAATTTTGGATCTAATTTGATGGCCTTCTTTACAAAAACAAAAACCAGAGTTCAAACCTGGCTGTGTCTTTGTTTTCTGCTGCAAATCCACAGAGGACAAAAGCTCCTTCCTGTCTTCACAAGATCACAAGATCACAAGATAAGGGAGCAGAAGCAGGCCATTCGGCCCATCGAGTCTGCTCCAAGGAAAAGGGAAAAAGAAATGGGGTGGGAAAAAAGAGAGAGAAAAAAAAAACCTCAGACAACTGAGGTTTGGTGGGAACCACTAATCTCTCCGTAATGTGAGTCATGTCACACTCCTGTAACCTGAGCACAGAAGGTGGAACTTTGGGAAGAAGCTTTCTCCTAAGGGGATATATATATAAAAACAAATCCTTTTGTACCAATTTGAAGATGAGTAGGAGAGAGTTTTTCCAGCACTTTACTTGTCCTGGTCATCATTTCCCTTAATCAATGTCACTAAAACAAATTATCTGTTCATTATCGCATCGTTATTTGTGGAAGTGTCCAATCCTTGACTGCACAGGGAATTGGGTTGTGAAAGTTGCAATATAAATTAAAATGTCTTTTTCCGTTTACTCTCCCTGTCCCCACCTCTCTCCCATCTTCACACATACTCACTTAATCCAGTGGATGACACACCAAAGGCAGTATTTATTTCCACCTAAAATCTTTAAGACACAACCAATTTTAATCACTCCAACAATTTGCAGCCCAGGCAATCAACTCCCTGGTTCCTGAACCTCCTCTAAACCTCTTGACGTCCTACTTTCCAGCTTTATAGAGCCATACAGTATGGAAACAGGCTCTTTGGCCCAACCTGTCCATGCCGACCAAGTTACCTACCTGAGCTAGTCCCGCTTGCCAGAGTTTGGCCCATATCTCTCGAAACCTTTCCTATCCATGTCCCTGTCTAAATGTCTTTTAAACCTTGTAATTGTACCCGCCTCAACCACTTCCTCTGGCAGCTCGTTCCATATTCCCACCACCCTCTGGGTGAACAAATTGCTCCTCAGGACCTTTTTAAATCTTTCTCCTCTCACCTTAAACCTATTGCACTCTAGTTTTAGACTCCCCTATTCTGGGCACTTCCAATTTGGAAAAACAACCATCTACCACCATACTCTGACTCCTACCACCAAGCCAATTTTGTATCCAATGGCTAGCCCACCCTGGATCCCAGGTGTTCTAACCTTCTGGACCTGCTGATGATGAGGGCCTTGTCAAAGTCTACTGCCCTACCTTCAATCAAACTTCTTGGTCACCGCTTCGAAAAGAACTCGTGAGTATTGAGGAACAGAGGACCTTAGTATACAAGTTGAAAGATTGTCTGAAGGTGGCAGCAAAGTAGGGAAGAAGGCCTACCGGATGCCAGCTGGGGCATAGACCACAAGAGTGTGGAGGTGATTGTACCACCTTGTAATACATTGGTTAGGCCACAGCTGGAGTGCTGTGTACAGTTCTGGTCACCACAGTGTAGGGAGGATGTGATTGCACTGGGGAGGGTGCAGAGGAGATTCACCAGGACGTTTGTTGGGCTGGAGTGATTTAGTTAGGACGGAAGACTGGATAGGTTCAGCCTGTTTTCCTTGGAATGGAGGAGACTGAGGAGGGGGGAGAAACCTGATGGAGGTTTCCAAGACTGAGTGGCATAGGTAAGGTAGATAGTAGGAAACCTTTCCCCATAATGGAGATGTCTAAGCCCATGGTCATAGATTTGAGGTGAGGAGTAAAAGGTCTAGGTGGGATCTGAGGAAAAGAAGTATCACCCAGAGGGCAGTTGCAATCTGGAATACACTACCTAAGGAGGTGGCAGAGGGAGAGGCTCTCAGAACATTTAACAAGCACTTGAATTGCCAAGGTGTTGAAAGGCTACCAACCAACTGTTGGTAAATGGGATTAGTATAGATAAGTACTTGATGGGCTGAAGGTCCTGTTCTCTGGTATATGACTCTATACCTGGACAGACTGGATGTGAGAAAGATGATTTCCCTGGAGGGGGTCAGGAGGCTGTTTGGGGAGTTGGTTCTGGAAACGGGTCTCTATCTCAAGAGAGGAGGTAACGATTCCAGACAGATGTGGAGAGATTTCTTCATTCAGTCGGCGACCAACTTGTGGGAGTCATACGGATAGCTGCGGAGGTCAAGGAGGTGGTCGGTAGTTTTCTGAATGCAAAAGGCATCCAGGAACACAAACAGACCAGGAACGTGATGTTGAGATAAAGGATCAGCCAGGATCATGGTGAATGGCAAAGCAGGTTCAAAGAGCAGGATAGCCCACCTCCACTATTAAAATGCTATATAAGTGTAATTTCTTTTTTGTATTAAATATTAAATTGTTATTTTCAGTTTGCTTTAAGCAGTATCATAGTAACATTGGTACCGTCCCCAGTGTTAACAGATCTACTTTACGGATATGATTCAATCTATTTTTAAAAAATGATTTAATTAACGTCATTGTGAAATCATTGCTGGTGTGAATCACTCAAATTATCAGAACTGAATTTTTTGGAAATTTAATTACATAATAAATCATTTACTCTTGTGCTTCATTGTTAACAATAGCTTGACAAATTGTGTTTTATAAAGAATACATAAATTCCCCCAGCTTCCAGCGTTTGGTTACAAGTCTAATACCTCGTTCTCTTTCCCCTTCCCTAAATCCCAACACCACAGGCTTTGCCTCTATAGCTTGTTCAATCGTAAAATATTTAGTCGAACTGGAAGGAAAGTTGCTCCAGCAGCGTGGGGAATCTCGCGGAGGACACCAAACCATTCCTTTTTGTTGTCATTGTACCTGAAATAAAACCAAAACGGTGACTAACAGCAGAGGAGGATGTCATGTTGACCTGTCACACCTGAGGCAGCTCTTGGAGGGAACAAGCCACCCCCACCCAATCCCCTACAATTCTTCTACACAGCTCCACAAATCACCATCTTTCCCTTTAAGATGTTAAATACCAAGTCTCTGAAAGATGTTAATATTGCGTCTACTCCATGCTGAGCCCTGCATTCAGTTTTGTTCACTGTTACCCCCTGGTTACACAGCAAGAGGTAAAACAAAGACCATTGACACTGCCTGCCACCAAAAATCGAATGTTACCAGAAAGGGTCTAAGAATTAGGTTATTTCATCTTGGAAGGAGGTGATTTAGATAAGATAAGATATCTTTAGTAGTCACATGTACATCAAAACACACAGTGAAATGCATCTTATTTTTCGTGGAGTGTTCTGGGGGCAGCCCACAAGTGTCGACACACTTCCAGTGCCAACATAGAATGCCCACAACTTCCTAACCCGTATGTCTTTGGAATGTGGGAGGAAACCGGAGCATCCGGAGGAAACCCACGCAGATGCACGGAGAATGTACAAACTCCTTACAGACAGCGGCAGGAATTGAACCTGGTTTGCTGGTGCTGTAATAGCGTCATGCTACCGTGCCTGCCGATAGAAAGGGAAATGGTGATGAATATTAATCCAGAGCCATAGTGCTGGTTATACCAAAACACTAGTTGCCAGTGGTGGAAGACACGCTTTGGGCTTGACATTGAGAAGGCACTCACTGTGGAGAAAGGTTACTGTGAGGAACGGGCTCCAGACAGGTCAGTGATGGTAGAACAGAGACTTAAGCAAGAGGCAGATGAAGCCAGAGAGAGGAAAGAATGCAGGTTCCTCTGAGAATCCAGAATGTAAAAGGGTCACTGATAAATCCAATAAAGAGTTGTAAAGCTTGGTTACCCCGAGAGTGGCAGGAACATGGAACTGTCTACCACAGGGAGTGATTGAGGGGAAGCTGGATGAACCCAGGAGGGAGGGTGGATTTATGCTGGCAGGGGAGTGATGCACCATGTGTAGGATAAGACGTACGGGTTAGGAAGTTGCGGGCATGCTATGTTGGCGCCGGAAGCGTGGCGACACTTGCGGGCTGCCCCCAGAACATTACGCAAAAAGATGTATTTCACTGTGTGTTTTGATGTACATGTGACTAATAAAGATATCTTATATGAGCACGGATGTGGATTTGCCAGTGTGAATGGTCTATTTGTGTGTATGGAATCACAGAACGGTTACTGCAGAAGGGGCCGGGTTGAATCCTAACCTCTGGTGCTGACTAGTTGGAGTTTTTGGTGCGTGGGTTTCCTCCCACATTCCAAAAACGTATGGGTCGGTAGATTAATTACCGCACCAGGAGAATTAGAATGGAACTGATGATGGGCATGTGAGTGGGAATCGGTTACAGGGAAATAATAGGATTGATGGGAATGTGCTGAGAACTGGCACATTCAATGGGCTGAATGGCCTCCTAGATCATAAGGGAATATATGAGGAGAAAGAAAAGAGATCTCAGTGACTCTGTGAACAAGTTTTTTTTTTAAAATCAGCTTCATCAACAGTTAAAAACTAATGTATGGAATGAAGGGGAAGTGTGAGAGAGGCCGGTACCGGTGACCAGGACGGGCAGTGACCAGGAGTGAGGTGGCGCAAAACAGCTGCAGGTGCCGGAAATCCGAATTATAATCAAGAAGTGTTGGCATGTCAGGCAGTGTCTGTGGGGAGAGAAATGGGAGTAAGGTATCAGGCTGATGAACTGTTGGAGGTTGTTGTGGCCCTTTTGGTAGTTACTGCATTCAGCATGTTATGGCGACTTACTTCCATACGTCGATGATCTCGGTCGGAATAAAATCTCCGGATTCGGATTCCATCATGGCAAACCCGCCGATGGCATACAGGCAGTCCGTCAGGGTGACCAGGCTCAGCGAGCTCCGCTCCTGGGGGAATGCCACACCTTCTTCCCACCTGCAGGGGAGGGGGGGGGGTGTCAGTCGGTCAGGAAGCAGTGCTGTGCCCAGCAAATGAATGCCTCCCCTTCACAACTTTGAAAGCAGCCACAACAGAAAGCAAGGGACCTAATCGCTGGGATGTCGTGGCGAGAAGGTGGCTGGAGGGTCATGGATCGGGTTTCCTGCAGTCCTCCTTCCCACCCACCCACCCACTCCCTGCGCATTGTCAAGACACACATTAACGCCAGCCTCCCGGAAAACCTCAACCCACTGCAATTCACCTCCCACCGAAACAGGTCTACAGTGGACGCCATCTCCCTGGCCCTACACTCATCTCTGGAACATCTGGACAGTAAAGACACCTAGACTATTGTTTATTGACTACAGCTCCACCTTCAATACTATAATTCCAAGCAAACTCATCACCAAACTCCGAGACCTGGGACTCAACACCTCCCTCTGCAACTGGATCCTTGACTTTCTGACCAACAGACCACTATCAGTGAGGATAGGCAGCAATGCCTCCAGCACGATTATTCTCAACACTGGTGCCCCACAAGGCTGTGTCCTCAGCCCTCTACTCTACTCCCTATATACTCGTGACTGCATGGCCAGATTCTACTCTATCTATGTTTGCAGATGATACCACCGTTGTAGGCCGTATCTCAAACAGTGATGAGTCTGAGTACAAGAAGGAGATAGAGAGCTTAGTGATATGGTGTCATGACAACAACCTTTCCCTCAATGCCAGCCAACCAAAAGAGCTGGTCATTGACTTCAGGAAAGAGGGCAGTGTACATGCACCTGTCTACATCAATGGTGCTGAGGTCGAGAGGGTTGAGAGCTTCAAGTTCCTTGGAGTGAACATCACCAATAGCCTGTCCTGGTCCAACCACTTAGACACCATGGCCAAGAAAGCTCACCAGTGCCTCTACTTCCTCAGGAGGCTAAAGAAATTCGGTTTGTCTCCTTTGACATTCACCAACTTTTATCGATGCACCATAGAAAGCATCCTATCTGGATGCATCACAGCTTGGTACGGCAATTGGTCTGCCCAGTACTGCAAGAAACTGCAGGGAGTCGTGGACACAGCCCAGTGCATCACGGAAACCAGCCTCCCATCCATGGACTCTGTCTAGACCTCTCACTGCCTTGGTGAAGCAGCCAGCATAATCAAAGACCCCACCCACCCAGGTCATTCTCTCTTCTCCCCTCTCCCATCAGCCAGAAGATACAAAAGCCTGAAAGCATGTACCACCAGGCTCAAGGACAGCTTCTATCCCGCTGTTGAACACTTCTACCCTCTGGAAAAGTTGCCCCTCGGGTTCCTATTAAATCTATTAATTCCTCTAGTTCTTGATTCCCCAGCCCTGGGAAAAAGACTGAGTGCATTCACTTTATCTGCACCCATTCACCTCACCTGTGCTTGTCCAAATGCTGATCAAATGTGAGGGTGTCCGCCTCAGGTAGTGCATTCCAGATTGCAACCTCCCTTTGAGTAAAAATAAGTTCTCCCTCAGATCTCCTTCAAACGTCTTCCTCTTTAGCTCATAAGCCTAGGCTTCCTGGTTTCGGACACCACCACCATGGGGAAGAAATTCTCACTCTCCAGTGAGTGCAGCTTTGAGGGAGTGCTGCACTGTTGAACTGGTGTCTATTGGAAAGAGCTCCAAACCAAGTCTTCTGTGAAGTAGACTAAAAGATCCCACACACCACTGTTTCAGAGAGAGGACAGGGATTCTTCCTGGCAGCCTGTCCAATAATTATCCCTCAACTAACATAACTGAATTTGTCTGATCGTCATTGATTTACTATTTGAATTTGCTGTGCACAAGCTGGTGATCTCTCTGCAACTGCGGTGACAACACTTCATGGCTAATGGACTGAAGGGTCCTGGGCTGATGAAAGGTGCCAAACAAATGCAGGTCCACTTCCTTCAGAGGCACTTTGACTCTAGCGGATTCACTCAGAGGTGCCCCTTCAGAGGGGCATAATCTGCTCAAAGATCCGTGTGAATTGTCTGTTAGATGCCTCAGTACATCTCTCCCTTTATGGTGTGGGGTCATGTACAACCCTGGCCTGGGTTATTAGCCAGTGAAGCTCCAATGCACCCTACCCAACCCCACCCATGGGCTCAAGTGAAGGAATCCCCCGTCATTCTCAACACGTGACCTCTTCAACTGCCTGCTTGAGAAAGCAATCCTTTCAAAAGATTGCCAATATTGCTATAATTAATAAATGAGGGTTCAAAGAAACTAAAAAATACACCGCTGCACAGTTTGACAATATCCCTCCTAGGTTTGGGGAATTAATCAATCCCCCCAGCCCACTGTCTGTGCCAATCATCAAGCACCCATTTAATGCCAATCTACTATTTCTACCCTATGTTTCTATCAACTCCCCCTGGATTCCACCACTACTCCAGGGGCAATTTATAGAGGCCAATTAACCTTCCAACCCGCGCGTCTGTGCAAACCAGCAGGAACCTACATGGTCACAGGGGGAGCGTGCAAACTCCACACAGACAGCACCCGAGGTCAGGATCGAACCTGGGTCACTGGAGCTGTGAGGTAGCGGGTTTACCAACCGTGCCAGTGTTGGGACTCCTGGAATCTCCTGGGTAGTCCTGGAGGGTTGGTCACCTCTGGGGATCATTGTGCTGGGTGTCAGAGGCTGGGTCATGATGGGGCTTGGTTGGGATAGTCCTCGAGAAGGAAGTCTGCTGCTTTGTGAACTTGGTGTAACATTCAGCGCAGAGTATCACTCACTTGTTTTCAGCTGGATCATACACCTCGATGCTTCCAGTGAGCCCACTGTCGGTGACCCCTGCGGCCACCCAGATCTTGTCTTTGTAGACTGTCGCTCCAAACAAGGAGCGGGCTGTCTTCATGGGGGCCAGTTCCTTCCACTCAAACCTCTCGGGATTATACACACACATCTTGTTCAAGCACTTCCTGAAACGAACAGGCAGAGAGTCAGTGAGATATCTGGCTTATTCTTTCAATAAATCAGAACCAATGGTCACTCTCTCTAAAGACGGCTGTGGATCTTTGGCATTCTCTACCCAAGAGCACTGTGGACACTCAGTCACTGAGCACACTTAAAGAAGCATGCAATAGGTGTCTTAGATATTAATGGAATTGAAGGGTACAGAGACAGTTCAGGGAAATGACACTGAGGCTTTGGAGTATTGGGTGCAGTTCTGGTCGCCCCATTGCAGGAAGGATGTTGGATTGGTTTATTATTGCGACATGCACTGTGGTACGGTGAAAAGCTTTTGTTTGCCTGCCATCCAGACAGGTCATGCTATACATGTGGAGGCTTTGGTGAGGGTACAGAAGAGGTTCATCAGCTTGCTGCCTGCTTAGACAGTTTTAGCTACAAGGAGAGGTTGGACAAACGTGGGTTGATTTCTCTGGAGCGTTGGAGGCTGAGGGGAGACCTGATAGAGGTTTATAAAATTTATGAGGGGCATAGATAGGGTAGACAGTCAGTCTTTTTCCTGGGTAGAAATGTCAAATACTAAAGGGTATAGGTTTAAGGTGAGAGGGGGAAAGTTTAAAGGAGATGTGTGGGGCAAGTTTTTTTACACAGAGAACGGTGGGTGCCTGGAACGTGTTGCCAGTGGTGGTGGAGGCAGACAGGGTAGTGGTGTTCAAGAGGCACTTCGACATGTACAGGCATATAGGTTTGGTTTAATTTAGCATTAGGGTCAGCATAAACATTGTGGGCTGAAGGTCCTGTTCTGTGCTGATCTGTAAAAGGCCTGCCACCACCTTATTGAATGGTAGAGCAGGCGTAAGGGGCCAGGTGGTGCCTCAGTGACCAGGAGCCTGGAGGTTTCCCGATCTGTGCTGGTTAACTGGGGCCAACAACCGAGTGGATCGGGGACTCTGTAACGCCTACACCGGCTGCTCGGGAAGCCCTTGGCTGCCCAGCTTTTCCAGATCCAAGTGCTGACCACAATGGAGAGACTTTGTGCTCAAATGGAAATGTGTGAAAGTTTTAGGTCGAATTTAATAGACAGTAGCTTGTAAACCACTGCATTTGCCGTTTTGTCTTGGGGAAAATTGATTCCAAAGCAATAGTGAGGCCTTTAGAAGCCTGGGAGAGGTCTCTGGTTATGATGAACATGGGTGAGTTGGGGGATTCCTACGGAGATGGTCAGAATCTTTCTCCCATGGTAGGGACATCAAAAACAAGAGGGCAGAGGTTTAAGGTGAGAGGAAGGAGTTTTAAAGGGAATCTGAGGGGTAAGTATTTTTACACTGTGATATCTGCAGGTGGCAGAATCAGATGAGGCATTTAGGCAGGTACTTGAAGAGAAGGTCCTAATGTGGAAGGATATGGTCCTAATGTGGGCAAATGGGATTAGTGTAGATGGGGAAAATGGTTGGCATGAATGCGGTGGGCCGAAGGGCCTGTTTCTGTGCTGTGCAACTCAACGACGTGAGGTCAAAGTTTTAGGAAGGCATGAGTGAGCCGAATGAAGAGGGGCGTTAAGGTTGTCTCAGCACAGTGGCATTACTGACAACGCCAACAGTTATTGCCCATCCCTCACAGCCCGTGAGAAGGTAGCAGCGAGCTGCCTTCTTGATCTGCTGCCGTCCTTCTGCTGAAGGTGCTCGCAGGGTGCTGTTGGAAAAGGACTTCCAGGATTGACACCCAGTGACGATGAAGGAGCAACAACACATTTCCAAGACAAGGTGGTGCACGACTTGGAGGGGAACCTACAGGCGGTGGTGTTCCCATGCACCTGCTGCCCCGGTCCTTGGAGGACGTAGAGAATGCTTATTTTTGCAGGTTGGTGATTACATTGAGCAGCTACAACTGAATAGTTCTCTTCCTGGTTTAGTTAATGCTGGGAATGGAGTGACCCAGATCTCAAATCGTCTCCGGGCTTGGTTCAGGTTTCGAAAGGAATACCTCAACATCACAGCAGAGAGAGACACTTACTTGTCTTTTCCCTTCCCTCCTATTACGTACACCTGTCCATTGTGAGATACCACACTGTGACCGGACACGTCATATGGAAGTGAATCTGATTCTCCCCATTTAAACGTGCTGCAAATGAAAAGAGACTTTCAACAACGTGCTTTCGGAATGCTTTACAATATATGTTGGTCGAGTATTGGCAGCTGCAGAGGGTATTGGGAGAGTGGGGGTTTTATAGAGAGTCTTGTACTCTGTTGATATTTACAGAGGGTGTGGGAGGGTGTCAGGTAGTTCAGAAGGATTTTGTATATCTACACTTAATGGCTATATGTGTCTATAAGTGTACTATAATATGAAAAGTATAGATTGGAACTTGTGTAGCATTTTCTGCTTTTCCTGTTGTGTTTAATGTTTCTGAGAATCTAAGTGAAGGTTTCTCATGGTGAGGAGCTTTGATGAGGTGAACAGGTAACTGGATCTCTCATATGGCACGCTTGCCTTCATCAGCTGAGCACCGAGTACAAGAGTTGGGATGTCATGTTACCATTGTACAAGACATTGGTTAGGCCGCACTTGGAGTATTGTGTGCAGTTCTGCTCACCACACTACAGGAAAGATGTGATCAAGCTGGAGAGAATGTTACCTGTATGGGAGAGCTTGAATTATCAGGATAGGCTGGGTCTGCTTTGCCTAGAGCAAAGGAAGCTGAGACAATAGAAGTGTATAAAATTATGAGAGGCATGGATAGGGTAGACGGCCACCACCTGTTCCCCACGGTAGTAGGGGTGTCTAAAGCTAGAGGGTGTAGGTTTAAGGTGAGAGGGAGGAGGTTTAAAGAGGATCTGGGCTAAATTTTTCACATGCAAGAGTAGTTGGTCTCTGGAATGAGCTGCCAGAGAGGTAGTGGAGGCAGGAACGACAACAACACTGAAGAGGAAGATTTTTGCTTTTACAAACTATAATATAACAAAAGTCAAAACCAAATAGCTTACGGCCACTTTCCCAGAATGACACTTTTTGACAGCTACCTGAATGAGCAGCGCATAGAGGTATGTGGAGTTAGTGCAGGCAGGTGGGGTTAGTATAGATAGGCATGACGGTCCGCATAGACACAGTGGGCCGAAGGGACTGTTTCTATGCTGCACAACTCTATGACAATGACTCAGATGGAAAACCCAGACCTCTGTTTGGCTGTGATTTATTCAGGTTAAAATTAAAAGCTGCAGCTCCCTCTGTGCCAACAGAATCAGAGTCTGGAGGCAAAGAATGAAATGTTCCTAATAAAAGTCCATTTCTCCAGCATCTGTCACAATGCCAGGAAATCCCAGTGCTTCACAGCCAGATAGTTACTACTGGAATGTACTCACAGATGGGAAAATGGCAGGTAGTGTGAGCACAGCAAGATTTCACACAGCAATGTGATAATGGCCAAAGTACCTGGATACTGTTAGCGGTTAAGTTGCTGGACCAGGAGCACAGTTTGAAGCTCACCCTGGAATTTAAATCTGGGTAAATAAATGAATTCAGAATTTAAAAAAAAACTCTCATCCCAGCAGAAGTAACCATGAAACCCATCAACTCCTGCAGGGAAGGAAACCTGCCTTCCTTAAACTGCTCTGCCCGAGATGTAACTCCAAATGCACCAATATGGTTGACTCCCCTCAGTTCAGGACAACTAGGGATGGACATCAGATGCTGGCGTTGTCAGTGATGTCTGCATCCCATGAACGAGTACAGGCTGTCCCTGGGGAACAAGCAGGTTCCATTCTTACAGACGTCCATAGGTCGGTTTTGACCATAAATGGGAAAATACACAAAAATCACTCGCTATGGTAACCATACCTCCGCAGTATTGTCATGAATGGCATCAAAAGAACATAACACTGGGAGGAAGGAACAATTACTGGAAGTGGAGAGAGAGAGGGAATTAGTTCTGCTGCTCGTAGGAACGGACTTTTGTAAGTATGTTGGATATTTGAATTTAATAGTATTATGGGAATTTGTTCATATGCCGGGGTGTCCATAAGTCAGGTGTTCATAATCCAGGGATGGCCTGTAAATAAATTTATTTGGAGGAGTAAATAGTGGCCAGAGTCCTGGCCAATTAGTCCTCTGCTCTCATCTGAAATGCTGCCATGGGATCTTTTATTGGACTAGTGGCTCACTGTTGGAGACTTTGCCAATGGAGCAGTGGGCCAGGCCGTTTCATTGGCAAATGGGTGTTGTCCACTGCACCACACATCCATTCCATGTTGAGCCACTGAGACAGCTGTTAGTTGGAGTTAAATATTGGCGAGGCTTTGGCTCCATCTGGTGAGACCTATCACCTTTGCATTGCTTATCCCAGGGCCTGTCTATAAAACCTACTGTCGATCGTAGCACATCACGGTGTCCAGCGACCTCTCCCCTTCAGCTACCTCCTTGCCTCCGATGACGTAGATGGCGTTTTCTGCTTCCCCCAGGCCAAAAAGGCATCGCGGCGAAGGCAGGGGTGGCATTCCCAGCCAATCAGAGTCCAGGTGATCAAACTGCTCAGAGGTCAAGACACAGGGTTAGAGGGCAGTCACGTGCTCCAGGGACTCTGGACAGTGAAATACCTTGGGGGCAAGCAAATATCTGTAGGAACACCCCCGTCTGTTCTGGTCAAACCCATCAGGCATGCAGAGGGTGAGGAATTCCAGAGAATATTCCCATCCCCAGAGGGTTGGGAGTGTGGACTGTTGACCTCAGATAGACCATAAGACCATTAGACCATAAGACAAAGGAACAGAAGTCGGCCATTCGGCCCATCGAGTCTGCTCCGCCATTCTATCATGAGCTGATCCATTCTCCCATTTAGCCCCACTCCCCCCGCCTTCTCACCATAACCTTTGATGCCCTGGCTACTCAGATACCTATCAATCTCTGCCTTAAGTACACCCAATGACTTTGCCTCCACAGCCGCCCGTGGCAACAAAGTCTACAGATTCACCACTCTCTGGCTAAAGAAGTTTCTCCGCATCTCTGTTCTGAATGAGCGCCCTTCAATCCTGAAGTCATGCCCCCTTGTACTAGCCTCCCCTACCGTGGGAAACAACCTTGCCACATCTAATCTGTCCAGGCCTTTTAACATTCGGAATGTTTCTATGAGGCCCCCCCTCATTCTTCTGAACTCCAAGGAGTACAGCCCAAGAGCCATCAAACGTTCCTCATATGTTAACCCTCTCATTCCTGGAATCGTTCCAGAGAATGATCACGGATAGAGACTGATGCCAGAGCAGCATTTTCACCAGCGGCTCCAGATCCCTTCAAAGACGCTGAGAGCAACTACTGGCCTTGTCTTCAGACCGGAGGACCATGCTTCGAGCCTCACCCCAACCCAGCAGGCATCAATCCACATGGCCCCTTCCCCTGATACACTTCCTCTGTTTCCCCCTCCCATATAGCCACACCATGCTCTATCCCCAAACATCCCCATACCCTGACCAACATCCTCCTAACATCCCCATACCCTGACCAACATCCTCCTCACAGCCCCATACCCTGACCAACATCCTCCTAACATCCCCATACCCTGACCAACACCCTCCTCACAGCCCCATACCCTGACCAACATCATCCTCACATCCCCATACCCTGACCAACATCCTCCTCACAGCCCCATACCCTCACCAACACCCTCCTCACAGCCCCATACCCTGACCAACATCCTCCTCACAGCCCCACACCCTGACCAACACCCTCCTCACAGCCCCACACCCTGACCAACATCCTCCTCACATCCCCATACCCTGACCAACATCCTCCTCACAGCCCCATACCCCGACCAACACCCTCCTCACAGCCCCATACCCCGACCAACACCCTCCTCACAGCCCCATACCCTGACCAACACCCTCCTCACATCCCCATTACCCTGACCATCCTCCTCACATCCCCATACCCTGACCAACATCCTCCTCACAGCCCCATACCCCGACCAACACCCTCCTCACAGCCCCATACCCTGACCAACACCCTCCTCACAGCCCCATACCCTGACCAACATCCTCCTCACATCCCCATACCCTGACCATCCTCCTCACAGCCCCATACCCTGACCAACATCCTCCTCACATCCCCATACCCTGACCAACACCCTCCTCACATCCCCATACCCTGACCAACACCCTCCTCACAGCCCCATACCCTGACCAACACCCAACTCACATCCCCATACCCTGACCATCCTCCTCACATCCCCATACCCAGACCAACATCCTCCTCACAGCCCCATACCCTGACCAACACCCTCCTCACAGCCCCATACCCTGACCAACACCTTCCTCACATCCCCATACCCTGACCAACATCCTCCTCACATCCCCATACCCTGACCAACACCCTCCTCACATCCCCATACCCTGACCAACATCCTCCTCACAGCCCCATACCCTGAACAACATCCTCCTCACATCCCCATACCCTGACCAACACCCTCCTCACAGCCCCACACCCTGACCATCCTCCTCACATCCCCATACCCTGACCATCATCCTCACATCCCCATACCCTGACCAACATCCTCCTCACATCCCCATACCCTGACCAACACCCTCCTCACATTCCCATACCCTGACCAACATCCTCCTCACATCCCCATACCCTGACCAACACCCTCCTCACATCCCCATACCCTGACCAACACCCTCCTCACATCCCCATACACTGACCAACATCCTCCTCACATCCCCATACCCTGACCAACATCCTCCTCACAGCCCCATACCCTGACCAACACCCTACTCACATCCCCATACCCTGACCATCCTCCTCACATCCCCATACCCTGACCAACATCCTCCTCACAGCCCCATTCCCTGACCAACACCCTCCTCACAGCCCCATACCCTGACCAACATCCTCCTCACATCCCCATACCCTGACCAACACCCTCCTCACATCCCCATACCATGACCATCCTCCTCACATCCCCATACCCTGACCATCCTCCTCACATCCCCATACCCTGACCAACACCCTCCTCACAGCCCCATCCCCTGACCAACACCCTCCTCACATCCCCATACCCTGACCAACACCCTCCTCACATCCCCATACCCTGACCAACATCCTCCTCACATCCCCATACCCTGACCAACACCCTCCTCACATCCCCATACCCTGACCAACACCCTCCTCACAGCCCCATCCCCTGACCAACACCCTCCTCACATCCCCATACCCTGACCAACACCCTCCTCACATCCCCATACCCTGACCAACACCCTCCTCACATCCCCATACCCTGACCAACACCCTCCTCACATCCCCATACACTGACCAACATCCTCCTCACATCCCCATACCCTGACCAACATCCTCCTCACAGCCCCATACCCTGACCAACACCCTACTCACATCCCCATACCCTGACCAACATCCTCCTCACAGCCCCATTCCCTGACCAACACCCTCCTCACAGCCCCATACCCTGACCAACATCCTCCTCACATCCCCATACCCTGACCAACACCCTCCTCACATTCCCATACCCTGACCAACACCCTCCTCATATCCCCATACCCTGACCAACACACTCCTCACATTCCCATACCCTGACCAACATCCTCCTCACAGCCCCATACCCTGACCAACACCCTCCTCACAGCCCCATACCATGACCATCCTCCTCACATCCCCATACCCTGACCAACACCCTCCTCACATCCCCATACCCTGACCAACACCCTCCTCACAGCCCCATACCATGACCATCCTCCTCACATCCCCATACCCTGACCAACATCCTCCTCACATCCCCATACCCTGACCAACACCCTCCTCACAGCCCCATACCCTGACCAACACCTTCCTCACATCCCCATACCCTGACCAACATCCTCCTCACATCCCCATACGCTGACCAACACCCTCCTCACATCCCCATACCCTGACCAACACCCTCCTCACATCCCCATACCATGACCATCCTCCTCACATCCCCATACCCTGACCAACATCCTCCTCACAGCCCCATACCCTGACCAACACCCTCTCACATCCCCATACCCTGACCAACACCCTCTCACATCCCCATACCCTGACCAACACCCTCCTCACAGCCCCATACCCTGACCAACATCCTCCTCACAGCCCCATACCCTGACCAACACCCTCCTCACAGCCCCACACCCTGACCATCCTCCTCACATCCCCATACCCTGACCAACATCCTCCTCACATCCCCATACCCTGACCATCCTCCTCACATCCCCATACCCTGACCAACATCCTCCTCACATCCCCATACCCTGACCAACACCCTCCTCACATCCCCATACCCTGACCAACACCCTCCTCACAGCCCCATACCCTGACCAACACCCTCCTCACATCCCCATACCCTGACCAACATCCTCCTCACAGCCCCATACCCTGACCAACACCCTCCTCACATCCCCATACCCTGACCATCAGCCTCACAGCCCCATACCCTGACCATCCTCCTCACAGCCCCATACCCTGACCAACTCCCTCCTCACAGCCCCACACCCTGACCATCCTCCTCACATCCCCATACCCTGACCATCCTCCTCACATCCCCATACCTTGACCAACATCCTCCTCACATCCCCATACCCTGACCAACACCCTCCTCACATCCCCATACCCTGACCAACACCCTCCTCACAGCCCCATACCCTGACCAACATCCTCCTCACAGCCCCATACCCTGACCAACACCCTCCTCACATCCCCATACCCTGACCAACATCCTCCTCACATCCCCATACCCTGACCAACACCCTCCTCACAGCCCCATACCCTGACCATCGTCCTCACAGCCCCATACCCTGACCATCCTCCTCACAGCCCCATACCCTGACCAACACCCTCCTCACAGCCCCATCCCCTGACCAACACCCTCCTCACAGCCCCATTCCCTGACCATCCTCCTCACATCCCCATACCCTGACCAAAACCCTCCTCACATCCCCATACCCTGACCAACACCCTCCTCACAGCCCCATACCCTGACCAACACCCTCCTCACAGCCCCATACCCTGACCAACACCCTCCTCACATCCCCATACCCTGACCAACATCCTCCTCACAGCCCCATACCCTGACCAACACCCTCCTCACAGCCCCATACCCTGACCAACACCCTCCTCACATCCCCATACCCTGACCAACACCCTCCTCACAGCCCCATACCCTGACCAACACCCTCCTCACATCCCCATACCCTGACCAACACCCTCCTCACAGCCCCATACCCTGACCAACACCCTCCTCACATCCCCATACCCTGACCATCAGCCTCACAGCCCCATACCCTGACCAACACCCTCCTCACATCCCCATACCCTGACCAACATCCTCCTCACATCCCCATACCCTGACCAACACCCTCCTCACAGCCCCATACCCTGACCAACATCCTCCTCACATCCCCATACCCTGACCAACACCCTCCTCACAGCCCCATACCCTGACCATCCTCCTCACATCCCCATACCCTGACCAACACCCTCCTCACAGCCCCGTACCCTGACCAACATCCTCCTCACATCCCCATACCCTGACCATCGTCCTCGCTGTTCCCCTCACCAACCTCCTCCACCCTCACTCCCCCCCAATACCCTGAATGGTCTCCTCTCATCTTATCATTTCCTCCCATGCTTGTTCATCTCTCCCCCCCACCCCCCCCCCACACACACACACACCCCTCCTTCCACCCCTCCCCCAGACATGCTCCCCTTTACCCCCGCTCTCACTCTCCCCCCACTCCTCCCCTCTCCCCTCGGCCCTTCTCCCTCTCCCCTCGGCCCTTCTCCCTCTCCCCTCTTTGCCCCTCCCTCACACTCTCCTCTCATGGCTCCACCTCCTCCCTCCCTCCCTGCCTCTCCTCCTCCTCCTCCTCGCCTCTCCTTCTCACGTCACCCCCACCTCACTCCCTCACCTATTCTTCCCGATCTTCCCCCTGCCCTGCTCGCCTGCTGTCATTTGACCACCTCCTGTCCTCCACACTCCATCTCACTCCAGCTCTTTCCCGAGTTCTGTAAGAAATGAATGCGCAGTCTGTACTTGCGCCGGTGGACGACGGGGTCTCTCAGTGATCCGGAGTGGTTGGTGTGATGGTTTCCTCCGTTATTTCTGGGGATTATCCTGGTTTTGCTTCAAGGAGGCGTTCTCGGAGTGGGAAAGGCCTGGCTCCTTTCAACAACAGTATCAGGCAGTATTTGTATCCTGAATCCCAACAGCTAGGATCCCGCCTGCACTGGATGGGAGGGAAACACAGCAGGAGACTGGATCTCACTCCAGCTTGGCTGTGCAAATTTTGGGATTAAGTTAAAGACTGGAATTGAGGAGTTCTGATGAATTCATAGCAGAGGCCATAACCGATCCACAATGATGTTGACTCTCCAATCTACACCTGATGTATCTCGCTCCATCACAGCCCCTCCCATTCTCTCCTCCCTCCTGGTTTTACCAAGCTTCCCCTTAGATGCAGCTTGGACATTCAGCGTTCAGCCTTTTATCCCCCCTCCCCTGCCATTCATTCTCTCTCCCCTCGGCCCTTCTCGCTCTCCGCCCACAGCCCCCCCTCCACTCCCTCACACTCTATTAGGATGAGATGGACTCTGACCTCATGATCTACCTTGTTGTGACCTTGCACCTTATTGCACTGCACTTTCTCTGTAGCTGTGACACTTTACTCTGTACTGTTATTGTTTTTACCTGTACTACCTCAATGCACTCTGTACTGACTTGATGTAACGGCACCGTGTAATGAATTGACCTGTACGATCAGTGTGCAAGACAAGTGTTTCACTGCACCTCGGTCCAAGTGACAATAATAAACCAAGTTACCAATACCTTCACCTCCCTCCTTTTCACTCACGGTTCCACTTTCTCAACTCCCTCACACGCCCCTCCTCACACCCCCTTCTCCTCCTCCCTTGCCCCTCGGGGGCCATACACGTTGCTGGGGCGAGGCTCCTACCCCTCGAATAGAACCGAGAGGAGGGAGGGAGGAGGGGCGGGGGGTGTCGAACCGCTGACTCACCTGCAGGAAGTAAGAGTGCAGCGGGTTCTCCTTGTTCTCCTCGTGGTAGTAGAGGCCACCGATGACGAAGATCTGGTTCTGGGCCGTGACCAGGCTGGAGTGGTTCTTTGGGATCTTGCCGGAGACCGAGGCGAAGTAGCACTCGTTGGTGGAGGGGTCGTAGGCCACGGCGGCCTCCTCATTGATCATGAAGATCAGGTCCTTCATGAACATGCCGAACCTCAGGTTGTCGTTCAAGATGCCCGGAGCCTCCTCCTCCTCCTCCTCCTCCTCCTCCTCACCCTTGTCTTCGTTGCTGGCTTTCTTTCTCGACGCCCCTTTCTCTCTCTTGGGCCTTTTGCCCTCCTGCACGTCTTTCACCAGCTGGATCTTGGCCAGGAGCTCCGGCCTTGCCCGGACCAGCCGGTGGCTCTCCACATGCTTCTCCAGGTAGTCCTTGGGCATGAGGAGGAAGCGGACGCAGTCGAAGAGCAGCGGCAGGGCTTCCAGGTGACCCTCCTCACGTCCCGCCCAGCTCATCACCGCCTGGAAAACCGCCTCCTCCTTCTCCACGTTGAGGGAGTCGCTGGAGACGATGGCGGCCAACTCCTCGGGGCTCAGTCGGAGGAAGTCCTCGTCCTTGCTGACCAGGCTGAAGTGCTCGCAAGCGAAGTCCCTGGCGGTGATGGCCAGCCGGGGGCAGTCCAGCATCAAGCCGAGGCGGAAGATGGCCAGGCAGTTGCTGAGACCCAGCCGCTTCTGCAGGTAGGAGATGCAGAGGGTGAAGATGGACGGAATCTGGAACATGTTGGCGGCAGTGAAGACGTCCTGCACATTGCTGTCATTGAGCTGCACCTCCGAGGTGTAGATGTAACGCAGGAGCGCCCCGACCGTCTCCGGCTCCACATCCTCCAGGATGATCTCCCGCACCTTGGTCTCCTCCAGATTGGAGAGGAACATGGCTCGGAAGTATGGGCTGCAGGCAGCCAGCACCAGCCTGTGGCAGGGGAACTCTTTGCCCTTGATCTTCAGGACGCAGTCCACGAACTTGTTGGTGTCCAGCAGGTCCCGGAGTCCGTCCTGGAGCAGGGTCTGCTGGTAAATCCGAGGTTCCTCGGCTGGGTCGATGCTGATGGCCATGGCGAGCTCGGACTGGCTTCCCACCCGCCTGCCTGTGTCTCCGCAGCTGCCCTTATGGGCACATTCCTGCCTGGGTTATATATAGAAGAGCCAGTACAAAGCACAAGGCTGATCCTCCCACCACCCCCAACAGCAGAGGGACGCGTCAATCAGCCGGCCTCAACAACTGCAGAGCCCCTGACCCGGAGAGTCTGCCCGGAGGCATGACTCATCCTAACACATGCAGAAAGCACCTTGAACATAGCAACACACACACACAGACACACACACTCACACACACACACACACACACACACACACACACACACACACACACACACACACACACACACACACAAAGCTGGAGGAACTCAGCGGGTCAGGCAGCATATGTGGAGGGAAATAAACAGTGGACGTTTTGGGTCGAGACCTTTCGTAGATAGATGGATACATAGATTTCTTTATTAGCCACACGTACATCGAAACACACAGTGAAATGCATCTTTTGCGTAGAGTGTTCTGGGGGCAGCCCGCAAGTGTCGCCACACATCCGGCGCCAACATAGCACGCCCACAACTTCCTAACTCGTACGTCTTTGGAATGTGGGAGGAAACCGGAGCACCCGGAGGAAACCCACACAGACACAGGGAGAACATACAAACTCCTGACAGACAGCGGCCTGAATTGAATCCAGGTCACTGGCACTGTAAAGCATTATGCCAACCACTAAACTACCGTGCCTGCCCATCAGGAGTTGGTGTGTGTTGCTGCAGGTTCCAGCATCCGCAGAGTCTCTGGCATCTCCGTTAGACATAGCAACATGGCCCACACTATCTCACACCTAAATACAAGAGGGGACCTGGGGCAGGAAACTCATCAAAGAGCAAGGAGTGTCTGAGGTGAGGCAAGTGGACATAGAGCATAGAACTGCACAGCACAGGAACAGGCCCTTCGGCCCGCAATGTCTGTGCCGAACATGGTGCCTAAATCTCTTCTGTCTGCACATCAGAATCAGGTTTATTATCACTGACGTATAACATAGAACACTACAGCACAGTACGGGGCCTTCGGCCCACAATGTTGTGTCGACATTTTATCCTGCTCTATCTAACCCTTCCCTCCCACATAGCCCCCTATTTTCTATTATTCATGTAGCTATCTAAGAAACTCTTAAATATGTCCCTAATGTATCTGCCCCCACAACCTCTGCCGGCAGTGCGTTCCACGCACCCACCACTCTCTGTGTAAAAAACTTACCTCTGACATCCCCCTTATACCTTCCTCCAATCACCTTAAAATTATGTCCCCTCATGTTAGCCATTGTCGCCCTGGGAAAAAGTCTCTGACTGTCCACTCGATCTATGCCTCTTATCATCTTGTACACCTCTATCTAGTCTCCTCTCATCCTCCTTCTCTCCAAAGAGAAAAGCCCTAGCTCGTTCAACCTACCCTCGGAAGATATGATCTCCAATCCAGGCAGCATCCTGGTAAATCTCCTCTGCACCCTCTCTAAAGCTTCCACTTCCTTCCTATAATGAGGCAACCAGAACTGAACACAAAACTCCAAGTGTGGTCTAACAAGAGTTCTGTAGAGCTGCAACATTACCTCGTGGCTCTTGAACTCAATACCCCGACTAATGAAGGCCAACACGCCACACGCCTTCTTAACAACACTATCAACCTGCGTGGCAACCTTGAGGGATCTATAGACGTGGGGCCCAAGATCCCTCTGTTCCTCCACACTGCTAAGAGTCCTGCCATTATTCTGCCTTCAAATTCGATCTTCCAAAGTGTATCACTTCACACTTTTCCAGGTTGAACTCCATCTGCCACTTCTCAGCCCAGGTCTGCATCCTATCAATGTCCTGTTGTAACCTACAGCAACCTTCTACACTATCCACAACACCACCAACCTTCGCGTCATCTGCAAACTTACTAACCCACCCTTCCACATCCTCGTCCAAGTCATTTATAAAAATCACAAAGAGCAGGGGTCCCAGAACAGATCATCTGCTTCATCTGGTGTATCAGCCTGTTATACGCCATCCTCACAAACGTCAGGGCTCTTTCACTGGTGAAAACTGAAACGCAATATTCATTAAGGACCTCCCCTACCTCTTCCGACTTCAGGCACATCATTTATCCCTGATCGGTCCTACCCTCGCTCTAGTCATCCTCTTATTCTTCACATGTGGAACGCCTTGGGGTTTTCCTCAATCCTACTCGCCAAGCCCTTCTCATGCCCCCTTCTAGCTCTCCTAAGTCCATTCTTAAGCTCCCTCCTGGCTAGCAGAGCCCTGTCTGATCCTTGCTTTCTAAACCTTAGGTAAGCTTTTTTCTTCCTCTTGACAAAATATTCTACGTCTCCTGGAAATCACGATTCCTTCACTCTACCATCCTTAATGGGACAAACCTATCCAGAGCCCCATGCAAGTACTCCCTAAACAACCTCCACATTTCTGCTGTGCACTTCCCCAAGAACATCTGATCCCAATTTACGCTCCCAAGTTCCTGCCTAATAGCATCATAATTCCCCCTCCCCCAATCAAATACTTTTCCATATCATCTGCTCCTATCCCTCTCCAAGGCTATGGTAAAGGTCAAGGAGTTATGGTCACTGTCTCCAAAATGCTCTCCCACCGAGAGATCTGAAACCTGATCAGGCTCATTGCCTCGTACCAGGTCCAGTATGGCCTCTCCTCTAGTCGGCCTGTCCGCATATTGTGTCAGGAATCCTTCCTGGACACTCCTAACAAACTCTGCCCCATTTATCCCCTTTACACTAAGGAGGTGCCAATCAATATTCGGGAAGTTGAAATCACCCATGACAACAACCCTGTTATTTTTGCACCTTTCCAAAATCTGCCTCCTGATCTGCTCCTCAGTGTCTCTGCTGCTATTGTGGGATCTGTAGAATACTCCCAATGGAGTGAGTGCTCCCTTCCTGTTTCTGACTTCCACCCACACTGACTCAGTAGATGATCCCTCCAGGACATCCTCCATTTCTACAGCTGTGATACTGTCCCTGATCAGCAAAGCCACTCCCCCACCTCTTTTACCTCCGTCCCTGTCCCTTTTGAAATATCTAAACTCCGGAATATCCAGCAGCCATTCCTGCCCTTGTGACAGCCGTGCAGTATGTCGTGAAATGTGTTGTTTTGTGGCAGCAGTACAGTGCAAGGCATGAAGACATGGAAGTTACCATGTTACAAAAATAAATAGTGCAAAAGAGAAATAACAAGGTAGTGTTCATTGGGGTCACGGACCATTCAGAAATCTGATGGCAGAGGGGAAGAAGCTCTTCCTGAAACACCCGAGTGTGGGTCTTCAGGCTCCTGTACCTCCTCCCCGTTGGTAGTAACACGAAGAGGGCATGTCCCAGGTGGTGAGGGTCCTTAATGATGGATGCCGCCTTCTTGAGGAGGTCCTCAATGGCATAAACATATCCTTCCATTCCCTGCATATTCATGTGTCTATCTAACAGTCTCTTAAATGCCACTATTGTCTCAGGGATCGTGGGGTTCAGAGAGAGAATCAGAGTCATTCAACACAGAAATAGGCCCTTCAGCCCATCATATCAATGCTGACCATTTACCAGCACAAAGTACATGTACCCAGCACATTTACCAGCACAAAGTATTTGTCCCAATGCACGCAGTCTTTTTACCAGGGTTGGGGAATCAAGGACTAGAGGGCATGGGTTTAAGATGAGAGGGGAAGGATATAATAGGGACCTGAGGAGCACCTCTTTCACCTAGAGGATGGTCCATATATGGAACAAACTGCCAGAGGAAGTGGTTGAGGCAGGTACAGTAACAACATTTAAAAGACGTATGGGCTGGTACATGGATAGGAAAGGTTTAGAAGGATCAAACACAGGCAAATGGGACTAGCTTAGATGGGCATCTTGGTTAGCATGGACACGTTGGGCCGAAGGGCCTGTTTCTGCACTGTACAACTATGATACTCAGTCTGGAGCTTACTATCCCTTGGTGATTCAAGTGCTCATCCAGATCTTGTGAGAATCTCTGCCTCCACCACCCCCTCAGCCACTGTGTTCCTTCTGGATGAAAACATTTTTCCTCACCTTAATCACATGCTCTCTGGTCTCAGACACCTCCGCTATGGTTTCTTACTATTCAGGAGACTCAAGTGACTGTAGATGCTGGAATCTGGAGCAAAAAATAAACTGCTGGAGGAACTCATCTGTGGAGGCAAAGGAATGGTTGATGTTTCAGGTCAAGACCTTGCATCTGGACTGAGACTGTGGGGGGGGGGGGGGGATAATCAGTATGTAGAACTGAGAGGGAGGGGTGAGACAGGGGCTGGTAGCATGTGTCATGGCTGAGACTAGAACCAGGGGACATGGCCTCAAGATTCAGGGGAGTAGATTTAGGACGGAGATGAGGAAGAACTGCTTTTCCCAGAGAGCAGTGAATCTGTGGAATTCTCTGCCCAGCGACGTAATAGACGCTACCTCATTAAATATGTTTAAGACACAGATAGAGTTTTGCGTAGTAGAGGATTTAAGGGTTATGGGGAAAAGGCAGGTAGGTGGATCTGAGTCCACGGCCAGATCAGCCGTGATCTTATTGAATGGCGGAGCAGGCTCGACGGGCCAGATGACCGACTCCTGCTATTTCTTATGTTTGTATCTGCCCCAGGCCTCATCTCCGCTTTTGTGCCAGTTCCCCATAACCCTGATCTTTCAAAACCGTATCTACTTCCTCTTTGATTACCCCTGATGATCCAGCCTCCACAACCTTGTGGGGTAGAAAATGCCAGAGATTCCCCATTCTCTGAGCTGTGAGTAGATGAGCATGAGATGCTAGTGGTGGGGACGAGTGACAGACATTCCCTCTCTGCACCTCACCCTCCCAAATGACGTTGGGGCACCCTCTTTCATAATGCCTGGAGTAATGAAGATAATTGATGAAAGGGAGCGACGGGTGAAACGCAATGCACAGGCAGGGAAGGTTGTGCTCACAAAATGGCTCCCAGCCAGTGAAATCACCTCTAAATTTATACCTGCTGTATGTTTCCTTCTTTTCCCTGATCAAACCTTCAATATCCTTTGCCCTCCAAGGTTTCCTAATCTTGTCATCTTTCCCTTTCACCCCTACTAACTCTAGACTCCTTCTTGTCAGATGTTGCTTTCTCCGCAAGCATTTGCTCCCAAACTGCATTTGCCCGGTCCTCTTGGCGTGCTATAGAAATCACCCTCACCCCAATTCAAGACCATAACTTGAGGACCAACCTTACCCCTTTCCATAACTGTCCTGAAACTTGCAGTATTACGCTCACCGTTCCCAAAGTGTTCACATCCGAGATACCTCCGCCACCTACCCAGTTTCATGTCCTAAGATGAGATCGAGTACTGCACCACGTCTAGCAGCACTTCCTACATATTGCCTTTGAAAACTTGCTTGGATGGAGTTACCAAACTTTGCCCCTCGCCCTTGGCAATCCCAGTCACTAACGGAAAAGTTAAAATCCCTTACCGCTATAACCCTATTGCTCCTACACCTTTCTGCGGTTTGCTCTTCTAACTCCTACTGACTATTGGGAGGGCTATTGTATAAACCCAGCAAAGTGATCACCCCTCTTATTCCTAAATTCTACCCATATAGCATTATTGGACTGTGGTGTTCCCGCCTTCCTCAGAAGCGACCCCAGTGATCCAAGTACCAGCTGTTTGTCCCTATGCTCCTCTTTCTACCCTCACTAGCATATGAAACAGGGAGTAATCCTGAGAGTACAATCCTAAAGCTCCTGCATTTTAACCTCTGCCTAACTCCCTCAACACTCTGCAGGACCTCACTCCTCTTTCTTTGTCATTGGTGCCTATGTCATTAATACCATTATGCCTGTTCTCCAGCCCCCTTCAGAATGGTCTACAGACACAACTTTAGAGTGGACCTTCGACCTCTTGACCCAGGGTCACAGCTGTCAACAGCCAAGCCCCTGGGTCAAGAGGTCGTGGGTCGAAGGTCCACTCAATTTCTTTTAATAATTTTCATATGAATTTTTAGCGTAGAAGAAACACAACATCCATGTAAACCCAGCCAGCAGGCGTACTCTGAATTGGAATTCAATTTTGCTGGCAAAGTTATTCTGCCGGAACCAGAGTGGAATGTTCTGGAAAATTAGCTATTTTTTAATTTGGATTGCTGGTCAGTTAGAAAGATTCCTCTGACTAACTGGCAGGCCAATTACATTTTACAAGTCTCGGTAACCAGCCCCAGTGACTGGTATCTCGAAGCCTCTGGTGACGGTGTATTATTCATTTGTATTTTTAGCATCTGAGCGCATGTAACTGTTCAGGGCTCCTTGTCACACATCTATAACAGAACTCCCCCGAAACCTGGCCAATACACTGCCAAGAATAATTCTGACCTTGCTCTGTGTGGACTGGGCAGTGAGGATGTGCCAAAGCCTTTAACCTTTTACTTCTCTCCCACTATATCTCGATGCTGCCATCAGGCAGGAGGTACAGGAGCCTGAAGACCCACACCTCAAGGTTCAACAACAGCCTTGTAAGCCCCCTTCCTCCCACCCACCTCAGGCAAGGAGCTATTTAAAGGGAGGAAACACAAGTGTTCTGCCAACACTTCACCTTCAACCAACAGCACAGAGGTTATCTGAGCTGTTTGTGGGAGCTTCCCCTACTCCATCTCACTCACTCCGTCTCCATCTGCTGCAAAGAGCAAGGTGCTATACACACATTCTTCCCAGCTGATGACCACCCAGCTTATGTACAGCTCGCATGTCCGAGCGAGCATTTGGGAGACCAGTGGGATGGATCTGCCAGGCTGCGGGCATCTACTGCTGGGTGTGGGAACTTAGTTCGTGGCCGCTTTTCCAACTTTTGGGTTACGGGCAGTTTGCAGGAACCCTGGCAATAACCTGGGGAGGACCTGTGCAGTAAAACACCGATAGTCTGGGATCCAGTGGTTCAGAAGTCCTGATGGTCTGGCATCTGGCTCACCTGCTAGTTCAGAATGTGCGCGGGGGGAGAGGGGGGTCCAGAGCAGGTTGTGTGGCCAGGGCTGGGCTTCAGGTTGCAGGCTGGATGTGAGGATGGGGTGTGGTCTGTGGGTCAAGTATGTGGCTGGAGCAACAGGGGTCAGGAACGTGGAAGCCGAAATTTAAAGTACTTGTATAGTCATGGAGTAATACAGCAAGGAAGCAGGTCCTTCAGCCCAACTTGTCTGTGCCGACCGAATGCCAATCTAAACTAGACCTATATGCCTGCATTTGGCCCTATCTCTCCAAACCTTTCCTATCTATGTACCTGTCCAAGTGTCTTTTAAATGTTGTTATTGTACCTGCCTCAACCACTTCCTCTGGCAGCTCGGTCCATGTACGGACCACCCTCTGGGTGAAGAAGTTGCCCTCCAGGTCTCTTTTAAATCTTTTCTCTCTCGTCTTAAACCTATGCCCTCCAGTGTTTGATTCCCTCTCCCTGGGAAAAAGACTCAACGACTCGGGAACAGCTTCTTCCCCTCTGCCATCAGATTTCTGAATGGTCCATGAACCAATGAGCACTACCTTGTTATTCCTGTTTTATTTGCACTATTTATTTACTTTTGGAATTTATAGTAATTTTTATGTCTTTGCACTGTACTACTGCCGCAACACACCACATTTCATGTCATATGCCAGTGACAATAAACCTGATTCTGATTCTGATGTGCGTTCACCCTCTTCTATGCCCCTCATGATTTTATACACCTCTATAAAGTAATCCCTCAGTCTCCTAAACTCCAAGGAATAAAGTCCTAGCCTGCCCTATAACACAGGCCCTCGAGTCCTGATCTTGTATATATCCTGTTGTAGCCGATCACAGCGCGTGGCAGGAAAGAAAACGCAGAGACCGGCGGCTGGACTGGACCACACTTTACTGACTGAAACAAAGCGCGCGCGCTCGCTAAAGTAACCAAGAGCCTCTCCGGCGAACGTGACATGCGGTCCCCGCCGGAAGGCCCGCCCCGCAGTTAGTCCGCATCGCAGTTAGTTCGCATCGCGCTCCTGCGCATGCGCCTGCGGCCGCCGATGGCAGTTCAAGTCCTGCGGGTCCGGGCCGCTACACTGTTCCCTTTAAACTTGCACAGTTCACTGGAAAATGTATTATTCTACTGAGTAAAATGTAAAAAACAGAGAAATATAAGTGTGTTTGGATATTAATAGGAGTACATAGAACATACGTAGAACACTACAGCACAGTACAGGCCCTTCAGCCCACAATGTTGTGCCGACATTTTATCCTGCTCTAAGATCTATCTAACCCTTCCCTCTCACATAGCCCTCTATTTTTCTATCATTCATGTGTCTATCTAAGAGTCTCTTAAATGTCCCTAATGTATCTACCCCCAGAACATCTGCAGGCAGTGTGTTCCACGCACCCACCACTCTCTGTGTAAAAAACGTACCCCTGACATCCCCTTTATACCTTCCTCCAATCACCTTAAAATTATGTCCCCTCATGTTAGCCATTGTCGCCCTGGGAAAAAGTCTCTGACTGTCCACTCGATCTATGCCTCTTATCATCTTGTACACCTCTATCAAGTCACCTCTCATCCTCCTCCTGTCCAAAGAGAAAAGCCCTAGCTCGCTCAACCTATCCTCATAAGACATGCTCTCCAATCCAAGCAACATCCTGGTAAATCTTCTCTGCACCCTCTCTAAAGCTTCCACATCCTTTCTATAATGAGGCGACATTATGAGTAATATCCAATAGTCCATAAATTCTGCTTGTCTAGCACCACTAATGCTCCAAGGGTGCCAGATTATCGGAGTATTATTGTGAGTGCCTGAATAGACAATACGACAGGCAGCAGTCAAAATCCTGTTACAGGCAGTGATTGGAAATAAAGGTCACTTACTGAAGTGAGAGAACGTGGTTCTCTGCTAATCATTCAGGAACCTTTCTATCATTTATTCTTCAGAATAATTAGTTTACAAATATCAGGAATATATCTGGGTTTATAAAACTTTATTCTGTATTCATTTCTAGGCTGCAGATACTGTAGCAAATCTCTCATTCACCCCCTACTTAGTTATGCTAATATATTCATATCTTTCTTTTCCATATTACAGAAGGAAAACTTGGTTGGAATAAATTTGTATAATTGGCATTACATTTACATCTCCATTTTAATTAACTTCAGGCAACAACAAAAGCCGAACCAAAGCGAATCAACCAGTTACCATCGACATACAACAGCAAAAATAGTGATATGGCTGGGATATTTAACATTCAAAAATGATTTTATTCTCTCATTAACCCAGTGAATCTGACTGGTATTTTTAATTAGAAGTGCAGGAAGATAATTAGATGCTTTTCGGGAGGAAGAATAGAGACACTTTGAAAGCTGGGGAGGATTTTCTCTCTGGTTGCACTTCAGAAGGGTCAAAGATTAATGAAGGAGGATTCCAATCTCTACAGAGGCTTTTGCTTTCCTATTTACCTGTAGCATTGTATATTCTTCAGCCTGGAGCTGGTAGGTTAACACTAACCCACTTAACAGCTCACCTCTCGTATCTCCTGACCAGACACAAAGGGACTATTTGGTCCATCAAGTCAATGCTGGCTCTCACAGCAACCCCACCAATTCCATTCCCCCATTTATTTCTCTGTAACCTATTCTCTCACATATGCCCAGTGGCGACCCTTCTCCCAGTTCTCCTGCTACTTGCCTACACTAGGGACAGCCAGTTAACCAATCAATCCACATGTTTTTGTTGTTTGGGAGGAAATAGGAGCAGTCACAGAGAAAAGGTGAAAACAGCATACAGACAGCCCCAGGATCGAACCTCTAACAGTGGCTGCCCTTGTGTCACTCGACTGGGTGAGAGTAGAATGAGGGCAAAACATGCCTGCTTTTAATTGGTACATGGCAGGGGTGTCTAAGACAAGAGGGCTTCGGTTGAAGGTAGGAGGTATCGAGGGGATCTGAGGGGGAATATTTTCACAGAAGATGGTCGGAGACTTGGATGTACTGCCACAGGAGGTGGTGGAGGCAGATATTCTCACAACATTTCAGAGACATCTAGACAAGTACTGAAATGGCTAAGGCATAAAAGGTATCCCATGGCAGGGGTTTCAAAAACAAAAGGGTGAGAGGAAGACATTTTAAAGGGGATCTGTGGGATGTTTTTTGCCCCACACAGAGTGGTTGATATCTAGAACACGCTGCCAGAGGAGGAGGTGGAGTCAGATACAATCACTGCGTTGAGGTATTTAGACAGATACTTACATCGGCAAGGCAGAGAAGGGTATGTAGCTAATGCAGGTAAATGGGATTAGTGTAGATAGGCAAAAAGATCAGCATGGATGAGGTGGGCTGAAGGGCCTGTTTCTGTGCTGTATGAATCTAAGTGTACCCCTACCAGATAGGAGAGACAGAAGGAATATTGCACTGAAAAGCACATTTGTTTATTCTGCTGTCGACTGAGGGCTGCGCGTCAGCCTGGGTGTTTCCACCATTATCATCAAAGTGTTGCCAGTATTTCTGCCATCACCTCTCCACAAGGAAGTGTCTTCGGTTTGGTGACTCAGCTGGATGTACCTCCCTTTCCAAACACGCCCTTGCCTTGGCATTATATAGCCGCATATCCTGGCCAATATATTTAACCCCAAAGCCTTTTGCCTGGGAGGTGATTGATTAAAATGGAGCCCAATAGACAACTGGAAGGTTCCAAGAAGGATTTCCACCCTTCCTTCTGGTGAGAAGACGAGTGCACGGATCAAATGGGTTTTCAACAAACCTTTCACAAAGTCTGAAAGTGCTTTATAAAGTGTATTTAACGAATGAAAACCAGCAGGCAAGTTACACAGAAGGTCCCACCAGCCCACACATCTTTGGGTTGCGCGAGGAAACCGGAGCACCCAGGGGGACCCACAGTCACAGGGAGAACGTGCAAACTGCACTCAGACAGCGCTGGAGATCAGGATTGAACCTGGGTCGCTGGAGCTGTGAGGCAGCAGCACTACCAGTTGCATCACTTGCATTCCATGTATTGTGAGTCATCTCATGTAGTTTTCATTTCTATAAACCCTTTATACCTTTTCCTTTATACTTTATGAACCTTTACACATTTCCCTTTTTTCCTTGGAGCCAAGGAGACTGAGGGGGGTGAGGAGATCTTGTAGAGGTGCATAAAATCATGAAGGGCACAGATAGGGTGAATGCACACAGTCTTTTTCCCAGGCCTGGGGAATCAAGAACTCGCAGGCACGGGTTTAAGGTGAGAAGGGAAAGATTTAATAGGAACTTGAGGGGCAACCTTTTTACACAAAAGGTGGTATATATGTGAAATGAGCTGCCAGAAGAAGTGGTTGAGGTAGGTAAAATGACAACTTTTAAAAGACAGTTGGACAGGTACATGGATTAGAAAGATTTAGAGGGATATGGGCCAAACACTGGCAAATGGGACGAGCTAAGATGGGCATCTTGGTCAGCATGGATCAGTTGGGCTGAAGGGCCTTTTTCCCTGCAGTATAACTCTATGATTCTAACTCTTGTGCCAGCAGCCATCAGTACAGGCCAAGGTGTCTGGTGACTGGACTTCCAGGACACCTCAATTCATTAGCCCAGTGGGACCAATCACAGAGCTCAGGACTGCCCACAGTATGGACTATAGCTGGTTCACTCCCTGCTCAGTGGATATCTACCTGAGAGATGCAAGGGCCATTAGCCCTTCCCACCTCACATTCCCACCCACATATTTTGTGACACCCCACCCCATGGTTGTCATGGAGATATCGCTTTAACAGTTCCACTTCCTAAGGTCAGCACATGGCTGCCATTGGCACCCTTAACCTAACTTCTTTGCCAGCCAATGAGAGTGAACATTACACGAGTGTGGAGATCCCAATATCCAGACTTGCTAGGTCCCAGTTTGTGAGCATCATTGGCAAGGCCAGAATTTACTCGGCATCCCAGTACATCGCCTCCAGGTTCCTCGCCATCCTGACATGGAAATATATCTCTGGTCCTTCGTTGTCATTGGGAGCTCCCTGCCCGACCGCAATATAGGAGCATCTTCACCAGAAGGGCTTCAGCAGTTCAAGAAGTCTCGCTCCTCTAAGGGGCAATTAGAGACGGGCAATAAATGCTCAGACCATGAATGGATTGAGAAAGGGCAAAGCCTGGGGCAATCATCGAAACCCTGGCCCAGAGGATGGTTTGCCGACACTCACAATCTGAGCTTAAGTTTGAATAGACTGGCAGCACTGACCCCTCTTCCACAGGGCCTGTCCGCACCTCACAGAGCACGAGCCCAGGAAAAAATGTTGCGTACATTCAGGCAATAGCGAAAGAAAGAACGGAGGCTGTGGAAGTAAGTAATTTCGACAATATTAGCAGGGAATTCCTCACATGGCTAATTCAGGGCAGGCACGGTAGTGTAGTGGTTAGTGTAACGCTTTATAGCGCCAGCGACCAGGGTTCAATTCCGGCCGCTGTCCGTAAGGAGTTTGTACGTTCTCCCCGTGTCTGCGTGGCTTTCCTCCAGGGGCTCCGGTTTCCTCCCACGTTCCAAAGACGTACGGGTTAGGAAGTTGTGGGCATGCTATGTCAGTGCCGGTAGCGTGGCGACACTCGCGGGCTGCCCCCAGAACGTGCTACACAAAAGATGCATTTCACTGTGTGTTTTGATGTACATAAAGATATCTTATCACGAGTATCAGAGAAAGACTGAGTTACCATAAGTCGAACACAGAACAGTACAGCACAGGAACAGGCCCTTCGGCCCACCACATTTGTGCTGACCATGATGCCAAATTAAACTAAATCTCTTCTACCTGCACATGATACAAATCCCTCCATTCCCTGAACATTCATGTGTCTATCTAACAGCCTCTTAAACACCACTGTTGTATCTGCTTCCACCACCACCTCTGGCAGCACGTTCCAGGCACCTACCACCCTCCTTATTCTAATAGCTCTTACCCTCTAATCCAGGCAGCATCCTGGTGAACCTCTTCTGCACCTTCTCCAAAGCCTCCATCCTTCCTGTAATGGGGTGACCAGAATTGTTTACTGATATACTCAATGCCCTGACGAATGAAGGCAAGCATGTCGTACACCTTCTTTACTGCCTTGTCTACGTATGTGGACCCCAAGATCCACTTATGACCTCACTTTGAAAGTACTTCGCATGGGCCTTAAATCATTTCAGGACATCTTGAGGTCCTCAAAGGCACAAGAAGACTGGGATCAGTGCCTTTAGCAGAGGAATGGAGACTATTGGCTGGGAGGGGCAGGTTACTACAACATCGGGTGATGAGGGAAGAGTCTGTCATTGAGACACCTCAGACCCTGGGTGTTCGCTGTTTCATAGGAAGCCTTCTGGGATCAGTGGGAACCTCAAGGGCTGGAGTGCATCCTGAACAACCAGGATAATATTTTACTTTATGTTTTGTTCGTGTTTTAATAAAGTAATTTAAAAAGAAAAACACACACACACACACACACACACACACACACACACACACACACACACACACACACAAACAGGAGCCTGGAGATAAATCCCCCTAAAAAGTTGCACCAGGTGAGAAAATGAAGACACGCACAAAGAAAGTTAAAGGTTAAATTATTATATTTATTACTCGTGGATGAGCTTATAATTTACAGTTCATGAAGCAGTGCATTGGAAGGGACAGTGCATTGGGTTCAGAGTATCAGGTGTGCAGGGGCTCTCAAGATGTTGGACACACCTACCTCCCACACCTGCATTACAGTGAACTCCACAAAGGACAAAGGAAGCGAAATCTTTGATAATAATTTAGTGCCGAGTTTTCCCCGGACAAAGGGAAAGCCTCACCCTCCGAGATAGCTGGGGAAAAGAAGAATAGATTCTTCACCAACTCTGCGTGTCCCGCCCAATACTCTGTGCGTTCCTGTGACGTGTGGCATCCTCCTTACCAGTAATAGTGGATCTGTGGTTCCCCCCACCCCCCCCCCAATTACTCTCCGCCCCTTCCAAAAGGGGCCAAAAGGAAAAATTGGCTAGTGAACGCAGGAGGGGGGCAAGGTGGCCCACAACTAGCCCAGGGAACCCAGTAGAAGTAGGCTAGTTGCTGAATTACTCTTACTCAGACAGCTGCTGGGAGCACAAGGCCTGAAAGATTCAACAATAACTTTTAAGGAAGGGAATTGGATAAACGCTTTGGAAAGGAAGAAGGATTGTCAGGCTCTGCAGAGAAGAAGGGGGCAAGGATGGAGATGATGTGATGGTGGGGAAGGGGCAGTGGACGGAATCTTCCTGTGTTGGCTTCTTGGGAAGAAGGTGGCTCATTGGGGATGGAAGGGCTTCGCTTAGAATCTCAGATGTCCTGTGTCTCTAGCAGACTGTGATTCGTCCTAACACTGGAGCATTGAGGTTGATAGTAATCCCCACGAATTGCACTGTAATGCAGATTGGCCACAAGCACACACGTCAATTGGCCATCGAGCGGTTGAGGCTGGATACGCCAAAGCAAACCTGGAACTGAGGGTGCAGAGGCAGGCAGGCAGGCAGGGAGAGGGGGAGGTCAGCCTTTATTGCACAAGTTGGATGCCTCTGCCCTCAACCTGTCAAATCCCAGCAGGGAGAGTCTCCAAGACGATCCATGGGGAAACGGGAGATTCCATCAAAGTCTGTGTCACATGGAGGGATGGCGTGGAAAAAGTCCACTCTCACTGGAACGATTCTTTCGGGCAATGATTCATTTGGATAACCTGAAACTTCCTTTGTGTAACTCGGAAAAGGCCAATTCAGTAACGGTTGAGAGGGCAGGAGTTCCTGAGGCCTCCCTCCCTCTCTCTCAGCCAGTCCTCTAATCGACCTTCTCTTTCTCGGCTTCCAGTGCCAACCTGCGCTCGTTCTCCTTGACCAGCTGGACTCCACAGTAGGTCACAAAGAGGATGATTAGCGGGCTCAGCGGAAATCCTGAATTATAATTAAAACACAGTTTCTTGATGTCTGGGTTCAAATGACTACAGCTCCAGTCAAACTCTCTCCCTACACCAAAGCATTGGGACAAAGAGGAATCATCCCTTCTCCTCAACCCTTTGTGGTGTTTCTTTTCTTAGAGTCAGCATGAAACGAGGCCCTTCGGCCCAACTCATCCATGCCAACCAAGATACCCATCTATGCTGGTCCCTTTTTTCCTGTGTTTGGCACATATCCCAGATTCCCCGGTGGTCTAGTGTTTAGGATTCAGTGCTTTCACCGCCGCGGCCCGGGTTCGATTCCCAGTCAGGGAAGTATGTTTGGGCAGGCATGGTAGTGTAGCGGTTAGTGTAACGCTTTACAGCGCCAGCGACGCGGGTTCAGTTCTCACCGCTGTCTGTGAGGAGTTTGTACGTTTTCGCAGTGTCTGTGTGGGTTTCCTCCGGGTGCTCTGGTTTCCTCCCACATTCCAAAGACGTACGGGTTAAGAAGTTGTGGGCATGCTATGTTGGTGCCAGAAGCGTGGCGACACTTGCGGGCTGCCCCCAGAACACTCTACGCAAAAGATGTATTTCACTGTGGGTTTCGATGTACATGTGACTAATAAAGATATCTTATCTAATCCAATCTGTGTACCTGTCCAACTGTCTTTCAGATGTTGTTATTGTACCTGCCTCAACCACTTCCTCTGGCAGCTCGTTCCATATACTCACCACCCTCTGTGTGAAGAAGTTGCCCCTCAGGTCCCTTTTAAACCTTTCCCCTCCCACCCTATAATGAAGGAGGTTGTTCAGCCCATTGGGTCCATGCCATTTCCCAGGGGAACTATCCCATTTGTCCCATTGCCCCTCTCCTCATTTCCCGGTACCCCTGCAATTGACTCTCTCTCACACACGTTTATCAATACTCCAGAGTAATTTATGCCTTTAACCTGCACCAGGGGGAAATTTTCAGCGGCCAATTAACCTTCCAGCACATCTTTGGGAAGTGTGAGGAAACTGGAGCAACCAGAGGAAATCCAGGTGGTCATAGGTCAAACTCCACCCCGGCAGCAGCAGAGGTCAAGCTCGAACCCGGGCCCCGGAGCTGCGAGGCAGTGGAACCAGTTGGTGCACCAATGTGTCATCTACCCATGGGTTCATAGAACCATAGAACAATACAGCACAATACAGGCCCTTCAGCCCACCATGTTGTGCCGACCTTTAAACCTCACCTAAGACTATCTAACCCCTTCCTCCCACATATCCCCCTATTTTAAATCCCTCTATATGCTTATCTAATAATCTCTTGAACTTGACCAACGTATCTGCCTCCACCACTACCCCAGGCAGCGCATTCCATGCACCAACCACTCTCTGGGTAAAAAACCTTCCTCTGATATCTCCCTTGAACTTCCCCCCCATTACTTTAAAGCCATGCCCTCTTGTATTTCATTGTGCCCTGGGAAAGAGGCGCTGGCTGTCTACTCTATCTATTCCTCTTAATGTTTTGTACACCTCTATCATGTCTCCTCTCATCCTCCTTCTCTCCAAAGAGTAAAGCCCTAACTCCCTTAGTCTCTCCCTATAATCCATACTCTCCAAACCAGGCAGCATCCTGGTAAATCTCCTCTGCACCCTATCCAACGCTTCCACATCCTTCCTACAAGGAGGCGACCAGAACTAGACACAGTACTCTAAGTGTGGTCTAACCAGAGTTTTGTAGAGCTGCATCATTACCTCGTGGCTCTTAAACTCGATCCCACGACTAATGAAAGCTAACATCCCATAAGCTTTCTTAGCTACGCTATCCACCTGGGAGGCAACCTCCTCCACCAGTTTTCTTGTTCCACTGACAACAGGTCAGAGCCATGTGGCTTCCCCACCTCTCCTTGAGCCATAGAGTTATACAGAGCAGAAACTGGCCCTTCAGCCCACTATGTCTATAGTGACCACCATCTATACAAATCCCTTTTACCAGCACTTGGTCATAGAGCCATACAGCATGGAAACAGGCATTTTAGCCCAACTGGTCCATACCAAGTCACCATGGTCCCCAGCAAGTAGTCCTTTTTGCCCACATTTGGCCCATATCCCTCTAAACCTGTCTGATCCATGTACTTCTCCAAATGGCTTTTAGTGGCTATTAGTGTACCTGCCTCCACCACTCCCTCTGGCAGTTCATTCCATGCACACATCACCCTCTGCGTGAACAAGTTTCCACTCAGGTCCCTTCTAAATCTTTCACCTCTCACCTTAAACCTATGCCCTCTAGCTTTTAGTTCCCCTTCCTCTGGGAAAAAGACTGTGTGCATTCACCATCAATGTCACCATAGGGACATTTAAGAGACTTAGATAGACATGTGAATGATAGAAAAACAGGGGGCTATGTGGGAGGGAAGGGTTAGATAGATCTTAGAGCAGGATAAAATGTCGGCACAACATTGTGGGCTGAAGGGCCTGAACTGTGCTGTAGTGTTCTATGTTCTGTCTATGCCCCACATGATTTTATACACCTCTATAAGGTCACTCCTCAATCTCCTAGGTACCATGGAATGAAGTCCTAGCCTGGCTAACCTCTCCCTACAACTCAGGCCCTTGATTCCTGGCAGCATCCTTGTAAACTTTCTCTGCACTCTAACAACCAGTAAGGGTCCCAGCACTGATCCCTGTGGTACACCACTGGTCACAGGCTTACAAACATAAAAACAACCCCGCACCATCACCTACTGTCTCTGATTACCAAGTCCTTTTTGGATCCAATTTGCCAACTTGCCTTGGATCCTATGGATTCTAATCTTTTGGGCCAGTCTCCCATGTGGGACCTTGTCAAGGGTCTTACTGAAGTCCATGCAAACTACAGCTGCTCTTCTGCTGGGGTCACCTCAGCACTGGGCTAAAGCAGCCCAGGTTTGATCTCCCCTTCCTTTCCCAGTCTACATGTTGCTCCTGGGGTTTGTCAACTCAGAGACTTGTGGTCAGAAATCAGTGACTTGCTTCACGTAGCACAGCACGGAAACAGGCCCTTCGATGCAACTTGTCCATGCTGACCAAGTTGTCTCCCTGATCTAGTCCATTTGCTTGCACTAATCCCATATCCCTCTAAACCTTTCCTATTCATTTAATTTTCCAAATGTCTTCTAACTGTTGTAAGTGTACCCACCTCTACCACTTCCCAATCTCCAGTTGTTCTGATTACTGACTCTTCTCCCACTGGAACCCTAATTTCCTTATTCTGTTAAAATCTCTACCACTTCCTCTGGCCGCTCGTTCCATTTCCCCACCACCCTCTGCGTGAGAAACTTGCCTCTCAGGTCCCTTTTAAATCTTTCCCCCCTCACCTTAATTAGCTATCCAATTCCCTTCCCAATATTACATTCTTGAGCCTTCAATGCAGTGAAATATCCCCAGGCATGTGAAAGGGGCAATGGAAACCAAATTTAACATTAATCCACAAAACTGAATTGGCATCGAGCAAAATTTGGTTCAGAAAACCAGGTTTTGTTAAAAGAAGATCATGTTTTAATAACGTCCTGTTGGTGAAGTTGCAACAAGTTTCTGGATTTAGCATGGCCATTGTTAGGTACCTAAGCATTCAATAGTTATTAAACAAAGACCACTAGTGCCTAGAAAGCTCACCAGCGCCTCTACTTCCTCAGGAGGCTAAAGCAATTCAGTATGTCCCCTTTGACACTCACCAACTTTTATCGATGCACCATAGAAAGCATCCTATCTGGATGCATCACGGCTTGGTATGTCAACTGTTCTGCCTGTGACCACAAGAAACTTCAGAGAGTTGTAGACACAGCCCAGTGCGTCACGGAAACCAGCCTTCCCTCCTTGGACTCTGTGTCTATACCTCTCGCTGCCTTGGCGAAGCAGCCAGCATAATCAAAGACCCCATCCACCCAGGTCATTCTCTCTTCTCTCCTCATCAAGTAGAAGATACAGGAGCCTGGGGGCACACACCACCAGACTTAAGGATAGCTTCTACCCTGCTGTGATAAGACTATTGAATGGTTCCCTTATATGATGAGATGGACTCTGACCTCACGATCTACCTTGTTGTGACTGCACTTTCTCTGTAGCTGTGACACTTTACTCTGTACTGTTATTTTTACCTGTAATACCTCAATGCACTCTGTACTAACTCAATGTAACTGCACTGTGTAATGAATTGATCTGTATGAACGGTTTTTCACTGTACCTCGGTACAAGTGACAATAATAAACCAATACCAATACCATGAACTGGTTAGGAGCGCACTTGGAGCATTGTGCGCAGTGCTGGTCCCCCCAGAAGGATGCGATTTCGCTGGGGAAAGTGCAAGGGAGATTCATCAGGATGTTGCCTGGATTGGAGGACTTTGGTTCTGGGGAGAGATTGGGTAGGCTGGGCTTGTTTCCCCTGGAGTGATGGAGGCTGAGGGATGACCTGATAGTGATATAGAAAATTATGAGAAGCATAGATAGGGTAGGTGTCCAAAAAAAAGGGCACAGGTTTAAGGTGAGAGGAAGGAGTTTTAAAGGGAATCTGTGGGGTCAGGTTCTTCCCTCCCCCATACAGAGCATGGTTGATATCTATAACAATTGGTAAGAGACATTGAGGACATGCCGAGTTTCCTTGGCCCGACTGTGGGATTTCAGTTACAAGGTGACACCTGTGAAGTTGGATCAGTCCTCCTTGGAGTGGAGGAGGTTACGTCTTTATAGGATTGCTTAAATTCTTGAAGGATTTTAACAGAATAAGGAAATTAGGGTTCCAGTGGGAGAAGAGTCAGTAATCAGAACAACTGGAGATTGGGAAATTTAGGAAGATGAGATGAGGAAACACTACTATCCACCGCTTGTGTACAGAGGCTGCAGTGTGCACCATCTACAAAATGCACTAAAGTTACTCACCCAGGCTACTCCGGCAGCACCTCCCAAACTCTACAAACAAGCAGGAACAAGGGCATTAAGGAGCTTGGGAACACCACCACCAGCAGGTCCTCCTCCAAGTCGTAAACCATCCTGAACTGGAAATACATCTCTGGACATTCACCATCACTGGGTCTAAAACCCAGAGCAACACTGTGAGAGCACCTTCACCAGAAGGACTGCAGCGCTTCAAGCAGGCAGCTCAACAGCACCTTCTCGAGGGCAGTTAGGGACGTGTAATAAATGCTGGCATCCATATGCTGAAACTCATGATGCTCTCGAACAAGGGGACACAAGTACAAAATTAGGGGCCTGTCATTTAAATCTGATGAGTGTAGAAACTTCTTCTCTCCGAGGGTAGTGAATCCTTGGAATTCTCTGTCCCAGAAGGGATGGAAGCCAAATCATTTGATATATTTGTGGAGATAGACAAATCTTTGGAAGTTTGAAGAATTGAGAGTTATGGAGAGAGGGCACAGAGGAGGAGATGAGACCCGTGCGGATCAGCCGTGATCATGCTGAATGGTTGGTCAGGTTCGAGGGGGTGAGTGGCCGACTCCTGCGCCTATTTTCTTGTGTTCTTGTGAAGACACTTTCTAAAGAAAAGGGACAAATGGATTCATAACATTCAAACCTGAACTTGTAGTAAAAAAGATATCTGTCCCTGGGACATGGTTATCATGGGCAAAGCCAACATTTGTTGCCCAGGGCCAATAGAGAGTCAACCAATGTCTGGAGTCCTTTGCATGCCACACAGGGTGTGATCCCAAAGAACTTTTCCAACAATTTGATGGTTTTGTGGTCACCACAACTGATGACCACTATTCATTCCACATGTTTAAACACCTGAATTGCCCTGTTGCCACAATGAGATTTGAATGGATGTTCTTGGATCTACAACTTAAACCTCTGGAAAGTGTACTTAGAAACCTGAAGGGGGAGGATCCACAAGGACCAGTAGAGGCATGATGGACCGAACAGCCTCATGTGCTTTAATCACTCCTTGTCCTCCCTATCCTACCCATTGGCTGACGAAAGACCAACCAGAGACCAAAGGTTTCTGCCTGTTGTGTTCTGAACAAGAAAGAACACATTAAGAATGATTAAACCAAATGATGGTTTAATACAAATTCACTTGAGGAAACTCCAAGTGAATCCACCAGCTCTAGGGGATAATTTCCAAGTCAAGAATTGCTCAGAGTTATTCTCCCTTTTGAATTCTCCGAGCTGAATTAGCTATATCCTGGAATCTGTCCCACTCAACAGCTGCGGTGTTAACTAAAGAGCACAGGGAAATAGTGAGACGGACTCCACTGGAAGGCAAGTATTTTGGGATACAATGCAAGTGCAGACATGACATATGGTAAATATGGAATGCCGGGGAGATTTTCGAACCATTGGGGTGGTAATTTGTAGTAATACACACACACACAAACTGCTGGAGGGACTCAGCGGGTCAGGCAGCATCTGTGGAGGGAAGTGGACAGTCGATGTTTCGGGCTGAGACCCGGGTGGTAATTTGTCCCGTTATGGGTGCTAAACACGTAATGTAGTAACATAACCAGGTTAAAGACCACTTCCAAAGCTTGTCATTGAAGGAAATGGAGCCAATGTTTATTATTTAATAACTCACAAGATGTGGACGTCGCTGGCAATGCTGATATTCATTGTCCATCCCTTTACTGAGAAGGCAGCTGGAAACCAACCACGGATGGGTCTGGAGTCACACATAGGCCACACCAGGCAAGGACAGCAGATTCTTACAATGATTGGGTGGTGTCACGCTCACTGTTACTGAGACTACCTCCTTGTTTTAATTCTGAAGTTTTAATTAATCACTTGGGCAAAGAGGTCAGCATGGACGTGGTGGGCTGAAGGGCCTGTTTCTGTGCTGTACGACTACTTGAATGCCCCCACATCCTGCGCTTAGCACACAGAACAGGGGGCAAATTTCTCTCCTCCCAGACCCTCTCCCCACCACCCCTGCACTGCACCTTTCTCTGCGTCTAAGATAAGGTAAGATCTCTTTATTAGTCACATGTACATCGAAACACACAGTGAAATGCATCTTTTGCATAAAGTGTTCTGGGGGCAGCCCACAAGTGTCACCACGCTTCCGGCGCCAACAATAGCATGCCCACAACTTCCTAACCCGTACGTCTTTGGAATGTGGGAGGAAACCAGAGCACCCGGAGGAAACCCACGCAGACACGGGGAGAACATACAAACTCCTTACAGACGGCGGTGGGAATTGAACCTGGGTTGCTGGCGCTGTAATAGCGTTACACTAACCGCTATACTACAACCTTATGTTTTGCATTCTGTTTTTCTTTATTACTACCTTGATGTACTTACGTACAACGCGATCTGTCCGGATGGCACACAAACAAAAGCTTTTCACTGTGTCTCAGTCCATGTGACAATAATAAACCAATTACCAATCACCATGTCTGGTCTCTTGTGGACTGCTTGATAGACAATATGCTCCCTGCTTCATCGACCAGTCCATTACCATGTGTCAGCAGGTGAACTGGTAGTTGTCCTGGTCCACATGTGTACTTTCACTGAGCACTGGAGCCTTTCCCTGACACCCCTCCAGGAACAGTCTCGCCTCCGCGTCTTAGTCCAGAGGTTACAGCTCCTGATCCAGACCCCTCCAACCAGGTTTCTGCTCTCTGCCAAAACTTGCCTCTTTGACCAAATCTCTCCCTTCAGCCAAATTCTGGGTAAAAAGACCATTCCTACTCTCACTATCATTTACCGTAAATCTATGCACTCTGGTTTGTTAATCCCTCTGCTAAAGGAAATGGGTCTCTCCCGTTTACTTTGTCTAGGCCCCCTTTAAGGATTGTATCATTGAATAACTGTTCTCTAGGCTGCAACGGTCTGGGAAGAGCCCTTGCAAACAAATATACACAGACACACACACCTTATTTGAGGTCTGCACGTCTCATATCTGCAATGGACTTTGTTAGAGGTTAGAAACCCACTGAGGTCATGCACGGATAGAATCTGAAATGAAGTCATTTACAGGCTGACAATTAATGATCTTTATAGGAACTTAGAGGCAAACTCTTCATCGTTGAGTTCACAGTTTACCAATCCGACAGTCACACGATGCTATGACTAATTACACCAGACAGTAACTAGCCATTAAACCACATGTACAGAACGCATGGACCTCATCTGGTCAGAAATGATCGGCATCTGCCCATTGTTACCTCAAACTCCATGTACGACAGGATGTCCCTGCTGATTAATCAAAACCTGTCAACGCCACAAACTTAGACAGGGGGTTTGTGCCTTTATGCATTCTGTGGCAAGAAGCCAGTGATTGGTTTATCCCGTCATGCCAACTAGCACCCAGAGAATGGTATTGGCAGATGCCTGGGAGCGAACCATCCAGTAGAGATTCACAGAACACAAGATGGCCATTTGGCCTGTCATGGTCTTTGCAACAGCAATGCAATAGGGAAACCCACCCCAATCACACAAGCAGCAGGAACCCAGTCATGAAACGGGAGGTGTCGAGCTACCCGAAGGTAGTCAGAGGTGTTGAGGATTGTGGCAATAAATTAAGTAATCACAATGTTCTCTCCTCCCACTCCCCGACTGATAGAACTTACCAACAAGGAACAGTCTTCTAGCAACCAATAACGCAAAGTCAACACTGTTCAGCGAGAGGACGTTGTACAAAATAATGGCCCAGAAATTTGCAGCACCAAAGACACCTCTAATCCTTCGTGACATTGCCTTTGACATCTGCTTTGCCTGGGAAACAAAATAAACCACTGGATTATATCGTAACTACTCCCCAAACCAGTTTCCCCATCAGTTAGTACCAACATCTCCTCATGTGGCTCAATGTCAGATTCTCTGTCACACTGTTGTGAGTTTTACAATGCTAGAAATGGTTTGGAATTGCAAGTGGCTGGTGTCATTGGACTAAAGAAATCTACAGACATGCTCTGCACCCATCATGAATGCAGTTCAAAAGAGGATTGGGTATACGTTAAAGACTAACAACTTAAAGACCAAATATTGTCTTTCAGAAAGGAAACCTGCCAGTGTCTGGTGTGGCCTATACACGACCCCAGTTGAATACTGATCCAGAACTGCTCCATGATGTCATAGAGTCATACAGCACAGAAACAGGCCCTTTGGTCCATTAAAGCTGCAGTACTGTGTGTAGTTCTGGTCACCACACTTTCGGGAGGACATGATTGCGCTGGAGAGGATGCAGAGGAGATTCACTAGGACGTTGCCCGAGATGGAGTGTTTGTTTTCAGGAGAGACTGGGTTTGTTTTCCTTGGAGCAAAACTTGCCTCTTTGACCAAATCTCTCCCTTCAGCCAAGTTCTGGGTAAAAAGACTTTTCCTACTCCCTCTACCATTTACCCTAAATCTATGCGCTCTGGTTTATTAATCCCTCTGCTAAAGGAAATGGGTCTTTCCTGTTTACTCTGTTTAGGCCTCCTTTAAGGATTGTATCATTGAATAACTGTTCTCTAGGCTGCAACAGTCTGGGAAGAGCCCTTAAAAACAAATATACGCGGACACACGCACACCTGTGGGAGTCCTGACAGAGGTGTACAAACCTATAAGGGGCTTGGATAGGGTAGCTCATAGGAAACCATCCTCCCATGCCAGGGTGTCTAAACACCACAGGGAAAAGGTTTAAGGTGAAGTGGATCGGAGGAAGAACATTTTCACCCAAAGGCGGTTGGAATCTGCCTGAAGGGGGTGCAGAGACCTATAACATTTAAGCAGCATCTGGATGAGCACTTGAACTGCCAAGGCATGCAAAGCTGTGGACCAAATGCTGGCAAATGGGATTAGGTACTTGAGGGTGAGCATGGATATACTGGGCCAAAGGGCCTGTTTCTGTGCTGTATGACTCTACCATCTCCCATACTGGCTTTTGGCATTCAATGGTGATGTCATCACCACACCGCACAAACCCAGGGGAATGAGGGGCGACCTTAAGAAAAATGTTTTTGGTTCTGGGACCTCTACTTTTTGTGATATTTATAGATGACTTAGATGAGGGGTTGGAGGGCTGGGTTAGTAAGACAGATAAATCTCCGGGGCCTGACGGGATTTTCCCCAGGCTGCTTCGAGAGGCTAGGGAGGAGATTGCTGAACCGCTGGTAAGGAGCTTTGAGTCCTTGTTGTCTACGGGGGTGGTACCGGAGGATTGGAGGGTTGCGAATGTTGTCCCCTTGTTCAAAAAAGGTAATAGGGATAGGCCAGGGAATTATAGACCGGTGTGTCTCACGTCTGTGGTGGGTAAGCTGTTAGAAAGGATTCTAAGGGATAGGATTTATGAACACCTTGAGAATCATGGACTGCTTAGGGACAGCCAGCATGGCTTTGTGAAGGGAAGATCTTGCCTCACAAGCCTGATAGAGTTCTTTGAGGAGGTGACCAGGAAGATTTATGAGGGCAGTGCGGTGGATGTGGTTTACATGGATTTTAGTAAGGCATTTGATAAGGTTCCTCATGGTAGGCTTCTTCAGAAGGTCAGAGGCCAAGAGATCCAAGGAAGCTTGGCTGTGTGGATTAGGAATTGGCTTGCATGTAGAAAGCAGAGGGTTGTGGTGGAAGGAGTGCCCTCGGATTGGAAGGCAGTGACTAGTGGTGTCCCGCAGGGATCGGTTCTGGGACCTCTACTTTTTGTGATATTTATAGATGACTTAGATGAGGGGGTGGAGGGCTGGGTTAGTAAGTTTGTGGACGACACTAAGATAGGCGGTGTTGTGGATAGTGTGGAGGGCTGTCGGAGCTTACAGAGGGATATTGATAGGATGCAGAGCTGGGCTGACAAGTGGCAGATGGAGTTCAATCCGGAGAAGTGTGAGGTGGTACACTTTGGAAGGACAAACTCCAGGGCAGAGTACTGGGTGAATGGCAAGGTACTTGGCAGTGTGGAGGAGCAGAGGGATCTGGGGGTTCACATTCACAGTTCATTGAAAGTTGCCTCACAGGTGGAAAGAGCAGTTTAGAAGGCCAATGGGATGTTGGCTTTCATAAGTCGCGGGATTGAGTTTAAGAGCCGCGAGGTGATGATGCAGCTTTACAAAACTCTAGTCAGGCCACACTTAGAGTACTGAGTTCAGTTCTGGTCGCCTCATTATAGGAAGGATGTGGAGGCATTGGAGAGGGTGCAGAGGAGATTTATCAGGATGCTGCCTGGATTGGAGAGTATTGAATATGAGGAGAGGCTTAAGGTGCTAGGGCTTTATTCACTGGAAAGGAGGAGGATGAGAGGAGACATGATAGAGGTATATAAAATATTGAGAGGAATAGATAGAGTAGACAGTCAGCGCCTCCTTCCCAGGGCACCAATGCTCAAGACGAGAGATCATGGCTTTAAGGTTATGGGTGGGAGGTTCAGGGGAGATGTCAGAGGGAGGTTTTTCACCCAGAGAGTGGTTGGTGCATGGAATGCGCTGCTTGGGGTGGTGGTGGAGGCAGATACATTGAACAGGTTCAAGAGTTTGTTGGATAGGCATATGGAGGAGTGTGAGATAGAGGGATCTGCGGGAGGAAGGGGTTAGGTAGTGTGAGGGTGGTCTGATGGACGGCACAACATGGTGGGCCGAAGGGCCTGTTTTGTGCTGTATGGTTCTATGGTTTAAAATTATAAGAGGCACAGATAAGGTGGACGGTAACAGTCTCTTCCCCAGGGTAGGGGAGTCCAAAACTAGGGGGCGTAGGTTTTGGATGAGACGGGAAAGATTTAAAAGGGACCTGAGGGGCAACTTTTTCACTCAGAGGGTGGTGAATGTGTGGAACGAGCTGCCAGAGTAAGTGGGTGAGGCAGGTACAATGATGTCATTTAAGAAGCACTTGGATAGGTACATGGAGGGGCGGGGCTTAGAGGGACAAGGGCCAAATGCAGGAAATTGGGAGCAGCTGGGTGGGCACCATGGTCAGCATGGACTGGTTGGGCTGAAGGGCCTGTATCCATGCTGTATTTCTCTATGACTCTACACCAATGACATTACTAATAAGAGAATGATTACAAACATGGATGAACATTTTCTGACAGCATTCTCATCCACTGCCTCTCTTCTGCAAAGAAATAGTTGGTCCTCTGCCCCTTCTATGCCTTGAATGTTATTACTTTCCTTCTGCTGCACCACAGCCATCGTTGGCCACTGCAACTGGGCAGGTACTGACCACTCCTTGGTGTCCAACATTTGAGCCTGTGGTTCATTTCAAGCATCTAGAATGTGAACCTTCTGGTAAATTGGTTTATTATTGTCACTTGAACTGAGGTACAATGAAAAACCTGTCTTGCGTACCGTTCATACAGATCAATTCATTACACAGTGTGTTGAGGTAGTACAAGGTGAAACAATACAGAATGCAGAATAAGACGTCACAGCTACAGAGAAAGTGCAGTGTGGGCAGACAATAAGGTGCAAGGCCACAACGAGGTAGATTGTGAGGTCAAGAGTCGTTCTTATTGTACTAGGGAACCGTTTAATAGTCTTATAACAGTGGGATAGGAGCTGTCCTCGAGCCTGGTGTTACGTGCTTTCAGGCTTTTGTATCTTTTGCCAGACGGGAGGGGGGAGAAGAGAGAATGTCCTTCTGAATGAAGCAGCAAGGACAAGCTCTGCACTGGGCCGTGCATGTACCGACTGAGGCAGGCAGCTGGAGCAGCTCCTGGTTTTACCTGGGCAGCAAGAGGACTGGTTGAGAGCACAACTGTTGGACAGAATACAGGGGACATTTCAGCAACGGGACCCTTACCTCAATCGATGCAAAAGGTTCAAGCTCAAAGAACTTCTGGACCCAGAGCTCAAAGTTGAGGCCAAAGCAATTACATGTAGACCAGATGTAGACCAGGGTCTCTGGGCCCAGCCACAGGGTGGTGACCAAGAAGGTGCAGACCGTCGCCAGCAGCTCCTTCAGAATGTTGCTGTGGTCTTCCCCCAAGTAATCATAGACGTACCTGGAAAATGACATCAGACGGCACTGGTCAGTGTGGGGAACTCCCAGACAAGGTAGAGGGCCATCACAGGTCAAGTGGTTTTGGTCATGATAATGCCAAAATAAAATTAACATTACCCTGTCCGTGCGCGCAGTGTGGGTGAGGTGGGGGTCACCAGGTGGCAGGAAGTGTTAGCCTACATTCAGACACGAGAGGTAGGACTGGGACGAGCCTGTTCTGCACTGTTCATGGCTGATCTGATCTCTGCCTCAGCTCCACTTTCCTGCCTCTTCCCCACAACCCTCGACTCTCCAACAGACCAAAAATCTGTCAATCACCACTTTCATATAGTCACTGACTCCACCTCCACAGCTCTCCGAATCAGACAGTCCCAATGGTTAACAACTATCAGAGAAGAAATCCCTTCTCCTATCTTAATGGGTGATGCTTACTGTATCCTGGAGCTATGCCCTTATTGCATATTCCACTACAAGAACAAACATCATCTCAGCACCTACCCCATCAAGTCCCTCCATATCCTACTCATCACTAACATCAGAGGTTGGACAAGCTTGGGTCGTTTTCTCTGGAGCATTGGACACTGAGGGGAGACCCGACAGAGGTTTATAAAATTATGAAAGGCATAGGTAGGGTCAGGGTCTTTTTCCCAGGGTGGAGATGTCAAATACTGGACGGCATAGGTTTATGGCGAGAGGGGGAATGTGTAAAGGGGATGTGTGGGGCAAATTTTTTTTAATATAGCAAGAGAGTGGTAGGTGCCTGAAATGCACTGGCAGGGCAAATGGTGGAAGCAGATTCAACAGCAACATTTAAGAGGTACTTGAATGGGCAGGGAACGGAGGGATACAGACCATGTGCAGGTAGATGGGATTAGTTTAAATTGGCATCATGGTCAGCACAAATATCATGGGCCAAAGGTCCTGTTCCTGTGCCGAACTGTTCCATGTTCCAAGGTCTAAGGTCCATCACTTTCCTATCCTAGGACATGGATGTGGAAGACAAACCTGATGTCTTAGCTTTTGGCTGAGAGGAGGCCATTCAGCCCATTGGGTCTGCACCAACTCCTCGTCGGGCAATCCCACCAGTCCCATTCTCTCTCTCCTTGATTTCCCTGTGGCCCTACAAGTTATTCTCTCTCATACATCAAAACCCCACTGGTTCTTCTGGACTTTGCTACACTAAGAGGTAGTTGACAGTGGCCAATTATCTTACCAACCCGCACATCTTTGGGAGCTGGGAGGAAACTGGAGCACCCGGAGGAAACCCATGCGGTCCCAGGGAGAATGTGCAAACTCCACACAGGCAGCACCAGAGGTCAGCATCAAATCCAGGTCGCTGGAGCTGTGAGGCAGCAGCACTACCTGCTGAGTCATCTTCCCACCCTAACTGAGCTAAGTACAGGCAGAGGGACAAAATCTGGAACCTTTAACACCAGGAGGGTGGAAAGGTGGAAGGTAGGAAGAACTTCTGATGTAAGATAGAAAGCTGGTGGTGTGAACAGCAAGATCCCAGACACAACAATGTCATAACAAGCTGGTAATTGGGGATTTTCTGGAAGTCGCCTTGGGTACAAGGTAAACATCAACCAGGACATTGGGGATAACTACTTCTTCTAAGCAGTCCTTCCGCACCAGCCCTCCCTCAACACTGCCCTCTGATGGCACGGTGCTCCCTCAGCACTGCCCCTCTCTAACAGAGTGGTCTGTCCTTAGCATTACCCCTCCAACACCAAGGTATGCCCCTGTGGGTCAAGGGGCAATTCAATAAAAAAGTAAGGAAGTTAGTATTTCCTTTTATTGTGTGAAAAAATATGATCAGTGGCAGGAATGTGAGTAACCACCTTGCACAGAACCAAAGGAGAGACGAGTAGGATTTTTTTTTTTACAGGGAGTTGCTGTGATCTGATGGATACAGATTCAATTGGAACTATCTAAAGAGAAACCAGTGCTGACTTTCAAAATAGATTTCCAGAACTATGGAAATAGATGAAAGGTTGACCTAATGGGGTAGAAGTAGCCAGTAGGACGGCCTCCTTCTGTGCTCTCTGACTGTGCAGAGGTGCCCACTGTAGATACTTGCCAGTGCCTTGCCTTTCTGTCGCCACTGCTGTCCAACCCCACTGTCTGCAAGCCCTTTCACTTGCGATTCACTGTGCGCTGTTGGCCTGCCTCTGTGAATTTGAACACATCCAGAACTCTGCTACCTGCATCGTAACAGGTTCACCCAACACTCCTGTACTTGCCTTGGTTCCCAAATGTGCCAGCCTTAGATGTTTTACCATTGGAAAGAATAGGGGATTGGGAATGATTTCGATTGGTCCATTAGAAGCCAGTAGACTTGATGGGCTGAATAGTCTCCCATTGCTTATACAGTGCTACCATTCTGCGACTGAGCCCGACTGAATGCTGTACAGCCAACACCTCCAGGGGATACTCTGGGCTCCATCCAAACCGGGACAAATTCCACCTCACTCAAGGGAAGTCTTTGAGCAAGAGCTGACTGCAAGGGTCTCACGAGAGGATCCCCAAAACACTGGCATCAGGAAATCCCTCACAACCCTGGTCTGAGCAGATAGCCACCATGGCACCATGGTCCTGGGAGGTCCAACACCCTGGGTGAGCTCCTTCATCTGAAGCAGCGTTTAAAGGGAGATTCCCACACACCCATCACAAGGCAAAGACCACACTTAACATAGAACTGGGCAGAAAGTAGCCCCAATGACTTACTTGCACAGCCAATCATTTATTCCTCTGTCAAAGTGCCTGAAATACAAAATCACACAATCAGCAAAATGTTTTCTATTTCGTTTCTTTGTCCTAGCTCCTCCTGCGGTGGGGTTTGAGGGGAGACACCAGATGCCAGAGTCTGGGGCAGCAAACAATCTGCTGGAGGAACTCAACGGGTCAAAGTCAAAAAGTCAAAGCCGAGTTTATCTGCGCAAGTACCTGTCTGAACGGGTGCTATGAAAAACTTACTTGCAGCAGCATCACAGGCACATAGCATCAGATAAGCAGCATTCACAAGAAAAACATCAATTAAACATAAATTATACACAATTTATGTAAGAAAGAATTAAAAAAAATGAAGTCCATTGCCGGGATGGTTGAGCAGCATCTGCGGGGGGTGGGAAGGAATTGTCAACATTTCGGGTCAGAACCCCATGCCAGGACTGAGGGCAGCCTGCCCAATTGGCTAAGCGTTCTCAATCACCTTTCCTTCCCCAGGTTTGGAGTAATACTTGGCTCGATGACGCAGGAAACAGGGAACTTAAAAACCACTTACGTTTCAGCGAAGACGTAAAGCATGGTGATACATTTCGGTGGCTTGGGCGGGTCGAGGTAGTCCAGTCTAGCCACTGTCCCCACCACGCCAAAGAGTACAGCCGCCTTTATCCAGTCGTACACCAGGTTGAAGTAAGCCAAGCAAGCTGCCAGGGAAGATGAGTCTCATTAGTTAAAAAATCTCCAGGCTCCATCAGCGCTAAGCTTCAGTTTATAGAGTGGGTGGACACCCATGAATCTGGTGGTGAAAGCTTTTATCTGGCTGTGACTCCCAGCGGCAGTAACTGCATGGAAGAGGGTGTCCAGTGTAAATTACCAGACTCTAATCTTGCTGCCGATTGTGGGAGCTTGCTGTGCACTAATTGGCTGCCATACTTCACATTACAACACTTCATTGAGCATACAGAGTACTTTTTTTAAAAAGATTATTGACGTTTTATTCAATTCATTTCACGTGGGTGGGGAGGTACGTTAGGAAGTGATGATGGAGGATTCCGCCTTTGGTGGGAGTTTGGTTGGGTGAGGTGGGAGAGACGGAGCCCTATTGCAGCAGAGGGTGGGGTGACGGACACCAGATTAGGGATGGTAGAGCTAAACCAACGAGTTAAAGACTACCAATTTGTAAACAGACGAGTAAAAGGAAGGCAGGGGATTTGCTAATCTAGAACATAGAATAGTTCAGCATAGGAACTGGCCCTTCAGCCCATGATGTCTGTACTGACCATCTAGGCATAGACAATAGACAATAGGAGCAGAAGTAGACCATTCGGCCCTTCGAATCTGCACCGCCATTTTGAGATCATGGCTGATCCTCAACAATCAATATCCTGTTCCTGCCTTGTCCCCATATCCCTTGATTCCCCTATCTATAAGAAACCTATCTAGCTCCTTCTTGAAAGTGCCCAGAGAATTGGCCTCCGCTGCCCTCTGAGGCAGTGCATTCCACAAATTCACAACCCTCTGGGAGGAGAAGTTTTTCCTCACCTCTGTCCTAAATGGCCTAGCCCTTATTCTTAAATCATGCCCCCAGGTCCTGGACTTCCCCAACATCTGGAACATATTTCCTGTCTCTATCTTGTCCAATCCCTTAATAATCCTGTATGTTTCAATCAGATCCCCTCTCAATCTTCTCAATTCCAGCGTGTACAATCCCAGTCTCTCCGACCTCTCAGCATAAGACAGTCCCGACATCCCCGGAATTAACCTCGTAAACCTACGCTGCACGCCCTCTATAGCCAGGATATCCTTCCTTAACCCTGGAGACCAAAACTGTACACAGTACTCCAGGAGTGGTCTCACCAGGGCCCTGTACAAATGCAAAAGAATCTCTTTGCTTTTGTACTCAATTCCCCTTGTAATACAGGCCAACATTCCATTAGCCTTCATCACTGCCTGCTGCACTTGCTCATTCACTTTCAGTGACTGATGAACAAGGACTCCTAGATCCCTTTGTATTTCCCCCGTACCTAACTCCACACCATTCAGATAATAATCCGCCTACCTGTTCCTGCTCCCAAAGTGGATAACCTCACACTTATCCACATTAAACTTCATCTGCCAAGTATCTGCCCACTTACCCAACCTATCCAAATCACCTTGAATTCTCCTAACTTCCTCTTCACATGTCGCACTGCCACCCAACTTTGTATCATCAGCAAACTTGCTAATGTTATTCACAAAGCCTTCATCTAAATCATCAACATAGATCGTAAACAGCTGCGGTCCCAGCACCGAGCCCTGTGGCACCCCACTAGTCACGGCCTGCCATTCTGAGAAACATCCATTCACCCCTACCCTTTGTCTCCTATCCGCCAACCAGTTTTCTATCCATGTTAATACCCGCCCCCCAATTCCATGAGCCCTAATTTTACCCACCAATCTCCTGTGCGGCACTTTATCGAATGCCTTCTGAAAGTCGAGGTATACAACATCCACTGAATCTCCCTCGTCTATTTTCCTGGTTACACCCTCAAAAAACTCCAGTAGATTAGTCAAGCATGATTTGCCCTTGGTAAATCCATGTTGACTCGACCCAATCCTATCATTGCTATCCAAATATGCCGCTATTTCATCCTTAATAATGGACTCTAGCATCTTCCCCACCACAGATGTTAGGCTAACTGGACGATAGTTCCTCGTTTTCTCCCTCCCTCCTTTCTTAAAAAGTGGGGTAACATTAGCCATTCTCCAATCCTCAGGAACTGACCCCGAATCTAAGGAACATCGGAAAATGATCACCAATGCATGCACAATTTCTAGAGCCACCTCCTTTAGTACCCTGGGATGCAGACCATCTGGACCTGGGGATTTGTCAGTCTTCAGCCCCATTAGTCTACCCATCACCATTTCTTTCCTAATGTCAATCCACTTCAGTTCCTCTGTCACCCTCTGCCTTTTGTCCATCCTTATTTCTGGGAGATTTCTTATGTCTTCCCCCATGAAGACAGATCCAAAGTACTGATTAAATTCGACTGCCATCTCCCTGTTTCCCGTAATAATTTCACCCGATTCGGTCTTCAAGGGCCCAACATTGTTCCTAACTAACTTCTTTCTCTTCACATACCTAAAAAAGCTTTTGCTATCCTCCTTAATATTCCTGGCTAGCTTGCCTTCGTACCTCATTTTTTCTTCCCGAATTACCTTTTTAGTTAAATTCTGCTGCACCTTAAAAATTTCCCAATCTTCTAGCTTCCCACTCAGCTTGGCTCTGCCATACTTCTTCCTTTTTAACACAATGCTATCTCTGACTTCCTTTGTCAGCCACGGTGGCCCCTTTCCCCTCTTTGAGTCTTTCCTTCTCTGGGGAATAAACTGATCCTGCACCTTGTGCATTATTCCGAAGAATACCTGCCATTGCTGTTCCACTGACAATTGTGCTAGGATGCCCGCCCAGTCAACTTTAGCCAGCTCCTCCCTCATGGCTCCATAGTCTCCTTTGTTCAACTGCAAAATTGACCCTTCTGATTTGCCCTTTTCCCTCTCCAATTGCAGATAAAAACTTATCATGTTATGGTCACTACCTCCCAATGGCTCCTTTACTTTGAGTTCTCTTATCAAATCCTGCTCATTACACAGCACTAAATCCAGAATAGCCCTCTCCCTGGTCGGCTCTCGTACCAGCTGCTCCAAGAATGCATCCCGGAGGCACTCTATAAACTCCCTTTCCTGGGGTCCAGTACCAGCCTGATTTTCCCAGTCCACTTGCATATTGAAATCCCCCATAACTGCTGTGACATTACCCTTGCCACATGCCAACATTAACTCACTATTCAGCTTGCACCCAATATCCATGCCACCGTTCGGAGGCCTGTAGATAACACCCATTGGGGTCTTTTTGACCTTACAGTCCCTCAGTTCTATCCACACTGACTCTACTTCTCCTGATTCAATGTCCCCCCTTGCAAGGGACTGAATCTCATTCCTCACCAACAGGGCCACCCCACCCCCTCTGCCCACCTTCCTGTCCTTACGATAGCATGTATACCCTTGAAAACTCATTTCCCAGGTCTGATCTCGCTGCAGCCATGTCTCCGTTATCCCAACATCATACTTACCCATTCGTATCTGAGCTTCAAGCTCGCCTACCTTATTCCTGACACTCCATGCATTCAGATATAGGATTTTTAACCCATTTCTCCTCTCTCCATTCGTATTAATGTTCCGAAATTGTGTAGTTCCTACCTGTCCTCTACCCTCCATCTCGATATCCTCTCTCTCATTCTGGATCCCCTCCCCCTGAAAATTTAGTTTAAACCCCCCCGAGCAGCATTAGCAAACCTTCCTGCAAGAATGTCAGTACCCCTCCAGTTCAGGTGTAAACCGTCCCGTTGGAACAGATCCCATCTTCCCTGGAACAAATCCCAATTATCCATAAACCTGAAGCCCTCCCTCTCGTACCATCCCCTCAGCCACGTATTAATCTGCCTAATCTTCCTATTCCTCTCCTCACTCGCATGTGGCACAGGTAGCAATCCTGAGATTGTTACCCTGGATGTCCTGCCCCTCAACTTAGCACCTAACTCCCTGAACTCCTTACGCAGGACCTCCTCTCTTTTCCTGCCCACATCGTTAGTCCCTACATGGATCACGACATCTGGGTTCACGCCCTCCATCCTGAGAATAACCTGAACCCGATCTGAGATATCCCGGACCCTGGCACCAGGGAGGCAACAGACCTTCCGGAATTCCTGATCATCCCCACAGAATATCCCATCTATCCCCCTGACTATAGAATCCCCTATCACTACCGCTCTCCTCTCTTCCTTCTTCCCCTTCTGAGTTGAGGGTCCACTCTCAGTGCCAGAGACCAGACCTCCGCAACTAGTTCCTGGTAGGTCATCCCCACCAACAGTATCCAAAGCGGTATACCTATTATTGATGGGGACAGCCACCGGGGTGCTCTGCTCTCTCTGCCTGCTCCCCTTCCCTCTCCTCACAGTTACCCAGTTACTCTCCTCCTGTCTTATCGGTGTGTCTATCTCCCGATAACTCTTATCTATCTCTGCCTCTGCCTCCGCCTCCCGAATGATCCGTAGTTTGTCCAGCTGCTGCTCCAATTCCCTAACTCGGTCTACTAGGATCTGCAGCTGGACGCACCTTTTACAGGTGTGGTCATCAGGGACAACTGTGCTGACCCTGACCTCCCACATACCGCATACGGAGCACATCACTGCTCTAACTGTCTCCCCCATATCCTGCTCCCAGATTAGTTACAACAAATCAAGATAAAAAGTACCCACCAGACCTTACCTTGTATCTCAGCAGCACGTACTCAGGCTTACCAGCTTCCCCTTAGCGAAGTCCCTGTGCACCAAAGCCCCTTGTGCCAAAGCCCGACCACTCTGCTTCCCTCTCACTCCACTGCCCGCTACGACGCTGCCCTTTAAGCTGCCCGCCCCGTGCCTGCACAGTCCAGCCCCCCACTCAAGCACTTAAAAACTTTTATAACCCTACTAAAAGCACCTTAAAACAACAAACTAACCCTAGTAAATTACACCCCTCTTAAAAACTAAGCTCTACACTTAAAACCCACTAAAAAAGATAAGGCATAGCGTGGCGTCGGGAGGGGATTGGGGGTGAGAAACGAGTCTGTGGGACCAGGAATAGCCAACGAGCTGACCTGAGTGGGGAATGAAGAGAGGTTGGATTCCACCCAGAGGGAAGTTTATGGGGAACAGTCAAGGGTTACACTGATGTCCCCACCAACAACCTACCTAATGCCCAGTCAGAGAGCGCTGCTGCCAGCTTGAGGTCAGAAGGTATGGTCAGAATGTAGAGGTAATGGAAGAAGATATCGACAAAGACGATTACAGCAAGGTGAGCCAAGGCATATTTCCCAATGTTCCACATCTCGTTCTCTTTCCGAGCGAACTTGGATTGATTTATCTGTGGGACACGAGATTCAGAATCACCAGGGATCGACAACCCCATCCCCATTCTTTAGACCACAGCCCTTGGCTATTGACCAAGGGTTGATAACATTTCCTTCACCCCATGCAGAGTGTGGTTGATATCTGGAAAGTGTTGCCAGAGGAGCTGGTGAAATTGATATAAGTACTACGTTCAGACAAGCACTTAAATAGGCAAGGCCTAGAAAGGTACTGACCTGGTGAAGCAAATGGGATTAGTGTAGGTGGGCAAAAAGGTCGGCATGGTCGCGATGGGCCGAAGGGCTCATTTCCACGCTGTACGACTCTATGACCAATGAGGCTCAGTCTGAGGCAGGCACTCCTTGGCACAGAAAGACAGGATGAGAAAATGGCGCTGAGGTAGAAGATGACCGTGACCTTGACCGTGACCTTGACTGTGATGAATGGTGGAGCAGACTGGAAGGGTTTAGATGACCCCTTCCTGCTCCTAATTTTTGGGGTGACTGAGATAATCCCTGGTGCGGTTGGTGAGGGGAAGGGAGAGTGCTGGGGGGTGGGAGGGGGTGTGGAAAGATTCCTGGTGGGACGGTGGCCAAGGTTATTTCTGCAAAGCATGGAGGAGCATTCTAAATCCTTCAGGTCTCACTTAAAAAAAGCAAACTATGGGCCCCACTCCAGGTGAAAAAGCCCAGTCCATGGAGGTGATGGATGGAAACGTGTCTGTGTATTGGCATGATGTCCAAACAGCACTGATAGTGTGTAATGGAAGTCTCCTCGGACTGAAGGTGTCCTAACACAAGGGGACATGCCCCGGTACTCTAAATAACAGGTAGGGAAATCCTGTCCTGGGAGGTATAGTCAGCAGTCATCAAACCTATTTCACGATCGTCCCAAGGTGCAAAAGTGTTGGGTGTATAGTTTTCACCCATTGGTTTCATCTCCTACATCCACTTCAGAAGTGCAAATGCATATTACGGAGCCATAGAGTCGTACAACATGGAAACAGGCCTTTGGCCCTTCAAGCACCCATTTATACCCTTAATCCCATCTGATTGTCCCCACATTCCTATGAACTGCCCTCAGATTCTACCACTCACCTACAAATTAGAGGCAATTTACAGTGGCCCATTAATCTACCAACCTGCATTTTTTGGATGTGGGACGAAACCGGAGCACCCGGAGGAAACCCAAATGGTCACAGGGAGAACGTGCAAACTCCACGCAGACAGCACCGGAGGTCAGGACTGAACCTGGGTCACTGGAGCTGCGAGGCAACAGCTGCCCTAGCTGTGCCACCGTGATGTCCTCATTTCTCAACCAACACCAGTTCCAAAGAAAATAGTCAATTATCTGACTGATGTTTTCACCTGGTGAAAATTTTAAACAGGCCAGGAACTTTCCAGAGATACCTCACAGGTGTTAAGTGCTTTGGAGCATCATGTTTGTAAGAGACATACGTTGCATCTCCCAGGCAGGGCCTCAGAGCTTACCTGAGCGTGGAACTGATCAAACGTCATCACCGGCCCAAAGAAGAAGAAGGGGAGGTAGAAGTTGTAGATGAAAAGGTCCAGGATTGAGTAGTTCCCATCTTTCTTCTCGACATTTTCCAATGCGAAGCTCATGCATCGCATGATGGTGAAGCCACTTCCTCCGTAGAACAGGACATCCTGGAGCTGAAAGGTACCCGTTACAAACCCTGTCTGGGACAAGACGGACCAGATGACCAGAAATGAGATGGGAGCAAGTTCAGCCTCTGTTTCAGGACCAATTCCACCATTGGGAACAAATTACCCCACCCTCCTGGGCACACCGATGTTTGAGGGACTGAATTGGTACTGGGAGTCTAACTAACCAGGAGATGCACTGTCCCAGCAAGATTTAGCCACTTACAGGACAATATCACAAGGGTTAAAATGGACTTCATCTCATTGGGTTCTTTGCTGAGGAGGAAAAAGAGAGACATACTGCACAGAAACTGGCCCACTGACTCCATGATGGCCTTCAACCACCTATCCACACTAATCCTACATTAGTCCCATTAAAAAAAAATTCTTCCCACATTCAAGTTCCCCCAGATTCTACCTCTCAGTTACACCCTAGGAGCAATTTACAGTGTCCTATTAACCTACCAACCTGCACATTTTTGGAAAACCGGAGCACCTGGAGGAAACCCACACGGTCACAGGAAGAACATGCAAATATTTGCCACCCTAAGCATTCCATTTGTAACCAGTGGTCTTGTTGGAAGCTGCAGAGATAGGTGGTGGGTTATCCTGTCTGAACAATTCAGGGCAACGTCGTGGAGATTACAAGGGAGTAGGTTACACCTGGGTAGTCCAAGGAACAAGAGATTAGTGAGACTTCTCTTACTGTTGGACAATGTTTCAGCGGACATTACACTGAGCAGTTCACTGTCTTGTAACCATCATCAAGTCTTTTCAATGGAACTTTTGTAGGATCTTAGTTTAAGATATTTATTAGTCACATGTACATCGAAACACACAGTGAAATACGTCTTTTTGTGTTGTTAAGAATGTACTGGGGGCAGCCCGCAAGTGTCGCCATGCTTCCGGCGCCAATATAGCATGCCCACAGCTCCTAACCTGTATGTCTTTGGAATGTGGGAGGAAACCGGAGCACCCGGAGGAAACCCACACAGACACTGGGAGAACGTACAAACTCCTTACAGGCAGCAGCGGGAATTGAACCCAGGTCGCTGGCACTGTAATAGCATTACGCTAACCGCTATGCCACTGTGCAGCCCTACTAGACATGTATGGCTCTGGGTGAAATATGAACAGGCACCTTATGATCGCCATTGCAACATGTACCACTGGCAGAAATCAGCCCCATCCCAAACCAGCCCACCTTTCACCAACATGTAGTAGTGTTCCCAGATCTCAGAGCTCCACCATCAGATATGAAAATAAGCAGCTTCCTCATTCTTAAAATCCAGGTGAACCACGGCACAATCACGCACTGGTTTCCCACCCTGCAAGTTTCTTTGCACTCTCCTGTACCTAGGCAGCTGAAGTTACACCTCCCAATTTGAATGACACACTTCTAACTCAGGTCACTTACAGATGTGATGGACAGCGGTGACTCACAACTAGCCTCAGCCTTACTGCCTGGTGCTCTTCACCTTTGCAGAAATCTGCTTTACTTGACACGGGTTCTGTGTTGCTGCTTGCCCAACATTGCAATCAGGGTCATGAGGGATCGTAGAGCAAAGGCAGGTAAATGGTGTTGAGACAGGGTGGGGTGGGGTCAGGCAAGATCTAATCAAATGGGAGAAAAGTTACATGGGGCAAACAGGCATATCATGAGACAAGTCCTAGACTAACTGGGCACCTCCACTGCACCTCCAGTGCAACCATTCATTCGCTGGTCATAAACCGCCATTCTGGAGTTGCAAAGATTTTGAAGGCTGCTCATCATCTACTGTCCACCTTCTATTGGTATTGGTTTATTATTGTCACTTGTACCGAGGTGCAGTGAAAAACTTGTCTTGCATACTGATCGTACAGGTCAATTCATTACACAGTGCAGTTACATTGAGTTAGTGCAGAGTGCATTGAGGTAGTACAGGTAACACTAGGACTGTTGCCTCAACTTCACATTGTAGGGCCACTTCCAAAGGCAGGACAGTAACTTATATTGGCTGCAGATTCCAGTGAGGCATTCCACATGTTAGGAGTTAAATTCCAATGTCCTTCTGGAATTGGAAGTTATCCACCGATCACTGAGAGGAAAACATTGACACTAGGGAAAAAGAGATGACCTAGAAAAGCTTTATAAAACAAGAGATTAGGAAATGTCAATGCACAGAAAGATTTGGGATCCTTATACTGGAATTATATTCATGTTTATATATAAGCTTTTGAGGAAAAGTTTTGGGACAATTATTTGGGCTTTAGTGAAACCACAGCAAGAGCTGGGTGTGCAGTTTTGGTTTCCTTACCAAAGAAAAGAAAATTTTAATTCAGGTGCAACTGTTGTCTGCAACACGATTCTTGCAAAGAGAGGGCTGCTGTACAAGGAGAGATTAAGTAGAAACAACCTATCTCTTCTCAGACCTTGAGAGTTGATCTAAGTGAAGCCAAAGCACTTCTTAGGAGGGCTTGACAGGTTGTTTCTACAGATCATATCAACCGGAAACGAGGCTCACAGTCTCCGGATATTGTTTATTCAGGAGATAGTGCCTCTTCCGAATTCTCTACCGCAGGTAGCTGTGGGATCCTTCATCAGTGAGTACGTTTAAGAATAGGAGGCAGTTCTGAGATAACAATCTACAAAGGCCTTTGTTGAACAGTGACGAAGGTTCAAGAGCCTTGTGGCCAACCCCTGCTCCAATTTCTTATGTTCTTACCTGCCAGGAAGCTACAGGCTCTATTTTAAACGTTGCTAAACTGCACAGGCCAGCAGCGAAACACAGCCACTTCTGTTTAGCCAAGCCAATGCCATAGAGCAGAATGCAGTGGGACAGGATTAACATGAGATAGGAGACACCCATTGTAGCCAGGACTGCAAGAATCCCATAAACCATAAAGTACATGGATCTGTGCTGTGAAAGAGAAGAATGGTTAGAGTAAACATTGCAATAAATTGGATCTTCATCAATTTATCACAACTACATCTGGAATAACACCGTGAAAGGTTTGGTCACATTAAACCAATTCTACCTGTACAACCCCAGGGTAAGGATGGAGATCATTCCTGCCTGAATTTTCTCTGCCCAGCTCATGCATGTTGGCCCAAGCACTCTTATGCTGCATCATTCTCCTTAAGGTACCCCATGGTTTTTCATTCCATCTCCAGATTCACCTCATTATGCCCATCAGATAGGCCTGCTTCATAGACAAAGGGGCAGTTCAGCACAGTGGGAATTTTATCCTCCCTCTCAGTTGCTAGGGAACAGCTTAAATTGTCACTTGTACCGAGGTGCAGTGAAAAACTTGTCTTGCATACTGATTGTACAGGTCAATTCATTACACAGTGCAGTTACATTGAGTTAGTGCAGAGTGCATTGAGGTAGTACAGGTAACACTAGGACTGTTGCCTCAACCCCAACAGTGGTTGGGCCGCAGCTGGAGAACTGCATGCAGTTCTGGTCACCACACTGCAGGAGAGGCGTGGTTGCGCAGGAGAGGGTGCAGAGGAGATTCACAAGGATATTGCCTGGGACGGAACGTTTCAGTTGTGAGGAGAGACTGGATAGTCCGGGTTTGTTTTATTGGGAGCCGAGGAGGCTGAGGGTGGAACAAAGAAGGTAAAAAAAATACTTCCACGTTGCACCTTGTGACTAAATAATAATAAAAAAATAAAAACAATAAACAAAGCAAAACCAAATAATAGAAAAAGAGTTAAACAATCTGAAAACCTGATATTGCTTTTTGGAACAAGAGTGTCCCAGTTAACTAGGGACAGCATGATGCACACAATAGATAGAAAAGCTGGAAGAACTTCCCAGTTCTGGAGGAGAGGTCACAGACCCACAACAATAACTGGTTTCTGGCTGTTCTTCCAGCATTTCTGCTTTTGATTTTCATGACAGCATCTGCAGTTTAATTTTTGTTTACTATGAATAAGTGGAGTTCATTATATGACAGACCCTGTGTTTCAAAATGTTTCCCATTGGTGCTGAAAGGTAAGAATTCCAACTACTAACTAAGTAAGGAGAACACCAGTTAACTAAGTGCCTGCACTGACAACTGGTTGAGGTGACACTTTTAAGATTTATTGCAATTTAAGTGAAATTCAGTTCTGGCATAAAGAAGAAAGCAAGTGCAAAATCAATCGTTCCTCTACCCCAAACTTATTCTGCTGGACCACTCAACAATTAGCTCAGCAAACCAATTAATTCCAATGAACCATTCAGGAATAAGAGTCAATGAGTCACACAGCACATAAACTGGCCCTTTGGCCCACCATGTCCGTGCTGACCATCAAGTCCCTATCAATACTAAACCCATTTTTCAGCATTAGGTTCATAGCCTTCTATGCCTTGGTGAATCAAGTGCCCATCAAGGAACTGAAATGTTGTGAGAATCTTTGCCGCTACCAGTCCCTCAGGCAGTGCGTTCCAGTTCTCCAACAGCTGCAGTTCTGATCACCACACTCAGTTCCAGATTCCAACTGGGTGAAAAAATTCTTCCTCAGATCCCCCTAAACCTCTGCCCTTTACCATAACCCTATGCACTCTCGATTTAGAAATCTCGGCTAATAATTCCGCACACTTCTTCCTTGTTCCACCCTCAGCCTCCTCGGCTCCCAATAAAACAAACCCAGACTATCCAATCTCTCCTCACAACTGAAACGTTCCGTCCCAGGCAATATCCTTGTGAATCTCCTCCGCACCCTCTCCTGCGCAACCACGCCTCTCCTGCAGTGTGGTGACCGGAACTGCATGCAGTTCTCCAGCTGCGGCCCAACCACTGTTTTATGTAGTTGTACCATAACCTCCCTGCTCTTTATATTCTCTGCCCCACTTAATGAAGGGAAGTATCCCATCTATCTTCTTCACCACTTTATCTACTTGTGCAGCCTGCAGGGATCATTGGACTTGTACACCAAGGTCTCTCTGATCCTCAGTTCTCCTTAAAGCCCTACCATTTATTATGTATTCCTAGCCTTATTAGTTCTTCCAAAATGTATCACCTCACAGTTATCAGGATTAAATTCCGTCCGCCATTGCTTTACCCATTTTAACAACTCATCAAGAGGAAACACAGGAGACTGCAGATGCTGGGACCTGGAGCAAGAAACAAACTATTGGAGGAACACAACGGGTCGAGCAGTATCTGTGGGGGGGAAAGGAATTATGACGTAGGGTCTCCACCCGAAATGTCGATAATCCCTTTCCTCCCTGCTTGACCTGCTGAGTTCCTCCAGCAGTTTGTTTTTTCAACAACTCATCAACATTGCCTGTAGCCCAAGGCTACACTATCAACAATACCCATTCATTCCAATGGGCCAACCATCAATTAGCCCAGCAGAGCCATTCATTCCAATGGACTGTGCAACAATTGTTCCTACAGTTTGCATCATCTAGTCCCCAGTGGTGGAGTCAAGAACTACAGCAAAAGCTCCCTGCAGTTTTGAAGTGACTAACAGTAAATATCTAGATATCACCTAATGTTAAAAGCTCCATAATTCAGTCCTTGCCCTCTCCACATGGGTTACAGCAGCCAATCTCACTCCATCCAGCTTTATGTCAATTCTAGTTGCAGTTAACCCAAAAGTTCTATTTCTTAATCAAGTCCTCTTACACTGAGTGGCAGCTGGGACTCGGGGGTTGGCCCCCCCTCTTGTCCCATGTCACAAAATTGCAGGTTCAAATCCTACCCCAAAGACACGAGCACATAATTCCGTGTTAACAGTCCAGTCCAGTGCTGGTGGAGAGCTGCTGAGTTGGGCTTGTGTCTTTTAGATCAGATATCGAACTGAGGTCCTACTAGCCCTCTCAGGGTATTAACCTTAGCCTTCCGAACAATAGTTAAGAAAATAAATGAATGACTATCCAGTCACTATCGTGATTTGTGGAATCATGCAGTAAACCCATTTCAACAGCATCTTAGTTTCAAAACTACTTCATTCGGAAGTCATGAGGAAGTCATGTTGCAGCTGCATAAAACTTTGGTTACGTTTCATTTGGAGTGTTGTGTGCAGTTCTGGTTGTCACGTTACCGGAAGGATGTGGAGGTGGTGCAGAAGAGGTTCACCGGGATGTTGCCTGGATTAGAGAGTATCAGCTACAAGGAGAGGTTGGACAGACTTGGGTTGTTTTCTCTGGAACATCAGAGGCTGGGACGGTGGGGGGGTGGGGGTATATACTTCTGACCTGATAGAAGTATTTTAAATTATGAGGCCATAGCTAGGGTAGATAACAGAGGTCCCAGCAGTGGAATGAATGGGCTTGTTGGGCTCATTGTTCAATGGAATGAATAGGTTTGTTTGGCTAAAGGTTGAAGAGTAATTGCAGTAGAAAGTTTTAAACAAAAGTTAATAGCATTCTGGCAAGTTGAATTTAGGACATCTGTTGCGTCTGACTTCAATACTACCTGTATTCCAAGAACAAATAATAGTTTAATAACCTGACTGGTACAGAGGGTGAAATGAACCCACCTGAGGTAAGGACATGGAAATTGCTTTCCCAAAGAGCACGTGACCCGATAAGGCAAAAAGAATGTAGTTTCGGAACTTGGTGAACCACATAACCCACTCAAAGTCAGCCACATCCTGAAAGAGAAACAGAGAATGATTAGAACCTGGTGCAGCCACTTTTGCACTTACTGTGGTTCACACGGCAACACTCTCACCCTGAGTCCGATGAAATCTGAACTGACATCATCGAATCACAGCAGAGAAACAGGCCCTTCTGCCCACCTTGTCCATGCTGACCATGATGACCATCTACACTAATCCCATGTGCCTGCATTAGGTCCACATCCCTCTACACCTTTCCTATCCATGTACCTGTCCGATGGCTTTTTAGATACTGTAATGGTATCTGCCTCCACCACCTCCTCTGGCGGCTCATTCCAGATATTCACCACCCTCGGTGTGAAAAACTTACCCCTCAGATCTCCTCTCTTTCTCCCTTCTCACCTTAAACCTGTGCCCTTTAGTTAAAGAATTGCCTGCCCTGGGAAAAAGATTCCGACTATTAACCTATCTCATTCCCTCAGCATTTTGTGAACTTAAGGTCAAGGAGACTCGGCTACAGAAGAAGGTGAGGTGGTCCAAGGTATAAACTGGTGTTTTTACTCCACACAAGGTTCCTCCCGTTCTACTTACCTAACAGCACCACCTCACAATCCTTTCTCCCCTTGGACCCATTCCCCAGCCTGCTTACTCAGGCTGATGGAAGAGCACAGGGTGCTGTCTCAATGAGAGTTAACTTGGGTTGTTCTGATCCATGTTGATCCTTCAGCCAACACCAGTGGAAGGAGATGGTCACATTACGGTTTCTGGGACTTTGCTCCATTTCCTGCTATAGAACCTTCAAAAAAGCTTTCTTTGCAACTTCTGCTGTCTACAACGGGATCCCACCAATGGGCACATCATCCTCCCTCCTCCTGGCTTTCCACAGGGGTCACTCGCTCTGTGACTCCCTCACCCGTTCAGCCCTCCCCACCCACCCCCTTCCTTCACCAGGCACTCTCCCCTGAAATCTGTCCTGAAGAAGGGTCCTGACTGGAAACGTTGACCGCCTGCTTTTCTCTACGGATGCTGACTGGACTGTTGAGTTCCTCCAGCATCGTCGTGTTTTTCATTGCACACCTGTCTCTACACTACCTCCCTCACCACCATCCAGGGCCCTAAACAGCCCTTCCAGGTAAGGCAGTCGTTCACGTGTTACCTATTTCATCCGGTGCAGCCTCCTCTACACCGGTGAGACTGGATACAGACTGGGTGAGTGCTTCGTCGAGCACCTTCGCTCCTTCCGCTGTACCAGCCGGGATCTCCTGGTGGCCAGCCATTTAAATTCCACTTCCCATTCCCACACCGACATGTCTGTCTTCGGCCTCCTCCACTACCAAGTCGAGGCGAAACACAAATTAGAGGAGCAGCACCTCACGGTCCGTCTGGGCTGTCTCCAACCTGGCAGCATGAGCACTGAATCCTCCAACTTCTAGTAAACTGCTTCCCCTCTGTCCCTTTTCTCTCTCCTCCTGATCCACCTGGCTCCCATCACCCTATACCTTCGCCCTCCCACACACTCCTCCCACCAGTTCCCCTCCCCACCTCCCTCCCTCTATTCCGTGCTCCACCCTATCCTATCAGATTCCGTTATCTACGGACCTTTGTCACTTCCAACTATCAGCTCCCAGTTTCTGACGTCATTCCCACTCTCCCCCGTCTGCTTATCCTTTCACCTGGATCCACCAATCACCCGTCAGCTCTTGCTCCACCCCTTCTGTCCCACTTTTTTTTACATACGGGCTGTCTCTCCTCTTTCTTTCAGTCCAGTTGGAGGGTCTCGACCCGAAGCGTCAACCGTCCCTCCACAGATGCTGGCTGACCTGTTGAGTTCCTCCAGCGCCTTTTGTGTGTTGCTTCAAAAAAAACATTGTTGTTCGATCCGGCTTCCAAACAAGTGTGTGTTTTCTTTCTGGATGAAGGGAAGACTCCAGCAACTTGTTCAACTGATCTGCCCCCTGGCCTGAACCCGTCCCTTTTTTAAACTAAGAGCAGATTTTACAACAGCAGCTACAAAAGCAGTAGAAACTGTGACAGAAAGGCCCAAGGGATGCCTGTCAATATGATATTTTAAATATATATGAGCTTTAATGCCAATGCTAGAGATGACAAGAAGTTAGACAGGCAGAATTAGCAGCTGCATGTGACACCAGAGTATGCAAAACAATCTCGGCTCTGTTTAAAAAGAGCTCACACTGTGGTATGGGGCCAGCTCTGCTCCCCTAACCAACACAGTCTGTGTCATTTCATTCTTTTGTTCAGCTCAGAGTATAAACATTTAACACAGTGTCTAATTTTAGCTGTAGGCAATTCCCCTGAAGATTCCAGTCGAGAATAAAATAAAAAAGATTCTGGAGCTGGAGGATTTTTGATACATTTTTAGCACACTGGTTTCTCTAAATTATCTTGTCTTGACTGATTTCTGTTCAAACCTTTCCAAGGCCTTGCTCTCCCAATCTCTCTAACCTCCTCAGAGATGCAACCCTCCATCACAAATTAAGAACTCCTCAAAACTGTGTCAACAGCATGATCACTTAGATTACTTTGCATTAAAATATAATTTTGTTCTAATTGTGTTCTTTGTAAAAATTGTTTAATTTATGTCTAATTTATGTTTTTCTTGTGAATGCTGCTTATCTGATGCTCTGTGCCTGTGATGCTGCTGCAAGTAACTTTTTCAGTGCGTCCGTGTGTACATGGACTTGTGCAGATGACAATAAAGGACTGCAGATGCTGGAATCTAGATGAAAAACATGATGATGCTGAAGGAACTCAGCAGACCAGGCAGCGTCCGTGGAGAAAAACAAAGGGTCAGAAGCGTCCTGACCCAAAATGTTGACCGCCTGCTTTTCTCCACAGATGCTGCCTGGCCTGCTGAGTTCCTCCAGCATCATCGTGCTTTTTCGTATAACAATAAACCTGACTTTGACTTTGAAAGCAAAAAAAAAGAGAAAATGAGTGACAAGGGAACACTACTCCTACTGTCCGCTTGAACAACCCCCATTTTAATAGCTCCACAGCTGTCAGCTGTGTTTCAATTGCCGCGGCCCAAAGTTCTGGAATTCCTTCCTTGAATCTCACCATTCCAGCTCACCACATTCATTTAAAATATATCCTCCAAGTTTCTGGTTGCCTGGCCTTGTATCTCCAGCATCAGCCTGTTTTGATGATTCGCTTGGATCCTTCCATACCAGTAACCCGATAACCAAGTTAAGTTCATTGGCAAAAGAACAAAGAAGTATAAATGGAGATTTTTCTTTAGATGGTCATCATGATCTGAAGCGTGCTGTCTGAAAGAGCAGTGGAAGCAGATTCAATAGTAATTTTTTTTAAAAGGAGATTGGATAAATACTTGGAGTGGTTAAAGAAAAATCCTCCATCAATGCTGCCTGATCTGCTGAGTTCCTCCAGCATTTTGTGTATGTTGCTCCAGATTTCCAGCATCTGCAGAATCTCTTGTGCCTCTAAGCTTCTGGTCGCCTGGCCTTGTATCTCCAGCGCCGGCCCGTTTTGGTGATCCTCTCGGGATGTTCTATCGTGTTAAAGGCACTGGACCTACTGTTGGAGGTAGTGACTCTACATGGAGTCACACAGAGAATGATGTCACACCATGAGGCTCACAATGAGTGCCGTGATCCTACCATTTGCCTTTATCAGTCATCATTACAAGTATCCTGTTCCTTCAGCAACGCTTAACTGTTGAAATATTAACAAGCCTGCTTAACATGATAGAACATCCCAAGAGGATCATCAAAAAAGCTTGACGCTGGACATACAAGGCCAGGTGACCAAAAGCTCGGAGGCAAGTTTTTATCTAAAACAAAGGTAGTAAGCTAGGATGGTGAAATTCAAAGAGGGAATTCTAAGAACTAGGAACAGGAGGAGGCCATCTGGCCCGTCGAGCCTGCTCCGGCATTCAATAAGATCATGGCTGATCTGGCCGTGGACTCAGATCCACCTACCTGTCTCTTCCCCATAACCCTTAATTCTCCTACTATGCAAAAATCTGTGTCTTAAACATATTTAATGAGGTAGCCTCTGCTGCTTCCCTGGGCAGAGAATTCCACAGATTCACTACTCTCTGGGAAAAGCAGTTCCTCCTCATCTCTGTCCTAAATCTACTTCCCTGAATCTTGAGGCTACGTCCCCTAGTTCTCGTCTCACTGACTAGTGGAGACCAGTAGGTGAGACTACAGACCTTTTGGCAGAGGCAATTAAAACACAGCTGACAGCAGTGGAGCAATTAAAGTCTTTAGGAGACCAGAATAGGAGGAATGTTCCCTTGTCACTCATTTTCTCTTCTTTTTTTGCTTTCTGTCACAATTTTAAGGAATTCTTAATTTGCAATGGAGGGTTGCATCGCAGAGGAGGTTAGAGAGATTGGGAGATCAAGGCCATAGAAAGGTTTAAACAGACCAGCAAAGTCAGGGTAATTACAAAAAAAAACTGCTAAAAATGTACAAAAAATCCTCCAGCTCCAGAGTCCTTTTATTTTATTCTTGACTGAAATCTGCAGGGTAGTTGCATGCAGCTAAAATTAGACATGTTGTTAAATGTTTATACTCCGAGCTGAACACAGGATTGAAATGACACAGACTGTGTGTTAGTTAGGGGAACAGAGCATGAAACGTTAGCTGAAAAGCATCCAATGAGAGTCTCTCATTAAGGAAGGCTGAAACAGCCAGCTACAAACCTGTGTGTCCAAGGCATTTCTTGTGGCAGGCATACCAGTAAGCCAGTAACCAAGTTAAGATCATTGGCAAAAGGTCAAAGGAATAATGGAGATTTTTCTTTAAATACTCAGATGGTCATCATGATCTGAAGCATGCTGTCTGAAAGAGCAGTGGAAGCAGACACAATAGTAATTTTTCAAAAGGAAATTGGATAAATACTTGGGGTGGGAAATAAAACCGCATGGATATAGGTCAAAAGGAGGTGCAAGTTGGACTAACTGAAAAACTGAAGTAGCACAATGGACCAGGTAACCCTCTTGAAACAAAGGGGTATATAGTGGGGATGGGAAGCTCAACTGTGATGCCTTCCATTATGGAATAGCTGAAAAGAAGATCAATAGGAGGGGACGGTGTCACACAATTTGTAAGTTCTGTGGTAGCAGAGACCCTTTCGAGATCATTGGCCAGCAATGCTCCCACAGCTCAAGTCCGCTGCCTTCGGCGAGATGCGGGCAAACCAACCGACTTGAGCGACATCAATGACACGGAACGGCAGGGCTCACCATCTTCCGACCAATGTACGACCAGCCACGCTTGACACTTTGCTTAAAGGTCTGCTTGCTCATGTTCTCTGTGTGGGAGAGCAGAAGTAAAGTTCAAGGTGGAGACCAACACAAGCTGCAAAACAGATATTTCCTTAAAGGGATGGGGGCTCTGCAAATTCTTGTTCGGCCAACAATTCAGTTCTCACAGAATTAAAGCAGTAGGACTCCCATCAATCCAGAGCCATCCTACCTCCTCCCCCTTCCCACACACTCTTCTTTCCATCCCACCCACTCACCCTCTTCCTCCCTATTCCATACTCTTACCCAATCAAGCCATTATTGCAACCGTTCTCTACCCTCTACTCTTTACCTCCGTCAGAACTTCCTCTCTACGTGCTTGTCTCAGAAGGTATGAGAACCATGGGTTCAAGAAAGAGTTGGGTATTTTTTCCCAAGGGATAGAGGGTCAATGGATATTGGGAGGAAAGCTGGAACAGGGCACCAAATTTGGATTTCCAGCCATAATCGTATTGAACGGTGGGGCAGGATTGAAGGGCTGAATGGCCTATTTCTGCTATGTTTCTGTGTTCTTATTCTAACTGCCAGGTACATAAGAATCATAACATTATAAAATTATAGAATTTTTATGACATGGAAGAATATTGTGTTCAGTTCTGGTCGCCTCATTATAGGAAGGATGTGGAAGCTTTAGAGAGGGTGCAGAGGAGATTTACCAGGATGCTGCCTGGATTGGAGAGCACATCTTATGAGGGTAGGTTAAGTGAGCTTGGGCTTTTCTCTTTGGAGAGGAGGAGGATGAGAGGTGACTTGATAGAGGTGTACAAGATGATAAGAGGCATAGATCGAGTGGACAGTCAGAGACTTTTTCCCAGGGTGACAATGGCTAACACGAGGGGACATAATTTTAAGGTGATTGGAGGAAGGTATAAGGGGGATGTCAGGGGCAAGTTTTTTTTATATATACAGAGAGTGGTGAGTGTGTGGAACACACTGCCGGCAGAGATTGTGGGGGTAGGTACATTGGAGACATTTAAGAGACTCTTAGATAGACACAGAAATGGTAGAGAAATAGGGGGCTATGTGGGAGGGAAGGGTTAGATAGATCTTAGAGCAGGATAAAATGTCGGCACAACATTGTGGGCCAAAGGGCCTGTACTGTGCTGTAATGTTCTACGTCACCTCAGTCATCTGCTCTTTCCCCATGGCCAAAGACTCATTTGCAAGACCCTTCTTCATAAACTGTACGTCTCAGTTCCATTCTCAGTCTCTCTACGCTAACTGATGCGGTGGTCGCAGTCCTGTTGCGAGAGTTGGCAGGAGTCCAGCAATGACCTGCAGCACATCTAAGTTTCGCAGCATTTTAAGGTTTACTTGCCTGTACGTCGCCCTGTCCTCTTCACTTTGATGGGTTGAAATCTTCCCTAAGCTACCTTCTCCAGCACACACTGAACTACAATGGACATTGGCATGTTCAGCTCCACGTGGATAGAACATAGAACCATAGAACAGTACAGCACAATACAGGCCCTTCAGCCCACAATGTTGTGCCAACCTTTAAAACATGCCTAAGACAATCTAACCCCTTCCTCCCACATATCCCCCTATTTTAAATTCCTCCATACGCTTATCTAGCAATCTCTTGAAGTTGGCCAATGTACCTGCCTCCACCACTGCCCCAAGCAGCGTGTTCCACACCCTGACCACTCTCTGGGTAAAACACCTTCCTCTGATGTCTCCCTTGAACTTCCCACCCATTAGTTTAAAGCCGTGCCCTCTTGTATTGAGCATTGGTGCCCTGGGAAAGAGGCGCTGGCTGTCCACTCTATATATTCCTCTTAACATTTTGTACACCTCTATCATGTCTCCTCTCATTCTCCTTCTCTCCAAAGAGTAAAGCCCTAGCTCCCTTAGTCTCCCTTAGGATAGAGTAATGCTTAAAAATATTCAAGGTTTGGTGTCAGGGCAATGCAAAATCTTTGACACTGCATCAATACAAGAGCCACGCCCCAACTAATTTCACGGTACCAGCTCATGCTGTTCAATGGAATGAGTTAAACCTGAACTGCCAGTTACAAGGAAGAGGACACAGGGAGTGTTTAAAGAACAAGCTTGTTTAGCAGCAGGATGTGTGATTAAGCCCAGCAGGTAATTCTGCTGCCCAAGTCAAGTCAAGATAACAAATCCACCGAGCATATATTCACCATGTGGTGGTAGGAATGGGGAGCTGTAGGTACGAACACCATACCATTAAATGAGATTCTTTGTCAATTTTTTCAAAGGGGAAATGGGTTGAAAAAATGGATTTGTCATTGTGGAGTCTGTGCTGACAGAAGATCAGTTTAAAATAGGCACTGATGAAGTAAGAGAAACAATATACCGCAGTGATGTTAAAGCAATAACGCGACAGGTGAACAGCCGAGTCAAGCATTAGAGCATCTCCAGGGAACAAGGGCAGGGATGTGGGAGAGGGCTAATCCCTGGTCTTCACCTGCAGGATGTCTAACAGTGTAGGTGGAGAGTCAGAGTTGTATAGCACGGAAACAGGCCCTTCGGCCCAACTCATCCATGCCAACCCAGGTGCCTACCTGAACTAGTCCTATTTGCCTGCATTTGGCCCATATCCCTCTAAACCTTTCCTGTCTATGTACCTGTCCAGATGTCTTTTAAACATTGTATTGTACCCACCTCTACCACTTCCTCTGGCAGTTTATTCCATCTACCCACCACCCACTGTGTAAAAAACTTGGCCCTCGACTCCCCTTTCCCCTCTCACAAACCTATCTCCTTTAGTTTTACATTTCCCTACCCTGGGAAAAAGACTCTGACCATCCATCTAATCTACTGCATGCCTTGTATCTCCAGTGTCAGCATTTTTTGATGATCCTCTTGGGATGTTCTATCATGTTAAGCAGGCTTGATAATATCTTATAAACCTCTATAAGGTCACCCCTCAGCCTCCTTCCCTCCAGGGAAAACAATCTCAGCCTATCCAGTCTCTCCTTATAACTCAAGCCCTCCTGTCCCAGCAACATCCCCGTGAATCTTCTGCACACCCTCTCCAGCTTAAGCACATCCTTCCTATGGTATGGTGACCAGAACTGTGCACTCATACAACAACAGAGAGAATACAATACAGGGCAAGAGAAGAATGGGCAGCACTAAACTGACAGTCAAGTTCCTCTGAATTTGGATTAAGGTACGGATTAGTCACGATCTAACTGACAGGCCAAATGGACCAAATGTCCCACTCTTTAATTCTATGTTCTAGGTGCAGAGTTTGAACTGACTGGGGAGGACTGGTGTAGGACCCCAATTCTAAAAGGGGTAGAGAGTAGAGAGATGTGGGATGTAGGTACTTAGTTTTCCAAACTGCCATTTGGTAAATTGGTTTATTATTGTCACATGTACCGAAGTACAGTGAAAAACTTTGTTTTGCATGCCATCCAGACAGATCATTTCATCATATTAGTGCATTGAGGTAGTACAAGGGAAAAGCAATAACAGAATGCAGAATAAAGTGTTACAGTTACAAAGAAAGTGCAGTGCAGGCAGACAATAAGGTGCAAGGTCATAACAAGGTAGACTGTGAGATCAAGAGTCCATCTTATTGTACTAGGGGGACCATTCAATAGTCTTATAACAGCAGGATAGAAAGTGGGATTTTAAGGCAAGGTTCAGGGTAAGAAAGTGGTTAAGGATACACATGGGTTCCTTGGCTTTATAAACAGAGGTATAGAGTACAAGAGCAAGGAGGTAATGATAACTCTTTAGAAAACACTGGTTTAGCACAACTGGACAGCTGTATTCGGAACTGGGCACACACTTTCAGAAAGATGTTGAGGCTGTGGAGACAGTGCGGAAGAAGTTTGTCAAAATGATTCCAAGGATGAGGAAATGTAGTTACGTGGATTGCACTATCGAAGTTGGGTTGTTCTCCTTGGAACAGAGGAGCTGTGAAGAGATTTGTTAAAGGTATTTAAAATCATGATGTTGACGGAGAGAAACGGTTGCCATTAGCAGGTCAGGAACCAGGGGATGCAACAATCAAGCCATGGCAAAAGAACCAGGAGTGACAGCCGGGCAAGATTCCTTTGCACAGCGAGAAGTTGCTCTGGAATGCACTGGCAGGGCAGTACTGGAGGTAGATTCAACTGTGCTATTCAGTAGGGAGCTGGCCAAGTCTCTGGAAGGAGGGAGGGGACTACCTGGATTGCTCTTACAGTGAGCCAGTATGGACTGGCAGGGATGAGTGGACTCCTCCTATACCATAACCACTCTGTGATTCACCTCTGACCTTTGGAACCAAGTTATGAGGAGAGACTGGGTCTGTTTTCTCTTGATCAAAGGAGGTTAAGGGGGCCATGATTGAGGTATACAAGGTTATAAGGGGTTTCGATAGGGTAGACTGCAGGAAACTTTTCCCCATGTCAGAGGTAGATAAAACTAGAGGACATAGATTTACGGTAAGGGACAAGAGATTTAGAGGGGATCTAGGAGGGATATCTTTCACCCAGAGAGCAGCGGGTACCTGGGATGCACTGTTTGAGGGAATGGTGGAAGCAGAGTCACTAATAACATTTGAGGTGTCTAGGTGAGCTCTTCAATCACCCAGGCACAGAAGGCTACAGGCCAAGTGCTGAAAGATGGGATTAATACGAATGGGTGCCCACTGATTGGCATGAACGTAGTGGGATGAATGGACTGTTTCCTTGCTATATGATTCAATAACTCTAAAGTCCTTTGGCCCACCAAGTCCGCACCAACCATCAACTTCTGTTTCTACACGAATCTTATACGAACCCATTTTATTCTCCCCACATTCTCATCAACAGCAAATTACTCAACATTTTTCACAGCTACGTGAATGACCGGGGGGTGGGGGGTGTCCGTGAGGAGGGGGAAGGATGGGAAGAAATGAAAATGAACACTTACTAAGAAACATCCTGCACATTACCTGTCGAGGCTTCATAGATCCAGCTGGCTGACCACAGCACCGCTAGGGTCAACACTAAGCTATAAAGGTACAGTTCCACCTTGGGTAAAGCAGTCTTGAGACCCATGTCTGCAGTTCTCCAGCTTCAGGAACAGAAGACCAAAACTAGGGGAAGGAACAGGTAAAAAATAAAAGAGAAAAGTAAATTAGAACCAGCTAGAGATTGAAGCAAGGACCCAAGACCCTGACTCAGTGACCTGCAGCACTGAAACACACTTTGCAAGCTGGGTACGAGCAAGGACGTGGACACAGGGGATGGCTCAGTGGCGCCACTACCTCACAGATCTCAACCCAGGTTCAATCCTGACCTCAGGTGCTGTCTGTGTGGAGTTTGCATGTTCTACTTGTGACCACGTGGGATTTCCCCAGTTACCTCCCAAACCCCGAAGACATGAGGGTCGGTAGGTTAATTGGCCACTGTAAATTGCACCTCATGCATAGGTGAATGGGGGCAGTTGCTGTCGGGGGGTTGAAGAAAATAGGATTAGTGCAGAAGTGTAAGTGGGTGCTTGAAGGTGGGCTGAAGAGCCAGTTCCTATGCTGTTCTTTTGGGACTCTTCTCTTCGTCATTTTTGTGGAGGAGTCGAGGCACTTCAAGTAAAATGGACTCAGACCAACATTGGCAGTGGGCTGTTAGACCCACGTTATCTGTGGGCTGTTGGACGACACCCGTGAATGCAGGTTACGGAGGTCTGCACCTTTTACGGAAAAAAACCTTGCAGCTTTCACAGCCGAACCTGTGGAAAACTGCCCAACACTGGTACAGACAGTAGCGCTCACACTTGTACAGCCTCTCATCAGACACATTTAATTCTAGTGCAGAGAAAATATAGGGACATAAAATTGCTGCCCTTACCCAATATGTGACCACCACAGTGAGGTCAACTATGCTCCAAAATGGCTTTGTGGGCCAGAGTCCAAGGGTCATTAAAAACTTGGCCAACAAGTGGTGCCCACATCCCCCACCAATGAATCCTAAACATGCTTCATTCATTCAGAAGATGGGCCAATTAATCTCAAATATTTATGAGATCATATATAGAAAGCTAAACTGTGAACTTCTGTGATAACGTGGAAACCAAAACAAACAATTCTTCAGCAGGCCTCACCGCACCAGTTAAGTCCTGGGTGAACTGATTCTGAGAGAGATTCACGACGTTGGTGCCAAGATGCTGCTCCCTCCAGTCTAGTGCTCAGGAGCACAGTCTCAGGCTGAAGGTCAGCCAACTGCAGCGAGTTGTGGACACAGCTCAGCACATCACGGAAACCAGCCTCCCCTCCATGGACTCTGTCCACACTTCCTGCTGCCTTGATAAAGCAGCTAACATAATCAATGACCCCACCCACCCTGGTCATTCTCTCTTCTCCCCTCTCCCATCGAGCAGAATATATAAAAGCCTACAAGTACGTACCACCGGGCTCAAGGACAGCTTCTATCTCGCTGTTGTAAGACTATTGGACGGACCTCTTGTTCGCATAAGATGGACTCTCAACCTCACAATCTACCTCATTGTGGCCTTGCACCTTATTGTCTGCCTGCACTGCACTTTCTCTGTAACTGTAACACTATATTCTGCATTCTGTTATTGTTTTCCCTTGTACAACCTCAATGCAGTGATGTTATGAAATGATAGGATAAGATCTCTTTGTTAGTCACATGTACATCAAAACACACAGTGAAATACATCTTTTGCATAGAGTGTTCTGGGGGCAGCCCGCAAGTGTCGCCACGTTTCCGGAACCGACATAGCATGCCCACAACTTCCTAACCTGTACGTCTTTGGAATGTGGGAGCACCCGGAGGAAACCCACGCAGACACGGGGAGAACGTACAAACTCCTTACAGACAGCGGCTGGGATCGTTACGCTAACTGCTGCACTACCATGATCTGTATGGATGGCATGCAAAACAAAGTTTTTCACTGTACCTTGGTACACGTGAAAATAATAAACCAATTTACATATCATATGACTTGGAGAGAGATCCTTTTGTGCAGAAGAAGTGGCACAACCAATAACACAGTCACAGTTCCAGTGACCCCAGTTCGATCCTGACCTCAGATACTGTCTATGTGGAGTTTGCACGTTCTCTCTGTGACCACATGGGTTTCCTCTGGGTGCTCCGGTTTCCTTCCACATCCCAAAAATGTGCAGGTCGGTGGGTTAATTGACCGTTGTAAATCGTCCCTAATGTTTGGGTGGGTTATAGAACCTGGAGGAGGGCTGTGATGAGACTAAAGTGGGTTAGGGAAGGATCAGTGTAAAAGCTGGTGGTTGCCGGTCAGCACGGACCTGGTGGGCAGAACAACCTGTTTCCGTGACACATCTCTCGATGATTCTAACATCATTGACTCAACATCCAGCCACCTTGAGCTCATCATCAGCCTTTCCCAGACACCTTTAAAGGAGTCAATCAGGGGTTTCAAGAGAGAATTAAGAACATAAGACATGCTAGTCAGTCCCTCACGCCTGCTTCAATGAGATGATGACTGATCTTTTAAAATTGTGAGAGGCACGGATAGGGTAGACGGTCAGAATCTTTATCCCAGGGTAGAAATGTCTAATACTAGAGGACGTGCATTTAAGGTGAGAGGGGGAGACATGTGGCGTGAGTTCTTTTTCCCACACACACACACACACACACACACACACAGAGCAGCGGGTGCCTGGAACAGGCAGCCAGGAATGCTGGCCGTGGAAGCAGACACAATAGAGGTATTTAAGAGGCTTTTAGACAGGCACATGAATATGCAGAGAACGGAGGGATTTGGACCATGTGCAAGTGGAAGAGATTTAGTTTAACTGGGCATCGTGTTCGGTGCAGACATAATGGGCTGAAGGGCCTGTCGCTGTGCTGTACTGTTCCATGTTCTTTGTGCCACTTTCCTGCACTATACCCAAATCCCTTAATATCTCAACATCTACTGCTCTCTGAAGCTGGCGGGTACAAGTGAAAATAATTTGCAGAGCTATAGGGAGAGAGCAGGGGAATAGATTGCAAAACTTGACGAGCCGAATACCCTCTTCCTGTGTTGTAATTAGTCCATGAAGGGTGCTGAGGTAAAGGATCAACCCCAATTTCAGTGAATGGCAGGGGCAGGAACAAGGGGCTGAATGGCCAACTTCTCTTATGTCCTGTGACCTTTTGATACGGCTGATAGGTCAGTGATGATCTCGGCCTGGTATTCCATCCAAGGAACCCAAGCCAGACTTTTATATCAGCTCAGAGGCAGGTGGATCACATTCAGTGCTGCCAAGTATCCGATCTCAGCAACCAACCCTTGGCGGTGCTCCAAGCTCTGGTCTCACTGAAAGGCGCACTGCAGCGATTGCCACAGTACCTCTGGAGTCAGGGGGGAGAAGAGGCCACCCAGGGAATAAATAATCCAAGCCCCACGCATGGGGTCCAGATGGAGTTTCCCAGTGGAACGTACGACAGGGGCTCCAAACTCCATCCACCTCAGAACGCCTCATAAATCAGTCAATCATCAAGTCTACATTGAACCCAGCGCCGGTAGAAATTTGCAGAATGGAAGCAATTTAACACAAGAAAAATGTTACTGTATATCCTTGTCCTTTCACCTAACATGTATCCACCTCCATGAAGCCCCTCTTCTCATATCCTACCCTGCCACCCAACTTTGTATTGTCACCAAACTTGGATATATTACACGTAATACTTCCATCCAAATTATTGATAATAGATTGTGAGCTGCCGGTATCTCAGGAGCAATCCTTGCAACAACCCATGAGTCACAGCCTCCCAACCAACATATGACCTGTTTTCTGTCCATTAACCCATCCTCAATCCACATCAGTGTTACCCCCAGTATTGAGCACTCTAATTTTTGTTTTATAATTTCTTGAGTGGCACCTACTCAGATAACAGACATTTCCTTCCAAAGTTTAATCCCAAGTTCTTGATATTAAAGTAATTGATTATACCCGTGGCAGCGCCCTCTCCAGGAGACCACTCCGACACATCAGAGATAAACTAGACGAGAGTCAAAGTTACAGGGGGAGCAGAGGGTGTGATGTGTGGCAGGAGATTTGAAACCAAAGATCAGATCACTTGCTCCTTCTGGATGGAAGGACAGAGGAGATTCACCAGAATGTTGCCTGGAATGCAGCATTGCAGCGATGAGGAAAGATTGGACAGACTGGGGTTGTTTCCCCTGGAGTGGAGGAGGCTGAGGGGGGACCTGATAGAGATACGAAGGGCAGAGATAGGGAGGATGGTGAGAAATTTTCCCACTCGCAGAGGTGTCTACAACTAGAGGGCACAGGCTTAAGGTAAGGGGTAGGAGATTTAAAGGTGATCTGAGGAAGAATTTTGTCACTCAGGGATTGACTAAAACATGGAACGCACTGTCCAAAGGGGCGGTGGAGGCAGAGACTCTCAGTACATTTAAGGAATATCTAGATGAACACATGGCATAGGAGGTGATGGACTGAGTGCTGAAAACTAGGTTTAGTACACAAAACTACTTGCTGACCACACTGATATGGTGGGTTGAAGGGCCTGTTTCAGTGCTGTATGACTAGGGTCTTATTCCTAATATTTATGTTGATATCAATAATTCTGGAGCAGTGATAATGTTGCCCATTCGAACTATTCTCAAAGAAAGAAAAACATAAATAGGAGTAAATTTACAGGAGTTTATAGGGAAGACATTAATTGGAGAAACACATCATTCATGATTCGACCAGTCTTCCAATCGTCTACACTGCCTCTGAACATCTCATTCTCCACAAACCACATAATCCTCCTGACACCCACAGAACCATAGAACACTACAGCATAGAAAGTCCCATTGACCTGCACCCAGTCTGTAACCCTCCAGACCTCTCCCGTCCATGTATCTATCCAATTTATTCTTAAAACTCAAGAGTGAGCCCACATTACTACATCAGATGGCAGCCCGTTCCACACTCCCACCACTCTCTGAGTGAAGAAGTTCCCCCTAACGTTCCCCCTAAACCTTTCCCCTTTCACCCTAAAGTCATGTCCTCTTGTACTTATCTCTCCTAATCTAGGTGGAAAGAGCCTACTTGCATTAACTCTGTCTATACTCCTCATAATTTTGTAAACCTCTATCAAATCTCCCCTCATTCTTCTACGCTCCAAGGAATAAAGTCCTAACCTGTTCAGTCTTTCCCTGTAACTCAACTCCTGAAGACCTGGAAACATTCTAGTAAATCTCCTTTGCACTCTTCCAATCTTACTGATATCCTTCCTATAGGTAGGTGACCAGAACTGCACACAATACTCCAAATTTGGCCTCACCAATGTCTTATACAACCTCACCATAACATCCCAACTCCTGTACTCAATACTTTGATTTATGAATGCCAGGATGCCAAAAGCCTTCTTTACAACCCTGTCTATCTGCGACGCCACTTTCAGGGAATTATGTATCTGAACTCCCGGATCCCTTTGTTCCTCCGCACTCCTCAGTGCCCTACCATTTACTGTGTATGTCCTACCTTGATTTGTCCTTCCAAAATGCAACACCTCACACTTGTCTGCATTAAATTCCATCTGCCATTTTCTGGCCCATTTTTCCCAGTTGGTTCAGATCCCTCTGCAAGCTTTGAAAGCCTTCCTCGCTGTCCACTATGCCTCCAATCTTAACATCATCAGCAAACTTGCTGATCCAATCTACCTAGTCATACACTCAGTGCCACAAACACCAGAACATTTCCCAAAGCAATTCTTCAGTAAGAATCTGTTACAGGTATGGTGGGGTGTTAATTAACAAATGATTACTAGTGAGCAAGTGGCCTTTGCTTTCTGCAATAGGTATGCAAGGCTTCTTCAAGGCTGGGCGTATAGAGAGAAATAACCTTGGCCCAATCAGCTTTAGAACTCTTGAGACAGCCAGCAGTTGTCCAGGAGACTTGTTTCAAAAATGTTTTACAGTGAGGTGAATGTGAAGTCAGTGGTTGCACCTTTGAAGAAGCATCTCTGTCCTTACAACATGAGACAATTGACATACAAAGTCTAGAGGCGAGCATCCTTCACTAGTGACACCATCTCCCATTTCATTCAGTCAAAGGTCACTTGCTGACTGGTTAGTGTTAATATAGGATGGTCTTTGGACAGGCTTGCGAGGGAAGCTCATTCAGACTGATTGTGACCTGCCCAGTGTATGTGCCTGGGAAGAAATGCTCAACTTTGCTGCTTGAATCGACTCTGACTAAAGAAATGCTTCTGATCAACTTTAGCTTAGACCATTGGTTGATAAAGTTGAACCCAATGGTCTCACATCACTTATTCCTACATCCCACTTCAAAGTCTGTAACAATCCATTTCATGTAAAAATCTAAAATGAACACAAAATATATTGAAAAGATTTATTCAGTCTGTCATGTTAATAATTAATCCACACAACTCTGCTGCTAGAAACTCAAAAATAAAAAAAACTGCAGATGCTGGAAGCCTGAAATAAAAACAGAAAAATGCCAGAAACATTCAGTAGGTCAGGCAGCATCTGTGGAGAGAAAAAGTGTTAACATTTTAGGTCTGGGACCCTTCATCAGGACATCTGACAAACGGTCCCAGATCTGAACAATTTACTCTGTTTCTCTTTCCAAAAGATGCTGCCCGACCTAGCAGTTTTTGATTTTCTTGGCTGGAAACTCCCTACTCCATCCTAAGTCACATTCCTCAGTGACTTGAGACCACTAGAAATGGTCTGTTTCAACCTGCTTTACAGTGCAGCATGGGGCAAAGGTGTGAAATGCCCTGTCAGGATATCCATGCAGCATTTGAAAGGATCCTGGCTAGGTATCTGAAGGAGATTGTGGGGAGGGCTCCATTGAGGGCTAGCACCAACACAGTGGGACAAATGGCCTCCTTCAACACTGTAACCATTCTGTAATTCTACTCTGACCCATGACAATATTAAAACACTCTACAGACCTCAGTGTACAACCGAAAACATCTTTTGCACACAGCAAGAGGACAACTGGTGGTGTTTAGTACCTGGGGGGTAGAAGAAACTGTTAGTTCCAGGCTGCACTGGCCTTACAATGGAGACAGCAAAATGGGCCTCAAAACTCAAACCTTATAGAAACTGCATCTCCAGCAAGATGTGAGATAAAGAGATGAAAGGGAGAAAATCCATAATATATTGCCGAACATGAACTTTTTACGTTACTGAAGTTATGACTGCAATGTGCATCAGCCCTTTCCTGAGGACCCAACTCTGCAATTTACAGTTTCACATTTCTCAGAAGCAGATTTATTATCACAACTTAAGTGATGTGAAATTTGTTGTTTTGTTTGTTCTCCACCAATCATTTCTCTTCAACATGATCTCATCATCATCCACAATTCTTGACACCTTCACTCTCATGAATATCCTCTTTGGTATTCCCTTAGGGGATAGACCTTCATGAAGAGTGGGTTTCAACAAGTATTCCTTGTAGAGAGGAAAGCTGCACGTTTTACCTAAGTTGGCTCACAAGACATCGCTTTGGTCAGATGTACTTCAATCTATTAGATATCCACAACCAGAATAATTCAAACATTGTTTGGATGAAAACATTTGCATAAATAGTGCACTATCCTCAAGATTGCCCACACATTTTATTTCATAATTCATCTAGCTCTTTACTCTAGTGGAACCCAGTTCTCTTAAGATTTTATGCTTGTGATTTATTAATCGAAATGCCTGCTAAACAAAGTCTTTTCCCAGCTTTCCATCCAGGATTTAGAATAGTGTCCCAAAGACAGATATCCCCGGAACTGAAATATGCAATTCATAATACAGGGAATATGACAGCTGGCATCCCTCTGCATTATTTAACTGACACCAATGAATTTTTGAATTGAGACTGCATCATAAATAACTATAGCCACTTTTCAAAATAAGTATCTTCTATATTTTTAATTTAAAATAAAAGGCAAGCCCAGTAACTCAGTGGGAATAGATGTTTGCTCAGAAATACAATTCAATAAAGCCCTATATTCAGAACAATGCAACGACATCTTGTGCTTGAAGTTTCCAGGTGTCCTGTGTTGCTCATTTTCAGGATCAAGGTTAGATAATCAGCCATTTACTTGCCCTCCTTTGCTGGAAGGTCACTTTTGGAAAGAAATGTCAGCTTGCATAGAAGATGGTGTCTGCCAGTGACGACTGCACTGCAGCCCAAAGACCCCATTGATTCTTCCCCCAACTCTACATCCATCAGAAGATTCAAAAATAGGAGCAGGAGTAGGTCACTCGACCCACTCAAGCCTTCCCCATCTCTCAAAACTGATACTGACTGATCTGCCTAGGTCACAACTCCTACTCTGTACCATTTGACACTGGTTACTGGGGCCTTCATTAATAATAGGAGCTACATTTCATCTTGCCATTTTTGGATGGAACTTGATGCACAAGAGTTCTGAAGTTGACCAAGCTAAAGTGACAGGTTGTGGCTTCCAGGCCCCAGTCAACTAGTGGTCTTCAATACCCAATGCTGTTTCTTCTTCTACTTCCTAGCTCAATGAGACCCAACTGCTGCAAGGATCCACTCCAACCTGCCTAGGCAGGAGGAGGGTACTTACCCTATTGAACCTGCTCTCCATTTCAATGAGCTCATGGCAAATCTGTGAGCCGACTTCACTTTCCATACGAGATAGTACGGTGGTGCAGCTAGTGAAGGCGCTGCCTTACAGCGCCAGAGACGTAGATTCAATCCTGACCTCGGGTGTTGTGTGTGTGGGGTTTGAATGTTCTTCCTGTGACTGCGTGGATCCCCCTGGGTGCTCTGCTTTTCTCCCACATCCCATAAAATGATTGGTAGGTTAATTGGCCACTGTAAGTTGTCCCTGATGCGTAGGTGAGTGGTAGAATCTGTGGGCGAAATGTGGGGGAGGAGAAAGTGGGATTAGCATAAATGGGTGCCTGATGGTCAGCACAGACTCAGTGGGCTGAAGGGCTGTATTGTGACGGGTCATAGGTGTCACGTGACACCATTGATCACCTGGTCGCAAGCCACATCACTGTCAATCAAGGTCTGGCTCCACCCACCCATTAGTATACAACCTTGACCATTGGCCTCTGTAAACACCTTTGTACCTGGCCCTGAGCCATTGGCTTGTTTGAACTACCTGGGCTGGACCACCCAGCCCTCCAGCACTATAAAGAGTGTCACATGTGCATAGTTCTCTCTCTCTTGACTGCTCCAGGAATCATGAAACAACACTGAAGAGACCATTGGTAAGAGTGTGCACTTCCATAAGGGTTAGGAGTGTCCTAAGTAGATTCCCGGGAGCGTAGAGCCGATGCTTGCACTGAGTCGAGGGGTGGCAGGCATTGTATTGTTTCTTCCTTGATCGTTTGTACCCAGTTTGTTGTGTGTGTGTACATCTCACCCTTGTTGTTATTTCCCCCATGTTAGTGATCACCTGTGTGTGTATGTGTGTTTGTTCCTGCTTATCCTATCCTGTGTTTGTCTTTTATAAATAAATCACTCTAATTCCAAAGACTGTCCAGAGTCCTTGCCCTTTGAGACCTTTTGAACTTTTCTTACAACAAGGGCCCGTTTCCATGCTCTATAAAACCAATAGTTGACTCAGCACTAATTGCTGTTGAGACCAGTAGTGGATGCACAAAGAGAAAATGTGGTCAGGAAGTTCTCCCATACTCCAGCTCTATCGCCCTTTTCTTTGAAGGCAAGTCCTCCCGTGTGTCAGACAAAGAACTTCGTGTGCCCACAGTTTCTAGGTTTTCTGGCCTTTTACCTTTAAAGCAATTTTTGTTCTAATTCTTTTTTTCCTCAGAATCTGGCTGGGTATTGTTGGTGAGTCCAACATTTGCCTTTGGTAACTGAGCTGCTTGATGGGCCATTTAACTACAATGGAGTGGGTCTGGAATCACAGACCAGCTACACTGCTTCAAATTTCCTTCCTTGATGGACATTTGTGACCCTGATGGTTTTTATGGCAATTTGGTAGCTTTGTGGTCATCACTACTGATGTTTTTAAATTCCATTGTGGGATTTGAACTCAAGCCTCTGGATTGCTGCTCTGGTAACTTAACCACAGCATAGAATTCACTACGGGGTCTATACGATACACATCATCAATTCAACAAGAATCCTCACCTTTTGCTGTGTGAATGTTTGATTGATTAATCTTCCTAATATCATCCCTTCAATTCTCACAACTCTGAAACATCTTGGGCCATTTAAAACTCCAAATAGATTGTTGCTGAAATTATCCCAGGAGCTGAGGATCATAGATTAGTTACCAGCTGGAGTCTTTTATAGATGTGGAATTTAGCAGTTACAGTACTGGGCTCATAATAGCTCTGGACAAGCAACCAAAGGGCTGATTTCAAATAACCAAACTCAGCAAGTTTGGTAGGGCAACGCCAGGTATGTCGATAAAACCTACTGGGGCTGTCGTTTGTGAATCTGAAGCAACAAGAATGGTGCTGTTTTCTTATCTTACAATGCAAAAGGAACCTGAGATGACCTCCTTCCCCCCTCTCCCCCCCCCCCCCCCCCCCCAGAGGGTGGCCAGCATATGGAGTGAGCTGCCAGAGGTGGTGGTTGAGGCAGGTACAATAACAACACTTAAAAGAAACTTGGACAGGTATGGACCAGTTGGGCTGAAGGGCCTGTTTCTGTATGAGTCTGAGGAGACCATTTGGCCCATTGAGTCTATGCCAGCTCTCAGAGCAATCCTATTAATCCCATTCCCCACTTATTTTCCCTGAGTTCCATTCTCACATGCCCATTAACACTACCCCAATTCTCCTGCCATCTACCCACACTAGGGGCAATTTATTGTAGCCCACTTGATCACAAGGGCAAAACCCACACCTTGCAAGGAAAACATTGCAGATTCTGCACAGGTAGCACCAGAGGTCAGCACAAGCAAACTCTTCAGAAACCTCAGTGGCTCAGTAAACCTGCAATAAAGTAATATTTGATATTGTTCATATCAAAAAGAGGGGGAGAAACACATTAGTATTCTTAATATCAAAACCTAAGTTAGACCCTGATTCTACCTCATACATTTAGTTTTAGAACTAGTAATCTACAAAATATTAGAGGATCAGCAAAAGATACAAAAGCCTGAAAGCACATACCACCAGACTCAGACAGCTTCTATCCTGTGGTTATAAGACTACTGAAAAGACTTGTATCATAAGGTGGACTCTTGACCCCACAATCTACCTCGTTGTGGCCTTGCACATTGTCTGCCTGCAACGTTATCTCTGTAGCTGTGACACTTTATTCTGCATTCTGTTGTTTTTCCCCTTGTACTCCCTCAATGCACTTGTGATGAAATGATCTGTATGGATGGCATGCAAAAAAACAGTTTCATTGTACCTCGATGCATGTGACAATAAGAGACCAAGTTACCAGTTTAAATTGAGACTGGAGATCAGCCCTGAAGGGAGTAATTTACCCAAGGAGTGGGGAGGGAGAGAGTAGGCTGAGTGTTACCCCTAGTCTTCTCCTTGCTTTTCCCCCCAGAAGAGTTCTCCGCAACAAAAAAAATCACAGGTCGGTGTTTCATGGTGGTGACATAGACTTGTAGAACTGTTACAGTACAGGAGGAGGCCATACAGCCCCATCGAGTCTGTCCCAGCTCCTCCAGTCAGTTCCACTCCCCTGTTCTTCCCCCAGAGCCCTGTAAATTATTCTCTCTCCTGTTCCTTCTCAATCCCCTAACAGCATTGACTGCTTCTGTTCCCACCACCCCAAAATGCCCCAACTTCCAGATCATCATCATTCCCTGTCACATCTGCCTTTTTACTCAAGCACTTATGGCTCGGACCTCTGGTCCTGGAACCTTCCACTGAAAGTTTAGAGGGGGATTTATTCCTGTGCAAATTCATCATGACTTTGTATACCTCTACTGAATTTCCTCAGGACCTTTGTGCCAATCTTTGCTGCATCCTCTACACATTTTTCCCAAAGTACAAAGACCAAAAGTGGAAGCCATACTCCAGTTGTGGCCCAATCCGTGTTTTGCACAAGTGCAATATGCCCATCCTGGGTTTTATGCAGTGTCTCGGGAGTCTAATGTGCCTTACTGGGCTCTCCCCCCACCCAACCCTCGCTCTCGCTCACGTACACACACCTGGGTCCCTCTGTTCCCATATACCCTTTAAACTGTGCCATCTGGTCCCTCTTTTTCCAGTCCTGTTAAAGGGTCTCGACCTGAAATGTAGACAGTCCATTTCCCTCCATAGATGCTGCCTGACCTGCTGAGTTCCTCCAGCTCCTGTGTGTTGCTCCAGATTCCGGCATCTGCAGTCTCCTGTGTCTCCATCTGGTCTACATTGTTTCCCAGTCCATTAAATTCATTCTGCCCATTTAGCTATTTTTTAGTGAACAAATCTGGGACATCGTGGGCCGAAGGGCCTGTTCTTGTTGTCCGATGTTCATCTTGCAGACTATTTGTAGAGGCAGTCCCCAGGTTGTGAGAGGATTCTGGTCCCGAGAACTGTTCAACATCTCAGGAGCAGCTTCTTCCCCTCCACCATCAGATTTCTGAACGGTCCGTGAACACGACAGTTATTCCTCTTGCAGTATTTTTATATCTTATAGTAATTTTTACCTCTTGCACTGTACTGCTGCCACTAAACAACAGATTTCACGGCACACGTCAGTGATAATAACCTGATTCTGATCCTGTTCCTAAGTCAGCTTCACAGAAACGGCTGTGATGGGAGAGCGAGCAGGTGTGGGAAGAACGGCCGACAGCCGGCCTCACTGACTAGATGAGCGAGGGAGAGAGTCTGCTCAGCGCTCCCGGCTCTGCTCGGCTCCACCCAGCCCCTTGGGGGGAGAGACGGCATGGGGAAATGTACCGCTCCTACCCAGCAGATGATGCCTGCAGCCGGCAAATCCACCCCCATCCATCCCGCCAGTCTCCCAAACGCTTATTCATATGTATGGGCTGTACACAAATCAGGTGTTTGTAACTCGGAGGACCCATATCCTCTTCACTGCTTATCACAGTTCCAAGCTTAGGTCCTCATCAAGGGAGATGAGGATTCCCGTATCCCTTACAATATTTAATTCAGAACGAATGGGTCTAGGTGACGGTCACGTATGTTGTTGAAAAGTAATGTGAATGGAGGGGCTGTGACAGAAACCCACTGAGGAGAAAAGGACCCAGGGCAGTGCTACTTGACCTGGAGGAGTGGGAGAAAGGGATTTGCTCACAAGGAACAGAAGAAACAGCAGGAGTAGGGCATATGGCCTTTCAAGCTTGATCCACCATTCACTGATCATAGAATCATAGAACAGTACAGCACAATACAGGCCTTTCGGCCCACAATGTTGTGCCGACCTTTAAACCTCACCTAAGACTATCTTACCCCTTCCTCCCACATATCCCCTTATTTTAAATTCCTCCATATGCTTATCTAGTAATCTCTTGAATTTGACCAATGTACCTGCCTCCACCACTGCCCCAGGCAGCGCATTCCATGCCCCAACCACTCTCTGGGTAAAAAAAAACCTCCCTCTGATATCTCCCTTGAACTTCCCACCCAATACTTTAAAGCTATGCCCTCTTGTATTGAGCATTGTTGCCCTGGGAAAGAGGCGCTGGCTGTCTACTCCATCTATTCCTCTTAATATTTTGTACACCTATCATATCTCCTCTCATCAAAGAGTAAAGCCTTAGCTCCCTTAGTCTCTCCTCATAATCCATACTCTCTAGACCAGGCAGCATCCTGGTAAATCTCCTCTGCACCCTTTCCAATGCTTCCACATCCTTCCTATAATGAGGTGACCAGAACTGGACACAGTACTCCAAGTGTGGTCTAACCAGAGTTTTGTAGAGCTGCATCATTACCTCGCGGCTCTTAAACTCGATCCCACAACTTATGAAAGCTAACATCCCATAAGCTTTCTTACTCAGATCTTCCAGCTCAGTGCTATTTTCCAACACTTTCTGTATCCTTCAATTCTCTTAATTCCTACAAATCCATTAATCTGTTTTGAACAACCAAACCTCCAAATGCTCCGGGGAAGAGAATTCCACAGGTTCACCACCTCCTAGTGGAAGAAATTCTCCTCATCTCTGTCCCAAATGGCTTGCCTTTTACTTCTCAAAGTGGCCATAGGCTCCCCCGACAGGAAAAATATTCTCCCTGCACTTCACCTATCATGTCCTTTTGGAATTTTATACATTTCATTGAGGCTTCAGAGAGGATGCAGAAGAGGTTTACCAGGATGCCACCCAGATTAGAGGGCATGTGCTACAAGGAGAGGTTGGACAAACTTGGGTTGTTTTCTCTGGAGTGGCTGAGGAGAGACCTGATAGAAGTTTAAAAGATTGAGAGCCATAGAGTAGACAGCTAGTATCTTTCTCCCCCCAGAGTTGAAATGTCTAATACCAGAGGGCATACATTTAAGGTGAGAGGGAAAAGTTCAAAGGAGGTGTGTGGGGCAAGGTTTTTTTGCTTAAGCACAGAGTGGTAGCTGCCTGGAATATACTGCCAGGGCTGGGGATGGAGGCAAGTATGATAAAGGTGTTTAAGAGGCTCTTAGATAGGCACATGGACGTGCAGAGAATGAAGGGATATGGACATGATGTAGGCAGAAGGGATTAGTTTAGTTAGTCCAGCACAACAACATGGGCTGAAGGACCTGTTCCTCTACTGTCTTATGCTCTCTCCTCTCATTAGGGGTTCAAGTCTGACTCCAAGGAATCAATAGCAACTGACTCTCCAGAGCTCCACTGTCAGAGGTGTTGCTTTTTCAGATGAGACATTAGACACAGATATAAACGATCTCACACCATTTCAAAGAGCCAGCGAAATGATCCCTGGTGCCCGACTGATATTCATACCTTGAGTACTCAATTACCAGACGGTCTCATCTCACTGCAGTTTGTGGGATTTGCTGTGCACAAAACGCCCACTGCGTTTCCTACGTTACAGCACTGACCACACTCCAAGCTTATTAAGTGTCTGTGAAATACTTTGGGTCATCAGATTTGAAAGGTGCCTTCCTAAAATAAAATGTGCAGAAAATTTACACCAATTAAAATTGTCGCTGTAAGAAGGAAAACAATCAATAACGAATATCAAAACCACAGGTGCTGAAAATCTAAAACAAAACTGAAAATATTAAAAACACTCTGTTGATCAGTGGTATTTGTGGGAAGGGAAATAGTTAACATTTCCGATCAAAAAGACCCCTCATCAAAATGAGGAAGGGGATGAACAAAAGGATCATCACTGATAGGGTGAGGCCAGGGTTGCTGTGCGGATAAGTTATCTGGTTGAGACCTTGCCCTATCAGCGAAATTCCCTTTGTACTACACACCCGTCCCTCACTCTCTCTGCAACTTGCTTCTTTTCTTTCCCAATTCTGATGGAGAGTCTCTGAGTCATAAGGGCACATGGTATTAGACCACAGAAACAGTGTTCCTCTTTCCACAGGTGCTCTCTGACCCAAGTATTTTCAACATTTTGTTTTTGTACCAAATAAATAAACTAGTGTCTCCAATTAGAGTCATGGTTATCAAGTCATGCAGCACAAAAACAGACCACTATCAAGTACCCATCTACATCAAGCTTGTTTTCCAACATTTAGTCCAATAGCCTCTCGGCCCTGGCGATTTAAGTACCTCTGTGGATACTTAAATGTTCAGAGAGTCTCTGCTTCCACCACTCATTCAGGGTTCATGTTCTAGATTCCAACGATCTCTGAGTGGGGGAAAAATATTCTTCCTCAGATCCTCTCCAAATTGTTCACTCTTTATTTTAAACCTATACTCGGTGGTTTTAGACACAATGGAGAAAAGTTTCCAACTATCGACTCTATGTCCCTCATAATTTTGTATCCCTCCCTCAGATTCCCCTTCGGCATCCTTCACTCCAAGGAAAACAAACTCAGCCCATCCAGTCACTGTTCATAGCTGAAATGTACCATCTCTTGCAACATCCTGGTGAATCTCCTCTGCAATGTAATTACATCCTTCAAATTACCACTACTGATCACCTTCCAACCTCTGTCTGTCTCTACCTCCTCTCCCCCCACCTGGCTCCACCTTTTCCTCCTTTCTTTGCCTGTCTTTACCTATCACTCACCGGCCACCGTCTCCTGACGCCACCCTTCTCCATCCGCCCATCATCTCCCTCCTCACCAGGTTCCCCCATCGCCTGCCAGCCCCTGCCTCACCCCTCACTCTCCCCTCTACACTCAGTCCTGATGCAGATCTAGACCTGAAACATTGACTATCCTTTTGCCTCCACAGATGCTGCCTGACCCTCTGAGTACCTCCAGCAGTTTGTTTTTTGCTCAACATCCCTTCTGCACTGTGGTGACCAGAACAGCACGTAGTTTTCCAGCTGTGGTCTAACCAATGTTTTATCAAGTTGTACCATAACCTCTCTGCTCTTATATTCTATGCTTCAGCTAATAAAGCCAAATTGACCTGGACGATCAGTTTGTAAGACAAGTACAAGTGACAATAATAAACCAATACATGCAAATATCCCATTTTCCTTGTTAATCACCCTCTTCAGGATCTTCAGACTTGTACATCAAGGTCTCACTGTTTCTCAATATTCCTTGGGGTCCTACCATTTATTGTGCATGTCCTATCCTTGTTAATCCTCCCAAAGTGCATCACCTTACACCTATCGGGATTAAATTCCACATCACATTGCTCTGTCCATTTTACCAACTCATTAATGTTGGGCACTAGCTATTGATAACACCACCAATTATCACGCCACCTGCAAATTTACTAATCATACCCTCAACATTCACATCCAACTCATCGATGTGTATAACAAACAGTCAGTGTCCAAACACAACACTGTGGTACAACACTGGTTTCAGGCTTCCAATCACAAAAACAACCCTCTGCTTCCTATTACCAAGTCAATTTTGGATCCAATTTGCCAACTTGCCCTGGATCCCACAAAATCTCATCTTTTGGACCAGACTCCCATGTGGGATCTTGTCAAAAGCCTCACTGAAGTCCAGGTAGACTACGTCAACCACACTGCCCTCATCAACACGTATCAAATCTCTATCAAATTGGTCAGACAGGATCTCCCCTAACAAAGTCATGCCAATTATGTTTGATTGATCCATGCCTTTGCAAGTGTAGATTAATCCTATCCCTTAGGGAAAATAATAGAAAAAATCTTTTATTGATGTTAGACACATTGAGCTGTAATTACCTGGCTTGTCCCTACTGCCCTTCATGAATAAAGCTGCCACATTTACTGTCCTCCAGTTATCTGGCATCTCAGGCTTAGCCAGCAAAGATCTAAATATCTCTCTCAGATCCCCAGAAATCTCCTCTCCAGCCTGGGGTACATGTCATCAGGCCCCAGGGATTTATCCGCCTTTAATCCCACCAAGAATCCGATGCCTCCTCCTTTTTAATGGGAACATTTGAGAAGTTCGCTGTCCTCATCCTTGAATTCACCAACTACAATATCCTACTCAGTGAATAGAGATGGGAAGTATCTCCTACCAACTTCTGGATCCATGCACAGATTTCCCCTTTGGTCCCTAATGAACCCCTGTCTTTCGCCTGTGAACTTTTTGCCCTTAATATATTTAAAATACTTCAGGGTTTTCCATAACTACCTTCAACAGTCATATCTCACAACCCCTTTTTGCCCACCTAAATTCTTTTTTAAGACCCTACTACATTTCCCATGTTCCTGGAGGGTCTCCCCATTTTTTCGGTCTTGGTATCTAACAATTCCCTTCCTTTTATCAACTCACCCCTGCTTTTATCTTTGGTATTATCTCAATGTACTTATGTATGGGATGATCTGTCTGGATGGCATGCAATCAAAAGCTTTTTACTGTATCTCGGTACACGTGACAATAATAATAACTCAAACCAATTATCATATCCCTTGACATCTAGACTTCCTTGGGCTTCTTGTTCTCACCCTTAAGGGAACAGGTTGACCCTGAACTCCCCACGATTCCATTTTTCAATGACTCCCACTTATCAGAAACAGAATTCAATTTAAAACCAATGAGAAATTGGTTTAACTATCTACACAATGGAGCTTCAAATTGTAAAATACAGAGAACAAAGGTGGGGTTCAGAGATTTTTTTTTAATCGTTTGCTCTCACGGCCTCGGTGACTGGAGACATAATTAGATGTTATGCAAATGTACACGATTAAAAGGAAGGAGACGGCGTAAACAAACGGGCCATTTGTTTCACCGGAAAGGGAAAAGCTGCTAAACCGTGCTACCCTGGCCCAGGCGAGTTACCGCAGTGACACTCGATAGCCCCTCGGATGGGCGGATCGAAACTCACCACAGAAATTGAAGGTGATTTTCTTTCTATCTTAATTAACGAACAATTTGCAAAAAAACAAAATGCAACATTGCGGCGGAGATTGCGCAAATTACTCGGGCTCTTCTGTGGAGACACGCAGAGAAATACAGCCCGTAGGCTAGCTTGTTACCATCAGCAACTGTACGATGCAGCAGCCTGCAATTTAGTTCAATGCACGTTACTGACCTTGAATCCAGTTGGTTAACAGGCGATCAACACACACCTGGAAGGTGGAATCACTCACAGCCTTGCGGATTGTTTTAAGAGGCCAGAAGGGAAAAAAAAATTCGCCTGTCTAACTTCGTCCCAGTGAATACATTTTTTGCTGATAGGATGAGCCTCGACTTGTACAAAAGGACAGCTCAGATGAGTATTTTTAAATTCAGCCGAACTCGAGGCATTTGGCTCGCTCCCGTACAGCTGTCTGTCAAACCTGCCCGTGCTCGGTAATTTTAGGAGACAGAGAACGAGGGTTTATTCTTCCCTAGACCAGTAAAGCTCACCCGCAGATGTCCTGGTAATTTGCCAGCACTCCTCCTGAAATTAACAACCCATCGCCTCTGTGCCATTTACCCCGTTAGTTTCACCTCGAAAGATATTATTGAACCCGTTAGTACAATTTTATCGATTGTTTTGCAATTTCCCCTCAGACTAAACTGCCATTTGAATTCCTTCCTGCTAAACGGGAGGGCTCTTCAGTGTATTGATGGACACTGCACAGGGATGTAAATCAGGGCCAGCTTTCTGAGTGTCAGATTGGAGATTAAAACCCCCGAATCCAAAAACAAAAATTGCAGACATTGGAAATTGAAATAAAATCAGAAAACGCTGGAAACACTCAGTAGGTCAGGCAGCATGCACGGAGAGGAAACAGAGTGAAGGTTTCAAGTCCATGACACTTGATTCAAAATTGGAAAAGATAGATTTCAAGCACGTTTTAATTTACGGGGGGGGCGTTGAGGAGAAAGGGGAAAGTCTGTGATAGGGTGGGGGGGGCGGCTAAGAAAGACTGAATGACACCAATTGTGGTGGTACTGGCTGAGCAAGGGAGATGTAAAACTTGTTGCATTACCTGTCTGGACAACAATGTAGAGGGTATGCATTTAAGGTGAGACAGGGTAAGTTCAAAGGAGATGTAGGGAGCAAGTGTTTTTGACACACTGTGGTGGGTGCCTGGAATGCACTGCTAGGGATAGTAGTGGAGGCTAAAAGGCTCTTAGATAGGCACATGGATGTGCAGAGAATGGAGGGATATGAAGAATCAGAATCAGGTTTATTATCACTGACTTACATGACGTGAATTTGTTGCTTTGCGGCAGCATTGTGTAGGCAGAAGGGATTCGTTTAGTAGGTGTTTAATTACTAGTTTAATTAGTTTGGCACAACATTGTGGGCCGAAGGGCCTGTTGTGCTGTACTCTTTTATGTGAATAGGAAATGATTTAAAACAGAAGGAGAAAAAATATTTTTAAAAAGCAATGTTGGAACTATGAAATACCCACTGGAGAAAGAAACACAGAAGCTGGAAATCTGAAATAAAAGAAAATGCCTGAAGTACCCAGCAGGTCAGGCAGCATCTGCGGAGAGAGAAACAGAGTTAATGCTTCAAGTCTGGGACCTTTCATCAAAACTGGGAACAAGAGAAAAACAAGGTAACTTTCAGTAGGAGAAAAAGTTGGGGAGAGATGGGTAGAACAAAGGGAATACCTCTGATAGGGCGAGACCCAGTGTGTTAACAGGTGCAGTTACAAGCACATTATGTTCCTTTGCCTGCAATGTGTTGTTAACAGTGAGGCTGGAGGACACGTCCAGCAGGCCAGACTATACAAATAGAAAAAAGAAAAACTAATCCAAAATAAACAGGTAGAAATGACCAGTTCTGATACAAACAGAAAAAACGTGAGTCAGCTAAAGCTGGAGAAACCAATATTGAAACCATCAGTTCTGATACAAATAAAAACTGAAAATAAATTCGACATTGAGTGTGAATTCCCCACGCCCGCCCTGACCTTTCCGTCTGTGGCTCCTCAACTGTTGCAATGAGGCCAAACAGAAGCTCAAGGAACAACATCTCATCTCTCTGGGCACACTGTGGCCTTCTAGACGTTATCAAATTCTCCAACTTGAGATTGTCTCTCTTTCTGTCTGTATCAGTACTGGCCATCCCTACCCGTGATCATTCTGACTCAGATTTTCTTTTTCTATTCATATCTCCTGGTCTGCTGGGCACATCCCACAACCTTGTTATTAACATTACACAGGGAGACATAATGTGCTTGTACCTGCTACCCTCACTGCACATATCAACCCACTTGGTCTCACCTTATCAGAGATATTCTCTTTGTTCCCTCCAATCTTCAACCACCTTCCCTCACCTCTTTTCTGCTACTGAAAACTAATTTGCTTTTCTATCTCAGTTCTGATTAAGGCTCCCAGGCTTGAAAAATTAACTTGTGCACACATGCTGCCTAACTTGCTGAGTATTTCCAGCACATCTTATGTTTTTATTTCAGGATTCCAGCATCTGCAGTTTTATTTCTGATATAAACTGGAGAAAGACTGATTATCAGAAATTTCCAATTTAATGTTAAGCCCTGAGGGCTGTAACATCAATATATGTAAAACAAGATGCTGTTCCTCAATCTTACATTGGGCTTTATTGGAACAGTGTAAGTTGTTTTGGAATAGTGTAAGAACAGAGTTGGAACCTGCTTTTATATAAGCACTGAAGGGTCAGTCATGTTTGTTCTTGTCCTGGTGAAGTGCTATTTTCAGTCACAGTCCAATGTAAGTATGTGTGTTTAAAACATGAGCTACCTTTATCTCTAATACTGTTAAGTGTTTGTTATCTGATGAATATTTTTCCCCTGAGAAACTGGTTGTGCACTAACTGATGTCAGGGGACCAACTCTTAAAAAGGAGCAGTCCAATTAAACACCATCACTGCCACCTACCCCCATTGCCTGTGAAACATAGAACAGTACAGTACAGGAACAGGCCCTTCAGCCCACCATGTCTGTGTCAACCTAACTAATCCCATCTGCCAGCACACAGTCTATAGCCCTCTGTTCCTTGCCTGTTCATGTGTCTGTCTAAATGTCTTTTAAACATTGCTATTGTATCTGCTTCCACCACCTCCCCTGGCAGCGTGTTCCAAGTGCCTACTACTCCTGCGTGTAAAAAAAACTCTCCTCATACATTTCCTTTAAGCTTTCCCCCTTTCGCCTTAAACCTACACCCCCTGATTTTTGACATTTTCACCCTGAGGAAAATGACTATCTACACCCCTCATAATTTTACATACTTCTATCAGGTCTCCCCTCAGTCTCCGATGTGCCAGAGAAAACAATCCAAGTTTGTCCCTCTCCTTATAGCTAATATGCTTCAATTTAGGCAACATCCTAGTGAGCCTCTTCTGCACCTTCTCCAAAGCCTCCACATCTATCCTGTAGTGTGGCGACTAGAACTACACACAATACTTTGAATGTGGCGGAAATCCCTTTCCTGGTTCATGTGGCCTCTAACAGACGCGGAGGTTGCAGAGTGGTGGGTCAAGGTATCATCTGTCCTTTCAGCTCCCTCCTCCTGATGTTGTACTGGACATTCTGCCTCTGTCCATGTACATGTACTGTAAGTGCCCCCCTTTGTTGTCATCACATTCGTTTCATTACAGAACTTTAGGAGGTCAGGGCTAGACAGGTTTCTTCCGCAGAGAAGAAAGGGGTTGTGACATGGTGCTTCATACACTGCCTCAGCTCCTGGCACCTCCAGGATGGAGAGAGTGGTGTGGAGACCATGTCTCCTGGTAGATCACCATTGGTCAGATTCAGGCCAAGGTACTGGGGAAGCTTGTGGGCCAGGACAGAAGATGAGGGTGTCCACCTCCTCAGTTACTAAGGACTACAGTGGGTTGCCTCCCATGAAGATGCAGATGTGTATGGAAATGGTTGATGCGTTTTCCAACCTGCCAGAGATGCTAAGGCACAAAGGGGGAGTCATGGCATTGAACAGAACCTGGAGCTCATCCTCATCAGTCAGCAATTACGGTCATAGCGTTGTACAGCATAGAAACACACCCTTCAGCCCACTGCTTCTATGCCTGTCTATAGGAATCCCACCTGCCTGCATTAATTCCATATTTCTCTCTATCAAGTACCTGTCCAGATGCCTCTTAAATGTTGTTACTGTTCCTACCTTCATTACCCCCTCTGGCAGCTCATTCCAGATGCCAACTACTCTGTGTGTGAAAAACGTACCCCTCAGATCCCATTTAAACCTCCCCCCTCTCACCTTAAACCCATGCCCTCTAGTCTTAGACATGCCTGCCATGGGGAACAGCCTCTGGCCATCTAACCTATCTATGCCTGTCTGATGGGCACCATTACATGGAGATCCAACCGGGGTAGGTGGTCTTGTCTTCCAAGGCAACATAGGGGAAGCCACCCAGAGTCTGCGCTCCACATTAGAAACTTAACCTGTTGCAATTAAAGCTTCACTCAATGCCGGCCAGACACAGACTCTGGAATCGTTACATGTAGCTGACCATTGGTATGGGCTTTAAGGCAGGGACATTGAGAATGCAACTTGATGTCCATTGGATTACAAGGCAGCCCAATCCCAGGAGAGCGCCAGTGGGTCAGTGAAGCAAGAGGGTGCTCTCCTTGGACTGAGGGGACTTAAGTGCTAGGATTTCCTGAAAGCAGGAATGAGATGGCTGAAGATTCTGCCATGTATAGCAAAGCAAATATAGAGGATGGTTTCTGCAGAGGTAGTAAAGCTGTACACTGCAGATGGGAGAAACTGTCCCAGAGTTGGACCAGATGTCGAGTTTAGTGGAAAGCACAAAATGGGACTGAGATTGCAGATGGTGGGGTCAGTCTGAGTTAGGAGACACGAGACAGCAGATGCTGGAATCTTGAGCAGCAAATAACCTACTGGAGGAACGCAGTGGGTTGAATAGCATCTGTGGGAGGAGAGGGATGGTTGATGTTTCGGATCAATACCCTGCGTCAGGACCTGCAGGGTTTTGACCCTTTCTTGCCACAGATACTGCTTGTCCCTCTGCATTCCTCCAGCAGATTGTTAGTCTGAGTGAGCTGGGAGATGAATCCGTCTGTGAGTTATGACGTTTTCAACCAAATCTGACCACCTGGACATTAATGCAAGAACAATACAAAGGTTTACTATTGTTGAGTGCATTGAATAGCAACCTTCCATTGATAATTGCAGAGTTAGTGTAAATGATCCAGAACCAGCTGCCCATTTGTCCACTTAACAAGCTCAGCTCAAGGGAGTCCAGAAATCAGAAGCTGCTGCTCAGATATCCATGATAGCATCATGAACAGATAGTGTTCCACCACCATTGTCATAGAATAGGGCCCTCAGCCCATTGTCCAGAATGACCACAAAGTGCCCATTTACACTAATTCCATGTTGTTCTCCTCAAATTTCCATCAATTCCCTCCCTACACACTAGGGGCAAATTTACAGTGGCCAATTAACCTACCAACCTACACATCATTGGGATATGGCAGGAAACTGAAGCTCCCGGGGGAAACCCACGTGATCACAGAGAGAATATGCAAACTCAGCAGCACTGGAAGTTGGATTGAACCTGAGTCCCCGGAATTGTGAGTAAGTGACTGAACTCGTTGTACCACTATGCTGCCCAATTTCCAAATAGGCATTACTCATATGACATTCCTTACACTGTAATACAAGCTTATATAAAGTGTCAACAAGCCCTTTGACGCAAAACAACAAATTTCAAGTCATACGTCAATGATAATAAATCTGATTCTTACATGGCAACATTACAATATCTATAGGTTTACTGGGCGTTGTGCTGAAGGAGTGTGAAATTCTTTTTCTTTCTACTAAGCTTTTAAACTTGGGGGTGAGAGTGAGCAGCAAGCTTCATATCCTTGTGAATGCAAAAAAGATTAAAACAAAACATTCCAAGTAAAATGTTTTGAGATGCTAGTCACACATTAAGAAGAATGCCCCTCATTTACATCTAAATCGTAGATGCCCAGACCATCATGCCAACTCTTAGTTTGGCCTGTTGGAGAGGGAGTTTTCATGTTCTATGTTCCTCCCCTTTGTCTCCCACCGTAGACACCAGGAGCAATAGAATTGGTCCTTCCTCCGCAATCTGGGGCAGGCACGGTAGTGTAGCAGTTAGCGTAATGCTATTACAGCATCAGCGACCCGGGTTCAATTCCTGCCGCTGTCTTTAAGGAGTTTGTACGTTCTCCCTGTGTCTGCGTGGGTTTCCTCCGGGTGCTCCGGTTTCCTCCCACATTCCAAAGACGTACGGGTTAGGAAGTTGTGGGCGTGCTATGTTGGTGCCGGAAGCATGGCGACACTTGCGGGCTGCCCCCAGAACACTCTACGCAAAAGATGCATTTCACTGTGTGTTTCAATGTACATGTGACTGATAACGATATCTCATCTTATCTTATTCCATCGTTGTGGAGATCAAGGAGGAAGTGAGTTGGGAAGAGGATCGGTTTGTGGGGTTTGGAGGAAAGGTTGTGGTGGGGACAGGAGGAAGATTTGAAGAGATTATTGTGGATTACTGAACCAGATTGTCTGTCCTGCCCAAGTACCAAAGGCAAAGTGAGGAGAACTTAACCTGGTGTCTACAACAACAACTGTTGTTAACATAGTAAGTTTGTGGACGACACCAAAATTATTAATGTAGTGAGTGGACAATGAAGAGGGTTATCTAAGTTTACAAGGGGATCTAGACCAACTTGGGAAGTGGGCCTGTTTCTATCCTGTATAACTCTATGACTCTATGAAACTCCCTCACTTGCACAGCTACATTCCCAAAGATTAGGTCCAGTATAAGACATTTTCTAGACAACTATTCATAGTTATATACAGTTTTTGTCTCCTTATCTAAGAAAGGATATATTGCCACAGAGAAAGTGCAGTGAAGATTCACACCAGTCTGTTTTTGGGGAAGGTGGGTATAACGATAAGGAAAGATTGAGTAACACTGGGACTGTAGTCTCTGGAGTTTAGAAGATTGAGAGATCTCATCAAAACATGAGATTCATAAAGGATTGACATTTCAGATTGAAAACCTAATGAAGTGTTTTTGACCTGAAACATTAACTCTGTTTCACTCTCCATTGATGCTGCCTGACCTGCTGAATATTTCCAGCATTTTCTGTTTTGATCTCAGATTTTCAGCAACTGCAATTTTTTGATTTTCAAAATTCTTAAAGACCTTGACAGGCTAAATGCAGGGAAGATGACTTCTAAAACCAGGGGTAGGACATTTAGGACTGAGGAGAAGTTTCTTCACCCAGAGGGAGGTGGACCTTTGGAATTCGAACTGCTGTGAAGTCACGGTCAACGTTCATTCAAAACAGTGATCAATAATTTTCTGGACATTAAAGCAATGAAGGGAAATGGGAAATGTGCTGGGAAATGGTGCTGAGGTAGCAGATCAGTCATGATGATGAATTTTGCAGCAGATCAAAGTTCTGGATAACCTACTCCTGCCCCTAATTCTTATGTTCTCATATAGTCCTGACCTCCATTCCATGGACTTTTGCTCTTTTCCTGACTCCCAACTAACCACCACCTCCCCCATCCATCCTACTGCCCCTACTTTCCCTTCCTCTCTATTTACTTAAAATCCTTAACATAGGAAAAAACAAAGGAAGGCCATTCGAGCCAGCATTGAAATACTGGCTCTTTGAAACAGTGATCCAATTAGTCCCACACCCCACAACTCTGTTCCTTTCCGTAGTCTTGTGAGTTTTTTCCCTTCGGATATTTATTCAACTTCCTTTTAGAAGATCCCATTGAATCCACTACCATTGCCATATTAGACAAAACCAACTTGCTGTGTTTATATTAAAAAAAAGTCTCATCTTCTCTCTAGTTCTTTTCCCAATTAGATTATCCCTTACTGACAGTTACTGTCCCCAACTGTGTTACTGACCCAGCTAGCTACAATATCTGAAATAAAAACAGAATATTCCAAACTCTCTGTGTGAACACTTCTTTTCTCATTTTCCCTTTAATCTTTTGACCTTGGTTTTTGATCCTACGGCTAAGGGAAATAGATCCTTCCTATTTACTCTCTCTAGGCGCCTCAAAGTTTTATACACCTTGGTTAATTCTCCCCTCGGCTTCTACTTTGAGAAAACTACCAACCAGTCTAATTTTTCCTCAAGGCTACAATTCAATTCAAGTCCTGGCAACATCCTTGTAAATTTCTCTGGGGCAGTCACATCCTTCCTACAAAGTGGTGATCAAAGGTTCATGCAGTACTCAAGGTGCGGTTAACATACTGTATGTACAGTTGTAGCATAAGCTGAATACTCTTGGATTCTATGCCTCAGCTAATAAAGTACCCTCTATTCCTTTTAACTATCCCATTGACCTTCAAGGTTCTGTGGACAAACAATCCAAGGTCCTTCTACTCTTCTCAATTCCTTTCACTTGATATATCACTCTGCCTTATTAGACTTCCCCAACTGTATTACCTCTCACTTCTCTGGATTAAATTCCATTTGCCTCTTCTCTGCCCAACCGTTCAGACTGTCTATATCTTCAAGCACGCTAAAGCTTTCCTCCTTACTGTCAACCACACAGCAATTTTTTGAACCATCTGCAAATTTTTTTACTCCCGACATTTGAAGTCTAAATCATTAGGACAGAGTGCTTAAATACACTAATAGAAAGTCGGCCCTTACTTTGAGTATGGAACATGAAAGTGGGGAAGTTTAGATTCAACCTTACATGGTGTTGGTTAGTTGGCATACATATTTGGTCTCCATACTTAAGGAAGAGTGTGCTTGCTTTGGAGGCAGTGTGGAGATGATTCATCAGGTTGATTCCTGAAATGGCAGAGAGATTGTGTTGAATAGGCCCACATTCACTAGAGTTTGGAAGAGGGGATCTTATTGAAAGGTATAGGCTAGACAGATTGGATGCAGAGAGGATGTCTCCCCTGGCTTGAGGCTCAATGGATGTGGAGTAAGGACTAAGATGAGGAGAAAGTTCTTCAATCAGAGAACGGTGCACCTGCCACAGAAGGCTGTAGATGTCACATTGTTGAATATATTTCAGAAAGAGAAAGGTGGATTTCTGGATACAAAAGGAATCAGGGAGTATGGGGAGAGAGCAGGAACACAGTAGAATCTGAAACAGGTTTATCACCACTGACTCTATGACATGAAATTTGTTGTTTTGTGGCAGCAGTACAGTGCAAATCCATAAAAATTACTATAAATTATGAAATAAATAAGTAGTGCAAAAAAAAAGGAATAATGAGGTAGTGTTTATGGATTCATGGATTGTTCAGAAATCTGATGGCAGCGGGGAAGAAACTGTTCCTAAATAATTGAGTTTAAGTCTTCAGGCCTGATGGCAGTAATGAGAAGAGGACATGTCCTTAATGATGGATGCCGCCTTCTTGAGGCACTGCCTCTTGAAGAGGTCCTTGATGGTGGGGAGGGTTGTGCCCGTGATGGAGCTGGCTGAGTCTACAACCCTCTGTAGCCTCTTGCGATCCTGTGCATTGGAGCCTCCATACCAGGTGGTGATGCACCCAGTCAGAATGCTCTCCACTGTACATATATAGAAATTTGTAAGAATCTTTGGTGACATACCACATTTCCTCAAACTCTTAACGAAGTAGAGCCGCTGGTGTGCCTTCTTTGTGATTGCATCAATGTGTTGGGCCCGGGATTGAGATATTGATGCCCAAAAACTCAAAAGCTGCTCACCCTTTCCACCGCTGACCCGTCACGTGAGGTTGTTGTTGCGACACCACTCAACCAAATGATCGATCTCACTCCTGTACGCCTCCTCGTTGTCATCTGAGATTCTGCCGACAACAGTGGTGTCATCGGCGAATTTATAGATGGCGTTTGAGCTGTGCCTGGCCACACAGTCGTGAGCGTAGAGAGAGTAGAGCAGTGGGCTAAGCACACATCCTTGAGGTACGCCTGTGTTGTCAGCAAGGAGGAGATGTTATTACCGATCCGCACTGACCGTGGTCTCCTGATAAAGAAGTCAAGGATCCAGTTGCAGAGGGAGGTACAGAGGCCCAGGTTTTGAAGCTTAAATGTTTTTAAATGGTGAACGGGTCAAATGATCTACTTCTGCTATTTTCAATGTTTCTGTTTAATCCTTTCTTTAACTCTGTAGGCTCTGTATTTTTATTATTATTCAGTTATTCACAATAACAACATTTTTCTCCCCACAGAACAGCCAAGGGAGCACCATGATTCTCTTGACACTGATTTGGTCCCCATTGCACCTGATGCACACCACCCAACAACGCACATCAGATCCTGTGTCCTACTCGCTGGTGCTTTCTCAACAACAGGATGCATTCTCCAATTGGTGGTATGCTGCACAGTCAGAGGTACCTCCCTGGGGGCAAAAGGGCGTAAAACCTGTAAGACAGGTTCAGTGATTTTCAGTTTTGCTTATTTACATATCTCTGACTTTATGTACTCTGAGTGTGAGTCATTGCCTTAAGAAGGGGGAAAGTTGGATATTAAATCATAGGAAGTGACGTGAGCTGCTATTTTTTAAAATTTTTTTTTATTTACAGCGTGGGAACAGGCCCTTCCGGCTCAACGAGTCCGCGCCGCCCATTTTAAACCCAAATTAACCTACCTGTACGTCTTTGCAATGTGGGAGGTGTTGAAGCAAACAACATAAATCCGAAAGGTTTCTTAACTCTCAACTCGTACATCAGTATCGCTCTCATCACCTGGCTGTAAGTTCCGAGTACTACCCAAGAATTGGAGCAGGTAATCCCACTTTCCAGCTCTTGTTCCATAGCATACTGGGTTATGAGTGATACTTTTTAAATATGATGGGTGCCAGTACTGAGGGAGTACTCAGTAGGGTGAAGGCAAAAGGGACTGCAGATGCTGGAATCTGGAATGAAAAGTGCTGGAAGAACTCAGTGGGTCAGGCAGCATCTGTGGAGACACAGGGTGTAAGTCGTCATTTCAGGTCAATACCCTGCATCAGGACTGAGAGTGTAGAGGGGAGATAGCCGATATATAGAAGTGAGAGGGAAGGGTGAGATAGGGGCTGGTAGGTGGAACCAGATAGGGGGGTGGGGATGATGGTCAGATGGGACCAGGCGAGAGAGAGGGAGGGAGGATGGGAAAGGTGAACAAATGGAGAAGAAACCTAAGTGGACAGGTGAGTGTGTGTAGGAGGAGAACACTGGGGGTGTGGGTAACATGAAACTGGAGAACCCATTCTTCATACAATTGGGTTGGAAGCTGCCCAAACAGAATATGAGATGTTCTTCCAATTTGCATTTGGCCTCTCCTTGACGATGGAGAAGGCCAAGGACAGATGAGTCTGTGTGTACTGGAGATCGGTGATTCCAAGTGACCACTTTGCAGAAGTGTGTGAAAATTCTTCCCAATGTCCTAGCCAATATGATGTCAGAACCGAGAATCATTGTCTCAAAATCAGGGGTCAGCCCCTGACAGAGAGGTAGAGAAATGTCTTCATCCAGTTAGTAGCAACTCTTCAGAATTCTTTATCCAAGCAGGCCATGGAGGCTTAGTTGCTGAGCTTATTTAAGGCAGACTTGTAGATTTTTGGATGTTGAGGGAATCAAGGGATATAGGGTTTGTGCAGGAAAGTGACACCGACATAAGAGACAAGCTATGCTATAGGTGAACAGTAGATCAGGTGCAAAGGGCTGAGTCATCTCCACCTGATTCTATTTTTTGTTTCCTTAGGCAGCACATTCGAGTTTTTCAAGGTCATTTCCAAGGAATATTCCTTCCAGCCCAAAGGCAATGTGTGGGAAGTTATTAATACTCCAACTATTGACTGATTTGGAAAGTGTTAACTAAGTTTTTTTTAAATTGCATGAGTATCTAAAATACCTGCCACACCTTCCAATGACACAATGGACTGATGAGACAGGAAGTGAGTGATAGCAGATCTCTCATGAGGGGGATGGAGCCTGAGAGAATCGTGCAGAGTCCATTGATCAGAGGGAGGGTGACCACACACCCCTAATTGGGTATGTCACAAAATTATAAACATCAAGTCCTAGTCCTGAGTTGAAGGACTCCAGGACAGCATTTGTCCAGGAATTGATTGACAAATTTTGTTTGGCACTTTGTCTTGGAAAAGCTGTTTTGCAGTTGGTCCGTTGCTTGGCCAAGTCATGCCTGGCCAGGGGGATGGGGCTCAAACAGTCCATGTTACCAGTGGCTGGAAGGGGGTTAGTGAAATCTGGTTTGTGAAGTGGCAGTGACTTGTGACATGGTGGCAAATTGAAGTAGATTCGCAACTGCTGGTCGACGGAAGAAATGCAGGTGAGTTATTAAGTCTACCCAAGCCCAACATTTTGAAAATAGCATACTTTATAAAAGTTATCACTCTAATCACTAGCTTCACTCCTTCCCTCACCAAAGCCCAAGTTGTCTTGCTGCTCCCAGAGAGACTTTACTGATTTGATTTTTAATGATTTTTGTCTCAATTGAGCATTGATTTTCGTCTCAACTGAGCATTGATTTTCATTCTTGGTGAGGTGAAGTGCTTTGACCTCCTGTAAAACAGCAGGGCTCTGTTTGTTTCCTAATTCATTCAGTGTGGGTAGGGGTTGGAGGTGGGGTGTTGTGATCAACAGTAGATATTGCAGCTGAAGCAGATGCTGTAAATATGTAATAATAAAAGCACTGCAGAGGGAAAGAACGGTTAAAAGAACAGGTAATGTTTCAACACAATGGCCATTCATAATACCTATGAAAGCTCACCAAATTGGAACCTTTAGGTTCTTTCTCCGCAAACATTGCCTAACTTGCTGTCTGTTTTCCAGTATTTAAACAGATCGAGTGGATGTGGATTAATGGAGATTGTGTGATTGCAGGGTCAAAGCCTTCCAACAAAGTCTGGTTCTTGAGATTTTATGGTGATTCAGAAGTGAGGCGGGTTCCACATTATAGTTTGGGTGGTGTACAATTCTTCTGCTGCCAGTGACTTAGAGCTATTCATCAGTGCCCAGTTTTGGACTGTCCAAATCTGTTCCATGTAGAACATTGGTGGTACCACACTGTAGAATGGAGTGCGTCCCCATAACATTTGGGAGGTTCTTGGCTGGAAATTGGGGACAAGTGGTGAGGTCACAGATCAGCCTGATTCAGCTGAATGGTAGAACATTCAAGGTCACTACGCTACCTATGTTTCTTGCATCAGTGTAAGCACCACTGATGCCGATGAGACTGGTGTAGCTTTCTCCCTTATGCAATTCGCTCATCATCTGGCTGAAGGTCAGGCTGGAAGTTCCGTCATTCAGAAATCAGTTGATGCTTTGGTCTGTGCCCACACTTATCATATAGTATATACATTAATAGAGCACTTTAGATTTAGTTAAAACTTCCCAACTTGCTTCAACAGAGCTATGGACAAAATGTGACCCAGCCACATAAGAAGATACCAAAGTGTGAACACAATTTTATCAAAGGGATAGGTTTAAGGAGCACCTGGAAGCAGATAGTTTAGAGAGAAAATTGCAGAGCTCTGGACTTTGGTAGCTAATGACACAGCTGCAACAATGAGGCAAATGAAAAAATGAGGATGCATGAAAGCCAGCTCTGAAACATATCTCCACAGACACTGCCTGAGATGCTCAGTGTTTTCTAGGATTTTCTATAATTTTGGCATTGTAACTGGATTGAGTGAATGTGTCACAATGTCACACGAAGAGCAAGATCGCGGAGAACCCAAATGCAGAACACCAGTCCGAGACTGGTGTCAGGATGCTTCCTTGGAACCGAACGCAGAACAGCAAACAGAAGGAATCTTGCCTCAGGGCTCTGAGTCCCAACACTAAAACAGGGTTTTCTAGGAGAAACAGCAAAACCAGGACTGCTCTAGAGTTGCCGGCTCTAAGCAGCCAGGAAATGAAGTATACCCAGAGATAGACCAATAATCTGGCAACCAGTGATTGTGAAACCAGGGTTCTTATACTAGTCTCCCTGATGGAACTCAGGTGTGTGTCATTAGGCAAATAGTAGTGCATGGAAACCATGTGCTGCACAACAAGGCCCCATCAATGGGGATAAGGGGCAGAATCGAGAACCAGCACTCGGAACCATGACAGAGTGTGGTTAAAGGTACAGAAGGTTTTAAACAGGGCTGGTTCAATATGGATTTGTCATTTGTAGTTGGTAATCAACAGTAGGGTTCCTTACTTTGAGCTGAGGCTTTAGGGCCTGGAATTAACGTTAAGGATCCTGAATTCTCTGCACTGTCTCTGTTGTCCTTTCTCTGGTTTAAAATCAAAATAGTAGAATGAAAAGAAATGCTCAGCAGACTGTACAGCTCAAGTCGTCACCAGATGAAGAGGAGCTGTCCAGTCTAATCCCAGTTCCCAACTCCTGGACCTTGGCCTTCATGTGATTATTCAGTATTTTGTTTAAATAGGATGAAGGTTTGTTTTACCACCCATCCAAGCCACGAGTTTCAGATTCCCAGCAGCTTCTGTGTAAAAAAAAACAAATCTTGTCAATTCCACTCTGCTGCCCTATACCCTAAATCTGTGGTCCCTAGTTGTTCCATATTCCCTTACAACATAGGAGGACATTTTGACCCATCCGGTTTATGTTGGCTCACAGAGCAATCCCTTCCCCACTAATTGTCCCTCTGACCTACTAGCCTGCACATCTTTGGGATGTGGGAAGAAAGTGGAGCATCTGGGGGAAACCCAGAGGGTCACAGGGAGAACGTGCAAACTCCACACTGGCAGCACCCGAGGTCAGGATTGAACCCATGTCACTGGAGCTGTGAGGCAGCAGCTTTACTAGCTGCACCACTGTCTATTGTTGACCACTCTGCTAAGAGAAATGGGTTCTTCCTATTCACTCAATGTAAGCCCATTGTAATTTTATATACTCAATTAAATCTACATTCAGTCTTCTCTGTTGCAAAGAAAACAAGCACAGCCTCTGATAAAGCTTCCAGTCCTAATGAATGGTCTCGACCTGAAATATCAACTGTTTATTTCCCTCCATAGGTGTTGTCTGACCTCAGTTCCTCCAACATTTTGTGTGTAAAGCACAGCCTCGTTAATCTTTACTCCTAAATGAAACTCTCCATTTGTGGTAACTTCCTTGTGTGTATCCCCGGTACCCTCTCTTGTGCTACCTTATCCTTGCAATGTTAAGGTGGCCAAAACTGTACAATTATTGAAATAGAACCATACAGGCACAGTAGTGTAGTGGTTAGCGTAACGCTTTACAGCACCAGCGACCCGGGTTCAAAGCCAGCTGCTGTCTGTAAGGAGTTTGTACGTTCTCTCCGTGTCTGCGTGGGTTTCCTCCGGGTGCTCCGGTTTTCTCCCACATTCCAAAGATGTATGGGTTAGGAAGTTGTGGGCATGCTATGTTGGTGCTGGAAGCGTGGCGACACTCGCGGGCTGCCCCTAAAACATTCTACACAAAAGGTGCATTTCACTGTGTGCTTCGATGTACATGTGACTAATAAAGAAATCTTAACTGGCTAGCTGTTATATTCTGTGCCTTCACCAATAAAATGGTGATGCAGGAGTATTGGATGTAGACTATAATTCTGAGAATGATCATGAATCTTATAACTGGCACTTACTCAAGTTGTCAATGGTGCCAGGCATCATACTGTCAACCATGAACTCTTCCAGCCAACACGAGGATGCTTTGTGTGCTAGGGAGCTAATTCTGGAAAGGTGATACATGTGGATGAATGAGAGCAATCTCTATAGGCAGGCAGGCAGGCAGGCAGAAAAACAGCTTCTTAGTGTAGAATCTGGGACAAAAGGAGTTCAAGTGTTTCTCTAGTTCAAAATTTTCAGTTGAAGAAATTCCAGACCCTTGGACAGCAATTAAAATATGTTTGACAACTTGGAATTTTAACATGGAATACAATAAAGTCTGAAGTGAGAAAAGAGCATTAAATTTGCTGAACTTATAGCATTGGATTTGCTGAATTTATTCAGTCCATTACCCAAGGTTTAGAGTATAATCAGCACCTTGTGCCTGTTCTGCCATTCAATGAGATTATGGCTAACTTTTACCTCTCTGTCACTTTCCTACTACTACCCTGTACCTATTGGCTTCTTTAATATCTTAAAAACCAACCAATTTCTGTCTTGAATGTCCTCAGCAACTGAGCCTCCACCGACCTCCTGGTTGGAGAATTCCAAAGATGCATTATCCTTTGACGGAAAAAAATTCTCCTCATCTCACTCCTGAATGGCTGACCTGTTATTTTGAGGCAGCTGGTTCTAGATACCTCAGCAGGTGAATCAACAATCCTGCATCTACATCAAGTACCATGACTCAGTTGGATAACCTCTCAGACTTTAAGCTCCAGGGAGTATAGGCCCAGTCTGTTTGATCTCCTCTTGTAGGGCAATTTCTGCCCATCCCAGGAATCAATCTGGAGAATCTTTGTTCCACTCCCGTTATTGCAAGTATATCCTTCCTTAGGGAGACCAGGTCTGTACCCAACATTCCAGTAAGACATGATTGCAGTAAGACGTCTTTACTCTTGTAGTCACATCCTCTTGCAGCTAAAGGCCACTATATTGTTTGCTTTCCAAATTGCTCACTCTACCTGCATATTAAATTTACAGTGATTTGCAAATTTCCTGTTGGATTTTCAAGCCTTATTTGTTGTAAACTATGTACTAATTCTTTAAATGTTAGCCATTGTTTGTTTACTGCCATATCATTTACTCTAATGTTCTAATCTACCTAATGTCCTTGTAGTTGGCTTTGTTTAGGTTCAAGACCTAGTTTGTGGACAGATCAGTGGACCACTATGGCCACCCAGGCTCCTACCCTCACCTGATACACATTTGGCCCTTTTTTAGAACTACGAATCCACCTGACTCCTCCACAATAACCCCTCACACAGTCAAAGAAAATCCTTCTGTTCTCAAAGAAGCACTTGAGGCTTGATTTGTAGGCTGTGCTCACTGAATTTAACATAGTGTTTCCATTCTGCATTTTAATATCTGCTTTTAAGCAGTTTTAATTACTTTGTGATATTGCTTTGTATTTAAATGATTTTGCTTAATCAGACAAGCTTGATCTCGGGACGGAAACAGTTCTTGCTTTTGCTGTTTCAGTGGTATGACGCGGATCTTCTTGCTCATTAACCAGAGGAATGGAAATGGAAACTGAAGTTATTCTAGGAAAACGCTGATCCTTTTTTTCTTGGCTTTACCAGATCCTAGTCAACTCTGCATTAGGTTCTGCAGTGAGCAGCCGGGCAAGAGCAAGAGTCAGCTTTCTCTGAGGGAAATGCTCTGCCTCTAACCCCTCTTGCTGCCCCTCTCAGCTGCTGTGTTTCTATAAATGAGGCTGTTACATTCTTAAGGCAGTCAGACATCTGTCTCAAACGTTTCGGAGGTGATGATGAGGAGAAACTCGACCCTCGAGAAATCTCCCAGCGTAGCACCGTATTTAGAATGCAGGACTTTGCAGCTGCTTTTTTTAAGCATAGCTTCAGTTCTCGTTAATTTTGATCAAACAACTCAATGTCATAATTAAGCCTGGTGCTAAAATTGTCGCCAGTAAGGAGTTGGTTCATGTTGGGTGTAGGGTACACAGGTGGCAGGCTTCTTCTCATTTCTGGACAGTCAACAGCAGCAGAATAACATTGGTGGCACCATTAGCACCACCAACCTTCTCCTCTCCAATAACCACACGCTAGGACATTCTGTAGCCACCTCACCCTGCTGTGGTGTGAGGGGTAGATTTCCAAACATCTACCTCCTCCTTAGCTGACCAGCTAGTTCAGCAGTTCAGCACCATGAAAGGGCAGCACTGTGTTGCAGCCGGTAGAGCTGCTACCTCGCAGCACCAGAGACCCGGGTTTGATGTTGACCTCTGGTGCTGTCTGTGTGGAGTTTGCACGTCCTCCCTGTGACCATGTGGGTTTCCACTGGGAGCTCCAGTTTCTTCCCACATCCCAAAAACATGCGGGTTGGTCGATTAATTGGCTGCTGTAAATTGCCCCTAGTGTGAAGGTGAGTGGGAGAATCTGGGGGAAATTAAATGGGGTTAATTTAGGATTAGTGTAAGTGTGTGATTGGCAGTTGGCAAGGATTTGGTGGGCCAAAGGGCCTGTGTCTCTGCTATATCTCTCAGTGATTCTATGAAAGGGGATCAAACCTCGTCTTCCTGACTCTCTGTAGCTCAGCTCCCCTCAGGTATATCATTAGTTTCTTTTGTACCTTCCATTAATCTGAATGACTGTTTGAAGTGCCCTTGCATAAAGCTCTTCCTTGCTTTTTAAGAGCTGAGGCTTCACGAGCCTCATTCCACCCAACAGACTCGTCTATTCCTTCCTTCCTCATCTTATTATCTTGCTTCCCTTATTTACTGTTTTCCTCAACCACAAGTAGTGAGTTGGACTTTCCCACTATTCTCTGAGTAAAGAAGACACAAGAGGCAGTCTGGAGCAAAAAAAACACAAACTGCTGGGGGAACTCAGTGGGTTAGACAGCATCTGTGGAGGCAGAGGGATGGTCGATGTTTCAGACTGAGACCCCGCATCAGTCCTGAGAAACACTGTTTAAATGCAAGTTGTTCTTTCTTTATACTGTACTTCCTCTTTCCTACCTCCAACCTAATTCCCCCAAAGGATGGCAACTCAAAACACACTTTCATTTTTATTTCTTGTCTATTATGTAGAATCTAAAGCTGTGATAATACAAAGGCCTTGTTAGACTGTGAGGAGTTCTGGGCACCATGACTAAGGACATCCTAGCCTTGGAGGAGGTGCAGTGTGCACTTATCAGCGAGATACCTTGCATACCTTAGGGTTAAATTAGGAGGCGAGAATACAGATACAGCATTGTATTCCATGGTATTTCCTTGTATTTCTTTGACTGTATTTCTTGTGAATGCTGTGTCTCTGATGCTATGTGCCTGTGATGCTGCTGCAAGTAAGTTTTTCATTGCACCTGTGCACACATGTACTTGTGCATTTTATCAATAAAGTCGACTTTGACTTTGGTTTAAGTTTACAAGGGAACTGATAGGGTTGATAGAACATATTTCTGCTTGTTGGTGAATCTAGGTCTAGGTGGTACTGCCTAAAAATTAAAGCCAGGACTTTCAGGGAAGAAGCTGAGAAAAGTTCTTACACAAAGAATGATAGAAATTTTGAACAAACTCCCATAAAGAGTGGAAGATGTAATTGTTAATCTTAAATCTGATATTGATAAGGTTTTTGATTATAAAGGAATTAGGGAATATGAGGTGAAGCTGTACAAAAGGAATTAGGTGGTAGGTCAGCCACAATCTCAGTTGATGGCAGAACATCCCCAATGGGCTGAATTACTTTCTCCTATTCTGGTCTATGTCTCTTGGAAGCCCACATAAACAATAACCATCGACATTCCCTTAAGTATTTGCTGGAAATCTCCTCCAAAAATTCAGCTAGGTTTTGGAAACCTGACTTATTCTTTACAAGGCAACAATGGCTCCCTCTGATCAGTCAATATATGTCCAGCTATTGTGTTACTAGTGGATTCCGTAATGGATTCTTGTGACTACATTACAATATCTTTTTGTCGTTCTTAAATAATGAAGTGACATTGTAAATGACTGAACTTTTGAAATAAAAGAAATTCATAACTAAAACGCTGTTCACCTTAAGATACTAAGTCTAGTAACATCCTCCCCTCAGTTTATTATTCATCAAATGGCATTTTGTATCTTGAAAAAGTAAGCAAGTTGCATGATAACTTCCTGTTCCATAGTATGAAGGTACATTTATTTCTAAATGAGCTTTAGTATATTTGCACATTTACCTGAAAGAAGTTACCTACAATCCTTCTGAGTGTACAAGGCTTCACTGAGATGAAGGGAAGCAATGCTGGGAACGTGACTCTCTCCTGCCACGTATATATCTTTGGATCAGTACAAAATGGACCACATACCAATCAAAGCTTCCTGGGCAATGTATCTCAATCTGGATGCAAGGAGGAATGTCCATGTTTTACGCAGTCCAACTTCGGGCAGTGAGGAATGAGGCTATTGAATTAGCGGCAACCTACTCAGAGCAGTTTTGCCCTATCAACTGCTATGTAGTAGGAACTACATACAGAGACTGGTATTAATGCTCATCAAAGACTGTTAACAAGTTCCAAATGTGAAGAATGGTGTTACCAATAACTCTGACTATCTCATTTTGGCTTTTTAATCAGAGATTGCTCTGAGAACTGGCATAGAGTTGATGGGCCGAATGGCCTCCTATGCTTTAGGAAATATGAGAAAATATATATTAACTTCTCTATTTAAAGTCTACTTTCTTCAGAGTAGACCAGTAATGTACAATTTGTACATGTGGTTGCACACAAGGTGACAAATGGGGCTTTGAGTTAACATTAACAATAATTGTGGTGTCAATTCAAAAGCTACAGTTCTTATGAGCCATTGTACCAGCCGCTCCCCATGCTGGTCTGTGCTTTCCATTGTTTACTGCATTCCTTATACCTCTGGTATGATCAATTAACACTTGGTAAAAGCTTTTTGGCTGGACAGCAAAATAAAAACATTGTAAGGCATTCTGGAGAGAGTCGGAAACTGTGATGGGAGGAAACCACAGATGGTTTGACTGGCATGCCTCATTTGTCATCTTGCATGATTTTGACTGCTCAGTAATTTGAGATATAAAAGACAGGAGCAAGCCAAATAGCTGTATATAATCACCCAATTAGCCCAGTCTAGCCTGCAAAAGTTCAAGCTAAATGTTACTAAAATAAAAACAGAAAATGTCAGGGATACTCAGTAGTCAGGTCGATTTCAGATTTCCAGCATCTACACTTGTTGCTTTTCAGTGACGTTACTGAATTGGCTTTGTTCTTTCTTCTTTTGACTACTCGTTCTCCAGATGCAAGATATTTTAGATATCTCCAAACCAACATCAAGGAATATTGCTTCAGCTGAAGTAGTGGATTTAATTCTTTTCTTTGTGCTGTCGAAGAGCTTGTAGGAAGACCTGCTTCACCTGGCTTAACATGTCATGATACAATTTCAGATCTTCTTCCTTGGCTTTTAAAGTGCTCTGCAAGCCTGTCTTTAAGGCCTCGTTTTCATCTAGCTGTATGGTGAGTCTGAAATCAAAAAGATGCCACAGCTTTACATTCAGTTTGGGTTGGTGGATTAATGTGAAAGCTTGCGGGGAGGGAAATGTTACAGCAGTCTCTCATGAAGCACGGAAATAGGCCCCTCAGCCCACAAAGACCTCACCCACCACCATGCACCCATTTACACTAGTCCCATGTGCACTAGCACATTCCCATCAATGCTCCCCCAGATCCTACTATTCAGCAACATACTAGGGGTAATTTACTGCAGCCAATTAGCCTAACAACCTGCATGTCTTTGGGATGTGGGAGGAAACGGGAGCACCCGGAGGAAACCCACACAGCCACAGGGAGAACATGCAAAGTCCACAGAGACAGTGCCAGAAGTCAGGATTAAACCCAGGTCACTGGAGGTGTGAGACCATAAGACCATAAGACAAAGGGGCAGAAGTCGTCCATTCGGCCCATCGAGTCTGCTCCACCATTCTATCATGAGCTGATCCATTTTCCCATTTAGCCCCACTCCCCTGCCTTCTCACCATAACCTTTGATGCCCTGGCTACTCAGATACCTATCAGTCTCTGCCTTAAACACAGCCGCCCGTGGCAACAAATTCCACAGATTCACCACACTCTGGCTAAAGAAATTTCTCCGCATCTGTTCTGAGTGGGCGCCCTTCAATCCTGAAGTCGTGCCCTCTTGTACTAGACTCCCCTACCATGGGAAACAACTTTGCCACATCTACTCTGTCCAGTCCTTTTAACATTTGAAATGTTTCTATTAGGTTCTATGAGGTCCCCCTCATTCTCCTGAACTCCAAGGAGTACAGCCCAAGAGTCGTCAAATATTCCTCACATGTTAACCCTCTCATTCCTGGAATCATTCTAGTGAATCTTCTCTGATCCCTCTCCAACGTCAGCACATCCTTTCTTAAATAAGGAGCCCAAAAGTGCACACAGTAGTGAGGGAGCAGCTCTACCAATTGCACCACTGTGCCTTTCATTGTGCTGCTCTAGGGAAGGATTAGAGTGTAACTAATTGGAGGACTATATCAAAGAGCTGGCACAGGCACAATGGGCCTAATGGCATCATTCTGTGCTGTGCCATTCTATTATTCCATTTGCTGGGTGTTATTCATGGCTCAGTAGCAGCCTGAATTCCACTTGTGATTACTGCTTGGTTACATAGATAACAGGTAGCCAAAACTTGCATTCTTGAGTCATACCAGTTCAAGCAGAGCAATCATTCAAATGGGCAAAAATTCCAGCCCAAAGCAAAGCACCACCATCATCAGAACAGTTTAAAACATCAGGTACTGTGATTGAAAACATCAATCACAATCTTTGAATCATACCAAAATCCCTTTTATTGATCCGGTAATGGAACACTTGTCATACTGCAGAAAAATGAAATGAGGTCCTGTTGCTACTCTCATTGGTTGGTTTTGGGTAAAATACTTGAGTATTCTCACACTGCTATAACAACAAATTATATATTGAACATTTAGTTTGGCTTTAAAACAAAAATAATATGCAGTTCTGGCCTGAGGTATTCTAAATTGCAATACGATTTGAATTGTATTCCTTGAATTGGGGTGTGGGTTAATATAGTGTCAAGGGCTGCTGTACAGCTGAGAAAGGCTGCTTTATTAACTTCTAAACAAAGAAATATAAACATTAATTAGATTTATTTGCATCCTCACATTGCCAAACAAATTCAGCAGCAAAATAGCATTTCAAATTCTACTTTTTGTCATGTGAAAGTTTTTGTTTAATTCAAACAGATTTTCCACATGGGGTAAAGGATATTATCATCAATATAGAATATTATTTAAAAACCACATTCTATATGTACTTAATTGTGTGTATCATTTATAGAAGTTCAAGACGGCTAATTGTTTTGGCACAACTTTCATGCAAAAGGATTAAAACAATCCCCAAGAGGACAATGCAGGTCGGCAAGAATGGAGCATCCTACAGCCAGCCGTTGGTAGCCAGGAACCTCCTGTCACTCACATCAATTTCTGATGCCGTCCAACGTGACCATGGGACAAGGAGGATCACTGTCCATACACATTTCTTGATTGCATTTCACTTGATTCATGAATTTGAGACAAAGAAATCTGCCCCATCCCTTTATTACTATCATTGAAAAAGACAATCGTGTCAGCTAAATCTTAAAAGCATAAGATGTAACTCCTGTGTGAATTAAATAATCCCAACAATGTATAACACCTTTATATATGGACTTAAAGTGTATACTTTAATGTGTGCCCCCTTTATTGAGTTCTCAAACTTGGCTACCTTGCTGTGGTAAGGTAGAGGGGTGGACAGCAACAAGCCATTGGAAAAAAAGGCTTACAGTAGAGGGAAAGGCCTCTTATAACCTACTCAGGCCCACTTCCTCAACTCTTCCTCCAATACGAGGACAACTCCATTGGTGCTGCTCCCCGAACTTATGCAGAACTTGAAAATTTCCACTTTGTTCTTACCTTTACGAGGTCCATCTCTGACCTTTCCCTTTCCTTTCTGGATCTCTCAGTCTCCATCTCAGGGGTTTGGCTAGCCACCAATATCCACTACAATCCCACAGACTCCCACAGCTACCTTGATTATACTTCCTCCTACCCTGATTCCTGAAAGGACTCTATTCCATTTCCTCGGTCCCTGTTGCATTTGATCCGATGATGCATTTGATCCATCATCAAAGATTCCCACCATCCGGGCCATACCATTTTCTCACAGCTACCATCAGGCAGGAGATACAAAAGCCTGAAATCCCACACTGCCAGGTTCAAGAACAGCTACTTCCCTTCAATCATTCGGTTCTTGAAACAACTGGAACAACCCTAATCACTGCAGTTGACCACGTTGATCAATTTGCACTAAAATAGACTTTGTTTTTTTTTGTTCTAATGTGTTCTTTCTTGTAAAAATTGTGTATAATTTATGTATAATTTATGTTTTTCTTGTGGATGCTGCTATGTGCCTGTGATACTGCTGTAAGCTTAAGATATTTATTTATTAGTCACGTGTACATCGAAACACACAGTGAAATGCGTCTTTCTGCGTTACTGAGAATGTGCTGGGGGCAGCCCGCAAGTGTCGCCACGCTTCTGGCACCAACATAGCACGCCCACAGCTCCTAACTGTACATCTTTGGAATGTGGGAGGAAACCGGAGCACCCGGAGGAAACCCACGCAGACACGGGGAGAACGTACAAACTCCTTATAGACAGTGGCGGGAATCGAACCCGGGTCGCTAGCGCTGTAATAGCGTTACCCTAACCACTACACTACCTACGTGTACTTGTGCATATGGCAATAAATTTGACTTTGACATTCTGCAAAAGTGCCTCTGAAATGTCTTCCCTCTTCCTTATCTGTCGCTTCCCTTGTCCCTTAGTGGATAGAGCCTTTGACCAAAGCTCAGCTATTTCCCACACCTCTGCTTTCACCCGTTCTCCCCCTGAACAAGAATCACGTTCCCCTGGTCCTTACCTTTCACTTCACCAGTTCCCCATTCAATGTATCATCCTGTGCAATAGCTGCCAGATCCAACAAGATTCTACCACCAGAGACATAGTCCCTTCCCTTCCCCTTTTGTATTTCATACGGATTGCTCCCTTCGTGACTTCCTTATCTGTTCTTCCATCCCTACATACTACTCCCTGTCATAAGACTCTTTCTCATGCAACCTCTGGAGGTGCAACACTTGTTGACTTTTCTCTTCCCTTCCCACCATCCTTGGACCCAAAAGGTCCTTCCAGGTGAAGCAGCGATTCACTTACACTTCTAGTGTACTGCACTTGGTGTTCACAATGTGGCCTCCTCTACAATGGAGGAACCAGATGCAGATTGGGTGATGGCTTTGTGGAGTACCTGTGTTCAGTCCACAGAATGACTCTGATCTTCCATTTGTCTACCACCTTAGTTCACCATCCCACTCCCGCTCTGATATCTCTGCCTGTCGCCTCCTGCATTGTTACAACGAAACCCAATGCAAGATTGAGGAACAAGACCTCGTCTTCCGTCTGGGCATGTGGCAGCCTGCTGGACCCGATATCAAGTTCTCTAACTGTAGGTAACATGCTCTTTCTTCCTGTCTACGTAAGAACATGGGCATGTGCCTGAATGCCAGAACCACATCAGCAACAAATTACACAGCCACAGTATCCATCACATGTTATCAGTCTTTCAGTCTATCAGAGAAATTCCCTTTTTTCTGCCCACATTTTGCTGCTAACTAGACTAACTTCTCTCTTTCTCAGGTCTGATGAAGGGCTGCTCATCTGAAATGTTAACCTTTTCTCTGTCCACAGATGTTAACTGATTTATTTAGTTTTGCCAGCATTTTCTATTTTCTGTCTTTATATCATGTTGGCTAAGTTTTTCTTATCATGTATAAGTCTAGCCTGCCAGGCAGGTCCCACCACCTAACTATTAACTATTAACAACACTTTACACAGACCAAAAAGCTTAATGTACTGGTAACTGCCACCATTACGGCATTTTGACTCTGGTAAAAGTTGAACAACTTCTTACCGTGTATTCAGTTCTTCTATTTGTGTCTCCAGACTTAAGGCTGAAGGTTTCCCTGGAGACAGGTCACCACTGCCACATAGACGGCTGGTAGTGCCGGACAGACCTTTGTTTAGTGAAACAAGAAAGCTGTATGAGTTTTACCTTAGAGTTTTTAGAAAAATTGGGAATGAAACTGGATGTAAGTGTGAATGTAAAACAGGCAGCATTTCACCTGTTACAGCTGCTCATATAGACTTAAAACAAAATCAGTACAATTATTACATGTCTATACTCAAAACTTGAAGGGTCTTTAACCTGAAGTGTTAACTCTGTTTCTCTTTTCACAGATGCTGCCTGACCTGCTGTTTCCAGCATTTTCTGTTCAGATTTCCAGCATCTGCGTTTTTTTATTTTAAATTAAAATCAGCTTGTAACGTAAAGGCAAGATTGGAATTAACACAGTATATGTTGGAAATTCACAGCATGAATTGCACTTAGCCTTCATGTTCTCTGTGTCATGTCGTTATCAGCTGTCACTTCAAGGCGCACACTTGACAAATTAATTCTTTTTCAGGATGTAGGCTTTGCTGTCAAGGAGAGCATTAGTTGTCCAACTCTAATGGCTCTGAAGAAGGTGGTACTGAGCAACCTTCTTGAATCAGAATCAGGTTTATTATCACTGACATATGTCATGAAATGTGTTGTTTTGCAGTGGCAGTACAGTGAAAAGACATAAAATTTACAATATATTACAAAATAAATAAATAGTGCAACAAAAAGGAATAAAGTGTTTGTGTTCATGGACTGTTCAGAAATTGTTGAGTGTGGGTCTTCAGGCTCCTGGACCTCCTCCCCAATGGCAGTAATGAGAAGAGGGCATGTCCAGGACGGTGAGGGTCCTTAGTGATGGATGCTGCCTTCCTGAGGCACCACCTCTTGAAGATGTCCTCGATGGTGGGGAGGGTTGTGCTCATGATGGAGCTGCATTCCCTCTGGTGAAGGGACCCCCATAGTACTGTTGGGTGAGAATTCCTGGATGAAGAGCCATCGGCAATGAAAGATCAGTGATACATTTCCAAGTCAGAATGATGTGTACTTTGGAGGGTAACAAACTGGTGGTGGTGTTCCCATGTGCCTGAAGCCTTCGTCCTCCTCAGTCACAGATGTTACAGGTTTAGGAGGTGCTGTTGGAGTGGATTGATCAAGAAACTGCAGGGAATTTTGTAGCTAGTATACACTGCAGCCACTTTGTGTCCATGGTAGGGGGAATAATGTTTAAGGTGGTTGACAAGGTGCCAATAAAGTAAACTGCCTTGTCCTGGTTGCCCTAGTAAGGCAAGCATAATCATAGCCTATTATGTTATAAGTAAGCAAAGAGATATTAAAGTGAATAATGGGAAAACGGTAGAGGCAGAGACTCACCATGTTTAAGAAGTATTTATCTGAGCACTTGAAATGCCAAGACCTAGAAAGCTGCAGGTCCAGTGTTGGAATTAGTAAAGATGGACACTTGATGGCCTGATTGGACAAAGCAGGCAGAAGGGCTTTCTCCGTATTGCACGACTCTATCACTCTGTGACACTGATTATATCTGCATGACCATTTGGCAATCCTTTCCATGCATCAGCGACTGGAAGTGCATCTTTCACCTGACAGGGAGACAGCAGGGTGGGACTCAAGCGGACCTGAAAGGGTGATGGTCGAGCAGACTGGTGAACCAGGAGCCAGGATGGACAACTAACCGGGGAATGCACAACAGTACTCGGCCGCAGGGCGAAGCAACGAGAGCAGGGTGACTGGAAGTGTACCGTGAAGTGTGAAGAGGTGCAGGGCTACGAGCTAGCGCACCGGGTAGGGTGAGGCATGAAGGGGCTGCGAAAGCAGAGGGAAGTGAATAGGGCAAGGAGGTAGCAGGAGGCAGGGAGGAGCGCGGAGGCAGCAGGAGTGGATCTGGCAGGGTGGAGCTCAGGCAGACCTGAAAGGGTGATTTCCCAGTGGCATTCACAGACTATCATGGTACACACAAGTAAACAGATATTAAAGTGGATAATGGCAAAATGGTCCACGAAAATTACACAAGCAAAAACAAAAAAATGCTGGGAACACTCAACAGGTTAGGCAGCGTCTGTGGACAGAGAAACAGAGTCAATGTTTCAGGTCAATGATCCTTCGTTGAAACTTACACACAGGTTTCACCTGCAGATGTACACCTTTTTTTGAAAAGTTGCCAAAACAAAAACTACACATCAGCTTAAAATCAAATGATTAGTAACCCTTACAAATAATGAGTCAGTATTAAGGTGCTCAGACATTATGGCGGATTTTCCAATTGTTGAGAATACCCTTTGTGCATTAAATGGATCACTGGGAATTTAAAAAGATAATCAGGATTTATCAGCCTCTCAGATTCCCATTCTCTCCATTATGTGCACTGTTCCATTTTGAAATTAATGTTAGTCTCACCATATTAGACCCTGACCCTGTATGTGTAAAAGCTTCATTAGGTATGCATGATAGTCCAGTCCTGCAACCTTCCAAGAACTCTCGTGTTCTTCTAATTCTGGCCCCTTGTGCATCCAAACTTCCTTTATGTTACAACTGAAGACTGTGCCTTAGCTCAATGGTCCTAAGCTCTGAAACTCCTCCCTGAGCCTCTCTATATCTCAGTCTTCTTTGAGTACACTCCTTGAAATCTACCCAGAGTCCTAAAGTATTAAATCACTGAAGCAGGCCCTTCAGCCCAACTCGTCCATGCTTACCGAGGTGCCCACCCAAGCCAGTCCCATTCCCCTGCACCTGGCCCACACCCTGCCAAACCCCACCCCACACATGCACCCATCCAAATGATCCCTTAATGTCACTGCACCCTCCTTAACCAGCCCTTCCAGCAGCCCGCTCCACACACTCTCCCTGGAATCCCATCAGCTCCCACCAGACTTCACCACTCCCCACATGAGGGGCAATCCACAGTGGCCAGTCCACCCACCAACTTGCACATCTGTGAGATGTGGGAAGAAACTAGAGTACTTTACCTCACCTCTTATACTTCTGTCTGTTGCCTGACACCAACTTTTTATGATCCTCATGTACTCCAAAACATTTTACTGCTTAGGCCTTTATAGATGCAAGTCAATGAAACATATTTTCATCTTAAAGGGAAGGTCCCCTCAGTGTCAAGTGGCCTACAGGTGGACAGTGGCTTAAAGGTGGATAAATCTCTACACCAGCAATGGTAGGGTTCAAGGGAGTGTTGAGGAACAGAGCAACCTTGGTGTACAAGTCCAAAGATCCTTGGGTGGCAGTGGAGATAGATAATGTGGTTAAGAAGGCCTATGGGATCCTGGCCTTCATTAGTCAGGGCATTGAATACAAGAGCAGGGAGATTATGCTCCAACTGTATAAAACATTGGTCAAACCTCACTACAGGATAGCACTGGAGAGGGTGCAGAGGAGATTCACCAGGATGTTGCCTGGGATGGAGCATTTCATTTATGAGAAAATTCTGAAGTCTGCTCGCTTTGGAGCAGAGGAGGTTAAGAGGGGACATGACTGAAGTATATAAAATGATGAGGGGTATAAATAGGGTAGACTGCAGGAAACTTTCCCCCCTATCAAGGATAGATAAAACTAGAGAAATACAGATATAGGGTAAGAGGTAAGAGATTTAGAGGGGATCTGAGGGGGACCTTTTTCACCCAGAGAGTGGTGAGAACCTGTCTGAAATTGTGGTGGAAGTAGAAACGCTGATGGCATATAAGAAGTGTCTCGATGAGCATTTGAATCACCTAGGCATAGAAGGGTATGGGCCAAGTGCTGGAAAATGGGATTAATACGGATGGGTGCCCACTGGTCAGCATGAACATGGTGGGCCAAATGGCCTGTCTATACCTTGATGAGATGGATCCCAGGCTGCTTTGGCCACAGAACAGATGCCAGATGACTGGAGGACAGTAAATATGGTACCCTTATTCAAAAGGAGCAGCAAGGAAAAGCCAGGAATTTACAGGCCAATGAATCTAACATGAATTGTAGGGAAATTAACAGACTAATCCGCCATGAGGGTGAAGCAGGGTGACTGAAAGTGTACCGTGAAATGTGAAGCGGTGCAAGGTGACGAGCTAGCACGCCAGGTAAGGGGAAGTGTGAAGAGGTTGAAACGGCAGAGCATAGTGAGAGCAAAAATTGTAGGGCAGAAGCAGCAGTATGATTCGGAGTGGACCCGGCAGGGTGGATGGAGTTCAAGTGGAGCTGAAAGGGTGACGGCAGTATCACGCTCAAGCGGACCGAAAAGGGTCATGGGCCAGCGGACCGTGTAGGGTGAACCGGGAACCAAAGAATGCGCTGTAGTTATCAGCTGCGAGGTTAAGCAGGTACAGCAGGGTGACTGGAAATGGACCACGAAATGTGCAGAGGGAGCAGACCCGGCAGGGTGAAGCAGAAACAAGGTGGGGAAATCGGGTTAGTGTAGATAGTACAAGGGTGGCATGAACATGACTGCATGACTCTTGGTGTATTGAGAGAATTTGTTGTATAGGTCACTGTTAAAATTTGAATTAAACTTCAAATGTACATTTGTTTATATGTGCGTCTTACTGGTGTATGGAAAACAATGGGAAGACTGTGCAATGGAGGCCATGCAAACTGAGTATGTATATTTGTACAGATCTTCATCTCAGAAATACTATTGTGAGCTTTACCCTGGCACCTTTCCTCGGGCTTCCCTGCTTCATTCATGTAACTTTGCTGTCGGGTGCCCTGTGACTGGAGGGAGTAATTACCCTTTCATTCAGGGTCTTTCAGATATTTCATTGACTCTTTGGGAGGTTACCCTTGATCACTGACCTGCACCATCTGCATATTATGTGCATTGAACTTTCCAAGCCCTCTGCTGGCAAAAAGTAATAGTAATCTCTAAACAGTTTCAGCTTCTATGAAACAAAAGCCTAGACCTGTGGAAAGAAGGTTTCTAACAGACAACTGGTGGCATCAAAGTTATTGGCAGCAAGGGGCAGAGTAAACACGAAGCAAAATACTTAGTGCAAGATACCCACCTACACAGGTTCCACGACAATGAACTAGGTACAGTAGGTCTCCTCTAATTAACACAGAAGTTGGCCAAGATACAGTAAGTGGCCCTTGCCACTCATACACAGATTTATTTTGCTTGCAATGTCAATAACATGCCTCTTCAACATCTGAGATCACTGCACAAGCCAGATATAAATAACTTGCACACAAGGGACATTATTACAATTAGCAGTTAAGTTTAGATTAAATTCCTTTGCACAGAGCACCACTTGAAAGAATGTCTAGCCCAATGTGTTTAAAGGCATGAATTTGTTGTTTTTGTTGTACTTCCAGAGAAGCTTTTAAATCAGATTTTACTCTAGACTGTTTGGCCATTCAATTAGATTGTGGTTGACCTTATCAATTCCAATCACTTACCTTGCTTCCAATCCTGTAATTCACTCACCTAACAAAAAAATGATCAATTTTGTTTCTGACATTTTTTAATTGACCTCCAGTCAACAGCTTTTTGGATGCAGAGTTCTCGAATTCCACACCTCTATGTGTGAAGAGGTGCTACCTGACATCACAGCTGAATGGTCTAAGCTCTCATTTTTGAGCTATGTCTATCACTTGGAGAAATATTTTCTCTCCATCCAATTAAATCATTTAAATATCTTTAACATTGTTTAGTATTAAGCCTGCATATAAAATAGAATGCAAGCCTAGCTTATGCAACTTGTCTTCATTATTTATTCCTTTTAGTTCAGCACCCATCTATTGAAGTCATTGTTCATTTATCTCAAATGGATGATTTCTATGTACCTTAGTGTTCTGCCTGAGAGTTTATCCAGTAAGGAGAAAGCATTTCCTAAATCCCAACTGATACATTTCTAACAGGGAAGCCTGGTCAACATGGCCAAAAACCAGATGTGACAACTGCTGCTTCACAGGAGCAGGTGTTGAGTTTAATTAATAAATAAATAAATTCAGGTAAACTAAGCACCACGACTGTTCACAAACTGTGACTAGCCTTCACTAGTTATAAAACCACTCGTGGGGTTTTGAAAGGCATTGCAGAAATGCAAGTTTTTCTGTTTAACTCTATGGTCTGCAAGGTTCACATTCCTCTCACAGTATGAAAATCAAGTTCAGCATGGAAGGGAACAAAAGAAACAATGGTTTCTATTACAAGTGGGAAGGATGCGATTTAGAAATTTTTGAACTTTCCCGCAAAATCCAAGTGAGCTAGCTACTTAGACTCTAACAATGCACTTAACTTGTTTTGTTCTTATTGGTGAGCTTGTTGACATCATGACTCCTTCCCACGTCCAGTTTGGCTTTTCCAAGTTGTTGCTCTAAGGTTACAGACCACCGTCGCTGTTCTTGAAGCTTCTGCTCAGCCTCCAACATCTTGTTATTGCTATCTTTTAACCTAAAGCATAGTCAGTGATGTTGGCATCATCTCTTTAAAGCTAAACAGAATCCTCATTATCTAACTTGAAATGAAACAACTACAACACAAGCGCCAATGCCTGTAATGTGGCAAAACAACCCAAGGCACTTCACAACAACATTATCCAACATAAACCAGAACCAATTCACATTATGGCAGATAACAAAGTTTGGGCAAAAGCTTGGTTATGGGTAGAGCAGCATTAGTGGTCTGGAATGTGAGATATCAGATGAGATAAACACTGTAACAGAGGGAGTACTATCGGTTTGGCATCTTTGAAATTAGGTAAATTGTCAGGTCCAGATGAAGTGTATTCTAGGTTGTTAAAAGAAGCAAGAGAGCAATTTGCACAGACTGATTATTTTTAAATCTGTTCTGACTACTGGAGTGGTACCAGAAGATCAGAGAACTGTTAATGTTGTACCACTGTCTTAAAAAGGAAATGGGATAAACCAACAAATTATAGGTTATAATAAAATATGAAAATACTGAGGACACTCAGTAGGACAGCCAGCTGCGGAGAGAAAAATAATGTTTAGGTCGATGATCTTTCTCCAGTACTCTGGGATCAGTACTCAGTGCCTTACTGTTTATAACGATATGTTAATGAATTCAACTTAAATGCAATGGGAAGGGAAAGAAGTTTGTAGATGATTCACCCTCTACAGATCCTGCCTGACCTGCAGAGGATGACTCACCCTCTACAGATCCTGCCTGACCTGCAGAGTATTTCCAACAGTTTCTGTTTTCATCACATGAAGAGTTGGAGAAGATTGAAGAGATGGGAGTGTGAAGACCTTGGAAAGAGTTCAAATCAAGAATGAGAACTATAAAATTGAGGCATTACTTGAAAAGGGCTGATGGGGGTGGTGCAGAGTGGGGAGTGGCATTTTGCTTTGTATGGAGAAGAAGGAGGCCAGCTAGGAGTAAATAATTATTAAATAATTAATCATTAATAAACACAATTTAATCAATGAATCCCAATATTAGAAGTTCGCTGATAATGTCAGACACCTATTTCCACCAGTCTTCCACCCATTCATTACCCTTTTACTTATTTTTTAAGGATGCAGCTGTTGATAGCAAGACCAGCACTTATTGCCCATCTCTAAATATCCTTGAGAAGGTGGTGGTGAGGCATGTCCTCAACTTGCTGCTGTCCTTCTTGTGAAGGTACACCCTCAGTGCTACTGGGCAGGAAGTTCCAGGATTTAGACTCAGGTGATGGTGAAGGAACAACAATACGTTTCTAAGTTAAGATGGTATGCAACTTGGAGGGAAACCTGAAGATTGTGGTGTTCCTTTGCACCTGTTGCCCTTCTTCCTGGGGTTGGGAGTTGCTCTTGGTGTAGCCTATGCAAGTAGCTGCAATGCATTTACTTTGTCAACAGTGCACTGGTGGTGTAGGAAATCAATGTCTAGGGTGATGGATTGGGCTGCTTTGTCTTGGATGGTGATGAACTTGAGAGTTGGTAGTGCTGTACTTGTCCAAGAAAATGGAGAATATTGCACCACAGTTCTGACTTGTAGATGGTGGAAAGGCTTTGGGGAGTCAGAAGGTGAGTCATTTAGTGCAGGTTATCCTGCCTCTGAGCTGCTCTTGTAGCCACAGTACTTATGTACTGGTCCAGTTAACTTTCTGGTCAATAGTGGCCCCAGGATGTTGATATGAGAGACTCAGCAATGGTGATGCTATTGAATGTCAAGGTTAAGTAATTATATTCTTTCTTTGGAGATGGTCGCCGCTTGGCACTTCCATGGTCTTGATCTTACCTCTTCTGCAGGATGGTAACTAACTCTGTTAGTTTGTCCCTTTCTACTTCTGCGGCCTGGTAAAAAGCCTTGTACTCTGTGCACTGTAACTGTAGAGCTTTCACGTCAATCCCATCCATGCTGTGGAAGAAAAGTAACATGTACAAAGTCTGTAGTTTCACTCCTTTTAAATTCATACTGTGCTATTTAAATTTATACAGCCTCATCTTTTTGTTTTTCTTTTCCACCTAGTAATAGCGTAGTAAAACCAAATGGAGAACTGAACTTTACTGTCTTAATAGCTGAATTAAACTGCAGATACAAGAGACTGTAGATGCTGGAATCTGGAGCAACAAACAATCTTCTGGAGGAACTCAGCAGATCGAGCAGCATCTGTGGGGGGGGGGGGGGGGGAAGGAATTGTTAATGTTTCAGGTCAAAACCCTGCATCAGGACTGTGGGACAAAATGGCGGCGAATATAAGTACTGAGGAAGGATACATGGCTGTAGTAGCATCTTGGTAAGAATGTGGTTGAAGAGCAGTAGAACCAGTCCTGATGCAGGATTTCAACCCGAAATGTTGACAATTCCTTTTCTCCCACAGTTGCCGCTCAACCCACTAAGTTCCTTCAGCAGATTGTTTGTTGCAAATGAATTAAACTTCTTTAGCAAAGTCCTGTGCTGAACAAGCCCGAGTTGAGTAGTCTGTTCTTCCACCATAGCCCTGCTCCTTTCTCAATCCATAGCCACAGAATCGCCACCAATGCATTCTCTTTCAGCTCCCACAATTGTATTTGTAGTCCTCCAAGGATCTTTTCACAGTTCCATTTTATTCCATTGTTTTTCGTAGCAGCTGTCTGTAAGCAAATGGGCCACTGCATCTGCCAGATTATAAGTGGAGTTTGTCAGATCAGCCAAGATTTTACTGAGTGCTGAAAAAAGGCTCAAGGGACCAAATATCCTACTGCACCTACTCCTTATGCTCTAGTTTAAAGAAATACTGAATTGACTCTTGATTCAAAAATTGTAAGGTTTTTGTCGTTCCACTCTTGCTGGAGTGGAATATCTACTGGAGCTAACACTTATGCAGTAACAAGCTTGAAATTTCAGACCTATATATTCAAAGAACAAAACACTTTTTAAAGAAAAGTGAACAAACCTGGTAGTTCTTCCTACAGCACTTCCCGAGCAAGGCCGTGTGGCAGCTGATTCAATCAGGGTGTGACCCATTTTGGATACCAAGCTGTTCAGATCAAGAAAATAATGTGTAAATTCTGAGTAAACTGTGAGTCTCAATCTGATGCTTGTCAGAAGGATATGGAAGCACTGGAAAGAGCATAGAGAAAGTTTACATGGATGATAATAAAAATGTGAACGCCTTCATACTAGCAAGACTGGATCCCGCGCTTCTTGAGAAAAAAAGATTGAGGTTAATCTAAAAGTAGTCTTTAAAATTACGGGAGATTTTCATAGAAAAGATACAGAATGTTTCCAATTATGTAGAACTATAATTACCGGCCATCAATATAAGAGAGTCACCAGGAAATTCAGCAAGGAGATCTGATGAAACATAAAGCTAGTTACTATTTAGCAGAAGAGAAGATCAAGACCACAAAAGTGCCTGGAAATGAGATCTCCCACAAGAGAGATTATAATTTCTAATCTTTGATATTCAATGGCATTACTATTCATGAGTCCCCCCACCATCAATATCCTGGGGAGTATTGCAATCCATCGACTAGAAATTCAGCTGGACCAGACACATAAATACTGTGGCTCCAGGAGCAGCTCAGAGGCTGGTTAACGTGCAGTAAATGACTCCTGATCAAAGAGTAGAGAGACTGTGGAACTCGCTACCATAGGGATTAGTTAAAGCAAAGCGTCTAGATGCACTTAAGAACATGAGAGAGAAAGGACTATACTGATAGATTTCGATGAGGAAAGATAGTAGGAGTTCAAATGGAACATTGACACTATGCCACACATCTGTGCCATACATCCTATGTGGTCCTACAAGGAAGCTTTGATAATTACTGTGTTTTCAATTTTATTGATGTTTAGCCTCCTTTCCAACTTTACTCTCTTGACTTAAAAAATGTTCATTTTGCCACAATGCCTCATTTAATGCAAACAAGACAAGTGGAAACACAAATTTCACCATGGTTATCATTTACACTGCTTCCACAATGTCCAGCATTCGCCCTTGGCTTCTTAAGATTAGCCTCCTTACTGACTTACTTTCTCCTCTTCGATTGAAGTGCTTTTCTGCTGTGAGACACATGAGCTAGCCACCCAGAAAGAAGTGGTTGTTCAATCTGAAAATCAGCCAGGGCTACTATTTCACCCACAGCCTCTGAATCAGAATCCAATTATCCACTACAATGTGATGGACAAGCACTTAAGGACAGATTCAGCAGGAAACCACTCAGACTGATGATAGTGGACTGTAATTTGAGTTCATTGACCTAGGCTCTCACCTGGAATCAGGTAAGCACTCTATCATTTGATGACAATGATAATGTTATCTACAAAATAAACACACGTCAACACTTTGAATCTGTTTAAAACTGGGGTTTAGCAAGAGTCTGGCGTGCTGGGCTGCGCCATCGAGGTGTGGGACTTGCATTCAATTGTTAACTCCACCAAGCTCCCAGCTTCAGAGAGGCTATGTAATGTATGAAGGGAAAGGAAGGTGAGAGGATCAGTCAATCTTGTTTACCATAAAATATAGGAGCTGAATTAAGCCATTCAACCCATTGACTCTCGTCCGCCATTCGCTCATGGCTGATATTTTTCAACCCCATTGTCCTGCCTTCTCCCCATAACCCTTAACCCCCTTACCAATCAAGAACCTATCAATCTCTGCCTTAAATACACCCAATCACTTGGCCTCTACAGCCCCCTGTGGCAAAGAATTCCACAGATTCACCACTCTCTGGCTGAAGAAATTCCTCCTCATCTCATTTTTAAAGGGACGTCCCTTTATTCTGAGGCTGTGCCCTCTGATCCTAGACTCTCCTACTACTGGAAATATCCTCTCCACGTCCACTCTATCCAGGACTTTCAGTATTTGGTAGGTTTCAATAAGATCTCTCATCCTTCTGAACTCCATTTACAGGCCCAGAGACATCAAACGCTCCTCGTATGTTAAGCCTTTTGTTCCTGGGATCATTCTTGTGAACCTCCTCTGGACCCTCTTCAGGGTCCTTCAGACATCCTTCCTTAGATATGGGGCCCAAAGTTGCTCACAATATTCCAAATGTGGTCTGGCCAATGCCTTATTAAGCCTCAGCAGCAATCTTTGCTTTTATATTCTAGTCCTCTCGAAATGAATGCTAACGTTGCATTTGCCTTCTTTACTACCAACTTAACCTGCAAGTTAACCTTGAGGGAGTCCTAAACTAGGACTCCCAAGTCCCTTTGCACCTCTGATTTCTGAATTATGTCCCCATTTAGAAAATAGTCTACACCTTTATTCTTCCTAGAAATTACCACACTATTATAAACCCCTGCTTTACTCCCAGACAGAAAACACAACTATAGAACTTAAATTGCAATAGTGGAGAACAAATTAACAAGTCTCACAAGGAAAAGGGAAAAATGAGGTCCAAGGGGCTGTCCACAAGAAACTGTAGAAACACCATAAAAAAAAGTGATCAGAATGAAAGTACCTTGATAATAAAAAAAAGACTCACTATCACAGCAGCAAGAAGTGAATCAGAGAAAATGATTCACTTAAAAGATGCAAAATATGCTTGAATCCAAGAACAAGCACAATGTGGTAAATGGTCTGAATGACCACTGCCTCCATGTATTTATTGGGGAGGCATGAGCTATCAGCACTCTCCTGCAAAACAATCATTGGCATGTTTATTGTCATTATTGGCAATTCAAGAATGATCTTTAGCGTGGATTTACTGATGGGTCCTGAGATGACTCGGGTGTCTGATACTGGAACCACAAACACACCCAGCGAAGGTAAGGTCATTTTCTTGCAAGTTAGCTTCCCAGACAGAGCACTTCTCCTCCACTGCCTGGTGAAGGATGAGGCACCAATGAAAATGATTGATTTGGCTTGTTATAAATCCAATGGAAATGTTTAGTCAAAACAGACAAATCACCAGGAATGGATAGAACCAATTCTTGATTTTTAATATTTAGTCTGTAGTGACTCACCATCCAGGCGAGCGAACCGGCTCGGCAGTCGGGTCGCATGGCGTTGGAGCGGCGAGGCCCAAGATGGCGGCGGGCCTTCGTCTTCCCCGAGCGACGGGGAGAACCCGCGCGCGGGAAAGACTTGACGTAGCATATACATCATTGCCGGTTGCATTGGGCGGGAACACTCTCCCTTAAAGGGCCCGTGCAAGGCGGGAAAATAAACCAGTTCTTGTTTGGCAATCCTTCAACTAGCGTCTTGTTTCATTTCGCGGTAGCAACCGCTACATTGGTGACCCCGACAGTCCAAACAGATTTTGGACCTGCACAATGGACGGCAACGCAGCATCCAACACAGTGGTACTCAAGCTGCCCACCTTTTGGACGCTTCGTCCCAGCGTCTGGTTTCACCAGGCTGAAGCGCAATTCCACCTTCGGCAGATCACCTCCGACTCCACAAAGTACTACCATGTGGTCAGCTCTCTGGACCAGGAGACAGCCACCCAGGTCAGTGATTTCATCCAGTCCCCTCCGGAGGAACATAAGTACCTGGCTTTCAAAGACCTTCTGATTTGGACCTTTGGCCTCTCCCGTCGTGAGCGCGCCACCCGCCTGCTTCATCTCGATGGCCTGGGGGACAGATCCCCATCCGCGCTAATGAATGAGATACTGGCATTGGCCAAGGGGCACAAGTCCTGCCTAATGTTTGAACAGGCCTTCCTCGAACGACTACCCAATGACATTCACCTGCTGTTGGCCGACACTGATTTCAGCAACCCTTGTGAGGTGGCTGCCCGGGCAGACGTCCTGTGGAAGGTCAAACGCGAGCGCGGTTCGTCCGTCGGCCAAATCGCCAGGCCGCGAGCCCAACGCCCGCCTGAACCAGTCCCAGCAACCAGGCAACCACACCCCAGAAACACAGACGACAACACTGCCAACCAACTGTGTTTCTACCATCAGAGGTGGGGCGCCGAGGCCCGTTGATGCCGCCCACCCTGCAAGTCAGGGAAACGCCAGTGCCAGCCACCACTAACAGCTACGGCGGCTGGCCACCGACAAAGCCTCCTATTCCCTCGGGACAAGCAGTCTGGGCGGCGTTTCCTCGTCAATACTGGAGCAGAGGTCAGTATTTTGCTCCCGACCGGCCGCGACACTCGTAACAGGCAACAAGGTCCGGTACTCAATGCCGCAAACGGCACAACGATACGGACTTTCGGTACCCGTACACTTCAGTTACAATTCGGCAGCAGCCGTTTCACCTGGACCTTCACCCTTGCCACTGTCGCCCGACCACTCCTAGGAGCCGATTTCTTTCGGGCCCACAACCTGTTAGTCGACCTGCGAGGGAAATGGCTAGTCCACTCCACAACCTTCCAGACCTACCCCCTGGGAGAAACCAGCCTACCAGCCCCGCGCTTGGACTCCATTTTCCTGTCCGGCAACGAGTTCACCAAGCTCCTAGCCAAATTCCCGTCAGTTTTGGCACCTCAGTTTACGAATTCTATGCCCAAACACGGGGTCCAACACCAGACCATCACCACAGGGCCACCACTTCATACCCGAGCTCAACGACTACCTCCAGACAAGCTCCACCTGGCAAAGGAAGAGTTCCGTCGCATGGAGGAGCTGGGAATTGTTCGCAGGTCAGACAGCCCCTGGGCCTCCCCCCTGCACATGGTTCCCAAAGCCACTGGTGGGTGGAGGCCCTGCAGCGACTACCACAGGCTGAATGACGCCACCACCCCGGACCGCTATCCCATCCCTCACATCCAGGACTTCGCAGTGAACCTACATGAGGCCCACATCTTTTCCAAGGTGGACCTCGTTCGGGGATACCACCAAATCCCGGTCCATCCGGATGACGTCCCCAAAACTGCAATTATCACCCCATTCGGCCTTTTCGAATTCCTTCCAATGCCATTTGGCCTTAAGAACGCCACGCAGACCTTCCAGTGGCTGATGGGACGCGGTAGGCCGAGACCTGGACTTAGTGTTCATTTACTTAGATGACATACTAATCGCCAGCCGTGACCGCCAAGAACACCTTTCCCACCTCCGCCAGCTGTATTCCCGTCTCCGTGATTTCGGCCTCACAATCAACCCGGCCAAGTGCCAATTCGGGCTTGACTCTATCGATTTCCTTGGCCACAGAATCACCAGCGACGGAGCAACACCCCTATCTGCCAAGGTGGACGCTATCCGCCATTTTGCCCGCCCCAGCACGGTCAAAGGCCTACAGGAATTCCTGGGGATGGTCAACTTTTACCATCGGTTCATCCCTGCAGCAGCCCGTATCCTGCGCCCTTTGTTCGCGCTGATGGCTGGTAAGGGCAAGGACATCGCCTGGAACGACAAGGCTGTGGCTGCCTTTGTTAAGGCCAAGGACGCCCTAGCAAACGCCACAATGCTTGTACACCCTAGGACAGACGTCCCAACCGCCCTCACGGTGGACACATACAACACCGCAGTCGGTGGGGTACTGGAACAACTAATCGAAGGCAGTTGGCAACCCTTAGCATTTTTCAGCAGGCACCTTAGACCACCCGAACTGAAATACAGTGCTTTTGATTGGGAACTTCTAGCGCTGTACCTGGCGGTCCGGCATTTCCGGTACTTTTTGGAAGGCAGGCCTTTCACCGCCTTCACTGACCATAAGCCTTTGTCCTTCGCCTTCTCCAAAGCCTCTGATCCCTGGTCAGCTCGTCAGCAGAGACATTTGTCCGATATTTCCGAATTCACAACGGATGTCCAACATGTCTCTGGGAAGGACAATGTCGTTGCTGACGCACTTTCCAGACGAACCATCCACAGCTTGTCCCTGGGTATCGACTACAAGGCCCTGGCTGCCGCACAGCAAGCCGACGACGAACTGCCCAGCTACAAAACCACAATCTCGGGCCTGCAGCTCCAAGATTTCTTGGTTGGTCCTGGTCAGCAGACCCTCCTTTGCGACATCGCAACAGGTCAACCCCGCCCTATAGTTCCTGCAGCCTAGCGGAAACGTGTTTTCGATTCGATACATGGGTTGGCGCACCCGTCCATCAGATCCACTGTCCGGCTGGTTGCCAGCAAGTTCATCTGGCATGGCCTGCGCAAACAGGTCAGAGAGTGGGCCAGGAATTGTCAGCACTGCCAGACATCGAAAATCCAATGACACACCAAGGTTCCGCCACAGCAATTCGAGCCTACCCGCAGAAGGTTTGACCACATCCATGTCGACCTCATAGGCCCTCTGCCGGTTTCAAGAGGGGCTCAGTACCTCCTTACCATCGTGGACCGGTTCACGAGGTGGCCAGAGGCAACCCCTCTATCTGACATCACGACTGATTCCTGTGCCCGGGCGCTGCTCACAACTTGGATCTCACGTTTTGGTGTTCCAGCTCACATCACTTCAGACAGAGGCACACAATTTACCTCCAGCCTCTGGTCTGAATTAGCGAACATGCTGGGGATGCAGCTGCACACCACCACGGCCTACCAACCTCAATCAAATGAGTTAGTGGAACGTTTTCACCGCCATCTGAAATCAGCCTCGATGGCCCGCCTGAAGGGTCCTAACTGGGTTGACGAACTGCCTTGGGTCCTGCTCGGCATATGCACTGCCCCCAAAGAAGACCTCCGCGCTTTGTCAGCTGAGCTTGTGTACGGGGCGCCCCTAGTTGTCCCAGGGGACTTCATACCTGCCCTTCGAGACCAAGGGGAACAACCCCCAGCAGTCCTACAAAGACTGCGCAAGAAGCTCGGCAACTTGGCCCCGATCCCCACCTCGCGGCACGGTCAAGCCCCATCCTGTCAGCCCAAAGAACTACGAGATTGTAAGTTTGTTTTTGTTTTCGTTCGCAGGGGCACACCTCGGGCGCCGTTGCAACGACCATATGAGGGACCGTTCCGAGTCATCAGGAATAATGGATCCACCTTTATTTTGGACATTGGGGGCAGGGAACAGGTTTTCACGACAGACCGCCTCAAACTGGCCCATTTAAATCTGCAACAACCGGTCGAGGTTTCAACGCCGCGACGCAGAGGCCAACCCCCTAAGCAGCGGCTGTCACAGCCCACGGACCTTGGGGACTGTATCGCCGGTTCTGGGTGGGGGGGGGGTTGTGTAGCGACTCACTGTCCGGGCGAGCGAACTGGCTCGGCAGTCGGGTCGCACGGCGTCTGAGCAGCGAGGCCCAAGATGGCGGCGGGCCTTCATCTTTCCCGAGCGACGGGGAGAACCCGCATGCGGGAAAGACTTGATGACGTAGCATATACGTCATTGCCGGTCGCATTGGGCGGGAACACTCTCCCTTAAAGGGCCCGCGCAAGGTGGGAAAATAAACCAGTTCTTGTTTGGCAGTCCTTCGACTAGCGTCTTGTTTTATTTCGCAGTAGCAACCGCTACAAGTCCATTTTTTTAGGACCTGGGCATCACTGGCAAGACCAGCATGTACTTCCATCCTTAATTGACTCTATCTGGAGACAAATACAGCCCAAACCAGGTAGATTTCCCCCTTGAATAACACTGGTGAATCGAATGGACTTTTATGACAATCCAAATTTTTATTTTGTGGTAACCATTACTGAAAACTGGTTTGTTTTGTTATTATTATTTTATTATATTATTTAAAATTCCAGATTCTTAATTGAATTGAAAGTCCACAGTTGCCATAGGGGGTGGGGGTGGTATTTGAACTTGCATCACTAGATTGTTAGTCCATGCTTCTGGGCTTTTGGTCCAGCAGTTTAACCACTGTGCCAGTACCTGAGGGCCAAGAGAAAACAAGGAGGAAATCTGTGAACTACTGACAATCATTTTGAGGAAGTCATTCAATGGGGAGGTCTCAGAAGATTGGAAATGGATTAGGTGATGCTAGAATTCAAATTAACATGTTGAAAGAGACAAATGAGACTGCAGATCCATTAGTCTGAGTAAAATTGTGAACTTTGAGTATCAGCAACAAACTTAAGCAGCATCTGAACAACATCAACTTCATCAACAGCACAGATTCTGAAGCAGACTTTCCTACCTGAACCACATCCTTTACCTTGAGGCAGTGACAACCCTAGTAGATTGCAGTAAGTCCTAAGAGGTCTATCTTGAATTCCAAACATTCTTAACAAAGTGAAAGGTTACTACTTCAGCTCAAGATCATAGCAATTCAGGGTAAACCCCATTAACTGATAAGAAATAGGTTGAAAGTACGAAATAAAGTGAAGTCATTTGAGAAGTTATATCAAAGGGAAATGTCTCCAGTTATCTAAAGCTGGATCCCTTTGTCTCTCCTGATAGTTTGGAACCCATCCATCTCATTCTCAATAGTCTTGGACTAAGATGCTCTGCCCTTAAGCTGGTAAAAGTTCACAATATGGAAAAAGGCTGAGCCTCTTATATTTTATGTAATGTACCAAATTTTGCACAGTCTGAGCTTGATGGAGTTTTTTTCTTGATGCATAATTTCTTAATTGTCTTACCAAGCAGAAATTGGTCTTCCTGAGTGTTCACCGTCAGCTGTCAGAGGATCCTGAATTGCCTGCCCACTGTTTGTGTCCAGCGGAGCTGAGGAAGGATGGCGTTGAGTGGGATTTACCACTGTCTGATCAGCTAACACTTTCGTCTCCTGCTGTTGCTGTGTAATAAAATATATGAATCTGATTATGGCCATCATGTGGCGGCAAACAGGACGCATAAACCGATGCCTCAAAATGAGGGCCAGCTTGAATAAGCTGTATGCTGGTGCAGGTGTCAAATTGATTAGTTCATCTACCAATCCAGACCAGGTTGAAACTACCAGAATGGTCAACTCTTCTTGAGCTATTCTTGGACAGATAGTGAGTCATACTTAGCCGCTTAAATATATTAGAATCTGTCTAAGGGTAATTGACAATCCAGAAGAGACTTTATCATTAGAGAAAAAGTACGAGGCAAACTGTACTTGAATCACCAAGGCATTGAGGACTATGGACCTAATGCAGGTAAATGGAATTAATTTAGGTAGGTACCACAGGTGGCAAGGACATGGTGGGCCAAAGGGCCTGTTTCTATGCTGTATGACTCTATGACTCTATGATGGCAAAAAGTCAACAAGTGCCATGGAGTTGACGGCTTGCAAGTCAAAAGCCAACAAGTGCCTGGGGTTGATTCTGGAAAGGGCTCAGAGAACTGGAAAACCACAAATGTAATACCACTATTGAAGAAGGAAAGGAGACAGGAAGCAGAACACTATATGCCAGTTAGCAGAATATTTGTCAAAGGAAAAATGCTGGAATCCATTATTAGGGAGGTAATACCAATATATTTAGAAAATCATAACACAATCAAGTATTTTTCATGAAATGAAATAGTGTTTGAGAAATCCACTAGAGTTCTTTGAGAACGTAGGAAACAGGTTGGATAAAGGGGAGCCAACAGATGTAGTATATCTGGATTTCCAGAAGGCATTCAGTAAGCAATTGGAGTAATGATCTTTATTGCTTGGTGTACGAAGTATAAAAGTAGGGAAGTGCAGCAAATTTACTGGATGCTGATGAGACCACACCTGGAGTACTATGTACAGTTTTCTTTACTTAAAATGACATAGGAGGTGGCCATTTGGCTCATCGGGTCCATGCCGACTCTAAACAGAGCAATCACATCCCATCCCCCTTCCTATTTCCCTGTATCCCTGCAACTCATTCTCTTCTACATGCCCATGTATCCTGCCCCCTTTCATTCCTTTGTCACTTACCTACACTATGGGGTAATTAACCTACCGCATGACTTTGGGATGTGGGAAGAAAGTGGGGGCATCCAGGGAAACTCATTCAGTCACAGAGAGAGTGTGCAAACTCCACACTCTCAGCACCCAGGGTCAGAATTGAATACAGGTTCCAGGAGCTGTGAGGCAGCAGCACTAACTGCTGTAGCACCACGCCACCCACAAGGAGATATACTTGCTTTGGAGACAGTGCAGAAAAGATGCACAAGGTTGATTTCTGGAAAGAAGGGGTTGACAGATGAGAGGAAGTTGAGCAGGCTGGGCCAATACTCATTGGAGTTTAGAAGAAGGAGAGGTGATTTTATTGATACATATAAGATTCTGAGGGGGATTGACAGAGTTGATGCTGAGCGGATATTTCCCAGATTGGGGTATCCAGAATAAGGTGGCACAGTATCAAAATATGGGGTTATCCATTTAAGAAGGAATTTAAGAGAAAACTCTTCTCTCAATGGGTTGTGATGCTTTGGAATTCTCTGTCACAGCTGTGGAAGCAGAGTCCTGAATCACTGAATATGCTCAAGGCAGAGACCGACAGACATTTGAACCATGACGGAGTTTAAGGTACAGGAAGAGAGCAGAAAAGTGGTGCTGAGGCGAAGATTGGATCAGCCATGATCTTATTGAATAGTGGGCAGGCTTCAAGGGCCAATATGCTTACTCTTGCTCCTTTTTTCAAACAATGGGAGCATCCTCTTCAACCTGATGACATCAATAAGTGAGGGTTGAGAGCTTCAGGATCCTAGGGGTGAATATCACCAATAGCCTGTCCTGGTCAAATCACGTAGATGCCACAGCCAAGAAAGCTCACCAGCGCCTCTACTTCCTCAGGAGGCTAAAGAAATTCAGTATGTCCCCTTTGACACTCACCAACTTTTATCAATGCACCTTAGAAAGCATCTTATTTGGATGCATCACAGCTTGGTATGTTAATTGCTCTGCCCAGGACTGCAAGAAACTGTAGGGAGTTGTGGACACAGCCCAGCGTGTCACGGAAACCAGCCTCCCCTCCTTGGACTCTGTCTTTACCTCTCGCTGCCTTGGTGAAGCAGCCAGCATAATCAAAGACCCCACCCATCCGGGTCATTCTGTCTTCTTTCCTCTTCCATCAGGTAGGAGCCTGAGGGCACATACCACCAGGCTCAAGGACAGCTTCTACCCCACTGTGATAAGACTATTGAATGATTCCCTTAAACGATGAGATGGACTCTGACCTCACAATCTACCTTGTTGTGACCTTGCACCTTATTGTCTTACCTGCACTGCACTTCCTCTGTAGTTGTGACACTTTACTCTGTAATGTTATTGTTTTTACCTGTACTACCTCAATGCACTCTGTACTAACTCAATGTAACTGCACTGTGTAATGAATTGACCTGCATGATCAGTATGCAAGCCAAGTTTTTCACTGTACCTCGGTACAAGTGACAATAATAAACCAATACCAAAAAAAAAGTGATACACCTTTGGAATCCTACCCACCCACCAACCAATATTTTCCTCTATATATGGTTTCCTGCTACAATATTTCTCTGGTGGAGACTGAGGCAGGTCACACAAGGTAAGGTCTATAAAAGAGTAAAGCATAACCATAAAGATATGGTGATAGGTTTAACTGAGAAAAAGTAGGGAGAGACTCATGGAGCAGCAGCTCTGACACAGACCACTTGGCAATGTTATTTCTGCTGTGGATTTTCTTCTTGGGCATTTCTGTCGGAGACAAATCCTCAATCCAACCCAACCTATTTTTCTGGGACAGAGGATCATTTGATATGCATGCTGGGCTTTGGTGAGCTTCAGGTCATAAATAGGGAACCATTTCCAGAATGAAAAGTCCCAGCAGAACTTGAGTGAGAAGGTGGTCTCAGCTCTCTGCAGCTCACTGCGCTGCAGCTACAAGGCTTGTTCCTTGTGCTGGGAGGGATGGTAAGTTGGGAAACTGCATATAACCTGAAGCACACCGAAACTTAATCCTGACCCTCCCTTCCACTGGTCACCAACCACCCCCTACCATTGCTCTGTGTGTGCAGCAACCAAACAGAACTGATTTGGGTTTTTATAATGGAGCATAATCCATGGACTCTATGGAAGCTAAAGACTTTTGCCAAAATCTCTTACCATGCTCATGGCTGCCTATTCTAATCAGTTGCTAAATATAGTCTATTCATTGCTAGAAGACTGCAGCCTTATTTCAAATCACTGAGGGGTTGTATACAGTATTAAGTCCTGGGATGAGTAAGGACTTTTTGCATACCTTGAGTAGTAGCTGTCTGATCTCTTCCTCAAGATCCTTCACCTTAGCTTCACGCTCAGTTACCATCTGTCTCAGCTCTCCAATCAGGAAGTCCTGCTTCTGGGCTTCGCTGTTCAGCTGCAGGCTCACATTTTGCTTGTTTTTTGATTCCTGTTCATTCACACGAACTAGGATTTCCTGCATTTGCTTCTGCTGTTTCTGTAAAAGATGTGATTGGCGAGGAAGTTTGAATGCCTCCTAGCAATAATGTAATTCTTTGCAATGTATGATTGAAGAGTTGATTTTAACCCTCTTCATTGAGTACAGTGCATGTGGGGGCAGTAGAGGAGAGGGGAATATTAAATCTTGTTCTAGCACCGACCACTCTTACTTATCTGTCTTTGGGCAAGAGAAAGTCACCTGCCCTAAAGTAGCAGAGTTCCAACCTAAAAGGAAGTGTACATTAATGACATGGTTGGGAAATGGACATCATTTTTACCACACACTTAACCTGGTTCTCACAATATCTCTTATAATTGCAAGGACCACCATCGTTAATTCATATAGCACACAATCTGCATATCTATATCCCAGAATAACAAAGAAATGAATAACGTTAATCTGTTTTGGTGGGCTAGGTTTAACAGGTAGCAGTAGTTGAGTAGTAGAATTTTCACATGCCGTGGGGCAGGCTGAGTTTCCATTCCTCAATAATGCATAGCTTTGTTTTGTACAGCTCATAAATTGAACTGAATGGCCAGCTGCTCACATTATTGGATGCTAACCAAGACACAGAGATTAACAAGACACTTCCCGCTGCCTCAGAAAAGCAGCAAACATAATCAAGGACCCATCCCACCCCGGTTATTCTCTTCTCCCCTCTCCCGTCGGGCAGAAGATACAAAAGCCTGAGAGCATTAACCACCAGACTCAAGGAAAACCTCTATCCCACTGTTATCAGGGTCTTGAATGGACCTCTCATACACTAAAAGAAGAACTCTTGATCTCCAATCTACCTTATCGTGGCCCTTGCACTCTATTTGTCAACCTGCACTGCACTTTCTCTGCAACTGCAACACTATATTCTACATTCTGTTTTCTTTTTACGACCTCGAGGTAATCGCGTATGGCACGATCAATAAAAGCATTTCACTGTACCTCAGTACATGTGACAATAATAAATCAATACCAATACCAGTTTCATTCATTCTAGTCAAACTAATAACTCCAAACCAGTTTCCCTCTCCCCACAAATGCTGTCTGACATCCTGAGTATCTACAGCCTTTTCTATTTTTATTTTGCACCAGACCAGACCAGCTTGCATGAAACTTTTTTGAAACACATTTCCCCCATCTTCATTTTCATTTGAAGTCAATAAGATTTCTCACCAGCAACGCATCAACAAGTTCATCATCGTGCTTCCCCTTCTCGAGAAGTGTTACCACTTGACTCTTTAGAGTTTTCAGTTCAGTGGACAGAACCTTGTTTCTTGCTTTTGATCCATCAAATTTGCTCTTGAGATCCTCATGATCTTTTTTCAGCTTCTCAAAGTCACCAGTCATTTTCTAAGCAAATACATAAGCAAGCACAGCTTGTATATATAACATAACCTGCAATTAAATTGATATACGCTTCCACCCGAGGTAACGAACACCTGACTTATGGACAGCACATACATACCAATGAGCGTTTGGGAGACCAGTGGGATGAATGGGGATGGATTTGCTGGCTGCTGTGGGACTGCAGGCATCTTAGCTGGGTGGGAACAGGACATTTCCATGTACCTTCTCTCCCCACCATCCCTCTCCCCTACCCCAACCACCCCCCCACTCCACAGGCCCCCCACCACCCCAAGCCGCAACAACTGAGGGCTGGGTCGAGCCAAGCAGAGCTGGGAGCACTGACCAGACTCATTTGCTCACTCAGTGAGTCAGTGAGGCTGATTGGCTGACCTTTTCTCATGCCTGCTCACTCTCCTGTCACACCTGCTTTTGTTCATTTCCAACATACAAATAGTTTGTGTTACAAACAGTTCTCAGGCACAGAAATCTGTCGGCTGCCTGCAATAGGCTTTGCTGCCAGGCAGTAAATCTGTTAGTGCTGATTGACATAGTACTGATACTACCTCTCAGAAATGTTGGTCTTCCTACAAGGATATGCCAGTGTCCTGATGCAACACCATACCCCTTTTTACTCTCTCTTTCCCCCCCATCTTTTTAATTCATTTACCAGGTGCGGATGTCACAGGCAAGGCCAACATTCACTCCCCATCCCTAACTGAGAAAGTGAAGGTAAGTTGCCTTCTTGAGTTGCTACTGTCCTTCTGGTGAAGGAAATCTGATGGACTGTCGTTGGATAAGGAGTTCCAGATTTAGACCACATGACAGCAATGTATTTCCAAGTCAAAATAATGTATGACTTGAATGGCTACTTTCAGATTTATTCAATGATCATCAAACAGCCATGAAGAAGCTTTATCTTCACTTTCCCCAAGCTTTTTTTATTCTTTATCTCTGCATCTAATTCTTCCCCTTTGTCTTGAGTTTCTTGTGCTCACGATGTTGAAATCAACACTGATCACATTTTTTCACCCTCCAGTTCTAATTCAAAAACTATTTGTAAACTCACTACCTGTCTTTCATAGTTTGTTTACTGCTTTGTCAGAGAGTACTTTCTCCAGTTTGGATAAATAACTATGCTGACAAATGCTATTAAAATGGGAAAGCACTGACTGGAAGAAGCAAAGCATCAAACAACTTTGTGTCAAGTACAAATACCTTCTTGTCTCTCATTTGCAATACTTGATCAGTACTGGGACCTCTGTTGTCTGTGATATATACAAATGACGGACAAAAATGTAGATGGGATGATAGGTAAGTTTGCAAAAATTTGTGGAGTTGTAGATAGTGAAGAAGGTTGTCTAAGGATACAGAGGGATATAGATCAGTTGCAGATATGGGTGGAGAAATGATAGATAGAGTCTAAACCGGGCAAGTGTGAGGTGTTGCAGTTTGGGAGGTCAAATGTAAGGGGAAATGGCAGAACCCTTAGGAGCACTGATGTACAGAGGGATCTTGGGGTCCAAGTCCATAGCTCCCTGAAAGTGGCAAAGCAAGCAGATAGGATGGTAAAGAAGGCATACGGCATGTTTGCCTTCATCAGTCAGGGCATTGAGTATAAGAGTCAGGAAGTCATGTTGCAGCTGTATAAAACTTTGGTTAGGCTGCATTTGGAGTATTGTGTGCAGTTCTGGTAACACTATTGCAGAAAGGATGTGGAGGCTTTGGAGAGGGTGCAGAAGACGTTCATTAGGGTGCTACCTGGATTAGTGAATATTAGCTATAAGGAGAGGTTGAACAAATTTGGATTGTTTTCTCTGGAGTGTTGGAGGCTGAGAGGAGATGTGATAGAAGTTTATACAATTACAAGAGGCATGGTAGCTGCCAGGGGAAGTGGTGGAAGCAGATACGATTGTGTCATTTAAGACCCATTTAGACAGGCACATGTTCATGCAGGGAGTGGAGGGATATGGATCATGTGCAGGAAGATGGGTTTAGTTTAATTTGGCATCATAGTCGGCACAACATCAGGGGCAGAAGGATCTGTTCCTGTGCTGTACTGTTCTAGGTTTTATGTTCTCCTTATGGTAACTCAGAATCAGAATCAGGTTTATTATCACTGACATATGTCGTGAAGATTGTTGTTTTGCAGCAGCAGTACAGTGCAAGACATAAAGACATAAAAATTATTATGTTACAAAAATAAATAAATAGTAAAACTGATGACTTGGCCATGTGAGAAATTTCCTGCTAATGTCGAAATTAAAAAGTACTTACTTCCAAAGCCTCCTTTCTTTCTTTCTCCATTGCCCGAATGTACGCAACGTTTTTTTCCTGGTTTGAAAGACGGCGGAACCCCGAAGTGCCAAGCATTTCCTCTTCAATACTGTGTTCAGATGATTGCTCCTTATGGGTATTTAACCCTATTTGACTTTCCAAATCTCTAATCTATTTAAAAAGAGTAATTATTATATAGCTATGATTAGACTACGTCACCACTACTTTTAATCATTTTTAAAAACACCACAGTTTCTATGCAGCATTGGTAAATAGAGGAACAAAGTATGGTGCTCATGTTACAGAACTAGCAATTCACAAGTTTAGACTAAAGATCTAGAAATAAATTGGTATTAGTATTGGTTTATTATTGTAACTTGTACCGAGGTACAGTGAAAAACTTGTCTTGCAAACTGATCGTACAGGTCAATTCATTACACAGTGCAGTTACATTGAGTTAGTACAGAGTGCATTGAGGTAGTACAGGTAAGAACAATAACAGTACAGAGTAAAGTGTCACAGCTGCAGAGATAGTGCAGTGCAATAAGGTGCAAGGTCACAACAAGGTAGATTGTGAGGTCAGAGTCCATCTCATTGTATAAGGGAACCGTTCAATAGTCTTATCACAGTGGGATAGGAGCTGTCCTTAAATCTGGTGGTACATGCCCTCAGGCTCCTGTATCTTCTACCCAATGGGAGAGAAGAGAGAATGTCCCGGGTGGAATTCTAATCCTAGCAGCTAGGGAAATTATAACAATTAATCTGGAAGAAAGCTAGAATCAGTGATGGTGACCATGAAACACTGCACTGTCAGGTAAACCCATCCCGTTCTTTAGGGAAGTAAACCTCCTGTTCCTATTTGGTCTGACCTACATGTGCTGCATTTCCACAATAAAGCCCTCTGAAATGACCAAGGAAGCCACTCAGTTTCACCAATCTATGAGTGGTTCAAGATTTGAGGAAAGTCCTGAAAAAGGCTGGGGGCCAAAACTGAGAGGATTCATTATCTGTTGACAATATCAGGAGCGTTATCATGACTACAGCAATAGTTGTGCCAAAAGACTGGACGAGCTGGTGGCCCAGAGTTTCAATCATAATTCCGCCAGAGTTTGAGTCATAATTCCTAAAGTAACCTGTTTACAATGAACGGATTACTGTTTGTGTTAATAATCAGATAGCCCAGCCAACAAAATCCAATTGTGGTGACAGACAAACAGTCGCTAAGGATGGACCCATGAGAGCTCAGTGTTCACGGTACTGTTAACAAGATTGGACAGAGATATAAAGAAACTCAGTGGAGGTTTTCTTGCAGCTTCAAAGGTTGTGGAGATGATCAAGATATTCTGACATAGGACAATGAGGACAGAACATTGAGAATCTGGCGGAAATAAAGATGAAATTGTTAGCAGGAAGAACCAACTGGAGGATGTGAGCATGATGTAAATCCACATTGACTCTGTTCAGTCACATTATTATTTACTAAGTGTCTTGCTATCACACTCTTTATTAATGGATTCCGCCATTTGTCAGCTACTGATGTCAGGCTAACAGGTTGGTTGTCCCCTGATTTCTCTCCCCATCCTTTTGAAATAGTGGGGCTGCATTTGCCACCCTCCCATCCAGAAGAACCATCCCAAAATCTGTAGAATACTGAAAGATGGAAAACAGTTGTTATGCAAGATCCCACAAACAGCACAGAGCTACTTTTTTTTACTGATGTTGATGGGGCTGACTTATAGAGGTTTATAAAAACATGAGGGACATGGATGAGGTGGATGGTCACAGTCTTTTTCCCAGGGTGAGGGGGTCTAAAACTTAGGGCATGGATTTAAGGTGAGAGGGGAAAGATTTAAAAGGGACCCTGGGGGGCAGCATTTACACACAAGAGGGTGGTGGGTATATTGAACCAGCTGCCAGAGGAAGTGGTAGAGGCAGGTACAATTACAATGCTTAAAAGACACTTGAACAGGTAAATGAACAGTTATAAAGATAGAGGGACATGGGCCAAATGCAGGCAATGGGACTAGCTTAGATGGGCATCATGGTCGGCATGGACAAGTTGGGCCGAAGGGCCTGTTTCCATGCTGTATAACTCTATGAATCTATAAGTTGACAAATATAAAATGGAGAAGGGTCAAAGCCAGAAAGGTCTATAGGGCTGGATAATATGAAAAATTAGGTCTTTTTTTTAAATCAGCAAATTGGTCTAATCTGGCAACGGCCAATATTTCTTGCCCATACCCTAATAGCTGTCAAAGAGATGAGCCACCATCCAAAGAGCAGAGTGTTTCAACCTCTCAGCTTGCTGTAATTGTTCTAATTAGGAAATCAAAACCAAAGAAGGCGTATGGCATAACACATACAAAATGCTGGAGGAACTCAGCAGGTCAGGCAGCATCTATGGAGGGAAATAAACAGTCGACGATTCAAGTCGAGACCCTTCATCAGGACTATCTAAATGTCTCTTAAATGTTGCTATCGTGCCTGCTTTAAGATGGGGGGGGGGAGGCAGTTTAAAGGAGGTTTACAAGGCAAGATTTTTTACACAGAGAGTGGTAGGTGCCTGGAAAGCGCTGCCAGGGGAAGTGGTGGAAGCAGACACGATAGCAACATTTAAGAGACATTTAGACAGTCCTGATGAAGGGTCCTGACCGAAACGTCCACTGTTTATTTCCCTCCATAGATGCTGCCTGACTTGCCAAGTTCCTCCAGCATTTTGTATGCATTGCTCCAGATTTCAGCATCTGCAGAATCTCTTGTGTCTCTTTGAAGGCGTATGGCATACTTTCCTTCATCCATCAGTAGGTTAAGTATAAAAATTGTTAAGTCATGTAGTAGTGATATAAAACTTTGGTTGGAGTATTGTTCTGATGGCGCATTACAGGTAGGATGTGGAAGCTTTGGAGAGGGTACAGAAGACGTTCACCAGGATGTTGCCTGGAGTAGAGAGTATTAGTTATAAGGAGAAGTTGGACAAACTCTGCCGCCTCGGAAGCTGAGGGGCAGTCTGATAGAAGTATATAAAATAATGAGAGGCATAGATATAGTAGATGGCCAGAGTGTTTTTCCCAGGGCGGAAGTGTCAAATACTAGAGGGCATAGCTTTAAGATGAGAGGGGGAAAGTTTAAAGGAGGTTTGCAAGGCAAGATTTTTTTACACAGAGAGTGGTAGGTGCCTGGAACATGCTGCCAGGGGAGGTGGTGGAAGCAGACATGACAGCAACATTTAAGAGATATTCAGACAGGCACATAAACAGACAGGGAATAGAGGGATATAGACCATGTGCAGGCAGGTGGGATTAGTTTTGATTGGCATCAGGATCAGCACAGACATATGGTCCAAAAGGCCTGTTCCTGTGCTGTACTGTTCTATGTAAAGAGTCAGAAGGTAAGCTATCAAATGCAGCATGGGCAGAACAATTTAGAGTAAGACATTACTCCACAGGCAAGAGAATAATCTGCCCTGAATCATGGACTTACCTTTTTTTGCAAGGTGAGGATCTGCTGGGCTCGGCCACGCCAAGAGCCCTTGTTATTCAGCAAATGTTGTATGTTCACTTCATCACCCACTTCATTAGCCAAAACCTGGAAAAAAGAAAATATCTTCAGTTCTTGAAGAGATCGTCAAAATGATCTTGCTCTTAAATATCTTAAATCAAAGAGATTTAAAGTAATGCAAAATAACAAAATATTTCAACAAATAATCTGCTAGAAGAACTCAGCGAGTTGAGCAGCATCTGTAGGAGGAAAGGAATTGTGAACAGTTCAGGTCGAAGCCCTGTGAAATATTTCCTTACGTTGTCATGTTCTCTGAAAGCTTTTTGATAGCTGCATTCCTGCACACAACTCTGCAAGGCTCACAAATAGCTACCAACTCTGGCAAAGCAACATCGCCATCGGAACTGCACTGAAGCATTCTGATATAATGGTAAATTGGTTTATTATTGTCATGTGTACCAAGGTACAGTGGAAAAAGTTTGTTTTGCATGCCATCCATACAGATAATTTCATGACACAGTGCATTGAGGTAGTACAAGGGAAAACAATAACAGATTGCAGAATAAGTTGCTACAGGTACAGAGAAAGTGCAGTGCAGGCAGAAAATAAGGTGCAAGGCCATAACAAGGTAGATTGTGAGGTCGAGAGTCCATCTTATTGTACTAGGGGATCATTCAATAATCTTATAACAGCGGAGTTAAATGGTGTTAACTTTAGCTAAACCAACAACAATTACATCCTCACCACCCTGACAGGGAGATGAAGGGGTTAAGTTTTATATCCCACCTAATTTTACTCTTACTTGTAGTCAATGAATTGGATGTGGTGTGAAAGCAGTGGTCCATGTCTTCCACAAGGCAGGATATTAGGTTAAAATTTCCTCCCTGCCTCCCCCCTCCCCCTTTATGTTCAATTTTGTGAGTCCATTAATAACCCATTTGTGAGAAGAGGGTGCAAAGGTGCATCCAGATACTATTGTAATAGATTTAAATTAAATTTTACTAGCTTTAGACTAGCTAGTGAGTACCTTGTGTGCCATTTTCAGCTCTTGTTTAATGCTCAGTACTTGGTTCCGAGATTCAACCAGTTTCAGGTTGGCAGCTGAAAGTTTTTCCTGAAGAGCTTTCGCATCAAGACTGTCAGACTGTTGACAATAATGACCAGAGTGCAAACATTAATTTCAGAAAAAAGGATTAAAAATGTAACAATTGATTAAGTTATCTTTAAAATTTTTACTTCATAATAAGGCACAAAATACGTAACACAAAGCCAGTCAGGCAGTGTCTGTAGAGAGACCATAACAGCTAATGTTTCCTGAAGATGATCTTTCATAAGATTAGTGCAATGCTGCCTCTTTTACCCTTTCCGGTGCTGCCTGACCAACTCTGTATCACAGATACCACTTATTTCTACAGTTTTGTTAATGGCAAAGGTCGCTAGGAGTCCAGTGAAAATAAACGGCTGTGAAAATTTATTTGGGAGACATTAAGTAAAGAGGAAATCAAGGAGGGGAACAGAGAGGGCAACTTTTCTCATGGCTTCTCATGTTCCACCACTCTATGTAACCTAAACAGGATGCCTCCCAAACTCTGTCAGAATTACATCAATTAGATTGGACTAGCACTAAGCAAATTCACACAGAGGCAAGTGGAGTGGCATAGACAGAAAGAAAAGGCCCCACTTTTTTTTAGAATGAATGAAAGGCAAAGATAATGCAGACAAGAGAAAGATAAATGGCATAAGATAGAAAAAGATGCCACAGAGGAAACCGTGAGGAAAACAACTTTATAACAGGATACTGACAAGTAACTACAAACTGAGCAAAAGACCTTGAGAATTAAAGGGTAAAGACTGAAAAGAGGCATAATGAGAAAGAGAGAGAAAAACACAGCCAGATAACTGGAGACAAACTCACATGAAAGAAGCAGAGAAAGAAACAGTAATGTATTGTCTTATAAGGATAGGTTGAGTGAGCTGGGGCTATTCTCTTTGGAGAGAAGGAGGAGGAGAGGTGACTTGATGGGGGTGAGATTGAGTGGAGAGTCAGAGACTTTCTCCCAAGGCGACAATGGCTAACATGAGTGGCGAAAATTTTAAGGTGATTGGAGGAAGGTATAAGGGGGATGTCAGGGGTAAGTGTTTTTTACAGACAGAGTGGTGGGTGCGTGGAATGCACTGCCGGCAGAGGTTGTGGAGGCAGATACATTAGGGACATTTAAGAGACTCTTAGATGAATGATAGAAAAATGGAGGCTATGTGGGAGGGAAGGGTTAGATAGATCTTAGAGCAGGATAAAATGTCGTCACAACATTGTGGGTCGAAGGGCCTGTACTGTGCTGCAGTGTTCTATGTTCTATTATGCTGCTGCTGCAAAAAGCTAATTTTCATGGCATTTATACCCTATGTATGTACGCCTATAACAACAATGAACTTGAGAAAGCACATAGGTAATATAACAAAAGGGAGAAAAGAAAGGAGACTAAAGAGTCTCTTTCCATTCTTTCCACTGACCAGTGATTCATTCTGTATGCTGGGAGATGACTTGTTGTTTTGTCCAGTCCCTTCATTGACGCTGAGTGTTTGGTTGCCTGTTAGAGCAGCTTGAAGCTATAAAAACAAACATTACATTATGAAGGTATCAGAATGATGAAGTCATCAACCCAAAATAAACAGAAGGCCATAATGCTTCACCACTCGCTCGTGTCATATATTCATTCACCTGTTAGCAATGTCAACAGCAAGGTTGCCTTGAGGTGGCAGGTGACCTTCATCCCTACACCAGTGATACTTCTCTCTGGCACTTGATGAATTGGTAATACCAGAATCGGTATCATAAAGACTGATCGCTGATGTCCTGGCATGTTGTTTTTAACTGTCTATATAGTTTTCTTGTACAACTCAATGGTACGGTCTCTCCACCATGGATTTTCAGGAAAGCAGCATCAGACTACCACTCTCCAGCAATTGTTCAGGTTGAAGCCACCTCAGAGGCAGCTATCTGGTGCTGTAATGCACCTCTACAATATAATTGGGAAGGATTCCACAGCACCAAGTCCCCAGGAGATAACAGAATGCTATGGTATACCCCAATCTTAACAGTGCTGGAAACCTTACTATCATAAAACTCAAACACTAGCGGAGTTCAGTGCCTTGATCCAGGATGTTATAGTTATTGTTCTTCTAATGGTCTACTCTGGATAATACTTTATGATCAGTCTACTCCTCGTGCAAACAGTGTTAGTAACAGAGGTTTTCCACATGGTTTAGTGGATATTTTATAAGAATGGACATCTATCAATTCTCCATTTTAAGCTACTAGAAATCTACATTTACCTGGAGAATTTTTATTTGCTCAACAGGGATAAAATCCACTTATCTAGTATTGCAAAGATTGTTTTACCAGCTCAAACCAAACAGCTTGTTAAGTTTGATCATGTGGTTATCTCACTCCAATGCTGCTTGTCAAGCTGGAGCCATGCCTTGTAGGATTATCTGGAGTTAAAACAATGGTTTCCTGCCCACTAACTTCTGGATTCTTTTAATCACCTACACTGCCCTGGAGTATTGGAATCTTGGCCTAACCTCAAAATCTCTCTGGGCATACTCAGACCAAAATTAGTTAGAAAAGATATACACTTTTCGAAACCATCTCATATACAACGCATATCAGATAACCTGTCCTGGGCCCAACACAGAGATGAAATCACAAGGAAGGAACACCAGTCGGTTTACTTTCTTAGAAGGTTAAGGAGGTTCTGTATGTCACCAAATACTCTAACAAACTTCTACAGATGAACTGTTGAAAGTATCCTGACTGGTTGCATCATGGTCTGGGACGGCAATTCGAATGCACAGGAGCGTAAGAAGCTGCAGAAAATAGTGGACTCAACCCAATACATCACTGGCACATCCCTCCCCACCATTGGAACTATCTACACGAGGTGCTGCCTCAAGAAGGCAACATCAATCATCAAAGGTCCCCACCATCCGGGCCATGCTACCTTCTCACATCTACTGTTGGGAACCAGTTACAGAAACAGAAGTCTCACAACACCAGGTTCAACACAGCTACTTCCCTTCAACCATTCAGTTCTTGAACCAACCTGCACAACCCTAATCACTACCTCAGTATAGCAACACCATGACCACATTGGACTACAATGTTGTTTTTTGTTCCAATTGTGTTCTTTCTTGTATAATTTTGTATAATTTATGTTTACTTTATGTTTTTCTTATGAATGTTGTGTTTCTATTGCTATGTGCCTGTGATGCTGCTGCAAGTAAGTTTTTCATTGCACATGCCTACATGTACTTGACTATATGACAATAAACTCGACTTTTACTTTTATTCTTGAAGTATACTCACCATGGTTACGAAGGTAAAATATATTTATGACAGCTAAAAAAAACTCTCAACGTATTTCACAGGTACCTTTGCTGAAAATAATAACATTCCTATAGATTGACACCAGAGGGTGAAAGATGGAACACATTTGTTGAAACATTTGAAAACTCCCAACTGAAGCCCAGACCCAGATATCTACAACAGGACTGCAATAGCACCTCTTTTTCCAGCTCTTGTAGTTTGTTGCTCAGTTGCTTGATCTTTGATTTATGGCTCTCATTCTCTGCGGTCAGCTCACGGTTCCTCTTTGACTGTTCGACAATTTTTGTTGCAGCTACATCACTTGACATGCCAGTGGTCCCTGCGATGTAACACAGAGTTATGAGAGCAGTGTGTGGATGGCGTTAAGATGCAGATCAGCCATTATCTTTGTATGTAGGAGGGCAGCCTTGAACGGCTGAGTGAGCTCCGTCATGCATGCAATATAGAAACAATCTCACTGCAAAATAAAAGAAACCTCATGCCTTGACAACCTCAAGGTGTCTCACAGTGCTTTAGTGCCAAAGAAATATTTTTTAAATGTTACAGAAGCTAGTTTATGAATAACTTTCCCCACAGACAGTATAGTAATAATGTTTAATTCATCTGCCTTTATGGGATAAAAATATTTACTGAGACAAAATATCCCAACATGGTTCTCAAATACAAAAATACCACTTCTCCATCTGCCTTCTACTTGGCACCTTTAATTGCCAGAATAATACTATTGACCTCAGATACGTAAGTGGAAAAGTTGATTGTGGGAATCAAGAATTTGAGCTCTGAGATGTAAGGTGTGCTTTATTTCTTAATAAAATAGAATATTTCAAGGAAGTAGCTGATAAATTCTAATTAGAATTCTAATTCAGTCAGCTGGGCACTGTGATGATCAGTAAACTGGATCAGCAAATTTGTGGATGACACCAACATTGGGGCATAGTGGACAGTGAGGAAGGCTATCAAAGCTTGCAGCACTATCTTCGCCAGCTAGGAAAATGGGCTGAAAAATGGCAGATGGAATTTAATGCAGACAAGTGTGAGGTGTTGCACTTTGGGAGGACAAACCAGGGTAAGACTTAGACAGTGAATGGTAGGGCTCTGATGTGTGTGGTAGAACAAAGGGACCTAGGAATACAGATCCATAGTTCCTTCAAAGTGGCATCACAGGTAGATAGGGTTGTAAAGAGAGCTTCTGGCACACTGGCCTTCATAAATCAGGGCATTGGGTACAGGAGTTGGGGTGTTATGTTGAAGTTGTACAAGACATTGGTGAGGCCAAATTTGGAGTAGTGTTTCATTTGTGCCGACAGTGACAATTTGGTACACAATCCTAGTTGGTCATTGAGAGGAGCTCTACATTAATTCTGTAAATGTGACTGTGCTATACATCTCAGCAGATCAATCGAGTGCGTCAGGTCACTGATGCATCTTGTACTGCATTACTAAGTCACCAGTGGCGGCTCAGTCACATTGTGTTGAAATTCAGGTTAAGGACGGCCACATACAGACAGGGTTGCTGCTACCAGTGTGATGAGTATAACCTCAAGTCATCCTGTTGAAGGGACGATTGGGGTTGGGATTGTTGGGAAACACCTACAGGGTTAGGACAACACTTCCTACCCAGGAAATGTTGAAATATACCAGCCTAATAGTCTTTGACCTTTTCCTGGAAATTCATGTTCAGGGGATAAGAGAATGTTGGAAAAAAAATCTGCCCCTCTGTTCTGAAATCAATATACTTACCAATAAAAATCAGATTGAGACACACTCCCATTTCAGAAGATTATTATAATAACCCTTTATCTAATGTACTGACAAAGCCTGTTGCTGAGATTCTTGCCAAAATTTTAAATTTAACAAAACTGAACCACAGACCATCTGTCTAATTTGAGCAATCTATCCTTACGGTTAATTATTTAAAAAACTTTAGTCATCTTGCACTTCTCATCACACATGCACACACACAAAATCCTCAGCAGGGGTCTCCTTTCCTCTGGAGATCTGTCTAACAGCAACCACTGGATTCAGTGACCTGCATGCTATTAACACCCAAACTTCTTGGAATCCTATTTACCTGCCAGGGCAAGTCGATCTTCCTCCCTTTTTTTCTTCAGGTATTTGATCTCGAAATCCCTCTCACTGAGGAGTTTGTAGAGCCGGCCATTCTCGTTCCTCAGTTCCAGGATCTGTTCCTGCAGCTGTTCATTCTCATTTTCCAACAAGCTAGAAAATTCAGGGATTCACACCATTGCTCACTACAAACACAGAAACGACGACTGGACAGGAAAAGACCCTCTGTCAACTCAAACCCATTTTAAAGGCCACAATCAAATAACTCTGTTCTTTCCACAGATGCTGCCTGAACTACTGAGTATTGACAGCATAATGCATTGTTCCACCCAATCAGTCTATACTTCTCCGAAGTGTGGAGCTTTGGCTTATTTGGGAATTCACCTCATGGCTCTTCCCCGCACCTACTGAAAGGACAAAATGATATATGCAGTTTTAAATAACATTGCGTTTCCTTATCTGTAATTACTGTGCCCAGCAACCTTCTCGCATTCTCCCGAGAAAGTCCAAATTGGGGAATGACCTTGTCCTATTTGTCTCCTCAAAATCTATGGGCTATCATTTCTATTGACACATTTCTATATTGCTAAACTTGCTCCTTTTAAACCTACATGCACTATTTAATGCAGACATTATTTTGAGTGGATTGACTAACAGAGTGAAATTCAATGCTGCAGGTTGTACAATTTAAACATTCTTTAGCGTATTAAAACACACCTAAACCACAAGATGCTTCATGGGTACAAAATCAGACAAACTCTGATTCTGAACTTGAGGAAGTATTAGGATAGGTAACTGAACCCTTGTATAAAGAGACGTGGTTTAAGCATTGGGATGGTGGCAGCAGAGGTTTGGATTAACTCAAGGTTATGGAGAGTGAAAGATTGGAGGTCACCCAAGAAAGAAGAGCATAAGCAGGCCCAACTGTGGGTTCCCTTCTATACACAATCTTGCCAATCATAGAGTCAGTGTCATAGAGCAATACATCACGGATACAGGCCTTTCAGCCCAACAAGTCCATGACGGCCACAGTGCCCATCCAGCTAGTCCCAATTTCCTGCGTTTGGCCCATATCCCTCCAAGCCCCGCCCCTCCATGTACCTATCCAAGTGCTTCTTAAATGATACTACTGTACCTGGCTCAACCACTTCCTCTGGCAGCTCATTCCATATACTCACCACCCTCTATGCGAAAAATTTGCCCCTCAGGTCCCTTTTAAGTTTTTCCCCTCTCACCCTAAACCTATGTCCCCTAGTTTCAGATTCCCTTACCCTGGGGAAAAGACTGCTATCATCCACCTTATCTATATCTCTCATAGTTTTAAATATTTCTATAAGGTTGTTCCAAGGAATAAAAACCTTGCCTGCCCAACCTCTCCTTATAACTCAGGCCTTCAAGTCCTGGCAACATCCTCGTAAATCTTCTCTGCATTCTTTCCAGTTTAACCACGTTTTTTCTATTAAGGGGGCAACCAAACCTGTACGCAGTACTCCAAGTGCACCCTCACCAACAACTTATACAACTGCAACATAATGTCCCAACTCCTGACTGATGAAGGCTGGTGTGCTAAACACCTTTTTCACCACTCTATCCGTGACATCACTTTCAATGAGCTGTGCACTTGTACTCCTAGGTCCGTCTGTCCCATTTCACTCCCTAGTGCCCTACCGTTCAAAGTATAAGTCCTACGCTGGTTTGACTTTCCAAAATGCATCACCTCTACCAAGGCCTCTATCCAACTTACTTAGGAATGTTTGATTGCATTTATTTCTAACTGTGAAGGCAGAATCTTATAACTTCTATCACACTACCAAAAGTAACTAATTGTCTATAATGTGCTTTGAGACATCTGAAAGGAAAGTAAAAGATTCTATATAAATTCAATGTTTTCTTTTCTCAAACATCATATTTCAATGATCCCTGAATCATCACAGGAACCATGAGATCACCTTTTCCCACACCTTCTCTGACAACATCTGCTGCGCTCTGAGCCAATGAACATGGTAGTGTAGTGGTTAGCGTAATGCTTTACAGCACCAGCAACCCGGGTACAATTCCGGCTGCTGTCTGTAAGGAGTTTGTACGTTCTCCCCGTGTCTGCGTGGGTTTCCTCCGGGTGCTCCGGTTTCCTCCCACATTCCAAAGACGTACGGGTTAGGAAATTGTGGGCATGCTATGATGGCACCGGAAGCGTGGCGACACTTGCGGGCTGCCCCCAGAACACTATGCAAAAGATGCATTTCACTGTCTGTTTCGATGTACATGTGACTAATAAAGATATCTTATTTTGTCTTAATGCTATTAGACATTAGATTTTATTATTATAGAAACCTGCACAGGTCAGGAGAATTTTTCTTGGATGTTAAAATGCATTTTGGTATGACAGCTAAGTAAGAAAGGATCCAAGATTGAAATGAGACCTTTTTGCAGAAAGATCATAAACCATACCTAAGCTGCTTTCCCAATTTGTGGAATAACCTGAATACATTACTAAATTATGGATACACAGTATACCTAACACTGTATTGATAACAATTCTTCTTCTTCTAAGATTTTTATTAGCTCCTCTGTTCATCTTCAGAATAGTGCCATGGATCTTTTATGTTCACATGTATTACAAGTCTCTGTTGAAAACATCTAAACTATTTTATGTTATAGTGGCATGGTGGCAATGATTAAAGTAACCGATTTTAAGGTACTGTTGACCCTTAGCAAGTAGCTCAATTAATGCATAGCAAGAAACAATCTGCTGGAGGAACTCAGCAGGTCAAGCAGCATCTGTGCGGGGTAAGAAATTGTCGTTGTTTTGGATCGAACCCCTGCATTAGAACTGAGAGTGAGGAGGGAAGATAGCTCATATAAAGATGAGAGGGAGAGTGGTGAGACAGGAGCCTGAGGTCACATATATATTGAAAAATAATACAGGCGACCCCTGCGTTTCGGTGGTTTACCTTCCTAGAAAATGGGCCATATCACAATTTTCCATAACTCCAAGATGCATCATCCGCGCATGCTTCAAGAAATGCAAATTGAAAATAAAATCAATTTTGTGTCGATTTCTTTTTTTTTCATACAAATTCCGTAACAGTGAATTCTTATTCCGTATCTCAAATTTTCAGGTAGTGATTTGTGAACTCTGTAAGGGCAAAGTTCCGTAAACCGAACAGCCAAAACGCAGGGGTTGCCTGTAGAACAGTGAGCTGCAATTCATTACATACACACTGTCAATTTTGTGATCCTTAAAGTCTGTCTCTTTGATCAAGCCATTTGTCAACTATACCGCCATCTCTAATGTGCCAATTATGGTTTGACATTTTCCTGTGAAGCGTCTGTGTTAAAGGCAGTGCAACTGGAAGCTGTCATTGTTGGACAAGTATCGGACAAGAGAGCAGCACAAATTCCTCTGCTCTCCTTTGAAATGGCGTCATGGAAACTTTCACATCCAACCGAGGGGGAAGATGGATGGCTTAAAATTTCATCCAAATCAAAACTTGCTGAAAGAGCAGCTTTACAGGCGTGGAGAGAGGGGTGATCGGGAGGATGGAGAGAGGGGGGATCAGGAGGAAGGGGCGGGGGGGATACCATGACATAGGAGCAGAATTGGGCCATTCAGCCCATTGAGTCTGCTCTGCCATTCGATCATGGCTGATTTATTTTTCCCTCTCAACTCCATTCTCCTGACTTCTCCCTGTAACCTTTTACGCCCTTACTAATCAAGAACCTATTAACCTCCGCTTTAAATATACCCAATGACTTGGCCTCCACAACCATCTGTGGCAATGAATTGTACAGATTCACCACCCTCTGGCTAAAGAAATTCCTCCTCATCTCAGTTCTAAAGAGACGTCCTTTTATTCTGAGGCTGTGCCCTCTGGTCCTAGACTCTCCCACTACTGGAATCATCCTCTCCACATACACTCTATCCAGGCCATTCAATATTTAGTAGGTTTCAGCAAGTACAAGCCCAGAGCCATCAAACGGTCCTTGTACGTTAACCCTTTCATCCCTGGGAACATTCTTGTAAACCTCCTCTGGACCCTCTCCAATGCCAGCACATCCTTCCTTAGATATGTGGCCCAAAACTGCTCACAATACTTCAAATGTGGTCTGACCAACACCTTATAAGGCCTCAGCATTACATCCTTGCTTTTATATTCTAGTCCTCTAGAAATGAATGCTAACTTTGCATTTGCCTTCCTTACTATTAACTCAACCTGCAAGTTAACCTTCAGGGAATCCTGCACTAGGGACTCTCGAGTCCCTTTGATCTCTGAATTCTCTCCCCATTTAGAAAATAGTCTATGCCTTTATTTCTTCTACCAAAGTGCATGACCATACACTTTCCTATGCTGTAGTCCATCTGCCACTTCTTTGCCTATTCTTTTAACCTGTCCAAGTCCTTCTGCAGACTCCCTGCTTCCTCAACACAACCTGCCCCTCCACCTATCTTTGTACCATCCACAAACTTGGCCACAAATATAACGTGAAAAGTAGCGGACCCAACAGCAACCCCTGCAGAACACCACTAATCATCGGCAGCCAACCAGTAAAGTCCCACTTTATTCCCACACTTTGCCTTCTGCCAGTCAGCCAATTTTCCGCCCAAGCTAGTACCTTTCCTGTAATACCATGGGCTCCGATCAGGAGGTCTGAGAGAGGCAGAATTGGGAAGGACGATGTAAGGGGTGATCAGGGTGATGGAGAGGTGGGATTGGGGCGGAGAGAGGGGGATCAAGAGTTGGAGATGGAGCAGCGGGATTAGGGACAGAGAGAAGGGGACTGGGGTCAGAGGAAGGTTATTGGTGGGGACCAAGGGAGGGGTTTGGGGAAGAGGATGGGACTGGAGAGGAGGAAGAGGAGAAGCAAGTTACAGCAGCCATCAGTGTAACTACCAGGTGGTGATGTCAGTGCTGGCCGGCTGGGCAGCCACCAGCTGCAGGTTCAGGTCGTCCTGCTGGTCCGGCGCGGCCTGGCCGGCGACCTGCTGCTTCCTGCCGGCCAGCATCTTCTCCAGCCTCTTCTGCTGCTGCTCCTGCAGGGCCTGGAACTGCTGCCTCAGGCCCCGGGTCACCTGCTCGTCCGCGTCCCCCTCCATCCTCAGCTCAACCCGGCACCCCCTTCCGCCCCCCACCCCCCCCGGCGAGGACCCCGGTCGCTAACTCCCTCGCCCAGGCGTCCCCCGCTCGGCCTTCGGGACCGATGTTAGGCCGACGTCCGCAGGCCCGGCCGTATCATAGCAACGGTAGCCGGGGAGACGCGCCGCCGGGCTGGGTGCTGAGCGGCCACTACGCCGACTCCTGCTCCAATACCCTCCTCAGGTCGCTGGGATTCTCACTCAGATCAAATTCCAGGATGACCACAATAAATAATGCAAAATTATAACAAAAATGTGCTTGTAGCTCCTGGCGGGGAGATTTCAACTCCTTTGTCGGTGCCTTTCTTTTGCAACTCAGCTCGGTATAAATTTGCAGTGGCTGCAAAATGCCATCTACTGGAAATGCATGTAACAGTCAAACTTAAATACTATTAAAAAACTTATTGCTCGAACATGCGAGACGTCTTGGCGCAAATGCATCTACATTCTCCACTTCCCAACTCCCATAGCAACTCCACGATTTCTTCCTCTTACCCATTTCCACAACCCACCTCTGCCAGACTACATTTCACGCCCCACCCGTTTCTCCCAGACTTTCTACCTCAGCCACGGCAGGGACCATGCTCGCCACCCATCTCCCAGTACAAATTCTCTGCTCGCCTCTCTCACTGATGTACGGAGGCGCAAGTTCAGAGCTCCCTGAAAGTGGCAACACAAGTAGATAGGGTGGTAAAGAAGACATATGGCACGTTTGCCATCATCATTTGGAGCGTTGAGTATAAAAGTTAGGAATTTATGTTGCAGCTATATAAAACTTTGGTTAGGCCACATTTGGGATATTGTATGCAATTCTGGTTGTCACATTACAGGAGGGATATGGAGGCTTTGGAGGTAATGTTGAAGAGGTTCAACAGGTTGTTGCTTGGATTAAAGAGTATTAGCTACAAGGATGGGTTAGACAAACTTGGATTGTTTTCTCTGGCGCATCAGAGGCTGAGGGGTGACCTGATAGCGGTATATAAAATTATAAGAGGCATCAACAGGGTATATGGTTGAAGTCTTTTTCCCAGGGTGGAAATGTCAAATACCAGAGGGGGAATGTTTAAATGGGATCTACATTGCAAGTTTTTGTTTACACAGAGAATGGTAGGCACCTGGAACGCACTGCCAGGGAAGTGGTGGAAGCAGATGCTATAGCAAGGCATTTAGAGAGACACATGAACAGGTTGGAAATGAGGGATATAGACCTCATTCAGGCAGATGTGCAGTTTAAATTGACATCGTCTTCTCTTTATTACCATCAGGGAGGAGGTACAGGAGCCTGAAGACCCACACTCAACGATTCAGAAACAGCTTTCTATTCTCCACCATCAGATTTCTGAACAGTCCATGAAAACTACCTCGTTATTCCTTTTTGTCTTGCACTATTTATTTATTTTTGTAATTCATAATAATCTTATGTCTTTGCACTGTACTGCTGCTGCAAAACAACAAATTTCACATCATTTAAGTCAGTGATAATAAATCTGATTTGAATTCATGGTTGGTACCAATATGCTGGGTGAAAGGGCCTGTTCCTGTGCTGTATGTTCTATTATTGACCTCCTTTCTCTGTGTATTCCTAATGTTACTCTCCTCCATACAAATTTGCTGTAGGAACTATGTACCATCTACTGAAAAATGCATAAACAAGCTTAATATTCAAAATTCAAAGATGCAAAGGGACTTGGGAGTCCTTGTGCAGGATACCCTAAAAGTTAACCTCCACGTTGAGTCAGTGGTGAAGAAGGCGAATGCAATGTTGGCATTCATTTCTAGAGAAATAGAATATACTGTAAGAGCAGGGATGTGATGTTGAGGCTCTATAAGGCATTGGTAAGACCTCACTTGGAGTACTGTGTGCAGTTTTGGGCTTCTTATTTAAGAAAGGATGTGCTGACGTTGGAGAGGGTTCAGAGAAGATTCACTAGAATGATTCCAGGAATGAGAGGGTTAACATATGAGGAACGTTTGATGGCTCTTGGGCTGTACTCCTTGGAGTTCAGAAGAATGAGGGGGGACCTCACAGAAACATTTCAAATGTTAAAAGGCCTGGACAGAGTAGATGTGGCGAAGTTGTTTCCCATGGTAGGGGAGTATAGTACAAGAGGGCACGACTTCAGGATTGAAGGGCGCCCATTCAGAACAGAGATGCGGAGAAATTTCTTTAGCCAGAGAGTGGAGTATCTGTAGAATTTGTTTCCACGGGCGGCTGTGGAGGCAAAGTCATTGGGTGTATTTAAGGCAGAGATTGCAAGGTATCTGAGTAGCCAGGGCATCAAAGGTTATGGTGAGAAGGCAGGGGAAGTGGGGCTAAATGGGAGAATAGATCAGTTCATGATAGAATGGCAGAGCAGACTTGATGGGCCGAATGGCTGACTTCTGTTCATTTGTCTTATGGTCTAATATCATTTTTAAAAAGTCATTGCTTAAACAGGCCAAATATACTTATGCACCATGAATCTGGGAATATTTTTGGCATTAGTATTTTGTGATTTTTCTTGCTAACCTTAATACTTCTGTTTTCCTGGGTGTTCTAGATGATTAAACTTACAGTTGGTTTAACCTTCTCTGCAGAGTTTTGAAAGGAAATAAAAGAACAGGAGCTCCAAAGGCATATTTGTTAAATATGTTATTGTTCATGGATAAACAGATGCCTGGACAAACAGCAGAGACTGAATCCAGAGCCTTGGGATAGGCTACAAGCAATATATACAAGATTGACATTGCTCTTCACGAGGATTAGAACTAAGGGTCAAAAAATAAATGCTGGGGGAACTCAGCAGTCAAGCATCAGCTGTGGAGGCAAAGGCAATGTTGACAGTTTGGGTCAGGACCTGAACTGTCAACTATCCCTTTGCCTCCACAGATGCTGCCTGACCTGCTGAGTTCTTCCAGTAGGTTAGTTTTTGCTCCAGGTCCCAGCATTTGCAATCTCGTCTCTCTTCTTGGACCAAAAGAGTTGTATGAATGTGAACTAATGCTGTTGGGAATTAAGGTAATTTGGCAAGGGAAGGCAGTGCCCAGTGAAGCACAAGAGAAAAGACAACACAGCAGACAAACTACAATAAAAAGTAGTTCAAAAAGAGTCAGAATGGGTGGAAAGAAAAGCAGATCCAGGGGTGTCTGAATTACACTCATGGAGTCTTGCAAATAATTTCAGTGAGCTGCAAACAAAAGTAGAAGCATAGAATTGTGACAATGATAATAACACAGGCTAGCTTAGACAACAGAAAAATCAGGAACCTAATATTAATGTAGTGGGTATTCAGAAAAAGAACAAAAGGTAGGAGACACAATTTGGAAAAAAGGCTGAGTGTGCTTGACTATTCTTCTATCAATCCTCAACCAGCAGATTGATTTCTCGATATCTATTTCCAACGGTTTACAAATGGATGCAATGTTTGACAGTAGGATAACAGCAGTAATATGGCTGTTTCAGAAATTGATTATGCCAGGACAAGTAGAATATTATGAACACTTATTTATTCTGTACAGATTGAGACCCTGGATTATGCATTCAGTAAACAAGACCCGAAATGTGATGCTAATTACTACACCTGAAAACCATTCATAAAGATTATGTCTGGCCTTTCAGGTCAGTACAATTTGTTTTTGCACTGAGCACATTTCCTTTCATTCCCCAAATTTTCAAAAATCTATTGATCTTTGCCTTGACTAAACTCAGCAACTAAGTCTCCACATTTCCTTGAGTAGAATATTCCAAGGAAAATTCTTATCTCAGTTTTGAGTGGCTGATCTCTTACTTTGAGGCAGTCATCCCTGGTTCCAGACATTCACACTAGGGAAAGTATTGTCCCTGCATCCATCATGTCAAGCCCTGTTTATATTTCAGTGAGATCATCTCATACTTCTAAACAAGTCTAGGCCCAGTCTGCTTTAGTTCTTCTCACAAGGCTATGCTTCCTTCATCCCAGTCTGGGGAACTTCTGATACATTTACCAATTTGTACTTCATTTAACACAAATTTCACCATATGAAGTTGTGTCCATAAACAGGAATTTAACTCCATTAACATTAGCAATGGAGCATAGGATATAATGTAAAGGCAGCAGCAAGGGAAGATATAATCTTTGATTAGGTTATCAATTTTTTGGCTGTAATCAATGTGAGGGACCCCGTGGTTGCTGGCATCATAACTGCATGTTGTTGTGCGTTGCATTTCTAGCATCTGAAAAGCATGGCACCACCTGTGTGATCTGGCTCTGAGGAAGGGGGTGGGAGGTGGAAATGGAGATTGCCCCACGAATCCTCCAGTAGCCTTTTGAGGTGGTCATCTTTAGTCAAGATATTCACTTGACAGCTGGTTTCTCGATTCTACATTGAGCCAGCCTGAGCCATATTGTTACACTGTTGGTATACAAGCACAGCAATCTCACACTGCAGAAGCCCAGTTTTCCTTGTGACTGCACAAGCCCACACAAGGTACATCTTCAATTTATTCTCTTTATTATATATAGAAAAAACACAAAGACAGTAAGATGTACTTTTATTTCACTACTTGTTTCAACTAGTTTCACTTGGGAGATTTTATAATGTATAAATAAGTAAAATACAACATTAAATGAGGCATTTTAAGAACAAGATTTCTGCTGCAATAAATCTACAATTCATCTTTAATTTACATTATTAAAAAAGAGGTAGCCATTCACACAAACTTACAATGGGAGTAAAATACCACTGCAATTGTGCTGACATTTTAGATTGAAGCTTCTCATCTTGTGTGATAACCACTGCTTTAATACGCATTACACTGAAAAACATTTCTAAAAACTGATTTATAATTGTCACTTCCATACACTTACAGTATTCACATATTTAGTACTCAAATTCAATCTAGGCACATGAAGTTTTCCCCCACAGTTGATGTTAAAAATCTAGCTAGCATAGTTACAATGTTTAACACAAAGCACTGCTTCAATGTAGAAGTAAAATGCCAATTCTTGTACCATTTTCCATTCAAAAGATATGTGCAATTTAAAGTGTATTTGGCCTTCTTGAGATCAAGAGCCACAGAATTTAGAATGTACTGGAGTTCAGAACTTTCCAAAAATTATGTAAATAAAAACAAAGAATGAAAATAACTCTCAATCAACTGGAATTTAAGCAAAACAGTTCGAAATGTGCAAATACATGACTGAAGTTAATGTAAAGAAGAAATGCAAGACTACTCCCATTTGTTAACCCACCTTGCCTATACAGATCGTAATGCAAACAACTAGGCATTTTCAGAAATTTTGCAAATGTCAAGATATGAAATCTATTGTTTCAATGTAAAGTATATTGATAAAGAAGGCAGTGTGTTCTTGAACTACACAAGATCACCAGCCCACTAACCAGTATGATCTATGACAGTTATGGATGAGCACAGCCTATTCATGTTGCCCAACCAGCAACATAAATAAGCAGAATGCTTTGAAGTTAAAACACCAAAATTAGAAGTGGGCAGCTTCATGTTGGAGAAACAGCAGCTTATCGATCCAGATACTGCAAACTTAAACTTGCCACACCAGGGCATTGCTGCCGCAAGTTATTCTCATACCGTTGATGTTACAAGGGAAGTAATTCAAAAAATATAATACTCTGGTTTAAAAGTGGTTCTGGATACATTTTCTGACTTCCTCAATATTCAAAAATCTCATTCCACAACAAACATTTTCAAGAGAATCTGAACTGTAAATAAGCAATGTGATCCAAAGTACATTACAATCAATATAATTAATGAAAAGTAGGGATAGTTGCCCAGATAGCAACTTAAAGCCAAGATGAAAGACCAGCCTGAAGCCCTAAACTTTAAGGTCCAATCATATCTGGCCAAAAAATTAATCAGTTCTTTTTGACAAAGGCTTCTCAAGTATAACTATTGCAAAGGACATATTAAAACCATGTTTTGTTTGTAAATATATACATTTGGTAAAATTATGACACTTTACTGTGTATAGCAATAATCACCCCAGGGAAAATTACCTACCATTTGTAGGTAGTAAGATCAGTAAACTTGCAGAACAAATCAAATCTAAACTTAGTGCAAGTATTCTTCAGATATTTAAAACAAGAATAATTCTAACATCCTCAGTTTGAGGTATACTTAAAAGCCCAAAATTAAATTCTTAGAGATACTGTAGAAATCCCAATTCATTTGTGAAGGAAAGCAGTTTTCTCTTCTCTGGGTTTCACAAAATACTCTTTGTACATCGAGTAGAGAACTCCTGCAAAAGAAAAACATTTGTATGTTTTAACTTTCAATCTCACCAAGTTCTTCTTAACCAGTCACAACCAAAAATACACACATGCATTACAGAAGTTTGTGGATGACACTGAAATTGGTGGTGTGGAGGAGAGTGAAGATCGTCTAAGGTTAGAACAGGATTTAGATCAACTGGGAAAATGGGCCAAGGAATGGCAGATCAAGTTTAACTCAGACAAATATGAAGAGAAGCATTTTGGGAAATTAAACCAGGGCAGGACATGGTGGTTGACAGGGCCCTGGGGAGGGTTGTAGAACAAAGGTCTAGGGGCATAAGTACATAGTTTGCTGAAAGTGGCAAATGCAGGTAGACAGGGTGGTGAGGAAGGCATATGGCACACTTGCCTTCATCAGACAGGGCACTGAATACAAGATGGTGAGACTACATCTGGAACGTAGTGTGCAGTTCTGGTCACCATACCATAGGAAAGATGCAAGTAAGCTAGAGAAGGTGCAGAAAGGATTCACAAGGATGTTGCTGGGATTGGAGTGCTCGAGTTACAAGGAGAGACTATGTAGACTGGGACTGTTTTCCCTTGAATGAAGGAGGCTGAGGGGTGACATTGTAGAGGTTTATAAAATCATGAGGGGCAGAAATAAGGTGGATGGTCACAGTCCTTTTCCCATGGTAGGGGAGAGCATGGGTTTAAGGTGAGAGGGGAACAATTTAAAGGGGACCAGAGGTAAGTTTTTCCATGCAGAGGAACGAGCTGCCAGAGGAATTGGTTGGTGGAGGCAGGTACAATTTACAAGATTTGGACGGATCCATGGAAAGGAAAGGTTTAGAAGGATATGGGCCAAATGCAGGCAAATGGAGACACGAGAGACTTTAGATGCTGGGATCTGGATCAGAGAGTTTTGCCAGCAGTCTAGCAGCTTACTTTCTGCTGTGTGCAAATGGGACTAGCTCAGGAAGGTACATTGGTCAGCATGGAAGAGTTGGGCTGAAGGGCCTGTTGCCGTGCATGTTGCCAACTCTGACTATGACTTAACACAAAGCACTGGAAGGAATGTGGTGCTATGCAAAAAAAATAGTCTGGGCTGAGCACAACTTGAGAATATGCAATCCTAGGTCCTAAAGTCAGCCTTTTCTTTTCCCACTCAGATAAGTCCACAGTTAGGTTGACACAAAAGAACTCTCAGCAACTGCAGAATCAAACTCCAATCAGTGATCTGCACCTTCTTGGAGCAAAGTGTTGGAAAAGATCAGCATTGCATTTATCCCTCCCCCCCTCAAACAGTCCTGTCCAGCAAAGATCAGACAGCATGGTTTTATAGAATCATTTGTTAACATGTTGCACTCAGGAATTGCCAATAACATTGCAAAATTGCTGTTTCATTACAGAACAACACAAATTGGAAAACAGAAACCAGATTGGTCAAGCATGATTGTTAAATATCAAATATGATGAGCAGATGGTTTCCTAGAGATGCAATTAAAAAGGTCTGCTTATCGAGCACTATCCTCAAAAAGATGCAACTTTGAAAGATTTTTCTGGCGCATGCCTGACAGTTATCGGAAGGTTTGTTGACATCAAAACAATTACCCAAAGTCATTGCTCCCACCACACATCCTTGGGCTGCCACACGCATGTGGATTAGGTGTACTGACATTTTTTTGTTCCCTCTGGACTTCAGTTTGAAGAGTCCATAGGCTACCACTGATGCAAAGCCAGCAATACCTAAAACACAAGAGAATTATTATTTTTCTAAAGGTTGGTAAATATTCAGAATATTGTCCAATCCATGCCATACCTTTAATCAGGAAATTCTGTAAGCCAGTTCCTATAATACTTAACATAATATTGCTAATACCGTACAGGCACGGTAGTGTAGTGGTTAACGTAATGCTTTACAGTGCCAGCGACCCGGGTTCAAATCTGGCCGCTGTCTGTAAGGAGTCTGTACATTCTCCTCGTGTCTGTGTGGGTTTCCTCCGGGTGCTCCGGTTTCCTCCCACATTTCAGAGACGTACAGGTTAGGAAGTTGTGGGCATGCTATGTTGGCGTCAGAAGCATGGCGACACTTGCGGGCTGCCCCCAGAACATGCTATGCAAAAGATGCATTTCACTGTGTGTTTCGATGTACATGTGACTAATAAAGATATCTTATTTTAAGAGTCAGATTAAATTTAATTCCATTGTTAACCATCAGATGTGTCACAATAACAAAATACCACCTTTTCTCAAAAGAAATCCATTCTATCCAAACTGTCCATAAATTCTAGAAGCTTGAAGAAATTTTGTCTCAAATGAGAAACCAGACCTGAAACATTAACCATTTCTCTCCCTCACTTGCCACTCCCAGCATTTTCTGCTTCTATTTCAGTACCTTCAATATTTTCCTTTGTGATGCTATTGATTCCTCTATTCATAACATTGAATGAACTCACTGTATGATAAATACCCACCCACTAAAACGTAGGATCAAGTCAAAAGCAACTTTCTGGTCACTCACGCTCCAACTTTTATTGAACGGTCTGGAGGTTGAGATGCTGACAAGCTACACCAAGGAAGAACTGAATTGCTGGGCTTCTAACTGCAACACCATTTGAATGTGGATTTGAATAGATCATAGAATGTTCCTAATTATTGAATAAACATTACAAAGACTCACTGAACTACAAATTCAGCAAAATGTAGTCAATGAGTCACACTGGAAACTCAGGCCCAGAATGAGAGAGAATGAAGCTGACCACAGCTCACATGTCATAAATGGGTTCAATATACAACTAATTAACCTGTGCCTTCTCTGTTCTTATCCCAACCATAAAGAATTTAAATTTTAGCCAATGAATTGGGATACAAGAGATTATATAAAAAGGTAACTTGACAAAGAGATTTAGAAGCCAACTTACCAATGGGAACAAAAGGGGACTCCTTGGATTTTCGAATAAGTTTAGAGGTTTGGTCATCTTCTTGGCCAAGTGCAGGAAGCAAGCTCATGTTACTTGAAGACATAATGGCTGCAAAAATAAAGTTATTAAAGTCATAATGCTAGTTAGGTAGTGATAACTTCTAATAACATGAACATGTGACAGCTGTCCTCAAGTTAGCAAAAGGGTCATATTTCTATAAGTAAAATGGAAATTATTGCATTTTCAATCATACCAGCCCAAGGACATCACTGTAGAACAGTATCCTAGGCACAACCACCTTCAACTGTTTCAATGTCTTCCCTTTCATCTAAATCAGAACTGGGGATTATCACTGATGATTCCACTCAACTCCTCATCAAATGAAGAGGTCCATGCAGTGAGAACTAGACAACATTTAGACATGGGCTACATAGTGCCAAGTAACATTTACACCACATGCCCAGTGACAATATTCCTCAATGTGGGAACTCAACAATCCACCCTTATTATTCAATCAAATTACCGTCACTAGGGTGGGAGGGGATTGGACCATTGACCAGAAACTCAACTAGTCCAGACAAATGCTGTAGTTACGAGAGCAAGAGGCTGGGTATCACCTCCCAGTTGCACACCAAATCAACTTTGATATATATTACAACGTAGGAAAGTACAGCACAGGAATGGTCCACAATGTCCATGCCATGATTCCAATTTAAACTGCACATAGTCTATATTTCTCCATTCCATCTGTTCATGTGCCTGCCTAAACGCTTCTTAAATGTCATTATCATATCAGCTCCTACCACCTCCCTGGCAGCGTGTTCCAAACACCTACTACTCTATGAAAAAAAAAACTCCCCCATCCCACCCCCCTTACCTTAATCCTATGTCTTCTAGCATTTGATATTTCCACCTTGGGAAAAAGACTCCAATTCTCTAAGCCTCAATTTTATAAACTTCTATCAGGTCACCACTCAATCTCCAACACACCAGAGAAAACACACCAAGTTTGTCCAAGCTCCCCTTAGAGCTGATACTCTCCAGTCCAGGCCATATCCTGGTGCACCTCAGTTGCAATATGACTTCCCAACTTGCACTCAATGCCTTGACCAACGAAGGCAAGTAATATGTATATCTTCTTTACCACTCTATCTACTTGTGATGCCACGTTCAGGGAGCTATGGACTAGCACTCCAAGATCCTTCTGTACATCAATACTCCCAGGGTCCTACCATTTCCTATATTCTTCCCTCTTACATTTGACTTCCCAAAGTGCAACACTCAGTTGTCTGGATTAAACTCCATCTGCCATTTCTCCACCCATATTTCCAGCTAGTTCAAATCTTGGTGTATCCTTTGAAAACCTCTCTCACTATCCACAGCACCACCAAATGTTTGTGTCACCTGCAGATTTACTAATCAGTCCACTTAAATTTTCATCCAAATATTGCCACTCCATCTATGGATCTAAATGCTGGAGATCTCTTCCCAACAGCATCAATGGATTGGTAGTTCATTGTCACTGCTTATTTCCACCTTCAAGATGAATGAGCAATGAACACTGGCCTTATCAACAATGATCAGATTTAAAAAATAAAACTGAACATTACTCAATCCTACATCCTCAGTTCCAAGAGACTGCTATGTCTTTACTGCAAGATGTAGATTTTATGTACTACACTTCCTGAAGGAAATAAACCCAATTTTATTTTCATAACCTGAAATGATTTGCATAGATGGGAAATCCAAGCTTAAAATAATGGCACACACTTCCCATAAACCACATGTTTGGCTGTGTGCCTTTGTGGACTGACACAGTCTGCTGTGTTTGGTTTACAGGAAAGCCTCATCGTTTATACAAAACTGAGCAAATTATGAAATACTTATTAGCAATTCACAATGACATTGCAAAATTGAGAGAGTAGAGTGAATTGTAAAATAGAAACCAAGATTGTCAGTATACTAGCTAACAGGAAAAATGATGAGTTGATGGTTTAAGAATCGCAGCTGGAGGTCTGTTTAGTGTCTGAAGGGCCTGGTTCTGTGAGATATGACACAGCCCCATTTGTTTTTTTCAGGTGGATATAGGAGATCCTTTAACAGCTAGTCAAAAAAAACCAAAATGCTTGAATATAGCATCTGTGCATGAAAAATAGGGGTTTCAAGTCAATAAGCTTTCTTCATGTTCTTATAAGGATTATTGGATTGAAACTTTAACTTTGCAGTCAGTATTCCCAAGATTCTGTTTTTATTCTAGGAAAATATTATATTAACGGTAATGCAGCAGTTAGTACAACACTATTACAGCACCATTGACCTCGGTTCAATTCCGGCTGCTGTCTGTAAGGAGTTTGTACGTTCTCCCCACGTCTGCATGGGTTTCCTCCAGGTGCTCTGGTTTCCTCCCACATTCCAAAGACGTACGGGTTAGGAAATTGTGGGCATGCTAGGTTGGTGCCAGAAGCGTGGCAACACTTGCGGGCTGCCCCCAGAACACTATGCAAAAGATGCATTTCACTGTGTTTTGATGTACATGTGACTAATAAAGATATCTCATCTTAAATCGTAAGCTTACGAGTTGCCTCAAGGCAAGTTTCCTCACCTGGCTCCCACAAGTTGTCTTTTAGACCCAGGAAATGCAGAATTACATCAGATTCAAAAATTTTATTCGAACTGCATTCATGCCAGGTGTCAATAAAACTAATCCGTTGTGATAACACCTATAGCAATACTATGAAGCAAAATGTGATATACAAGACTAGAAAAAACTGAATTGTGGTTAAATGAGAATGTGCAATCATCTGGTTTGCAAGCAATCTGTAGCAAGATAAAGGGCTACATTTTGCTCAATATAAAATAACATACAAAGCAACAGCATTAATATAGGAAAACATTTCAAACCAAGTGACCAATTCACCAAACTCTCAGAATCAGGGTCAAATAGCACAAAAACAGGCCATTCAACCCACGGTCCATTCCAACCACCAAGTATCCCTCAATCCATTTTATTCTCCCATATTCCCACCAACTCTACCCCTCAGATTTTACCACCCATCTGCAGCAAGGGAAATTGAACATTTTGAGTTTATAGAGGTGTATAACATCATGAGGGGCATAGATAGGGTGAATGCACAAAGGCTTAAGGTAAGAAGGGGAAGATTTAAAAGGGTCCTGAGGGGGTAACCTCTTCATGCAGAAGGTGATGCATATATGGAACGAGCTGTCAGAGAAAGTGATTGAGGCAGATACATTTAAAAGACACTTGGACAGGTACATGGATAAAAAAGGTTTAGAGGGATGTGTGCCAAACACAGGCAAATGGGAGTAACTGAGATGGGCGTCTTGATCAGCATGGATATTGCATTGAAGGGCCTATTTCTATGCTGTATTGCTCTACGACTCGATAACCTACCTATCCACACATCTTTGTGATGTGCAAGGAAACCAGAGAACCCAGATGAAAGTCACAGGCAGAACATACAAACTCCAGAGTGAGAGCACCCAAAGTCAGGGTCACCTGGGTTAATGGAGCTGGGAAACAGCAGCTCTACTAGCTGTACTATGATGCTACCTCAAATTTTCAACATCTACAAAGAGTGTGACAGCATAAGATTACACAATACAAACCATCCAGTGAAAAGCAGTCCAAATAGCACCTCATCCAGAACTATAAACACCCAACTTCTTAACCAACAGGACAAAACTTTGTTCGGCATGCCGTCCATACAGATCACTTCATCACATCAGTACATTGAGGTAGTACAAGGGGAAAACAATAACAAAATGCAGGATCAATACACACAAAATGCTGGAAGAACTCAGCAGGTCAAGCAGCATCTATGGAGGGAAATAAACTGTTGACAATTCAGGTCGAGACTTTTCAACAGAATGCAGGATAAAGTGTTACAGTTACAGAGAAAGTGCAGTGCAGGCAGGCAAGGGCAAAACGAAGTAGATTGTGAGGTCAAGAGTCCATCTTATCGCACTAGGGGACAGTTCAATTGCCTTCTAACAGCAAGTAGAAGCTGTCCTTGAGCCTGGTGGTACGTGCTTTCAGGCTTTTGTACCTTTTTTTGTATGGCACAGCACCCGAAGGACAAAAAGGCGCTATGTAAATGCAACCCTTTCTTGCACGTACTTCACTTAGAGTCAGGCAGCACCTGCCGCCGCCGCTCCCCATTGGCCGGCAGCCGGCCGGTGCTCAGCCGCCGCCGCTCCCCATTGGCCGGCAGCCGGCCGGTGCTCAGCCGCCGCCGCTCCCCATTGGCCGGCAGCCGGCCGGTGCTCAGCCGCCGCCGCCGCCGCTCCCCATTGGCCGGCAACCGGCCGGTGCTCAGCCGCCGCCGCCGCCGCTCCCCATTGGCCGGCAGCCGGCCGGTGCTCAGCCGCCGCCGCTCCCCATTGGCCGGCAGGTGCTCCGCCGTTGGAGTGGAACCTGCCCCGCCACCTCCCCCCAGCAGCTCGGCAGGAAAGAGCCGACCGGATTCGCGGTGTCCGCACCGGGGAGACGCGCCTCACCTGATCACCCGTCCGGCTCCGGCTCTCCGCGCCCGTCACTGTCACCGTCACCCGGCTCCCACAGGAACTGACGCAATGGAAAGAAGCGGAAATGACGGAGGCATTCGCCACGCTCCTCAGACTTGAAGTGACCTCCATCAGACATAATTTAAAAAACGGAACATCTGTTCCACTATCTTATATATTTACCAAGTTTGCAAATGATTAGTCTTCCCTCTACTGATTTGATGCATTTTTCTTCACGTAAACCATGCTAATTCAAGAAGCGGGGAGAGCTGCCGCCTGGTTACTATGGTAACGAAGGACAATAACACCGCCCAGCCGCGTACGTCATGGAAGGTCAGTTTGATTGACGTGTGGGTAACCCAATCGACAGGTGGAGTGGGCACCGCCTGTGGAGAAAGGCGGTCCCCACTTTGGAGGCAGTGGCTCTGAGTCATTGACATTTATGCAACTTCAGGGGGAAATTCCACCATGGGGAAACCGAGGAATATGTAACACTCTGATTTCTCAACAGGATATCTGGAGGGTTTTTTTTGGAAAAGAAATTATGCACAACTGGCTTATTCCTGGCAATCATACCTTGCCTCATAATCCAATATTTAAATCCTAATTTCAGCAATTAAAAATGATCCTTTCAGATGGCAGTAATAAAGCATAAAACAAGGAAAAACATGGAGTTCATGGAGAGCTCAACAGGGAGGATGCCCAGAGAATCAGAACAAAGAGTCACAGTCCTAAACTTAATAGGAGACAGGAGACTATTTGGTCCATTGTATTCCCGCTAGCTCCCGGCAGAGCAATCACATTAGTCCCATATCTCCTTATTTGAAGACACCAAATGCTGGAATCTGGAGCAACAAACAATCTGCTGGAGGAGCTCAGCGGACTGAGCAGCATCTGAATGAGTCCTGATGCAGGATTTCGACCCAAAACGTTGAAAGTTCTTTTATCTCCCACAGAGTCTGCTTAACCCATCGAGTTCCTCCAGCAGATCGCTTGTTGCTCCTCCTTATTTCACTTACATGCCCATCAACTCCCATTTGATTCTTTTGTCATTTGCACATGCTAATGGATAATTTGCAGTTGCCAATATGCAATGAGATGGACTCTGACCTCACGATCTACCTTGTTGTGACTTTGCACCTTATTGCACTGCACTTTCTCTGTAGCTGTGACACTTTACTCTGTACTGTTACTGTTTTTACCTGTACTACATCAATGCACTCTGTACTAACTCAATGTAACTGCACTGTGTAATGAATTGACCTCTACGATCGGTTTGTAAGACAAGCTTTTCACTGTACCACGGTACAAGTGACAATAATAAACCAATACCAATATGAGGCACCAATTTAAGACTGAGATGAGGAGATTTTTTATTCCATATGGTTCTTTGTGAATCTTTGGAATCAGTGGATGAGAAATAGAAGTAGGAGTGGACAATTCATTGTCTTCTGGTGCTCCCTGTACATCCGGTGCTCCCAGTGCAGCCTCCTGTACATTGGTGAGACCCGACTCAGATTGGGTGTCCACTTCATCGAGCACCTTCGCTCCATCCGCCGGAACAGCCAGGACCTCCGAGTGGCCACCCACTTCAATTCCACATCCCATTCCCATACTGACATGTCTATCCATGGCCTCCTCTACTGCCACGTTGAGGCCAGGCACAGGTTGGAGGAACAACACCTCATATCCCGCCTTGGGAGTCTCCAACCTGATGGCCTCAACATCGATTTCTCTAACTTCCGGTAACTCCACACCTTTTTATTCACCCCCCCCCCCCCCCACTTCTTTGTCTTCCCTTATTCCTGTGGCTCCCTTCCCCCGCCTTGATGACCTGCCCATCTCCTCTCCTCCCCTCCCCCATCCTTTATTCCATGGTCCACTGCTCTCTCCTACCGGATTCCCCCTTCTTCAGCCCTCAGCCTCTTCCACCTATCAGCTTCTTACATCTTCTCCCCCTCCCCCACCCACTACCTTCCCCCTCTCACCTGGACTCGCCTACCACCTGAACTCACCTATCCCCTGCCTGCGTGTGCTCCTCCCCCTCCCCCCACCTTCTTATTCTGGCTTCTGCCCTCTTCCTTTCCGGTCCTGATGAAGGGCCTCGGCCCAAAATGTCGGCTGTTTATTTCCCTCCATGGATGCTGCCTGACCTGCTGAGTTCCTCCAGCACTTTTTGTGTATTGTTCCAGATTCCGGCATCTGCAGAATTTCTTGTGTCTTCATTGTCTTATGCTCTACTGCTCGATAAGATCATGGCTGATCTTTTACCTCAGTACCACCTAACTGTACTCTCCTCATATCCCTCAATTCTCTTAACATCTAAAAATCCATTGATCTCTGTCCCAAGAACTGAATCTCAGCAACTGAATGCTCACCACTCTCTTGGGGAAAGGATTCCAAAGATTCACAACCTGCTGGGAGAAGAAATTTACGTTGAGACTGTGATCCCTAGAAGAGGTGCGTAGATATCTCCGCATCACCCCAGCCAAGCCCCGTAAGAATGCTCTATGTTTCAATAAGATCACGTCACATCCTTTAAACTCTAGAGAGTGAAGTATACCCCCACATTACAGAAGGGTTGTGTTCCTAGAAAACTCTCTGTATTGTGATTTTCCATAATGCAAACCCTTTACAAAAATCTGTTGGTTCTTTTGCATTTTGTGTTCATTTAATTGTTTTTTCTCACGTAAATTTTGTAAGAGTGAAATTTTATTCTGTATCTCAAATTTTTGGTAGTCATTTGTGAACACTACACTGTGGATAAACTGAGAGTGCACTTCTGGGAGAAAAAAGCAACACTTTGATCATGTTTCCTCTGCTTTGTTTCTTCAGTGTTTTTCCCCATCACTTCCCAAAGAAATGTTTTATTTCATTATTTTTTTAATTGCAGAAGAATTAGGGGAGAGACGAGAGAAAAAGAATCACCCAGAGCAAGGCAGGGGTCTGGAAGTGCCTGAAAGGGTAGTTGAGGCAGAAATCCTCATCACATATCAACGGTATTTGGATGTGTAATTGAGGAGCCCTCACCTGCAGGGCAATGAACTTGGTACCGGAAACTGGGATTATTATGGATAAATCTTATTTTAATTGACACAGGCACAATGGGCCAAAGGGCCTCCTTCCATGTTGTAAGCTTTCTGTGACACAATGGCACAGCATCAGGTTCAATCCTGATTTAGGGTGCCGTCCACGTGGAGTTTACATGTTCTGCCTATGACCACATGGATCCCTCTGGGTGCTCTAGGTTCCTCCCACATCCCAAAGACATGCGGGTTGGTAGGTTAATTGGCTGCTGTAAATTGCCCCTAACATGTAGGTGAGTGGTAGAACCTGGGGGGAGTTAATGGGAAGGCAGGAGGAATGAAATGGAATTAATGTAGGATTAGTGTAAGTTATTAAAATCAAAGTTGAGTTTATTGTCATATACACAAGTTTGTCATATTGTCACATATATGCACAGCAGCATCATATAAGCAGCATTCACAAGATAAACATAAATTATACATAAATTATGCATAATTTTTACAAGAAAGAGCACAATTAGAACAAAAACAAAGTCCATTTAAGTGCAAAGTGATCAAAGTGGTCATAGTGTTGCTAAACTGTAGTGACTAGGGTTGTGCCGGTTGGTTCAAGAACCGAATGGTTGAAGGGAAGTCGCTGTTCCTGAACCTGGTGGTGTGGGACTTCAGGCTTCTGTACCTCCTGCCCCATGGTAGCTGTGAGAAGATGGCATGGCCCGGATGGTGGGGGATCTTTGATGATATATGTTGCCTTCTTGAGGCAGCGCCTCCTGTAGATACTTCTGATGGTGGGGAGGGATGTGCCTGTGATGTATTGGGTTGAGCCCACTACTCTCTGCAGCTCTTACATTCCTGTGCATTCGAATTGCCGTAACAGACCATGATGCAACCAGTCAGGATACTTTCAACAGTACATCTGCAGAAATTTGTTCGAGTGTTCGGAGACAAGCTGAACCTCCTTAACCTTCTAAGAAAGTAAAGGTGCTGGCATGTCTTCCTTGTGATTAAGGAGATAATACCAAGATCTTTTCAAACTCATAGGACAATCAAGCAGAGTCAACGTGGTTTTAAGAAAAGAAACCATATTTGACAAATTTGCTTGAGTTCTTTGAGAATGTAACAACTGAGGAAAACCAGTAGCTGTAGTGAGAATAGTTCAATTGCTAGAAGACATTCAATGAGATGTTACCTAAAGGCTAACTGCAGAAGAGTGCACTGAGAAGAGGTTATTATATTAGCATGGATGTATGTTGGTTAACTAACAAAAAAAAACAAGAGTTGGGATAAATGGGTCACTTTTGAGTTGGCAATCAATGTCTAATGTGGTACCATAGGATCAGTGCTGGGATCAACCATTTACAGTCTAGATTTATTACTTGGATTAAAGAGCCAAGTGTGCTGTCACCAAATTTACTGATGATACAAAGATGAGTCACAGCCCAGCATGTCAATGCCAAACATCAAGTTCTTATCTATACTAATGCAATTTACCAGAAACAATTTACCTACTACACCATTTTCTCTCTCTCCCTCTCCCTCTCTCCCCCCCCTCCCTCTCTACGTCCTTCTCTGACATTGTGTTCCAGATGGCAAAATAATCCTCTTGAGTGAAAAAATTCTTCCTCAGATCCCTTCTTAAACTCTGTAACTGTAACACTTTATTCTGCATTCTGTTATTGTTTTCCCTTGTACTACCACAGTGTACTGATGTGATGAAATGATCTGTATACTGTAGATGGCGTGCAAAACAATGTTTTCCACTGTACTGTGGTAGATGTAACAGTAATAAACCAATTTACTCCTCACCTTTAACCTATGCCCTCTGGTCTTAGACACCTCTGCCATGAGGAAAAAGTTTCTTACTATCCATCCTATCTATGCCTCTCATAATTGTTCTATATCTCTGTCACGTGACCCTCAGCCTCCTCTGCTGCAAGGAAATGAAACCCAGCCTATCCAGTTTCTCCTCATTACTGAAGTGCTCTATGCCAGGAATATCCCAGTGATTCTCCTATGCACCCTCTCCACTGCAATCATATTCTCCCTATATTGCGGCGTTCAGAACTACACACAGATATTCCAGCCATGGCCTAACCAGTGTTGTACCAAGAGCTCCCTACTCTTATTGCTCTATGCCCCGGCTAATGAAGGCAAGCATCCCACGTGCTTTTGTCACCACCCTGTGCTGCCACCTTCAGGGATCTTTGGACTGTACACCAAGGTCCTTTTGTTCTTCATTACTCCCTGGGGCCCTACCATGTTCTATCCTCATTAAAATTCCAAAGTGTATCACCTTACACTTGTCAGAATTCCTTCAGCCATTGCCCTGCCCAATTTACCAACTGATCAATAGCCTGAGACTACCCCCCCTCACTATCAACAGCACAGGATTTCTAGCTCTGGCACCCCTTCAGGCTGTGAGTTGCAGACCCTAACACCCTCGGGGTGATTCTTTTTCCCTCATCAACCCCTAATTTTTCTACCAGTTTCTTTAGTTTTTAACCCCTGCTAAGTGAATGGGTGGTGGGGATTGTTGAATGAGGAGATGTTAAGCAAACTGTGCATATACACTCTTGGGTTTAAAGAATGAGAGATAACCTCACTGAGACATCCAACATCCTTATGGGGATTAAAAGGATATATGCAGAGATACTAGAGGGCACAGCATTAAGGTGAGAGGGGGAAAGTTTAATGGAGATTTAAGAGGCAAGTTTTTTACATAGAAAGTGGCAGGTGCCTGGAACATGCTGTCAGGAGAAGTGGTGGAAGGAGATACAATATCAACGTTTAAGAGGCATTTAGACAGGCACATGTACAGGCAGGGAATGGAGGGACAAAGACAATATGCAGGCAGATGGGAAGAGTTTGGATTGGCATCATGCTTGGCACATTGTGTACCGAGGGACCTGTTCCTGTGCTCAAGGTTCTATGTTCTAATAGTTCGTGTGTGATTTCTTCAATGCTTTGTACAGTTATAGCAAGATTTTCTACATGTCTACACACCCCTTCTTGGGATCACAGTCTCAACATAAATTTCTGAGATTGCTAGATCTTTGTATACTCAGGGGATGGGGTTGAGGTAGGATTCCAGTCATGTTCATTTTGAACACACAACAGATGTGGAGGGTTGAATGGTCCACTCCTGTTTCTATTTCTATTTCTAACAATCTTAGAAATAATATCATCATGCATGTCCAGTAGGCACCCCAGTCCCTGCTGCGTACACTGGCTTCAGAAGACCTAAGCATACCAGTAGGTGCCATGAACCCTAACATGACTGTATAAGAGCAACTAAAATTTACACCTGTAGTCTCCCTCCTCCCCCCCCTCATTCCCCACTCCACAAACCTCTCCCCCCACTCCCCCCATTACAAGACAGGGTATTGATGGCAGATTTCCTTCCTTAAAGGAGATTAGTGAACCAAACTGATTTTGGCAGCAATCTAGACATTTTCATGTTCGCCATTTCCGACACTAGCTTTTTAATTCCAAGTTGTATTTACGGATAATTCTGCTATAATGTGACAGTTGCGTTCCCAAGAAGCCTCGCATTATAGAAAATTGCATTATATAAGCAATTGTGTCAATGGGAAAAAAGAGGGTTAGGGGCTTGAGAGTTTCAGACTTTCAATAACAATGTTATTTTTCCTGCAGGATTTTCAGAAGGTGTTCTTAATAGCTCTGTTTATTCTGTTACTGCAAACTAAAAATACCAAGGGCTGCTTTGTTTAATAGAATCTCATTGCACAAGTGTCAAAAGAAAGCAATTGTTTATCAATTTGCAATGGCCTCCCATGGTAAAACTAACAGCCTGTGTTCTTAAGAGACAATGGTGACTGATTACTGCTGGGAGGAAACAGGATATTTTTCCCCCAAGACATTTTTCCCTCAAGACAGCTTTTGTTCTGCTTGTCAATTTCAGAAGTAACTCCTAAGTGGTTCTCCAGTTCCCCGTCAAAACTGCATTATAAACGATTCAGTCTGCGGAGAGCAAATAACCTAATTCATCAATTGCGTTATATCCAATTTGCATTATGGAAGCATGTGTTATAGCAGTGCTACCTGTAATTAACTACTTAAGTTCAATGACTGGCAAGGTTTTATTAGAACATACATCTCCCAATCACTTAGGTCTCAATGGGCCTTAGTTTTCCACTCATTGTCACTGTACTTTCAACAATACGGCATTTCCTAAGCACTCCTTCAACGGATTGTCGGCCTCAATTAAAGTCTCTGGTGTGAGACATTAAACAATCTCGTGGCTTAGAAGCAAGAGCATTATTCATTCAACTACAGCTGGCATTTAAAGAAGGTTTGAGTAGGTTACAGACTAAGTGCTGGTAAATGGGATTAGTGCACATAGGTACTTGATGGTCACATAGATGTGGTGGGCGGAAAGACCTGTTTCTCTGCTCTGTGACTCTGTGATTGCTAGGCAGAGCCAATCAGATTGGCAGATTTGTAGTTGATGCCTGTTTGCAGAAACTGATTTTTTTTTTAGCAAGAACTCACTCACATTCACATTGTTGCATCGCCTCTAATTATAGTTTTGAAACATGCTTCACCTCATTTTGCATAACCACAATAAAAAAGTTTTTTTAAATTCCAAAATAAACTTTATTCATCATAAAAACAAACTACCTACAACAATAAAACTGTGAAACCTTTACATTTGTGTACAGATCGGTCATTAGTGTTACCTTTTTATATAAAAAACACAGCACCAATGCCACTCCCCCAGTCCCGTATTTACAATATTTAAGGGGCTTTCTCACCTGACCCCACCCCTCCCTCTCCAGTGGCAGAAGAACCCTAATCTGTAGTCCTTCCCCACCGAGCCCTTGTGTTGGCTGCACCCAGCTTCAGTGTGTTTCTCAGCACGTACTCCTGCAGCCTGGAATGTGCCAGTTGGGGGCATTCCCATACAGACATCTCGCAGTGCTGGGAGACCAACAAGTTTTGGGCAGACCAAAGGGCATCTTTCACCGACGATAAAAAAGTTTTAGTCTAAACTGACAAGCATTCAGAATCAGTCGTAATGTGTCATGTGGTTTGCTACTGCAATGAATCAAGGACCGGAACTCACTAAAGTTAATGTGACCAAGACAAAAACACACACAAAAAAAGCACTAAAGGTAAACAATTTCCTAACCAGGATTTTAGGAGGTTTCTTAGGAAACTGAAGATGGATTAAAAGCTCTTTCATTTCAGGAATTGTTCCTGCAGATTAGAAAATTGTACATGGTTCTTTATTATCTGAGTCACAGAAAGGTTACAGCTCAGAAAGAAACCTTTGGGCCCAGTGGGTCAGTGCTGGCTTTGTACCAGACCAAGCCAGCTGGTCCCACTGCACTCTTTATCCATCTCCGTTCCCAGCCCCTCAGCCCACACCACACTGCCAACTTCACTGCCCTGCAAATATTTTCCTTTCAAGAACTTACCCAGTTTCCTTTTGTATGCTATGACTGAATCAGCCTCCATTACTTCCCCAGCACTGTATTCCAGATTCTTTTGCCAATCATCTTCATTTTACATCCACTGGCTGTTGACCTTCCTGCTAATGGGAACAATTTCTCTCCATCAACTCTATCCAGATCCTTCATAACTATAAATAGCTCTACCAGTTTCTCTATCAGCCCCCTCTGTTCCAAACTGAAGAACCCGAGACTCTCATCGATCCACATAACTCAAGTCCTTCATCCCAAGGATGATTTCAGTAAATCTCTTCTTCACTCTCTTCAAGGCCATCATATCTTTCATAAAGTAAGTTGCCCAAAACTGGACAGAATACTGGCCAAACTAGTATTTTATGAGATCATAGAATAATATTGCACAGAAACGTCCTTTGGCCCTTCAAGTCCCTGACAACCACCACCAAGCATCCATTTACATTAATCCCACACGAACCCCCTTTTATCCTTTTCCTACCAGGTTCCACCACTACCACTACAGGCAACTTACACTGGCCAATTAACCTACCAACCCCACACATTTTCAGGAAATAAAAGCACCTAGAGGAACCCATGAGGTTACAGGGAGGACACATAGGCAGCACACAGACTATGCTTGTGTATTTGAGCATTCAGGGGCTGAACTCCAAGTCACCATCAATTCATTCACCAAAGCATTCATGTCTGACACCAAAGGAAAATATTGCATCTAACATCTGCAAAACAAAGGAGTAAGAGGTTGAGAGGAGATTAGGGGAAGAACTTTATTCACCCAGAGGCTGGTTGGAATGTGGAACGCACTGCCTGAGAGGGTGGTGGAGGCAGAGGCTCTCACAGCATTTGGATTGCTAAAGCAGTAGGTTACAGACCAAGTCCTAGTAAATGGGATTAGTATAGATAGGTACTTGGTGGTCGGTATGGTCATGGTGAGTTCTGATGAAGGATCTTTGATCTGAAACATTCCTTGACCTTTGCTTCCCTTCCCATAAATGTAGCCTGACCTACTGAGTATTTCCAGCATTTTCTGTATTTACTTTAGTGGGCCTGTTTCTGTGCTGTACAACTCTATAATTCTATAAAAGGTCCTCTACAAACCAGTTCCTTTGTGCAACACCACTCTCAGATAAAGATCCTCAGGTGACCCTGGAAAGCATGATTCACCTTCTGTATCTCAGGAGCCACATCACAGTGATGGCCAACACCAACGATGAAATTGAACATTGTCTTCACTGCACCAGCACTACCTTTGGCTCTCTGAGCAAGGCCTCAAATCTGACCCAAAGCTCATGGTCAATTGTGCAGAATTGGTATTGGTATTGGTTTATTATTGTCACTTGTACCGAGGTACACTGAAAAGCTTGTCTTACAAACTGATCTTACAGGTCAATTCATTACACAGTGCAGTTACATTGAGTTAGTACAGAGTGCATTGATGTAGTACAGGTAAAAAAACAGTAACAGTACAGAGTAAAGTGTCATAGCTAGAGAAAGTGCAGTGCAATAAGGTGCAAGGTCACAACAAGGTAGATCATGAGGTCATGAGGTCATAGGTCATAGTCCATTCATTGTATAAGGGAACTGTTCAATAGTCTTATCACTGTGGGGTAGAAGCTGTCCTTAAATCTGGTGGTACGTGCCCTCAGGCTCCTGTATCTTCTACCCGATGGAAGAGTAGAGAAGGGAGAATGTCCTGGGTGGGTGGGGGCTTTGATTATGCTGGCTGCTACACCAAGACAACAAGAGGTAAAGGCAGAGTCCAAGGATGGGAGACTGGTGTTCGTAATGCGCTGGGCTGTGTCCACAACTCTCTGCAGCTTCTTGCGGTCTTGGGCAGAGCAGTTGCCATACCAAGCCATGATACATCCTGATAGGATGCTTTCTATGGTGCATCGGTAAAAGTTGGTGAGAGTCAAAGGGGACAAACCAAACTTCTTTAGCCTCCTGAGGAAGTAGAGGCGCTGGTGAGCTTTCTTGGCCATGGCATCCACATGGTTTGTCCAGGACAGGTTGTTGGTGATGTTCACTCCCAGGAACTTGAAGCTCTCAACCCTCTCAACCTCAGCACCATTGATGTAGACAGGTGTATGTACACCGCCCCCTTTCCTGAAGTCAATGACCAGCTCTTTAGTTTTGTTGACATTGAGGGAAAGGTTGTTGTCATGACACCATTCCACTAAGCTCTCTATCTCCTTCCTGTACTCCGACTCATCACTGTTTGAGATACGGCCTACAACGGTGGTATCATCTGCAAACTTGTAGATGGAGTTAGAGCAGAATCTAGCCACACAGTCATGAGTGTTTAGGGAGTAGAGTAGAGGGCTGAGGACGCAGCCTTAAGGTGCACCAGTGTTGAGAATAATCGTGCCGGAGGAATTGCTGCCTATCCTCACTGATTGCGGTCTGTTTGTGAGAAAGTCAAGGATCCAGTTACAGAGGGAGATGTTGAGTCCGAGGTCACGGAGTTTGGTGACAAGCTTGCTTGGTATTATTGTATTGAAGGCAGAGCTGTAGTCAATAAACAATAGTCTAACGTAAGTGTCTTTACTGTCCAGATGCTCCAGAGCTGAGTGAAGGGCCAGGGAGATGGCATCCACTGTAGACCTGTTTCGCCGATAGGCGAATTGCAATGGGTCAAGGTTGTCTGGTAGGCTGGAGTTGATGCGTGCCATGACCAACCTCTCAAAGCACTTCATGATGGTGGATGTCAGAGCCACTGGTCGGTAGTCATTGAGGCATGTTACCTTGCTTTTCTCTGGTACCGGGATGACAGTGGTCTTCTTAAAACAGGAGGGAACCTGAGATTGAAGCAGGGAGAGGTTGAATATGTCCGCAAATACTTCTGCCAGCTGATCCCTGTCCTTCTGCATGCTTCTGAGATGGACTACCTACAACAGGCACCACAAGGCGGTGGAGAGACATCCCCAGTGCTGTATCTGCAACGTCTTACAGATCCAAATGTCATGTCTTATCCCAGCCCACAGCCCAGCACTGAGGCCCCAATTAAACTTTGGTTCCACACAGCAGGCCATGAAACTTGCATGCCCACCATCAGGGTTCCAAAACAGCCACCCTATTCTGAGTTCTGTCACAGGAAAAGACTACCAGTGGACAAAGGGAAAGATTTAAGGATGTTATTAAAGACTCCTTGAAAAAATGTAATATCCGCACTGACCTGTGAGAATCCTTGGCTCATGACCACACGTATATCCATGTGTACCCTGACGCAACTGCAGCTCTTGCCCCATCAGTGGCCATCTCTGATCCTTCGTTGTGCTCAAAAGCCACAGAAATGGCCCTAAACTGATGGTTTATAGCCGCAGATAATTTTATCATTGTCATGGGCATATATACCCAGGGTGTAGATCGGGTTCAGTGCAATCACATCCCTCCTATAATGTGGTGATCAGAACTGCACACAATACTCCAAACACAGACTAACCAGATTGACAACTGTCCAAGATATCTGCACTCCTCCACCTCTATGCTCCCCAGTCTCCCTGAATATAATTGCCCCACCTATAGCTGCTGTGTTTTCAGTTACCTTGGCTCTTGGCAGAATTCTCCCCATAAAACCTTTTCACCTCCACTCCCTTTAAGATGCTCCTCAAAACCTAACTTTCTGATCAAGGTTTTACCCTGATATCTCATTAGTTGGCTCAGAGACATCTTTTGTTCCCCTTCCGTCACCATCAATGCTGCCCTTACCCGTATCTCCTGCACTTCCCGCACGTCTTCCCACATCCCGTCCCCCTGCCAACATAACAGGGATAGGGTTCCCCTTGTCCTCACCTACCACCCCACAAGCCTCCGTATCCAACACATCATTTTCCGCAACTTCCGCCACCTCCGACAGGATCCTACCACCAGTCACATCTTCCCCTCACCCCCTCTCTCCTCTTTCTGAAGGGACTGCTCTCTCTGTGACTCCCTTGTTCACTTGACCCACCCACCGATAACGCCCCTGGCACTTATGCCTGCAACCGCACCAAGTGCTGCACCTGTCCCTACGCCTCCTCCCTCACCACCATTTAGGGTCCCAGACAATCCTACCAGGTGAGGCAGCGCTTCACCTGTGAGTCCGAGGATGTCATTTATTGCATCCAGTGCTCCCAGTACGGCCTCCTGTACATTAGTGAGAGCCAACGCAGATCGGGTGACCGCTTCGTCGAGCACCTTTGCTCCGTCTGCCACAACAGCCAGGACGTCCCAGTGGCCACCCACTTCAATTCCACATCCCACTCCCATACTGACATGTCTATCCATGGCCTCCACATTGAGGCCAGGCGCAGGTTGGAGGAACAACACATATTCCGCCTTGGTAGTCTCCAAATGGATGGCCTCAACATCGATTTCTCTAACTTCTGGTAACCCCACCCCTTTTCTCCCCCCATTCCTTTGTCTTCCCTTATTCCTGTGGCTCCCTTCCCCCGCCTTGATGACCTGCCCATCTCCTCTCCTCTCCTCCCCCAGCCTTTATTCCATGGTCCACTGCCCTCTCCTACCGGATTCCTTCAGCCCTTTGCCTCTTCTACCTATCACCTCTCCGTTTATTACATCTTCTCCCCCTCCCCCACCCACCTACCTTCCCCCCTCACCTGGGCTCCCCTATCATCTGAACTCACCTATCCCCTGCCTGCGTGTTTTCTTCCCCCTCCCCCCACCTTCTTATTCTGGCTTCTGCCCTCTTCTTTTCCAGTCCCGATGAAGGGTCTCTGCCTGAAACACTATTTATTTCCCTCCATGGATGCTGCCTGACCTGCTGAGTTCCTCCAGCACTTTTTGTGTTTTGCTGCAGATTCCAGCATCTGCAGAATTTCTTGTGTCTCTTTTTTTGTTTGATAATGCTCCTGGAAAATGATTGGGATGTTTTTGCTGTGTCGATTCTCTAATAAATAGAAGTTGCTTTTGTTGATCGGATTATTCCTATTCCTATATCCCTACACCCAATAACCTGGTTCGATATCTGGCCGACTAGGTGCTGATTACCTCTAACACAACGGGGTCCAGGTTCCCACTCTCTCTTTAACACCTGGAGGCCTGTTCCAACACTTCCTTTGCCGACTAGGGTTCTAGTTTCCACACTCCCTTTAATACACTTGGATCCCATTTCTACGCTTTCCTTTAAACATATTGAGTTCACTGAAAAAATTATTATACTACTGTGAAACATCCAAATGTGTATTGATTGGAATAACATCCTGTAGTCCAGAAATCTGCCAGTCCAGCACCACCAAAGTCCCAGATTTTAGTGTATATCCTTTCTTAAACAAGGAGAAGTAAACTGTACAGGACTTCTGTTGTTTGTGATAAATGATCTGGATGAAAATGTAGGTGGGCTGATTAGTCAGACAACACGAAAATTGGTGGAGTTGTGAATAGTGAGGAAGGTTGTCAAAGAGTACAGCAGGATGTGGGCTAGTTGGAAATGCAGAGAAATGGCAGATGGAGTTTACTCCAGACAAGTGTGAGGTCATGCATTTTGAAAGATCAAATGCAAGAGGAAAGTATACAGTAAACGGCAGAACCCTTAGGAACATAGAACAGTACAGCACAGCAACAGGCCCTTCAGCCCACGATGTCTGCGCCGAACATGACGCTAAGTTAAACTAAATCTCTTCTACCTGTACATGATCCAGATCCCTCCATTCCTTTCATATCCATGTGTCAGGGTTGTTGCCGTGGGGGATTTCAACTTCCCAAATATAAACTGGGACCTCCTTAGTGTAAGAGGTTTAGATGGGGCAGAATTTGTTAGGTGCTTCCTTTGCTGAAAGGAGGTAAATAAACATGTAGATAGTCCAACAAGAGGAGGGGCCGTACTGGACCTGGTGTTGGGTAACGAGCCTGGCCAGGTGACTGACCTTTCAGTGGGAGGACAGTTAGGGAACAGTGACCACAACTCCCTAAGTTTAAAGATAGCTATAGATAAGGATAAGTATGGACCTTGTGGGAGAGTATTAAATTGGAGCAGGACAAATGACAGGAGCATTAGGCAGGAACAAGGGAGAGTTAATTGGGAACAGCTGTTTTTGCGCAAGTCCACATCTGACATTGCAGAGGGTGTTTAAAGACCAACTGCACAGAGTACAGGACAGGTGTGTTCCAGTCAGAGGGAAGGACCAGGATGGCAGGGTAAGAGAACCTTGGATGTCGAGAGAGGCGGTGAATTTAGTCAAGAAGATAAAGGAAAAGTATGTAAAGCTTAAGAAGCTAGGATCAAACAGTGCACTTGAGGAATTTAAAGAAGCCAGAAAGCAACTCAGGAAAGGAATTAGGAAAGCCAGGAGGGGCCATGATAAGTCCTTGGCAAGTAAGATTAAAGAGAATCCCAAGGCATTCTATACATACATCAAGAGCATAACTAGGGAGAGAGTAGTATGAAGTATCAAGGATGAAGGAGGGAACATGTGCTTGGATGTGGAGGATGTGGGCGAGGTCCTTAATGAGTACTTTGCATCAGTATTTACCAAGAAGAAGGACATGGAGGATAGGGAGACCAGTGTGGAGCATGCTAATATGCTCGGGCATTTTCAGATAAAGGAAGAGATAGTGTCAGGTCTCTTAAAGATAATTAAGGTGGGTAAGCCCCCAGGGCCTGATGGGATAAACCCCAGGTTATTGAGGGAGGCAAGAGATGAGATTGCTGGGGCCTTAGCTGATACCTTCATGTCTTCTCTAGCCACAGGCAAGGTCCCAGAGGACTGGCGAGCGGCTAATGTTGTTCTATTATTCAAGAAGGAAAACAGGGATAATCCTGGTAACTATAGACCGGTGAGTGTCATGTCAGTGGTAGGGAAGTTACTGGAGAGGATTCTTAGGGATAGGATTTGAGCATTTGGAAAACCTTAGCCTAATTAGGGACAGTCAGCATGGCTTTGTGCAGGGCAAGTCATGCCTTACTAACTCGATTGAGTTTTTTGATGAGATGATGAGGGTGATTGATGAAAGTAGAGCTGTGGATGTTGTCTACATAGATTTTAGTAAGGCGTTTGACAAGGTCCCTCATGGGAGGCTTATCCAGAAGATTAAGATGCATGGGATCCAAGGTGGATTGGCCATTTGGATTCAGAGCTGGCTTGACCATGGAAGACAGAGGGTAGGGTAGTGGTCGATGGGACTTATTCTAGCTGGAGATCTGTGACTAGTAGTGTTCCTCAGGGATCTGTACTGGGAATGTATATAAATGACCTGAATGAAAATGTAGATGGGTGTGTTAGTAAATTTGAAGATGTTATGAAGCTTGATGGTGTTGTGGATAGCGTAGAAGACTGGCAAAGGATACAGTAGGATATAGATCAGTTGCAGATGTGGGTGGAGAAATAGCAGATGGAGTTCACCCCAGCCAAATGTGAAGTGTAGCACCTTAGGAGATCAAATGTAAAGAGATGGTACACTGTTAATGGCAGGACCCTTAATAGTGTTGATGAGCAGAGAGATCTTGGGGTCCAAGTTCATAGCTCCCTGTAAGTGGCTACACAGGTTGATAGGGTGGCAAAGAAGGCATATGGCATGCTTGTCTTCATTAGTCAGGGCATTGAGTTCAAGAGTCAGGAAGTTATGCTGCAGATTTATAAAATTTCAATTAGGCCACATCTGGAGTATTGCATTCATTTCTGGTCGCCCCATTATAGGAAGAATGTTGAGGTTTTGGAGAGGGTGCGGAAGAGGTTTACCAAGATGCTGCCTGGATTAAAGGGCATGTGCTGAGGATAGGTTGGATAAACTTGGGTTGTTCTCTCTGGAGCAGCAGAGGCTGAGGGGAGATCTAATAGAGGTTTATAAGGTTATGAGAGACAGAGATAGAATAGACAGCCAGTATCTTTTTCCCAGGGTTGAAATGTCTAATACCAGAGGGCATGCATTTAAGGTGAGAGGGGGAAAGTTCAAAAGAGATGTGCGGGACAAGTTTTTTTACACAAAGAGTGGTGGGTGCCTGGAATGTGCTGTCTGGGTAGTGGTGGAGGCAGATACGATAGAGGGGGTTCAAGAAGCTCTTAGATAGGTACATGGATGTGAGGGAAATGGAAGGATATGGACACTGTGTAGGCAAAAGAGATTAGTTTAGTTGGGAATTTTATTACTAACGTAATTGGTTCGGCACAACACTGTGGGCCGAAGGGCCTGTTCCTGTGCTGTACTGTTCTATGTTCTATCTAACAGACTCTTAAACACCACTATCGTATCTGATTGCAGCACTACTCCTGGCAGCCTGGTCCAAGTATCATGTGTAAGAAAATGTGTACTTGACATTTCTCCCCTGGGAAAAAGATTCTAACTGTCTACCCTATCTATGCCTCTCATAACTTTATACATTTCTATCAGGTCTCTCCTCAGCCTCCAACGCTCCAGAGAAACCAACCCAAGGTTGTCCAACCACTCCTTATAGTTCATACCTTCTAATCCAGGCAGCATCCTGGTAAACTCCTTCTGCATCTTTTCCACAGCCTCCACATCCTTCTTGTAATTGGGCGACCAGAACTGCACACAATACTTCAAGTGCAGCCTAACCAAAGTTTTATATAGCTACAACATGACTTCCTTACTCTTATGCTCAATGCCCAGGGCAATGAAAGTAAGCATGCCATACGCCTTCTTTATCACCCTATTTACTTATGTGCCCACCTTTAGGGAGCTATGGACTTGGACCCCAGGATCCCACTGTAGATCAGTGGGTTCTGTCATTAACTGTATACTTTCACATTACATTTGACCTTCCAAAGTCCACCTCAGACTTGCTCGGATTAAACTCCATCTGCTATTTCTCCGTCGATATCTGTAACTGATCTCTATTCTGCTATATCCTTTGACAATCCTCTACATTGTCCACAAATCCACCAGTCTTTGTGTTATCTGCAAATTTACTAACCCATCCATTTACATTTTCATCCAGGTCATTTATATATATCTCACAAACAGAGGCCCCAGCACTGATCTCTGCAGAACACCACCGGTCATGGACCTCCAGCCAGAATAACACTCTTCCACCACCACCCTCTGTCTTCTATGGGCGTCAATTCTGTATCAAAGCTCCAAGTCACTGTGGATCCCATGCATCTGAATCTTCTAGATCAGCCTACATGAGGGACGTTGTTAAATGTCTTACTAAAACCTATGTAGACAGCATTCACTGCCCTACCACCATCAATCACCTTTGACACCTCCTCAAAAAACTCAATCAAGTTAGTAAGACATGACCTGCCTTGCACAAAGCCATGCTGACTGTCCCTAGTCAGGCCATGTCTTTCCAAATGTGCGTAAATCCTATCACTGAGAATCCTCTCCAATAGCTTCCATACCACTGATGTGAGGCTAACCAGTCTATAATTTCCTGGATTATCACTATTTCCCTTCATGAAAAAAGTAACAACGTTGGCTAGTCTCCATTCCTTCGGGACCTCACCTGTTGCTAGTGAGGATACAAAGATCTTCGTATAGGATCGGAATCGGGTTTATTATCATTAACTTAAATGATGTGAAATTTGTTGATTTGTGGCAGCAGTGCAGTGCAAAGACATGAAGTTACTATAAATTACAAAAATAAATAAATAGTGCAAAAAGGAATAATGTAGTGTTCATAGATTCACGGACTGTTTAGAAATCTGATAGCGGAGGGGAAGAAGCTGTTTCTGAATCACTGAGTGTGGGTCTTCAGGCTCCTGTACCTCCTCCTCGATGTAAGTAACAAGAAGAGGGCATATCCCAGATGGTGAGGGTCCTTCTTGATGGACGCTGCCTTCTTGATGTTCCCAGCAATCGCCTCTCAATAACCTGAGATATATCCCATCCAGCCCTTGGGACATCCACCTTGATGCTCTTCAAAAGCCCCAGCATCCCCACATTAATCTCATTGTTGTCCATGTCTTTCTCCTTGGTGAATACCAATGCAAAGTACTCATTTAGGACCTCACCCGTATCCTCTGACTCCAAACACAAATTCCCTCATTTATACCTGTGGTCCTAACCTCTCCTCAATTATCCTCTTGTTTTTAAGTATAAAATTCCTTAGGATTCTCTTTAATCCTACTTGCCAAGGACATTTCATGGCCCCTCTTGGCCTTCCTAATACCCTACTTGAGATCTTTCCTGCTACCTTTACATTCATCAAGGACCATGTTGATTTTAGCTTCCTAAACCTTATACATGCTTCCTTTTTCTTTTTGATTAAATTCATAACCTCTTTCATCATCCAAGGTTCCCTAACCCTCCCCTTTACTGGAACATGTCAGTCCTGAGCTCTGATCAGCTGGCCTTTAAACAACTCACACATGTCAGATGTGGACTTGCTCGATAACAGCTGCACCCAATTAACTCCTCCAGCTCCTGTCTAATAATGTCTTAATTTGCCCTCCTCCAATTTAGCACTTTCCCATAAAGTCCAGACATCCTTATTCATAACAATCTTAAAACTTAAAGAGTTGTGATCACTGTTCCAAAAATGGTCTGGCCAACTGGCCAGGCTCATTTCCCAAACAAAAGTTCCAATATGGTCCCTTCTCCAGTTGGACTACCCAAGTAATCTTTCAAGAAACCCTCTTGAGTGCACTGAAGGAATTCTGCCCCATCTAAGCCTCTTGCGCTAAGAAAGTCCCAGTCGATATTGGGAAAGTTAAAGTCACCCACTATGACAACACTGTTGCTTTTACATCTTTCCATAATCTGTAATATACCTGTTCCTCTATCTCCCAGTGGCTATTGGGAGGCCTACTGTAAGCCCATCAGACTGATTGCACTTTTCTTATTTTTGAGCTCTATCTATTTTTTCTCAGTGGATGAGCCCTCCAGTATGTCCTCTCCACCTCTTGTACCTCCCTTTCTATCTTATCTAAAACATCAAAACCCAGGATCACTGAGCTGCCAGTCCTGTCCCTCTCGCAACCAAGTCTCCATAATGGTCACATCATAATTTCATGTACTGATCCAGGCTCTAAGTTCATCTATCTTACTCATAATACTCCTTGCATTAAAATAAACACGATTTAGCCCATTAGCCCCACCATGTTCATTAACCTGTCCCTGCCTATCGTTCCTTTCATCTACCTTCTCCTCAATGAAGGAGCACTAACGTACAGAGGGATCTTGGTGCAAGTCCATAGCTCCCTGAAAGTGGCAACACAAGTAGATAGGGTGGTAAAAAAGGCATATGGCATACTTGCCTTCATCAGTTGGGGCACTGAGTAGAAAAGCCAGGAAATCACGTTGCAGCTGTATAAAACTTTGGTTAGGCTGCATTTGGAGTATTATGTGCAGCTGTGGTTGTTGCATTATAGAAAGGATGTGAAGGCTTTGTAGAGAGTGCAGAAGAGGTTCACCAGGATGTAATGGTATTGGTATTGGTTTATTATTGTCACTTGTACCGAGGTACAGTGAAAAGCTTGTCTTACAAACCGATCGTACAGGTCAATTCATTACACAGTGCAGTTACATTGAGTTAGTACAGAGTGCATTGATGTAGTACAGGTAAAAACAGTAACAGTACAGAGTAAAGTGTCACAGCTACAGAGGAAGTGCAGTGCAGGTAGACAATAAGGTTCAAGGTCACAACAAGGTAGATTGTGAGGTTACAGTCCATCTCATTGTCTAAGAGAACCGTTCAATAGTCATCACAGTGGGATAGAAGCTGCCCTTGAGCCTGGTGGTATGTGCCCTCAGGCTCCTGTATCTCCTGCCTGATGGGAGAGGAGAGAAGAGAGAATGACCCAGCTGGGTGGGGTCTTCACCAAGGCAGCAAGGGGAGGGGAGACTGGTTTCCGTGATGTGCTGGGCTGTGTCCACAACTCTCTGCAGTTTCTTGCGGTCCTGGGCAGAGCAGTTGCCGTACCAAGCCGTGATGCATCCAGATAGGATGCTTTCAATGATGCATCGATGAAAGTTGGTGAGTGTCAAAGGGGACAGACTGAATTTCTTTTGAAATTCTTTTGAAATTCAGGATGTTGACTGGATTGGAGAATATAAACCATAAGGAGAAGTTGGACAAACTTGGATTGTTTTCTCTGGAACATCGGAGGCTGAGGGGAGACCTGAAAGAGGTTTATAAAATTATGCGAGGCATAGATAGGGTACACAGTCAGAGATATTTTCCCAGGGTGGAAATGTCAAATATTAGAGGGCATAGATTTAAGATGAGAGGAGGAAAGTTTAGAACATAGAACAGTACAGCACAGTACGCGCCCTTTGGCCCACGATGTTGTGCCGACCTATATAAACCTACTCCATGATCAATCTAACCTTTCCCTCCTACACAGCCCATAACCCTCCATTTTTCTTACATCTATGTGCCTATCCTGAGAATGTGTATAAGGTATAATGAAAGGTTAGGAGAGTAAAAGATTGTGAGCCCTGAAAAGAGAATTTAGGGTACATCACTATGGCTGTAATAGACTGCTTGAAATAGCTGTGCTTCGCTTTGTAGTGCCTTGCTTCATAGATTTTGCTTGCTTCAGCTAGTTTTCTTCAGCCTTGAGATATGATTATACAGTAAAATCAGTCCTTGTCTCAGCAAGTCTGCTGACTTGACTGTTGCTCCACTAAACTGACCCTGAGCCCACCATGAGAAACCTTATGTATACAAAGATAATTGGTGGAACAAGGTGGTCTGAAAAGATTAAGGAACTATAGCTTTTGTAGAAATAGTAACTTTTTAAAGTAAATTCCTTTGTAACCAATCACGATGTAGAAAATAAGTGCCATGCTGCCTGACTAATGCATGATCATTCTCTTGTACGGTAATTGTTTGCACCTCTGAAAAAGTATAAAAATGTATGTAGATCAATGTATCTCAGAGACCACCCAGTCCGGGATGTAGGTGCCTGGCTTGGTGCTCTCTCCTCGGATCAAGTAATAAAGAGATTGAACAAGAACAGTGGTCTTTTGAGTCTTCTCTCCAACCGAATTCGACAATCCAAGAGTCTCTTAAATGTCCCTATTGTATCAGCCTCTACCACCACCCTCCAGCAGTGCATTCCAGGCACCCACCACTCTCTGTGTAAAAATCATGCCTGTTACATCTCCCCCTAAACTTTCCTCCACTCACCTTAAGGAGATTTGTGAAGGAAGTGTTTTACACAGAGAGTGGTGGGTGCCTGGAATGCGTTGCCAGGGGAGGTGATGAAAGCAGATACAATATCAACGTCTAAGAGGCATTTAGACAGACACATGAACAGGCAGGTATAGAAGGACACAGACAATTTGCAGGTAGGTAGTTAGTTAGTTAGATTGGCATCATGGTCGGCGTAGACGTGTGGGCTGATTGGCCTATTCCCACGCTGTGCTGTTCTGTGCCCTAATGTTAAGGTGTGATTTCTTCAATGCTCTGTACAGTTGGAGCAAGATTTTCCTATTTTACACTCCAGTCCATTTGCAATAAAAGTCAACATTCCATTTACCTCCTCAATTACTTGGAACAAGGAATAAGCAATTGAAAAGTTACACTTTTAAGAGAATATAATGGAGTGTTGCAGTGCAGATTGTCCTCCAAATGATGGTGCTGCCATCCAGTGAATAACTAACACTGCCCTCACTACTTCACACGCTCCTGCAGTAAACAATTGTGCCACAGAGTGAAATTCTTTCAGTTCTAGTGAACGGCCATTGACCTGAAACATTAACTCTGTTTCTCTCTCCACAGACATCACCTGACCAGCTGAGGACTTTAAACATTTAATGCTTAAAGGACCCAAGAAAATAGAGAGCATGAAACAAGAAATCAGACCCCTCCAGCCTGCCCCTCCATTCAATATGATCATGGCTGATCAATCCTGCCCTCAACTCTCCTTCTGTGCCAGTTCCCCTTAACAATCAGTTCTTTGACCTTTCAGATATTTATCTATCTCAGCAGTAAATATGTCTAATGATCTGGCCATCACTCTTGGGGGCAGAGAATTCTAGAGATTCACTACCCTCTGAGAGTTTAAATTTCCACACATGTCAGTTTTAAATGACCGGCCTTTATTTTGTAGCCATGTCCCCTTGTTTGTGACTCTCCCACTGGTGAAAATATCTCAACATCTATCTTTCAGCAACAAACAATCTGCAGGAAGAACTCAGCAGATCGAGCGGCATCTGTGGGAGGAAATGAATTGTCGACGTTTCGGGTCAAAACCCTGCATCAGATTCCAGCATCTGCAGTCTCTTGGTTCTCCACCTAGCCTGTCAAACCCCCTTAGGATCTACTGTGTTTGAACAAGGTCACCCCTCATTCATCTAAACTTCAAGGAATATAGACCCAAATTGTCTAGCCTCTCTTGATAGGACAATCCTCTCATCCCAGGAATTAGCCTGTTGGATTTCCTTTGGGCTGCTTCCAATGTTACTGTAGCCTTTTCTTAAGTAAGGGAACCAAAACTGTGCATGGTATTCCAAGTGAGGCCTGACCAACACCCTGTACAACTGTAATAAGAACTCCCAATTCTTAAACTCCAACCCTTTCACAATAAAGGCCGACATGCCATTTGCCTTGTTGGACCTGCCTTCTAATCTTTTGAGATTCATGCACTAGAATACCTAGAGCCCTCTGAATTTCAGTCATTTGCCGTCTCTCTTCCTTTAGGTAATAATCTGCCTTTTGATTCCTCTTACCAAACTGCAAGACCTCACACTTCCCCACTTTAAGCTCCATTTGCAAGGTTTTCCCCCAGTCTATCTTTGTCCCATTGCAGAATCACGGTGCCCTCATCACAACATGTCCTACCACCTATTTTCGTATCATCAGCAAACTTCTTCCTCCATGTCATTACTGTAAATGGTAAACAACTGAGGGCCAAGAACTGATCCTTGGGGTACTCCACTGGTTACATCCCTCCCAAAAAGGACCCATTTATTCTAACTTTCTGTTTTCGATGATCCAGTTGGACAGTAAAGCCCTTCTAAGCAAAAGGAAAAGATATACCAGGTAGATGCCATACATGAGAAACTATAGTGTATTCATTCACTTACTTACTCATAGGTTTTTATAACAACCTGGTAGTTTCATGATTACATTTACCAAGGCTAACTTTAAGTATCTGAATTTAAATTCCTTGGGTGCAAGGGTAGATTTGAACTCCTGTGTCTGAATCAATGGTCCAGAATTCTGGTTGCTAATCTATCAACATAACCATAATGTCATGGTTATGAAGGGATCACAAGATACTGGGACTATATTTACCAGAGCAGGGAAAGGCAGGAAATAATTTCATAAATTTCATGATTTTACAAACCAATAAGAGATTTCCTCAAGTGCAACATTTGTGATTAAAAGAAATTCCTTCAGTCAGAAAGCTACTCAAACACTGAATAATGATAATCAGAAGTGAAAACAAATTCTACCAAATGATACTATCTTAAAGGATTTCCAACTTAAGTATCACTTTAAAGGGCTTTTTCTCTCTCAGATCCACCCAGATCCTTTGATAATCCATAGTGGGAATTTGCCTGACTCCACTAACTCAGCAGTCTGGCATGAAAACTCTGGAAGGAGATCTTGTATGTAGTGAACTGTGAACCGTGCCTACCACATTGTACAACTAGCTCAGTTGAGGATTCAGTTCTTTCAGTAAAGAATGTTCCATTATTTCCCTTTTAGAGCAGCAACATTAAAGAGCCCATTGACACTGCGGATGTGCATTTCTGTACGAGACTAACCCTGAAATTCTTTTGTTATCTGTACTCAGAGAAGAATAAACTTGCCTTGGAGTCAATTTAGCGTAGACTCACTTGATTGATTCTCAGGATGTAAGGGTTGAGGACAGATGGAGTAAGATTGGCCTGTTCTCACAGGAGTTTACAGGAGGTGAGCTCATTGAGGTATTCAAGATTCCGCGAGGAGTTGGCAGATCACTGAAGAGCATTGGCCAAGGATAAAGGTCAGCCATTTAGGACTGAGCCAAAGGGGAAGTTCTTGGAAGTAACTCCACCAGAGTGCTGCGGGTGAACAGATTCTCAGAATCAAGTATATACTGATTCTCTTAAGGCCAATCCAATTAGTCTCACCGCCCCATTCTCACTCCATTGCCTGCATCGAGTAGATTTCTGGAAGCAGAAGGGAATCAGGAGGATGTGGGGATTAGGCAGGTTATTAGAGAGAGCCCTGCTCCTCAGTCTATTGGCGGCGGTGGGGGTGCCTAACCTCTTGTCTATCCCACAGAGCCTTAGTGGCAACTGCACTAAGCTTCAGAGTGTCTCTCAGTACCTGGACCTTGGAATGTACCAGTCTGCAGCATGGGTTAGAGCAGGATTAGTGTAAGAATGGGTGCTGGTCAGCACGGACTTGGTGGGCCGAAGGGACTGTTTCCATGTTCTGTGACTTTAAAAGTCAGACACGTCAGGGTGCAAAGTTGGCTTACACTGACATTGAGATATTGTATCAGAGTGGCCCTTCCACCTTCAACATTCCTGCTGGCCTATTGTAAAAACACTGTGACTGTTTATTTATTGGGAAAGAGCTGATTATCTGATGTTCAGTGGGAGGTTAAGTTTGCTGTGGGTCATTGAGCTAAACTGCAGCTTACCCTAGCAAGTTTGCATGTCAGCCTTTTGGAACTTATGCAATTCTTTTTGAGAAGTTATGTTTCTCTCCCGGTGGGTGTAAACTCACCCATTCTTCCTCCATCCCAGTCCCCTACTGGATAAGTTATTTGATTATCTATTCACTCCAATGGAATTATCTGTTTTCCTGGCTCCCCAGGAGATGTGTGGAGGGTAGGACCTCAAATTTCATTCACACAACTCTGAAATGAAAGAACATTTTATTGTTTAAATTTGGCTAGAAGTTTAACAATGTGCACATTTCAGGAAATACACTTTACAGCACCAGCAACCCAGGTTCAATTCCGGCTGCTGTCTGTAAGGAGTTTGTATGTTCTCCCCATGTCTGCGTGGGTTTCCTCCAGGGGCTCCGGTTTCCTCCCACATTCCAAAGACGTACGGGTTAGGAAGTTGTGGGCATGCTTTGTTGGCGCCAGAAGCATGGCGACACTTGCGGGCTGCCCCCAGAACACTCTACGCAAAAGATGCATTTCACTGTGTGTTTCGATGTACATGTGACTGATAAAGATGTCTTACCTTATCTTATTTTTCTGTGGGACTTGTGTTCCCCCAATCACTTTTCTTCAGGAGTAAAACTTCCCACTGAATGCCGTTAATAGTGATGCAACACACAACATCCAGCTGCAGTGAGATTTTCAACCTCACTGTCTGAAGAATGAGGTCAAACGTAAGGGGAAGGTATACAGTTAACGGCAGGACACTTAACAGCACTGATGTACAGAGGGATCTTGGGGCCCAAGTAAATAGCTCACTGAAAGTTGCCATGTAAGTAGATAAGGTGGTAAAGAAGGCATATGCCATGCTTACTTTCACTGGTTGGAGCACTGAGTATAAGTGTAGGGAAGTAAGCTTGCAGCTATATTAAACTTTGGTTAGGCTGCACTTGGAGTATTTTATATAGTTCTAGTCACCCCATTATAGGAAGGATGTGGAGGCTTTAGACAGGGTGCAGAAGAGGTTGACCAGGATGCTGCCTGGTTTAGAGGGTATGAGCAAACTTGGGTTGTTTTCTCTGGAGCGGCGGAGGCTGACGGAAGACCTCCGAATCAGATTCAGATTTATTGACATAAAATCAATATAATTTACAAAAATAAATAAATAGTGCAAAAAAAAGGAATAACGAGGTAGTGTTCATGGGATCACAGACTGTTCGGAAGTCTGATGGCAGAGGGGAAGAAGCTGTTCCTGAATCGTTGAGTGTGGGTCTTCAGGTTCCTGTACCTCCTCCCTGATGGTAGTAATGAGAAGAGGGCATGTCCCAGAGTCCTTAATGATGGATGCCACCTTCTTGAGGCACCGCCTCTTGAAGATGTCCTGATAAGTTTATAAAATTATGAGAGGCACAGATAAGACAGACAGTCAGAATCTTTTTTCCAGGGTAGAAATGTCAAATACTAGAGGCCATACATTTGAGGTGAGAGGGGATAAGTTTAAAGGAGATGTGTGGGGAAAGTTTCTTACATGGAGAGTGGTGGGTATCTGGAATAGGCTGGCAGGTGTAGTAGTGGAAGCAGGTATGATAGTGGTGTTTAAGAGGCTGTTCGATAAACACGTCAGTATGCAGGGAATGGAGGGATATGGATCACATACAGGCAGAAGAGATTTGGTTTAATTCACCGTTGTGTTCGGCATAGACATTGTGGGCTGAAGGGTCTGTTCCTGTGCTGTGCTGTTCTATGTTCTAATGATAGTTCTTATTTACTTACAGAACAAGCAGCTTTCACTAGTCCTGTCTTCTCTGAGACTGTACTACTTAAATTGTGAACTCTCTCTGAGATCCATGTCCTTATTATTAACCTCAAATACAGTCTCACATGAAATAAAAACAGAAAATATTGAAGTGCTCAGCAGGTCAGGCAGCATCTGTGGAAACAGAAACAGAGTTGATATTTCAGGTTGAAGACCCTTTGAGAATTGGGAAGGAGGAAAAATAAGTTATTATTAAGTTGCTGGGAGAGTGAGGGAGGGAGAGACAGGACAAAGGGAATATCTCTGATGGGTGAAGTCAGGGTTGCCCTGGGGATAAGCTGTAAACAAGATCACCTGGTCAAAGGGATAATGGGGGAATTTAGGGACAGAGAACATGACCCTTGTTCCTAAACACTTTGAAATGAGGTGAGTGAGAACACAGACAAAGTACTGTAAGTGTTGCAAAGAGCAGGACTGCTGGACATGCTGAGCAAGTCAGACTATGCTAATGTCGAGAGAAAATCTGGGCTAATATCACAGACAGAAAGGGCAAGTTAAACAAAGTTGCAGGATTTACTGTTGACTCCAAAAGGCTGCAATATGCCCAGACAGAAGATGGTGTCATTCCTCAAACTTTTGTTTGGTCTTGTAATAACAGTGCAGGAGGCCAAGGACAGACATGTCAGGGTGAGAAAGGGATGGAGAGTCATGGAGTTATTGAGTTATACAGCACGGAAACAGGCCCTTCAGTCCAACTCGTCCATGCCGACCAAGTTGTCTACCTGAGGTAGTCCCACTTCCCCATGTTTGGCCCATATCCCTCTGAACCTTTCCTATCCATGTACCTAACTAAACGTCTTCTAAATCTTGTAATTGTACCTGCCTCTACCACTTCTCTGGCAACTTGTTCCACATACCCACGACCTTCTGTGTGAAAAAGTTGCCCCTTTGCTCCCTTTTAAGTTTTTTGCCTCTCACCTTAAACCGATGCCCTCTGGTTTTAGACTACACTACCCTGGGAAAGAAACTGTGACCTTTCATTTTATCTACGCTCCTCATGATTTTATAAACCTCTATAAGGTCACCCCTCAGCCTCTTATGCTCCAAGGTAAAAAATCCCAGCCTATCTAGTCTATCCTTACAGTTCAATCCCTCCAGTCTCACTAATATCCTTTTGAAGCTTTTGTGCACTCTTTCTAGCTGAATGACATCCTTTCTATACCCAGGCAACCAGAACCACACACAGATTCCAAATGTGATTTCACCAGCGTCTTGTTCACTTGTAACATGGCATCCTAACTCATGTACTCAGTGCCCTGACCAATAAAGGCAAGCGTGCTAAACGCTTTCTTCACCACCCTGTCTACCTGTGTTTCCACTTTCAGGTGGCATAAAGTGAAACTCTTGGTCACCCCTGTGGATTGAATGCAGGTGCTCCACTGAACTATGAATCCAAATAGACCAGCTGGGCAATTCTGTAGTGTAAGTTCTACATTTTTCTATTTCCTTAATGAAACAAATGCAAACTGCTTTTCTCGTTCAGCTGTGTACACCACAGAAAGCCTTCATCAATGGCTGTTCTTGTTGCAAAGACACAGAAACCTCACCTTCATCTCTCAGCCTCACTTAACTTCAGTACACCACACCCGTCTGGTGAACTCTCAGTGCCTAGTCAGTGCTTCCTGTCAGCAACTCTGTGACATTCATTGTAAGTTGCAAGATTCTGAGGGGGTTCCATAGAGTGGGTGCAGTGAGGCTCTTTCCCCCAAGGTGTGAACCCAGAATTGGGGTTTGGAGGCATAAGATGGAATTTCTTCTGTCAGAGGGTTGTGTATCTTTGGAGTTCTCTGCCTCAGCTGTGAATATTGAGCAATGGACAGATTTTATACTGCAGGGAAATACAGGGGTACAGGTTTTCGGCAGGAAATTGGAGATAGAACATAGAACATAGGAAATCTACAGCACAACTCAGGCCCTTCGGCCCACAAAGTTGTGTCGAAAATATCCCTACCTTAGAGATTACTAGGCTTACCCATAGCCCTCTATTTTCCTAAGCTCCATGTACCTATCCAAAAGTCTCTTAAAAGACCCTGTCGTATCAGCCTCCACCACCGTTGCCAGCAGCCCATTCCACACACTCACCACTCTGAGTAAAAAACTTACCCCTGACATCTGCTCTGTACTTACTCCCCAGCACCTTAAACCTGTGTCCTCTTATGGCCACCATTTCAGCCCTGGGGAAAAGCCTCTGACTATCCACACGATCAATGCCTCTCATCAACTTATACACCTCTATCAGGTCAGCCCTCATCCTCCGTCGCTCCAAGGAGAAAAGGCCGAGTTCACTCAACCTGCTTTCATAAGGCATGCTCCGCATTCCAGGCAGCCTCCTTGTAAATCTCCTCTGCACCCTTTCTATAGATGATGCTAAATGCCAAATGAGAGATGAAAGCTCAGATCAGAGATTGAATGTAGGCTCAAGGGGCTACGTCCCCTCCTGCTCCTGCTCATATAAGAGCGGCTGGTAGAGCTGCCGTTTCACAGTTCCAGAAACATGGGTTTAGTCCTCGCCTCGGGTGCTGTCTGTGTGCTGTTTGCACGTTCTCCCTGTGACCACGTGGGTTTCCTTCAGGTGCTCTAGGTTCCTCGCACATCCCACAGATGTGTGGATTGGTAGGTTAATTGGCTGCCGTAGATGCCCCTAGCATGTAGGTGAGTGGTAGAAAGTGGGGGAGCTGATGGGAATGAGAGGAGAATAAAATGGGATTTGTGGAGATGGTGTTTGATGTCGTTGCAGACACAGCGGGCCACAAAGCCTGTTTCCGTGCTGTATATGTCTCAGTGAGAGAATTGTTGGAGGCAATTTTATGACTTACTTCAGAGAGAATCTTCCAATGTTTTGTCTTTTAATATCACTGACTACATTTCTGTGAGAACCAGCAGCCTTCTGACACACCCTGCAGGTGGCAACATGTTTATTTCTTAAGGAATTTCTTGCCTTTGTTTTGTGTTCCCAGGGTAAACACCAATCTGCATGCAAGATAAGTGTAACATGCTAAAATACTGGGTGAAGCAACATTCACCATACCAATGCAAGATTATCGAGTTATAGACGGGCATATTAACATCCTTATTGCCTCCAGAATGAATTGATCTGAAATGTTGTCCAGCTCCTTCTTCCAATGCAGAAATCTTACAGTAAAACAGGAATGTGAGACTAAATGTCAGGGCCTGGATAAACAGAGTTCGTACTGTAAGGATGATCACATCAATTCGAACATTGCCACCTTCCAATTTAGCGCTTCCGATATGTTATCCTTTACCCCTTATTGAACAGTCTCCTTTATTGTGGTGGACATGGTTCTTGTCCATTCCACTTCCCACACATCCCCTCCCCCTCAGGATCACAATGATGTTCTCACCTTCCACCCCACCAGCCTCCACATTCCCCATTGGTATTCACTCCCACCTCCATTGTGACACCAGAACCCAAACTATCTTCCTCTATTTTCAGCATTCCACAGGGATCGTTCCCTCCATAATACTATGGTTCACTCCTCAATGACCTCCAACACCACCTTTCCTGCCCTTGCAAACACAGGTGTTACAACACTTATCCTCCTCCCTTCCCACCAACCAGGGCCCCAAACACTGTTTCTTAATTGCTTGCAATTCTTTTAGTTTAGTGTATGCATTCAATGTCTCTGCTCTTGGCCTCCCGCACTGTTCCAATGAAACTCCAAATGGGGAATAGTACCTTATATTTCAATTAGCCACAATGCAACCTTGAGATCGTAACTGAGTTCAACACTTTCAGATAATGATCCAATAGGTCCCAATTAAGTTTGCCCAGTTCCATCTTTTGTTTCTATATGTCCTGTTACCACTCACTTCCAGAGTGCATGATCATCCCTTTGACATTGAATCTTTCCTGCCCTCCATCCCATCACAGACCTCTCCTTTCTTCCCCTACATCTTGAAGCTAATTTGTCTCTAACTTTCGTTCTGATGAAAGGTCATTAGTCTGAACCAGTAACTCTGCTTCTCTCTCCACAGATGCTGTCTGACCTATTGAATGTTTCAATCATTTGTTGCCTTTCTCCATTTGCTCTTGAAAAGGTACCGGTGAGCCATCATCTTCAATTTCCTCTGATCTTCTGGTGAAGGTACTCCACAGGGTTGTTGTGCAGACGGTCATGGATTTGAGAACTGCTGTCAGGCAGTAGCCTGGGCAAGTAACTCCAATGCATTTTGTCAGTGGTCCACACTGTAGCCACAGTGCACCAGCGATACACAGTCAGAATCTTTAGGGTGGTGGATGGGGCACCAATCAAACAGGCTGCTATAGCCTTGATGTTGTCAAGCTTCCTGAGTATTGCTGAGCAGGACTCACCCAGATGGATGTGGTGTACCTGATCAGATGAGACTCAGAGATAAGGGTGGGGCTTCAGTTTCAGTCACTGCAACAAGAACAGCAATTGGTGACGGGGAAGACTGTTCAGTGATGAACACCACTGAATGAGAAAATGAGTTTGTGGTCATTTCATGAGGTAAATAAAATAACAGAATTTGCACCACAGAATCAAACTCCAGTCTGTTTGGGTTCAGATGTTCCTTCTGAACTTCCTCCCACATTTGTTCAACTAACAGTCAGTTTCTCCTACTCAAAATAATTCTTTAGCTTTGCTTTAAATGTGATTTGCCTCAAACACTTGAATACCAAGTGTGTGGAGGGAGAATGGATTGCTTGCTCATCACACTCCTGACTAGTGCCGTGTAGCTGGTGGAGAGGCCTTGGGTTTCAGGATGTGGGTCCCTCACCACAGGATACCCAGGGTACTTGATTTTGTAGCCACCGTATTTATGTGGCTGGTCCAGTTCAGTTTCTGGTCAATGGTAATCCCAGAGTATTGACGACAATCATCAGTGAACATCCCCATTTCTGATTTTATGATGAAGGAAGGTAATTGATGAAACAGCTGAAGATAATTGGGCCTAGGACACAGCCCTGAGGAACTCCTGCAGTGGTGTCCTAGGGCTGAGATGATTGACCTTCAACAACAGTAACCATCATTTTTAGTGTGAGGCATGGACTCCAACCAATGGAGTATCTTTCCCTTGATGCCCATTGACATCCAGTTTAACATGGCATTTTAATGCCACATTCAGTAAAATGCTGCCTTAATGTCAATGGCAGCCACTCTCACCTCATCTCTGGAATTCATCTCTCTCTGGTTCATGTTTTGACCAAGGATGTGGTGAGATCCAGTTCAAATAGTTTTGCTGAAGCCCACACTGGGCATCCAGTCTAATCCCACTTTCCAACTCTTGGCTCATAGCCTGGCAGGTTGTGGCACATTGTGGTCATCCAAATATTTTGTACACATCTTAATAAAAAATTTCTCCTCAGTTTTGCTCCAATTCTGACTTTATGTCCACAGTTATTGACTTCCCAGTTGAGGGAAAAAGGCCTTCCTGTCCAGGCACTCCTAAATTTATGTAGCTCAATTGAGTCTCCATCTGACCTTGTATTTTCCAGAGGAAATAAGTCCAGCTTTTCCAAATTTTCCACACAACTAAATTTTTCACCTTGCAAACATCCTCACAACTTTCCTCTGTACCCTCTGCAGTGGCTATTAGATCCTTTCTGTAACGTGGCGACCGGAACCACACACAGTGCTCCAGGCACGGCTTAATGAATGTCTTACATGTTTCTGAAAGACCTCCCTGCTCTTAGAAGACAGAGGGTGGTAGTAGATGGAGCGTATTCTGCCTGGAGGTCAGTGACCAGTGGTGTTCCACAGGGATCTGTTCTGGGACCCCTGCTCTTTGTGATTTTTATAAATGACTTGGGTGAGGATGTAGAAAGGTGGGTTAGTAAGTTTGCTGATGATACAAAGGTTGGTGGTGTTGTGGATAGTGTAGAAGGTTGCTGTAGATTACAACAGGATATTGATAGAATGCAGAGCTGGGCTGAAAAGTGGCAGGTGGAGTTCAACCCGGATAAGTGTGAAATGATACACTTCAGGAGATCAAATTCGAAGGCAGAATACAAGGTTAATGGCAGGACTCTTAGGCAGTGTGGAGGAACAGAGGGATCTTGGGGTTCACGTCCATAGATCCCTCATGGTTGCCACGCAGGTCAATAGGGTTGTTAAGAAGGCATATGGAGTGTTGGCCTTCATTAGTTGGGGTATTAAGTTCAAGAGCCACAAGGTGATGTTGCATTTCTATAGAACTCTGGTCAGACGACATTTAGAGTATTGTGTTCAGTTCTGGTCGCCTCATTATAGAAAGGATGTGGAAGCTTTAGAGAGGGTGCAGAGGAGATTTGCCAGGATGTTGCCTGGATTGGAGACCATGTCTTATGAGGATAGGTTGAGCGAGTTAGGGTTTTCTCTTTGAAGAGAAGGAGGATGAGAGGTGACTTGATAGAGGTGTACAAGATGATAAGAGGCATAGATTGAGTGGACAGTCAGAGACTTTTTCCCAGGGCAACAATGGCTAACACGAGGGGACATAATTTTAAGGTGATTGGAGGAAGGTATAAAGGGGATGTCATGGGTAGGTTTTTTTACACAGAGAGTGGTGGGTGCGTGGAACGCACTGCCAGCAGAGGTTGTGGGGGCAGATACATAAGGGACATTTAAGAGACTCTTAGATAGACACATGAATGATAGAAAAATAGGGGTCTATGTGGGAGGGAAGGGTTAGATGGATCTTAGAGCAGAATAAAATGTCAGCACAACATTGTGGGCCAAAGGGCCTGTACTGTGCTGTAGTGTTCTATGTTCTATGTTCTTGTAAATTGGTAAATTGGTTTACTATTGTCACATGTACTGAGGTACAGTGAAAACATTGTTTTGCATGCCATCCATACAGATCATTTCATTAAAACAGTGTATTGAGACAGTACAAGGGAAAACAATAACAGAATGCTGAATAAAGTGTTACAGTTACAGAGGAAGTGCAGTGCAGGCAGACAATAAGGTGCAAGGCCGCAACGAGGTAGATTGTCAGGTCAGGAGTCCATCTTATCGTACCAAGGGACCATTCAATAGTCTTATAATAGAAGCTACTCTTGAACCTGGTGGTTCATGCTTTCAGGCTTTTGTATCTTCTGCCCAATGGGAGGGGGGAGAAGAGAGCCTTGACCACTAACCCTTTAAGCATCTAAACCACGTGATACCTTGTGGAATCATTAGGCATACATTCCAAGGCAGTTCACTTCTTCCTACCATTTACTGTGCATGCCCTTGTCTCGTTTGCCCTCACACTTCTTCCTACCATTTACTGTGCATGCCCTTGTCTCGTTTGCCCTCCTCAAAATGTTTAGCCAAGACATTCCTGTGAAATTCTGGCAACTCCACTTGGAACCTCTGGGTATTTCTCTCTGTTAGCACCTGGAAGTGAGGGACTCCAAGACAAGCAGCACCAGTGCAGATGTGCTGAATTACTTGGACCTGTTGGTGATGTTCTGACTGTGCCCCAACATCAGTTTTCGCACGACAGAACATCTAACGTCCTGTAATTCTCCATGGAGTTGGGAAATCTGCTCAAGAATCTATGCTTTGGTTCAGTGACTCCATTTGTTTCAAAGGAGAGAAACAACTGCAGGGAAGGGAAGTAATTTTCAGGCACATTGCAAGAATTTAGTTTAAAACTAATTAATTATTTTAAAATCTACAACTCTTTGACAGTTTTGACAGCCGTTTAAGCCTGCACACAGGTTGGCAGTTGAAGTTCCTCTTCAGCCAAGTGTGGACCTGGTTAGCAGAGGAGAAGCAGGCAGGGAGAGGGTGTTGATCCTAAGAAATTCCACCCATTTCATTGATTCACAGTTAGACAGGACCAGAAGCAGGCCCTTCAGCCCAACTCAACCATAGAACCATAGAACCATACAGCACAAAACAGGCCCTTCGGCCCACCATGTTGTGCCATCCATCGGACCACCCTCACACTACCTAACCCCTTCCTCCCGCATATCCCTCTATCTCACAACCCTCCATATGCCTATCCAACAAGCTTTTGAACCTGTTCAATGTATCTGCCTCCACCACCACCCCAGGCAGTGCATTCCATGCACCAACCACTCTCTGGGTGAAAAACCTCCCTCTGACATCTCCCCTGAACCTCCCACCCATAACCTTAAAGCCATGACCTCTCGTCTTGAGCATTGGTGCCCTGGGAAGGAGGTGCTGACTGTCTACTCTATCTATTCCTCTCAATATTTTATATACCTCTATCATGTCTCCTCTCATCCTCCTCCTTTCCAGTGAATAAAGCCCTAGCACCTTAAGCCTCTCCTCATATTCAATACTCTCCAATCCAGGCAGCATCCTGGTAAATCTCCTCTGCATCCTCTCCAATGCCTCCACATCCTTCCTATAATGAGGCGACCAGAACTGAACACAGTACTCTAAGTGTGGCCTAACTAGAGTTTTGTAAAGCTGCATCATCACCTCGCGGCTCCTAAACTCGATCCCGCGACTTATGAAAGCCAATATCCCATTGGCCTTCTTAACTGCTCTTTCCACCTGTGAGGCAACTTTCAATGAACTGTGAATATGAACCCCCAGATCCCTCTGCTCCTCCACACTGCCAAGTACCTTGCCATTCACCCAGTACTCTGCCCTGGAGTTTGTCCTTCCAAAATGTACCACCTCACACTTCTCCGGATTGAACTCCATCTGCCACTTGTCAGCCCAGCTCTGCATCCTATCAATATCCCTCTGTAAACTCCGACAGCCCTCCACACTATCCGCAACACCGCCTATCTTAGTGTCGTCCGCAAACTTACTAACCCAGCCCTCCACCCCCTCATCTAAGTCATCTATAAATATCACAAAAAGTAGAGGTCCCAGAACCAATCCCTTGCCAACCAAGATGCTGATCCATGCTAATTCTATTTGCCAGCGTTTGGCCCATATCCCTCTAAATCTTTCCTGTCCATGTACCTGTCCAAATGTCTTTTGAATGTTGTAATTGTACCCTCCTCTAGCAGCTCGTTCCAAATACCCACCACCCTCTGTGTGAAAAGCTTGCCCCTCAGATCCCATTTAAATCTTTCCCCTCTCACCTTAAACCAATGTCCTCAAGTTTTATACTACCCTACCCTGGGAAAAAGAGTGTGACCATACACCCCTCATAATTTTATAGACTTCCATAAAGTCACCCCTCAGCCTCCTTCACTCCAGGGAAAATAGTCCCAGCCTATCCAGTCTCTCCTTATAACTGAAACCCTCCAGTCCCGGCAACATTCCTGTGAATCTTTTCTTCTCTCTCTCTCTAGCTTAATCACATCCTTCCTATAGCGTGGTTACCAGAACTGCACACAATACTCCAACTAGTCAATTTTTGCATATTTTATATGCTCTACCATGAGGTTTCAGATCGTGTTGGTTTGCTGATCTGTTGCAGTTTATGAGGTTTTAGAGGGCCTCATGGATGCCCAATTTTTCATATATCATTACGATAAAAAAGGGGACCATTTGGCCCACTGATTTTATGCTGGGTCCCAGGGCAATCCCATCAATGCTGTTCCCCCATCTATCCCCCATGTAATCTCTCACATGTCCAACAACCCACATAAAACTCCTGTCACCCACCTAATGATGGGGTAATTCACAATTTACCTACCAACCAGCACGTCTTTGTGATGTGAGAGGAAACCAGAGCACCCAGGGAAAACCTACCTGGTCACAGAGAGAACGTGCAAACTCCACAGAGACAGCACTGGAGGTCAGGATTGGACATGGGTCACTGAAACAGCTGCAGTACTTGCAGTACCTTATTCTAAGCTGGTTGATCTATTGTGAACCAAACATTTAACAGTGTTATAGCATCACACCACACAATGGTTAATGCACTCCGTAAATAACTGCAACAATGAAATTCCAAGAAGGAAGCCCATTATTTCCTTAAACTTAGCTCTCTTTGTCTGTAAAAGACATCAAGTACATTTTAATTCAGAAATTGCAGCTGGAACTGGGTTCCAGCCAAAACGGTGTTGGGAAATTGCTTCCTGGTTCTCTTCTGTCAATGTACTCAGCTTAACACCTTCCTCAGAATCATGTTTCTAAGAGGTAGGAATTCATACGAGTTATACAGCACAGAAACAGGCCCTTCAGCCCAACTTGTCCATGCAGACCAAGTTGTCTAGCTGAGCTAGTCCCATTTGCCTGAATGTCTGTTAAACATTGTAATTGTACATGCCTGTACCACTTCCTCAGGCAGCTCATTCCGTATACCCATTGGTACAAAGTTTCAGGGTGAACTAAGCTTCGCCTTATGTCTTCATCTAAGGATAGTCAGCAGTTATAGGTTAATCTCAGAACAAAGCTACAGAGGAACCTTAGGATTTTAATAAACCAATATAGGAGATAAGAGTAGGCCGATCAGCCCTTAGAGCCTGCTATGCCTTTCAGTTTCTAGTTTGAGCAGAGCTCAACACCATCTATAAATTTGCAGATGACACCACTGTTGTTGGTAAAATCTCAAATGGCGATGAGCAGGCGTACAAGAGTGAGATAGATTGGCTGGTTGAGTGGTGTCACACAACAAACTTGCACTCAACATCAGCTAGGCCAAGGAATTGATTGTGGACTTCAGGAAGGGGAAGTCGGGAGAACACACAAGAACACACACCAGTCCTCACTGAGGGTTCAGCAGTGGAAAGGGTGAGCAGCTTCAAGTTCCTGGGTGTCAACATCTTGGAGGACCTATCCTGGTCCCCACACATTGATGAAATCACAAAGAAAGCACACCAGTGGCTCTAGTTCGTTAGGAGTTTGGGCAAATTTAGTATATCACCAAAGATTCTTGCAAATTTCTATATATGTGTAGTGGAGAGCATTCTGATTGGTTGCAGCACTGCCTGATATGGAGGCTCCAATGCACAGGATCGAAAGAGGCTGCAGAGGGTTGTAGACTCAGCCAGCTCCATCACGGGCACAACTTTCCCCACCACCGAGGACGTCTTCAAGAGGCGATGGATCAAGAAGGCAGCATCCATCATTAAGGACCCTCACCACCCGGGACATGCCCTCTTCTCGTTACTACCATTGGGGAGGAGGTACAGGAGCCTGAAGACCCACATTCAACGCTCCTTCCACTCCGCCATCAGATTTCTGAACAGTCCATGAACCCATGAACACTGCCTTGTTATTCCTTTTATTTGAACTATTTATTTATTTTGTAATTCATAGTAAATTTTATGTCTTTGCACTGCACTGCTGCCGCAAAACAACAAACTTCACGTTAAATAAATCAGTGATAATAAACCTGATTCTGATTCTGATTAGATCACGGCAGATCTGACTGTAACAATTCTGCATTCCCATACACCCCTTTCATCACTTGCTTATTTATCTCTGCCTTAAAAATATTCAAAGACCTTGCCTCCAGCTACCTCTGCAGTAGAGAGCATCAATGACTCAGTTACTTCTGAGAATAAAGAGTTGCCTCATCCCTGCTTTGAAAGGTGACCCTTTATTATAAATAGTGACCCGTATTTCTCGATTCTCCCTCAGGAGGGAAACATCCTTGCTACATTGGCCCTGTCAGGTCCCCTCAAAAGGCTTTTTTTTAACTGGCAGTAAGAATTAATCCAATTGAATAATAAGGGCTGCCCCTTTTCCAATCGGCTCTGCCGGTTAAGGTTGGATCAGTGGTGGCAGTGTGGGGAAGGATGGTTCAAGACAGCAGGTCATCTGTCCAACCAGCGCTGGTTTCCCCACCTCCACCTGGACTCGCCAGAGCGGGGACTTTCCGGCAAGGTTATTACCATGGGAGGAATAATGCTTCCTGTATTTTAGCTTCTTGCAGAGCAAGTTTGCAGCATTAAGGGTTCTCCCCCAAACCACACATCACAATTGAAGAGATGGTTCCAGCAGAGACCTCCAGGTGTCCATGTCACTCTGCTGCACAGTCAGGCATTTTAAACTGAGGCTCCATCCGCCGCCGCTCATGGGTTTAAAAGATTCTGTCTGTGGCCTGTTTGGTACCACTTGCTTCAGAGTCAGAAACTCTGCATTCACAGTCCTGCTGCAGAGATTTGAGCACAGAATCCAGGCTGTAGTCCCTCAGAGTAGTCATGAGGAAGCAATTCACTGTCGACATGCTGTATTTTGGTCAGAGTTTAATCTTTGCTTTCATTTGAACAATTTCAAAGCATCCCTGGCCAACATTTGCCTCCAAACCCAAATGCAGTCCTGTCGTAATCAAACTGTGTGGAATCTTGCTATGCGAACAGGCCCCTTAGTTTCCAACATTATAAAAGTAACTTCAAAAGTATTTCAAAAGCGATTTGGAAGGCTGTGAAGCGTTGTAAAGTGCTGCAGAAATAGATTTCCTTTCTCTCCTTTCTAGAGATAATTAGCTGAGAGAAAAATTCCAACTCAATGTTTTGCAACATAGATCTAAGTGTGACAAGATCATGTAAATCCAGTGAATGGAGTGCTATTGTTTCATGCAGAGTTATACACAGGATCTACTTGTTGACCCAGAAACAGGATCACACTCTACCCAAGAGTGTGGTGGAGAATCACAGAATCCAATGATACAGAAGAAAATTAAGCCATTCAGTCCATTGTGATGATACCTGTTCTCTGAAGGGGCTGTCAAATTGCTTTCCATTCTCTATTTTTGTAGGCAGTAATTTTCTTTTCAAGTATTTATCCAATTCCCTTTCTGCAGTTACTCTCTCAGCTGGTCTGGTCCACAGTAGATGGTGCAGGATCAAAATCTTGCTGGGCAGTCAGGCTTCTGTACACTGGCTTCGATTGTACAACCCTCAGCAGTCACCTGCAACCATTGTGCTCCTCGACAATGAAACTGCTTCTTCTTGTCTTGTCTCTGACAGATTCGCAGGAAGATTTCATTCACAATGCTGACCGTTGCTGATTGTCAGAAAGGTTGCTCGATGGCACTTTATCAGAGGAAGCTCCTGTGTCTGAGAATTTACACAATCAGGTCCTTCAGTAGAAATGCTCTTAACAGTTTAACCAACACTTGTTGCAGTTTTCAACACCACAGTGTGTGGTACCCTCTTTGACCCAGAGAGACTAATGACAGTCCAGTCCATTAACAAGAGAATGTCAGTCCACTAAAGTTGTTTATATTTTGTTCATTTGTTCACAGAATGTGGAGGCTGCTGGCAATGACAGCATATTGTCCATCGCTAATTGCCTCTGAACTGAGGAAACAATTAAGAGCCAACCACATTGGTGGGACTGGAGTCACATATAGACCAGACTGGGTAAGGACAGCAGATTGAAAATCAACTAAACTGCAGATGCTATATATCTCAAATGAAAATGGAAAATACCAGAAGCATGAGGCAGGTCAGGCGGTATTTGTGAAAAGAGAAACCTTTAATGTTTCAAGTCGAGAATCCTTCATCAGAACTGAGAAAGTGAGTAGCAGTGAAAGTGGGAAAGGGTGATGGGTGGAATATCCCTGATTGGGTGAGACTGGGTGACCTAATGAGGGAGTTAAAGGGCAGTAAGGATCAGACTTTGCTTACAGATCTTTCCCAGTTCTGACACAGGAAGCCGGACCTGAAACATTCACTGTTCCTCCTTTAAAGACCAAAAACTTTCCTCCTCCAAAAGGACATTAGTAAATCAGGTGGTTTTTATGACAATCCAGTTGTTTCATAGATAGTGTTATGAAGATGAGGTTATTATTCTTAAATTTCAGTTTAAATTAATTCCTTGAATTTCAGTTCCTCACTTCCTGTGGTGGGCTGCAGACTCCTGTCTCTGGATCAGTGGTCCACAGCTCTGGCTGCTAATGCAGTAACTTAACACCACTGTACACTGTGTTGTGCCAATTGCCATTGAGACATTAAGTGCCTTCCCCTCTGACCACATTGCTGGTCATAAACACTAACTTCACAGAAGAGGAATTGTATCTACATTCCTGATTCATTTCAACCACTGTCACTGAAAGAGATTACCTAATCGGGATCACATTGTTTTTTATGGCACTTGTTGTGTGCAAATTGGCTTCGGCTTTTACAACATTATATAGTTATATAGCACAGAAACAGGCCCTTCAGTCCAACCAGTCCATGCCAACCAAGATGCAAGCTAGTCCCATTTGCCAGCATTTGGCCCATTCTAAACCTTTCCAATCTATTAACGTGTCCTACTGTCTCTTAAAGTTGTTATTGTACCTGCCTCAACCACATACTCTGGCAGCTCATTCCACATACATACCACATACATACCACACTTTGTGTAAAAAAATTCCTAGTAAATCTTTCCCCTCTCACCTTAAACCCATGCCCTCTAGTTCTTGATTCCCTAACCCTGGGAAAAAGACTGAGTGCATTCACCCTATCTATGCCCATCATGATTTTATACACCTCAATAAGATCACCCCTCAGTCTCCTATGCTCCAAGGAATAAAGTCCAAGCCTGTCCAACCTCTCCCTATAACTCAGTCCCTCAATTCCTGGTAACATCCTCGTAAATCTTTTCTGCACACTTTCCAGTTTAATAGCATCCTTAGCAGGGCAAACAAAACTGAACACAATACTCTAAGTGCAACCTTACCAGCATCCTGTATAACTGCACCATGACCTCCCAACTTTTATACTCAATGCCCTGACTTATGAAGGCCAGAGTGCCAAAAGGGTTCTCCACCACCCTGTCTACCTGTGACTCCACTTTCAGTGAACCATGTTCTTGTACTCCAAGGTCGCTCTGTTCTACAACACTCCCTAGGGCCTGACTGTTCATTATGAAAGTCCTACCTGGATTTGACTTTCCAAAATGCAGCACCTCACACTTATCCAAATTAAACTCCATTTGCCACTCCTCAGCCCACTTACTCAGCTGATCAAGATCCTTCTGTAATTTTTGATAATCTTCTTCATTGTCCACTATAGTACGTACTTTAGTGTCATCTGCAAACTTACAAACCATGCCTTGTACATTCTTATCCAAATCGTTGATACAGATGACAAACAACAATGGGCCCAACACTGAGGCACACCACTAGTCCTCCAGTCCAAGAATCCTTTCACCATCACTATCTGCTTTCTACCATCAAGCCAATTGTGTATCCAATTTACTGGCTCTCCCTGGATTCCATGTGATCTAACCTTCCAGAACAGCTTACCATGTGGAACCTTATCAAAGGCCTTGCTGAAATCCATATAAATCACATCTACCACTCTGCCCTCATCAACTTCCTTGGCCACCTCATTAAAAAACATGATCTCCCACGCACAAAGCCAAGCTGACTTCCCCTAATTAACCCCGGACTTTCCAGATGTACATATATCTTATCCCTCAGAATCCTCTCCAGTAACTTACCTACCACAGATGTTAGACTTACTAGTCTATAGTTCCCAGGTTTTCCCTTGCTGCCTTCTTAAGTAAAGGCACACCATTCGCTACCCTCCAGTCTACCAGCACCTCACCCATAGTTAACAATGATGTAAATATCTCAGCCAGGGCTCCCGCAATTTCTTCTCTTGCCTCCCACTGGATATACATGATCAGGCCCTGGAGATTTGTCCATCTTCTTACTTTTTCAGATGTCCAGCACCTTCTCTGTTGTAATGTGAGCTATATCCAAGACCTCCCATTTGTTTTTCCTAGTTCTGAAATCTTCACGTCTTTCTCCATGGTAACAACAGAAGAGAAATATTCATTAAGGACCTTGCCCATCTCCTGCTGCTCCACACAGAGATGTCCCCTTTGGTCTTTGAGGGGCCCTATTCTCTCTCTAGTTACTCTAGTTTCAGATGGCTGTTCCAGGAGGCCAGAAATGTGGTGGAGAATCATAGAATCCAATGATACAAAACTAAAGCCTCCTTTTTCCTAGCCAGGGCCTCAATATCCCTCATGATCCAGGGTTCCCTACTCCTTCCAGCCCTACCCTTCACTCTCTCAGGAACATGCAGACCTTGAGCTCTCACGATCTCACCTTTAGAAGCCTCCCACTTGCCTGTCGTCCCTTTGCCCACAAACAACCTACTCCAAACAACCTTTGCAAGATCCTGTCTCATACAGTCAAAATTCACTTTGCCCCAATTTAGAACTTGAGCCTGTAGACCAGTTCTATCCCTTTCCATAACTTTTTTTAAACTAATAGAACTATGGTCACTGGTCCCAAAGTGCTCCTCCACCATCACCTCAGTCACCCGCCCTGCCCTATTAACCAAGAATAGGTTGAGCTTTGCTCTCTCCCTAGTAGGGCCCTCTGTATATTTCCCAAAGGTTCTCGAACGCACTTAACAAATCTCACCCCATCTAAGCCACTAACAGTATAGCAGTCGCAGTCTATATTAGGAAAGTTAAAACTCCCTACTATAAATACCCTATTATTCTTACAATTTTGCACAATCTCCCTATATATTTGCTCTTCTAATTCCTTTTGAGCATTTTGGAGCCTATAGTACAATCCCAACAATGTGATCATCCCCTTCTTATTTCTCAGCTCCACCCATAAAGTCTCACTGGATGATCCTTCAGTAATTTCATCCCTGACTCCTTAGCAGACTAGGATATTACAGTTTCAATTGACTGGAAAACTCTTTGGTAAACCCTAAGGTACGGATTAAATCAGTGTTTCTTTTTCTATTGTTGGATTTATAAAATATATATACAGGTTAAAAATAGACAGTTGTTGAAAGTAATATGATGGCACTACGAGTTAAACCAGTGAGTAGCTGAGAACTTCAGTCTGTGTTGTGTTAGTTGAAATTAGCAGAGATCACACTGAAGCCTGTTGTGTTTGCCTTCCAGATCTATGGGCTCAGGAGGGATTAAATCATCCAATCACTAATAAGGGAGATCACAAGAGTGTTAGCAGACAGGAAGTTGGCACTGAACCAAGAAAGGAGACACAAGGAGAAATGGAGGTAGGACAAGTTGAGGAGCATATAGAGATCTGGAGAAGTTTGCAGAGAAAATAGAAAGCCTTGGTCTAGTCACAGCTGGAATATCGTGTGCAGTTCTGTCACCAAGGATGTGACTGCAGTGGAGAGGGTGCAGAGGACATTCATTAGGATGTTGCGGAGGAGACTGAGGGAGACCTGACAGAGGCATACAAAGTTATGAGGGGCACAAATAGGGTGGATAGTGAGAAATCTTTCCCCATAACAGTGACATCATAAACCAAGGGGCATAATTTTAAGGTGAAGAGTAAGAGTGTTAGAGGGGATCTGTAAATTATTTTTCCTCAGAAGATGGTTGCAATCTGGAACACACTAATAGGGACACTCACCACACATAAAATGTATATGGATGAGCTCTTAACTCATAAATAAGGTGAAGAGTAAGAGTGTTAGAGGGGATCTGTAAATTATTTTTCCTCAGAAGATGGTTGCAATCTGGAACACACTAATAGGGACACTCACCACACATAAAATGTATATGGATGAGCTCTTAACTCATAAATGTATAAAGGGCTACAGACTACATGCTGGAAAGTTGGATTACTACAGAAACCATGACCCCTTTCATTATCACTCATTATATGTATTTATAAATACTGAGGGTGAGGGGAAGACTTTTGTAACTGTCAGTACAAATTAATTCAATCGGTTAATAAGAGGCTGCACCTTTTCCAATTGGCTCTGTCACTGAAGGATTGGGAGTGTAGAGAAGGGTGGTTAAGGCATCATTCCAGCACTTGTTTGCCCATCTCCAGCTGGTCACTTCAGAGCCAGAATTCTGGCAGGTTGTTACCAAGGATGGAATAATGCTTTCTATGTTTTAGGTTCTTTGCAGAGCAAGTTTGCAGTATTAAAGACTCTCCCCCAAAGTACACATCACGACTGAAGAGGTGTTTCCAGCAGAGACCTGCAGACGTCCATGTCACTCTGCTGAGGGAGTGCTGCACAGTCAGATGGATTAAACAGAGGCTCCATCCACCACTGTTCATGGGTTTAATGGATTCTGTCTGTGGTCTGTTTGGTACCACTTGCTTCAGAGTCATAAAGTGCTACATTCGCAGTCCTGCTGCAGAGATTTGAGCACAGAATCCGGGCTGTAGTCCGTCAGAGTAATAATGAGGAAGCAATTCACTGTCAGAGCTGCTGATTTTAATCTTTACTTTCCCTTGCTCTCTTTCAAGGAGTATCCTGGCCAACATTTACCTCCAGACCTAAAATGTTATCTGGTCATAATCAAACTGTGTTTGATCTTGCTGTGCACACTGGACCCTGAATTTCTGACATTACAGAAATAACTTCAAAAGAATTTCAGAAGAGTTTTTAGAGACTGTGAAGATTTGTAAAGTGCAGTAGGAAAGGCCTCCTTTCTCCTCCTGTCCAGACCTTATTAGGTGACGGGAAAATTCTTTCTCCATATTTTGCAACCTTGACCTAAATGTGACAAGATCACACAAACCCAATGAATGGAGTACCATTGTTTAATGCACCTGTAGATCCAGAAACAGGATCACTCTCTACCCAGGAGAGCAATGGAGAATCATAGAATCAAATGACAAAGAACAAAATTAGGCCACACCGTGCATTGGGATGACACCTGCTCTCAGAAGGGGCTATAAAATTGCTTTCCATTCTCTATCCTTGTAGGCAGTAATTTTCTTTTCAAGTATTTATCCAGTTCCCTTTCTGCAGTTACTCTCTCAGCTGGTCTGGTCCAGAGTAGATGCACAGGATCAAAGTCTTGCTGGGTAGTCAGGATTCTGTACAATGGCTTCAATTATACAACCCTCAGCAGTCACCTGCAACCATTGTGCTCCTCGATAATTAAACTGCTTCTTGTCTTGCTTCTGACAGATTTGCAGGAAGATTTCATTCATAATGCTTGCCGGATGCTGATTGTCAGAAAGGCTGCTCCATGGCACCTTATCAGAGGAAGCTCCTGTGTCCGAAAACAATTAACAAAATCTGGTCCTGCAGTAGAAATGCTCTTAACTGTTTAACCAATATCTGCTGCAGGCTTCAACACCAGTGTGTGGCACCCTCTTTTACAGCAAGATACAAACGACACTCCAGTTCACGAGCGAGGGATTGTCGCTCCAATAGAGTTGTTTATTTATTCATACATGGAACGTGGGGGCTACTGGCAATGCCGGCATTTATTGCCCATCCCTAATTGCCTCTAAACCGAGGAAACATTTCAGGAACAACCACATTGTTGTGTCTAGAGTCACCTACAGACCAGACCACATAGGTCAGCAGATTGAAAGTCAAATAAGCTGCCGATGCTGGATATCTGAAATAAAACAGAAAATCCTCGTAACGCTCAGCTGGACAGGCAGTATCTGTGGAAAGGGAAACAGTGCTTCACGTCTGGGACCCCTCATCAGAACAGAGGAAGAGAGAAACAAATTACTTTCAGATATCAGAGAAATGGGGGAAGACAGATGGGTGGAATAAAGGGAATTTCCTCGGTAGAGTGAGTCTGGATGACCTGATGTGAAGTTAAGAGGCTGTAAAGATCAGATTAAGCATTCAGATCTTTCCCAGTTCTGATGCAGGGAGCCGGACCTGAAACATTTGCTGTTTCTCTTTCAAAGAACAGGAGATTTGCTACCCCAAGAGGACATTCATAAATCAGGTGTTTTTTTTATGACAATCTGGTGGTTTCATGCATTGTGTACCTACAAAGATTATTTTTTTTTAATTCAAGATTAAAGGCTTGAATTTCAATTCCTCAGTTTCAGTGGTGGGCTGCACAGTCAGACAGGTTAACCTGAGACTCCCATCTGCTGTGTCTCATGGGTCCTGTGGCCTGTTTGGTACCACTTCCTTCTGAGCCGGAAGCTTCTACATTCTCAGTCCTGCTGTAGAGACTTGAGCAGAGAATCCAGGCTGTGGTCCCTCAGAGTACAAATGTGGAAACAATTCACTGTCAGCGATTTGGATCAGATATTCACCTAGCTTTCCCTTGCACTCTCTCAAGGAATGTTCTGGCCAGCCTTTACTTCCAAAACAAAATGCCATCGTGTCATAATCAAACTGTGTGTGATCGTGCTATGCACACTGGCCCTTCAGTTTCCTACAGTATAAAAGTAACTTCAAAAGTATTTCTGAAGAGATTTGGGACACTGTGAAATTCTGTAAAAGTGCTGTAGAAATAGATCTCCTTTCTCTTCCTGTACAGAGCTTGTTAGGTGACAAGAAAATTCTATCTGAATATTTTGCAACCTGGGTCTAAGTGTGACAAGATCACATAAACCTGGTGCTATGGGTAATGCAGTACTATACACAGGATGTACCGTGGACCCAGCAACGGGACACAGGAGAGCGATGGAGAATCGTAGAATCCAATGATACAGAACAAAATTAGGCCATTCAGTCCAGTGTGGTCATGCCTCCTCTCTGAGAGGGTGATCAAATTGCTTTCCATTCTCTATCCTTTCAGCTTTGACTTTTCCAACATTAGCAGATTAGGAAACTGCAGTTTTCATTGGCTGTAAAACTCTTTGGTAAGTCCCAACGTACTTATTTAATTGGCTTTTCTTTCCCTAATGTTGGATTTTTAAAAATATGAATGTATGGTAAAAAAAGGCAGTTGATAAATGTAAATTGATGGCACTATGAACTCAGTAGATAGCTGAGAACTTCAGTCTATGCTGTGTTGGTTGAAATTAGCAGAGATCACACTGAACCCCACTGTGCTTGGCTTTCAGGTCCATGGGCTTAGGAGGGATTAGATCATCTGATCACTAATAAAGGCGATCATAGGAGTGCTATAGGAGACGAAGTTGGCACTGAACCAGGAAAGGAGATACAAGGGCAAGTGGCGATAGGTTTTGAGGATGGAGAAGTTTTCAGGAGAAGAATAGAAAACCTTGGCTTGGTTACAGTTTATCACCTTTGTGTGCAATTCTATCACTACACTATAGGAAGGATGTAGAGACACAAGAGACTGCAGATGCTGGCAACAAACAATCTGCTAGAGGAACTCAGCAGGTCAAACACAGAACATAGAACAGTACAGCACAATACAGGCCCTTTGGCCCACAATGCTGTGCCGATCTTTAAAGCTCACCTAAGACTATCTAACCCCTTCCTCCCACATGTCCCTCTATTTTAAATTCCTCCATATGCCTATCTAGTAATCTCTTGAATTTGACCAATGTACCTGCCTCCACCACCACCCCAGGCAGCACATTCCATGCCCCAACCACTCTCTGGGTAAAAAAACCTTCCTCTGATATCTCCTTTGAACTTCCCACCCATTACTTTAAAGCCATGCCCTCTTGTATTGAGCATTGGTGCCCTGGGAAAGAGGCGCTGGCTGTTTACTCTTCCTCTTAATATTTTGTACACCTCTATCATGTTTCCTCTCATCCTCCTTCTCTCCAAAGAGTTAAGCCCTAGCTCCCTTAGTCTCTCCTCATAATGCATACTCTCTAAACCAGGCAGCATCCTGGTAAATCTCCTCTGCACCCTTTCCAATGCTTCCACATCCTTCCTATAATGAGGCGACCAGAACTGAACACAGTACCCTAAGTGTGGTCTAACCAGAGTTTTATAGAGCTGCATTATTACTTCGCGGTTCTTAAAAATAGAGCGGTATCTGTGGGGGAAAGGAATTGTCGATATTTCAGGTCGAAACCCTGCATTAGGATAGAAAGGAAGGTGCAGAGGAGATTCACCAGGATGTTGCCTGGGACGGAATGCTTCAGTTATGAGGCAATTCTATATAGGCTGGGTTTGTTTTCCTTGAGGTGGAGAAGGCAGCGGGAGACCTGATTGTGACATACAAAGTTATGAGCGGTACAGATAGGATTGACAGTGAGAAATATTTCCCCACAACAGAACATCTAAAACCAAGCAGCATAGTTTTAAGGTGCGAAGTCAGATGGTTAAAGGGATTCTAAGAACTTTTTTTCACATATTGTGGTTGCACTCTAGAACCCACTACCTGTGGGTGTGGTGGAGGCATGTACACTATCTACACTTAAAAAGTATCTTGAATCACCAAGGCATAGAATGCTACTGACTACATGCTGGAGAATGGGATTAGCACAGATGGGTGCTTGATGCCTAGCATGGACATAGTGGGTTGAAGGACCTGATTCTCCACTGCAACGTTGAATTCTTGAAGAGCCCGAAGACTAAAGATCAACTTCCACCTTGTCACCAGAGGAGTCATTCTAAAAATAATAACTTCTTCTTCAAAAAAGAAATCATGGCCCTTTTCTTTCAACACAACATTCAATACAAATATTCTGGATGGAGTGGGAGGAAGGTTTTTTTAACTTTCAGTAAGAATTAATCCAATTGGATAATAAGGAGCCTTCTCCTTTTCCAATTGCCTCTGCTACTGAAGGATGGATCATTGGTGGGAGTGTGGGGAAGGGTGGTTCAAGGCAGAAGATCATCTATCCAACCAGTGCTGGTTTCCCAACCTCCACCTGGGCTCATCAGAGCCAGACTTCTGGCAGATTACCATGGGAGGAATAATGCTTCCCATATTTTAGCTTCTTGCAGAAGGACTCTCCTCCAAACCACACAGCACAACCGAAGAGACAGTTCCAGCAAAGACCTCCAGGCACCCATGTCACTCTGCTGAGGCAGTGCTGCACAGTCAGACATGTTAAACTGAGGCTCCATCTGTCGCTGCTCATGGGTTTAAACGATTCCGTCTATGGCCTGTTTGGTACCACTTCTTTCTGAGCTGCAAACTTCTGCATTCACAGTCCTGCTGCAGAGATCTAAGCACAGAATCCAGGCTGTAGTCCATCAGAGTAGCAACGAGGAAGCAATTCACTGTCAGAGCTGTTGCATTTTCAATCAGATTTTACTCTTTCCTTTCCCTTGCTCTCTCTCAAGCAGTGGCCTGGCCAATATTTATGAACAAACCCCAAAATATGTGGGATCTTGCTATGCACACGTGGCTCATCAGTTTCCTACATTTAAAAATATTTCAAAAGAACCTTTGGAGGCTCCGTAAAGTTTTGTAATGTGCTGTAGGAATAGACCTCCTGTCCAGAGCTTATTAGGTGACGGGAACATTCTTTCTCAATATTTTGCAACATTGACCTAAATGTGACAAGATCACATAAACCCAGTGAATGGAGTGCCATTGTTTAATGCAGTGTTACACACAAGCTACACCTGTAGACCCAGAAACAAGATCACTCTCTGCCCAGGAGAGCAATGGAGAATCAGAATCAAATGACACAGAACAAAGTTTGTCCACTCTGCCCAATTTGATGAAACCTGCTCTCTGAAAGGGCTATAAAATTGCTTTTCATTCACCGTCCTTGTAGGCAATAATTTTCTTTTCAAGTGTTTATCAAATTTCCTTTCTGTAGTTACTCTTTCAGCTGGCCTGGTCCAGATTAGATGGTGCAAGATCTAAATCTTGCTGGGCAGTTATGATTGTGCACAATGGCTTCGATTATACAACTCTCAGCAGACACCTGCAGCCATTGTGCTCCTCGATAACTAAGCTGCTTCTTATCTTGTGTCCAACAGATTTGCAGGATGATTTCATTCACAATGCTGGCCGTTGCTGATTGTCAGATAGGCTGCTCCATATCAGAAGAAGCTCCTGTGTCCGAAATGATTTAAGACTATCTGGTCCTGCAGTAGAAATGCTCTTCATTGTTTAACCAACATCTGTTGCAGTTTTCAACACCACATTGAGTGGCAATGTCTTTGACCCTGAGATACCAATGTACATGGAGTGTGGGGCTGCTGGCAAGGTCAGTGTTTATTGTCCATCCCCAATTGCCTCTAGACTGAGGAAGCAGTTTAGAACCAACCACGTTGGTGGTTCTGGAGCCACATGTAGTCCAGACAGCAGATTTGAAAATCAATGAAACTACAGATGCTGGATATAGGAAATAAAAACAAATTATGCTGAAAACGCTCAGCAGTACAGGCAGCATCTGTGGAAAGAGAAACAGTTAGTGCTTCATGTCTGGGACCCTTCATCAGGACTGAGAAAGAAAGAAACAAATTAGTTTTAGGTAGCAGAGAAGGTGGGGATGGGGATGTGTAGAATAAGGGGAACATACCTGATAGGTGAGACTGGACCACCTAATGTGGTGGTTAAGGGGCAGTAAAGATGCGATTTTGCTTTCAGATCTTTCCCAGTTCTGATGCAGGGTGCCGGACACTGTTTCTCCTTCCAAGGACAGAAAATTTCTTCCCCCAGAAGGACCTTAGTAAATCAGGTGGTTTTTATGATAATCCAGTTGTTTCATGGATTGTATTACTTAGACTTCTAAATTTCAGTTTAAATTAATTTGTTGAATTTCAGTTCCTCGCTTTCTATGGTGGGCTGCAGACTCCTGTCTCTGGATCAGTGGTCCACAGCTCCGGCTGCTAATACAGTAACTTAACACCACTGTACACTGTGTTGTGCCAATTGTCATTGAGACATTAAATCAGTGTCCCTTCATCCCTACGTTCTTAATTCATTTCAACCACCATCACTGAAACAGATTACCTGATCATGATCATGTTACTTTTTATGGCACTTGCTGTGTGCAAATTGGCTTTGGCTTTTCCAACATTAGCAGACTAGGATATTACAATTTTAATTGGCTTTGAAACTCTTTGGTAACCCCCAAGGTACTTATTAAATTAGCATTTTTTGGATTTTTTAATATATATGCAGGAAAATCAAATAAAGTTGTTAGATATGAACTGATGGCACTATGAGTTAAACCAGTGAGTTGCTCAGAATTTGATTCTGTGCTGGGTTAGTTGAAATTAGTAGAGATCACACTGAATTCTTTTGTGTTTGTCTTCCAGGTCCATGGGCTCAGGAGGGATTGAATTATCTGATCACTAATGAAGGAGATCACAGGAGTCCTATCAGACAGGAAGTTGGCACTGAACCAGGAAAGGAGACACAATGACAAGCGGAGGTAGGTTTTGGGGAGGGGAGAGAGAGAGAGAGAGAGAGAGAGAGAGAGAGAGAGAGAGCGAGAGAGAGAGAGAGAGAGAGAGAGAGAGAGAGAGAGAGAGAGAGAGAGAGAGAGAGAGAGAGAGAGGTCTGCAGAGAGAAAAGAAAACCTTGGTCTAGTCACAGCTGGAATATTGTGTGCAGTTCTGTCACCACACAATAGGAAGGATGCGGAGAAGGTGCAAATGAAATTTACCAGGATGTGTGGAGGAGGCTGAGGGAGACCTGACAGAGGCATACAAAGTTATGAGGGGCACAGATAGGGTGGATAGTGAGAAATCTTTTCTCACAACAGTGACATCTTAAACCAAGAGGAATAATTTTAAGGTGAAGAGTGAAAAGGTTAGAGGGGATTTGTAGATTTTTTTTCCTCGAAAGATGGTTGCCATCTGGAATACACTAGTCGGTACACTCACCACATTTAAAAAGTATATGGATAAGCATTTAAATCATAAAGGTATACAAGGCTACAGACCACATGCTGGAAAATGGGATTAGAGCAGAGATCTGAGCACAGAATCCAGGCTGTAGTGTAGTTCTGTAGTTACTCTTTCAGCTGGCCTGGTCCACAGTAGATGGCCAAGGATCAAAATCCTGCTGGGCAGCCAGGGTTCTGCACAACGGCTTTTATTATACAACCCTCAGCATTCGCCTGCAGCCATTGCGCTCCTCGATAACTAAGCTGCTGCTTCTTGTCTTGCCTCTGACAGATTTGCAGGAAGATTTCATTCACAATGCTTGCCGGATGCTGATTGTCAGAAAGGCTGATTCAGAGGACCTTATCAGAGGCAGCTCCTGTGTCTGAAAAGAATTAACACAGTCTGGTCTTGCAGTAGAAATGCTCTTAACTGTTTAACCAACATCTGTTGCAGGTTTTCAACACCACAGTGAGTGGCACCCACTTTAACCAAGAGATACTAATGCTCATGGAATATTGATGAGGTACTAATTGGAATGGAATTGGTTTATTATTGTCACATGTACAGAGATACAGTGACAGACTTATCATGCATACCGTTTACACAGATCAATTCATTACATAGTGCATCGAGGTAGTACAAAGTAAAACAATAACAGAACGTGGAATAAAGTGTAACAGTTACAGAGAAAGTGCAGTGCAGGTAGACAATAAGGTGCAAGGTCATAATGAGATAGATTGTGAGGTCAAGAGTCCATCTTTTCGAATTAGGGAGCCGTTCAATAGTCTTATAACAGTGGGATAGAATCTGGCCCTGAGCCTGGTGGTACGTGCTCAGCTTTTGTATCTTCTGCCCAATGGGAGAGCTGAGAAGAGAGAATGTCTGCAGTGGGTAGGGTCTTTGATTATGCTGGCTGCTTCACTGAGGCAGCGAGAAATGTAGACAAGTGTCCATGGAGGAGAGGTTGGTTTCTGTGATGTATTGAGCTGTGTCCACAACCCTTCTCAGTTTCTTGCAGTTACAGGCAGAGCAGTTGTCATACCAAGCCATGATAAATCCAGATAAGATACTTTCTATGGTGCATCAATAAAAATTGGTGAGGGTTGACAGGGGCATGCCAAATTTCTTTAGTTTCCTGAGGAAATAGAGGTGATGGTGAGCTTTCTTGGCCATGGTGTCTATGTGGTTGGACCAGGACAGGCTATTGGTGATATTCACTACTAGGAACTTGAAGCTCTCAACCCTCTCGACCTCAGCACCATTGATGTAGACAGGTGCATGTACATAGCCCCCTTTCCTGAAGTCAATGACCAGCTCTTTTGCTGACATTGAGGGAAAGGTTGTTGTAATGACACCATATCACTAAGCTCTCTATCTCCTTCCTGTAGTCCGTCTCATCGTTATTTGAGATCCAGCCCACTACAGTGGTATCATCTGCAAACTTGTAGATGGAGTTAGAGCAGAATCTGGACATGCAGTCATGAGTGTATAGGGAGTACAGTAGGGGGCTGAGGATGCAGCTTTGTGGGGCACCAGTGTTGAGAATAACCGTGGCAGAGGTGTTGCTTCCTATCCTCACTGATTGGGGTCTGTTGGTCAGGAAGTCAAGGATCCAGATGCAAAGGGAGGTATTGAGTCCCAGGTCTCGGAGTTTGTTAACGACACTCCAGTTCATTTGTGAAGGAATGTAGCTCCAATAAAGTTACTTTTTTATATATATTTATTTGTTAATGGAATGTGGGGGCTGCTGCCACTGCCAGCATTTATCGCCCCCCCCCCCCCCCCCCCCCCCCCCCCCAGTTGCCTCTGAACAGTTCGGAGTCAGCCACATTGGTGGGTCTGGTGTCACATTCCACGTGGTGGCCAGACCAGGTAAGGACAGCAGATTGAAAATCAATTGAATCTGCAGATGCTGGATACCTGAAATTAAAACAGGAAATACTGGTAACACTCGGGCATTATCGATGGAAAGAGAAACAGTTTATCTTTCAGGTCTAGGATCCTTCATCAGAACTGAGAAAGAGAGAAACATTTCAGAGACAACCACATTGCTGTGTCTGTAGTCACATCAAGACCAGAACACAGAAGATCAATAGATTAAAAATCAAATAAACTGTAGATGCTGCATATATGACATAAAAACCAGAAATCCTGGAAACACTTAGCAGGTCAGGCAATGTCTGTGCAAAGCGAAACAGTTAACATTTCACGTCTGGGACCATTCATCAGAACTGAGAAAGAGAGTTTTGGGTAGCAGAGCAATTGGGGAAGGAAGATGGGTGGAAGGAAGGGAATGTCCCTGAAAGAGTGAGACTGCACGACCTAATATAGATGTTAAGGAGCAGTAAAGGTCAGTTTTTCTTTCTCAGTGCTGATGCAGGGAGCCGGACCTGAAACAGTCACTGTTTTTCCTTCCAAGGAGAGAAAATTTCCTCCACTCTATTAGACTATTAGGAATTGTCAACATGGCTTTGTCAAGGGCAGGTCCTGCCTTACGAGCCTGATTAAATTTTTTGAGGATGTGACTAAGCACATCGATGAAGGGAGAGCAGTAGATGTAGTGTATATGGATTTCAGCAAGGCGTTTGATAAGGTACCCCATGCGAGGCTTATTGAGAAAGTAGGGAGGTATGGGAGCCAAGGGGACATTGCAATGTGGATCCAGAACTGGCTGGCCCACAGAAAGCAAAGAGTGGTTGTTGAAGGGTCGTATTCTGCATGGAGGTCGGTGACCAGTGGTGTACCTCAGGGATCTGTTCTGGGACCCTTACTCTTTGTGATTTTTATAAACAACCTGGATGAGGAAGTGGAGGGGTGGGTTAGTAAGTTTGTGGATGACACAAAGGTTGGATGTGTTGTGGGTAGTATAGAGGGCTGTCAGAGGTTACAGCAGGACGTAGATAGGATGCAAAGTTGGGCTGAGAAGTAGCAGATGCAGTTCAACCCAGGTAAGTGTGAAATGGTTCATTTTGGTAGGTCAAATATGATGGCAGAATATAGTATTAATGGTAGGACTCTTGGCAGTGTGGAGGATCAGAGGGATCTTGGGGTCCGAGTCCATAGGACACTCAAAGCGGCTGCGCAGGTTGACTCTGTGGTTAAGAAGGCATATGGTGTATTGTCCTTCATCAATCGGGGAATTGAATTTAGGAGACGGGAGGTATTGTTGCAGCTATATAGGACGCTGGTCAGGCCCCACCTGGAGTATTATGCTCAGTTCCGGTCGCCTCCCTACAGGAAGGATATGGAAGCCATAGAAAGGGTGCAGAGGAGATTTACAAGGATGCTGCCTGGAATGCGGAGCATGCCTTATGAAAGCAGGTTAAGGGAACTTGGGCTTTTCTCCTTGGAGTGACGGAGGATGAGGGGGGACCTGATAGAGGTGTATAAGATGATGAGAGGCGTTGATCGTGTGGAAAGTCAGAAGCTTTTCCCCAGGGCTGAAATGGTGACCACAAGAGGACATAGGTTTAAGGTGCTGGGGAGTAGGTACAGAGGAGGTGTCAGGGGTAAGTTTTTTACTCAGAGAGTGGTGAGTGCGTGGAATGGGCTGCCAGAAATGGTGGTGGAGGCGGATACGGTAGGGTCTTTTAGGAGACTGTTGAATAGGTACATGGAGCTGAGAAAAATAGAGGGCTATGGGTAAGCCTAGTATTTTCTAGGGTAGGGACATGTTCAGCACAGCTTTGTGGGCCGAAGGGCCTGAATTGTGCTGTAGGTTTCTTTCTATGTTGCTATGTTTCACTCAAAATGCCTTTAATAAATCAGGTGTTCAAGTCAGGCAGCACCACTGACAACAGCGCATCCTTTTCTGATGAGCTCAACGCATTCTGTGCATGTTTTGAACAGAAGAGGAATGGAATGTCACCACCCACCCTGACAGCCTCCAAAGCACCTGTGCCCAAAGTCACCAATGCAGACGTCAGATCAGTCTTCCGGGGAGTGAACCCGTGCAAAGCATCTGGCCCCGATGGTGTTCCTGGCCATGTCCTTAGATCCTGCACAGATCAGCTGGCAGGGGTATTTGCAGACATTTTTAACCTCTTTGTCCTTCAATCTGAGGTCCCCACCTGCTTTAAGAAGACCACTATCATCCCAGTATTAAGAAAAATAAGGTAAAGTGCCTTAATGACTATTACCCAATGCTCTGACATTCACCATCATGAAGTGACCCGAGAGGCTGGCCATGGCACACATCAATTCCAGCCTCCCAGACAACCTCAACCCACTGCAAGTCACCTACAGCCAAAACAGGTCCATGGCGGGCACCATCTCCCTGGCCCTACCCTCATGTCTGGAGCATCTGGACAGTAAAGACACCTATGTCTTTTATTGACTACAGTTCTGCCTTCAATACTATAATTCCAAGCAAGCTCATCTCCAAACTCCTAAACTTGGGACTCAGCGCCTCCCTTTGCAACCGGATGACTTCCTGACCAACAGACTATAATCAGTAAGGATAGGCAGAGAAAGACCTGACAGAGACATACAAAGATATGAGGGGCACTGATAGGATGGATAGTGAGAACTTTTTCTCCACAATGACAAGGGATAAAACCAAGGGACCTAGTTTTATGGTCAGGAGTAAGAAAGTTAGAGGGGATCTGAGGATTTTTTTTATATAAGAGCATAGTTGCAATCTGGAGCTCACTACATGATGGGGTGGTGGAGACAGGTACTGTCACCACATTAGTAACATATCTGGATGAGCACTTGAATCACAACTGAAGAGATGGTTCCAGCATAGACCTCCAGGCGTCCATGTCACTCTACTGAGGGAGTGCTGCACAGTCAGATGGGTTAAACTGAGGGTCCATCCACCACCGTTCATGGGTTTAATGGATTCCGTCTGTGGCCTATTTGGTACCACTTGCTTTAGAGTCATAAAGTGCTGTATTCACAGTCCTGCTGCAGAGATTTGAGCACAGAATCCAGACATAGTCCCCCAGAGTAGTCATGAGGAAGCAATTCACTGTCAGAGCTGCTGCATTTTCAATCAGATTTTAATGTTTACTTTCTCTTGCTCTCTTTCAAGGAGTGTCCTGGCCAACATTTACCTCCAAACACAAAATGCAATCCGGCCGTAATCAAACTGTATGGGATCTTGCTATGCACACTGGCCCCTGAATTTTTCTACTTTACACAAATAACTTCAAAAGTATTACAAAAGAGATTTGGGAGGCTCTGAAGTCTTGTAAACTGCTGTAGAACTAGATCTCCATTCTCCTCCGTCTCAGAGCTTATTAGGTGACAGGAAAATTCTATCTGAATATTTTGCAGATCAATCTAAGTGTGACAAGATTACATAAATCCAGTGAATGGAGTGCTATTGTTTAATGCAGTGTTACACACAGAATGTACTGTGGACCCAAAAACAGGATCACTCTCTATCCAGGAGACTGGTGGAGAATCATAGAATCCAATGATATAGAACAAAATTAGGCCATTCAGCGCATTGGGATGACACCTGCTCTCTGAAAAGACTATCAAGTTGCTTTCCGTTCTCTGTCCTTGTAGGCAGTAATTTAATTTTCAAGTATTCAATTCCCTTTCTGCTGTTACTCTCTCAGCTGGTCTGGTCCACAGTGGATGTGCAGGATCAAAATCTTGCTGGGCAGTCAGGCTTCTGTGCAACAGCTTCAATTATACACTCTCAGCAGTCACCTGCAGGCATTGTGCTTCTCGATAACTAAACTGCTTCTTCTTGTCTTGTCAGAAAGTCTGATTCATGGCACCTTATCAGAGGAAGCTCCTGTGTCTGAGAAGAATTTGCACAATCAGGTCCTGCAGTAGAAATGCTCTGAACTGTTTAACCAACACCTGTTGCAGGTTTTCAACACCACAATGAATGGTACCCTCTTTAACCCAGAGATACAAACGACACTCCAGTTCACGAGCGAGGGATTGTCGCTCCAATAGAGTTGCTTATTTATTCATTCATGGAATGTTGGGGGTTCTGGCAATGCCGGCATATATTGCCCATCCCTAATTGCCTCTAAACCGAGGAAACATTTCAGAGTCTGGATTCACATATAGACCAGACCACGTAAAATCAGCAGATTAAAAATCAAATAAACCACAGGTGCTGAATATCTGAAATAAATCTTGGAAACAAGTCAGGCAGTATCTGTGGAAAGGGAAATAGTTAATGTCTGGGACTCTTCATCAGAACAGAGAAAGAGAGCACCAAATTAACTTAGGTAGCAGAGCAATTGGGGGAGGGAAAGGGGTGGAATATAGGGAATTTCCCTGATAGGGTGAAACTAGATGACCTAATGTAGAAGTTAAGGGATAGTAAAGATCAGAATAATGCTTTCTGGAATGTGGGATTAGTATAGATTGGTACCTGGTGGTCAGTCTGGACACGGTGGGTCAAAAGACTTGTATCTGTGCCGTATAAACTCTATGACTCTAGTTCCTAGCATCGGCAGCTGAGGCTGTGCATGAAGGAAAATACTCAAGAGGCCATAACTGGAGTAACACTGAATTTTTGTAGACTAAACAGCTAAAGATCCACCTCCACTTTGTAAACAGAGGTGTCATTCTAAAAATAATGACTTCAGAAAAGAAACCATGACACTTTTCTTTCAACACAACATTCATTTTTTCCAAATATTGAGGATGGGGTGAGAGGAAGGCTTTTTTAAGTGGCAGTAAGAATTAATCCAATTGGATAATAGGAGCCTTCTCCTTTTCCAATTGGCTCTGCCACTGAAGGATCGATCATTGGTGGGAGTGTGGGGAAGGGTGGTTCAAGGCAGAAGGTCATCTATCCGTCCAGCGCTGGATTCCCCACCCCAATGAAATCGCCAGATTGTCATAAAAACTAACTGATTTATCACTCTCTCTTTTGGGGAGGAAACAACTGAAGAGATGGTTCCAGCATAGACCTCCAGGCGTCCATGTCACTCTACTGAGGGTGTGCTGTGCAGTCAGGATGATCCAGATGTTTACCCATCATGTGCGGTGACTCGAGCTAGAGCTAGAGAATTAGCCAAGACAGACAGTCCGGTGCAGTCTGATGTGGTTCCTTGTGACAGTCCTAAACAGGAAGAAAATTATGATGCCTTATCTGAGACTTTTCTGTCTTCATTGGAGGATCAACATCCTTATAGTGAGCCTGAATTTAAAGATTTGTCTTTGTCGAGGAAGGATTTTATGGTGGAACAGACAAAGGACCCTGAGTTGACAGAATTGAAAGAAAAAGCTCTCTCATGTGAGGAGATTGAAAAAGTGCCAACTGGATACTATGTCAAAAATGGAGTGTTAATGAGGAAATGGAGACCTCCTCATGTTCCTGTTACTGAGGAATGGGAAGTTATTCATCAGGTTGTTGTTCCAAAAGTTTATAGGGATGAGATTTTAAACCTGGCCCATAGTATGCCTTTGGGTGGTCATTTTGGTGTGAATAAAACTGTAGGGAAGATCTTGAAACAATTCTATTGGCCTGGTTTGAGAAAAGATGTGGTGAAGTTTTGTCGAACCTGCCACACATGTCAGATGGTAGGTAAACCAAATCAAAAACCCCCTGTGGCTCCTTTGAAACCAATTCCTGCTTTTGGTGAACCCTTTTCGAAGGTGATTGTGGACTGTGTTGGCCCCTTACCAAAGTCTAAGACTGGAAATCAGTATTTGTTAACCATCATGTGTGCCACTTCTAGATTTCCAGAGGCAATACCCCTTAGAAATATTAAGGCCAAGACGGTGTCAAAGGCTCTTGTAAAATTTTTTACCTTGTTTGGTTTGCCAAAAGAAATCCAATCTGATCAAGGTAGTAATTTTATGTCAAAAATTTTTCAACAAATAGTCTATGAGCTGGGAGCAAAGCAGATTGTATCATCTGCATATCACCCAGAATCTCAAGGAGCTCTGGAGAGATTTCATTCTACTCTCAAAAATATGCTGAAGACTTATTGCTTTGAAAACACCAAGGATTGGGACGAAGGTATCCATTTACTTTTGTTTGCCGTTAGAGAATCGATCCAGGAGTCAATCGGATTTAGTCCGTTTGAGCTTGTGTTTGGACATAGGGTGAGAGGACCTTTGGAGCTGTTAAGAGAGCAATGGGTTAATGAGGAAGTTCACTTGAGTCTGTTGGACTATGTCCAAAAATTTAAAACTCGGTTGGAGAGAGTCTGCCAGCTAGCGAGAGAGAATTTGAAAACAAGCCAGATAAGAATGAAGACATATTTTGATAGACGTGCTCGGCCTAGGACATTCGCAGTGGGGCAAAAGGTGTTGGTATTTTTCCCTAGCCAAAATAATCCCTTGCAAGCTCGTTTTTCTGGACCCTATGTTATTGAATCTCGAGTGACTGATCTAACATATATAATCAAAACACCAGATAGACGCAAGAAAACACAACTCTGTCATGTAAACATGCTAAAACCTTATTATGAGAGGGATTCAGTTGTGGCCTTGGTGGATGATGTAGAGGTTGTTTCTAGAATGCCTGATGTTGATGTTGAGGAAGGCCAATTTAGACCAAATATTGTTCCATCGAAACTAAAAAACCAAAATATCATGGAGAACCTTGAAACGAAGTTGGACCATTTACAAGTTTCACAAAAACAACAGATGAGAGAATTAATTTTAAAATTTAAAAATTTGTTCCCAGATGTTCCAAACAGAACATCGATAATTACCCATGATGTTGATGTTGGGGATGCAAAACCAATCAAACAACACCCATATCGAATGAATGTGGAAAAAAGTAAACTTGTTGATCAGGAAATAAAATACATGTTGGAAAATGATATTATTAGACATTCTACTTCAAATTGGAGTTCGCCCTGTGTTATTGTACCTAAACCTGATGGAACTGTTAGATTTTGCACAGATTACAGGAAAGTGAATGCTGTAACAAAGTCAGATGCTTACCCTATTCCTAGGGTGGATGATTGCATAGACAGAGTGGGAAAGGCAAAATTTCTTACAAAGATTGACCTATTAAAAGGGTACTGGTGTGTTCCATTAACAGATAGAGGAAGGGAAATTTCAGCCTTTGTAACCCCTTCTGGATTGTATGAATACAATGTTTTGCCATTTGGAATGAAGAATGCTCCGGCAACATTTCAAAGAATGATTAATTCAGTGATTCATGGGTTAAAACATACAGATGCCTACATTGACGACTTAGTGACTGGGAATGATACATGGGAGGATCACATCTCTGCGTTAGAAAGGTTGTTTGAAAGACTTTCCAAGGCTAACCTTACAGTTAACTTGGCTAAAAGTGAATTTGGCCATGCCACTGTGACGTATCTTGGTTATGTTGTAGGTCAAGGCAAGCAAGCTCCTGTTCAGGCAAAAGTTCAAGCAATATCTGAGTTCCCTATTCCCACAGGTACGAGGACTGTTAGAAGATTTTTGGGAATGGTTGGATATTACCGAAAATTTTGTAAAAATTTTGCTGATATTGCTCTTCCCCTAACTAATCTTCAGAAGAAGGGAGTAAAGTTTGTTTGGACAGATTCTTGTCAAGAAGCATTTAAGAAGCTGAAAGCCATTTTATGCTACCATCCTGTGCTCAGAACACCTGACTTTGAAAAGCCATTTTCATTAGCAGTAGATGCCAGTGATGAAGCTGCAGGAGCTGTGTTGTTGCAGAAGGGTGACCTTGATGATATTGACCATCCTGTAGCTTACTTTTCAAAGAAATTTAATGAGCATCAAAAGAATTATTCCACCATAGAGAAAGAATTACTGTCGCTTGTTTTAGCCTTGCAACATTTCAGTGTATATGTTTTCACCGCTCAGAAACCATTGACTGTGTATACAGATCATAACCCATTGGTGTTTCTGAGCCGAGTCAAAAACAAGAACAGAAGGCTGTTAAACTGGAGTTTAATTTTGCAAGAGTTTGATCTCATGATAACTCACATTAAAGGCAAAGATAATGTGATTGCTGATTGTCTTTCTCGATGTTAAATGGGAAACATGTATCTGTACTAATCTGATAGTCTGTAGTTGTGTAGCATGATAATTATTAACATTACTAACTGTATGCGCGGTTAAAATTTTCTTGGGAAAATTTTTTTTTAGGTGGGAGGTGTTACGGACTCAGTGAAAGTCCCTTTAAGATAGAGAGTGTGTTTCTTTTGCTGCTGGTTCGTGACACACGTTAAACTGAGGCTTCATCTGCCGTTGCTCATTGTTTAAAACATTCCGTCTGTGGCCATTTAGGCACCAATTGCGTTGGAGCCAAAAGGTTCTGCATTCACATTCATGCTGCAGAGATTTGAACACAGAATCCATGCTGTAGTCCCTCAGAGTAGTTATGAGGAAGCAATTCACTGTCAGAGCTGCTGCATTTTCAATCTGACTTTAATCTTTCCTTTCCCTTGCCCTCTTCCAATGAATGTCCTGGCCAACATTTACCTCCAAACTCGTATTACTATCTGGTCATAATCAAACTGTGCGGGACCTAACTATGCACACTGGCCTCTGTCATTATAAAAGAGGTTTCAAACATATGCTAAAGAGCTTTGGGAGACTCTGAAGTTTTGTAAATAGATCTTTCTCCTCCTGTCCAGAGCTTATTAGGTGACGGGAATATTCTATCTCAGTATTTTGCAAGTGTGATCCAAGTGTGTTAAGTTCACATAAATCCAGTGAATGGAATGCTATTGTTTAATGCAGAGTAATACACAGGATGTACTGTGGACCCAGAAACTGGATCACTCTCTACCCAGGAGAGTGATGGAGAATCATAGAATCCAATGATACAGAAAAAAATTAGGCCATTCGGCTAACTGCTCTCTGAAAGGGTGATCAAATTGCTTTCCATTCTCTATCCTTGTAGGCAGTAATTTTATTTTCAAGTATTTATCCAATTCCCTTTCTGCAGTTACTCTCTCAGCTGGTCTGGTTCACAGTAGATGGCGCAGGATCAAAATCTTGCTGTACACTGGCTTCAATTGTACAACCCTCAGCAGTCACCAGCAGCCATTGCACTCCTCAATAACTAAACTGCTTCTTCTTGTCTTGCCTCTGACAGATTTACAGGAAGATTTCATTCACAATGCTGGCCGGATGCTGATTGTCAAAAAGGCTGCTCCATGGCACCTTATCAGAGGAAGCTACCATATCTGAGAAGAATTAACACAATCTGGTCCTGCAGTAGAAATGCTCTGAACTGTTTAATCAACACCTTTGACCCAGAGGTACAAACAACATTCCTGTTCACTAGCAACAGAATGTTGCTCCACTAGAGTTGTTTTTTTTTCATATTTTGTTTTGTTCACGGATTGTGGGAGCTGCTCGGAATGACAGCATTTATTGTCCATCCCAAATTGCCTCTGAACTGATGATACAGTTAAGAGCCAACCATATTGGTGGGTCTGAAGTCACATATAGTCCAAACTAAATAAGCATAGCAGATTGAAAATCAAACAACCTGCAGATCTTGGATATCCAAAATAAAAATGTGATGCTGGAAACACTTAGCAGGTCAGGCACTATCTGTGGAAAGAGAAATAGTTAATGTTTCACATCTGAGACCATTCATCAGAGCATCTAAAGAGAGAAACAAATTAGCTTTAGGTAACAGAGAAGGTGTGGGAAGGGTGGCATAAAGGGAAATTTCCCTGACCGGATGATGATTGTCAGAAAGGCTGATTCACAGCAGCTTATCAGAAGCAGATCTGGTGTCTGGAAAGAATTAACACTATCTGGTCCTGCAGTTCCTAACCGTTTGAACTGGTAAGTTGGTTCATTATTGTCACTTGTACCGAGGTACAGTGTACCATTCAATAGTCTTATAACACTGCGATAGAAGCTGTCCTTGAGCCTGGTGGTACGTGCTTTCAGGCTTTGTATTTTCTGCCCGATGGGAGACGGAAGAAGTGAGAATGTCTGGGGTGGGTGGGGTCTTTGATTATGTTGGCTGCTTTACTGAGGCGGCAAGTGTAGGCAGAGGAAGTTCCTGTGTCTGAGAAGAATTAATACAATCAGGCCCTGCAGTCGAAATGCACTTAACTGTTTAACCAAGCAGGCTTTCAAAACCACAGTGAGCGGCACCCTCTTTGACCCTGAGATACTAACAACACTCCATTAGCAAGAGAATGTCGATCAATGAGAGTTGTTTTTAGATAAATGTAGTTGTTCGTGGAACGTGGGGGTTGCTGGCAATGTCGGCATTTATTGTCCACCCTTACATGCCTCTGAACTGAGGAAGCAGTTTAGAACCAACTACATTGGTGGGTCTGGAGGCACATATAGTCCAGACCCAGTAAGGACAGCAGATTTGAAAATCAAGTAAGATGCTGGATATATGAAACAAAATGCTGGAAACGCTCAGCAGGACAGGCAGTAACCGTGGAAAGAGAAACAGTTAGTGCTTCAGATCTGGGCCCCTTCATTGGAACTGAGAAGGAGAGAAACAAATTAGTTTTAGGTGGCAGAGAAGGTGGGGATGGGGATGTGTGGAATAAAGAAAACGTACTTGATAGGGTGAGACTGGACCGCCTAATGTATTGGTATTGGTTTATTATTGTCACTTGTACCGAGGTACAGTGAAAAACTTGTCTTGCATACCAATTGTACAGGTCAATTCATTACACAGTGCAGTTATATTGAGTTAGTACAGAGTGCACTGAGGTAGTACAGGTAAAAACAATAACAGTACAGAGTAAAGTGTCACAGCTACAGAGAAAGTGCAGTGCAATAAGGTGCAAGGTCAAAACAAGGTAGATCGTGATGTCAGAGTCCATCTCATTGTATAAGGGAACCGTTCAATAATCTTATCACAGTGGGGTAGAAGCTGTCCTTAAGTCTGGTGGTACGTGACCTCAGGCTCCTGTATCTTCTATCTGATGGAAGAGGAGAGAAGAAAGAATGACCCGGGTGGGTGGGGTCTTTGATTACGCTGGCTGCTTCGCTAAGACAGCGAGAAGTAAAGGTAAGAGTCCAAGAAAGGGAGGCTGGTGTCTGTGATGCGCTGGGCTATGTCCACAACTCTCTGCAGTTTCTTGCGGTCCTGGGCAGAACAGTTGCCGTACCAAGCCATGATACATCCAGATAGGTTGCTTTCTATGGTGCATCGATAAAAGTTGGTGAGAGCCAAAGTGGTGACAGCAAATGTAGTAGTTAAGGAGCAGTAAAGATGAGATTTTGCTTTCAGATCTTTGCATGGGAGCTGGACTTGAAACATTCACCGTTTCTTCTTCCGAGGACAGAAAATTTCTTCCCCCAAAGGGGCATAGTTTTAAGTTGAGAAGTAAAAGGGTTAGAGGGGATCTGAGGATATTATTTTCGCAGAGCATGTTTGCAATCTGGACCACACTACCCGAAGGGGAGGTGGAGGTGGGTACCACATTTATAAAGTAGTTGGATCTAATAAAGCTTCTTGCACAGCAAGATTGCAGTATTAAGTACTCTCCCCCCAAACCACACACCACAACCAAAGAGACATTTCCAGCATAGTCCTCCAGGCATCCATGTCATTGTGCTGAGGGAGTGCTGCAAAGTCAGGTTAAACACAGGCTCCATCCACCACTGTTCGTGGGTTTAAAACATTCCGTCTGTGGCCTGTTTGGTACAACTTCCTTCTGAGCCAGAAATTTCTGCATTCACAGTCCTGCTGCAGAGACTTGAGCACAGAATCCAGGCTGTAGTCCTTCAGAGTAGTCATGAGGAAGCAATTCACTGTCAGAGCTGCTGCATTTTCATCAGATTTAAGTCTTCGCTTTCCATTGCACAATTTCAAAGGGTGTGTGGAATAACGGATACTTCCCTGATAGGATAAGACTAGATATCCTAATGTGGTAGTGAAGTGGCAGTAGAGATTAAATTATGTTTTCAGATCTTTCCCAGTTCTGACTCAGGGGGCTGGACCTGAAACCAGCACCATTTCTCCTTCCAAGGACAGAAATATCCTCCCCCAGGACATTAATAAATCAGGGGGTTTTTATGATAATCCAGCAGATTCATAGATTGTATGACTGACACAGATTATTTTATTTAAAATCCAGATTAAATTGATCCCTTGAATTTCAGTTCCTCAGTTTCTGTGCTGGCCTGCAGACTGCTGTCTGTGGATCAGTGGTCCACAGCTCTGGTGCTAGTGCAGTAACTTAACACTACTGTACACTGTGTTGTACCAGTTTGCCCTTGAGATGATAATTTGGCGTCCCTTCCCTTCTGACCACACTGGTGTTCATAAACTATGGAAGAAGAATTGTACCTACCTTCCTGTTTCATTTCAACCACTGTCACTGAAACAGATTACCTAATCGGGATCACATTGCTTTTTATGTCATTTGCTGTGTGCAAATTAGCTCTGGTTTTTCCTACACTAACAGACTAGGAAACTGCAGTTTTCATTGGCTGTAAAACTCCTTGGTATATCCCAAGGTACTTCTTAAATCAGTGTTTCCTTTTCTAATGCTTCTAATTTCCTTTAAATATTTATTCAGGAAAATATACATATGCCCAAGACTGCGAGATAGCAGAGAGTTCAGGACAAGCCCAGTCTATCAGAAAAACCAGCCTTCCCTCCATGGACTGTCTGCTTTGGGAAAGCACTCAACATAATCAAAGACCCCACCCAGCCCAGTCATTCTCTCATCTCCCCACCTTCCATGAGGCAGAAGGTACAAAAGCTTGAGAACACATACTACCAGGCTCAGGGACAGCTTCTATCCTGCTGTTATAAGACTCCTGAACAACCCTTTTGCAGGATAAAGATGACCACTTGATCTGTCAATCTCATCATGGCCCTTGCATCTTATTGTCTACCTGCACTGCACTTTCTCTGTAACTGTAACACTATATGATGCATTCTGTTATTGTTTTTCATTTTGTGCTAAATCGATGTATGGAATTATCTGTCTGGATGGCATACAAACAAAGCTTTTCACTGTTTCTCTGTACATGTGACAATAATAAACCAAATACCAATTACCAAATAAGGTAGTTATTGAATATAATTGATCGCACTCTGAGTTAACCCAGTGAGTTACTCAGAATTTGATTCTGTGCTGCAATAGTTGAAATTAGCAGAGAATACCCCATTGTGCTTGTTTTCCAGGTCCATGGGCTCAGGAGAGATTAAATCATCTGATCACTAATAAGGGCTATCAGACATGAAGTTGCACTGAACCAGCAAAGGAGACACAAGGACAAGTGGAGGTAGGTTGTGAGGAGCAGAGAGAGAGAGATGGAGAAGTTTGCAGAGAGAAGAGAAAACCTTGGTCTACTCACAGCTGGAATATTGTGTGCAGTTCAGTCACCACATGATAGGAAAGATGTGATTGCACTGGAGAGGGTGCAGAGGAAATTTACCAGGATGTTGCCAGGGATGGAACGTTTCAGTTATGAGGAGAGTCTAGAAGGCTGCTTTTGTTTGCCTTTAAGTGGAGGAGGCAAAGGGAGACCTGATAGAGTCATACAAAGTTATGACTGGCACAGATAGGTTGGTTTGTAACAAAATTTTCTTCACAGCAGCGACACCTGAAATCAATGGGCAGTTTTATGGTGAGAAGTAAAAAGGTCAGAGGGAATCTGAGGATTTTTTGCTCAGATAATGTTTACAACCTGGAACACACTACCTGAGGGGTTGGTGAAGGCAGGTACTAGAGTCATAGAATCATAGAGTACTACAGCACAGAAATAGGCCATTCGGCCCATCCAGTCCGTGCCAACCTGATCTTCTGCCTAGTCCCATCTACTTGCACCCAGACCATATTCCTCCAAACCCCTCCCATCCATGTACCTATCCAAACTTCTATTAAATGTTACAATTGAAACATCCACCACTTCCACTGGCAGCTCATTCCAAACTCGCACCATCCTCTGAGTGAAGAAGTTCCCCTGAGATTCCCCTTATATATTTCACCTTTCACCCTAAACCTATGTCTCACCCATCCTTAGGGGAAAAAGCCTGCGTGCATTCACCCTATCTATACCCCTCATAGTAAGATCTCCCCTCATTCTCCTGTGCTCCAGGGAATGAAGTCCTAACCTATTCAACCTTTCTCTATAATTCAGGTCCTCAAGTCCTGGCAACATCTGTGTAAATTTTCTCTGCACTCTTTCAAGCTTATTGTTATCTTTCCTGTAGATAGGTGACCAGAACTGCACACAATACTCCAAGTTCGGCCTCACCAATGTAATGTACAACTTCAACATAACATCCCAGCTCCTGTACTCAATGCCCTGATTTACGAAGGCCAAATTGCCAAAAGCTCTCTTTATGACCCTATCAACCTGTGACACCGCTTTCAAGAAACTATGGATCTGTATTCCCAGGTCCCTTTGTTCTACTGCACACCTCAGAGGCCTACCATTCACTGTGTAAGCCTTACTGTAGTTTGTCCTCCCTAAGTGCAACACCTCACACTTGTCTGCATTAAATTCCATCTGCCATTTTTCAGCCCATTTTCCTAGCTGGTCAAGATCACTTTGCAAGCTTTGATAGTGTTCCTCACTGTCCACTACACCCTCAATCTTGGTGTCATCCGCAAATTTGCTGATCCTGTTTGCCACGTTATCATCTAAATCATTAATATAGATGATAAACAACAACGGACCCAGCACCGATCCCTGCAGGCTTCCAGTCAGAGAGACAAATATTCACCACACTCTCACTACATTTGCAAAGTATCTGGATGAGCACTTGAATCACCAGGGCATAGAAGGCTGTGGACTACATGCTGGAAAATGGGATTGGTATGGATGGATACTTGGTGACCACTATAGACATGGAGGGCCAAAAGGTCTGTTTCTGTGCTGTATTACTCAATGACTCTAATTCCTGGGATCAGCACCTGAAGCTACTGGTGTAACACTGAACTTTTGAAGAGTTAAAGTACTAATGATCAACCTCCACTTTATCACCAGAGGTGCAATTCTAAAAATGATTACTTCTTTTTCAGATATAGAAACCTTCTTTGTTTCAACACACCATTCATTATTTATGTAAATATTCAGGAAGGGGATTCAGGAAGTGGAACTAAAAACTAGAGGGCACAGGTTTAAGGTGAGAGGTTGAAGATTTTAAAGGGACCTGAGGGGCAACTTCTGAGGGTGGTGCATTTATGGAATGAGCTGCCAGAGGAAGTGGTTGAGGCAGGTACAATAACAACACTGAAAAGGCATTTGGATAAGTACATGGATGGGAAGGCTTTAGAGGGATATGGGTGAAACTCAGTCAAATGGGACTAGCCTGGTAGGCACCATGGCCAGCATGAACGAGTTGGGCAGAAGGGCCTGTTTCCATGCTGTATTACTTTATGGCTATATGAGTGTCCTGGCCAACATTTACCTCCAAATTCAAAATGCTGTCTGGTCATAATCAAACTGTGCCGGATCCTACTATGTACATAGGCCCCTGACTTATCTACATTATAAAAGTGACATCAAAAGTAGTCGAAGGAGCTTTAGAAGGCTCTGAAGTTTTGTAAGGTGCTGTAGAAATAGACCTCTTTGCTCTTCCTGTCCAGAGCTTATTAGGTGATGGGAAAATTCTACATGAATATTTTGCAACCTAGATCTATTTGAGACAAGATTACATAAATCCAGTGAATGGAGTGCTTTGCTTAAAATGCACCTGTTGACCCAGAAACAGGATCACACTCTACCCAGGAGAGTGATGGAGAATCATAGAATCCAATAACACAGAACAAAATTAGGCCAGTTGGCCCATTGTGATGATGCCAGCTCTCTGAAAGAATGATCAAATTGCTTTCCATTTTCTATCCTTGTAGGCAGTAATTTTATTTTTAAGTATTTATTCAATTCCCTTTCTGCAGTTACTCTCTCAGCTGGTCTGGTCCACAGTAGATGCACAGGGTCAAAATCTTGCTGGGCAGTCAGGATTCTGTACAACGGCTTCGATTATACAACCCTCAGCAGTCACCTGCAGCCATTGCGCTCCTCGATAACTAAACTGCTTCTTCTTGTCTTGTCTCCAACAGACCTGAAGGAAGATTTCATTCCCCATGCTGACCATTGCTGATTGTCAGAAAGGCTGATTCATGGCACCTTATCAGAGGAAGCTCCTGGGTCTGAGAAGAATTTACACAATCGGGTCCTTCAGTAGAAATGCACTTAACCGTTTAACCAACAAATGTTGCAGTGTTTCAGCATGATAATGAGGGGCAACTTCTTTGACCCTGAGATATGAACAACACTCCAGTTCATTAGCAAGAGAATGTTGATCCACTAGAGTTGTCTTTTTCATAACTTTATTTGTTCATGGCATGTGGTGGCAGCTGGCAATGTCAGCATCTATTGTACATCCCTCATAGCCTCTAAACTGAGGAAGCAGTTTAAAACCAAACTGGTGGGTCTGGAGTCACATATAGTCCAGACCAAGTAAGGATAGCGGATTTAAAAATTAAGTGGATATTTGAAATAAAAATGAGATAATGTTCAAAACACTCAGCACTATGTCTGTAGAAAGAGAAACGGTTTTTGCTTCGGGTCTGGAACCCTTCATCAGGACTGAGAAATAGAGAAACAAGTTAGTTTTAGGTGGCAGAGAAGGTGAGGCTGGGGATGTGTGGAATAAAGGGAACATACCTGATAGGGTGAGGCTGGATGACCTAATGTAGAAATTAAGAGAAAGTAAGGATCAGATCATGCCTTCAGATCTTTCCCAGTTCTGATGCAGGGAGCCTGTCCTGAAACATTCGCTGTTTTTCCTTCCGAGAACAAAAAGTTTCCTCCTCCAAAAGGACATTAATAAATCAGGTGGTTCTTATGACAATCCAGTGGTTTCATGAATTGTGTGACTGACACAGGTTTTTAGATTAAATTAATTCCTTGAATTTCAATTCCTCAGTTTCTGTGGTGGGCTGCAAACTCCTGTCTATGGATCAGTGGTCCACAGCTCTGGCTGTTAGTGCAGTAACAATACTACTATACACTATGTTGTGCCAACTTGTCGTTGACACACTAAAGTAACATCCCTTCCCGTCTGACTACACCATTGTTCATAAACGTTAACTGCAGAAGAGGAGATGTGCCTACATTCCTGATTCATTTCAATCACCGTCACCAAAACAGATTACCTAAATGTGATCACGTTATGGTGGCACTCGCTCTGTGCAAATTGGCTTTGGCTTATTCTAAATAGGCAGACAAGGAAATTGCAATTTTCATTGGCTTCAAAATTCTTTGATAAATCCCAAGGCACTCAACAAAATAGCATTTCTTCTTCTAATGTGGGATTATTTCATATATATGCAGGATAAAAAATAGACATTTGTTGAATATAAACTGAAGGCACTATGAGTTAACCCAGTGATTGGCTGAGAACTTCAGTCTCTGCTGTGTTAGTTGAAATTAGTAGAGATCGCACTGAACCCTGTTGTGTTTGTCTTCCAGGTCCATGGGCTCAGGAGGGATTGAATCATCTGATCACTAACGAGGAAGATCACAGGAGTCCTATCAGACAGGAATTTGACACTGAACCAGGAAAGGAGACACAATGACATGGAGGTAGGTTTTGAGGAGCAAAGAGAGAGAGATGGAGAAGTTTGCAGAGAGAATAGAAAATCTTGGTCTACTCACAGCTGGAACATTTTGTGCAGTTCCATCACCACACAATAGGAGGGATGTGACTGCATTGGAGAGGGTGCAGAGGAGGTTCACCAGGATGTTGCCTGTGATGGAACATTTCAGTTATGAGGAGAGACTGGAGAGGCTCAGTCTGTTTTCCTTGAAGCTCAGGAGGCTAAGGGAGACCTGACAGAAGCATACAGAGTTATAATGGGCACAGACAGATATTCCCCACAATGGCAACATCTAAAACCAAAGGGGCATAGTTTTAGGTTTGAGAAGAGGGTTGCAGGAGATCTGAGGATTTTTTTTCTCAGAGCTGTAGAAATAGGTCTCCCTTCTCCTCCTGTTCAGAGCTTATTAAGTGACAGGAAAATTCTATCTGAATATTTTGTAACCTGGATCTATAAAAGTTGGTGAGGGTCAAAGGGCACACTTATTAGTCACATGTACATCGAAACACACAGTGAAATGCACCTTTTTGCGTTACTGAGAATGTGATGTGGGCAGCCTGCAAGTGTCGCCACTCTTCCAGCGCCAACATAGCATGCCCACATCTCCTAACCTGTATGTCTTTTTTGGAATGTGGAAGGAAACCGGAGCACCCAGAGGAAACCCACGTAGACCCACAGGGAGAATGTACAAACTCCTTACAGACAGTGGCGGGAATTGCACCCGGGTCGCTGGCGCTGTAATAGCATTATGCTCACCACTACACTACCGTGCTTAAATGGTAATCTGATGTAGATGTCTTTATTATCCAGATGCTCCAGAGATGAGTGTAGGGCCAGAGAGATGGCGTCCGCTGTAGACCTGTTTTGGTGGTAGGCGAATTGCAGTGGGTTTAGGTTGTCTGGGAGGCTGGAATTGATGTGTGCCATGACCAGCCTCTCGAAGCAGTTCATGATGGTGAATGTCAGAGCCACCGGGCAGTAGTCATTATGGCACATTATGTTATTTTTCTTTGCTACCAGGATGACAGTGGTCTTCTTAAAGCAGATGGGAACCTCAGAGTGAAGTAGGGAGAGGTTAAAGATATCTGCAAATACACCCACCAGCTGATCTAAGGACAGACAGAGCAGTGTTGAATTCTTGAAGATTTAAAGGATTACAGATAATCCTCCACTTCAGAATCAGAAGAATCAGAATCAGATTTGTTATCACTGACATATGATGTGAAATTTGTTGTTTTGTGGCAGCAGTACAGTGCAAAGACATAAGAATCTATAAATAAATAAATAGTGCAAAAAAAAGGAATAATGAGGTAGTGTTCATGGGTTCATGAATCGTTCAGAAATCTGATGGCAGAGGGGAATAAGCTGGCGCCAGAGAAGTCTTTCTAAAAATAATTACGTCAGAAAAGAAACCACGAGACTGGAAGCACCATCTGGAAAGAGATTAGATGATGGAGTCATAGAATGATACAGTACAAAGGCCACTTAGATAATCGAGCCTGTTGTAGAGTTCCCTGGTCCTTCCTCCTATTCATGGAAATGGGATGTATTGATTGCTGGAAATGACAGCATTCGATCACTCGGTTTTTCTCTCCCTCTCCTTGCCCTTATGAAGGGCTTCATCCTGAAATGTTAACTCTGTTTCTCTCTGCACGGATACATCCCAACCAGCTGAGTGTTTCCATAGAACCATAGAGCCATAGAACAATACAGCACAATACAGGCCCTTCGGCCTGTATTTCAGGGGTTTTTTGATTTTATTTCAGATTTCCTGTATTGCATTTTTTTGATTTTAATTTACCAAGACCAAATCATGCTCGCTTTATTATTTTTCAAATGCCAGTTACTTTTGTGCTGGAGTATTGCCTGCAAAGGTATCCCCCTCCATTGAGAATAACTGATCATCTCTTTAGTTCCTGGATTTATCCCTGTTATTGTTATTGTAACCTAGTTAAGAATGTACGTGCTTAAGTACATACGTAAGTTAAAAAGTTCCACACCACAAGGTTCAAAAACAGCTACTTCCCTTCAACCATTCAGTTTTTGAACCAATCGGCACAACCCTAATCACGAGAGTTTAGCAACACTACGACCACTTTGATCACTTTGCACTGAAATGGACATCTTTTTGTTCTAATTGTGTTCTTCCTTGTAAAAATTGTGTTTAATTTACGTTTAATTTATGCTTTTCTTGTGAATGCTGCTCATATGATGCCATGTGCCTGTGATGCTGCTTCAAGTAAGTTTTTATTGCACCCATGCACACATGTATTTGTGCATATGATAATAAACTCAACTTTGACCTTGACTTTCATTTCCTCTTTGAGAACATTGTGTAGAGTTGTGCGTGTGTGGTGGTTTGCTAAGCAATGAAGAAGCACGTGGTAGTTTCCAGTTTTTAGCAATCAATGCATCTGTTTAACCACCAACACAACAGTTTAACTGATGGATTTTACAATTCCTTTTCTTAAGACTAGTGGTAACATTTGCAAACCTTCAGTTATGTGGCTGGTCCAGAAGATTAAGTCACATGGGATCCACGGTGATTTTGTAAGTTGGATACAAAATCGGCTTGGTCTTGGAAGACACAGAAGATAGGGGTGAACTCTGACTGGAGGTCTCTGACTAGTGGTACTCCACAAGGATCAGAGCTGGGACCTCTGTTGTTTGTAATACATATAAATGATCTGGATGAGAATGTAGGTGGTCTGATTAGTTTGCAGAGGACACAACAATTGGTGGAGTTATGGATAGTGAGGAAGCTCTTCAAAGTATTCAACAGGATATAGACCAGTTGGAAATTTGGCCAGAGAAAGAGACTGTAAGAGAGCTGGGGCAGTTACACCGATCAGGGAGAATTTCACAGCAGCATTTAGAGAGGACATCCTGGAGGGCTCATGCAGTGAGACAATGTGGGTAGTGCTCAGGAATATGAAAGGTGTAATCACAATGAAGGGTCACACTACAGGCCTCCCAATGGCCAGCGGGAGAAAGAGGAACAGATATGTAGACAGGTTATGGAAAGATGTAAAAGCAACAGGGTAGTTTGAGCTGGTGCATTTAATTTCCCCAATATTGATTGTGATTCCCTTAGTGCTAGAGGCTTAGATGGGGCAGAATTTGTTAGGTGCGTCCAGGAGGATTTCTTGACACAGTATGTAGATAGTCCAACTGGGGGAAGGACCATACTAGGCTTTGTTTTTGGAAATGAGCCTGACCAGGAGATTGGGGTTTCAGTGGGAGAGCATCTTGGGAACAGTGATCACAACTCGTTGAGTCTTAAGATAGTTATGGATAGGGATAAGACTGGACCTCAGTGGGAATTCCTAAATGGGAGAAAGCCTAATTGGAGAAAGGGAAAGCAGGAGCTGGGGAGAGTAGATTGGGTGGAGCTTTTATTGGGCAAGTCCACATCTATCATGTGGGAGTCGTTCAAAGGCCATCTGGTCAGAATTTCAGGTCCAATGTGTTCCCGTGAAGAAAGAAGAGGATGGCAAGGTTCAGGAGCCTTGGATGACAAGAGATGTTGCAAATTTAGTCAAAAAGTTAAAGGAAGCATATGTAAGGTTTAAGAAGCTGAAATCAGACAGGGCACCAGGAGTATAAAGGAAGCAGGAGAGAATTTAAACAGGGTATCAGGAGGGCTAAAAGGGCCATGAAGTGTCTTAGGTGAGGAGGATTAAAGAGAATCCCAAGGCATTTTACACGTACTGTACATTAAAAGCAAGAGGATAACTAGGGAGAGGGTGGGACCACTCAAGGACAGGAGATGGAACTTATGACTGGAACCAGAGGAACTGGACAAGGAACTAAACAAGTACTTTGCATTGGTATTCACCAAGGAAAAGGACATAGTGAGATCAGGGAGGAATATGCTGATATTCAAGAGCATGTTGATATTAAGAAGGAGGAGGTGTTAGGGCTCTTAAAGAACATTGGGGTGGATAAGGCCCCAGGCCCTGATGAGATCTATCCCAGGTTATTGAGAGAGGCAAGAGAGGAGATTGCTGGGGCTTTGACAGAGATCCTTGTATCCTCTTTAGCCAAAGGCGAGGTCCCAGAGGACTGGAGAATAGCCAATGTTGATCCTCTGTTTAAGAAGGGTAATAAAGACAAACCAGGAAATTATAGGCCAGTGAGCCATACACCAGTGGTATGGAAATTATTGGAGAAGATTCTTAGGGATAGGATCTATTTGCATCTGGAAGAGCATGGACTTATTTAGGATATTTAGCATGGCTTTGTGTGGAGGAAGTCATGTCTTACAAATGATTGAGTTTTTTGAGGAGGTGACAAAGATGATTGATGAGGATAGGGCAGTGGATGTTGCTTTCAACAAGCTCCTTCATGGTAGGCTGAGCTAGAAGATTAAAGCACATGGAAAATTAGTAGATTGGATTCAAAGTTGGCTTGGCTATAAAAGACAGAGGGTAGTGATGGGGGGCTGTTATTCTGACTGGCGCTCTGTGGCGAGTGGTGTTCCGCAGGGATCGGTGCTGGGACCTCTGTTGTTTGTGATATATTTAAATGATTGGGATGGAAATGTAGAAGGGCTGATTAGTAAGGTTTGCAGAAGACACAAAAATTGGTGGAGTTGTGAATAGCAAGGAAGGTTGAGCAGGATGTAGACCAGTTGGAAATGTGGGCAGAGAAATGGCAGATGGAGCGAAAATCCGGATGAATATGACATGTTGCACTTTGGGAGGTCAAATGTAAGAGGAAAATTTACAGTAAATTACAGGACCCTTAAGAGCATTAATGTACAGAGGGATCTTTAGGTGCAAGTCAACACAATTAGAGAAGATGGTAAAGAAGGCCTCTGGCATTCTTGCCTTCATTAGTGAGGGTGTTGAGCACAAAGGTAAGGAAATCATATTGCAGCTGTATAAGACTTTGGTTAGGCCATGTTTGGAGGATTGTGTGCAGTTCTGGTCATCATATTACAGGAACGTGGCAGCTTTGGAGAGTTCGCAGAAGAGGTTCGCCAGGATGTTGTCTGGATTAGAGAATGTTAGCTATAAGGAGAGGTTAGACAAACTTGGAGTTTTTTTCTGGAGTATCAAGGTTAATAGACAGCCTGATAGAAGTATTTAAAATTATGAGAGGCATAGCTAGGTTAGATAGCCAGAAATTCTTTCTCAGGGTGGAAATGCCAAATACTAGAGGGCATATTTTTAAGGTGGGGGGGTAAGTTTAAAGGAGAATTATGAGGCAAGTTTTTACTCAAAGAGTGCTGGGTGCCTGGGACACGCTGCCATGGAGGATGTTGGAAGCAGATACCATAGGAACTCCCTCCTCAAACCCAGCTGCCTGTAGAACCTCATCACCATGTTGATGGTTCAACCAATGCACCTCCACCACATTTTCAGGTTCATTCCTCCTTTATCCCATTCAACCTCTTCACCACCTCCTCTTTCACTGTAACATTGCAGAATTGATGCAATATTCTTATTTAGTACCTCAGTCATACCTTCTGACTCCACAAGAAAAATCTCTTTCTCTTTATTCCTAGGATATGAATGTTGCAGGCAAGGCCCAACACTTAACGCCCATCCCTATAGATCCCCTAAACTGAATAGCCTGCTCCACCATTTTGAAGGACAATTAAAAGTGCTTACATTGTGGGGTCTGGACCAGGTAAGCATGCCAGATTTTCCTTGCTGCACAACATTTGTACATTATTGATACCAGCTTTTTGTTTAAGATTTAGGGGTGGCACGGTAGCATAGTGGTTAGCGCGGTGCTATTACAGCACCAGCGATTGGGGTTTGATCCCCTTCGCTGTCTGTAAGGAGTTTGTACGTTCTCCCATGTCTGCGTGGGTTTCCTCTGGGTGCTCCGGTTTCCTCCCACATTCTAAAGACGTACGGGTAGGTTAATTTGGGTTTAAAATGGGCGGCGCGGACTTGTTGGGCCAGAAGGGCCTGTTACCATGCTGTAAGTAAAATTTAAAAAAAAATTATTTAATTGCTCTAATTTAAGTTCTCCAGCTGCCATGGGGGGACTTTAACCCAGCTCTCCAGATCAGTCACCCAGGCCTTTGGAAGCCAGTTCTGTAACAATCACTATGTGACTTTCCCATATTCAGCTCCACGCTTCCATTAGCTACCTTTTTCACTATGTATATTTTCATTGAGCCACATAACACAAAAACAGACCTTTCTGCCTACTGAGTCCATGCCAACCATCAAGCACCCATTTAGTTATCCATGTCATTCTCTCCACATTCCTAGCAACTTATCCCACCCCCTCCCCGGGTTACACCACTACCATGAGGGGCAATTTACAGAAGCCAATTAAACTACCAGTCCACACATCTTTGGGATGTGGGAGGAAACCAGCACTGAAGCCGGGTTGCTGGAGCTGTGGGGCCAGCAACTCTACCAGCTGCACCATTGTGCCAATCACTAGCTTTTGCTCGCTTTACCCTTGGGTCCATTCACATTATAGAACCTGCCACTTGATCAGTGATGCCTCTTTCCTCAGTTACAGTGGCATAGCAGTTAGATCTGCTGCCTCAGAGCTCCCGCAACCCTGATTCAACCTTGACCTTGGGTGACGAATGTGTGGAGCTTCCATCTTCTCCCATTGACCATGTGGGTTTTCTCTGCGTACTCCAGTGTCCTCCCATATTTCAAAAATGTACGAATTATTAGGTTAATTAGCCACTGCAAATTGCCCCTGGTTTAGGTTCATGGACTTTAGTAAAGCATTCATCCAGGCAACATCCCAGTGAATGTCTTCTGCAAACTGAAGGGCTTCTTGATTGAACCAAACTACCTCGAGGTTGCTATCATTTGGTGAGTGTGGAGAGGATGTTTCCTCTTGTGGGAGAATCCAGAACTAGGGATCGTTGTTTAAGAATGAGTCATCCATTTAAGATAGAGATGAAGCAACTTTTTTTCTCTCAGAGGGTCTTTGGAAGGGTCTTCCTTAAAGTGAGATGGAAGTAGATACAAAAACCTGAAAGCACATACCACCAGGCTCAAGGACAGCTTCTATCCCACTGTTATAAGACTATTGAACAGTTCCCTAGTACAATAAGATTGTCTCTTGACCTCACAATCTACCTCATTATGGCCTTGCACTGTATTGTTGACCTGCATTGCCCTTTCTCTGTAACTGTGACACTTTATTTCATATTCTGTTATTGCTTTACTTTGAACTACCTCAATGCACTTGTAATGAATTGATCTGTATGAACGGTATGCAAGACAAGTTTTTCACTGTACCTTGGTACAAGTGACAATAGTAAACCAACTTACCAATTTATCAAATTTACCAAGTAGTGCTGGCATAGACTCAATGGGGCAAATGTCCTCTATCTAAATAACAGTCCTATGTTTCTGTAATACATGAGGGCTATTTGCCACAGGCCAACAATTATTATCCTTTCTTAATTAACGTTACAGCATTGCTTCTGTGTGTGAACTGGCTGCCAGGTTTCCTACCATCAGTGACTACCCTTCAAGCAGTACTTTGTTGGGTCTGGAGCACTCTGGGACACCCTGAAAATCACTGTATGAATGTGAGTCTCTCCTTTCTCTGAGCCGGCATCACAGACTGCCCGTGAGGCTTGCAACAGCTTAAATAACCTAAAAATAGACAGAAAAGCCAATTTTTAAACAATTCCCTGGTGCAGGTGTCACTGGGCAGTCAACACTCCTGATTCTGTTGAAGACATTCTCAGCTTTCTCCTGTGGCAGGATGTTACTGCCGGCCCTGCTTCAGATTCCTGCACCTGCCACAGTCACTTCTGAACACAAAGGGCTTTGCTGCATCCTCTGCAGCTGAATATCAGCTCCACAGATTGTTGACGCATTTTCTCTCCCATACTTAACGGCAACAGGTGCTAGGAGTCATCAGGCATTGAGGGTTTTAATATTGTGTGTTCTATGATAGTTTTAATGTAAATTCAGTCTCTGTGTGTGTGTGTGTGTGTGTGTGTGTGTGTGTGTGTGTGTGTGTGTGTACACGCGCCCGCGCGCAGGCATGCGTGTGTGTGTGTGCACACGTGTGTATCCTGTGAGTGTGACCAGCGGCACTCTGATGAGCCCACTGACCCAATCTGACAAAATACGGTTGAAGGGTCAGGGTCTGAGAGGGGGTGAGAGGAGACAATAGTTTTGAGGACAGGGAGGATCAAGGGTGAGAGGAGTTGTTGGAGATAGTCATTGACTAACACTTCTGTGGTGGAAATGTGACCCATTATCAACACTGACAGAAGGTTGCCAAAGTCTGCACAAATTCTTTCCTTGTCTGCTCCTCACATTTTGTTGAAGGGAGGCTGGTGAGGATAAAGGAACAGAATTTAACAAGACCATAACAAGACCTCCACAAATTTTCTCCTTAGTGAATTTAATCCTTACACAATGCTCCAGCTCATTAGTTTAATGCCATTAGAACTCTTGGCATTCTAGTCAATAGCTTTATCCATTCTTCCTCTGCCTGGTTTGGTGTCAAGTTATTTATCAGGGTGCCTAAATCTGTGTCCCTAAAGTATGGAAGAGACTTATTAGAACTATGAAGAATGAGTGATTGCAGGTATAAGGAGAGATTACGGTTATTCCCTTCAACGCAGAGGAGGCTTGAATAGGAATCAATTGAAGTGTTTAAAAGCCTCAAGTATTTAGATGGAGTAAATAGAGGGAAAATCTTTCCAGTGAGTGAAGGATCACTAATGAGTTATAAGGAGAGATTGGATAGGCTGTGACTGTCTAAAGTGAAGGAATCACAGGTAGATAGGGTGGTGAAGAAGGTGTTTGGCATGCTGGCCCAGCCAGAGTATTGAGTACAGGAGTTGGGAAGTTATGTCGCAGTTATATAAGACACTGGTGAGGCCGCACTTGGAGTATTATGTACAGTTTTGGTCACACTGTTACAGGAAAGATGTTATTAAAAGAGTGCAGAAAAGATTTACCAGGATGTTGCCCGGACTTGGGGGCCTGAATTAGAGGTTAAGTAGACTAGAAGTTTATTCCCTTGAAAGTAGGAGATTGAGGGGTGACCTGATAGAGTTATAAGATCATGAGGGGCATAGACAGGTTAAAAATGCCAAGACGGAGGTGCTAAAAACAATGTTTAAGATCAGAGGTGAGAGATTTAAAAGGGACATCAGGAGCAGCTTCTTCACTCAAAGGGTGGTGTGTATTTGGAATGAGCTGCCAGAAATAGCAGTTGAGGCGGGCACATTAGCAACATCAAAAAGCCATCTAGATGTCCACGGATGAGAGAGATTTAGAGGGTTGTGGGCCAAATGTGAGCAGATGGGACTAGCTCACTCGGCAACACAGTCGGCATGGACAAGTTGGGCTGGAGGACTTGTTTCCATGCTGTACGACCCTATGACTTTACGAAGGAGGCTGAGGGGTGAGCTTATAGAAGTGTATAAAATCATGATAGATTGGATAGATCATCACAGTCTTTTTCCCAGTCAAGGGGAAGTCTAAAACCAGAGCGTATAGGTTGAAAGTGAGAGGGGAAATATTTAAAGTGGATCTGAGGGGTACGTTTTTCCACACAGCAGATGGTGGTTATCTGGAACGAGCTGCCAGAGGTAGAGGAAAGTACCATTACAACATTTAAAAAACATTTAGACAGGTACATGGATAGGGAAGGTGTAGAGGCATATGAGCCAAATGCAGGCACATGGGATTAGTGTAGATAGGCACCTTGGTCAGTATGGATGAGTTGGGCTGAAGGGCCTGTTTCTGTGCTGATTACTCTATGACACTCTGACTCTTTGACTCTATTCTGCTACTTACCTACACCTGGGGGAAATTTACAGTGGCTAATTAATCTGCCAATCCACATGTCTTTGGGATATGGGAAGATGCTGTAAATTCTATGAATCTAACAAGATTTATCGTGATTGGCCAAGTTCTGGATACTGTTGGGGGGGGGGGGAGCGATCTATCAGGGAAAGCCACAGTGGCCAGGTCTCTGAAACTGGGTCTGAAGGGAAGAGGGGAGAAGAGGACTGCGGTAATGATCGGGGATTCATTCGTTAGGGGAACAGAAAGGAGATTCTGTGGACGAGAATGAGACTCCCAGATGGTATGTTGCCTTCCAGGTGCAAGGGTCAGAGACGTCTCAGACTGAGTCCACAGCATTCTTAAGGGGGAAAGAGGGCAGCCAGAAGTCATGGTACACATTAGTACCAATGACATAGATAGGAAAAGGGACAAGGTCCTGAATAAGGAATATACAGAGTTAGGAAGGAAGCTGAAAAGCAGGACCTCATGGGTGGTAATCTGGGGATTGCTGCCTGTGTCACGCGCCAGTGAGGGTAAGAATAGGCTGATCTGGCAGACGAATGCATGGCCGAAGAGTTGATGCAGGGGGAAGGGTTTCAGATTTGTGGATAACTGGGATCTCTTCTGGGGAAGGTACAACCTGTACAAAAGGGATGGGTTACACCTGAACTCGAGATGGACCAGCATCCTTGCGGGCAGGTTTGCTATTGTTGGGGAGGGTTTAAACTAGGTTGGCAGGGGCATGGGAACCGGAGTGTTAGGTCAGATGATGGAGCAGTTGGTGTAAAGCTAGATGCATCATGTGGAGAGACTGTGAGGAAGGATAGACAGTGGATAGGCCATAAACACAGTCAGTTGGATGGGTTGAAATGTCTTGACTTTAATGCAAGAAATATTAAGAATAAGGACAATGAGCTCAGAGCATGGATCAGTACATGGGATTAGGATGTTGTGGCCATTACAGAGACTTGGCTGTCACAAGGGCAGGAGTGGCTGCTTGATGTTCTGGGTTTAGATGTTTCAAAAGGGATAGGGAGGGAGGTAAAAGGGAGGGGCGGAGGGGCATTGCTAATCAGGGATAGTATCACAGCTGCAGAAAGGGAGGACGTCATGGAGGGATTGTCTACTGAGTCAGTGTGGGTACAAGTCAGAAACAGGAATGGAGCGATCACTCTATTGGAAGTATACTATAGGCCCCCTCAATAGCCACCAGGACACTGAGGAGCAGATCGGGAGGCATATTTTGGAAAGGTGCAAAAATAAAAGGGTTATTGTCATGGGAGATTTCAAATTCCCTAATACTGACTGGCACCTCCTTAGTGCAAAAAGTTTAGACGGGACAGAATTTGTTAGGTGTGTCCAGGAAGGATTCCTGACACAGTATGTGGACAGGTCGACTAGAGGAGTGGCCATACTGGATCTAGTACTAGACAATGAACCTGGCCAGGTAACAGACTTGTCAGTGGGTGAGCATTTCGGAGATAGTGACCGCAACTCTCTGACCTCTCGCATAGCCACGGACAGGGATAGGAGCAGACGACATAGGAACGTTTTTAATTGGGGGAGGGCTAATTACGACGGTATTAGGTGGGATCTTGGGAGCATAAATTGGGTACAGGTGTTCTCAGGGAAATGCACAGAAGAAATAGGGAGGCTGTTCAGGGAACACTTGCATGGGGTTCTGGATAGGTTTATCCCACTGAGACAGGGAAAGGATGATAGGGTAAAGGAACCATGGTTTACAAGAGAGGTGAAATATTTAGTCAAGAGGAAGAAGGAAACACACTTAAGCTTTAGGAAGCAAAATTCAAACAGGGCTCTTGAGAATTATAAGGTAGCCAGGAAGGAGCTTAAGAAAGGACTTAGGAGAGCTAGAAGGTGACATGAGGCCTTGGCAAGTAGAATTAAGGAAAACCCCAAGGCATTCTACATGTACATGAGGAACAGGAGGATGAATAGAGTGAGGGTAGGACCACTCTGGGATAAAGGGGAAAACGTGCCTGGAGGCGGAGGAAATAGGGGAGGTCCTTAATGAATATTTTGCTTCAGTGTTCACTAGGGAGAGGGACTTTGACAAAAGGGCAGTGTAGAACAGGCTAATGTGCTGGAGCATGTTGAGGTTAAGGAAGAGGTAGTGTTGGAGCTTCTGCAAAACATTCTTATAGATAATAATGTTTAAAAAGAAAATCGCCATGTCCAGCGGGCAGTGGAGTGAGAGGGAGCAGAGTGATTGGCCTTTGGCTGAAGGAGTTTAGGCAGTAAAGGGGCAAGGCGAGGTTGATTTGAGGAAAGAAAGTAGAATGAGTGCGGTTTTCTGTGCTCAGTGTCAGATGTGGGAGGTCCTGGTCTCCCAGCCTCCAGGACGATCACATCTGCACCCAGTGTGTTGAGCTGCAGCTCCTAAAGGGACCGTGTTAGGGAACTGGAGATGCAGCTTGATGACCTTCGTATGGTCAGAGAGAATGAGAAGGTGATAGGAAGGAGTTATAGGCAGGTGGTCACACCGGGGCAACGGGAGTCCGGCAAGTGGGTCACAGTCAGGAGGAGGAAGGGGAATAGTCAGGTACTAGAGAGTACCCCTGTGGCTGTACCCCTTGACAATAAGTACTCCTGCTTGAGTACTGTTGGGGGAGACAGCCTACCTGGGGGAAGCAACAGTGGCAGTGCCTCTGGCACAGAGTCCGGCCCTGTGGCTCAGAAGAGTAGGGAAGGAGAGAGGAGGGCACTAGCAATAGGGGAGTCTATAGTTAGGGGGGACAGACAGGCGATTCTGTGGATGCAGGAAGGAAACTCAGATGGTAGTTTACCTCCCAGGTGCCAGGGTCCGGGATGTTTCAAATCGCGTCCAAATTCTCCTGCAGAGGAAGGGAGAACAGCCAGAGGTCGTGGTACATATTGGTACCAACGACATAGGTAGGAAAAGGGAAGAGGTCCTGAAAAAAAGACTATAGGGAGTTAGGAAGGAAGTTGAGAAGCAGGACAGCAAAGGTAGTAATTTCCGGATTACTGCCTGTGCTACGCGACAGTGAGTATAGGAATAGAATGAGGTTGAGGTTAAATGTGTGGCTGAGGGATTGGAGTGAGGGGCAGGGATTCAGATTTCTGCATCATTGGGGCCTCTTTTGGGGCAGGTATGACCTGTACAAAAAGGACGGGTTGCACTTGAATCCCAGGGGGACCAATATCCTGGTGGGGAGGTTTGCTAAGGCTACTGGGGGGAGTTTAAACTAGAATTGTTGGGGGGTGGGATCCGAACTGGAGAGACTGGGGAAGAGGTGTTTGGCTCTCGAATAGAGAAAGCTTGTAGTTGGTACGAGAGGGAGGATAGGCAAGTGATAGAGAAGGGATGTGCACAGACCGACAGTTTGAGATGTGTCTATTTTAGCACAAGGAGTATTGTGAACAAGGTGGATGAGCTTAGAGCTTGGATAAATACTTGGGGCTACAATCTGGTGGCCATTACGGAGACTTGGATGGCTCAGGGACAGGAATGGTTACTTCAAGTGCCGGGTTTTAGATGTTTCAGAAAGGACAGGGAGGGAGGCAAAAGAGGTGGGGGTGTGGCACTGTTCATCAGAGATAGTGTCACGGTGGACGTCATGGAGGGACTGTCTACAGAGTCTCTGTGGGTGGAGGTTAGGAACAGGAAAGGGTCAATAACTAACTTAATAGCAGGAAAATATGCTTACTTAGTAATGGTTTTGCAGTTTGTGTTGTGTCGAGGGAGAGGGTAGGACCACTGAAGCACAATGGAGGGAATTTATGCCTGAAGGCAGAGGAAGTGGGCTAGGTTTCAGTATTCACCAGGGAGAAGGACGTGCAGGATAGAGAGGTTAGGGTGGGGCACCGTTACATTCTTTGCCATGTTCATATCAAGAACGAGGAGGTATTGGGTCTCTTGAAGAACATTAAGGTGGACAAGTCCCCAAGGCCTGATAGATCTATCCCAAGTTATTGAGAGAGGCAAGAGCAGAGATTGCTGGGGTTTTGACAGACACCTTTGTATCCTGTTTAGCCAGGCGAGGTTCCAGAAGACTGGGGAATAGCCAACGCTGGGGCAATAGGGACGAAGCAGGATTTTATAGACTAGGGAGTCTTATGTCAGTGGTAGGGAAATTTTTGGAGAAGATTCTTAGGGATAGGATTTACCCACCTCTGGAAAAACTTACACCTATTAGGGAGAGTCAGCATGGCTTTGTGCGGGGGAGGTCACATCTTACAAATTTCAATGAGTTTTTTGAGGACATGATGAAAATAATTGATGAGGGTAGGGCAGTGGATGTTGTACACATTGACTGTCGTAAAGCTTTCATCAAGATCCCTCATACTACATAGGACAGTACAGCACAGGAACAGCCCCATCAGCCAGATGTTGTACTGAACTAATTAATTAGTAATTAAGTGCCTCACCAAACAAATCCCTTCTGCCTACACAATGTCCATATTCCTCCATTCTCTGCATATTCATGTGCCTATCTAAGGTCCTCTAAAATGCCTCTATTGTATTTGCCTCCACTACCACCCCTGGCAGCACACTCCAAGCACCCACCACTCACTGTGTAGAAAACTTGTCCTGCACTTCTCCTTTGAACATACTCCCTCTCACCTCAAATGCATGCCCTCTAGTATGAGACTTTTCGACTTTGGGAAAAAGATACCTGTACTTTCTGTGCCTCTCATAATCTAAACCTATTCGGTCACCCCTCAGTCTCCGCCACTCCAGAGAAAACAACCCTAGTTTGTCCAACCTCTCCTTATATACATGCCCTCTAATCCAGGCAGCATCCTGGTGAACCTCTTCTGCACCCTCTAAAAAGCCTCCACATCCTTCCTATAATAGGGCAACTGGAATTGAATGCAACACTCCAGATGGGGACTAACCAGAGTTTTATAAAGCTGCAACATAACTTCCTGACTCTTGAACTCAGTGCCTTGACTATTAAAGGCAAGCATGCCATATGCCTTCTTTACCATCCTATCAACTTGTGCAGCCAAGTGATGTGCCTTAATCTTCTGACTGAGCCTATGGGATCCATGGAGACTTAGTAGAATGGATTTAAAATTGGCTTGTCCAGAGAAGACAGAGGGTAGTGGTGGAGGGGTGTTTTTCTGACTGAAGGCCCATGACCAGTGGTGTTCCACAAGGATCAGCGCTGGGATCGCTGTTGTTTATGATATTTGGATAGGAACGTCGGTGGGCTGATTAGTAAGTTTGCAGACAACAGAAAAATTAGTGGAGTTGTAGATAGTGAGGAAAGGATTCAGCAGGAACGTAGACCAGTTGAAAATATGGGCAAAGAAATGGCAGATGGAGTTTAATCTGGACAAGAGTGAGGTGATGCATTTTGAGAGGTCAAGTTTAAGAGGAAAGTATATAGTGAGCGGCAGGACTCTTTGGAGCATTGATGTACAAAGGGATCTTGGGGTACAAGTCCATTGCTCCCTGAAAATAGCAATACAAGTATATAGGGTGGTAAAGAAGGCATATGGCATGGTTGCTTTCATTGGTTGAAGCATTGAGTAGAAGACTGAGGAACACATGTTGTAGCTATATAAAACTTTGCCTAGGCTGCACTTGGAGTATTGTGTGCAATTCTGATTTCCCCGTTACAGGAAGGATGTGAAGGCTTTGGAAAGGGTGCAGAAGAGGTTCACCGGGATGTTGCCTGGATAAGAGGATATTAGCTATAAGGAGAGGTTGGGCAAACTTGGATTGTTTCCTCTGGAGCCCTGAAGGCTGATAGAAGTTTATCAAATTAAAAGAGGCATAGATAGGGTAGATATTCAGAGTCCTTTTCCCAAGGTGCAAATATCGAATATTAAAGGGCATAGGTTTAAGGTGAGAGGAGAAAAGTTTAAAGGAGATTTATGAGGCAAGATTTTATACAGAGAGCGGTGGGTGCCTGGAACATACAGCCAGTGGAGATGGTGAAAGCAGATACAATAGTAATATTTAAAAGGTATATAGACAGACATTAACAGGCAGGGAATGGAGGGACATATACAATGTGAAGGCAGATGTGCAGTTTAAATTGACATCATGGTCAGTGCAGACACAGTGGGCTGAAGGGCCTGTCCTGTGCTGTATTGTTCTATGTTCTCAAAAATGGTTAATTAGTGGTTTATAAAGAACAATTGTGGCTTCTACGGAGTGCTCCGGGACACTGAAATATCCAGTTATAAACTGTATTCCTCAAACTAGAATAAGTTCCTTACAAATACCGTAAAGATCAAAGTCCAAGGAATAGAAGTCAATATTATGACAAACTTTTGTTCCCTAAATCTCTGGGTAATAATATTATAATCAAAGTTTCCTTAATTTGAAGTGGATTCTGAGCCAGACTCAGAGGAATGCTAGACTCCCAGGCCTGTTTGTTCATTCCCATCACCTCTCCCTAATGGATTCAGGTATCGGTTTCAAGGGTTAATGCCGTCTTACTACTCTGGTATGTGAATTACCAGCCATTCATTGCCGCAAACTCTCCTTGTGCAGCGCATCGTTCTCTCCACTTACCACTTTAAACAAGCAAGAAGTGCTCGAAGCTTTGTAGTTGGCTGTCACAAATTGGTATTGGTATTCCAAATCTGCCTGATGACACTGACGTGCTGGTGTGATTTGCATTACCAAAGGTTTGCACAAATATTTTCAAGGCTGGGCAGGAAGTGTTGAAATCTATGTTACCATGAATCATAAGGCCTTGCTCTGAACTGTAGGATTGAACTGAAGGTAATGACACTGTAATGACATTGAAGGTAATGACATTGAAACTGAAGGTAATGACAAGTTGAATACACAGAACAAACCAGATTTTGGTGAAAGCAATGGTTAGCAAATACCTTCATCTTGTCCCACTGCCAGTCTACAGTGCATCAATACAATGTCAGAAAATGTAGTCCTTGTTAATATCTCAGTGCTGTCTTGTAATCAACACATTTTGCTAACTAATCATTAAGATTTAATCTCCTCCCATCCTCTGATCATTTGTGACCCCTCCTTTGCATTGTTGCACAATTCCTTATTCCTTATAGTAACTTCTAGGCTAGAAAATGCAGTGAATTTACTGAACTGGCAGTCACCAGAGATGAAACATCCCCTATTTCAAAGAGCAGTCAAGATTTCCCTGTCGGCAACCAATAGTTATCCCTCAATCAATATCACTAACACAGGTTAGGTGGAATTGCCATCATCTACTACCCCTCTGTCCACATGTGGGTGGACTCAAGCCTACAATGGACCAGTCACCTCATTACTTGAGAGCAGATCGGAGGCACACCCTGTGGTGAGTGACTTACGTCCTGGCACCTCACAGCCTTTCCACCATCTGCAGGGCACAAATTTGGAGTGTGATGGACTCAGCATGAGTATAGCTCCAACAACATTCAAAAAGCTTGATGCCAGGCAGGAGAAAGCAGCCTGCTTGGCTGGCACCCCATTGGTAGAGAACCACAACAATGTGCCCTCTGCACCCTGGAAGTCAGAGGCAGCTGAAGATGACAAACGTGACCTCTGGCTCCACCCCTCAATTCAGCGCTAAGTCGAGGTGGGCAGAGGGCAGGGCTGTTTAACCAAGGAGTTGAGAGTGCTTTCTTAATTCATTTACATTGCTTCAGGGGGTTGCACAGTGAATTTATTAACTTTTAATTTTTTCAGATTTGTTTCAATAATTTTTAATCTTTTTAAAAAATAATTTAAATACCATTGAACTGCTTTCAAATGTTGCTTTTAAACTCTGGAGAATACAGACCCAGTCTACTCAACTTCTCCTCATACAGCAAACCACCATCCTGGGAACTAGTCTGGGCACAGTATTGCACTACCTCAGTTTAGAAACAATATGACCACTTTGCACGACAATGGACTTTTTTTTTCTTCTAATTGTGTTCTTTCTTGTATAATTTATGTTTAATTTATGTTTTTCTCATGAATGTTGTGTCTGGTTGCTTCACTGCCTGGTATGGAGTCTCCAATGCACAGGATCACAAGAGGCTGCAGAGGGTTGTAGACTCAGCCAGCTCCATCACGGGCACAACCCTCCCCACCATCGAAGATACCTTCAAGAGGTGGTGCCTCCAGACAGCGGCATCCATCATTAAGGACCTAAGCTTTCCAGGACATACCCTCTTCTCATTACTACCATCGGGGAGGAGGTGCAGGAGCCTGAAGACCCAAACTCAACGATTTAGAAACAACTTCTTCCCCTCTGCCATCAGGTCTCTGAATGGTCCATGAACCCATGAACACTACCTCATTATTCCTTTTATTTTTGCACTATTTATTTAATTTTGTAATTTACAGTAATTTTATGTCTTTGCACTGTACTGTTGCCACAAAACAACAAATTTCATATTATGCAAGTCAGTGATAATAAATTTGATTCTGATTCTGATTCTAATGCTCTGTGCCTGTGATGCTGCTGCAAGTAAGTTTTTCATTGCAGCTGTGCACACATGGACTTGTGCATCTGACAATAAACTCAACTTTGACATACCATTTGTCTTCTTGTTCATTAGTTGCACCTGCATGTTGACTTACAGTTACTTGTGTCCAAGCACACTTAGATCCTTTTGAATATCATTATCAGTCAGGCTAACACCATATAAAAAAATATACTGCTTTTCTGTTAAATGGATGACCACACATTTTCCCATATTACGTTCCATCTACTATGTTCTCTTCCACTCAATTACCTTGTCCATAACTTATCCTTGAAGTCCTTTATATCTTTCTCCCTACTCACAGCTCACCAGCACCTAAAGAAGCCAAAGAAATTTTACATGTCCCCATCGACCCTCACCAATTTTTATCAATGAACCATAGAAAGCATCCAATCCAGATGCATCAGGGCTTGGTATGGCAACTGCTCTGCCAGGAACCACAAGAAACTGCAGAGAGATGTGGACACAGCTCAGCACATCACGGAAACCAGCCTCCCCTCCATGGACTCTGTCTACTCTTTTCGCTGCCTTGGTAAAGTAGCCAACATAATCAAAACCCCACCCACCCTGGACATTCTCTCTTCTCCCCCCTCCCATCAGGCAGAAGATACAAAAGCCTGAAGGCACATACCACCAGGCTCAAGGACAATTTCTATCCCGCTGTTATAAGACTATTGAACGGTTGCCTAGTATGATAAGATAGATTCTTGACCTCATAATCTACCTCAATATGGCCTTGCACCTTATTGTCTACCTGCACTGCACTTTCTCTGTAACTGTAACACTTTAGTCTGCATTCTTGATTGCTTTCCCTTGTACTACCTTAATGCAGTGTTGTAATGAAATGATCTGTATGGACGGCATGCAAGAGAAGTTTTTCACTGTACCTTAGTAGATGTGACAATAATAAACCAATTTACCAATCCCACCCAATTTCTGTAATTTCAGCAAACTTGAAAAGAGGGCATTTCATTTCCTCTGCCAAATTATTGAAATAGATTATGAATGGCTGGGTCCCAAACACCGATCCTGCTGTAACCCAATAGTCACTGCCTGTCAACCTGAGTAAGATTCATTGATGCACACCCTTTCCTTTCTGTCTATTAATCAATTCTCAATCCATGCCGGTATACTACCTCCAATCCCATGTGCTCTAGCCTTGTTGAGCAACTTCCTTGTTGAAAGCCTTCTGATATTCTGAATACACCATATCCACTGGTTTCCCCTTATCTCCTTACTAACATCCTCAAAGAACTTCTTAAATTAATCAAATGTGGTTTCCTTTTCATAAATCTTATCTTGCTTCCTGCATTATTGATTACACACTGAATTGTGTTATCTGCTCTGCAGCAAAAAGATTCAAGGGCACAGGTACTTGCTGGTTTAGCAGAAATGTGAGATTGTTCATTTTCATCACATATACCATGCCTAAGCACAGGCCTGCATCCAATGTCTGGCTGGACTTGTACCTGGTGCTTTGAATTGGGTGGCAGTGTGGATCATGATGTCTGTCACAGTAATTAGACAGCAGTGTTATGGAGACACAGGAGACCGCAGATGCCGGGATCTGGAGCAAGAATACAAATTGCTGGAAGAGCTTATCAGGTCAGGCAGCATCTGTGGAGGCAAAGAGATGGTTGATGTTTCGGATCAAAACTGTGCACCAGGACTAGTTTGGGGTCATGACCTGAATCGTGCCATTGCAGGGTCTCAATCCAAAATGTCCACCATCCCTTTGCCTCCACAGAAGCTGCTTGACTCGCTAAGTTTATCTTTGAATAGGAATGTTAATTGTGATTCCATCCTAACTAAGCAGATTTATGAGAAAGATTTACTTTGTGCACTGCTCTGCCCCATTTGGAGAGCTGCTAGACTGTAACACCGCACCATGTTGCAGTTCACTCGAGGTCAGTTGAGTATTTATATCATGCCATTTTATCATAAAAACTATCCCTCTTTGCTTAGTCCACATCCCTTGATTCACTGCAGCCTATTGCTCCGATCCAGGGACCTGCTGCAGAGTCTAGGCAGAGAGCAAGCCCTGGGAGTGAGTGAGAGGGAAGGTGGAGACCCCGAGAGTGACTGAGAGGGAGGGTGAGGACTCTGGGAATGGTTGAGAGGGAGGGTGAGGACACTGGGAGTGACTGAGAGGGAGGGTAGAGACCCTGAGAAGCTGGAGACCATGGGATTGGCTGAGACAGAGGCTGGAGATCCCGGGATTGGCTGAGGCAGAGGCTAGGGGTCCTGGAAGAGGGAGAAGGTTGGATCTGTTGTAGCGGCATGCTGATATTGCAGAGTTCACAATTTCCACAACTCTGTAATTTGTGACACTTATCCCTGCCCTGATGAGTCAGTGAGTAAATGTGATACCCACAAACCAGTCCACCGCAGTTCCTCAATGGTTGTGCATTTCAGAAGGCCTGTGAATATGTGGAGCCTTTGACTGGTGATGGGCAGGGCAAGTGTTGGGGGAAGGATGTGGAGATCCTTGTGAAAAGGGGGCCCTGCACAGTCACCTCTTACAGGAAGCAACCCAGCGAAGCAAGCTTGTTGCTAACACCAGACGCTTAGTAAAGGAAACGTTCAGAATATAAATAAGCACAGATTGCTGTTGCTCACAGAAGACAAGGCAGCAGAGAACAAGGCTCCACTTCGAAGGTAAAGCAAGAGAGATGTAGTATTGTCAAGCTGAGTTATATTAATATTTTATTAATTGTACTTCTTTTTTGATAATTTGAGAGATCAGTACTCAGAGTGAGTGCTATAAGACACAGCTCTGAGGCAGAATTTCACTTATTACTCATGTGAAAGACAGAAACAGTGTGGCTCTTAGTTAAGTGCATGCTCTGGTGTTGTGAAATAACCTGATGGTCTTGACTGAATGCTGTTGATTGTGATTTGTCCAAAGTTCATGATCAATGTGGCGAGTTAGTTCTCTGAAGCTCCAGAGTCTTTCTTACGGGGGTTAAACTGAATGATCAGATCTCCAGCTCAGTTGCTTACTGGAAAGAGCTCCGTGGTGATTTATCTCTGTAAATTTTGTAAGGGTTGGTAGGGCAGGTACTGGAATGCTATAGTGGCTGGGGTGTGTGTGGGCTGAGGATTGATAGGTGGGGGCAATTGCAAAGGTTGCTAGCCACAACAAGGGTTAGGTGGGGCTGTGTGTGATGGGGTGGGGGATGGGGCCAACCCCACAATTAGTTGTGGGGTGGGGGAGACCAGGTCGATGGTTGTGGGAAATAAACTAGGATCTTGATTGTTGATGGGGTGGAAGGAAGAAGGGCGAGGTGAGGAATGGGGGTGGGGGAGGCTTATGAAGAGCAGAGGTTGTGAGGAATAGGGGAAGCATTAAATGTGATCCCTCACAATAGAGAAGTATTTTGCTTATAGCCATCCTACTAGGGCAGGTTTTTCTCTGTCAACCTCCACAACTTTGGATGTAACAGTGACATGCCAGACATCCCGAGAGTTGAGGATGCTGTTTCTGTGATCCATACAGTCACATCTCAAAATTGCAGTGTGAGCTCTTCTCTTGGTTACCATGCCAGAGAGTTGGAGGACTAAAAAAATTAGGCACAATGTAAATTTCCTCTGCATTGAATTTTAATTGTGCGGCAAATGCACAAAAATACACAATCCAAATTCTGGAACTGGATTCTGAATTTGACAAGATTGGGAGTCAATGGAGAGCAGAATTCCCTCAGAGTCCTGCAAGAGGTGAATTGAGCCTGCAGGTGGCAATGGGTAAGATGATGCAAACTCACTTACTGGGCATTCATGTGGACATGAGGAGCAGGAATACCATGTCTCTCCAGTGAGTGGTTACAAGCTCCTTGAGGCACCCAATGTACAAGGGCAGCACAATGGCACAGCTAGCAGAGCAGCTGTCTCACAGCGCCAGCAGTGCTGGTTCAATCCTAACCTCAGGTGCTGTCTGTGTGTAGTTTGCATGTTCTCCCAGTGACTGTGTGGGTTTCCCCCAGGTGCTCCAGTTTCCTCCCACATCCCAAAGACATGCAGGTTGGTAAGATAACTGCCCACTGTAAATTGTCCCTAGTGTACAGGTGAGTGGTAGAATCCAGGGGAAGTTTATGGGAATGTGGGGAGAATAAAATTGGATGAGAGTAAATAGATCCCTGATGGCCAGTTCAGACTCAATGGGCTGAAGGACCTGTTTCCATACTGTATCACATGATGACGTGACAAAATAACTTCAAACATGGGACCAGCAGTGACTAACACTAAAAAATGAAAGATAGCAGAAGCTGATTCAGCAGTGTGAAATTTCCTGAAGGTAGACCTCAGATATCACAGAACCAGACAAAGACCTAAGCTCATTGCCTGCAACTGAAGTTGCTCTGGCTTTTCATTGTACCTCCAACTGATGCAACCATCATCTGATCACTTGGATGCATTTGCATTGTTATTTGTTGCAGCTCATTGGAAATTAGATCACAATTTGGGTGCCAAACTCAATTATCATGTGAGCTCCTGTGAACTCAGCAGGTCAAGCAGCATCTATGTAGGGAAATGGACAGTTTTGGGTTGAGACCCTTCATCTGGATGAAGTTGCTGAGTTTTTCCAGTGCTTTGTGTCTTGCTCTAGATCCCAGTATCTGCAGTCTCTTGTGTCTCCTGTGAAGTGTCAACTGCCCAGTGAGAGTTCAACCTGCAGGTTTAGCAGTGAACAGCCAAGTCACGTAGGTCTATTCTGGAGTCAGGACGGCTTTAGTGGAAGTTGTGAATCACTTTGGCCCTTTATATAGGTGTTGATGTAAAGGAACATAATTGAAAAAGTAGTATAATGAACATAGACCTCGAGATCAAAATGAAGAAGTGATGGAAATAGGAAACTCTCACCTTGGGGAGGCTGTGGATACTGGGATCCAATTAGAACTTTGGTTTTGGTAAGGGTGACTTTGGAGCAAAGGCAGAAGATTTGGATGCAGTTCAGCAAAGATCTAAATAAATGGCAAAGTAAACCCGTGGGGCTGAATGGCCTCCTCATGTTGTTCAGTCAGATATCTGAACCAGGTCAGTCCCCCACTTGAATCTTGGTTATACATTGGGACCTGAATGGGTAGGTCTGATTCTCAGACTGGGGCTCCTTCCTAGTCAGTTTCAAACAAAGCTGCAAGTTGATCTCAGTGAATTGAATTGGTTTATTATTTTCACAAGTACCGAGGTACAGTGAAAAAATTTGATTTGCATGCCATCCATACAGATCATTTCATCATATTGGTACATTGAGGTAATATAAGGGAAAATGAATAATAGAATGCAGAATAAGGTGTTACAGTTGCAGAGAAAGTGCAGTGCAGGCAGACAATGTGCAAGGACCTAATGAGGTAGATTGTGGGGTCATGAGTCCATCTTATTGCACTGGGAGACTGTTTAATGGTCTTATAATAGCGGTAAAGAAGCTGTCCTTGAGCCTGGTGGTATGTCCTTTCAGGCTTTTGTATCTTCTGCCTGGTGGGAGGGGGGAGAAGGGAGAATGTCCGGGTTTGTTTCATAGGAAGGAAAAATTCTGCCAACCCTCAGTGTTGGTGTGTTGTGCAGTTTTCAAGATGTGAATTTTAATAATACTCCTTCCATACTTGACGTTTCCAACACTCAGCACTGCCAACTAACATTCAACACTGTACCCGGATATGTGGTGGCTCCCCACAGGGGCAGAATGTGTACCTCAATCAGGTAAGCAGAAAGCTTCAGCAGGTTGACCTCCCAATACCTTGTTGTGGAGACACATAAAGCAGGTGCTCCTTTTCCAGTTGGCCGCCCACAAAAAAAGGAATGTCCTCATTTCTTTTATACACATTCTTCAGGATCTGAGCATTGGTGGCAAAGCCAGCACTTATTGCCCATTCATAAACGCCCTTGGAATTTACAGAGCTCCAGTACCTTCCTGAAACACTGCAATAGGTACTCCCAGGATGCTGTTTGGGAGGGAGTTCCAGAATTTAGATCCAGCAATGATGAAGAACTGGAGATATATTTCCAAGTCAGGATGGTGTGATATTCCCATCCATCTGCTGCCCTTGTCCTTCTTGATGGTAGTGGCCATGGGTTTGGGAGATGCTGTGGGAGTTTCAGATGTAAGCATTGTTAAATTCTACCTTGTACTTTTTACATCCTTTTTGGTTGCAGTCAATGACCCAATGCAAGTAGTTTTATTGTAGTAGTTTTATTAACCCACCGTCACCCTGCCTCCCAAAGCCAGCCAAGTTCCTTCTCCATTCAGAGACAGTCGATGATGCCTTTACCCAGGATTTTAATTGAACTACGGTTTTATATAACACCCATACAGATCAATGGTAGGAAGGTAGTGAATCTCTGGAATTCTCTGCCCCCCAAGGGTGGTGGAGACTGGATCATTTGATATATTTAAGGTGGAGATAGATAAATATTTGAAAGATTGAGGAATCGAGAGTTATGGAGAACTGGCACAGAAAGGAGTTGAGGCCAGCATAGATCGGTAATGATCATATTGAATGGTGGGGCAGGCGTGAGGAGCTGGATTGCCTATTTTCTCATGTTTTGTGATCTTGGATTGGGGGAAAGGGAGTGGTCATTGACAAAAGGAGGGGAAATTATGGAAGAGACAGGCCCAGGGAACTCCTTGGAGCTTGACTTGTTCTGCCACCATGGCTTTGCTAGAGAAATTAAGCCAGTGTATGGTATCAGTTCTGAGGAAATACCAGCCCAAAGTTTTTGCCCTGTGCAATGCTTACACCCTGTGATTTCAAGTAAGCAGTCAATAATGCTAAGCATGATGGTGCCATTACTCAGGGAAATAAATGCTTGCAATTATTTTAAATAATAAACAAAAGCTATGATTATTCCACCAGATAAGAACATCGACACACATCCTGTCAGACAAAAATTAACGTGTGCAGCTTTCAAGAAAGCAAATAGTTAACAGACAATAAATAATAAATAACAGCGCTGTTGTCATGGGTGATTTCAACTTCCCTAATATTGATTGGCACCTCCTTAGTGTAAAGGGGATAGATGGGACGGAGCTTGTTCGGTGTGTACAGAAAGGATTCCTCACACAGTATGTGGACAGGCCGACTAGAGGAGAGGCCATACTGGACCTGGTATGAGACAATGAGCCTGATCAGGTTCCAGATCTCTCAGCGGGAGAGCATTTTGGAGACAGTGACCATAACTCCTTGACCTTTACCATAGCCTTGGAGAGGGATAGAAGCAGACGATATGGGACAGTATTTAACTGGGGGAGGGGGAATTATGATGCTATTAGGCAGGAACTTGGGAGCGTAAATTGGGATCAGATGTTCTTAGGGAAGTGCACAGTGGAAATGTGGAGGGCGTTTAAGGAATACTTGCATGGGGTTCTGGATAAGTTTGTCCCATTGAGGCAGGGTAAGGATGGTAGAGCGAAGGAACCATGGTTGACACGAAAATATCTTGTCAAGAGGAAGAAAGAAGCTTACCTAAGGTTTAGAAAGCAAGGATCAGACAGGGCTCTGGAGAGTTACAAGGTAGCCAGGAGGGAGCTTAAGAATGGACTTAGGAGAGCAAGAAGAGGGCATGAGAAGTCCTTGGTGAGTAGGATCAAGGAAAACCCCAAGGCGTTCTATACATATGTGAAGAATAAGAGGATGACTAGAGTGAGGGTAGGACCGATCAGGGATAAAAGAGGAAACAAGTGCCTGGAGTCAGAAGAGATACGGGAAGTCCTTAATGAATACTTTGCTTTGGTATTCACCAGAAAGAGAGAGACCTTGACGTTTGTGAGGATGGGGTACGACAGACTGATATGCTAGGGCATGTCGATGTGAGGAAAGAGGATGTGCTGGAACTATTGAAAGGCATTAGGATAGATAAGTCACCGGGGCCAGATGGGATATATCCAAGGTTCTTATGGGAAGCTAGGGAAGAGATTGCTGCGCCTTTGGTGACGATCTTTGCATCCTCACTGGCCAGATGATTGGAGGGTGGCAAATGTTGTTCCTTTGTTTGAGAAAGGAAGTAGGGATAACCCTGGGAATTACAGACTATAGAGTCTTACTTCAGTGGTGGGCAAATTACTGGAGAAGATTCTTAGAGACAGGATTTATGGGGATTTAGAGAAACGTAGGCTGATTAGGGACAGTCAGCATAGCTTTGTGAGGAGCAGGTCGTGCCTCATGAGCCTGATTGAATTCTTTGAGGATGTGACAAGGCACATTGATGAAGGTAGACCAGTGGATGTGGTGTACATGGATTTTAGTAAGCCATTTGATAAGGTTCCTCCTGGAAGGCTTATTCAGAAAGTCACAAGGCATGGGATCCAGGGAAACTTGGCTGTGTGGATACAGAATTAGCTTGCCCATAGATGGTAGATGGAGAGTATTCTGCCTGGAGGTCGGTGACCAGTGGTTTGCCGCAGGGATCTGTTCTGGGACCCCTGCTCTTTGTGATTTTTATAAATGACTTGGATGAGGATGTGGAAAGGTGGGTTAGTAAGTTTGCTGATGGTACAAAGGTTGGTGGTGTTGTGGATCGTGTAGAAGGTTGCTGTAGATTACAACAGGATATTGATAGAATGCAGAGCTGGGCTGAGAAGTGGCAGATGGAGTTCAACCTGGATAAGTATGAAGTGATACACTTCAGGAGATCGAATTCGAAGGCAAAGTACAAAGTTAATGGCAGGACTCTTAGCAGTGTGGAGGAACAGAGGGATCTTGGGGTCCACGTCCATAGATCCCTCAAGGTTGCCACACAGGTCGATAGGGTTGTTAAGAAGCTGTATGACGTGTTGGCCTTCATTAGTCGAGGTATTGAGTTCAAGAGCCGCGAGGTGATGTTGCAGCTCTATGGAACTCTGGTCAGACCACACTTGGAGTATTGTGTTCAGTTCTGGTCACCTCATTATAGGAAGGATGTGGAAGCTTTAGAGAGGGTGCAGAGGAGATTTACCAGGATGTTGCCTGGATTGGAAAGCATGTCTTACAAGGATAGGTTGAGCGAGCTAGGGCTTATCTCTTTGGAGAGAAGGAGGATGAGAGGTCACTTGATAGAGGTGCACAAAATGATAAGAGGCATAGATCGAGTGAACAGTCAGAGACTTTTTCCCAGGGCGACAATGGCTAACATGAGGGGACATAATTTTAAGGTGATTGGAGATGTCAGGGGTAGGTTTTTTACACAGAGAGTGGCGGGTGTGTGGAACACACTGCTGGCAGAGGTTGTGGGGGCAGATACATTAGGGACATTTAAGAGACTCTTAGATAGACACATGAATGATAGAAAAATAGGGGGCTATGTGGGAGGGAAGGGTTAGATAGAGTTTAGAGCAGGATAAAATGTCGGCACAACGTTGTGGGCCGAAGGGCCTGTACTGTGCTGTAGTGTTCTATGTTCTATGTTCTAGACCAGATGACTGATACTGATACTGACTAAATACCATTGTAAGGGTATGGGCCCAGTACGATTAAGTACGACCTCTGTTTCACACACTCCGATTGCTACTTCAATATAACAGTATCACATTATAACAATTTCCAGTAAATATCAAAACAATTTGTACAATTTTGCCCTTCAAGGTTTACCAGGATGTTGCCTGGCCTTGGGTGCCTGAGTTACAAGGAAAGGTTTCATAGACTAGGACTTTATACCCTGCAATGTAGGAGATTGAGGGGTGATCTGATAGAGCTATATAAGATCACGAGGAGCATAGACAGGGTGAAACCACATAGTCTTTTCCCCACGAAGGAGGTGCCAAGAACAAGAGGGCATAGGTTTAAGGTCAGAGGTGAAAAATTTAAAAGGGACACCAGGGGCAGCTTCTTTACACAAAGAATAGTACATATTTGGAATGAGCTGCCAGAAACAGTGGGTGAGGCAGGCACATTAGCAACGTTTAAAAGCCATCTAGATAAGTACATGATTAGGAGAGGTTTAGAGGGCTATGGGCCAAACGCAGGCAGATGGGACTAGCTTGCTGGTGAACACAGTCGGTATGGAGGGGTTGGGCCAAAGGGCCTGTTTCCATGCTGTAAAACTCTATTTGACTCCATGACAACTAACCTTCATTCTGGCACTTATGTTTTGGTTCCCGATAAAAAACCTTTTGTTTCAAAGGTTTGGAGGTTGATGTGTGGTAACAGTGAGACCATGTGCCTGTTCTTGAAAATTTATTAAAAGTAGAGTCAGTTTCCTGGAAACTCAAAGCCAAAGGGAAAGCAAGTACAAAGTTTGTGATTTTTGAGGAACAAAAGTTCAAGTCAGCTGTGTTCTGGTGTCAGTAGTTTCCATGGTTCCTTCAACTACACACCGCACATGACACTTCTTCACATTCATTCACAGGATGTAGACATTTATTGTCCATCCCTTACTGCCTCTGAACTGAAGAGTTAGTTAAGAGGCAATCATATTGATTGAACTGGGGTCACGTGTAGACCAGACTGGGTAAGGACAGCAGATTTCCATCCCTGAAAGACATTGGTGAACTAGATGTTTCTTTTGGAATTCCAGGTGTTTCATAATTACTGCAACAAGATTGATAAGGGTTCCTTATTTATTTACCTGAATTGAAATTTCCCAGATGCCATAATGGTATTCAATCTCATGTCTCTGGATCAATCTCTAGTGACTTAACACCACACTACTCAAAGGCTAGTAATCTTCACATCTCACTGTTCCATTCAATATTTCTCTGCAAAAAGATGCTCACCTCTCCAGTTCAGCCATGACCCTCCACCTCACAACTGCAGTGATTGTTTGAAGATTGTGGAGGAATCCCATACCTTGTCACAGTGCCATCACTTTTTAAAAATGAATTGATCATTCTGCTACTTTGAGTTACAGCAACACTGAAGAACCATCCAGTGCTCACTAGAGGATCACTGTAAGTTAGACTAACAATGCACTTTATTAAATAAAACAACTTGTGGAAAATCGGAATTGGTTTATTATTGTCACATGTTCTGAGGTACAGTGAAAAACTTGCCTTGCATACCGTTTGTACAGATCAATTCATTACACAGGTAATGATTAAAATAGAAGTAATGAGTGGATCTGCAGAGAGCATGCAATCAGTCGCCATGCTTTGGGGTGTGTGTGTGTGTGTGTGTGTGTGTGTGTGTGTGTGTGTGTGTGTGTGTGTGTGTGTGTGTGTGTGTGTGTGTGTGTGTGTGTGTGTGTGGGGGGTAGAGAGATAGAGAGAGAAAGAGAGACCGAGAAGGTTAAGTGCACTGGGGTTCTGCAGCAGAACAGAGGAGTTATTCCAACTATTCTAACTAATAATTAATTATTCCTCAGTCAGCACGATAGCTAAGAAACAGAACAATTTAGTTTGCTATGGCAATGTCCCACAAACACCAAAGGTTATCTGTTTTTGTGAAGGACAAGTACTGGACAGGGCTCTCCTACTCTTTACAGTACTGCTATGACATTGATTAAGCCCACCTAAGAGAGCAAACAGGACTTTATCCCAACTGAAAGCACCTCTGATAATACTCTGTACTACACAGGACAGTTCCACCAGCCAATGCTTAAAACTACTCTGAGGATCAAAGATTGTGCAACGTGACTGCCTATTATGAAAGTCTTTGATTCATTCAAAGCCCCTTTATGAAAACAAGCTATGTGGTTGAAAGTAGCACATCTGTGAAACAAAATAAATAATGTTTGGAAATTGGGGAAAATGAGCACAGAAGTTGAATGCACTTTATCTCAAGGACGATTTCTCATTGCCTTTATACTTCTGGCAATTGAGTGCATTTATTGTTTCTCTTCCTTTACAGATTTATTACAATACTGTAACTCAAATAGCACACAATATAAAAGAATCACCCACCAGCCAGCTGTCCAGGACCTTAAAATAGCAGCTGGATGTTGTTTCCTGAGCCATGGTTACAAATAAAAGCAATTGTGTGTTTAGTAGGACGGAAAGAAGGAAAACAATTAGTAGAGAACAGAAGCACGGGAGAGTACACAACACTAACGCAGGATTTGATTTGACTGAATCCAGGATATGGCATATGGGAACACCAACACTTCCAAATTCCCTTCCACCTCCCACCCCATCCTGACTTGGAAATATATTGGCCATTCTTTCATTGCCACAGGCTCCGGATCCTGGAAGTCCCTGTGGGAGGACCTCCACTACACAAGCTACACTGGAGAAGGAGAACCTGGTCTTCCAGTGCACTTCCCCTGTGGTTTTGAAGACCCGAGGCACAAAAAATCCCTTCACTGAAACCAGGAGGAGGGAAGTGGAACTATGTGGAACAGTCCCCACATTTTGGGGAGGAGGAATGGAGGTCCTGTTCCTAGAAAATGGTCCGTGTCACAATTTTCCATAATGCGAAACTGTGTCATCTGTACATGCATCAAGGAACATGAATTGAAAAAAAATAAATTTTGTGCTTATTTATTTACTTTTTTTTCCACATAAATTCTGTGAGAGCAGATTTTTTCCGTACCTCAAATTTTCAGGTGGTGGTTTGTGAATTCTGTAAGGGCAGATTCCAGTTACTTGAATGGCCCTAATGTGCAGTTGTCTGCATTTCTGACATTTCTCTTCCTGGTTTGGATCTCTCTGTCTCCATCTAAGGAGACAAGCTATCCATCAATATCTACTACAAGCCCATAGACTCCCACAGATACTGTACCTATTTAATGCAGAAGGTTTCACAAACACACACACAGACAAGCATTCTCACACCTTCGATCAGGAATCAGGAATCTGGAATCTGGAATCTCCTTTTTTTTAACCCACAGACACTAAACCCAATCGTTTCTCCCAGCTTTGATTCTGTGAGGAATTCTCTTGCTGAGTCAGAAGATTGCAGTTTCAAAACCAACTCCAGAAATTTGAACCAAATTCTAATCTAATCCCCCTGTGTGGTACTGTGCTGTTGGAGATGTTGCTTGGTAATTGGTAATTGGTAATTGGTGTTGGTTTATTATTGTCACAAGCACCAAGGTACAGTGAAAATCTTTGTTTTGCATGCCATCCAGACAGATCATTCCAAAACATAAGTACATCAAGGTAGTACAAAGGGAAGAGCAATAACAGAGTGCAGAATATAGTGTTACAGTTAGTTACAGAGAAAGTGCAGTGCAAGTAGTCAAATAAGATGCAAGGGCCACGATGAGGTGGATTGAGAGTTCAAGAGTTCACCTTTATTGTACAAGATGTCTGTTCATCTTGTACAATAAAGATTGTCTTATAACAACAGGATAGAAGCTATCCTTGAGCCTGGTGATGTGTGCTTTCAAGCTTTTGTATCTTCTGCCTGATGAAGGGGAGGAGAAGAGAGAAGGACCAGTTTTGGGGGTTTTGATTACGTTGGCTGCTTTCGCGAGGCATTGGGGAGTGTAGACAGAGTCAAGGGACGGTGAAAAATAAAACTGAGGCCTTGTTTATCCTCTCTGAAAAGAGACAAGGAAGGGAGTTGTTCAGTCTTTGATCCCTCAGTCAATGTCAACTATATAAAATGCTGGTTAGGCCACACTTGGAATATTGCATGCAATTCTTGTCGCCCCATTATAGAAAGGATGTGGATTCAGTGGAAAGGGTGCAGGAGAGGTTTACCAGGATGCTGCCTGGTTTAGAAGGTATAAGCTATTGGTATTGGCATTGGTTTATTATTGTCACTTGTACCAATCGTACAGGTCAATTCATTACACAGTGCAGTTACATTGAGTTAGTACAGAGTGCATTCAGGTAGTACAGGTAAAAACAATAACAGTACAGAGTAAAGTGTCACAGCTACAGAGGAAGTGCAGTGCAGGTAGACAATAAGGTGCAAGGTCACAACAAGGTAGATTGTGAAGTCAAGAGTCCATCTTATCGTATAAGGGAACTGTTCAATAGCCTTATCTCAGTGGGATAGAAGCTGTCCTTGAGCCTGGTGGTATGTGCCCTCACACTCCTGTATCTTCTGCCTGATAGGAGAGGAGAGAAGAGAGAATGACCCGGTTGGGTGGGGTCTTTGATTATGCTGGCTGCATCACCAAGGCAGCGAGAGGTAAAGACAAGAGTCCATGGAAGGGAGTCTGGTATCCATGACGTGCTGGGCTGTGTCCACAACCCTCTGCAGTTTCTTGCAGTCCTGGGCAGAGCAGTTGCCATACCAAGCTGTGATGCATCCAGATAGGATGCTTTCTATGGTGCATCGATAAAAGTTGGTGAATGTCAAAGGGGACATACCAAATTTCTTTAGCCTCCTGAGGAAGTAGAGGTGCTGGGGAGCTTTCTTGGCCATGGCATCTACATGATTTGACCAGGACAGGCTATTGGTGATGTTCACTCCTAGGAACTTGAAGCTCTCAATCCTCTCGACCTCAGCACCGTTGACGTAGACAGGTGCATGTACACTGCCCCCTTTCCTGAAGGCAATGACCAGCTCTTTCGTTTTGTTGACATTGAGGGAAAGGTTATTGTCACGACATCATGTCACTAAACTCTCTATCTCCTTCCTGTACTGCGACTCATCGTTATTTGAGATACGGCCTACTATGGTAGTGTCATCTGCAAACTTGTAGATGGAGTTAGAGCAGAATCTGGCCACACAGTCATGAGTGTATAGGGAGTAGAGTAGAGGGCTGATGGTGCAGCCTTGTGGGGCACCAGTGTTGAGAATAATCATGCTGGAGGTATCGGTATTGTTATTGGTATTGATATTGGTATTGGTTTATTGAGGTACAGTGAAAAGCCTGTCTTACAAACCGATCATACAGGTCAATTCATTACACAGTGCAGTTACATTGAGTTAGTACAGAGTGCATTGATGTAGTACAGGTAAAAATAATAACAGTACAAAGTGTCACAGCTATAGAGAAAGTGCAGTGCAATAAGGTGCAAGGTCACAACAAGGTAGATCATGAGGTCATAGTCCATCTCATTGTATGAGGGAACTGTTCAATAGTCTTATCACTGTGGAGTAGAAGCTGTCCTTAAGTCTGGTGGTACGTGCCCTCAGGCTCCTTTATCTTCTACCCAATGGAAGAGGAGAGAAGAGAGAAAGTCCCAGGTGGGTGGGGTCTTTGATTATGCTGGCTGCTACATCAAGACAATGAGAGGTAAAGACAGAGTCCAAGGAGGGGAGGCTGGTATCCATGATGCGCTGGGCTGTGTCCACAACTCTCTGCAGCTTCTTGCGGTCCTGGGCAGAGCAGTTGCTGTACCAAGCCATGATACATCCAGATAGGATGCTTTCTATGGTGCATCGGTAAAAGTTGGTGAGAGTCAAAGGGGACAAACCAAATTTCTTCAGCCTCCTGAGGAAGTAGAGGCGCTGGTGAGCTTTCCTGGCCGTAGCATCTATGTGATTTTGCTGCCTATCCTCACTGATTGTGGTCTGTTGGTCAGAAAGTCAAGGATCCAGTTACAGAGGGAGGTGTTGAGTCCCAGGTCTCGGAGTTTGGTGACGAGCTTGCTTGGAATTATAGTATTGAAGGTGGAGCTGTAGTCAATAAACAATAGTCTAACATAGGTGTCTTTTACTGTCCAGATGCTCCAGAGCTGAGTGTAGGGCCAGGGAGATGGCATCCACTGTAGACCTGTTTCAGCCATAGGTGAATTGCAGTGGGTCGAGGTTGTCTGGGAGGCAGGAGTTGATGTGTGCCATGACCAGCCTGTCAAAGCACTTCATGATGATGGATGTCAGGCCCACTGGTTGGTAGTCATTAAGGCATATTATCTTACTTTTCTTTTGTACTATAAGGAGAAGTTGGACAAACTTGGGTCGTTTCCTCCGGAGGCATCAGAGACTGAGGGGAGATCTGATAGAAGTTTATAAAATTATGAGAGACATTGATAGAGTAGACAGTCAGAATCTTTTTTTTCCCAGGGTAAAAATGTGAAATACTAGAGGACATGCTTTTAAGGTGCGAGGAGGAAAGTTTAGAGGAGATGTGTGAGGCAAGTTTTTTTATGCATAGAGTGGTGGGTGCCTGGAACAGGCTGCCAAGGGTAGTGGTGGAAGCAGATACAATAGTGCTGTTTAAGAGGCTTTTAAACAGACACATGAATATTCAGGAAATGAAGGGATATGGATCACGTACAGGCAGAAGAGCTTTAGTTTCATTTGACGCTGTGTTCAGCACAGACGTCGTTGTCCAAAGGGTCCATTCGCAGAACTGTTCTATGTTCTATCGTTAAACAGAGTATATCGTCATTATCACATTGTTGTATGTCAGAGCTTTCTGGGTGTAAATTAATCTTGATATACATTATGTTACCATATTGACTATAGTACATTGCTAAAGTACTTCATTGGTTTTAATATGCCTTGAGTCATCCTGAGATCAAGGGTAATGTTATATAAATGCAATGTGGTTCTTTCTAGGGATGTTTAGTTAATTCAGCATAGAGTTGGTTAGAAACTTTTGTCTTTTATATCTCATTAGGAAAGGTTTAATGCCTGTGACAAAACAAAAGCATTATTGTGTTTCCTTCTCAGTTGGACAAGAAAATAATTCTTTTTAACTCTTTTGTGTTTGACCAAGAGCAAATCATTGGGTTTTCTGTTGAAGTATCCTTAACAATATTCTTATTTTCTTCTTTCAGTAAGGAACCAAGTTTCTTCTGTTATTTCCATGAAGATGAGTTCCATTAGTTTGGAGGACTCCTCCACCAACACAACCTACTACAGCGAGGATTATAACTACAGCGATATTGACCTCACTCCCTACCTTCCCTGTGCAAAGGAGGAAGTCAAAGCCTTTGGGAAGATTTTCCTCCCGGTCCTATACATTGCAGTGTTTGTGTTTGGAATGTTAGGTAATAGTTTCCTTGTCCTCATGATCGTTAAGTATCTCAAGTTGAAAACAATGACTGACATTTACCTTCTGAATTTGGCCATTTCTGACCTTTTATTTGTTGTATCCCTTCCCTTTTGGGCCACTTATTTGACCTCAGAGTGGATCTTTGGAAATGCTATGTGTAAAATAATAAGTGCAGTCTACACTGTGAATTTCTACAGTGGTATCTTCTTCATTGCTTGCATGAGTATGGACATGTATCTGCAAATTGTTCACACAGTCTCTATGAAGAACCATAGGACAATCTGCAAGAGTATCATCATCAGTGCTGCTGTGTGGACCCTGGCTATGATGGTTACAATCCCTGAATTCATCTTCAGCCAGTCGAGGAAAGTTGGTGATAGGTACACCTGTCTCAGTCACTATGGCAGTGATCAACTAGTGTTCTGGAAGACAACAATCCAACTCCAGGTCAACATCATTGCATTTATCATTCCATTTTTTGCAATGATTTTCTTTTATACTCGGATTGCATCTGTCCTCCTCAAGTCCAGATCCTTTGGCAAGGACAAAGCCTTAAAACTGGTCATCATGTTAGTCACTGTTTTCTTTGTTTTGTGGTTCCCTTACAACATTGTCCTTTTCTTGCATTCCCTGGAGGATCTTGGTGTGATTGGCAGCTGTGAGGTGAGCAAAAGGCTCGATTATGCTTTGCAGGTGACAGAGTCCATTGCTTTCACGCACTGCTGCTTCAATCCACTCCTCTATGCTTTTGTGAATGAAAGGTTTAGGAGACACCTAAAGAATATTCTAATGAAGATAGTCAAGAAAACTGGCTGTTATAAGGATCTGGGAATCATCGTCAGCACTGCTCCAGAACAAAGTGAACTCAGCAAGCAGCAATACTGTGTGTGTTCTGATGTGGAAATGACTATGGTGTAGATATGACCTGGAGACACAATGTTAAGAAGTCAATCTTCCTATTCTAAAAATTATGTTGAATTGGATCTTCACCATCCAAAGATATTTTAACATGCAATTGCATACAGAGTGTTTGTGAACTAACCAAACAAAACTCCCTCTGAAACATAATGTACTGCAATAAGCCAAAGGGCGGCTTCTAGAGGTTCTGTCAAGCATCCATTTCTGAAACACCAACACCATATTTGACACGTGTCCTCCATTCTCATCTCTTCATTCTTTCCCACACTTTTCCATACTCAGGTTTTCCTCACCTGAACCCTACTGAACCATTGAATCATTGAATTGTTATGGCATACACGGAGGTCAATCAGCCCACTGGGTCTACATTGGCACTTAGTAGGTTTATCCCATCACTCTATTTGTGTGCACTTTCACCATGGCCCAGCAACTTGCTCTTCCTCAAGTGTCCATCCAGTTCTTTTTTGAAGGCTCTGGTTGACTGTTTCCACCACTCCTGGGGCTGTGCATTCCAGATCGCAGCTACTTACAGAGTGAAGTAGTCTCAGCTCCCAATCCATGAGTCAGCTTTTGCTTCTTGCCATCTTCCCTCTTTCAATTGGATTTGATGAACAGGCTCCAGGGGTGGTAAGAGAATAATATAGAAAATAATAGTAGGACTGGTTAGAGTCAACATGGGTTTATGAAAGGGAAGTCATGTTTAATAATTCTGTTGGGATTTTTGAGTGGTAATTATCAGAATAGATAAGGGGGAAGCAATGGATGTGGTGTGTTATGACTTTACAGAAGACCTTTGATAAGCCGCCACACAAGATATTAACCAAAATTAGAGCACATGGCATTGGGGTAATATGCTGATGTGGACTGAGGATTGAATTACAGGTGAAACAAGTGATTTTCAGATCAAGATCATATGATTAATAGGGTGCCACAGAGATCAGAGCAGGGTCTGATCTATATCAATGATTTAGATGAGGGGACCAAGTGTAATATATCCAAGTTTCCAGGTGATACAAAACTATTGGACAATGAATGCTATGAGAAGTACGCAAAGAGGCTTCAAGGGTAAATAGACAGGTTAAGAGAATGGGCAAGAGACGGCAGATGGAATGCAACATAGAAAGAAATGTGAGGTCATCTACTTTGGTAGAAAAAAAAGAAAGGTGCAGTATTTTTTTAGATGGTGAGAAATTGAATGATATCAGTTTTCAAAGGAATCTGGTTGTTCTTTGAAAAAGTGAAATCAGCAATTCAGAAAGCAAATGGCATGTTAGTATTTATTACAAGAGGAATTGATTACAGAGTAGAAATATCTTGCTCTAATTATATTAGGTCCTGATGAGACCACATCTGGAATATCATTTATAGGTCTGGCCTCCTTACCTAAGAGAGTATATACTTGAAATAGAGAAAGTGTAGCAAAGGTTTATCAGACTGATTCCTGGAACAGTAGGTTTGTACTCTGAGGGGAGATTAAGCACACAGAGCCTAGAAGAATTCTGGGTCTTAGAAAAATAAGCAGTGATATCACTGAAAGGTATATCATTGTGTGTGTAATCTGATTTTCCTGAGGTTGCATCCGCTAGCTCCACTAATGAATCCAGAGACTGATCTCTAATGCTTGTGGTGAAACTTCCCATCACTTTGTTTACCGTGGTCAGTGTTTTTATCCTTCCTGGACTGTTCTGCCAATATTATTAAATTGCTCTGATTCTAATTTTACAGCTGCAGAAATGCAGTGAACAATTAGCAACAAGAAAACATATCTGAAAGTTGACCAATGTCTTTTATTAATACATGGGATGCGGAGTTCACTGGCAAGGCATTTGTTGTCCACCCTTAATTCCTCTTAGGGTTGTGGTGAGCCTCCTTTTTCAACTACCAGGTCTGTCACGACTGGGTGGCTTGATCACAAGATGATTAAGAGTCAATCACATACAGGCTAGACTACTTTCCCTAAAGGATATAGTTGGTTTTTTTGTAGTAATCCGCTAGTTTCATGGTCACCATTGCTGATACTAGATTTTTTTTTAATTCCATATTTAATTAACCTTGAATTTAAACACCCAGCTGCTGGAATGGGATCTGAAGTTAGCATTCAGAGCAGTTATTCAGACCTTTAGATTAACAGATCAATATCATACGCATTATGCTACACAGCATCTACATTTTGACCTATTCTGTATGCCAGATGTATTTTAAATATATCGCAGAAATATGCTTGTATGTGTGAATGTATATTCTTCTATACAGTTTATACTTTTCTCGGAACTCAATAAACATTTGAATATATATACGCAACAAGTTGTTAGTTTTTCTTTGTTTCTGGCTTAGAACTACATTTTGAACCTGTTACTGTTCATTAGGTTGTGTCGAACATTTCCCTGTGTGTTTTGTTAACCAAACTTACAGATTACTATTACTGGCTGACACCAGTGTAGGCATGACTGGTCCTGAGTTCAGACAGGAAGTGATTTGTGAAAAGTCAACCTACAAGCAGCTTTTAAAAGCAGGTAATCTGGTCTTTTCCTTGTTGCTCTTTGTGGAAAATGTGCCCATTGGCTACCACATTTCCCACACTGCAATCTCCAAATGTCCTTTGTTCTCCATAAGAGCTCTAAGACTGTGAAAGTCACTATGTCTTTCTTTCCTCCATTCTCGCAATGGGCTCTGAGCAAGTCCCTAAAAACTGAAAGGATCACCTTCTCTCCATTGTGGTCCAGTCTCCAGCGAACACTAGAGGCTTAACCGCATTTCCCACAATTTAGGGCTCTACCTTAACCAACTTTATCTTCTTCCATAACTACTTTGAAGCTTACTGAACTATGGTCACTGTTCCCAAAGGGATCCTGCACAAACACTTCTATCACTTGTTTGTCCTCATTCCCTGAGATAAGGTTAAGTACAGCCACCTCCCTAGTAGGACCAGCCCACTAAATCCCCTTACACTTGTTAATACTGGTGTAATGCTCTCCCTGCTCAGCCTTGCAATAGCCCCTCCCAATTTCACCCCTCTCTGTCACACCTATACCCCAGAATGTTGCCATTCCTACTCTTCCCTCAGCCATGTTTCTGTGGTTGCAACAATATCATAATCTCAAGTGCTGATCCACACTCTCAGGTCATCTATCTTACTTGCGAGGTCCCTTTCATAAAGTGCAGTTAAGCCTGACAGCCTTCTCATGTTTCCCCACCTGTGTCTGTCTGCTCTGCCCACTGGACTTGCCTGTTCTAATTCCTACATATGAGTCAGCCTCGCTACACTGCCACCCACCTACCTCACAAGTTTAAACTCTCCTGAATTGCACTCGTTAGCATCCCTGCAAGGAGTGATCCCTCTCCAGTTCAGGTGCAACCCATTCTTCTTTACATGTCACTGCTGCCCCAGTAGAGAATCCCATGATCCAAAAAGTCCTCCCTCCTGCACCCTCTCCTTAGTTATGCATTCATCTGTCCCACCCTCCTATTTCTGTACTCACTAGCATGTGGTACAGGGAGCAATCCTGAGATTACAACCATAGATGTCCTACTTTTCAACTTTCTACCTGACTCCTTAAATTCCCTTTGTAGGACCACATCTCTTTTCTTAGCTGTGTTGTTAGTACCAACATGGTCCACAACCTCAGTATCCCATATGTTTAACCTACCCTTTCAGAATGCTCCGTACCTGCTCAGAGACATCTGTGACCCTGGTACAAGGGAGGCCATAACCATCCCGGACTTTTGCTCGCAGTCACAGAAATGCCTATCTATCTCCCTGACTACTGAAACACCTGTCACTACTTATATGGGGAAAAGCTCCCTGTGGTGTGCCTGATCTTTACTTCACATAATTATACATACGTCAGTCCTATCTCCTCTTAACCTACTCTGCTTCAGTGGATACAGACCAGCCTCTCCAGTCTCTCCTTATAACTGAACTGCTCGATCCCAGGCAACATCCTGGTGAATTTCATCTACACCTTCTGCAGTGCTATCACGTTCTTCCTATAATGTGGTGATCATAGAACAGTACAGCACAGGAATAGGCTCTTCAACCCACGATGTGGTGCCAAACTAATTAAATTAGTAATTAAATGCCTGACTAAACTAATCCCTTCGGCCTACACAATGTCCGTATCCCTCCATTTTTTGCCTTTTAAATGCCTCTATCATATTGGCTTCCATCAGCAACCTGGCAGCACATTCCACCCACCCAACAAAAACAGCAGTTCCCAATTAACTCTCCTCAGTTAATACTCTTGTAATTTGCCCTGCCCCAATTTGCCCTGCCGCAAGATCCATACTTATTCTCATTTATAGGTATCTTAAAACATCAGAAGTTGTGATCACTGTTCCCATAATGTTCTCCCACTGAAAGGTCAGTCACCTGACCAGGCTCATTTCCCAACACCAGGTCCAGTATGGCCTCTCCTTTTGTTGGACCATCTACAAACTGATTTAGGAAACCCTCCTGGATGCACCTAACAAATCCTGCCCTGTCTAAACTTCTTGCACTAAGGAGGTCCCAGTCTATATTGGGGAAGTTGCCCATGATAACAACTCTGTTGTTTTTCCACCTTTCCCTAATCTGCCTGCATATCTGTTCCCCAATGTCCCAGTGGCTATTGGGGGGGTCTGTAGTATAATCTAATCAGAGTGATTGCACCTTTCTTGTTTTTGAGTTCTACCCATATAGACTCAGAGGATGTGCCCTCCATTATGTCCTCCCTGAGTGCAGTGGTGATATTGTTCCTGATTAATGGTGCAACTCCTTTCCCCCCCCCCCCCCCCACCTCCTTTACCTCCCTCTCTATCTTTTCTAAAACATTGAAACCCTGGAACATTAAGCATCCAGATCTGTCCCTCTCTTAGTCAAGTGTCTGTAATGGCGACAACATCACAGTTCCATGTACTGATCTATGCTCTAAGTTGATCACCCTTACCCTTAACACTCCTAGCTTTCAAATACACTTCAAACTGTCCATCCCATCATGTCTATTACTTTGCTCCTGTCTGTTTTTACTGACCCTGACATCTCCCCTCCTCTCAATTTCTCTAATTACTGACCTGATTCCCATCTCCCTGCCAATCTAGTTTAAATCCTCCAGAGTAGCACCAGCAAACCTCCCAGCCAGGCTATTGGTTCCTCTCCAGCTAAGGTGCAACCTGTCCCTCTTATACAGGTCCCTCCTGCTCCAGAAGAGGTTCCGGTGATCCAAGAACTGACACCCTGCCCCTGCACCAGTTCCTCAGCTGCACATTCATCTGTCCTATATTTCTATTCCTGCTCTGACTAGCATGTGACATCGGGAGTAATCTAGAAAGTACTACATTGAGGTCCTGCTTTTCAGCCTTTTTCCTAACTCCCTATACTCACTGCACAGGACCTCTTACCCCTTTCTACCTATGTTGTTGGTGGCAATATACACCACAACCCTCTCCCTTGAGAATGTTCAGCAACCACAACTAGACATCCTTGACCCTGACACCCGGGAGGCAACACACCATCCTGGCATTTCTTTCAGGAGCTTCCACAGAAGCTCCTGTCTCCCTATTGATTCTCCCATCACTATTGCTGTGCCTGACTTTACCCGTCACTGCCGAGCCTCAGAGACATTCACAGTGCCACTGACCTGGCTGCTGCTGCTGTGCACTGATTGGTCATCCACCCTCCCCCCCCCCCCCCCCCCCAGCAGTATCCAAAGGTCACTGAGAGGAATGGCCATAGAGAATCCTGCACTGTCTGCCTACTCCCTCTGTCTTTCCTAGTGGTCACCCAACTATCTGCTGCCTGCACCTTAGGTGTGACCACATTGCTAAAACTCTTATCTATAATGCTCTCAACATCCCTTATGATCCTAAGTACGTCCAACTCCAGCTCCAGTTCCATAATGCAGTCAGTCAGGAGCTGCAACTAGGCACACTTCCTGCAGGTGAAGTCATCAGGGACACTGGCAGTCTCCCTGATCTCCCACATCCTACAGGAAAAGCATGCCCCTGCCCTAACTGGCATCCCAGCTACTCTAATAGGAAGAGTAATTCTAAAGGAAACCTTACATGCTCTTACCTGTTCCTCTGCTCAGCCTTCTCTCACCAAAGCCTCACAAGCCAAAGCGTCAGCACTTATACTCAAACATAGTGCTTATAGCTCAAACATGGCCACTCCCAAAAATGGCTCCTCTAAAGTGGCTGCTCCACTAGAGGCTGCCCCCTTTTAAACATTGTGTCGTCATCAGTGACATTCCCCTTTCAGATCTCATAATGGACGGAAAGTTGAAGATGGTTGGGTATAGTATTTGACAAAGTGCTTTTCATCATCAAAACAGAAATGAGGGTGAATTTTTACTCTCCAAGGGAGACCAAAAGTTGGCCAAGGTGATTGATGAGGGCAGGGCGGTAGATGTTATCCACATGGATTTCAGCAAGGCCTTTGACAAAGTCCCACCTGGTAGACTGGCCCAGTAGGTTAGATCACATGGGATCCAAGCCATGTGGAGACTAAATTAACTTGGTGGAAGGAGTCAAAGGCTGGTAAATTAGTTTATTATTGTCACAACTACTGAGGTACGGTGAAAAATACAGATCATTTCATTACAACACTGCACTGAAGTAGTACAAGGTAAAACAATAACTGAATGCAGAATAAAGTGTTACGTTATAAAGGAAGTGCCGTGCAGGTAAACCATACGGTGCAAAACCATAACAAGGTAGATTGCGAGGTCAAGAGTCCATCTTATCATACTAGGGGACCATTCAATAGTCTTATAACAGTAGGACAGAAGCTGTCCTTGAGCCTGGAGGTACGTGCTTTCAGACTTTTGTATCTTTTTCCCAATAGGAGGGGGGAGAAGAGAGAATGTCTAGGGTGAGGTCTTTGATTAAGTCATCTGCTTTACCGAGGTAATGAGAAGTGTAGACAAGAGTTCATGGAGGGAGGCTGGTTTCCATGATGTGCTGAGCTGTGTCCACAAGTCTCTCCAATTTCTTGCGGTCACAGGCAGAGCAGTTAACATACCAAGCCGAGATGCATCTGGATAGGCTGCTTTCTGTGTGCATCAATAAAAATTGGTGAGTGTCATAGGGGACATGCCAAATTTCTTTAGCCTCCTGAGGAAGTAGAGGTGCTGGTGAGCTTTCTTGGCTGTGGCGTCTACTTGGTTGGACCAGGACAGGCTACTAGTGATATTCACTCTTGGGATCTTGAAGCTTTCAACCCTCTCTGTCCTGGTCCAACCAAGTAGACGCCATGGCCAAGAAAGCTCACCAGCACCTCTACTTCCTCAACACTGGTGCTTGAAGCTTTCAACCCTCTCGACCTCAGCACCATTGAGGTAAACAGGACCATGTGCACTGCCCCCCTTCCTGAAGTTAATGACCAACTCTTTTGTTTTGCTGACATTGAGGGAAAGATTGTTGGCATGAGATCATGTTACTAAGCTCTCTATCTCCTTCCTGTACTCTGATTTATTGTTATTTGAGATTTGTCTCACCAGGTGGTGTCATCTGCAAACTTGCAGATGGAATTAGAGCAGAATCTGGCCATGCAGTCATGAATGTATGGGAAGTAAAGTAAGGGGCTGAGGATGCAGCCTTGTGGGGCACCAGTGTTGAGGATAATCGTGCCAGAGGTGTTGCTGCCTATCCTTACTGATTGTGATCTGTTGGTCAGGAAGTCAAGAATCCAGTTGCAAAGGGAGGTGTTGAGTCCCAGGTCTAGGAGTTTGGAGATGAGTCTGCTTGGAACTATAGTATTAAAGGCGGAGCTGTAGTCAATAAACAATAGTCTAACGTAGGTGTCTTTACTGTCCAGATGCTCCAGAGATAAGTGTAGGGCCAGGGAGATGGCATCCACTGTGGACCTTTTTCAGCAGTGGGCAAATTGCAGTGGGTCAAGGTTGTCTGGGAGGCTGGAGTTGATGTGTGCCATGACCAGCCTCTCGAAGCACTTCATGATGGTGGTTGTCAGATCCACTGGGCAGTAGTCATTAAGATAAGTTACCTTATTTTTCTTAGGTAATGGGATGATAGTGGTCTTCTTAAAGCAGGTGGGAACCTCAGATTGAAGTAGGGAGATGTGAAAAATATCTGCAAATATCCCTGCTAGCTGATCTGCGCAGAATCTAAGGACACAGCCAGGGTCACTATCTGGGCCAGATGCTGTTGGACTGGTTGTGACATTCCATTCCGCTTCTCTTCACAACGTGCATAGAATGCGTTAGGCTCATCAGGAAGAGACGGGCTATTGTCAGTGATGCTGCCCGGCTTCATTTTGTAGCCCTTTATAGCACATAAGCCCTGCCACAACTGAGGGCTGATCTGGGACTGGTATTGTCTCTTGGCATTCCTGATAGCTTTACAGAGGTCCTACTTTGATTTCTCGTATAGGTCAGAGTCACCGGATTTGAATGCCGCAGTCCTGGACTTCAGTTGGGAATGGAACTCCCAGTTCATCTGGTTTGACCTCTGTGATACACAGTCCTCTACATGCTTGCTTGATAAAGTCCGTGATGATGATGATAAAGTCCGAGCTGAGAAAAATAGAGGGCTATGGGTAAGCCTAGTAATTTCTAGGGTAGGGACATGTTTGGCACAGCTTTGTGGGCTGAAGGGCCTGAATTGTGCTGTAGTTTTTCTATGTTTCTATGTTCTATGATGGTGACATTCTCATCTAGGTTGGCTGCTGAGTCGTTGATCATGGACCAGGCTACCAACTCAAAGCAGTTGTGTAGAAGCTCATCTATTTCCTCAGACCAGCCCTTTACAACTTTCTATACTGGATCCTCATGTTTCAGCTTATGTTTGTATGTAGGGAGAAGGAGCACAGCCTGGTGGCCTCATTTATTGAAGTGTGGGCAGGTGTGGCTTGTCTTTAATGGTTACACTTTGTGTAGCAGTCATCAAGGGTGTTTGGGCCCCTGGTGGGACAGGAGATGTGCTGGTCGTATTTTAGTAACACACTCTTGAAGTCGGCCTCGTTGAAGTCACCAGCTATGATGAAGAGGGCCTCAGGATATCCCATTTCAAGGCTGTTGATTATGAAGTATAGTTCATTGAGTGCAGGCTTCACACTTCTGGGCTTTGGCTCAAGGGGCTTCGGTGTAAAGGGGCGAGGAAAGGTAGGTGACTTGAGTTAAGGAAGGAGTATGAGTGCGGTATCCTGTACTCAGTGTCAGATGTAGGAGTTCCCAGAGTCTCCCTGCCTCTGGGAGGGCTACATCTGTGCCCGGTGTGTCAAGCTGCAGCTCCTGAGGGACCGTGTTAGGGAACTGGAGATGCAGCTCGATGACCTTCATCTGGTCAGGGAGAGTGAGGAGGTAATAGAGAGGAGGTGATAGTGAGGAATTATAGGCAGGTGGTCACGCCGGGACCATCGGAATCAGGCAATTGGGTCACAGTCAGGAGGAGGAAGGGGGAAGGGGAAAGGGAAGAGTCAGGTACTAGAGAGTACCCCTGTGGCTGTACCCCTTGACAATAAGTACACCTGCTTGAGTACTGTTGGGGGAGACAGCCTACTTGGGGGAAGGAACAGTGGCAGTGTCTCTGGCACAGAGCCCGGCCCTGTGGCTCAGATGGGTAGGGAAGGAGTGAGGAGGGCACTAGTGATAGGGGACTATCACTAGTTAGGTGGACAGACAAGCGATTCTGTGGACGCAGGAAAGAAACTCAGAAGGTAGTTTGCCTCCCAGGTGCCAGGGTCCAGAATGTTTCTGATCACGTCCAAGATATCCTGAAGGGGGAGAGAGAACAGCCAGAGTTGTGGTACATATTGGTACCAACGACATAGGTAGGGAAAGGAATGAGGTCCTGAAAAGAGACTATGGAGAATTAGGAAGGAAGTTGAGAAGCAGGACCTCAAAGGTAGTAATTTCCGGATTACTGCCTGTGCAAAGTGACAGTGGGTATAGGAACAGAATGAGGAGGAGGTTAAATGCGTGGCTGAGGGATTGGAGTAAGGAGCAGGGATTCAGTTTTCTGGATCATTGGGGCCTCTTTTGGGGCAGGTATGACCTGTTCAAAGAGGATGGGTTGCACTTGAATCCCAGGGGGACCAACATACTGGCGGAGAGTTTAAACTAGAGGCTACTGCGGAGAGTTTAAACTAGAATTGTTGGGGGGTGGGATCCCTACTGGAGATACTGGGGAAGAGGTGTTTGGCTCTCAAATAGAGGAGGGTAGGAGTAAGTACCATAGGCAGGTGATAGAGAAGGGACGTATTCAGACAGGCTTGAGATGTGTCTATTTTAACGCAAGGAGTGTTGTGAACAAGGCGGATATGCTTAGAGCTTGGATCGATACTTGGAGCTATGATTTCGTGGCCATTACGGAGACTTGGATGGCTCCAGGGCTGGAATGGTTGATTCAGGTGCTGGGTTTTAGATGTTTCAGGAAGGCCAGGGAGGGGGGGAGTGGCACTGTTGATCAGAGATAGTGTCACAGCTGCGGATGTTGTGGAGGGATTGTCTACGGAGTCTCTGTGGGTGGAGGTTAGGAAGAGGAAGGGGATGATAACGGTGCTGGGTGCTTTTTATAGGCTGCCCAATAGTGACAGGGTTATTGAGGAGCAGATAGGGAAGCAGATCCTAGAAAGGTGTGAGAATAACAGAGTTGTTGTGATGGGGGATTTTAATTTCCCAAACATTGATTGGCATCTCCAGACAGTGAGGGGTTTAGATGGGGTGGAGTTTGTTAGGTGTGTTCAGGAAGGGTTCTTGACACAGTATGTAGATAGACCTACAAGAGGAGAGGCTGTGCTTGATTTGATATTGGGTAATGAATCTGGTCAGGTGTCAGATCTCTCAGTGGGTGAACATTTTGGTGATAGTGATCATAATTCTATCTCTACATTAGCACTGGAGAGGGATAGGAACAGACAGGCTAGAAAGGTGTTTACTTGGAGTAAAGGGAATTATGAGGCTCTCAGGCAGGAAATTGGAAGATTAAATTGGGAACAGATGTTCTCTGGGAAAAGTACGGAAGATATGTGGCAAATATTCAGGGGATATTTGTGTAGAGCTCTGAACAGACATGTTCCGATGAGACAGGGGAGTCATGATAGGATACAGGAACCGTGGTGTACGAAGGCTATAATAAATCCAGTCAAAAGGAAAAGAAAAGCATACAAAAGGTACAGAGAGCTCGGTAATGTTAGACATCTGGAGGAGTACAAGGCTAAAAGGAAGGAACTTAAGAAAGAGATTAGGAGAGCCAGAAGGGGACATGAGAAGGCCTTGGCGGGCAGGATTAAGGAAAACCCCAAGGGCTTTCTACAAGTATGTCCTCTGTAAGAGGATGAAGTGCGAAAGGATAAGGCCTATCAAGTGCAGCAGTGGGAAAGTGTGTATGGATCCAGAAGAAATAGCGGAGGTACTTAATGAATACTTTACGTCAGTATTAACCACGGAAAAAGATCTGCTTGCAGTGGCCTGAAAAGCTTGAGCATGTAGATATTAGAAAAGAGGTGGTGCTGAAACTTTTGGAAAGCATCAAGTTAGATAAGTCGCCGGGACCGGATGGGATGTACCCCAGGTTGCTGTGGGAGGCGAGGGAGGAGATTGCGGAACCTCTGACGATGATCTTTGTGTCATCCATGGAGACGGGAGAGATTCCGGAAGATTGGTGGTTTGCGGATGTTGTTCTCTTATTCAAGGAGGGGAGTAGAGATAGCCCAGGAAATTATAGACCGGTGAGTCTTACCTCAGTGGTTGGTAAGCTGATGGAGAAGATCCTGAGAGGCAGGATCTATGAACATTTGGAGAGATATAATATGATTAGGAATAGTCAGCATGGCTTTGTTAAGGGCAGGTCCTGCCTTACGAGCCTAATTGAATTTTCTGAGAATGTGACTAAGCACATCGATGAAGGGAGAGCAGTAGACATAGTGTATATGGATTTCAGCAAGGTGTTTGATAAGGTACCCCATGCGAGGCTTATGGAGAAGGTGAGGAGACATGGGATCTAAGGGGACATTGCAGTGTGGATCCAGAACTGGCTGGCCCACAGAAGGCAAAGAGTGGCTGTTGAAGGATCATATTCTGAGTGGAGGTCAGTGACCAGTCGTGTACCTCATGGATCTGTACTGGGACCCTTACTATTTGTGATTTTTATAAATGACCTGGATGAGGAAGTGGAGGGGTGGGTTAGTAAGTTTGCGGATGACACGAAGGTTGGGGGTGTTGTGGATAGTTTGGAGGGCTGTCAAAGGTTACAGAGGGACATAGATAGGATGCAGAGTTGGGCTGAGAAGTGGCAGATGCAGTTCAACCCAGATAAGTGTGAAATGGTTCATTTTGGTAGGTCAAATATGTTGGTGGAATATAGTATTAATGGTAGGACTCTTGGCAGTGTGGAGGATCAGAGGGATCTTGGGGTCCGAGTCCATAGGACGCTCACAGCGGCTGCGCAGGTTGACTCTGTGGTTAAGAAGGCATATGGTGTATTGTCCTTCATCAATCGGGGAATTGAATTTAGGAGCTGAGAGGTATTGTTGCAGCTATATAGGTCCCTGGTCAGACCCCACTTGGAGTATTGTGCTCACTTCTGGTTGCCTCACTACAGGAAGGATGTGGAAGCCATAGAGAGGGTGCAGAGGAGATTTACAAGGATGCTGCCTGGAATGCGGAGCGTGCCTTATGAAAGCAGGTTGAGGGAACTCGGCCTTTTCTCCTTGGAGAGACGATGAGGGGGGACCTGATTGAGGTGTATAAGATGATGAGAGGTATTGATAGGGTAGATAGTCAGAGGCTTTTCCCCAGGGCTGAATTGGTGGCCACAAGAGGACATAGGTTTAAGGTGCTGGGGAGTAGATATAGAGGAGAGGTCAGGGGTAAGTTTTTTACTCAGAGAGTGGTGAGTGCGTGGAATGGGCTGCCGGAAACGGTGGTGGAGGTGGATACGATAGGGTCTTTCAAGAGACTGTTAGATAGGTACATGGAGCTGAGTAAAATAGAGGGCTATGGGTAAGCCTAGTAATTTCTAGGGTAGGGACATGTTCGGCTCAGCTTTGTGGGCCGAAGGGCCTGAATTGTGCTGTAATTGTTCTATGTTCTATGTTCTATCTGACTGGGGTGGGATGTAGACTGCTGTCAGGATAGCTGAAGCGAACTCCCGTGGCAGGCAGTATGGATGGCACTTCACCATTAGATATTCCAAGTCAGGTGACCAGGAACTCGCCAGGTGCATCATGTCTGAGCATCATGAGGAATTGATTAGGAAGCAGACCCGTCTGCCTCTTGCTTTGCCTGAGGACACCGTATGGTCCATCCGGTGAATTGAGAAGCCCCTAGGTCGTATGGCCCAGTCAGGTGAAGCAGGTGCAAGCCATGTTTCAGTGAGACAGAGCACACAGCAGTCCCTCAGTTCTCTTTGAAAGGTTAGTCTCACTCTTAGTAGAGAGGTAGTGGAGGGTTGATTTTCAGATTGGAGACCCGTGACCAGTAGTGATCGGTGCTGGGTTCACTGTTGTTTGTCATTGGATATTAATGATTTGGATGACTATTTTGTTAACATGGTTAGTAACTTTGTATCTGACACCAAAATTGATGGCAAAGTGGACAGTGAAGAAGGTAATTTAAGATTACAACAGGATGTAGATGAGCTGGGAATGTGAACTAAGGAATGGCAGATGGAACTTAAGTGCAAAAGTCTCTGAGAGTGGCAACATCGGTAGACAGGGTGGCGAAAAAAATGTTTGGCACACTTGCCTTTATTGTTCAGGGCTCTGAGTTCAGGAGTTGGGAGGACATGTTGCAACTGTAGAAGATGTTAATAAGGCCACATGGAGACTTGTGTGCAGTTCTGGCCGCTTAGTTATCAGAAATATGTTATTAAGCCAGAAAGGATCCACAAGTATGTTACTGGGACTGGAGGACTTGAGTTATAAGGAGAGACTGAACAATAAATCATGAGGGGCAGAGATAAGATGAATAGTCGCAGTCTTTTTCCCAAGGTAGGGGAGTCTGAAATTAGGGGGCATAGATTTAAGGCGAGGGGGGAAAGATTTAAAGGTAACCTGAGGAGCAATTTTTTTCTCACAGAGGGTTGTGGGTAGTTGGAACGAACTGCCAGGGGAAGCTGTAGTGACAAGTACAAATACATTAAAAGGCATTTAGACAGGTACATGGATAGGAAAGGTTTAGAAGAATATGGGCCAAATGCAGGCAAAAGGGACTAGCTCAGGTAAACAGTTTGGTTGGCATGGATGAGTTGTGCCAAAGGGCCTGTTTCCATGCTCTATAACTCTATGACTCTTATGTGTGGAGGCAGAATCATTGGGCCAGATCTCGCCAGCCTCAGCCCACACCTTGTTCAAGACCGTTCAAGGCTGGTGATCCAGAACCCTACAAGAAGTCCAGGAACGACCTACAGAAGGTCATCGTGAGAGCAAAAAGGCAATTCCATGTGAAGTCAGAGACACAATCAGACATACGACTGCTCTGGCAGGGTTTGAATGCCGTTAACTTCCTATAAAGCGAAACCTAACAGCATAAATGGCACTGATGCTTCACTCCCTGATGAGCTCAATGCCTTTTAAGCATGCTTTGAAAGGGAGGATAACACTACACCTATGTGAATCTCAACAGCATCTGGCGACCCTGTGATCTCTGTCTCAGGGGCCAAGGTCCGAACAACCTTAAAGAGGGTGAACCCTTGCAAGGTGTCAGGCCCCGATGGTGTACCTGGCAGGGTATTGAAAATCTGTGCCGACCAACTGGCTGGAGTGTTCAAGGATATCTTCAACCTCTCGCCGCTGTAGTCAGAGGTTCCCACTTGCTTCAGAAGGGCATCAATCATACCAGTGCCCAAGAAGAGCAGGGTGAGCTGCCTCAGTGACTATCACCCAGTAGCACTCACATCTCCATGTCCATACCAACCTTTTTGCCCATCTACACTAATCCTATTTTCCTGCATTAAGAATGTATCCTTGTGTGCCTTGCCTATTTAAGTGCGTGTATAAATGTCTCTTAAACATAGTGATTATATCAGACCACATTACCTCTGGCATTGAGTTACAAATATCGTCCACACTCTGTGTAAAAACTTTCCCCTAAATTCTTATTTAAAACTCTTTCCTCTCACCTTATACTTATGTCCTCTTGCTTATGATACCCTTGCTATGGGGAAAAGATTCTATCTACCCTTTCTACGCCTCTTATAATTTTATACACTTCTATCAGGTCACCCCTCAGTGATCCTGGTGGGATCTTCGTCCTTTTAATTTTCACTTCCCTTCTAATTATTTTACAATCAGCTTGGTTCTTACCGGTATTTATAACCTATCACATATCTTGCTTGTTTTGCTTTATCTTCCTCTTTAGAACATAGAACACTATAGCACAGCACAGGCCCTTCGGCCCACAACGTTGTGCCGACATTTTATCCTGCTCTAAGATCTATCTAACCCTTCCCTCCCACATAGACCCCTATTTTTATATCATTCATGCGTCTATCTTAAATGTCCCTAATGTATCTGCCCCCACAACTTCTGCTGGCAGTGCATTCCACGCACCCACCGTGCTCTGTGAAAAAACTTACCCCTGACATCCCCCTTATACCTTCCTCCAATCACCTTAAAATAGCCATTGTCGCCCTGGGAAAAAGTCTCTGACTGTCCACTCAATCTATGCCTCTTATCATCTTGTGCACCTCTATCAAGTCACCTCTCATCCTCCTTCTCTCCAAAGAGAAAAGCCCTAGCTTGCTCAACCTATCCTTGTAAGACATGCTCTCCAATCCAGGCAACATCCTGGTAAATCTCCTCTGCACCCTCTCTAAAGCTTCCACATCTTTTCTATAATGAGGTGACCAGAACTGAACACAATACTCCAAGTGTGATCTGACCAGAGTTCTATAGAGCTGCAACATCACCTCGTGGCTCATGAACTCAATCCCCCGAATAATGAAGGCCAACACTCCATACGCCTTCTTAACAACCCTATCGACCTGTGTGGCAACCTTGAGGGATCTATGGACGTGGACCCCAAGATCCCTCTGTTCCTCCACAACTGCTAAGAGTCCTGTCATTAACCTTGTTTTCTGCCTTTGAATTTGATCTCCTGAAGTGTATCACTTCACACTTATCCGGGTTGAACTCTATCTGCCACTCCTCAGCTCAGCTCTGCATTCTATCAATATCCTGTTGTAATCTTTCTGTGCCATGTAAATTCCTCTTTCTGTACCATGTAATCACAGGACCTGAACAATAAAAATCAAGAGTTCAGTCTTTGCTTTCCTGATCACAGCCTCTGTGATGGCATGGAGTCATGGAATACTACACCACAGTAACAGGCCCTTCGGCCCATCTTGTCCATACCATCTGATCTTCTGCTCAGTCCCATCAACCTGCATCCGGACCATATCCGTCCAAATTTCTCCCATCCATGCACCTATCCAAACTTCTCTTAAGTGTTACAATTGAACATGCATCTACAACTTCAGCTGGCAGCTCATTCCACAATCGCACCACCCGCTGGGTGAAGAAGTTTCCCCTCAGATTTCCCTTAAATATTTCACCTTTCACCCTAAACCTATGTCCTCTAGTTCTAGTCTCACCCAACCTTGGGGGAAAAAGCCTGCATGCATTCACCCTATCTATACCCCTCATAACTTTGTATACCTCTATAAGATCTCCCCTCATTCTCCTGCGCTCCAGGGAATAAAGTCCTAAACTATTCTACCTTTTCCTATAACTCAGGTCCTCAAGTCCTGACAACATCCTTGTAAATTTTCTCTGCACTCTTTCAAGCTTATCAATATCTTTCCTGCAGGTAGCTGACCAGAACTGCACACAATACTCTAAATTCGGCCTCACCAATGTCTTGTACAACTTCAACATAACACCCCAACTCCTGTACTCAGTGCCCTGATTTATGAAGCCAAAGTGGCAAAAGCTCTCTTTACGACCCTATCTACCTGTGACACCATTTTCAAGGTACTGTAGATCTGTATTCCCAGGTCCCTTTGTTCTACCGCACACCTCAGAGCCCTACTGTTCACTGTGTAAGTCTTACCCTGGTTTGTCCTCCCAGAATGCAACACTTCACACTTGTCTGCATTAAATTCCATCTGCCATTTTTCAGCCCATTTACTTAGCTGGTCAAGAACACGTTGCACACTTTGATAGCCTTCCTCGCTGTCCACTACGCCCCCAATCTTGGTGTCATCTGCAAATTTGCTGATCCAGTTTACTACATTAACATCTAAATCGTTAATGTAGATGATAAACAACAATGGACCCAGCACCAATCCCTGCAGCACACCACTGGACACAGGCCTCCAGTCAGAGAGACAGCCATCTACTACCATTCTCTGGCTTCTCCCGCTAAGCCAGTGTTGAATCCAATTGACTACTTCACCTGTATGCTAATCGACTTAACCTTCTGGATCAGCCTCCCATGTGGGACTGTCAAAGGCCTTGCTTAAGTTCATGTAGACAACATCCAGTGACTTTCCCTCATTGACCTTCATGGTAACCTCCTCGAAAAACTCTATAAGATTGGTTAGACATGACCTACCACAAACAAAGCCATGTTGACTATCCCTAATCAGGCCCTGTCTATCTAAATACTTATATATCCTGTCCTTTAGAATACCTTCCAATAATCTGCCTATGACTGACGTCAGGCTCTCTGGCCTATAATTTCTTGGCTTATTCTTAGAGCCTTTCTTAAACAATGGAACAACATTAGGTATCCTCCTGTCCTACAACACCTCACCTATGGCTAAGGATGTTTTAAATATCTCTGCCAGGACCCCGGCAATTTCTGCACTAGCCTCCCACAAGGTCCAAGGGGACACCTTGTCAGGCCCTAGGGATTTTTCCATCTTAATTCGTCTCAAGACAGCCAGCACTTCCTATTCTGTAATCCAGATACGGTCCATGACCCCACTGCTCTTTTGCCACAGTTCTATAGTCTCTATGTCTGTTTCCAGAGTAAACACGGATGCAAAAAATCTCCCCCATCTCTTTCAGTTCCATGTACAGATGACCACATTGATCTTCTGGGACCAATTTTGTCCCTTGCTATCCTTTTGTTCTTAATATAGCTATAGAAACCCTTGTGATTCTCTTTCACCCTGTTTGTCAAAACAAACTCATGTCCTCTTTTTGCCCTCCTGATTTCTCTCTTAAGTGTTCTCTTGAATTTCTTATACTCCTCAAGCATCTCATTTGATGCTAATTGCCTATCCCTGATATGCACCACGTTCTTTCTCTTTACCAGGGTCTCAATATCTCTCGATAACCAAGGTTCCCTAAACTTGCTAGCCTTGCCTTTTATTCTAATCAGAACATACAGATTCTGTCCTCTCAATATTTCACTTTTGAAAGCCTCCCACATAGCATCTCTTTGCCAGAAAGCAGCCTATCCCAATCCAAGCCTGCAAAGATCCTTTCTGATGCCATTAATATTGGCCTTACTCCAATTTAGAATCTCAATGAGGACCAGTCCTATCCTTCTCCATAATTATCTTGAAACTAATCTCTGAAACTTAATGCATTCTATGCACGTTTTGAACAAAAGGGAAGTGGATTGTCACCATCCGCCCTGACAGCCACCAACGCAGCTGAACCTGTGATCACAGTGGAGGATGTAAGATCAGTCTTCCAGAGAGTGAGCACGAGGAAAGCAACTGGCCCAGATGGTGTCCCTGGCCGTGTGCTCAGATCTTGTGCTGATCAGCTGGCAGAAGTATTTGCGGACATATTCAATCTCTCCCTGCTTCATCTCAGGTTCCCTCCTGTTTTAAGAAGACCACTATCATCCCAGTACCAAAGAAAAGCAAGGTAACATGCCTCAATGACTACTGACCAGCGGCTCTGACATCCACCATCATGAAGTGCTTTGAGAGGTTGGTCATGGCACGCATCAAATCCAGCCTACCAGACAACCTCGACCCATTGCAATTCGCCTATCAGCGAAACAGGTCTACAGCGGATGCCATCTCCCTGGCCCTACACTCAGCTCTGGAGCATCTGGACAGTAAAGACATGTATGTTAGACTATTGTTTATTGACTACAGCTCTGCCTTCAACAAAATAATTCCAAGCAAGCTTGTCACCAAACTCTGAGACCTAGGACTCAACACCTCCCTCTGTAACTGGATCTTTGACTTTCTAACAAACAGACTGCAATCAATGAGGATAGGCAACAATACCTCCGGCATGATTATTCTCAACACTGATGCCCCACAAGGCTGCATCCTCAGCCCTCTACTCTACTCCCTATACACTCATGACTGTCTGGCCAGATTCTGTTCTAACTCCATCTACAAGTTTGCAGATGATACCACTGTTGTAGGCCGTATCCCAAAGAGCGATGAGTCAGAGTACAGGAAGGAGATAGAGAGCTTAGTGGAATGGTGTCATGACAATAACCTTTCCCTTAATGTCAACAAAACTAAAGAGCTGGTCATTAGCTTCAAGTTCCTGGGAGTGAACATCACCAACAGCCTGTCCTGGTCAAATCGCGTAGGTGCCATGGCCAAGAAAGCTCACCAGCGCCTCCACTTCCTCGGGAGGCTAAAGAAATTTGGTTTGTCCCCTTTGACTCTCACCAACTTTTACAGATGCACCATAGAAAGCATCCTATCTGGATGTATCATGGCTTGGTATGGCAACTGCTCTGCCCAAGACCGCAAGAAGCTGCAGAGAGTTGTGGACACAGCCCAGCGCATCACGGACAGCAGCCTCCCCTCCTTGGACTCTGTCTTTATCTCTTGTTGTCTTAGTGTAGCAGCCAGCGTGATCAAAGACCCCACCCACCTGGGACGTTCTATCTTCCCTCCTCTTCCATCGGGTAGGAGATACAAGAGCCTGAGGGCACGTACCACCAGACTTAAGGACAGCTTCTACCCCATTGTGATAAGACTATTGAACGGTTCCCTTATACAATGAGATGGACTATGACCTCACAATCTACCTTGTTGTGACCTTGCACCTTATTGCACTGCACTTTCTCTGTAGCTGTGACACTTTACTCTGTACTGTTACTGTTTTTACCTGTACTACATCAATGCACTCTGTACTAACTCAATGTAACTGCACTGTGTAATGAATTGACCTGTACGATTGGTTTGGAAGACAAGCTTTTCACTGTACCTTGGTACAAGTGACAATAATAAACCAATACCAATACTAATAATGGAATTATGATCACTAGATCCAAGGTGTTCCCCTAAGTACACTTCTGCCACTTCCCCTGTCTCACTCCCTAAGAGGAGATCCAGTATCACGTTCTCTCTAGTTAGGACCTCTACATATTGATTAAGGAAACTTTCCTGAACATATTTGACAAAATCTATCCCATCAAATCCCTTCACAGTATGGGAGTCCCAGTCAATGTGGAAAATTAAAATCACCTACTGTCACAACCTTATTTTTCTTGCAACTGTCTGCTATATCTCTACAAATTTGTTCCTCTAAATCCCACTGACTATTGTGAGGTCTATAATACAGTCCCATTAATGTGGTCATCCCTTTCTTATTCCTCAGTTCCACCCATATTGCCTCAGTAGATGAGCCCTCCAGTATGTCCTTTCTGAGCACTGCCATGACGTTGTCCCTGACAAGTAATGCCACCCTTCCCCCTTTAGTACCTCCCTCTCTATCATGTCTAAAACATCAGAACCCCGGAACATTGAACTGCCAGCCCTGCCCCTCCTGCAACCAAGTCTCACTAATGGCTACAACATCATAATTCCACATGCCAATCAATGCTCTAAGTTCATCTGCCTTACCTACAATACTTGCATTGAAATAGGTGCATCTCAGAACATTAGTCCCACCATGCTCATCAACCAGTCAATTTTTGTCTTTGCTTGTATTCTTAACATTTACTTTCCCCACTTGCTGCCCTGCCACTCTGGTCCCACCACCTCCCCCTCTACATCCCCACCACCTGAAACAGCACCAGCAAATCTTCCCGCAAGGATATTGGTCCCCCTCCAGTTCAGGTGCAAACCAACCCGTTTGTACTGGTCCCACCTGCCCTGGAAGAGAGCCCAATTCCAAAAATCTGAAGCCCTCCCTGCTGCACCATCTCCTTGGCCACATGTTAAACTGCACTATCTTCCTATTTCTTGCCTTAATAGCATGCAAACAACATTTGAAATATTATTGGCCTATGCCAACCTTCCCTCCCTCACAAAACTGCCCTTGATTAAAGCTTAGAGATGTATTTAACACCTTTCCCCTTTCTTCTTTATCACGGTTTTGGAAAATACGAAACTCCAGCTGCAACTTTGACCCCTACCAATCCACCTGCTACTTATATTTGCTTACTCTTTCATTCACTCTAAAGAAGCCAACTGATGAGGACCTGGAGGAGTGATCATTGTGACCATTGACCTATCCACACCTCTGTTACCTCTAGACATAACTACTCCAGTGCATTCATCCAATCTCACATTTTCTCACCTTCACTACCGTAGGATCACCAAAAATTCTGTTGATAGTATCTGAGCTCATAGTAAGTCCATTCGCCCACCACCCACATCTGTTCCCACTGGTTTGGGGTTCAGCAACACCATGATTTAAAGTTTTTCACCTTGTTGCCAAATTTTCCATTGGATTCAACCTTCTTATCTCTGTAACCTTCTCCAAACCTGTAGCCGTCTAAGATCTCTGTGCACTTCCAATTCCGACCTTTGGTTTGGCTTATTCTAATAACATCACTGTGGTTGCTGTGCTTTCAGTTAATTAAATTTTTAGCTCTGGAATTCTTTCCCTCAACTACCTGGCCTCTCTACAACTCTCCTTCATTGATCAAGGTGTGTCCATTACATCCCTGTATGGTTTGGTTTCAAAAGTGTTTGCAACATTCACCGGAGGTAGCTCCCATCAGGCACTTTTAGGATACTTTGTGATTCTGAAGCTGCGCAATTGGTACTGTTTTAGTAAGGCACACCAAATGACCAAGTTAGCAATACAGAAGATCTACGTTATCATACTCTTGCAATACTGGTGCTGGATTTCATGCGAGATTGATAACTTAGTTATTTGGAGTCCTCAATTTTCCATGAATCCCAAAAGACATCAACTCCAACAAGGCGTTGTGTTGAAAATGAACTGGGGAATCCCCCCAAATGTCCTGTCCTATTCCTCACTCAATATCACAAGCACAGGTTATCTGGTCATTATTGCAATGCACTTTGTGGAACCTTGCTGTGCTTATAATTACAAGTATTTTATCAAAATGAGCTCCCTGTCTGAAGAGCACATTGGTCTATCCTAGAGTTGTGAAAGGCACTATCTAAATGTGGTTTCTTTCTCTTCCTTTCTGAGTCAAAGATGAGTGGCCAGCATTCTTCAGACTGTGATAGAAAGATATTTGTTATTGGAGCTAAAGGCTGCACATTGTACTCCACTTCCACAATCCAGTTCCATTGGCCATATTGCATGTTTAACCTGAGCAACTGTCTGAAGAAATGTCCAAAGGGAGGTTTGTCTTTAGCAGACTGTTTATCCAACTTCCAGCTCAATACAGATCTACTTAAGGGGAAGGCAGATGAGGGAGAAAATAAGGATATGCTGGTCAGGTGAGATGAAGATGGGATTGAGAGGAGGTTCATATGAAACAAACAGCAGTTTTGACCAGTTGGGCCAAAAGGCCTATTTCTGTGCTGTACATTCAATGTAATTTTCTGTAAAATAGTGTGTGGTGTGGTGGTGACAGGAGTAAATTTATCTTTACAAGTCAAATTAATTGAGAATAAATATTCACCCCAAATCAAATAAAATTCATACTTATATAGAATTTATGGAATGCACCAGGGACTGCTTCATAGAGCAACATATTACAGAACCTACCCAGGAACAAGCTATTTTAGATTTGGTCATGTGTAATGAGGGAGGATTAAAAAGAGATCTTGTTGTTAAGGATCTCCCAGAGACTAGTAATTGCAACATGTTAGAATTCCAGATACAATTTGAGGTGAACACCTCAGGTCAAAAACCAGTGCCCTTAGCTTGAATGAGGCCAATTGCAAGGGTATAAAGGAGTGGAGTAACAACAAGAACTATTCTTTTAGGATCTCGCTCATATCCTCTGGTTCCATGTATGAATTACCCCTCTGGTCCCTGAGGGGACCTATTCCTTCCTTAGCAATCTTATTGCATCTAATATACTAATAAAAGGTTTAAGGATTGTCCTTTATCCTACTTGCTATAATCATTTCAAGGCTCCTTATTGCCTTCCTAATTTTTCTTAAGTGTTCTCCTATATCTCCTATAAACCTCAAGTGAATTGTCTGATAACAATTTCTTATACCTGACATATGCTTGCTTCTTTTCCCTAATCAAGTCTTTCCAATAGGAAAGGTATCTAAAACTAGAGAGCACAGGTTTAGGGTAAAGGGTAAGAGATTTAGAGCATGTCTGAGGAGAATTTTTTATCCACCCAGAGGATGGTTGAAATCTAGGATGCATTGTCTGAGTGGGTGGTGGAGTCAGAAACTCTCAAAACAGATAAAAAGTATATAGATGAGCACTTGAATCATCTAGGCATAGAGGTTATGGACTAAGGATTGCTAAATGGGATTAGTATAGATGTTGCCAGAAGTTATAAGAAGAGACTGGGTAGGCTGGTGTGGAAGGCCAAGGGGTGACTTTATAGAGGTTCATAAAATCATAGATAAGGTGAATAGATACAATCTTTTTCCCAGGGTACGGGAGTGTAAAACCAGAGACCATAAGTTTGAGGTGAGATAGGAAAGAGTTAAGGGGACTTGAGGGGCAAATTTTTCACACAGTGGATGGTGGGTATATGGAACAAGCTGCCAGAGGATGAGGTAGAGGTCAAGTACAATTACAACATATAAAAGATATTTCAACAAGTACATGGATAGGAAGGTTCAGAGGGATACGGGCCAAACACAGGCAAATAGGACTAGCTCAGAAGGCATCTTGGTTGGCATGGACAAGTTGGACTCTATGACTCAATGGATACTTGATGCTCAGCATGGACGTGGTGGGCCAAAGGGTCTCTTTCTGTGCTGTATGACTCTATGATCTCTGCTCTCATTTAACTCTGGTCATTTCTTACTGTTTCCAGCAGTCTGAAGTCATGTTCTCTAAAAACAAGATATCTACAGATATTGGAAACCTGAATTTGACACAAGGCAGAATACCTTTGCTGCAATTATTATCAACACTGGTGCCCCATAAGGCTGCATCCTCAGCCCCTTACTCTATTCCCTATACACTCATGACTGTATGGCCAAGTCCTGCTCTAACTTCATCTACACGTTTGCAGATGATATCACCGTAGTGGGCCGTATCTCAAATAACAATGAGTCAGAGTACAGGAATGAGACAGAGAGCTTAGTGACATGGTGTCATGACAACAACCTTTCCCTCAATGTCAGCAAAACAAAAGAGCTGGTCATTGACTTCAGGAAGGGGGCAGTGCACACGCTTCCGTCTACATCAGTGGTGCTGAGGTTGAGAGGATTGAGACCTTCAAGTTCCTGGGAGTGAACCACCAATAGCTTGTCCTGGTCCAACCATGTAGAAGGCACTGCCAAGACAGCTCACCGGTGCTTCTGCTTCCTCAGGAGGCTTAAGAAATTTGGCATGTCTCCGTCAACCCTTAAAATTTTTATCAATGTATCATAGAAGGCATCCTATCTGGATGCATCATGGCTTGTTATGGCAACTGCTCTGCTCCATGACCACAAGAAACTGCAGAGAGTTGTGGACACAGTTCAGCACATCACAGAAACCAGCCTCTCCTCCATGGACTCTGTCTACACTTCTCGCTGCCTCAGTAAAGCAGCCAGCATAATCAAAGACCCTACCCACCCCGGATATTCTTTCTTCTCCCCTCTCCCATCAAGCAGAAGATACAAAAGCCGGAAAGCACATACCACCAGGCTCAAGGACAGCTTCTATCCCACTGTTATAAGACCATTGAATGGTTCCCTAATATGATAAGATGGACTCTTGACCAATCTATCTCGTTATGGCCTTGCACTTTATTGTCTACCTGCACTGCACTTTCTCTGTAGCTTTGACACTGCATTCTATTATTATTTTACCTTGTGCTACCTCAATGCACAGTGTAATGAATTGATCTGTATGAATGGAATGCAAGACAAGCTTTTCACTGTACCTTGGTAAGTGTGACAATAATGAATCAATTTCAATTGCAGAATATTCTTTTATAAGTGAATCTGTTCCTTTGAACTTATACAGTTTTAAGGCAGACAGAATGAGAATGCTATTTCTTGTAGCAGTAACTACAAATGAGTGCGAGGAGCTGTTCTGCTCGAGTTTAGAGAGTTTGAGTTCAATGTATGGCAACTTTGCCATTATAGAATTCTCATGTGAAATCTATAGTGATACATAGAGATGACCATCAGACTATAAAAGGACAACAAGTTTCTTTGAAAATGAAAAAAGTTTATTTAATTTTTGCTGGTCAAATACAATAGGTAGGTAATCCAGGATCCCACCACCAGTCACATCTCCCCCTCTCCATCCAGTCCACTTTCTGTAGGGACTAATCTCTCTGTGACTCCCTGGTCTACTCATCCCTCCCCACCCACCCTTCCTGTCCCCTGGTACTTGCCTCTCCAACCGTAGGAGGAGCAACATTTGCCCCTACACCACCTCCCTCACCACCATCCAAGGACCTAAACAGTCCTTCCAGGTGAGGCACTGATTCACCTGCACCTCATCCATCCTCATCTATTGCATTTGTTGCTCACTATATGGCCTTCTTTGCATCGGCAAGACCAAATGCAGACTAGGCGACTGTTTTGTGCAGCACCTATGCCTTATCCACAACAGCAATCTTAAGCATCTGGTTCCATATCATTTCAACTCCCCTCCCCTTTCTCACTCTGACCTGTTTGTCCTCGGCCTTCTCCACTGCCCAGGATGAGGCCAAACACAAACAAGATGAACAACAGTGGGAAGGGAGCAGAGAGTCGCCTGACCTGGTGATTTTTTTTCTCTCTCCATTTGCTTGGAGTATTCCCCCCCCAAGCAGAAGCCAGTGCGCAGGCGCTGGAAGCAGCAGCCGGAAGAGAGCGGAGTGTCGCCTGACCTGGTGAGGTTTTATTCCCTCTCCTTGCTTGGGATAACAATAAAAGAGAGGTAGGGTCTAGCAGAGTGGCCATCGTTGGAGCGGCTTTCGTTGGAGTGGGAAATTGGAGGCTTTGACTCAAGAGGCTTCGACGAGAATAGGCCAAAGCAAAAGAACAGGTAAGAAGGGTAAGTTAGTCCTTTTATTATTGCTGCTTTGTTCTTAGATTCCCTTAGGACAGCGTAGGCAGGATGGTAGATATGACAATAGAATGCTCCTCTTGTGGAATGTGGGAATTCATGGAACTTGATGGGCTCCCTGATGACTACTCCTGTGGGAAGTGCAGCCAACTTCAACTCCTGAAAGACCAGATTAAGGAGCTAGAGTGCTGGAGTTGGATGAACTAAGGATCATCTGGGACGCTGAGCGAATCATAGACAGGACTTTTGACCAGGTGGTTACACCCAGAGTGCAGGATTCAGGTGAACACTGAGAGAGGTAGGGGGAGAAAGAAATCAGTGCAGGATCCCCCTGTGGCCATTCCTTTCAGCAACAAGTATACCCTGTTGGATACTGCTGAGGGGGATGACCTATCTGGGCAAGGCAGCAGCAGCCAGACCAGTAGCACTGTGGTTGGCTCTGAGGGTCAGAAGAGAAGGGTGAAGTCAGGCAGAGCGATATTCATAGGGGACTTAATAGTTAGGGGGACAGACAGGAGATTCTGGGGCCGCAAGAGGGACACCAGGATGGCGTGTTGCCTCCCGGGTGCTAGAGTCCTGGATGTCTTGGAATGGTTGCAGAATATCCTTAATGGGGAGAGTGAGCAGCCAGAGGTCATGGTGCATATTGGTATCAATGACATAGGCAGGAAAGGGGTAGATGTCCTGCGTAATGAGTATAGGGAGTTAGGAAGGAAGCTGAAGACCTCCAAGGTAGTAATCTCCAGATTACTCCTAGTGCCACGAGCTAGTGAAGGAAAGAACAATATGATAGCACAGACAAATGAGTGGCTGGGGAGATGGTGCAGGGGGCAGGGTTTCAAGTTCTTGGATCATTGGAACTTTTTCTGGGGAAGAGGTGACCTGTACAAGAGAGACAGGTTGCACCTGAACTGGAGGGGAACAAACATCCTGGCAAGGAGGTTTGCTAATACTACTGGGGAAGGTTTAAACTAGCTTTGCAGGGGGAAGGGAACCGGAACAACAGGTCAGTAAGTGAGGGAACGGGCAGGAGGGCTGATGTCAGGGAATGTAGTATTGGGCAGATTCCTAATAACAGATGTGATGGGACAAATGGTTTGAAGTGTTTGTACTTTAATGCTAGGAGCTTTATGGGCAAGATTGATGAACTTAGAGCATTGATCAGTACATGGAACTACGATGTTGTGGCCATTACAGAGACTTGGTTGATGGAGGGACAGGAATGGGTGATCGATGTACCAGGGTTTTGAAGTTTTAGGAAAAGAGAGGGGGGGTAAAAGAGGGGTTGGAGCTGCAATACTAATTAGAAATAATATATCAGCTGCACTCTGGGGAGGCATAATGGGAGGCTCAGACACAAGAGTCTATATGGGTAGAACTCAGGAATAGGAAGGGTGCAATCACTCTCTTGGACCTATAGACCTCCCAATAGCCACCTGGACATTGAGGAACGGATATGCAAACAGATTAGGGAAATGTGTAAAGATTACAGGGTCATGGGAGACTTCAATTTCCCTGATATAAATTGGGACCTTTTAAGTGCAACAATTTCCTCTCTCACCTCCCTCAGTAACCTGGGGTATATCCCATCAGGCCCAGGGGATTTATCCACATTAATACTGTTTAGGAGACCTAACACTACCTCCTCCTTGACCTCAAAATGCCCAAACATGTTTATGCCCTCAGTTCCAATTTCTGCGTCCTGCATGTCCCTTTCCTGGGTAAATACTGAAGAGAAATACTCATACAGAACCTCACCCACATCCTCTGCATCCAAACATAGATTCCCTTCCTTATCCTTAAGTGGTCCTACCCTTTCCCTTGTTATCCTCTTATTCCTTATGTAGGTACAGAATGCCTTTGGATTCTCCTTAATCCTACTTGCTAAGGATTTTTCATGGTCCCTCTTGGCTTTCCTAATTATTTCTTGAGCAGAATTTGTTACGTGTATCCAGGAGGGGTTCTTAAATCAATATGTTGACAGGCCAACAAGGGGAGAGGCTATTCTGGACCTGGTGTTGGGTAATGAGCCTGGCTAGGTGACTCACCTGTCAGTGGGTGAGCAATTGGAGAACAGTGTCCATTGCTCACTAAATTTCAGGATAGCTATAGATAAGAATAGCTATGGGGCTAGCGGCGGGGTTTTAAATTGGAACAGGGCTAATTATGAAGGTATAAGGCAGGAACTAGGTAGAGTAAATTGGGAACACTTTTTTGCTGGCAAGTCCATGTCAAACATGTGGAAGGTGTTTAAGGGTCAAATACATAGGGTACAGGATAGGTATGTCCCAGTTAGAAGGAAGGACATGAATGGGAAAATAAGGGAACCTTGGATATCCAGAGAAGTGATGAACTTAGTCAAGAAGAAAAAGGACAAGTATGCAGAGCTTCGGAAGTTAGGATCAGATAGAGCACGTGAGAGCTATAAAGAAGCTAGAAACAAACTCAAGAAATAATTAGGAAAGCCAGGAGGGACCATGAAAAGTCCTTAGCACCTTTGTGTCCTCTTTGACCATGGGTGAGGTCCTGGATGACTGGCAAGTGGCTAATGTTGTTCCTCTATTTAAGAAAGGAACAAAGGAAAATCCAGGTAACTATAGACCAGTGAGTCTCATGTCAGTTGTAGGGAAATTGCTGGTGAAAATTCTTAGAGATAGGATATATGAGCATCTGGAATCCAATGGCTTGATTAGAGAAAGCCAGCATGGCTTTGTGCGAGGCAAGTCATGTCTTACTAACCTGGTTGAGTTTTTTGACAGGGCGATGAGAGAGATTGATGAAGGTAGAGCTGTGGATGTCATCTATATGGACTTCAGTAAGGCATTTGACAAGGTCCACATAATCGGTTAATCAAGAAAGTTCAGATGCATGGGGTCAGTGGAGAATTGGCTGTGTGGATCCAGAACTGTCTGGCCCATAGAAGACAGAGGGTGGTGGTTGAAGGGACTTATTCGGGCTGGAGGTCAGGCTGGAGGTCTTTGAGTAGTAGTGTTCCGCAGGGATCTGTACTGGGATCTCTGCTGTTTGTGATGTACATAAATAACCTGGATGAGTATGTTGATGGGTGGGTTAGCAGATGATACCAAGATTGGTGGAGTTGTGAATAGTGTAGAAGACTGGCGACTGATACGCAGTGATATAGATCAGTTGCAGATGTGGGCAGAGAAATGGCAGATGGAGTTTAACCCGGATAAATCTGAGGTGCTGCACCTTGGTAGGATGAATGTCAAGAGGCAGTACACTCCTAAATGCAAGACCCTTAACAGTGTGGAAGAGCAGAGAGACCATGGGGTGCAAGTCCATGGCTCATTCAGAGTGGCTATACAGGTAGACAGGGTGGTTAAGAAGGCTTATGGAATTCTTGCTTTCATTAATCAAGGTATTGCGTACAGGAGTCAAGAAGTTACGATGCATCTCTATAAAACTCTGGTCTCTGGTTAGGCTGCATTTAGAGTATTGTGTGCAATTCTGGTCACCTCACTCTAGGAAGGATGTCGAGGCTTTAGAGAGGGTGCAGAGGAGGTTTACTTGGATGATGCCTGGATTAGAGGGCACGTACTATCAGGAGAGACTGGACAAACTTGGGCCCTTTTCTCTAGAGAGGCGGTGGCTGAGGGGTGATCTGTTGGAAGTGTGTAAAATCATAAGGGGCATAAATGGGGTGGACAACCAACATCTTTTTCCCATTATTGAGTGATCCAATACCAGAGGGCATGCGTTTAAGGTGCAAGGGGGTAGGTTCAGAACAGACATGAGGGGTACATTTTTTACTCAGAGAGTGGTGGATGCCTGGAATGCGTTGCCTGATAGGGTGGTGGAGGCAAATTCATTGGGGGCTTTTAAGAGGGGCTTGGATGGGTACATAAAAGAGAGGAAAATGGAGGGATATGGGCATTCTGTAGGAAGGAGGGATTAGCTATGTCAGCACAACATTGTGGGCCAAAGGCCCTGTTCTGAGCTGTACTGTTCTATGTTCTTATGCAGCAGCTTTATAAAACTCTAGTTGGGCCACATCTGGAGTACTGCATTCCATTCTGGTTGCTCCATTATAGGAAGGACATAGAGGCTCTAGAGAGCGTGCAGAAGGGGTTCACCAGGATGCTGCCTGGATCAGAGGGCATGTGCTATAGGAGAGGTTGGGCGAACGTGTTGTTTTCTCTAGAGCAGCAGAGGCTGAAGGGAGATCTGATAGAGGTTTACAAGATTATGAGATGCATAGATAGGGTAGACAGCTGGTAGTTTTTTCCCAGGGTCGAAATGTCTAATACTAAATGACATGCATTTAAGGTGAAAAGGGTTAAGTTCAAAGGAGATGTGCAGAGCAAGTTTTTTACACAGAGAGTGGTGGGTGCCTGGAATGTGTTGCCTGGGGTGGTGGTGGAGGCAAATATGATGGAGACATTCAAGAGGCTCTTGGATAGGCACATGAGTATGCAGAGAATGGAGGGATATGGACATTGTGTAAGGATTAGGCATTTAATTACTAGTTTAATTAGCTTGGCACAACATACTGGGCTGAAAGGCCTGTTGCTGTGCTGTACTGTGCTGCAGTGTGGTGTTCTATGATCACCACACTATAGGAAAGATGTGATAGCACTGCAGAGGGTGCAGACAAGATTCACCACGATGATGCCTGGGATCAAGCAGTTCAGTTATAAGGAGAGACAGGAGAGGTTATGTTATATGTTCCTTATCTGTTTACACCTATCTTGCAACAGCCTCTGTCTCTTAACTCCCTCTCCCTACCCCACCTGCCCATCATCCCTCCTCCATCTGGTTTCACTGATCATCTTCCAGCCTCTGTCTCTACCATACCCCTTACCCGCCCCACTTGGCTCCATCTGCCCATCAGCTCCCCACCTAACATCAAAAATGGGAAAGTTATTTGAGGGGATCCTGAGGGACAGCGCCATTTGGAATTGAATGGATTGAAAAGGGGTAGTTAGCAGGGCTGAAAAATTTGTTAAGTTTTTTAAGGAGGTAATGAACATGATTGATGAGGATAGGCCAGTAGACGTTGTCTACATGGACTTTAGCAAGGCCTTTGTGTCATGAACCAGCAATAAAAGAAACACACTGAGTCATGGTTCAGTGTTAAAAACTATTTTATTAATCACTACATATGATAATAAGAAAAATAAAAGTAAAAATGTTAGTATGTTAGTCGTAAAAATGTTAAACCTTGAACATTAACCCCAAAAACTAAATCCTTCATGTGTGTGTGGCAAAGTCCCAAACTCCAAGTCCAGGAATGGTTCTTAAAGTTCAGTTCAGCAAGCCATAAGGTGAAACATGAGCAAAGGCTTCTTCAACAACCACCATTGTCTGAAGATAAAACGTAGATGTAGAGAGAACATAGAGAGTAATTACAAAATCCAAATGTTCCACAATGGAACCCAAACAACACCTCAGTGTTTACTCAGTAGTGACTTCCTCACCCCGAAAAGCACCCGAATCATGGCCGTCCACACTAATACCTGTTTCCCTTTACAGGTAAACAACAAAGTGAACTCCACTGGATTACTTCCTATTTCCATACGTGGATTGCAGTAACAGACACAAGTTATTGTTTCTCATCCATCAACTGAGAAACTCGCAGGCTGGTGTCTCTCTCCCTTCTCTCTCTCTCTCTCTCTCTCTGACTGACTTCGACTGACTTCTTCAACAACGTCATTACGTCCTTTATCTTTGGTTGCACGCCACACACACACACACACACACACACACACACTACTAACTCTATCTTAAAGGGACATTCACCGAGTCAGTACATTTGACAAGGTTGCCCATGGTAGACTAGTCTGTAAGGTTAGATAACGTGGGATCCAGGGTGAGCTAGCCAATTGGATACAAAAGGAGACAGAGGGTGGTAGTAGAGGGTTGTCATTCAGATTGGAGGCCTGTGACCAGTGGTGTATGACAGCGATCAGTGCTGGGTCTACTGATGTTTATCATTGATGCCAATGATTTGGATGAAAATGTTGTTGACATGCTTAGTAATTTTGGGGATGACACCAAAATTGGTGGTGTAATGGATAGTGAAGAAAGTTATCTGTGACAATGACAGGACCTAGATGAACTGGGGAAGTGGGCTGAGAAATGGAGTTTAACTCAGACAAATGTGGAGTGTTGCATTTGGTCAGTTAAACCAGAGCAGGACTGGCACAGTAAATGGTAGACCCTTGGTGAGTGCTGTTGAACAGAGATATCTAGTTCAGCACACAGTTCCCTGAAAATGGTGACACAGGTAGACAGGGTGGTGAAGAAGGTGCTTGGCATGCTTGCGTTCATTGGTCAGGGCAGTGAATGCAGGAGTTGGGATGTCATGTTACAACTGTACAAGTCATTGGTGAGACCACATTTGGAGTACTGTGTGCATTTCTGGTCACCCAGCTCTAAGAAGGATGTCATTAAGCTGGAAAAGGTGCAGAGAAGATTCACAAGAATATTACTGGGACTGGAGGGCTTGAGTTATGAAGAGTGGCTGGATAAGCTGGGACTTTTTTCCCTGGATTGTAGGAGGCTGAGGGGTGATTTTATACAAGTATATAAAATCATGAGGGCCATTGATAAAATGGGTGGCCACAATCTTTTTCCCAGGGCAGGGGAGTCTAAAACTAGAGGACATAGATTTAAGATGGGGGGGGGGGGAAGGATTTAAAAGGGATCTGATGAGTAAATTTTTCACAGAGAGGGTGGTGGGTATGTGGAATGAGCTGCTGTAGGAAGTGGTTGAAGTGGGTACAATCACAATGCGTAAAAGACATTGAGACCAGAGACGTGGATAGAAAAGTATGAGATGAGCCACACGCAGCCATATGGGACTAGCTCAGATAGATATCATGGTTGACATGGACATGGGGCTGAGAAAAATAGAGGGCTATGGGTAAGCCTAGTAAGTTCTAGGGTAGGGACATGTTCGGCACAGCTTTGTGGGCCGAAGGGCCTGAATTGTGCTGTAGGTTTTCTATGTTTCTATGACATGGACGATTGGGTTGAATCACCTATTTCACTGCTATATAATTCTATGACTCTAAGTCGATTTGAGGCCGTGGCAGATAAGCAGTAAGCAGTTGAATGGCAGAGCAGGCTTAATGGGGCACCTGTCCCACTCCTGCTCCTATTACCTGTCCCTCGAACATGCTCCAGCATTCTTCAGGATAGTGGCTGATGTTCTACCTCGCCTCGGTTCCTGTCCTAACTCACTACCCATTGATTCCTTTCAAACCCAGAACTCTATCGATCTCTCTTTTCAATTTCTAGTGATTAGCAAGCAGCTGAACCCTCAGACGGTATCTAAACTGGACATCGTAAGTAGGATGCGTTGTGCCAAGACCCCAGCGGCTAGTATCAATGGGAGGTATCTTCTCCTCGGGGTTGAGCAGCTCGAAGTCGAAGTAGCACAGCATGAGGAAAGCGAACTGCTTCAGTTCGTTGGTTGCGAAGAAGCGACCGGGACACATTCTGACGCCTGCTCCCCACGGCATGCTGTAATATTTCACCTTCTGCCCCTTCTTGTAGAAGTCCGTCTTCCTCGTCCCGTCCGCGTTGAGGAACCGGTCGAACTGGAAGGAGTGCGGCCGCGGGTGCACCTCCGGGTCCATCTGCGCCGACAGGTGAGGGAAGAGAGCCACCCAGTCCCCTTTCCGCAGCGAGTAGCGCCGGCCGTCGGCCATCGCCAGCTCAGTGTCCTGAACCACGGCCCTGGTCAGTAGCGGAGCGGCGTTCAAACGCAGGCTCTCCTCCACGGCGCTGTCCAGCACCGGGGTCTTCTGCAACATGTCCCGGGTCAGGTTGACGGGCGGCCCGCCCGCCGTCGCTCGCTGGCCGGTCTGCGCCAGCAATTGGTCCACTTCGGCCCGCGCTGCGCTCATTGCTTGAGGGCAGCGGCAGAGGTTTAGGAGGAGCCAGAACGCCGAGGGACCGGTGTTCCCCTGCGACGCCCAGAGCAGCAGGAACATGTAGCGGCTCTGCATCTCGAGATTCACACCTTGTTCGTTCAGCTGCCGCTGGCGCTCCGAGACCCAGTCGCTGACCTGCTCCCGGCTTCTCATGCCCTGCACCGAGAGCAGGTCCCAGAACTTCCTCTTGAGCCTCTCGGCTTCCAGCTTCTTCCTGGCCGGGAGCACGGCGTGAACCAGCCCGGGGAACAGTCGGTCGTACTTCCTGAACTGGACGAAGAGTTGGTCCGAGTGCTCTCGGTCCAGCTGAACGGCACGGTCCTGATCGCCATGAGCTGACTCGGTGCCGAACAGGGCGAGGTAGCCCGCCCTGAACATTATGTTGTAGCAGTAATGAAACAGTCCATCTTGCTTCCATTCCCCGGCACCGTCCACTGGCTGGTGAAGCATCAGTTTCTGCAGATTCATCATCATGACTTGGGTCAAGTCCACCAACCCGTTCCCCATTAGGTATTTGTTGTGCAATCTGGCCACGGATTTTTGGAAACCTTCTTGGGCATGATATCCGAACACCCTTGCAACCAACTCAACCGAAGACTTTTCAAAGTCTAGCTTCGATCTCGGCGCCTTCACCACGGCTCCGTAGGATATCGGGTCCATCAGGAACGTAATGTAACGGCCGGCTAGCTGGACTGTGAAGATATCCCCGTGCTTTTTCTGCATCTCCTGCAGGAACTGCTCCGTGTCCCTTCGGAAGGACAGGACGTGGCCGAGCCATGGCAGGTGGCCTGTGTCCAGGGGCGGCTCGTTAGGTCTCCTTCTTCTCAAAGCGCCCAGAAAGTAAAGGAGGGCGACGAGAAGGATTGTCAGGCTCAAAAGCACGTAAGCCATGGTGTGGAAGAAACTGACTGCTGCAACCCCTTTTCACTCACCAGTGACGGTGTGTGCCGTGACTTTGGTGTGGGAGGAGTTATTAACCTTTGTTAACTGTCCTTCACTAAGAAGATTCTGCAATAGGCAATACTTTGGAATGAACTTAAGACATATAGCACAGGAACGGGCACATTGACGCACGTTTTCTATGTCGAATGTGATGCCAATTTGAATTAATCGCTGGTCTACACATGGCCTATGTCCCTCCATCCGCTGCCTCTTCATGCGTCTGCCCATGAGCCCCTTAAGGGTTGCTCTACCATCTGCTTCCACTACCTCTCTTGTCACCACGTTCCAGGCACCTGCTACTTTAAGGCATTAAGTCAAAACAAGTTTTTGTTACATTCTGCATGAAGGAAATGGTATTGGTATTGGTTTATTATTGTCACTTATACCGAGGAACAGTGAAAAACTTGTCTTACAAACCGATCTTACAGGTCAATTCATTACACAGTGCAGTTACATTGAGTCAGTACAGAGTGCATTGATGTAGTACAGGTAAGAACAATAACAGTACGGAGTAAAGTGTCACAGCTACAGAGAAAGTGCAGTGCAATAAGGTGCAAGGTCACAACAAGGTAGATATTGAGGTCATGAGGTCATAGGTCATAGTCCATCTCATTGTATAAGGGAACTGTTCAATAGTCTTATCACTGTGGGGTAGAAGCTGTCCTTAAGTCTGGTGGTACGTGCCCTCAGGCTCTTGTATCTTCTCGCCGATGGAAGAGTAGAGAAGAGAGAATGTCCCGGGTGGGTGGGGTCTTTGATTATGCTGGCTGCTACACCAAGACAACCAGAGGTAAAGACAGAGTCCAAGGAGGGGAGACTGGTGTCCGTAATGCACTGGGCTGTGTCCACAACTCTCTGCAGCTTCTTGCGGTGTTGGGCAGAGCAGTTGCCGTACCAAGCCTTGATACATCCTGATACAATGCTTCTATGGTGCATCGGTAAAAGTTGGTGAGAATCAAAGGGGACAAACCAAATTTCTTCAGCCTTTTGAGGAAGTAGAGGTGCTGGTGAGGTTTCTTGGCCATGGCATCCACGTGGTTTGTCCAGGACAGCTTGTTGGTGATGTTCACTCCCAGGAACTTGAAGCTGTCAACCCTCTCAACCTCAGCACCATTGATGCAGACAGGTGTATGTACACCGCCCCCTTTCCTGAAGTCAATGACCAGCTCTTTAGTTTTGTTGACATTGAGGGCAAGGTTGTTGTCATGACACCATGCCACTAAGCTCTCTATCTCCTTCTTGTACTCCAACTCATCACTGTTTGAGATACGGCCTACAACAGTGGTATCATCTGCAAACTGATAGATGGAATTAGGGCAGAATCTGGCCACACAGTCATGAGTGTATAGGGAGTAGAGTAGAGGGCTGAGGACGCAGCCTTGAGGTGCACCAGTGTTGAGAATAATCATGCCGGAGGGATTGCTGCCTATCCTCACTGATTGCGGTCTGTTTGTGAGAATGTCAAGGATCCAGTTACAGAGGGAAGTGTTGAGTCCTAGGTCTCGGAGTTTGGTGACAAGCTTGCTTGGTATTATTGTATTGAAGGCAGAGCTGTAGTCAATAAACAATAGTCTAACATAGGTGTCTTTACTGGCCAGATGCTCCAGAGCTGAGTGAAGGGCCAGGGAGATGGCATCCGCTGTAGACCCGTTTCAGTGATAGGCGAATTGCAGTGGGTCCAGGTTGTCTGGTAGGCTGGAGTTGATGCGTGCCATGACCAACCTCTCTAAGCACTTCATGATGGTGGATGTCAGAGCCACTGGTCGGTAGTCATTGAGGCATGTTACCTTGCTTTTCATTGGTACCGGGATGATAGTGGTCTTCTTAAAACAGGAGGGAACTTGAGATTGAAGCAGGGAGAGGTTGAATATATCCGCAAATACTTCTGCCAGCTGATCAGCACAAGATCTGAGCACGCGGCCCAGGACACCATCTGGGCCAGGTGCTTTCCTCGTGTTCCCTCTTGGGAAGACTGATCTTACGTCCTCCACTGTGATCACAGGTTCAGCTGCGTTGGTGGCTGTCAGAGTTGATGGTGACAATCCACTTCCTTTTTGTTCAAAACGTGCATAGAATGCGTTAAGTTCATCAGGAAGTGATGCGCTGTTGTTAGTTATGCAGCCTGACCGTCTTGTAGCCTGTTATGGCATGTACACCCTGCCATAACTGGAGGCTGGTCAGGGACTCTATTTTGAGTTGGTATTGCCTCTTGGCATCCCTTATAGCTTTACGAAGGTCATACCTCGCTTTCTTATACAGATCAGGATTACCAGATTTGTGTGCAGCAGTCTTCTCCTTCAGTAGGGAGTGGATCTCCCGGTTCATCCACGGCTTCCTGTTTGGGAACACCCGTATTGTCCTCTTTGGTACACAGTCCTCCACACACTTGCTGATAAAGTCTGTGATGGTGGTGGCATAGTCATCAAGGCTGGCAGCTGAGTCTTTGAACATGGTCCAGCCCACTGTCTCAAAGCAGTCATGTAGAAGTCATGTAGAAGCTCATCTGCTTCCTCAGACCAGCACTGCACGACTCTCTGTACCGGATCCTCCCGTTTCAGTTTCTGTTCGTATGCAGGGAGAAGGAGCACAGCCTGGTGGTCTGATTTCCCAAAGTGAGGATGTGGGGTGGCTCAGAAGGCATCTTTGATGGTTGTATAGCAGTGGTCAAGGGTGTTGGCGCCCCTGGTGGAGCAGGAGATGTGCTGATAGTATTTTGGTAACACACTCCTGAGGTTGGTCTGATTGGTGTCCCCCGCGATGATGAAGAGGGCCTCAGGGTATCCTGTCTGAAGATTATTGACCACGGAGTATAGCTCATTGAGTGCAGGCTTCATGTCCGTCTGTGGTGGGATGTAGACTGCCATCAGGATAGCTGAAGCGAACTCCCTTGGCAGATAGAATGGTCGACACTTCACAAATGGGCTATTCTAAGTAGTAGCAAAATATATTGATGAAGCCATTGTGGTCGGTGTGGTCTGCATGGACTTCAGTAAGGCCTTTGCAAGGCGCACATGGGAGATTGGTCCAAAAGATTAGAGCCCATGATATCCAGGGCAAGTTGTCAAAATGGATCCAAAATTGTCTGGAGAATAGGAGCAGGGATTGTGATAGAAGGTTACTTTTGTGATTGGAAGCCTGTGACCAATGTTCTGAGATTTGTATAGCATGGAAACAGATCCTTCGGCCCACAACATCCACACTCACCATAGCCCTCTATGCCTAGACACTTCAAGCACTCATCCAGACACTTCTTAAATGCTATCAGTGACTCTGCATCCATCACTTTCTCAGGCAGTGCATTCCAGGTATTCACCACTCTCTGGGTGGAAAAGGCCTCTGTCAGATCCCATCTAAATCTCTTCCTCTAAATCTATGTCCTCTAGTTTAATCTATGTTGATATGGGAAAAGGTTTCCTGCAGTCTACCCTATCTATACCCCTCATAATTTTATATACCTCAGTTATAACTCTCCTTAACCTCTAGATCTCCGCTCTGGAGAAAACAGACCGAGTTTCTCCAGTGTCGTAACTGAAATGCTCCATTCCAGGCAACATCCCAGTGAATCTCTTTTGTGCCCTCTCCAGTGCTATCACATCTTTCCTATAGTGTGATGACCACAACTGAACACAGTACTCCAGCTAGGTCTGACCAATGTTTTATAAAGTTGGAGCATTACTTCCTTGCTATTGTATTGAATGCCCCAACAAATGAAAGCCAGCATCCCCTATGCCTTCTTGACCATGTTGTCTACCTGCTTTGCTAACTTCAAGGATCTTTGGGCTTGTACATCAAGGTCCCTCTGTCTCTCAGTAGTCCCTTGGATCCTACCATTCCCGTTCTATGTCCAGGCCTCATTACTACTTCCAAATTGCCTCACCTCACATTTATCAGGATTCAACTCCATCTGCCGTTTCACCAATGCATCAATCTCACCCTGTACCCTAAGACTACCCTGCTCACTATCAACAACTCCACCAAACCTTGTGGCATCTGTGAATTTACTGATCATGTCACCAACATGCATGTCCAAATCGAGGGTGCCAGCACCAATCCCTGTGGAACACCATTGGTCAAAGGCATCCAATTATAAAAGCAACACTTTACCACCAACCTCTATCCCAACACCAATTTTGGATCTAATTAGCCAACTTGCCCTTGATCCCATGGGCCCCAACCTCTTGGACCAGTCTCCTATGTGGGGCCTTGGCAAAGGCCTTACAGAAGTCCATGTAAAGCACACTTACCGCACTACCCTCATCAACACACTTTGTTACCCCCCTCAAAATTTCAAGCCGATTAGTCAAACAGAATCTTCCAGTGTCAGAGCCTTGTTGGCTATCTCTGAATAGTCCCTGCCTTTCCAAGTGATCATTAATCCTTGCCGTCAGAATTTTTCCAATAACTTACCTCTCACCGATGTTTAGGCTCACACCTCTGTAATTGCCAGGCTTTTTGCTGCTGCCCTTTTCAGAAAGGGAGAAGCACATTTACTGTCCTCCAGTCTTCCACTAGCTCTGTTGTGGCCAGCAAACATTCCTCCTACATCCACATCCAAATTGTTCAAGTATGAATGTGCCTATTTCTCGAGGTCGAGGATGATGGTCTTCATTCCGTTGATCTATTTATGGGCTTTCAAGTGGCTTATGAGTCCAATCTTGGCTCGGAAAGTTCTTCCGCATTCAGGACAGGTAGTTCCAGACGGCAGATCGGGCTTTGGTTGTTGCTGCCTCTCTTTCCATTTTCTTCTCTTTTCTTCTAATTCTGCACATCTGTTGGCTTCGAAAGTTGCTGTTCCTTCTCGGATGATGGTTTGCCAGAGTTTCCTGTCCTTGGCATTGGTTTCCCAATTGTTGATGTCGATTTTATATTTCTTCATGTTGGCTTTTGAGACGTCTCGAAATCTCTTCTGTTGTCCGCCTCTTTTACATTTGCTTACTTTAAGCTGGGAGTAGAAGATTTGTTTCGGCAGACGTTCGTCTTTCATCTGAACAACATGACTGCTCCATCTTAGTTTGTTCTTGATAACGTAGGTTTCAATGCTTGTTGTCTTTGCTTCAATTTAGCATGCTGATGTTGGTTCTTCTATATTCCCAGCTGATATTTAAGATGTTTCGAAGACAGCGTTGATGGAAATTTTCAAGTGCCTTCAGATGTCGTCGGTATGTTGTCCAGGTTTCTGATGCATACACGAGCATTGGGATCACCACTGCTTTCTACACTAACATTTTAGTGTCTGTTCAGATGTCACGATCATGAAAGACTCTTGTTCGGAGATGTCCAAAAGCTGTTCCAGCACATTTAAGACGATGTTGGATCTCGTCATTAAGGTTGACATTGGAGAAGAGCTGACTTCCAAGATATGGGAAATGGTCCATGTTTGCCAGGGTTGTTTTGCCAAGTTGAATTGATGGTTCTGTCCGATTTGTAACCGTTGTTGACGGTTGGTAGATGATCTGAGTCTTCTTGGAATTGATGGTAAGTCCAAGTTTTGTGTACGCACGGTTGGAGGCAGTTAGAATCTGTTGTAAGTGGTTTTCTGAGAGAGCTGCAACACAGTTGTCATCTGCATATTGGAACTCGATGAGGGAACTCGTGGATGTCTTGTTTTTGGACTTGAAACAGGCAAGATTGAAAAGTCTGCCATCTGTTCTGTAGACAATTTCGATTCCTGGGGGGTAGATCGTCCTTGATGATGTGGATGATTGTCACAATGAAGATGATGAACAAAGTTGGGGCAATCACACATCCGTTTTACTCCTGATTTGACTTGAAAAGACTCACAGTTACTGTTGCTGACCATGACTGTGGCAAGCATGCCGTCGTGGAGGAGTCTCAGGATTCGAATGTACTTCTCAGGGCATCCACAGGTGGATAGGACATCCCTTAGGAGTTCTCTTGATACCGAGTCAAAGGCTTTGGTGAGGTCGATGAATGCCATGTACAAAGGTTGAAGTTGTTCATGACATTTTTCTTGCAGTTGTCGCATTGTGAAGATCATGTCCATTGCTCCGCGTGATGGTCTAAAACCAGCTTATGTCTCCAGAAGGATCTTCTCAGCTTAAGGCTTGAGCCGGTTGTTTATGATGCAGGTGAGGATCTTTCCTGCTGTTGCTGACAGGGAAATTCCACGATAGTTTCTGCATTCGGATTGATCACCTTTCCTTTTGTAGATGGTAATGATTGCTGAGTCTCTAAAGTCTGCTGGTACGTCTTCATTTATCCAGATCTTGTTAAGAAGTTGATGCAGTTGGTAATGAAGCAGGTTACTTCCAATTTTGTAGACCTCGGCTGGTATTCCATCGAGTCCAGCGGCCTTGTTGTTTTTCAAGGTTTAGGTAGCTTCCCTGACTTCTTCAAGTGTTGGTATTTTGCTTAGGGAGTCGTCAACGGGCTGTTTTGGAATGTTGTTAATCATATTCCTGTCAAATGAGACGGTCTGATTTAGAAGGTCTTCAAAGTGCTCCCTCCATCTAGAACTGATGTCAGCATTGCTCTCCAGGATGGTTGAACCATCTTTGCTTTTGAGAGGGGCTTGACCGTGAGTGGATGGGCAAAAAATAGCTTTAGTTGCATTAAAAAAGCCTTGAGTGTCATTGGCATCTGCTAGTTGTTGGATTTCCTGAGCTTTCTTCCTCCACCATTGGGTTTTCAGGTTTCCGGTGCTCTTCTGGACTGCAGCCTTGCATTCCTGATAGCGTTTCCTTTTAGTGGCCGATTGTTGATCATTTTGGAAAGTGATGAAAGCTTTTCACTTTTCGTCAATGAGTTGTTGGAGTGGTTTGTCATTATCATCGAACCAATGCTGATGTCTTTTTGTCTTGAACCCAATTGTTTCCTTGCAGGAGGTGATGATAGCATTCTTCAATTGATTCCAGTGTTCTTCTACAGATGGTGGGATTTGTTGAGGCAGTTGTTCTTGAAGATTTTGTTGGAACTTCTGTATATGGTTGATGTCTTGAAGGATGTCAACATTGAATTTCTTAATAGTGTTCTGATTTTGGTGCCTCCTTTTGGGCTGAATCTTCCATCTCATGGTGGACGAGATGAGTCGACGGTCTGTCCAGCACTTGTCGGTACCAGTAACAGCTCTTGTTATCGGTACATCTTGTTGGTCCCGAGATCATACGATGATGTAGTCGATGAGGTGCCAGTGTTTGGAGCATGGATGCTGCCAGGAGACTTTGTGCCTGTTTTTCTGGAAAAATAGGGTGTTTTTAATCACCAGGTTGTGTTCAGCATATTTGGTGAGGAGGAGTATTCCATTGGCGTTGACCTTGCCAACTCCTTCCTTGCTTATTATTCCAGTCCAGAGCCTATGATCTTTCCTAACTCTTGCATTGAAGTCTCCCAAGAGAATGATCTGGTGGTTGTTGGGAACAGATGAAAGGTCGTTGTCAAGTTGGGCATAGAAGTTCATCTTTACTTCCTCTTCAGCGTCCAGAGTTGGAGCATAGGCGCTGATGATGGTGGCATGTTGGTTCTTGATGAGCTGGAGTCGCAGAGTCATTAGACGTTCATTGATTCCCAATGGTTGCTCTGTCAGCTTCTGAAGTAGGCTGTTTCGGATGGCTAAACCTACTCCATGGATCCTCGGTCGTTCAGGATCAAGTCCTTTCCATAAAAAGGGTGTATTGACCTTGCTCTTCATTTCGTTCCCCTTCTCCAGCTCTGTGGGTCTCACTCAGAGCAACAATGTCAAAGTTGAATTTTTGAAGTTCCCGGGCAACAAAAGCAGTTCTCCTCTCTGGTCGGTCTGAGTTTGGGTTATCCATCAGAGTTCGTATATTCCAGGTTCCAAATTTCATAGTTTCACTTCTCGTTGTTTTTTGACAGCATGATGGTGATCCCTCTGGACGCGGCTTTTCAGACAGGGTGGGGTGAAACAGACTATTTTTAGGGCACCTTTTCTAGCCCCCTCCCAGTTCAGGGTGAGCAGATTGGATCCTAAATAGGGCTGCTCAGAAGTGAATACTGCTACCAAACAACTTTCCTGCTTCTATCCAAAATTTGAGTGACTGAATCAAGTATTCACGGCCTTCATCTGGATCTTGACTAGGAGCTTCCAGCCATCACATTCCCCCCGATCACCAAAAGACTTGAGAAGTAGCCCACAGACCGAAGATGCCTGTGCATGTATTTGTTTAGTGTGTACTTGATGTTGCACTACAAAAAGCACACGATACTTCACAAATCAACCAACTGATTCCAATGGCATGGAAACCATGACGATTGGAGCTGATGGATTTGTTGCAGCCTTCATCTGCCTTCACAGCCATTGAGTTCGAAGTAACTTCGTCTGCCTGTTCCACCGTTGAGGTCTTGGTTGGATTGTTCTTTGTCAGGTGTTACGGACTCAGTGAATGTCCCTTTAAGATAGCGTGTGTGTGTGTGTGTGTGGGTGTGTGTGGGGCGTGCTTACGTCAATAGAAGATAAAGGACGTAATGACGTTATTGAAGAAGCAGAAGAAGAAGAGAAGAGAGAGAGAAGGGAGAGAGACACCAGCCTGCTGGTTTTCTCTATCGATGGATGAGAAACAATAACTGTGTCTACCACTGAAATGCATGTACGGAAGTTGGAAGTAATCCGGTGGAGTTCACTTTGTTGCTGACCTGTAGAAGGAAACAGGTATTTGTGTGGACGACCACGATTCGGATGCTTTTCGGGGTGAGGAAGTCACTACCGAGTAAACACTGAAGTGTCGTTTGGGTTCCATCGTGGAACATTTGGATTTCGTATTTACTCTCTCTATGTTTCTCTATGTCTACGTCTTATCTTCAGACAACGGTGGTTGTTGAAGAAGCCCTTGCTCATGTTTCACCTTATGGCTTGCGGAACTGAACTTTAAGAACCATTCCTGAACATGGAGTTTGGGACTTTGTCACACACACACAAAGACTTTAGTTTTGGGGTTAACGTTCAAGGTTTAACATTTTTGAATTCTAACATACTAACATTTTTACTTTTATTTTACATATGGTCATAAGTAATGATTAATAAAATAGTTTTTAATACTGAATCATGCTCAGTGTGTTTCTTTTGTTGCTGGTTCATGACAAAATTGGGGGCTCGTCCGGGATCCAACCCAAGGATTAACGAGTGTAGTCTGGGATCGTTCCCCAGATTGACGAGATTCGTTCGGGATCCAATCCAAAGATTGTTGAGGGAGGTCTGATAAATTCTGTTTAATTGGCTTGTGTGTGTGGAAACCAGCAGCAATGGATATTAAGGCATTTTTGGAGTCACCAACCCTACAGGGATTGGAGGTGGCGAAAAAGGATGATCTGATAAAGTTTGCTACAAAGCTAAACCTTACAGAAGTAAGGCAGTCTATGAGAAAAGCAGTTATTCATAGAATGATAGTTGACTATTATTTGGAGAAGGAAGTGTTTGAGTTGAGTGAGGTAGTTGAGTTGAGTTTCCTGAGAGTAAACCAGTGATTTCTGATGTGACTTTTCAACCAGTGGAGTTGGAGGATCTGGAGGAGGAAGAATTAGAACAGTTAGAAGAGTTTTCTGGGAGTGAGTCGGAGATTCCTGTTAGACAGGTGCAGATAGCAAAGATGGAGTTAGAACAAACACGACTGAAGGTCGAGTTGGGACAAAAAAAGATAGAGGCTGAATGAGAGCAAAAGAAATTAGAGGCTGAACGAGAACAAAAGAAATTAGAGGCTGAACGAGAACAGACCCAGTTAAAGATAGAGGCTGAACGAGAGATAACTCGGATGAAGATAGAGGCTGATCTAGCAATGAAGCAGATGGAATTGAAGAGGATGGAGCTGGATAGTGAGGAGAAGGAGAAACAGAGGCAGCATGATTTACAAATGATGCAAAAGAGTGTGGAATCTGATTCTGATGATGGTTTTTCAGCCAGCAGGGAGGTTCGATTAGTCCCTCCTTTTGAGGAAGATCAGGTTGATCAGTATTTCCAACATTTTGAAAAGGTTGCTGTGAGTTCAAACTGGCCAAAGGAAGGATGGGCTCTTATGGTACAGAGTGTGATTAAAGGTAAAGCTCAAAAAGCTTATTCTGCTTTGTCTGTTGAGGATGCAGCTGATTATACCAAGGTAAAACAAGCTGTGTTGAAGGCCTATGAATTGGTACCTGAAGCTTATAGACAAAAATTTAGAGACTTGAGGAAATCTGCAGATCAGACTTATATGGAATTTGCCAATGGAAAGAGAATATGTTTTGAACGATGGTACATGGCTAAAAATGTAGATGGGGATTTTGATAAATTGAAAGAATTGATACTAGTGGAAGACTTTAAAAGATGTGTTCCAGCTGAATTAACAACATATTTAAATGAAAAGGGAGTGGAAACTTTACAAGAAACTGCTAGGTTGGCAGATGATTATGCTATAACCCATAAATCCAAATGGGGACAACCTAAAACCTTTCAAAAGAGTTACAAGGACAATCCAGGTAAACCGGAGATTAAATTGGGAGGTAATCAAAAAGGGAAGGATGAAAAGAAGCCAGGGCTGGAGAAACCTGTTGAGCGTACTTGTTATTACTGTAAGAAACCTGGCCATGTGATATCTAATTGTGCCCTTTTGAAGAAGAGGAAGGAAGCTGTGCCCAATGCTTGCTTTCAGGCAATTAAAAATCAAAAAGGTTTAGGAGATGCTGTTAAAGATCGGTCATTGCAAGAGGTAAAAGCGGAAAAGTTGGAGGAGGTGAGAAAGGAATTCTGTTCTTATGTATCAGAGGGTTTTGTTTCACTGAATGATGAGTCACCCCAGGTGCCAGTGAAAATTCTTAGAGATACTGGGGTTTGCCAATCTCTCTTGCTGGACAGTGTTTTAAATTTTGGTGAAGAAAGTGACACTGGTGAGGTAAATCTAGTGCGAGGCGTTACAGATGACACCATATCTGTCCCTTTACACAGGGTGATTTTAAAGTCAAAGTTCGTAGAAAGACCAGTCGAGATAGGGATAAGACCTAGGTTACCAGTGGAAGGAGTTTCTTTGTTATTGGGGAATGACCTTGCGGATGGAGAAATTGTTCCTGTGGTACAGTTAACAACCAAACCAAGGATTGATGAGCCTGAGAATGATCCAGATGTTTACCCATCATGTGCGGTGACTCGAGCTAGAGCTAGAGAATTAGCCAAGACAGACAGTCCGGTGCAGTCTGATGTGGTTCCTTGTGATGGTCCTAAACAGGAAGAAAATTATGATGCCTTATCTGAGACTTTTCTGTCTTCACTGGAGGATCAACATCCTTGTAGGGAGCCTGAATTTAAAGATTTGTCTTTGTCGAGGAAGGAGTTTATGGTGGAACAGACAAAGGACCCTGAGTTGATAGAATTGAAAGAAAAAGCACTCTCATGTGAGGAGATTGAAAAAGTGCCAATTGGATATTATGTCAAAAATGGAGTGTTAATGAGGAAATGGAGAGCTCCTCATGTCCCTGTTAATGAGGAATGGGAAGTTATTCATCAGGTTGTTGTTCCAAAAGTTTATAGGAATGAGATTTTAAAAATGGCTCATAGTATGCCTTTGGGTGGTCATTTTGGTGTGAATAAAACTGTAGGGAAGATCTTGAACCAATTCTATTGGCCTGGTTTGAGAAAAGATGTGGTGATGTTTTGTCGAACTTGTCACACATGTCAGATGGTAGGTAAACCAAATCAAAAACCCCCTGTGGCTCCTTTGAAGCCAATTCCTGCTTTTGGTGAACCCTTTTCGAAGGTGATTGTGGACTGTGTTGGCCCATTACCAAAGTCTAAGACTGGAAATCAGTATTTGTTAACCATCATGTGTGCCACTTCTAGATTTCCAGAGGCAATACCCCTTAGAAATATTAAGGTCAAGATGGTGTCAAAGGCTCTTTTAAAATTTTTTACCTTGTTTGGTTTGCCAAAAGAAATCCAATCTGATCAAGGTAGTAATTTTATGTCAAATGTTTTTCAACAACTAGTCTATGAGCTGGGAGCAAAGCAGATTGTATCATCTGCATATCACCCAGAATCTCAAGGAGCTCTGGAGAGATTTCATTCTACTCTCAAAAATATGCAGAAGACTTATTGCTTTGAAAACACAAAGGATTGGGATGAAGGCATTCATTTACTTTTGTTTGCCATTAGAGATTCAATCCAGGAGTCATTAGGATTTAGTCCGTTTGAGCTTGTATTTGGACATAGGGTGAGAGGACCTTTGGAATTGTTAAGAGAGCAATGGGTTAATGAAGAAGTGCACTTGAGTCTGTTGGACTATGTCCAAAAATTTAAAACTCGGTTGGAGAGAGTCTGCCAGCTCACGAGAGAGAATTTGAAAACCAGCCAGATAAGAATGAAGACATATTTTGATAGACGTGCTCGGCCTAGGACATTTGCAGTGGGGCAAAAGGTGTTGGTATTTTTCCCTAGCCAAAATAATCCATTGCAATCTCATTTTTCTGGACCCTATGTTATTGAATCTCGAGTGACTGATTTAACATATATAATCAAAACACCGGATAGACGCAAGAAAACACAACTCTGTCATGTAAACATGCTAAAGCCTTATTATGAGAGGGATTCAGTTGTGGCCTTGGTGGGTGATGTGAAGGTTGTTTCTAGAATGCCTGATGTTGATGTTGAGGAAGGCCAATTTAGACCAAATATTGTTCTATCGAAACTAAAAAACCAAAATATCCTGGAGAACCTTGAAACAAAGTTGGACCATTTACAAGTTTCACAAAAACAACAGATGAGAGAATTAATTTTAAAATTTAAAAATCTGTTCCCAGATGTTCCAAACAGAACATCGATAATTACCCATGATGTTGATGTTGGGGATGCAAAACCAATCAAACAACACCCATATCGAATGAATGTGGAAAAAAGTAAACTTGTTGATCAGGAGATCAAATACATGTTGGAAAATGATATTATTAGACATTCAACTTCAAATTGGAGTTCGCCCTGTGTTATTGTACCTAAACCTGATGGAACTGTTAGATTTTGCACAGATTACAGGAAAGTGAATGCTGTAACAAAGTCAGATGCTTACCCTATTCCTAGGGTGGATGATTGCATAGATAGAGTGGGAAAGGCAAAATTTCTTACAAAGATTGACCTATTAAAAGGGTATTGGTGTGTTCCATTAACAGATAGGGGAAGGGAGATTTCTGCCTATGTAACCCCTTCTGGATTGTATGAATACAATGTTTTGCCATTTGGAATGAAAAATGCTCCGGCAACATTTCAAAGAATATCAAAGAAAAACATTTCAAAGAAAGTGATTCATGGGTTAAAACATACAGATGCCTACATTGACGACTTAGTGACTGGGAATGATACATGGGAGGATCACATCTCTGCGTTAGAAAGGTTGTTTGAAAGACTTTCCAAGGCTAACCTTACAGTTAACTTGGCTAAAAGTGAATTTGGCCATGCCACTGTTACGTATCTTGGTTATGTTGTAGGTCAAGGCAAGTTAGCTCCTGTTCAGGCAAAAGTTCAAGCAATATCTGAGTTCCCTGTTCCCACGGGTATGAGGATTGTTAGAAGATTTTTGGGAATGGTTGGATATTATCGAAAATTTTGTAAGAATTTTGCTGATGTTGCTCTTCCCCTAACTAATCTTCTGAAGAAGGGAGTAAAGTTTGTTTGGACAGATTGTTGTCAAGAAGCATTTGAGAAGCTGAAAGCCATTTTATGCTACCATCCTGTGCTCAAAACACCTGACTTTGAAAATCCATTTTCATTAGCAGAAGATGCCAGTGATGAAGCTGCAGGAGCTGTGTTGTTGCAGAAGGGTGACCTTGATGATATTGACCATCTGGTAGCTTACTTTTCAAAGAAATTTAATGAGCATCAAAAGAATTATTCCACCATAGAGAAAGAATTACTGTCGCTTGTTTTAGCCTTGCAACATTTCAGTGTATATGTTTGCACCGCTCAGAAACCATTGACTGTATATACAGATCATAACCCATTGGTGTTTCTGAGCCGAGTCAAAAACAAGAACAGAAGGCTGTTAAACTGGAGTTTAATTTTGCAAGAGTTTGATCTCATGATAACTCACATTAAAGGCAAAGATAATGTGATTGCTGATTGTCTTTCCTGATGTTAAATGGGAAACATGTATCTGTACTAATCTGATAGTCTGTAGTTGTGTAGAATGATAATTATTAACATTACTAACTGTATGCGCGGTTAAATTTTTCTTGGGAAAAATTTTTTTTAGGTGGGAGGTGTTACGGACTCAGTGAATGTCCCTTTAAGATACAGTGTGTGTGTGGGTGTGTGTGGGGCGTGCTTACGTCAATAGAAGATAAAGGACGTAATGACGTTATTGAAGAAGCAGAAGAAGAAGAGAAGAGAGAGAGACACCAGCCTGCTAGTTTTCTCTATCAATGGATGAGAAACAATAACTGTGTCTACCACTGAAATCCATGTACGGAAGCTGGAAGTAATCTGGTGGAGTTCACTTTGTTGCTGACCTGTAGAAGGAAACAGGTATTTGTGTGTGGACGACCACGATTCGGATGCTTTTCGGGGTGAGGAAATCACTACCGAGTAAACACTGAAGTGTCGTTTGGGTTCCATCGTGGAACATTTGGATTTCGTATTTACTCTCTCTAAGTTTCCCTATGTCTACATCTTATCTTCAGACAAGGGTGGTTGTTGAAGAAGCCCTTGCTCATGTTTCACCTTATGGCTTGCGGAACTGAACTTTAAGAACCATTCCTGAACGTGGAGTTTGGGACTTTGTCACACACACACACGACGAGTTTAGTTTTGGGGTTAACGTTCGAGGTTTAACATTTTTGAATTCTAACATACTAACATTTTAACTTTTATTTTACATATGGTCATAAGTAGTGATTAATAAAATAGTTTTTAACACTGAATCATGCTCAGTGTGTTTCTTTTGTTGCTGGTTTGTGACACAGGGACCTCACCATCGACCTTACCGCCAGGGGGTGAACCTACCAGGAGCATAGCTCCAGACGGCATCACTCTCGGGATCTCAGGACCACAGAAGCTTCTCCACCACAACAAGGTGACAATCCACAGAGAAGTGTTCAAGTATATTACAATAACAAGGGTCTCAGACTGATCTCTGTGGTTCATCACTCTTCACAGGCATCCAATGACAGAAACAATACTCTACCATCATCCTCTATCTCCTATTGCCAAACCAATTTTATACTTACCAGGCTTATCCCTACTGCCCTTTTTGGACAAGGGGATAACATTAACTATCCTCCATTATTATGGTACCTCACCTGTAGCTAACAATGATGAAAAAGTCTCCCCCAGAGCCCCAACCATATCCTCCCTGGCTTCCCTTAACATCCTGGAATAGATTCCATCTTGTCCTGCAGATTTATTCACCCTAATGTGCTCCAACATTTCGAGCACATCTTCGTTCCTAATACTAACATGCTGCAGAAAACCAGCATACCCTTCCCCATTAATTCTTAAGCATTCAAGTCCTTCTCCTTGGTGAATACATTTCAGATCTCGTCCAGATCCTCTGGTTCCATGCATAGATTACCACTCTGGTCCTGGAAGGGATTTCTTTAGCAACCATCTTGCTTCTAATATACTTACAAAAGGTTTTATGATTGTCGTTTATCCTACTTGAAACGGCAATTTCATAGCCCATTTTTGCGCTGCTAATTTCTTTCTTAACTTTTATCCTATATCCCCTATAGACCTCAAGTGAATCAGCCAATAGCTATTTCCTACACCTGACATATGATTTCTGCTTTTCCCTGATCAAACCTTCCTTATAGGGTCACAGAGCACGGAAACAGGCCCTTCGGCCTAACTGGTCCATGCTGACCAAGATGCCTCATCCAAGCTAGTCCCATCTGCCAGCATTTGGCCTCATCCAAGCTAGTCCCATCTGCCAACCTTCTAAGCCTTTCCAATCCATGCACTTGTCCAACTGTCTTTTAAAAATTGTTATTGTACCTGCCTCAACCACTTCCTCTGGCAGCTGATACATACGACACTTTGTGTAAAAAAAGTTGGCCCTCAAGCTCCACTTAAATCTTTCCCCTCTCACCTTAAACATCTCGTTCTTGATACCCCAGCTCTGGGAAAAAGACTGAGTGCATTCACCCTATCTATGCCCGCATGATTTTATATACCTCTATAACATCACCTCTCAGCTTTCTATGCTCTAACGAATAAAGTCCTAGCCTGTCCAGCCTCTGCCTATAACTCAGTCCCTTAAGTCCTGGCAACTTCCCTGTAAATCTTTTCTGCACTCTTTCCAGTTTAATAACATCTTTCCTATGGCAGGGTGAACAAAACTGAACACAATACATTAAGTGCGGCCTCACCAGCATCTTGTACAGTCGCACCATGAAGGCCTGCGTGCCAAAAGCCTTCTTCACCATCCTGTTTACCTCTGACCACATTCAATGAACCATGTACTTGTACTTCAAGGTCCCTCTGTTCTACAACACTTCCCAGGGCCATGCCGTTCACTGTGAAGGTTCTACCTGGATTTGACTTTCCAAAATGCAACACCTCGCACTTATTCAAATTAAGCTCCATTTGCCATTCCTCAGCCACCTTACTCAGCTGATCAATATCCCCCTGTAATTTTTGATAACCTTCTTCATTGTCCACTATACTATCTATTTTAGTGTTATCTAAGAACTCACTAACCATGCCTTGTACATTCTATCCAAATCATTGATACTGTATATATGACAAACAACAATGGAACCAGCACCAGCCCCTAAGACACACCACTAGTCACGTGCCTCCAGCCTGACAACCAACTTTCTTCCATCACCCTCTGCTTTCTACCATCAAGCCAATCGTGTATCCAATTAGCCAGTTCTCCCTGGATTCCATGTGATCCAACCTTCCAGAGCACCTACCATGTGGAACCTTATCAAAGGCCTTACTGAAGTCCATATAAACCACCTTTACCATGCTGCCCTCATCAACTTTCTTAGTCACCTCATCAAAAAACTCAGTCATAAGACATGATCTTCCAGGTACAAAGCCATGCTGACTACCCCTAATCAACCCCTGTCTTTCCAGACGTACATATATCTTACCCCTGAGAATCCTCTCCAGTAACTTACCTACCACAGATGTTAGTCTTACTGGCCTGTAGTTCCCAGGTCCCGTGGTTAATGATGATGCAAATATCTCAGCCAGGGCTCCTGCAATTTCTTCTCGAGCCTCCACGGTTCTTGGATAAGGCTGGTCAGGCCCTGGAGATTTGTCTAGCTTCATACCTTTTAAGACATCCAGCACCTCCTCTACTGTAATACAGACTATCCCCAAGACCTTCCCATTTACTTTTCCTAGTTCTGAAGTCTTCATGTCAAGGTAAAAACAGAGGAGGAATATTCATTCAGAACCTTGCCCACCTCCTGCGGCTCAACACAAAGGTGTCCTTTTTGGCCTTTGAGGGACACTATTCTCTCTCCAGTTACTCTTTTGCCCTTAATATAAAATCTCTTTGAACTTTTCCTTAATCTTCTCTGCCAAAGTTACCTCATGCCCTCTTTTTACTCTCCTAATTTTCTTCTTGAGTACACTTTTGCATATTCCACCAGGGATTCACTTGATCCCAGCTGCATGTACCTGAGCCTTGTCTCCTTTTTCCTGGCCAGAGCCTCAATATCCCTCATCATCTAGGGTTCCCTACTCCTACCATCCTTGCCCTAAAGGAAAGATGTCTAAAACATGAGAGCATATGTTTAAGGTAAGAAGTTTTAAGGGCATCTGTGGAGGATCTTTTACCACCCAGTGGTGATTGAAATCTTCAACAACACACAAAAAGCTGGAGGAAGTCTGACGGGTCAGGTAGCATCAATGGAGGGAATTTGACATTTGACATTTTGGGTGGAGACGCTTCATCCTGACTGAAAGATAGAGGGGAGATAGCCAGTATAAAAAGGTGGAAGGAAGGGGTGGAGCAAGATCGAGCTGGTGATAGGTGGATCCAGTTGACGGGGGGATTATAGGCAGATGAGGGAGGGGAGAATGGGACTAGGGCCAGAAATTGAGACGTGATAGGTAGAAGCGATGAAAGGATGAAAATGATGCAATCTGATAGTAAAGGAAGGTAGAGCATGAAATTAAAGGAGGAAAGTGGGGAGGGCAGATAGGAGTAGTGGGGGAGGGGAATCAGTGGGATGATTGGCAAATGGAGAGGGTGGAGGAGGGGAAATGCTGATGGAGACTAGGTCATCAGGAAGAGAGAGAAAAGGGGCAGAGGAGGAGCAGTTTACCTAAATTTGGAGAATTCAATGTTCATGCTGTCAGCTTGTAGGCTACCCAGACGGAATATGAGGTGCTGTTCCTCTAATTTTGTTTAGCCTTTGGTGTGGGAATGGGGAGGAACAGTAAAATGGCTGGCAACTGGGTAATTCAGATGGCTATGGCAGAGGGAGTGTTGATGCTTGGTGAAGCAGTTGCCCAGTCTGCATCCGGTCTCACTGATGTAGAGGAGGGCACATCGGGAGCACTGGATGTAATAAATAAGGCTGGAGGATATGCATGTGAATGACTGCCTCACCTGGAAGAGCTATTTAGGGGACTGGATGGTGATGAGGGAGGAGGTGTAGAAACAGGCGTTAGACTTCTTACGATTACCGGGGAGAGTGTCTGAGGAGAGAGGGGGATGGGGGAGCAGGATGAGCGGGCCAGTGAGTCATGGAGTGATCCCTGCAGAAAGTGAAAAGGAGTAGGGAGGAGAAGATGTGGCTGTTGATGGGATCACATTGTAGATGGTAATAGTTACAGAACTGCTACAAAATTATTAGTTGCACTAGCCATAACAACCATTAGCTACAGAATAGATCAACAGTGTCTTCCTAGGAATTGGCTAACCATCTGCTTAATGAGCTACAATAAATCAAAAGCGTCTCCCTAGGAATGGGCTAACTATTTGTTTAATGAGCTATATGTTTCCCGCACTAAGAGTTTCCCGCGCTCGGGCTGGAGAAGAAGGAGACCCAGCGGACATCTTAAGGAGACCAGCGGCCACCTTAAACACAGAGCAGACTATGAATAAAAAAAAGCGCACAGCCTCTATTTTCCATATATTCTATACTTCAGGCAGTAGTCCCATTCTCCCCCCTCACCGGGATTCACCATCGCCTGCTAGCGATGCACCTTCCATCTACCTGTTTATACTGGCTATCTCCCCTCTATCTTTCACAGTGCTGATGAAGGGTATCGGCCCAAAAGGTTACCTGTCCATTTCCCTCCATAGATGCTGCCTGACCTGCTGAAGTCTGCCAGCTTTTTGTGTGTTGCTCAGGATTCCAATATCTGCAGTCTCTTGTGTCTCAAAATTTGAAACACAATGTCTGAGTTGGTGGTGAAGAGAGAGACTCTTATAACAGATTATTAATGTATCCAGATGAGCATTTGAATCGCCAATGCATAGAAGCTTATGGACCAAGGGCTGGTAAGTGGGATTAGTATAGATGGATACTTAATTGTCAGCATGGGCATGGTGGGCTGAAGGGCCTCTTTCTGTGTTGTATGACTCTATGATGTCTGCTCTCATTTAACTCTAGTCTCGTCTTACCAAATCGAGCTGTCTGATGTCATGTTCTCGAAAGCAAAATATCTGCTGATACTGGAAACTTGAATTTGATACAAGGCAGAATATTCTTTTATAAATGAATATGTTTCTTTGAACTTTTACAGTTTTAAGGCAGTCTTAGAATGAGAATGCTATTTATTGTGGCAGTGATCTCAAAAGAGTGTTAGGAACTGCTCTGCTCGAGTTTAAGGTTTCAATGTATGGCAATTTTGCCAAGATAGAATTCTCATGTGAAATCATTAGTCCTACTTAAAACGGGTGGTCTATTGAGGCTAGAGAATAAAATGGATAACAACGGTTTAAGTTCAATTATTTATTTTCTGATGTTCAAGTACAATCGTTAGGTAATCCGGGATGCCATCACCAGTCACATCTTCCTCTCTTCGCCCGTTTTTGCTGTCTGCAGGGACCACTCTCTCCACGATCTCCTGGCCTGCTCGTACCTATCCGCCCACTCCTCCCAAGTCTCCTGCTACTTTACCACAAGTGTCCCCTCACCTCCTGAATCATCATCATCCGAAGACCTAAACAGCCCTTCCAAGTGAAGCAGAGATTCATCTGCGCCTTCTCCGATCTCATCAACTTGCATTTGGTGCTCCCAATATGGCTTCCTCTACATTAGTGAGTCCAAGAGTAGACGAAGCGACTATTTTGCGCAGCACCTGCGCTGTCGCTAACAGCCGTCTTGAGCTTCCAGCTGCATGTCATTCTAATTCTCCTCCCCATTCTCACAGACCTGTCTGACTTCGACCTTCTCTACTGCAACAACAAGGCCAAACGCAAACGAGATGGCACCCCATATTCACGGGTAGCCTCCGCTCCATTTATCTGTCCTTACCCTCTACCCATTGATTCCCTTCATATCCAGAACTTTATCAATCTCTCTTCTTTTAATGTAGTAGTGATTAGTTGCTTTGGGGTTGTAAGTGTTAGGTGAATAGGACGGGTGTGTGTGCTTGGAAGAAATTGTAGCAAACAGCTAAAACCTGAAGCGGTATCTAAACTGGACATCGTAAATAGGCTGCATTGTGCCAATACCCCAGCGGCTAGTATCAATAGGAGGTATCTTCTCCTCGGGGTTGAGCAGCTCGAAGTCGAAGTAGCACAGCATGAGGAAAACGAACTGCTTCAGTTCGTTGGTTGCGAAGAAGCGACCGGGACACATACTGACGCCTGCTCCCCACGGCATGCTGTAATATTTCACCTTCTGCCCCTTCTTGTAGAAGTCCGTCTTCCTCGTCCCGTCCGCGTTGAGGAACCGGTCGAACTGGAAGGAGTGCGGCCGCGGGTGCAGCTCCGGGTCCATCTGCGGCGACAGGTGAGGGAAGAGAGCCACACGGTCCCCTTTCCGCAGCGAGTAGCGCCGGCCGTCGGCCATCGCCAACTCAGTGTCCTGAACCACAGCCCTGGTCAGCAGCGGAGCGGCGTTCAAACGCAGGCTCTCCTCCACGGCGCTGTCCAGCACCGGGGTCTTCTGCAGTATGTCCCGGGTCAGGTTGACGGGCGGCCCGCCCGCCGTCGCTCGCTGGCCGGTCTGCGCCAGCAATTGGTCCACTTCGGCCCGCGCTGCGCTCATTGCTTGAGGGCAGCGGCAGAGGTTTAGGAGGAGCCAGAACGCCGAGGGACCGGTGTTCCCCTGCGACGCCCAGAGCAGCAGGAACATGTAGCGGCTCTGCATCTCGAGATTCACACCTTGTTCGTTCAGCTGCCGCTGGCGCTCCGAGACCCAGCCGCTGATCTGCTCCCGGTTTCTCATGCCCTGCACCGAGAGCAGGTCCCAGAACTTCCTCTTGAGCCTCTCGGCTTCCAGCTTCTCCCTGGGCGGGAGCACGGCGTAAGCCAGCCCGGGGAACAGTCGGTCGTATTTCCTGAACTGGACGAAGAGTTGGTCCGAGTGCTCTCGGTCCAGCTGATCGGCACGGTCCTGATCGCCCTTGGCTGACTCGGTGCCGAACAGGGCGAGGTAGCCCGCCCTGAACACTATGTTGTAGCAGTAATGAAACAGTCCATCTTGCTTCCATTCCCCGGCACCGTCCACTGGCTGGTGAAGCATCAGTTTCTGCAGATTCATCAACATGGCTTGGGTCAAGTCCACCAACCCGTTCCCCATTAGGTATTTGTTGCTCACTGCCTCCAGCAACTTGTGGTCATCCTCTTGGGCATGATATCCGAACACCCTTGCAACCAACTCAACAGCAAACTTTTCAAAGTCTAGCTTCGATCTCGGCGCCTTCACCACGGCTCCGTAGGATATCGGGTCCATCAGGAACGTAATGTAACGGCCGGCTAGCTGGACTGTGAAGATATCCCCGTGCTTTTTCTGCATCTCCTGCAGGAACTGCTCCGTGTCCCTTCGGAAGGACAGGACGTGGCCGAGCCATGGCAGGTGGCCGGTGTCCAGGGGCGGCTCGTTAGGTCTCCTTCTTCTCAAAGCGCCCAGAAAGTAAAGGAGGGCGACGAGAAGGATTGTCAGGCTCAAAAGCACGTAAGCCATGGTGTGGAAGAAACTGACTGCTGCAACCCCTTTTCACTCACCAGTGACGGTTGTGTGCCGTGACTTGGTGTGGGAGGAGTTATTAACCTTTGTTAACTGTCCTTCACTAAGAAGATTCTGCAATAGGCAATACTTTGGAATGAACTTAAGACATATAGCACAGGAACGGGCACATTGACGCACGTTTTCTATGTCGAATGTGATGCCAATTTGAATTAATCGCTGGTCTACACATGGCCTATGTCCCTCCATCCGCTGCCTCTTCATGCGTCTGCCCATGAGCCCCTTAAGGGTTGCTCTACCATCTGCTTCCACTACCTCTCTTGTCACCACGTTCCAGGCACCTGCTACTTTAAGGCATTAAGTCAAAACAAGTTTTTGTTACATTCTGCATGAAGGAAATGGTATTGGTATTGGTTTATTATTGTCACTTATACCGAGGAACAGTGAAAAACTTGTCTTACAAACCGATCTTACAGGTCAATTCATTACACAGTGCAGTTACATTGAGTCAGTACAGAGTGCATTGATGTAGTACAGGTAAGAACAATAACAGTACGGAGTAAAGTGTCACAGCTACAGAGAAAGTGCAGTGCAATAAGGTGCAAGGTCACAACAAGGTAGATATTGATGTCATGAGGTCATAGGTCATAGTCCATCTCATTGTATAAGGGAACTGTTCAATAGTCTTATCACTGTGGGGTAGAAGCTGTCCTTAGTCTGGTGGTACGTGCCCTCAGGCTCTTGTATCTTCTCGCCGATGGAAGAGTAGAGAAGAGAGAATGTCCCGGGTGGGTGGGGTCTTTGATTATGCTGGCTGCTACACCAAGACAACCAGAGGTAAAGACAGAGTCCAAGGAGGGGAGACTGGTGTCCGTAATGCACTGGGCTGTGTCCACAACTCTCTGCAGCTTCTTGCGGTGTTGGGCAGAGCAGTTGCTGTACCAAGCCTTGATACATCCTGATACAATGCTTCTATGGTGCATCGGTAAAAGTTGGTGAGAATCAAAGGGGACAAACCAAATTTCTTCAGCCTTTTGAGGAAGTAGAGGTGCTGGTGAGGTTTTTTGGCCATGGCATCCACGTGGTTTGTCCAGGACAGCTTGTTGGTGATGTTCACTCCCAGGAACGAAGCTGTCAACCCTCTCAACCTCAGCACCATTGATGCAGACAGGTGTATGTACACCGCCCCCTTTCCTGAAGTCAATGACCAGCTCTTTAGTTTTGTTGACATTGAGGGCAAGGTTGTTGTCATGACACCATGCCACTAAGCTCTCTATCTCCTTCTTGTACTCCAACTCATCACTGTTTGAGATACGGCCTACAACAGTGGTATCATCTGCAAACTGATAGATGGAATTAGGGCAGAATCTGGCCACACAGTCATGAGTGTATAGGGAGTAGAGTAGAGGGCTGAGGACGCAGCCTTGAGGTGCACCAGTGTTGAGAATAATCATGCCGGAGGGATTGCTGCCTATCCTCACTGATTGCGGTCTGTTTGTGAGAATGTCAAGGATCCAGTTACAGAGGGAAGTGTTGAGTCCTAGGTCTCGGAGTTTGGTGACAAGCTTGCTTGGTATTATTGTATTGAAGGCAGAGCTGTAGTCAATAAACAATAGTCTAACATAGGTGTCTTTACTGGCCAGATGCTCCAGAGCTGAGTGAAGGGCCAGGGAGATGGCATCCGCTGTAGACCCGTTTCAGTGATAGGCGAATTGCAGTGGGTCCAGGTTGTCTGGTAGGCTGGAGTTGATGCGTGCCATGACCAACCTCTCTAAGCACTTCATGATGGTGGATGTCAGAGCCACTGGTCGGTAGTCATTGAGGCATGTTACCTTGCTTTTCATTGTACCGGGATGATAGTGGTCTTCTTAAAACAGGAGGGAACTTGAGATTGAAGCAGGGAGAGGTTGAATATATCCGCAAATACTTCTGCCAGCTGATCAGCACAAGATCTGAGCACGCGGCCCAGGACACCAATCTGGGCCAGGTGCTTTCCTCGTGTTCCCTCTTGGGAAGACTGATCTTACGTCCTCCACTGTGATCACAGGTTCAGCTGCGTTGGTGGCTGTCAGAGTTGATGGTGACAATCCACTTCCTTTTTGTTCAAAAACGTGCATAGAATGCGTTAAGTTCATCAGGAAGTGATGCGCTGTTGTTAGTTATGCAGCCTGACCGTCTTGTAGCCTGTTATGCATGTACACCCTGCCATAACTGGAGGCTGGTCAGGGACTCTATTTTGAGTTGGTATTGCCTCTTGGCATCCCTTATAGCTTTACGAAGGTCATACCTCGCTTTCTTATACAGATCAGGATTACCAGATTTGTGTGCAGCAGTCTTCTCCTTCAGTAGGGAGTGGATCTCCCGGTTCATCCACGGCTTCCTGTTTGGGAACACCCGTATTGTCCTCTTTGGTACACAGTCCTCCACACACTTGCTGATAAAGTCTGTGATGGTGGTGGCATAGTCATCAAGGCTGGCAGCTGAGTCTTTGAACATGGTCCAGCCCACTGTCTCAAAGCAGTCATGTAGAAGTCATGTAGAAGCTCATCTGCTTCCTCAGACCAGCACTGCACGACTCTCTGTACCGGATCCTCCCGTTTCAGTTTCTGTTCGTATGCAGGGAGAAGGAGCACAGCCTGGTGGTCTGATTTCCCAAAGTGAGGATGTGGGGTGGCTCAGAAGGCATCTTTGATGGTTGTATAGCAGTGGTCAAGGGTGTTGGCGCCCCTGGTGGAGCAGGAGATGTGCTGATAGTATTTTGGTAACACACTCCTGAGGTTGGTCTGATTGGTGTCCCCCGCGATGATGAAGAGGGCCTCAGGGTATCCTGTCTGAAGATTATTGACCACGGAGTATAGCTCATTGAGTGCAGGCTTCATGTCCGTCTGTGGTGGGATGTAGACTGCCATCAGGATAGCTGAAGCGAACTCCCTTGGCAGATAGAATGGTCGACACTTCACAAATGGGCTATTCTAAGTAGTAGCAAAATATATTGATGAAGCCATTGTGGTCGGTGTGGTCTGCATGGACTTCAGTAAGGCCTTTGCAAGGCGCACATGGGAGATTGGTCCAAAAGATTAGAGCCCATGATATCCAGGGCAAGTTGTCAAAATGGATCCAAAATTGTCTGGAGAATAGGAGCAGGGATTGTGATAGAAGGTTACTTTTGTGATTGGAAGCCTGTGACCAATGTTCTGAGATTTGTATAGCATGGAAACAGATCCTTCGGCCCACAACATCCACACTCACCATAGCCCTCTATGCCTAGACACTTCAAGCACTCATCCAGACACTTCTTAAATGCTATCAGTGACTCTGCATCCATCACTTTCTCAGGCAGTGCATTCCAGGTATTCACCACTCTCTGGGTGGAAAAGGCCTCTGTCAGATCCCATCTAAATCTCTTCCTCTAAATCTATGTCCTCTAGTTTAATCTATGTTGATATGGGAAAAGGTTTCCTGCAGTCTACCCTATCTATACCCCTCATAATTTTATATACCTCAGTTATAACTCTCCTTAACCTCTAGATCTCCGCTCTGGAGAAAACAGACCGAGTTTCTCCAGTGTCGTAACTGAAATGCTCCATTCCAGGCAACATCCCAGTGAATCTCTTTTGTGCCCTCTCCAGTGCTATCACATCTTTCCTATAGTGTGATGACCACAACTGAACACAGTACTCCAGCTAGGTCTGACCAATGTTTTATAAAGTTGGAGCATTACTTCCTTGCTATTGTATTGAATGCCCCAACAAATGAAAGCCAGCATCCCCTATGCCTTCTTGACCATGTTGTCTACCTGCTTTGCTAACTTCAAGGATCTTTGGGCTTGTACATCAAGGTCCCTCTGTCTCTCAGTAGTCCCTTGGATCCTACCATTCCCGTTCTATGTCCAGGCCTCATTACTACTTCCAAATTGCCTCACCTCACATTTATCAGGATTCAACTCCATCTGCCGTTTCACCAATGCATCAATCTCACCCTGTACCCTAAGACTACCCTGCTCACTATCAACAACTCCACCAAACCTTGTGGCATCTGTGAATTTACTGATCATGTCACCAACATGCATGTCCAAATCGAGGGTGCCAGCACCAATCCCTGTGGAACACCATTGGTCAAAGGCATCCAATTATAAAAGCAACACTTTACCACCAACCTCTATCCCAACACCAATTTTGGATCTAATTAGCCAACTTGCCCTTGATCCCATGGGCCCCAACCTCTTGGACCAGTCTCCTATGTGGGGCCTTGGCAAAGGCCTTACAGAAGTCCATGTAAAGCACACTTACCGCACTACCCTCATCAACACACTTTGTTACCCCCCTCAAAATTTCAAGCCGATTAGTCAAACAGAATCTTCCAGTGTCAGAGCCTTGTTGGCTATCTCTGAATAGTCCCTGCCTTTCCAAGTGATCATTAATCCTTGCCGTCAGAATTTTTCCAATAACTTACCTCTCACCGATGTTTAGGCTCACACCTCTGTAATTGCCAGGCTTTTTGCTGCTGCCCTTTTCAGAAAGGGAGAAGCACATTTACTGTCCTCCAGTCTTCCACTAGCTCTGTTGTGGCCAGCAAACATTCCTCCTACATCCACATCCAAATTGTTCAAGTATGAATGTGCCTATTTCTCGAGGTCGAGGATGATGGTCTTCATTCCGTTGATCTATTTATGGGCTTTCAAGTGGCTTATGAGTCCAATCTTGGCTCGGAAAGTTCTTCCGCATTCAGGACAGGTAGTTCCAGACGGCAGATCGGGCTTTGGTTGTTGCTGCCTCTCTTTCCATTTTCTTCTCTTTTCTTCTAATTCTGCACATCTGTTGGCTTCGAAAGTTGCTGTTCCTTCTCGGATGATGGTTTGCCAGAGTTTCCTGTCCTTGGCATTGGTTTCCCAATTGTTGATGTCGATTTTATATTTCTTCATGTTGGCTTTTGAGACGTCTCGAAATCTCTTCTGTTGTCCGCCTCTTTTACATTTGCTTACTTTAAGCTGGGAGTAGAAGATTTGTTTCGGCAGACGTTCGTCTTTCATCTGAACAACATGACTGCTCCATCTTAGTTTGTTCTTGATAACGTAGGTTTCAATGCTTGTTGTCTTTGCTTCAATTTAGCATGCTGATGTTGGTTCTTCTATATTCCCAGCTGATATTTAAGATGTTTCGAAGACAGCGTTGATGGAAATTTTCAAGTGCCTTCAGATGTCGTCGGTATGTTGTCCAGGTTTCTGATGCATACACGAGCATTGGGATCACCACTGCTTTCTACACTAACATTTTAGTGTCTGTTCAGATGTCACGATCATGAAAGACTCTTGTTCGGAGATGTCCAAAAGCTGTTCCAGCACATTTAAGACGATGTTGGATCTCGTCATTAAGGTTGACATTGGAGAAGAGCTGACTTCCAAGATATGGGAAATGGTCCATGTTTGCCAGGGTTGTTTTGCCAAGTTGAATTGATGGTTCTGTCCGATTTGTAACCGTTGTTGACGGTTGGTAGATGATCTGAGTCTTCTTGGAATTGATGGTAAGTCCAAGTTTCGTGTACGCACGGTTGGAGGCAGTTAGAATCTGTTGTAAGTGGTTTTCTGAGAGAGCTGCAACACAGTTGTCATCTGCATATTGGAACTCGATGAGGGAACTCGTGGATGTCTTGTTTTTGGACTTGAAACAGGCAAGATTGAAAAGTCTGCCATCTGTTCTGTAGACAATTTCGATTCCTGGGGGGTAGATCGTCCTTGATGATGTGGATGATTGTCACAATGAAGATGATGAACAAAGTTGGGGCAATCACACATCCGTTTTACTCCTGATTTGACTTGAAAAGACTCACAGTTACTGTTGCTGACCATGACTGTGGCAAGCATGCCGTCGTGGAGGAGTCTCAGGATTCGAATGTACTTCTCAGGGCATCCACAGGTGGATAGGACATCCCTTAGGAGTTCTCTTGATACCGAGTCAAAGGCTTTGGTGAGGTCGATGAATGCCATGTACAAAGGTTGAAGTTGTTCATGACATTTTTCTTGCAGTTGTCGCATTGTGAAGATCATGTCCATTGCTCCGCGTGATGGTCTAAAACCAGCTTATGTCTCCAGAAGGATCTTCTCAGCTTAAGGCTTGAGCCGGTTGTTTATGATGCAGGTGAGGATCTTTCCTGCTGTTGCTGACAGGGAAATTCCACGATAGTTTCTGCATTCGGATTGATCACCTTTCCTTTTGTAGATGGTAATGATTGCTGAGTCTCTAAAGTCTGCTGGTACGTCTTCATTTATCCAGATCTTGTTAAGAAGTTGATGCAGTTGGTAATGAAGCAGGTTACTTCCAATTTTGTAGACCTCGGCTGGTATTCCATCGAGTCCAGCGGCCTTGTTGTTTTTCAAGGTTTAGGTAGCTTCCCTGACTTCTTCAAGTGTTGGTATTTTGCTTAGGGAGTCGTCAACGGGCTGTTTTGGAATGTTGTTAATCATATTCCTGTCAAATGAGACGGTCTGATTTAGAAGGTCTTCAAAGTGCTCCCTCCATCTAGAACTGATGTCAGCATTGCTCTCCAGGATGGTTGAACCATCTTTGCTTTTGAGAGGGGCTTGACCGTGAGTGGATGGGCAAAAAATAGCTTTAGTTGCATTAAAAAAGCCTTGAGTGTCATTGGCATCTGCTAGTTGTTGGATTTCCTGAGCTTTCTTCCTCCACCATTGGGTTTTCAGGTTTCCGGTGCTCTTCTGGACTGCAGCCTTGCATTCCTGATAGCGTTTCCTTTTAGTGGCCGATTGTTGATCATTTTGGAAAGTGATGAAAGCTTTTCACTTTTCGTCAATGAGTTGTTGGAGTGGTTTGTCATTATCATCGAACCAATGCTGATGTCTTTTTGTCTTGAACCCAATTGTTTCCTTGCAGGAGGTGATGATAGCATTCTTCAATTGATTCCAGTGTTCTTCTACAGATGGTGGGATTTGTTGAGGCAGTTGTTCTTGAAGATTTTGTTGGAACTTCTGTATATGGTTGATGTCTTGAAGGATGTCAACATTGAATTTCTTAATAGTGTTCTGATTTTGGTGCCTCCTTTTGGGCTGAATCTTCCATCTCATGGTGGACGAGATGAGTCGACGGTCTGTCCAGCACTTGTCGGTACCAGTAACAGCTCTTGTTATCGGTACATCTTGTTGGTCCCGAGATCATACGATGATGTAGTCGATGAGGTGCCAGTGTTTGGAGCATGGATGCTGCCAGGAGACTTTGTGCCTGTTTTTCTGGAAAAATAGGGTGTTTTTAATCACCAGGTTGTGTTCAGCATATTTGGTGAGGAGGAGTATTCCATTGGCGTTGACCTTGCCAACTCCTTCCTTGCTTATTATTCCAGTCCAGAGCCTATGATCTTTCCTAACTCCAGCATTAAAGTCTCCCAAGAGAATGATCTTGTGGTTGTTGGGAACAGATGAAAGGTCATCGTCAAGTTGGGCATAGAAGTTCGTCTTTACTTCCTCCTCAGCATCCAGAGTTGGAGCATAGGCGCTGATGATGGTGGCATGTTGGTTCTTGATGAGCTGGATTCGCAGAGTCATTAGACGTTCATTGATTCCCAATGGTTGCTCTGTCAGCTTCTGAAGTAGGCTGTTTCGGATGGCAAACCATACTCCATCGATCCCCGGTCGTTCAGGATCAAGTCCTTTCCAAAAAAAGGGTGTATTGACCTTGCTCTTCATTTAGTTCCCCTTCTCCAGCTCTGTGGGTCTCACTCAGAGCAACAATGTCAAAGTTGAATTTTTGAAGTTCCCGAGCAACAAAGGCAGTTCTCCTCTCTGGTCGGTCTGAGTTTGGGTTATCCATCAGAGTTCGTATATTCCAGGTTCCAAATTTCATAGCCTCACTTCTCGTTGTTTTTCGACAACATGATGATGATCCCTCTGGACGCGGCTTTCCAGACAGGGTGGGGTGAAACAGACTATTTTTAGGGCACCTTTTCTAGCCCCCTCCCAGTTCAGGGTGAGCAGAGTGGATCCTAAATAGGGCTGCTCAGAAGTGAATACTGCTACCAAACAACTTTCCTGCTTCTATCCAAAAGTTGAGCGACTGAATCAATTATTCACGGCCTTCGTCCGGATCTTGACTGGGAGCTTCCAGCCATCACATTCCCCCCGATCACCAAAAGACTTGAGAAGTAGCCCACAGACCGAAGATGCCTGTGCATGTATTTCTTTAGTGTGTACTTGATGTTGCACTACAAAAAGCACACGATACTTCACAAATCAACCAACTGATTCCAATGGCATGGAAACCATGATGATTGGAACTGATGGATTTGTTGCAGCCTTCATCTGCCTTCACAGCCATTGAGTTCGAAGTAACTTCGTCCGCCTGTTCCACCGTTGAGGTCTTGGTTGGATTGTTCTTTGTCAGGGATTCACCATCGACCTTACCGCCATGGGTGAACCTACCAGGAGCATAGCTCCAGACGGCATCACTCTCGGGATCTCAGGACCACAGAAGCTTCTCCACCACAACAAGGTGACAATCCACAGAGAAGTGTTCAAGAATATTACAATAACAAGGGTCTCAGACTGATCTCTGGTTCATCACTCTTCACAGGCATCCAATGACAGAAACAACACTCTACCATCATCCTCTATCTCCTATTGCCAAACCAATTTTATACTTACCAGGCTTATCCCTACTGCCCTTTTTGGACAAGGGGATAACATTAACTATCCTCCATTCTTATGGTCCCTCACCTGTGGCTAACAATGATGAAAAAGTCTCCCCCAGAGTCCCAGCCATATCCTCCCTGGCTTCCCTTAACATCCTGGAATAGATTCCATCTTGTCCTGCAGATTTATTCACCCTAATGTGCTCCAACATTTCGAGCACATCTTCATTCCTAATACTAACATGCTGCAGAAAACCAGCATACCCTTCCCCATTAATTCTTGAGCATTCAAGTCCTTCTCCTTGGTGAATACCAATGAGAAAGTATTCATTGAGGATCTCGCCCAGATCCTCTGGTTCCATGCATAGATTACTACTCCAGTCCTGGAAGGGATTCCTTTAACAACCATCTTGCTTCTAATATAATTATAAAAGGTTTTATGATTGTCCTTTATCCTACTTGCCACGGCAATTTCATAGTCCGTTTTTGCACTGCTAATTTCTTTCTTAACTTTTATCCTATATCCCCTATAGACCTCAAGTGAATCAGCCAATAGCTATTTCCTACACCTGACATATGATTTCTGCTTTTCCCTGATCAAACCTTCCTTATAGGGTCATAGAGGACGGAAACAGGCCCTTCGGCCGAACTGGTCCATGCTGACCAAGATGCCTCATCCAAGCTAGTCCCATCTGCCAGCATTTGGCCTCATCCAAGCTAGTCCCATCTGCCAACCTTCTAAGCCTTTCCAATCCATGCACTTGTCCAACTGTCTTTTAAAAATTGTTATTGTACCTGCCTCAACCACTTCCTCTGGCAGCTGATACATACGACACTTTGTGTAAAAAAAGTTGGCCCTCAAGCTCCACTTAAATCTTTCCCCCCTCACCTTAAACATCTAGTTCTTGATACCCCAGCTCTGAGAAAAAGACTGAGCGCATTCACCCTATCTATGCCCCCATGATTTTATATACCTCTATAACATCACCTCTCAGCTTTCTATGCTCTAACGAATAAAGTCCTAGCCTGTCCAACCTCTGCCTATAACTCAGTCCCTCAAGTCCTGGCAACTTCCCTGTAAATCTTTTCTGCACTCTTTCCAGTTTAATAACATCTTTCCTATAGCAGGGTGAACAAAACTGAACACATACTTTAAGTGCGGCCTCACCAGCATCTTGTACAGTCGCACCATGAAGGCCTGCGTGCCAAAAAGCCTTCTTCACCACTCTGTTTACCTCTGACAACTTACAGTGAACCATGCACTTGTACTTCAATGTCTCTCTGTTCAACAACACTTCCCAGGGCCTTGCCGTTCACTGTGGAGGTTCTACCTGGATTTGACTTTCCAAAATGCAACACCTCGCACTTATTCAAATTAAACTCCATTTGCCATTCCTCAGCCACCTTACTCAGCTGATCAATATCCCCCTGTAATTTTTGATAACCTTCTTCATTGTCCACTATACTATCTATTTTAGTGTTATCTGAAAACTCACTAACCATGCCTTGTACATTCTATCCAAATCATTGATACTGTATATATGACAAACAACAATGGATCCAGCACCAGCCCCTAAGATACACCACTAGTCACGCGCCTCCAGCCTGACAACCAACCTTCTTCCATCACCCTCTGCTTTCTACCATCAAGCCAATCGTGTATCCAATTAGCCAGTTCTCCCTGGATTCCATGTGATCCAACCTTCCAGAGCACCTACCATGTGGAACCTTATCAAAGGCCTTACTGAAGTCCATATAAACCACCTTTACCACGCTGCCCTCATCAACTTTCTTAGTCACCTCATCAAAAAACTCAGTCATAAGACATGATCTTCCAGGTACAAAGCCACGCTGACTACCCCTAATCAACCCCTGTCTTTCTAGATGTACATATATCTTATCGCTGAGAATCCTCTCCAGTAACATACCTACCACAGATGTTAGTCTTACTGGCCTGTAGTTCCCAGGTCCCGTGGTTAATGATGATGCAAATATATCAGCCAGGGCTCCTGCAATTTCATGTCGAGCCTCCACATGGTTTTTGGATAAGGCTGGTCAGGCTCTGGATATTTGTCTAGCTTCATACCTTTTAAGACATCCAGCACCTCCTCTACTGTAATACAGACTATCCCCAAGACCTTCCCATTTACTTTTCCTAGTTCTGAAGTCTTCATGTCAAGGTAAAAACAGAGGAGGAATATTCATTCAGAACCTTGCCCACCTCCTGCAGCTCAACACAAAGGTGTCCTTTTTGGTCTTTGAGGGACGCTATTCTCTCTCCAGTTACTCTTTTGCCCTTAATATAAAATCTCTTTAAATTTTTCCTCAATCTTCTCGGCCAAAGTTACCTCATGCCCTCTTTTTACTCTCCTAATTTTCTTCTTGAGTACACTTTTGCATATTCCGCCAGGGATTTACTTGATCCCAGCTGCATGTACCTGACCCTTCTCTCCTTTTTCCTGGCCAGGGCCTCAATATCCCTCATCATCCAGGGTTCCCTACTACCATCCTTGCCCTAAAGGAAAGATGTCTAAAACATGAGAGCATATGTTTAAGGTAAGAGGTTTTAAGGGCATTTGTGGAGGATCTTTAAGCACCCAGTGGTGATTGAAATCTTCAACAACACACAAAAAGCTGGAGGAAGTCTGATGGGTCAGGCAGCATCAATGGAGGGAATTTGACATTTGACATTTTGGGTGGAGACGCTTCATCCTGACTGAAAGATAGAGGGGAGATAGCCAGTATAAAAAGGTGGAAGGAAGGGGTGGAGCAAGATCGAGCTGGTGATAGGTGGATCCAGTTGAGGGGGTGATTATAGGCAGATGAGGGTGGGGAGAATGGGACTAGCGCCAGAAATTGAGACGTGATAGGTAGAAGCGATGAAAGGATGAAAATGATGCAATCTGATAGTAAAGGAAGGTAGAGCATGAAATTAAAGGAGGAAAGTGGGGAGGGCAGATAGGAGTAGTGGGGGAGGGGAATCAGTGGGATGATTGGCAAATGGAGAGGGCGGAGGAGGGGAAATGCTGATGGGGACTAGGTCATCAGGAGGAGAGAGAAAAGGGGCAGAGGAGGAGCAGTTTACCTAAATTTGGAGAATTCAACGTTCATGCTGCCAGCTTGTAGACTACCCAGATGGAATATGAGGTGCTGTTCCTCTAATTTTGTTTAGCCTTTGGTGTGGGAATGGGGAGGAACAGTAAAATGGCTGGCAACTTGGTAATTCAAATGGCTATGGCAGAGGGAGTGTTGATGCTTGGTGAAGCAATCGCCCAGTCTGCATCCGGTCTCACTGATGTAGAGGAGGGCACATCGGGAGCACTGGATGTAATAAATAAGGCTGGAGGATATGCATGTGAATGACTGCCTCACCTGGAAGGGCTGTTTCGGGGCCTGGGTGGTGATGAGGGAGGAGGTGTAGTAACAGGTGTTAGACCTCTTACGATTAACGGGGAGAGTGCCTGGGGAGGGAGGAGGATGGGGGGGCAGGATGAGCGGGTCAGTGAATCATGGAGTGATCCCTGTAGAAAGTGAAAAGGAGTAGGGAGGAGAAGATGTGGCTGTTGATGGGATCACATTGTAGATGGTAATAGTTACAGAACTGCTACAAAATTATTAGTTGCACTAGCCGTAACAACCATTAGCTACAGAATAGATCAACAGTGTCTTCCTAGGAATTGGCTAACCATCTGCTTAATGAGCTACAATAAATCAAAAGCGTCTCCCTAGGAATGGGCTAACTATTTGTTTAATGAGCTATATGTTTCCCGCACTAAGAGTTTCCCGCGCTCGGGCTGGAGAAGAAGGAGACCCAGCGGACATCTTAAGGAGACCAGCGGCCACCTTAAACACAGAGCAGACTATGAATAAAAAAAAGCGCACAGCCTCTATTTTCCATATATTCTATACTTCAGGCAGTAGTCCCATTCTCCCCCCTCACCGGGATTCACCATCGCCTGCTAGCGATGCACCTTCCATCTACCTGTTTATACTGGCTATCTCCCCTCTATCTTTCACAGTGCTGATGAAGGGTATCGGCCCAAAAGGTTACCTGTCCATTTCCCTCCATAGATGCTGCCTGACCTGCTGAAGTCTGCCAGCTTTTTGTGTGTTGCTCAGGATTCCAATATCTGCAGTCTCTTGTGTCTCAAAATTTGAAACACAATGTCTGAGTTGGTGGTGAAGAGAGAGACTCTTATAACAGATATTAATGTATCCAGATGAGCATTTGAATCGCCAATGCATAGAAGCTTATGGACCAAGGGCTGGTAAGTGGGATTAGTATAGATGGATACTTAATTGTCAGCATGGGCATGGTGGGCTGAAGGGCCTCTTTCTGTGTTGTATGACTCTATGATGTCTGCTCTCATTTAACTCTAGTCTCGTCTTACCAAATCGAGCTGTCTGATGTCATGTTCTCGAAAAGCAAAATATCTGCTGATACTGGAAACTTGAATTTGATACAAGGCAGAATATTCTTTTATAAATGAATATGTTTCTTTGAACTTTTACAGTTTTAAGGCAGTCTTAGAATGAGAATGCTATTTATTGTGGCAGTGATCTCAAAAGAGTGTTAGGAACTGCTCTGCTCGAGTTTAAGGTTTCAATGTATGGCAATTTTGCCAAGATAGAATTCTCATGTGAAATCATTAGTCCTACTTAAAACGGGTGGTCTATTGAGGCTAGAGAATAAAATGGATAACAACGGTTTAAGTTCAATTATTTATTTTCTGATGTTCAAGTACAATCGTTAGGTAATCCGGGATGCCATCACCAGTCACATCTTCCTCTCTTCGCCCGTTTTTGCTGTCTGCAGGGACCACTCTCTCCACGATCTCCTGGCCTGCTCGTACCTATCCGCCCACTCCTCCCAAGTCTCCTGCTACTTTACCACAAGTGTCCCCTCACCTCCTGAATCATCATCATCCGAAGACCTAAACAGCCCTTCCAAGTGAAGCAGAGATTCATCTGCGCCTTCTCCGATCTCATCAACTTGCATTTGGTGCTCCCAATATGGCTTCCTCTACATTAGTGAGTCCAAGAGTAGACGAAGCGACTATTTTGCGCAGCACCTGCGCTGTCGCTAACAGCCGTCTTGAGCTTCCAGCTGCATGTCATTCTAATTCTCCTCCCCATTCTCACACAGACCTGTCTGACTTCGACCTTCTCTACTGCAACAACAAGGCCAAACGCAAACGAGATGGCACCCCATATTCACGGGTAGCCTCCGCTCCATTTATCTGTCCTTACCCTCTACCCATTGATTCCCTTCATATCCAGAACTTTATCAATCTCTCTTCTTTTAATGTAGTAGTGATTAGTTGCTTTGGGGTTGTAAGTGTTAGGTGAATAGGACGGGTGTGTGTGCTTGGAAGAAATTGTAGCAAACAGCTAAAACCTGAAGCGGTATCTAAACTGGACATCGTAAGTAGGCTGCATTGTGCCAAAACCCCAGCGGCTAGTATCAATGGGAGGTATCTTCTCCTCGGGGTTGAGCAGCTCGAAGTCGAAGTAGCACAGCATGAGGAAAACGAACTGCTTCAGTTCGTTGGTTGCGAAGAAGCGACCGGGACACATACTGACGCCTGCTCCCCACGGCATGCTGTAATATTTCACCTTCTGCCCCTTCTTGTAGAAGTCCGTCTTCCTCGTCCCGTCCGCGTTGAGGAACCGGTCGAACTGGAAGGAGTGAGGCCGCGGGTGCACCTCCGGGTCCATCTGCGGCGACAGGTGAGGGAAGAGAGCCACACGGTCCCCTTTCCGCAGCGAGTAGCGCCGGCCGTCGGCCATCGCCAGCTCAGTGTCTTGAACCACGGCCCTGGTCAGCAGCGGAGCGGCGTTCAAACGCAGGCTCTCCTCCACGGCGCTGTCCAGCACCGGGGTCTTCTGCAGTATGTCCCGGGTCAGGTTGACGGGCGGTCCGACCGCCGTCGCTCGCTGGCCGGTCTGCGCCAGCAATTGGTCCACTTCGGCCCGCGCTGCGCTCATTGCTTGAGGGCAGCGGCAGAGGTTTAGGAGGAGCCAGAACGCCGAGGGACCGGTGTTCCCCTGCGACGCCCAGAGCAGCAGGAACATGTAGCGGCTCTGCATCTCGAGATTCACACCTTGTTCGTTCAGCTGCCGCTGGCGCTCCGAGACCCAGCCGCTGATCTGCTCCCGGTTTCTCATGCCCTGCACCGAGAGCAGGTCCCAGAACTTCCTCTTGAGCCTCTCGGCTTCCAGCTTCTCCCTGGGCGGGAGCACGGCGTAAGCCAGCCGGGGGAACAGTCGGTCGTATTTCCTGAACTGGACGAAGAGTTGGTCCGAGTGCTCTCGGTCCAGCTGATCGGCACGGTCCTGATCGCCCTTGGCTGACTCGGTGCCGAACAGGGCGAGATAGCCCGCCCTGAACACTATGTTGTAGCAGTAATGAAACAGTCCATCTTGCTTCCATTCCCCGGCACCGTCCGCTGGCTGGTGAAGCATCAGCTTCTGCAGATTCATCATCATAGCTTGGGTCAAGTCCACCAACCCGTTCCCCATTAGGAATTTGTTGCTCACTACCTCCAGCAACTTGTGGTCATCCTCTTGGGCATGATATCCGAACACCCTTGCAACCAACTCAACAGCAAACTTTTCAAAGTCTAGCTTCGATCTAGGCGCCTTCACCACGGCTCCGTAGGATATCGGGTCCATCAGGAACGTAAAGTAACGGCCGGCTAGCTGGACTGTGAAGATATCCCCGTGCTTTTTCTGCATCTCCTGCAGGAACTGCTCTGTGTCCCTTCGGAAGGACAGGACGTGGCCGAGCCATGGCAGGTGGCCGGTGTCCAGGGGCGGCTCGTTAGGTCTCCTTCTTCTCAAAGCGCCCAGAAAGTAGAGGGCGACGAGAAGGATTGTCAGGCTCAAAAGAACAAACAGCACGTAAACCATGGTGTGGAAGAAACTGACTGCTGCAGCCCCTTTTCGCTCATCAGTGATGGTGTGCTCCTTGACTTTAGTGTGGGAGAGGAATTATTAACCACAATTAACCTCTTCAATTCATAGTTCAATTATTAACTTCATCAGGGGCGGGCACCATAGTGTAGCGGTTAGCATAACGCTATTACAGCGCCATCTATTCGGGTTCAAATCCACCTGTAAAGTGTTTGTACGTTCTCCCCGTCTGCGTGGGTTTCCTCCCACATTCCAAAGACCTACAGGTTGGGCAGTTGTGGGCGTGCTATGTTGGCACTGGAAGCTGGGGATACTTGTGGGCTGCCCCCAGAACACTATGCAAAAAGATGCATCTCACTGTGTGTTTCGATGTAGATATGATTAATAACGATAATCTTAGGCAACAGTTTAGAATGAACGTGGAACATAGAACAGTAAACACAGGAACAGGCTCTTTTGCCTGACCTGTGAGTCGACCATGATGCCAATTTAAATTAATCCCATCTGGTCTGTATCCCTCCATTCCTGTTCATGTGCCTGTCTAAATGCCTCTTAAACATTGCTGTCCCATTTGCTTGTACTACCTCCAGGGCAGCGAGTTCCAGGCATCTACCAGTCCATATAAAAAGAAGCTTCTCAATACTAGAGGAATTAAATTAAAACATGTTCTCGTTACATACTGCATGAATGAAATGGGCTTTTTAAAGAAGTGGCAAAATAGATTGATGAGGCCATTATGGTTGATGTAGTCCGCATGGACTTTAATGGAGCCTTTGCAAGCTCCCACATGGGAGACTAGTCCAAAAGCTGACAGCCCATGACACCTAGGATGAGTTGTAAAATTGGATCCAAAATTATCTGGATAAGAGGAGCAGGGATTGTGATGGAGGGTTGTTTTGTGGTTGTACGCCTGTGACCAGTTGTCATAGACTTGTATGGCATGGAAATTGGTCATCTGACTCACCACATCCACTCCAATCATAGTCTTCTATTCTTAGGTGATTCAAGTGCTCATCTAGACTCCTCTTAGATGCTGTCAGTGACTCTGCTTCCAGCATTCTCTCAGGCAGTGCATTCTAGGTATTCACCACCCTCTGGGTGAAAAAGTTTCTTCTCAGAGCCCATCAAAATCTCTTACTCATTACCCTCAATCTCCATCCTCCAGTTTTGTTTACTGCTATCAAGGAGAAAGTTTCTGCAATCTATCTTATCTACAGTATATCCCTCATAATTTTATATATCATGTCCTACGGCCTCGCACCTTATTGTCTGCCTGCACTGCACTTTGTCTGCAACTACAATACTGTATTCTTCATTCCATTATTGTTTTTCCCTTGTACTGCCTTAATGCACTGATGTGATGAAATGATCTGTATGGATGGCATGCAAAACAAAGTTTTTCACTGTACCTCAGTACACGTGACAATAATAAGCCAACTTACCAATTACAACTGAAACTCTACATCCCAGGCAACATCCTGTTGAATGTTACTTCTTTCTAGTGTGGTGACCAGAACTGCACACAGTACTGCAGCTGAGGTCTGACCAATGTCTAATAAAGTTGGACCATCTCCTGGTCAATGCCCAAACTCAAGTGTGAGGTGTTGCATGTTGGGAGATCAAATGTAAAGGGAAAGTACACAGTTAATGGCAGGACCCTTAACAGTGTTGATGTACAGAGGGATCATATAATAGAGATGTTTAAGAGGCTCATTAGATAGGCACATGAAAATGCAGAGAATGGAGGGATATGGACCACGTGCAGGCAGAAGGGATTAGGTGTCATTAGCTCATTAGCTTAATTAGTTCGCCACAACATCTGAGGCCGTAGGGCCTGTTCTTGTACTATTATGTTCTATGTTCTTATGAAGGTCACCTTCCCATATGCCTTCTTAACCTAGCTGCTTAACCTTAACTGCTTAACCTAACCTTATCCGGCTGTTCTGCCACCTTCAAGGATATTGGACTTGTACACCAAGTCCCTCTATCTATTCTCTGCAGTCTGTTGCATCTCCCTCTGTTCATCAACACCTACTGGATCCTGACCATTCACCATCAGTGTCCTAGCTTCATTAGTACTCCCAAAACACATCACCTCACATTTATCTGGATTAAATTTCATCTGCCATTTCTCAGCCCATTTCACCAACATATCCATATCATCCTGTAACATGAGACTACCCTCCACACTATCAAAAACTCTACCAATTTTTTTGTTACTGCTAACTTACTGATCATGCCTCTTCTACATCCATATCAAAATTATTTGTGTATATTACAAAAAGCAAGGTTCCAGAGCCAATACCTGGGGAATACCACTGGTCATAGGCATCTACTATCACCCTCTGTCTCCTACTGCCAAGCTAATTTTGGATCAAATTTATCAACTTGCCCTGGGACCCATGGGCTGTAACCTTATGGACCAGTCTCTCACGTGGGACCTTATCAAAGGCCTTACTGAAGTCCATGTAACCCACAACTACTGCACTGCCTTTATCAATACACTTTGTTAGCTCTTCAAAAAATTCAATCCAGGACCTGCCCTTGACAAAACCATGCTGGTATTTCTGATTAGTCCCTGCCTTTCCAAGTGAACACCCTACACTCATCTCTGGAGCATCTGGACAGTAAAGACACCTACGTTAGACTATTATCTATTGACTACAGCTCTGCCTTCAATACTATAATTCCAAGCAAACTCATTACCAAACTCTGAGACCTGGGACTCAACACCTCCCTCTGCAATTGGATCCTTGTCTTCCTGATCAACAGATTGCAGTCAGTGAGGATAGGCAGCATCACTTCCGGCACAATTATTCTCAACACTGGTGCCCCCCCAGGGCTGCATCCTCAGCCCTCTGCTCTAATCCCTATACACTCATGACTATGTGGCCAGATTCTGCTCTAACTCCATCTATGTTTGCAGATGATACTACCGTAGTGGGCTCTATCTCAAATAACAATGAGTCGAAGTACAGGAAGGAGATAGAGAGCTTAGTAACATGGTGTTATGGCAACAACCTTTCCCTCAATGTCAGCAAAAGAGCTGGTCATTGACTTCAGGAAGGGGACAGTGCACATGCACCTGCCTACATCAATGGTGCTGAGGTTGAAAGGATAGAGAGCTTCAAGTTCCTAGGAGTGAACATCGCCAATAGCCTGTCCTAGTCTAACCACATAGATGCCAATGCCAAGAAAGCTCACCAGCGTCTCTACTTCCCCAGGAGACTTAAGAAATTTGGCATGTCCCCGTTGACCCTCACCAATTTTTTCGATGCACTATAGAAAACATCTTATCTGGATGCATCACTGCTTGGTATGGCAACTGCTCTGCCTGAGACTGCAAGAAACTGCAGAGAGTTTCTGGACACAGCTAAGCACATCACAGAAACCAGCCTCCCCTCCATGGACTCTGTTTATACTTCTCACCGCCTCAGTAAAGCAGCCAACATAATTAAGGACCCCACCCACCCCGGCCATTCTTTCTTCTCCCCTCTCCCATCAGGCAGAAGATACAAAAGCCTGAAAGCACATACCACCAGGCTCAAGGACAACTTCTATCCTGCTGTTATAAGACTATTGAACTTTTCCTTAGTATGATAAGATGGACTTTTCACCTCATAATCTACCTTGTTATGACCTTGCATCTTATTGTCTACCTGCACTGCACTTTCCCCTGTAGCTGTTACACTTTATTCTGCATTCTGTTATTGCTTTACTTTGTACTACCTCAATGCACTGTGTAATGAATTGATTTGTATGGATGGTATGCAAGACAAGTTTTTCACTGTACCTTGTTACACGTAACAATAATAAACCAATTCTAATTATCTCCCTCAGAATTTTTTCCAATAGTATCCCCACTACCAATGTTAGGCTCACAGGTCTGTAATTACCAGGATTTTCCCTGCTGTCCCTCTTGAAAAGGGGTAATACATTTGCTGTTCTACACTAATTTGGTACTTCACTTGTGTCCAGTGAAGATTTAAAGATTATAGCTGCAGCCGTAGCAATCTCTTCCCTTGCCTCCCACAGCAGCCTGGGATAAATCCCATGCAGCTCTGGTGCACCACAGGGATCATTGCTGGGGCCCTCATTTGGTATATATATATTGTTAGATTGAGTATGAATGTAATAGGTATGATTAGTTGTTATGCAAATTATGCAAAAATTGGCAGTGTTGTTGATATTGAGGAGAATAATTATAGGCTAAAGGATGATAGTGACAAGATGGGCAGAGCTATAGCCGATGGAATTTAAAGCTGAGAAACATAAGGACTAGTACAAGTCACAATCAATGGTAGGGCTCTCACAAGTACTAAGCAACTGAGAGATCTTGGCGTACAAGTCCAAGGAGTCCAGAAGGTGTGAAGAAGGCATACAGGGTGTTTGCCTTCATTAACTGGGGCACAGGATATAAGAACAGGGAGGTTGTGGTACTGTCGAATTCGGTTGGAGAGAAGACTCAAAAGACCACTGTTCTCGTTCAATCTCTTTATTACTTGATCCGAGGAGAGAGCACCAAGTCAGGCACCTATGTCCCGGACTGGGTGGTCTCCGAGATACATTGAGCTACATACATTCTTATACTTTTTCAGAGGTGCAAACAATTAGTCAGGCAGCATGGCACTTATTTTCTACATCGTGATTGGTCACAGACAAAGGAATTTACTTAAAAAAAGTTACTAAAGCTATAGTTCCTTAATCTTTTCGGACCATCTTGTTCCACCAATTATCTTTGTATACATGAGGTTTCTCATGGTGGGCTCAGGGTCAGTTTAGTGGAGCAACAGTCAAGTCTGCAGACTTCTGAGACAAGAACTGATTTTACTGTATAATCATATCTCAAGGCTGAAGAAAACTAGCTGAAGCAAGCAAAATCTCTGAAGCAAGGCACTACAAAGCGAAGCACAGCTATTTCAAGCAGTCTATTACAGCCATAATGATGTACCCTTAAATTCTCTTTACAGGGCTCACAACCTTTTACTCTCCTAACCTTTCATTATACCTTATACACATTCTCATTCCCTCCTTTTATCATATCATGATAATACTCCTCTGATGGTAGTGGTCTCAAAAGTTCCTCGTGATCCTGGCCTCGGGGTGAACGTGCGACCAGCACCTTTTGCATGGGTATTAATCCCTCGACCAAGTTCATCATCCGGTGCAGAATACATTTTAATATGACTAGGCCAACAAATAGACCCACGATGATTATTAAAGCAGAAATTGCCAGATTAGCTAACCAACTGCTCCATCCCGATAACCTCCAGCTTCCCCACTCCCATCCAGGTTCCTTCCTCCACCTATTCCCTGCCTCCTTAATGTTGGAGATGTGCTTTTGAATGTGCTGGGACAGGTCAGTGATATTGGAAGAAACATCAGGTATAAATGTGCAGCATTCCTTCCCTATCATGGCGCAAGTGCCCCCCTTCTCTGCTAGGATAAAGTCCAACACCATCCTATTCTGCAATACTATCAGGCGGATGGCTATCATCTCGGTTGTTATGCTGTTCACCTGCGATTGGGTGTCCCCTAGAGCGTCGGCCGTATTGTCAGCAAGCTCTTCCAGAGCTGCTGCTAATTTCTGAATCTCCACACCTGCTCTGGCAGTACTGTATGGTGGGAACAGAGTCCAGAAAAATCGATCTGTTTCTGTCACCTTTCATCATTGCCGCATTAACCAGTCTGGGTGTTCCCAGGGGTGGTTCAAAATACGCAAATGAGGGGCAGGATAAGCAAGGTAACAGCACCCACTCCACCCTTTACGTGAGGCGGGTGTATACATGAAACCCAAGTCCTCCCCTCTGGGATTTGGTCTTACCCCAGGTAACCAAGGATAGGCCTTGTTCCCGCACACCCAATGGATACCGTTCACGGGGCGCTTCTCTTTTCAGGGCTCACAATCTTTTACTCTCCTAACCTTTCATTATACCTTATACACATTCTCAGTACCACCTTATAAATCATTAGCTGGTGTTCATTGCACAGTTCTGGGTTTAGGGTAAGGGGCAAAACACTTAGAGCTGTTCTGGAGAACAACTTTTTTTTAAACCTAGAAAGTAGTTGGAATCTGGAATGCCCTTTCTAAGGTGGAAGCAGAACCATTTAAGAAATACCTAAAAATGAAAATCAAAAGGACTGTAGCTTAATCTGATCCCACCATCCACATGTCTTCACCTGATCAGAAAAATTCCCTTTGTTCCACCGTGTCGCTCTCCTCCACCTTCGCTGTTACCTGTACTGGTTACTGCTACCATTAAGCCATTTCAACTAACCATATCACAGGCATTCTCTTTGTTCTTCATATCCCTCCCCACCTCTCTGACTGAAAACTAACTGGTATCTCTTTTCCAGTTCTGACAAGGAGTGCAGACCTAAAATGTTGACTGTTTCTCTTTCAACAGATGCTGCCTGTCTTGCTGAATATTTCCAGATTTTCTGTTTTTATTTTAGTAGTATCAAGAAGAACACATTAAGCACCAACATACTAATACTACATACCAAGTGCTGCTAAATAGGACTAGTATAGAGTCATTGAGTCATACAGCACAGAAACAGCTCTTTCAGCACATCATCTCCATGCTGCCCGTCTATACTAATCCCATTTGCCTGCATTAGGACCGTATCCTTCTATGCTTTGTCTACTGAAGTGTCTGTCTAAATTTGTGATTGTATCCAACTCTACCACCTCCGTTGGCAGCATGTTCCAGATATCAACCACTTTCTGTGCAAAAAACTTATTCCTCAGATCCCCTTTAAAACTCCTTTCTCTTACCTTAAACCTGCTGTTTTTGATACTTCTACCATGGGAGATAGATTATAACTATCTATCCTATCTCTGCATCTCATAATTTTATATACCTCTATCAGCCTCCTTCTATCCAGGGAAAACAAACCCAGCTTGTCCGATTTCTTCTCATAATTAAAATCCTCCACTTCAAGCAACATCCTGGTGAATCTCCTCTGTTCTCACTTAAGTGCAATCACTCATATAGTGTGGTGACTAGAACTGCACACAATACTCCAAGCATGGCCTAACCACATAGATAGGTATGTGTTGGTTAATATAGAAATTGTGGGCCAAAAGCCCTTTTTAGTGCTGCACCACCATCTGGTGTCCTGTTTACCTACTGCATGATAACTTAATGAATAAATCACCATAGGCAAGATACTGGTTCCCATCACACAGTTTCATTCAGTGCAAGGGGAGTCAATAGTAATTACTAAATGACAAAATGGAAGCTCTGGCATTTTATGACATGATTAATACTACACTGGAGATTGGATCCAGAGATACCCACTGTGCATAACACTCACGCTGATCGCGATTTTATAGGTCTAATGATGTTGATTTCCGTTTTGTGATCTTTTGAAATCCAAATGAACACATTGCTCTACCAGCCAGTTTTCAGTCAGTCATTCACCACTCCTGGATGAATCATGTTCCACTTGCAATGTTTGCTCTGTAATAAATTTTAAATTAAATTTTATTTACAGCATGGTAACAGGCCCTTCCGGCCCAACGAGTCCGCACCGCCCATTTTGAACCCAAATTAACCTACCCGTACGTCTTTGGAATGTGGGAGGAAACTGGAGCACCCGGAGGAAACCCACGCAGACACGGGAGAATGTACAAACTCCTTACAGACAGCGATGGGAATCAAACCCCGATCGCTGGCGCTGTAATAGCGTCGCGCTAAACATTGTTGTTGCTGTTGAGTGGAAGTTGCCTCTGCATAGTTTCCTTTAACGTGGGATAGCCAGCGCCCATGCAAACCATATACCAAGGTAGGGGGGTAAATTGCAGTTTAAAGGGCCACTTACAACTTCTGCAGTCTGCTGCTGAAAAACTCACAAGGCCACAGCTTGAGCTTAGGAATCCATGCAATCGTTTCTGCCACTATACAACATCTCCATGTCTTCACGTCACTCACGTACGGCAGTTTGGATGTCTTTGCCCTTTATTCAAGCCAATCCCATTTCTTTTCAATTGCCTCTAACAGGATTGCCATGTCTCTTTTTAAGAAGCTGAAGCACACTCCTAAATCTTGATACCCTCTGTGTTTTCTTGTAAAATACACGCAATGTTCAGATGTTTGCTGATGTTGGAGCATCTGCTATAAGGACCATAACACAAGCTTCTTTGGCTGCTCAGAAAATAGATGTCATGTCTTTAATATTGAAATGGTCTTGCTGTTTCATTGCACTTTTTGCCATACAAGGCAGTATTTGCCATTTCAAACAGATCAACATGACTTTTAAATGCTCGCAATTAAATATAATATTGGAAATGGGACCTCCATTATTGACACATGCTGAATACACTGATATTTTAACATTGTTTTCTCAGCTATATCCAATACCAAGGCACAGAATCCTACACATGCAACTGCAACCAAACAGGTCTATGCCACTGACTGCTTTTCACTTCAGACATTAAAACAAGGCAAAGATTGCATGCCACCACTCATGGCAATCCTGCCAAATATTTATTCTTTAACCAACTTCTCTAAAAGATAGCTGATTTGATAATTTTACCCCTCTGTTTGTTTCTGTCCCTCCATCTATGCATTTGTGGATTTGTCATTATGAAGATCTTATTTCCTTAGTACCCTCAGTGGCAGGTGCTTTGAAAACAGCTGGCTGTTGCTTTCTGTCGGCACCATTTGTGGTTCTCACTGCGGTCCAGTGGAAGTTCCTCTGGGATCTGCCAAAGAGTATAGAACAGTTCATTCTAATAACACCAAATTGCAGTGTGAAGATTTCCTCCTTGCCACTCCTGTGGCTAATTTCCTTCAATCTGTTCTTTTGATGACTAACTATCTGCCAAAGGAAAGAATTTCTCCTTAGCTGCTCAATGAGAGCCCATCATAGATAGGTGCTCAAGAGGATTTGCTAAAATGTTAGAAATGAATGATTTTACCTGCCTGGAACAGTGAAATAACTGAGGTCCTTTTCTCTCAAAAAGAAATGGTTGTTGGAAGACCTGATAGACAAAATGATGAAAGGGTGGGCAAAATGTAGGCAAAGAGAAGTATTTTCACTTCTTAGAAATCCAAAACCTGGAGTCATAATTCTAAGATAGTCATTAATAAATCCAACAAGAAAGTCAGAAAAAAAACCTTATGCATGGTTACGAAGTGAAAGTTTCTGCTTCTCGGAATGGCTGAGGCTAAAAGTATTCGTACATTTAACGAGAAGCGAATATTGGAGAATGGAATAGAAGGATGGTTGATGAGGCAAGATGATATAAATGTTGTGGACCATAAACATTGGCATCGACCTGATGAGCCGTATGGTCTGTTTCTGTGCTGTAAATTTAAGGTTCTATAACATGTAGGGAAATCTTATTTTGGCAAGGCCACTATCTTTATCTTTGCACTGGAGCATGGTCCAAGAAATGATAATGAGTGCATGCATTCATGTGTTGTGATGCCTCATGGCATGCCATTGGTCAGTATTCCTTGGTGCTCACTGATACCAAATGAAGGATCCTGCTCTCTGCTTTATCATTTTTACACCGGAATTACCACAGCTGTCTGCGCAAAACCCAAGTTATTACCTGCTGACATCCTTCCACTGTTCCTCAAAAATGAACACCTCCCCTTTAAGCCACTGTGAGCCTGCTTCCCCCATCCTAATTGATGAGCTCTCCATGAAAGAAATGTGCCAACATAAGCCACTGGCCTCACTCGTGCAGGCTGGGGATCATACATAAAACTGGATCTATTTTCCCCAACTGATTATCCCAAGGCAATTGTCAAATTAAAATCTTGCAGTGCATGCAGTGGCAGTAGAGCACCATTGGGTGGCAGATAATCACCATCTTATCCTCAAAGCCATGATCATCTTTTATCTTTCAAAATTAAATGACTACCTGTCATAACTGAAAACCTGAAAACACATTGAGACATGTTCTTCTTTAACAATATCACTTACTCATGTCACAGTCTCAACTATGCTGTCAAGCAAAACCAAGCAGTAGAATTCTCGCTTTTGGGTCAGAAGATTGCAGGTCCAAGTCCCACTCCAGTGATTTGAATAAATAATTGAAGGTGTCACTCCAAGTACAATACAAATGAGGTGCTGCACAGTCAGAGATTATCCTGTGCATGAGATGGCAAACTGCAACCCTGTATGCCCATTCAAACCAAATATCCCTTGGCACCATTTGGATGTAAAACAAGCAGTTCTGATAAAAAAGGTAATTGACCTGAAATGGCTAGAGAATATTAGCAGCTCCATGCTGAATAAGTTGCATTGAACCCCATAAGGGTCAGGAAGTTCATGGCTCCTATGTGGTTCAAAATGGTTCAAAAGATCTCACCATTTTCTATAAGAGTAGAAATGTCTTGGTTCAATCATATAAGGCCCTGGCAAGACCACATCTGGAATATTATGTACAAGTTTAGTCTCCATACCTAAGAAAGGACATATATGCCATCGAAACAGTGCAGCAAAGGTTCACCAGATTCATTATTGAGATGGTAGGTCTGTTGTATGAGGGGAGATTAAACAAACTAAGTCTATACTTTCTTGTATTTAGAAAAATGAAAGCAGATCTTATTTCATTCCAGTGGCACAGCTAGTAAAGATGCTGCCTCACATCTCCAATGACCTGATTTCAATCCTGACTTCTTGTGCTGTCTGTGTTGAGTTTGCATGTTCTGCCTGTGACCATGAGGGTTTCCTCCAGATGCTCCACTTTTCTCTCATGTTTCAATGGGTTGGTAGGTTAATTGGCTCCTGTAAATTTTCCCTGCTGTAGGTGTGTGGAAAAATTGATTGGAATGACAGGAAAAGAGGCTGCAGGAAAAAAATTTATGGGGGAAATGGGATTGCTCTCTGAATCAGTATAGACTCAATGGACTGAATGGCCTCTTTCATACTGTAAGCAAATATGGAAATGGGACTTGACAGGATAGCTAGCAAGTTAATGTCTTCTCTGGATAGATTGTCTAGAACCAGAGAACACAGTCTTCAATTAAGGTGTTGTCCATTCAGGAATGAGATGAGAAGTAACTTCTGCACCCAGAGGATGGCGAATCTTTGGAATTCTTCACCAAGAGGGCAGGGGCTAAGACTATTCAAGACAGAGATCAATTGATTTTTGGATATTAAAGCATCAAAGGATATTGATTAATGTAGGAAAGCAGCGCTGAGGTAAAATATCAGCCACACATTCAATGGCGGAATGGGCACAAGGGATGAATGGCTCACTCCTGCTTCTATCTATTACATTATTATGGAAATAAAATTATTATGGCAAAGAAGAAGACAATTCAATTCATACCAGCTAACTGTAAGGCAATTCATTCAGGTCCATTCTCCTGGTCTTCCCTGAGAGCCTTGTTAGTTACTTTCTTTCAGCTTACCTCTCCAATTCCTTTTGAAAGCCCCATTTGACTCTTGATGAATCATGTCCATTCTCTGTAAAAAAAATTTCCTCTCACATTCCTTACCTTTCGTCTATCACTTTGAATTTGTGTCCCTTTGTCCTTGAACCATCCACTAATGGGAACAGTTTTTTCCCCATTTCAAGTCGAGTCTTAGAGTCATAGAGTCGTACAGCATGGAAACAGGCGCTTCGGCCCAACTTGTCCATGCCGACTGTGTTGCCCAGCAAGCTTGTCCCATCTGCCTGCATTTGGCCTATAGCACTCTAAACCTCTCCTATCCATGTACTTATCTGGATAGCTTTAAACATTGCTAATGTGCCCACCTTAAAACTATTTCAGGCAGCTCATTCCAAATACACACCACACTTTGCGTGAAGAAGTTGCCCCGATGTCTCTTTTAAATCTTTCGCCTCTGATCTTAAACCTATGCCCACTTGTTTTTAGCACGCCTTCCCTGGGAAAAAGACTATGTGCTTTCACCCTGTCTACACCCCTCATGATTTTATATACCTCTATCAGGTCACCTCTCAATCTCCTACATTGCAGGGAATAAAGTCCTAGACTACACAACCTCTCCTTCCAACTCAGGCCCCCAAGTCCAGGCAAATTCCTGGTAAATCTTTTCTGCACTTTTTTGTTTAATAACATCTTTCCTATAACGGGGTGACCAAAACTGTACACAATGCTCCAAGTATGGTCTCACAAACGTCTCATATAACTGCAATGTAACTTCCCAACTCCTATACTCAATGCCCTGACTGATGAAGGGCAGCATGCCAAATGCCTTCTTGACTACTCTATCTACCTGTGACGCCAATTTCAGCAAATTATGCACTTGCACTCCTAGGTCCCTCTGTTCTACAACACTCCCCAAGTCAAGTTGAGCATATTGTCATGTGAGGTACAGGTACAATGAAAAACTTGCTTGCAGCAGCATCACAGACACATAGGTTCAGGCAACACAGAACACATAAATTATACACCCAGGGGACGATTTATCCGCCCAGACAGCATCCAATGCACCTTTACCCACAGTCACCATTGCAGACATCAGATCAGTCTTCCAGAGAGTGAACCCAAGGAAAGCATCTGGCCCAGATGGAGTCCCTGCTGTGTCCTTAGATCCTGCACAGATCAGCTAGCAGGGATATTTGCAGACATTTTTAACCCATCCCCAAATGGGTTCGCACCTGCTTTAAGAAGACCACTATCATCCCAGCAACAAAGAAAAATAAGGTAACATGCCTTAATGACCATCGCCCGGTGGCTCTGACATCCACCATCATGAAGTTCTTTACGAGGCTGGTCATGGCACACATCAATTCCAGCCTCCCAGGCAACCTTGACCCGCTGCAATTCACCTAATGACAAAACAGGTCTATGGCAGATGCCATCTCCCTGGCTCTAGACTCATCTCTGAAGCATCTAGATAATAAAGACACCCACGTCAGACTACTATATATTGACTACACAACTCCACCTTTAATAACATAATTCCAAACAAACTCATTTGCAAACTCCTAGACCTGGGACTCAACACACCTCCCTTTGCAACTGGATCCTTGACTTCCTAACCAACAGACCTCAATCAGTAAGGAGAGGCAGCAATATCTCTGCCACGATTATATTCAACACTGGTGCCCCACAAGGTTGCGTCCACCCCCTATTTTACTCCCTATACTGTGGCTAGATTCTGCTCTAACTCCATCTACAAGTTTGCGTCCACCCCCTATTTTACTCCCTATACTGTGGCTAGATTCTGCTCTAACTCCATCTACAAGTTTGCTGATGACACCACTGTAGTGGGCTGAATCTCAAATAACAATGAGTCAGAGTACAGGAAGGAGACAGAGAACCTAGTGGTGTGGTGTCATGACAACAACCTTTCCCTCAATGTTAGGAAAACAAAAGAGCTGGTCATCAATGGTGCTAAGGTAGAGTTGGTTGAGAACTTCAACTTCCTAGGTGCATCAATAACCTGTCCTGGTCCAAACACGTAAATGCCATGACCAAGAAAGCACACCAGTGGCTCTACTTCCTCAGGAGGTTAAAGAAATTTGGCATGTCCCCTTTGACCCTCACTAATTTTTTTATAGATGTACCATAGAAAATATCTGGTTGAATCATGGCTTGGTATGGCAACTGCTCAGCCCAAGACCACAAGAAACCTCAGAGTTATGGATGTAGTTCAGCACATCATGAAAAATAGCTCCCCACCCCCCTCCCCCCGCCACCCCATGGACTCCGTCTACACCTTGATGCCTCAGTAAAGCAGCCAACATAATCAAAGACCCTTCCTGCTCCAGACATTCTCTCTTTTCATCCCTCCCATCGGGCAGAAGATACAAAAGCCTGAAAGCACGTACCACCAGGCTCAAGGACAGCTTCTATCCCGCTGTTATAAGACTGTTGAACAATCCCCTAGTACAATAAGATGGACTCTTGACCTCACAATCTTCCTCATCATGGCCTTGCACCTTATTGTCTGCCTGCACTGCATTTTTTCTGTAACTGTAATTGCATTCTGATATTGCTTTTCCCTTTACTAGCTCAATGCACTGATGTAATGTAATGATCTGTGTGGATGGTATTGGTATTGGTTTATTATTGTCACTTGTACCGAGGTACAGTGAAAAACTTGTCTTGCATAATGATCGTACACGTCAATTCATTACACAGTGCAGATACATCGAGTTGGTACAGAGTGCATTGAGGTAGTACAGGTAAAAACAATAACAGTACAGAATAAAGTCTCACAGCTACGCAGAAAGTGCAGTACAATAAGGTGCAAGGTCACAACAAGGTAGATCATCAGGTTAGAGTCCATTTCATCATATAAGGGAACCATTCAATAGTCTTGTCACAGCGGGATAGAAGCTGTCTTTAAGCCTGGTGGTATGTGCCCTCAGGCTCCTGGATCTTCTACCTGATGGAAGAGGAGAGAAGAGAGAATGACTCAGGTGGGTGGAGTCTTTGATTATGCTGGCCGCTTCACCAAAGCAGCGAGAGGTATAGACAGAGTCCAAGGAGGGGAGGCTGGTTTCCGTGATGCGCTGGGCTGTGTCCACAACTCCCTACAGTTTCTTGCGGTCCTAGTCAGAGCAGTTGCCATACCAAGCTGTGATGCATCCAGATAGGATGCTTTCTATGGTGCATCGATAAAAGTTGGTGAGTGTCAAAGGGGACATACTGAATTTCTTTAGCCTCCTGAGGAAGTAGAGGCGCTGGTGAGCTTTCTTGGCCGTGGCATCCACATGATTTGACCAGGACAGGCTATTGGTGATGTTGACTCCTAGGAACTTGAAGCTCTCAACCCTATTGACCTCAGCACCATTGATGTAGACAGTGTGAAAATTTTCACTGTACCTCAGTACATGTGACAATAAAACATAGAACAATTACAGCATAATTCAGGCCCTTCGGCCCACAAAGCTGTGCTGAACATGTCCCTACCCTAGAAATTACTAGGCTTACCCATAGCCTTCTATTTTACTCAGCTCCATATACCAATCTAACAGTCTCTTGAAAGACCCTATCGTATCAGCCTCCACCACCATTTCCGGCAGCCCATTCCATGCACTCACCACTCTCTGAGTAAAAAACTTACCCCTGACATCTCCTTTATACCTGCTCCCCAGCACCTTAAACCTATGTCCTCTTGTGGCTGCCAATTCAGCCCTGGGGAAAAGCCTCTGACTATCTACCCTATCAGTATCTCTCATCATCTTATACACCTCTATCAGGTCCCCCCTCATCCTCCATCTCTCCAAGGAGAAAAGGCCGAGCTCCCTCAACCTGCTTTCATAAGGCATGCTCCGCATCCCAGGCAGCATCCTTGTAAATCTCCTCTGCACCCTCTCTATGGCTTCCACACCTTTCCTGTAGTGAGGCGACCAGAACTGAGCACAGTACTCCAAGCGGGGTCTGACCAGGGAAAATAATATACCAATTTACAAATTTATCCTACTTAAGCCAGTCATGATCTTGTACATCTCTATCTAATCTTCCCCTAACCTTCTTTGACCTAGGGTGAAATCCCTAGATACTCTGGTCTAACGTTGTAACCGAAATCCCTTATCCATGAGACTATTCCAGCAAATCTTGCTCTCTGACCCATCCACTGGATGCAGTGCTCCACTTATGTTCTAACCAGTGTTCAGCATAACCTCCCTACTTTTTTACTTTATGCCACTGTTCATGTAGCACAGAATCCCATACACTTTACCAGCCATTCTCTCATCATTTTCTGCCATTTTCTAAGACTTAGGTAGCTTGCTTTCTCTGTCTGTGTCAGAACTGATTTTTTTTAATATAAGTCACCCATCTGAGATATTGGCTCAGATTTTTTTCTCTCCATCAGTATAGCCTGATCTCTTGTACATGTCCTGCATCTCTGTATTTTGCAACGTTTATGTCCATCTTTTTTTATTCTCACTCTGTAACTGCCCAATTAATCTAATGACTGGATGATCTCTACAACTTATCCACAGCAACTCTGACCTCACAGATATTCCCTTTGCCCAAGCCATTACTTCTTTACCTTCTTTGCAAATTAAAAATACAGGCAATCCCTCATTACGAGGGGGCAGGTTGATTGCATTCCCATAAAATAGCCTATATTGCAATTTTCCACAATGTGAAGCTGCATCATCTGTGCATGTGTCATTACACAAGTTGAAAAAATTAACTTTGTTTTGATTTATTTACTTTTTTACCCACATAAATTCTGAGAGAGTGAATTTTATTCTCTATCTCAACTTATTGGTTAGTGATTTGTGAATTCTGTAAAGGTGAATTTCTGTGACCTGCACAGCCACAACGGTGGTTGGGGGGGGGGGGGGGTCATTTGTAAATTGTTTTCTCTCATTCCCAATTCCGATAGTCTTTGACCTGGAATGTTAATTCTGTTTCTCTTTCTTAGTGATTTGCCAATTGTGCTCTGATATTGAATTCTATACAGAATCCAGCAGCAGAACATAAATGTACAATAATTTCACTGCAGTTTCACTGAGGAATCTGCCCTCTGTACCTTACGCAGGAACAGTGAGCCATTTATCTGCTCATTATCAGTCCAATTGCAGACTTTATCAGCAAGTGTGTAGAGGACTGCGTACCAAAGAGGTCAATCCAGGTGTTCCCAAACCGGAAACCATGGATGAACCAGGAGATCCACTCCCTACTGAAGTCCAGGAGTGCTGCATTCAAATCAGGTAACCCTGTCCTGTACAAGAAATTGAGATATGACCTATGTAAAGCTATCAGGGAGGCCAAGAGGCAATACCAGTCCAAAATCAAGTACCAGACCAGCCAACAGTTGTGGCAGGGCTTACATGCTATAACTGGCTACAAAATGAAGACAGGCAGCATTGCTGACAACAGCGCATCCATTCCTGATGAGTTCAATGCATTCTATGCACATTTTGAACAGAAGGGAAATGGAATGTCACCACCTACCTCTACAGCATACAATGCACCTGAACCCATATCACCATTGCAGACGTCAGATCAGTCTTCTGGAGAGTGAACCAGCAGAAAGCATCTAGCCTGGATGGAGTCCCAGGTCATGTCCTCAGAGCCTGTGCAGACATTTTTAAGCTCTCCCTACTTCATTCTGGGGCTCCCAATTGCTTTAAGAAAACCATAACAAGCTGGTCTGGGGGACTGGATCACATGGCATCCAGGGAGGGTTAGCTAATTGGATTCATAATTAACCCTAAAGCTGAGAGTGATGATTGAAGGTTGTTTCTCAGACTGGAAGTCTGTGACTAGTGGTGTGCCATGGGGGTCGGTGCTGGGACCTTTGTTTGTTATTTATATGAACGATTTGGATGTGAATGTAAAAGGGGAACTAAAACTAGAGAGCATAGGTTTAAGGTGATAGGTGAATGATTTAAAAGGGACCTGAGAGGCAACTTCTTAATGCAGAGGGTGATGCGTAAATGGAACAAGCTGCTAGAGAAAGTGGTTGAGGCAGGTACAATAACAACATTTAAAAGACATTTAGATAAGTACATGGATAGGAGGAGTTTAGAGGGCTATGGGCTAAATGCAGGCAAATGAGACTAGTTTGGTGGGCACCATGGTCGTCATGGATGAGTTAGGCCTAAGGGCCTGTTTCCATTACTTTGCTCCTCATACACTCATAAATGCATAGCCAGATTCTTCTCTAACTTCATCTACAAGTTTGCAGGTGACACCACCGTAGTGGGCTGAATCACAAATAATGATGAGTTGGAGTGCAAGCAGGAGACGAAGAGCCTAGTGGCATGGTGTCATGACAACAACCTTTGCCTCAACGTCAGCAAAACAAAAGAGTTGGTTCATTGACTTCAGGAAGGAGGGTGGTGCACATGCTCCTGTTCACATCAATGGTGATGAGGTTGAGAAGGTTGAAAGCTTCAAGTTCCTAGGAGTGAACATCACTAATAGCCTGTCCTAGTTTGACCACATAGACACCATGGCCAAGGAGGCACACCAACATCTCTACTTCCTCAGGAGGCTAAAGAAATTTGGCATGTCCCCATCAACCCTCACCAATTTTTGTGGAAGCACCATAGAAAGCATCCTATCTGCATGCATCACAGTTCGGTATGGCATCTGCCCTGGCCAAGACCACAAGAAACTGCAGAGAGTTGTGGATACAGCTCAGCACATCATGGAAACCAGCCTCCCCTCCATGGACTCTGCCTACACTTCTCGCTGCCTTGGGAAAGCAGCCTACATAATCAAAGATCCCACCCATCCCCGGACATACTCTCTTCTGCCCCCTCCCATCGGGCAGAAGATACAAAAGCCTGAAAGCACGTACCACCAGGCTCAAGGTCAGCTTCTATCCTGCTTTTATAAGACTACTGAACAATCCCCTAGTACAATAAGATGGACTCTTGACCTCACAATTTACCTCGTTATGGTGTTGCACCTTATTATCCGCCTGTACTGCACTTTTTCTGTAACTGTAATATGTTATTCTGCATTCTGTTATTTTTTTTCCATTGTACTATCTCAATGCACTGTTGTAATGAAATAATTTGTATGGATGACATGCAAAACAAAGTTTTCACTGTACCTCAATACATGTGACAATAATAATCCAATTTATCAATTTCCCTTTGACAAGGGGACAAGATAAATATAGGGTAATGAATATTATTTTCCCTTAACTATATTTGGTTCAATTCTGTCAATTGCTTAAAAGTGATTTTAAGTTACTTAATTTTTCTAGCTTAATACATTTCTAACAATTAAAAAAATGTTTAATTTATTAATAATTGGTTCGGAATGTCAGTAATGTCCTGAGACTTTAGAGGTGCTTGACACCTTTGATCACTGGCTAATCCTAAACATGTGTTTCACGGTGTTGCCTATTCTATTCAGCTCCCCCCGCCCTTCACCCCTAATCTCTGTATTGTGCACTTATTTTGAAACTGTGACCGAGACCATCCTATTCCCCTTCTCCCCTCAGTTTCAGGTACCCCAGCAAGAAAGCATCACTCCCCATCGAGACTGTTAAGTCCCATAAGAATTCCACACACGTATCAGTGAGTGTTTCTTGGCATCCCCATTTCCTTTCCCCATCGGTGAGTTGGGGTTATTGCAATGAAGCAGACACACATTGTGCCCGCTCCACCTCATTTGATACTGGATAATTAGTGTCAGTGTTATGAAAGTACTCCTAATGAACATTTTGCTCACTGCCAATCATTAGTACCATATATGATAATTCAGAAAACATCTTCAGACTTGCCTCAACCAGTCCTCTCCCTAGAAGTGAACTTCATGTCTGTGGGTGGAGAAAGGTGAAAATTACTAAGTATCCCATTTTAGGAGATTCAATAGATAATGTAACAAAGAAGCATTAGTATTAAGCGGTAATACTAACACTGGAAGTGTGATTACACCAAAATTATGGGCATTACAACTGGTAGATATTGGTAGCTGACAAGAACAGTTGAGATAGCTATTTTCAGTGGACTGAATTAAAATGGCTGATGGAAAAACAATTTATTATTACGGCTTTCTATATTATAAATGGCCAAATTAAATAAACCTGTACATCTGAGAAACAGGGAAAGGAATAAAGAAAAGATGACGAATTCTCTAAACATTTATGTGCTACAAAGAAATGTTTGTATAAAATGTAAACATGTCCCTTAGATTAAATGATGCCGATCTGATAATCAATTAAGTAAAACAATATGGAACTGGAAGCAGAACAGAACAAAGAAGCAACCTACCAAATGTTTATGGCCTAATGAACTAAGAATTAATGCAGTGAAAGAAAGCATTTAAGACATTTAAATCATGTGCCAAATACCTTCTAATGCAGGGCAAAAATATATAAACCAAAAACGAAAGAAACAGCTGGAAGTTTTAAATAAAGCATTTTTTAAGAACAATGAAATGGGAAGGAGGGTTAATGTTACAAATTCCTCAAAATTAAAAAGGAAAAGGTGAGCCCTACAAGACTATCAAAAATCATGTCCAATATATCAAATACCAGAGAAGAAAAACTATTTATCATTTTAAGGAACAGAGAATATAATTATTTGCTTTATAAGTGTGCATCACAGAATGAAATCTGGTTGAAGTTAAAAGACTCTCAGTGCAAGACCTCACTGTCATAAATATGTTTATGAACCTCAACCTTTGTGTATATTATATTAGTGGGATTGGTTAATAAAATACACAATAGAGATGGGTCCCAAGGGTTGTTATAAAGTGGGCAGAATACATATAGATTTGCTGACCTCAGGAAGAGTGTGAGAAAACCTCTCTTCTACCATATCCCTTTGAAATCACATCTGTCATAAAATCCAATTCAGCACTGTCGCCAAGTGTATCATAAATCACATGGACAGCGTCAGCCAATATACTTGAAGTCTGGAATAAAATCTGGATCTTTCACATCAAATGTGTTAATGTTTGAATAATTGAATATCTCTATATTGTAATTGCTTTTCACTTGTGTCAAATAACAAAGAAAGGAAGCCATTGTTCAGTTGTTACATTCAGGAGGCAGTACTGTTCCCTCCAAGCCTAAGTGGGGTGAAGCTAGGCATTGCTGTATGATGGTGGGTTGTGAGACAGAGAGGGAAATTTGTAGGACATTCAATAGCTAAAACAGAAAAATGATGAAAAATTTTATCAAAGGGATCCCTTGTGAATTCTGGGTAAATCACACAAGAAATCACAGTTTCTACACAACTCGTGCACCCACAATTTTAATCATTGGCCGTCCCTTCAATGGCTAAGATTCAGACCTGAAATTCCCCTTTGACACTCACTAATTTTTATCAATGCGCCATAGAAAGCATCCTATCTGGATGATTCACGGCTTGGTATGGCAACTGTTCTGCCCAGGACCGCAAGAAACTGCAGAGAGTTCTGGACACAGCCCAGCGCATCACGGAAACCAGCCTCCCCTCCATGGACTCTGTCCATACCTCTCACTGCTTTGGTGAAGTGGCCAGCATAATCAAAGACCACACCCACCTGGGTCATTCTCTCTTCTCTCCTCTCCCATCAGGCAGAAGAGACAGGAGCCTGAGGGCACATACCACCAGGCTCAAGGACAGCTTCCATCCCACGGTGATAAGACTATTGAACAGTTCCCTTATACAATGAGATGGACTCTTGACCTCGCAATCTACCTTGTTTGACCTTGCACCTTATTGTCTACCTGCGATGCACTTCCCTGTAGCTGTGACACTTTACTCTGTATTCTGTTACTGTTTTTACCCTGTACTACCTCAATGTACTCTGTACTACCTCAATGCACTGGGTAATGAATTGATCTGTACGAATGGTATGCAAGACAAGTTTTTTACTGTACCTCAGTAGAAGTGACAATAATAAACCAATACCTAAACCTCTCTAAGTGTCGACTTTTAAGATGCTATTTTGAAATCTTCTTCTTGACCATATTTTTGACCTTATTTTAATAACCCACCAGTCTTGGTGTCAAATTTTATTGCCTGTGCTCCTGTGAAACACCTTGAGACGTTTTAGAACACTAAAGGTACTATATAAATGCAAACAGCGTTTGTTGTGGATCAGAAACAGAATCATAATATTTTACAGTCCAGATGAGAGAAGTTGGTTCATTTCTATACACAGACCTTTTGGCCTTTAAGATTTCTCCACATCCTGCTGTTGATTCTGGATGAACTGAAATTATCCTAATACTAATCATTTTTATATGGCAGGTTGTCATATGGTGGTTGTCAGGGAAAAAGTGCTAGGCAGGTAAATGGTGTTGAGTTAGAGGTCAGCCATGAATGTTAGAAAAGATGAATGGCCTCTTCCCGTTCCTATATCCCTTAGGATCAAAGACCAAACACTTAAATTATAAATGAAATTAATTGTGTGCATGTGGTATCCCTGATTGTGTGCTGTGGGATTGGCCTTGGTGTGATGGGTGTTGTAAGTTACATCCTCTGTTCCATTCCTAAATTTCATCTTTGTTTTGGTTGGATTGAGGCCTATTAGCAGGATAATGCTGGGAAAGCTATAAGTTCCACTAGCCCTGGAACTCCATCCTATCATTGATAACTTTATTCCCCTCTCACCCCTCATATCTCATCTCACTTTCTCCTCCACCTACACCTTCATGGAAATTTCTTCCCTCATTTACTTAAAGTGCTGAAATCTTTTGGCAATATTTATGACTGCTTTGGACAAGTAGTCTAATGACATGAAGCAGAGAAGTACATAAGCATTGAGGATAATAATACCAGACTTTTTGTTAGACTGCTGAAAAGGAAAGATGCATTACAGATGAAATTTCACTGAGAGAAATGTGAAGTGTGAATTTGAACAGTGTGAAGTGTGAGAATGAGAAGAAGCAAACATAAACTGTATGGTATAATTTTAAAAGGATGCCGGAAAAGAGTGATATGAGAATAAACATACATGTAGCATATGTAGAATCATAGATTCATGAATAGAATTATAGAATTGTACGGCACAGAAACAGGTCTTTTTGGCCCAGCTTGTCCATAGAGTCATACAGTCATAGTGTTATACAGCATGGAAACAGGCCCTTGGGCTAAACTTGTTCATGCCGACCAAGTGTGGTCCCACCAACAACCCATACGGCTGCATGCATGCATGCATGCATCAATCCACGCTTTATCCTCTCTGAAGGTACTAAACCACTTCGTTCATCTGTAGCTCAAAATCAAATTTATCCCCTCTGAAATCCTTAATTAGGTTAACTACACTACCAACATTGTACAAATGTAAGTTTATATTGCCGTGATTTGGAACTACGATTTGTTTACTGACATGTTAAATATTAAATATTAACAAAAAATCAATTCATTTACATTTGCAAGACATTATTTGTGGACCCAATGTCACAATTCTTGTTAAACATATCGAGTCATACAGTCATAGAATTATACAGCATGGAAACAGTTCCTTATAACTATGCTGATCACGATGCCTATCTATGCTAATTGCATTTGGCTAGTCTCCCTCCATGCCTTTCTAAATACCTTTCAAACATTGTTATTTTATCCCCCTCTACCATCTCCTCTAGCAGCTTGTTCCAGATAACACCCACCCTCTACGTGTGAAAAATTTACCCCTCAGATCTCCTTTAAATTTCTTTCCTCTTACCTTATACACATCTGGTTCTAGATTCCCCCGCCCTGCAGAAAAAGACTGATTATCTGTCCTATCGATGCCCCTCATAATTTTACGAACTTCTGTATTCTAGTGAGAATAAACCCAGTCTATCCAATCACTCCTTATAACTACAGCCCTCCATTCCAGGCAACATCCTGTGAATCTCTTCTGCACTTTCTCTATTACTACCACATCCTTCCTGTAGTGTGGAGATCAGAAATGTACACAATAGTCTCTGTGTATCTAACCAATGTTGTGTACAGCTGTAAGATGATGTCCCAACTCTTATATTCAATGCCTTGGTCAATGAAGGCAAGCATAACCAACACCTTCTTCACTACCCCATCTACCTGTGTCACTACTTTATATGCACTTGCACACTAAAGTCCCTCTCTACATCAATGCTCCTAAGGTCCCTGCCATGTGTTTCTGCAATATTGGTATCTCTAAAAGATTGTAACATGTGACCAAGTGCTCTCTGTATGTTGCTTCAAATGTTTCAGTGTAGAACTGGGGAGAACAAGTCTGCCTGCTTGGTGCTAAGCAGGCAGTAGATATATGCTTATCTCCCTATTAGCACTTTTGTTTAATAAAGCATTTTTATTAATTTTTAAGATATCTTTATTAGTCACATGTATATCGAAACATAGTGAAATGTATCTTTTGTGTAGTGTTCTGCGGGCAGCCCACAAGTGTTGTCACAACTTCCTAACCCGTACGTCTTTGGAATGTGGGAGGAATCCGGAGCACCCAGAGGAAACCCATGCAGACACGGTGAGAATGTACAAACTCCTTACAGACAGTGGCAGGAATTGAACCCGGGTTGCTGGAGCTGTAAAGTTGGTTATTCTCCACTGGCTTCTGAATGAATGAAGTAAAGGTACAGAGAAGTGCATAATACTTTGAGGGAGATAGAACAAGTTTTGAAGATTTGAAGAAGAGACATAGGTTCCTTGGCTTTGAAAACAGAGGCACAAATATAAATGCAAAGATACAAAACTTTATGCAAAAAAGCAAACTCCCAGAAGAACTCAGAGGGTCAAGCAGCATCAGTGGAGGCAAAGGGATAGTCAGCATTTCAGGTGGAGACCCTGCATTAGGATTGATTCTGCTTGATCCTCTGAGTTCTTTCAGCAATTTGTTTTTTGCTCCAGATTCAAGCACCTGCAGTTTCTTGTATCTCTATATAGAATGTAATAAATTCTGGATAAATTTGGCTGAAGTGTTGTAACCAATATAGAAGAATAACATGACCATGTAGATGATTGCTGAGGGGATTTACTATAATTTTACCTTTCTATGAGGAAATTCAACACATTGAGAAGCTGGCGTTGTTCTTCAGAGCAATAGATGGAAACCGATGCACTGGCCATCAGCGGGCAAGCAGCAGCCACAACCTAAGAACAAATTAAAAACAAGTTTATTGTGTGAAGCATCCCAAGTGGAAAACCATGGGATCTCACAGCAGAGTGGGAATCCATTTAACCTATTTGCATTTGTGCAGGTATTTGGAATAGCTATATAATTAGGTCTTTATCTATATAGTTTCATTTTCTTCTTTTTCAAATATATAATCTGATTCTGCTTAGTAATTTGTGACTGAATCTACTTTTAGGCATTGTATACCAGGTCAGATCAGCTCTGTGCATTAAATAGTCTCTCCTCATCTCTCTCTGAATTCTTTTCCCAATTTAGTATGAGCTTCACTCCTTTCCTTTTCATAAGAGTCACAGGACAACTCTAACATTAAAATCAAGTGAGACGGCACAGATCAGGCATTCAACCTTGGACCCTCCCAGTTTCAATGACTCATCTCCATACTGGTAACATGCTTCCCCTCAGAGTCATCAGTTAAATTGAGACCTTCTTATCCAAAATGCACGTACTGGAAGTGATTTTTAAAGATTAATGCAAGAGAGTTCAGAGACAATCCAAGTCTTTTGTTTACTCAGCATTGTGCATCCAACCATTCACAAAAGTAGTTCAGTATTAGGCTTGGAGCAAACATACAATCGTGGTCATATTTAACAAGTACAATGGACACCACTGACTTCTGACTGCACAACATAAAAAATTGTATTAGTGGCAAATGTTTGCATACAAAGAAATCAAACAAAGCTGGATTGAACCCAACTATACAGCTGAACGGAATGAATAGTTTATAGTGGGAGCATGTTGACAGTCTCCAGTCAGTCAGTTTGATGTCTTCTGACCTTCATTGTGCTAGAATGAAATCACATTTGTGCCTCCAAGTAACTGGAACCACCAAAGCTCCCTCTTTCCATCCTCATAACATACCTGACTTGCCACTGCCTCGGCTCATCAGCTACTGAAACTCTCATCCATACCTTTGTTCATTTTACACAAATATTCCAATGAACTTTAGCTGGCTTCCAATCTTCTGTAACTTAAGGTCTTTCACCCAAGTCCTAACTGCACTACCCCATTCTCCCATCACCCCTTTTGCTTGCTATCCTACATAGGATCCTGGATATTCAATGCCACAATATGTTCTTCCTATGGGGAGGGGAGTTTAGTTAGGGTTCACCAGATTGATTCCTCGGATAGCAAGACTGATATGAGAAGGAAGTTTGGGTCAATTAGGCTTGTGCATTATTCACCACAGAACATAGAATATGGAACAGTACAGCACAGGACAGGCTCTTCAGCCCACAATGTTGTGCCAAACTAATTAAACCAATAACTCCTAATCTAATCCTCCAGCCCCACACATTGACCATATCTCTCCCTACGCTGCATATTCATGTGCCCATCTAAGAGCATCTTAAATTCTCCTGTGCTATCTGTCTCTATTATCACTCCTGTCAGTGCATTCCAGACCCACCACTCTCTGTGTAAAATACTTACCTTGTACATCTCCTTTTGTACTTTCCCCCTCTCACCTTAAATACATGCCCTCTAGTACCAGACATTTCAACCCTGGGAAAAAGATACTGTCTGTCTATCTATGGCTCGCATAATTTTATAAACCATCAACTCTCCCCTCAGCCTCCACTGGTCCAGAGAAAGCCCCAGCTTCTCCAACCTCTCCTCATAACACACGTCCTCCAAACCAGGCAGCATCTTCTGCATCCTCTCTAAAGCCTTCCTGCAATAAGGCGACCAGAATTGAACACAATACTCTAAATGTGGCCTAACCAGAGTTTTATAAAGCTGTGACATAACTTCCTGGCTGTTGAACTTAACGCCTCAACTAATGAAGGCAAGTTTGCCATATGCCATCTTTACCATCCTATCAGAATCAGAATCAGAAGCAGGTTTATTATCACTGACATATGTCGTGAAATTTGTTGTTTTGCAGCAGCAGTATGGTACAAGGCAAAGACACAAAAATTACTATAAGTTACAAAAATAAATAAGTAGTGCAAAAGAGGAATAACGAGGTAGTATTTATGGGTTCATGGACCATTCAGAAATCTGATGGCAGAGGGGAAGAAGCTGTTCCTGAAACACTGAATGTGGGTCTTCAGGCTCCTGTACCTCCTCCCTGATGGTAGTAACATGAAGAGGGCACGTCCTGGATGGTGAGGGTCCTTAATGATGGATGCCACCTTCTTGAGGCACTGCCTCTTTTAGGGAGCCATGTACTTCGACCAAGCTCCCTCTGTTCATCAGCACTGTTAAGGATCCTGCTATTAACTGTGTACTCTCCCTTTATTTGGATCTCACACTTGCCCAGATTAAACTCTATCTGCCACTTCTCCGCCTATATCTGCAATTGATCTATATCCCAATGTACCCTTTGGCAGTCTTCTATGCAATCCACAATGCCACCATTCTTTGTATTGTCTGCAAACTTACTCCTCACCCTACTACATTTTCATCCAAATCATCTATCTATCTATATAAAGAGGTCCCAGTACAGATCCCTGCAGAACACCACTAGTCACAGACCTCCATCCAGAATAAGACCCATCTACCACCACCTTCTGTCTTCTATGGGCGTCAAATTTGGATCAAATCAGCCAACACATAGTGGAACCCATACATCCTAATTTTCTGGATGAGCCTACCATGCAAGACCTTGTTGAATGCCTTACTAAAATCCATGTATACAACATCCACTGTTCTACCTTCATCAACCACCTACATCACCTCCTTGAAAAACTCAATCAAATTAGTCAAACATGACCTGCCCCGCAGAAAGCCATGCTGACGGTCCTTAATTAGACCACGCTTCACCAAATGCTCTTAAATCCTATCTCTAAGATTCCTCTCCATTGGTTTCCCTACCACTGACGTGAGACTCACCAGTCTATAATTTCCAGGATTATCCCTTGGACAAAGGAACATTATAGGAGTCAATAAGTTATGATGCATCTCTATAGAACTATGGTCAGGCTGCATGTAGAGTATTGCATGCAATTCTGGTCACCTCACTATAGGAAGGATGTCGAGTCTTTAGAGAGGGTGCAAAGGATGTTTAGTAGGATGCTGCCTGGATTAGAGGGCATGTGCTATCAGGAGAGGCTGGACAAACTTGGGGTATTTTCTCTGGAGCAGCGGAGGCTGAGGGGTGATCTGTTGGAAGTGTATAAAATTATGACGAGCATAGATAGGGTGGACAAGTAATATCTTTTTCCTATTACTGAGTGATCCAATACCAGAGGGCATGCACTTAAGGTGCAAGGGGGTAGGTTCAGAACAGACATGAGGGATACGTTTTTTTACTGAGAGAGTGGTGGATGCCTGGAATGCGTTGCCTGATAGGGTGGTGGAGGCAAATTCACTGGGGGCTTTTAAGAGGGGCTTGGATGCGCATATGAATGACAGGAAAATAGAGGGATATGGGCATTCTGTAGGTAGAAGGGAATAGCTATGTCAACACAACATTGTGGGCCAAAGGGGCTGTTCTGTGCTGTACTGTTCTATTAGTTACCAGAGAAACAAAGGACTGCAAATGCTGGAATCTACATGAAAAACACAATAATGCTGGAGGAACTCAGCAGGCCAGGCAGCATCCATAGTGAAAAGCAGGCAGTCAACGTTTTGGGTCAGGACCCTTCTTCAGGACTGAAGATAGGAAAAGGGGAAGCCCAATATATAGGAGGGAAAAGCAGAGCAGTGTGTGGAACTAAGTCTGAGTGAGCACATGGTAAAGAAGCCAGAGAGCAGAGGAGATCACAGAGGTGGAGCAGTGAGAGAGGGACTCATGAAACTCCCAGTCCTCCAGCACCACTCCTGTGGCTAGTGAAGATACAAAGACCTTGGTCAAGGCCCCGGCAATCTCATATCTTGCCTCTCTTGTTAACCTGGGGTATATCCCATCAGGCCCTGAGGACTATCCACCAGAGTTTAGAAGAATGATAGGGGAATCACATAGAAATCTACAAAATTCAAAAAGGGCAAGTCATTTAAGACTGAGAGGAATTAATTGTTTTCTTCTAGAGTTGCAAACCTGTGCAATTTTCTACCACAGAAAGCCACTGAAGCCAAATTATATTCAAGAAGGAGTTAGATATACAGTGAATGGTTGGGCCCTGGGGAGAGTTGTGGAAGAGGGAGACCTAGGAGTTTGCTGAAAGTGGTGTCACAGGTAGACAGGGTGGTGAAGAAGGCATTTGGTATGCTGGCCTTCATCAGTCAAGACACTGAGTATAGGAGTTGGGATGTGATGTTCCAGTTATACAAGATATTGGTGAGACTAGGAGTATTGTGTACAGTTTCGGTCGCCTTGTTATAGGAAAGATATCATTAAAATGGAAATAGTGCGGAGAAGATTTACAAGGATGCTGCCAAGACTCAAAGGTCTGAGTTATACAGAGGGGTTGGGCAGACTGGAACTTTATTCTTTTTAGTGTAGGAGACTGAGGGGTGATCTTATGTATAAAATTATGAGGGGCATAGATAGGGTGAGTGCGCATTGTCTTTTTCCCAGGGAAGAGGAACTAAAAACTAAAGGGCATTGGTTTAAGGTAAGATGTGAATTATTTAAAAGGGACCTGAGGGGCAACTTCTTCATGCAGAGTGTGGTGCATATATGGAATGAGCTACCAGAGAAAGTGGTTAAGGCAGGTACAATAACAACATTCAAAAGACATTTGGATGAGTATATAGATAGGAAAGGTTTAGAGCGATATGGGCCAAACGTGGGCAAATGGGACTAGTTTGGTGGGCACCATGCTCAACATGGATGAATTAGGCCAAAGGACCTGTTTCCATACTGTATTACGTTATGACTCTATGACTCTTTATCTTGTTCTTGGGGCTGGAGGGATCAGAGTACTGAATTTGGATGATCAGCTATAATCACATTGAATAGCAAAGTGGCTCTATGTTTTCCACGTACCTATGTTTTTATTACAATTCTCAAACTTGTTTTCAAACCTCTCTATGACCTCACCCCTCCCCTATCTCTACAAGTTCCTCCTGTCCTATAAGCCTCCAAGATATAAATAGTTCTATAATTCTGGCTCTTTTGATCATTCCCAAAGTTAATCATTTACACTTTGGCATCCAAGCCATCAAGTCCCTAAACTCTGGAATTCCAACACTTGATCTCTCTTCCTCTATCCCATAACACCCACCTCTTTCACTAAACTTTGGACCACTACAATAATTTTTCCTTATATGGCTTAGCTTCAATACTTTGCTTGACAATACTCCTGCAAAATTCTTTGGGACTTTTTTGCAGTGTTAAGGTGGCTATCAAAGTGGAGGTTGTTAAAACTCTAATCTAGTAAGGAAAAACAGTCTAACTTTCTCATGGAATTATTTCCAGGACACAGGATGTCATTTGTCAGGTTGTCTGATTTTCCCTGAGCTCTCTTCAGCTAGTTAGGTGCAATTTGTATTAAACATTGAAATGCCATCTTGATTCATCTTTTGTCACATTTTGATGTCACAAGTGTCATTTTTTTTCTAACTATGGTTCAGTTGGTAGCTGTTGTATCTTTGATTTCAAAAGCTGTTGTTTCAGTCCAATACTAGAGACTTGGGTCCAAAAATGTTAAGTGACGCTCCAGGATTGCACTATTGCAGATGCTGCCATTGAGGTGAGATGTTAGCTGAAGCCCTGTCTGGCCTGTCACGTCGACATAAAAGATACCATGGCAACACGTTGAAGAAGAAGCAGAGAAGCTATCCCTGGTGTCCTAGTCAATATGTATTCATGAATCAACACCGCAAACATACCTGTATATAGAATTTCCTTCTTGGTTTGTAACTTTAACCATGATCTACAATCACATCACTCTGGCTGCAAAATTCATTCTTTTGATGTCAAGGAACTGAATTTTGTAAGCAGATCATAAGGTGCACAGCATTGCCAATTGCCAGGTCATTATGACACTTCTGGATGCTTGCCGTGCACAGATTGGATACTACATTTCTTAGATTAGAAAAGTGACCATTGGTGATGGCACAGTGGTGCAAATAGTTAGAGCTGCTGTTTCACAACTCCAGTGACCTGGGTTCAGTCTTGACCTCTAGTGCTGTCTGTGTGGAGTCTGTACATTTTCACTGTGAACGTACATGTTTTCTCTGGGTGCTCCAGTTTCCTCTCACATCTCGAAGATGGTAGGTTGGTAGGTTAATTGGCCACTGTAAATTACCTGTAGTGTGAAGGCCAGTGATAGAATCTGAAGGGAGTCGATGGGAATGTGTGGAGAATAAAATGAAATTAGTACAGAACTAGTAAGTGTGTAATTGATGGTTGGCACGGACATGTTGGGCTGAAGGCCTGTTTCTGTACTTTCTGTTTCTGTATAACCCTATGACCCAAGATGGAGACTTCAAATTTTTAATTGACATAAAGAACTTTGGGACAACGCATTTCTCCCTTCTGAACTGTCCACAAATCCTTTTGGGTAGTGTGATGCAAGGCATTTGGACTAGGTAACCGATTCACCTTACCTCTACTGTGATAGAGGTAAGGTGAATTGGTAAGGAGAAGGTGGCATTTGGCACGCTGGCCTTCATCAGTCAGGGCAATGAGTAGAGGAGCTGGGAAGTTATGTTGCAGTTCTATAAGACATTGGTGAGGCCACACTTGGAGTACTGTGTACAGTTTTGGTCACCCTGTTATAGCAAAGATGTTATTAAACTAGAAAGAGTGCAGAAAAGACTTACCAGGATGTTGCCTGGACTTGGGGGCCTGAGTTACAAGGAGAAGTTGCGTAGACTAGGATTTATTCCCTGGAACATTGGAGATTGGGGGGTGACCTGATGGAGGTATATAAAATCATGAGGGGCATAGACAGGGTGAAAGCACATAGTCTTTTTCCCCACGAGGGGTGCTAAAAATAAGAGGGCGTAAGTTTAAAATCAGAGGTGAAAGATTTAAAAGGGACATCAGAGGCAGCTTCTTCATGTAAAGGGTGGTGCGTATTTGGAATGAACTGCTGGAAATAGTGGTTAAGGTGGGCACATTAAAAGCCACCTAAATGAATACATGGATAAGAGAGGTTTGAGGGCTATGGACCAAATGTGGGCAGATGGGACTAACTCACTGGGCAACACAGTCGCATGGACAAGTTGGGGCAAAGGGCCTGTTTCCATGCTGTATGACTTTCTAACTCTACTGTGACTGTCATTAGCCTGTCATATTTGTTCTCCTAAAGAACTGTCCAGAATCTCATGCCACATCCAAGTTCCTCAATCTATCGACAAAGTTGGAAATAATTGAGCTATCTGATGTTCTGAGTAAATGATCCAGGTATTGTGTGCATACTGTAAGGCTTGCAAGTAACCAGTGATTCCCTTTCATAGAGATTATTATTATGGTGTTTATTACTCTGGTACATAGAAGGGTGCTGCCCTATGATTACACTGAATTTATAAATGAATTCATTATTGGTGATCACTAATGTGATTTTTGGCAGGATCCAACCTATTATTATAATGATTGAGTTTATATTAATGTTCAGTGATGCAATATTTTGAGGTACCATTATTAATAATAGTAATAATTAATCTTTGTCTGTGGTCTGACCTACTATTATAATAATTATAATTCTTAATGTGATTTTTTTAAAGGATTTAACCTGGTACAGAGCTTATAATTGATGTGATTTTTGTAAGGATCAAGACCTGTTGTCTTACATATTAAAATGATTAAAATGACTGTCCATGTGTTGCTTGAGAGGATCTGCCTCTGGTGCAGTGGTTGTTATTAATGTGATATATTTTTGGCAGGATGCCTGTGTACGCTGAAGAGTGTGAGTGCATACGTGTCTTGGGGGGTGGCATATGGAGGGAGGGAGGGATTGAGGATGTGGGAAGAGGATATAAATATTGGGGAGAGTGAGGCAGAATGGGGAAGCATTAATTGTAAAGGTGTGTGGTGTGTGAGGCAGAATTGGTGTTCTCTGGGGACAAGGTTGAAAGGGCCATGAATGAGGGATCAGTGTACAATGTGAGGAGAAGCAGAAACAAGAAAGCCAGCAGCAATATTCGGGAGGGGCAAGAGGAGGGTCGGACAGGGAGATTGCAAGGGTGGGGCAGGAAATGGCAGAGGTAGATGAGAGGCAGATATGGGGGGATGTCAGAGGCAAGTGGTCATAAAGTCATTGAGTTATACAGCACAGGAACAGGTCCTCTGGCCCAGCTTGTCCATGCTGACCACGTTGCCTACCTAAGCTATTCTCATTTACCTCATTACCTGCCTCTACCACTTCCTCTGATAGCTCCTTCCATATACCCACTGCTCTGTTTGAAAAACTTGCCCCTCAGGTCCCCTTTAATTTTTTTTCCCTCTCTCCTTAAATCTATGCCCTCTAGTTTTGGACTCCCCTACTCTGGGAAAAATGATTGTGACCATTCACCTTATTGATGCCCCTTATGATTTCATATACCTTGAAAAGGTTATCCCTCAACCTCTCTGCTCCAGGGAAAATAGTCCCAGCCTATCCAGTCTCTCCTTATAACTCAAGCCCTGCAGTCCCAGTAACATCCTCATGAACTTTTCCTGCACCCTTTCCAGCTTAATGACATCCTTCCTATAGCTAGGTGAACAGAACTGCTCACAAAACTCCAAATGCAGTCTCACCAACATCTTGTACAATTGTAACACAACATCCCAACTCTTGTACTCAATGTCCTTAGCGACAAAGGTATTTTATTCACCACCCTGTCTGCCTGTGTCACCACTTTCAGGGAACTATGTACCTGTACCCCTATGTCTCTCTGCTCTACAACACTCCAAGAGCCCTCCCGTTTACTGTGTATATCCTGCCCTGGTTTAACTTACCAAAATGCAACACTTCTTACTTGTCCGAGTTAAATTCCATCTGCCATTCCTTGGTCCAATTTTCCAGTTGGTCAAGCTCCTGTTGTAATCTTAGATAACTTCCTTCACTGACCACTAGTGAGGAGGGATAATGGAGGAGGGCAGCTAAAGATGGGGAGTAGAAGTAGAACAGAAGATACGTAATAAGATTCAGGAGGTGGGGAATGGACTGGCAGGTATTCGTGGTGAGTGGGGGTGGGGCAGGAGATCTGGAACTGGCAGGAGGTGGAGAAGGATGGCAGGTTTAAGCAAAGGAGGGGTAGGAATGGTTAGGTGGTAGAGGAGGGACAGGAAGTCCTATTAGAGGAGGTAGGAAGTGGGGGAGGAGCAGGACGATTTAATGAGGTATACCAAACCTATAGAAAATCTGGAATGAGGAAGATGGGGGGGGGGGTTCTGATTGGTGAGCTGTTGGGACAGGATTAGGTGGTGGGGGAATGTGGGAAGGCGAGGCAGGGCTGGCAAAGGTCACGGTAAAGGCATCAAGTGAGGAGGTTTAGGATGACAGGAGAGGGGTGGGTGGGCTCCAGGGTGGAAGGATAGGGCTGGGGCAGGACTGTTGCTGGAAGGCAGGAGATAGGACCGGAGTAAGTGAGTTGGAGGGAAGAGCAGCGGACGGGGCGGTTTAAACGGGCGGGGCAGCAGTGCGCGTGGCAGGCAGGCGGCAACGGACGGGGCACGTGCAGCGGCGGTTTTTGTCGCGAGGGAGGCAGCGCGGGCAGGCGGGATGGAACGGGCGGTGGCTTGGCGGGGCAGCAGTGGGCGGGGCCGATGGAGGGGGCGGGTCCTCGTCACGCTGTCGTCCCTGGCGCGAAAGCCGGGGCGCGAAGCGGGCGCCCACTCAACAACAAAATGGCAGAGGAAGCGCAGCGGCTGAGCGCTCGGCTGGCCGAGTCTGGTACCTCAACATTCTGGCGGCATTTCTGTCATAAATCCGCTGGGAACTAACTTATAGCTTTAGCTTTATTTTTTTTGTGTGTTTACATCGGAAACTAAGTGCAAAAGTATTTGTTTTCAGATCTCTGATTGTAGAGGTTTGAGTATGTTTATTTTTTGTTGAGCGAATGAAATCGGCGACCGTGGGCAGATTAATGGATGTGGAGCCGGTGGACGAAGACGGTGCAGGTGTCGGAAAAGAACAATAACTAAAGAACCAGAGGGAAGAAAGAAAGTGAGTGAAGTGCACACGGGAAAGAGGATGACAGCGAATTTATTTAAACATTAGATCTCTGCTGAGGTGGTCAGCGAGCCGTAGTTCCAACGCGTTGAAGCAATGAATTGGATGCTGGCACATTTTTAGAAGGGCGCCTTTGTGGTTACCTTTAAAGTAACTTAGAATAGACAGGGAGTTAGTTCTTTAAAGACGTTGATCTTCATGGCAAAATTAATCCTAAAACGTAAACGCTGAGTGGTTTGCTGGGCCATTTCAGAGGCCAATCAAGAGTCAGCCATGTGGGTGAGTCTAGAGTCACATATTAGCCTGACTAGGGGAAAATGGGTGGTTTCTTTCCCTGTAGGGCATCTGTGTTGTTTTCTAATACATTCTTTTGGGGGGGGGGGGGGTTGAGGTCATCATTACAGATATATTTTTATTTCCAAATTTATTTAATTACATTTCTCAAGCTGCAGTGCAGGAATTTGAACTTGTCTTCCAATCAAAAGATCAAGCCTCGATATATACCAGTCCAGTAATTTTACCATTCTACTACTGTAAGACTTATTTATAAAGTTGTGATGCATTTTCTTGATAACATGGAACAATTTCCTTTCATCAATAACAGATGATGCAAATATTGAACAACCTCTCCAGCTCCATGTTTTTGTAGAACATCGAACAGTACAGCACAGGTGCAGACCTTTAGGCTCATGGTGTCTGTGCTGACCATGATAAAACAATGGTAACTGCCCCCCATCCCATAAAGGCAGAACATTTTAAACTTGTAAGAGATTGAGAAATAGTGGTATTATATTTGAATATTATGGCTTAATCCACTTCAGCACCAGGTCCGAATCGAGTTTGCACAGAAGGTCACCGAGTGGAGAAGCAACTTTGGAGTAAGGAGGGAGAACACTCACTCCTGGCACACTTCTCATGAATAATGCTCCTTATAGCAAGTTCAGAAGAACCTCAATTTGTCGTAAAACTCTGTTCTAAACAGATACAACACTTTCAAGAAAGAAATCAGAAAACTGGATAAAATCAGCTAGGATTGTGACAGTGATAAGACTGTTGCAGATGTCAGTACAAGCACAACAATTAAACTGCACTGTAGGGCTTCAAGTAAGGACAGCGAAAGATGGGGATGTTGCAGATGAAGCTGAGACCTCTGAGGACTGATTGTTTGGGATCAAAGGGGGGGAAGATCAGAAGAGATGGTGAAATCATGGCAGGGACTGGAATGAGGGGGAGAGATGGAGAGCATGAAAGGTTAGGAGGGGTAATGGAATCCAAGAGCTGTTGAAGTTTGTGATCTCTGACATAAAAAAGGAAGAAAAAAGTTGTCTGTTGCAACACCAAATGCAGCAGAAAATAAAATGGAACTATGGACCACAACAGCTCTGAAACTCAGTTCTGATAAAGAGTCCTGGAACTGATGCCTTAACTGTTTCCCTTTCCACAAATGCTGTCTGACCTACTGAGTTTTCTGGCATTTTCTGTTTTTATTTTAGGGCTTTAAGTAGCTTTGGGTATTTAAACACGTATGATTTAATAATAGGAGCTCCCAAATTCAAACCTCAGTTTGGATGAACGGACACTGCCTTGAAACTTTGAAAGATAAGCTGGATAATAAGGCTAGGTATTCAGCTGCCAGCCACGCACCAGCAATCTTCTTATCATCTGATAACCACATACACATTTCCTCACAAAAGTTACTGTACAATGAGGTGTGGAATCAACTGATTTTCCACTATCCCAGGGACACTGAGGCTTATAACAATATCTTGGCTGGTAATAACTAGAACTAGTCAACTCAGTATGGATTAGGGATCAAATTATGGTCCATTCTTGTTACATAAACCTACTGGCTGATCTGTTTATCTCTTGAATTACTTTTAGCTATTAATTATTGTATTAATATCATTTCCTTCAGATCAACATCCAAACTGATGATAGTTTGTTCAGAATTGTAATTCTGCAATTAGGATATGTACAATATTCCCTGTTTTCCAGAATAATATGGTCTGTTGCATAGCTAGGACAAGCACCAGCTGAATAGGTGCATATTAAAATGATATGTTGGATAACTTTGGTGACATCTGGACTGGCTGGGCGTATTACTACATGATATCCAAGCACATGACATAAATTTGCAATGTGTTCATTGATTGCATCTGGCCACCTACTTAGTTCGACAATTATTTTCATTTGTTCAATATGCGATACACCTTCAGTGACCCATAAAAATTTGATCAAGCTCTGTCTAATGCACACATTGCAGACAGAAATCCAAAAGCTTGATAGTGAAATCTTTGACCAATTTTTTCTTGGACATTGATGTTGCAGACCATATCTTGCCCACTCTGCTCACAGCATCCTAAATGTTTGATGGAAGTTTGAGCATCACCTGATTTTCTTCCTTGATTTCTTAGTGAGTGGGCAGTATCTTCTGATTGGCTACTGTGATGGTGTAGTGGGTAAGCTACAGGACTAGTAATCAAATGGCCTGAAATAACAATCCAAAGATGTGAGTTCAAATCATTGCAGTATGGAATTTAAATGAGATTAATAATCTAGAATTAAGAAAAAGTCAACTAGTTTTATTAATGATGACAATGAAATTACCCAGTGGTCCTAAATATCCATTTGATTCACTAGTGTACTCCTTCAGGGAAGGTAATTAGATAAGATAAGATAGATAATATATCTTTAAGTCACACGCATGTCAAAACACACAGTGAAATGCATCTTTACGTAGAGTGTTCTGGGGTCTGCCTGCGAATGTTGCCACGCTTCCAGCGCCAACATAGCATGCCCACAACTTCCTAACCCATACGTCTTTGGAATGTGAGAGGAAACCCACGCAGACACGGAGAACGTACAAACTTCTTACAGATAGTGGCTCTACCCTTACTTAGTCATAAAACATGAAAACAGGCTATTTGGCCCACTATGTCCATGCCAACCAGTGGGCACACATTCGTATTAGTCCCATTTTCCAGCACTGGGCCCATTGCCTTCTATGGCTTGGAAATCCAAGTGCTCATCGTGACAAATGTTGTCAGCGATTCTGCTTCCATCACTCTCTGACAGTGCATTCCAGCTACTTGCCCTCAGATCCCCTCTAAATCTCTTATCCCTCATCCTAGGCTGGCGACTATGTAATTCCAGATCTACAGCAATGTGGTTGACTCTGAAGTGACCCACCAGACTATTCACAATGGCAAAGTTGTAACAGAAGAAGAATAAACCAGATGGGCCACCTGGTACTGACTTAGGGACAGAACTTGAACATGACAAAGTAACTTCCAGGCCTAAAAATGAGGAAGGGTCTTGACCTGAAACATCAACCACCTGCTTTACTCCACGGATGCTGCCTGGCCCCACTGAGTTCCTCCAGCATCATAGTGTTTTTCATCTAGATTCCAGCATCTGTAGTCCTTTGTTTCTCTAAAAATTCTGGGGACTGGTGTCTAAATTGGAAGCACAGTCACACAGTCTGATGTCATATTCGTAGAATTTCACCTTATGGACAACATGCCAGACTCCTCCTTCAGGGTAAGTCCTGACACCACCCCTGTCTCCACATCCCCCCAAGCAGAATAGATTCCCAGAGGTAGTAATATATAAGAAGAAAGGAGTGGCTCTGGGAATGCTCAGCATTGAGCCCAGGACCTATGAATACACATTGCATCATATCAAACATAGGTAACGAAGCCGCTTTCTGCCCTTCTTAATGTGGAACTGAAACCAGGATCAGATCAACCGTGGTCTTAAACAATGGAAAGTCAAGGGGCTACATTGCTGGCTCCAGCTCCTATTTCTTATGTTCATATGAATTAGGGTCATACAGCATGGAAACAGGCCCTTCAGCCTAACTGGTCCATGCCAACCAAGATTCCCAACTAAGCTGATCCCATTTGCCCACGTTTGGCCCATGTCCATCTAAACCTTTCCTATTCACATACCTGTACCTTTGAAATATTGTTAATGTACCTGCCTCAACCACTTCCTCTGGCAGCTCATTCCATATACTGACCACCCTCTGGGTGAAAAAGCTGCCCCTCAGGTTCCTATCAAATCTTTCCCCACTCACCTTAAACCTGCGTCCTCTAGTTCTTGATTCCTGAATCTTGGGAAAAAGACTGTGCACATTCACCCTATCTATGCTCCTCATAATTTTATACACCTCCATAAGATTACCCCTCATTTTCCTACACGCCAATCAAAAATGTCCCAACCTGCTCAACCTCTCTCCATAACTCAGTCCTTCAAGTCCTGGCAACATCCTCATAAATCTCTGCATTCTTTCCAGCTTAGTGGTATCTTTCCTATAGCAGAATTAGTGCTTCAACAATGGTTGGAAGAAACACTAAATATAGAAGGGAACAGAATAAAATATGGATGGGGATTTCAGTGTCCAAAAATGGTTTGGTATCTTTACTACTGATCAAGCTAGCTGACATAGCTGTCAGTCTGGGTCCACAATAGATAATAAGGAAGTTAATATGAGAGATAAACTACTTGCGTTTCTTCATCTGTTGCAGGTATATCTGTCCATAACAGCGTTGGTAGAAGTAACCACCAGAAAATTCTCAAGGAGACAAAGTCTCTTATTCACATCAAGGTATCTTCCATTGTATTGTGTGGCACTCGGTTTATTCTAAGTCGGATAGATGTAGAAATACATATGGCTTAAAACTGGGCATCCACTAGTTGCTGTGAACAATCCACTGTAGCAAAAGTAAATGCCATCACAATTCGTGACTTCATGGCTTGGTAAATCCCTCAGTTTGTTGTTTCAGTTAAGTCCTGGGTCAATATGGAAGACCATGTTGGGAGCAGCATCAGGTATATCTAAAAATATAGAACCAGACTTTTGGCCCACAATGTTTGCCAAAAGGCCTGGTGCAGCTGTAACTTAGAACTACATGCATGCTAAACAGCATAGATTAGATGAATCAGATGAAAACTGTGGTTTTGTTTCTAGCTGTGAATGATTGTAGTTAATTATGCAAAGAAGGCTCTAAAAACATCCTCGACGATGGCAAGGTGCAGCACACGTGTGCTAAAGGTCAAGCCGAAGCATTCAAAACCACATTTGTTGAGAAGTTCCTCCTGAAGTCTCTCAACATCGAGAAACCATTATAACCAATTCAATTTACCCCACAGAATTCTGAAAAATGACTGACAGCCCTGGGTATAGCAATGGTTATGGGAACAGCTTGCATCCGTGTTTTACAGAAGGCTTTCCTCCAGAACTACACATGGCTCTGGGCAAGCTGTTCCTGTACATGCACCTTGATGGCATCTACCCAATAATGTGGAAAATTGCCCATAGAAACCAGGGTAAATCGAAAGCTAATTACTACTCATCAGTCCACAGCAAAGTGATGTAAGACACACACAGGCTATCAAGAAACACTCACCAATAATCCCCCTTCTGATGCCCAGTTTAGGTTTTGCTACCACCCTCTGGCTCTTGACCTCATGGTAGTCTTATTCTAAACATAAACTAAAGAGCTGGATTTCAGAAATGAAGTGACACAATTTCAGAAGTGACCACCCATTTGCTGTGTATGGCATCAAGGAGTCCTAGCAAAACTAAATTGATGGGTGTACCTACTTATTATGACACTGAAGGAGGCTATTCAGTCCGTCATGTCATGCCAGTCCCCAGCAGAGCAACCCCATCATTCCATCCCCCTTCTTATCTCCCTTACCCCTGCAACCTATTCTCTTTCACATACCCATGAACTCCCCTTGATTTCTCTTACCACCCACCAAGACAAGGGGGTAATTTATAGTAGCTGATTAACATAGTGGCATGTCATTGGGATGTGGGACAAAACTATTTGTACCCAGGGAAAACACAGGGAGAACATGTAAATTCCACATACAGTGCCCACGGTCAGGATCAAACCCAGGTCCTTGGACCTGTGACACAGCAGTGCTAACTACTGTGCCACCATGCTGCAAATGGAAAATCAAGTGGAAATAACTTAAATGGTTGGAGTAATATGTTGCACAAAGGAACATGATGTGGTTGTTGGTCAATGAATCCAGCCTGAGAACATCACTGCAGGAGTTTCTCAGGGCTGGGTCCTGCAATCAACCATGTTCATCTGCTTCATCAGTGAGCTTCCTTCCAACATAAGGTCAAAAATGAGAAATTTACTGATGATTAAACTATATTTAATTCTATTCACAACTCCTCAACAAATAACGACGTCCATGCATGCATAGAGCAAGACCTAGACATTAAAGTGTTGGATGATTTGTGGCAAATAACATACATGCCACTAAAGTGCCAGGCAATGATGATCTGCAAAAATGAAGACTCTAACCACCTACCTTTAATATTAAGTGGCATTATCATCACTGAGTTCCCCACCTTCAGCATCAGGAGAGTCACAATTGATCAGATATTCAGCTGGACCAGCCAGTATGATAACTACAAAAGCAGGTCAGACGCTGGGAATTCTGCAGTGAGTGACTTACCTCAGCATTTTAATTGTCAGCAATACAGAAGTCAGGAGCATGATGGAATACCTAACCCAATTCCAACAACACTTAAGAGGCTGAACAGTACATAGAGCAAAGCAGCATGCTCGATTGACATTTAAATATTCATTCCAGAGGTTTCTGGCTTTAAGGTGATTCAGACAAGTTGAATAGTGGGCAAGTATATAGAAAGGTGGAAAATGTGATGTTATACATTTTGGGAGGAAAAACAGGCAGAATATTTAAAGGGTGAGAGATTAGAAGATGTTGATGCACATCATGGAAATGATTTGGATGAAAATGTAAGTGGGCTGATTAGTAAGTTTGCCGCTGACACAAAAATTGGCAGAGTTGTCGCTAGGAAGTTTGTAACAGGATATAAATCAGATCGAAATATGGGCAGAGAAATGGCTGATGGAATTTACTCTGGACAAGTGTGAGATGTGGAACTTTGGGAGGTCAAATGTAAGAGGAAAGTAAATGGCAGGGCCCTTAAGAGCATTGATGTACAGAGGGATCTTGAGGTGTAAGTCCACAGCACCCTGAAAGTGGCAACACAAATGGACAGGGTGGTAAAGAAGGCATATGGCATACTTTCTTTCATTGGTTGGGCATTGAGTATAAAAGTCAGGAAGTAATGTTGCAGCTATATGATACTTTGATTTGGCCACATTTGGAATGTGTGGTTCTGGCTGTTGCATTACAAGAAGGATGTGGAAGGGGTTTGGAGAGGGTGCAGAAGAGGTTCACCAGGATGTTGCCTGGACTAGAGTATTAGGTATAAGGATAGGTTGGATCCTATTTGAATTGTTTTCTCTGGAGAATCAGAGGCTGAGGGGATACCTGATAGAAGTATGTCAAATTATGAGAGACATAGATGGGATATATAGTCAGAGTCTTTTTTCCATTTTGGAAATGTCAAATACTAGAGGGTATAGCTTTAAGGTGAGAAAGGGAAAATTTAAAGGAGATTTTCAAGGCAAGATTTTTACACAGAATGTGGTAAGTGTCTCGAATGTGCTGACAGGGAAGGTGGTGGAAACAGATATGATAGCAACGTTTAAGTGGCACTTAAACAGACCACGGATAGGGAGGTAACAGAGGGATTTAGACTATGTGCAGGCTGATGGGGTTAGTTTAAACTGGCAACATGGCCAGCACCAAAGATCCTTTTCCTTTGCTGTACTGTTCTATGTTCAGGAGGACCTGGCACGAGGACCTGGCACAGCAGTCACTGAAAGCAAACCTGCAGCTGCTGCAAGCAGTTAAGAAGGCAAATGGTATGTTGGGCGCAATTACAATAGGTTTTAAACATAGGAGCAAGAAAGTCTTGCTACAATTGTACAGAGCCTTGGCCAGACCCTACTTGGAGTTCTGTGTGTAGATTTGATCCTACTTACCACAGAGAGTGCAGCGAAGGTTCACCTGACTTAATTCCTGGGATGGCAGGACTGCTGTGTGAGGAGAATTGGGTAAAGTAGGCCCGTATGCACTAGAGTTTAAAAGAATGAGAGGAGATCTCACTTGAATGTACAATATTCTGCCAGGGCAAGACTGGATGTGGGGAGGATGTTTCCCTTAGCTCAGGTATCGAGAAAGAAGGTCACAATCTCAGGATATGTAGTAAGGCATTTAGAACTGAGATGCAGAAGTAGGTGAACCTGTGGAATTTACTACAGAAAGTCCATGGAGACCAAATTAATTGAATATATTTAAGAAGGAGACAGGTAGTGTTCTACCATTTACAAAGTGCACCGTAGTTTCTTTCTGGGTTATTCTGACGGCACCCCCCAAACCCACAACCATGAAAGACAAAGCAGCAGGTGCACAGGAAGTTCAGCACTTGCAGATTCCTCTACAAGTCGCACACAGTCTCGACTTGGAAGTATACTGCTGTTCCTTCAACATTACTGTGTCTATTTCCAGGAACTCTCTACCCAACACATTGGAGGACCAGTCTGATTAAACCTGCAGTAGAGTTTGTTTTATATAAGCTTCACAAAATATATTTGGAACTATCGACCTCAAAAGCATTGGAAGCAGAGTCTCTGAATATTTTAAAGGCAGAAGTAGATAGATTCTTGACAAGCAAGCAGGTGCAAAGTTATCATGGGTAGGTGGGAATGTGGAGTTGAGGTTACTTCAGCTATGATCTAATTAAGTGGTGGAGCAGGCTCGAGGGGCTGAGTGAACTGTTCTTGCTCCTAAGTTGTATGTTACACAAGACTGAATAGATCTGGATTTGGTCCCTGACTGTCCCCACTCATCTGGGCTACAATGTGGACGTCCAATGAAATTGATGCTCTGCAGCTGGAAGGTGTTAAGTGAGGTGTAACAATTCCACTGTGGTGACTAGGCCTTGATGACATATTGTTGAGGACGTGCACGATAATGGCCTGGCAATTTTTGACAAGCAGCAATAACTGGGGGTGGAGCTTTGCCTCCTGCCAATTTTGGAGGCTTTTATTTTTACCATTTGATATTCAGAGACATTCAACAATGATTTTATTTGTAAAACAAAATAATAAGTTAAAACTATTTTTTTTTTACCTTGTAATTTTTGGCTAAGACATTCTCATTATAATGAATGGGATTTCTGCTCGTGCTCTAGGTCCAAGCAAAGCTTGGAATTTATGTCAAGTGGAATAACCGATATCAAATTACCTGCTGAGCATACAGAAAGCATAGTAGTACCTTTGCATTTCAGTAGGCTCTTGGATGTATCAAAACTGATGCTGATTTTAAAAATGAAAATCAATAATGTTGGACGATTATCTCAGATAATCTCAGAAGATCAGACAGCATCTATGGACGAAGAACCAGAGTTAACATATCAGATTGATGACCTTTCATCATCTAATTTTACAAAAACTTTATTTGAGAAGAATAATGAAGTTGAGCATGTCTATAGCATTGCTGTGAGGGAGAATTTCTGAGTTTTTTCTTCACCTGATGCCATCTTGATTTTAATTTTAAAACCTGCTCAAGTAAATAATTTATTGAAATAAATTCAAATTATATGCAATTTTAAAACAACTGTAGGTTTATTTTCTGGCTTCTTGTCCTGAACATATTTCATGTGCTGTTCTGACATTGTCAGCACTTATTTTACTCTTCTCCAGCCTCTCCTGTCCAATATGCTGTAGCTTTCTTTTATAGTTTTCCGTATTTCCTCTGACTTCCAGTATTTGTTGAAATTTTTGCTTCCACTGTTCCTGTTCTGTAATGATTTAGTTGTTCAAAGAATATTTGTTTAAAATTATTCCCATGAGAGGAATGATTGAGAATTGTATTCATGTGTAAAATAAATTTGTTTTAATGAAACAAAAGTCTACTAATTACTGTGGAAGTGTATTTAAAATGTGTTTTCTCTGACAGTATATTAAATTTTTTATGCATTAAAGGTAATTTTTCTCAGACTGGCCTTGGCCAAACTGTTGGAAAATTTACTGCTCACCCTTGTTAAGTTTTGGAAATTTCAAATTAACCCTTATTATGATTAATCCTTATTGTGGATGAGCACTTTAATTGCCAGAACACTGTTGGCTCTCAGACCAAGTGCTGGTAAATGGGATTAATATACTGTACATAGCTATTTGATTGTCAGCATGGACATGGTGGACCGAAGGGCCTGTTTCTGTGCTCTATGCTTTGAACTTCTTGTCATGGGGAACTGGCAAAGAAGAGGAGGTGAGGCATGATCATATCGAACACACACCAGGGTTCATTGAGGGGTCAGCAGTGGAAAGGGTGTTCCTGGGTGTCAACATCTCAGAGGATCTAGGGCCCAACACATTGATGCAATCATGATAAAGGCACGCCAGCAGCTCTACTTCATTAGGAGTTTGAGGAGATTTGGTGTGTCACTGAAGACTCTTGCAAATTTCTATAGATGTACAATGGAAAGCATTCTGAGTGGTTGCATCACCGCCTGGTATGGAGGCTCCAATGTGCAGGATTGAAAGAGGCTGCAGAGGGTTGTAGACTCAGCCAGCTTCATCACGGGCACAACCCTCCCCACCATTAAGGACATCTTCAAGAGGCGATGCCTCAAGAAGGTGGCATCTGTCATTAAGGACTCTCACCATTGGGCAGGAAGTACAGGAGCTTGAAGACCCACACTCAGTGTTTCAGAATAGCTTCCCATCCACCATCTGATTTCTGAACAGTCCATGAACACAATCTCATTATTCCTCTTTTACACTATTTATTTATTTTAGTAACTTATAGTAATTTTTATGTTTGCACTGTACTGCTGCCACAAAGCAACAAATTTCACAACATAGGTCAGTGATAATAAACTTGATTCTGATTCTGAATGGTGGAGCAGGTAGTAGGGGCTAAGTGGCCTAATCCTGCTCCTATTTTCTTATGCTCTTATGTATGTTCGTGTACACAAAACAGATAACTAGCTCCTAAAAAAACGTCTGTAATCATAAGTAACAACATAGCGAGAAAATCCATTTTCTTCTGGAGAAAAATGTGACCACCTTAATTTGTAATTTTGGGTGGAAAAATTCAATGTACCCACCAAACTTGGACAATGCTTGGTATATCAAATCTATTTTGAGATTGGCAAAATAAAAAAAAGGATTGGAGCTGGATTCAGAACCATAACTTGAGTTCTGAAGATTGCTATGCTGCTACAGAAACAAAAAGAAAACCTAAATAGTTCAATCTCCATGTCAAAAGATTCAGGTAAGTGGGGAAAATGCTTTACTGAACAGTTTTGATTTAAAATATCATTTGATTTATGAAATATCAGAAGTGTCCACCCATTAAACCACACCATAGTGGGGTTAAAAAGATATTCTGTGTTAATTTTTGGGAGAAGGTACTCACCAAAGTAAGTAACTCAGAGTCTGAAACTGGAGAAATTAACTCCTAAACTTGAAAACTTTTTTAAATTCCATGTTAACACATTAGCCAGCTTGCTACATCCCCACAAGGGAGTGAGAATCAACATTTTTGTTCCTGTTTTCACATTAAGGTCACATATATTCAGGATTTTTTTCTCTGTGGGTGAGTCTCAGTAGCTGTAGCCCACAGCTGCTGAGCTGTTGAACAAAGTGCTGATCAAATTGACCTTTATAAAAATGTTTTTCAGTACCTCATGGAAGTACTGTGATCTTAACAAAGAAATATTGTTAATTTATATTCTTCCCTACACGTCCTTAATAATTGCAAAACACTTCAAAGCCAATTAGTCACTCTTTTAATGGTAGTCACTGCTTTATTATTCTTTGTAATAGCCAGTTTATGTACAGCAAAGTCCCATTTATGGCCATAAAACTAATCAACAGTTGATCAGTTAAGTAGTTTTGATTGAAGGAGAGGCATTGGCAATGATACCAGGGAATTTTTTTGTGAATAGCCTCAGGAACTTTTATGAACAATCAGACTTGGTTAAATGGGTCTCTTTGGAAAGATGGGAGAAATTGGAGTGAAAACTAGGTAAAAGCCCATAGCCTGTTCATAATGTTAACTTTTATGCAAGCCACATGTCCATTATCCTATTAATATCATACAACAGCCTGTTGTATATAGTGTCTAAAGACTTAACTTTGAAGTTATCCTAAATGCAGTATATAGTAACCCATGCATTAGTCTACATGTCACACTGTACATGAAACCATGTTTGTGTTTTTCTGAGTTATTGTTTAAAGCTTTCATAACATGGCAGTTTCAATTCAACATTGTCTTTAATTTGTGAAGAGTTTTCTTTGCTTTGAATTCTAATTTTTTCATTAATGTAAACCACTCCTTGGAAAAAAAAATTGTTTCACATTTGAATTTTAATGTGGCTTACACCCAGTTCTGTGCTGTACTCATGTGCGATTGGACAATCTGACTTTTTTTTCAATGGATTCGAACAGAACCTTCAATTCAGAAAAGTGGTCAGTTACAGATTCCTCAGTAGAACAATGCAACCATTACAAAGATGCAGATTTCTAATATATTGCGCCTGGTGGTGAGTGGATGTCTTGGCAGTGTTCAATAATGTAGAATTGTTTCTATTTGTTTAAGGTCCAGTGCATTCTAGAAAGTTCAATAGCTAGTGAAGTGGTTCGAAAGAAAGATCTGCAACTCAGCAGTATTATTTCTTCACTTTTAATGTGTGGTGGTAAGTTATACATTTTTCTGTCTGTTAACATCTGGATAAGGTGTAAAATATACTATAATGCAATGTTGTGAATAAATGAGATTTGTAAGTGTGGCATTTGGTAGGAATGTTATGTTTAAAAGTACTCAGTTAATTTTTAATGGTAATGTGAGTAAGTAAGCTTGAAATACTGTCAATTATTAGCATCCTTAATAATTTATTTGATCTTTCTATCTAAATGGAATGTTATTAAATCCTATCTTCTGCATGTCCATTCCAAGCTCACTCTATTATTTGATGCATCTTCTGCTTCCTCAGCACTATTTCCACTACACTGCAAACTAGCCAGTTCCTTTCCTGACTCCAGTATTAGCTTATACTGTTAAAGGTTCTCTCTTTTTGCCTCTTGTCTTTCTCTATATCCAATCTATCACTCTTATTCTCCCTTTCTTTAAAGAAAAAACTTTTGACCCACTCCATCACCTTGTCCCCCAAATCAATGTCTCTCTAACTGCATTTCACAGTTGCTACTATGTCAAAACTGCTCATGCAAAGTCACAAATGATATACTTTATGACTGTCCATCAGTCCCAGTCTGTCTGCTACCTTTGACACAACCAACCATATCATCCTCCATTGCTGTCCAGCTCACCTGGTATTTATCAAGTCTTAAGTCAAAGAATCACCAGCAATGATTTCCTGCTCCAGCACAGCTGCCCCTGATATCTCTCAAAGAACTATCCTTACCAGGAAGATATTTAATTGGGGAAGGGCAAATTATGAGGCTATAAGGCTAGAACTTGCGAGTGTGAATTGGGATGACATTTTTTTTAAGGGAAATGTACTATCGAGATGTGGTCGTTGTTCAGGGATCTCTTGCAAGATGTTAGGGATAAACTTGTCCCGGTGAGGCAGAGAAGGAATGGCAGGTTGAAGGAACCATGGGTGACAAGAGGTGGAATAACTAGTTAGGAAGAAGAAGGCAGCATACATAAGGTTTAGGAAGCAAGGATCAGATAGGTCTCTTGAGGAATATAGGGTAGCAAGGAAGGAACTTAAGAAGGGGCTGAGGAGAGCAAGAAGGGGAAATGAAAAGGCCTTGGCGAGTAGGGTTAAGGAAAATCCCAAGGTTTTTTTCACTTATGTGAAGAGCAGAAGGATGACGAGAGTGAAGGTAGGACTGATTAGAGACAAAGGTGGGGAGGTGTGCCTGGAAGCTGTGGAAGTGGGTGAGGTCCTCAATGAATACTTCTCTTCATTATTCACCAAGGAGAGTGGCCTTGATGATGCTGAGGACACTGTTGGTAAGGTTAATGTTCTGGAGCATGTAGGCATCAAAAGGGAGGATGTGTTGGAGCTGTTAGGAAATATTATGAGAGATAAGTCCCCGGAGCCTGACGGAATATTCCCCAGGCTGCTCTGCGAGGTGAGAGAGGAGGTTGCTGAACTGTTGGCTAGGATCTTTGAGTCCTCGTTATCCCCGGGAATGGTACCGGAGGATTGGAGGGTGGCAAATGTTGTTCCCTTATTCAAAAAAGGTAGTAGGGATAGTCCAGGGAATAATAGACCAGTGAGACTTATGTCTGTCATTGGCAAGCTGTTGGAAAAGATTCTTAGAGATAGGATCTATGGGCATTTATAGAATCATGGTCTAATCAGGGACAGCCAGCATGGCTTTGTGAAGGGCAGATCATGTCTCACAAGCCTGATAGGGTTCTTTGAGGAGGTGACCAGGCAGATTGATGAGGGTAATGCAGTAGGTGTGGTCTACATGGATTTTAGTAAGGTATTTGACAAGGTTCCACATGGTAGGCTTCTTCAGAAGGTCAGAGGGCATGGAATCCAGGGAGGCTTGGCCGTGTGGATTCAGAATTGGCTTGCCTATGGAAAGCAGAGGGTTGTGGTGGAGGGAGTGCATTCAGATTGGAGGGCTGTGACTAGCGGTGTCCCACAAGGATCAGTTCTGGGACCTCTACTTTTCATGATTTTTATTAATGACTTGGATGAGGGGGTAGAAGGTGGGTTAGCAAGTTTGCAGTTGACACAAAGGTTGGTGGTGTTGTGAATAGTGTGGAGGACTGTTGAAGATTGCAGAGGGACATTGATAGGATGCAGAGCTGGGCTGAGAGGTGGCAGATGGAGTTCAATCCGGAGAAGTGTGAGGTGGTACACTTTGGAAGGATAAACTCCAAGGCAGAGTACAAAGTTAATGGCAGGATTCTGGGTAGCGTGGAGGAGCAGAAGGAGCTAGGGGTTCATATCCACAGATCCCTGAAAGTTGTCTCACAGGTGGATAGGGTGGTTAATAAAGCTTATGAGATGTTAGCATTCATAAGTCGTGGGATCGAGTTTAAGAGCCGTGAGGTAATGATGCAGCTCTACAAAACTCTGGTTAGACCACACTTAGAGTACTGTGTCCAGTTCTGGTTACCTCATTATAGGAAGGATGTGGAAGCGTTGGAAAGGGGGAAGAGGAGATTTACCAGGATCTGCCTGGTTCAGACAGTATGCATTATGAGGAGAGACTAAGGGAGCTAGGGCTTTACTCTTTGGAGAGAGGGGGGATGAGAGGAGACATGATAGAGTTATACAAAATATTAAGAGGAATAGATGGAGTAGACAGCCAGCGCCTCTTTACCAGGGCAACAATGCTCAATACAAGAGGGCATGGCTTTAAAGTAATGGGTGGGAAGTTCAAGAGAGATATCAGAGGGAGGTTTTTTACCCAGAGAGTGGTTGGTGCATGGAGTGCGCTGCCTGGGGCAGTGGTGGAGGCAAGTACATTGGTTAAATTCAAGTGATTGCTAGATAAACATATGGAGGAATTTAAAATTGAGGCATATATGGGGGGAAGGAGTTAGATAGTCTTAGGCGAGGTTTAAAGGTCGGCACAACATTGTGGGCCAAAAGGCCTGTATTTTGCGGTACTGTTCTATGATTCTATGATTTCTCATCCACATACTGCTCATCAGTAAGATTATCTGAAAGTGGTATGAATTTCAACATGTAAACAGATGTCACCCAGCTCTCTTGACCTTTTGCTGTCTCTAAATTGCCTTTCTTCTTGCTTGAGATCTAGTAATGGATGAACAAAAATGACTTCAATTGTCATTGTTCTTTGTACCTGCTGTTGTAAAAACTCTAATTTAATCTACGATTAACTCCGAGTTTTGTTCCAAGGCTTTATTTTACATGGTACCATGGAGAGTAGGCAGTAATCTCCACTGTCACCCAGACTAACATACAGAAGGTTACAAGCTTATTTTATATGTAAAAACAACAGCTATATCACGTGACTATTCCAGTTACGGTTGTTACACACTTAAGAACTTAATCAATGTATCACATAGATCAAGATAAGACAAAGAACAACACCAATCAGTTCCCCTTATCAGTGCACTCAAGGCTGACCTCTCAAGGCTGACCTTGCACCCTGTTTATTTCAAAGTCTGGTTTCAGCAGTCTTCTGCAGACCTTCTGGCTCCAAGCCAAGATTTACTGTTGACTGCAAACATAGTTCTCTTATACAAAGTCAAATATCGCATCAGCCTCAGTACAGTCAAAAGACACCATTTATCCTTCTACACCTGCCAAAGGTTACCCAGCCAATGACTTCCTAGAAACTATCTGAAATAGTTGAGTCACTGCTCATGTGTCACTTCGATTTGACATGAGTTTCAAACTGAATATTTGCACCACTTAGATAATCTGCTCCTATCTCAGTAACATTTGAGTTCCTTTTACTTAATCTTGTGGTTTCATTATTCCAGTGTACTCTTGACTGGGCAGCACAGTGGCGTGAGAAATAGAGCTGCTGTTATCCTAAGGGCACTGGTATCGATATTGGTTTATTATTGTCACTTGTACTGAGGTATGGTGAAAAACTTGTAAACTATTCCTACAGATCAATTCATTACACAGTGCAATGAGGTAGTACAGGGTAAAAACAATAACAGAATGCAGAGTAAAGTGTCACAGCTACAGAGGAAGTGCAGTGCAGGTAGCCAATAAGGTGCAAGGTCATAACAAGTTAGATTTGAGGTCAAGAGTCCAACTCATAAGGGAACCATTCAATAGTCTTATACCAGCGGGATAGAAGTTGTCCTTGAGCCTGGTGGTATGTGTCCTCAGGTTCCTGTATCTTCTGCCTGGTGGGAGAGAGAATGACCCAGGTGGGCGGGGTCTTTGATTATGTTGGCTGCTTCACCAAGGCAGCGAGAGGTATAGGTACAGAGTCCATGGAGCGGAGGCTGGTTTCCATGATGTGCACGGCTGTGTCTACAGCCCTCCGCAGTTTCTTGTGGTCCTGGGCAGAGCAGTTGCTATACCAAGTCGTGATGCTGTCAAAGTCGACCTGCGCTTCTTGAAAGAATCAGACAACAGCAGAACCAAAGAACTTACGATAAATGCTTTATTAGCTTTCGCTAGTGGGAGTGGGAAAATACAGAGACAGAGTAAACTATGTAACATTAACTCTATACCGAAACCCACTCAAAAGCTCGGCTACAGCATATTTTTATACCCTTTTTCGTGGGAAAGCTAGGTGAGAAACTACTCTTACACAGGCAATTGTTTACATAAAGTTTCGAACATAACAAGATATAGGTAAAAAAAACACTTCTTCCCACTTGCACCTGCTATTAAAACTAGACATAACTAAATCAAACCATAATGGATCGTTCTTTACCTTGAGAACCCTTTCACAGTGAGAACCATACTAACAAGCATACTATTAACCCTTACACTGCCAGTCGTTAACCCTTGCGTTCCCAGCTATCTTTCACAATATATCCAGATAGGATGCTTTCTATGGTGCATCAATAAAAGTTGGTGAGTGTCAAAGGGGACATGCCAAATTTCTTTAGCCTCCTGAGGAAGTAGAGGCGCTGGTGAGCTTTCTTGGCCATGGCATCTACGTGGTTGGACCAGGATAGGCTATTGATGATGTTCACTCCTAGGAACTTGAAGCTCTCAACCCTGTCAACCTCAGCACCATTGAAGTACACTGCCCCCTTTCCTGAAGTCAATGACCAGCTCTTTGTTTTGCTGACATTGAGGGAAAGATTGTTGTCATGGCCCCATGTCATGTCACTAAGGTCTCTATGTCCTTCCTGTACTCCGACTCATTGTTATTTGAGATGCGGCCAACTATGGTGGTATCATCTGCAAACTTGTAGATAGATTTAGAGCAGAATCTGGCCACACAGTCATGAGTATATAGGGAGTAGAGTAGAGGGCTGAGGACGCAGCCTATGGGGCACCAGTGCTGAGAATAATCATGCTGGAGGTGTTGCTGCCTGTCTTCACTGATTGCAGTCTGTTGGTCAGAAAGTTAAGGATCCATTTGTAGAGGGAGGTGTACTGATAAGTAGGTTAATTGTCTACTGTAAGTTATCCAACGTGTAGATTGGTGGTAGGAGAATCAGGCTAGGGTTAATGAGATTATGAGACAGGTTACAATAAAATAAATGGGGAAATGGGATTGATGAGTTTTCTGAAAGAGTCAGAATAGACTCACTGGACCAAACGTTCTTATTCTATGTCATCAGAAAGTACATACATATTCCTGGCCTCCCCTTTTTAACCTCCTAGAAATGAGTTATCCAAAGTTTTGCTGCTATCCCATTCCCCACCTCCCCTCTGTTCCCCAAACTACTTTGGCTCCCAGTTAAGTGATGCCTTGATTTAAAAAAAAATCATCCTTGGTTTCAAATTCCTTCATGATCTTGGCAATTCGTACATTAATGCTGTCCTCCAGTTTTGCAACATGCCAAAATATCTGCACCTCTCCAACTTTGGCCACTTGAGCATCCCCTGACCATGTGTCCTCGGACATTGTGGGAACCTAGGGATGAAATTGCTTAGGCCCTAGCAGAGATATTTGTATCATTGTTTTCTACGGATGAGGTACCAGAAGACTGGAGGGTGGCTAGTGTTGAGCCTTTAGTTAAGAAGGGCTTCAAAGTGAGGCAGGTGAGCCAAACATCAGTGGTGGGAAAGTTACTTTAGGAGATTCTGAGAGATAGGATCTGCCTGCATTTGGAAAAGCAAGAACAGATTAGGGATAGTCAACATGTCTTTATGTGTGGGAAATAGTGTCTCACGAATTTGATTGAGTTTTATGAGGAAGTGACTGAGAGATTGACAAGGGCAGATCAGTAGACATTGTCCACATGGACTTCATCAAGGTCTTTGACAAAGTAGGCTGGTCTGGGAGGTTAGATCACATGGGGTCCAGGATGAGTTAGCCAATTGGATACAAAATTGGCTTGGTGGTAGGAGTCAGGGGGGTGGTAGTGGAGGATTGTTTCACAGATTAGAGGCCTGTGACCACAGGGACTGGTGCTGAGTCCACTGTTGTTTGTCCTTAGTCATTTTAATATTTTGCAGTAATAATTTAAATACATGATAATATTGACGGTGGTTATCAATTTTAGTCATTAGCACATGGAAGCAATAGTTTGCAAGCAGTCTGTCAGTACCAAGTGAGCATCTTGTGTCTCTGCCTACCTTTGTACAGTACTAACAGGTTTGTGTTAAGAATTTGCACCAAAGAGAAAATTCCAGTATTGCAAAATGAGTTACAGCTATCAAATGTGGATGAAGTTTGCTCTTGGGAACTAGGATGTGCTGATAAGACAGTATTTATTTGGTTTACTCCTAGCATGGAGTTTGAATTGGATGAGATGCAACTGGCAGGCCATGCATCCCTGAAAAATAGCAGTGAATTGGTAGGTTTTTATAACATTCTGGTAGCATTCATAATCCTGCTTCTGATTCTAATTACAAGATGTATTGAAGTAACTTTTATAAATCGCTGTTGTGTGATTTCAACAAAACCTCTGGGTTGCTAGTTCAGTTCCATAATGATAAAGCAACTGTACTTTATTATTCAGTAGAGAAACTGATGCACATCAAAGCAGGTTTTCAAAGTGTTACTTAGTACAATCTTTTCACAGATTAATGAGAACAGTAAGCGACTCTAAGCCCTTCAATCCCAGCAACATCTTTGTTTATCTTTTCTGCACACTCTCTAGCTCAATCAAGTCCTTCCTGTAGTATGGCAACCAGAACTGCACACAGTACTTCGTGTGTGATCTTACCAACATCTTGTACAGTTGTTACATGACTTCCTAATTCTTGTACTCAGGGCCCCAACCAATGAAGGCAAGCCATACTAGGTTTCTCTGATCTACAACACTCTCCAGGGCCCTGCTATTCACTATGTGTGTCCTGCCCTGGTTGAACTCCCCAAAAGGCATCACTTTGCACTTGTCTGCCCATATCTGCGACTGATCTATATCCCGCTGTATCCTTTGGTAATCTTCTACACTACAATGCCACCAACCTTTGTATCATCTGTGAACTTACTAGTCCACCCATCCACATCTTCATCCAGGTATTACAAACAGCAGAGGTCCCAGTATAGATCCCTGCAGAACACAACTTCTCACAGACCTCCACCCTGATTAAGTCTCATTGACCACTACTCTCTTGTCTTCTATGGGCAAGCCAATTCTGAATCCAAATGGCCAAGTCACCGTAGATCCCATACATCTTAATCTTCTGGATGAGCCTACCCAGAGGGACCTTGTCAAACACCTCACTAAAATCTATGTAGACAACATCCATAGCTCTACCTTCATCATCTCCTCGAAAAAATCAAGTTGGTAAGACATGACTTGCCCCACACAAAACCATATTGATTGTCCCTAATTAGGCCATGTTTTTCCAAATGCTCATAAATCCTATCCCTAACAATTCTCTCCAATAGCTTCCCTATCACTAATGTGAGACTCACTGGTCTATAGTTTCCAGGATTATCCATATTTCCATTCTTGAATAATGGAACAACATTAGCTACTTGCCAGCCCTCTGGGACCTCGCCTGTGGCTAGAGAGGTCAAGGCCCCAGCAATCTCATCTCTTGCCTATCTCACAACCTGGGGTATATCCTATCTGGCCCTAGAGACTTATCCACCATAATGTTCTTTAAGGGACCTAATAATGCCTCTTTCTTTATTTCAAAAATGACCGAGCATATTAGCGCACTCCACACAGATCTCACGATCCTCCATGTCCTTCTCCTTGGTAAATATCGATGCAAAGTATTCATTTAGGACTTCGACCACATCCTCCACCTCCAAGCACATGTTCCCTCTTTTATCCTTGAGTGGTTTTACCCTCTCCCTAGTTATCATCTTGCTATTGATATATGTGTAGAATGCTTTGGGATTCTCTTTAATCCTACTTGCCAAGGACTTTTCATGACCTCTCTTGGCTCTCCTAATTCCCTTCTTGAGCTCTTTTCTGGTTTCTTAATAATCCTCAAGGGCTCAGTTTGATTTTAGCTTCCTAAACCTTACATACACTTCCTTTTTCTTCTTGACTAAATTTGCCCCTCTCTCGACATCCAAAGTTTCCTTACCTTGCCATCCTTGTCCTTCCTTCTTGCTGGAACATACCTGTCCTGTATTCTGTGCAGTTGGTCTTTAAGCACCCTAATTTAAAGATCATTTCACAAAAGTGGTTAAAGTTTTGAACGGATGGGACAGAGTAAACAGGAACTGTTTCCAGCTGTCTTGAAACCTTTTAGAATTTACAAACCTGAGCTTCCTTGAGGTAGAAACTGCAGATCTGGGTATGAATCAAATATTTGTACTATCAAAGAAATTCTGATATTTAGAACTTAGAACATAGAACAGAACAGCACAGGAACAGGCTCTTTGGCCCACAATGTTTGTGACAACCATGATGCCAAATTAAGCTAAAACTATCTGCCTCTACATGATCCTTATCCCTCCTTACCCTGAATGTTTTTGTGCCTGTGTAACTGCCTCTCAAATGCGACTATCGCACCTGATTCCACTACCATTCCTGGCAGCGCATTGAAGGCACTTAACACTTTCTGTAATAAGAAACATTCCGCACATCTCCTTTAAACATTCCCCCTCTCACCTTCAAGCTCTGTCCTCTTCTATTTGACATTTCTACCATGGGAAAAAAGACTCTGACTATCTACCCTATCTATGCCTCTCATAATTTTATAAACCTCTATCAGGTCTAGCCTCCCTGCGGTACTCCAGAGAAAACAGTCCAAGTTTGTCCAACCTCTTCTAATAGTAATTACTCTCAGGCAGCATCCTGGTGAACCTCTTCTGCACCTTTTCCAAAGCCTCCACATTCTTCCTATAATGCAGTGACTAGAACTGTACAAAATGCTGTAAATATGGTCTAACCAACGTTTTATACAGCTGCACCATGACTTCCTGACTCTTATACTCAATGCCCCAGCTGATGAAGGCAAACATTCCATATGCCTTCTTTACCACTGTATCTACTTGTGTTATCGCTTCGGAGAGCCATAGACTTGGATCTCAAGATCTCTCTGTTTATCAGTTGATATTGCATTCCTATCCCCTTCCCTTTAAAGCTGAAAACAATATGAGGTAAATTGTTCCACAGGCACTATATACTCTCACCTGAAGTGCCCATTATTTTTGTGTAAGTACATACAGTGAGATTCCAGTTATGTCTCTATGGGATCGTCACAGCCGTACCTAATTTAATTATCACCTGAAATATACAAATGGTTGTAGACTATGGATTGTAACCAGAAAGACAAAGAAAGACTTGCTTTATAAATTTTACCATGTCTTTTCAAACACTCAAAAGTAATCTGTATGGATGGATTACTGTGAATATCTACTATAGACAGTTTATACTGGTTTCATAAACAACATCCTAGCTGACTAGTGAAAGAGGGCACTAGTAGGTCTACTGTAAATGGCAGTCTGACCATTTATGGTAGGTGTACTGCTGGCACTGCTAAGAGCAGCTAGTTTAGTACTGCAGCCTTCAATAACGTTTGAATTATTTTCTTCACAACAAACATGTTTATCATTCTACTGGTACTAATTGTCACGTAAAAGAGATAATTTATAATGAGCAATTAAAATTTTGAAAAAAAGAGTTAAATATTTCTATTTTTCATGTCATTGATTCAGTAAACATTATCTCTTTTAAAAATCAAAAATCTCATCACTGTGTTTATCTAGCAGACTAAGAATCCAAAAAAACAGCTGAGGGACTTTGCTCCCCATAACTTTAGTGGCTGACTATAAATGATAATTATATAAAATTATTCCAACCTTCAGTGAATGAGTTCAATACATCAGTTCAGTTTTGGAACTGGGAATACACTTAGAAATTGTGCAAGGTTTTTCTTTAAATGGGCATCTTGTCTGTCTCATTAGCTTAATTTCTGGTATCTGTTATTTTCAAACAATGGTAACATTGCAAAAAAAAGTTACTTTCTCTTGGGTATAATTCACATAGCTCTATTGCCTTAATCTGCCCTCTGAGCATTTGAACAGGGAGTCAAATGGTTGAAAATATGTTTGCTATTTTAAAATTATGATATCCCAAATGCAATGCTCCCATAGTATAAAAGAGTTTTTAATTCTTGTCTTAACAACAGCTATCTGTAAGCTAGGCAGCTATTGATGCGTGTCATTTCATTTTCTTGGGCAAATTATTTGTGAAACAAATGCCTATTATTAGAATATTATCCCATGGTTCAGCAGTGATCATTCTCATGTATGCTTTACACAAAGGTGGAATACTTACAGCAGTGAGATTCCATTTCCATTGTATCTGTTTCCTTAAAAGTATATAAAACATGTTTGCTATAATGATAATTATTACAATTTATATCTCATTTGTTCAACTTTATTAGCATAAACAGTTTGTAGTAAACTATTCAGTGTGTGATGTAACTACGTAAGTTGGAAATTTTTATGAAGTTGTGAAATTTTTTATCCTTTTGGCCTGAAATATTGTGATTTTTTTCAAAAGCAATTGTGATTTTAAAAAAATATAAAACATTGAATGATCCTTTGTATGCTTTGTATGCCATTAAGGGGCCATACGGCTTCTATGACAAGGTTCCACATTGTAGGCTTCTTCAGAAGGTCAGAGGCCAAGGGATCCAGGGAGGCTTGGCCATGTGGATTCAGAATTTACTTGCCTGTAGAAAGCAGAGGGTTGTGGTGGAGGGAGTGCATTCGGATTGGAGGGCTGTGACTAGTTGTGTCCCACAAGGATCGGTTCTGGGACCTCTACTTTTTGTGCTATTTATTAATGACTTAGATGAGGGGGTGGAAGGGTGGGTTAGCAAGTTTGCAGATGACACAAAGATCGGTGGTGTTGTGGATAGTGTGGAGGGCTGTCGAAGCTTACAGAAGGATATTGATAGGATGCAGAGCTGGGCTGAGGTGTGGCAGATGGAGTTCAATCCAGAGCAGTGTGAAGTGGTACACTTTGGAAGGACAAACTCCAAGGCGGAATACAAGGTAAATGGCAGGATTCTGGCCAGTGTAGAGGAACAGAGGGATCTGGGGGTTCATATCCACAGATCCCTGAAAGTTGCCACACAGGTGGATAGGGTAGTTAAGAAAGCTTATGGGATGTTAGCTCTCATAAATCGTGGGATCGAGTTTAAGAGCCGCGAAGTAATGATTCAGCTTTACAAAATTCTGGTTAGACCACACTTAGAGTACTGTGTCCAGTTCTGGTCGCCTCATTATAGGAAGGATGTAGAGGTGTTGGAGAGGGTGCAGAGGAGATTTACCAGGATACTGCCTGGATTAGAGAGTATGGATTATGAGGAGAGACTAAAGGAGCTAGGGCTTTACTCATTGGAGAGAAGGAGGATGAGGGGAGACATGATAGAGGGATACAAAATATTAAGAGGAATAGATAGAATGGACAGCCAGTGCCTCTTCCCAGGGTACCAATGCTCAATACAAGAGGGCATGGCTATAAGGTAATGGGGGGGACGTTCAAGGGAGACGTCAGAGGGAGGTTTTTCACCCAGAGAGTGGTTGGTGCATGGAATGCGCTGCCTGGGGTAGTGGTGGAGGCTGATACGTGGTGGAGGCAAATTCAAGAGATTGTTAGATAAGCATATGGAGGAATTTAAGATAGAGGGATATGTGGGAGGAAGGGGTTAGATAGTCTTAGGAGTGGTTTGAAGGTCGGCACAACATGTTGGGCTGAAGGGCCTGCATTGTGCTGTATTGTTCTATGGTTCTATGATTATTCAGGACAGATGTGAAAGACTGATTTATTCCTGTCCTGCTGTGCTAGCAAGCAGGATAATTTGTTTCATGTTTTCATCCATGAGATTTTGGGGGAAATGAGATTAGGTTAAAAAATTAATTCCTTTATTGGATGAAAAGGCTGCTTGATGTACTGAACACACAAGCCAAGCAATTTTCAAATTTGATTGTCTGTGGTAATCTAAGTGATATCAAATAAAGGAGTAACTGAGGCACCATTGTATTGGTGTCTTCCCCTAATCATATGTCATGTAGTTTTCCTAGAAAATACAGATGTGAAAGTAATATAGCATGGAAACAGGCCCTTCAGCCCAACTCGTCCAAGCCAACCATGATGCCCATGAAGCTAGTCCCATTTGCCCACGTTTGGCCCATATCCCTCAAAACCCCTCCTATCCATGTACATATCCAAATGTCTTTTCAAGTTAGATGAAGCTCCAGTTCAGAATGATGGCCTCCTCCCATATTTTAACAAGCTGCTAGCCCTTGGTGTCAAGGTTCATGCAAGAAGGAATGCCCCTGGGGATTGTTTAAGCCATCTGAAGATCTGTGACCCTGCTATGGTTGCTGTCAAGCAGGGAGTAAGTTGAAGATGTATGCACAATTTTTTGTACAAAAACAAATTACACTTAGATTTACCAGAGTCTCTCATATTATTCATAATGTACTTATGGCCTCCTAATCACAAGTCATAGAGTTATACAGCACAGAAACAGGCCCTTCGGTCCAACTCGTCAAATACTAGAGGACATGCATTTAAGGTGACAGGGGGAAAGCTTTAGGGAGATGTGCGGGACAAGTTTTTTTACACAGAGAGTGGTCCATGCCTGTAATGGGCTGCCATGGAGTTAGCGGAAGCAAATACTACAGTGGCTTTTCAAAGGCTTTTAGGTAGACACGTGAATATGCAGGGAATGGGGGGATATGGACCATGTGCAGGCAGTAGAGATTTAGTTTAATTTGGCATTGTGTTTGACACAGACTTCGTGGGCCGAAGGGTCTGTTCCTGTGCTGGACTGTTCTATGTTCATCTGTGATGACCAAATTGTCTACCTGACTTCATCTCATTTGCCTGTGTTTGGCTCATATGCCTCTAGATAAACCTTTCCTGTCCATGTATCTGTCTAAATCTATTTTAAAAGTTGTAATTGTACCCGACTGTACCACTTTTATAACTTTCCTCTCTTACCTTAAATCTCTACCCTCTAGTTTTAGGCTCCCCTACTCTGGGAAAAGTGGATAAAAGTTCCCAATTTCATAATGGGTTTTATGCACCTTCTAAAAAATGTTGTTTGTTCCTGGATCATAGAGTCATACAGCACAGATAGAGGTTCTTTGTTGCACTGAGCCTATGCCAATAAATGAAGTACCTATCTACCTTAATCTTATACTAATCCTATTTTATTCTTCCCATATTCTTATCAACTCTCCAAGATTCTACAATTCAGCTACTCACTAGGGACAATTTATTGTGGTCAATTAACCTATCAACCTCCTTGGAGTATGGGAGGTAACTGGAGGAAATCCACATGGTCACAGGGTAAATGTGTAAATTCCACATTAAATTGGTAAATTTAAATTGGTTTATTATTGTCACATGTACCAAACTTTTATATAGAATCAGAACAGTACAGCACAATACAGGCCCTTCGGCCCACAATGTTGTGCCAACCTTTAAAACTCACCTAAGACTATCTAACTCCTTCCTCCCACATATCCCTCTATTTTAAATTCCTCCATATGCTTATCTAGCAATCTCTTGAATTTGACCAATGTACCTGCCTCCACCACCACCCCAGGCAGCGCATTCCGTGCCCCAACCACTCTCTGGGTTAAAAACCTTCCTCTGATATCTCCCTTGAACTTCCTACCCATCACTTTAAAGCCATGCCCTCTTGTATTGAGCATTGTTGCCCTGGTAAAGAGGCACTGGCTGTCTACTCCATCTATTCCTCTTAATATTTTGTATACCTCTATCATGTCTCCTCTCATCCCCCTTCTCTCCAATGAGTAAAGCCCTAGCTCCCTTAGTCTCTCCTCATAATGCATACTCTCTAAACCAGGCAGCATCCTGGTAAATTTCCTCTGCACCATTTCCAATGCTTCCACATCCTTCCTATAATGAGGCGACCAGAACTGGACACAGTACTCTAAGTGTGGTCTAACCAGAGTTTTGTAGAGCTGCATCATTACCTCGCGGCTCTTAAACTCGATCCCACAACTTTTGAATGCTAACATTCCCATAAGCTTTATTAACTACCCTATCCACCTGTGAGGTAACTTTCAGTGATCTGTGGATATGAACCCCCAGAACCCTCTGCTCCTCCACGCTACCCAGAATCCTGCCATTAACTTTGTACTCTGCCCAGGAGTTTGTCTTTCAAAGTGTACCACCTCACACTTCTCCAGATTGAACTCCATCTGCCACTTCTTAGCCCAGCTCTGCATCCTATCAATGTCCCTCTGCAATCTTCAACAGTCCTCCACACTATCCACAACACCACCAACCTTTGTGCACACTTGCTAACCCACCCTTCTACCTCCTCATCCAAGTCATTAATAAAAATCACGAAAAGCAAAGGTTCCAGAACCGATCCTTGTGGGACACTGCTAGTCATAGCCCTCCAATCTGAATGCACTCCCTCCACCACAACCCTCTGCTTTCTACAGGCAAGCCAATCCAATTCTGAATCCACACAGCCAAGCCTCCCTGGATCCCATGCCCTCTGACATTCTGAAGAAGCCTACCATGTGGAACCTTGTCAAATATTGGTATTGGTATTGGTTTATTATTGTACTGAGGTACAGTGAAAAGCTTGTCTTACAAACTGATCGTCCGGGTCAATTCATTACACAGTGCAGATACATTGAGTTAGTACAGAGTGCATTGATGTAGTACAGGTAAAAACAATAACAGCAGAGTAAAGTGTCACAGCTACAGAGAAAGTGCAGTGCAATAAGGTGCAAGGTCACAACAAGATAGGTCGTGAGGTCATAGTCCATTTCATTGTATAAGGGCCTTACTAAAATCCATGTAGATCACATCTACTGCACTACCCTCATTAATCTGCCTGGTCACCTCCTCAAAGAACTCTATCAGGCTTGCGAGACGTGATCTGCCCTTCACAAAGCCATGCTGGCTGTCCCTGATCAGACCATGATTCTATAAATGCCCACAGATCCTACTCTAAGAATCTTTTCCAACAGCTTGCCCACCACAGACGTAAGTCTCACTGGTCTATAATTCCCTGGACTATCCCTACTACCTTTTTTGAATAAGGGGACAACATTTGTCACCCTCCATTCCTCCAGTACCATTCCCATGGACAACGAGGACTCAAAGATCCTAGCAAATGGTCCAGCAATCTCCTCCCTCACCTCGCGGAGCAGCCTGGGGAATATTCCGTCAGGCTCCGGGGACTTATCTGTCCTAATATTTTCTAACAGCTCCAACACATACTCCCTCTTGATATCTACATGCTTCAGAACATTAACCTTACCAACAGTGTCCTCAGCGTCATCAAGGCCCCCTCCTTGGTGAATACTGAAGAGAAGTATTCATTGAGGACCTCATCCACTTCCACAGCTTCCAGGCACATCTTCCCACCTTTGTCTCTAATTGGTCCTACCTTCACTCTCATCATCCTTCTGCTCTTCACATTAGTGAAAAAAGCCTTGGGATTTTCCTTAACCCTACTCGCCAAGGCCTTTTCATGTCCCCTTCTTGTTCTCCTCAGCCCCTTCTTAAGTTCCTTTCTTGCTACCCTATATTCCTCAAGAGACCTATCTGATCCTTGCTTCCTAAACCTTATGTATGCTGCCTTCTTCCTCCTAACTAGTTGTTCCACCTCTCTTGTCACCCATGGTTCCTTCACCCTGCCATTCCTTCTCTGTCTCACCGGGACAAATTTATCCCTAACATCCTGCAAGAGATCCCTGAACAATGACCACACCTCCATAGTACATTTCCCTTCAAAAATGTCATCCCAATTTACTCTCGCAGGTTCTAGCCTTATAGCCTCATAATTTGCCCTTCCCCAATTAAATACCTTCCTGTCCTCTTTGCTCCTGTCCTTGTCCATGACAATGAGAAAGGTTAGGGAGCGGTAGTCACTGTCCCCCAAATGCTCACCCACTGAGAGATCTGTCACCTGACCCGGTTCATTACCTAATACTTGATCTAGTGGCATTCCCTCTAGTCAGTTTGTCAACATACTGTGACAGGAATCCGTTCTGGACACACTTAACAAACTCTGCCCCTTCTAAACCTTTGATACTAAGCAGGTGCCAATTAATATTTGGGAAGTTGAAGTCTCCCATGATAACAACCCTGTTATTCTTGCACCTTTCCAAAATGTGCCTCCCAATCTGCTCCTCAGTATCCTTGCTGCTAGCGGGGGGGGGGGGGGGGGGGGGGGGGGGGGGGGGGGGGGGGGGGGGGGGGGGGGGGGGGGGGGGGGGGGGGGGGGGGGGGGGGCTATAGAGTACTCCCAGTAGAGTAACTGCTCCTTTCTTGTTCCTAACTTCCACCCATACTGACTCTAGAGAGGATCCTTCTACATTATCCACTCTTTCTGCAGCTGTAATAGTATCCCTTACCAGTAACACCACCCCTCCTCCTCTTCTCCCGCCCCCCCCCCCCCAATCCCTTTTAAAACACTGAAATCCAGAAATATTCAGTTTCCATTCCTGCCCTGGTGACAGCCAAGTCTCTGCAAGAACCACAATATCATAGTTCCACATATTTATCCAAGCTCCCAGTTCATCATCCTTATTCCTGATACTTCTTGCGTTTAAGTAAATGCACTTTAGCCCATCCACCTTTCTACCTTTAAACCCGATACTCTGCTTCTCCTTCCTCAAAACCTCTCTCTATGTTAGAACTGATTTTACTCCATGCATTTCTTCCACTGACCTACCCCTCCAGTTCCCATCCCCCTCGCAAACTAGTTTAAACCCTTCCGCACCACACTAGTAAACTTGCCTGCAAGGATATTGGTCCCCCTCGAGTTCAGGTGTAACCCGTCCATTCTGTACAGGTCCCACCTTCCCCAGAAGAGATCCCAATGATCTTCTGCCCACTGAGAAGGTGGGAGAAGATAGAATGTCCAGGGTGGGTGGGGTCTTTGATTACGTTGGCTGCTTTACTGAGGGCAGTGAGAAGTGTAGACAGAGTCTGTGGAGGGGAGGCTGGTTTCCATGATGTACTGAGCTATGTCCACAGCTCTCTGCAGTTTCTTGTGCTCTTGGGCAGGGCTGTTGCCACATCAAGCTGTGATGCATCCGGATAGGATGGTGCATCTATAAAAATTGGTGAGGGTCAAAGGGTACGTGCCAAATTTCTTAAGCCTCTTGAGGAAGTAAAGGTGCTGGTGTGCTTCCTTGGCCATGGCGCCTGCATGGTTGGAACAGGACAGGCTATTGGTGATGTTCACTCCAAGGAACTTGAAGCTGTCAACCTTCTCGACCTCAGTGCCATTGATGTAAACAGGAGCATGTGCACAGGCCCCCCTTCCTGAAGTCAATAACTAACTCTTTTGTTTCGCTGACATTGAGGGAAAGGTGGGTGTCATGGCACTATGCCACTAAGCTCTTTATCTCCTTCCTAAACTCCACCTCATTGTTAATTGAGATTTGGCCCACTATCGTGGTGTCATCTGCAAACTTGTAGATAGAGCAGAATCTGGCCTCGTTGTTGTGAGTCATAGACAACACCTGAGGTCAGAATTGAATCCAGGTCATTTGTTGCACCACTGTGTTACCCTGTGGGAAACAGCAACAACAATTTGTACAAATAAAGTAATTCCCATCTAAAAGGAAATATCCGAGTCTTCAGCAAAGGGGTAAGATAGTTTGGTCACAATGGCCCAAAATCAAAATATTGTAGATGCTAGAAATCTGAAGTAAAATGCTGAAGTACTCAGCTGGTCAGGCAACATTTGTGGGGAGAGAAATAGAGTTAATGGCTTTTCATCAGAACTGCAAAGAATTAGAAATAAACTAAGTTGTAGAGAATGAGGTAGTGGAAGAATGAAGGGAACAAAAGGAAAGCTCTGTGATACTGGGAGACTAGGAAAGATTAATTAATATAAAGAATGGTGCTTATGACTTTCATCAATTATGATAATTTCATCAATAGTGACCATAAACTACCAAATGTTTGTTAAAATCCACCAGGTTCACTGAATCCTTTTGGGGAGGGAAATCTGCCATATTTCTTCGGTCTGGCCAATATCATAGAATCCTGTAAAATTTAAGACACAGAAGGATAGCATTATATTTGTGCCAGTTGATAAAAAAAGATCCCCAGCCTAATTCCTCTCAAGCATTTAAAGTAATGTGCCTTAATGTCTACTGCCCGGTGACTCTGACATCCATCATCATGAAGTGATTCAAGAGGCTGGGTCATGGCACACATAAACTCCAGCCTCCCAGAAACCTCGACGCACTGCAATTCACCTACCGCCAAAACAGGTCCTCAGTGGATGCTATCTCCCTGGCCCTACAGTCATCTCTGGAACACCTGGATAACAAAGACACCTATGTCAGACTCCTATTTATTGACTCTAGCTCTGCCTTCAATGCCATAATTCCAAATAAACTCATTTCCAAACTCCTAGACCGATAACGCAACAAGTCCCTCTGCAACTGGATCCTTGACTTCCTGACCAACAGACCACAATCTGTAAGGAAAGGTAGCAACACTTCTGCCATGATTATCCTCAACACTGATGCACCGCAAGGTTGTTTACTTAGCCCCTTAATTTACTCCCTATACACTCACGACTGTGTGGCCACATTCTGCTCTAACTTCATCCATGTTCGCAGATGACACCACCATAGTATGCCGGATCTCAAGCAATGACGAGCCGGAGTACAGGAAGGAGACAGAGGGCCTAGTGGCATGGTGTCAAGACAACAACATTTCCCTCAATTTCAGCAAAACAAAAGAGCTGGTCATAGACTTCAGGAAACAGGTGGAGCACATGCCCCTGTACGTATAGTGGCATGCAAAAGTTTGAGCACCCCTGGTCAAAATTTCTGTTACTGTGAATAGTTAAGTGAGTAGAAGATGAACTGATCTCCAAAAGTCAAAAAGTTAAAGATGAAACATTCTTTTCAACATTTTAAGCAAGATGAGTGTATTATTTTTGTTTTGTACAATTTTAGAGTGAAAAAAGGAAAGGAGCACCATGCAAAAGTTTGGGCACCCCAAGAGATTTGAGTTCTCAGATAACTTTTACCAAGGTCTCAGACCTTCATTAGCTTGTTCACAGTCATCGTTAGGAAAGGCCAGGTGATGCAAATTTCAAAGCTTTATAGATACCCTGACTCCTCAAACCTTGTCCCAACAATCAGCAGCCATGGGCTCCTCTAAGCAACTGCCTAGCACTCTGAAAATTAAAATAAGTGATGCCCACCAAGCAGGAGAAGGCTATAAGAAGATAACAAAGCGTTTTCAGGTAGCCCTTTCCTCAGTTCGTAATGTAACTAAGAACTGGCAGTTAACAGGATCAGTGGAGGTCAAGTTGAGGTCTGGAAGACCAAGAAAACCTTCCGAGAGAATTGCTCGTAGGATTGCTAGAAGGCAAATCAAAACCCCCATTTGACTGCAGAAGACCTTCAGGAAGATTTAGCAGACTCTGGAGTGATGGTGCACTGTTCTACTGTGCAGCGACACCTGCACAAATATGACCTTCATGGAAGAGTCTTCAGAAGAAAACCTTTCCTGTGTGCTCACCACAAAATTCAGCGTCAGAAGTTTGCAAAGGAACATCTTTCTTTTTCAATCTTTTTATTAGTTTAGTTTTCAAATTAATACAGATTAATATCTAACATCAATGTTTGTACATGTAATACAAACAGATCGGGAGAACAATCATGGCATGGATAATCATAAAAAACAATAAAGTATATAAAAATATCTGTAGACCCAATGATCTCTTAGTGAATGAATATAGTATAAAAGAAAGGAAAGAAAAAGATTTATTATAAAATATAAAAGAAAGAAAAAAAATCCCCAAAACAATAAGAAATTTCTAACAGTATATCAAACCAAACTAAGCTAAGGAAAAAAAATTTAAAAAAAAACAAACAGAAAAAAAAACTGGACTAAAATTTCTCAGTAGAAACAGAGCAATATTATGTCATCAACTCCATTCCTCTAAGTTGAAAGGTTATTACAAGGGGATCTATATCATGTGAAAATATTAAATAAATGGACTCCAAACTTCCTCAAATTTAAGCGAAGGATCAAGGCAAAGTACCACTCCTAATTTTTTCCAAGTTTAAACATGATTCAGTTTGAGAGAACCATTGAAAAGTAGTAGGGGGTATTGGATCCTTCCATTTAAGCAGCAAAGGAACATCTAAACAAGCCTGATGCATTTTGGAAACAAGTCCTGTGGACTGATGAAGTTAAAATAGAAGTTTTTGGTCGCAATGAGCAAAGGTACGTTGGGAGAAAAAAGGGTGCAGAATTTCATGAAAAGAACACCTCTCCAACTGTTAAGCACGGGGGTGGATCAATCATGCTTTGGGCTTGTGTTGCAGCCAGTGGCACGGAGAACATTTCACTGGTAGAGGGAAGAATGAATTAAATACCAGCAAATTCTGGAAGCAAACAACACACCATCTGTAAAAAAGCTGAAGATGAAAAGAGGATGGCTTCTACAACAGGATAATGATCCTAAACACACCTCAAAATCCACAATGGACTACCTCAAGAGGCACAAGCTGAAGGTTTTGCCATGGCCCTCACAGTGCCCCGACATAAACATCATCGAAAATCTGTGGATAGACTGCAAAAGAGCAGTGCATGCAAGACAGCCCAAGAACCTCACAGAACTAGAAGCCTTTTGCAAGGAAGAATGGGCGAAAATCCCCCAAACAAGAATTGAAAGACCCTTAGCTGGCTACAGAGAGCATTTACAAGCTGTGCTACTTGCCAAAGGGGATGTTACTAAGTACTGACCATGAAGGGTGCTCAAATTTTTGCTTCAGGCCCTTTTCCTTTTTTGTTATTTTGAAACTGTAACAGATGAAAATAAAAAAGTAATCTTGCTTAAAATATTAAAGAAATGTGTCATCTTTAACTTTATGCCTTTTGGAAATCAGGTAATCTTTTACTCGCTTAGCTTTTCACAGTAACAGAAATTTTGACCAGGGTGCCCAAACTTTTGCATGCCACTGTATGTATCACTGGTGCTGAGGTGGAGATGGTTGAGAGTTTCAAGTTCCTAGGTATAAATATCACCAATAGCTTGTCCACATAGACGCTATGGCCAAGAAAGCACACCAGGGCCTCTACTTCCTCAGAAGGCTAAGGAAATTTGGCATGTCCCCAATGAACCCCCCACCAATTTTCATAGATGCATCATAGAGAGCATTCTAGCCAGATGCATCACAGCTGGGTATGGCAACTGCTCTGCCCTAGACCGGAAAATATTGCAGAGAATTGTGAACACAGCCCAGTCTATAACAAAAACCAGCCTCCCCTCTATTCACTCTTACGCTGTGTAGGGAAAGCAGCCAACATAATCAAAGGCTGCTCTCACACTGGTCATTCTCTCTTTCCCCCCCTTCCATTGAGCAGAAGATATAAATGCTTGAAAATACACACCACCAGGATCAAGGACAGCTTCTATTGCACTGTTATAAGACTCTTGAATGGAGCTCTTGTACAATAAAGATGGACTCTTAATCTCTTAATCTATATCATCATGGCCCTTGTACCTTATTTGTCTACCCGCACTGCACTTCCTCTATAACTGTAACACTATATTCTGCATTCTGTTATTGCTTTTCCCTTTGTACTACCTCGATGTACTTATGTTTGGAATGATCTGTCTGGATGGTATGCAAAACATAGTTTTTCACTGTATCTCAGTATATGTGACAATAATAAAGCAATTACCTATTACCAATCACTTGGTGCATTGTCTTACAGGTCAGGGCTCTTCAAGTACAATCCAAGTACTGTTTAAGTGTAATGAGAGTTCTAAGGAAAACAACCCCAGCCCATCTAATCTGTCTTCATAGCTAAAATGTTCCAGTCCTGGCAATATCCTCGTAAATCTCTGGACCTCTCCAGTGCAATCACGTCTTGAGAATATTTCTCTGATGGCAGAATTGAGGCATAGTGCAGTTGGTCTCAGGGCTTGGATATCATCAGGTACCATGATTCAACCATTTAGGAGCATCAAGTTTTAGACCAAAGATCTGATGTCACAATTATTCTAGCAGCAGCATCAGGTTATAAAGAGTTAATGAAGTGATAAGGTAATTGATTCTCTAGTCAAAAGCAATGATACTGAAGGTGAAGTCTGTTGAACTATGGTGCCAATATTATCCGGATCACCACTAGATTTAAGTTCTCTGATTTGTTGGAAGAGTACTTTGAGTGTTTTCCATGGGGAAGCCTGGAAGAGGTGATATCTGTCTTGCTGAAAATATATTCACCTGTGTTGAACATATATTAGAATTCTCACACTCGTGTTGTGAAACATGAATGAGCCAAATTCCAGGAAGAGTTTGGTCATGAAGACAAGGGGATCTACATTTTTTGATGGTGTTGGACTGTATATTACAAATGAGCACTTGCTTTTATGTAGCAAGCTTTTATATATGGGAATGAATAACTGTTCTGCATTTAGTGTGGTGGCAGGGTGAAATGGAAAGCAGAGATGAAGAGGCCAAGTCTGTGTATTTAAATATGCTTCTGTTGATTTTTTGAGGGAGGGAAACTCTTTTCTGCTTTGTCAAAAATAGCTGTGAACTTTCTTTCACTTGTTGGTTCAGTTGTGTTATTGCTCAATCTGCATAATGGAGATCTTCAGGATAAATGACAACTGCTCTATTTAATATATATTAATGACTTGGACTAGGGTGTACAGGGCACAGCTTCCAAATCTGATTACTTGAAGAGTTAATGATCTGTGAGGAGCTTAGTGATAAACTTCACTCGTAGGATAGGCAGATAGGTGACGGATGAAGTTTCATAATGAAAAATGTGAAGTTGTATTTTGGTCAGAAGAATGAGAGGGGGCAGTATAAAGGAGAAGGCCTAATTCTAAAAGGGTAAAAGATTAGAGAGATTTGAGTTCATCGAAAACTGCAGATAGGTTGAGAAAGTGGTCAACAAAGTATATCTAACCTTGGGTTTTATTAATAGAGGCAAGAGCAAGGAAGCCACCGTGAGCTTTCATAAAAGAATAGACTATTGTTCCAGTTCTGGGCACCACACTTTAGAAAAGACTTAGAGGCTTTAGAGAGGGGACAAAAGAGATATACTAAAGTGATTCTGGGCTGAAGGATCTTAGTACATGAATAGACTGAAAAAGCTGGGAGCTAAATAAGTACTTGAAACAATTTTCAGGACAATTGGGAGAAGGCAGGGGAGTGAAATTAGATGTATTCCTCTTTATGTAGCTGGTGCCACTCATAGGGTCATAAAGCTGTACAGCACAGAAATGGGCCCTTGGGCCCAACTTGTCCATGCTGACCTTGATGTCTATCTATGCTAATCCCAGGCTGAAAATCTTCCTTCCTTGCTGTAACCATTTTGTGACTCAGATTCTATTCCTCTGATTAACGATGGGGATACTTGAGGTCATCTCATCATTTACTCTGAGTGACATATTTTGAGGAGTTTAAGGGAATCTGCATTGTGCTAACAGCTATAGTAAGGGAGGAATAATTAACATCAGATGATATTTCCTGCCTGGTCACTGATGAACAACTGTTTCACGGCTAATAATTAGTTATAGCACAGCTTCCTGATGGGAACAATACAAAAGTAAAAGTTCTTACGAAGGGTCTTTGACCTGATATGTTAACTCTGTTTCTCTTCCCACAGATGTGGCCTGATCTGTTGAGTATTTCCAGTATTTTCTGTTTTTATTTTAGATTGACAGGAAATCTCACTGATGTGATTTACTTATATACTCAGGATAACCTTGCCTTATCATTCTCGTCGTCTGCCTTCTTTGCAGCTTCCTGAGGTGCTGCACTTGCACTGCAGGAAATTGCTACTTTACATCTTGTCAGAGTTTCAGGTACCACTTATGAGCAGCTTCAAAGAACTAACAAATGTTGGTCATTTGTGCATGAACCAATGTCACCTGTGTGCAAGTTTATAAAAAATTTGAATTCTGAAAATAACATTAAGTAGAATAATTGTGAGATATCTTAAGTGAATTAACTCTCAGTTTGTAGGAAAGGAAAAGAAGATTGAAGACTGTTTCCTGGAACAAATTCCAATTGGAAATTGCACAGAGACAGAATGGTCCATGGGGACCATGTACAAAGAAAAAAACAATTTCAGGAAAATATTCATTAAATTCAAATATTCCTTAAAAGCAATACATATAATACTTACAAGAGGGAATTTTTTGAATGAAAGTAAGCAAAGATTAAAATTTTTTGCACTACTTCTCTGTAAGCATCTTATAGGCTAAATAATTTCAGTTACCTCTCTCAGGTCCTTACAAAGATGTTTGTAAAATTAATAATGTTTGGAGACTTTTAAATAGTATAGTCCAGCATTGTTTAACTTTCCTGTGTCAGGACCCAGCAAACCCTCTCTCTTCTCAAGATCTGTCTTACATTTGTCTATGACAAGTTTTCATTATTCTGTTCCTGGCAGTTTCAGTGACTGAATTTGGTTCGATGGTGACACAATTAATTATAAGGCTAGTAATTCGGCAGCTTGGACTAAAGATCTAAAAACCCACATTCAAATCCCATCACAGTAACTGTGGAATTTAAATGTAGTTAAGTATCTGGATTTTTAAAATAAAATAGTGGTTAATGATAATGACCACAGTATTACTGGCTTGTGAAAACATATCCTTTAGGGAAGGGAATCTCCCATCCCTACCTTGCCTGGCCCTGCATTTGACTCCAGCCATGGTTGACTTGTTACTGCTCTGTGCAATTACTATTTTAACCTTAAAGTAACATAAAAAGATAAGAAATATGTTTTTCAATTTTCAATAGTTGCCATGTTCTTGGGGATCATCATTGCAGAAATTTACAAAATCTGCATTTACAGTGTTGTCCCATGGTTGGTTGTTTCACCGCCTCCAAGTGAGTGGAGTGAGTGGGTGGTTTGGTAAGCTATGGGGTTCAAGGGCAGTAAGGAATGGTTCTTAACAAATATAAAGGAAGCAAGAAAGACCTTAAACAAGAAATTAGAATGGGGCTAAATGGGGCTATGTTATGTCCAGGGCAATTAGGATTTAGGAGAATTCCAAGGCATTTTATATGTATATTAGTAGCAAAAGGGTAGCTAGGGAAAGGGTAGGTCCACTCAAGTTCAAAGGAGGGAATTTATGCATGGAGCCAGAGAAAGTGGGTGAGGTCCTTAATGATACTTCGCGTCAAAAAAAGGAATGGATGATGATGTGGTTAAGGAGGGATATGTTGATCTTCTAGGGCAAATATTAAGGTTGATATATAATATCTAGGTCGATATTAAGAAGGGTCTTTCTCCATAACTATTTTAAAACTAATAGAATTGTTGTCACTGGTCACAAAGTGTTCCCGCACTGACACTTCAGTCACATACCCTACTTCATTCCCAAAGAGGTATGGCAAGCGGGAGGCTTTTAAGACTTTGATATCAAGAGTTCAGGGACAGCATATTCCTGCTAGGGTGATGGGCAAGGCTGACAAGTTAAGGGAACCTTGGTTGCTTGACCTTTGTTGGTAAATTGGATCCAAAATTGGCTTGGTCATAGAAGACAGAGGATAGTGGTAGCGGGGTGCTTTTGTGATGGAGGTTTGTGATCAGTGGTGTTTCAGAAGTATCAGTGCTGGGGCCTTTGTACTTTGTACTATATATTAATAATTTGGATGAAAATGTAGGTGGGTTGATTACTAAGTTTGCAGTTGACACGCAAACTGGAGTTGTGGATAGCAAGGAAGGTTGTATAAGGCTATAGCAGGATATAAATTAGTTGGAAATTTAGGTGGAGAAATGGCAGAAGGAGTTTAATCTGGGCAATAGTGAGGGCTTGCACTTTAAAATGAAAGTATACAGTAAATGGCAATATCTTTAGGAGCATTGACATACAGAGAGATCTTGAGGTGCAAGTCTGTGGTACCTGAAAGTGACAACACAAGTACATCGAGTGGTAAAGAAGGCATCTGGAATGCTTGCCTTTGTCAGCCGGGGCATTGAGTATAAAAGTTGGGAAGTCGTCTTGCAGTCGTGAGTCCTGATGCAGGGTCTCAAACCAAAATGATGACTATTCCTCTTCCTCCACATATGCTGCTTGACCTGCTGAGTTCTTCAAACAGTTTTTTTTGCTCCAGATTCCAGCATCTGCATTCTCTTGCGTCTCCATTGCAGCTGTATACAAGTTTGCTTAGGCCACATTTGGAGTATTGTGTGCGTTTTGGTCGCCACATTGTAGGAGGTATGTGGAGGCTGTGGTGAGGGTACGGAAGAGGTTCACCAGGATGTTGTCTGGATTGGAGTGTACTAACTTTAAGAAGTGGTTGAACAAACTTTGATTGTTTTCTCTGGAGCATCAGAGGCTAGGTGTGACCTGAGAGAAGTATATAAAATTATGGAAGGCATAGATAGGGTGTTTTTCCTGGGGCAGAAAATGTCAAATACAATTTGACATAGGTTTAAGGTGAAAGGAGGAAAGTTTAAAGGAAATTTGCAAGGCAAGTTTTTTTACACAGAGAGTGGTAGGTGCCTGGAATGCACTGCCAGGGGAGGTGGTGGAATCAGATACAATGGCAATGTCTAAGAGGAATTTAGATAGACACATGAACAGGCAGTGAATAGAGGAATATGGACCACATGCATGCAGATAGGATTAGTTTAGAATGGCATCAAGGTCAGCACAGAATTGGTGAGCCAAAAGGCCTGTTCCTGTGCCTTACTGCTGTTTGTTCTAATAAATGTTAGCCTTGCCAGCAATTCCCAGATTCTGGTAAACGAACAAAAAAACATTAATTGCCCTAATAATGTAATTAATTATTGAACGTTTTAGCTGCTTTGAGTACTCTTGTCTATAGTTCAGTTTAGTATATGAAAACACAATCAAATTGAAAGGTACAGATGTAGTGGGTCAATGATGTTGGTTTATAAAAGTAAAAATACAGAAAAATTGTAGATCATGAAATCTTTCCTATCAAGGCAGCTGTGTGTGTGTTCCTGCGCACAGATGTATGCTGATCCCACACTAATGGGTGTGCATGTGCCAGTGCATAAACACACACACACACACACACACACACACAGATAGACACACAAGCACGCAAACATACTGTTACCCTCATTCCCAACCTTCTCACCCCCTTCTTCCCTCCCTCAGTTCCCCCCCCCCCCCCCAACTCATCCATCCCTCTACCACTGGCTGCCCATTCTGTCCTGGGATGTGGCAACCCACTCCCTCCAACATTTAACATTGAGGGCAAGCATTACTCACAGGATGACTCCACTCCCATTCTCCAGCAAAGCCCATGACCCATCATAAAGGTGTTCGCAGCAAACATTGGAGTGCAGTTTTAAAATTGCTGATATTGGCAAAAAAATTGAAAACATTTTATCAAATATGGCACTGTTCAGCTACTTCACCCGTAGTGTTTGAATTGGAGTGTAGCGGTTAGCGTAATGCTATAACAGTGCCTGCGAGACCCGGGTTTAATTCCGGCCACTGTCTGTAAGGAGTTTCTACGTTTTCCCTGTGTCTGCGTGGGTTTCCTCTGGGTGCTCCAGTTTCCTCCCACATTCCAAAGATATATGGGTTAGGAAGTTGTGGGCATGCTGTGTGGGCATGTGGGAAGTTGGCGCCAGAAGCGTGGTGACCCTTGTGTGGTGCCCCCAGAACACTCTACGCAAAGATGTATTTCATTGTGTGTTTTGATGTACATGCTACTAATAAAGATATCTTATATATCTTATCATTTGGAATGTTACAACAAAGTATATAAAAGTATAAGTGGCATAGATAGGGATGATCAGAGTCTTTTTCCCAGGATGGAAATGTCAAGTACTAGAGGGCATAGGTTTAAGGGTGAGAGGGTAAAGCCCAAAGGAGATTTCTGAGGCAAGTTTTTTTACACAGAGGGTGGTCGGTGCCTAAGCACACTGCCAGGGGAAGTGGTAGAAGCAGATATGATAGTAATGTTTAAGAATCTGTTGGACATATACATGAATATGGACCTTGTACACACAGATAAGATTAGTCTAGAGTGGCACAATGGATAGCGCTGACATCATGGACTGAAGGGCCTGTTCCTGTCCTGTACTGCTCTGTGTTCTGTTCTATGTTTTAACTGTGGTGAAGTCAAGAACAAGGGGTCATAGAATAAAATCGTTTGGCAAAAGAACCAAAAGTGAAATGAGGAAAATGTTTTACACACAGCAAATATCTTGGTGTGAAATGCACTGCTGGGGACAGTTGATGAAGACGGATTTAATTGAAAGATGCAAAGAGGAACTAGATAAGCAGCTGAAAAGAAAGAATTTTCAGGGCTCTGGGGAGAAAGCAGGGGAGTGGGACTAGCTAGATTGCTTTGATATGGACTCAGTGGGCCAAATGGCCTCCTTGGTATACAACCATTCTGTGAAGACAAAACATGCAAAACTCGTGTACAGGTTTACAGTACATAAAGTGCCCTATTAAGTACATCAAATGTCTTCCTTTAAATGGTAAGAAATTGTACTATTTTCTTCAATGATCAAACAATCATCCACATTCTTTCCCCAATTTTTGTCAAGCTCTAAACAGAAAGCATAAGAGACATAAAGCATATTTTAACATAGGAACTTATGGAATTCCTGAGTTTTGAACTTGTAGAAGTTGGACTACTTTGACTTGCTTAAGGAGCTGGAGTGCTGATGTTTTTATTGCCTGTCTCGAACCAGTAGACAGATGATTAAAAGTTTGGCATTTACAATGGAATGCAGATTTTGGAAAAACACTTCAGGGAACTTTCATTATCAGAACAAACTAAGGAGGAATAGCCTCTTATACAAACAAATACCGGTAAATTTTGGCCTTTGGAAAAAAGTAGAAAAATCAGCCAGCCTTCCTGTGTCTGATTGCTGCTAGTAATCCCCAGCTGGAAACTGGATATGTTGGCTTGATCAGGCTTGGTTGCGCTAATTCTGATAGTTGATTGAGTTGGGAACATTCACAGTCCATGCTCATGTGATGTGCTCACTCGGGTGCAGGACCGGATGACTGCCATCACCAGTGGAGACCCACCCCAGCAAGAATGGCTTTAGGATAGGAAGAGGAGAAACTGGGAAAGGCTGCTGTAGTTTACTTTTAGGGGCGGAAGGAACCGTTAAATATTTTATCTAATTTAGTTTTACTGGTTAATTACTCCTTACAACAATGAACAACTCCTTGCACTATTTTGTGTGTGTGTATGTGTTTGTAATACAGCACATTTCAAGTTTTCAGCAAAATAAGTCATTTCTGTGCTGTATGAAATACATGCTTTCCTGCTTGAGGACATCATAAGAACGAATCAGTTTGAATAATCTGCTGATGTGACAGGTTTATTTCTTCTGAAGTCAAGTTGCATGCAGTGTTTTAGTTTTGTTTCATAGCTGGAAACATTTTTCAGTAGTTGCGTGAGATTCCAGGAGTGTCCAGACATTGCACATGAGCAGATGTTTCTGAACTATTCAGATCTGTGAGTCAGCTTCCCACAAGTTGAGCTCATTGTAGAGCATGCCCTGAGATGGTGATTCTGTATTTTTTTTCAAATCATTTCAAATTTGGAGCAATTCAGTGCTTGAAAGGGGAAGTTAAAGGAGAATGCTGCTGTTTTCAAAATAAGTTGGACTGAAAAAGCACTCCTTTTTGGAAAGAATACTTATTTGCTTGAAAGTACAGTTGATATTAATCCAAAGAAGAAAAAGAGGAAGTTCTGATGGAATCTGTGGGCTGTTTCTCATCTATAGATGGAAAGATTTCAGCCAGTATAGAACTGGAAGAATGTGGAAAGCATGACTCCATAAAACCTTAAGTATAGTTAAGACAAAAAATGTTGTAGCAACTTTTTAAATGCTAGAGTGCATATACTTGAGTTTGTATGTACATATTTCAATTTTATTTTTCTAATTTTAGCAGATGTGGAATATATAATTTTTTAAAGACTTTATAGTTTGGGCCATGGTACTTGTAATGACCTTGATAAATTTCACATGCAAAGTTTTTTAGCCAAAGTCATAAAACTCCAGAAAATATTAAAATGTACAATATTGCCATCATACTTAAACCTTTGATTGCAATGCTGACAGCATTTTGGCTCAGTGTAAATAGGAAGCAGTACTTGAACTGACTGCTCACATCAATGGAGCAGCTGAGCTTTGGTTCTGTGCACCCACAGACAACTACAGAGTATTGCTTGTTGGCATTTCTGGTATGGGGGCTGGTTGGTAATGTTGTATTGGGGAAATGGCTCCATTTTAAAGCAGGAAAGCCAAGATAAAACAATTGCAGCAAACCTTTTCCTAATATGAGGTTAAATTAATTGAAACAATTTATTGCAGGTGATACAGATGTGCCTGTGTCAGTCTACACTAGTGACTTCACACTTGGTCTTTGCCAGTGATGGACTAATAAACATCAGTGACGAAAGTGCAAAATAAAGGCAGTGAAATAGCTGAAGGGTAAAATGGGAACTAATCAAGAACCTTCATGTCATTGTTATGTACATATGGTGTGATAATGCTTGGGGCACAAGACTAAAGAAAAGCAAAATGAAATAAACAAAAATGTTACATAGAATTTTGCACAATGAAAATGTAATACAAATAATAAAATAACTATATGAAGATATGTATTAAGAATATTCAGTTAGACAACCAGGATGCTATATAAAGAGGATTCCTGAAAATGAATGTTATTACTATATGTGTCATCTTACTGGTATTTTTTGTTCAGCTTTTCAATTTTTACTGTATATTTATTTAATTGGAATACTAACACGAGAGTTTGATTTCTGTTAAAATAAATTAGAAAATGTATGCACAAAAATATGAATAATTACAAGTATAATTGTCTTATAGTGTCACGAACCAGCAACAAAAGAAACACACTGAGCATGATTCAGTGTTAAAAATTATTTTATTAATCACTACTTATGATAATACGTAAAATAAAAGTAAAAATGTTAGTATGTTAGAATTCAAAAATGTTAAACCTCGAACGTTAACCCCAAAACTAAACTTGTCGTGTGTGTGTGTGACAAAGTCCAAAACTCCCAGTTCCGGAATGGTTCTTAAAGTTCAGTTCCGCAAGCCATAAGGTGAAACATGAGCAAGGGCTTCTTCAACAACCACCGTTGTCTGAAGATAAGATGTAGATGTAGAAAAACATAGAGAGAGTACATACGAAATCCAAATGTTCCACGATGGAACCCAAACGACACTTCAGTGTTTACTTGGTAGTGACTTCCTCACCCCGAAAGCATCCGAATCGTGGTCGTCCACACACAAGTACCTGTTTCCTTCTACAGGTCAGCAACAAAGTGAACTCCACCGGATTACTTCCAACTTCCATACATGGATTTCAGTGGCAAACACAGTTATTGTTTCTCATCCATCGATAGAGAAAACAAGCAGGCTGGTGTCTCTCTCCCTTCTCTCTCTCTCTCCTTCTTCTTCTTCTAACTTCTTCAACCACGTCATTACGTCCTTTATCTTCTATTGACGTAAGCACGCCCCACACACACATACACACACACTCTCTATCTTAAAGGGACTTTCACTGAGTCCGTAACACCTCCCACCTAAAAAAAAATTTTCCCAAGAAAATTTTAACCGCGCATACAGTTAGTAATGTTAATAATTATCATGCTACACAACTACAGACTATCAGATTAGTACAGATACATGTTTCCCATTTAACATCGGGAAAGACAATCAGCAATCACATTATCTTTGCCTTTAATGTGAGTTATCCTGAGATCAAACTCTTGCAAAATTAAACTCCAGTTTAACAGCCTTCTGTTCTTGTTTTGACTCGGCTCAGAAACACCAGTGGGTTATGATCTGTATATACAGTCAATGGTTTCTGAGCGGTGCAAACATATACACTGAAATGTTGCAAGGCTAAAACAAGCAACAGTAATTCTTTCTCTATGGTGGAATAATTCTTTTGATGCTCATTAAATTCCTTTGAAAAGTAAGCTACAGGATGGTCAATATCATCAAGGTCACCCTTCTGCAACAACACAGCTCCTGCAGCTTCATCACTGGCATCTTCTGCTAATGAAAATGGCTTTTCAAAGTCAGGTGTTTTGAGCACAGGATGGTAGCATAAAATGGCTTTCAGCTTCTCAAATGCTTCTTGACAAGAATCTGTCCAAACAAACTTTACTCCCTTCTTCAGAAGATTAGTTAGGGGAAGAGCAATATCAGCAAAATTTTTACAAAATTTTTGATAATATCCAACCATTCCCAAAAATCTTCTAACAGTCCTCGTACCTGTGGTAATAGGGAACTCAGATATTGCTTGAACTTTTGCCTGAACAGGAGCTTGCTTGCCTTGACCTACAACATAACCAAGATACGTCACAGTGGCATGGCCAAATTCACTTTTAGCCAAGTTAACTGTAAGGTTAGCCTTGGAAAGTCTTTCAAACAACCTTTCTATCGCAGAGATGTGATCCTCCCATGTATCATTCCCAGTCACTAAGTCGTCAATGTAGGCATCTGTATGTTTTAACCCATGAATCACTGAATTAATCATTCTTTGAAATGTTGCCGGAGCATTTTTTATTCCAAATGGTAAAACATTGTATTCATACAATCCAGAAGGGGTTACAAAGGCTGAAATCTCCCTTCCTCTATCTGTTAATGGAACACACCAGTACCCTTTTAATAGGTCAATCTTTGTAAGAAATTTTGCCTTTCCCACTCTGTCTATGCAATCATTCACCCTAGGAATAGGGTAAGCATCTGACTTTGTTACAGCATTCATTTTCCTGTAATCTGTGCAAAATCTAACAGTTCCATCAGGTTTAGGTACAATAACACAGGGCGAACTCCAATTTGAAGTAGAATGTCTAATAATATCATTTTCCAACATGTATTTTATCTCCTGATCAACAAGTTTACTTTTTTCTACATTCATTCGATATGGGTGTTGTTTGATTGGTTTTGCATCAACATCATGGGTAATTATCGATGTTCTGTTTGGAACATCTGGGAACAGATTTTTAAATTTAAAATTAATTCTCTCATCTGTTGTTTTTGTGAAACTTGTAAATGGTCCAACTTCGTTTCAAGGTTCTCCAGGATATTTTGGTTTTTTAGTTTCGATGGAACAATATTTGGTCTAAATTGGCCTTCCTCAACATCAACATCAGGCATTCTAGAAACAACCTTTACATCATCCACCAAGGCCACAACTGAATCCCTCTCATAATAAGGTTTTAGCATGTTTACATGACAGAGTTGTGTTTTCTTGCGTCTATCTGGTGTTTTGATTATATATGTTAAATCAGTCACTCGAGATTCAATAACATAGGGTGCAGAAAAACGAGATTGCAAGGGATTATTTTGGCTAGGGAAAAATACCAACACCTTTTGCCCCACTGCGAATGTCCTAGGCCGAGCACGTCTATCAAAATATGTCTTCATTCTTATCTGGCTTGTTTTCAAATTCTCTCTCGCTAGCTGGCAGACTATCTCCAACCGAGTTTTAAATTTTTGGACATAGTCCAACAGACTCAAGTGAACTTCCTCATTAACCCATTGCTCTCTTAACAACTCCAAAGGTCCTCTCACCCTATGTCCAAATACAAGCTCAAACGGACTAAATCCTATTGACTCCTGGATTGATTCTCTAACGGCAAACAAAAGTAAATGGATACCTTCATCCCAATCCTTGGTGTTTTCAAAGCAATAAGTCTTCTGCATATTTTTGAGAGTAGAATGAAATCTCTCCAGAGCTCCTTGAGATTCTGGGTGATATGCAGATGATACAATCTGCTTTGCTCCCAGCTCATAGACTATTTGTTGAAAAATTTTTGACATAAAATTACTACCTTGATCAGATTGGATTTCTTTTGGCAAACCAAACAAGGTAAAAAATTTTACAAGAGCCTTTGACACCGTCTTGACCTTAATATTTCTAAGGGGTATTGCCTCTGGAAATCTAGAAGTGGCACACATGATGGTTAACAAATACTGATTTCCAGTCTTAGACTTTGGTAATGGGCCAACACAGTCCACAATCACCTTCGAAAAGGGTTCACCAAAAGCAGGAATTGGCTTCAACGGAGCCACAGGGGGTTTTTGATTTGGTTTACCTACCATCTGACATGTGTGGCAGGTTCGACAAAACATCACCACATCTTTTCTCAAACCAGGCCAATAGAATTGTTTCAAGATCTTCCCTACAGTTTTATTCACACCAAAATGACCACCCAAAGGCATACTGTGGGCCAGGTTTAAAATCTCATCCCTATAAACTTTTGGAACAACAACCTGATGAATAACTTCCCATTCCTCAGTAACAGGAACATGAGGAGGTCTCCATTTCCTCATTAACACTCCATTTTTGACATAGTATCCAATTGGCACTTTTTCAATCTCCTCACATGAGAGTGCTTTTTTCTTTCAATTCTGTCAACTCAGGGTCCTTTGTCTGTTCCACCATAAAATCCTTCCTCGACAAAGACAAATCTTTAAATTCAGGCTCCCTACAAGGATGTTGATCCTCCAGTGAAGACAGAAAAGTCTCAGATAAGGCATCATAATTTTCTTCCTATTTAGGACTGTCAGAAGGAACCACATCAGACTGCACCGGACTGTCTGTCTTGGCTAATTCTCTAGCTCTAGCTCGAGTCACCGCACATGATGGGTAAACATCTGGATCATTCTCAGACTCATCAATCCTTGGTTTGGTCGTTAACCGTACTACAGGAACAATTTCTCCATCTGCAAGGTCATTTCCCAATAACAAAGAAACTCCTTCCACTGGCAAACTAGGTCTTATCCCTATCTCGACTGGTCCTTCTACGAACTTTGACTTTAAAATCACCCTGTGAAAAGGGACAGACATGGTCTCACCTGTAACGCCTCGTACTAGATTTACTTCAACAGTGTCACTTTCTTCACCAAAATTTAAAACACTGTCCAGCAAGAGAGATTGACTAGCCCCAGTATCTCTAAGAATTTTCACTGGCACCTGGGGTGACTCATCATTCAGTGAAACAAAACCCTCTGATACATACGAACGGAATTCTTTTCTCACCTCCTCCAACTTTTCCGCTTTTCCCTCTTGCAAGGACTGATCTTTAACAGCATCTCCTAAACCTTTTTGATTTTTAATTGCCTGAAAGCAAGCATTGGGCCCAGCTTCCTTCTTTTTCTTCAAAAGGGCACAATTAGATATCACATGGCCAGGTTTCCTACAGTAATAACAAGTACGCTCAACAGGTTTCTCCAGCCCTGGCTTCTTTTCATCTTTTCCTTTTTGATTACCTCCCAATTTAATCTCCGGTTTACCTGGATTGTCTTTGTAACTCTTTTGAAAGGTTTTAGGTTGTCCCCATTTGGATTTATGGGTTAAAGCATAATCATCTGCCAACCTAGCAGTTTCTTGTAAAGTTTTCACTGCCTTTTCATTTAAATATGTTGTTAATTCAGCTGGAACACATCTTTTAAAGTCTTCCACTAGTATCAATTCTTTCAATTTATCAAAATCCCCATCTACATTTTTAGCCATGTACCATCGTTCAAAACATATTCTCTTTCCATTGGCAAATTCCATATAAGTCTGATCTGCAGATTTCCTCAAGTCTCTAAATTTTTGTCTATAAGCCTCAGGGACCAATTCATAGGCCTTCAATATAGCTTGTTTTACCTTGGTATAATCAGCTGCATCCTCAGCAGACAAAGCAGAATAAGCTTTTTGAGCTTTACCTTTAATCACACTCTGTACCATAAGAGCCCATCCTTTCCTTGGCCAGTTTGAACTCACAGCAACCTTTTCAAAATGTTGGAAATACTGATCAACCTGATCTTCTTCAAAAGGAGGGACTAATCGAACCTCCCTGCTGGCTGAAAAACCATCATCAGAATCAGATTCCAAACTCCTACGCTTCAGTTGTAACTCATGCTGCCTCTGTTTTTCCTTCTCCTCACTATCCAGCTCCATCCTCTTCAATTCCATCTGCTTCATTGCTAGATCAGCCTCTATCTTCATCTGAGTTATCTTTTGTTCAGTCTCTAATTTCTTTTGTTCGGCCTCTAATCTCTTTTCCTCTCGTTCAGCCTCTATCTTTAACTGGGTTTGCTCTCATTCAGCCTCTATCTTTGCCAGCTGCACCTGTGCCTCAGAAATTGCTATTTCACTGCCAGGAAACTGTTTTAACACTTCCTTCTCAAACACCTTCTTTTCCACATAATGGCCAGCTATCAGTCTCTGAATATCTGCCTTTCTCATAGACTGCTTTACTTCTGTAAGGTTTAACCTTGTAGCAATCTTTATCAGATCATCCTTTTTCGCCACCTCCAATCCCTTTTGTGTTGGTGACTCCAAGAATGCCTTAATATCCATAGCTGCTGGTTTCCACACACACAAGCCAATTAAAAAGAATTTATCAGACCTCCCTCAAAAATCTTTGGATTGGATCCCGGACGAATCTCGTTAACCTTGGGAACTATCCCGGACGAACCCCCAATTTTGTCACGAACCAGCAACAAAAGAAACAAAATGATTCAGTGTTAAAAACTATTTTATTAATCACTACTTATGATAATACGTAAAATAAAAGTAAAAATGTTAGTATGTTAGAATTCAAAAATGTTAAACCTCGAACGTTAACCCCAAAACTAAACTCGTCGTGTGTGTGTGTGACAAAGTCCAAAACTCCCAGTTCCGGAATGGTTCTTAAAGTTCAGTTCCGCAAGCCATAAGGTGAAACATGAGCAAGGGCTTCTTCAACAACCACCATTGTCTGAAGATAAGATGTAGATGTAGAAAAACATAGAGAGAGTACATACGAAATCCAAATGTTCCACGGTGGAACCCAAACGACACTTCAGTGTTTACTCGGTAGTGACTTCCTCACCCCGAAAGCATCCGAACCGTGGTCGTCCACACACAAGTACCTGTTTCCTTCTACAGGTCAGCAACAAAGTGAACTCCACCGGATTACTTCCAACTTCCATACATGGATTTCAGTGGCAAACACAGTTATTGTTTCTCAACCATCGATAGAGAAAACAAGCAGGCTGGTGTCTCTCTCCCTTCTCTCTCTCTCTCCTTCTTCTTCTAACTTCTTCAACCACGTCATTACGTCCTTTATCTTCTATTGACGTAAGCACGCCCCACACACACATACACACACACTCTCTATCTTAAAGGGACTTTCACTGAGTCCGTAACAATAGACAATAGGAGCAGAAGTAGACCATTCGGCCCTTCGAGTCTGCACCGCCATTTTGAGATCATGGCTGATCCTTAAGAATCAATATCCTGTTCCTGCCTTGTTCCCATATCCCTTGATTCCCCTATCTATAAGAAACCTATCTAGCTCCTTCTTGAAAGTGCCCAGAGAACTGGCCTCCACTGCCCTCTGAGGCAGTGCATTCCACAAATTCACAACCCTCTGGGAGAAGAAGTTTTTCCTCACCTCTGTCCTAAATGGCCCAGCCCTTATTCTTAAATCATGCCCCCTGGTCCTGGACTTCCCCAACATCTGGAACATATTTCCTGTCTCTATCTTGTCCAATCCCTTAATAATCCTGTATGTTTCAATCAGAACCCCTCTCAATCTTCTCAATTCCAGCGTGTACAATCCCAGTCTCTCCGACCTCTCAGCATAAGTCAGTCCCGACATCCCTGGAATTAACCTCGTAAACCTACGCTGCACGCCCTCTATAGCCAGGATATCCTTCCTTAACCCTGGAGACCAAAACTGTACACAGTACTCCAGGAGTGGTCTCACCAGGGCCCTGTACAAATGCAAAAGAATCTCTTTGCTTTTGTACTCAATTCCCCTTGTAATACAGGCCAACATTCCATTAGCCTTCATCGCTGCCTGCTGCACTTGCTCATTCACTTTCAGTGACTGATGAACAAGGACTCCTAGATCCCTTTGTATTTCCCTCTTACCTAACTCCACACCATTCAGGTAATAATCCGCCTACCTGTTCCTGCTCCCAAAGTGGATAACCTCACACTTATCCACATTAAACTTCATCTGCCAAGTATCTGCCCACTTACCCAACCTATCCAAATCACCTTGAATTCTCCTAACTTCCTCTACACATGTCGCACTGCCACCCAACTTTGTATCATCAGCAAACTTGCTAATGTTATTCACAATGCCTTCATCTAAATCATCAACATAGATCGTAAACAGCTGCGGTCCCAGCACCGAGCCCTGTGGCACCCCACTAGTCATGGCCTACCATTCTGAGAAACATCCATTCACCCCTACCCTTTGTTTCCTATCCGCCAACCAGTTTTCTATCTATGTTAATACCCGCCCCCCAATTCCATGAGCCCTAATTTTACCCACCAATCTCCTGTGCGGCACTTTATGAAATGCCTTCTGAAAGTCGAGGTATACAACATCCACTGAATCTCCCTCGTCTATTTTCCTGGTTACATCCTCAAAAAACTCCAGTAGATTAGTCAAGCATGATTTGCCCTTGGTAAATCCATGTTGACTCGACCCAATCCTATCATTGCTATCCAAATATGCCGCTATTTCATCCTTAATATTGGACTCTAGCATCTTCCCCACCACAGATGTTAGGCTAACTGGACGATAGTTCCCCATTTTCTCCCTCCCTCCTTTCTTAAAAAGTGGGATAACATTAGCCATTCTCCAATCCTCAGGAACTGACCCCGAATCTAAGGAACATCGGAAAATGATCACCAATGCATGCACAATTTCTAGAGCCACCTCCTTTAGTACCCTGGGATGCAGACCATCTGGAACTGGGGATTTGTCAGTCTTCAGCCCCATTAGTCTACCCATCACCATTTCTTTCCTAATGTCAATCCACTTCAGTTCCTCCGTCACCCTCTGCCTTTTGTCCATCCTTACTTCTGGGAGATTTCTTATGTCTTCCCCCGTGAAGACAGATCCAAAGTACTTATTAAATTTGACTGCCATCTCCCTGTTTCCCGTAATAATTTCACCCGATTCGGTCTTCAAGGGCCCAACATTGTTCCTAACTAACTTCTTTCTCTTCACATACCTAAAGAAGCTTTTGCTATCCTCCTTAATATTCCTGGCTAGCTTGCCTTCGTACCTCATTTTTTCTTCCCGAATTACCTTTTTAGTTAAATTCTGCTGCACCTTAAAAATTTCCCAATCTTCTAGCTTCCCACTCAGCTTGGCTCTGCCATACTTCTTCCTTTTTAACACAATGCTATCTCTGTCTTCCTTTGTCAGCCACGGTGGCCCCTTTCCCCTTTTTGAGTCTTTCCTTCTCTGGGGAATAAACTGATCCTGCACCTTGTGCATTATTCCGAAGAATACCTGCCATTGCTGTTCCACTGACAATTGTGCTAGGATGCCCGCCCAGTCAACTTTAGCCAGCTCCTCCCTCATGGCTCCATAGTCTCCTTTGTTCAACTGCAAAAATGAACCCTTTTGATTTGCCCTTTTCCCTCTCCAATTGCAGATAAAAACTTATCATGTTATGGTCACTACCTCCCAATGGCTCCTTTACTTTGAGTTCTCTTATCAAATCCTGCTCATTACACAGCACTAAATCCAGAATAGCCCTCTCCCTGGTCGGCTCTCGTACCAGCTGCTCCAAGAATGCATCCCGGAGGCACTCTATAAACTCCCTTTCCTGGGGTCCAGTACCAGCCTGATTTTCCCAGTCCACTTGCATATTGAAATCCCCCATAACTACTGTGACATTACCCTTGCCACATGCCAACATTAACTCACTATTCAGCTTGCACCCAATATCCATGCCACTGTTCGGAGGCCTGTAGATAACACCCATTAGGGTCTTTTTGCCCTTACAGTTCCTCAGTTCTATCCACACTGACTCTACTTCTCCTGATTCAATGTCCCCTCTTGCAAGCCCAATGTCCCCTCCTCACCAAACAGGGCCACCCCACCCCCTCTGCCCACCTTCCTGTTCTTACGATAGCATGTATACCCTTGAAAACTCATTTCCCAGGTCTGATCTCCCTGCAGCCATGTGTCCGTTATCCCAACAACATCATACTTACCCACTCGTATCTGAGCTTCAAGCTCGCCTATCTTATTCCTGACACTCCGTGCATTCAGATATAGGATTTTTAACCCATTTCTCCTCTCTCCATTCGTATTAATGTTCCGAAATTGTGTAGTTCCTACCTGTCCTCTACCCTCCATCTCGATATCCTCTCTCTCATTCTGGATCCCCTCCCCCTGCAAATTTAGTTTAAACCCCCCCGAGCAGCATTAGCAAACCTTCCTGCAAGGATGTCAGTACCCCTCCAGTTCAGGTGTAAACCGTCCCGTTGGAACAGATCCCATCTTCCCTGGAACAAATCCCAATTATCCATAAACCTGAAGCCCTCCCTCTCGTACCATCCCCTCAGCCACGTATTAATCTGCCTAATCTTCCTATTCCTCTCCCCACTCGCATGTGGCACAGGTAGCAATCCTGAGATTGTTACCCTGGATGTCCTGCCCCTGAACTTAGCACCTAACTCCCTGAACTCCTTATGTAGGACCTCCTCTCTTTTCCTGCCCACATCGTTAGTCCCTACATGGATCACAACATCTGGGTTCACGCCCTCCCTCCTGAGAATAACCTGAACCCGATCTGAGATATCCCGGACCCTGGCACCAGGGAGGCAACAGACCATCCGGAATTCCTGATCATCCCCACAGAATATCCCATCTATCCCCCTGACTATAGAATCCCCTATCACTACCGCTCTCCTCTCTTCCTTCTTCCCCTTCTGAGTTGAGGGTCCACTCTCAGTGCCAGAGACCAGACCTCCGCAACTAGTTCCTGGTAGGTCATCCCCACCAACAGTATCCAAAGCGGTATACCTATTATTGATGGGGACAGCCACCGGGGTGCTCTGCTCTCTCTGCCTGCTCCCCTTCCCTCTCCTGTCTTAATAGCTGTCACCCCCTCCATCTTTGCAATATTGGTGTTGCATTTGATTTTGAGACAAAATTCTGTGTAAATATGTGCCATCATTAAGATAGTACTTCTATCTCCATTAAATTGCCTATTTGCCTCAACTTATTCTCAAGAGGTCCCTTGGATTAAAGATGACTTGTTTCCACTCTAGCTTTGTGGGTTCTAAAGTAGCTCATGAGGCCAATATGGAACTGCAGACTTTTCCATAGATGGGGCAAAAGGTACCTGAGGGGGTGGGTGGTTGTGTGGTTTGTGAAGTGGTGCACGTCTTTTGTGGCTTACGCAGGACTTTGGTGTGCTTGCAATGTATGTACTTGAGGTTCTCAATACCATCCCAAATGCTCATTCTCCACTTTGAGTTGTCATGGGCCAGAGATTTCCAGGAGTCATTAGGGATGTTGCATTTCTTTAAGGAGGCTTTGAGAACATCCTTGAATCTTTTCCTCTGTCCCTTCCCATGACAGAGCTTGGAATAGAATGACGTTTTTTTGCAAGTCTCGTGTTGGGCATGCAAATGATGTGACCTGCCCAAATATAGCCAATAGAGTGTAACTTAGGCAATGCTGGAAATGGTTACCTGGAAAAGGATCGCACCATTTGTTTGCTTATTCTCCCAGTGAATTCGGAGGATTTTGCAGAGTTAGCATTAGTGATATTTTTCCAGTGCCTTAAGGTGCCTGCTTTAGGGAAGCTTACAGGAGGGAAGGGATTGCTACTGATTGGTAGACCATGAGTTTCGTGCTGGGTCTGATTTTTAAATATGTTTTTCCTCAATTGACCAAAAGCTGGCTGGTACTGGTTTTGAAGGCTCTGGTGAATTTCCCTCATCCATGTTTTTTTACCTCTGGATTTAACTATTTGCTCACTCTTTCAACCTTTTTGCCTTTTTATCTCTTTCTTACTTTATGGTGCTACTTAAAATCTAATTCTTGTTGTCAGCTATGTGTTCTTGGTATAAAAATATGTAAGATAGTGTTCATATAAATAAGGACCTTCTGATAATTCACTACATTAAAGGGAATATAAAAAGGAATTTGTTGCTGTGTGGTTTCACAGAGACAAGTTTAATGGGATACACTTTAAGAACTGTATCTGCATTCCAAAATGTAGTATCTATTTAATGTTGCTTGATTTCTAAACTGTTATTGATTGATAAGTTGGCATTTGTTGTCCATCCAAAATTTCGCAGAGGAGGTAGTAGTGCACTTTTTTTACTTGTAGTGGCCCACATAGCAATAGCCCACAGGGGCGGCACGGTAGCGTAGCGGTTAGCATGATGCTATTACAGCGCCAGCGATCGGGGTTCAATTCCCATTGCTGTCTGTAAGGAGTTTGTACGTTCTCCCGTGTCTGCGTGGGTTTCCTCCAGGTGCTCCGGTTTTCTCCCACATTGCAAAGACATACGGGAGGTTAATTTGGGTTTAAAATGGGTGGCGCGGACTCGTTGGGCCGGAAGGGCCTGTTACCACGCTGTAAATAAAATTTAAAAATTTAAAAATTTTTTAAAAATGCTCCCAAGCGGCGGTTCACTCTTTAGGTTAAGTACTTTAATTTAGACAGCATTCAAGGACAGGCAGATGTTATTATGTGAAGCAAAAGGTTGTTTGGAGGAACTCAGGCCCCTACGCTTGTCTGACAAGTACAAGCAGCCTGAGAGCAATGGCTGCAAGAGAGCATGAGAGGCAAGGGGCCAATCAAGGGGGATGAATTAAAAGCAATAAGTTAGTGATAGGAGGTAATATAATCAGGAGGATTCTTATTGCTGACTGCAGCAACAAGCCCTGAAGGCTACGATTCCTGCCCAGTGCTGGTTCAAGGACATCTTCTTGTGGTAGGAGTAAAACATGGTGTTGTGGGGAAGGAAGATCCAGTTGTTGTCTACATAGAAGCCAGCAATATCGGAGAACTTTTTTTGGTCCTAGTTAAAGAATGAAGTGCTCAGTTGCAGCAGCCAGAGCAGCAGAGGGGAGGGGCTAGCAATGCTTAAAAAGTTGTTTTTTCAGTTGAGCGCTTGTTTTCTCCAGTTGCAGCAGCCAGAGCAACAGAGGGGAGGAGCTAGCAGCTTGTTTTTTAACAAAGTTGTCTGATTGGTTGAGTCTGTGGCAACTCAGCCTATAAAAGGAAGGTAGGGTAAAGTGGAGTTGCCATTGTGTGCGTGTACCAGTGGAAATCTGAGGCTTTGGCTCAAGAGGCTGTGGTGAGGAGGCACAGGTGAGTAGCAGGTAAGGTTTTTATAGTAGTCAAATTAAAGGACACCAAATTACAACTAATTAAATAAAGTAGGGATGCAGGATCAGGTGATGTGTTGTAGTTGGTGGACCTCATTGTGGTTTCTGATGACCACATCTGCAGTAAGTGTTGGTTGCTTGAGGAACTCCGGCTCAAAGTTGATGACCTAGAATCTGAGCTTCAAACACTGTGATGAATGAGGGAGAGTTATCCGGATTCTGTGTTTCAAGAGGCAGTCGTACCTATTAGATTAACTACTTCAAATTTGGTCTGTGGTCAGGGACAAGAGGGTGTGACTGCGAGTGAGCCAGGCAGGGGGATTCAAGATGTAGTGCTGGAGGAGCCTCAGCCCTTGAACTTATCCAACAGGTCTGAAATTCTTTCTCCCTGTGTGGATAAGAGTGGGCCAGTAGGAAGGATCAGCAACCAGACTGTGGCACTGTGGTTCAGGGAGCCATTCAAGAGAGGGGAGAGAAGAGAAATGTAGTGGTAATTGGGGATAGTATAGTCAGGGGAATACACACAATTCTCTGTCACAAGGATTGAGAGTACTGAAGGCAGAGTTGTCTGCCTGTGTTTGTGACATCTCATTGGACCTGCAGAGGAATTTGGAATGGGAGGGGAAAGATCCAGTTGTGGTAGTCCATGTGGGTACCAATGATGTAGGTAGAACAAGGAAAGAGGTTCTGCTGAGGGAATTTAAGCAGCTAGGGACTAAATTATAAAGCAGAACCAAAAAGATAATCATCTCTGGATTGCTACCTGAGTCATGTGCAAATTGGCACAGGGTCAATGAGATCAGAGTTAAATGTGTAGCTCAAAAATTGGTGTGGGAGAAGTGGGTTTGAATTTGTGGGACATCAGCACCGGTATTGGGGAAGGAGGGAGCTGTTCTGATGGGATGGGCTCCACCTACGCCAAGCTGGGATCAGGATCCTGGCGAATTGCATAACTAGGGCTGTGGATAGGGCTTTAAACTAAATAGTAGGGGGGTGGGTTCAACAGATTGGAAAAGTATGGATAAAGTAAAAGGGAAGGAGAGTGCAGGAGAGGTTTTTGAAGTCTCCAGAATAAAACATAAGACAAAGTTTAGAAAGGGATAAGAATTTAACTTCAGGCAACATGGAGACAAATTTGAGAAGGGTGGTGAATACAGGACTGAAGTATTATATTTAAATGCATGCAGTATACAAAATAAGGTAGATGAGCTTGTGCAGTTAGAAATTGGTAGGTATGATGTTGTGCGCATCAGAGTCGTGGCTGAAAGAAGATCACAGCTGGGAGATAAACATCCTCTTGAAAAGACAGGCAGGTGGGCAGAGGGGGTGGGTTGGCTCTGTTGGTTTAAAAAAAATGAAATCAAATCCTAAGCAAGAAGTGACATAGAATCAGAAGATGTAGAATCCTTGTGGGTAGAGTTAAGAAACTGTAAGGGTAAAAAGACCCTGATGGGAGTTATATACAGGCCTTTGAATAGTAGCCAGGATGTGGGGTGCAAATCACAACAGGAGATAGAAAAGGTGTGTAAGAAGGGCAATGTTATGGTGGACATGGGGCATTTCGATATGCGGCTAGACTGAGAAGATCAGGTTGGTACTGGATCCCAAGAGAGAATTTGTAGAATGCCTACTAGATGGCTTTTTAGAGTAGCTTGTAGTCAAGCCTACTAGGGAAAAGGCAATTCTGGATTTGTTGTGCAATGAACCAGATTTGATTAGGGAGCTTAAGGTAAAGAAACCCTTAGGAGGTAGTGATCATAATATGATGGAATTTACCCTGCAGTTTGAGGGAGAAGCTAAAATTGGATGCATCATTATTACAGTTGAGTAAAGCTAACTACAGAGGCATGAGAGAGGAGTTGGCCAAAATTGATTGGAAGGGGACCCAAACAGGGATGACGACAGACCAGCAATGGCAGGAGTTTCTGGGAATAATTCAGAAGATGCAGGATCATTTCATCCCAAAGAAGAAGCATTCTAAAGGAAGAATGAGGCAACTGTGGCTGAAAAGGGAAGTCAAAGACAGCATAAAAGCAAAAGAGGGCATACAATATTGTAAAAATTAGCAGGATGCTAGAGGATTGGGAAGCTTTTAAAAACCAACAGAATGCAATTAAAAAAGCAATAAGGGGAGAAAAGATGAAACACGAAGGTAAGCTAGCCAAAAATACAAAAGAGGATACCAAAGGTTTTTTCAGATCTATGAAGAGTAAGAGGCAAGAGTTGACATCGGACTGCCTGAAAATGAAGCTGGAGAAGGAGTAATGGGGAACAAAGAAATGGTGGACGAACTGAATAAATATTTTGCATCATTCTTCACTGTGGAAGACACCAGCAACGTGCTAGAAATTCATGAGAGTCGGGGCAGAAGTGAGTGTAGTCACTATTACTAAGGATAAGGTGCTTGGGAAGCTGAGAGGTCTGAAGGTAGATAAGTCACCTAGACCGGATGGACTACACCCCAGGGTCTGAAAGAGTTAGCCGAAGAGATTGTAGAGGCATTAGTAGCGATCTTTCAAGAATCACTAGATTCAGGAATGGTTCTGGAAGACTGGAAAATTGCAAAAGTCACTCCACTCTTTAAGGAGGGAGGCAGAATACAGGAAATCATAGGCCAGTTGGCCTGACTTCAGAGGTTGGTAAGATGTTAAGAGTCCATTATTAGGGATGAGGTTTTGGGGTACTTGGAAGCTCATGATGAAATGAGCTGAAGTCAGCATGGTTTCCTTGAGGAAATCTTGCATGACAAATCTGTTAGAATTCTTTGAGGAAGTAACAGGCAGGACAGATAAAGAACAGTCAGTGGCTGTTGTTTACTTGATTTTCAGAAGGCCTTTGACAAGGTGTCACACATGAGGCTGCTAAACAAGATAGGAGCTCATGGTATTACAGGAAAGGTACCAGCATGGATGGAAGATTGGTTGACTGGCAGAAGGCAAAGTGTGAGAATAAAGGGGGCCTTTTCTGTTTGGCTGCCAGTGACTACTGGTGTTCCACAAGGGCCAGTGTTGGGTCCACCACTTTTCACATTGTATGTTAGTGATCTGGATGATGGAATTGAAGGAATAAAGGCATAGACTATTTCCTAAATGGGGAGGAAATTCAGAAATTGAAGCTGCAAAGGGACTTGGGAGTCCTAGTGCAGGATTCCCTAAAGGTTAACTTGCAGGTTGAGCCGGTAGTGAGGAAGGCAAATGCAGTGTTAGCATTCACTTTGAGAGGACTAGAATATAAAAGCAAGGATGTAACGCTGAGGCCTTATAGGCTGTTGGTCAGATCATGTTTGGAGTATTGTGAACAGGTTTGGGCCCCATATCTAAGGAAGGATTAGCTGGTGTTGGAGAGGATCCAGAGGAGGTTTATGAGAATGATCCCAGGAATAAAAGGGTTAACATGAGGAGCTTTTGATGGCTCTGGGCCTGTACTTGCTGGAGTTCAGAAGGATAAGGGGGGATCTCATTGAAACCTACCAAATATCGAAAGGGCTGGATAGAGTGAACATGGAAGAGCTGTTTCCAGTAGTGGGAGAGTCTAGAACAAGAGGGCACAGTCTCAGAGTAGAAGGAAATTCCTTTAGAACAGATGAGGAATTTCTTTAGCCAGAGGGTGGTGAATCTGTGGAATTCATCGCCAAGTCGGGTATATTTAAAGTGTAGGTTGATAGGTTCTTGATAAGTAAGGATGTTGAAGGTTACGGGGAGAAGGCAGGAGAGTGGGTTTGAGAGGGAGAAATGGATCAGCCCTGGTCAAATGGCAGAGCAGTCTCCAATGGCCAAATGGCTTAATTCTGTTCCTGCACCTTATGGGTTACGATTAGCAATCAATCACAAGGCTAGATACCCAAGCCATGTGTAAATTGCAATATCATCAAACAGGATGAGAATTGAATATGTGACTGACAGATAGAGGAAAAAGGGGTATCAATTCATTGAGCATTGGCATAGGGGAAAAAGGTACAGTTCTGCTGGGATGGGCTTCACCTGAGTTGAATTGGGACCAGTGTAGAATAACTTGTGCTCTAAAAGTACCACTAAGCAATACAGTTTGAGGGGGAGGAGAAGGGGTCAGGGAGGGAAAATTTAGGAAGTTTGAAGAGAAAAGGCAATAATAAGCAGAGTATGACAGGAGGGAATGGAACACATAATGGTAAGAGTGCAGCAACAAATATACTCAAGGTAGAGAAAAATAGTAAATACTGTGTGACCAAATTTTGCTCTAACTTCATCTACAAGTTTGCAAATGACACCACCATAGTGGGCCAAATCTCAAATAACAATGAGTCAGAGTACGAGAAAGAAATAGAGAGCCTAGTGGCAAGGTGTTGTGACAACCTTTCCCTCAATGTCAGCAAAACAAAAGAGCTGGTCATTGACTTTAGGAAGTGGGGCGGTGCACATGCTCGTGTTTACATCAATGGTGCTGAGGTGGAGATGGTTGAGAGCTTCAAGTTCCTAGAAGTAAACATCACCAATAGCCTGTCCTGGTTCAACCACATGGGTGCCATGGCCAAGAAAGCTTACCAGTGCTTTACTTCCTCAGGAGGCTAAAGAAATTTGGCATGTCCCCATTGACCTTCACTAATTTTTACAGATGCAACATGGAAAGCATCCTATCCAGATGCATCACGGCTTGTTATGGCAACTGCTCAGCACATCATGAGAACCAGCCTCTTCTCCATGGACTCTTGTCTATATTTCTCCCTGTCTTGGTAAAGCAGCTAACATAATCAAAGATCTCTCCCACCCAGACATCCTCTCTTCTCCCCCCTCTCATTGGGCAGAAGATACAAACGCCTGAAAGCATATTCCACCAGGCTCAAGGATAGCTTTTATACTGCTGTTATAAGACTATTGAACTGATCTCTTGTACAATAAGATGGACTCTTGACCTTGCAATCTACCTCATCCAGGCCTTGTACCTTATTGTCTGCCTGCACTGCACTTTCTCTAACTGTAACACTGTATTCTACATTCTGTTATTGTTTTTCCCTTGTACTACATTGATGTACTGATGTGATAAAATGATCTGAATGGATGGTGTGCAAAGCAAAAGATTTTCACTCTACCTTGGTACATATGACAATAATAAACCAATTTACCAAATGAAAAAATAAGATGCTGGAGGAACTTGGGTCAGGCAGCATCTGTGGAGAAAAGCAGACAGTCAATGTTTCAGGTCAGGACCCTTCTTCAAGATGATAGGAAAAGTGGAAGCCCAATATACAGGGAGAAAAACAGCAGTGATAGGTGGACAAAAAGGGGAAGTAGGGTGGGCAAAAGCTGGTGATGGGTAGATGCAGGTAAGAGATAGTGATAGGCAGATGTGGGGGAAGAGTGGAGAGCAGATCCATCAGGGGATGGGGCAAAGGTATGGAGGCAGGCAGCATGGGGGGAGGAGAAGAAAAGGAGAGAGAAAAAATGGTGAGGAGAAAAGGGAGAGAGGCTAGGAAAGGGAAGAAAAGAAGTGGGGTGGTGGTGTGGGGCGGGGATGTGCTTGGTGGGAGAATTGAATGTTCATGCCATTAGGCTCTGAGGTCCCAAGATGGAAAATGAGGTGTTGTTCCTCCAGTTTGCATTTGGACTTCTCCCAGCAGTGGAAGTACTTGGATGGGTACATGGAGGGGCAGGGCTTAGAGGGAATATAGGCTGAATATAGGAAATTGGGACTAGCTGGGTGGGCACTGTGATGGCATGGACTTGTTGGGCCAAAGGGCCTGTATCCATGCTGTATAGCTCTATGACTCTACAACAGGGATAACCTGAAGCATATCAACATTATGAAGAAGGAGATGCTGGAGGTCTTGAAATGTAAATGAAAGTCAGAGTCCTGACCTTGTGTATCCTAGGATGTTATGGGAAGAAAGTGAAGAGATTTCTGGAGCCCTGGCAGAGATTTTTGTATCTTTGTTAGGCACAGATGAGGTACTAGAAAACCGTAGGATAGCAAATATTGTGTTCTTAAATAAGAAGGGAAGCAGCAATAAGTCAGGGTACTGTAGGCTGGCGAGCCCTACATTAGTGGTGGGAAAGTTATTGGAAGGGATCCTGAAAGAGAGGATTTATTTCTATTTGGGAAGACAAGCACTGATTGGGGACAATCAGTATAGCTTTGTGCTTGTGAAATCATGTCTCATGAACTTGATTGGGTTTTTTTGAAGAGGTGACCAGGAGGATTGAGGAGGGAAGGGTGGTAGACGTTGTCCACATGGAAAATATTTAGTAAGGTCTTTGAAAAGGTCCTGCATTGTAGGCTGGTCCAGAAGGTTAGAACACATGAGGTTCAGGGTGAGCTAGTCAGTTTTATACAAAATAAGCTCGGTAGTAGGAGGTAGTGGAAGGTTGTTTTAGATTGGAGGCTAGTGATAGGGGTGTGCTGCAGGGATTGGCACTGAGTTCTTTGTTGTTTGTCATATATATTAGTGATTTGGATGAGAATGCAGGTGGCATGATTAGTAAGTCTGTGGATGATACCAAAATTGGTGTTGTCTAATTATCTAGGTCATCTAAGGTTACGACAGGATCCAGATCAACTGGGAAAGTAGGCAAGGGAATGGTATATGGAATTTAACTCAGACATATGCAAAGTGATGCATTTTGGGAAGTTAAACCAGGGCAAGATTTGCACAACAGTGTAACTTCCCTGGAGCTGTTATAGAACAGAGACCTAGGAGTACAAATACAATAGTTACCTGAAAGTGGTGACGCAGGTAGACATGGTGGTGAAGGCATGTGGCACACTTGCCTCTCTCGGCCAAAACATTGAGTACATGTGTTGGGATGTCACGTTATAGTTTGTACAAAATGTTGGTCAGGGTGCACTTGGAGTATTATACAGGTCCTCCCCAGGCAACAGCAGGGCATTCCAGTGAACTGTTCAAAACCCAGGCAATTTGCAAGTCGGAAATGTGTCCGTGAACCGAATTCCCACACACTGAAGATGCCTGCAGTCCCACAGCAGTTAACAAATTCATCTTGCCAGTCTCCCAAACGCTTGTTCCTATGCACTGGCTGTACATAAGTCTAGTGTTCGTAAGATGGGGAGGACCTACATGCATTCTGAAAGATGTGATTAAGCCAGAGAGGGTGCAGGAAAGATTCACAAGGATTGGAGGGCTTGAGTTATCAGGAAAGATTAGATAGGCTGGGTTTGTTTTTCCCGGAGCAAAGCTGACTGGGAGGTGGCATGACAGAGATATTCAAAATTATCTGAGAAATAGGTAGAGTAGATGGGCAGAGTTGTTTCCTGTGGTAGGGGTATCTAAAACTAGGGGTCATAAGTTTAAGGTAAAAGGAGAAAGACTTAAAGGGGATCTGAGGGGTACATTTTTCACACAAGGAGTAGTTGGTCTCTGGAATGAGCTGTTAGAAGAGGTGGTGGAGGCAGGAACAGTAACAACATTTAAGAGGTACCTGGACAGGTACTTGAATGAGCAAGGCAGAGGGAGATGGAATTAATGCAGGCGTGGAATTAGTACAGGTAGACATGATGGTCAGCATAGACCAAAGGGCCTGTTTCTATGCTGTACAACTCTATGACTCCAATCTAACTCTAAATATTTGCAGCATTGATAAAAAATAAATGAATTGATGTGAATAAATATCATCCAATTGTCATTTCAGATAAGATGTCCAAGTCTGGGAACTGAATCTCTATGAATGGAAAAGGGGTATGAATCTTACACTGATTATAATGGATGGCATAAGGACAGTAAAGGAGATTAAAGATCAGCTTTAATGACATGAGGGACCAAATTATCTAGTCCTATTCTATTTCATAGAATATAGAACATTATAGCACAGTACAGGCCCTTCGGCCCATGATGTTGTGCCGACATTTTATCTTGCTCTGATATCTATCTAACCCCTCTCACATAGAAAAATGGAGGGCTATCTAAGAGCCTCTTAAATGTCCCTAATGTATCTGCCCCCACAACCTCTGCTGGTAGTGCGTTCCACGCACCCACCACTCTGTGTAAAGAAAAAAAACTTACCTCTGACATCCCCCTTAACTTCCTCCAATCACCTTAAAATTATACCCCCTCATGTTAGCCACATTTCTTACTTTTGCTTTAGAGTTGAGGTGATTCATTGAAACATAATTTTGACAGGGGCTTTATATGGAAGATGCCATGAGGATGTTTTATTTTTCTGGCTGGGTAGTCTGAAACATGGGTACATAGTTTTAGGATAAGAGGTCAACTACTAAAAATTGAGAAGAGAAAGAAATTCTACGCCAAGGGTTGTGAAGCTCAATGATGCTAAGTCATTAAATCTATTTCAAAGCTCAAGTAGATTCTTAAACAACAGGAAAATCAATGGTGAGGTGAATTGCACAGGAAAACAAAGGCCAAAGATCAGATATTTTGAACAGTGGATTAGGGTTTGAAACCCCTATGACTTTTTTCTTATGCTCTTATTTGTTCTTCATATTCCATGTTTTGCTCTCCTGGAACTGTGGCTTCCCTTCTACCATTGCCAACAGAGCCCTTGACCACATCTCATCCTGTGCCTCTGCTGTCATCTCTCCTCCAGACAGAACAAAGATAGTGGAGATACAAGAGACTGCAGATGCTGGAATCTGGAGCAACAAGCAATCTGCTGGAGGAACTCAGCAGGTTAAGCAGCATCTGTGTGTGGGGCAGGAAGGAATTGTCAACATTTCTGGTTGAGACCCTGCATCAGGCCTAAGGGAGATGGAATCATACAGCAGGGAAACAGGCGCTTCAGCCCATCTGGCCCATACAGACCATTATTATAAGATATCTTTATTAGTCACATGTACATCAAAACACACAGTGAAATATATCTTTTGCGTAGAGACTTCTGAGTGCAGCCCGCAAGTGTCGCTAATCTTCCGGCACCAACATAGCATGCCCATAACTTCCTAACCCGTACGTTTGGAATGTGGGAGGAAACTGGAGCACCCAGAGGAAATCCACGCAGACATGGGGAGAACATACAAATTCCTTATGGACAGTGGCTGGAATTGAACCCAGGTTGCAGGCGCTGTAATAGCGTTATGCTAACCACTACAGATTCCCATCTAAGCTGGTCCTATTTGCCCATGTTTGGCCCATGTCCCTCTAAACCTTTCCTATCTATGTAACTGACTAAGAACCTTTTAGATGTTGTTAATGTACCTGCCTCAACTACTTCCTCTGGTGCTCATTCCATACATTGACCACTCTCTGGGTGAAAAAGTTGCCCCTCAGGTTCCTATTAAATCTCTCCCCCCTCACCTTAAACATGTGCCTTCTAGTTCTTGATTCCCCAGTCCTGGGAAATAGACTCGCACATTCACCCTATCTATGCCCCTCATAATTTTATATCTCTTTAAGATCACCCCTCATTCTCTTATGCTCCAATGAAAAAAGTCCCAACCTGCTCAACCTCTCTCCATAAGTCAGTCACTCAGTCCCGGCAACATTCTTGTAAATCTCCTCTGCATTCTTCCAGCTGAATGGCATCTTTCCTATAGCAGGGTGACCAAAATTGAATACAATATTCCAGATATGGCCTCACCAATGTCTTGTACAAATGCAACATAACATCCCAACTTCTATACTCAATGCCCTGACTGATAAAGGCTGGTGTGCCAAAAAGCTTTCTTCACCATGCTGTCTGCATGCAACACCACTTTCAGGGATCCATATAGTTTTACTCCTCAGTCCCTCTGTTCTACAACATTTCCCAGAGCCATACCATTCGCTGTGAAGGTCCTACCCTCATTTTTCTTCCCAAAATGTAACACCTCACACTTATCCAAATTAAACTCTATTTGCCATTCCTTGGCCCACTTAACCAGCTAATCAAGATCCCTCTGTAAATCCAGACAACCATCTTCACTGTCAATAACAGCACTTATTTTAGTGTCATATGCATACTTACTAACCATGCCTTGTACTTTTAAATCCAAATCATTGATATAGACAAAAATTGTAATGGGCCTAGCACCAAGCCCTGGGGAGCACCACTAGTCACAGGCCTCTAGTCCAAGAAAAAACCTTCCATTATCAGTCTCTGCTTCCTTCCATCAAGCCAATTGTGTATCCAATCAGCTAGCTCTCCATGGATCCCATGCGATCTAACTTTCCATAGCAGCCTACTATGTGGAAACTTATCAAAGGCTTTACTGAAGTCCATATAGACTATGTCCGCTACCCCGCCCTCATCGACATTCTTGGTTACTTCTCAAATAAACTCAATCAAATTTGTGAGATGTGATCTCACACGCACAAAGTCGTGCTGGCTATCCTCAGTCAACCCCCTATCTTTCCAAATGCTTGTATATCTTATCACTCAGAATCCCCTCTACTTAACTTACCTACCACAGATATTAGGCTTACTGGTCTATATTTCCTAGGTTTTTCTTTGCAGCCTTTCTTAAATAAAGATTAGCCACCCTCCAGTCTTCAGGTACTTCACCTGTCGTTAACAAAGATGCATATATCTCAACCACAGCTCCCTCAATTTCTTCTCTAGATACCCGTTTAGGCCCTGGAGATTTATCTACATACATATGTTTTACCATATCTACCTTAAATACCTCTTCTGCTGTAGTGTGGACTATCTCTGACATGCCCATTAACTATCAAGTTCCAAGGTCTTCATGTCCTTCTCCACGGTAAAAACAGAAGAGAAATATTCATTGAGGACCTTGCCCATCTCCTGTGGCTCCACAAAGTGCTGTACACTTTGGTCTTTGAGGGGCCATATTCTCACTCTAGTTACTCTTTTTCCCTTAATATGCTTATAAAATATCTTTGGATTCTCTTTGATTTTCTCTGCCAAAGCTATCACATGCCCCCTTTTTGCCCTTCAGATTTCTTTGTGTATACTCTTGCATCCTTTATACTCCTCTTGGGATTCACTTGATCCCTGCTGCCTGTACCTGACCCATGCCTCTTTCTTTTTCCTTACCAGAGCCTCAATATCCCTCGTCATTCAGGTTTCCCTACACCTGCCAGCCTCACCCTTCATGTTCCAATAGGAACATGCAGATCTTGAACTCTCGATATCTCACTTTTTAAAGCCTCCCACTAGCCAGACGGCCCTTTGCCCGTAAACAACCTACCCTAATCAACTTTTGCATGTTACTATCTAATACCATCAAAATTTCCCTTGCCCCAATATAGAACTTTAACTTGTGGACCAGATCTGTCCCTTTCCATAACTAATTTAAAACCAATAGAACTATGGTCATTGGTCCCAATGTGCTCCCCCACTGACAGGTTGGAGAAGGTGCATGTGAATCTCTGCCTCACTTGGAAGGGCTCTTTAGGTCCCTGGATGGAGGTGAGGAAGGAGGTGTAGGAACAGGTATTACACCTCCAATGATTGCAGGGGTAGGTGCCCGGGGAGGGACTGGGTGAGTGGGAAGGGATGAGTGAACCAGGGAATCACAAAGAGAGTGGTCCCTGTGGAATTCTGAAAGGTAGGGGGGGAAGGAATGTGTCTGGTGGTGGGATCAAGAAGTAGATGGCAGAAATGGCAGAGAATGATCTGCCAGATGTGGAGGCTGATGGGGTGGAAAGTAAGGACTAGGGGGACCCTATCACTGTTTTGTCTGGGGGGAGTTGGGGTGAGAGCAGAAGTGCGGGAAATAGAAGAAGCATGGTTAAGGGCTCGTTTAACCATGGTTCCTAAAGAAAGAGGACATGAGGACATCTCAGATGCTCTGGAGTGAAAGGTCTCATGAGAGCAGATGCAACAAAGACAGAGAAACTGGGAGAATGGAATGGAATCTTTGCAAGAGAGGGAATGGGAGGAGGTGTAATCCAGATAACTGCGGTAGATGTCAGTGGAAATTGAGATAGAGAGGTTGGGGGCCATGGAGGGGAGTTCTCCTGAGGTGATGAGGTCTGTGATGGTGCGAGAGATGGTGGTTTGATGATCATTGGTGTCGTGGTCCAGGGTAGATAAGAGGATGCCATCTGGCCTCTGCATAGTAGAGGTCAGTTTGCCAGATAACAATGGCACCACCCTTGTCTGCTAGTTTATTGATCAGGTTGGGGTTGGTCCAAGTGAATGGAGTCTTTCGTCTATGTTCTTTTGTTTATATTCTCACTCTCTACTTGCTTCAATTCACTCATTGATCCAATAACCTTGTTTATAGATTATCCCCATGGTCACCCCTGTTTTACCCCCGTCCCCACCTTCCTTGCAGCTTAATAAGCTTCTTTTGCCTTCTTCCCAGTTCTGATGATGGGTCTTCGACCTAAAACGTCACGTGTTTTTCTACCCACAGATGTGGCATGACCTACTGTGTATTTCCAGCATTTTCTGTTTTTATATTATTTTTGTTCCACTATTTTGAACTGGCAACAATGAAGTAGTGGCCAAATCACAGACATTTGATTTGGGATAGCATTCTGGTGTGTTGCTGCTAGAGCATCCTATAGGTAATACACGTTTTGCACTGGAGGTAGAGCAGTGGTGATTGCAAAGTTGATTATAGCAATTCAGGAAAACTAGATTTTTTTTTCAACAAAAGATAGGGATAGCCAATATCCTCCATTGCTGACAATGCCCAGAGTGATTTTTATTTAAGCTTGAAGCTTCCAATCTCAATCATATTATATAGTTAATCCTGGATAAGGCTGAAAAATGAGAATCATAAATGTCAAAGTTGTACTGAAAAACTTAAGGGAGAAAATGGAAAGCCTTTGTTAATTTGAAAGTTTATAAAAGAAATTAGATATTTAGACTACACACAAATCTCAAAAATATCATGGATCTGGTCATTTGAAAATCAAACATTTGTGTAGCCATTCATAAGAATTCTGATAAGTCATCGACCTTTGTTTTCATTCACAGACGCTGCCTGATATTTTGAGTACTTCCAGCATTTTGTGTTATTTCTGTTTTCCAGCATTTCCAGTATTTTGCTTTGGTTTTACTTTGTGTCTGTCAACTTTCAGCTTGCTTATTAATCTGTATTGCCTGCAAACTTATCCTTGAATGGTAGTCCTAAGTAGGCTATATGTAGTAGGTCTGCACGTTGTACTTTGTTTTTGAAATTCATTCTATTTACTTTCAGAGTGAATTTCAGAGGCAGAATACAGTAAATGCACAGATACTACAATATATTGTGTGTTCAGCAAAACCGACGCAATTAATTTCTAGGTATGCCTCTGAACATTTGTAGTTTGTTTCAGGTCCTCCTTTACCTCATGAACAAACTACTGCATTGTACGAGAGAACATCATATTGATGAGAAAGAATTTGGTAATTTTTTTCTTATCTGTTTACAAATGTTCAATGTGATAATCTATGTCAGGTCTAGATTGTTGTAACATTACTGGAGCGAGAGTAAATTTAGAAGGATAGTTATCTCAAACGCTTGCATAACTATCTTCCTGTGGAGAAAGGAGCTCATCAAGTTCATGGACTGTCAGAATTATAGTTACAACACAGAACAAAGCCATTTGGCGTAGCAAGTCAAATCCAGCTGGTTCCGTTCCCCCAACTGCTTCACAGTGCATTACAATTTTCTTTCCCCTTTTGAGTACTTTTCAATCCTCTTTTGAACATCATGATTCAGTCTATCCCCATTATGCACCAGCAGTGCATTCTAGATCATCATCACTTTCAGTGGGCACTATCACAAGGGCAGGAATGGCTGCTGGATATTCTAGGGTTTAGATGTTTTAAAGGGGACAGGGACAGAGGTAAAAACGGTGGGGGAATGGCTTTGCTGATCAGGGACAGTATCACAGCTGTAGAAAGGGAGGACGTCTTGGAGGGATCTTCTACTGATCAGTGTGGGTGGAAGTCAGAAACAGGAAGGGAGCAATGACTCTGTTGGGAGTATTCTACAGACCCCCCCCCCCCCCCAATTGCAGCAGAGTCCTTAATGAATACTTTGCTTCAGTATTCACCAGTGAGAGAGACCTTGATATTTGTGAGGATGGCATACAACAGGCTGATACGTGCCAGATGATTGGAGTGTGGCAAATGTTGCTCCTTTAAGAAAGGGAGTGGGCATACCCCTGGGAATTACAGACCAGTGAGCCTTACTTCAGTGGTGGGCAAATTACTAGAGAAGAATCTTAGTAACAGGATTTATGGGCATTTGGAGAAGCATAGGCTGATTAGGGACTGTCAGCATGGCTTTGTGAGGGGCAGGTCGTGCCTCATGAGCCTGATTGAATTCTTTGAGGATGTGACAAAACACATTGATGAAGATAGAGCAGTGGATGTGGTGTACATGAATTTTAGTAAGGAGTTTGATAAGGTTCCTCATGGAAGGTCCATTCAGAAAGTCAGGAGGCATGGGATCCATGGAAACTTGGCTGTGTGGATTCAGAATTGGCTCGCCCGTAGAAGAGGGTGGTGGTAGATGGAGTGTTTTCTGCCTGGAGGTTGGTGACCAGTGGTGTTCTGCAGGGATCTGTTCTGGGACCCCTGGTCTTTGTGTTTTTTTTTATAAATGACTTGGATGAAGATGTGGAAGGGTGGGTTAGTAAGTTTGCTGAAGACACAAAGGTAGGTGGTGTTGTGGATAGTGTAGAAGGTTGCTGTAGATTACAACAGGATATTGATAGGATGCAGATCAGGGCTGAGAAGTGGCAGATGGAGTTCAACCCCAGAAAAGTGTGAAGTGATACACTTTGGAAGATTGAATTTGAAGGCAGGATACAAGGTTAATGGCAGGACTCTTAGCAGTGTGGAGAAACAAAAGGTCCACGTCCATAGATCCCTCAAGGTTGCCATGCAGGTTGATAGGGTTGTTAGGAAGGTGTATGGTGTGTTGGCCTTCATTAGTCGAGGTATTGAGTGCAAGAACCGCGAGGTAATGTTGCAGCTCTGTAGAACTCTGGTTTGACCACACTTGGAGTATTGTGTTCAGTTCTGGTCACCTCATTATAGAAGGATGTGGAAGCTTAAGAGAGGCTGCAGAGGAGATTTACCAGGATGCCGCCTGGATTGGAGAGGATGTGTTATGAGGATAGGTTGAGTGAGCTAGGGCTTTTCTCTTTGGAGCAAAGGAGGATGAGAGGTGACTTGATAGAGGTGTACAAGATGATAAGAGGCATAGATCGAGTGGACAGTCAGAGACTTTTTCCCAGGGTGAAAATGGCTAACACGAGGGGGCATAATTTTAAAGTGATTGGAGGAAGGTATAAGGGGATGTCAGAGGTAAGTTTTTTTTACACAGAGAGTGGTGGGTGCGTGGAACGCACTGCCGACAGAGGTTGTGGGGACAGATACATTCAGGACATTTAAGAGAGTCTCGGATAGGCACATGAATGACAGAAAAATGGACGGCTATGTGGGAGGGAAGGGTTAGATAGATCTTGGAGCAGGATTAAAATGTCAGCACAACATCATGGGCGAAGGGCCTGTACTGTGCTATAATGTTCTATATTCTATGTACTACCCTTGAGGTCCTGCTTTTCAGCTTCCTACCTCGCTCCCTATATTCCCTCTTCAGGACCTCATCTCTCCTCCTACCTATGTCTTGGTACCAATATGTACCATGACTTCTGGCTGTTCGCATTCTCTCTTCAGAATGCTGTGGATCCGATCCGAGACGTCCCAGACCCCGGCACCCAGGATGCAACATACCATCCAGGAGTCTCTTTCACGTCCACAGAATCTCGTGTCTGTCCCCCCTACTGTTGAATCCCTTAATACTACCACTCTCCTCTTCTCCCCCCTTCCCTTCTGCGTCACACAAACAGGCTCAATGCCAGAGACCTGGTCACTGCAGTTTTCCCCTGGTAGGTCATTTCCCCCAACAGTATCCAAAGCGGGTATACCTGTTATTGAGGGGAATGGCCACAGGGGTACTCTGCACTACCTGCCTATCCTCCTTCCTTCTCCTGACAGTCACCCAGCTACCTGCCTCCTGCAGCTTTGGAGTGACTGCCTCTTATCCATGAGCTCTTTCTCCCGTAGAAGCTGAAGGTCGTCCAGCTGCAGCTCCAGTTCCTTAACACGGTCTGTAAGGAGCTGCAGCTGGATTTACGTCCTGAAGATGTAGCTATCAGGGAGACTTAAGTAAAAAAGTTACAACAAGCTATATACCTCATCATCCTTATTAGTAACTGGGTTGATCTATAAAGTAAGGTTTTCCATTGATTCAATATTACAATAATGACTATACTTCAAAAATATTTTGAATGTAATGTGCTTTAAGGTATCCTAAACTTGTGAAAGATACTATAAACTTGTGAAAGGTACTATAAAAATGTTTATAATAAATGTAGCACCCTGGTCACCAAACCACTGTTGTTTGAAGAAGTTCTCTTTTCCCCTTACTTCCCACTTCCATCCACTATTCTTCTGTCCACGTTATGTATAAATTGATTATTTTTGTTATGCCTCCTATGTAGTCCCATTACAGAAAAAATATAAACTATTTCACTATATTTCATTATTTACCCTCTTGGAATTATAAAGAATTATGGAATGAGCTGCTAGAGTAAGTGGTAGAGGTGGGTACAGTTAAGACATCTAAAAGACATTTGTTCGGATACATGCATAATTGTCATTGGGTTATTATTGTCAAATGTGCAGAGACACAGCGAAAAGTTTTTGTTTGCACGTCATCCAGACAGATCATTCCATACGTAAGTACAATGAGGCACAAAAAGGGAAAAAAACAGAATACGAGTATACTGTTATAGTTACAGAGAAGACTGAGGAAATCAGAAAGGCTAAAAAGGATATGGGCCAAATGCAGGCAAATCGGTCGAGCTCACTTAGGCAACTTAGTCGGCATGGAAGAGTTGGGCTGAAGGCTGACTATGTTTTCTTTGGCTCCACTGTAAAACTTAGAAATTATAACAGTTGACTTTTAAATGCTGCCTTTACTGAAAGTGTGTAAGACTGTCAGGCTGAGATAAGGTGAATAGGGGGAAACTGTGTCTATTGGGGTTGCATGTTGATGCAGCAGTTTGGTGTTGCTGCCTCATAGGGATCTTGGGTGCTGTCTGTGTGGAGTTTGCACATTTCCTTCTGTAATCTTTCAGCGCCCTCTATTGTTCTCATGAGAGCCAACAGATATGTATTGTGCAATGGCCTGTATTGCACTCCCTTTCAACTGGTGTTTTATAGAGAACAGTTGGATAACGGTATTGTGCGAGCCTGCATGTTCCTGACTCTGGCAGCTGCACATTGTAATGCAGAAGTCGGAAAGGTGGTGAAGGTCAGATGCTGGGCAATTGGCCTTTTCCACTGCTAATGGACTCAGAACTGAATCTAGGGCAGAACTCAGTGGTGCTGAGCTAAAGAGCTAGACATACTTCATATTTGACCTCTCAGCTTGTTGTGTGACCCAAACTATTTAAATGAGTTTCCAGCTGAATTGAAAGGTAAGTGGTTCTTTACTTAATTCAAATTAATGTTGTTAATTAATTCATATCAATTACATGTATCTTTAAATTTTATTGTCTTTTACCTCTTATAATTTTTAAATGTCACTGATCATTAAAGGGATTTAAATATAGTTAAAAAGGCTTTTGGCAGCAGTGAGCTGTAAAAACACCAATAGGGCTGCGTCCTCAGAATCCACCATCCGTGGCCTGCTCATGAGCTGTTCCACTTTACAGGACAGCCACAGCAATGATGTGTGGAGTTCAATTTGTCCTTGAGTCACAAAGGGACAAATTGCATGAGATGCTAGAGCACAATATGACCTAGTCTGTTCAATCACTATTGGTACTGGTTTCAAATCGACAGCTGGATATTAATTTATCAAGTTGAAACAGAAAATGTTGGAAATATTCAGCAGGTTAGACAGCATTCATGGAGAGAGAAACTTGGTTAATGTTTCAGTTGATGACTTTTCTAGAGAACAGAATAGTTAGAAAATAGATTTTAAGTCTTGGGAATGGAAGAATGGAAGGAGAGAACAACAGGGAAAGTCTATGTTAGAATGGAGGGCAGGAGAGATTAAGTGACGAAAGGAGTGATCATGCTTGGTTAAAAACAGTGGTATCAGGAAGCAAGTAAGAGTCAGGTGGAGGTGTAAGTGCAGAATAATTATCTAAAATTACTAGAGGAGCGTAGAGTGACTGCTGGAAATCTGAAATAATAAATGTAGAAATTTTATTATTTCATATTTCCTGAAACTGTTGGATTCTGTGTTGAGTCCCTTGGCTGTAATGTGCCTAATTGAAAGCCAAACTGCTTTTCTTAAGCTTATGTTCAGCTTCATGAGAATAGTATCAAAGACCAGGGATAGAGGTTAGAAGGATAGTGAGACAGAAAATTAAATTGACATGTGACTGAAAGGTCAGTCACACTCTTGTGTTTAGTCTCTCAATGTACAGGAGAACACATTGTAAACAACAAATAGAATACGCTTAGCTGAAAACATACAATTGCAGTTACACATGAAAGAGTGTTTGGAGCCCAGGACAATAGGGAGGTAGAAAGTGAAAGGATGGGTATTGCATCTTCTGCAGTTGCATGGAAATGTCCTATGAGAGGGAGGGATTGGTACTGGAGGATGGAAGAGTGAATCAGAGCATCATATAGGGTCTGTTATTTTTTAGATTGCTGAAAGGGAAGGGAAGAGAAAGTTACCCAGGCATTACATTCAAGGTGTTGACCAGTTAAATGTGAAGGCTATTGGACTGGAAGGTGAGACAAGAAAAATCCTGATCTAATATGGGAATGGGGAGATGGCATGAGAGCAATGGGTCACAAGCGGGGGTCCATATCTGCAAAAGAATGTCACCACATCTGGTATATATTATATATTAGTGTGACTAGTAGGTTCTTTAAGATTGATGAGGTTTTGTGTTTCCTTAAGACACTGTATCACATGGTTCACTTTTGGGTCCATCGAGGGCATTGCAGGGATACATTCTTGCCAGTGTTCATGTCCAATACATGGAGAAGTTTTATATAAAGGCTATGGTTCAGGATTTCATGTTTTGACTGAAGCTCTAATGACTAAGCTGAATGCTCTGGTCAATATATGCTTAGTGTGTCAGCACTGCAAGGCACAGCCACCTACACAAAAGTGGAGATAGCTGGCTTAGCCATTCTAAAGGGTATACACTGATATTTTTCAGCAAGATGAATTAATTATTTTCTCACCTTTAATGGATACCCACTGGAAATGGTTTGAGGTGTTGTCAAAAGGACCCTTCACCATTAGGTTTGTAGTACAAGAAGAGCTGGTTCTGATAAAATTCACTGTTCTGCTTAGCACTGCTTATAGCTTTTATGTGCACAAGTGGAATTCGGCACAGTTTGATCTCTCCCAATTACCTGGGTTCAGTGGTCAAGTTGAATGATCAGTCCAAACAGTGAAGTACATATTGAAACAATTGTTGGACCAATCACCTATTGAGCAGGATTGCATTTTTCCTTGTTATCTTGGTATTGGTATTGGTTTATTATTATCACTTGTACCGAGGTACAGTGAAAAGCTTGTCTTACAAACTGATCATACAGGTCAATTCATTACACAATGTAGTTACATTGAGTTAGTACAAAGTGCATTGATGTAATACAGGTAAAAAGAGTAACAGTACAGAGTAAAGTGTCACAGCTACAGAGAAAGTGCAGTGCACTAAGGTGCAAGGTCACAACAAGGTCATAGTCCATCTCATTGTATAAAGGAACCATTCAATAATCTTATCACGTTGGGTAGAAGCTGTCCTTATGTCTGGTGGTACATGCCCTCAGGCACCTGTATCTTCTACCCGATGGAAGAGGAGAGAAGAGAGGATGTCCCGGGTGGGTGGGGTCTTTGATTATGCTGGCTGCTTCACCAAGACAACAAAAGGTAAAGACCAAGGAAAGAGGCTGTTGTCCGTGATGCGCTGGGCTGTGCTTTTCCACTCAATTTAGTGTCATCAGCAAACTTAGATACGCTACACACAGTCCCCTCTTCCAAATCATTAATATATATTGTGAACAGTTGTGGGCCCAGCACCAACCCTGCAGCACCCGCTCACCACTGATGGCCAATCAGAGCAACACCCACTTATCCCAACTCTCTGCCTTCCATTGGTTAACCAATCCTCTATCCATGCTAACACATTACCCCCAACTCTATACATCCTTATCTTATGGATAAGTCTTTTATGCGGCACCTTATCGAACGCCTTCTGGAAATCCAAGTATACAACCTGTTCCCTTCTATCCACTGCGCTCATTATATCCTCAAAGAATTCTAGTAAGTTTGTCAAACAGGACCTGCCCTTCCTGAATCCATGCTGTGTCTGCCTATGTCGCTATTTCTTCCCTATGATAGCTTCAAGCATTTTCCCAACTGCAGGCGTTAAGCTAACTGGCCTACAGTTACCTGCCAACCCAAAACATTGATTGGCCATTTCCCTCCATAAATCCTGCCTGACCTGCTGAGTTCCTCCAGATTTCAGCATCTGCAGTCTCTTGTGTCTCCAAGACAAGGGAAGGATGGGGTCAGCAAAAGGAAAATTACAGGCCTGTTAGTCTGACATCAGTGGTTGGAAAGTTATTGGGGTCGATCCTCAAGGATGAGGTTATGGAATACCTAGAGGTGCATGACAGGATAGGTCCAAGCCAGCATGGTTTCATTGAAGGGAAGATCCTGCCTGACCAACCTATTGGAATTTTTTGAGGTAATCTCAAATAGGATGGACAAAGGAGAAGCTGTGGATGTTGTGTATTTAGATTTTCAAAAGGCCTTCAACAAGGTGCCGCATAAGAGGCTGCGTAATAAGATGAGAGACCATGGAATTACAGGAAAGATAGAATGGGTGGAGCATTGGCTGGTAGGCAGAAAGCAAAGGGATCCTGTTCTGGTTGGTTGCTGGTTACTAGTGGTGTTCCGCAGGGGTTGGTGTTGGGAGCCACTTCTTTTTACATTACATATTGATGATTTAGATTATGGATTAAATGGTCTTGTGGCTAAGTTTGCAGATGACACCAAGATAGGGAGGAGCAGGAAGTGTTGAAGAAGCAGGAAGGTTGTAGAGAGACTTGAACAGTGTAGGAGAATGGGCAAAGAAATGGCAGATGAAATACAATGTTGAGAAATGTGCGGTTGTATGTTTTGGAAGAAGAAGTAAAAGGGCAGATTATTATCTACACGGAGAGAAAATTCAAAATTCAGAATTGCAAAGGGACTTGGGGGTCCTCGTGCAGGATACCCGAAAGGTTAACCACCAGGTTGGATCGGCAGTAAGGAAAGTGAATGCTATGTTGGCATTCATTTCAAAAGGAATAGCCTATAAAAGTAAGGAGGTATTGATGAGGATCTATGGGGCACTGGTGAGACCTCATTTGGAATGCTGTGTGCAGTTTTGGGCCCCTTAGAAAGGATGTACTGATGTTGGAGAGGGTTCAGAGAAGATTTACGAGGATGATTCCCGGAATGCAAGGGCTTACATATGAGGAGCGTTTGTCAGCTCTTGGACTGTATTCATTGGAGTATAGAAGAATGAGAGGGGATCTCATAGAAATATTTCGAATGTTGAAAGGATTGGACAGAGTAGATGTGGCTAAGTTGTATCCCTTGGTGGGTGAGTACGGGACAATAGGGCACAGTCTTAGAATTAGAGAGTACCCATTTAAAACAGAGATGAGGAGAAATTTCTTTAGCCAGAGGGTCGTCAATTTATGGAATTTGTTGCCACACATACAGCTGTGGAGGCTCGAGCATTGGGGGTGTTTAAGGAGGAGATTGATAGGTATCTAATTAGTCAGGGTATCAAGGGATATGGGGAAAAGTCCAGGAATTGGGGCTAGATAGGAGAATAATTTAGCTCATGGTGAAGTGGCGGAGCAGACTCGAAGGGCCGAATGGCCTACTTCTGCTCCTTTGTCTTGTGATCTTGTGAGATTGTCAGCATGGCTTTGTGAGGGGAAGATCATATCTTAAAAACTTGATTCTTTGGAATTCGCTATCCCAGAGAGCTATGGAAGTGGAGACCCTGAATTTTATAAGGGTGAAGTGGAGATTGACAGACATTTGAACTACAAGGAAGTCAAGGGGTATGGGGAGAGAGGGGGAAAGTGGTGGAAAGCTCAGGTTTGGATCAACCCTGTTCTTATGGTGGAGCAGGGCTGAGGGCCAATGGTTTATTCCTGTTCCTTTTCCTTATGTTTCTATGTTCTTATATTTAATTGTCCACCATCAACACTCAAAATGTCTGGATTTGAGATGGGAAAAACTGAAGTATATTACCAATGATGGGGCAAGGAACCTAATGAGGAAAAGTGCCAGGTTGATGGATGGAATTAATGCCATGTAGAATCAATGTGCATATCAAAGTCATTGGAATACACTATATTATCCATCAGTAACTAGCTAATTGGATACACAGTTGGCTTCATGATAGGAAGCAGAGATTGTGAAAGGTTGTTTCTCGGACTGGAAGCCTATGACTAGTGGTGTGCCCTGGGGGTCATTGCTTGGCCTATTGCTAATTGTCAACTATATAAATGATTTGGATGAAAATGTACAAGGCATGGTTAGTAAGTTTGCAGATGACACTAAAATAGGTGGTGATGTAGACAGTGAAGATGGTTATCAGGAATTACAGAGGGATTTTGATCAGCTGGGAAAATGGGTTGAGGAATGGCAAATGGTGTGAGGTATTGCATTTTGGGAAGACAAATCAGAATAGGATTTGGTAGGGCCTTGGGGAGTGTTGTAGAACATAGGGACCTAGGAGTACAAGTACATGGATCCCTGAAAGAAGCATCACAGGTAGACAGGGTAATGAAGGAGGCGTTTGGCTGACCTTCATCAGTTAGGGCATTGAGTATATAAGTTGGGACATTATGTTGCAGTTGTACAAGACTTTGGTGAGTCCTCATTTGGAATAATGTGTTCAGTTTAGGCCACTCTGCTATTGGAAAGATGCCATTAAGCTGGAAAGAGTGCAGATTTACGACGATTTTGCTAGTACTTGAGGGTCTAAGTTTTGGAGAAGAGGTTGAGCAGGCTGGGACTTTATTCATTGGAACATAGGAGAATGAGGGATAATCTTATAGGTGTATAAACTCATGAGGGGCATAGATAGGGTGAATGGTAACAATACTTTTCCCAGGTTTGGGGAATCAAGAACTAGAGGGCATAGGTTTAAGGTGAGAGGGGAGGTATTTAATAGGAACCTGAGGGCCATCTTTTTCACCCAGAGAGTGGTCAGAATATGGAATGACCTTCCAGAGGAAGTGGTTGAGGCTGGTACATTAACAACATTTAAAAGACACTTAGACAGGTACATGAATAGGAAAAGTTTAGAGGATATGGGCCAATCATGGGCAAATCTAGCTTAGATGGGAATCTTAGTTAGCATAGACCAGTTGGGCCAAAAAGCCTGTTTCTGTGCTGTATGACTCTATGGACAAAATTGATATAAGATTTATAAACAGGGAACTACAGGCCAGTCAGCCTGACATCAGTGGTGGGGAAGTTACTGGAGGGACTTCTGAGGGACAGGATCTATCAGCATTTGGCTAGACAACAATAGGTTAGGAGGAGTCAGCATGGCTTTGTGCGTAGAAAGTCACGCTTGACGAATCTTTTAGAGCTTTTTGAAGAGGTGACCAAAAGGATAGATGACAGTTCGGCAGTGGTTGTTGTCTATTTGGGCTTTAGCGAGGCCTTCAACAAGGTCCTACATGGTTGGTTGGTCTGGAAGATAAAGATGCATGGGATCCAGGGTGAATTGCAACTTTGAATTCAGAACTGGCTTGCCCATAGAAGACAGAGAATAGAGGTGGAAGGCCATTATTCTAGCTGGAGGTCCATGACCAGTGGTGTTCCGCAAGGATCGGTGCTGGGACCTCTGTTGTTTATGATATTTATCAATGATTTGGATGAAAATGTAGGTGGGTGGATGAGCAAGTTCATCAACATTCAAGAAGCTTGACACCATACAGGACATAGCAGCCTGCTTAATAGGCATCCCATCCACAACCATTCACTCACTCCACCACCTATGCATAGTAGCAGCAGTTTGTGCCATCTACAGGATTGCTCTGCAGCAACTCCCCTTAGACAGCACCTTCCAAACCCATAACCTCTACCAGCAGGATGGACAAGGTAGCAAAAACATGGGAATACACACACCTGGAACTTGCTCCCAAGCCGCATACCATTCTGACTTGGAAATATATCACCATTCTTTCACCATTGCTGGGTTAGAATCCTGGAACTCTCTCCCTGACAGAGTTATACCTACACCTGAGGACTGTAGTGGTTCAAGAAGGCAGCTCACCACCTCTTCTTAAGGCAACTGGGTTTAGGCAATTAAATGCTGGCTCAGCCCACAAAGCCCACATCCCTTGAATGAATATATAAAAATAGTCGTGTGAACTGGTATACATCTGAGGAACTCACCTGAGGTTCAGTTAAATTGCCTTTTACAATTCCCCTGCATCTTAACGGTTCCTAAGAAGAATAAGATTGGCTATTATCAACATTCTTTGTCTTTCAAACAATTTGCAAGCTCTCTCAAATATTACAATGTTAAAAACAAAATAACTCAAATAAAAGAGGAATAACTTATCCTATCAATAAAACAAATTGGGAGAAAAACTGACAAAAATGCAATTATCCACATCACAAAACTGAACCAGCAAAGCTCAGCCTTGAGAGAAGTGAAATTACAGTAAGACCTTTTGACTGTTTTGGTGTCGATAATTCTGCCTGTATAATTTGAGAATCAAAAGAAGTCATAGGCTCAGTAAATTGCCTGTTTAGCTGAACAATTGTTTTCAGTGCATAAATGAGCATTTGATGCAGTATCTCCAAAAAAAGCATAGCCAGCCATAAAAAGAACCTGCATATTTCCAGTAAGTACTAATATGCAGCCTATAACTTCAGCACTAGGTAAGGTTTACATACACCCATTGCAAAATTACCCTTAATATTTATAGAACTAGTTAAAAACATGCTGATAAAGCTGAAAATAATATACCAGCAAATATTCTCCAGTCTGCAACAACTTAGGTCAGCTGTTCTTTCTTTCTGTGAGAACTGTTCACCCTACTCCAAGTTGCATGATTCAGCTTGTTCTTTCAACTACATGTTGGAATTTTAAAACAAAATTGCACCTTCAGCTCTACGTAATTGGCAACTTCTCATTAGTTGCACTGAATGTGCTTTTTAGAGGAAACATGGTATTAAACTTATTTGACTGTAGTAGTAACTCTGGAAGAAAATCACAATAAGATTATAATTTCTCCCAGGTGCTATTATTTAGCATTGCTGAAATTGAAAATTTGGATAGCTTAAAGGTAAGAAAATTGGCACCTGGATGTGATTACTGTGCAGTAAGGTCAGGTAATGTCAAAAACTGGGAGAAGAAATTTACAACTTTTTTCTTAATTCCTGCAGTGAATAAAGAAATGCTATATTCTTGACAAATAAAACATTGGTCTGCCTTTCTGGAGACATAGAGTCATACAACAAAGAAACAAGCCTTTGTCCCACTATGTCCATGCTGACCATCTAGTATATGTCTAAACTGATTCCATTTTGCAGCACCTGACTCATATGCATAGCTTTTTAAGAGCTCAACTAAATACTTTTTTCAAATGTTGTGAGATTACCTGCCTCCACCATCATCTCAGGCAGTGCATTCCAGATTTCAACCACCCCTCTGGTTGAAAAAATTCTTTTTCTTGCCCTTCAAATCTCCTGCCCTGTGTCTTAAACTTATGTCCTCTGGTTATAGATACTTCTGCCACTCATAATTTAGTATACCTCATCAGCTTCTTGCTCAGGCTTCTCTGCTCCAAGGAAAACAAATCCAGCCTATCAAGTCTCTTTTCATAGCTGAGACACTTTATTCCAGGCAACATGCTGGTGAAACACTTTGGCACCCTTTGCAGTGCAATCACATCCTTCCGATAGAGAGGCACCCAGAACTGCACTCAGTACTTCAGTTGTGTAAAAACAGAAAATGCTGAAAATACTCAGCAGATCAGGCCTCAAATCTGTGGAAAGAGACAGGAAGCATTTCAGGTTGAAGACCCTGCATCAGAACTGGGAGACAAAAGTAGCTTGTTAAGTCTCAGGGAGAGTGGGGAGGCGGGGATGGGTACCATAACCTTCTTGTCTTTATATTCTATGCCCTGGCTAATGAAGGCAAGTTCCCTTATGACTTTTTAACCACCTTATCTACCTATGCTGCTGCCTTCAGGGATCCTTGAACATGTACACCAAGGTCCCTCTGCTTCCTTAAACCATGACAGTTTTGGATCCAATTAGCCAAATTGACCAGGATCCAATGACACCTTACTTCCGAGGCTCCTTCCATTCATTGTATATAAGTTTAACCAAAATCCATCACCTCACATTTTTCAGGATTAAATACCATCTGCTATTTTTTGCCCATCTTACCAACTTATCTATATCATTCTGTAACCAAAGATTATGATCCTCATTATCAACAATACCACAGAATTTTTGTATCATCTACGGGCTTATTAATTATACCTCCAGTATTTACATCCAGATCATAAATGCACATTACAAAGAGCTGGGATCCCAGTACCAAGTTCTGCAGTACACTACTGGTCACATGCTTCAATCACAAAAACAACCCTTGACCATCACCCTCTGCTTCCCATCAGTAAACCAATTTCAAATGCAATTAGCCCAATTGCCCAGGATCTCATGGGCTCTTACCTTTTGGACTAGTCTTCCATGTGGGGCCTTGTGAAAGCCCTTGCTGAAGTTTATGTCAACTACATAAAGCTCATTACCCTCCTCAATACATTTACTTATCTCAAAAAATTCAATCAAATTGGTCAGACAGATCTGCCTTTAACTAAGCAATACTCATTATTTTTTCCTCCCCAAGTGTAGATTAATCATGTCCCTAAGAACTTTTTCCAGTAATTTCACTACCATTGATGTTAGACTCACCAGCCTGTAAATACCTGGCTAATTCCTACTTGAATTAAAAGTACCACATTTGCCATCCTCTTGTCATTTAGCACCTCTTTAGTGGCCAGAAAAGGTTTCTATTAGAGCCCCAGAAATCTCTTCCCTCGATTCCAGAGTAGTCTGGGATACATTTCATCAGTGTCCAGGGATTTATCCATCTCTAAGCTCACAAAGACATCTAATACATCTTTTCTCAATGGTAATGTGTTCTAGAATTCCACTAATCCCCTCCTTTCTACCTACAATTCCCTTTTCCATACTGAATACAGATGAGAAGTATTTATTTAAAACCTCACCTACATTCTCTGGCTCCACTCTCAGACTGCAACTTTGCTTGCTCATGGACCCTGCTCTTTCTCTGGCTTATCCTCTTGCTTTTAATATACTTAGAAACTGCTTTGGGATTTTCCTTAACATTGCCTGCCTGTGCTATTTTGTACTCCCTCTTCACCTCCTAATTCCTTTTTAAGTACCTCCCTACACTTTTTGTTCTTCTAAGGCTGCCATAAGCTACCTACTTTTCTCCTTATCCAACTGTCAATGTTCCTTAACATCCAGGGTTCCTCCGATTTGGTAAATTGGTTTATTATTGTCACATGTACCAAGGTACAGTGAAAAACATGCCATCCATATTGATCATTCATTACAACAGTGCATTGAGGTTAGTACAAGGGACAACAATAACAGAATGCAGAATAAAGTGTTACAGTTACAGAGAAAGTGCAGGTTCAGGCAGACAATAAGGTACAAGGCCATAACAAGGGTAGATTGTGAGGTCAGGAGTCCATCTTATCGTACTAGGGAACCGTTCAATAGTCTTATAACTGCAGGATAGACCTTGAGCTTGGTGGTACGTGCTTTGAGGCCTTTTGTATCTTGCCTGATGGAAGAGGGGAGAAGAGAGAATGTCCAGGATGGGTGGTGTCTTTGATTATGTTGGCTGTTTTACTGAGCAGTGAGAAGTGTAGATGGAGTCCATAGAGGGGAGACTGGTTTCCGTGATGTGCTGAGCTATTTCCAGAACTCTCTGCTGTTTCTTCTTGCGGTCATGGGCAGAGCAGTTGCCATACCAAGCCGTGACACATCAGGATAGGATGCTTTCTATAGTGCATCAACAAAAATTGGTGAGGGTCAAGGGGGAGATGCCAAATTTCTTTAGCCTCCTGAGGAAGTATAGGTGCTGGTGAACTTTCTTAGTCATGGCATCTCCGTGGTTGGACTAGGACAGGCTATTGATGATTTTCACTCCTAGGAACTTGAAGCGTTCAACCCTCTCAACCTCAGCACCGTTGATGTAAACAGGAGTGTGTGCACTGCCTCCCTTCCTGAAGTCAATGACCAGCTCTTTTGCTGACATTGAGGAAAGGTTGTTGTCCTGACACCATGCCACTAGGCTCCCTATCTCGTTCCTGGACTCTGACTCATCATTATTTGAGATTCGGCCCACTACAATGATGTCATCTGCAAATTTTTAGATGGAGTCAGAGCAGAATCTGACCATACAGTCGTGAGTATCTAGGGAGTAGAGTAGGAGGCTGGGAGTAGAGTAGGTGGCTGGCCTTACTTTTCACCATTACAGGAACATGTTGGCCCAAACTCTTATTATTTCGATTTTGAATGATTTGCACTGGCCACCTTACCTGCAAGTAGCTACTCTCAGCCGTATCATTGTGATATTAACATAGCCCTAATTCAGGACCTTAATTTCTGGTCTGTTCATGTTCTTGCTCCGAACAACTTTAAAAGTTAAGAGTTATTTTGAGATCAAGAAAGAGGTGGTGTTTGGTATCTTGAAAAACATTAGAGTCCCCCAGGGCCTAATGCAATATACCTGAGGTGATTGAGAGAGGCAAGTGATGAGTTGGCTGGGGCCTTGGCCAAGATTTTTGTGTCCTCTCTAGCACAGGTGAAGTCTGGAGGACTGGCAAGTAGCTAATGTTGTTCCTTTGTTCAAGAAGGGAAATAGGGTCCTGGAAATTGTGGTCCAGTGAGTGTCACATCAGTGGTAGGGAAGCTATTGGAGAGGATTCTTAGGGTTAGATTTATGAACATTTGGAAAAGCATGGCCTAATTAGGACAATCAGCATGGCTTTGTACAGGACAGGTCATGTCTTATTAACTTGATTGAGTTTTTTGAGTAGGTGACCAAGGTGATCAACAAAGGTAGAACAGTGGATATTGTCTACAATGGACTTTAGTAAGACATTGACATACATTAAGGTGCGTCGGATCCACAGTGAGTTGGGCCGTTTGGATTCAGAATTGTCTTGCCTATAGAAGACAGAGGGTGGTGGTCGATGGGTCTTATCCTAGCTGGAGGTCCTTGACTGGTGGTGTTGCACAGGGATCTGTACTGGGACCTCTGCTGTTGTGATACATATAAATGACTCAATGAAAACGTAGATGGATGGGTGAGCAAGTTGCAGATGTCACAAAGGTTTGGTGGCATTGTAGATAATGTAGAAGTTTACCAAAGGACACACCAGGAGATAGATCAGTTGCAGATATGAACAGATGGAGTTTAATCTGGGCGAGTGTGAAGTGTTGCACTTTGAAAGATCAAATGTAAAGGGAAGGTACACAGTTAATGGCAGGACCCTTAACAGCGTTGATGTACAGAGGGATTTTGGGATGCAAGTTAATAGTTCCCTGTAAATGGCCGCACAAGTTGGTCGGATGGTAAAGAAGGTATATGGCATGCTTGACTTTATTAGTCGAGACATTGAGTTCAAGAGTTAGGAAGTTATGTTGCAGCTTTATAAAGCTCTTGTTGGGCCACATCTGGAATATTGCATGGTTTACTAGGATGCTGCCTGGATTAGAGGGTATGTGCTATGAGGAGAGGTTGGACAGACTAGGGTTGTTTTCCCTGGAGCGGCGGAGGCTGAGGAGAGACATGATTGAAGTTTATAAAATTATGAGAGGCATAGATAGGGTAGACTGTCAGAGTCTTTTTCCCAGGGTCGAGATGTCTTATACTAGAGGGCATGCATTTAAGGTGAGAGGGGGAAAGTTCAAAGGAGATATGCGGGGGAAGTTTTTTTACACAGAGAGTAGTGGGTGCCTGGAATATGCACCCAGGGGTGATGGTGGAGGCAGATACAATAGAGGTGTTTAAGAGGTTCTTAGACAGGCACATGAAAATGCAGAGAATGGAGGGCTATGGACCATGTGCAGGCAAAAGGAATTAGGTATCATTAGCTTAATTAGTTCAGCACAACATCATGGACCAAAGGGCCTTTTCCTATGCTGTACTGTTCTTGTTCTAGTTACGATCACCAGCTCAGAAAGGCTGTACCATTGACACTCCTTCCACTTGCTGGGCTACATTCCCAAATATTAAATCCAGTATTACCCCTCCTCTGGTAGGACTATCAATGTACTGGATCAAAAAGCTGTCCTGGATGCACCTCAGAAATTCTGCTTCCTCTAAGTTTTTCCACACTGACAGTCTCAGTTAATATTGTGGTTATTGAAATCTCCTGCTACTATTGCCCTATTATTTTTGCACTTACATAGAACATAGAACAGTACAGCACAGGAACAGGTCCTTCAGCCCACAATGTCTGTGCCAAATACAATGCCAAATTAAACTAAATCTCTTCTGCCCATACATGGTCTATATTCCTCCATTCCTGCATATTCATGTACCTAACTAACAGCCTATTAAATGGCACTATTGTCACTTCTCTGTGCTTTGTCTGCATTCCTCTACCTCCTGCTGGCTATGTAGAAGTCAGTAGGACATCTCACCCGCTGCTCCCCCACCCACATCCCAGCAAAGTGTTTGGCCACTTTTTATTTCTAAGCTTTAGCCGTACGGCCACATTGAAGAATTTTTCTGATGATTGGGTGGTAATTAGCCAGATTGGATTTAGTTTGCCTTTTTATGAAAGGATATACATGGTAATTTTTCCATGTTGTCGGGTATCTGTGCCGAATAGCTGGGCTAAGAAGCAGTTGGTTCTGGATCACAGGTCTTCAGTACTTCAGCTAGAATATTGTCTGGTTTCATGGCCTTTGCTGTTCTGCAGCACTTAGCTGCTTCTGGATATCTTGTGGAGTGAATCAAACTGGGTGAATATTGGCTTCTGTTATGGAGGAAACTTAAGGGGAAGCTGAGATGGATCATCTATTCCCTCCCCACTTTTGGCTGAATGAGGTTGTGAAAGCTTCAGTCTTGTCACTATAGCACTCACATGCTGAGCTCAGCTCTCTTTGAGGACAGAAATGTTTTTGGAGATCCTCCATCTGTTAGCTGTTAAATTGTTTATCACAAATCACAATTAAATGCAGTAGGATTGCAAAATTTTGATCTGATTTGACAGTTTGTGAAATTGCTCAGTTCTATTGTGTCCTGGGTTGCAACATTTTTAGATACAGTATGCCGGTGCTGCTCCTGGCAAAAATTTATGCTCACCTCATTGTACTGGAGTTGATCTCATGGCTAGATTGTAATGTTAGAGTAAGGGATATGATGGTCCATTAGGTTATAAATTGTGGTGTACATTTCAGCTGTTACTGATGGTCCACAGTGCTTCGTGGATACCCAGTTATAAGCTCTCAGATGTGTTCTGAGTCTATCCCATTTAGCACAATTTCGTGCCCACCCAATATGGATTGCATCCTCTGCGTGAAGATTGTCTCCACAAGGACTGTGCAGTGGTTACTTCAATCAATGCTATCATGGACAGATGCATCTACCACAGGCAGATGGGTGAGGATGAGGTCATGTAAGAGTACTTTCACACTTTATGCACCAAGTGTTTTACATGATATCTTATTGGAATGGAACCAGAGGACAGAGCTGTTCTGCAACAGTTTTACTCTTGAACATGCAAAAATAATACTATGGTGGGGGTGGGGGGGGAGTGGAAGTTGAGGAGGAGGAGAAGGATGATGTGATGATGAACACAGTGCATGATTGTACATGACATCCTAGGCACCATCTCAGAGACTGGTACTGCAAGGGATAAGCAAAATTGTTTATGACCTGTGTCACAGAGATAACTTCTAGGCACTCACAGGCTGCTGGTTGGCACATGGCTTAGGTGTGGAGGCTCACCAGAGGGTGGGCCCATACATCTGTGCGCCCCAGAAGACCATGATGGGATGTTTTCATTACCATAATGATACAAATCCTTTATAAGATGGTTTGTATATTGTCAGATCTGAATGACGAAACACCAGAGATGACAAGGAACGTGGAGGAATCCTCAACCTGTCCATGCTTCCACAGGTGGCAATGCAAGTCATGACCATTTTGAAGGTGATGTTTACTACGTTGCAAGAGCTCAGCAACAGTTCAGTCACTTAGTGCTTATCAGTTCAGATGACAGCTGTTGTGAAGGCACAGACAGAGGCAACAGTACCTTTCTGCTTCCATGCATTCTCATTTGATTCAGACTAAGGTTTGACCTCTGCAACATAGGAACAGCTTAAAGCTCCTAGGAATAGTGATAACATCATCAGGGCATAGCTTGATCTCTTCATTGAGCGGAGAAATGCCACTTAAGTAGGTCATTGAACTCACTGACAAGCGAGAGTGCATTCCTGAGCAGTATGCTGCTTTCACTGGACCACAGAAATGTCATTCAAGAACTCTTCATAGCTCTCCAGGATTAAAGGAATGCTGCACATTAGATGTTAGTTTTTCTAAATTGGTAAATTTAAATTGGTTTATTAATGTCACATGTACTGAGGTACAGTGAAAATCTTTGTTTTGCATGCCATCATACAGATCATTTCATCACATCAGTGATGAATTATACTACAGTGAGGAGGTATAAGAGAAAAGCAACAACAGAATGCAGAATAAATTGTTGCAGTTACAGAGAAAGTGCAGTGCAGGTAGACAATAAGGTGCAAGGCCACAGCGAGATAGATTATGAATTCAAGAATCCATCTTATCGTACAAAAGGTCTGTTAAGTATAACAACAGGATAGAAGTTGTCCTTGAGCTTGGTGGTACATGCTTTCAGGCTTTTGCTCTACCAAGCTATGATGCATCGGGATAGGATGCTTTCTATGGTTCATCTATAAAAATTGGTGAGGGTGATTGGTTATGGACAAGTAGCGCTTCTCCATAAACAGAGAAGTGCTACTTGTGAGCAGAATGCTATCCTACGTCAGCAGCATGATACCCTGCATCAGCAGATCACCATCCTACTCAAGCAGAGATTTGACACTCATGAACTCTTCTCTCTTCTGCAGTGGCAGAGATGTGGGTTGCTCACGCAGATAGTTCCTCATTGTGAGTAGAAAGCTGACCCATGAGAGGAGAGAGAACAGTAGGGTCCAGACAGCTGTGATTTGGGTTAGTCAACTGGCTCAGCCTTGGATCTAACAATTGAAACAATAGTGGTCTGACTGGGTGTCAGCACATCATTTCACTGTTTTCTACTCCATTCCCTGAGAGATTATCTGAATTTCCTCCTCATGGGGTCAGCAATTCACTTTCCAGAGTGGTTTTCAAGCAAGATGCTCTTTAGGCCCCAGGGACAGCCTTCCCAGATTATTCCATCAATTGACCAGGGCCTGCTGTCTGAAACTGGCTCAATCAGGACAAGGGCTTCTTGTAGGTCTGCAACAACAATGTAGCAATGACATCATTTCCCCTCTGACCATTATTGTTATTATTTTCTTTTTATGTATGATTTGATTTAATTTTGTTATGAATAACTTTCAAGACACCAGCAGTATAAAAATGTGTTCTCATTTAGGATACATCTTTTCAGTATAAATTACCTTAATGAAGGTATACAGTAACAATGTACATTGACCAGCAGAGAAGCAAATGACATCTTGGGCACCGGGATTTGCTAGTGTTGCTGGCTTTTTACAAGTGCAGGCAACAATCTAGTGCACTCACTTTTCCACTTGAAAGAATCCAATCTCTTCATTGCAGAAAGGCTTAATGCTCACTAAATGTTGTGGACCATTTTATGATTGTCTTCACCATGTTTCCTGGCAGCGTCCATGACTATGCTGCATAAAGACCTGTAATTTGTGGTCACCAGTAAGAGCAAGGTGCTTTGCAGTCAAGCAGTTGGCAACTTCACACAGGCTTTTCATGGACTTTTGAGCAGGAACTTCTGGTCCCTGGAAAATATTTTCAACTGGTTACTCTGATGAGCAGGTTGAATGAAAGTGAATTCACCTGACAAACTTTAAACTTTATTTATACTGCACAGTAACAGGCCCTTCCGGTCCAACAAGCCCACACCGCCCAATTACACCCATGTTAACTTACTAACCCGTACACCTTTGGAGTGTGGGAGGAAACCAGAGCACCTGGAGGAAACCCACGCAGATACGGGGAGAATGTACAGACTCCTTACAGACAGTGGCGGGAATTGAACCCCAATTGCTGGTGCTGTAATAGAGTTACGCTAACTGCTATGCTACCGTGCCACCCAAGAAGTAAGTATTTGACTAGTTGTGGCACCTAGGTGCCTGGCAAATCTGAAGTGAGTAGGATCAAGCATAAAACTCTACACTAGCTGGATTCATATCATGAACAAAGGGAGGTAAGTGTGGTTGTTAGAGTTTGGTCAACTTAGCTCTAGGACATTGCTGTGGGAGTTCCACAGGGTGGTATTCTAGACTAAATTATTTTCAACTCCTTTGTCATTGACCTTTGTTTCATCATATAGTCAGAAATAGGAACGCTATGGACTTGGACCCCAAGATCCCTCTGTACGTCAATGCTGTCAAGGGTCTCGCCATTAACTGTATACTTTCCCCTTACGTTTGACCTCCCAAAGTGCAACACCTCAGTTTTGCCCAGATTAAATCCCATGTGCCATTTCTCCACCCACATCTGTAACTAATCTATATCTTGCTATATCCTTTGACGGCCTTCTTCACATTATTTGATTCCATTCACTTTCTCCAAATTAAAGGTGTAGCTATGGGAACTCACATTGGCCCTAGTTATGCCTGTTTTTTGTTTGGAACATTCCTTGTACCAGGCTTATTTGGGACTACACCTCCAACTCTTTCTTTGATACATTGATGATTCCATTTGTGCCACATCCTGTACCCATAGAGAACTGAAACATTTTATCACTTTTGCTGCAAATTTCTACTCTACTCTCACATTTATGCTGTCCATCTCTGACACTTCCTTTCCCTTTCTGGATTTCTGTCCACAGAGGTCCATCTCAGGAGGTAGATCAGACATTAAGCATCTTTTACAAGCCCACAGACTCATAGCTGCCTTGAATTGGTAAATTGGATCCAAACTTGGCTTGCTCATAGAAGACAGAGGATAGTGGTTCTGTGACCAGTGGTGTTTTAGAACTGGGACCTCTTTTGTTTGTAATATATATTAACAATTTGGATAAAAATGTTGGTGGTGTGATTAGTAAGTTTGCAGATGAAATGAAAATTGGTGGAGTTGTGGATAATGAGGAAGGGATATAGATCAGTTTGAAGGTTGAGCGGAGAAATGGCAGATGGAGTTTAATCCAGAGTTGTTGCATTTTGGGAGGGTCAAATGCAAGCGGAAAGTGTACAGTAAATGACAAGACCCTTAGGAGCATTGATATACAGAGGGATCTTGGTGTGCAAGTCCATTGCTCCCTGAAAGAGACAACGTAAAGTAGTAAAGAAGATATACAGCATGCTTGCTTTCATCGTTTGAGACATTGAGTATAAAAGTCAGGAAGTCATGCAGCTGTATAAAACTTTGGTTAGGCCATATTTGGAGTGTTGTGTACCATTCTGGTAATTGGATTATTATTGTCACATGTACCAAGATACAGTGAAAAGCTTTTGTTTGCATGCCCTGCCAACAGATCGTTCCATACATAAGTACTTCAAGGTAGTACAAAAGGAAAACAATAACAGAATGCAGAATATGGTGTTAGATAACAGAATTCAGAATCTAGTATTAGTTCTGGTTATAGTATAGTACTGTACAGTATATAGTTCTGGTCGCCATACATTAGGAAGGATGTGGAGGCTTTGGAAAGGATGCAGAAGAACAGCATAAAAACAGACCCTGTGGTCCACCTTATTAATGCCAATCATCATAACCTATCCTTACTAATACCATTACCAGCACTTGGTCCTTACTCTTCTATGCCTTGATGGTACAAGTGCTTGACTAGATACTTCCTAAATGTTGTGAGACTACAAGCCTCAACCACCCAATCAGGGCAATGTTTTCCAGATCCCAATCACCCTCTGGGTGAAAAAGATCTTCCTCAGATTCCCTCTAAATTTTGTACTCCTTACCCTAAACCTATGCCCTCTGGTTTTAGACACCAATGCTATGGGGAAAACTTTCCTAATACCTAATGAATCCATGCCCCAAATTATATTTTAAAAAATTAAGAAAAAACAAAATTTTTGCTTCAGTACAACGTACTGTAGACTTTGTGTTGACATGTAACATCTCATCAGTTCACAGAATTTGTAAATGTCTGGGAAAGTACAAAGATCTCCAATTAAATCAGCTGTTGCAGGATTTGTGGAATTGTCTGCCACTATGTTTATGGCTGTGAGATTGTAGCTTAACAGATGATCATGGGCATTGTACTGAGAGGAATTGCTGAACAGTTTGAATTTCAGTTCTTTGTTTTTATGGCTCCATGTTGGTGGGTTATAATTAAATCAGATCATACTATAAAATTAAATATTTTCATTAGGAATACACATTTTAAGAATACATGTTAGCACCTGCTGGAGTGGAATAAGAAAGCACACTTTTATTACTAATGTCTCATAAATTCAATGCCCATTCAATAATACCTGAGGTAGATCCAGGACTATCTAGTAGTTCTAGGCCGATGTGCCTCAGCAATAATTCTTAAACATTATTGCATTAAGAGGCATGTTATTCACAGGATTAAAGAGCTAAGTTAAGTTATGAGTTTGAAGTATGGAAGAGCCATTCCATTCAACGTCCGTGCTAGCTCTCTACAAGAACAATCCATCCAGTAAGTTTGCAGATGACACCAAAATTGGAGAGTGAAGAAGGTTATCTAAGATTACGACGCAATCTTGATCAGCTGGGAAAATGGGCCAAAGAATGGCGGATGAAATTTAACTCGGACCAGTGTGTGGTGTTGCACGTTGGTAAGTTAAACCAGGGCAGGACTTACAGTAAATGGTTGGGCCCTGACGAGTGTTGTAGAACAGAGAGACTTAGTGGTACAAGTACATAGTTCCCTGAAAATAGAGACACAAGAGTGGGGAAGAAGGCACTTGACATGCTTGCCGTCATCATTCACGGCACTGAGAACAGGAGTTGGAATGTCATGTTACTACTGTATAAGTCATTGTTGAGACCACACTTGGAATACCTGTGTAGCTCTGATTGCCCAGCTACAGGAAGCATGTAATTAAGATAGAAAAGGTGCAGAAAAGATCCGTGAGGATGTTACCAGGACTGGAGGTTATAAGTAGAGGCTTAATAGATTGGGACTTTTTCCCTTTGAGAGTAGGAGGCTGACGGGTGAACATAGAGGTATATAAAATCTTGAGGGGCATAGATAGGTTAATAGTCACAGTCTTTTTCCCAGGGTAGGGGAGTCTAAACCTAGAGGGCCTAGTTTTAAGGTAAGAGGGGAAAGATTTAAAAGGGGCCAGAGGAAGTTGTAGAGGTGGGTACCATTACAACATTTAAAAGACATTTTGATAGTTACATGGATAGGAAAGGTTTAGAAGGATATCAACCAAACACAGGCAAATGGTCGGCATGGATGAATTGGGACAAAGGGCCTGTTTCCATGCTGTATGACTTTGAGTTACAGTATGGAAGGAGGCCATTCCATTCAATGTCTGTGCTAACCCTCTACAAGGACAATCCATCTAGTCCTATTCTTCTACCTTCTTCCCAGACACCAGAAAATTATTTCTGTTATAGAACATAATCAGTGCAGCACAGGAACAGGCCCTTCGGCCTACAATATCTGTGCCGAACATGATGTCAATTTAAACTAACCACATCTGCCTGCATATGGTCCATATTCCTCCATGTACTGCTTGTTCATGTGCTTGAATAAATACCTCTTAAATAAGATAAGATCTTTATTAGTCACATGTACATCGAAACACAGAGCGAAATACATCTTTTGCGTAGTGATTTTGGGGGGCAGCCTGCAAGTGTCACCACACTTCTGGTGCCAACATAGCATGCCCATAACTTCCTAACCTGTATGTCTTCGGAATGTGGGAAGAAACCGGAGCACCCGGAGGAAACCCAGACAGACACGGGGAGGACGTACAAACTCCTTACAGACAGTGGCCGGATTTGAACCCGGGTCACTGGCGCTGTAAAGCATTGTGCTAACCACTGGTGGAGAATAGATGGGCAGATCATGAGGGCAGGGGAGTGGAAAGAGAAGGAGTGAGTGGGTCATAGGAATAAGGGAAAACAAAGGGGGGGGGAAGGGGAGGGGTTACCGGAAGTTAGAAAAATCGATATTGAGGCCATTAGGTTGGAGACTACAATAGCGGGATATGAGGTATTTTTCCTCCAACCTGCGTCTGGCCTCAGCTTGGCAATAGAGGAGACCATGGATAGACATGTCAGTACGGGAGTGGTATGTGGAATTGAAGTGGCTGGCCACTGGGAGATCCTTGCTTTTGTGGCGAACGTAGAGGTGGAAGGGTGTTTTTCTGGCTGGAGCTTCATGACCAGTGGTGTTCCGCAGCGACTGGTGCTGGGGCCTCTTTTGTTTGTGATATATATATAAATGACTTGAATGAAAATGTAGATGGTTGGGTTAGTACATTTGCAGATAACAGAGAGGTTAGTGGATTTGTGGACAGTGTAGAGGCCTGTCAAAGGGTACAGCAGAATATAGCTCAGTTACAGATATTGGCGGAGAAATAGCAGATGGAATTTAATCTGAGCAAGTCTGAGGTGTTGCACTTTGGGAGGTCAAATGTAAAGGGGAAAGTATACAGTTAATGGCAGGACCCTTAACAGTATTGATGTACAGAGGAATCTTGGGGTCCAAGCTGCCTGAAAGTGGCCCTGCAAGTAGAAGGCGTGTGGTATGTTTGCCTTCATTGGTTGGGGCATTGAGTATAAGAGTAAGGAAGTCAGGTTGAGCTATATAAAACTTTAGTCAGGCTGCACTTGGAGATTGTATGCAATTCTGGTCACCCCATTATGGGAAGGATGTGGAGGCTTTGGAGAGGGTGCAGAAGAGATTTTCCAGGATGCTGCCTGGATTATAAGGTATGAGCTATAAGGAGAGGTTGGACAAACTTGGGCTGTTTTCTCTGGAGCATTAAAGACTGAGGGGAGACCTGATAGGAGTTTATACGATTATGAGAGGCATAGATAGGATAAACAGTCAGAACTTTTTTCCCAGGGTAGAAGTGTCAAATACTAGAGGACATATATTTAAGGTGACAGAGAGAAAGTTTAAGGGAGATGTGCAGAGCAAGTTTTTTACACAGAGAGTGGTAGGGTGCTGAAACAGGCTGCCAGAGGTAGTGGTGGAAGCAGATATGATAGTGGTGTTTAAGAGGCTGTTAGATAGTACATTAATATGGAGAGTATTGGATCATGTACAGGCAGAAGAGATTTAGTTTAATTCGGCATTATGTTTGGCACAGACATCATGGGCTGAAGGGCCTGTTTCAATGCTGTACTGTTCTATGTTCCATTACAACACCTTAGACTTGTCCTGATTAACCTCCATCTGCCATTTCTATGCACCTATTTTTAACTGATCTATATCCTGCTGTATCTTTTGACAACCTCCTCACTATCCACACAACTCCACCAATTTTTGTCTCATCTACAAACTTACTTATTGCCCATCTATATATTTTCTGTCCAACTAGAACAGAGGTCCTATCACTGATCCCTGTAGAACACCACTGGTTACAAACCTCCAGTCAGAATAACACCCCTCCACCAGTACCCTCTGTTTTCAGTGTGGCCAAGGCAATTTTGAATCCAATCTACCAAGTCTCTGTGAATCCCATGTGCCTTAATATTCTGGATCAGCCCATTATGGACCTTGTTGAATGCTTTACTAAAGTCCATAAAGGCAACATTCACTACCCTACCCTCATTAGTCAGCTTTGTCACCTCAAAAAACTCACATGATCTCCCCCGTACTAAGCATGCTGACAATCCCTAATAAATCCATGCTTTTCCAGATGTGTGTAAATCCTATGCCTAAGAATCTTCTCCAGTAATTTCCCTACCAATGATGTAAAGCTCACTGGCCTATAATTTCCTGGTTGTCCCTATTCCCGTCTTAAACAAAAGAACAACGTTGGCTGTTCTCCAGTCCTCTGGGACCTTGCCTGTGGCTAAAGAGGATACAAAAATCTCTGTCAAGGCTCCAACAATCTCCTGTTTTGATTCTTTCAATAACATTTTCAAATACTTAACTGTTCTAATTTGAATGCCACCAGTTAAGTTTGTCTCCATTGCTTCTTTGATAGTGTGTTCCAGATTCGAAGCACACATTGTATAATGAAGACTTAAGAGACTGCAGATGCTGGAATCTGGAGCAACAAAAAATCTGCTGGAGGAACTCAGCAGGGTTTTGACCCAACACATTGACAATTCCTTTCCCCCCAAAAATGCTGCTTGACTCACTGAGTTCTTCCAGAAGATTGTTTGTTGTGTTGTACAATTAAGTTATTTTTCTCATCATGGATTCTTTTGCCAGTCACTATTATTTTCTGTCTTCTGTTTCTTGACCCTTTTGCCAGTGGGAACAGTTTCTATCTGCCGGGGTTGGGGAATCAAGAACTAGAGGGCATAGGTTTAAAGTAAGAGGGGAGAGATTTAATAGGAACCTGAGGGGTAACTTTTTCCACCCACAAAGTGGTCAGTATATGGAATAACCTTTCTGGGGAAGTGGTTGAGGCAGGTACATTAACAACACTTAAAAGGTACTTGGAGCGATACATGGGAAATGAGACTAGCTTAGATGGGAATCTTAGTCAGCATGGACCAGTTGGGCCAAAGGACCTATTTCCATGCCGTATAACTCAATGAATCTATGCTCTGTCTAGGCTACTCATGATTTTTAATACCTCTACCAGATCTCTTTTCAATCTCTCTGTTCTAAGAAGAACTACCTCAGCTTTTCCAGTGTATCCATGTAATTAAGTTTATTATTCTGGAATCATTCTAATAAATCTCTCCTGCACCCCCAATGAGACTTTCACATTTTTCCTAAAGAATTGTACCCCAAAACTGACCATAGTACTCCAGTTGCAGCCATGCAATGATTTATGTTCATCATGACTTCCTTGCTCTTGTTCTCTTTTACTCTTTTTAAAAAGCTCCTGATCTAGTGAGCTGCTTGACTGCATCTTTTAGTCTGCCACGTAACTTCCAATGATTTATCCACATATACTCCCAGTTCACTCTTTCCTGTACTCCTTTTGTTTGTTGTGCTCTCTATATTGTTTCTACTCATTTTCACTATTAAAATGTAACACCACATTGTTCATGTTAATTTTTGTCTGTCACATCTTTCCACTCCACCAGTCTGGTTATGTCCCCCCTATAATCTACTAATATCCTCTATGTTTTTACACTTTATATCATCTGATGATTTGGAAATATGCCTTGTTCACTCAAGTCCAAGTCACTATTATATATTAAGTCCTACTTCTGATTCTTGGGAAACATCACTTTACATTTTCCTCTGGTCTGGAAACAACTAACTCTCGATATTCATTAAAAAAAAATCAACTTAGTTAAACCCAATTTTCCTTTACCATATCCATTCTGGCTTTCCCTGATCAATCACACTTATTCAAGTGACTGCTAGATCTGTCTCTCTAAAAATGTCTTCACTACTAAGGTTGAACTGGCCTGAAATTGCTGGCTTTATCCTTATACTCTTTTTTGAACAACAGTGTAATATTTGCATTTGTCCCACCCTTGGGTATGCCCCCCCCCCCAAAATCTATTGATGTTTGGAAGATTGTGGCCAATACCTCCACAATTTCCACTGATACTTACCTCAGTAACCTAAGATACACCCCATCTGGACTGGGTGATTTACTACTTTCAGCACAGCTAACCTTTCTCATGCTTTTGTTTTGTCAACTTTTAATCACTATCTCAATTACGTCTTTAATTGCTGAAACTCCTGCAGCATCTTCTTTCTTGATATAGACCAGTGTGAAGAATTCATTTAATACCTCAGCTGTGCCCTTTGCCTCCAGAAGTAGATCTTTCCGGTCCCTGATCAACTCTACCTTCTCTCTTACGACTCGCTTACTGTTTGCATGCCTATGGATGATTTTTTGATTCCCCTTTATGTTTGTCACTAATTTTTCTCTTTCTCTCTTTCTTTCTCTCTGCTTCTCTTATTTCATTTAATTCCCCAATGATCTTTCTACAATCAGCCTGATTCTTACTTGTGTTATCAATCTGATTGATGTTATATGTTCTTTTCTTTTGTTTTATTTTACTGTCTATTTCTTTGGTCATGTGATGAGCTCTTTCTTTAATTATTCTACCTTTATCCCTTGTGGCACTGTACCTAAACTGTACCTGAACCCTTCTCCTTAAAGGCCATGTTGTTCAATTTTGCCTGCCAAGCTTTGATTCCAGTTTACCTGGACCAAACTTGTTCTCATCCTGTTCTAATTGGCTTTTCTTCAGTTCACTGTTTTTACTTAAGAATGGTCCATGTCCTTTTCCTTGTGATTCTATGATTGGTTTTCTCTAAATGAAATGCCGTGAACATTTGCTCCAAATAGCCCCCCACACTCTTCTTCATTCTATGGTGAATGGCCTACTCCTGCTTCTATTTCTTACGTTTTTATTTCCTTATATATACCAAAAGAGGGAAATAATTAATGACATATCCAGATACATCAGTCCATTTCTCACACTAATTGTTTTTTTCTGCTTTTTGTTTTAACTTCCAGTTCTCATTGAAAAGGAAAGTACTGGGGATTCTAAAAATCTAAATAAAAAAACAAAATTGCATCTGTGGAATAGATATGGTACTTTTAAGATTATGAACTTCCATTAGGACTGGAACATATTAGAGGACTCTTATCCTACTAACAAGTTCCTTAGATTTAACAAAACCAATAGCGGAAACAATTAACCTGGAAGTAACCACTGGTGAGCTAAGCAGGTGAAGTCATACAGCAACAGAGACAGGTCTTTCAGCCCACCATGTCCATGCCAGACTTTGTCCTATCTATAGTGATAGCATTTACCAGCACTTGGTCCATAGCCAACTATGTCCTGGCAATTCAAGTGTTTGTCCAGATGCTTCTTAGGTGTTGTGGGAGTATCCGCTTTCACAACCTTCCAGATTGAAACGGCCTACTAGATGAAAAAATTCTGCCTCTGATCCCCTGAAAACCTCTGATTCTTCACCTTAAATCAATGCCCTTTGGTCTTCGACATCACTGCCATGGGGAAAAGCTTCTTACTATCTACTCTATGTATGCCATAACAACCGCGTACTGTAATTTATTGGAAAGTTATCTGTCAAAATAATGAGGGAAAACTTAATTCTCCAATATTGCCAAAAATAATTATCATGTCATTTTATTCTGAACTAAAAATGCAAAGAAGCTACAATCACCTAACTATAGGAAGGATATCAGTAAGATTGAAAGAGTGCAGAAGAGATTTACTAGAATGTTGCCGGGTCTTCAGGAGTTGAGTTACAGGGAAAGATTGAACAGGTTAGGACTTTATTCCTTGAACTGTAGAAGGATGAGGGGAAATTTGATAGAGGTTTACAAAATTATGAGGGGCATAGACAGAGTTAATGCGAGTAGGCTCTTTCCACCTAGATTAGGAGAGATAAGTACAAGAGGACATGGCTTTAGGGTGAAAGGGGAAAGGTTTAGGGGGAACTTCTTCACTCAAAGAGTGGTGAAACGGGCTGTCATCTGATGTAGTAAATGCAGGCTCACTCTTAAGTCTGAAGAGTAAATTGGATTGATACATGGACAGAAGAGGTCTGGAGAGTTATGGACTGGGTGCAGGTAAATGGGACTAGCGGAATAACGTTTCGGCACAGACTAGAAGGGCCGAATGGCCTGTTTTCTGTGCTGTAGTGTTCTATGGTTGTAAGCTGTTCCAAAACACATATAATCATGTACAGTATCGATATATCTACTTCTCATCTAAATCTAACAATACCATATGATTAGTCCATTTTCACTGTAAATAATCCCACTAACTTTATGCACACAGGATGATAATTTGGAATCATCACACTTCCCAATTTTCCTAACTTATTTTTTAAAGGAATTTAAAACACTTCCCTCAGTCTCAAAGCCTCCTACAGTCTTTAACAAAGTTAAATTTAACATCATATCACTACTTCTTCATTATCTCATTTTCAGCCTTGGGCTTTGGGCCTTGTCCCCTCATCAAGGTAATTTAATCAGTATCATTCAACAAGGCCAGATGAAAGCATTGACTCTTACACAGCCAGACTGCTCTAAACAGTATGATTGATTTCAATCATAGTAATCATTCATATTATGAAACAGTTTGTGAGTGGACAGTTTTATTGAAATCCATTCGTAAGGAAGGTATTGGAGAGGATCCTTAGGGACAGGATTTACTCACATTTGGAAAAGCATAGACATTAGGGAAAGTCAGCAAGGCTTTGGTGAAGGAGGACCTGCCTCATAAACTTGATCGAGGTTTTTTGAGGAATAATAGATGAATAGAGGGAGTTAGGCAGAAGGTTAAAAAGCAGGACCTCAAGGGTTGTAATCTCTGGATTACTCCCAGTGCCACGTGCTAGTCAGGGTAAGAATAGGAAGATAAGGCAGATGAGTGTGTGGCTGAGGAGCAGATGCAAGAGGGAGGGATTCAAGTTCTTGGACCATTGGGATCTCCTCTGAGGCAGAAGTGACCTGCATAAGAGGGAAGGGTTGCACCTGAACTGGAGGGGGACCAACATCCTGGTGGGCAGATTTGCTAGAGCTATTTAAGAGGGCTTAAACTAGTTTGGCAGGGGGATTTGACCCAAAGTAGTGGATGAGAAAGTTGAGACAAATATAGAACTTAAAGCAAGCAGGTCCAGTAGCAGGATAAGCGGGGCAGGACAGGAAGTGTGGAAGGTTAAACTATAGGCTAAACTATATTTATTTTAATGCAAGAAGCCTGACAAGTAAGGCATTGGTAGGCACATGGGGTTGCAATATTATAGCTATTGCAGAAACATAGTTGAGGGATGGGCTGGACTGGCAGCTCAGTGTTCCAGGGTATGGTTACTTACAGGCATGATAGAGTTGGAGGTAACAAAGGAGTGGGCATTGCAATTTTGATTAGGCAAAACATCACAGCAGTATTTAGAGAGGATATTCTTTGGAGGAATGTCTAGTGAGGCTATATGGGTAGAACTTAGAAACAAGAAGGGGGTGATAACTTTGATGGGATTGTATTATCAGTCCCCCAATAAGCAGTGGAGGAAATATGTAGGGAGACTGCAGATGGCTGTAGGCATAATAGTAGATGATATTAACTTCTCTACTATTGATGGAACTGCCAAAGTGTGAAGGGATTAAATGGGGCAGAATTTGTTAAGTATGTCCAGGGAAGTTTTCTCAAACAGTATGTAGATGGCTCTATTAGAGGGGGAAACTCACGATCTCCTCTTGGAAAATCAGGCTGGGCAAGTGGCTGATGTGTCAGTGAGGAGTACTTTGAGACCAGTGACCATAATTCTTGTAGTTTTAAGATCGTTATGGAAAAAGGTAGGAGTGGTCCAAAGTCCTAAATTGGGGTAAGGTTAATTTTGATGTCTTTAGACAGGAACTTGCAAAGGTTGATTTGGAGAGGCTGTTAGCAGGTAAAGGCATGTCTGGCAAGTGGGAAGCTTTTAAAAGTGAGATAGGGAGAGTTCAGGGTTAATATGCTCCTGTTAGAGCAAAGGTTGGCAGGATTAGAGAAGCCTTATTGAATAGGGAAATTAAGGCTCTGATCAGGAAAAAGAAGGAGGCCTATGTCAGGTATAAACAGCTGGGATTAAGCAAATCTCTTGAGTATAAGAAGGAAATCAGGAGGGCAATAAGAGGGCATGACAAATCCTTGGCAGATAAGATTCCATAAGTACATTAAGAGCAAAAAGGTAAATAGGGAGAAAATAGGTGCCCTTAACAATCAGTGTGGTCATCTATGTGTGGAGCCTCGGGAGATGAGCGAGGTCTTAAATGAATAATTCTCATCTGTATTTACTGTGGAGAAGGTTATGGAAACTAGGGAAGAGAACTATAATGTCCTGAAACACATTGACATTAAAAGAGATGAAGTGTTGATGGTATTGAGGCACGTAAAGGTGGATCAATCCTTGGGGACTAACCAAGTATACCCAAGGACATTGTGTAAACCAAATGAAGAAATTACTCTGGCAGAGATTCTTGTACCTTTGTTAGTCACAGATGAATATTGGAAGATTGAAAGAGGCTAATGTTTCTTTATTTAAGAATGGCTGCATGGACAAGCCAAGGAACTACAGGCTGGTGAGTCTAACATCAGTGGTGGGAAAGTTACTGGAGGAGATTCTGAGATTCAGGATCTATCTGCAGTTGGAAAAGCAAGGACTAATTAGGGATAGTCAGCATGGCTTTGTGCATGGGAAATTGTGCCTCACAGATTTGACTTATGTAGGTGGTCTGATTAGTAAGTTTGCAGTCGATGCAAAAGTTGGTGGAGCTGTGGATAGTGAGGAAGTTACACAGGGGGATATAGATCAATTGGAAATATGGACGGAGAAATGGCAGATTGAGCTTAATCTGGACAAGTATGAAGTGTTGCACCTAGGGAGGTCAAAGGCAAGAGGAAAGTATACAATAAATGGCAGGACCCCCTTGTAACATGATGTATGGAGGAATATTGGCGTGCAAGTACATAGCTCCCTGGAAGTGGTAAACCATATGGATATATGGTGGTAATAAAGGCATATGGTTTGCTTGCCTTCATTGGTTGGAGCATCGAGTATAAAAGTCAGGAAGTCTTGTTGCAGCTGTGTAGAACTTTGAAGTATTGTATGCAGTTCTGATCGCCACACTAGGAAGGATGTGGGGGGTTTGAAGAGGATGTTGCCTGGATTGAAGTGAATTAGCTATAAGCAAAGGTTGGACAAACTTGAGTTGTTTTCTCTGGAGCAACAGAGGCTGAGGGGTAATATGATAGAAGTATATAAAATTATAAGAGGCATAGATAAGGTAGATGGCCAGAGATTTTTCCCCCAGGTTGGAAAGGTCAAGTACTAGAATGCAAAGGTTTAAGCTAAGGTAGGGGATGGGGGATGTGCAAAGGCAAGTTTTTTTACCCAGAGAATGGTAGGTACTTGGAATGCACTATCAGGAGAGGTGGTTGAAGCAGATATGACAGCAACGTTTAAGAGGCATTTGGACAGGCACATGAACAGGTGGGGAATAGAAGGTTACAGAACATGTGCATGCAAATGGAATTAGTTTAGATTGGTATCATGGTCAGTGCAGACATAGTGGATTGAAAGACCAGTTCCTGCATTGTACTGTTTTATATTCCATATCAACTTAGATGAAAAAGATTCAGTCATGGGATGTGGATGTTTCTGGCAGAGCCAACATTTATTGTTCATCCATAATGTGGCTTTCTAGGCCACTTCAGAAGAAAGCAATGAGTTAACCGCACTGGTGGTCTGCTGTCACGCAAAAGCCCGACCAACTAAGGATGGCAGATTTTGTTCTATGGAGAACATTGGTGAATCATGTAGGCTTTTACAACAATCTGCTGGTTTCCTGGTCACCGTCACTGAAACTAGATCTTCATTCCAGATTTATTTAATTACTTGAATTTAAATTCCCCAGATTCAATCTCCTGCCTCTGAATAAATAGTTCAGTATCTTAACCACTAGGCGCACCAAACCACAATATAATTATTATTAAAAGATGTAAAAGTTAAGAAGGATCAAATCTTGTCTTTTTGATAAAGAAGGCTTTGTTTTCTCTATCAGCTTGTTATCTGCAATCAGATCATGAAGTGGAGTGGGGATATTGTGCCAAATAATAAAATTTGACAGCCTTTTGTTGTGAAAAAAGATCAATATTTTTATATTCATTTATAATCATGAGCATTATTGGCCAGGACAACTGGCAAACTAGTGATGAAATTTATAGTGGTTATGTAGTGACACATATTGAAAGGAAGGATGTAGAAAGGCAATATTTAATTAAGTGAAATGAAGGAGAGTGCAGTTATAGATTTACATAAATCTTTGAAAGCTTTCTAAAGCCCCCAGAACACTCTACCCAAAAGATGCATTTCACTGTGTGTTTCGATGTACATGTGACTAATAAAGATATAAATAGAAACTTGTAGGAGGGCAAGAAATTTATACTGAAACTTAGAAATCACAACTTTAATGGGAATATTCTGTCCAGTTTCTGGAACTGCCATTTAGAGCTTTGCTGTAGTAAAACCATTTATATCTCCAACAACCCCACTATTCTATTCCTTGTGTCCAGTGAACTAAACTTTATATATTTAAAGCAGTCAAATGGTTTAAGCAATTATGCCTCACTCACTCACTCACAGATTTTCAGCATCTGTAGTTTTTTTGATTATACATGTCCTCTCAATTTTATGAACTCACTTATCAAAGTAAATAAACACAAGTGAAACTTCAAAAAAGATAAAGTTCCCATTTTTTCTTTTGCAAACCTACAGTATCTGGATATTACATAAAGTATTAAACTTTAGAAATGTTAATATTTTTTCCACTTACAGTGGAACTTAAAACGTCACCCAGGATTCTTTTTACACCGTTAGCTTTGGTCCTGTTCCTAATCAGATAATTTTTCAACTCTTCTTGATAGGTATTGGATTCAGTATGCACTTAATATGTCATCAAGTGGTTATGCCCATTATAAATCTTACATTTTCTGATTAGAATACGTTCTTTGTTCTCTCAGCCAGATGCTTTATTCCTTTTACTCTCGCTGAATTCCCTTCTAACTTCACTGATGCTCAATATATAGTGAGAAATAATACAAAAAGTGCAAGCTGCAACTGTCAACTCTACAAGACCAAACAATATATGTAAAATGAGATGGAAAGTCAAATAACTTTTGATTCTTTCTTGAAGCTGTGTAGAGCAGAAACCAAGTCTAGAATCATAAATCTCAAGTAGTTGTTAATAGATGTCAAGAGTTTCTAAAAATGTCATCAAATAATGGGAAGAAAATGAGGTACAAATCTGCAAGCAAGTTTTAAGAAGATACAAAAACTGACTTCTTTTCCTTCAGTGTTTATACAATTGAATATCTTTTTTCTGGCTTGAAATATGATAATGACCATTCTGTGTTATTTCATATTATTCCAGAAATTCAACCAGACACTTCCAAGCATGGTTATCCTTGTATCTATGATACAATTTCCACAATACAATGACATCATTCTGCTTCCAATGTTCCAATAAAGGTTTCTTGCAGCACACCTCTCTTATCATTGGTCACTACTGGGACAACTAGGTCCTCCTTCAACACATCATCCAGTTCAAGGGCCTCTAAAATTAGACTTTGGCCTTATTAACATGCTGCGCATAATATCAGGCATACATTATACCTCCAAAACAAATGCTTGCCTGGTTGAAGTGGCTGTGAAGCAAAATTCTTTACATTGACCAAAACCAATACCTTTTGACTCCCAGTGTTTAACTGGAGAATGTTTCTGCTCATAAGGACTAAACTAAAACATAAGAAATAAGAGAATTAGGTCTGCCATCCAATTAGACAACAGTCAATCATGTAGCAGAGAATTTTGTACAACCATCCTGAGAACACAATAGACTTTTTTGGGGAGGTTGTAATCAAGATTGATGGTTTATGGTAAAGGGATAGAAATCTTTCTCCAGCAGAATTTTTTTTCCCCTGCTGCTGCACTGCTAGCTCTGAAGTTCCTTAATGATCAGTCTTTGCCTGCCACATGTAAACCTGTGGATCTGCATGTCCACAGTGTTCACGAACAAGATGAGCTCCAAGAAGCAATAAAATTAGGGAGATATGCAAGTACAATAAAAGGGTAGGGTAAGTTTGGTTTGGTAGCTAAAGAAAAGGGAGGAAGGTAGAAGAAGCAGCTGGGCAATGGTCCCAAGAATAAAAATTAATGCATTCCTTTAAAAGGATTGCACAGGACAAGATGGACATTTAGGGGCTTAAGGAGATAGTTGGTAGTTGACAAAAGAAAATGAGGATTATCATATCATTCCAAGATAATTTTGGAGTTTTGATCAGTTTTAGCTGTTACGGACTCAGTGAAAGTCCCTTTAAGATAGAGAGTGTGTGTGTATGTGTGTGTGGGGCGTGCTTACGTCAATAGAAGATAAAGGACGTAATGACGTTGTTGAAGAAGTAAAAAGAAGAAGAAGGAGAGAGAGAGAAGGGAGAGAGACACCAGCCTGCTTGTTTTCTCTATCGATGGATGAGAAACAATAACTGTGTTTGCCACTGAAATCCATGTATGGAAGTTGGAAGTAATCCGGTGGAGTTCACTTTGTTGCTGACCTGTAGAAGGAAACAGGTATTTGTGTGTGGACGACCACGGTTCGGATGCTTTTCGGGGTGAGGAAGTCACTACCGAGTAAACACTGAAGTGTCGTTTGGGTTCCATCGTGGAACATTTGGATTTCGTATGTACTCTCTCTATGTTTTTCTACATCTACATCTTATCTTCAGACAACGGTGGTTGTTGAAGAAGCCCTTGCTCATATTTCACCTTATGGCTTGCGGAACTGAACTTTAAGAACCATTCAGGAACTGGGAGTTTTGGACTTTGTCACACACACACACGAAGAGTTTAGTTTTGGGGTTAACGTTCGAGGTTTAACATTCTTGAATTCTAACATACTAACATTTTTTTTAACTTTTATTTTACGTATTATCATAAGTAGTAATTAATAAAATAGTTTTTAACACTGAATCATGCTCAGTGTGTTTCTTTTGTTGCTGGTTTGTGACAAAATTGGGGTGCGAGAGGTCCGGGATAGTTCCCAAGGTTAACGAGATTCGTCCGGGATCCAATCCAAAGGTTAACGAGTGTCGTCTGGGATTGTTCCCCAGATTGACAAGATTTGTTCGGGATTCAATCCAAATTCTTTTTAATTGGCTTGTGTGTGTGGAAACCAGCAGCAATGGATATTAAGGCATTTTTGGAGTCACCAACCCAAAAAGGATTGGAGGTGGCGAAAAAGGATGATTTGATAAAGATTGCTACAAGGTTAAACCTTACAGAAGTAAAGCAGTCTATGAGAAAGGCAGATATTCAGAGACTGATAGCTGGCCATTATGTGGAAAAGAAGGTGTTTGAGAAGGAAGTGTTAAAACAGTTTCCTGGCAGTGAAATAGCAATTTCTGAGGCACAGGTGCAGCTGGCAAAGATAGAGGCTGAACGAGAACAAACCCAGTTAAAGATAGAGGCTGAACAAGAACAAAAGAAATTAGAAGCTGAACGAGAACAAAAGCTAACTCAGATGAAGATAGAGGCTGATCTAGCAATGAAGCAGATGGAATTGAAGAGGATGGAGCTGGATAGTGAGGAGAAGGAGAAACAGAGGCAGCATGAATTACAAATGAAGCGTAGGAGTTCGGAATCTGATTCTGATGATGGTTTTTCAGCCAGCAGGGAGGTTCGATTAGTCCCTCCTTTTGAGGAAGATCAGGTTGATCAGTATTTCCAACATTTTGAAAAGGTTGCTGTGAGTTCAAACTGGCCAAGGAAAGGATGGGCTCTTATGGTACAGAGTGTGATTAAAGGTAAAGCTCAAAAAGCTTATTCTGCTTTGTCTGCTGAGGATGCAGCTGGTTATACCAAGGTAAAACAAGCTATATTGAATGCCTATGAATTGGTACCTGAAGCTTATAGACAAAAATTCAGAGACTTGAGGAAATCTGCAGATCAGACTTATATGGAATTTGCCAATGGAAAGAGAATATGTTTTGAACGATGGTGCCTGGCTAAAAATGTAGATGGGGATTACGATAAATTGACAGAATTGATACTGGTGGAAGACTTTAAAAGATGTGTTCCAGCTGAATTAACAACATATTTAAATGAAAAGGCAGTGGAAACTTTACAAGAAACTGCTAGGTTGGCAGATGATTATGCTTTAACCCATAAATCCAAATGGGGACAACCTAAAACCTTTCAAAAGAGTTACAAGGACAATCCAGGTAAACCGGAGATTAAATTGGGAGGTAATCAAAAAGGAAAAGATGAAAAGAAGCCAGGGCTGGAGAAACCTGTTGAGCGTACTTGTTATTACTGTAGGAAACCTGGCCACGTGATATCTAATTGTGCCCTTTTGAAGAAAAAGAAGGAAGCTGGGCCCAATGCTTGCTTTCAGGCAATTAAAAATCAAAAAGGTTTAGGAGATGCTGTTAAAGATCAGTCCTTGCAAGAGGGAAAAGCGGAAACGTTGGAGGAGGTGAGAAAAGAATTCCGTTCGTATGTATCAGAGGGTTTTGTTTCACTGAATGATGAGTCACCCCAGGTGCCAGTGAAAATTCTTAGAGATACTGGGGCTAGTCAATCTCTCTTGCTGGACAGTGTTTTAAATTTTGGTGAAGAAAGTGACACTGGTGAAGTAAATCTAGTACGAGGCGTTACAGGTGAGACCATGTCTGTCCCTTTTCACAGGGTGATTTTAAAGTCAAAGTTCGTAGAAGGACCAGTCGAGATAGGGATAAGACCTAGTTTGCCAGTGGAAGGAGTTTCTTTGTTATTGGGAAATGACCTTGCAAATGGAGAAAGTGATCCTGTGGTACGGTTAACAACCAAACCAAGGATTGATGAGTCTGAGGATGATTCAGATGTTTACCCATCATGTGCGGTGACTCGAGCTAGAGCTAGAGAATTAGCCAAGACAGACAGTCCGGTGCAGTCTGATGTGGTTCCTTGTGACAGTCCTAAACAGGAAGAAAATTATGATGCCTTATCTGAGACTTTTCTGTCTTCACTGGAGGATCAACATCCTTGTAGTGAGCCTGAATTTAAAGAATTGTCTTTGTCGAGGAAGGATTTTATGGTGGAACAGACAAAGGACCCTGAGTTGACAGAATTGAAAGAAAAAGCTCTCTCATGTGAGGAGATTGAGAAAGTGCCAAGTGGATACTATGTCAAAAATGGAGTGTTAATGAGGAAATGGAGACCTCCCCATGTCCAAAAATTTAAAACTCGGTTGGAGAGAGTCTGCCAGCTAGTGAGAGAGAATTTGAAAACAAGCCAGATAAGAATGAAGACATATTTTGATAGACGTGCTCGGCCTAGGACATTCGCAGTGGGGCAAAAGGTATTGGTATTTTTCCCTAGCCAAAATAATCCCTTGCAAGCTCGTTTTTCTGGACCCTATGTTATTGAATCTCGAGTGACTGATCTAACATATATAATCAAAACACCAGATAGACGCAAGAAAACACAACTCTGTCATGTAAACATGCTAAAACCTTATTATGAGAGGGATTCAGTTGTGGCCTTGGTGGATGGTGTAAAGGTTGTTTCTAGAATGCCTGATGTTGATGTTGAGGAAGGCCAATTTAGACCAAATATTGTTCCATCGAAACTAAAAAACCAAAATATCCTGGAGAACCTTGAAACGAAGTTGGACCATTTACAAGTTTCACAAAAACATCAGATGAGAGAATTAATTTTAAAATTTAAAAATCTGTTCCCAGATGTTCCAAACAGAACATCGATAATTACCCATGATGTTGATGTTGGGGATGCAAAACCAATCAAACAACACCCATATCGAATGAATGTAGAAAAAAGTAAACTTGTTGATCAGGAAATAAAATACATGTTGGAAAATGATATTATTAGACATTCTACTTCAAATTGGAGTTCGCCCTGTGTTATTGTACCTAAACCTGATGGAACTGTTAGATTTTGCACAGATTACAGGAAAGTGAATGCTGTAACAAAGTCAGATGCTTACCCTATTCCTAGGGTGGATGATTGCATAGATAAGAGTGGGAAAGGCAAAATTTCTTACAAAGATTGACCTATTAAAAGGGTACTGGTGTGTTCCATTAACAGATAGAGGAAGGGAAATTTCAGCCTTTGTAACCCCTTCTGGATTGTATGAATACAATGTTTTGCCATTTGGAATGAAAAATGCTCCGGCAACATTTCAAAGAATGATTAATTCAGTGATTCATGGGTTAAAACATACAGATGCCTACATTGACGACTTAGTGACTGGGAATGATACATGGGAGGATCACATCTCTGCGTTAGAAAGGTTGTTTGAAAGACTTTCCAAGGCTAACCTTACAGTTAACTTGGCTAAAAGTGAATTTGGCCATGCCACTGTGACGTATCTTGGTTATGTTGTAGGTCAAGGCAAGCAAGCTCCTGTTCAGGCAAAAGCTCAAGCAATATATGAGTTCCCTATTCCCACAGGTACGAGGACTGTTAGAAGATTTTTGGGAATGGTTGGATATTATCGAAAATTTTGTAAAAAGTTTTGCTGATATTGCTCTTCCCCTAACTAATCTTCTGAAGAAGGGAGTAAAGTTTGTTTGGACAGATTCTTGTCAAGAAGCATTTGAGAAGCTGAAAGCCATTTTATGCTACCATCCTGTGCTCAGAACACCTGACTTTGAAAAGCCATTTTCATTAGCAGTAGATGCCAGTGATGAAGCTGCAGGAGCTGTGTTGTTGCAGAAGGGTGACCTTGATGATATTGACCATCCTGTAGCTTACTTTTCAAAGAAATTTAATGAGCATCAAAAGAATTATTCCACCATAGAGAAAGAATTACTGTCGCCTGTTTTAGCCTTGCAACATTTCAGTGTATATGTTTGCACTGCTCAGAAACCATTGACTGTGTATACAGATCATAACCCATTGGTGTTTCTGAGCCAAGTCAAAAACAAGAACAGAAGGCTGTTAAACTGGAGTTTAATTTTGCAAGAGTTTGATCTCATGATAACTCACATTAAAGGCAAAGATAATGTGATTGCTGATTGTCTTTCCCGATGTTAAATGGGAAACATGTATCTGTACTAATCTGATAGTCTGTAGTTGAGTAGCATGATAATTATTAACATTACTAACTGTATGCGCGGTTAAAATTTTTTTGGGAAAATTTTTTTTTAGGTGGGAGGTGTTACGGACTCAGTGAAAGTCCCTTTAAGATAGAGAGTGTGTGTGTATGTGTGTGTGGGGCGTGCTTACGTCAATAGAAGATAAAGGACGTAATGACGTTGTTGAAGAAGTAAAAAGAAGAAGAAGGAGAGAGAGAGAAGGGAGAGAGACACCAGCCTGCTTGTTTTCTCTATCGATGGATGAGAAACAATAACTGTGTTTGCCACTGAAATCCATGTATGGAAGTTGGAAGTAATCCGGTGGAGTTCACTTTGTTGCTGACCTGTAGAAGGAAACAGGTATTTGTGTGTGGACGACCACGGTTCGGATGCTTTTCGGGGTGAGGAAGTCACTACCGAGTAAACACTGAAGTGTCGTTTGGGTTCCATCGTGGAACATTTGGATTTCGTATGTACTCTCTCTATGTTTTTCTACATCTACATCTTATCTTCAGACAACGGTGGTTGTTGAAGAAGCCCTTGCTCATATTTCACCTTATGGCTTGCGGAACTGAACTTTAAGAACCATTCAGGAACTGGGAGTTTTGGACTTTGTCACACACACACACGAAGAGTTTAGTTTTGGGGTTAACGTTCGAGGTTTAACATTCTTGAATTCTAACATACTAACATTTTTTTTTAACTTTTATTTTACGTATTATCATAAGTAGTAATTAATAAAATAGTTTTTAACACTGAATCATGCTCAGTGTGTTTCTTTTGTTGCTGGTTTGTGACATAGCAGAGAAAGAAAACTTCTCCAGTGCCTTATGTGATCCTATGATCACATATCGAGGATGCAGTCCTGCGAGGCAATGAAAATTTTAAAAATATCTGCAGACACTGGAAATCTGAAATAAAAACAGAAAATCTTGGAAACACTCAGCAGGTGAGGCAGCATTTGTAAAAGAGAAACAGAGTTAACTCTTCAGCAGAACTAGGTAAGAGAGAAAATATATTAGTTTTTAGTTGCAGAGAGGTTCGAGAAAGATAGCAAGGACAAAGGGAATATCTCTGATAGCATGAGGCCAGGATTACAGTCATAATATTCTACAGCACAAAACCAGGTCCCGCTGCCCACGAAGTATCCATTTATGTTAATAGGTTTGTGAAGAAAATGAGAACCTTATCGTTTTTGAAGTTTCACTTGTGTTTATTTACTTCGATAAGGGAGTTCATAAAATTGGGAAGACATGTATAATCAAATAAAACTACAGATGCTGAAAATCTGAACGAAAAACAGAAAATGCGCGAAACAGTAGCTCAAGCAGCATCGATGGAAAGAGAAACGTTAATGTTTGAGGTTTGGGACCCTTTCTTACAACTAGGAAAGAGAAAAACAAGTTAGTTTTCAGTAGGAGCAAAGGGGATGGGGGGGAGGGGTGGGATGGTTAGAACATAATGAATATTTCTGAGAGGGAGGCCAAAGAGGTTAATTGAGACCAGTTGCTAGCGCATTAAGATTCTTTGTCTGTGTAAAAATTGGTATTGATAAATTGGTTTATTATTACCAAGGTACAGTGAAAAATTTTGTTTTGCATGTCATCCAGACAGATCATTTCATCATGACAGAACTATAGGACTAGAAAGGAGACTGCTGATGCTGTAATCTGGAGGTGCTGGTCAGACAGCACCTGTGGAGGCAAAGGAATGGTCAGCATTTTGGGTTGGGATCCTGCATCAAGACTGAGATTGTAGAAGGAAGATAGATAGTATAAAGAAATGAGGGGGAAGGGTGGGGCAGGAGCTGGCAATTGATAGGTGGAAACCAGTTAAAAATTGCAAACTTGTAAAATTTACCTCTAAAATTTTTGGCTGGATTCCTCCTTCTAGTTCACCAAAATGTGAGCTGACCAATTTCCAATGGCAACTACTTGCCCACATCTCAGTTGCAGATGCCTAAAAAGTGAGGTAAAGGAGGGTGTTGGGGGAAACATGTATTCAAAAAGAGCGCCCACAATGCTTCCTCCCTTCCCTGTGATTATCATCACTGACCTTCTCCTGTATACTGAAAGTATCCCCATACTACTGCAAGTTATGGGCTCCTAAGCTTGTAAGGTTCACAGTATGCTTGTATGTTGTAACTCTGACCATTCATTATACAGAGATGCAGCAATGATTTTTTTCAACGTGAGGAGCAGTCGCAGATCAGTTGAGCATAGACAAAGTCAGTGGTATCTGCTTGTTGGCTTTCTGTGTAGTTTGCTTCTTCTTATATTAGGACCTAAAAGCAGAGGTATTAAATTACTTAATCTGGCTCCAACTACAAATGTTATTTGAGAAATGAGCTTCATGCACATTGTTGATGTTATCATGTGTATGACTTACCCCCAGGAAATAATTCCTGTTCAAGGGTGAGTTACACCTGAAGGTGTCCAGTCCTGTTTCCTGATGGGCAGAACTTCCCCTGAAAATGGTCATAAAAATGACCATGATTTAAAACATGGCAAAATTATTTTCTAATGTTTGAATAATAGGTACAAATGGGTCTAATTTCTAGACAAATGCAAATTACTTATGTATGTCTTTGCAAACTCTTACTTGCAATCTGTCACACAGTGAAGATATAAAAATCTCAGCCAGAGCCCCAGCAATCTCTTATAACATCATCCCGGTACTGAAGAAAAGCAAGGTAACATGCCTCAATGACTACCGACCAGTGGCTCTGACATCCACCATCGTGAAGTGCTTTGAGAGGTTGGTCGTGGCATGCATCAACTCCAGCCTCCCAGACAATCTCGACCCACTGCAATTCACCTATTGCCGAAACAGGTCTGCAGCGGATGCCATATCCCTGGCCCTACATTCAGCTTTGGAACATCTGGACAATAAAGACATCTATGTTAGACGATTGTTTATTGACTACAGCTCTGCTTTCAATACTATATTGAAGGGGTGGGTTAGTAAGTTTGTGGATGACACGAAGGTTGGGGGTGTTGTGGATAGTTTGGAGGGCTGTCAGAGGTTACAGAGGGACATAGATAGGATGCAGAGTTGGGCTGAGAAGTGGCAGATGTTCAACCCAGATAAGTGTGAAGTGGTTCATTTTAGTAGGTCAAATATGTTGGCAGAATATAGTATTAATGGTAGGACTCTTGGCAGTGTGGAGGATCAGAGGGATCTTGGGGTCCGAGTCTATAGGACGCTCAAAGCAGCTGCGCAGGTTGACTCTGTGGTTAAGAAGGCATATGGTGTATTGTCCTTCATCAATCGGGGAATTGAATTTAGGAGCCGAGAGGTATTGTTGCAGCTATATAGGTCCCTGGTCAGACCCCACTTGGAGTATTGTGCTCAGTTCTGGTCACCTCACTCAGGAAAGATGTGGAAGCCATAGAGAGGGTGCAGAGGAGATTTACATGGATGCTGCCTGGAATGCAGAGCATGCCTTATGAAAGCAGGCTGAGGGAACTCGACCTTTTCTCCTTGGAGAGATGGAGGAAAAGAGGACATAGGTTTAAGGTGCTGGGGAGTAGATATAGAGGAGATGTCAGGGGTAAGTTTTTTTACTCAGAGAGTGGTGAATGCATGGAATGGGCTGCCGGAAACGGTGGTGGAGGCGGATACGATAGGGTCTTTCAAGAGACTGTTAGATAAGTACATTGAGCTGAGTAAAATAGAGGGCTATGGGTAAGCATAGTAATTTCTAGGGTAGGGAGATGTTTGGCACAGCTTTGTGGGCCGAAGGGCCTGAATTGTGCTGTAGTTTTTCTAATATGTTTCTATAACTCCAAGCAAACATCACCAAACTCTGAGACCTAGGACTCAACACCTCCCTCTGTAACTGGATCCTTGACTTTCTATCCAACAGACTGCAATCAGTGAGGATAGGCAACAATACCTCCGGCACGATTATTCTCAACACTGGTGCCCCACAAGGCTGCATCCTCAGCCCTCTACTCTACTCCCTATACACTCATGACTGTGTGGCCAGATTCTGATCTAACTATCTACAAGTTTGCAGATCATACCACCGTTGTAGGCCGTATCTCAAACAGCGATGAGTTGGAGTACTGGAAGGAGATAGAGAGCTTAGTGGCATGGTGTCATGACAACAATCTTTCCCTCAATGTCAACAAGACAAAAGAGCTGGTCATTGACTTCAGGAAAGGGGGCGGTGTACATGCACCTGTCTACATCAACAGTGCTGAGGTCGAGAGGGTTGAGAGCTTCAAGTTCCTGGGAGTGAACATCACCATCAGCCTGTCCTGGCTAAATCACATAGATGCCATGGCCAAGAAAGCTCACCAGCGCCTCTCCTTCCTCAGGAGGCTAAAGAAATTCGGTTTGTCCCCTTTGACAGTCACCAGCTTTTATCGATGCACCATAGAAAGCATCCTATCTGGATGTATCACGGCTTGGTATGGCAACTGCTCTGCCCAGGACCGCAAGAAACTGCTGAGAATTGTGGACACAGCTCAGCACATCACAGAAACTAGCCTCCCCTCCATGGACTCTGTCCGTACTTCTCGCTGCCTCGGTAAATCAGCCAGCATAGTCAAAGACCCCACCCATCCGGGATATTCTCTCTTCTCCCCTCTCCCATCGGGCAGAAGATAAAAAGCCTGAAAGTACGTACCACCAGGCTCAAGGACAGCTTCGACCCTGCTGTTATAAGACTACTGAACAGTTAGTACAATAAGATGGACTCTTGACCTCACAATCTACCTCATTATGACCTTGCACCTTATTGTCAACTTGCACTGCACTTTCTCTTTAGCTATGACACTCTACTCTGTGCTCTGTATTGTTTTCCCTTATACTACCTCAATGCACTGTGTAATGAATCGATCTGTATGAACAGTATGCAAGGCAAGTTTTTCACTGTACCTCGGTACAAGTGACAATAATAAACCAATTCCAATTCCAAATATTGTGCCAAACTAATTAAACTAGTAATTAAACATCTAACTAAACTAATCCCTTCTGCCCATACACTGTTCATATTCATGTGCCTATCTAGGAGCTTCTTAAATGTCTCTATCATATTTCCCTCCACTACTACCCCTGGCAGCACATTACAGGCACTCATTACTCCCTGTGTAAAAAAAAAAATTGGGTGGTGCATATTTGGAATGAACTGCCAGTAATAGTGGTTGAGGTGGGCAAATTAGCGACTTTTAAAAGCCATCTAGATAGGAGAGATTCAGAGGGCTATGGCCAAATGCAGGCCTATGGGACTAGCTCACTGGGCAACATGGTTGGCATGGACGAGTTAGACTGAAGGGGCTGTTTCCATGCTGTATGACTCTATGAACAAAGTTATTAGAGATGACTTCCTGAGGAAGTTCACCTGTTCTAATTTTAGATGAGCCATAGAAACCTTGAAAATAGAATATCGTTTTCCCAGTGATATCACAAACGTTCCTCAGAAGTTAGGGTGGACAATGAAGGGAATTCTGGGGAAAAACTAACTTAACAAGGTGGAGGGTAATATTCAAATATTCAAACAGGAAACAAAACGGAAGGAAAAATATGAGAATTTAGTAAATGGACAATGCTTTGGTTGTAGCTCGATTCCAAAGTGTAAACATCATTTCTAAAGTTGCCTCAATGACTGCTTTCACAAATTTGAAAATAAGTTTGATTTATCTGGGTGTAAGAGAAGGTATCCACAAAAGATTTCAGATAAGAACCATACATGACTGTACTATGCAGTGCAGTTCATAGCTCAAATTATGAAATGGGACTTCTGTTCAGAGACTTCTCATGAAGTTTATGAGCTGCTTCAACTCTAATAAGGCTATTATGAACATCTGAGGTTAACAAATAAAGATTATGCTTTAGAGGCAACCAGGCAGCTTCTTTTGGCTGCATTGAATTCATTTGGAGCCAAATGATGAACTGTTTGATGCAAGGTATTATTTTGTGGTAACACCACTACTTCACCATGATATTCGTCTGAAAACTTGTTGAATGTCTCAGTAATACATGTGTTTATGCACGCCGGTAGTAGATTGCAGCCTTAAGGAGAAGGTTAGAAATGCTTTGAGGATTCTAACATCATGTATGGGCTGAGCCAGCCTGAAAATTGTAGTAGTATCACCCAACCTATTTTCAAAGGATGGAAAGGCAGGATTGGGGAATTAGTATGATTTGAAAATATGTTTCCACAACTTTTTGTCAAAATCTAGGTACCCATGCAGGCCACCGCACACCCACCCCCCCAGCATACCGCGCACCCCCCCCCCCCCCCCCCCAGCACCAGCAAAGTTTCTGCAGTTTGATTCTACCTTCGTGCGTTTGGTGTCATGGTTCCAAATCCCTCTTTGACTTTTCATTATTACTAGTGTAATATTGTGGATGCAGTGAAGTTGGAGCTATTCGCTAAAACTGAAGTGTATTCTAAGTATACAATTTTACGGGAGAACATTCAACCCACCTTTGGAAGTGTTACTGAATTCGTCCAACAATTCTGCTCTTAAAATTACTTTAAATTTTTCATATTTTAGTACATACCAGATTATATTTTAAAAGCTTCTGTTTCCTCATATTGTTTTTCCCTTGTACTTCCTCAATGCACAGTTGTAATGAAATGATCTGTATGGACGGCATGCAAACAAGTTTTTCACTGTACGTCAGTACATGTGACAATAATAAACCAATTTATTTTACCAATTTACCAGATAGAGTGATCCAGATCGTAATAACTGATTTACTGAAAAGTTTGTAATCTCTCATTTGGTTCTCTAGCCAGTTATCTTGGGTGGCACAGCAGCTAGTGCTGTTGATTCACAACTCCAGAGACCCAAGTTTGATCCTGACTTTGGAGGCTGTCTTCGTAGATTTTGCGCATTCTCCTTGTGACCTCTGGTTTCCTCTTGAATCTCAAAAATATGCTAGTAGGTTAATTGGCTATTGTAAATTATAATTTACAATCAACGAATCAAAGAGAAGTTGATGGTCATATGGGAGAGACAAAACCATATGCAAGCGTACTTTGCATATTCTTACCTGTAAAATCCAAATAAAAGTTTCCAAACAAATATAGTTTCTTCTGTTTTCATCAGTAGGCAAACCCCTGATAGATGAAATGCACACTATACAATTTCACAGTGTTCCAAGAATAGCCTTTTGCTTCTTTTGTAGATATCAGGATATAATGACTGAAAAGGATCAGTGATTGGAATTGGTTTATTATTGTACCAAGTAATAAACTTGTCTTGCATACTGGTTCTACAGATCAATTCATTACACAGGTAGTACAAGGAAAAACAATATAGAATGCAGAGTGAAGTGTCACAGCTGCAGAGAAAGTGCAGCGCAGGTAGACAATAAGGTGCAAGGTCATAATGAGATAGATTGTGAGGTCAAGAGTCCATCTTATCGTACTAGGGAACTATTCAGTAGTCTTATAACAGCGGGGTATAAGCTGTCTTTGAGCCTGGTGGTATGTACTTTCAGGCTTTTGTATCTTCTGCCCGATGGGAGAGGGGTGAAGAGGGAATATCCCGAATGGGTGGGTCTTTGATTATGCTGGCTGATTTACCGAGGCAGCGAGAAGTATAGACAAGTCCATGGAGGGGAGGCTGGTTTCCGTGATGTGCTGAGCTGTGTCCACAACCCTCTACAGTTTCTTGTAATCCCAGGCGGAGCAGTTGCCATACCAAGCCGTGAGGCATCCAAATAGAATGTTTTCTATGGTGCATTGATAAAAGTTGGTAAGTGTCAAAGGGAACATGCCAAATTTCTTTAGCCTTCTGAGGAGGTAGAGGCACTGGTGAGCTTTCTTGGCAGTGGCATCTATGTGGTTGGACCAGGACAGGCTGTTGGTGATGTTCACTCCTAGGAACATGAAGCTCTCAACCCTCTCCACCTCAGCACCATCAATGTAAACAGGAGCGTGTGCAACGCCCCACTTCCTGAAGTCAATGACCAGCTTTTTTGTTGATATTGAGGGAAAGGTTGTTGTCATTGCCACCATGCCACTAGGTTCTCTATCTTCTTCCTATACTCTGACTCATGGTTATTTGAGATTCGGCCCACTACAGTGATGTCATCTGTAAACTTGTAGATGGAGTTAGAGCAGAATCTGGCCACACACTCGTGAGTGTATAGGGAGTAAAGTAGGGTGCTGAGGACACAGCCTTGTGGGGCACCAGTGTTGAGGGTAGTGGTAGCAGTGGTGTTGTTGCCTATCCTTACTGTTGGCCAGGAAGTCAAGGAACCAGTTACAAAGGGAGATGTTGAATCCCAGGTCTGGGAGTTTGTACATGAGTTTTCTTGAAATTATGGTATTGAAAGTGGAATTATAGTCAATCAATAGTAGGTGTCTTTATTATCCAGATGCTCCCAAGATGAGTGTGGGGCCAGGGAGATGGCATCTGCTGTGGACCTGTTTTGGTGGTAGGCTAATTGCAGTGGGTTGAGGTTGCCTGGGAAACTGGAGTTGATATATGCCATGACCAGCTTCTCAAAGACCTTCATAATGGTGGATGTCAGAGCCAATATACCTGAATGGTATTTTGGTCTTGCTGCATGCAGGCATGAACTGCTTCATTTGCTGAGGAGTTGCAAATAGGATTGAATATTAGCAATCATTAGTGAACTTCTGACCTTATAATGGAAGGATCTTCTGACCTTATGATAAAGTAGCTGAAGATGATTGGACCTATGGCACTGCTGCAAGGAACTCCTGGGGCTGGGATGACCATTTTCTTTTGTGAAAGATATGACTCACTATTGGAGTGTTTTCCCTAAATCCCATTGACCAGTTTTACCAGGACTCCTGGAGGCCACATTTCATCAAATGCTGCTTTGATGTCAAAGGCAGTCACTGTCACCTCACCTCTGGAATTCAGCACTTTGATCTACATTTTGAGTGAGTGCTATTTTATTAGTATGGTTGACAACACTTTCCATCGCTTTCTTAAGATTGATTATAGAGTGATTGACTGGTAATCAGCTAGATTGGAGTTTCACTGCTTGTATGAACAGGACATAACAGATCAAATTTTTAGAAAAATACAGTGATGTTAGTATCAGAACAGCTTGGCTAGAGGCGCAGCTAGTTCTGGAGCACAGGTCTTCAGTACTACAGCTGGGATATCGTCTGGTTCTATTATCTTTATGTTATTCACTGCTCATTGTTAAATAGTATGACCCCATCTACTGTCCTGGTTGTGGTTGGTGAATGCAATACAATTCAATGTGGTTTAAAGCAATATAAAGTAGGTTTTAGCTGCCAAGGAAATTCCACTGTTCTAACACAATTTTAAATTCAAAGAGAAATGCATAAAAGTGATTGAAATCTGCCTGAAATTTCTCAAGTATATATAATTTATAATTGTACATTAATTTGGCTTTTAGTTTAAATTATTAATTCCATGAATTCCCATTGTTGCTATTTTAAAGCAGTGTTTTAACCCATTTTATGTAAGTAGATGAACAACTAGGCTAATATAGTGAAAGCAGGAATTTAATATGTTAACCAGTGTGCTTAAAATAGTGCAGTCTGTTTATAATAAATGCATTTGAAACAATTTATGTTCATCCCTGTTAAAATAACACAGATGGACCTTCACCAGAATGGTGGTGCCTCTTTAGTAAAACTGCATTTTTTTCTGAAATAGTATTTGCCTGGGTAATCTTGTGCTGAACCACTGACCATGAGATAATACAACAATTTTTATCCAAAAAAAGGACAGTTATAAATTTTATGGTTGCTCAAGAGGTTGTATCTGTTGTTGAGACTGAGGAATGTTAGCTGCAGATTTGTCCTTTAATCAAGCGATGTATTCCACAAGTAGAGCTCCTAGTGCATTGATCAGTGTCTGTTTTTGTTTAATTATCACTGATGGTGGGTAATACAGCACAAGTTCAGTATTATTGGCCAATGAAATGAAGGTTGTACTCACTTTAATTTGGTCACTATGACCAATTTTGGGTAAAGAACATAATGCAGTTTCTCTTTTTGAAGAGAAATTGCAGTAGCCACATTTTAAACCAAAGTTGGTTGAAGGAAAATGTTAACAACGATACCATGCACACACCAATAAGTTAAAATGATCCCTGTCTAGACATGATGAAGCATAAAGGTGGAGCCCGTTGAAGTTGCTTAAAGCCTGTCAGTGTGAAGAAGCAGGTTATTTTCTTGGACAGAGCTGTGCAGAGTTAAAACTCCGTTAAAACCAACTTTATCAAGTAACCTTTGCAATTCTCCTTTCTTAAAAAGGGAAGAAACATGTTTACGTAAGTACTCAATTGTATTTATTCTATATTGCTGCATGTGGCTATTTGTGTAATTTTTCTAAAGGAATCCTGTTGAATGGATAATTTTCACTTTGTGAGTGGAAGCAGTTACTTTGCAACAGATGTCATAGTTCAAGGATTTGAATATTTTTGAACAAAAGTTGTGGATTTATGCTCTGCAATGGATCCAAGCAAATAACCTAGAACTTGTACCTCATAGTGAAGGAGTGATGTCTTTTGGATGAATTGAGGCCTGTATTCCTGATAGAGTGAATGGGAAAGATCCTATTTGAAGAGAACCAGACTGCTTTTTATCAGTATCACGGACAACATTCCCACTTCAGCTAAAGTCACCAGAAACATTATTTGGCTGTTCATTTCATTTGCTATTTACATAACATCACTATTCAAGATCTCTGTCCTGTCTACCTACATGATGAAACACTACATGAATCTATGTTCCTTTTTCTCACTTAATTGTTTAGAGCAGAGCCATTTTGCATCTATAGATGATATCTTCTCATAAATCAGTATGTAAGACAAGGGATCTAGATTGAGTAAATAGAAAGGGCTTATTTTCCTTAAGAGAGTGGTTAAAAACCATTGGGCATGGATCTAAAGCAGTTTGTGGAAGGATTCATCCATATTGTGGTAGGGGTCTGGAACTCATGCTCAAAAGCTGGTAGAGACAGAAACTCTCATTTCAATTTAGAAATATTTAATGTTTACTTGAAAACTGTGACTTGCAGGGCTACAGACTATACTGAAAGGTGGGATTGGGCTGGGCAGCACTTTTTTAATCAGTAGGCAGATGAGGGCCAGAATGGCTTCTGTGTCATAAATTTTCTATGAATCTATATTTTCAACAAACCTGTTATATAGCCTCCAAGGATTCATATGTGGAACAAATAGTACATCATCACAACAAACATTTGTGGTGGATTTGGGATTTTTCTCACTAGCTCAAAACAAAATCATAGTGCTTTACTGAGTAATTTAAATTATGTTTTAATGTCATTGTATGGCAATAATGTCATAGTAACAGGTTAATTCCATCATCAGGTTCTGCCCTAACTCCAGAGGTGAACAATATAAACCTAAAAGAACACAATCTCACATAAACGCATCTGTTAAGTTTTAAATAACTCTATACATATATAAAAGCATATGTATTCATATCTCTTCTGGTCAAACAAAATTAAATTGAAGTATGTAGGAGTAGGACAATACTTAGATGTGTGGTAAGCAATTTCATTAGCTGTTTCCAAATTGGTGTGAGAATAATACACCTCTTATATTAATGCTCCGCACTATTTCTCAATATCTGAACAACTTATCTTCTAACTATATAACAGCTCTGAAAATCAGGTGAGGCTAAATATATTATGCTTATCTTTAGACCAACTAATTTCCATTGTGATGTTACTAGTACAAAAATAAAAAATGCTGGAAATACTCAGCATGTCAGGCTGCTTCTGTGGGTGAAGGAACAGAATCAATGTTTCAGATTGGAGATTCTTTGTTAGATGTTACTGAATTTTGTTTTTCCAGTTTCAGTTAGTGTGGCAGCAACTTTTTGAAGTCATTTTTTTGTAAGTGGATAGAAAGTAATGTTTTATGTCTATACTCTAAGAACTTTGCTAGAAAGATATAAGATAAAGCATTTTTATAATTACTGATATTTTAGTAGTTATAACTCTGCAATATGTGAGTTTGGGATCTAACATGATTGTGAAGTGAGAATACGGACATTACATAGATTGAATCAGTTCTTCAAAAAGTTGATTCATTGTGGAATGGTGAATATCTGGGCTGATATTTTTATGTCCAATGTCAAATCAGACCTACATTCCCTCAGAAGAAACAAACTGCAGGAGGAACTCAGTTTGACCCATTGAGTTCCTCCAACAGTTTGTTTTTGTTGTTTCAGATTCCAGCATTTGCCATCTCTTGTGCTACTATATTTATGAACGGTAATGTAGCGGTTAGTGTAACACTATTATAGCGCCAGCGACCTGGGTTCAATTCCAACCACTGTCTGTAAGGAGTTTGTACGTTCTCCCCGTGTCTGCGTGGGTTTCCTCCAGGTGCTCCGGTTTCCTCCCACATTCCAAAGACGTACGGGTTAGGAAGTTGTGGGCATGCTGTGTTGGCACCGGAAGCGTGGCGGCACTTGCGGGCTGCCCGCAGAACACTCTACGCAAAAGATGCATTTCACTGTGTTTTGATGTACATGTGACTAATAAAGATCTTATCTTATGTTTCCTCAGTGATGTACTTCATCAAACAGTACATGGAGTCTTAAATATTGTGCTGCCCTCAGTGTCATGAAGACAAGAGGCCACCATCATCCAAAGGCAGTTCAATGTCTATTGTAGAAATCTCAAGGGGCTGATATTTCCAATGCTATATTTGGTAATTAGCAAATTATAATAGTCGAGCACTGCAGTTCATTGAGAGGACTCAGGAGATAATATATGATTTTGTCATATCTATCATAAACAAGATATTGTGAAATCTGCCTAAACAGTATTTACTTTTCAAAAATCTACAGTTTATCATAAATTGATAATGCTTGAGCAGGTGATATATTTTCAGTGAATTTTATACATCATACTAGTAAGGAAAACATATAGGCATCCACTTTCACAAGGAATATAAATATAACCAGACAGGTACCAGGATTTTTTTGCTGGTTCTGAATTGAAGACGGTCCATTTGACCACAGTGTTTTTAGGCTTGAGAGAAACATTTAATCAGATTTGATGATCATTAATCGTGTCATTTCTTCAACATCTCTTGAATTCTGAGTGCTTGAATGCCAAGTGAGGATATGATCATTTTGGATTTATTGATCCCAGCATTAATACAGTTTTGCAGTCTTCACTGAAGAATCAAGTTAGCCAAGGTACATTCCAGCATTAAGTGCCATTGGAACTGTTGCCCAGCATAATTTACTGCCTTGAGTCAGAGAGAAATGGAAGGAGAAAATTAATTTTAATGTTTTTTTTAAAAAACTTGAAAACTGAGTGTAAACAAATATTCATAAATGGAATCATAATTTGCTTTGAGTGTCTGCTTTGTGCTTTGAAAGCCACAAAGGAATTTTAAAAAAAATTAAATGACTACAAATATTAAGAGTCCTTCATGCTGTGGATAACCATTGCATGAAATTATGCAAATTACAATATCAATAAGGTTTCTCTTAAATTGGAAAACCTAAGTATTTTTAAAAACTCAATTTTGTAAAACTTTATATTACTGTAACTCTAACTTTTTAACAGGGAGGCTGATTCCCACAAATGAGTGAATTCTTTGACCCTGACAGTTATTTCACAGCATATTCTGTTTCCATTGGGTAATCTAAGAATTTCCATTTTTTTAACTCTCCCACCATTTTTTTCTTTGTTTCTTGAGAACATTGATGCTTAATGGTGAATTATTTGGTGCTTGATATTTTTGATACATCCCCAAGTCCTTTTTTCCTTGTGTAATCCAAGGCAATGGGTCATCACAGCTTTTTAGCTATATTAGCTTTACCCATCTTATTGAGAAATCCACATATGTATATGTTACGGATGATGTTAAGAGCCCTATCTAATTATACTGCTTATCAGTTGTCCATGAATCAATGCTGACATTGAGGTATTACTGCAAAAGAGGGCATCATGTCACAATAGCACCAGTGAAACAAGAAACTCTGAAAAATCAGGATACATGTTTTTTATGCTACTCACCTATCCTCTCCAAGCAAAAAGGCACAAGCATAATATAGAACATAGAACGTAGAACAGTACAGGAACAGGCACTTTGGCCCACGATGTTTGTGCTGACCATGATGACAATTTAAACTCATCCCATATGCTTGCTCATGTTCTATATCTCTCCATTCCCTGCCAATCCATGTGGCTGCCTAAATACCTCTAAAACAATGCTATCATATCTGCTTCCTCCACTTTCCCTGGCAGCATGTTCCAGGCACTTTCCACTCTCTGTGTAAAAAAAAATTCCCTCATAAACCTATTTTAAACTTTCTCCCTCTCACGTTAAAACTATGCCCTCTAATATTTTTCACCCAGTGAAAAAGACTTTGACCATCTGCCTTATCTATACTTCTCAATAATTGTACATATGCTGTTTCTGGATGGTTGAATGTGGGTCTTCAGGCTCCTGTACCTCCTCCCCAATGGTAGTAATGAGAAGAGAGCGTGCCCCGGATAGTGAGGGTCCTTGGTAATAGATGCCACCTTCCTGAGGCACCACCCTTGAATATGTCCTCGATGGTGGGGAGGGTTGTGCCTGTGATGGAGCTGGCTGAGTCTATAACCCTCTGCAGTCTCTTGCGATCCTGTGCATTGGAGGTCATACCAAGCTCTGATGCAACCAGTCAGAATGCTCTCCAATGTACATCTATAGAAATTTGTAAGTTTTTGGTGACATACTGAATCTCCTCAAACTCCTAACAATGTAGAGCTGCTGGTGTGCCTTCTTTGTGATTGCCTCAGTGTGTTGGGCCCAGGATAGATCCTCCGAGATGTCGACGCCCAGGAACTTGAAGCTGCTCACCCTTTCCACCCTGACTCCTCAATGAGGACTGGTGTTTGTTCTCCTGACTTCCCCTTCCTGAAGTCCACAGTCAATTCCTTGGTCTTGCTGATATTGAGTGTGAGGTTGTTGTTGCAACACCACTCAACCAGCTGATCTTCCTCACTTCTGTATGCCTTCTTGTCACCATCTGAGATTCTACCAACAACAGCAGTGTCATCGGCTAATTTGTAGATGGCATTTGAGTTGAGCTTAGCCACACAGTCATGAGTACAGAGAGAGTAGAGCAGTGGTCTAAGCACACATGCTTGAGGTACACCTGTGTTGATTGCAAGCGAGGAGGAGATGTTGTTGTCAATCTGCACTGTCTGGTCTCCAGTTAAGGAAGTCGAGGATCCAGTTGCAGAGGGAGGTACAGAGCCCCAGGTTTTGAAGGTTGGTGATTAGTACTAAGGGGATGATGGTGTTGAATTCTGAGCTGTAATCGATAAACAGCAGCCTTGCATATGTTCTGCAGTTGTCTAGGTGCTCCAAAGCAGAGTGTATTTGGATTTTCAGAAGGCCTTTGAAAAGGTGCCACACAATAGATTATTTAACAAAATTAGAGTACATGGAATTAGGGGTAATAAACTGGCATAGATTAAGGATTCATCAGAAAATAGGAATAAACTGGTCATATTTTGGGTGGGGTGCTGCAGGATGATGAAGCATAATATCCAGGTTTGCTGAGAATACAACCCACACTGTAACTGCTTGGGTGAGAAGGACACAGGAAGGCTCCAGGAAGATATGGACAACTAGTTTAAGTGGCAAGGAAACGGCAGATGGAATAAGATCTGGAAAAATGAGTGGTGATCCACATTGATAGAAAAAAATGAAAGGCCAGAGTATTTTTTAAATAGAGAGAGGCTGAAAGGTTTTATGGTTCAGAGGGACCTGGAGGTCTTTAGACATGGATCAATAACATGCAGGTTCAGCAAGCAATTAGAAAGGCAAACAGTATGCTGGCCTTTTTGCAAGAGAATTTGAATGCAAGAAGAAGAGATTTATTGCTCCAATTATAGAGTCCTGGTGGAATATTGTGTATAGTTCTAGTCTCCCTGCCACCTAAGGGAGAGATAAAGGGAGTACAATGATTCCTGGGATGGGAGGTTTGTTTTATGAGGAGATATTTAGCGGAATATACTTTCTTGAGTTTAGAAGAATGAGAGGTGATCTTACTGAATTGTATACAACTTTTAAAGGACTTGACAGGTAGGTGTGGAATTGATTGAATGTTTCCTCCAGCTGGAGTATCCAGAACCAGAATTCATTGATTCAAAATAAAGGAGAATGTTGTGAAGAAATCTTTTCACCTGGAAGGTAGTGAATCTTTGGAATTTTGTACCAAAGAGGCTGTGGAGACTCAATCACTGAGCATATTCCAGATAGAGATGATTAGAATTTAGATATCAAGGAAACCAAAGGATATGTACTAATTCAGGAAAGTGGATTTGAAGTAGAAGATCAACTGTGATTTTATTGAATGGCAAAGCAGGCATGAGGCACCAAATGGCCTACCCCCAGTTTAATTTCTTATGTTCTTATGGCAATACTTAAAGAGAATTAACTACATCCTGGCTAATGTTTTCTCACCTTCCATCACCATCCTGAACAGCCTAGGTGATTGATTATTTCATTTCTGGTATAATGGGGAATATTGCCAGCTATATTTTCCTATTTAACAATGGTATCTTCACCTCAAAAGCAACCTATTGGCTGTGAAATTTGTCTTGTGGCATCCCAAAGATATGAAAGATGATTCTTTCTTTTGTAGTCAATCTATGGAAATGTATTGCATCCTTGCATTTTGGGCTTTAATTTTACAAATCTAATGTTTTCAATTATCTGTCATTTCCAACTATGCAGTTGTGATCAATATATTAAATCCATTTTATTTTTTTCTGTTACAGCTATTAGATGAGGAGCCCTTATGACAAATATGAGCTGGGCCTTTTTAACACGTCTTCTTGAAGAAATCCACAATCATTCCACCTTTGTTGGCAAAGTATGGCTGACGGTGCTGATAATATTCCGCATTGTGCTGACTGCAGTTGGAGGGGAGTCCATTTATTCTGACGAACAGAGCAAATTTGTCTGTAATACCAAACAGCCTGGGTGCGAAAATGTCTGCTATGATGCATTTGCACCTCTTTCCCATGTAAGGTTCTGGGTTTTTCAGATCATCATGATATCAACTCCATCTGTGATGTACCTTGGCTATGCCATCCATAGAATTGCCAGATCAACTGAAGAAGAAAAAAGGAACAAGTTCTTCAAGAAGAAGAAAATACCAACCATACGATGGCAAGTCCACCGAAATTCAGAACAAACAGAAGATGAAGATGAGGAAGAGCCAATGATCTACGAGGAAACAGAAAGTGAGAAGAAAGAGGGTGGCAATGATCAAAAACATGACGGTAGACGACGCATCTTGCAAGAAGGCCTGATGAAAATGTATGTTTTCCAGTTAATTTTCAGGGCATTGTTTGAGGTGGGTTTTTTAATGGGACAATACTTACTATATGGATTTGAAGTTAATCCATCCTATGTCTGCACTAGAAATCCTTGTCCTCATACAGTGGACTGTTTTGTCTCCAGACCTACAGAGAAGACAGTCTTTCTCATTGTAATGTATGTCGTAAGTTGTCTTTGTTTGATTCTTAATATTTGTGAGATGTTTCATCTGGGCTTTGGAACCATTAGAGATGTCATTCGTAGCAAGCGGCGGAACCAGAACAACAACCGACCTTTTCCTTACCATTGCCCTCGGAACATTCCATCATCACCACCAGGGTACAATCTGGTAGTCAAATCAGACAAGTCCACCAAGGTCCCTAATGGTCTTGTTGCTCAGGAGCAGCGCTTAACTAATGTAGCCCAAGATCATCAGTCCACTAGTCCAGATGACAACATCCCACCTGACTTGGCCAGGCTCCACAAACACCTGAAAGTTGCCCAGGAACAGTTGGACATTGCCTTTCAAGGTTATAACATGCAAGAAAATGCACAGAAATCCAGGACCAGCAGTCCAGCATCAGGAGGTACTGTAGCAGAGCAGAATCGTGTCAACACTGCCCATGAGAAACAAGGAGCTAAGCCCAAACCTGGTTCAGAGAAAGGCAGCTCCAGCAGCAAATCTGGAGATGGAAAAACATCTGTGTGGATTTAATTTGTTTTATATTCAATTAAGTTTACAAATGGTCCATTTATAACAAAATGGTGATAGTCACTTCCTGCGTATTTTACTACAATCTGCTAATCTATTAGATAACCATTATACCAGTTTGGTTCTCTGGGTTACAGGAGTATAGTTTGCATTCAGTGCTTCCAGCATGAAATTTTTCACAATAGGATTAATCAAAGAATTAGTCATGTGTGCCTGATTTCCTAATCATCTAAATCAACAAAGAGTCCCAATAATCAGGCACAGTTATCTGTGTACCAGTTCTCTGAACTGTAAAACAAGATGTGGTATTAGATTCATAGGGTGTTTTCCTTCCTAAATATTAGGTATCTGCTTGTGCTCAACATCAAACTATAGTAGCAGATGTAGTTTATTGTACTGATTGGTTTCTGTACTGACAGATAACAGTTGTCTTCATTTAAATAGCTGTTGGGCCAATATTCTCCATCTTTATCTGACTTGCCTTGTGCCTACTTTGCATAAAAACAGACTATTATTCATTTTAGTTTCATTTTATAGTAGTTATTTCACATAATGGTCATTGGGGGTTCAAAACATGATTTCACTAAGTTATAAACTTAAAAATGGAAATATACACACTGATATAATTTTTAGAAGCTGTGGTTCTTTCTCATCCATATTTTGTTGTAATTTCCTTCCATGCGACTGAGGCGGTCTCCCCATTCCCACACTCTTTTGCCCTCTTCCAGATCCAAAAGCTGAAATTTTCTTGATATATTGTACTTGACTCAAATACCTTCTGTTTGTATGTTTATTTGTTGTTGTCCAAATTATCTCAGTTTTAATTCGGTTTTGGTGATTTTGTCCAAAAAGAATTAAACTAATATTACAAAAATTGTACATTTTTATCTTAAGAGAGATGTTGACCTGTGGAAAGGAAAGAAATTTGTCATGTTGGCCAAGGAATATCAGGAATTATTTGTTGAGATATCTCACTTTAACAATTAAGAAGGGCATTGTGAAGAAAATATGTTGGTACGAGGTGAAGAATAGGTGATGCCTTTTCAAAAAAAAAGGTAGATTCTGATTAAAATTGCTGGGAACATTGCCATTACATTAAAATGCTAATCTACAATTTTTCATAAAATGGTGTTGGTTAGTAAAGTGCCTTGTGCCTCATACCAGTGCATCTATTGAAGACTGATATGTATGACTGCATTTGAAAATTAAAACATGTGCTGCACTGCACTTCAGCTAAAAGGCACAGTATAAACTTTGCTGAGAGCATGTCATTGATTATTCTACCAACTTCCAGCAAAGAGAAATAATCCTGAAACATTTATAATTTAACCTGGAAGTTTTGATAATCTGTTTGGCAAAATTCATTAAATAAAAGAGAGAAAATGTTTGAACTGGCCAACAGGTTGATCATAGAATTTTTTAGCACAGAGAAATGCACGTACAAGCTCAATGAAAGAGCCATCTACTTAAGTCTATCCCCAATACTGTTTTGTTTACTCATTCTCAGAATGGGGTTGATAAGGCCAACATTTATTGCCCTTCCCTAATAGTCCTCAAGAAAGTGGTGGTGAAAAGCCTTCTTGAACTGCTGCAGAAATTCCAGAGAAAGTACTGTTAACTAGGGATCTCCAGAATTTTGACCCAGCAAGAGTTATGATACACTTCCAAGTCAGTAAGGTGTGTGAACTTGGAGGGAAACTTGTAGGTGGTGGCATTGCCATTTGCTTGCTGCCATTGTCCATTTTGATATGCAGGTTTGGTAGCTGAGTTGAAGAAGTCTTAGCAAGATAATGCATTTTGTATTTGTTGCATACTGTAGCCACAGAGTGCCAACAGTGAAGGAAATACTTGGGGACCACTTATCATAGGATACTCAACCTCTAATTAGCTCTTGTTCGCACAATATGTATGTGGCTGCTTAAGTTTCTGGCCCAGGATGTTTATGAGGGATTGAATAATGGTAATGCCATTGAATTTTGGGGGTGGGGGGGCAGGTGATTAGATTATCTTATTATTTATCAAAACCTACAATATTTGCAATTTTTTCTGTAATAAAACTTTATAATCTGTAACCCAATGTTACAATTTATACCCCAATCCTCTGCAGACTGGGGACCTGAGCTGGATTGCGAAAGTAGATTAGAAGTGAAATGGATAAATGGAGGCAAAAGAAAGATGTATATTTAAGTTATGGCAATAGTAATTTTAACCAATTGTAAGATTTAGGTTCAAAGCTTGTATTAAATGCTATGGGGTTTATTGATAAAATTGGTAGTCAGCTTCTGAAAGTTACTTACAGACTTGTTTTGCTTAAATTACACCTCTGTTTCATAACAACATCATGTATGCTTCATACATTTTTTTTAAATTGAAGGTTCATCCAAAATGACATTAACTACAAACAGATGGTGTGGGTTATTTATTTTGCCAGTTTTGCATTAGCCATTTTAATATAATCCCCTTCAAATTTATGGCAGTCAACAAGAGAAACAATTGTTCAATGTCAGAAAGAACATGTACAATCATGTAATATACATATAATGATATTTTGTTAGCAGTGAACCAGAATGGATGCCACTGTGTGCCTGTAAATAAAATACCAGGTCATAATTTCTCTTTCCTGCTTTCCTTAAACTGCCCGTCAACTACAGCAGAGAAGATGTCTAAGTTTCAGTTGATTTGCTCCTAAATCTCCTTTTCCTGGACCTTCATGAGCCAATAAGTAGAGGAACAGCTTAGGGATTGCCCTATTTCATAGGGAATGTAGTCCTTCCCATTCTTCTTTACTTCCTTCTGTGGAAGTAACTGATTTTCATTTATGATCTTCCCCACAACCTTACTCTTGAGATTAGAAACTCCTAAAGAATCCTAGAGACTGCAGGACTGAGCCAGCAACTGCTAATTTTCAATGGACAGATGAACAACTTATCCTGAAAAAAAAGTTACTCAATCAATTTATAGCTGCTTTGATGGATTATTTCAGTGTTAAAAAAGTCAGTTGCTGCCCCAGTCTGTTTTTGTTTACCATACAATTATTGCTTTTCAATTCCAGTTCAAAAGAATTTTATGTTCTGTTTGTTAATGCTTAATGATTAAATGCTGCATTTTCCCCACTGCTTTCTATGGCTGATAACAAAATAGCATCATGACATTGAAGTATTCCCAATCATACGGACATGCCACTAAAACATTGCTAACATGCCCTTAATTGTGAATTAACCTGCTGTGCTTTTCTATTTTTATTCCTGATCTCAAGCATTTTTTTAAAATCTGCACCAACATTTTTCAGAGTGCAGTCAGCTCAAGATAATGGAAATGATTGGGCAGAATAAAATACATGCTCAGGACAACTTGTTTCAGCACAGACTAGAAGGGCTAAATGGCCTGTTTTCTGTGCTGTAGTGTTCTATCGTTTATGGTTAACACATGACAAATGTACATTAGCAATAAATCACCCATTTGATATTATCTGCTACTGTGAACTTTATTTTCCTATGCATTAAAAATCAGGATCAATCCGTTTGCTTGTTCAGCAATGGTAATATTTAGCTTGGGTGACTTTTTTTAAAGAATTTTTTTTCTACTAAGTGCCTTGGCTGATGAAAATAGAACTAAATTCCTTAGATGTAAATTTATATGACGAGAAATGAGAGTATACAATAATAACTGCATTCTTAGATCCAATGTAATTGCAGTGATACCATGAATGTTAGTGAAGATACTTTTGAAAGCAATCAGACTTCAGTAGCTTTGTAAACAGTTTTTCATTCAGTTTGTGAATCCAGTTATTACTTTCTAATATGATGCTCCTAAAATGCTGAACATACACAGGAGGTTGATCAGGGTCTTGAAAGGAAAGTTTAGTAATTCATTAAGACCTTCAGAGCATTTATAGCATTTCATGTTTCAGATTTTCAGCACTTGTATCTTCTCTTTAAATATGTGTTATCTTTGAGATGTGTATTTGTACAGTATGTTTATGTTGAAATGTAGGTTACATGAGAGTAGATATGAACAATCTATGCTGGTTCAAAAGAAGCTGAACAACTCTGGGGTAAAATGAGAAAAATCCAGGAACTACTTCACATATAACTTTATCATTCCTCTAGCCACCATCTGTTGCTACCTCTGCTTACAGAGCAGATAGGGGAATTTCATGCAGATTCTATATGCTGACATCAGAAGAATAATTTCTAAGCTTCAGAAGATAGATAATTATAATATGGTCCCTATCTCATGGACAAAACTAGATAAATGAAGAACAATATAAACTATAAATTGTATAAGATAGCTCCTTTTTCTGTGCATGCACATTCATAGCAACCAAAGTTTGTAGCAATCACTAGACAGTATACTTTAATAATTGGACAAAAATATTGTAGGCTGTTTATTATTGAATGATTCCTATTAAATATTTGTTGGACACTAACAGGATTGAGTTGAACTCTAATCCTCTCATAATTGACATACACAGGTTAGGTTTATATATCAGTAATGACCTGGACAAAATGGTGGAAGACAACCAACATCCATGATACTTTAAGTTTCACCAATTCTCATCCTCAATTTTCTCCTAATTGTAGTCCTGTAATGTCACTGCAGCTCTAAGATAGGGAGCATTAAAGTTGGATATTAGCGCAACCTCACAGCTCCAGTGACCCAGGTTCAATCCTGACCTCTAGTACTGTCTGAGTGGGGTTTGCACATTCCCCTGTGACCACATGGGTTTCCCTTAGGTGCTCCAGTTTCCTCCCACAACCCATAGATGTGGGGGTTGGGAGGTTAATTGACTGCTGAAAATTTCCCCTAATGTGTAGGCAACTGCTAGGATCTGGGGAGGAGTTGACGGAAATGTGGGGAGAATAGAGAACAGAGAAAGTTACTGAGGAATGAAATTGCTCTTTGAACCAGCATAGTCTTGATAGTCAAAATGGCCCCCTTCTATCTCATTAGGAAATACAAATATAAACTTAAGTAAATATTATCTATACACCAAAATGCAGGTTAACTCCACAAAGTCAACATTTGGTCTACCCAGTCTGCTCAAGAATCAAGATGCTGCACTTATATACAATGATGACAAGCCACATACACCAGACTGCTCCCTTTTGTTTCAGAAAAAAAGTAGTTATGTTCCCAGCTAGATATACATTCAAACTTAATGTATATCCACAATCACCTTCTGGTTCCTTGTACTTTTCATTATTAAGGCTGCAGTCTCTCATATACCATTCTTATTGTTTGAGGTGTTCCAAGTGGGACTTCTATTGGAAGAGCTTTAGTGGTCTTGTGGCTCTTGTTAGCTATGTTCACTGTCAACACTCTTCTCAGGTTTGTCATTTGATCCTGTTGTTGGGATAAAGGATGATTTAGGATTACTCAGAGCTGAAATCATGTTGCTTGTGTATGATCTGCTGTCTATCCTGGATCTCAACTATGTTGCTCTTTCTGACACAATTTTTCCCACTTTCCAATACTGGTCAAATTGTTTATGTTGTGGCCTAAGGAACTGAAATCTCAGCTTAACTTCCCTTTACTTTTAGACCCAATACCTTTGGCAAAACTTCACATATCTGCTTAAATTTGCCTCCACTGGAGAGTGTTGTCAAGATATGGAATGAATCAAACTCAAAGTTGTCTGACGCTTGTTATGCATCAACATTTCAAGTTAGTATCAGTCCAGTTCTTGAAAACAGTTCTATACTTAACTAGAAACACGCAACCTGTGACTTAAAGTTGACCCTGTAAGCTTCCATTGCTTCCTTCTGTAAGCGAAAAGCTTGCCCTGCTAATCTATTAAAGTAGGGTAGAATTAGAACATAGAACATTACAGTACAGGAGCAGGCCCTTTGGCCCATAATGTTGTGCTGAACTAATTAAATGCCTAATTAAACTTATCTCTTCGCCTACACAATGTCCATATCCTTCCATTCTCTGCACATTCATGTGCCGATCTAAAGGCCTCTGAGACACCTCTGTCGTATTTACCTCTACCACCACTCCTAGCAGCACATTCCAGGCACCCACCACTCTCTGTGTAAAAAAACTTGCCCCGCACATCTCCTTTGAGCTTACCCGCTTTCATCTTAAATGCATGCCCTTGAGTATTACACATTTCGACTCTGAGAAAAAGATGCTGGCTGTCTATCTATACCTCTCATCACCTTATAAGTTTCTATCCGGTCTCCTCTCAGTTTCTGCCACTGCAGAGAAAACAACCCAAGTTTGTCCAACCTTTCCTTATAGCACATTCCTCTAATCCAGGCAGCATCCTGGTAAACCTCTTCTACACCCTCTCCAAAGCCTTCACATCTTCCTATAATGGCGCAACCAGAATTGAATGCAATACTGCAGACGCAACCAGAGTTTTATAAAGCTGCAACCTAACTCCCTGACTCGAACTCAGTGCCTCAACTAATAAAGGCAAGCATGCCATATACCTTCTTTACCACCCTATCAACCTGTGCAGCTGCCTTCAGGGAGCTGTGGACTTCGATCCCGAGATACCTCTGTACATCAACACTGTTAAGGGTCTTGCTATATCTGCAACTGATCTATCTCCAGCTGTATCCTTTGGCAGTCTTCTCACTATCCGCAGTGCCACCAATCTTTGCCCACCCATCCACATTTTCATCCAAGTCATTCATGTCCCAGTTCAGATCCCTGTGTAACACCGCTAGTCACAGACCTCCAGCTAGAATAAGTCCCATCAAACATCTTGATGAGCCTACCATGACAGAGCTACCATTAGTGTGTGTTTAATTGCGCCAAAGAAATTGGTCAAAAACAGGCAACGTAAATTGCTGGCCATTATCAGATACCAGATGTTCAGAAATTTTGTGGGCAGGAAAAATGTTCCTGAGTACTGTGAACTGCAGTGCAGCATCCCACTAACTTCACATCAAGCTATTTTGAATAGGCCTCAATATGCATTAGGTGGTTTTCAGAACCTTTCTAGCAGAAATCATCATGAGCTCTTTGAAAGGGGCGCATCAGCTATATTCAATGGTTCCGTCCAATATGGTTGATAAACTGTGCAATCATCTTTTAATTCCTCAAGATGTTTACATTGGGCCAAGAAACAAATCACCTCACTATGGCTTTATTACTGACCATGTAGATATAACCTGAATGCATCTCATCCCTTATCTGTTGTTTTCATGATGACATCACAAGGCATTCTGGTACACAGATAAACTAAATTGTCTGTTGAAGTAGGGTTGTAACTCTTGATTCAGGTTGTTTTCATTAGTGGTGCACAACCTTTATATGTTTGTATATTTACCTGAGAATCTTGTCTTTCTTGGTAGCCTTGGCAATATCTTATGCTATCACTGGAAATTTGTCATCTATTCATCGAACTTTGAAGACCAAGGCTCCAAGCCTATCAAAATGTATAAAAGACAAGTGTAACAAGGTTCTTGCAGTATTATTTGGTTTTGATGATCTATATTCAATTGTGCAACCATTATGGGATAGAAATATAGTTCAGTATTGTCTTCTTTTTGTGGCCACGAATGGTGTGGCCAGCTTAACCCCAAGGATGGCTTATAATGGTTTATGTTCAGTGACCAGAACTAAAAGGCCATCAAAAAAAGAATTGATGAATTTTTTTCTCTCAATAATGCCAAGAGCCACTATTGCACTTACTCTGATTTGATGTTCTTTAAGCAAATGCAACTGGTTTTTCTGAACCATTATGCACTATGTTGCATTACAGCCCGAGCACCACAATTCAATACATAAGATTATGTTTAGAATCTTATGTAGAATCTGGGTGTAGAAGTAATGAGTCACCATTCAGATTCTTTACATCGGTCAAATGGCTTTTCAGCAGATTTGTTATCTTTTTAAAAAAAAGTAGACTGGCTACAATCTGACCAAAATCATGCATACGGTATTGAAGTAGTCCAAAAATAGAATGCAACTCAAACACATTTCTGGGCTTCTTTGCTTTAGCACTGCCTCATTTCTCTCACAAGCTGTAGGCCTTGCTCATCAACTCTGAAGCCTAAACGTATCTTCAGCCTTTGAAGGAAGGCACATTTATTCAGTTTTACTTTATATTGATGAAACTTCCATGCGTCTTCCTTTATGATTTTTAATTTTCCTGCTCTGTTGTTGTGGCTAATGCGACATACTATTTATTACATAGAAATTTATCCAATTGTTGCAGGATTCGGTCCAGTGTTATTGAATACCTTTGGCACAGATTTTGCCTCATAGTTCATGTATAGCAGCCTTTGAGTCTAAGAAATGCAGACACTGATTGATTCCACATATGCTTGGGCAATATCTAATTTTTGAAGAATTTTGCACCAGTAACTCAACATACAAGTCTTTTACTGTGGGATTAATTATGGTCTTATTATTGCCACATAAGTGAACACCACCATTAGTCCTCACAGCTACCATTACTGGTATGGAACATCATTCACAGACCTGGCATGCTCTAACGTAGGAAGAAATTAACAGGTGGACAGATGAAAAGATTCAATGATATTTCCAAATTCTCTTTGAACTAATCCTCCAAATCCTGGGAATCCCCAGCCCATGACCAGTGAAGGTGGAAAAGTAGTTACTTGAGATGGCACTGAGAATCTTGAGTCCATGCATTGGGCATGCGAAAGGAGCACACCACGCAATCTGCCCCAACTTTAGCAAAACTTGTGGATCCCACATTGACCTTAGTCATCTCAGAACCCACTGAACTGGAGTGGAAGTGAGGGGCTGCCTCAAAATAAAATAAATTGCCTGCATGAATCTTAGAAAATGCTGTCAAATTTAGATAACAGGTTATCCAAACTTGAAATTGCTTGTATACTGAGGTGAAAAGTGTGAAGTGATACACCTTGGAAGATCGAATTTGAAGGCAGAATACAAGGTTAATGGCAGGACTCTTAGCAGTGTGGAGGGACAGAGGGATCTTGGGGTCCATGTCCATAGATCCCTCAAGATTGCTGCACAGGTCTTTAGGGTCGTTAAGAAGGCATATGGTGTATTGGCCTTCATTCGTCAGGGTATTGAGTTCAAGAGCCACAAGGTAATTTTGCAGCTCTATAGAACTCTGGTTAGACCACACTTGGAGTATTGTGTTCAGTTCTGGTCGCCTCATTATGGGAAGAATGTGGAAGGTTTAGAGAGGGTGCAGAGGAGATTTACCAGGATGCTGCCTGGATTGGAGATCATATCTTATGAGGGTAGGTTGAGTGAGCTAGGGCTTTTCTCTTTGGAGAAAAGGAGGATGAGAGGTGACTTGATAGAGGTGTACAAGGTGATAAGAGGCATAGATTGAGTGGACAGAAACTTTATCCCAGGATGAAAATGACTAACGCGAGGGGACATAATTTTAAGGTGATTGGAGGAAGGTTTAAGAGGGATGTCAGAGGTAAGTTTTTTACACAGAGAGTGGTGGGTGCGTGGAACGCACTGCCGGCATGGGGGCAGATACATTGGAGCCATTTAAGAGAGTTTCAGATAGCCACATGAATTATAGAAAAATGGACGGCTATGTGGGAGGGAAGGGTTAGGTAGATCTTAGAGCAGGATAAAATGTCGGCACAACATTGTGGGCCGAAGGGCCTGTACTGTGCTGTAATGTTCTATGAAAGATGCCCTGCCAACACAACTTCAATGCTTTCAACTGAGCCTTGCCCAGTATGATTGATCTGGTTGTATACTTGGCAATAGCCAGTGGCATCCTCATCCTAATATTCCACATTATGTTTGATTTCATCTGTCACTTCCAATACTGCCCTAAGATATGTTTTGTTTCAGACCCACACTGCAAGTGTCATGCATCTCTTCCAGCTTTTGAGTAGTCTGCTGCAGAGTCCAGTTGCCGCAATGCTGCATTAGGAGCTTTCCACAAGTTTAAACTCATGAGAATCCTGTTTCTGGGTGTGTATGCTGAACAGACCCAAATTACTATATGTATATCTCTCAACTACACAATCAACTTAGATGTTTCTTGTGGTTCGGGAAGATCTCCTGCCCTCAGTTGTTGATGGGATGTATGACCTTACAGTCAGTCTCTTAATTCCCTATTTGCCTTGAGTTTCAAAATGCTCTTTTTCTTGAAACAGAATGGAGTGATGTACTTCACTGCAAAAATAACATGGTCCCAAGGGCACAAATTTCATTGTTACAAATCATTCTCTTTTGAAGGGTAACTAGGGAAAGAATATGTCCCCTTAAGGATCAGTGTGGTCATGGGAGATGTGCGGGGTCTTAAATGAATGCGTCTTATCTGTATTAACCATGGAGAAGCTCATGGAAGCTAAGGAATTCAGGGAAGAATATAATGTTCTGAGATATACTGATATTACAAAAGAGCAGGTGTTGGCAGTCTTAATGTGCATAAAGGACCTGACCAAGTGTATCCTGGACTTTGCAGGAAGCAAGGGAAGAAATTGCTGGGCCCTGGCAGTGATTTTTGTATCTTCCTTAGCCACAGGTGAGGTACTGGAAGGTGGTTAATGTTGTGCCTTTATTTAAGAAGGGCTTCAAGCACAAGCCAGGGAGCTACAGGTGTGTGAGCCTAACATCAGTAGTGGGGAAGTTACTTGTGGAGATTCTGAGAGACAGGATCTACCTGCATTTGGAAAGGCAAGGACTGATGAGGGATAGTCAATATGGTTTTGTGCATGGGAAATCATGGCTCATGAATTTAATTGTGCTTTTGAAGAAGTGACCAAAAGGATTGATGAGGGCAGGGTGATAGACATTGTCTACATGGACATAAGCAAGGATTTTGACAAGGTGCTGCATGGTAGATTGGTCTGGAAGGTGAAATCACATGGGATCCAGGGTGAGCTAGCCAGCTGGAAAGAAAATTGGCTTGGTGGAAAGAGTGGGAAAGCAGTAGTGGAGGAGTGTTGTTTTTCAAATGTGACCATCAGTGCTGGGACACTGATCTTGTCATTTATATTAACAATTTGGATGAGGATGTAGGTGGCATGATTCGTAAGTTGAAAGTGGGCAAGGGAATGGCAGATGTAATTTAACTCAGACAAGGGCAAAGTGATGAATTTTGGGAAGTTAAACGGGGGCAGGATTTACACAGTAAGTGGCAGGGCCTTGGAGATGTTGTAGAACAGAGAGACCTTGGAGTACAAATACAACAGTTGCCTGAAAATGACAACACAGCTAGACAAAGTGGTGAAAAGGTGTGTGGCATGCTTGCCTTCATCGGATGGGTCATTGAGTACAAGAGTTTGGATGTCATATTACAGCTGTATAGGATGTTGGTAAGACCACATCTGGAATATTGTGCACGGTTCTGGTCAGCATACTGTGGGAAGGATGTGATTAAGCTAGAGTGAGTGCAGAAAAGATTCACAAGGATGTTGCTGGGACTGGAGAGTTGAGTTATGAGGAGAGACTAGATAGGCTGGGACTGTCTTGCCTGGAGCAAAGGAAGCTGAAAGGTGATCTTATCAAGGTTTATAAAATCATGAGGGGCATAGATAAGGTGAATGGTCACAATCTTTTTCCGGGGGTAGGAGAGAGAAACACTAGAGGGAATAGGTTTAAGGTGAGAGGGGACCTGAGGGGCAGGTTTTTCACACAAAGGAGGATGGATATACGAAATGAGATGCTAGAGAAAGTGGTAGAGGCAGGTACAATTGCAACCTTCAAAAGACATTTAGACAGGTTCATGGATAGCAAAGGTTTAGAGGGATATGGGCCAAATGCAGGCAATTAGGACTAGTTTAGGAAGGCATCTTGGTCGGCAAGGACGAGTTGGGCTGAAGGGCCTGTTTCTGTGCTGTATAACTTTATGAAGCACTAAACAAAACTCTCTGGCCTTGCTCAGCTCTAGTTTCTTGTATATTGCTACTCAACACATTGTGTCAAATATAAGGTGAACGATTGATTATGATGTAATTGATTGTATGCTGAACAATGTAATCAAATCTTATGAATGGTTCAGAAACATTGTTGTAGAAACTGCAGTGGGATTTTGGTGTCATTGCCATCATCTTGGCTTCTCATATCAAAATGGAACTCATTTCATAAGCTGTCTCTTAAACTACCCTTGCTGACTCACTTGCTAATACCCTCCCTGCAAAAGAGGCCTCTCCACACTGCTCTCTTATTCTCTGCGCTCCATGCCTGTGCCTTAAATGCCAACCAATGCCCCTGGATGCCAGTCTGTTCTGTGTTGCTTTGATTCACCGTGATGAACTACTGACCCAGATCACTCTGTGATTATGATTCCAAAGCCAATGCAGGTTACCATATGGGTTGCTATTGAGTTGTCAACTAGTATGATGTTCATGTAATTTAGTGAGGCTCCAGGACCAGGCATGTTAAGTTATTTGAGGTTATTTTATTGTACATATTAATGATACACAGAAATGAAAATTAACTCCATCAAGTCTACTTGTAGTTTACCCAGTCTACTTATGAGCCAAGATGGCTGCATTTCATGGATACAAGATGACATCATTATCACATGATTAGTCCTCTTAAAGAAACACCCACATAAAGCACTTCATATTTGACCATAATTAGAAGTGGAAGAAAATTGAGGCTGTGAATAAAATGTTGGAGCTTAATCTGTCTGACAGATTGCAGAGAGGTTGCAGCTACATCATTGTAAAATTTGAGTTATCTGCTTCACTGAAAACATTCTAAGAAATATGTAAAATATTTAATACCGTTGATAATATCATGTTCAAGTAATTTTCTTAGTTTCATAAAACATTTTTAAAAAGTGAAGGAATGCAAGTTTCTTGAAAAATGCATTTTAACAATCTATTTATTTATGAGTTGGTATCATTTTTCCTCTGAAAAACAAGAAGAATATCAGAGTACCCATCCTGTTGTCCATTCACAGGCATTTATTATTGAAACAGAAAGAATCATTATTATTTTGGGCTTGTCATGGTTAAGTAGCAGGCTATTTACATCAGTGGCAGTGTTAACGAAATTGTATTGATAATTAAGTGGCTGACACAATGTTTTTCAATTCAACTAGAACAGAAAGTCTTTTATGTTATACAGTTATATAAAGCAGTTGAGATCTAAAAGAGTTATTTAGTACTTAAGCTAATAATATTAATATGAGGTGCTTTCTGTAATAACAATTTAATATTACTGTTTTTTTTGACAAACTTTGAATGAGGACATCTGTCAAGCCATTTTTATCCAGCGCTCAGGTTGTGACCCAAGATACTCAGCTGTTGTTGTCACAGTAATAGATAGCCAGGCATTCAACTTGGGCCATATTGTTTTGCACGTGCACAGACACGAGAGCCACCATTGCTTGGTATTTGTGCCAATGTGTTTGGCAAGCTCTGTGGTGAGAAACAAAATCCCAGCTGCTGCAAACATTCAATGTCTGTGCTAAGACGACTGTAACTAAGCCTGGACCTGTCTTGTGAAGAATTGACTGATGTCAGTCATAAATAGTTATTTTAAAGTTAGGCAATTCAAAGCATTTCTCATAACTTTTAATTCCATAATACTGGCAGCATTTCCATTTTAATTAACTTTGACAAGTTTTGACAGAGAAAACACATGGAAAATATAAATACAATTAAAGAAAAGATAAAATGAAATGCAACCTTAGGGAAATAAAATAAATAATCATTGTAACTTTATCATGGGATTTGTGGTGCGTTTTTGATCTCAAGTTAAAAGTATGGTTACAAACAAAAATAAAAGGTATTGAAGTGATATTACTGCTTAAACTTATGACTGAAGGTCACCTTGTGGAAAGTTTAAATTATGCAGATATAAGGTGTTAGCAAGAAACATAAGACATAGGAGCAGAATTAGGCCATTCAGCTCATCGAGTCTGCTCCGCCATTTGATCATGGCTGATTTATTTTTCCCTCTCAACTCCATTTTCCTGCCTTCACCCCATAACCTTTGACACCCTCACTAATAAAAAAATTTACCAACCTCCAATTTAAATATACCCAATGACTTCATCCTTAATAATGTCTCTAAAATCTTACCAACCACTGAAGTCAGGCTAACCAGCCAATGATTTCCTGTCTTTTGCCTCCCTCCTTTCTTGAAGAGTGGAGGGACATTAGTGATTTTTTCAGAACCCTGGGGCGTAGTCCCTTTGGTCCAGGTGACCTATCCACCTTCAGACCTTCAGTTTCCCAAGCACCTTCTCCTTAGTAATAGTGACTACACTCACTCCTGCCCCCTGACTCTCACGAATTTCTGGCATGTTATTGGTCTCTTCTACGGCGAAGACTGACGCAAAATGCTTGTTCAGTTCGTCCACCATTTCTTTGTTCCCCATTACTCCTTCTCTGGCATCATTTTCCACCAGTCCAATGTTCATTCTTGCTTTGCTTTTATTCATTATATATCTGAAAAAACTTTTGGTATTCTCTTTTATATTATTGGCTAGCTTACCTTCATATTTCATCTTTTTTCCCCTTATTGCTTTTTTTAGTTGCCTTCTGTTGGTTTTTAAAAGCTTCCCAATCCTCTAGCTTCCCGCTAATTTTTGCAGTATTGTATGCAGGATTCCCTCTCTTTTGCTTTTATGCTGTCTTTGACTTCCCTTATCAGCCACGGTTGCCTCATCCTCCCTTTAGAATGCTTCTTCTCCTTCAGGATGAACTGATCCTGCATCTTCCGAATTACTCCCAGAAACTCCTGCCATTGCTGCACCACCACCATCCTTGCTGGGGTCTGCTTCCAGTCAACTTTAGTCAGCTTCTCTCTCTTGCCTCTGTAGTTACCTTTACTCAATTGTAATACCGATACATCCAATTTTAGCTTTTCCCTCTCAAATGGCGGGGTCAATTCTTTCATATTATGATCACTGCCTCCTAGGGGTTCCATTATCTTAAGCTCCCTCATCAAATCTGGTTCATTGTACCACACCAAATCCAGAATTGCCTTTTCCCTTGTCAGCTCAACCACAAGCTGCTCTAAAAAGCCATCTCGTAGGCATTCTACAAATTCGTTCTCTTGGGATCCAAGCCAACCTGATTTTCCCAGTCTACCTGCATATTGAAGTCCCCCATGACCACCGTAACATTACTTTTCTTACATGCCTTTCCTATCTCCTTTTGTAATTTGTAAAACCCTTAAAGCTTCCCTCTGATAGGTGGGTAAAGCATTGAAATGTGTACTTAACACTGTCATCAGAGTCATGGTACAAAGTTTTGAGGAGCTATCCAGACCAAGGTCCACTTTTGGTAGACAGTGGATAGTTAGTGTTTTGGAATTGTATCTATTATGATGGATCAAATTCTTGGACAGATTCCTACTGTTCTAATTTACAGATTACAAGGAACAACTTTATTTTGTAGCCTATAATTTGTGCATTATTGTATTGTTAATATTTAACAGATTCTTCTCAGTGTTCTGTGTTATTGCTTTGAAATATCAGATCAACATTGACATTGAAACAGCTGACAGAGGAATTTTATTATGCGCCCATACAGTTACAGCTACAGCATGTGCACTTGGAGTTACTTGAAGAACATTTTCTCTTCACTGCTTGGAAGATAGATAGAATGATGTGAGTGAAATTGGTCTTTGGTGATGGACAGCACTGGTGATAATGAAAAGACATCCTGCTTAACACTTTACCCAACCCAACCTTCTACCCAAAATACTGCAGTGCTGAAAATCTGAATTAAAGCAGAAAATGCTGGAAATACTCAGCAGGTCAGGCACATCAATGGGGAGAGGAACGGAGTTAATGTTTTGAGTTTAATGACTTTTAATCAGAACTGGGAAAAGTTGGAAATGAAACAATTGTCAAGAAAGCAGGAGAGGAGAGAAATAAACAAAAGGGAAGGTCTGTGATAAGGTGGAGACCAGGAGATATTGGAGGACACATGGTATTATGGTCTCTGGCATTTTCCTTTCTGAATCAAAACAAACATCAGGCAGGATTTAAAACAGACCAACATTATCAAAATTGAAGTGTACTGCTCATCCATTATAGAACCCAATTAATGTTCTTAACTATTGACATCAATTGTTTATCAGCAAGTAGGCAATCTTCCCCAACAGCCTCTAGTTGGTCAAAATTACCCTTTGTAATATTTTTAAATTTCTTGCAATATTGAGAATTACAGCTTAAATGAATGTCTTAAGATTTCATTATAGCATCTTATTTTATGTTGTGTGAATTTTGCTAAGTTGTTTCATTATGGCATTTGAATTGAAATATATGTAGATTTGAAATAAAATTCTTTTGTTTTGTGCAATTTTAGCAGAAGATGGTTAGAAAACCTGAGAAGTAGTTGTTTTTAGGAATGTGTTGCCACTTCTCCAAATATAGCCATCCTCAAGTTATTACAGTCGATTTGCCTTGGAATTTCCAGCTATATTTATTGCGTATGGATTCAATAACTGAAGGGAAAATAGTCACAAAATTCCTCTTCTACTGAGGTCATGCCCAACTGTACCACCTCCAGAGAGGGTGAAGGATCAGAAGGAGATCCATTATCTAAATATCTATGTTTAATATCCACTAATTCCACTGTCTATGCCCTACACCCATTTTGGCCAGAATGTTGAATGCTTGCTTCAGAAGGAGAGTTGTGCGTTTAACAGGTTAGTCATCACACCCTGCAATAAAAAATTACTTGCCTCCAAGCCTCTTTCTAAGGGGAACATGAAAAACAAATTAAAAAAACAAAATATAACCTTTCTTCAGGCATTTAACCTGAATCCTTAGGCCCCAGACTGATCTCCACTTCCACCAATCCTGAGACCAACTGAGATCATCATATTTGCCTCCTAATTGATATCAAACCCACAAATGACTGCTGCATGATGATCTCCACACAGAACACCCCTTCCCAGCCCCCCAAATTACTGGCCTCATTTGGAAAATGGGGATGGCCCACTCCAAAGCAAGAGATTTGGGATATTCCGATGCAACTGTATTCAAGAATGGCCATTTTAAAGCCAATCCCTTTCTGTGTAACCATGCAATAATGATCACATTTTGATTGATAGTAGGGCAAACAGACAGATTTTATTGATATAAAAATATACTTCATGAAAACTAAAATATGAAGCACTGCCAAATAATAAATAAAATTCATTGCTTACATTTATTGTGATCTTAGTACTGGATTCAATTATTATAGCAATGTTGTTAACACTAAATATCCTCAACATAAACTCTGTCACATAGGTGGAAAAAAGGTCAAGATGAGGATATTTGTAACCTTTTCTGAAATGTCTGATGCAACTTATTTTTTATATATTTCAGTTATCTGTGGATAGCATCTGTATTCTGTTCTCTTTTACATATAGATTAGGGTAAAATTATCTTAATTGACTGATGACCCTCTTGGCGACCACTCAGTTAAGCTTCAGAAGCTAGAACAGCTCCATATCTAATACCTCCCAGAAACTAACAAGTGCTCTCACAATGTACTTTCACACAATACTTTTACACAACACAGCCATTGTGTTAATATGATTTATTTCATTTGATTTGGTTCTTGGGTATTAGTTCATAGACTATAACAAACTTGTCCCCATGTGCAAGTGATGGGCTACAATTGTGAAATTGTTGATCTTCATTAGCTACAGTTTGCAGAGAACATGGACAGGAGTTAACAAATGGAAAAGGCATATCACTTCCTTAATTCCATGTAAGATAGGTCATTAAATATAAATTCCACATTCCACGACTACTAACATATTTCAAATAAAAGAGGTGCCTTTCTGTGCCAGCCGACTAAATGTGTTGTTTTGCTTTTGAAACTGCCTACATTCCTCCAAACCTGGAAGATACTTGAATTCACAAAACAAAATAACACACATCTTTTAGTCTCTGATTTTCTTCGGAGAGCTATTAATAAAGTAACCCTATGCATAATCACATTTTAAAAAGGTTACTAACATCGGCTTCAACTGTTGATAGAAGAATAGTATACAAAAAGCAATAACAAAATATTCAGGTGTAAATTTTGAAATTTGTTTTTTTAAGTTAAACCTTCATGTGGTCATTGAAAGTAATAAGTGCTAAAGCCTCTAATGAACAGTTATTTAAAAGTAGTGTCAGTCATTGTCAAGGTATAAAACTTAGCATAACACTTTCATTTTTGACTAATTAGTATTTATATGGAAAGAAAATCCTCTAACTTTTAATAGTCTTCATTTTTCTGTACTTGCCTGTTTTGGATGTCTTAATAAACTCACTATTAAACAGCATTTGTATTATTGAGTGTTCTTTTTTGCAGTGTGTTGGTTGGAAGGAGAATATTTCTATGTCTTATTCTTATAACTCTCATTGACTTTACTAATTACAGTGAGCAAAATCAGTATTAGATATGTTAAACATAATTTCCATTCCATTAAACTATTTTAACTCCGCCTAATCATACTTGAAATGATTTTTAAAAATTTTACTCAAAAGAGATCTCAAACTGGCCTTGGTCACTCCCTACTATTGACATTCTACCAGCATGATGATAGTTTCTGGATTGTTTAACCTAATGTGGGCAGTCCAACATGTAACATTGGTCAAGGCACTGCAAAGGAAAAAATAATAAAAGATTGTAAGTTTATTGTCTGGGATGAATGTACAATGAATGGCTCACTAGGCAGCCATTGAGCACTAGATCAAATGTGACTGGATAGAACGGTCCTTTTTTCCTTGGAGCATAGGAGGCTGAGGGGTGATCTTTCAGAGGGATATTAGATCATGAGGGGCATAGACAGAGTGGATGGACACAGTCTTTTTTCCCAGGGTAGAGGAATCTAAGATTTAAAAGGGAACTGAAGAGCAACTTTTCATACAGAGGGTGGTGGGTATGTGGAGCGAGCTACCAGAGGAAGTGTTAGAGGTGGGTATAAATTTAAAATGTAAAAGAAATTTAGACAGGTACATGAATAGGAAAGGTTTATAGGGATATGGGCCAAATGCAACTAGTTCAGGAAGGCAAAGAGTCAGCATGGACAAGTTGGGCTGAAGGGCCTGTTTCCATGCTGTATAACTCTTATGATTCTAATATGTATCCATTGTAAAATATTTCCATTCAATCCTTTTGCAATTTCAGTACTAGCCTTTCCAGAGGAATTTTGTTAAAAGCCTTAGTGTAATCCACTATCTTTTGCCATACTTCCAAATAAAACTTAGATGAGATTGATAAGATCTATCTTTCATACACTTATATTGGCCATCTTATATGATATTATTTCTGTCCATGATTTTATCATTAAGTATTTCTGTAACTTTACCCACAATGTGTCCAACTTGCTGGTCAGTAGTTTCCCAGATCAACTCTTGTCTAATGAGAAGGGTAGAAGAGCATGACGGGAGCAGCATCTAGCTGTATTCAAAAATTAAATGCCCACCAATAAAACATTGAAGCATGCTTATATGCAAACCAAGCAGTGGAACCAGCATGTTGTAGAGGATTGATGCCATCACACAACTAAACTTTGAGCGGATGATCTGTCTCAGTCTCCTGAAGTCCCCAGCATCACATTTTCAGACAATTCAATTCCCTCCAAGCAGTATCAAGAGAAGGATGACAGGAATGGATACCACACAGGCTAACGGCACCATTAGCATCCCGGCAACTATCCAGAAAATTTGCACTCTTGAACCACCCACACTTTTGAAAGATCAAGGAATTAAGAGCTAAGGGGAACTGGCACAGAGGAGGCCAGCTCAGCTGCGATCGTAGTGAATGGCAGGGCAGGCTTGAGGGGCCAGGTAGCCTGTTCCTGCGCATGTTTTCTTCTGTTCAAGTAAAGACATTTAAAGTTCAAAATAGGGATAACCTTGATCCATACATAGGAAAATACATGAAATAAAAATCAGGAGCAAGCTATACAACTCTCAGATATACTCCATCATTTAATAAGATCATACCCGATTTGATCTTTGGCCTCAATTCAGTTTTTCTGCACAATCACAATAAACTTCAATTCTCTTAAGAAATGTAAAGAGCTGAATTCCAGAGGTGAGGTGGGAGTGACTAACCTTGACATCATGGCATCACTTGACTGACTGTGGTAGTAACGAACCTATTAAATCTATAGATAACAAGGGAAGTCTCTCCATCAACTATATACAATTAATGGCAGGACCCTTAACAGCATTGATGCACAGAGGAATCTTGGGGTCCAAGTCCATACTTCCCTGAAAGTGGCAACGAAAGTAGAAAGAGTGATAAAGAAGGCATATGGCATGCTTACCTTTATCACCAGGGGCATGGCATGGAAGAGTTGGGAAGTCATGATGCAACTGTATAAAACTTTGTTTAGGCCACACTTGGGGTATTACATGCAGTTTTGGTTGCTCCATTACAGGGAAGGATGTAGAGGCTTTGGAGAGGGTGCAGAAGAGGTTCACCAGGATGTTGCCTGGATTAAAGGGTATTCGCTATAAGGAAAGGCTGGACAAACTCAGATTGTTTTCTCTGGAGCACTGAAGGCTGAAAGGAGACCTGATAGAAGTTTATAAAATTATGAGAGGTGTGGATAGGCAGCTAGTATCATTTTCCCAGGGTAGAAATGTCAAATACTAGAGGGCATTGTTTTAAGGTGAGGGGGGAAGCTTAAAGGGGATGTATGGGCAAGTTTTAATATACAGAGAGTGGTACATGCCTGGAACATGCTGCCAGGGATGGTAGTGGAAGCTGTTATGATAGTGGCATTCAAGAGGCTTTTAGATAGGCCAATGAATAAGCAGAGAATAGAGAGATATGAATCATGTACAGGCAGAAGGAATTAGTTTAATATGGCTTCATGCTTGGTACAGACATTGTGCGTGGAAGGGCCTGTTTCTGTGGTGTACTGTTCTATGATCTATGTAACTGGACTCATTCCTTAAAAATAAAAAGATGGCTGTGGCTGGTAAACATTTAAGACCAGGAATTGCTGCAGAAGTTCCTCAAAGCAGTGTCCTGTGTCCAACCATCTTCAGCTACTTCATCAATGACCCTTCCTCAAACACAAGGAATAAGGGTGTTTACTAAAGATTACACGGTATTAATTTCTATTTGCAACTTAATACTGAAAATGGAGCACCCAATGCCTGGTGATGATGTGTCATTCTCGCCAAAAAGTACCTGGAAATGAGTCTCACCAACAAGAAAGAGAATCTAACTGTGATCACTTGACAGTCTGTGGTATCACCCTTATTGAGCTCCAAACCAGAAACGTGACCAGCCACATTAATACAAAGGCTAAAGCAGGCAGCCAGACTGAATGTTCTTTAGCTAGTGATTTACCTCTGATTCCCAATTTCCAACAAGGTAAACTGGGAGATTGATACAATATTTACTGATACAATACAATATGGGGCAGGCATGGTAGTGTAGCAGTTAGCATAATGCCATTACAGCGCTGGCGAAATGGGTTCAATTCCGGCAGCTGACTATAAGGAGTTTGTACCTTCTCCCCGTGACTATGTGGGTTTCCTCCGGGTGCTCCGGTTTCCTCTCGCATTCCAAAGACGTATGGGTTACGAAGCTGTGGGCATGTTATGTTGGCGCCGGAAGCATGACGACACTTGCAGGCTGCCCCCAGAACACTCTATGCAAAGATGCATTTCACTATGTGTTTCGATGTACGTGTGACTAATAAAGAAATCTTATCTTATTTACAATTTTCCCAGAGGAATGAAACTACAATAATACTCAAGAACTGCAACAGCATTTAGTATAAAGCAGGCTATTTGATCAGCACTTTCCTCCAGTGTGCCATGTTTGCAGTGTGTACCATAAACAAAACACAGCAAGGTTTCTTTGAACAGGTGTACTGTTAAATAATTTTACACCATCATGATACAAACTAGTAGATGGAAGATAGTTGCATGGTTTCCCAGTTGGAAAAGTGAAATTAACTCCATGGATCCTTTTACACTGACAAGACCTACCACCTACAAGGACAAGGTCAATAGATCACAACATCATCATGTGAAATTATCACTGCAAAACAATTGGCTTTGCCAGTAACATCAACATCAGAGTGAGTCACTCACCACAGGATGCCCAGCCTGTGATCTATTCTTGTCGTCACAGATGTTGATAGTTGGGGTGGGGGTGGGGGGAATTTGGGTGGAGCTTGGTCTCAATAATATTAAATGTCAAGAGTACATTGTTAATCTCTTTTGTTTTCCTTATGACTATTGCCCAGCACTTCTGTACTTTGAACGTCACTTACCACTTATCCGCCCAAGTCTTAATGTTGTCTTGGTCATGGGGTGAGTTACTTTCTGAGGAGTTGCAGATGGAAATGAAAACTGTGCAATCAGTCACTTGATAATAGGTGTGCTGGGTGTGAAGATAGGATGTTAGCTCCACAAGGACTATGTGATGGTCACTTCTACTAATTGTCGGATAGGTATATTGGTGAGGATGAGGTCTACTAAAGTTATTACTTGTGATAGCTCACTCACTGCCTGCAAAAGACCTAGTCTGGCAGCTACTTCCTTGAAGACTTGGCCAGTTTGGTCAGTGGTGATCCTATCAAGCCATTCTTAGTGATGGACACTGTAGACCCCCCAATCAGATTACATTCTGCATCCTTTTTACTTTCAATGTTTCTTCTAATTATTGTTCAATATGGAAGTGCACTGATTCATCAGCTAAGTGAGAAGAGCAGGTGGTAATCAGGAGGGGGTTTCCTTACCCATGTAGATCTGATGCCCTGAGACTTCATAGAGTCTAGAATGAATGTTAAGGCTTCCAGGCCCAACTGTATACCCCTCTGTACCACCAGCTCTGGTAGATCTGTTCTGCTGGTGGAACAAGATGTACCTGGATGGAGGAGTTGGGCACACTGTCTTTTATTATTGCCACTTGACTAGTCTGGGGGACAGTTCTCCTCACTTAGACAAAAATCTCCAGATGTTCATGCGGACAACTTTGTGAGGTCAATTAATCTGTGTGTAACTTTACTGTGACCAAATTTGATGCCAAGGTCAACGTGTGTGGTCCATCCAATTTTCTCTTTTTTCTGCTTTAACGTAGCAATTATGATACAACTGAATAGCTTGATATGCAATTTCAGAGACCAGTTAAAGGTCAACTGCATTGCTTGCAACCTGGAGTCATAGAGACCAGACCAGGTAAGATTTCCTATCCTGAAAGGACAATTAGCTGCATGTTTTTTTTGCTTGTAAGCTCACATGCAATCTTGTGTTGCAGGCACAAACCTGATATCACAACAGAGACCTTATGCGTAGACCTCAAACTGCATATCTTATCAGGATCAGCAATATTTGTAAGCCTCATCTGTTTGATTACATCTTTTTAGTAAATATTCATTATTCATCTTAATTATATCTTCCAGATGACAAACAAAATCTTAGTGATTATGTGTTTGCTGTCATACCACCTTTGAATATACATTTAGATTACCAAACAGCGCCAAACAAGTGTATGATTAACTAATTTCATGCCATAATAATATGAACTAGTAGGTGGAAGATAGTTACATAGTGCCTCGGTTAGAAAAGTGAAATTAATTCCATGTAACTGCACATCCAACAAACTGATAGAGGATTTCAACCGGAAAAAAAAAGGTGACAGAAGGATAGAGTTCCTTGCAGATCTTATAAAATTAAAATTCTGCAAATGCTAGGAATTTTTTTTCCATGACACAACCCATAATCTCAACTCTTTATCCAACAGGATTAATTTTCCATTTTAGGGGGGAAAGCTCTTCAGTGAGTTTCTTGCAATGTGATCAGGAACTCATTTATAGTGAATTGGTTTATAATCTTGTTACGTTGCAGAGCAAGGAACCTTTCTCCATTATATGTTCATAGTTGAAATAATTCAAAGCTTTTGCTCAAAGTTGAGAGTGACTGTTGTGACTCCATTGACTCTGTCTACACTTTTTTATTTCTTTTTACTACATCGACGTACTAATGTATGGCATGATCTGACCGGTAAGCACACAGAGAAGAATTTTTCTCTGTATGTTAGTACATGTGACAATAATAACCCTAATAATAATAATGACTGACTTCGTTTGATGTACATGAAAGAACTAGCATTGTAGAAATCATCTTCGGAATACTTCGGGAACAGCACGACTGGGAGGACATCAAATAGACAGACGTTAATCAGTCAAAATCAATAATGAAGCTGTTGCTTCATTAGTGGAAGTGAAATTATTACCTTAAAATGTTTTGAGTTCTGCTCTGTGTCAATCATTCTTCAATATTCTCTAAAGCAATCAGTTATGAAAATAGCTGCTAACATTATTATACATCTTTGCAAGGCAACTGGAAATAGGCCATAAACAAATTTAAACAAATCGAGGAAAAAATGAATAGTTTTTTTATTGATGTAGTCCCCACTTTATTATTGTGTAATCCCCCAGTAGTTCACAGGGCAACTAATGAGGCTTGGACATACACCATGAATGGTAAGAGTCCTGCGGAGTATTGTGGAACAAAGGGACCTCAGGGTGCAAGTCCAAAGATTCTTGAAGGTGGCAGCACAGATAGATAACGTGGTTAAGAAGGCATATGGGATACTAGCCTTCATTAGCTGAGGCATTGAACACAAGAGCATGGAGGTTATGCTCCAACTTTATAAAACGTTGGTCAGATCTCAGCTGGAGTACTGTGTGCATTTCTGGTCATCACACTATAGGAAGGATGTGATAGCACTGGAGAGGGTGCAGAGGAGATCCACTGGGATGTTGCCTGGGGTGGAGTATTTCAGTTATGATTAGAATGAAGCCTGGAACAAAGGAGATTAATGGGGGACATGACTGAGGTATATCAAATTATGAGGAAAATAGTTAAGGTAGACTGCGGGAATCTTTTCCTTATATCAGAGGCAAATAAAACTAAAGGACATAGATTCAGGATAAAAGGCAAGAGATTTAGAAGCGATCTGAAGGGGGCCTTTTTCACCCAGAGAGTGATGAGTACCTGGAATGTACTGCCAGAGAGAATGGTGGAAGCAGAGTTGCTGACAGCATTTAAGGAATGTCTAGATGAGCACTTAAATCATCTAGGCATAGAAGACCAAGGGCCAAGTGCTGGAAGATGGGATTTATACAGGTGGGTGCCCACTTGTTGGTGTGGATGGGTGGGCCAAAAGGCCTGCTTACGTGGTCTGTGACACAATGATATATCCAGTAGAACTGCTGCCTCACAGCTCCAGCGATCTGGGTTCAATCGGACCTCTGGTGCTGTCTGTCTGGAATTTGCTCATTCTCCTAGTGACAGCATGTGTTTCCTCCAGGTGCTCCAGTTTCCTCCCACATCCCAAAGACGTGCAGATTGGTAGATTAATTGGCTACTGTAAATTGTCCCAGTGTGTAGGTGAGTGCTAGAATCTTGGGGGGGGGGGGGGGGGGGGTGGGGTTGATGCGAATGTGGGGAGAATAAAATGAGATTAGTGTTAATGGGTGGTTGATGCCACCAACTCTGTTGGACAAAAGATCGTTCCTGTGCTGTAAGATTCAGTAACCCTTACACACTCTGTAAACCTGATTACTGTAGAGCTGAGTCTTACAGAACAGGAAAGTAAGGGGCTTGTTCCCGGTCATTTGTCAACCTCAGACTCTATGATGGCTGTAAAGCAGCAGATGGCCTTGGTGTTCAAGATTAGGGGAAAAGAAAGTCAATTAAACAACCCTCTCCAAATGCATGTGTGATATCTGGTTTGTTTGTGACAACTTTCACAATCCAAACATCTGTTGGACGTACACATGTAGAGAGACCACAAGAAAGACTGTAATGGCAACTGGTGGCTGGAGTTGATGGACCCAGATTTCAACAGGAATCAACACTTTCACTATCTGTTTGCAGTGTACTCCCTGTCATTTTGAGATAGATCTGAGTGTTGCAACTAGACTATAGACTCCATGCAAGTACACATCATTCAAGGTGATCTTCCATTCTGTAGAGAGAGGAACAATGTCTCAATTCCATGCCCATTCATTGGAACTTATGTGCTGATGAATGGCTATATATCTGAAAGATTAATTGTTTCTCACTCCACAGATGCTGACTGAGCTGCTGACTATTTCTGGGATTTTCTATTGGTTCAGAATTTCAACATCTGCAATATTTTACCTTTGGACCTGTTGGGTCATGCCACCTCAGCTCCCATTTTGAAGCCTCCTTTCATTTTCATCTTTTTTCTCTATATCCTCCTTCATCTCTGCCATTTTACACTTTAATTCCACACATGCTCTATTTCTTTATTAACTCCTGTGTTTTCACCTTTTTATGTGGTTTGCCTCTGGACCTGCAGTTGGTTGAAGGAAAATTAACAAGAAATAAACTTGCATGAATACAGTGCCTTTATTCTTGGGATATAACTTGGGATTGACCAAAGCTTTCCGGCTAATGAAGTATTTTCTCAGTGCAGTTACTGTTGAAATGTAGAGCGACCACTATTCAGGTTTGGAGTATTGTGCACAGTTTTGGTCACTCTGTTATAGGAAAGATGTTATTAAATGAGAAAGAGTACAGAAAAGATTTACCAGGATGTTTCCTGGACTTGGGGGCCTGGGTTACAAGGAGAGGCTGCGTAGACTAGGACTTCATTTCCTGGAACGTAGGAGATTGAGGGGTGACCTGATAGAGGTATATAAAATCATGAGGAGCATAGACAGGGTGAAAGCACACAGTCTTTTTCCCAGGGAGGGGGTGCTAAAGACAAGAGGGCATTGGTTTAAGATCAGGGCCGAGAGATTTAAAAGGGATATCAGGGGGCAGTTTCTTCATGCAAAGGGTGATGTGTATTTGGAATGAGCTGCCAGAAATAGTGGTTGAGGTGGGAATGTTAGGTATATTTAAATGCCATCTAGATAAGTACATGGATAGGAGAGGTTTAGAGGGCTCTGGGCCAAACATGGGCAGATGGGACTAGCTCACTGGGCGATACAGTCAGCATAGACAAGTTGGGCCGAAGGGCCTGTTTGCACACTGTATGTGTGTCTCTATGACTATTTTGGTGGGAAGGGGAGCTGCAAATGGTACGAGCACAATCTTTCACGTTGCTGATATTCTGAACAATTTTATTGAATCTCTTGGATAGCAATGCTAGTGTGATGAAATGCAAGTGCTTCCAATAACAGCTTGGCTGCTGGCAAATCTATCCCAGTCTTGAGTCTAATACAAAGTAAACTCAACAGAATAAATTTGCAGCCCAATTATTTTTTATTATAGTGTTCAAATATCAGTGGCAGGAGTATTTATTGTCCAGAAGAACACAAGGAAATAGGAACAAGAGTAGGCCACAAAGTCCCTCAAGCCTGCTCCGCCATTCAACATGATCATGCCTGATCTATGCCAGTCTCAACATCCATCATCAGAGATCCCCACCATCTGGGCCATGCCATCTTCTTGCAGCCATCATCAGGCAGAAGCCTGAAGTCCCACACCATCAGGTTCAATAACAGCTATTTCCCTCAACCATTTGGTTCTTGAACCAACCGGCACAACCCTAATCGCTACAGTTTAGCAACACTATGACCACTTTCATCACTTTGCACTAAAATGGACTTTGTCTTTTTTTGTTCTAATCGTATTCTTTCTTGTAAAAAAATGTTTAATTTTGTTTTTTCTTGTGAATCCTGCTTATATGATGCTATGTGCCTGTGATGCTGTTGAAAGCACATTTTTCATTGCACCTGTTAATACATATACTTGTGCATATGATAATAAACTTGACTTTTCTGTGCCATTTCTCCATAACCCTCTATTCCTCAAACTATCCAATATTTATCCATCTCCATTTTAAATACTTCTGAAGATGCAGCTTCCACCATCTGCTGGGGCAGAGGATTCCAGAGATTCACAAACCTTCTGCGAGAAGAAATTTATATGTACTTCAGTTTTAAATGATTGGTGCCTTATCTTGTAGCTTTGTCCCCTTGTTCATCCCTAATTGCTCCTGAGTTTAGGACACAGTTGAGATTCAACCGTATTACTGGGTTTGGGGCCACATATAGCCTGTCCTGGCAAGGACGGCAGATTTCCTTCCACTGAAAGACAGTAGGACGGGTTGTTGGAACAATGGTAGGAGTTGAACTCGTGTCACTGGTTCAAAGGTCCAAGCCTCAAGATGATAACCACTGCACCACCATTCCCACATGCACCAACCTCATCTTGAGAGGTTTTATTTTCAAGTAAGTTTGCTGGGGAAATGTTAGCAGATATGGGTGAAGTTGGTTTATTTCATGTCACCAGCTTTCTTACTGGGACCAGAGCTGGCTGAAACATACTTTGAATAATGTGTTTCCTCCACTTGATGTGCCCCAAGAGATAAAATCCACTACAGTGGCAAAGAATGGCTGTTAGGTAAGTGGTGGGGCTTCAATAGGAAGGTGAGTTAGAAGGTTGTGGGTTTCATTCATGTTCCCGAGACTTAAAGCACAAAAATCAAGTATGCTACTCCCAGTGCAGCACTAAAGGACTGCTGCAGTTTTGGAGGTATCACCTTTCGGATGAGGCTTTGAACCGCAGAATCAGAATTAGAATCAGATTTATTGTCACTGACTTATATGATGTGAAATTCGTTCTTTTGCAGCAGCAGCACAGTCCAAAGACATAATAATTACTATAAATTACAAAAATAAATAAATAGTGCAAAAAAAAGAATAACAAGGTAGTGTTCATAGGCCATTAGAAATCTGATGGAGGAGGGGAAGAAGCTGTTTCTGAATTATTGAGTGTGCGTTCTGTAAGCACTATTTTAAAGAGGAGATTTAGTTCCTCATATTTCCTTACCAAATAGGAGGCCATAGAGTCATAGAGAGATACAGTGCAGAACCGACCACTCATTCACACTAAAACCATTTTTATTCTTCTTATCCAACCACCCCCGCCACCCCCCCCCCCCCCAATCTCCAGATTCTACCAGTTACTTACAAACTAGAATCAATTCACAGTGGCCAATTAACCTGCCAACCTGGATGTTTTTGAGATGTGGGAGAAAACTGCAGGACCTGGAGGAAACCCACATGATTACAGGAAGAATGTGCAAGCCCCACACAGACCCACACAGACCCACACAGACAGCACCCATGGTTAGAATTGAACCCAAGTCTCTAGTGCTGTGAGGTAGTGCCTCTACTAAATTTGGATCACCAAATCCATACCAGCTCCAGAGCAACCCAATCACTTATTTCCCTGTAACCCATTGTCTCTCTCACGGGCCCATCGGAATCACTTCTTAGATTCTTTCACCACCCACCTGCACCTTTTTTGTTCTAAATAATTGGATGGATCCTCCTCCATCACATGTACATTTTATGACATACAGACTGTGATTTATGACTACAGGTACATCTTTATTGGATAGATCCTGTGTTCTATCACATACTTCAGACCCAGAGCTTCAGCATACTCTGTTTTTACGAAGTTGTTTCTGTCGCACCTTTCCTCTGTCAGACCTTTTCTATCTATTTTCTGTAAGGGCATGTTTGCCCTCTCGTGGCAGCTCAAAATATAACATGAAACAGATTCATGTGAAAGGGAAACTCAGGCAAACTCAATAAAAAGTGGATTGCTGAATATTGATTAATTATGAAGGAATCTTACAGGTCAGAAGGTCATTCAGCCCATTATGCCTTGCTTTTGAATGGACTCACTTTATTATTCTTTTACTGGAGCAAGCAATTTTTTTTGCTTTGACTTCATGGATCTTGATAATAATAAATTCTGTCCTCTTAAGATCCAGCTCATGGGCACTATGCTCAATGAAAATAGAGCCTTAGGCTGCATTACCCAAGCCCTATTGGTTTATGAGATAGGCCCTGGTCTCTGAAGCAATGCTGAAGTTTATGATATACCAAGCTCCAGACAACAAACTGTAATTTTATGACACAGAACATGAACCAGTCCTCATCGAGGGGTCAATGGTGGAAAGGGTGAGCAGCTTCAAGTTTCTGGGTGTCAACCTCTCCAAGGATCTGTTCTGGGCCAAACACATTGATGCAATCACGAAGAAGGCACGCCAGTGGCTCTATTTCGTTAGGAGTTTGAGGAGATTTGGTATGTCACCGAAGACTCTTGCAAATTTCTAGATATGTGCAGTGGAGAGCATTCTGACTGGTTGGATCACAACCTGGTATGGAGGCTCCAATGCACAAGATTGCAAGAGGCTGCAGAGGGTTGTAGATTCAGCCAACTCCATTACAGGCATGACCCTCCCTGACATCGAGGCTATCTTCAAGAGGCGGTGCCTCAAGAAGGCAGTGTCCGTCATTAAGGACCCTCATCACCTGGGACATGCCCTCTTCATGTTACTGTCATTGGGGAGGAGGTACAGGAGCCTGAAGATCCACACTCAACGTTTCATGAGCAGCTTCTTCCCCTCCACCATCAGATTTCTGAATGGTCCATGAACCCAAGAACACTACCACATTATTCCTTTTCTTTGCACTATTTATTTATTTTATAATTTATAGTAATGTTATGTCTTTGCTGTACTGCTGCTGCAAAACAACAAATTTTGCATCATATAAGACAGTGATTATAAACCTTATTCTGACTTTTATGACACAAATATGTAGATATTGGATGGTCCAGAAACAGAATCAGATTCAGAAGCTGTTCCTGAATCATTGAGTGTGGGTCTTCAGGCTCCTGTACCTCCTCCCTGATGGTAGTAACAAGAAGAGGGCATGTCACGGATTAATGATGGATGAAGCCTTCTTGAGGCACTGCGTCTTGAAGATGTCCTTGATAGTGGGGGGGGGGGGGGGGTTGTGCCCGTGATGGAGCTGCCTGAGTCTACAACCCTCTGCAGCCTCTTGCAATCCTCTGTATTGGAGCCTCCACACCAGGCAGTGATGCAACCAGTCAGAATGCTCTCCACTGAACATCTGTAGAAATTTGTAAGAGTTTTTGGTGACAAACAAAATCTCCTCAAACTCCTAACAAAGTAGAGCTGCTGGCGTGCCTTCTTCATGATTGCATCAACGTGTTGAGCCCAGGACAGATCCGTGGAGATGTTAACATCCAGGAACTTAAAGCTGCTCACCCTTTCCACCATTGACTCCTCAATGAGGACTGGTGTGTGCTCTCCCAACTTTCAGTTCTTGAAGTCCACAATCAATTCCTTGGTCTTGCTGATGCTCAGTGCAAGGTTATTGTTGCGACACCACTCAACCAGCCGATCTATCTCACTCCTGTACACCTCCTCATTGCCATCTGAGATTTTACCAACAACAGTGGTAAGATAAGATTTCTTTAGTAGTCACATATACATCAAAATACACAGTGAAATGTATCTTTTTGTATAGTGTTCTGGGGGCAGCCTGCAAGTTTTGCCATGCTTCTGACACCAACATAGCATCCTCACAACTTCCTAACCTGTAGGTCTTTTGGAATGTGGGAGGAAACCGGAGCACCCAGAGGAAACCCACGCAGACATGGGGAGAACGTACAAACTCCTTACAGACAGTGGCCGGATTGGAGCCCGGGTCGCTGGTGCTGTAAAGCATTACGCTAACCGCTACACTACCATGTTGCCAGTGCCAGTGATTAGGCACAGTGGCCTCTGTGTTTTATGATATACAGACTGCTCTTTATGACACAGGTACGTGCTATTAGATGGATCTGCGTCCCCTCACATGCTTCAGATCCTGAGCTCCAGCACACTGTTTCCAAGAAGCTCTTGCCTCCCTCCATCAGACCTTTCTTCCATCACATCCTGTTTCGATGACGGACCCTAGGGTCCATCATATTCCTGACGTTGTCTCTACCAGGCTCTGTCCCCAGGGCACTTTCAGACTTTGTCTCTTGTCAGTTCAAACCTGGTCCGCATCAAACCTCGTCTCTCTCCTGTCAGACCCTGCTCGCTGTCACCGCGCTGGTTGCCCGGCAGTCGGCGGTGTCGCGGGAGTTGTCGGGCGCGGCGATGCGGCGGCGGTTGAAATGGTAACGGACGGAGCTGGTTGCGAGGGAGCGGTGGAGGGTCGCTGTCCTGGTCATGTTGCCGTTCTGCTTTCATGCCGGCTGTAGCCGGACGTTGGGCGTTTTACTGCGGGTGCAAGCGGCCACTCGCCAGCTCCCTTGCGCGGGGACGTCGCATCGTGGGGCAGGCAGCGAGGCAGGCGGTGAGGCAGGCGGTGGCCACCGCTGCTACCGCCTCACCCACCGGCAGCTGCTGCGGCTGCGGGGCCGGGACACCGGCGCCTTCCTCCAGGGCCTGGTCACCAACGACGTGGAGGATGTGGTGAGCAGGTCGCGGGAGGCCCTTTACTGTCACCTGCTTAATCTGCAGGGTAGAACCATGTTCGATGTGATCCTCTACAGGTAGGTGCAGATGGAGGGAGGAGTGTGAAGGATTTGGGGGAAGAGTTGAAGTTATTGTCATGTGCACGAGTAGGGTGAGGTACAGGTACAATGGAAAACTTGCTCTGCAGCAGCATCACAGGCACGTAGATTAAGACAATTTACATAAATTCTACAAGACAGTGAAGAAAAAGACTGTGCAAAACATTTAAATTATTTTCTCACGACCAGTTGTTCATAGAGTTGTACAGCACCCTTTGGCCCAACTTGTGGGGTTTTGCACTATGGGAAATCAATGTAAAGGGAAAGTACACAGTTAATTACAGGACCCTTGACAGTGTTGATGTACAGAGGGATTGTGTCCAAGTCCATAGCTCCCTGAAAGTGGCCGCACAAGTCGATAGGGTGGTAAAGAAGGCGTATGGCATGCTTGCCTTTATTAGTTGAGGCACTGGGTTGGAGTTATGTTGTAGCTTTATAAAACTCTGTGTCTACAGTATTGAATTCAATTCTGGTTGCTCCATTATAGGAAGGATGTGAAGGCTTTAGAGAGGTTTACCAGGATGCTCCTTGGATTAGAAGGCATGTGCTATAAGGAGAGGTTGGCCAAACCAGTGTTGTTTTCTTTGGAGTGGCAGAGGCTGTGGGCCGACCTGACAGAAGTTTATAAAATTATGAGGGGCGTAGATAGAGCCAGTATCTTTTTCCCAGGGTTGAAATGCCTAATGCTAGAGGGCATGCATTTAAGATGAGAGGGGGGAAGTTCAAAGGAGATATGCTGGGCAAGTTTTTTTTACACAGAGTGGTGATGCCTGGAATGTACTGCCGGTGGTGGTCTTGGTGGCTGATACAATAGATGTGTTTAAGAGGCACATGAATATGCAGAGAATGGAGGGATATGGTCCATGTGCAGACAGAAGCTGTTCGGTGTCACTGGCTTAATTAGATTGGCATAACATCATAGGCCAAAGGGCCAGTTCCTATGCCGTGTTCTGTGTTTGCCCTTGCTGACCAAGCTGGTGACACAAGAGACTTTAGATTCCAGCATTTGCAACAAAAAACAAACCACTGGGTCAGGTGGGTTGAGCTCTGATGCAGGGTCTCATTCTGAAATGACAACTATTCCTCTGCCTCCACAGATGCCAGTGACATAGAGTTACAGAGCATGGAAATGGGCCTTTTGGTCCATGCTGACCAAGATTCCCATCCAAGCTAGTCCCATTTACCCACTTTTGGCCCATTTTTTTCGGGGCCTTTTCTATCTGTGTACCTGTCCAACTATCTTTTAAAAGTTCTTACTGTCCCTTTCTGAACCACTTTCTCTGGCGGCTCATTCCATATACGTACCACCCTCTGTGGAAAAGGTTGCCTCTCAAGTTCTTATTAAATCTTTCCCCTCTCACCTTAAATCTGTGCCCTTTGGTTCTCGATTCCCCAACCCTGGGGAAAAAGGCAATACATTCAGCCTATCTATGCCCCAGCAGATTATTGGATTGACAGAGTAAATGGGACTGAAAGCTTGATAAACTGCCAGAACCCGATGAGTTGCATCCTAGGGTTTTGAGGGGTGTTGATGGAAATGGTGAATGCACTGATTGTCATCTTCCAACATTCCATACTTTCCAGAACAGTGGCAACAGATCAGAAGATAGCAATTGTATTGTAAACTCACTACTTGAGAGAAAACGGACTAGTTAGCCTGACATCAGTAGTTGGGAAAACGTTACAATTGTTATCTATTAGTTTTGAGGTTGTGACCAGCAGGACACAGAAGAAGCAGTGCATATTTGGACTTTCAAAGAGCATTCATACAGTGCTGCATGAGGTTATTAGATATAATTGGAGCATGTGGGATTGGGTTAATATACTGGCATGGATTGGTGAATAGACAACATAAGAATGAATGCACACCAGGATGTGAGACAGTCCTGATGCAGGGTTTTGACCTGAAAAGCCAACTGTTCCTTTCCCCTGTGCAGATGCTGCTCAACCCGCTGAGATCCTCCAGCAAATTGTTTGTTGCTCCAGATTCCAGCATCTGCAGTCTCTTGTGTGACTGGTGCAGGGGGCAGGGCTTCAGATTTTTGGATAATTGGGACCTTTTTTGGGGGAGGTATGACCTATTTGCTAAAGATGGGTTGCACCTAAACTCCAAAGGGTCCAATATCCTGGTGGGAATGTTTAATTTAACTGTTGGGGAGGGTTTAAACTAATCTGGCTAGGGGATGGAAACCAGGATGTTAGGATACAAGATGCTAGGGTAAGGGAGGAAGTTTACAGAAACAAGTCCAAGACAGTGTGCAGTGAGGACGGCAAGAAGGACAGGCAGGTGAGAAGTCAGGATAATTTGCTGAATAATAGAAGTACAACAAATCAGGATGTTAGCTTAGAGGATGAAGTATATAGAAACATATCTAAGATAGTGTGTAGTGAGGATGGTAAGAAGGATAGCCAGGTGAAAAGTCAGGATAATCTGCTGAACAATAGAAGAACAACAAAATCAATAGCAGATACTGGACTAAACGTACTATATTTAAATGCACGTAGCATTAGGAATAAAGTAGATGACCTAGTGGCACAACTACAGGTTAATAAATACGACATTGTGGCAATCACTGAGTCATGGCTTTATGATGGACGTGATTGGGAACTGAATGTCCAGGGGTACACAGTGTATAGGAAGGATAGGCGGGTATGCAGAGGGGGAGGTGTGGCCATGATGGTTAGTAGTGATATAAAATCAATAGAAAGGAAGGACATTGGGTCAGAGGAGGTGGAATCCTTATGGGTGGAGCTAAGAAATAGCAAGGGTAAAAGGACAATAGTAGCAGTCATATATAGGCCCCCAAATAGCAGTCAGGAAGTGGACGATAAGTTGCAGTTTGAGGTAGAAAATGTGTGCCAGAGTGACAATGTGAAGATAATTATGGGGGATTTTTAACATGAAGGTGGACTGGGAAATCCAGCAAGGCAGTAGAACGCAGGAGAGTGAGTTTGTGGAATGTCTACGGGACAGTTTTTTGGAACAACTTGATGAGCCCACCAGGGGATCGGCTGTTTTGGATTGGGTGCTGTGTAATGAACCGGAGGTGATTAGGGAACTAAAGGTAAAGGAACCATTGGGAACCAGTGATCACAATATGATTGAGTTCAGTTTCAAGTTTGAGAAGGAGAAGCTGATAACTGGTGTATCGATATTTCAGTGGAACAAAGGAAATTACAAGGGTATGAGAGAGGAGTTGGCCCAAATTGGTTGGAAGAGTAAGCTGGCTGGAGGGATGGCAGAGGAGAAATGGAAGGAATTTCTACAAGAAATAAGGAAAATGCAGGATAGACATATTCCAAGAAAAAAGATTTTGAATGGAAATGTGGATAACGAGAGAGGTGAAGGCTAAAATAAAAGCAAAAGGGAGGGTGTAAAAGGAAGCAAAAATTAGTGGGAAAACAGAAGACTGGGAAACTTTTAAAAACCTGCAGAAAGAAACTAAGAAGGTCATTAGGAAAGAAAAGATGAAATATGAAAGGAAGTTGGCGGATAAGATTCGAAAGGATACCAAGAGTTTTTTTAAATATATAAGGAGTAAAAGACAGACACGGGTTGATATAGGACCAATTGATAATGGTGCAGGAGATATTATAATGGATGATAAAGAGATGGCAGAGGAACTGAATGAGTATTTTGCATCGGTCTTCACTGTGGAGGACATCAGCAATGTGCCGGTTAGTCAGGAGTCTCATGAAATGGAACTGAGTTCAGTTAAGATTACTAGAGAGAAGGTGCTAGGAAAAATAAATGGGCTAAAGACTGATAAGTCTCCCGGGCCGGATGAGGTGCATCCCTGGGTTCTGAAGGAGGTGGCTTTAGAGATAGTGGAGGCATTGGTGATAATTTTCTAGGAATCGATAGGCTCCGGCATGGTTCCGGAGGACTGGAGGGTCGCAAATGTAGTTCCGCTGTATAAGAAAGGAGGGAGGCAGCATAAAGGAAATTACAGACCTATTAGTCTGACGTCAGTGGTGGGAAAGTTATTGGAATCTATCCTCAAGGATGTGGTTACGGAATACCTAGAGGTGCAAGGCAAGATAGGTCCTAGCCAACATGGTTTTGTGAAGGGAAGATCCTGCCTGACCAACCTATTGGAGTTTTTTGAAGAAATCACAGGTAGGGTGGATAAGGGAGAGGTGGTAGATGTTGTGTATTTAGACTTTCAAAAGGCCTTCGACAAGGTGCTGCACAAGAGACTGATTAATAAGATGAGAGCCCATAGAATTACGGGTAGGATAACAGAATGGGTGGAGCATTGGCTGGTTGGCAGGAAGCAAAGGGTGGGAATAAAAGGATCTTGTTCTGGTTGGCTACTGGTTACTAGTGGTGTTCCACAGGAGTCGGTGTTGAGGCCGCTTCTTTTTACCTTGTACATTAACGATTTGGATGATGGAGTAAATGGTTTTGTGGCTAAATTTGCGGATGACACCAAGATAGGTGGAGGAGTAGGGAGTATTGAGGAGACAGGAAGTTTGCAGAGAGACCTAGACAGTTTAGGAGCATGGGCAAGGAAATGGTAGATGAGATTCAATGTTGAGAATGTGCAGTTGTGCACTTTGGAAACAAATAAATGGGCAGATTATTATCTAGAAGGAGAGAAAATTCAAAGTACAGAAGTACAAAGGGACTTGGGGGTACTCGTGCAGGATACCTTAAAGGTTAACCACCAGGTTGGATCGGTGGTAAAGAAAGCGAATGCTATGTTGGCGTTCATTTCGAGAGGTATAATGTATAAAAGTAAGGAAGTGTTGATGAGGCTCTACGGGGCACTAGTGAGGCCTCATTTGGAATACTGTGCACAGTTTTGGGCCCCATATCTTAGGAAGGATGTGCTGATGTTGGAGAGGGTTCAGAGGAGATTTATGAGGATCATTCCCGGAATGAAAGGGCTTACATATGATGAGCGTTTGTCAGCTCTTGTACTGTACTCACTGGAGTACAGAAGAATGAGAGGGGACCTCATAGAGACATTTACAATGTTGAAAGGACTGGACAGAGTAGATGTGGCCAGGCTGTTTCCCTTGGTGGGTGAGTTCAGGACCAGAGGACACAATCTTAGAATTAGAGGGTACAGTTTCAAAACAGAGATGAGGAGAAATTTCTTTCGCCAGACCAGAGGGTGGTTAATTTGTGGAATTCCTTGCCAGGTACAGTAGTGGAGGCCAGATCATTGGGGGCGTTTAAGGAAGAGATAGATAGATATCTAAATAGTTGGGGTATCAAGGGATATGGGGATAAGGCCGGAAATTGGGATTAGAATAGTTTTTTTTCTCCCCCCTCCCCCCCTTCTCATTTCTTTTTCTTTTTTCCCTTTTCCTTGGAGCAGTCTCAGTGGGCCAAATGGCCTACTTCTGCTGTCTTGTGATCTTGTGTCTCCATAAGAATGGACGTGTCATTTTTGGGTTGGTGGACTATGAATAGAGGGGTGCTGCAGGGATCGGTGTTGGGCCTCAGCTCTTCACTATCTGTATCAATGATTTGGATGAGGAAACCAAGTGCAATAAATCCAAGTTTGCTGTTGATGCAAAGCTAGGCAGCATGGAGTGATGTGAAGAGGCTTCAGGGTGACAAGGCAGGTAGAATATAATGTGGAAATGTGAGATCATCAATTTTGATAAACAGAATAGAAAAACTTTTTTAAGTAGTGCAAGGTTGAAAAGTATTGCTTTTCATTGGGACCTAGGTGTCCTTGCAGATGAATTTCAAAAAATTGACATGCAGGTATAGCAACCAATTGGGGAGGCAAATAGTACATAGGCCTATGTTGCAAGAGGATTTGAATACAAGAATGGACTTGCATAATTCCAGTATCACTGGTACTTGGTGAGATTTCACCTGGAATTTTTGTACAGGTCTAGTATTCTGCCTAAGGAAGGAATACGCTTGTGATAGCTTGTAGCAAAGCTGTTTACCAGATTAATTCGTGGTATGGGAGGGATTGTCCTATGAGGAGCAGTTAAGCAAACTGGGCCTGCACTCTAAAGAAGAATGAGAGGTGATCTCACTGGAATATGCAAAGTTCTTATGGGTTGACACAGGGTTGATGTTTCCCCAAACTGTGTTGTCTAGGACCAGGGGCTTCAAAATCAGATCGGCTATTCAGGACTGACATGAGAAGATTCCTCCTTTTGGGTTTCCATCATCTGCAGTTTTTCTGATTTTCACTGACATGAGAAGAATTGTCTTTACCCTGTATCCATGAAGGCTGTGAAATTTCATTTGCTGAGTAAATATAGGACAGTAATTGATAGATTTTTGGATATTAGGGAATTGAGAGAGATTGAGTTAGTATGTGAAAGTGATGCTGAGGTGAAAGAGCAGCCATAATATTGAATGGAAGAGCAAGTGTGAGGGACCAAATGGTTTATGACTATTGATGTTCTGACATGTTCTGCAGCCTGTTCCTACCCATTTTATCTTGCCCTGTTAGCATCTTTCTAATCAAAATGATGTGTTTTACACCTATAAATTTAAATTGCTTTAAATTTTTAGAAAATATGGTGCTTCATGCCTTGTGGAATATGGAATGCAAGATCTATGTTGCAAAATGGTTGTGCTTGTGGGGACAAAATAGATTATCCTCTTCCTTTTAAATTCTAGGTTGCATGCAAGCCAAGAAGAGCCAACCATGCTCATAGAATGTGATGCCACATTGCTTGACGATATTCAGAAGCACTTGAAAATATACAAGATTAGAAGGAAAGTGGACATATCCCTTTGCCCAGATCTTTTTGTGTGGGCAGTACTCCCATCTGAACAGTCAATAGATGCCAGCAGTGATTTAGAAGCAAGTGGAAAGAAGGTGCTGGTGTGTACGCGGGATCCTAGAACTGATGCCATGGGATGGCGGTTGGTATTGAGCAAGATTGACAGTCCATTAGACGTTATCCCAGAAAGTCGTCTAGGTGACATCCAGGACTATCATAGACATCGGTATAAGATAGGTAAGGAATAATCTTGCGTCTCAAACTGAAATTGATCTGTAGTCTGAAAAAGGAGACCTTGAGAGAATTTGTTTTGTATTTGGCAATGGTGCCTTGCTTGTTTAGAGGTGTAATTCAGAATGAATGGATTATTTACTAAGAGGGTCGTAACTGTGCAGATGGGATGATTCCCTACTGCTGGTGAGTAAACTGCAGGCCATCAATAGAAAGGGAATTTTGGTGGGGGAAACTTCTTACTCATGACTAAAATGTTTAAAACAAGATGCCATTAGAGGAGTGTTGAGTGGAACAACAAAGTTCATTTAATTGGATTTCAGATAAATTTTTAAGAAAGAAAGCATGGAAGAATGAAATGAAGGAAGACTAATGAGCATACATGGAAGAATGGACCACTTGTGCTGAATGGCCTTTAAAACATGTAACATTCTGATGTTCTATCTGATTAGCAAAATTTTTGAAGCCCCAAATATCCTGATTTTCTCCTTTATGGAAATCCAAAAAAATTCTGTATGCTGGAAATCCTGAAATAAAAACAGAAAATGCTGGGAACACACAGCAGATTAGGCAGCATGTGTGGAAAGAATATAAAAACAAAAAGAGCTGGAAATACTCAGCATTTTTGTTTCTACAGTATTTTAGGTTTCCAGCATCTGCAGGTGTATTTTGACTTTCTGCGGAAAGGGAAACAAAGTTGATGGTCAGGACCTGAAAATGTTAACACTGTTTCACTTTCCACAGATGCTGTCTTCCTGCTGAATATTTCCAGTACTTTATGAATTTTCTCCCATTTGTAACTATAGTTTTGTGTATGGTGTGGTTTACTTTAGTAGCACGTGAACAATCCATCTATTGGTTTGCTTCTGAATTTGGCTCTGCAGCTAGCTAAACTAACACACAATAGAATACTTATCTGGGAATGCAAATATGGAGTTTTGAAAGGAGGCAAATGACTGGAAATGAATTGCATTCCTGCTATGATATTGTCGAAGATCGCAACCCACAAGTGAGATGCTTTTTACTGGCCTTCTCACTGAATGACTTGGAAGAGTGTGTGTCGAAGAAACATTTCTGTTATTCATCAGTCTTGATTGAAAATTCATTGGTCAACATGGTAGTAAAAGTGGCATTAGATATCTGCAAAATGTGGTTATGGTGTAGATCCTTCTGCTTTACAGAAGAGATTTATTAGTCTTCTGCTGATTAGTAGTGTTAAGCTGTATGACAAGGCTGTGCTTTATTTAGCTGCTCACCATGTATGATGAATTCCATGCATCTTAAGAAAGTGATCAATGAAGAAGCCAGTTGTATTGGTTTATTATTGTCACCAAGGTACAGTGAAAAGCTTGTCTTACAAACCGATCGTACAGGTCAATTCATTACACGGTGCAGTTACATTGAGTTAGTACAGAGTGCAGTGATGTAGTACAGGTAAAAACAATAACAGTACAGAGTAAAGTGTCACAGCTACAGAGAAAGTGCAGAGCAATAAGGTGCAAGGTCACAACGAGGTAGATAGTGAGGTCAGAGTCCATCTCATCGTATAAGGGAACTGTTCAATAGTCTTATCACAGTGGGGTAGAAGCTGTCCTTAAGTCTGGTGGTATGTGCCTTTCATTTGTTAACATAATCTAGCCTAAGGGGTCCATGAATTAGTGTTCCTTCAGGTGAGAACATCTGGTAGCTGATACTAATCTATCAAAGATGGTTAAGAATAAGTGTTGACGTTATTTGAATATAAACTTGAACTGCATATATTATTAGGATAGATGGTGGTAATATATGCTGTCTTGTTTTATCTAAGGAATTGCTGAAGGTGTGAAAGACCTTCCATCTGGAGAAGCAATACCTTTGGAATCAAACTTGGTGTACATGAATGGGATCAGCTTCACCAAGGGCTGTTACATCGGGCAAGAGTTGACAGCTCGGACTCACTATACAGGCGTGATAAGGAAAAGATTGATGCCAATCCAACTGGACAACTCTTTGCCGCCTGGCAATGTTCCTGAAAAGGCGCAGATTATTACTGAATCTGGAAAATTGGCTGGAAGGTTCAGGAATTATGAGGGTGATGTTGGTTTAGCCTTGATTCGATTGGCCTATGCCAATGAACCTCTTCATGTGCTCACAACAGGTGATGTTCGTGTGTGGTTGAGAGCATCAATGCCAAATTGGTGGCCAAAGGATGAAAAGAATAAATAAAAGAAATGTTGATACTCAATACAAAATGTATACATTTTGTAGAAAGATATTTTCCTAAATAGATTTATTGGAAGTGTTTTGTCAGTTTTCATTTTCTAGTGTTTTATAGGCTAATTTTAACTTAATTTGAAGTAAAAGGCATGTTGACCTGGTTGGCTTGATTGCCTGAGTTGAGAAACTGGTTTCAAAGCAACAAGTATGAGATAAGAACTTGCAGATCAGGTAAACACTTCAAACAAACTTTATACACATTGGTCAGAATATAGAAAGCACAGCAGCCCAGAGTGCACAAGGCAGGTATTGTAATCGAATCATAGAATTGTACAACACAGAAATGGGCCCTTTGGATCACATTGTCCATGCCGACCATGATGCCTATCTATGCTAATCCCATTTGCCCACATTAGGCATTAGTAGCCCTTGTGTCTTTCCTATCCAAGTGCCTTTTAAACAGTGTAATTGTATCTGCCTCCATCACTTCCTCTGGCAGCACATTCCAGATATTCACCACCCTCTGTGTGGAAAAATTTGCCCTTCAGATTTCCTTTAAGTTTCTCTCCTCTCACCTTTAAACCTGTGCCTTCTAGTTCTAGACTCCTCTGCCTTAGGAAAAAAAGATTCTGATTATCTATCGTATCTATGCCTTTCATAATTTTATAAACCTCTATTAAATCACCCCTCCGCCTTCTATGTTCCAGTGAGAATAAACCCAGCCTATCCATCTCTCATAACTACAGCCTTCCTTTCCAGGCAACATGGTGAATCTCTTCTGCACGCTTTCTCTATTGCTACCACATCCTGCAGTATGGTCACCAGAACTGTACACAATACTCAGTGTGGTGTAACCAATGTGTTGTACAACTGCAACATGATGTCCAAACTCTTACACTCAGTGTCTCGGCCAATGAACACAAGCACAGCCAGGATCTCCCGGTGGCCAGCCATTTTAATTTCACTTCCGATTCCCACACTAATATGTTCATCCACGGCCTCTTCTACTGCCAAGTTGAGGCTAAATGCAGATTAGAGGAACACTTCATTTTCCTTCTTGGTAGTCTCCAACCTGACGGCATCAACATTGATTTCTCCAACTTACGGTAACCACTCCCCGCTGTCTTTCTCTCCCCCGCCCCCCCCCCCCCACTTTTGTTTTCCCTTATCCCTCTGGCCCCCTTGCCCCTTCTCTTTCCCTTCCCCCGCCCTCATGACCTGACCGTTACCCACACCTTCCTCCCTCTGGTTCCCCATCTCCTTCCCTTTATTTCATGGTCTACTGTTCTCTCCTATCAGATTCCATCTTGTTCATCCCTTTGCCTCTTCCACCCATCACCTTCCAGCTTCTCACATCATTCTCACTTCTTCCCCTCACCTGATCACCCATCAGCTCGTGCTCCTCCCCCCACCCTTTTATTTTGGCTTCTGCCCTCCTTCTTTCCAATCCTGATGAAGGGTCTTGGCACGAAATGTCGACTGTTTATTTCTCTTCGCAGATGCTGCCTGATCTGCTAAGTTACTCCAGCATTTTGTGTGTGTTGTAAGCATAGCAAATGCCTTTTTCAGCACCCTATCCACCCATTGTCACTTTCAGGGAGCTATGGACACCAACACTAAGATCTTTGCCATTTACTCTATATGTCCAACCAGAATTTGACCTCCCAAAGTGCATTGTCTCATGCTTGTGTAGATGAGATTCCAGTAGCCACTGCTCTGCCTGGCTTTCCAGCTGACCTATGTCCAACTTTCTTCACTATCTATGACTCCACCAATTTTCATGTTGTCTGCAAACTTATTACTTGTGCCACCTACATTCTCACCCAAGTCACATATGCATTACTTGTATAATATATTTATTAGTCACATGTATATCGAAACACATAGTGAAATGCCTCTTTTTGCGTTATTGAGAATGTGCTGGGGGCAGCCCGCAAGTGTCACCACTCTTCCGGTGCCAACATAGCATGCCCACAACTTCCTAACCTGTACATCTTTGGAATGTGGAAGGAAGCTGTGGCACCCGGAGGAAACCCACGCAGACCTGGGGAGAATGTACAAACTTCTTACAGGTAATGGCGGAATTGAACCTGGGACGCTGGTGCTGTAATAGCGTTACACTAACCACTACACTACCGTACTGCCATATATATAAAACAAGTGGTGTTACAGATTTCTAGTAAGAAAAACACCCATCACCACAACCCTCTACCTCCTATCACCAAGCTTTAAGGTGAGGCTTTGTTGATGTGAAGGATCCAAAAGCTAATTCAAGAATGGAGCATAAACATTAGCTTCATACAGTTTTACCTAATTGCCTGTTTTACTGTCGATTTCAATGAAGGTAATACGTGACAGAGTGTGATCACTTCATTTTCTCGTTGAGGCCACTGGATTTCTTCACAAATGAAACTGGAATGTAAAACAGAACATATCCTAGCATCTGCAGTCTCTTGTCGTAAAACAAATGTGATTTCCAAGATTAAAATTCTGAAGCAAAATATTAATCCCTCTTCAAGCCAACTAAGGGTACACCTTTGTGCGTTGTGTTTTCCTTATGGCTGTTTGATAGTTGTAGTGTGCCTTATCAGTCTTTGTGAAAGTAGCTTTTCTACAGTACAAAAGCAACATTTTCTGATGCTTTATATCTTAAGTAAAGGAATTAATGCTGGAAATGCTCAGTCACGAGCTTGGAGGGCCAGCTGTGTTCTGATTAGAGTGGTTTACAGAGTTGCCTGGTTAATAAACTGATGACACTGCTCTCAAGAGAAGGAATTTTTCTTGTATCCTGGGCACTATTCATCCTTCAATGTCTAAATATAGATATTTTGGTCACTGTTGTACACAGCAAGTTCTGTACAAGTTGACTGCTGTGGTCTACATTGCAACAGTGACTATACAATGTTAGAGAAGGAAAGAGCAGGCTATCTGTCATACAATCATACAATATAGAAACGAGCTCTTAGCCCCACTTTGTCCATGCTGACTATTAAGTACCCATCTGTATTAATCCTATTTACCAGCACTTGACCTGTAGCCTATGCCTTGGTGATTCAAGTGTTTTTCCAGATACTCTTTAAGTGTGGTGAGAATACCTGCCTCCACCACTTTCTTAGGTCATGCATTCCAGATTGCAACCACCCTCTGGGTGAAAACCTTTTTCCTCAGATCCCCTCTCACCTTCTTACTCCTTACCTTAATGGTGACATCTGCAACATAGATTTATGAGAAAAGATTTCTCACTTTGCATCCTATCTATGCCTCTCATAATTTTGTCAGGTCCCTCCTCTGCTACAAGGAAAATAAACCCAGCCAATCCAGTCATCTTGATAAATCAAATGTGTGCCATTCTGGGCAACATGTTGAAGAATCTGCTCTGCACCCTCTGCAATGCCATCATATCCTTCCCATGGTGTGGCAGCCAGAACGACACTGTGGTCTAACCAAAGTTTTGTAAAGTTGTACCATAATCCCCATGGTCTTGTATTCTGTGCCCCAGCTAATGAAGGCCAACATCTTGTATGCCTTCTTCACACCTTATCCACCGTCAAAGTTTCTGTGTTTCCCAGTACTCCCTGGGACCCTATCATTTTGGTGTATTATCCTTATTTTATCTCCCAAAGTGTATCACCTTAGACTTGGATAAAATTTCATCTTCCATTGTTCCTCAACTTACCGGCTGATGAATATCTGCTGTCACTGGCTGCTGAGGGGCTGGGTCCTATGTAATAGCCTCTCAAATATTTCATTGAGCATGAAACTGTGATTTTCACACTAGAAGAGAAAAAATATTGAATTGCTTGCTACAGTGAATTGAGCATAATGTCCTGATTGTTGCTGCATATTTATGAGTAAATTATAGGTTTGGAAAATATATATTTTCCTGTTCTGGAAATATTGCTGTTCCTAGTTTTACACACCAAGCTCCCTGCTCAACAACTCTATAGGAGCTCCTTCATCACATGAACTGTAGTTGTTGAGTACCTACATCCTGTAAATGAATTATAAACATGGCATTGAGACTCTGGCTGTGCATGAAAGATCAACGGGAGGGCCCTTCTCACTTTCAGACAATCTCGTGCTTGTTTGAGAGTTCTGGTGATATTCATCAACTGAATCGACTGATTCTGCTCGGGGAAACCACCCCATAGGTTCCACTGTCTCTTTCTTCCACAGGCCTTCAGGACTTCCTGCACAGACCACTGCCTGATTGACTGTGGTCAAAAGTCTTTTTCTGGAGAAACACCTCTATCTGATGAGGCATGGTCCAACCAAACGAACATTCCATGGCATTGATGCCAGGCCTGTATTTTGCAACACTCAGGTCAGGTAGAACCTCATCGGGTCGTGACAGTTGGTGTTTGCATACCCGGACTCCATGCACAGCTTGAAGCAACATGCACAAAAGGCGGCCATCAGGAGAGCTACCTTCTCCTTATCTGGAGACCTCTGTCCATCGTGCCCCGACAGACACAATCCATTTTGGACCTCTAGATGAAATAGAAAGTGGTTTGGGTGATTGCTGAGGCGCAGGAGGTGAGACATTAGACGGGGAGGGTCCTTCTCACTAGTGCTTGTTTCAGAGTTCTGGCCATGAGACATTTATCCAAATGACTGATCCTGATCAGGTAGTGTTGTGGTGGTCGGGGTGTGTTGGGGTGGTGGGTGGGGTGTGTGGGGGTATGGGGTGTGTGGTGGTGGGGGTGTGTGTTGGGGTGGTGGGGGGTGTGTGTGGTGGGGGTGTGAGGTGGGTGGGGTGTGTGGTGGCTGGTGGGGGGTAGTGGGGGTGTGCGTTGGGGTGGGGGGTGTGGTGGGTGCGTTGGGGTGGGGGGTATGGTGGTTGGTGGGGGGTGGGTGGGGGGTGTGTGGTGGAGAGTGTGTTGGGATGGGGGTGGGTGGGGGGTGGGGGGTAGTGGGGGTGTGCGTTGGGGTGGGGGGGTGTGGTGGGGTGCGTTGGGGTGGGGGGTATGGTGGTTGGTGGGGGGTGTGGTGGAGAGTGTGTTGGGATGGGGGTGGGTGGGGGGTGTGTGGTGGAGAGTGTGTGTTGGGGTGGGGTGTGGGTGGGGGGTGTGTGTTGGGGTGGGGGGTGTGTGTTGGGGTGTGTGTGTTGGGGTGGGGGGGTGTGGTGGTGGGGGGGTATGGTGGGTGGTGGGGGTGTGTGTGTTGGGGTGGGGGGTGTGTGGTGGGGGGTGTGTTTTTGTTGGGGGGTGTGTGGGGGTGGGGGGTTTTGGGTGGGGGGTGTGTGTTGGGGTGGGATGTGTTGGGGTGGGGGTGTGTGTGGTGGGGGGTGTTTTTTAGGTGGGTGTGTGTTGGGGGTGTGTGTGTTGGGGTGGTGGGGTGTGTGTGGTGGGGGGTGTGTGTTGGGGTGGGGGGTGTGTGGTGGGGGTGTGTGTCTTGGGTGGGGGGTGTGTGTTGGGGTGGGGGGCGTGTGGTGGGGTGGGTATGACGGGGGCGGGAGCGCGAGGAGGGGGTGGCGGAATAGAGAGCGAACGCACAGGTGGGCGCGGCGCGGCGGAGGCGGCGACAACGGCGGGTTCCAGGGTGGCGCGGGCCGAGGGCGGGAAGGCGCGCGGTTTTGTCGGTTGGTGACAGTTGGGTGGACGAGGTGTACCTGAGCCGCTGAGGACAGACCGGGTGTGGCGAGGGGAGCAAGATGGTGCCCGGGCCGCGGAGTTACAATGCGATGACGGTGAGTGCTTGCTGGGGTGGAATGGGGTACGATTTTCTGTCACAAGTGCATGCAGTGGGCTGGGGCACTGGTTCACTGCAGGTTAAAGAACTTTTTTCTCCTGCTAATCTAACTCCGTTTTGAAGTGATCTTCACTGGCCGAGAAAGGGCAGATTGCATAGTCTGGGCACATTTTCCCTATTAATTATCCACTCCCTCTCTTCCCCGGCGTTTGGAATAGGGGGAAAAAAGTTAAAATCGGTCTGTTTTAGGGTTGTTGTCAGGATGCATTTCTGAGAAATGGTTTACATGACCAACAGGTGCGAGTTTCTTGCAGCCTTTGTGGGCAAGAGCTAAGGTGGCAAGGTGGGTGAGTTTAACAGGCGGACCTTTCAGGCTGAGGCAGTGAAAAGGAATACAGTGGTATAGAGAAGAAAACAGATACTGTTCTCTGCAGCTGCAATCTTCAATCCCTAAGGTGGGCTGCTTGCCCCCTGCCCGAGTTAAGGACATCGCCACACGGTAGGAGAGGAACTTGAAGTGGGATAGGGAAGACCCAGTTGTTATGGTTCATGTGGGAGCTGATGATATAAGACCAGGAGGTCCTGCTGAAGGGATGTAAGCAAATTAAAAAGCGGAATCACAAAGTTAATAATCTCTGGATCACTAACTGAGTCATGTGCAAAATTTCTTCTGAAATTAATTCTAAATGTTATACCCTGTACCCTGAAACTGTGACCCCTCGTTCTGGACTTTCCAGCCATTTGGGAACGTCCTTCCTACATTTAGTCTGTCTAGAGTTTATAGGTTTCTATGATATCCTGTCTCTACATACTTCCTGTAATATGGTGGCCTGAACTACACACAATACTCCACAATACTCTAATTGTGGCCTAACCCAAGTCTTATACAGCTGCAACGTGACTTCCTGACTTTTATACTCAATACCTCGATCGATGAAGGCACATATGCCGTATTCCTTCTTTATAACCCTATCAGTGAGTTACACCCCAAGGTCCCTCTGTACATCAATGCTCCTAAGGGTCCTGCTATTTACTGTATACATTCCTCATTCGTTTGCCCTGCCAAAGTGCAAGACCTCACATTTGTCTGGATTAAACTCCATCTGCCATTTCTCTGCCCACATTGCAAACTGGTCTATATCCTACTGCATCCTTTCAGAAGTTTCCTCACTATCCAGAGGGTGAAGAGGAGATTTACCAGGATGCTGCCTGGATTGGAGAGCATGTGTTATGAGGATAGGTTGAATGAGCTAGGGCTTTCCTCTGGAGAGAAGGAGGATGAGAGGTGACTTGATAGAGGTGTACAAGGTGATAAGAGGCATAGATTGAGTGGACAGTCAGAGACATTTTCCCAGGGCGAAAATGGCTAACACGAGGGGACATAATTTTAAGGTGATTGGAGGAAGATGTAAGGGAGATGTCAGAGGTAAGTTTTTTACACAGTGGTGGGTGCGTGGAACGCACTGCCGGCAGAGGTTGTGGGGGCAGATACATTAGGGACATTTAAGAGACTCTTAGATAGACACAGGAAGGATAGAAAAATGGGAGGGCTATGTGGGAGGGAAGGGTTAGATAGAGCAGGATAAAATGTCAGCATAATGTCATGGGCCGAAGGGCCTGTACTGTGCTGTAATGTTCTATGTTCTATGACGGTAATAAATCTTTGGGGCCTGATCAGGTATATCCAAGAATGCCGTGGGAAGCTAGAGAAGAAATTGTGCAATATCTGACTGAGAAGTATCCACTGTCGTTGGTGATAAGTGAGTCAGAGAATCAGAGTAATACAGCATGGAAATGGTCCCTTTGGCCCAACTCATCCATGCTGCCTAAACTAGTCCCATTTGGATAAGTACATGGATAGAACCCCTCCTATCCATGTACTTATCCAAATGTCTTTTAAATGTTGTTATTGTACCTGCCTCAACCACTTCCTCTAAAAGCTCATTCCATATACACACTACTCTCTGCATGAAGAAATTGCCCCTCAAGTTCCTTTTATATCTTTCACCATAAACCTATGCCCCCTAGTTTTTAGTTCCCCTTTCCTGGGAAAGACTATGCATATTCACTGTATCTATACCCCTCCTGATTTTATGCACCTCCATAAGATCAATCAGGTGAGGTGCTGGAAGACTGGAGGGTGAAGTGTCAGATGATATGTCTTGACCCGAAACTGTCCATTTCACTCCATAGATGCTGCCTTACCCGCTGAGTTCCTCTAGCTTTTCGTGTGTTGAGCCAAACATCTGTGCATTACTTAAAGTTATTGGAGGGGATTCTGAGAGATAAGATATGCACTCATTTGGAAAGATTGGATGATTAGGTATAGTCAGCATGGCTTTGTTGAATGGGAGATCATGCCTTACAAATTTGACTGAGTTGAGTTTTTTGAAGAAGTAACCAAGAAAGTAAATGATGGCAAGGCGATAGATGTAGACTATTGGTACAAGTGACAATAATAAACCAATTCCAATATATGGACTTCAAGGCCTTTGATAAGGTTCTGCATGGTAGGCTGCTCTGGAAGGTTAGATCACGTGGGATCCAAGGAGAGCTAACCTACTGGATACAGAATTGGCTTGATGGTAGGAAGCAAAGGGTGATGGTGGAAGGTTGTTTTTCAGACTGGAGGCCTGTAACTAGGGACAGGCGTAGCACTTAAGTGTAGTTGCAGGGATAAGTGCCGGGAGGTTCATCAGTGGGGGGACAATGAGTGGACAAGGGAATTGTGGAGAGAGTGATCCCCACAGAAAGCGGGGATGGGATGGGGTGGGGTAGGGGAAGATGCGCCTAGTGGTGGGATTCTGTTGGAGGTGGCGGAAGTTGCGGAGAATGATGTGTTGGATGCAGAGGCTCATGAGGTGGTAGGTGAGGACAAGGGGAACCCTGTCCCTGTTATGTCGGAGCGGGGGTGGAGAATGGAGTAGACGTGCGGGAAATGGAGGAGATGTGGGTGAGGGCGGCATTAATGGTGGTGAAAAGGAAACCCTGTTCACTGAAAAAGGAACATATTTCAGATGTCCTAGAATGGAAAGCCTCATCATGGGAACAGATGTGGTGGAGGAGTAGGAACCAGGAGAAGGGACTGGCATCCTTGCAAGTGATGGTGGGAAGAGGTGTAGCCAAGGTAACTGTGGGAGTCAGTGGGTTTGTAAAAGATGACTGTGGTTAATCTGTCTCTGGAGACAGAGATCCAGAAAGGAGGGAGAGCTGTCAGAGATGGATCAAGTAAGTTTCAGGGCAAGGTGGAAGTTGGAGGCAAATTTGATGAAATTGACGAGCTCAGCATGGGTGCAGGAAGTAGCACCAATGTAGTGGAGAAAGAGTTGGGGAGCATTACTGGTGAAGGCTTGGAACATGGACTGTTCCACGTAGCTGACGAAAAGGCAGGCATAGCTTGGGCTCGTGCAAATGTCCATGGGCGTACCCATGACTACACCTTTGGTTTGGAGAAAGTGGGAGGAGCCAAAAGAGAAGTAGCTGAGGGTTGTTGAACTCTTTCGGCTCCTCCCTCACCACTGTTCAGGGCCCTAGACAGTCCTTCCAGGTGAGGCAGTGAATCCAAGGGTGTCATTTATTGCTCCCGGTGTGGCCTCGTCTACATCGGTGAGACCTGACACAGATTGGGTGACAGCTTCGTTGAGCACCTTCGCTCCATCCGCCGCAAAAGCAATGATCTCCCTGTGGCCAGCCACTTCAATTCTACATCCCACTCCCTTACTGACATGCTTATCCATGGCCTCCTCTATTGCCATGTAGAGGCCAGATGCAGGTTGGAGGAACAACACCTCATATTCTGCCTTGGTTGTCTCCAACCTGACGTCCTCAACATTGATTTCTCTAACTTTTGGTAACCACTCCTCTCCTCCCCCCCTTTGTCTTTTCTCATCCCTGCCCTCATGACCTACCTGTTCCCCACCTCCTTCCCTTTATTCCATGGTCCACTGCCCTCTCCAACCAGATTCCTTTTACTTCAGCCCTTTGCCTCTTCTACCTATCACCTCTCAGCTTCTTATGTCTCCCCCCACCAACCTACCTTCACCCCACCCCCCCTCACCTGGGTTCACCTATCACCTGCCAGTGTGTGCTCCTGTTCCTCTCCTGACATTCTTATTCTGGCTTCTGCCCTCTTCCTTTCCAGTCCTGATGAAGGGTCTTGACCCGAAACATCTACTGTTTATTTCCCTCCATAGATACTGCCTGACCTGCTGAGGTCCTGCAGCATTTTGTGTGTGTCATCTGTATCAATGATTTGGATGACAATGTACAAGGCATGGTTACTAAGATTGCAGATAATACTAAAACAGGTGGTATTGTAGAGAGTGAAGAAGGTTATCAAGAACAACAGTGGGATCTTGATCAGCTGAGTAAGTAGGCCGAGGAATGGCAACTGGAGTTTAATCCAGATAAGCGCAAGGTGTTGTATTTTGGGAAGTCAGACAAGGTAGGAGTTTCATAGTGAACAGTAGGGCCCTGGGGAGTGTTGTAGAACAGAGGGAACAAGGAGTACAAGTACATGGTTCCCTGAAACTGTCATCATAGGTAGACAGGATGGTGAAGAAGGCTTTTGGCATGCTGGCCTTCATTAGTCAGGGGATTAAGTATAGAAGTTGATATGTAACGTTGTAGTTGTACAAGACGTTGATGAGGCTGCACTTGGAGCACTGGTCACCCCACTATTAGGAAAGATGCCAATAAGCTGGAAAGGAGTGCATGAAAGATTAATGAGGATGTTGCCAGGACTCAAGGGACTGGCTTACAGCAAGAGGTTGGGCAGGCTAGAATTTTTTTCCTTGGAGTATAGGAGACTGAGGGGTACTTATAGAGGTTCATAAAATCATGAAGGGCATAGATAGGGTGAATGCACACAGTCCTTTCACAGGGTTGGGGAATCAAGACTAGAGGGCATAGGTGTAAGGTGAGAGAGGAAAGATTTAGTGGGAACCTGAGGGGCAACTTTTTCACACAGAGGGTGGCACGTATATGGAATGAGCTGCCAGAGGAAGTGGTTGAGGAAGGTACAATAACAACATTTAAAAGATATTTGGACAAGTCTCTGGATAGGAAAAGTTTAGAGGGATATGGGTCAAAAATGGGCAAATGTGACTAGTTTGGATGAGTATCTTGAATAGCATGGACCAGTTGGGCTGAAAGGCTTGTTTCCATGCTGTATGACTCTGACTCCACCACTACCCTCTGCCTTCTATGGCCGAGGCAATTTTGAATCCAATCTATTAAATCTCCATGGATCCCATGTGCCTTAATCTTCTGGATCAGCCTACTATGAAGAACCTTGCTAAAAGCATTACTAAAATCCTTGTATACAATATCCACTGCCTTACTCCTTCCTGTACTGTCACACTGAGGCCAAAATGCAAGCTTGAAGAGTACCTCATTTTCTGTCTGGGCATGTTGCAGCCTTCTGGACTCGATATTGAATTCTACAACTTCAGGTAACTTGATTTCTTGCTCTGTACCAGTCATCCATCTGTAATATTAACTCAGCTTGTTTTTGTTTTCTCACTGGGAGTGGAGGATATGTCCAGCTTGACCTGCTGGGCTTGTCTTCCTGCTCTGCATTTTGCATCTTCCACAGTATTTTGGCTAGGTTCTTTTGTCTATGTTCTCGCTCTCTAATTGCTCCCTTTTACTCATTGACCCGATAGACTTGTTTACAGTTTATCCCCTTGGTCACCTCAGTTTTACCCTGTCAGAGACATCCCCCTCTCTCCCACATCCCCCCACCCACACTGCTTTATAAGCTGCTTTTGTCTCCTTTGTTCTGACGAAGGTCTCCAATTTGAAAAGTTGACTCTGTTCCTCTTCCCGCATATGCGGCCTGACCTGCTGAGTATTTCCAGCATTTTCTTTGTATAAAAACACACTAATTTTACGAACAGGAATAAGATACTTGGCCCTTTGAGACTGATCTGATTGTAATATCAACTCGACATTCCTGCTTATCAGGAACTACTCTTTGAGAAAGAGAGTTCCAAAGACCCATGGCCTTCTGAGAGAGAAAAAAATTGCCTCATTGTTGTTGGTTGTCTTAAATGTGTGGCTCCTTGTTTTTAAATAGTGACTCTAATTCTAGGTTCTCTCAATGGAGGAAATGCCCTCTCCACATCCACTCTATTGAGACTTCCCAGGATCATATGTTTCAATAAATTTGCCTTTTACGCTTCTGTTCTCCAGCAGATACAAGCCTAGGCTGAACAAGCTGCCCTCATAAGACAACTTGTTCATTCCAGAAACTGAAAATAAAAAAAAGGATAAAATGCTTAACATATCAGATGGTATCCATGGAAAGAGAATCAGAGTTAATGTTTTGCGTCGAAGATCTTTCATCAGAACTGCAAAAGTAAGACAACAAGTTTGTTTTAAGTTACAGAGAGTGGGAAGGGGGGTAGGGCATTAGGAATGAAAAGGACAAAATCTCTGATAAGGTGAGGCCAATATTGCCATGGTAATGAGCTGTTTAAAAAGCCCTCTATTGATCAATAAAAGAGTTAAACTTGCTATACTCCAATCTATTAGAATCTTTCCTGAATGTAGGAAAGTTTGGAAAATTAAAACCAAAGCATTAACTATCTCACTAGTCACTTCAAAGACCTTGTGATAAAATGAATCCGGACCCAAGGACTTGTCAGTCTGCATTCCAAAAGTTTGCTTAGTGATGCTGTACTGCTAATTGTAATTTTCCTGAGTTATTCTCTCTCCCTTTCAATTCCTTATTTATAGCTTTTTTGGGGATGCTATTTGTATCCTCTGTAGTGAAGACTGATTACCTGTTTAATTTACCTGGGATGGCAGGTTTGTCAAAAGAGATTAAGCAGACTGGGCCTATAGTCTCTTGAGTTTAAAAGAATGCGGTGATTTTACTGGAATATACAAAATTTTTTGCAGAGCCTGACTAGATAGAAGCAGAGGTGATATTTCTTTGGATGGGTGTCTGGAACCAGCAGTTACAGTGATGGAGCAGGTGCAATATTGCTTGGATTGTTGCACATTCCATCTATGCATTTGGGCTCCACGTCCTCCTGTTGGAGTGTTTCAAAGTGCTTGATGTCTTTGTGGATGCTTCTTCACCAATTTGAGTAGTCACAGGCCAGGAATTCCCATGAATTCCTGAAGATGTTTTTTTTCCCCCCAAAAAGACTGGAGGATGTCCTTAAAATGTTTTCTCAGTGCTCTTGGAAATCACGGTGTGCTACAGATTGGAGTACTTGTTTTGAATGTCAGATATACTAACAATTTGACCCATTCAACAGAGTTAAGAGTGAGAACTGAGCCTCAATGCCAGAGATGTTGGCTGGGGAGATAGACACTGATATTGGTTTGCTTATCCTGCCAGTTGACGATTTCGTGTAATTACTGTTGGTAATACTTCTCTAGTACTACTGAGTTTCTAAATCATGTAGGAGTGTGTGGTTTCTCAGTGGCTCTGCAGATTGTGAGTTTTCTGCTAGGTTTGTCTAGGTATACAAGAGCACTTCTTTGGTGGCTGAAAGGTATGCTAACACAGGAGTTGGTAGTGGCTTTTGTCATTTGTATCTGAGAGGTGGCTTCTGAGATATTAAAAATGATCTTAATCCTCCTCTTGACATTTCTTAGGAAGTTAGGAAGACAATGCAGAGGATAAGAAGTATGAAAGGTTTGATACAACTTTACAGGTGCTGGTGCAACCACATCTGGAGTACTGTTATGGTTTCAGAACATAGAACAGAACAGCACATGAAAAGGCCTTTCCGTCCACAATGTCTGTGCTGACCATGATGCCGATTTAAACTAATCATAGATTCATTTAAACTAATCATTTAAACTGCCTGCACATGGTCCATATCCCTTCATTCCCTACCTATTCATGTGCCTGTCTAAATGCCTCTTAAACTTGACCTTCTCCATAGCCTTGGAGAAGGATAGGAACAGATGATATGGGAAAGTATTTAATTGGGGGAGAGGGAATTATGATGCTATTAGGCAGGAACTTGGGAGCATAAATTGGGAACAGATGTTCTTGAGGAAGTGCACAATGGAAATGTGGAGGTTGTTTAGGGAGTACTTGCATGGGATTCTGGATAGGTTTGTCCCATTGAGGCAGGGTAAGGATGGTAGGGTGAATGAACCATGGTTGACAAGAGGAAGAAAGAAGCTTACTTAAGGTTTAGAAAGTAAGGATCAGATAGGGCTCTGGAGAGTTACAAGGTAGCCAGGAAGGAGCTTAAGAATGGGCTAAGGAGAGCTAGAATGGGGCATGAGAAGGCCCTGGCGAATAGGATTGGGGGAAAACCCCAAGACATTCTACACATATGTGAAAAATAGGAGGATGACTAGAGTGAGGGTAGGGCCAATTAGGGAGTAAAGAGGAAATGCGTGCCAGGGAGTAAAGAGGAAATGTGTGCCTGGAGTTGGAAGAGGTAGGGGAGGTCCTCAATGAATATTTTGCTTCAGTATTCACCAGTGAGAGAGACCTTGATATTTGTGAGGATGGCGTCCAACAGGCTGATATTGCTAGGGCATGTCAGCGTAAAGAAGGAGGATATGCTGGAACTTTTGAAAAACATTAGGATAGATAAGTCACTGGGGTCAGACAGGATATATCCAAGATTATTACAGGAAGCTAGGGAAGAGATTGCACCTTTGGCATTGATCTTTGCGTCCTCTCTAACCAGAGGAGTAGTGCCAGATGATTGGAGGGTGGCAAATGTTCCTTTGTTTAAGAAAAGGAGTAGGGATAACCCTGGGAATTATAGACCAGTGAGTCTTACTTCAGTGGTGGACAAATTACTGGAGAAGATTCTTAGAGACAGGATTTATGGGCATTTAGAGAAGCATAGGCTGATTAGGGACAGCATGGCTTTGTGAGGAGCAGGTCATACCTCATGAGCCTGATTGAATTCTTTGAGGATATGACAAAGCACATTAATGAAGATAGAGCAGTGGATGTGGTGTACATGGGATCCAGGGAAACTTGGCTGTGTGGATTCAGAACTGGCTCGCCCATAGAAGACAGGTGGTAGATGGAGCATATTCTGCCAGGAGGTCGGTGACCAGTGGTGTTCCACAGGGATCTGTTCTGGGACACAAGCTCTTCATGATTTTAGTAAATGACTTGGATGTGGAAGGGTGGGTTAGTAAAGTTTGCTGATGATACAAAGGTTGGTGGTGTTGTGGATAGTGTAGCAGGTTGCTGTAGGTTACAATGGGACATTGATATGATGCAGAGCTGGGCTGAGAAGTGGCAGATGGAGTTCAACCCAGAGAAGTGTGAAGTGATACACTTTGAAAGATCAAATTTGAAGGCAGAATACAAAGTTAATGGCAGGACGCTTAGCAGTGTGGAGGAACAGAGGGATGTTGGGGTACAAGTCCATAGATCCCTCAAGGTTGCAGGTTAATAGGGTTGTTAAGAAATGTTACGTACCAGCAACAATAGAAACACAATGATCCAGGTTTAAATGTTAGAATCTATTTATTAATAACTACTTGTAATAATAAGAGAAATAAAAATGTTAGATGTCAGACATTAACCCCAAAATAAACCGAAGTGTGTGTGTGGCAAGTTCCCAAACCCCAAGTCTAGGAACAGTTCTCAAAGTTCATTTCAACAAGCAATGCAGTAGAATGATGAGCAAAGGCTTCTGAAAAGCACAGTAGAATGTGGAGAAAATATAGAGAGCAGGAGTTTACGAATTCCACAGGTTCCACGATGGAACAATACGACACGTCAATCGCCGAAGAACTCCGGTGCTTTTAGTAAAAAAATATCTGCCACTCTGAGGGCACTCGATATGTGGCCGCCCACAGATATACCTGATTCCTGGTACAGGTTTAACGACAAAGTGGACTCCACAGATTGCTCCAAAAGTCCATGTATGGTTTGTAAAGTGACAGTCACAATGATTGTGCTTCACTCGTAGATACAGAGACTGGCAGTCAGTGCTACCAACTCTCATGTCTCTTTTCTCCCCCTCTCCCCCCTCTCTGTGTGTCTGCAGTTGCCAGCACTTCAGTGAATCCTCCTTCAGATACTGATATCATTCCAGTTATAGACGCTTTTTCGCTCCCACTAAGGAACACTCACCAAGTAGCAACCTGGGCTTGTAACAGAAGGCGTATGGTGTGTTGGCCTTCATTAGTCAGGGTATTGAGTTCAAGAGCTGCAAGGTAATGTTGCATCTCGAAAGAACTCTGGTTAGACCACACTTGGAGTATTGTGTTCAGTTCTGGTTGCCTCATTATAGAAAGGACGTGGAGGCTTTAGAGAGGGTGCAGAGGAGATTTACCAGGACGTTGTCTGCATTGGAGAGCATGTCTGACCAGGATAGGTTGAGTGAGCTAGGGCTTCTCTCTTTGGCGAGAAGGAGAATGAGAGGTGACTTGATAGAGGTGTACAAGATAATCAGAGGCATAGATCGAGTGGACAGTCAGAGACTTTTTCCCAGGGTGACAATGGCTAACACGAGGTGGCATAATTTTAAGGTGATTGGAGGAAGGTATCGGGGGATTTCAGAGTTAAGTTTTTTACACAGAGAGTGGTGGGAGTGTGGAACGCACTGCCAGCAGAGGTTGTGGAGACAGATACATTAGGGACATTAAGAGACTCAGATAGGCACATGAATGATAGAAAAATGGAGGGCTATGTGGGAGTGAAGGGTTAGATAGATCTTAGAGCAGGATAAAATGTCGGCACAACATTGTGCTGTAATATTCTATGTTAAATGTTGCTGTTGTATCTGCCTCAATCCCTGGGAAAATGACTCTGCCTAGCCACGCCTGTCATAATTTTATATATTTCCATCAAGTCACCCCTCAGCCTTCAACGTTCCAGAGATAACAATCCGAGTTTGTCAATTTCCATCAAGTCACCCTCAGCCTTCAACGTTCCAGAGATAACAATCCGAGTTTGTCCAACCTCTCCTTCTAGCTAATACACTCTAATCCAAGGCGACCTCCTGGTGAACCTCTTCTGCACCCTCTCCAAAGCCTCCACATCCTTCCTATAATGTGGCAAGTTACATTGCTATGTAATTTATCTGTAATGAGTTGGAAATTGGAATTTAAAAACGTTGTAGTTTTAATTAAAATAGTTCAATCTAGGTATTTTATTCATTTTAAGTTGGGCAACACCAGAACGTCAGTTTATTTTGCCCATTTGTGATCTCTGAAAATGTAAATGGTCATTATGTAGAAATGAACTGGATTGCAACCAATTGAGACTAGTTACAGGAAATAGACATGACGCAGTCATAGACTAATACAGCATGGAAACAGGCCCTTCAGCTCAACTCATCCATAGTGCCCATCTAAGTTAGTCCCGTTTGCTCACGATTGGCCCATGTCTCTGTAAACCTATTCCTATCAGAGTTTCTTTTAAATGTTGTATTGTACCTGCTTCACCCACTTCCTTTGGCAGCTCGTTCCACATACGCACCACCCTCTGTGTGAAAAAGTTTTCCTTTAGGTCACTATCAACCTTTTCCCCTCTCCCCTTAACCCTATGCCCTTTAGTTTTTGATTCCCTTGTGCTGGGAAAAAGACTGTGCATTCACCCTATCTATGCCCCTCATGATTTTATACAGCTCCAGTCAGTCTCCTATGCTTCAAGGAATAAAGTCCTAGTCTTAGCCTCTCCCTATAACTCGGGCCTTTGAATCCTGGCAACATTCTCGTAAATCTTCTTTACACTCTTTCCAGCTTAATGATGTCTTCTTCTAACAGGGTAACCAGACACTGTACACAGTACTCCAGGTGTGGCCTCACCAATGGCATGTACAACTGCAACGTAACATCCCAACTCCTATGCTCAGTGCCTTAACAGTATGCCAAATGCCTTCTTCACCACCCTGTCTAACTGTGATGCTACTTACAGGGAACTGTGTCCTTGTACTCCTGGGTCCCTCTGTTCAACAACTCTCCTCAGGGTCCTACTATTCACTGTGGAAGTCCTACTCTGGTTTGACATCCCATAAATGCATTATCTTGCACTGATGTGAGTTTTTCCAGCATTTTCCTTTTGTTTTATTTCAGATTATCTGCAGTTTTTTTAATTTTCATTTATCATTAGATAATTTTTACTTGGCTATTTAATCTAAGTTGTGTTTGTATGTAACCAGCTGTAGCATTGACCCTTGTAACACCCCATAAGTAACAGCCAGGCAATCCCACAATAATCTATTTATTCCTACTCTCTTTTGACCTTTTTAACAAATTACAGATGAGAAAGGAAAAAAAAACTTCTTAATAATTAAAAAAACCATGAAATTATTATAAACCACAAATGTAAAGTTTATTTAGATGTTAAAGGGTTGTTGAGCAATGATTTATTATTGCCATTTTAAAAGCTCAATTTCACTTAAAGGGATTTTTACAATTTAATTCATAAGAAGCAACACACAAAATGCTGGAGGAACTCAGCAGGTCAAGCAGCATCTATGAATGGAAATGAACAGTCGACGTTTCGGGCCGAGACCCTTCATCAGGACTTGTTCATTTCCCTCCATTGATGCTACCTGACTCACTGAGTTCCTCCAGCATTTTGTGTGTTGCTCCAGATTTCAAGCATCTGCAGTATCTCTTGCGTCTAAATTCATAAGAACTTCGGATTCTTCTCACTTCAGGAGTTAGCAAAATAGTAATTGGATTCCTGCACTTTCTTCCAATGTGCTTCTAAAATTTGCTCAGCCAGCCTTCTTGAGCAGGCCACATTGTTTTTATTGCCTGGTACCAAACACATGAAGTTGGCACTGTTCCAGCCTCTGTCATAGGATACGACAACAGGTGGACAGAAAGGATATTCTGAATATGAATATTCTGATTCAGTGATATGCTGAAAGCTTGGAATGCAAAATACCCATTGTCTCTCTGAATCTCTGGCCCATGACTGCTCGAAGTGGAGAAAGAGCATTTGAGATGGTATTGAAAACCTCAAGACAATGCATTGGGAGCACAAAGAGGCCCTATGTAAATGGCAGAAGGAGCCGATCACTTCACAAATTGCCTATTTGCCACCACTTCCCCATCAATGGAAGAACTGGCATTACCAAGAACTGGCATAAGAAATGGAAGAACCATGTTAGCTTAATTAGTTACCTTGGAACCCACAAAACCAAAGTGGAAGTAACCATCCTAAATCCTGAAGGACTGCCTAAGTGTACTCAAAAGTTACTGTTCCATTTCCTCCATTGTAACTATGAGTACCAACAGCCTCGTTTGTTTCTCACTTTAATTTCAAGGCCATTGTTCCATATGAAACCTAACTGCACCAGAAACTGAACTGGAATAGCCATGTACACATTGTAGCTACAGGAACAGATCAGAGGCTAGGAATCCTGAGGTGAATAACTTGCCTAATTCATCAAAGTCTGTCTTGCATCTGCAAAGTTCATGTCAGAAGTGTGATGGAACACTGTCCACTTGCCTGGATGAGTGCAGCTTTAAAAACACTCAAGAAACACACCATACACAACATAGCAGCCCACTTGATAGACACTCCATCCACAACCATTCACTCACTCCACCATTAATGCACAGTAGCAGTAGTTTGTGCAATCTATGGGCTGCACTGGAACAACTCACCAAGACTTCTGAGACAGTGTCTTCCAAACCCATGACCACTACCAGCTAGAACGACAAGGACAACAAAAGCATGGTAACACCACTACCTGGAAGTTGGTCTCCAAACCACTCACCATTGACCTGAAAATATATCATTCCTTCACTGTTGCTGGCTCAAAATCTTGGACCTCTCTCCCTAACAGCGTTGTGGGTATACTCACGCCTCAAGGACTGCAGCGGTTCAAAAAGGCAGCTCACCACTCCCTTCTCAAGGACAATTAAATGCTGTCTCAGCCTGTGAAGCACACATCCCTTGACTGAATAAAAATAATCTTTGCTTGGTTGTATTTGCTAGAGTCAGACCATAAGATGTAGGAGCAGAATTAGGCCATTTGGCCCATCGAGTCTGCTCTGCCATTCAATCATGGCTGATTTTTTTTTTCCCCAACTCCTACCTTCTCCCCTTAATCCCCTTACCAATCAGGAATCTATCAATATCTGCCTTAAATGCACCCAATTTAGAAGAATGAGAGGATATATATTTGAAATTTACAAATATTATAAGATATCCTTACGAGTCACATGTACATCAAAACACACAGTGAAATGCATCTTTTGTGTAGTGTGTTCTGGGGGCAGCCCGCACGTGTTACAATATTACAGGTGAGATGCAGGGAGAATGTTTCCCTGGATTAAGTTTAGGACAGGGGGCATAGTTTAAGAATTAGGGGTAGACTATTTAGGGCTGAGGTGAGGAAAGATTTCCTCATTCAGTGTGTAGTGAACTTGTGGAATTCTTTATCTTGAAGCATCGTGGAGGTTCAGTTGTTCTTTCAAAATGAAGATCAACAGATTTCTGGAGGATTTGAGCGGCGTAGTGCTGGAAAATAGTGCTGAGCCATGATCTTGTTGAATGAAGGAACAAACTTGGTGGGCTGAATGGCTTTCTCTTACACCAATTTCTTATGTTGTGCATTCATTGCTCTAGTGCATAAACAACTTTGTTAAAGGGAGATCAAGATTTCTATATAGCCTCCATAGCTTTTAACAGTTGCCACATTTTGGGTATGGTGCATCAATTTTCATGCAAATAATAAGAACTGTAGCACACAATTCGCACTTAAATTGTGGCTCTTCCAAATTATAAATATTCGTGCACATTAAGTAGACATTTCAAATAAAGTTCACTTCACTCGAACTTGGCCACTATAATTTAAAAGTCAATATTATGAGATTTAGTACAAAGGTAGTTAGGGTTCTGCAATATCAACACTGCACTTTTTTTCAAAGATGAGGTTACGTGACATAGCGGATCATTTATAACATTCTACTTCCCAAAGGCGTTAGATATCTTAATTCGAAAAACGAAAATAGTAAATTATGAATTAGTAAGACCGGCAAAAACTAAGATATTTCTGAAATTAAATCAGATATTGTTTGAAATACTCAACACATTAGTTTGATTCCGTGAATTGTCGTCGGCCTGAAGTGGTAATCCTTTCTCTTTCCACATGTACTGCCCAATAATTAGACTGTGTGTTTCCATGATTTCAAATTCCGCACCCAGTGTATTTTAGTGCTAGCAGTCTTGGATATCATTCCACACTTGAGCTGTATTTGTTTTTATTTTAACGCAATACCATGATCGATCCTCTTATGCGTCTTGTAAATCACAATCGCACTGGATTGTGAACTAAGACGTCGTGCACAGGAAGGAAAATATTAAGAATTTCCTGTTTGTAAGGTTGAAAGTGTGTTTCCTGTTAGCAACCCAGAAGGTGTAGAACTAATGGCGACTCTTTTCCTTGGCAGTGTACGCAAATGGAGATCGCGATTGTGACAGAAATGAGACAACTTAGATACTATTGATTGCAACTCAAGTGAGTAAAAATATAATTTAGAAGACGACATTTAGGTTTTCTCTTGTTCCTCAGCTCGAAAAAGATTAACCTGCATAGTAACAATTACGTAAACGACGATCAAGAAACCATCATCACAACCGTAAATGTCTGATTTTTTTTCCCAGTGCGCTTGAGCTCTGTGTGAATATCGGACTTTTTTTTGAATGATACCTGCGCAGGATTTGTGGATTCGGTTTGCAAGGCATTTTCAATTGGGTAAATAACAACATAGGGTAACTTGAATATGAAAGATTTTTTTCTATCTGATTAAATGCACTTAAGAATTTGTTTTTATTTAAAAAGAACTGCCTTTCAAAACCCATATTCGGAGGTAACGAATATGCAAATTTAAATTGATTATCATCCACACACAAATGTCATTTCATTGAATAAATGTTGAAATTAGTAGGGGAGGGGTAGTATTGCACCTGCTAACGTTCAACTTTGTGAGAAGGAAGTAGATTGGTGGAAATCGGCTTGCACACAAGCTTTTTCAGGATGGATGGAATGGTGGTGTGATCAGAACAAATGCAAGTATGCCCTTTTATAAGCAATGAATGGCTGCTTTAAAGTGAAAGCGTGCAGGTGATAAATAATGACTGACATCAATGAGGCAGTCAACTGCCTGGTCTTTGTGGAATGCTTCAAGCAAACTGGAGGATTAAATGTAATTGCTCTTCACAGTCATTGAGATACATAGAGGGATTTAGAAAAGTACAGTTACAAATAGCCTCCACTGCAATCTTGTAGCTCCTGGATCTGTGCAAGGTTCATTTTAGCAGGTTGAAATGAAGTGTATGTGCTTGGATTATAAATTGTTATTTGGTTTAATTGTATTTGAGTTTTTAGTACCTTTAGAAGCTACATTTTCCATAAATCAATACCAGGAGAATTTTTAGCCCTTTCAGATTAGATTAGATTTTAATTCTGTTTATCTATTTTTAACCAAAATCTGAGGGTTATGGGTATTAGGTAGAAAAATAGAGGTCAGATAAAGGCTCCAGAACTTAATACACCTCATCTCTTACTATTAAGAAGGTAATTTGTCTTTCATAGAACCATAGTGAGTGGCTAACCCAACCGTTCTCCACATTGAACTCTGTTATACTTAGATATTCTGTCTCTCTTTTTTACTTCCATCAATACATCTTACCATTCCACTCAACCTTTCAATTTGCAAACACTTGCATCATTCTATAATTCTTTATGACACAGAAGGAGGCCACTCAGCCCATTAAGTCCATGTCACCTCACAGAGCAATCCTATTCCCCCCACTAATTTTTCCCCATAACTTATTCTTCCCACAAAGAACAGCACAGGAACTGGCCCTTCATCCCACAATGTTGTGCCGAACCAATAAAATTAGTAATCAAATGCCCAACTAAACTAATCCTTCCTGCCTACACAAAGTCCATATCCTTGCATTTCCTGCACATTCATGTGCCTATCTAAGAGCTTCTTGAACACCTCTATCATATCTATCGTTAGTGATTGGTAGTGCATTCCAGGCACCCACCACTCTCCGTGTAAAACAAAAAGAAAACTTGCCCCATGCATCTCCTCTGAACTTACCCCCTCTCACCTTAAATGCATGCCCTCTGGTATTAGATATTTCAGCTCTGGGGAAAAAGATACCAGCTGTCTGTCTATGTCTCACATAACCTTATCAACTTCCATCAGATCCCCCCCCTCAGCCTCTTGCTGCTCCAGAGAAGACAACCCAAGTTTGTCCAACCTCTCCTTATAGCACATGCCCTCTAATCCAGTCAGCATACTGGTAAACCTCTTCTGCACCCTCTCCAAAGCCTCCACATCCTTCTTGTAATGGGGTGACCAGAATTGAATGCAATACTCCAGATGCGGCCTAACTAGAGCTTCAAGTTCCTGGGAGTGAACATCACCAACAGCCTGTCCTGGTCAAATCACGTAGATGCCACGGCCAAGAAAGCTCACCAGCGCCTCTACTTCCTCAGGAGGCTAAAGAAATTTGGTTTGCCCCCTTTGACTCTCACCAACTTTTACTGATGCACCATAGAAAGCATCCTATCTGGATGTATCACAGCTTGGTTCGGCAACTGCTCTGCCCAGGACCTAAAGAAGCTGCAGAGAGTTGTGGACACAGCGCAGCACATCACGGATACCAGCCTCCCCTCCTTGGACTCTGGCTTTACCTCTCGTTATCTTGGTGTAGCAGCCAACATAATCAAAGACCCCACCCACCCGAGACATTCTCTCTTCTCTCCTCTTCCATCGGGTAGAAGATACAGGAGCCTGAGGGCATGTACCACCAGACTTAAGGACAGCTTCTACCCCACAGTGATAAGACTATTGAACGGTTCCCTCGTACAATGAGATGGACTATGACCTCACGATCTACCTTGTTGTGACCTTGCACCTTATTGCACTACACTTTCTCTAGCTATGACACTTTACTCTGTACTGTTATTGTTTCTACCTATACTACATCAATGCACTCTGTACTAACTCAATGTAACTGCACTGTGTAATGAATTGACCTGTACGATCAGTTTGTAAGACAAGTTTTTCACTGTACCTCGGTACAAGTGACAATAATAAACCAACACCAATAAAGCTGCAACATAACTTCCTGACTCTTGAACTCGATTCCTCAACTAGTAAAGGCAAGCATGTCATAAGCCTTCTTTACCACCCTATCAACCTGCGTAGCCACTTTCAGGGAGCTATGGACTTGGACCCCGAGATCCCTCTGCACATCAACACTGTTAAGGGTCTTGCCACTAACAGTATACAGTCCCTTTACATTTAATATCCCAAAGTACAGCACTTCACATTTGGCTAGGTTAAACTCCATCTGCCATTTCTCCACCCATATCTGCAACTGATCTATATCATGCTGTGTCCTTTGGTAGTCTTCTACATGATCCACAACACCACTGTATCTTCATATCATCTGCAAACTTACTAACCCACCTATCTACGTTTTCATCCAGTTCATAGATCACAAACAGCAGAGGTCCCAGTACAGATCCCTGTAGAACACCATTAGTCATGGACCTCCAGCCAGAATAAGACCCATTGAGCCCTACCTCTTGTCTTTATGGGCAAGCCAATTCTGAATCCAAACGACCAATTCACCATAGGTCCCATGCATCTTAATCTTCTGGATGAGCCTCCCTTGAGGGACCTTGTCAAATGTCTTACTAAAATCCATGTAGACAACTTCTGCAGCTATACCTTCATCAATCACCTTCGTCACCTCCTCAAAAAAACTCAATCAATTTAGCAAGACACAACTTGCCCTGCACAAAACCATACCCATCAATTCCCCACAGATTCTCGTATTTACCTACACACGAGGGCAATTTAGAGCAGCTAACTTCCCTGCCAACTTGCATGTCTTTAGGTTGTGCAGGGAAACTGGAGTACAGAGGAAACCCATGTAGTCTACTAGCTGCACCATTGTGCCTTCATCCAAATCATTAAATTGTAGTTAAATCTTGTTCATGGGCAGGAAACGGAATGGACTTCAGTTTGTACATGAATGTAAGACCTTTCAATCGCTGCATCTCATCAGTGGCAAAAATTTATCTTTATTTACATTTATGGTAATATGCTATGTCCAAGCATCTTTAACTGTTTTATCAATGATCTCCCCTTCTTTCCTGAAGAAGGCACCCATGCCAGCATGCAGTAAGACCTGGATGACATTTAGCCACATCCTGAGATTTGGCAACAAGTGCTTCAGCAACAAAAGATATTCTAACTTTCACATGGATTTATTTGTCATATGTTCTGTTTGAAATTGGACCGGGAAGCAGTATTTCCTCCTTAATTCTTGTTGGTTGCAATTCTATGGCTGACTTTCCAGTTTTGCCTAATAATTCTGTTAATTTCCAAAGATGGACTGATTTTTGCCTGTGCCTGTCACTGCTGGGAAAGTCATTAGGCATACAGACTTTCCAATCCTCAATGCCTTGCTCTATTACGACAATAACTACACTTCAATTACCTAATTGGCTGCAAATGAGCCTAATTGTTTGTTGTTCTTAATTACTTTCAAAGTGCAAAGTCCTTTGAATTTCCTGAAGTCATACATTCTTCTTCCTCCACTCCTGTGCCTCCCCCCGGCATATTTGTTATGAATATAAACTGCTTAGAAATTTGATGTATTGTGGTTCTTAGTCTCGTGAGGTGTATCATCCCTGGAGATTTTCTTATGTTTTGAGATCTTCTGGTTTATTGGAATTTGTTTAGAACAAACAACCAACATAGTTACCATGTGGATTATCTCCAACTGAAAAAGTTTAATGGACCACTCCTGGCATTGCTGAGGGAAAATCAAAGGATAATCTGACATTTATATCAGAAAGCATGATGGTTTGTGTAAGAAGAGGACTAAGTTTTAAAAGATCACCTGACAGATAACGGCTACTTTGTTAAGTCCATGTTTCAATTGCTTAAGTACTTGAAGTAAGAATTTGGTAGTGCAAAATTTGTTTTCTGAAATGTTTGTTGTAAAGTTGCTTTTAAAATCTTTCTTTCTCTGACATCAGTTCCTCTCTAAATTGAAAAATAATGAAGGTTTCATGTGAAACTTCCACATAAAAAAGTTCCTTTATTCTGGTTTATTTTCAACTTGTTTGGGGAAATAACTTGTACTCTTGTCGTCAAGACTGAAACATGTTTAGACAATTGTAATTTCTCACCTTCATAGTTATTGAATAATACAGCACAAAAAACATTTGGAGACATGAGAATGCAGATGCTGGAATCTGGAGCAATGCGGAAGCTGCTGAAGCTGCGGGAGCAACAGATTCCAGCATCTGCAGGCTCTTATCTTTCCATCTATGGAGGGAAATGGATAGTCAACGTTTCAGGTCGAGACCCTTCATCTGGATTAACATTATGGGTTGAGATCCTTGATATGGACCAGATGAAGGGTCTTGACCCAAAACATCGAATGTCCATTTCCCTCCCTAGATGCTGCCTGACCCGCTGAGTTCCTCCTGCATGTGTGCTGCTACAAAAACCATTTAACTTGTCTTTTTCTCCATGCTCATTCCATTGTATCCTGTTTCTCTTTCATACAGGTTACTAAGTCCTTTTTAAAAGAACTTAATTTACTTCAAGATTTTGTTGTGAAGAATTATTTTCTAACTTAAATGGTATGACAAAGAAACTCAATGTCTTCTAATTACTGACCAATGGAATATAGTACTGTGTGCCGTGTAATCTTGATCCCTCTCATTTCACTCTAATGCTCAGCTTAATGAACAATTCTCCAATTTACTACTTTTGCCTTAAAAACATTTGAAAACTCTGCTTACATGACCCTTTGCAGTAGAATTCCAAATACTCAAAGCTCTGAGAGAAAAGATGTATTTTAAATCTGTCTTGAATGGGTTTCTGCTTATTTTTTAAATAGATTATCTCAAAAGAGGAACATCTTCCATCATGACAAGATTCCTCAGATTTTGTATGTTTCTTGTATTTATAACAACATAGAAGGAGACCATTTGGCCCATCAGGTACATGTCAGTTCCCAATAAAGCAATCCCATGAGTCTTGTTGTTCCCCTTTCCTTATTTTTTGTACCCCTGTAACTTAATCTCTCTTTCACATTCTCATCAACTTTCCTTTGGTTCTTTCTGTCATTAATCTACATTAAACTGTAATTAATGTTCCTAATGTCTTTGGGATGTGGTAGGAAAGTGGTCATGCAGAGAACATGCAAACTCTGCATTGACATAACTAGATCAGGATTTTTTGTTTATCATTCCACCCATTTTGGGTATCTGTCTAGTAACAAGATCTACTATTCAATCCCTATCTGCTACATTACATAAGTACTACTTCATTTTATAGTCAGATGTATTAGGAGGTTTTGGTATCATCTCCATTTTAATTCTAGGTTATTTGTATATACTTGATGATTAAGAATAGTCAGAGCACCACTTTCTCTACTCCATTCCAGTGTCAGGACCTTCCTTTGTTATACCATCTTTTTTCTCTACTGATCATTTTTTATTCATACAACCAGTTTCCCATCAATGGAATTAAAAAAAAGCATAAAAACCACACCTATTGCAATTTATCAACTGCCGTGATCAACATTGATTTCTAACCATTCAGCTGCAGGTCCATCATGGCTGATCTCAATCCTATTCTCAGCGTTGTAACAGGAAGCCTGGACATTGAGACAATTCATACTAGCACTGGTTTAATTAATTTACAGCATTGTCCAGTAATTTTCTTTTGGATCTTTTCTACATTCCATGAATTATTTGTTAGGTAAATTCCAGGGTTGTTTGGATTTGGTTTCGTCTTTTCAAATGGGTGGAGCAGATGATAGCTATTTGCTGGTTGGTGCAAGCATTGCATTGCTCAGTGTTGATACTCAGTTGGTAACCTAGGACATTGGGTTGCTATCTGTAGTGAAACAAGACACAGACTTCTCATTTTATGTTCATTTACTTTTGGGTATGTAATTTATAACCACAAAGCAGGTAAAATTTCAATTTTGGAGCAAATAAGAGTTGAACACAATTTTTGCTAAAACAATTTAGTTTGTGACAATCTAGCTTATATTAATACTGAGAATTTTTTAACTTGAGTGATTTTTTTTACTTGAGGATGAGCACCATATTAAAATTTAAAAACTCCTTAAAGTAGGCAGAATTAAAGTTGTAAGTGTTTATCTATACATTTGTTAAAAATGTGAAAAAGTAAACATTACTATGCCTGAAGTACAGTATTTAAGGGAGTGTCATATTATAGAAGATGCTGTTCTTTTGGATACTATGCTAAATATATGTACCCTAAGTGAAAGTAATACAACCCATGGTACAATCTGAAGAAGAGTGAAGTATTGCCACTGTCCTGGCCAATATAAATATATATCAGGCCAATAAAAAAGTACTACAGCAAAGAAACAGACCCTTCAGCCCATCTAGTCCATGCTGCCTGATCTTCTGCCTTATCCCATCTACCTGCACACATACCATATCCCTCCAAACCCCTCCCATCCATATACCTATCCAAACTTCTCTTAAATGTTACAGTTGAACCCACCTCTACCACTTCTGCTGGCAGCTCGTTCCAGACTCGCACCACCCTCTGAATGAAGAGGTTTCCCCTCAGATTCCCCTTAAGTATTTCACCTTTCACCCTAAACCTATGTCCTCTAGTTCTAATCTCACCCAACCTTAGGGGAAAAAGCCTGCGTGCATTCACCCTATCTATACCCCTCATAATTTTGTATACCTCCATGAGATCTCTCCTCATTCTCCTGTGCTCCAGGGAATAAAGACCTAACCTATTAAAGCTTATTGATAGGTTGTTGGTAGGTCACCTGAACTGCATACAATACTCTAAATTCAGCCTCAGCAACATCTTGTACAACTTAAACATAACATCCCAATTCCTGTACTCAGTGCCCTGATTTATGAAGGCCAAAGTGCCAAAAGCTCTCTCTACGACCCTATCTATCTGTGACACTGCTTTCAAGGAATTATGGATCTGTATTCCCAGGTCCCTTCGTTCTACCGCACACCTCAGAGCTGTACCATTTACTGTGTAAGTCTTGTCCTGGTTTGTCTTCCCAAAGTTCAACACCTCACACTTGTCTACATTAAATTCCATCTGCCATTTTTCAGCCCATTTACTTCACTGGTCAAGATCACGCTGCAAACTTTGATAGCCTTCCTCGTTGTCCACTATGCCCTCAATCTTGATGTCACTTGCAAGTTTGCCGATCCAGTTTACCACGATATCATCTAAATCATTAATATAGACAAACAACAATGGACCCAGAACCAATCCCTGTGGCACACCACTAGACACAGATCTCCAGTCAGAGAGACAGCCATCTACTACCCCTCTCTGGCTTCTCCCACTAAGCCAATGTTGGATCCAATTAACTACTTTATCCTGAATTCCAAGCGACTTAACCTACTGGACCAGCCTCCCATGTGGGACTGTCAAGCGCCTTGCTAAAGTCCATGTAGACAACGTCCTCTGCCTTTCCCTCATCGACATTCTTGGTAACCTTCCTGAAAAACTCCATAAGATTGGTTAGACATGACCTACCACGCACAAAGCCATGTTGACTATCCCTAATCAGGCCCTGTCTATCCAACTACTTATGTATCTTGTCCCTTAGTACACCTTATACCACAATAAATTTCATTAAACAAGTTTAAAGTCCAAAGAAAAAAATAGAAAATACTAAGTAGGTTAGGCAGGATCTATTGAAAGAAAAACAGCTAATAAGTCAGTTTATACAAAACTTTAACAGAGTGCAAAATTAACACAGCTGAAGTCAAACATTTGGTTAGTGTGCAAATTTGGTGCATGGGGAAAAGGAGGTATTGCATTGTGTCTCCCAAACTCCAGGCTGTGCATATCTAAATTTTTTCTGTAATGTAAGGCAAGTCGATGTGTTTTTTGCACGATAACAAGACTGCAATGTAGATGGAAGTAATATAAGCTTATTAACATTTGACTAGATAAAACTAGTTAAAAACAGGCATTTCTTATTTCTTGCTCTAGGTTTAATTACTTCAGATCCTGTTTTTTGTTTTGTTTACTAATAATAAAACACAATTTCAAGCTATTGGCCTACTCTTCCCTGCCCTTGTATGTTAAAATGTCTTCATGTTCTGTACTACAGCTCAATAATGTAGCATTGGAGCTTCAGGACAAAGGAACTTATTAGCGATGTGTTCAACTGGGATAATTTTGCTTTCCATAAACTTCCGCAATTGAGTTTTTGCAATCCAGAGGCATAACTCACACTGCCATAACTTAAACTGTATTGTTTATAGCTTTCTATAGAGTAGTTTATGAAAATAATTTTAAAGTAAATAAACTAATCTGCACTAAGCAGTAGTTTAAATTCTATTTAGTTTTTAAGTTTAAAATACCATGGGTGAGAATTCTTCTCACGTGGTGCATTACTGCAGGCAGGAGGTAGTGGATGCAAAATTTTGTACACATTCTTAAGATTCACAACTACATATATAAATCTTTTCAGAAAACAAAGGTGGGGGAAGATTTTAATGAAATGGATAAGAAAAGCAATGTGAATAATTCAGAAGGCATTGGACAATTAGAAAGATGCAGCAATTAATTTATTTCATATTGTTTATCCCATTCCAGAGATGAACACAATTTAAGTTGATGTTTCCGTTCCAAATACTGCCTTCTGTAAAGGAGGGTCATCTTTTAGTTCATATATTATACTGATCTGTATGCCGTCCATACAGATCAATTCATTACAAAAGTGCATTGTGGTAGTACAAGGTAACACAATAGGAGTGTAAAATAAAGTGTTACAGTGCAGAGAAAGTGCATTGAGGGAGACAGTAAGGTGCAAGGTCACAACAAGGTGGATTGTGAGGTCAAGAGTCCATCTTATTGTACTAGGGAACCATTGAATATTTTATAACATCAGCATAGAACTGTTCTTCAGCCTGTTAGTATGTACTTCCAGGCTTTTGTATCTACTGCCTGATAGGAGAGGGGAGAAGAAAGTCTGTCTGGGGTGGGCGGGATCCTTAATTTTGCTGACTGCTTTACAGAGGCAACGAGAAGTGCAGACAGAATTCATGGAGGGGAGGCTGGTTTCCGTGATGTGCTGAGCTGTGTCCATAGCTCTCTGCAGTTTCTTGCAGTCATGGGCAGCGCTGTTGCCATACCAAGCTGTGATGTGTCCAAATAGGGTGCCTTCTATGGTGCATCGATAAAAATTGGTGAGGGTCAAAGGGGTTATGCTAAATTTCTTCAGCCTCCTGAGGAAGTAGAGGCATTGGTGAGCTTTCTTGGCCGTGGTGTTGATGTGGTTGGACCAGGACAGGCTATTGGTGATGTTCACTGCAAGGAACTTGAAACTGTCAACCCTCCCGACCTCAGCACCGTTGATGTAAACAGGAGCGTGTGCACCACCCCATGTCCTGAAGTCAATTACCAGCTCTTTTGTTGTTGTCATGACACCATGTCTCTAAGCTCTCTATCTCCTTTCTGTACTCCAACATCATTATTTGAGATTCAGCCCACTACAGTGGCACCATCTGCAAACTTGCAGATGGAATTAGAGCAGAATCTGGCCACTGAGTTGTGAGCGTATAGGGAGTAGAGTAGTGGGCTGAGGACACAACCTTGTAGGGCGCCAGTGTTGAGAATAATCATGGCAGAGGTGTTGTTGCCTATCCTTGCTGATTGCGGTTTGTTGGTCAGGAAGTCAAGGATCCAGTTGCAAAGGGAGGTGTTGAGTCCAAGGTTTAGGAGTTTGGAGATGAGTTTGTTTGGAATTATAGTATTGAAGGCCAAGCTGTAGTCAATAAACAATAATCTAACATAGGTGTCTTTACTGTCCAGGATGGCGTCTGCTGTAGACCTGTTTCGGCGATAGGCGAACTGCAGTGGGTCAAGGTTGTCCGGGAGGCTGGAGTTAATGCGTGCTGTAACCAGCCTCTCGAAGCACTTCATGATGGTGGATGTCAGATCAGAGCCATCGGGTGGTAGTCATTAAGGCACGTTACTTTGTTTTTCTTAGGTACTGGGATGATAGTGGTCTTCTTAAAGCAGGTGAGAACCTCACATTGAAGCAGGGAGAGGTTAAAAATGTCTGCAAATATCCCCGCCAGCTGATCGGCACAGGATCTAAGGACACGGCCAGGGAAACCATCCGGGCCAGTTGCTTTCTGCAGGTCCACACTCCGGAAGACTGATCATGTGTCTGCAACGGTGACTGGGTTCAGGTGCATTGCAGGCTGTCAGGGTGGGTGGTGACATTTCAATCCCCCTCTGTTCAAAATATGCATAGAATGTGTTAAGCTCATTAATTGATCATCAACAGAAATTGGATCAAAAGGTCATGACTTAAGAACTATTAATTTATCGTTCAATAAGGAGCAAATCTCACTGAAAATAGTGAATTTTGTGCAATTTTAAAGTCTCCCTGCATGCAGCAGCCCAGTTGGGCCTGGTGACATAATGGAGTCTAACTAGTGTTTGTGTAACTGAGCCCAGTGGAGCTACTCAGTTGCACGGGAAGCCTACGAAAAGTGAGCAGTTTAAATCCTCTCCTGTTCCATGTCTTTCCTCTTTAACAGTGCTGTGTGGCTTCTCAGTGGGTGTTGCCGGATGAGAAAACAGATTGTAGCAGCATTTTTTTGGGATTATGGCATTGCTAGCAATCCTAGCCCTTGAGAAGGTAGTGATAAACTACTTCCTTCAACTGCAGCAGTCTTTCTAATAAAGGTACCCCCATATTGCTGTTGGGTAGAGTATTCAAGTATTTGGATCCTGAGACAATGAAGAAACGAATCTATATGGATGTCAAGTGAATGAAACTTTATTTTCAATGGTGTAATTTGGAGGGAACTGCAGATGGTTATGTTCCCATACACACCTTATCGCTCCTGATGGTAGAGGTTGAGAGCTTTGGAGGTGCTGTCAGAATAGCCTAGGCAAGCAACTGAAATAAATTTGTTGTTGATGGTACACAGCAGTCACTTCACTGATAGAAGGAATTGCTGTTTAGGACGATGGCTGGGGTACCAGTTATATAGGCTGCTTTCCTTGGATGATTTTGAATTTCTAAGAGTGATACTGGTTCTCCACTTATCCAGGCAAGTGGAGAGCATTCTGTCATGCTCCTCAATTGTATTGTCTTGTAGAGTTTAGAAAGACTTTCAGGTGTCAGGGTTGAGTAAGTCTCCACAAGATACCCAGCCTCTGACCTGGTTTTATAGCCACAGACATTTATCAAAAAAGCTGCAGAAGGCAGGTCCAGATAAGTGGTTGGTCCAGTTCATTTTCTAGTTGATGGTGACCTCCTTGATATAGATTGTGGCAAATTCCGCAATGATGTTGCCACTGAATGTCAGAGTAAGGTGACTAGACTTTTGTTGGAGATAGTCATTGCTGGGCACTTCTGTGATGCAAATGTTATTTGCCGCTTATCAACCTGTGCCTTAATGTGTCTAGGCCTTGCTGTGTGCAGGCATGGACTGCTTCATTTGATGAGGCGTTGCAGTGGAAATGAACATTTATTCAATCATCAGCAACCATCCTGTATGTGAAGATGATTGGGCCTAGGATAATTTGGCTGCATGTTGTCAAGTGCTGCCTTTATGTCAACGACAGCCACTTTCACTTTGCCTTGAGAATTGTACCATGGCTATGATGAGGTTTGGAGATGCATTATCTTGGCAAAACCCAAACTAGACATCATTGAATAGGTTACTGGTAAGTGAATTTTAATTGGTAGCACTTTTCTTCATATTGCTGATGATTATGATTCAGCTGATTGACTGGTAAGTAGCTGGATTGGATTTGTCCTGGTTTTTATGACCATGACATACATGGACAATGTTTGACATTATTGGGTAAATACTGGACAGTTTGTCTAGAAGTTGCTGGTTTTGAATTGCAGGTCTTTGATACTGCAGCTAGGATGTTGACTGGTTTGCTTAGTCCTGTCTTTTGCATACTGCCTTTGCTGTTTAGCATGTAGTCCTGTGTTGCAGTTTCACTATATTCTTTGGCACACCTGCTGCTGGTCCTAGCACATCATCTTGCACTTTTGGAAGTAAGGTTGATCTCTGGCTTCATTTTAATGGTAGAATAGATATATGCCCAGCTATGAGTTTGCAGATCATGGTGATGTACATTTCTCTGCCCATGATTTGAGCTGCCAGATATTTTGAACCAATCCCATTCAGCACAAATTGTACCACACGATATGATGGAGAACATCCTGTGATGGTCCCTTCTACCAATGTATCGTGGACAGATGCATATGCCGGAGATAGATGGTTGAGGTCAAAGAGATTTATCCCTTGCATTCATTCACTAATTACCACTTCTCTACAGACCAAATCTTGCAGCTATGTCTTTTAGGACTTGGCCAGCTCAATCAGTGGTGTTGCTACCAAGCTACTGGTGGTGATGGATGTTGAAGTCTCCTATCTCAAGAACACTCCGCGCCTTTACTATTTTTGGTACTTCTTCATGTCAGAGATAGATGGTTGCTCAAAATGGAAGAGCAATAATTTGTCAGCTGAGGGAGTATGCTATGGGGGCATCAGGAGGAGGTTTCCTTGTCCATGTTTGACCTGATGTCATGAGACTTCATGGGTCTGGCATCAATGTTGAGGACTCCCACAGCTGCTCCCTCCCACTTGTGCAGCTCCGTCTTGCCATTAGGACAAGATGTGCCCAGGAATTATGATGCAGGAGTCTGGAATATTGTCTACAAGGCATGATTCTGTGAGGACGATTATGAGAAGCCATTGCTTGTCTGGTGTTTGAGAGAACTTTCCCCACCTTTGAAACCAGTCCCTAGATGTTCAACAAAATATCATAACAACATGAGAAATAGGAGAAGGAGGAGTCCATTTGGCCCTTCAAGCCTGCTCTGCCATCTATTAAGATCATGATCTTGGTGACATTTTTCAGCACTATTTCTATTTTACTTGATTTCTTTAAAGTGAAGAAATTTAATGATCTCTGTTTTAAATTACTAAGCCGCCATAACTCTTTGGGATCGAGAATTCCAAAGGTTCACCCTCTCAGTGAAAAAAAAAATTCTCCTCATCTCACTCCTTAAAGAGCTACCCCTTTTTCTGCAACTGTTTCCAGTCCTAGACTCCACATCCAGGGGAAACATCCTCCCCCCATCAAGCCCACTAAGCCTGTTACATAATTTATTAAAGTCTTGATAATGTCTATCATTCTTCTAAGAAATTGTCCCAGTCTGGGTCCAGTCCAGAAAATCTCCACCCCATAGGCAAGTATATCCTTTCTTGTGTAAGGCATCTAATACTCCAGGTGTAGTCTCACCGATGTCCTATACAATTGCAGTAAGATTTTCTTCTTCCTTTATTCAACTCCTCCCGAAATAAAGGCTAATGCACCATTTTGCATCCTAATCATGTGCTGTACCTGCATGTTTCCTTCAGTGACTTGTGCACAAGGTCACCTTGGTCCCTTTGGACATCACCTTTACCTAATCTCTCACAACTGGAGAAAATATTTTGCTTTTCCCTTGTGAATAACTTCACATTTTTTTCTACTTTGCATTGTATCTGCTATGTTTTTACCCACTCACTTAGTTTGTCCATGTCCCCTCTTTACATTCTCCTTCCTGCTCACAATCCCATCTGGTTTTGTTATATCAGTAAAATTGGAAATGTGATATTCAGTCCCCTCGGCCAAATTGTCAGCAAAGGTTGTGAAAAGCTGGGGCCAAGTACCAATCCCTATGGTCCTCCACTAGTCCAATGGGAAAGTGATCTGTTGATTTGCACTCTTTGCTTTCTGTCCTGTAATCAATTCTCAGTCTATGTCAGTACATACCCTCAATTCTGTGTGCTTTAATCTTGTTGACTAGCTTCCGGTGTGGGACCTTACTGAATGCCTCCCAATAATCTAAGCACATCATATCCCCTGATTTCCTCTTATCTATTCCAATAGTCATATCCTCAGAGTTCCAACAGATTAGTTAATCAGGATTTTCCCTTCTCAAGTCTATGCTAACTCTGCTTAATCCCATTATTCTTTTCAAGGTGTTCTGCTGTTACATCCTTTGTTATAAGTTCCAGCATTTTCCCTATTACATTATGTTAGACTAACTGGTTGGAAATTTGCTGCTTGAAAAGTTCTGTTTTCTTTCTCTGTTTCAGTGTAGCAGTTGTGCTGCAATGGTTCCCGAACTAGTAATCCAGAGGTAAAAACAAACAAATGCTGGAAATATTCAGCAGGACATCTCTGGAGAGAGAAACCAGTATTAATGTTTCAGGTTCATGACCTTTCCTCAGAACTAGAAAATAACCATCCTCCATGCTTCAGGAAAACCTAGAGGCTTGAAGTGAACAAAGAGAATATTTGTGATGGGGTGACAACAGAGAGAGACTGAATGAAACAAATTGCAGTATTGACTGAGAGAGGGTGACAAACAGTTAGCTGCAGCTGATCTATCTGGAGATGCAAATAGTGAGAGAGGAATTAAAATAGGAGAGAGAAAAAAAGTTTTGGAACTGTGAGGTACTAAACATCACAACAAACAATCAGCTGGAGGAATTCAGCGGGTTGAGCAGCATCTGTGGGAGGAAAGAAATTGTTAATGTTTCAGGCCGGAAACCCTGCATCAAGACTGATTTCTTTCCTCCCACAGGTGCTGTTCGACTTGCTGAGTTCCTCCAGCAGATTTGTTTATTGCTCCAGATTGCAGCATCTGCCGTTTCTTGTGTCTCCACTAAACATTGCAGTTACTGTAAATCTAAAATAGCAGAATGCTGGAAATGCACAGCATTCTTTTGTTTCAGAATCTGTGAAAGGAGACAAATGGGGGAGGAGGGGGGCTCTTATAGGTTGATATCTTTCCTTAAAACAGGTCAGTTTTAATACAAACTATAGAGACTTCTGGAATTGAAAAGTTGTTGAGTGTTGTAACGGGCCAAGTTGGAGGATGAAATGTTGCTGCTAAAGTTTACATTGGGCTTCCTTGGATTAGTGCAAGAGGTCAAAGACAGAGGTTAGAGTGAAGTGGAGAAATAATGTGGCAGGCAGCTGGAAGCTTGGGTCTGGAATTTAAATTTAGCTAATTATATGGAATTTGAAAAAGTCTAGGGGATGACATTGAAACAGATTTTTTTGATGACTCCTAATTTGGTATTAAGGCAAAATGTAACATCCTTGTAGTTTACACAGGTGTGGGTTACAACAATTTCTAGTCAGTTAAGTCTTACGAATTTCTTGAATTAACATTAGTGTTAGTAACACTTTTAGAGTATGTCATAGTTAATAAATTATAAGTTTTAACTTGTTTTTTATCTTCAGCCCAAGTCCAATTAAAAAATCTGTAACTCCTTGGGTCTACTGAAATGGTACTGATGTGGAAAAGGGTTCTGCATTTCTCAGTAAGAAGTTCGTCAACTCAGCTCTCCCCTTCAGTTATTATCAACTGCAGGTCAGTAAATTACCATTTTGTATCATCATTTTAAAAAATAGTTTTAAATTGAAGAGAATGATGCATAATTATGAGCAAGCAAACAGGTTTTCTCTTTGTCTCTGAGATCTGCAGTCTCTTGTGTCTCCAAAGAGGTTTTCTGGAGGTCAAATGGAAAATTATTTGTACCAATCAAACATTGCTAATAAATAATTGGTTATTGCATTGGATTGTTTTCTCTGATAACTAGAAATTATGTTGGTGTAATGCTCATTAGATACAGCAATCTTAGCAGAACTTCAAAAAAGTGGATGGTAATTGCTGATTACCATTCACAATACTCCTTCGTTCTTCATGTAGAACACCATTTGGGTGAAGCACCAAGGTTATGAAAAACACAGATATTCTTGGATGGCTCTAGGCCACCAATTTATCTGATTTAAACAGAATTTAGCAAAATGTAATGCCTGACTATAAAAAAAATTATGCCTCCACAAATATTCTTAAACTGGAAAAAATACAAAGGGGCTGAAAGACTGAAATGCTGTTGGGACAAAGCAGTGAGCATCTGGACAGCACTACATGGCCACAGTAGAGTCAATTTATGCTATCAGCTTCAAGAGGGTGGCAAATACATTTTTGACAGAACTGGTACAAATGAGAGGGAAAGTGTGCATGTTGTTTATTATATTTGGAATGAGCTTAATGGATAGTAAGGATTTATTGCAGTCGAGTTAAGGTCTTTCAGTTGTTTAGAAGCATCAGGACAGGTGTTATCTAATGATCTATCATGGTTACCTAGAACTTAACTGTCTAATGGAATTGTGGAAGGATTTAGTTTTTCCTGAAACGTAGTAATACTGCCTCAGCATGGCACTAATTTTATTAATATTGGGGAAGGATTATTGGCAGTACCCAATGGTAAGTGTGAACTTAGAATATTGTGATCTTTTTTTTCATTACTTTCATAGATATAGTTTGAATATTGACTCCAACCAAACTTAATTTTGCATTGATTTGTTCATGTCAGTTTAATTGGTTGCTAGACAAGATACAGGAAAATCTATGTGGGATCTTGGTTGCTTGAGCTCAGAAAACAAATTTGTAAATGTATATTGCCACTTGCCACTCTGATGTTTTGTTTTTTCATCCTAACTGTGCCTCTTTAAAAGAAAATCTTATCTGATTTTTCAGAATGTTTATGAATTTTAAGCTATTAAAAATTCTAAAATGGTGCGAAGAATTGCATCTCATCTAATATCATATGATGTTAGTAACAAGAAAATCTGCTTCATTGTTTCAAAATTTTTACTAAGGTTGTTGGAAGATTATTTCTTTAATCAAGACTTTTATGGAATTATATTCTGGTATTATTTAATAGATCACAAGATCACACGACAAGGGAGCAGAAGCAGGCCATTCGGCTCATCGAGTCTGCTCCAAGGAAAGGGAAATAGAAATGGGGAATGGGGGAAAAAAAACCTATTCTAATCCCAATTTCCGGCCTTATCCCCATATCCCTTGATATCCTGACTATTTAGATATCTATCTATCTCCTCCTTGAACGCCTCCACTGCTGTACGTGGCAAGGAGTTCCACAAATTCACCACCCTCTGGCTAAAGAAATTTTTCCTCATCTCTGTTTTTAAACTGTAATTCTAAGATTGTGCCCTCTGGTCCTGGACTCACCCACCAAGGGAAACAGCCTAGCTACATTTATTCTGTCCTTTCCTATCAATATTTTAAATGTCGCTATGAGGTCCCCTCTCATTCTTCTGTACTCCAGTGAGTACAGTCCAAGAGCTGACAAACACTCCTCATACGTAAGCCCTTTCATTCCTGGAATCATCCTCGTAAATCTCCTCTGAACCCTCTCCAACGTCAGCACATCCTTCCTAAGATGTGGGGCCCAAAACTGCGCACAATATTCCAAATGAGGCCTCACTAGTGCCCCGTAGAGCCTCATCAACACTTTCTTACTTTTATACACTATACCTCTCGAAATGAATGCCAACATAGCATTCGCTTTCTTTACCACCGATCCGACCTGGTGGTTAACCTTTAAGGTATCCTGCACGAGTACCCCCAAATCCCTTTGTACTTCTGTGCTTTGGATTTTCTCTTCTCCTAGATAATAATCTGCCCGCTTATTTCTGCTTCCAAAGTGTACAACTGCACATTTCTCAACATTGAATCTCATCTGCCATTTCCTTGCCCATTCTCCTAAACTGTCTAGGTCCCTCTGCAACCTTCCTATCTCTTCAATACTCCCTACTCCTCCCCCTATCTTGGCGTCATCCGCAAACTTAGCCACGAAACCATTTATTCCATCATCCAAATCGTTAATGTACAAAGTAAAAAGGAGCGGTCCCAACACCGACCCCTGCGGCACACCACTAGTAACCGGTAACCAACCAGAACGAGATCCTTTTATTTCCACTCTTTGCTTCCTGTCAACCAGCCAATGCTCCACCCATTCTGTTATCCTACCCGTAATTCCATGGGCTCTCATCTTATTAATCAGTCTCTTGTGAGGCACCTTATCGAAGGCCTTTTGAAAGTCTAAATACACAACATCTACCGCCTCTCCCTTATCCACCCTACCTGTGATTTCTTCAAAAAACTCCAATAGGTTGGTCAGGCAGGATCTTCCCTTCACAAAACCATGTTGGCTAGGACCTATCTTGCCTTGCACCTCTAGGTATTCTGTAACCCCATCCTTGAGGATAGATTCCAATAATTTTCCCACCACTGACATCAGACTAATAGGTCTGTAATTTCCTTTATGCTGCCTCCCACCTTTCTTATACAACGGAACTACATTTGGGACCCTCCAGTCCTCTGGAACCACGCCGGAATCTATCGATTTCTGGAAAATTATCGCCAATGCCTCCGCTATCTCTAAAGCCACCTCCTTCAGAACCCAGGGATGCACCTCATCCAGTCCAGGAGACTTATCAGTCTTTAGCCCATTTAGTTTTCCTAGCACCTTCTCCCTAGTAATCTTAACTGAACTCAGTTCCATTTCGTGATACTCCTGACTAACTGGCACATTGCTGATGTCCTCCACGGTGAAGACCGATGCAAAGTATTCATTCAATTCCTCTGCCATCTCTCTATCGTCCATTATAATAGCTCCTGCACCATTATCAATTGGTCCTATATCAACCCGTGTCTCTCTTTTACACCTTATGTATTTAAAAAAACTCTTAGTATCCTTTCGAATGTTATCCGCCAACTTCCTTTCATAATTCATCTTTTCTTTCCTAATGACCTTCTTAGTTTCTCTCTGCAGGTTTTTAAAAGCTTCCCAGTCTTCTGTTTTCCCACTAATTTTTGCTTTTTTGTACGCCGCCCCTTTTGCTTTTATTTTAGCCTTCACCTCTCTCGTTATCCACATTTGTGCTTTTTTTCCATTCAAAACCTTTTTTCTTGGAATATATCTATCCTGCAATTTCCTTATTTCCTGTAGAAATTCCTTCCATTTCTCCTCTGCCGTCCCTCCAGCCAGCTTACTCTTCCAATCAATTAGGGCCAACTCCTCTCTCATACCATTGTAATTTCCTTTGTTCCACTGAAATGTCAATACACCAGTTATCAGCTTCTCCTTCTCAAACTTTTTGAAACTGAACTCAATCGTATTGTGATCACTGGTTCCCAGTGGTTCCTTTACCTTTAGTTCCCTAATCACCTCCGGTTCATTACACAGCACCCAATCCAAAACAGCCGATCCCCTGGTGGGCTCTTCAACAAGTTGCTCTAGAAAAAACGTCCCTTAGACAATTCCACAAACTCCCTCCTCCTGAGTACTACCGCCATTCTGGATTTCCCAGTCCCACCTTCATGTTAAAATCCCCCATAATTATCTTCACATTGTCACTCTGGCATGCTTTTTCTATCTCAAACTGCAACTTATTGTCCACTTGCTGACTGCTATTAGGGGGCCTATATATGACTGCTACTATTGTTCTTTTACCCTTGCTATTTCTTAGACTTCCACCCACAAGGATTCCACCTCCTCTGAACCCAATATCCTTCCTTTCTATTGATTTTATATCACTACTAACCATCATGGCCACACCTCTCCCTCTGCCTACCCGCCTATCCTTCCTATACACTGTGTATCCCTGGACATTCAGTTCCCAATCACATCCATCATAAAGCCATGACTCGGTGATTGCCATAATGTTGTATTTATTAACCTGTAGTTGTGCCACTAGGTCATCTATTTTATTCCTAATGCTACGTGCATTTAAATATAGTACGTTTAGTCCGGTATCTGCTATTAATTTTGTTGTACTTCTATTGTTCAGCAGATTATCCTGGCTTTCCACCTGTCTATCCTTCTTACCATCTTCACTACATACTACCTTAGACATGTTCCTATATACCTCATCCCCTATCCTAACATTCTGTATCCTAACATCCTGACTTGTTGTACTTCTATTATTCAGCAAATTATCCTGACTTCTCACCTGCCTGTCCTTCTTGCCATCCTCATTGGACTTGTTTCTATAAACTTCCTCCCTTACCTTAGCATCTTGTAACCTAACATCCTGGTTTCCATCCCCCTGCCAGATCAGTAGATACAATGCAAAGTACCATAAAATACAATGGAAATGGTAATATTCTAGGATATTTTGTTTTGAAGAAGTCAAAATAGGGAAAGTGGAAGGGGTTGGTTTGTCAATGCATTACTATGTGTATGTTGGTAATGCTTTTCAAATTGAGGGTCTCAGCCTCAGCTGGGCATTGTTCTGCCTGGCACATTGTTTTCAATGTCGTTTTTCAACCCCGCCCACCTATTATCAGGTTGGCTTCTTCTGTCTGTATCAGGAAGGAGGAGCTGATAGAAATATTGGAGCACATTAAGGTGGATAAATCCCCAAGGTTTGATGACATCTATCCCAGGATGCTAATGGAAGCAAGGGAGGAAATTGCTGGGGCTCCGATGGAGATTTTTATATGTTTGTCAGCCACAGGTGAGGTATCAGAAGGCTGAAGGATAGGTAATGTTGTTCCATTGTTCAAAAAGGGCAGTAGGGATAAGCCTGTCCATTACAGGCTGCTGAACCTTTCATTAGTGGTGGTGAAGTTGTTGGAGAAGATTCTGAGGGACAGGATTTATGTTCACTTGAAAAGGCAGGGACTGAATAGGAGGAGTCGGCATGGTTTTGTGCAGGGGAGATCATTCCTCACAAATCTAAGTTTTTTGAGGGTATGACTAGGAAAATTGACAAAGGTAGAGTGGTAGACGTAACTTACATGAACTTCAGTAACGCTTTTGACAAGGTCTAGCACAATATGCTGGTCCAGAAGGTTAAGGCACAAGGATCAGAATTATGTTGACAAATTGGATCCAAAATTGGCTGGGTGGTAGGAGGCAGAGGGTAGTTGTGGCTAGGTGTTTTTCTGACTGGAATTCTGTAACAATGGTATACCACAGGGATGGTGCTGGGACCTTTGTTGGTTTGTAATTTATATAAATGACTTGGATGAGAATGTAGCTGAAATGACTACTAAGTTTGTAGATGACATGAAAATTGATGGAGATGTTTAAAGATATGGTGGGACATAGATCAACCAGAAAGTGGGGTTGAACGGTGACAGATGCAATTTAATCTAGACAAGTGTGTGATAATGCACTTTGGGAGGTAAAGATCGGATAGGACACAGAGTAAATGGCAGGGACCTTTAGTATTGATATTGTTGATGTACAGTGAGATATTGGGGTGTAAGTTCATAGCCCCCTGAAAATGGCAACACAGGTAGATAGGGTAATAAAAAAGGCAATTGTTATGCTTGCCCTCTTAGGTTGAGGCACTGAGTGTAAGAATGGGGATATCAAGTTCAGTTGTACTAAATGTTTGTTAGACTGCACATAGAGTATTGTGATACAGTTCTCGTCACCACACTACAGGACCGATGTGGTAGCAATAGAGAGAGAGAGTGTGCAGAAGATATCCACCAGGAATGGAGGCTATAGTTATAAGAAGATATTGGATGGACTGGGTTTAGTCTCACTGGAATATATGATGCTGACTGACCTTAGAGGTTTTTAAAATTTATGAGGGCCAAAGATAGGATATATAGTTAGAATCTTTTTCCCAGGGTAGGGGAGTCTAGAGGAAACAGGGTTCAGGTGAGAGGGGATAAATCTGAAGGAGATCTGAGGGAGAAGTTTTTCATTCAGAAGGTGGTGAATACCTGGAATGAACTGCTAGTGGTAGTGGAGGCAGATACAATTACAACATTTAGAAGGCATTTGAACAGGTACTTGGATAAGAAAGGTGCAGAGGGATATGGGTTTAACACAGGCAAATGGACTAGCTTAAGTAGGCATCACAATCAACATGGATGAGGTGGGCCAAAAGGGCCTATTTCTGTGCTACAAGATTCTATGATTCCATTCCCACTATCTGACTGGGCTGCCCTGCTGTCAGAACTGTATTTCCATTCTCACAGCCTGTGATACTATCTACTTTGCTGCTCTCCATGGACTCTAAGCAAAGGCACATGTTATAAGATTTGCAGTACACACAGCAAACTTCCCCATTTTGTGTATTGCTTGCAAAGTGAGCACCGCTAAGTCATTTGGACAGGGAAATTCTTGTGAAAAGATGTTGCGGATTTTTCAAGAAAGTTGTTTTCCTAAAATTGAAGTCACCAAAGTGGAGGAATGTGTGGTGGGGCTCACTGGGGGTGTTGAGAGAAATGATGGAAGAATTAGTTTACAAGTTCAGCTTGCAATGGATTTCATGTTAAGCAAGTTTGCATTATAATTTCAAGATTTCAACTGTATTAAATGTATTTTCTCAGAATCTTGAAAATTACACTGAATCTTTTTAGTTGTATAGTACAATTAAGAAAATAGAATCTTTCAGTTTAAACTTATGTTTTTTAATAAAAAGGCTTGGAACATCTTTGGATTCTGTAAAAACGTATTGAATATCTAGACTAACTGTCTTTGAAGTGTTTATGGTCAAGAGTTTGCAAGTTAGAGAAACTTTACTTCTAATGGCTGACAGCTGGCTTTCATGCAGTAATTCATGCAGTTTGCAATCATTTTCAAATTTCAGAATTAATTTTAGCCCTTTGCTGAAAGGTGCTGTTTGAAAATTGTGAGGTTATGTGTGCTTTTTGTATTTTTAAATGTACATGTCAGTGTACAAATTACACAAGATATATTTAACATTGGTTGTTTATATTGAAAGAATGTGCATTGATGTATTGATTTATTACCACAACTGGAGAATAAATGAACAGATACTTCAATATCCATTATCGTTATGATTGTTCAACAGGTAAATTATTAGGAGTGTAATATGGAACAGCAGCTGTTCTCAACATCTCTGTTGAGTGGCATCAGCAATTCTACACCTTCTATGGATCCAGCTATCTTGTACAGCCATGGTCAGTTTTTGCTGATGACTGCATACCTCCAGCTGCTTTTCATGATGGTCCGAAACAGAGGTAAGATACGTGCACTAAACAAAACCATGTAAGTAAAGTCTTCAGGGACTGCTGTGTATTGGAAGCAATTAATAAAGCTTAAAAGCAAAAAGTACTACAAAGTATTACCGTTACATACTCTTGTACTGACAAGTGAATTTTAGTCGGAATTGGAGTAGTTCAACGTCCAGTGTTCTAATTTCTCATCTTTTTTTAGGTGGAATGTACCATTGTACAATTCAACTCATGCAACATAATAAGGACTATATATTGTCTTACGCTGCTGTGCAAGGAGTGAGTTGGGATCTGAGGCATACTTTTTCTTGTGAAGTAGAAGGTGTACCTTAAGATGTGTGATATTTTGGACCTGGGAATACTAATTATTGAGAATATTTTTTAATATTTATCAGTGCAAATGTTTAGCCCAGCAAAAAAGTAGGTTAACTACTAATTCACCTTAAAGTACATAAAATTCAGAGCAGGACCAGGGCATACAGGCTGTTGAGCCAATTGTCTCTTTCAAAATGATCGCGGTTTATCTGATCTTTTTCCTGTTTGATCCCCATAACCTTTTCATTGCTCTGTAGTCCAAAGGTTTATCTGTGAGGGCCTGGAATATACTTAATGATTAGCATCCACAGCTCTTTGTGGTGGAGATTTACAACTATTCAAGAAAAGGAATTCCTTCTCATCTCTGTCTTGTATGTCTGACATTACCTCATTAAGCCCCCTCAACCTTTGTGGTTTCAATTAGGTCACTTCAGCACTCTACTAAATCTGCTTCCTTACATAATTAAACCGATGTTGTATGGTATCAAAAAGCCCTTTAAACATGCTGTTTCATTCTGTTGCTATTGCAGTAAATGACAAAGTTTCATGCCACCTTAATATTTGCTGTTTCCAAATGCTTGCTTGCTTTGTGTGTGACCCCTCATGAGAACATCTGGATTTCTCTGAGCATCTGCATTCAATCATCTCACACTTTTTCAATCATGCTTTGCTTTTCTAAATGCCTTCTTAATGGATTCCAGCAGTTTTCTGACAAATGTTTTGATCTAATTTATCTGCAGATTAGCTGACCTCATTACTGAGCACCTGCACTCAGTCTATTGTGCCACTTTGAGCTCCTGGTTGCATGCCATTTCAACTCCCCTTCCCGCACCAACCCATCTGTCCTCTGCCTTCTCTCCACTGCCAGGGTGAGGCAAAACACAAACTGGAAGAGTAGTACCTCATATTCTGCCTGGGGATTCTACATCCCAGTGGTGAGAGGATTGAATTTTCCATTTTCAGATAACCTGTGTTCCTTTTGCTCTCCTTCTGACTTATCAGGTTCTCTCACCCACCTCCCCCCCCCCCCCCCACCCCCGGCCCCTCCCTCCACCGAAGTTCTTTACAAACCCACTCCAGTTAACCAGTTTCTTTCCTCTCCCTTATCTGGTTCCACTTATCATCTTCCTTCATCTGATTCCATAATATGCAGCCCTTTGTTGTCTCCACTTATCTTCTAGCCTCTGTCTTTACCTCTCTCCCCTCTGCCCCTTTCCCACCTGGCTCCATCTGCCCATCATCCAGCTCCTCTCAATCCTCCCTCTCACCTCTTTATACGGGCTGTCTCCCATCTACACTCTGTCCTAATGCAGGTCCTCAACCTGAAACATCGACTATTCCTGTGCCTTCACAGATGTTGTCTGACCTGCTGAGTAGTTCCAGCAGTTCGGTAATTGGTCTTATTATTATCATATATACGAAGATACAGTAAAAAATCTTTTGTTTGCACTGCATCCAGACAGATTATTCCATACACAAGTATATCAAAGTGGTTCAAAAGGAAACATCAAAAAAATGTAGAACAGAGTGCTTGCAGTTATAGAGAGAGTGCAGTGCAGATAGACAATGAAGTGCAAGGGCCATGACGAGATAAATTGAGAGATCAAGAGTTCATCTTAATCATATAAGACTCTTGAATGAACCTCATAACCATAGAACCATACAGCACAAAACAGGCCCTTCGGCCCACCATGTTGTGCCGTCCATCAAACCACCCTCACACTACCTAACCCCTTCCTCCCGCATATCCCTCCATCTCACATTCCTCCATAAGCCTATCCAACAAGCTCTTGAACCTGTCCAATGTATCTGCCTCCACCACCACCCCAGGCAGTGCATTCCATGCACCAACCACTCTCTGGGTGAAAAACCTCCCCTGAACCTCCCACCCATAACCTTAAAGCTATGCCCTCTCGCCTTGAACATTGGTACCCTGGGAAGGAGGCGCTGACTGTCTATTCCTCTCAATATTTTATATACCTCTATCAAATCAGTGAGATAGAAGCTGTTCTTCAGCCTGGTGTAATATATTCTCAAGCTTTAGTATCTTATGGCAGGGGACCTTGATTATATTGGCTGATTTTGAGGGCAGTAGGAAGTAGAGACAGAGTCAGTGGAGAGGAAGGTGGTTTTTGTGATGGACTGGGCTGTGTTCACAACTCTGCAGTTTCTTGCAGGTCTTGGGCAGAGCAGTTGCCATATCAAGCTGTGATGCATCTGGATAGGATGCTTTTTATGATTGATCTGTAAACAAAAAATTGATGAGGGTTGTTAGGGACATGCCACATTTCCTTAGACTTCTGAGCAAATAGTGGCACTGCATCCTTGGCCAGAGCGTCCATCTGGCTGGGCCAGGACAAATCATCAGTGATATTTACACCCAGCAACTTGAAGCTCCCAACCATCTCCACCTCAGCACAATTGATACAGTCAAGGGCGTGTACTCTGCCCCTTTCCTGAAGTCAATGACCAGATCTTTTGTTTTGCTGACATTAAGGGTGAGGTGGTTGTCTTGACACAATGCCCTCTATCTCCTTGCTGTACGCTGTCTCATCGTTATTTGAGGTGTCATCTGCATACTTGAAAATGGAATTAAGGCAGAATCTGGCCACACAGTTGTGAGTGTATAAGGAGGGAGCTGAGGATGCAGCTTTGCAGGGCACTGGTGTTGAGAATAATCATGGAGGTGGTGTTGCTGCCTACCCTCACTGATTGCAGTCTGTTGGTCAGGAAATCAAGGATCCAGTTGTAGAGGGGTATGTAGAGAGTCCTAGGTCTAGGAATTTGAATATGTTTGTTTGGAATTATGGTAGTGGGTGAAGCTGTAGTTAATAAATAGGAGCCTGACATGGGTGTCCTTGTTATCCAGATGTCGTAGAAAAGAGTGGAGGGCCAGGGAGATGGTGTCCACTGTGGATGTGTTTTGGCAGTCGTTAAATTTCAGTGGGTTGAGGTTGTCTGGGAAGCTGGGGTTGATCAGTGCCATGACCAGCCTTGAAGCAGTTCATGATGATGGATGTCAGAGACGCTGGTTGATAATCATTAAGGCATGTTACTTTATTTTTCTTTGGCGCCGGGATGATAACTGTCTCCTTAAAGCGGGTGATAACCTGAGATTGAGGTAGGAAGAGGTTAAAGATGTCTGCAAATACTCCTGCCAGCTGATCCATGCAGGACATGAGGACACAGTATGGTCTTCATCTGGGCCAGTTGCTTTCAGTGGGTTCACTCAGAAAAGCTGATCTGATGTTTGTCTGTTATGGTGACTGTGGGTACTGGTGCATCAGGTTGGTTGCTGTCTTTTCGTTGACCTTCCGTTCAAAAAAATGTATAGAATGCATTGAGCTCATTGGGGACTGATGCATTGTTGCTGGTGATGCTGCCCAACTTCGTTTTGTAGCCCATTATAGCAGGCAAGCCTTGCCATTACTGACGGCTGGCAGTTTGTTTTTGCTGTGGTTTCCCATTTTCTGTTTCGCTCCTTTATAGAATAATAGATGGAAAGATAAAAATGAGATAAAAAAATTGATGAATCTGATATCTACAATTACAATTTTTTGGAACCCTAGGGTACTGGGCATTACATTTGGGGTGGAGGAGAAATGAATGGCAGTTGTCAGACTGTAATCCCATTGATAATAAATAAAAACAGGAAATATTGAAAACACAGGTTTGGCAGCATCTGTGAAATGAGGAACAGAGCTAATGTTTCAGGTTAGAGAAATGAAGGACTGCAGATGCTGGAATCTAGCTGAAAAATGTGATGAGGCTGGAGGAACTCAGCAGGGCAGGCAGCATCCATGGAGAAAAACAGGCGGTCAACGTTTTGGGTCAGGAACTTTCTTCAGGACTGAAGATAGGAAAAGGGAAGCCCAATTATAGGAGGGAAAAGCAGAGCAGTGATAGGTGGACAAAAGAGGGGAGGTGGGGTGGGCACAAGGTGGTGATAGGTAGATGCAGGTAAGAGATGGTGATGGGCAGGTGCAGGGGAGGTGGGGAGAGCAGATCTGCCAGGGGATGGGTCAAAGGTAAGGAGAGAGAGGAGAAAAAAAGGTAGAAAAAAGAGAGAGAGGCTAGGAAAGGGAAGCAGGGGTGGGGGGGGTTTATGTAAAGTGGGAGAATTCAATGTTCATGCCATTAGGCTACAAGGTTCCAAGACGGAAAATAAGGTGCATTTCCTCCAGTTTGTGCTTGGAATTCTCCTGGCAGTGGAGGAGGCCGAGGACTGACATCAGTGATAGAGGGGGAGTCGAAATGACTGGCACTGGAGAGATGTAGATTATGGTTACGGACAGAGTGCAGGTGTTCTGCAAAACGGTCACCCAGTCTGCGTTTGGTCTCACCAATGTAGAGGATGTCACTGATAGAAGTGGCCAGTCCCAGGTTACGGGACTATCATGTTGGGGGGGGTGGGGTCATTAGAAGAGGGAGAGGACTCCATACCGTAGCAGGCGGCACAGAGGCAGAAGAAAAAGAGTTCGGCATCACGCTGGTATGTTCCCTCCCGGTTGCCAGGGTCAAGGACATTTCGCATCAGGTCAACAGCATTCTGAAGGGGTAGTACATATTGGTACCAATGACATAGGTAGGATAGAGATGAGGTCCTGAAGAGGGAATATAGGGAGCTAGGTAGGAAGCTGAAAAGCCGGACCTCAAGGATAGCAATCTCTGGATTGCTGCCTATGCCACGTGCCAGTGAGGGTAAGAATAGGTTGATTTGGCAGATGAATGCATGGCTGAGGAGTTGGTGCAGGGGGCAGGGTTTCAGATTTGTTGATCATTGGGATCTCTTCTGGGGACCGTACGACCTGTACAAAAGGGGCGGGTTACACCTGAACTGGAGGGGGGCCAATATTCTTGAGAGCAGCTTTGCGAGAACTATTGGGGAGAGTTTAAACTAGTTTGGCAGGGGGATGGGAACCAGAGTGATAGGCCAGAGGTTGGTGCATTTAGTGTACAAGTTAATGCATTGTGTAGAAAGACTCAGGAAGGATAGGCATTTGAAAGGGCAAAATTGCAGTCAATTGGTATTGGTTTATTATTGTCACTTGTACGGAGGTACAGTGAAAAACTTGTCTTGCGTACCGATCGTGCAGGTCAATTCATTACACAGTGCAGTTACGTGACGTGTGTCTAATGCAAGAAGTATCAGGAACAAGGGTGATGAACTTAGAGCATGGGTAAGTACATGGAAGATAAGAGATCTTTATTAGTCACATGTATATCAAAACACACAGTGAAATGCATCTTTTGTGTAGAGCGTTCTGGGGGCAGCCCGCAAGTGTCGCTATGCTTCTGGTGCCAGCATAGCATGCCCACAACTTCCTAACCTGGACGTCTTTGGAATGTGGGAGGAAACCCACACAGACACACGAGGAGAACGTACAAACTCCTTACAGACAGTGGCTGGAGTTGAACACGGGTCGCTGGTGCTGTAAAGCGTTATGCTAACCGCTACACGATGTTGTGGCCATTACGAAAACTTGGCTGTATATTCCGGTGTTTAGATGTTTCAAAAGGGACAGTGATAGAGGTAAAAGAGATTGTCCCTGATCAGCAAAGCTATTCCCCAATGTCACAGCTGTAGAAAGGGAGGATGTCCTGGAGGGATTGTCTCCTGAGTCAGAAACAGGAAGGGAGTGATCACTCTATTGGGAGTATTCTACAGTCACCCACCAACTCCACCCCCACAGCAGCAGAGACACTGAGGAGCAGATCGGGAAGCAGATTTTGGAGAGGTGCAAAAATAACAGGGTTGTTGCCATGGGTGATTTCAACTTCCCTAATATTGATTGGCACCTCCTTAGTGTGAAGGGGATAGATGGGGCAGAGTTTGTTAGGTGTGTCCAGGAAGGATTCCTGACACAGTATGTGAACAAGCTGATGAGAGGAGGCACCATACTGGACCTGGTACTAGGCAATAAGCCTGATCAGTTTTCAGATCCCTCAGTGGGAGAGCATTTTGGGGACAGTGACCATTACTCCTTGACTTTTACCATAGCTTTGGAGAGGGATAGGAGAAGACGATATGGGAAAGTAATTAACTGGAGGAGGGGGAATTATGATGCTATTAGGCAGGAACTATTATGCGTAAATTGGGATCAGATGTTCTTGGGGAAGTCACAATGGAAATGTGGAGGTTGTTTAGGGAGTACTTTCATGGGGTTCCGGATAGGTTTGTCCCATTGAGGCAGGGTAAGGATGGTGAAGTGAAGAAACCATGGTTGTGAAAAGGAAGAAAGAAGCTTACCTAATGTTTAGAAAGCAAGGATCAGACCGGGCCCTGGAGAGTTGCAAGGTAGCCAGGAGGGAGCTTAAGAATGGAATTGGGAGAGCTAGAAGGGGGGCATGAGAAGTCCTTGCTGAGTAGGATCAGGGAAAACCCCAAGGCGTTCTACACATATGTGAAGAATAAGAGGATGACTTGAGCGAGGGTAGGACCAATCAGGGATAAAAGAGGAAACATGCCTGAAGTCGGAAGAGGTAGGGGAGGTCCTTAATGAATACTGCGCTTCAGTATTCACCAGTGAGAGACCTTGACGTTTGTGAGGATGGCTTACAAACAGGCTGATACACTATGACATGTTGACGTGAGGAAAGAGGATGTGCTGGAACATTAATCTCAAGATAAGTCACCGGGGCCAGACGGGCTATATCCAAGGTTGTTACGGGAAGCGAGGGAAGAGATTGCTGCGCCTTTAGTGACGATCTTTGTGTCGTCACTGGCCACAGGAGTAGTGCCAGATGATTGGAGGGTGGCAAATGTTGTTCCTTTGTTCAAGAAAGGGAGTACGGACAACCCTGGGAATTACAGGCCAGTGAGTCTTACTTCAGTGCTAGGCAAATTACTGGAGAAGATTCTTAGAGACAGGATTTATGGGCATTTGAAGCAGCATAGGCTGATTAGGGACAGTCAGCATGGCTTTGTGAGGGGCAGGTCATACCTCATGAGCCTGATTGAATTCTTTGAGGATATGACAAAGCACATTGATGAAGATCGAGCAGTGAATGAGGTGTACAGAGATTTTAGTAAGGCATTTGATAAGGTTCCTCATGGAAGGCTTATTCAGAAAGTCAGGAGGCATGGGATCCATGGAACCTTGGCTGTGTGGATTCAGGATTGTCTCACCCATAGAAGACGGAGGGTGGTTGTAGGCGGAGTGTATTCTGACTGAGGGTCAGTGACCACTGGTGTCTGCAGGGATCTGTTCTGGGACCCCTGCTCTTTGTGATTTTTATAAATGACTTGGATGAGGATGTGGAAGGGTGGGTTAGTAAGTTTACAGATGACATGAAGGTTGGTGGTGTTGTGGATAGTGTAGAAGGTTGCTGTAGGTTACAGCAGGACATTGAGAGGATGCAGAGCTGGGTTGAGAAGTGGTAGATGGAGTCCAACCTGCAAAAGTGTGAAGTGATACACTTTGGGAGATCGAATTTGAAGGCAGAATACAAGGTTAATGGCAGGACTCTTAGCAGTGTGGAGGAACAGAGGGATCCTGGGGTCCACATCCATGGATCCCTCAAGGTTGCCATGCAGGTTGACAGGGTTGTTAAGAAGGCGTATGGTGTGTTGGCCTTCATTAGTCGGGGTATTGAGTTTAAGAGCTGTCAGGTAATGTTGCAGCTTTATAAAACTCTGGTTAGACCAGACTTGGAGTATTGTGTTCAGTTCTGGTTGCCTCATTATGGGAAGGATGTGGAAGCTTTGGAGAGGGTGCAGAGGAGATTTACCAGGATAATGCCTGGATTGGAGAGCATGTCTTATGAGGATAGGTTGAGCGAGCTAGGGCTTTTTTCTTTGGAGAGGAGGAGGATGAGAGGTGACTTGATATAGGTGTACAAGATAAAAGGCATAGATTGAGTGGACAGTCAAAGACTTTTCCCCCAGGGTGAAAATGGCTCACATTAGAGGGTATAATTTTAAGGTAATTGGAGGAAGGTATAGGGGGGATGTCAGAGGCAAGTTTTTTTTTAAATATGCAGAGTGGTGGGTGTGTGGAATACACTGCCAGCAGAGGTGGTGGAGGCAGATACATTAGGGACATTTAAGACACATTGCCCTTCATTTTTCTACCATTCACATGGCTATGTGGGCAAGAAGGGTTAGATAGATCTAAGAGCAGGATAAAACGTCAGCACAACATCGTGGGCCAAAGGGCCTGTATTGTGCTGTAAGGTTCTATGTTCTATCGCAACTGCACTCAGAGGGGACATAATGGCTTGTCCACTGAGTCTATATGGGTAGACAGGTGCATTCACTTTTATGGGATTACACCATAGACCACCCCCCCCCCCTCCAAATAGCCACCAGGACATTGAGGAACAGATATGCAGGCAGATTAGGGAAGGGTGTAAAACTAATAGAGTTGTTGTTGTGGGGGACTTCAACTTCCCTAATACAAACTGTAACCTCCTTAGTGCAAGAAGTTTAGATGGGGCAGAATTTGTTCGGTGCATCCAGGAGGATTTCTAAAATCAATATGTCGATAGTCCAACAAGAGGAGGGGCTGAACTGGACCTGATCTTGGGTAACGAGCCTGACCAGGTGACTGACCTTTCAGTGGGAGGACAGTTAGGGAACAGTGACAATTCCTTAAGTTTTAAGATAGCTATAGACAAGGATGAGTATGAACCTTGCAGGAGAGTAAATTGGAGCAGGGCAAATTACGGGAGCATTAGGCAGGAACTAGGGAGAATTAATTGGGAACAGCTGTTTTTGGACAAGTCCACATCTGACCAACTGCATAGACTGCAGGTCAGGTGTGTTTCAATAAGAAGGACAGACAAAGATGGCAAGATAAGGGAACCTTGGATGTCGACAGAAGTGGTGAATTTAGTCAAGAAAAAGGAAAAGTATGTAAAGCTTAGGAGGCTAGGATCAAACAGAGCACTTGATGACTATAAAGAAACCAGAAAGGAACTCAAGAAGGGAATTAGGAAAGCCAGAGGGGCCATGAAAAGTCCTTAGCAAGTAGGATTAAAAAGAATCCCAAGACATTCAATATATACATCAAGAGCAAGAGGATAACTCGGGAGAGGGTAGGACTACTCAAGGATAAAGGAGGGAACATGTGCTTGGAAGTGGAGGATGTGGGCGATGTCCTTAATGAGTACTTTGCATCAGTATTTACCAAGGAGAAGGACATGGAGGATAGGGAGAGCAGTGTGGAGCATGCTAATATGCTTGGGCATTTCGAGATAAACTAAGAGAGAGTGTTGGGTCTCTTAAAGAGCATTAAGATGGATAAGTCCCCAGGGCTGATGGGATGTACCCCAGGTTATTGAGAGAGGCAAGAGATGAGATTGCTGGGGCCTTGACTGATATCTTTGTGTCCTCTCTAGCCATAGGCGAGGTCCTGGAGGACTGGTGAGTAGCTAATGTTGTTCCATTATTCAAGAAGGGAAACGGGGATAATCCTGGTAACTATAGACTGGTGAGTCTGGCGTGAGTGGTAGGAAGTTACTGGAGAGGATTCATAGGGATAGGATTTGAGCATTTGGTAAACCATAGCCTAATTAGGGACAGTCAACATGGCTTTGTGCAGGGCAAGCCATGCCTTACTAACTTGATTGAGCTTTTTGACGAGGTGATGAGGCTGATTGATGATGGTAGAGCTGTGGATGTTGTCTACATAGATTTTAGTAAGACACTTGACAAGGTCCCTCATGGGAGGCTTATCCAGAAGACAAGATGTATGGGATCCCCGTTGAATTGGCCATTTGTATTCAGAACTGTGCCCGTAGAAGACAGAGGGTTGTGGTCGCAGGCACTCATTCTAGCTGGAGGTCTGTGACTAATGGTGTTCCTCAGGGATCTGTACTGGGATCCCTGCTGTTTGTGATGTATATAAATGACCTGGATGAAAATGTAGATGGGTGTGTTAGTAAATTTGCAGATGTTATGAAGCTTATTGGTGTTGTGGATAGCGTAGAAGACTGGCAAAGGATACAGTAGGATATAGATCAGTTGCAGATGTGGGTGGAGAAATAGCAGATGGAGTTCACCCCAGCCAAATGTGAAGTTTAGCACCTTAGGAGACCCTTAAGTGTTGATGAGCAGAGGGATCTTAGGGTCCAAGTTCATAGCTTCCTGGAAGTGGCTACACCAGTTGATAGGGTGGTAAAGGCAAAATATAGCATGCTTGTCTTCGTTAGTCAAGACATTGAGTTCAAGAGTAGGAAGTTATGCTGCAGCTTTATAAAACTTTAGTTAGGCTGCATCTGGAGTATTGCATTCAGTTCTGGTCACCCCATTATAGGAAGGATGTCGAGGCTTTGGAGAGGGTGCAGAAGAGGTTTACCAAGATGCTGCCTGGATTAAAGGGCATGTACTGAGGATAGGTTGGATGAACTTGGGTTGTTCTCTCTGGAGTGGCTGAGGGGAGATCTGATAGTGGTTTAAGATTATGAGAGGCATAGACAGAGTTCACAGCCAGTATCTCCCCCCGAGTTGAAATGTCTAATACCAGAGGGCATGCATTTAAGGTGACGGGGCGAGTTCAAAGGGGGTGTGTGGGGCGAGTTTTTTTTAGAAAAGTAGAGTGGTGGGTGATTGCAATGCACTGACTGGGGTGGTGGTGGAGTAGGCAAATATGATGGGGCATTCAAGAAGCTCTTGAATAGGCACGTGAATGTGAGGGAAATGGTAGTATATGGACATTGTGTAGGCAGAAGGGATTAGTTTAGTTGGGTATTATTAATGTAATTGGTTCGGCACAACTTTGTGGTCTGAAGGGCCTATTCCTGTGCTCTGTTGTATGTTGAAGATTCAGACAGTCTGGTTCTATTATTTTGTTCTGAATTACTTCAAGAACTGATTTAAGTTCTTGAATCTTATTTAATCTATGCATCTCGTAATTTCATATTTCTATCATGTTGCCCCTCAGTCTCCAGTGTGACAGAAGAGAATCCAAATTTGTCCAACCTCTCCTTATAGCTATTACTCTCTCACCCTTACCTCCTGTATTCCCCTCTTTCTAATCAAGCTGTGGTCTGCCGGCTTTTGTTCCTTTCCCTCCTGGTTCCATCCACCAATTTACATTTAATCCACTGGCTCCCCTCCCCCATCTGGTTCCATCTGTCCCTCCCCTTATGGTTCCCATCATCACCTTCCTTACCAAATTCCAGCACTTTGTCTTCCTGCTTATCACACCCCAGTTGCTGTATCCACCTTCATACACCCCTCCCCCACCTGGCTTCGTCTGCCTGTCATCCTTCACCCCCCTTTAGTCTACCCATTACTCTATTGGCCCGTCTCTCTCCTCCCTGTCCTCTTCCTACATACTAGTTTCCCACTCCACGTTCTGAAACTAAAATATTGAAAAATATTTCCCACCCCTCACAGGTGCTACTTTACCTGCCGAGTTCCTCCAGCAGTTTGTTGTTTGCTCCTGATTCCAGCATCTGCAGTCTTTTGTGTCTCCTTACCATTCATGGTGTAGCTGCTAGTTAGTACTCCCAAAATACACCACGTCACATTTATCACTATTAAAAATTCTATTTGCCATTTCTCAGCCTATACAATGAGATGGACTCTGACCTCACAATCTACCTTGTTGTGACCTTGCACCTTATTGCACTGCACTTTCTCTGTAGCTGTGACACTTTACTCTGTACTGTCCTGTTATTGTTTTTACCTGTAGTACCCCAATGCACTCTGTACTGACTCAATGCAACTGCACTGTGTAATGAATTGACCTGTACAATCGGTATGCAAGACAAGTTTTTCACTGTACTTTGGTACAAGTGACAATGATAAACCAGTAACAAAAACATCCCGATAGAAGTGCAAAGGAAATGTGCAGGGCAAGTTTTTTTTAAAAGAACTAGAAGTGTTGGGTGCCTGGAATGCACTGCCAAGTGTGGTGATGGAGGTAGATACATTAGAGGTGTTGAAGATGTTTGTGGATAGGGACATGAATGTGCAGAGAGTAGACAGATATGTACAAGCAGAAGTGATTAGTTTAATCAGGTGTCCTTAGCTTAATTAGTTTGGCACATCATGGCTGAAGGGCCTGTTCTGTGTTGTAGTGTTATACATTCTACATCAAAAGCACCCTGAAGTTCAAGACTACCCTCTACATTGTCAGCAACTTCCCCAGTTTGTGTCATCTGCAAATTACTGTTCATTCCTCCTACATTCACATCCAAATCATTCATGCCTGTTATAAATAGCAAGGATCTCAGCATTGTTCCCTAAGAAACACCACTAGTCACATCCATCCAGTCATAAATAACCATCTACCATCACCCTCCGCCTTCTGTTGCTAAGCCAGTTTTGGATCCAATTTGCCAACTTGCCATGGATCCCATGTGGGACCTTTTGAGCCAGTCTCCCATGTGGGACCTTGAAGGCCTTGCAGAAGTCCATGTAAACAGTATCTTCTGCACAACCCTTGTAGATACACAAAAAAATTAATCAGATTGGTTAGACAAGGTTTGTTCTTGACACACAATGCACACAAAATGCTGGAGGAACTCAGCAGGTCAGGCAGCATCTAAGGAAAGAAATGAACAGTTGACATTTCAGGCTGAGACCCTTCATCTGGACTGAAAGGAAGAGGGCAGAAGCCAGAATAAAAGCGTAGGGGGAGGGGAGGAGCACGAGTTGGCAGGTGATTGGAGAGTCCAGGTGAGAGGGGAAGGTAGGCAAGTGGAGGAGGAGGAGTAAAAGGGAATGATGCAAGAAGCTGGGACATGACAAATGGAAGAGGCAGATGTCTGAAGAAGGAACGTCTGTCAGTAGACCATGGAATAAAGGGAAGGTGGTGGGCAGGGGAGGGGAAAGAAGGGGTGAAGGGGCCACAGGAATGAGAGAGACTGGGGGTGGGTGTGGAGGGGGAATGAAAACAGAGGGGGGTGATTACTGGAAGTTAGAGAAATAAAGGTTGATGCCGTTGGGTTGGAGACTACCAATCCTGAATACGAGGTTTTGTTTTTCCAACCTGTGTCTGACCTCACTGTGGTAGTAGAGGAGGCCATGGACAGACATGTCAGTGTGGGAATGGGAAGTGGAATTAAAATGGCTGGCCACCGGGAAATTCTGGCTGTTGCGGCAGATGGAGGGAAGGTGCTTGTTGAAGCAGTCCCCCAATCTGCATCAAGTCTCGCCGATATAGAAGAAGCTGCACTGGATGTGATAAATGACACTGATTAGATTCTCCCCCTCCCACCTTCCCCTTCTCACCTGGACTCGCCGATCACCTGCCAGCTTGTGTTCGTCCCTCTACCCTTTTATTCTGGCTTCTGCCCTCTTCCTTTCTAGTCCTGATGAAGGGTCTCAGCCCAAAACGTCGACTGTTCATTTCTTTCCATCGATGCCGCCTGACCTGCTGAGTTCCTCCAGTATTTTATGTGCATTGCAGATGCCAGAAATCTGAAGCAGTCTTGCGTCTTGACAAAACCATGTTGGTTATCTTGGAATAGTCCCTGCCTTTCCAAGTGATCGTTAATCCTGTCTCAGAATTTTTTTTCCAATAACCTCCCTTGTACTGATGTTAGGTCTGTAATTGCCAGGCTTTTCCCTGCTGCTTTTCTTGAAAAGGGGGACCACATTTGCCATTCTCCAGTCATCAGTTACCTCACTGGTGGTCAGCAAAGATTTAACAATGTAAACCAGAGCCATAGCAATCTCTTCCCTTGCCTTCCATAATAGCGTGGGATAAATCTCATCTGGCACTACAGATTTATCTATCTTTAAGCCCACTAAGGAATAGAGTACCTTCTCTTTGCACTAGAATTTTACCTTTCCCTCACTGAGTTCTCCAACAACAAAGTCAGTTTCCTTTGCAAATACAGATGAAAAGTATTCATATAGGGCCTTGCCAATGTCTTCTGGCTCCGTGCACAGTTGCCCCTGTTGTCCCCAGTTGGCCCCCACTCTTTCCCTGGCTATTCTTTTTTCCTTAATATAGTTAAACATCTTTGGATTTACCTTAATCCCATCTGTCTATTCAAGCAAGATGGCACCAAAGTGTGCTACCTGCAGATCTACTCATTACTTTTACTATAATCATTCTACTCTTAAACCTAAAGAATTACTACACTTTACTCTGCATTCTGTATTGCTTTACCTTGTCCTACCTCAATGCACTGTGTCCTGCACACCTCCTGGCTCCCTCTAACTGTCTTACTCACAGTCACACCCTCCTGCCCCTGACCACTGACCAGATTTAATGTAGTTAATCTAAAGTGTGTGGCTGCCTTCTGAAACACACCATCCAGGTAATTCTCTCCCATCTGTGATGTGTCACAGTGTCTGAAGCTCAGATTCCAGGTTATTGATTTCCTCAAGTAACTAACACTTGCTACAATGTGGTCACCAGGAGCTACAATGGGGACCACATGTTTCCACATCATGCAGCTACAACACTTGATCTTGCACCTCTATTTTAATTAGTTATAATCTATATCTAAATACCTTATCATTATTTAATTAATCTTGCTTAAATTACAATTAGGACTACTAAGCAATTTGGAAAAGGGAAGTTAAAGGACCTTACCCACTCTTACTTGGACCACATACTCAGAAGCCTTCCCACTCCAACAATGGCTGTTATGCTATAACCTGCCTCTCTTTTATTGGCTGCTTGGTCTCCCAATTAGCCAATCCAGCTACTACAATGCTCTGCTCTGCCCCCTGCCTTGGAAATCTCACTGGTCAGCTCGACATTCAAGGTTCCCAGTACTTGTTACCCTTACAGGAACATGATGGTCCTGAACTCTTGCAATTTCTCCTTTGAATGCTTCCTACTCTACAAGTATAGGCTTTCTTGCAAGTAGATGCTCCCAATGTACCTTTGCCAGGTCCTGTCTGATTTCCCCAATTGAAGACCTTTATTCCTGGTCCATCCCTATCATTATTCCCATAGCCACTTTGGAATATACAGAGTTATGGAAAACTCTCCCACTGACACTCCCTCCACCAGACTAGCTCCATTCCCCTAGACAAAGGCCAGTAATGCTCCTTGCTATCTATAACCTGTGTCAAAAAGCTCTCTTGGACACACCTCAAATATTTTGATCCTCTGACCCTTTTATGCTGTGGCAATCTCAGTTAATATGTGGGAAATTGAAATTGCCTAGCACTATAACCCTATTTTTTTTTATCACATTTCTCTGCTATTTGCATATCTGTTCCTCTATCTCATGTTGACTCTTAGGTGGTCTGTAATACACCCCCAACAAAGTGATAAAATCCTTTTTTGTTCCTAATGTCTACCCTATGGCCTCATTTGAGGAGCCTTCTGGAATGTTCTCCCTTAATACTGAATTAATGCATTCCTTGACTAACAGTGTAATGTCACCTCCTCTTTTATCTGTGTATTGCCTTCAACCTATATCGTCACATCAGGCTTTTACCTTGAACGTTCTCTTAAATGTTGAAATCTCCCTTCAATGTAACCGTCCCCTCCCCACTATATAGTTTAAAGACTAATGTAATAAACATTGAATTTCTTAGTGATCACATGGGATTCAGGGTGAGCTAGCCAATTGGATACAAAATTGGCTTGGTTAGGGTGGTAGTGAAGGGTGGTTTTTCAGATTGGAGGCCTGTGTAGGTGGCATGGTTAATAAACTTGTGGATAACATCAAAATTACTGCATAGTAGGCAGTGAAGAAGCTTATCTAAGATTATAACCAAATCTAAGTCAACTGGGAAAGTGGGCCAAGGAATGACAGATGGAATTTAACTTGGAAGTGTTGCATTTTGGGTAGCTAAACCAGGGCAGGACTTGTGCAGTAAATGGCAGGGCCCTATTGTAGAACAGAGACCCGGTACGTCGTTCCCTGAAAGTGGCAACACAGGTAGGCAGTTTGGTGAAGAAGGCTTTTGGCACGCTTACCTTCATCAGGACAAGGAGCACAAGAGTTGGGACATCATTTTACAACTGTACAAGTTGTTGGTGAAACTACATTTGCAGTTCTAGTCACCAACCATAGGAAGGATGAAATGAAGTTGGAAAAGGTACAGAAAAGATTTACAAGTATGTTGCCTGGACTGCTTGGCTTGAGTTATAAGGAGATACTATATAAGCTGGGCCTGTTTTCTCTGGATCGTAGAGAGCTGAGGGGTGATCTCATAGAGGTATATACAATCATGAGGGGCAGAGATAAGGTGAATGGTCACAGTCTTTTTTCCAGGGTATGAGTGTTTAAAACTAGTGGGCACAGGTTTAAGGTGAGAGGGGAAAGATTTAAAGGGGACCAAACGAGCAAGTTTTTGCACATAGAAGGTGGTGGGTATACAGAACAAACTGCCAGAGGAAGCAGAAAAGGTGGGTACAATTACAATGTTTTAAAGCTATTTTAACAGGTACATGGATGGGAAAGGTTTAAAGAGATATAGGCCAAGTGCAGGCAAATGAATTTAGCTCCGGTAGGCACCTTGGTTCGCTGGGCCAAAGGACCTGTTTTCATATTGTATGAATCCATGACTCTCGGTTACCTTGATTAATTTTTGAAATGTGTCTTTAAATGAAAGACTTAGTTGTTATTTTTCAATAAAGAGAAAATCACTATACTCACATAGTTAATGCACTTAAAATTGTACTGATAATGAAGTTTCACCAAATTACTCAAATATCTATATTTTTCCTCTGGTTTCCATTTTTAAATATTTTATTCCTGATGTCTGTTGTTGTACAACTCAGATAATTTTTACATTTATTTTTTGGATGTTTAGAGCATTCTGATTAAAAAAAATATACAAACATGGGAAGCATGGGAAAGTGTACAATTAAAATTTACCATTACATTACTACATTTGGGAATAATGGATGTGATATTAGCATAGAGGAGGCCAACTGGATTGATATTTCAATGTACTGGAGACTGTGTTAAAAGCTGAAGCAAATATAATTTGGACATTTGCATGACATAGTTAAAATTAATAATTGAAAACATCAACAGTGTAAAGCTTAACAAATGATCTGGACAAAAAACATTAAGTAATATAAGAAACTGATGTTTTAGTTTTCTTCTGAATGGCAATGTTCTTTTCTGACCCTGTACATTTCTCCAAAGCAAAAATTGTCTGGATATTGTTTTGGAAAATATTGAAAATTTGAAGTTCTAATATTTAAAGTTGTTTGTTTATAAGTCATATAAACTATTAATTTATATGTCATGGTCTGGAAATATATTTTTTTAATATTCAGATGGTTCTATGGCGAAATAAGTGTTTTCATTTCAGAGCCCAGATTAATTTATCGGATTCTGGAAATACTCCTGATTTACTTGGACTGGTCTCCAGCATACTGGATGAGCCTGATAAACCAGAATCATTTTCTGACTGGTAAGCTAGATTTTATTACATTAAATGAAGGCTACTTTTGCTGTATTTAAGTTTTGATATTTTATGTTTGCTGTTTTATGTTCATATTTAGGATTTGTGGACTGGAGTAGTATTTAGTGTGACTTCAAAACTCAAAATTGTTGCAACAGAATTCTAGAGGATTTTACTAGATTTTTAGATTTTTAAGGGTGTACAACCACTTCTATTGATGTGTACCAAAATTTTATCACTTATGTGCTGTAGTACATCTGTGTCCTTAATGATGTGTTCCTTAAAAGTGTTCTGCATTGCTGTAGATCGTGCCTTTTGATGCTGGTTAGAGTGGCAATGATGGTAAGATTATCAAAATTTGCTGTTATTTTTCTAGAAGACTTGCAGAAACTAGTGGTGGTGGCCTGGTGATGGTGGAAGGTTGTTTTTTGGACTGGATGCCCCTGACTAGTGGTGTGCCCTGGAGATCGGTGCTAGGCCCATGCTAATTGTCATCTATATCAATGATTTCGATGATAATGTATAAAGCATGGTTAGTAAGTTTGCAGATGACACTAAAATGGGTGGTATTGTACACAGTGAAGATGGTTATCAGGAATTACAGAGCAATCTTGATCAGCTAGGAAAGTGCGCTGAGGAATGGCAGGTGGAGTTTAATTTGGATAAGTGCGAGGTGCTGGATTTTGGGAAGACAAGTCAGGGTAGGACTGTTACAGTGAATGGTTGAGCTTTGGGTAGTGTTTTAGAACACAGGAACCTGGGAGTACAAGTACATGGTTCTCTGAAAGTGGAGTCACAGGTAGACAGGGTGGTGAAGAAGGCTTTTGATACATTGGCCTTTATCACTCAGGGTACTGAGTGTAGAAGTTGAGATAATATATTGCTGTTGTAAAAGATATCTGTGAGGCCGCATTTGGGATATTGTTTTCAGTTTTGGTCACTCTGCCGTAGGAAAGATACCATTAAACTGGAAGGAGCATAGAGGAGATCTACGAAGATGTCGCCAGGACTCAAGGGACTGAATTATGGAGAGAAGTTGAGCAGGCTAGGACTTTATTGACTGGTGTGTAGGAGAATGAGGGTGATCTTATAGAGGTGTATTAAATCATGAGGGGGGAAATAGGGTGAATGCGCAGTCTTCTTCCCAGGGTTGTGGAATCAAGAACTAGAGGGCATAGGTTTATGCTGAGAGGGGGGAGATTTAATAGGCACCTGAGGGGCAACTTTTACACCCAGAGTGTGGTCCGTAAATGGAATGAGCTTCCAGAGGAAGTGGTTGAGGCAGGTACATTAACAACATTTAAAAGACGCTGGGACAGATATATGGATAGGAAAGGTTTAGAGGGATAAGGGCCAAACGTAAACAAATGGGGTTTAGATGGGTGTCTTGGTCGGCATGGACAAGTTGGGCCGAAGGCCTGAATCCTTGCTGTATGACTCTGCAGTTAATCACTGAATTGCTGTCAGTGATGCCCACAAGCTCTGGAGTCATTACTGATGTGCTCAAGACTGTATCAGTGGTTGCAATTTGCATAGTGCTTTTTCTTTTGAAAGTTCTAGGTTCTGAATTGGTTCCATTGTATACATATGTGCATTTGTGAGAAGAGTTATGCTGACAGCCTTGTTGGGAAGAACATTAGCTGATGTTTCATTAATGCTAACTTGAAATATGCAGAGTAGGTGGAAATTAACATTAATTTTTATATTTTTATTATTTCTGCTGGTACTGATCCCAAATTGCTTCAGAAATAGGGAGGTGCAATCCACAATCATATCCTTGTGGACAAGTTCTTTTGACATCATTGGCAAGCACCATACCTTAAAAGCTGACTAGAAGATCCAGACTATGTGGAGTTGTTTTCATTGTAGTCTGAATCATTTAAAAATATTAAATCTCTAAGGTACTATTGAAATACTTAGACATATATTGGTATTTATATATTTAGCAGCAGCTGTCATGAGAAACAGAACAGTTTGTTCTTTTTGATTCTTAAGCAATAACATGGCTTCATTTTATTTCTGACTTCCAGAAAAGTAACAACAGGCATGCTTTGTATCAAAATTACTTGCACTAAATGTTTCAAATAAATTGACGTATGTAATATTAGTGATGATGCATCATATAATTAATGTCTTTCAGTTGTAATTATTTTGCATCTTGCAGGGGTTCATCCTCTAGATTATTTCAATCAATTTGGTCCACTGCAAATGGAGACAGTGCTGGATCAGCTTTGAAAAACAAAATGGAAAATGGTAGAATTTCAAATAGCATGGGCATTTCCGACTACTATGAAGAAAACTCTGAGACATTGGCAGAGAAAGGAAAAGCTGATGAACTTTATCAAGGATTTCAAAGTTTTAATCTTTTGGAACCATGGATTTCCATGCTCAATAAGGATACCAACCAGAGCAATTCTCAAGCCAGTGATGTCACATCTGTTGTGAGAAATGATACTGTGCCTCAAAAAGAAGGGTTTTCCTTACAGTCCAAGGAATTTGATTGCTGTATACAAAATTATGAGGAAGCAGAGAGGGGAGTTTCCAATTTTAATATACATAGCTTCCGTAATAATTGCAGAAGTAATAACACAAACACACGCAAAGAACACTACAAAACTGACCGATTTAGAGAGAATAAAGTTGGAACATTTGGGATCAAAGATTGTAACCGGAATTCAGAAAATAGATACAGCTTGCATGGTGGTGAAATGTGGGGCAAAGTGTTGCAGGAGAAACAATTAATTCAAAAAGGATATGAAGATTTCAGTGCTAGTTCTCTGAAAAAAAATTCTTCTATTTCACAAATGGATTTCCATAGCCTGCAGTTTTCCAAGGAGAATGGCTTTGTTGCTGATGTGAACAGAAAAGCTGCCTCTGACTTTCCAAAACGTGGAAACCGTGCTCGTAATTTTCGAGACAGTTTTGAAAATCATTGTGAAAAGCTGCATCAGAATTGTTTAGATGGTCTTCCTAGGTCATCTGAATATAATAATTTGACAAAGGTTATGTCACATAGGAGTGAATATAGCCCTCATTCTTCCCAAAGCAACCTATTATGGTCTGACAGCCTCACTGGTGAACCTAGTCCTGTGCTTAGGAAAGATGGCAACATGATTCCAACAACCTCACAAACATCAACAATATCTGCTGTAAGTAGCAGGTCTCCAACACAGCTGCCAATTTCTGGTGTTCTTCAACCTAACTATTATCATCCAGCAGCTCCAATGGAATCCTTAAGGCAAGATGAGTGTCCCAGGTTTTCTAGTAGTAACATTAGTGATTGGAGTTCGTCCAATGCTGTTGGTAAAATACAAGAGCAGAGTAAGACTGGCACAATACTTAATATTGATTCTTCAGCTGCCAGAGATGATCAACATCAAAAACATTCTGTTGGATTTGGTACCAATTGGACATCACATCACAATGTTAGTAATGACGAGACAGCAAAATATTTTAGATATTCTAATAAACATGGACACAGTAACAACAGGGATGATAAGAGAGGACGGAAAAATGTCTATCCACATACTTTGAATTCTGGACCTTTTGGACAAAACCACCAACCAATATAATGGTTACCGTAGACAACAAGAGCAAGATGGTAGCAATATATTCTGATTTCATTATCATTCTTTCTTACCCACATTCCCATTCATGATGCCTGATTTTAAGCAAAATCAGAACTTCTCCCAATTTGGCCCCCATGGATTTTCTTCAGCCAGTTTTCCTTTTTCTCCAGCAACATTTCCATTCCCTGAGCTAATTGACTTCTTTCATTATGATGACTTTAATCAGTTACATCCTTTCATGAATGATCTTTTTGGTGGAGATATAACTACACCCTACTTTGGATTTCCACCACCATTTTCCAAATACAGACCTATGAAGAATCGTAGTGGCCCAGCAAATGAACTTCACATTCGATTGGAAGAATGTTATGAACAGTGGCGGGCTTTGGAAAAAGAGAGAAAAAAGGTAAAGCAGGGGTTTACTTCAGTCTGTGTTATTTAAATTTATTTCCTTGCACCTGCTAGAATGACCAGTGAATGATTTTCAGGAAACGCATTGCAATGAAGTCAAAAAGGCTGTATTGGTATGGTTTGAGCCTATTTAAATAAAATTATTTCTTGCATCTTGCCAAGTTATATACAACATTTTAAACTAAAATACTAATTATCTGTGATGGTTTTTAATGAGATTTTCTAGTATTGTATATTTTGTGATTTACCTTAATAGCTGGCAAATATTAATTGAAATAACTTTCATACAGTGGCATGCAAAAGTTTGGGCACCCCTGGTCAAAATTTCTGTTACTGTGAATAGCTAAGCAAGTAAAAGATGACCTGATTTCCAAAAGGCATAAAGTTAAAGATGACACATTTCTTTAATATTTTAAGCAAGATTACTTTTTTATTTCCACCTTTTATAGTTTCAAAATGACAAAAAGGGAAAAGGGCCCGAAGTAAAAGTTTGGGCACCCTGCATGGTCAGTACTTAGTAACACCCCCTTTGGCAAGTATCACAGCTTATAAACACTTTCTGTAGCCAGCTAAGAGTCTTTCAATTCTTATTTGGGGGATTTTCGCCCATTCTTCCTTGCAAAAGGCTTCTACTTCTGTGAGACTCTTAGGCCGTCTTGCATGCACTGCTTTTTTGAGGTCTGTCCACAGATTTTCGATGATGTTTAGGTCCGGGGACTGTGAGGGCCTTGGAAAAACCTTTAGCTTATGCTTCTTGAGGTAGTCCATTGTGGATTTTGAGGTGTGTTTAGGATCGTTAACCTGTTGTAGAAGCCATCCTCTTCATCTTCAGCTTTTTTTTTTTTACAGACAGTGTGATGTTTCCTTCCAGAATTTGCTAGTATTTAATTGAATTCATTCTTCCCTCTACCAGTGAAATGTTCCCCGTGCCACTGGCTGCAACACAAGCCCAAAGCATGATCGATCCACCCCCGTGCTTAACATTTGGAGAAGTGTTCTTTTCATGAAATTCTGCACCCTTTTTCCTCCAAACTTACCTTTGCTCATTGAGGCCAAAAAGTTCTGTTTTAACTTCATCAGTCTAGAGGACTTGTTTCCAAAATGAATCAGGCTTGTTTAGATGTTCCTTTGCAAACTTCTGACGCTGAATTTTGTGGTGAGGATGCAGGAAAGTTTGGAGAAAAAAGGGTGCAGAATTTCATGAAAAGGACACCTCTCTAACCGTTAAGCACGGGGGTGGATCGATCATGCTTTGGGCTTGTGTTGCAGCCAGTGGCACGGGGAACATTTCACTGGTGGAGGGAAGAATGAATTCAATTAAATACCAGCAAATTCTGGAAGCAAACCTCACACCGTCTGTAAAAAAAAAAGCCGAAGATGAAAAGAGGATGGCTTCTACAGCAGGATAACGATCCTAAACACACCTCAAAATCCACAATGGACTACCTCAAGAGGCACAAGCTGAGAGTTTTGCTAGGGCCCTCACAGTCCCCTGACCTAAACATCATCGAAAATCTGTGGATAGACCTCAAAAGAGCAGTGCATGCAAGACCGCTCCAGAGTCTCACAGAACTAGGAGTCTTTTGCAAGGAAGAATGGGCAAAAATCCCCCCAAACAAGAATTGAAAGACTCTTAGCTGGCTACAGAAAGTGTTTACAAGCTGTGATATTTGCCAAAGGGGTGTTACTAAGTACTGACCATGCAGGGTGCCCAAACTTTTGCTTCGGGCCCTTTTCCTTTTTTGTTATTTTGAAACTGTAAAAGATGGAAATAAAAAAGTAATCTTGCTTAAAATATTAAAGAAATGTCATATCTTTAACCTTACGCCTTTTGGAAATCAGGTCATCTTTTACTTGCTTAGCTATTCACAGTAACAGAAATTTTGACCAGGGGTGCCCAAACTTTTGCATGCACTGTCTATCAGCTTCAAGAACATTCTATTTCTGCTTAAAGCATTTTAAGAGAGGAGGTTAGGCGCTCTTTAGATATTTTGGTTTTGCAGTGAGAACTAATAAAAACACAGAATGCTGGAAAGCAGATCAGGCAGCATCTTGGAAAGAGAAATAGTGTTAACACCTCCCCTTCATATGATCCATCTCTGACTCTGTTCTTCCCTTTCTGGATTACTTTGTCTACGTCTTAGGGGATAGGTGAGCAGTAAACATCCATTACAGATTCCCACAGCTATCTTGTCAATACATAGACAATATCTTGTCTATGTCCTCTAGGATTCCATTCCATTTCCTTAGTTCCTCTGTCTCTGTTATATTTGCCTCAGCAAAAAGATTTTCCACACAGGGGCCTTTGAGATGTCTTCCTGAACCACAGCATCCCCTCTACATTGTTGACAGAGCCCTTGACTACAGCTCATGCATTTCTGTACCACAGCTTTGCTCCCTCTCCTGCTGGACAGAGCAAGGATAGAGTTCCCCTGGTTCTCACTTTCCACTCACCTGATCAGCATGTAACGGATAATTTTTTGCAATTTCCACTGGTTTCAACAAGATTCCACCACCAGGCATATCTTCCCATCTTTCACTCCCAGCATTTGAAGGGACCGTTCCCTTTGCAACTCCTGTCCACTCTTCCATCCCCACTTTCCATACAACTGCAGAAGATACAACACCTGTCCATTTACCTCTCCCCTTCCTGCCATCCAGGGACTTGAACAGTTCTTCCAAGTGAAATTGCAGTTTACTTACACATTTTTCAATCATGCACACTACACTCAATGTTCACAATGTGGTCTCCCTTACATTAGAGAAGCCAAATGCAGATTGAGTGACAGCTTTACAGAGCACCTAGGTTCAGTTCACAGGTTGACTCAGAGCTCCCTCTTGTTCTCTGTTCCATTCTGACTTACCTGTGGCCTCCTGTAATGCTATAACTAGGCCCAATGTAAGCTTGAGGAGCAGGATTTTGTCTTCTGTCTAGGCACGCTGAAGCCTGAGGTCATTATCAAATTCTGCAACTTCAGGTAACTCGCCTTCTCTGCCAGTATCGGAATTGACCATTTCTACTGTAAGTCATTCATCTCTGATTTTTGGCTGTTTTATTTTTTGCTATTAGCAGCTTCTGACCTGCTGGGTATGTCATACAGCTTTGCATTTTACAATTTTTATACTCCTTTATTGTTTTTATTTTGTATACTGCCTTACAGCTCTTGTTCATTTTCTCTCTAACTGCCCCAATTAACCTATTGACTGGATGACATCTATAAGTTATCCCCTTGGCCTTGCCTAATCAGAGAGAGATTCCGTTTGTCCAAGCCAATCCTCTCTGCAACTTGTTAGCTTGTTTTCTCTTTTGCAGCTTAACTCTGTTACCTAACCTGAGTGTTCACAGCATTTCTGTTTTTATTTGTTCAAGTTGTTTCTAATTCTGTGTTAATATATAGATTGCGATGTATGTGAAATATACTGTTGTACAGACCTTGGATGACATTGAAATGAGTTGCGTATTTTGTTGCCAATATGTATACTTCATGTATTCATAGTTTTACTAATACAATCTTAACTTATGTATAATATTGTGGAAAAGTTAACAAACTGTATTTAGTGAATTGCATTGTTTTAGTCAAAGACAATGAAATAATATTCTAACTGAAGGCAAACAGTGTTTTGTAAAAAGTGAACTCCTTACGTTTTTAGTACCCATATATATCAAGACTCAGCTTACCTTTCTTCGGTTATTTCTATTTTGAAGTCTCAGAGACCTGCAACTGGAGTTCAATATCTTTTTTCTTCATCTATGTATTGAAAAAGTTTATATTAGGAAGTTATATTTCTATTCTCTGTACCCACCCCATCCCCATTCCAAAATGGTACTAATTAAATTTTCCATTCATCTAAATTTCATAGAGTCATAGATTTATACAGCATGGAAATGGGCCCTTTGGCCAACTCGTCCATGCTGACCAAGTTGCCCACTTGAGCCAGTTCTATTTGCCTGCATTTAGCCCACATCCCTCTAAACCTTTTCTGTCACTGTAGCTGTCCAGATGTCTTTTAAATGTTGCAATTGTACTCGCCTCCACCACTTCCTTTGGCAGCTTGTTCCACATACCCAGCACCCTCTGTATGGAAAAAGTCACCCCTCAGGTACCCTTTAAATTTTTCCCCTTACCTTAAATCTGTGCTCCCTGGTTTTAGACTCCCCTATCCTGGGAAAAAGGCTGTGACCATTCATTTTACCTATGCCCCTCATGATTTTGTATGCCTCTCTAAGGTCACCCCTAAGCATCCCACGCTTCAAGGGAAAAAAGCCACAGGCTACCCAGTCTCTCCTTATAATTTAAGCCCCCAGTTCCGGTAACATTCTTGTGAATCTTTTCTGCATCCATCTGCCATTCCTTGGCCCACTTTCCCAGTTGATCTAAATCTTGTTGTAATCTTAGGTGACATTCTTCAGTGTTCACTATATAACCAATCTTGGTGTCATCTGCAAACTTCCTAACCAGGCCAACCACATTCTCATTCAAATTGTTAATATAGATGATGAACAACAATGGACCTAATACTAATCCCTGTGGAACAACACTGGTGACAAGTCCCCAGTCTGAAAAATAACCCTCCATTACCACCCTCTGAGTCTTTCCACCAAGTGAATTTTGTATCCATTTGGCTAACTCACCCTGGATCCCATGTGATCTACCCTTTCAGATCAGCCTGCCATGTGGGACCTTGTCAAAGGGTTTGCTAAAGTCTATGTAGACATTGCCCTTGTCAATCCTCTTGGTCACCTCTTCAAAGAAAATCTCAAATTCATGAGACAAGATTTCCCACGCACAAAGCCATGCTGACTATTCCTAACAGTCTTTCCAAATGCAGGTAGATCCATCTCTCAGAATACCCTCTGGTAACTTTCCCACCACTTCTGTTAGGCTCACTGATCTGTATTTTCCTGGCTTCTCCTTGCAGCCCTTCTTAAGTAAAGGCACATCATTAGACACTCCAGTCTTTTGGTATCTTACTCTTGGCTAACAATGATACAAATATCTTTGTCAGGGCCCCTGCTTTGACACTGCCAGAACCTCTTTTATAAAGTGTTCCAGGGCATCATTATTCTCTTCCCTGAATTAAGATATCTTTATTAGTCACATGTACATCAAAACACACAGTGAAGTACATCTTTTTGCGTAGAGTGTTCTGGGGGCAGCCCGCAAGTGTCGCCACTCTTCCGGTGCCAACATAGCATGCCCACAACTCCTAACCTGTACGTCTTTGGAATGTAGGAGGAAACTGGAGCACCCGGAGGAAACCCACGCAGACACGGGGAGAACGTACAAACTCCTTACAGACAGTGGCGGAAATTGAACCCGGGTCGCTGGTGCTGTAATAGTGTTATGCTAACCACTACACTACCATGCCTGCCTTCCCTAGCTTCCATGACCTTCTCCGTGTAAATACAGAGGAGAAGCTATCTCCTGTGGCTTCACACAGACAACCACATTGATCCTTAAGCGGCTCTATTCTCTCTGTAGTTACCCTTTTGCTCTTAATATACTTATAGAATTTCTTAGGATTCTCCTTTACCCTATTGCCAAAGCTACCTCACATCCTCTTTTTGCCCTCTTATATGTACCCCTACATTCCTTATACTCTTCAAGGGATTCTCTTGATCCCAGCTTCTGTGGCTTCACTACAGTATTATTTGTAGTTTGCCATTTGTAATTCTCTAATTCATTATCATTAGCAAATTTTATTTTTGTACCTTTTATTACAAAATTTTAATGGATACATCAGGAAAACAAAGTAATGATTTCATTTTTCTCTTTTATTTTATTCTTTTTTAACAGACTGAAGCTGAGCTTGCAAGAAATTTTCCTGGAAAGCGAGTGTCCAGTTCAAACAATACTCCTATACCTCGTCTGCCTTCCAACCCCTCAAGAGTAGATCGTTTAATTGTTGATCAGTTACGTGAACAAGCAAGGGTAGGTTTGATTTTAGGGTTTTTTGAGTTTGGTTTTCATCCACAATTTGTGTTGTTTTATTCATTTTCTTCAACCTTAATTGACTACTTAGTAGAATTTTAACATCTAATTCACATTTTTTGTCTATACTTAAGTGTATAAAATGTATTTTAAACTGCTCAGTTAAAATAAAGGTAGTAGATGTGTAGTAGATCCCACACTGTAATTCAGTAGAAAAAAAAATGAAAAAGAAACCATTTGTCATACCAGAAGTATTTTATTCTTTCAGATTTTCTTTTCTCTTGTGTCATAATTGCATATTGTTGGCTCAAATCCATTAACTATTCCAGCAGTGCATTAGTTTGTGAGTAATAAGTACTACTTTTCTTGGTTTTCAACAGTTTTGGAGTTTGTTTCTGCTTTTTTTCTGATTTCCTTTGACTATGCAACAGGCTGTTCTGAGTTTCCTGACAAAATGATTGTCTGGAGGTCTGAGAGGTCTTAATGATAAATCACATGCTAATTTTCTTCCCTACTTTTGTGGCATATTCATCTTTTTGTTGTGAAAGCTGTACCTCTATGATACTGTGGCTTTTACGATTTATTCTCAAAGAATCCCATATTAATTTGTTCAATTTGTATCAATGATATTTTCTCCTATACTATGTATCCTTTTTATTTTTATTGAAAAGTTACACTAAAATAAGTGAAGCATAGAAAGAGCAGATATACTTTATTAATGAAAAGATGCAATTCAAGATTTTGTTTTCTTTTGAATATTTTATCTTCAGGGAAGATTGGAAAATGTATAAACATTGGGATTTTTAAGTCTGTGGTTGAAATGCTAATAAGACCCTCATTGAGATTTGTATAGTGAAGCCCAAATTAAATTGCATCAGATATCCTTTATTTACAGTCTCATAATTTTAGAAATGATCATTATATGCAAAGTAAACTGGATGAGCTAAATTGATTGGCATTAAGGAGCAGCTTTGGAGAAAGGATCTTCAAGTCTGAGCTAAAATGAGATTTCAGTCCATTTTCTGTTTTCTGTATTTCCTAATTTATTGTTATCTTGGGGTTCTCCTTATTAATAAATATCTGCACAGTAAGACACAACATGTAAATAATAATTTGCAATTATACTAAAATTAATATTTGAATGGGCACCATAAGACCAACTTGTAAAACACATCATAAGACCAAACAAAATACTGGTCACACAAGAGACTGCAGATGCTGCAACCGGAAGCGAAAAACAAACAACTGGAGGAACTCGGGTTAAGCAGAATCTGTAGAGGCAAAGGGATAGTTGATGCATCAGGTCGTGACCGTGCATCGGGACTGAGTGTTGAGGGAAGATAGCCAGTGTAAAGAGGTAAGAGGGAGGGGTAAGCCAGGGGCTGGTAGGTGATACGCGGTAACAAGTGAGATGGGGGATGTTGGGCAGATGAAGCCAGAGAGGGGAAACGATAGGGAGCATTGGCTAGGGGAGAAGAAACACCCTAGAAGGATGTGTAGGGTGATGGAAAGATGAACAAAAGGACAGAGAAACTAGGGGTAGCAGACATCAGAGAAATGGAGGAAATGTGTGTAAAGGCTCCATCAACTATGATAGAGGGGAAGCCACGTTTTCTGAAAAAGGACGACATTTTAGAGGTCCTGAAACAGGAAGCCATTTTGAGAACAGAAGTGGCAGAAATGGAGAAACAGAGGAAGGGATGCAGTCCTTACAAGAGACAGGGTGGGAAGAGGTATAGTCTAGGTAGCTGTTGGGATCGGTGGGCTTATAGTGTGGATAGTTTGTCTCCTAAAATGGAGACAGATGTGGAAAGGGGAGAGAAGTGCTAGAAATGGTCCAAGTGAATTTGAAGACAAAGTGGAAGTTAGTAGCAAAGGTTATAAAATTGACAAGTCAGTGCTAATGCATTCACCGATGTAGCAGAGAAAGAGTTGGGATGGAGTGCCGACTAGGTTTGGAACAAGAATTGTTCCACATAGCAAACGAAAAGATAGGCATGGGTGTGGCCCATGCAATTCCCCAGGGCTACACCTTTGATTTGTAGAAAGTGGGAGGAATCTAAAGAGAAATTGTTGAGGGCGAGAACAAGTTTGGCCAGGTGGATGAGAGTGTTCGCAGTTTTCAGTCTAGTGAGATTATGGATGACTGAAGTATAGATGAGTAGAAGCCCTCTATCTTGGTGATAATGATCACATTTTAGATGAAAGGGGGCGGAGGTGGGGAGGTATAGATTGTAGGAAGTTATCAATGAAATTCAGCTTGGCATTGTACTGACAAATGGCATTCATTCACGAGTCAACCAAAGGAAGATAATACACAATAAATGGTAGGATGTTGATAAGTTTAGAGCAACTTTGGAGTCTACAGATGCCTAAATGTAGATAAGAAAACATATGTATACTTTACTAGCTGTGGCATAGAATCCAGACAAAGGAGGGTATACTAGAACTGGAGCAACAAACAATCTGCTGTTTGTTGCTCCAGATTCTAGCATCTGCAGCCTCTTGTGTCTCCAGTATACTAGGACTGCTTAGTGGTACTCACTGTTACGTGACTCTAGACCTGTATTCACAATCCCCATTAACCAAAAGAGCACATGACAAAAAAAATAATTTGAATGATCTGGCTTCCACCACCCGTCAAGGCAGGGAATGACAGAGATTCACCACCTTCCACGAGAAGAAATTTTTATGTTCCTTAGTTTTAAATGACCAGCCCCTTGTAGGTTCTTCCCTGTCAAGCCCACTTAAGATCTTGGGCTTTAATAAGGTCGCCCTTCATTCTTTTAGACTCCAAGGTTTACAGACCCAAACTATTTAGTCTCTCTCGGTAGGACAGCCCTTTCATCCCAGGAATGAACCTGGTGAATATCTGTTGTATTGCCTCCAATGTTACTGAATATTTCTTTAGGTAAGGGGACCAAAACTGTTCGTATTACTCCAGGTGAGGTCTCACCAAAACCCTATACAATTACAACAAAATCTCCCTATTTTTAAACTGTTTGTAGATTCTCCCTATGTCTGTGTGGGTTTCCTCCGGGTGCTCTGGTTTCCTCCCACATTCCAAAGACGTATGGGTTAGAAAGTTGTGGGCATGCTATGTTGGCGCCGGAAGCGTGGTGACACTTGCGGGCTGCCCCCATAACACTCTACACAAAAGATGCATTTCACTGTGTTTTGATGTACATGTGACTAATAAAGATATCCACCCCTTTTAAGTGAAGGCTAAAATGCTATTTGCCTTCTTAATTGCTTGTTGGATTTGCCTGCTAGTTTTTTGTGATTCATGCAGTGGAACACCTAGATTCCTCTGTATTTCACTCACTTTCAGTCTCTCTCCATTTTGATAATAATCTGCCTTTTGATTTCTCTTACTGAAGTGCACAACCTCACATTTCTCCACATTAAATTCCCTTTGCCAATCTTTTGCTCACTCACTCAATCTATCTATATACTGTTGCAGAATCACAGTATCCTTAGCACAACACACCCTTCCACCTAGTTTTGTATCAACGGTAAATTTTGAAACATGGCATACTGTTCCTTCCTCCAGATCATTAATGTAAATAGTGAACAGTTACAGACCAAGAACTGATTCCTGCGATGCTCCACTAGTTACTTCCTAATCTGATAAGGTCCCATTTATTCCAACTATTTTCTATGAGACAGGCAGTTCCCAATCTGTTCTAACACACTTCCTCTAATACCATGGATTTTTAACTACATGGAACAGTACAGTACTGGACAGGCCATTCAGCCCACGATGTTGTACTGATCTTGATGCCAGTTTATACTAAATACCCTCCTCCTGTGTATCATCCATATCCCTCCATTTCCTTCATATTCATGCGTCTATCTAAAAGCCTCTTAAACTCCACTAAACTGCCTGCTTCCATAATACCCCTGGTAACATATTCCAGGCACCTACCACTCTGTGTAAAAAAAAAACTTGCACCTCATGTCACCTTTAAACATCCCCCCATAACCTTAAAAGCATGTCCTCTGGTGGTTGATATTTTTACCCTGGGGAAAAGATTCTGACTGTCTACTCTATCTATGCCTCTCATAATTTTAAAAATCTCTATCGGGTCTCCCCTCAGCCTTCGACGCACTAGGGAGAACAACCCAAGTCTGTTCAACCTTTCCTTATAGCGTAAAGTGCCAGTCTCCTATCTGGCACCTTATCAAATGCCTTCAGGAGACCTATCTGCACTACATCTGTCGGGTCCCCCCTATCAACTCTCTGTTACATCCACAAAGAATTCAAGCATATTTGTCAAACATGATTTACCTTTCATGAAACCAAGTTGACTAGTTTATATTTAGCTTTCCTAAGTTATTAGCTATTTCCTCTTTGATTATTGACTCTTTGATTATTTTGCCAATAATAACTGACTGCTGTGTGCACCACCACACCAAACACACACACACATGATAATATTAAATATATAACTGGAGATGAATTTTCACTAAATAAGTCTTCAGTGGAATAAATAATTTAGTCAGCTTACTTATTGCATGTATTTAATTACCAGGCTGTCAGTTTGAGGTATGGCTATCCCTCTGTGATAACGCTCCATGTTGTGTTCTTTGTTTGAAATGGTAATTCAAAAGGGTTCTTCCATTTTTTGAAATGAGCAATCAAATTGTCATACATTAAGCTGACACATTGGCCTCCACTATTGGTCACAAAGTTGTTCCCACTTCCTCTTAAAAGATCTGTACTTGTCTTCGTTCTTTTGAATTTTCGTTACTTTCACCATGTTTACTTTCATGCCCACAGCTAGGGTACTAACGTCCACAAAAAGAATGCATGTGATTGTTCAAAGAATTCTAATTGGTGGTTAATTTGAGTCCTATTGTTAACAGTACATTGCAGGAAACAGTATAATTGCTATACTGCAGTATAAAAGAAAGCTCAAATTCTAATTAGAAGTCTTGAGGAAGCACAAGCAGCATGTCAAAGACCCATGCCTAAGGGATAAATTTGGATCAAAAGAACATTCACAACTCCAGTCTTTAACATTTCATAATGTATCCCTCAGTCTACCATAACTATGAAATCAGGGGACCAGTCTTGGCTCAGTGAGAAGCATAGAATAGTAAGGAAGTCTCCTGATGCAGGGTTTCAACCCAAGATGTCCACAATTCCATATATATGTACGCACACATGCATATTGTTTGTTGCATAGAATAGTTTGTCAGGAGCAGCACCGGTTTACCCAAATTTGAGTTGCCAATCTGTTGATGTCAAAAAGATCTATCAGATAAAGAGGTCCTTGTTCTTGCCTGAGGTGCCAAATCGTTAAACAGCTGATGGGAAGAGTAATTCCTTGAATATCTCCATTCTTGATTATGTTGTAGCATGTCATAATTATAAAGGTAACCTGAAGCATTTTCATCCAGAAATATCAAATCATTGTTGTGACTTGGCCTTCAGCAGTGTTTCCACTGTTACAGAAACCAGTCTTCAACCAACTCAATCCATTTCCTTAATATCAAGAAATACTGTAAGAGTTGTGGAGATGGAATCATTTGAATATATTCAAGGATGAAATAGACAGATTTTTACACTGTAGGGAAATCATAGGTTATGGGAAACAGGCAGGAATATGCTGAGGCCGAGACCAGCCATGATCATATTGAATAGCTGCTCTCCTTTGATGATCAAATTAAGCAGTGCACAAGAGACCACTATGGAGAAAACTACCCTGACTGTGGAGTGTCACCAAAATTGTGCAGACAACATAACTATCTTTTCAGCTGCCCAACTATAGTGTCCACCAAGCTCCTGGTGTGGCAGTCATTGTATCATCAACCACTTTTCTCCAAGCAAAACTGACTTCCTTTGATGATAGGTCTTGATGTATTTCTCTCAATGGATGATGAGGCTCAGAGGCACCACAGGAACTGTAGTTGTAGAAGGCCTTGATGGCCTCTGATGTAAAAGGGGTGGGGAGTTGCTTTGCTGATTAGGGAGGATGTCATTGGCTGCACTAAGAGAGGACATCTTGGAGGGCTCATTCCGTGAGCCCATATGGGTGGAACTCAGGAATAAGAAAGATGCAGCCACTATAATTGGCTTATACCATAGGTCTCCCAAAAGCCAGTGTGAGCTAGAGGTACAGGTATGCAGGCAGACCAAGGAAAAATGTAAAAACAACTGGGTTATTGTCGTGGGTGATTTTTAACTTCCCCAATATCGACCGGGACTCCCTTAGTGCCAGGGGCATAGAAGGGGCAGAATTTATTGTGCATCCTGGAGGGTTCCTGAAACAATATGTAGTTAGTCCAGCTAGCGATCGGACCATACTAGACCTTATATTGGGGAATGAGCCTGGCCAAGTGATCAAAGTTTCAGTGGGGGACCATTTTGGGAACTCTGACCATAATTCCGTAAGTTTTAAGATAATTATGGATAAGGATAAAACTGGACCTTGAGTGAAAGTGCTAAACTGGGGGAAGACTAATTACAACAGTATTAGGCAGTAACTGGAGAAAGTAGATTGGCAAGTGGCTGTTTGAATATACTGTAAATCCACATCTGACATGTGCGAATCTTTTCAAGGTTAATTGATCAGGGTTCAGGACCAGCATGTTCTTATGGCAAGGTTTGGGAACCTTGGATGACAAGCGATACTGTAAGTTTAGTCTAAAAGAAAAAGGAAGCATACGCAAGGTTTAGGAACCAAAATCACACAAGGCCTTTGAGGAATATAAAGGAAATGGGAAAGAACTTAAAAAAGAAGTTAGGAGAGCTAAAAGGGGCCATGAAGTGACCTTGGCAAGTAGGATTAAGAAGAATGCCAAGGCACTTTACACGAATATTGGGAGTAAGAGGGTATCTAGGGAAAGGGTAGGCCCATTCAAGAACAACGGAAGGGATTTATGCATAGAGCCAGAGGAAGTGGATGAGGTCCTTGATGAGTACTTTGCAACAGTATTCACTAGGTAGAAAGGCATAGTTGATGGTGAGATGAGGGAGGTGTACGTTAATCTTCTCGGGTGTGTTGATATCGAGGAGGGAAGTGTTGGGTGTCTTGAAGAACATTAATGTGGATGTTCCCAGGGCCTGATGGGACCTACCCCAGAATACTGAGGGAGGAAAGGGAGGACATTGGTGGGACCTTGCCAGAGATCTTTTTATCCTCTTCAGCCATGGGCTAGGTGCCAGAAGACTGGAGAACAGCCAAGCAGTCACAGCTGTCTCTCACCTTTCAGGACCCATACTGTCCTGAAGGAAGTATTTTAAAAGGAAGCACAGTGCCCTGCTTAAAAGGCTGGTCAGTCTGCTTAGAGTTCATCACACATCATGTGAGCCATGGTACAATGACATTCATTGCCAACTACTTAGTGAAAACTACATTTGGCCTCTGAAAATATGATTCCCTCTGTCTGTACCACTCTGGTGGCATTCTGCAATATTCAACAACCTGGATACAGTCTCTATAATGGTTTATTATGCAGTACTTAATTTCATATGAGCTCAGCCATTGTCTGCAGAGATGGATGGTTACTCAGACCAAAAGACATTCTTTAATGAATCGATATTGTTTACATAGAAGAGCCTTGAACAGTTCTGATTTTTTTTTATTATCCATATCTGCCTTCACTTTACACACATAATGGCTGCTCCATTTTAGACAAGTCTCATTAGAGGCTGAATCGCAAGCAGGTCTTCCCATTTACAAACATTAAGGTGCTCATCAAATAATCCATGTAAGTACAGTCTTAGGCAGGTTCATTTTTTTGGGAGTCACGAATAGAACTGAACATTACACACTCGTCAGTGCATATCACACTTCTGACACAATGGGGATAAAACATGAAGCGACTGATGGTATCCCATGACATTGCTTTGAGGAATTCGTGCAATTATGTATTTGGGCTGAGGTGATCAATCTCCAATAGCCACAACTACCTTTTGGTTCCTTGACACCACATATGTTAAGTGCTGCCTTGGTGTTAAGGACAACTATTCTCGGCTCTTCCAACCAAAGCTGTCATTAGGTTTGGAGCTGAAAACCAAACTTAACATCAGTGAGCTGTACATTGTTATGCAGCATGAAATCAGTGTAACCAGAAATGTTGAACTGCCACTGTTGCCCATATTTAAGCCATATTTCAAAATGGGATCATCATGAAATATCCTTAGTTTTATTCTTAAATTCCTTGTATTGTAATATAAAGAATTTAGCTTTGCCAAAATAAAACTGTTTCTTATTTGTCAGTCTCTGTTTTTTTCCTCCTGTTTTTTGTTTCCTGTACCTTCTAATGTCATTCCTCTGTCCTCCAGGCTCGCTTACCAAACCCCTATCTTTCATATTCAGTTTTGCATGCCTCCTTCCCTCCCTGCCAAGCAAGTTTAAACACTTCCCAACAAATCTCCACAGTGATAATGGTTGTAGCCCTACTGATGCAGCCCTTCAGGCTTTAAAGATCCCATCATGCCCAGAATTTGTTCCAATGCCCCAAGGGCCTAACCAACTCCCCAAGCCCCACACTTGCTTGCATTATCCTTCTGGTGACTGGCATAAACCACTGGTAATAATCTGGAAACTGCTACTTTTGAGGTCTTTTTTTTAGTTTCCTCCCTCACTTCTGTGGTTTATCTGTCAGTTCTCTTCCCTCTTCCGCTGGTGTAATAGGAGCCATGACTTCTTTAGCTCGTACCTCAGAATGAAGATCAAAACACTGCAGAACAAATCTGAAATAAAATCAGAAAATGTTGAAAACTCTTGGCAGGTCAGGCAGCATCCCTTTCTCAGTTCTGATGAAGGGACCGCTCCCTGAAAATTTAATTCTGCTTCTCTTTCCACAGTTGTTGCGTGACGTGTGTGTTTACAGCATTTTCTGATTTTTATTTCGCCCCTCAATATTTTTGTAATTACTCCTTGATCCTGGCACCTGGGAGGCAGTGTACTATTATGCAGCTCAGTCCATCACTACAGTAGACTTGATTTGGATAGTACTCCCTGAGGAACTATGACTCTCTCCATTATCCAGTGGTGTACAAGGGTTGGAGAATAACTTGCACTTGAGGATGCCTCCATAACCTGCCTGATTATTTTGGTTTGTTTAACAGTTATCCATTCCATCTATGCTTGAAAACACTTAAGCTGTAGGGTGACCACTCCTGAAACATGCATCCCACATGATATTTTGCCTCATAAATGCACTGTAGTGACAACTCAAGGTCCACAATTGAATCACAAACTCTTTCAGTTGCTACTTTCTGCACATATGGTATCTGGAACACAAGAAGCATCCTGGATTTCCCACATGGCATAGGACATGCATGCATCAGGACAGAGGAACATTGTCATTCCTTTATTTACAAGAATAAGAATTGAAATCTAGTTGTTCTCTTGCTGGTTTAATTGATTAATTGTTTTTTCTATTAATTTAGCTATGTTTTTCAAATATTTTTATATACTTGGCGTAAAGTAGGATTTTATCTTAATCAGGATTATGTGGCGATTACGCCTACTGAAAATGTCACTTATGCATCCCATACTTGTATCAGTTGTTAATTGACTTGAGGCATTATTGGTATTAGTTTACTATGGTCACATGTACTGAGACACAGTTAAAAGCTTTGTTTTGCATGCCATCCAGACAGATTATGCCATACATAAGTTACATCGAGGTAATACCGTTGTTCAGAATTTGTTAGGATATATTGATTTAAAGTGCAGTTTTTATCTATTGGCATAGTTTATTTGTAGTAAGTGCTGTTCTGTTATACAAGTTCGCAGATTGCAGTGTAATCTGTCTGTTAGCAAACCACAAACATGATACAACCATTGTGTTGGAAAGTGAGAAGTGGAATACTGTGTTTGGAGGGAAGGGGGGCACTCATTACTAAGCAGACTGCATTACTGAAAATGTTACCCTACTTAATGTATAAAATCTCCAAAATCCACTTAAATTAAAAAGTTGACTGATGTGAGGAAGGGACCCTATTAATTATTTTGTATAATAAATGAAGAAAAGATGTACAGATTGAGCTAAGTGAATCTGATTATCATTGCCACTCTGGAGACAAGAGATTCTACAGATGCTGGAATCTGGAGCAACACATACAAAATGCTGGAGGAGCTCAGCAGGTCAGGCAGCATCTATGGAGGGAAATAAACAGTCGATGTTGTGGGTTGAGGCCCTTCATCAGGACTGGAAAGGAAGAGGGCAGAAGCCAGAATGAGAAGGTTGGGGGAGGGGGAGGAGCACACGCAGGCAGGTGATAGGTGAGTCCAGGTGAGGGAGGAAGGTAGGTAGGTGGGTGGGGGAGGGGTGATGAAAGGGAGGGATGTAAGAAGCTGAGAGGTGATAGGTAGAAGAGACAAAGGGTTGAAGAAGAAGGAATCCAATAGGAAAGTAGAGTAGACCATGAAATAAAGGGAAAGAGGTGGAGAATAGATAGGCAGGTCATGAGGGTGGGGAAGGGAAGGGGTGAGAGGGCCACAGGAATGAGGGAAAACAAAGGGTGGGAAGAGGAGATGGAGGAGGGGGGGTTACTGAGGCTGTCAGGTTGGAGACTACCAAGGCGGAATATGAGGTGTTGTTCCTCCAACCTTTGTCTGCCTATATTGGTTTATGTATGGCATTGTTACATCCTGGGTTATATAGTTTGGGGCAAAATACTTAAGATGCTTAAAATCCTTAAGCTTGTTATGCTTATGGTAGTGATTTGCAAAACATAATATTCAAAGCAAGCTCCAAAATATTTAAAATGGGAGAGTGCTGCAGTGAAGGAGATCATTTGGCCTATAGTGATGTATCAGCTCCTTAAAGATATCCAAATACTTCCACTCTTCTCTTGAGCCTGTATTTTTCCCTTCAAGAATTTGTACAATTTTATTTTGAAGTTACTATTGATTCACCTGTTATCACTGTTTCAAGCCTTGCATTCCAGATAACAATAACTTGTGTTTTAAAAAAAAAATTCTCATAACTCTGGTTCCAGTCACCTTTATTTCAAGTAGTAGTTCAATAACCAGTCTACACATATCTACCTTTTCAAAACTAGTCATAAATTTATGCAACTCTTACATTGTTTCAATCTCTGTGGTCTGAAAACAACTCCAATTTCCACAGCCTCTCTTCCATGGGACTGGTCTGATCATTCTCCTTTGCAACTTCTCCAAGGTCTTGATGCAATTCCAAAAGTATGAATTGAACAGAAAACTCTGTCTGAAGCATAATCAGGATTTTATAAAACTTTATCTTGCTTTTCCACTCTTATAATAATTTTGTTTTTTATGAGCCTTTTCATTTTGTCTTGCAATCTTTATAGATTTTTATTCATTCATCTCGTAGGTCTTTTAACCATTCCTGCACAGAACTAAATGACACTAATGATGTTTTCCCATCATTATCTTTGAACCTTTTGCAGTCCCCAACAACAGTTCCATATTCAAGATTCTGGGCTTTTTCTGCGATTTCTATTCAATTTTGTCTCTAACGTAGCAAATTAGCCAGATTATTATCTCACCTTTTCCACTTCCCATACATGGTAATCTTTGGATGTGGTTCTGCAAACATCTGGTAAAAATAGATTTTGATGTGACGAAGATATTTTCCAAGTTGCCTTTTGAGTAATTGGAGGCCAAAGACAAACTTTATGGATAAGTAATTATCATTGTTGTACTTATCAGAGTTATATTCACTAAGAATTGTCTGTGATTTTTTTTATTTGATGTTTGAATTGCATGGCAGGTCTTGACTCTGTTTGGCAAAATGGAACGTCTCCAAAGTTCTCCAGTTCATGCTAATATATCTACAACTCTTGATTGCCATTTGGAAGCTATTCATGTTACGCAAGCACGTCGTAAAGATGAAATAATTAATGCTGCAAATCGTCAGAGACAAGGAGCACCTCGCTATAATGATGACAAGGGTAAGTAGTTCACAGTATGTTAATTTCAGGTGTACATAAGGATGACTACAGTGTAAATAGAATAGAAGTGAATGATCCAAAGCATAAGCTTTCTTTCTTGTTCAATTTCCAATACCAAAAGGGCATCACCATAAACCTACATGGCAAAATATCTGGGCAACCTGACAGGAATGATTGGTCATATGCACCTCACTCATGACATTTGGGCATATCAACTGAATAATTCATAGTCACTGACTTCCTATCTATCCATGAGAACTACCTGAAAATGAACCAGTTATTTGTAACTTTAGTGAAATATTTTAACCTGAGCTGATGAATGTTTGATGTATCTGTGCTGTTGCCAAAACTGTCTTGTTGAACACAGCCCCTGCTCAACTCATCTGCTGTCTAAACCTCAAATAGACTTGAACTAGGTAAGAAGCAGCATTAGTCTGGTTGTCCCATCAGACCTGCTCTGCCACTAAATAAGATCATGGCTGAACCAATGCCTCATCAACTTCCCTGCCTGAAAAGCATGCAACCTGAGTGTTCACAAGTCTTATCAGTATTAGTCTTGAATATATTTAGGATCCACTTGTATCTAGATAGAGGATTTGCTTAAAGAAATTTCTCCTCATCTTAGTCCTTAACAACTGACACCTTGTCCTGAGACTATGCTGTCTAGTTCTGGACTGCCCACTCATCACACTGCTTGCTGACTTGTATTATCTTGGCTTAAACATACCTTGATGTTAAAATTATCACCTTTATATTAAAATCCCTTGATCCCACCCTTCTCCATCTCCAGTCTCCTCAAGTCATTTAACCCCTGTTATCTGTGTCTATCTAATTCTGGCCAATTGATTTCCTGTATGAAAGTAATCATTTCACCATTGGCACCCCAGTTATAGAGTCATAGAGAGCTACTGCATATAAACAGGCCATTTGGCCCATCTAGTCCATGTCAGCTGATCTTCTGCTGAGTCCCATCTATCTGCACCCGGACCATATCCCTCCAAGCCCCTCCCATCCATGTACCTATCCAAACTTCTTTTAAATGTTACAATTGAACACTCATCTACCACTTCCACTGGCAGCTCGTTCCACACTCGCACCACCCTCTGAGTGAAGAAGTTTCCCCTCAAGATTCCCCTTAAGTATTTCACCCTAAACCTATGTCCTCTAGTTCTAGTCTCACCCAACCTTAGGGGAAAAAGCCTGCATGCATTCACCCTATCTATACCCCTCATAATTTTGTATACCTCTATAAGATCTCCCCTCATTCTCCTGCGCTCCAGGAAATAAAGTCCTATCCTGTTCTACCTTTTCCTATAACTCAGGTCCTCAAGTCCCGACAACATCCTTGTAAATTTTCTCAGCACTCTTTCAAGCTTATTGATATCTTTCCTGCAGGTAGCTGACCAGAACTGCACACAATACTCTAAATTCGGCCTCACCAATGTCTTGTACAACTTCAACATAACATCCCAAGTCCTGTAGTCAGTGCCCTGATTTATTAAGGCCAAAGTGCCAAAAGCTCTCTTTACGACCCTATCTGCTTGTGACACCATTTTCAAGGTATTGTAGATCTGTATTCCCAGGTCCCTTTGTTCTACCGCACACCTCAGAGCCCTACTATTCACTGTGTAAGTCTTACCCTGGTTTGTCCTCCCAGAATGCAACACCTCACACTTGTCTGCATTAAATTCCATCTGCCATTTTTCAGCCCATTTACTTAGCTGGTCAAGATCACGCTGCAAACTTTGATAGCCTTCCTCGCTGTCCATTTCACCCCCAATCTTGGTGTCATCTGCAAATTTGCTGATCCAGTTTACCATGTTATCATCTAAATCATTGCTATATTTGATAAACAAAAACGGACCCAGCACCAATCCCTGCGGCGCACCACTAGTCACAGGCCTCCAGTCAGAGAGACAACCATCTATACCACTCTCTGGCTTCTCCCGCTAAGCCTAATGTTGAATCCAGTTGACTACTTCAACCTGAATGCCAAGTGACTTAACCTTCTGAAGCAGCCTCCCATGTGGGACTTTGTCAAAGGCCTTGCTAAAGTCCATGTAGACAACGTCCACTGCCTTTCCCTCATCGATCTTCTTGGTAACCTCCTCAAAAAAACTCTGTAAGATTAGTTAGATGTACAAAGCCATGTTGACTATCCCTAATTAGGCCATGTCTATCCAAATACTTATATATCCTGTCCCTTAGAATACCTTCCAATAATTTACCCACGACTGATGTCAGGCTCACTGACCTATAATTTTCCGGCTTATTCTTAGAGCCGTTCTTGAACAACAGAACAACATTAGCTATCCTCCAGTCCTCCCGCAGTTCACCCATAGCTAAGGATATTTTAAATATCTCTGCCAGGGCCCCTGCAATTTCTGAACTAGCCTCCCACAAGGTCCAAGGTCAGGCCCTGGGGATTTATCCACCTTAATTCGCCTTAAGACAGCCAGCACCACCTCTTCTGTAATCCAGATATGGTCCATGACCTCACTGCTCTTTTTCCTCAGTTCTATAGTCTCTTTGTCTCTAGAGTAAATACAGATGCAAAAAATTCATTTTTTGATCTCCCCCCATCTCTTTCGGCTCCATGCATAGATGATCATGCTGATCTTCAAGAGGACCAATTTTGTCCCCTGCTATCCTTTTGCTCTAATATAGCTATAGAAACCCTTGAGATTCTCTTTCATCATCTGCCAAAGCAGCCTCATGTCCTCTTTTTGCCCTTCTGATTTCTCTCTTAAGTGTTTTCTTGCATTTCTTGTATTCCTCAAGCACCTCATTTGATCCCAACTGCCTATACCTGATATGTGCCGGCTGCTTTTTCTTTCCAGGGCCTCAATATCCTTTGATAACCAAGGTTCCCTAAACATGCTGGCCTTGCCTTTTATTCTAACAGGAAAATACAGATCCTGTACTCTCAATATTTCACTTTTGAAAGCCTCCCACTTACCAAGCATCTCTTTGCTGGAAAACAGCCTATGCCAATTCATGTCTGCCAGATCCCTTCTGATGCAATCAAAATTGGCTTTACTCCAATTTAGAAGCTCAACCGAGGACTAGTCCTATCCTTCTCCATAATTATCTTGAAACTAATGGAATTATGATCACCAGATCCAAAGTGTTCCTCTACACACACTTCTGTCACCTGCCCTGTCTCATTCCCTAAGAGGAGATCCCTCTAGTTGGGACCTCAACATATTGATTAAGGAAACTTTCCTGAACACATTTGACAAACTCTATCCCATCCAATCCCTTAACAGTATGGGAGTCCCAATCAGTATGAGGAAAGTTAAATCACCTACTATCACAACCTTACTTTTCTTGCAACTGTCTGCAATCTCTCTACAAATTTGTTCCTCTAAATCCCGCTGACTATTGGGAGGCCTATAGTATAGTCCCATTAACGTGGTCATCCCTTTTTAATTCCTCAGTTCCACCCATATTGAGCCCTCCAGTATGTCCTCTCTGAGCACTGCTGTGACATTCTCCCTGATGAGTAATGTCACCCCTCCCCCTTTAATACCTCCCTCTCTATCATGTCTAAAACATCGGAACCCCAGAACAATGAGCTGCCAGTCCTGCCCCTCCTGCAACCAAGTCTCACTAATGGCTACAACATTATAATTCCATGGGCCGATCCATGCTCCAAGTTCATCTGCCTTATCTACAATACTTGCATAGAAATAGACACATCTCAGAACATTAGTCCCACCATACTCATCAGCATATCGACTTCTGTCTTTGCTTGTAGTCTTAACATCTACTTTCCCCACAGTCATTCTACTTGCTGCCCTGCCACTCTGGTTCCCAGTTGTTCACAATTGTATCTTTAGCTCTTGAGGTCCTTGGCTCTGGAAATCCCACCCTAGGCTTTTCCCTTCTTAGTTTTCCTTCCTTTAAGATGCTTCTTATAATCTATCTCTTCAATCAAATGTCTTGCCAAATCCCCTAATGTGCCCTTGCACCTCAGCATCAACTCTTATGTGATGCGTACCTTCTGAGGCACTTGAATACAATTGTTGTTATCTTTACGCCACTTTCTGAATTAAAGCAGTTGAATCAGAAGCTCATCTCATAAAGCCCTGAGATAGAAAACAATAGTGGCCAAGCAGCTTCTATCTAGAACATAGAACAGTACAGCACAGGAACAGGCCCTTCAGCCCACCATGTTATGCCGAACTAAAGTAGTAATCAATTAGCCTAACTAAATTAATCCCTTCTGGTAAATTGGTTTATTATTGTCAAACGTACTGAGGTACAGTGAAAAACTTTGTTTTGTATGCCATCCATACATTACATTACAATAGTGCATTGAGGTAGTACGAGTGAGAACATTCTACCTACATAATGTCCATATCCCTCCCATTCTCTACACATTCATGTGCCTATTAAAGAGCCCCTTAAAAGCCTCTATCATATCTGCCTCCACTGCCACCCCTGGTAGCGCATTTCAGGCACCCACCACTCTTTGTGTAAAAAAAAAACTTGCCCCGCACATCTGCTTTGAATTTACCCCCTCTCACCTTAAATGCATGCCCTCTAGTATTAGACATTTGAACCCTGGGAAAAAAGATACTGGCTGTCTACTGTATCTATGCCTCTCATAATCTTAAACTTCTATCAGGTCTCCCCTCAGCCTCCGAAGCTCCAGAGAAAACAACCCAAATTTGTCCAACCTCTCTTTGTAGCACATGCCCTCTAATCCAGGCAGCATCCTGGTAAACCTCTTCTGCACCCTCTCCAAAGCCTACACATCTTTCCTGTTAATGGGGTGACCAGAATTGAATGCAGTATTCCAGATGTGGCCTAACCAGAGTTTTATTAAGCTGCAACGTAACTCACTGAATCTTGAACTCAGTGTCTCGACTAATAAAAGCAAGCATGCTATATGCCTTCTTTACCACCCTATCAACCTGTGCAGGAGGTTAACCTGTGGAAATAAAGTTTGTTCACAATGCACACAGTGATATGCTGAATAAACTCTGATCCATGCCATGTGCTTCTGCATATTATCTATAATCATAAGACAATCTATCTCCTTTTACTCATACATAGGGTGCCAATGGAGCAGTGTAAATTTTGGTCAAAGTGTGGTAAAAGTCACTCTATACTATATATGTGTTAATATTTGAATATATTGACTCCTAAGGCAATCTTGCTTCATTGTTTCACCATGATGCATACAGATGTATAGATAACTTTTGTTATGGACTCAGTGAAAGTCCCTTTAAGATAGAGAGTGTGTGTGTATGTGTGTGTGGGGCGTGCTTACGTCAATAGAAGATAAAGGACGTAATGACGTTGTTGAAGAAGAAGTAGGAGAGAGAGAGAGAGAAGGGAGAGAGACACCAGCCTGCTTGTTTTCTCTATCGATGGATGAGAAACAATAACTGTGTTTGCCATAGAAATCCATGTATGGAAGTTGGAAGTAATCCAGTGGAGTTCACTTTGTTGCTGACCTGTAGAAGGTAACAGGTATTTGTATGTGGACGACCACGGTTCGGATGCTTTTCGGGGTGAGGAAGTCACTACCGAGTAAACACTGAAGTGTCGTTTGGGTTCCATCGTGGAACATCTGGATTTCGTATGTACTCTCTCTATGTTTTTCTACATCTACATCTTATCTTCAGACAACGGTGGTTGTTGAAGAAGCCCTTGCTCATGTTTCACCTTATGGCTTGCGGAACTGAACTTTGAGAACCATTCCGGAACTGGGAGTTTTGGACTTTGTCACACACACACACGAAGAGTTTAGTTTGGGGTTAACGTTCGAGGTTTAACATTCTTGAATTCTAACATACTAACATTTTTTTTTACTTTTATTTTACGTATTACCATAAGTAGTGATTAATAAAATAGTTTTTAACACTGAATCATGCTCAGTGTGTTTCTTTTGTTGCTGGTTTGTGACAAAATTGGGGGCTCGTCCGGGATCGTTCCCAAGGTTGACGAGTGTCGTCTGGGATTGTACCCCAGATTGACGAGATTTGTTCGAGATTCAATCCAAAGATTTTTGAGGGAGGTCTGATAAATTCTTTTTAATTGGCTTGTGTGTGTGGAAACCAGCAGCAATGGATATTAAGGCATTTTTGGAGTCACCAACCCAAAAGGGATTGGAGGTGGCGAAAAAGGATGAAAAGAAGCCAGGGCTGGAGAAACCTGTTGAGCGTACTTGTTATTACTGTAGGAAAATTCTTAGAGATACTGGGGCTAGTCAATCTCTCTTGCTGGACAGTGTTTTAAATTTTGGTGAAGAAAGTGACACTGGTGAAGTAAATCTAGTACGAGGCGTTACAGGTGAGACCATGTCTGTCCCTTTTCACAGGGTGATTTTAAAGTCAAAGTTCGTAGAAGGACCAGTCGAGATAGGGATAAGACCTAGTTTGCCAGTGGAAGGAGTTTCTTTGTTATTGGGAAATGACCTTGCAAATGGAGAAAGTGATCCTGTGGTACGGTTAACAACCAAACCAAGGATTGATGAGTCTGAGGATGATTCAGATGTTTACCCATCATGTGCGGTGACTCGAGCTAGAGCTAGAGAATTAGCCAAGAAAGACAGTCCGGTGCAGTCTGATGTAGTTCCTTGTGACAGTCCTAAACAGGAAGAAAATTTTGATGCCTTATCTGAGACTTTTCTGTCTTCACTGGAGGATCAACATCCTTACAGTGAGCCTGAATTTAAAGATTTGTCTTTGTCAAGGAAGGATTTTATGGTGGAACAGACAAAGGACCCTGAGTTGACAGAATTGAAAGAAAAAGCTCTCTCATGTGAGGAGATTGAAAAGGTGCCAACTGGATACTATGTCAAAAATGGAGTGTTAATGAGGAAATGGAGATCTCCCCATGTCCAAAAATTTAAAACTCGGTTGGAGAGAGTCTGCCAGCTAGCGAGAGAGAATCTGAAAACAAGCCAGATAAGAATGAAGACATATTTTGATAGACGTGCTCGGCCTAGGACATTCGCAGTGGGGCAAAAGGTATTGGTATTTTTCCCTAGCCAAAATAATCCCTTGCAAGCTCGTTTTTCTGGACCCTATGTTATTGAATCTCGAGTGACTGATCTAACATATATAATCAAAACACCAGATAGATGCAAGAAAACACAACTCTGTCATGTAAACATGCTAAAACCTTATTATGAGAGGGATTCAGTTGTGGCCTTGGTGGATGGTGAAAAGGTTGTTTCTAGAATGCCTGATGTTGATGTTGAGGAAGGCCAATTTAGACCAAATATTGTTCCATCGAAACTGAAAAACCAAAATATCCTGGAGAACCTTGAAACGAAGTTGGACCATTTACAAGTTTCACAAAAACAACAGATGAGAGAATTAATTTTAAAATTTAAAAATCTGTTCCCAGATGTTCCAAACAGAACATCGATAATTACCCATGATGTTGATGTTGGGGATGCAAAACCAATCAAACAACACCCATATCGAATGAATGTGGAAAAAAGTAAACTTGTTGATCAGGAAATCAAATACATGTTGGAAAATGATATTATTAGACATTCTACTTCAAATTGGAGTTCGCCCTGTGTTATTGTACCTAAACCTGATGGAACTGTTAGATTTTGCACAGATTACAGGAAAGTGAATGCTGTAACAAAGTCAGATGCTTACCCTATTCCTAGAGTGGATGATTGCATAGACAGAGTGGGAAAGGCAAAATTTCTTACAAAGATTGACCTATTAAAAGGGTACTGGTGTGTTCCATTAACAGATAGAGGAAGGGAAATTTCAGCCTTTGTAACCCCTTCTGGATTGTATGAATACAATGTTTTGCCATTTGGAATGAAAAATGCTCCGGCAACATTTCAAAGAATGATTAATTCAGTGATTCATGGGTTAAAACATACAGATGCCTACATTGACGACTTAGTGACTGGGAATGATACTTGGGAAGATCACATCTCTGCGTTAGAAAGGTTGTTTGAAAGACTTTCCAAGGCTAACCTTACAGTTAACTTGGCTAAAAGTGAATTTGGCCATGCCACTGTGACGTATCTTGGTTATGTTGTAGGTCAAGGCAAGCAAGCTCCTGTTCAGGCAAAAGTTCAAGCAATATCTGAGTTCCCTATTCCCACAGGTACGAGGACTGTTAGAAGATTTTTGGGAATGGTTGGATATTATCGAAAATTTTGTAAAAATTTTGCTGATATTGCTCTTCCCCTAACTAATCTTCAGAAGAAGGGAGTAAAGTTTGTTTGGACAGATTCTTGTCAAGAAGCACTTAAGAAGCTGAAAGCCATTTTATGCTACCATCCTGTGCTCAAAACACCTGACTTTGAAAAGCCATTTTCATTAGCAGTAGATGCCAGTGATGAAGCTGCAGGAGCTGTGTTGTTGCAGAAGGGTGACCTTGATGATATTGACCATCCTGTAGCTTACTTTTCAAAGAAATTTAATGAGCATCAAAAGAATTATTCCACCATAGAGAAAGAATTACTGTCGCTTGTTTTAGCCTTGCAACATTTCAGTGTATATGTTTGCACCGCTCAGAAACCATTGACTGTGTATACAGATCATAACCCATTGGTGTTTCTGAGCCGAGTCAAAAACAAGAACAGAAGGCTGTTAAACTGGAGTTTAATTTTGCAAGAGTTTGATCTCATGATAACTCACATTAAAGGCAAAGATAATGTGATTGCTGATTGTCTTTCCCGATGTTAAATGGGAAACATGTATCTGTACTAATCTGATAGTCTGTAGTTGTGTAACATGATAATTATTAACATTACTAACTGTATGCGCGGTTGAATTTTTCTTGGGAAAAATTTTTTTTTTTAGGTGGGAGGTGTTATGGACTCAGTGAAAGTCCCTTTAAGATAGAGAGTGTGTGTGTATGTGTGTGTGGGGCGTGCTTACGTCAATAGAAGATAAAGGACGTAATGACGTTGTTGAAGAAGAAGTAGGAGAGAGAGAGAGAGAAGGGAGAGAGACACCAGCCTGCTTGTTTTCTCTATCGATGGATGAGAAACAATAACTGTGTTTGCCATAGAAATCCATGTATGGAAGTTGGAAGTAATCCAGTGGAGTTCACTTTGTTGCTGACCTGTAGAAGGTAACAGGTATTTGTATGTGGACGACCACGGTTCGGATGCTTTTCGGGGTGAGGAAGTCACTACCGAGTAAACACTGAAGTGTCGTTTGGGTTCCATCGTGGAACATCTGGATTTCGTATGTACTCTCTCTATGTTTTTCTACATCTACATCTTATCTTCAGACAACGGTGGTTGTTGAAGAAGCCCTTGCTCATGTTTCACCTTATGGCTTGCGGAACTGAACTTTAAGAACCATTCCGGAACTGGGAGTTTTGGACTTTGTCACACACACACACGAAGAGTTTAGTTTGGGGTTAACGTTCGAGGTTTAACATTCTTGAATTCTAACATACTAACATTTTTTTTTACTTTTATTTTACGTATTACCATAAGTAGTGATTAATAAAATAGTTTTTAACACTGAATCATGCTCAGTGTGTTTCTTTTGTTGCTGGTTTGTGACACTTTTAAGTCTCTCTGTCTGTTAAGATATATTTATTGCCTGTTTTGGTTTTCAGATGTTTTGGCCCTGGCAGCTGCCATTAAGGATCTAACCATTTCAACACGAAAGGCTCGCACTGCCCTCTGGTGTGCACTGCAGATGACCTTGCCAAAAATTTCCCTGGGGGCTTTGGTCAAGCATATTGAAATTGAAAAAGCACTAAAGGAGTTGTGTCAAGGAGGTGCTATCAAAAATGAAGATGAAGTGTTCATTGAAGAGAAAAAGATGAAGTCTGAATCGGTTCATACTGGATGTGCATCAATAAAGGGAGAAGTATGCTAAAAACAAAAGTGATGGCTTAAAATGCAGCTCCTGTTGTGAATTGTGTTATGGAATATTTCAAACTGTCGGTGGAGTCTTCAAAGTAGTATTGCTTGCATTGTGTGAATTCTAAGATTAACAGTAAGCCACCAGTTAAATAATTTGGTAATCTGAGTGGTAAAGGGAAAGTTGCAGTCTGAGAAGAGATTGGAAGAGGAATATGGAAATTAATAACTTGGGTTATCAGTGTCTGAGAAAATCTGAAGTATCATTTTTAATAATTTCTGTAAAAAAAAAAGTCACAAAGTTTGTTTGCAGCATTGAGCTATTTCTGCTGCTTTGGGATTTTGGCAGAATTTCTATTTGAAGCTTAGACTTTATTGTACATCATCAGATGATAACCATGCAGTTCAGAAGATTGCACCAAATCTTGTGTGGAAGTGAAGAGGAATTAAATAATGCTTTTTTTTCTTATTTCTGAAATAAGAATTTGAAATTTAGTGAATGAGAAATGAAATACTGAGTTTCTGTGACAATGCAAAGAATATATAGTACTGTTAGTAATTTTATGTATTACCTATTTGGGCTTGGTTTTGTCACAGTTGAGATCTTTAAAAAGAAACCTTTTGTCATTTACACTATTTTCTAAAAGGCAGTATAATTTTTCCTACATTTGGGTTTTTGAATCAATTAATGAATTTTTTTTCATGTTTTACAATTATGTAGTATATTCTTAATTACTGCTTTAGATTATGGAAGAGTTATTGGAAACTGCAAAAAAGACTGATCAGATTTGATAAGTGCCAATGACTGAGACACAAAAGAAAATTAATTGAACTTGAAGAAATAATGTACTAAAATCTGCTGGAAATGCTTAGTTGATATATTCAATGTGGTATCTTCCACTCTAACTGACATTCTGTACATTATTATAGAATAATGTTCTTATTTTTATTTGACATATAGCTTATTCAAATCCTAAATTTAGGCTAGGTTCTGGAACTTCAGGGCATTAGTCCATTTTCCATGGTGTTGTTTCACTTTGCTAAAGAGGAGTGAGGAAGCTTAGATATTTTAAAACAATGGTTTTAAAATAACTGAATACTTGCAATCATTCCTGATTATCTTTAACACTGCTTTCTGAATTGTTGAATAAATCACACTATAATAACATGTAATCCTCAGAACCAAAAACTGGATTACTTGGTAAAAGAGATCTTGCCTATTCAATCAGCTAACAGTATTTACATAACTCATAGTTAAGACATTGCAGCGCTATAGGATATATTTAATAGATCGATTAAATTGTTTGCTCAAAGAAGCTCAGTTATGTGCTTGTGCATCCAAGAACATTTTAATTACTTATGTCAAGTACTTAAAAGTAGTCATCCAGTTTTTAACTTGGTAAGTAAGTTATTCGGTTATCTGGCTCTTTTCAGAGATAAACAAACTGAAGAACCTCTGCATGTGGCTTTAACACAGACATTTAAAGGTGCGTAAGTATTTTTTGTTAGCCTAAGGACTCAGTTCACAAATAGATGCATTAATTTAGATAGGGATGTTATTATGAACATCAATTTTCCAGAATGTATCTAATGATGGTTAACAGCCTGTGAAACCTATGTAGCATTTACAGTTTACTCATGATGAAAAATTCTGCTGGAAGTCTTGGCTTCTCAAAATATGTTTTATGTTTAAGCTTCCTTCGAGTGAATAGTGTGATTACCACACTTTTCAATTCTTCATTAGTCATGGATCATAGACATGGGTGGTCCATTGTGCAATACCAGCCATAAATTGCTGGTAGGCCTTTTAATTAACTGTGGGACCATAACAGTCAAGCCTGATCCTGTGCTTAATCATATGCACATCCAGCAGCAGCCCCTAGATTGCAGCCAGCAGTGACCTATATTTTTATTTTTCCTTGTCATATAAGTAGTACTGGGATTGGTGTTCAACTTTGTACCAGGTATAAAGGCGACCTGTTAAAGAAACTGATGTATTTTAAATTTTCATTTAAACCAATGCTGTTTTTTTTTACCTGGATGAGCGGTTGATAAATACTCCTGAACATTTTTTCAGTGCTTTTGGCTTATGACTATTCTGTGATATCCATTTGAAAACTAGCAAAACTTTTAAAGTGTGCTGTCAAAAATGTGGTTATTCTAGTAATTTAGTTGTAATTGGGTGGGAGAAGTAATGGCATGAGGAGAATCTTTTATTTTCTTCCTACAAATATAGTTTGACCTAATATTTTATATGTCTGAGTGCTTTCTATCATATTTTGATTTTTTTTTGTTATTATTTGGGTCAAGGAGCCCAAGAAGAATTTGTCACTTACTTTTCTAATTTCACAAATTTGATTACACAGTAACAATCTTAATTGACAGCTTTCTCTCCTCAACCATATAGTTTTTATAGTGGACTTCACATTTTGCAACATGTCTCAAGGAATCTGCAGCTGGCCTGGCTTAATCTGCTTGACCTAATGGTACAATTCATTTTCTAAATAATTTAAACTAACTAAAGCACTGTATTGCTGAGAAGAGGGCAGTGAATATTTAAGATCTAAAAATGCAGTGTTGGGGAAAAGAAATATGAATTTTGTTAACTCTACCTCCATTCTTCTAATACTCATTATTCTGCCTGACACCTAACACCTACACTGATGAAAATGTTATTGAGGTTCCAGAAATAGCTCCCAACTTTTGAAAGATTTTACTAGATATTTCCTTGAAAATTGCTGTTGAACAGAAGTCATATTTGCTATTATTATCATGTATAAAAATTAGAAATGGTCACTTCAAATGCAAAGCCCCATAAAAGTCAAAAGTTATGGAAACCTTCTTGATATTATTTTTGACAGGATATGCAGTGAGAAGATTGTTATTTGCACTTTTAGAAAAATTGTAAGTGCATTTATGTACTTGCACTGTTACAAATGGCAGAGGAAACCTTTCATCATTCACCTATCTTTTTTTGCAAATAAATTCTGGTGTCATGATACGTTATACACTTAGGAATAGCAATATGGGACTTGTTTGCAAGTTTTACTTGATAGGGCAGAGAAAAAAAATAAAGTTAAAACAGTCCACAGCAATTTTTACCATCATACAAATTAGGCCTATTTTCAAATAAATCTTTTCTGTTGAATGTTGGTTAAGTGACCAATAGCATATTTCTATTATTCTGTACTAATAATCTAATACACTTAAACTGCCCCAGTTTGGAACCAATGCGCCCCATCTAAAATGATTTTTTTGTTATTCTACTAGATATATAATTTTTATCAAGCTTGGTTGCTAAGGAGGTTGAAAATAGAAAACTGGGTGACAGCTTTCCTTCACTATGTTTTAAAATATCTCTGAAGTGGGAATGTGGGATCTCAGAGCAAAAGCTGTGCTGTTTTGAATAACTTATTCACCAGAATCCTTTTTGTTACTATTTGTGCATAATTAGAATTTGGTCTTGACCAGATGAGGTATTTGTGACACTTATAATCTGCCCTGCTGTGGAGGAATCCATTCAATCTGAAATTTCCCCACAGTGCAAGATTTGTAATGTGGGCACCATCGCTGCTTTTCAGAATCAAAATCCTGAATGAGTGTGAGTGCTACATAACTTGGAGTAATTTTAGTTCGCCTCTTTAACTTGTGCAAAATAACAATGATTAAGAAAGAGAAAGAAATGTTACTCAGGATTAGTTCTTAAATTTACTAACCCTCTGTGGTGGGGAATATAAAAGTAGGACCTATATTTGATCTAGCATGCACTTAATGAAGATAAAATTGCTTTTTGTAATATCAGTTAAAAGATTATACTTTTTAAAGCATTCCATATTTATTTTAATATTGATTCAATTTTAATTTAAATTCAGATTTAGTATCTAATGTACTGTATTAATGGGATTATTCTTGCCAAACCTTCACAATAATCAGATTAACTGTTACTCAGGAAATATATATTTAATATTTAGTTTTTTGGGTTGTATGTGCAAAGTATTTTCCACAAATCTAACTATGTACAGTACTAGGTTACCAAAGCTATTTTTGTTTAACTGATTTATTTCTAGAATTCTGGAAACCATTTTGTGACTATAGAGCTAGTGATATGCTGGTCTTCATACATGGGCTTAGACAATCAAAAGTCTTGCGTCTTAAAGCTTTGTGAATTTAGAGAAGGATTAAGATATTTATACAACTATTAAGATAGGTCAAAAATTCTAATTTTTTTCATCCATATGACACTACACTGTTGTCAATGCTTTTAACAAAATTTACCATGTGATCTTGTTTTTGTAAAATGGTATTATAAAACCAGGTAGTATTCATAGTTGTTTGTATTTGGGAAGATTAGCTCAGGGAGGAATCTCTTTGGGACAATGTTAACTGTCAGAAATTATATTTGAAGGCAAAGTAGTAGCACCTAAGAAACTTATTAGTTTTGCATAAGCATAAAATTATATAAAAAAGGCAGCATTGATATTCTTTGGTTTTAATTCTATGACCGAGGTCTGACCATAGCAACCAGTAAACAATTAAATTGTTCAAGAAGCAAGTCTTGAATTTCTTCCTATAGGCAACTAGATATTATAATTTCATTTAACATTTTTAAAAGTTTTCTATACACAATACATTTTTCTAGAACTTTAAGCTTCATTTCCTAGGCAGTAAATATATGTAAAACTGTTGATCTTTGATTTTATTTCTCAAATATACATCTAATTAAACCAGATGGAATCATTTCAAATCATAAATATATTTCAGATGTTTATATACATGCAGATCATGGCTTATGCTAAGCTTTCTTTCATGAGTTGTGCAGTATAGAGAGATTTAGATCTATTTGTGAGTAGATCAGGTGTAACAGGTTATAAAGACACATGATTTGTTGATGACTTTATATCAACACAAATCAATCAATGAAAGTAAATTATAGAGTCATGGATTATGGTTAACAGATAATGTCTCCAAGTGCTCATCCAGCTACTTTTAAATGTGATGAGGATTTCTTCCTCCACCACTATTTCAGGGAGTGAAAACCAGACCCCTAAAATTCACTGGTGAAGAAGGTTTCCACAGCCTCCCTATAATCCTTCAAATCTAGGTGTTGCCTTTTCTGTAAAGAAAATAGGTCCACGTTTTTTCTTGCTTTTTCTTCCTTATAACTTTATATGTGTCAATTAAATCTCCCTTAGTCTCTTCCAAAGGAAATATCTCTGACCTAGTCAGTCTCCAGAGTGATTAACCTCTAGCCCTGGGTGCTTCCTCTGCACTCTCTCTAGTGTTATCACGTACTTCTGAAAGTGTGGTGACCAGCACTACATGCAGTACTCTGTATATAGACTGGAGTTTATACAGTTCCAGCATAATACTCCTCATCTTACATTCTATGCTTTGATAAATGAAATTACTAAACATGCTGCCTTAAGCAATTTTGTTTACCTGATTTGCTGCTTCTGGTGATCTGTGAGCATGCACCACAAGTCTTAGAATCTGCCATTTATTATATCTACCGCCGATGTTTGCTCTATCCAAATATATTATTTCATGCTTCTCTGGATTGAATTCCATTTACTACCTAATCAGTTCATTGATATCTTCCTGTTGCAAAGAACTTTCTTGCTGTGTTCATCAACATGGTTTTAATCAATGCCCCTATATTAAAATTCAAGTCCTTTTAATTGTACTTCCTTTTCATCTTTTTCTGATTAATCCTGATTGATATGTTGAACATTGTTAACCCTTTCTAAAACCGAGATGTGGCATCCTCCTCATACCTCCCCGTAAAGACGGTTTGTTCAAAAATAATAGTAATTGCACTTTAAAAGTAATTCATTGAATATAGTGTTTTGGGATGGCCTAAAGTTTTGAAAGAATATATTACATATAAATCAATACAAAATTCTTTTTTTTACATTCAGGGTTATGTAAAACTCCACTAAGAAATTGAGTATTGACATTGATTTTATTTTTGACAAAGGAAAATGTAGTTTAATAAATTCAGTTAATAATTTAGAAAATTAAAGGAAGGTAGTGCATGTTCTGAAGCTTTCCTTCCATCAAATATAATCTAATTCATTTGTATCATTCACAAATAACTATATAAATTCTAACTGGAAGGTGATTATAGTGTGCACATTTTGATTTTGGTTAAATCTAATAAAATAATTGTTTATACACTGAACCCTCATCTTAAGTGTGGCTGTATGGCATTGGCCATGCAGAAAATAATTGCTACAATAATTCAAATTTCCGATGTATAAAAAAAAGTTCACTATAGGTTTTATTTATATCATCAGTCTTGGAGGGTTTTTTCATTTTATTACATTCATTATCTCCAGCTATTGGAATTTCCAATGTTCTCTTGCTAACCTACAGGTTTTTGTGTAAAACTGAGAATTTTCTGCCAAATCCTCAATGAAAATTTTTTATTGCATTAATATTGTAAAGACTACATTCATAATTTACCCATTTACTAACAAATAAGTATCAATTTATTTTTCATATTGCACCAGTTTTATTTGAATGTAACCATTAGGATTATTTAGAAAAAGCATTTCTATTTTCAAAATTTAGAGATCACAAATTCAATTTTTGGAAACATTTCTAGGAATATATTCATTACTTGCAAACAAGCGAATATATTTACCATACTGGTTAATCTGATCCACACATGAAATTGCACAATAATTTTGAAAAGAATTTCAAAATCTACAGAAATCATTGCTGCCTTTAATAATCTAGAATACAACATGCCTTTGTATAATAGGTTTACAGTTCTCATTTTTGGTATAAATTTTATGGGAATAGTTTGCTACAGATTTTAATGAAGCATTAAAGCCGCACAGAAGTATTTAAATGTGCGACGACATGACTTATGTAACGAAGGGAATAAAAGATGATTTGCTCGAACATTTTTGAAAATCTTAGATTTTGTTTACACAAATTTATTTTTGTAGCCATTTGGATTGTGCTCTATTAATGAATGTATTGGGCATTGTAGATCATTTTTTCAGTTATCTCTATCTGTTAATTTGTATTCATGGAGTGTGTAATTCTAAATAATTTTGTGCATTTTAAATATGGTAATGTGCCTTTTACTGATTATATACTGATTATATTGTTAAAACCTTGGATTCAGCAGCTTTATAAGTACTCATTACTGATCGATAAATATTGTTATTTTCTGCCAGCTATATACAGAAAATCATAGTTATATACTGTATGATAATGCATAGCTAGCAGTGTAGCATGTTCATTTTCTTTAATGTATTTGTATCAGTCTAGTTAAAGTAAAAGGCATGAGGCACTGTTGCTTAGTGGTACTGTTGTGAAATCAATCAACATTCATTGATTGGTATATAATGGCATGGAATGTAATTTATGCAATAATCTACAAATTGTATTCTCATCCAATGAAGAGTTTATTGTTCATGATATCATTATGTTCTAACTTGGATCATTGTGAAACTTGCTAACAAATTAATAGCTTTTAGGTGCTGGAAAGTCGAGAGGCACTTATACCTTTACATTTCTTAGTCAGAACTGTGAACTTAATTTAATGATGAGAGATTAGCCCTCAACACCTTTGACCCAAAGTTGAAAACTTAAAGCATTTGTGGTACTTGTGTATTTTCCAGATTTTTTTTTAATGTACTATGTTTAATCATGTTTTTTGCCTTGATCACCAACATTAGATTTAAATATCCAGGAAATTTATTTGTTTAAGCTAAATGTTAGATGTTTGCCTCAAATAACATACATGTTATACATATATAGGGGAACAATTATCATAATTTTTTAGTTTTGCATAAACAGAGGGGAACAATTTTCATAAAATAATTTAAGCTTTGGATAGTCTTTTTCACTGCACTTTCCTTGGGTGATATTGTCTTTAGCCAATGGAACAAATCATTTTTTTAAAGAACATTTTTATTTAAACTGTGTGTTTAGCCAGGGACAACTGGAAATGAGCGTGTTTCTAAATCACTGGATTCTGGAATACCTTTATGGATTTTATATAATAGAAATTTCTTTGTTTTCTTAAGATAGGAGCTTACAGAGAAATTTAAGTCCAGTGTGCAATTGCAGACTTCTCCTATGAGAGTAAAGTGTTGGAAAAATAGTTCAAGATATTATTTACTGTGACTGACAATGTTCTCCAGAATATTGTCACTGTTTACTGCATATAATAGAGTAAAATATACATTGATACTGTATAATTAGTATGGGAAAAGATAATATTTTTGACCTGGTTTAGAATCATGTAGTTGGGTTACTCTTTGGTGGCACTGCACAAATGTACAAGGTGTGCTCTGCACTGTTTCAGTCATTACTTATTTCACAAGGACAAAGCCTTCATCACAAACTTTCACAGGAGAAGTCAGCAGTACACATTGTGTAGACCAGTAATAAAGTTCTGTTAATGAATGCTGTTTAATAACTGTCCCGTCTTTGTGAATCACTTAAAAATATGTTCTTTTGTTACAAATGTTTCCGAATTCAGTCTTGCTAACAATCAAATTATTGTTAATTGCAGTCAGCCGTGGCTTTCGAGTGCTGAATTATTTTAAAGTTACAGTTTATATTTAACTAGAGCGTGTAGCAGCTTTGGAGCTCTGTTTATAAACAAAAGGTTGAAAATTAGCACATTACTGGAAAGAAATAAAAATTTGAAATAGTTTGATGTTAACCTTTTTGATTGTGTTTTTATTCTTTGGCATTAAACTGTTTCCTGAAAATGCAAAGTATAAGCCATTGTTGTTTAAAAGGGATTGGACAGTGGTGCAACAAGCTGCTGCCTCACAGTGTCAGAGACCTGGGTTCAATCCTGTCATTGGATGGCGTCTTGGTGGAATTGGCATGTTCTCCCTGTGACTGTGCAAGTTTCCCCGAGGTACTTTGGTTTTCACCTACTGTACATCCCAAAGGCGTATGGATTGGTGGGTTAATTGGCCACTATAAATTGCCCTGAATGCAAATGATTAGTGAGTGGTAGAATTGGAGGGAAGTTGATGAGAACATAGGGAGAATTTTATGGGTGGTTGATGGTTGATGCAAACTTGGGCTGAAGGGACTGTTTCTGTGCTGTATCACTCTATGACTCTAAAATGTTACATTTTTGAACGTATATTTTATCCCTAGGATCACTACATGGGTCCTCTTCATTCTCGTTTTGGCAAATTTACATAAGGGCTTTTTACTAGGGAGCTGGGATCATTGCTTGGAGTTCTGGTTCCTATTTATAACACAGAGATGTATGTCTTGAAGGCAGGTTCAAATTATTTCAGCCAGTTTCCACTAACTAATGTTTTCTAACAAACATTAGGTCACAATATCTAACTGATGAATTCCTGATGGCTCTCCTCTACCAAATGTATTCTTCATTATGCTTGTCACATTGGCACAAGCAAGAGCACATGTGACTGGCTCTTGCATTTGCCAATTTATCAGCAGCGTTAACTATGAAAACATGAGCTTGTCTGCAGATCACCAATGTTCTTCTAGGAAGAAAATCTAGCTTTCTTAAGTTTGGCCTATATATGACTCCAGACAACAAAATGGGTGACTTTTAACTGTCTCTTCAGTTCAGGGGCAATTGGGAATGGACAATGGGGAGACACAAGAGATTCTGCAGATGCTGGAATCTAGAGCAACACACAGAAAATGCTGGAGGAACTCAGCAGGTCAGGCTGCAAGTATGGAGGGAAATAAACAGTCGAGGTTTTGGGTCAAGACCCTTCATCAGGACTGGAAAGGAAGAGGGCAGAAGCCAGAATAAGAAGGTTGGGAGGGGGGATGAAAGGTGATAGGTAGAAGAGGCAAAGGGCTGAAAAAGGAGGAATCTGGTAGGAGAGGACAGTAGACCGTGGAATAAAGGGAAGGAGGCAGGGAATAGATGGGCAGGGGAGGGAAAAGAGTGAGGGGGCCACAGGAAAACAAAGATGGGTAAAAAAGGGGAGGAAAGAGGGGAAGAGTTACCAAAGTTAGATCAATGTTGAGGCCATCAGGTTGGAGACTACCAAGGCGGAATATGAGGTGTTGTTCCTCCAACCTGCATTTGGCCTCAACTTGGCGGAAGAGGAGGCCGTGAATAGACATGTCAGCATAGGAGTGGAATGTGGAATTGAAGTGGCTGGCCACTGGGAGATCATTGCATTTGCAGAAGACAGAGCGAAGGTGCTTAATAAAGCGGTCAATCTGCATCGAGTCTCACCGATGTAGAGGAGGCCGCACTGGATGCAATAAATGACCCCTTCGGATTCACAGGTGAAGCTGTGCCTCACCTGGAAGGATTGTCTAGGGCCCTGAATGGTGGTGAGGAAGGAGGTGTAGGGACAGGTGTAGCACTTTGTATGGTTGCAGGGATAAGTGCAGGGAAGGACAAGTGGACAAGGAAGTCACAGAGAGAGCAATCCCTGCAGAAAGCGAAGGGGTGGGGGTAGGGGAAAATGTGCCTGGTGGTGGAATCCCATTGGAGGTGGTGGAAGTTGCGGAGAATGATGTGTTGGATGTTGAGGCTCGTGGGGTGGTAAGTGAGGACAAGGGGAACCCTGTCCCTGTTATGTCAGGGTGGGGGGGGGGGGAATGGGGTGAGGGCAGATGTACTGGAAATGGAGGAGATGCGGGTGAGGGCAGCGTTGACGGTGATGGAAGGGAAACCCCATTTACTGAAAATAAAGGACATCACTGATGTCCTGGAATGGAAAGCCTCATCATTGGCAACAGATGTGGTGGAAGCAGAGGAACTGGGAGAAGGGGATAGCATCCTTATAAGTGACAGAGTGGGAAGAGGTGTAGTCAAGGTAACTGGGAGTCAGTGGGTTTGTAAAACGTGTCTGTAGTTATTCTATCTCTGGAGATGGAGGCAGAGATCTAGAAAGGGGAGAGAGGTGTTAGAGATGGACCAAGTAAATCTGAGGGCAGGGTGGAAATTGGAAGCAAATTTGATAAAATTGACGAGCTCAGCATGGGTGCAGGAAGCAGCACCAATGCAATGGTCAATGTAGCAGAAAAGGAGTTGGGGAGCGTTACTGGTGTAGGCTTGTAACATGGACTGTTCCACGTAGCCAATGAAAAGACAGGGGCCCATGTGAGTGCCATGGCTACATCTTTGGTTTGGAGAAAGTGGGAGAAGCCAAAAGAGAAGTTGTTAAGGGTGAGTACCAGTTCTGTCAGACGGAGGAGGGTGGCAGTGGAGGGAAACTGGTTGGGTCTGTTGTCGAGAAAGAAGCAGAGAGCCTTAAGTGAAAATGAGGTGGTCAGGGCTATGGAACCGAAAGTTGTTGGTGATGGAGGATATGCGAAGTGTCATGGACGTAGGTGGGAAGGGATTGGACCAAGGGGGCAATATGGAGTCAAGATATGAGGACACAAGTTCAGTGGGGCAGAAGCAGGCAGAAACAATGGGCCTACCGGGGCAGTTAGGTTTGCAGATCTTGGGTAGGAGGTAGAAATGGACAGTGCAGGGTAGGGGAACTATGATGTTGGAAGCATTAGAGAGGAAATCTCTGGAGATGATGAGGTCAGTGATAGTGTGGGAAACAATGGCCTCGGTGGGGTCCTGGTTGAGGGATAAGTAAGAGGAGGTGTCCAAGAGTTGATATTTGGCCTCGGCAAGGTAAAGGTCAGTCCACCAGACTACAACAGCACCACTATTGTCTGCAGGTTTGATAGTAAGATTAGGATTAGTATGGAGAGAGTGGAGGGCAGTGCGTTCAGAGGGGCTGAGATCAGAATCGGTAACGGGAGTGGTGAAGTTGAGATGGTTAATGTCCCGTCAGCAGTTAGAGATGAAGAGATCCAGAGTGGGCAGAAGGCCAGGATGAGGTTTCCAAGAGGAAGAGGGCTTAAGGCAGGAGAAAGGATCATCAGTGGGGGTTGGGGAATCCTTGCCAAAGAAGTAGGCCCGGAAATGGAAGCTGTGGAAGAAGAGCTTGGCGTCACGGCGGGCACAGAACTTGTTGAGGTGCAGGCACAGGGGGACTCACCGATGTAGAGGAGGCCACACCAGATGCAATAAATGACCCCCTTGGATTCACAGGTGAAGCTGTGCCTCACCTGGAAGGATTGTCTAGGGCCCTGAATGGTGGTGAGAAAGGAGGTGTAGGGACAGGTGTAGTACTTTGTACGGTTGCAGGGATAAGTGCAGAGAAGGTCTTCAATGGGGAAGCAAACTCGTCACCAAACTCCAAGACCTAGGACTCAACACCTCCCTCTGTAAATGGATCCTTGACTTTCTGACCAACAGACTGCAATCAGTGAGGATAGGCAGCAGTACCTCCAGCATGATTATTCTCAACACTGGTGCCCCACAAGGCTGCATCCTCAGCCCTCTACTCTACTCATGACTGTGTGGCCAGATTCTGCCCTAACTCTATCTACAAGTTTGCAGATGATACCACAATTGTAGGCCATATCTCAAACAATGATAAGTCAGAGTACAGCAAGGAGATAAAGAGCTTAGTGGCATGGTGTCATGACAACAAACTTTCCCTCTATGTCAACAAAACTAAAGAGCTGGTCATTGACTTCAGGAAAGGGGGCGGTGTACATGCACCTGTCTACATCAATGGTGTTGAGGTCGAGAGGGTTGAGAGCTTCAAGTTCCTAGGAGTGAACATCACCAATAGCCTGTCCTGGTCAAATCATGTAGATGCCATGGCCAAGAAAGCTCACCAGCGCCTCTACTCCCTCAGGAGGCAAAAGAAATTCGGTATGTTCCCTCTGACACTCACCAACTTTTATTGAAGCACCACAGAAAGCATCCTGTCTGGATGCATCACGGCTTGGTATGGCAACTGCTCTGCCCAGGACTGCAAGAAACTGCAGAGAGTTGTGGACACAGCCCAGCACATCAGGGAAACCAGCCTCCCCTACATGGACTCTCACTGCCTTGGCGAAGCAGCCAGCATAATCAAAGACCCCACCCACCCGGGTCATTCTCTCTTCTCTCCTCTTCCATCAGGTAGAAGATACAGGAGCCTGAGGGCATGTACCACCAGGCTTAAGGACAGCTTCTATCCCACTGTGATAAGACTATTGAACGGTTCCCTTATACGATGAGATGGACTCCGACCTCACGATCTACCTTGTTGTGACCTTGCACTTTATTACACTGCACTTTCTCTGTAGCTGTGAGACTTTACTCTGTACTGTTATTGTTTATACCTGTACTGCCTCAATGGACTCTGTACTAACTTGATGTAACTGAACTGTGTAATGAATTGAGCTGTACAATCGGTATGCAAGACAAGTCTTTCACTGTACCTCGGTACGTGACAATAATAAACCAATACCAATACCATTCTGACTGGTTGCATCACCACCTGGTATGGAGGCTCCAATGTGTAGGATCGAAAGAGGCTGCAGAGGGTTGTAGACTCAGCCAGCTCCATCACAGGCACAACTCTCCCCAACATCAAGGACATCTTCAAGAGGTGGTGCCTCAAGAAGGCGGCATCCATCATTAAGGACCCTCACCATCCAGGACATGTTCTCTTCTCGTTACTACCATCAGGGAGGAGGTACAGGAGCCTGAAGACCCACACTCAACATCTCAGGAGCAGCTTCTTCTCCTCTGCCATCAGATTTCTGAATGGTCCATGAACACTACCTCATTATTCCTCTTTTCCACTATTTATTTATTTTTGTAACTTATAGTAATTTTTATGTCTTTATTTATGTCTAACTTATAGTAATTTTTGCAATGTACTGCTGCCGCAAAAGAACAAATCTCATGATATATGTCGGTGATAATAAGCCTGACTCTGATTCTGGCATGACATCTGCCAATAAAGGCAAGAATGTTATATATTTTAATACCTTTTCTATCTGTCAAGTTGTCAAAAGTAGACAGTTCTGTTGGACATCAACTTCAGCAATTTAGTTCTTTACAATGATGCTAAGAAAGAGCAAAGCATCCTTTGATGACAGAGGAGTCCCAAGATAAATTAAAGTTTTGAGCTATAATGCAATATTAAATAGTTTTTGTGCTTCAGATATTGTCGTGGCTATCCCTCGAGGTCGAGGATGATGATCTTCGTTCCGTTGATCTGTCTATGGGCTCTCAAGTGACTTATGAGTCCAATTTTGACTCTGAAAGTTCTTCCGCATTCAGGACAGGTAGTTCCAGATGGCAGATCGGGCTTTGGTTGTTGCTGCCTCTCTTTCCATTTTCTTCTCTTTTCTTCTAATTCTGCACACCTGTTGGCTTCGAAAGTTGCTGTTCCTTCTCGTATGATGGTTTGCAAGAGTTTCCTGTCCTTGGCATTAGTTTCCCAATTGTTGATGTTGATGTTACATTTCTTCATATTGGCTTTTAAGACATCTCTGAATCTCTTCTGTTGTCCACCTCTTTTATGTTTGCCTACTTTAAGCTGGGAGTAGAAGATTTGTTTCGGCAGATGTTCGTCTTTCATCCGAACAACATGACTGCTCCATCTTAGTTGGTTCTTGATAACGTAGGCTTCAATGCTTGTTGTTTTTGCTTCATTTAGCACGCTGATAGTTAAGATGTTTTGAAGACAGTGTTGATGGAACTTTTCAAGTGCCTTCAGATGTCGTCGGTATGTTGTCCAGGTTTCTGATACATACAGGAGCGTCGGGATCACCACTGCTTTATACACTAACATTTTAGTGTCTGTTTGGATGTCATGATCATGAAAGACTCTTGTTCGGAGACATCCAAAAGCTGTTCCAGTGCATTTAAGACAATGTTGGATCTCATCATTAAGGTTGACATTGGAGGAGAGGTGACTTCCAAGATATGGAAAGTTGTCCATGTTTTCCAGGGTTGTTTCACCAAGTTGAATTGACGGTTCTGTCCGATTTGTCTCAGTTGGTGACGGTTGGTAGATGATCTGAGTCATCTTGGAATTGATGGTAAGTCCAAGTTTCATGTACACATGGTTGAAGACAGTCAGAATCTGTTGTAGGTGGTTTTCTGAGAGAGCTGGAACACTGTTGTCATCTGCATATTGGAACTTGATGAGGGAACTTGTGGTTGTCTTGTTTTTGGACTTGAGATGGGCAAGATTGAAAAGTCTGCCATCTGTTCTGTAGACAATTTCGATTCCTGGGGGTAGATCGTCCTTGATGATGTGGATGATTGTCACAATGAAGATGGTGAACAAAGCTGGGGCAATCACGCATCTGTTTTACTCCTGATTTGACTTGAAAAGTCTCACAGTTACTGTTGCTGACCATGACTGTGGCAAGCATGCCGTCGTGGAGGAGTCTCAGGATTCAAATGTACTTCTCAGGGCATCCACAGGTGGATAGGACATCCCATAGGAGTTCTCTTGATACCGAGTCAAAGGCTTTGGTGAGGTTGATGAATGCCATGTACAAAGGTTGAAGTTGTTCACGACATTTTTCTTGCAGTTGTCGCATTGTGAAGATCATGTCGATTGCTCCGCGTGATGGTCTAAAACCAGCTTGTGTCTCCAGAAGGATCTTCTCGGCTAAAGGCTTGAGCCAGTTGTTTATGATGCAGGTGAGGATCTTTCCTGCTGTTGCTAACAGGGAAATTCCACGATAGTGTCACGAACCAGCAACAAAAGAAACACACTGAGCATGATTCAGTGTTAAAAACTATTTTATTAATCACTACTATTGATAATACGTAAAATAAAAGTAAAAATGTTAGTATGTTAGAATCCAAGAATGTTAAACCTCGAACGTTAACCCCAAAACTAAACTCGTCGTGTGTGTGTGTGACAAAGTCCAAAACTCCCAGTTCCTGAATGGTTCTTAAAGTTCAGTTCCGCAAGCCATAAGGTGAAACATGAGCAAGGGCTTCTTCAACAACCACCGTTGTCTGAAGATAAGATGTAGATGTAGAAAAACATAGAGAGAGTACATACGAAATCCAAATGTTCCACGATGGAACCCAAACGACACTTCAGTGTTTACTCGGTAGTGACTTCCTCACCCCGAAAAGCATCCGAACCGTGGTCGTCCACATACAAATACCTGTTTCCTTCTACAGGTCAGCAACAAAGTGAACTCCACCGGATTACTTCCAACTTTTCCATACATGGATTTCAGTGGTAAACACAGTTATTGTTTCTCATCCATCGATAGAGAAAACAAGCAGGCTGGTGTCTCTCTCCCTTCTCTCTCTCTCTTTCTTCTTCTAACTTCTTCAACAACGTCATTACGTCCTTTATCTTCTATTGACGTAAGCACGCCCCACACACACATACACACACACTCTCTATCTTAAAGGGACTTTCACTGAGTCCATAACACCTCCCACCTAAAAAAAAATTTTCCCAAGAAAATTTTAACCGCGCATACAGTTAGTAATGTTAATAATTATCATGCTACACAACTACAGACTATCAGATTAGTACAGATACATGTTTCCCATTTAACATCGGGAAAGACAATCAGCAATCACATTATCTTTGCCTTTAATGTGAGTTATCATGAGATCAAACTCTTGCAAAATTAAACTCCAGTTTAACAGCCTTCTGTTCTTGTTTTTGACTCGGCTCAGAAACACCAATGGGTTATGATCTGTATACACAGTCAATGGTTTCTGAGCGGTGCAAACATATACACTGAAATGTTGCAAGGCTAAAACAAGCGACAGTAATTCTTTCTCTATGGTGGAATAATTCTTTTGATGCTCATTAAATTTCTTTGAAAAGTAAGCTACAGGATGGTCAATATCATCAAGGTCACCCTTCTGCAACAACACAACTCCTGCAGCTTCATCACTGGCATCTACTGCTAATGAAAATGGCTTTTCAAAGTCAGGTGTTCTGAGCACAGGATGGTAGCATAAAATGGCTTTCAGCTTCTTAAATGCTTCTTGACAAGAATCTGTCCAAACAAACTTTACTCCCTTCTTCAGAAGATTAGTTAGGGGAAGAGCAATATCAGCAAAATTTTTACAAAATTTTCGATAATATCCAACCATTCCCAAAAATCTTCTAACAGTCCTCGTACCTGTGGGAATAGGGAACTCAGATATTGCTTGAACTTTTGCCTGAACAGGAGCTTGCTTGCCTTGACCTACAACATAACCAAGATACGTCACAGTGGCATGGCCAAATTCACTTTTAGCCAAGTTAACTGTAAGGTTAGCCTTGGAAAGTCTTTCAAACAACCTTTCTAACGCAGAGATGTGATCTTCCCAAGTATCATTCCCAGTCACTAAGTCGTCAATGTAGGCATCTGTATGTTTTAACCCATGAATCACTGAATTAATCATTCTTTGAAATGTTGCCGGAGCATTTTTCATTCCAAATGGCAAAACATTGTATTCATACAATCCAGAAGGGGTTACAAAGGCTGAAATTTCCCTTCCTCTTTCTGTTAATGGAACACACCAGTACCCTTTTAATAGGTCAATCTTTGTAAGAAATTTTGCCTTTCCCACTCTGTCTATGCAATCATCCACTCTAGGAATAGGGTAAGCATCTGACTTTGTTACAGCATTCACTTTCCTGTAATCTGTGCAAAATCTAACAGTTCCATCAGGTTTAGGTACAATAACACAGGGCGAACTCCAATTTGAAGTAGAATGTCTAATAATATCATTTTCCAACATGTATTTTATTTCCTGATCAACAAGTTTACTTTTTTCCACATTCATTCGATATGGGTGTTGTTTGATTGGTTTTGCATCCCCAACATCAACATCATGGGTAATTATCGATGTTCTGTTTGGAACATCTGGGAACAGATTTTTAAATTTTAAAATTAATTCTCTCATCTGTTGTTTTTGTGAAACTTGTAAATGGTCCAACTTCGTTTCAAGGTTCTCCAGGATATTTTGGTTTTTTAGTTTCGATGGAACAATATTTGGTCTAAATTGGCCTTCCTCAACATCAACATCAGGCATTCTAGAAACAACCTTTTCACCATCCACCAAGGCCACAACTGAATCCCTCTCATAATAAGGTTTTAGCATGTTTACATGACAGAGTTGTGTTTTCTTGCGTCTATCTGGTGTTTTGATTATATATGTTAGATCAGTCACTCGAGATTCAATAACATAGGGTCCAGAAAAACGAGCTTGCAAGGGATTATTTTGGCTAGGGAAAAATACCAACACCTTTTGCCCCACTGCAAATGTCCTAGGCCGAGCACGTCTATCAAAATATGTCTTCATTCTTATCTGGCTTGTTTTCAGATTCTCTCTCGCTAGCTGGCAGACTCTCTCCAACCGAGTTTTAAGTTTTTGGACATAGTCCAACAGACTCAAGTGAACTTCCTCATTAACCCATTGCTCTCTTAACAACTCCAAAGGTCCTCTCACCCTATGTCCAAATACAAGCTCAAACGGACTAAATCCTATTGACTCCTGGATCGATTCTCTAACGGCAAACAAAAGTAAATGGATACCTTCGTCCCAATCCTTGGTGTTTTCAAAGCAATAAGTCTTCAGCATATTTTTGAGAGTAGAATGAAATCTCTCCAGAGCTCCTTGAGATTCTGGGTGATATGCAGATGATACAATCTGCTTTGCTCCCAGCTCATAGACTATTTGTTGAAAAATTTTTGACATAAAATTACTACCTTGATCAGATTGGATTTCTTTTGGCAAACCAAACAAGGTAAAAAATTTTACAAGAGCCTTTGACACCGTCTTGGCCTTAATATTTCTAAGGGGTATTGCCTCTGGAAATCTAGAAGTGGCACACATGATGGTTAACAAATACTGATTTCCAGTCTTAGACTTTGGTAAGGGGCCAACACAGTCCACAATCACCTTCGAAAAGGGTTCACCAAAAGCAGGAATTGGTTTCAAAGGAGCCACAGGGGGTTTTTGATTTGGTTTACCTACCATCTGACATGTGTGGCAGGTTCGACAAAACATCACCACATCTTTTCTCAAACCAGGCCAATAGAATTGTTTCAAGATCTTCCCTACAGTTTTATTCACACCAAAATGACCACCCAAAGGCATACTATGGGCCAGGTTTAAAATCTCATCCCTATAAACTTTTGGAACAACAACCTGATGAATAACTTCCCATTCCTCAGTAACAGGAACATGAGGAGGTCTCCATTTCCTCATTAACACTCCATTTTTGACATAGTATCCAATTGGCACTTTTTCAATCTCCTCACATGAGAGTGCTTTTTCTTTCAATTCTGTCAACTCAGGGTCCTTTGTCTGTTCCACCATAAAATCCTTCCTCGACAAAGACAAATCTTTAAATTCAGGCTCACTGTAAGGATGTTGATCCTCCAGTGAAGACAGAAAAGTCTCAGATAAGGCATCAAAATTTTCTTCCTGTTTAGGACTGTCACAAGGAACCACATCAGACTGCATCGGACTGTCTGTCTTGGCTAATTCTCTAGCTCTAGCTCGAGTCACTGCACATGATGGGTAAACATCTGAATCATCCTCAGACTCATCAATCCTTGGTTTGGTTGTTAACCGTACCACAGGATCACTTTCTCCATTTGCAAGGTCATTTCCCAATAACAAAGAAACTCCTTCCACTGGCAAACTAGGTCTTATCCCTATCTCAACTGGTCCTTCTACGAACTTTGACTTTAAAATCACCCTGTGAAAAGGGACAGACATGGTCTCACCTGTAACGCCTCGTACTAGATTTACTTCACCAGTGTCACTTTCTTCACCAAAATTTAAAACACTGTCCAGCAAGAGAGATTGACTAGCCCCAGTATCTCTAAGAATTTTCACTGGCACCTGGGGTGACTCATCATTCAGTGAAACAAAACCCTCTGATACATACGAACGGAATTCTTTTCTCACCTCCTCCAACTTTTCCGCTTTTCCCTCTTGCAAGGACTGATCTTTAACAGCATCTCCTGAACCTTTTTGATTTTTAATTGCCTGAAAACAAGCATTGGGCCCAGCTTCCTTCTTTTTCTTCAAAAGGGCACAATTAGATATCACGTGGCCAGGTTTCCTACAGTAATAACAAGTACGCTCAACAGGTTTCTCCAGCCCTGGCTTCTTTTCATCCTTTCCTTTTTGATTACCTCCTAATTTAATCTCTGGTTTCCCTGGATTGTCTTTGTAACTCTTTTGAAAGGTTTTAGGTTGTCCCCATTTGGATTTATGGGTTAAAGCATAATCATCTGCCAACCTAGCAGTTTCTTGTAAAGTTTCCACTGCCTTTTCATTTAAATATGTTGTTAATTCAGCTGGAACACATCTTTTAAAGTCTTCCACCAGTATCAATTCTGTCAATTTATCATAATCCCCATCTACATTTTTAGCCAGGCACCATCGTTCAAAACATATTCTCTTTCCATTGGCAAATTCCATATAAGTCTGATCTGCAGATTTCCTCAAGTCTCTGAATTTTTGTCTATAAGCCTCAGGGACCAATTCATAGGCCTTCAAAATAGCTTGTTTTACCTTGGTATAATCAGCTGCATCCTCAACAGACAAAGCAGAATAAGCTTTTTGAGCTTTACCTTTAATCACACTCTGTACCATAAGAGCCCATCCTTTCCTTGGCCAGTTTGAACTCACAGCAACCTTTTCAAAATGTTGGAAATACTGATCAACCTGATCTTCTTCAAACGGAGGGACTAATCGAACCTCCCTGCTGGCTGAAAAACCATCATCAGAATCAGATTCCGAACTCCTACGCTTCATTTGTAACTCATGCTGCCTCTTTTTCTCCTTCTCCTCACTATCCAGCTCCATCCTCTTCAATTCCATCTGCTTCATTGCTAGATCAGCCTCTATCTTCATCTGAGTTAGCTTTTGTTCAGCCTCTAATCTCTTTTCCTCTCGTTCAGCTTCTATCTTTAACTGGGTTTGCTCTCGTTCAGCCTCTATCTTTAACTGGGTTTGCTCTCGTTCAGCTTCTATCTTTAACTGGGTTTGCTCTCGTTCGGCCTCTAATCTCTTTTGTTCTCGTTCAGCTTCTAATTTATTTTGTTTTCGTTCAGCCTCTATCTTTGCCAGCTGCACCTGTGCCTCAGAAATTGCTATTTCACTGCCAGGAAACTGTTTTAACACTTCCTTCTCAAACACCTTCTTTTCCACATAATGGCCAGCTATCAGTCTCTGAATATCTGCCTTTCTCATAGACTGCTTTACTTCTGTAAGGTTTAACCTTGTAGCAATCTTTATCAGATCATCCTTTTTAGCCACCTCCAATCCCTTTTGGGTTGGTGACTCCAAAAATGCCTTAATATCCATTGCTGCTGGTTTCCACACACACAAGCCAATTAAAAAGAATTTATCAGACCTCCCTCAAAAATCTTTGGATTGAATCTCGAACAAATCTCGTCAATCTGGGGTACAATCCCAGACGACACTCGTTAACCTTGGGAACTATCCCGGACGAATCTTGTTAACCTTGGGAACGATCCCGGACGAGCCCCCAATTTTGTCACGAACCAGCAACAAAAGAAACACACTGAGCATGATTCAGTGTTAAAAACTATTTTATTAATCACTACTATTGATAATACGTAAAATAAAAGTAAAAATGTTAGTATGTTAGAATCCAAGAATGTTAAACCTCGAACGTTAACCCCAAAACTAAACTCGTCGTGTGTGTGTGTGTGACAAAGTCCAAAACTCCCAGTTCCTGAATGGTTCTTAAAGTTCAGTTCCGCAAGCCATAAGGTGAAACATGAGCAAGGGCTTCTTCAACAACCACCGTTGTCTGAAGATAAGATGTAGATGTAGAAAAACATAGAGAGAGTACATACGAAATCCAAATGTTCCACGATGGAACCCAAACGACACTTCAGTGTTTACTCGGTAGTGACTTCCTCACCCCGAAAAGCATCCGAACCGTGGTCGTCCACATACAAATACCTGTTTCCTTCTACAGGTCAGCAACAAAGTGAACTCCACCGGATTACTTCCAACTTTTCCATACATGGATTTCAGTGGTAAACACAGTTATTGTTTCTCATCCATCGATAGAGAAAACAAGCAGGCTGGTGTCTCTCTCCCTTCTCTCTCTCTCTTTCTTCTTCTAACTTCTTCAACAACGTCATTACGTCCTTTATCTTCTATTGACGTAAGCACGCCCCACACACACATACACACACACTCTCTATCTTAAAGGGACTTTCACTGAGTCCATAACAATAGTTTCTGCATTCGGATTGACCACCTTTCCTTTTGTAGATGGTAATGAATGCTGAGTCTCTAAAGTCTGCTGGTACGTCTTCATTTGTCCAGATCTTATTGAGAAATTGATGCAGTTGGTAATGAAGCGGGTTACCTCCAATTTTGTAGACCTCGGCTGGTATTCCATCGAGTCCAGTGGCCTTGTTGCTTTTCAAGGTTTTGATGGCTTCCTTGACTTCTTCAAGTGTTGGTATTTTGCTTAGGGAGTCATCAACGGGCTGTTTTGGAACGTTGTTAATCATATTCCTGTCAAATGAGACGGTTTGATTTAGAAGATCTTCAAAGTGCTCCCTCCATCTAGAATTGATGTCAGCATTGCTCTTCAGGATGGTTGAGCCATATTTGCTTTTGAGAGGGGCTTGACCATGAGTGGATGGGTCAAAAATAGCTTTAGTTGTGTTAAAAAAGCCTCGAGTGTCGTTGGCGTCTGCTCGTTGTTGGATTTCCTGAGCTTTCTTCCTCCACCATTGGTTTTTCAGGTTCTGGGTGCTCTTCTGGACTACAGCCTTGCATTCCTGATAGCGTTTTGTTAAAGTTGTTATGGACTCAGTGAAAGTCCCTTTAAGATAGAGAGTGTGTGTGTATGTGTGTGTGGGGCGTGCTTACGTCAATAGAAGATAAAGGACGTAATGACGTTGTTGAAGAAGAAGAAGAGAGAGAGAGAAGGGAGAGAGACACCAGCCTGCTTGTTTTCTCTATCGATGGATGAGAAACAATAACTGTGTTTGCCACTGAAATCCATGTATGGAAGTTGGAAGTAATCCGGTGGAGTTCACTTTGTTGCTGACCTGTAGAAGGAAACAGGTATTTGTGTGTGGACGACCACGGTTCGGATGCTTTTCGGGGTGAGGAAGTCACTACCGAGTAAACACTGAAGTGTCGTTTGGGTTCCATCGTGGAACATTTGGATTTCGTATGTACTCTCTCTATGTTTTTCTACATCTACATCTTATCTTCAGACAACGGTGGTTGTTGAAGAAGCCCTTGCTCATGTTTCACCTTATGGCTTGCGGAACTGAACTTTAAGAACCATTCAGGAACTGGGAGTTTTGGACTTTGTCACACACACACACGAAGAGTTTAGTTTTGGGGTTAACGTTCGAGGTTTAACATTCTTGAATTCTAACATACTAACATTTTTTTTTACTTTTATTTTACGTATTATCATAAGTAGTGATTAATAAAATAGTTTTTAACACTGAATCATGCTCAGTGTGTTTCTTTTGTTGCTGGTTCGTGACAAAGTTTTGAGCTATAATGCAATATTAAATAGTTTTTGTGCTTCAGATGACAGCGTAAAGGCTTGATCCAGGTTGTGCAAGATTCAGAAATGAGCTGCTAGATGAATTTCTGAAAAATGGGATTGATGTGGTGGTAGTTGATGGTGAGTGAGGTGTGTTCCTGTCTGCTCCTACAAAACAGAGCATGCTTTCTCAAAGCTACTTACATTAAGAACTTGGATTAAGCTGCTGGTTACTCAGCTGCTTTACACGACATTGCACTTATTTTTACAACATCAAGATAATGGGCATAGTTCATTTGCCCTTTGAATTATAAAAAATATTAAAAATGTCAATGAGATAGATGTTAAGAAAACACAACAGATGCTGAAAGGTATTGTTTAGAGAACAAGTAAGAACATGTGGTAATGTATTGACAGTGTCATGCCATCCAAGATTAGGTTTCAGAGACACAATCATCAGATGCTGATGCTGGTAAAATTGACAAACAAATTAAAGCATGATGATTTTACATTAAGGGCTCAAATCAATGCTCCTCATTTGCTTAACTTCTGAATGTACACCTTGGGAATAAAGGAACTTCCAAATGTCAACATAGATCAGTACAGCACAGCAAAGGAATAGGCCCTTCATCCCATGATGTCTGTGCTAACCATAAATGCCATTTAAATGTTGCTATCTTACCTGCTCTACCACTTCCCTTGGCAATGCATTCCAGGCACCTACTACACTGTGTAAAACAAAACTTGCCATGCATGTCTCCTTTAATCTTTCCCTTTCTCACTTTAAGACTATGCCCTCTAGTATTTCCACCCTGGGAAAAACACTCCATCTACCCATCCATGCCTCTCATAATTTTATATACTTCTATCAAGTCTCCCCTCAGCCTAGCAAACAATCCTAGTTTATTAAACTTCTCCTAGCTAATATTCTTTAATCCAGGCAACATCCTGGTGAACCTTTTCGGCATTCTCTTCAAAGCCTCCACATTCTTCTTAATGTGGTGACCAGAATTGCACACAATACTCCAAATGTAGCCTAACTGAAGTTCTATAAAGCTGCAACATGACTTCCCTACTTTTACACTCAACACAAATGAAGGCAGAATCAGCCTTATTATCACCAACGTATGCCGTGAAATTTGTTGTTTTGCAGGAGCAGTTCAGTGCAAAGACATAAAGTTACTGTTACGGATTAGGTTACTATTGGTGAATGTCCCTTCAAGACATAGCACAGTAGTGTGTGTATGTGTGGCGTGATTACGACAACAACAGGAGATAAGGATGTGATGTTTTTGGAGCGGTCAGTTAGAGAGAGAGAGAGGGAGAGACACCTGCCTGTTGGTCTCTGTCTCAATGGATGAAAAACAATAACTGTGTCTGTCACTACAATCCACATATGGATTTTTGGAATAATCCAGTGGAGTCCACTTTGTCGTTAACCTGTAGAAGGAAACAGGTACTTGTGTGGATGGCCACATCTCAAATGCTTTTCGGGGTGGCAGATACTTCGGAACAAAGGAATGGAGATCATCAGTGACTGAGGTGTCATATGGGTTCCATCATGGAACAACTGGATTTTGTAATTACTCTCTATTTTCTCTTTACATTTCCTCTTTAGTCAACCGTGGTTTTGCAGAAGCCTTTGCTCACGTTTCACCTTACAGCTTGCTGAACTGAACTTTGAGAGCTATTCCTGGACTTCGGGAATTTGCCACACACACACTTCAAGTTTAGTTTTTGCGGTTAATGTTTAAGATTTTTACTTTTATTTTTCTTATTATCATAAGTAGTTATTAATAAAATAGTTTCTATCACTTATACATGAATCAGTGTGTTTCTTTTGTTGCTGGTACGTAACATTACTAAAAATTACAAATTAAATAATGCAAAAAAAGGAATAATGAGGTAGTGTTCATGGGTTCACGGACCGTTCAGAAATCTGAAGGCGGAGGGGAAGAAGCTGTTCCTCAGTCCTGAGTGTGGGTCTTCAGGTCCTGTACCTCCTCCCTGATGGTAGCAACAAGAAGAGGGTATGTCCCGGATGGTGAAGGTCCTTAGTGATAGATGCCACCTCCTTGAGGCACTGCCTCTTGAAAATGTCCTTGATGTTGGGGAGACCTGTGCCCGTGATTGAGCTGGCTGAGTTTACAATCGGTAACAGTTGAGCCTCCATACCAGGCTGTGATGCAACCAGCCAGAATACTCTCCACCATACATCCATAGAAATTTGCAAGAGTCTTTGGGCACATACCAAATCTCCTCAAACTCCTAACGAACTACAGCCACCAGCCTTTCTTTGTGATTGCATTGAGGTTTTAGGCCCAGGATAGATCCTCCGAGATGTTGATGCCCAGGAACTTGAAGCTGCTCACCCTTTCCATTGCTGACCCCTCAATGAAGATTAGTGTGTGCTCTCCCGACTTCCCCTTTCTGAAGTCCACAAGCAATTCCTTGGTCTTGCTGAGATTGAGTGCAAACACAATACAGTTTCACACTAAATATTGTTGCAACACCACTCAACCAGCCATCTCACTTCTGTACACCTCCTCGTCGCCATCTGGGATTCTACCAACAGTAGTGTCATCGGTGAATTCATAGGTGGCATTTGAGCTATGCTTGGCCACAGTCATGAGTATAGAGAGAGCATAGCGGTGGGCTAAGCACACATTCCTGAGGTGCACCTATGTTGATCATCAGCAAGGAGATGTTGTTACCGATGCACTTTGACTGTGGTCTCCTGATAAGGAAGTCGAGGATCCATTTGCAGAGGGAGGTACAGAGGCCCAGGTTTGAAACTTGTTGATTAATACTGAGGGGATGATGGTGTTGAACACTGAGTTGTAATCAATAAACAGCAGCCTGATGTATGTTGTCTAGGTGCTCCAAAGCAGAGTGGCACGCCAGTGAGATTGTATCTGCTGTTGACTTGCTGTGGCGGAAGACAAATTGCAATGGGTCTAGGTCCTTACCCAGGCAGGCGTTAATTCAAGCCAAAACTAACCTCTCAAAGCACTTCATCACTGTAGATGTGAACGCTACCAGGCAATAATCGCACAGAATATTGAACAGTACAGCACAGGAACTGCCCTTTGGCTCATGATGTTGTGCTGAACAAATTAAACTAGTAACTAAATGCCTAACTAAACTAATCCCTTCTGCCTACACAATGTCCATATCCCTCCATTCTCTAGACATTCATGTGCCTATCTAAGAGCCTTTCAAAGGCTTCTATCGTATTGATCTTCACTACACCCCTGGCAGCACATTCCAGGCACCCACCACTCTGTGTAAACAAAAACTTGCCCTGCACATCTCCTTTGAACATTACACTCTCTCACCTTTAATGCATGCCGTCTGGTATTAGACATTTTGACCTTGGGGTGGTGGCGGGGGGGAGATACCAGCTTTGTTGTATACCTTCTTTGCCACCCCAAGATCTCTCTGTACATCCATGCTCCTAAGGGTCCTGCCATTTACTGCATACTTTCAACCTCCCAAAGTTCAACACCTCACACTTACCCAGATCAAACGCCATCTGCTACTTCTCTGCCCACATTTTCAACTGATCTATATCCTGCTGAATCCTTTAACAACCTTCCTCACTGTCCACAATTCTGGCAATTTTTGTGTCATCTGCAAACTTACTAATCAGCCCACCTTCAGTTTTGTCCAAACCATTCACACATGTCACAGACAACAGAGGTCCCAGCGCTGATCTTTGCAGAACTGGTCACAGACCTCCTGTCAGAATAACACCCCTCCACCTCTACCCTCTGATTTCTCTGGCCAATCCAATTTTGAATCCAATCTACCAAGTCCCCATGGATCCCATATGCCTTAATCTTCTGCATCACCCTGCCATGGGAACCTTGTGAAAGTTTTAGTAAAGTCCATGTATACAACATCTACTACTCTGCCCTCATCAATGTTCTCAAAAAGCCTCAATCAAGTTTTAAGATGTGATCTCCACTGCACAACGCCATGTTGACTATCCATAATAATGTTCTTTTTCCAGATGTGAGTCAAGTTTAGCAACATTAGTTTGGAACCAAATGCATAGATCTAGTACTTTGAAAGCTGAACCAGATTGATCAGTGTTACACTTTGAAGGGTGGGAAAACAATAGTTGAATCACTTAACAGATTGAGAAGGATAGTAATGGTACTGATGGATTTTTTTCTTTCAATGTTTATTTTCAGTGAAAGGTGGCCTCTGAGATATGAAAAGTGATTCATGTTTTCCAGATTCTCGTTGTGGATCTTGATTGCTGAGGGGCAGTGTTGTGTGGCAGGTGCAGATTAGTAGAGGACTTTGTGAAAGGTGCATCCTTACTTGGACTTCGGTGAAGGAATCAATAATGACTTGGAACTCCAAATTCATGTCCGTACTGTAAATTAGTGGTGTAAATTAGGGTGATCTTGGTTTTGGAGTGGAGACAATGAAGATTGAACAGTTTTATGGTCATCCTGTATATAAACTCTATTCAATGTAAAGCTTGTTGGAGGTGATGAGGGATACTGTATTGATGATGACTTAGCAAAAGTTTGGTGTGATTGACCTCAGTCTGCCCTATGATTGAGTCTGTGGTGGACCCACTGGTTAGGATAAAGGCTTAAATGCCATTGTGGAGAGACACTTTTCCAAGGACAGTCATATTTGAGTATTCTCCATATTCTGTCAATTGAGAAAGTCAAAGGATTTTGTGATATTGAAAAAGGTACAGTGACAACTGCTGTTCTCTGCACTTCTCTTGAATTTATCATGTGAAGATCATTTCTATTATATGTCTTGATGGACACAATCTGCATTTGACTCTGGTCAGGGTTCTTTGGTATTGGATGGAGAACGCCAAGGGGAAAACACTAGTGGTTGGTGCCATACCTCACAAAGAAATACGGTTCTGGTTGTTGGAGATGAATGGACAATAGACAATAGGAGCAGAAGTAGACCATTCGGCCCTTCGAGTCTGCACCGCCATTTTCAGATCATAGCTGATCCTCAACAATCAATATCCTGTTCCTGCCTTGTCCCCATATCCCTTGATTCCCCTATCTATAAGAAACCTATCTAGCTCCTTCTTGAAAGTGCCCAAAGAATTGGCCTCCGCTGCCCTCTGAGGCAGTGCATTCCACAAATTCACAACCCTCTGGGAGAAGAAGTTTTTCCTCACCTCTGTCCTAAATGGCCTAGCCCTTATTCTTAAATCATGCCCCCTGGTCCTGGACTTCCCCAACATCTGGAACATATTTCCTGTCCAATCCCTTAATAATCCTGTATGTTTCAATCAGATCCCCTCTCAATCTTCTCAATTCCAGTGTGTACAATCCCAGTCTCTCTGACCTCTAAGCATAAGACAGTCCCGACATCTCTGGAATTAACCTCGTAAACCTACGCTGCACGCCCTCTATAGCCAGGATATCCTTCCTTAACCCTGGAGACCAAAACTGTACACAGTACTCCAGGAGTGGTCTCACCAGGGCCCTGTACAAATGCAAAAGAATCTCTTTGCTTTTGTACTCAATTCCCCTTGTAATACAGGCCAACATTCCATTAGCCTTCATCACTGCCTGCTGCATTTGCTCATTCACTTTCAGTGACTGATGAACAAGGACTCCTAGATCCCTTTGTATTTCCCCCTTACCTAACTCCACACCATTCAGATAATAATCCGCCTTCCTGTTCCTGCTCCCAAAGTGGATAACCTCACACTTATCCACATTAAACTTCATCTGCCAAGTATCTGCCCACTTACCCAACCTATCCAAGTCACCTTGAATTCTCCTAACTTCCTCTTCACATGTCGCACTGCCGCCCAACTTTGTATCATCAGCAAACTTGCTAATGTTGTTCACAATGCCTTCATCTAAATCATCAACATAGATTGTAAACAGCTGCGGTCCCAGCACCGAGCCCTGTGGCACCCCACTAGTCACGGCCTGCCATTCTGAGAAACATCCATTCACCCCTACCCTTTGTTTCCTATCCGCCAACCAGTTTTCTATCCATGTTAATACCCGCCCCCCAATTCCATGAGCCCTAATTTTACCCACCAATCTCCTGTGTGGCACTTTATCAAATGCCTTCTGAAAGTCGAGGTATACAACATCCACTGAATCTCCCTCGTCTATTTTCCGATTACATCCTCAAAAAACTCCAGTAGATTAGTCAAGCATGATTTGCCCTTGGTAAATCCATGTTGACTCGACCCAATCCTATCATTTCTATTATACGTCTTGATGGACACAATCTGCATTTGACTCTGGTCAGGGTTCTTTGGTATTGGATAGTCCCCATACCAGGACATCACTGTTAAAAGTTCCAAGTGGAAGTGTCCCAGGCCATCCTTGTATCACAAGGTCAGAAGTGGGTGTTTGTTAGTAGTTGCGCAATGCTCAATTCCATTTGCAATTCCTAGGCAGATTGTGAAGCCCATGTCTGCATGCAGCAAGACCTACACATGGGCTGATAAGTGGGGTATAATATATGCACTATAAAATTGCCAGGCAATAACTATCTCCAACGGATGATAATCTAACCACTAACTCTTAACATTCAATGTCATTACCATTGCCAAGCTCCCCCTTGTCAAAATACCAGAGGTCACCGTTGACCGGAAACTCAGGTTGTACCAGCTACAACAGCAGGTTACAGGCTGGATAACTCACCTCCTGACATTCCATGAATGATTAAGCACAAGCCAGGAGCATGATGGTATGCACTCCATTTGCCAACACTACCCAGGACAAAGTGCCTTTTTGATTAGCACCCTATCAACCACCGTAAACATTCATTCCCTACACCACTAGTGAACACTGACAGCAACATATACAAACTGCACTGCAGTTACTCACCCAGGCTGTTCCCACAGCACCTTCCAAATCCAGAAACACTTTTATCAAGGACATGGTTGGCAGGCATATCAACACCTATGGGTTCCCCTTCAAATTGCATACCATCCTGACTTGGAAATATATCGCCGTTCCTTCTTTGTTGTTGGTTCTAAATCCTGAACTCCCTGCCAAATAGCACTCTGGGTGTACCCACACCAGAACCGCAGTGGTTCAAGACGTTGGCTTACCACTGCCCTCCCATAGAGTTGTATAGCACAGAAACAGACTCCTTGGCCCAACTCATCCATGCCAACTGTTATGCCTGTCTACACTAATCCCATTTTCCTGCATTCCACTACTCCTTTCTCTACCATCTCCTCTGGAGGCTCATTCCACATAACCATCACCCCCTGTGCAAAAAATGTGTCCTTCGAATCTCCTTTCTAATGCTATCACATCCTTCCTGTAGTGTGACAACCAAGGGCAATTGGGGATTGGCAATGAACATTGGCCTTATTAGCAACACACAGAGGTAAGAAAATTAATTAAGATAAACCCTTGGGTCAAGGACGATCTCTGTTGAGATATTTTAAGTTGTCCTTCCAACAGGTTCTCCATTCTTGACAAGCTCTTCTCCATTCTTAGCTCTCAGTGGGGTGAGTTCATAGGTACTTGAGCTATAGGTTGCCTTGGCAGTACTAGAGTTCATATATGTCATGGTTATTGGCCCTTTGATAAATCTCCTTTTACCTGCCATCTTTATGTCACAGGTGTTTTATTAGACCTTGGCATACAGATGTTTTGTAAATGTAAATCTGCTTTTGATGTAATTTTTTTTACCCTTGAGATATGATGGTGTTTCCAATCCAAGAATGCCTTTCGTTTACAATTATTTAGTCCCTAACCTCATGGTTATTTTCATCCAGGCAATCCTGGTGGTGAAGCCAAGAGTTTCTTCACAGATGCTAATTATGCTGGACCAGGACACTGCCTCAGATGGAGACACAAGAGACTGCAGATGCTGGAATCTGGAACAAAACAAGATGCTGGAGGAACACAGCAGGTCAGGCATCTGAGGAGGGAAATGGACAATAGACATTTGTTTCAAACCCTGCAGTTGTACTGTTGTTGGCTTCACCACTGAGGTTAAGCTAATCTGGCATCACAGCAACTTCCCTCATATGCAAACATCTTGTTACCCTCTGGCCCGCTCTGACACAGAGCCAAGATATTATGGTCATAAGCACATACTCCTACTCTGGAAGGGGCAGTTAAGGGATTCTCTACCAACTTGACAAATTCCCCCGCCTGAGTTCCTAAAAGAGACAAAATTATTCTCCCTGGACTTCATTTCCAGAGATGGAAAGAACACAAACCTCTGAAAAATTTAACTGGCAGAGGAGTAAGGTCGACTATAACATCCATCTCCTGATGAATCCATCAACTTGGACACTGAATGTATCATGTTCTCTATTATCAGTCTTGAGAGAACCAAGCACTTCACAATGAAAGCTCCATTCCAGTGTCCAGTCTTTTGAAGTGAGGGCCAGAGTTATGCATCCAAGGGCACTCCCTATCAACATTTACTGTGAAACTTTTTTTCTTTCATTCAATCTTTCTTTCTTTCATCTAACTTTAACATTGATTTATCAGGCCATCTTGATTTAGCTTCAAGTTTTTCTTAGAGAAGTTAAATTATACTACTTTCACTTTGTGAGGGTGATTACTGAAAATTTGAGTTGCTTTCCTTTTGGCACAACATCTCCTCTTGCTTCTTCCTGCTGCCTTGAGTATCTTTAGTTTAATTGGTTGAGCAAATCACAACAACTATTTCCCTCTTCTTACTGTGCTTCCATGGTGTTGAAATTTCCCATTTTCAAACACATTACACACCATTTTAGCAGACAATTAATGGATAATATCCAAATATATAAAACATACACAAAAAATGCAATAGTACATCCTGTTTATTTAATCATTTTATTAACAAATTTCCAGAAGTACACAATGATATACTGAATTATGTGGCCAATTTGGTTTAAATGTATTAACAAAAATCCAACCGGTCACACCTGGATTTTCCATCAGTCCACTGTGACTGCTGATAATATACAAACCCATTTTGTTTTTCTATTTGTTCCTGCTCCTCAATAATTGGATTTATTAATATTGAAGAGAGACAACATCCTTGATGTCCACCTACAATCCTTAAGAATCAAAACAAGGTTAAAATTCTGCCCTGAATGTATTTCATCTTTCCTTTAAATTGTATCTCAAGTAAATGGATGCAATTTTGACTAGTGCCACTCTTCTTTAGAGTTCCTTTTGAACCAACATCTTTGACTGATTATCATCTGTAAGCCTTGTCAATCAGTTGTCAAGATTAGTCTTATGGTTTTCTTTTAACATCCTGAAAGAACAAGCAACTAAAAACCTGAGTTGCATAATATTAGTAATATTAGCTTAGAAATGTGAATGTGTCACACCTGTGTTGCGGGTTTCAAATAATATGCACTCCTCATACGAATGCGGTAGTTAATCTAATTATATTGGTGAAGGCAGAGATGTCTGGATATTGCTGCCAAAACTGGTTTTGGTGCTCTTGCTTACAAAATAGTGTCCTGGTATCTGTTTGGCACCTATTAAACAAAAAATTGGATTATTGCAAATGTGGTCATACAGCTAGTAGAAACACAATTAGAATTCTTCCTGGCTGAGACATTGGGGACCTCTAGAATCTAGCTCTTGATGAACTCAAAGTGCTTAGGTTTTCAAAAATTGTGTGTCAATCAGGAAGAATGGTTCTAAACTGTACATTGCAGAATGCCTATTGATTTGACTTGTTGCAATTAATATAATAATTTTGCTATAATACTTACTGCCTTCCACAAGATCCCCAATTTCATCCCACTCAATTATGGAGTTAATTAGTGGATATATCTTTTTGGGTTGTTTCAAAAAAAAATTGTGGCACGCAATTTTAATAAACCATTGTAGGCTGAGATAGATTTTTGGATTGCAGGGGAAATCAGAGGTTCCAAGGCATAGGCAGAAAAATGAAAATTACCTATGATCTTACTGAACAGCAAAGCAGGCTTGAGGGGCTGTGTAGCCTCATTCCTATTTCTTATGTTAGAACGGAAAACCAATTGTACTGGTAGGTGGATGAGTAACAAGAACCAGTTATGTGCAGCTAATTTGTATGAGTATGAAAGGCACTGTGGTGGTAGAAACAGATTAAATAACTTTCAACAGGGCATTAGGTGTACAGAAGGAAAACAATGGATAGATTTTTTTGAAGCTCCAATACAGCCACAACTGGATGCATAAATCTATTTTGCCACATTATACAATTAGTTAAGTTGGAATTTCAAGATTGAAACAAAGAAACAAAAAAAATCATTCCCAAGTGTCAGAACATAGAACGTTACAGCACAGTACAGGTCCTTCAACCCATGATGTTGTGACGACATTTTATCCTGCTCTAAGATCTATCTAACCCTTCCCTCACACATCGCGCCCCCCCCCCATTTCTCTTTCATTCATTGTCTAAGAGTCTCTTAAATGTCCCAATGTATCTGCCTCCACCGCCTCTGCCGGCAGTGCATCCCACGCATCTACCACTCTCTGTGCAAAAAACTTACCCCTGACCTCCCCCTTATACCTTCCTCCAATCACCTTAAAATAATGCCCCTTTGCCATTTCTGCCCTGGGGAAAAGCCTCTGACTGTCCACTCGATCTACGCCTCTTGTACACCTCTATCAGGTCACTTCTCATCCTCCTCCTCTCCAAGAGAAAAGCCCCAGCTTGCTCAACCTATCCTCATGGGACACGCTTTCGCAATCCAGGCAGCATCCTGGTAAATCTCCTCCACACACTCCCTAAAGCTTCCACATCCTCCCTATAAAGGAAGTGACCAGAACTGAATTTTATTCTGCGTTCTGTTACTGTTTTCCTTTGTACTACCTCAGTGTAGTTGTGCATGGAATGATCTGTCTGGACGGCCTGGAAAGTCTGTGCTCTGAATCTGGGACGTGACCACCATAAACCAATGAACAATTCCAAAGTGGAACTAAGGGTATCAGAATCTGGCAGCCCAACTGGGAAGGGGTGATTAGTTCAGGAGTCTGTTAAGCCCTGGGGAAGAAGCTGCTTCTGAGTAGATAGCCACAGGGAAACAGAAGATGTGAAATATGGAAGATGAAGGTGTCCCAGCACAGTCACAGGGAGAACGTGCAAACTCCACACACCGACAAGAAGCAGAGGTTGGTATCGAACCCTGGTCTCCAGCACTGGGAGCCAGTGGATCTACCTGCTGTGCTGCACTCCAATACATCAGGGCGAGGGAAAAGAGGACGGAAAAGGAGCCAGAGGAACTCAGCAGGTCAGGCAGCGTCCGCGGAGGGAGACGGAAGGACGGTCGGTCGGTCGCCCGTGGAGGTGGTGGGGAAGCCTCAGTAGTAGTACTCAGCAGCAAATGTGGGAAACAGCATCTGCTGCAATTTTGTAAGATTTATTTATTAGTCACATATACATCGAAACCCACAGTGAAATGCATCTTTTGTGTAGAGTGTTCTGGGGGCAGCCTGCAAGTGTCGCCACGCCTCCGGCGCCAACATAGCATGCCCACAGCTTCCTAACCTGTACGTCTTTGGGATGTGGGAGCAAACCGGAGAATGGATTCGGTGTTGGGAACAGAAACACTGAAGTTGGAGCACAAAAAACAAGAGGAACTCAATGGGCCAGGCAGCATCTCTGGAGGCAGAGGGATGATCCATGTTTTGGGTTGACACCCTGCATCAGGAGGCTTAAGTTGAATGGCTATTCGATCAGCTTAATTGATTATGACCCATCTGTGACTAAGTGATGTAATAAGAACATCACACTTCTCAAATTACCACCAATAATATGGAAAACAATGTTTCCTTTGCATCTTTTATAATGAAAATGCATTAGATCATGGAATATTTCGATATCCTACATCAAAAAGGAGCATTAGAGACCGAAAGCCAAAGTGGCATAACATTTCAGACGGTTCAAAACTGCAAACGTTTGCCGCTGTCAATCTCACCGCAAGCCCCGATGAGATTACATTGGAGAGCAAACCATTCTCGAATGGAGGGAGCGTAAAAGAGCTAAATAGTTGATCGTTCCCCCAAAGGGATTCATTTATTAGTAAATTAATATACTTGAAATTTTAATAAAACGCCTATGCAGTCCAGTTAACGTGGGTCATTGTACAGGAAAGTAGAGTAAAAGAAGTCCAAAACTCTTCCCCCAAAGTTAGTAGTGTTTCCGAGACGGTGTTTCGAGATGCTCCCCCCTTCATCGAGATCTGTCACGCTCTCTCTTGCGCAAATGTCACCAATCTATTTTAGATTTTCGGTTGAGTAAAGCAAAGTACGTCAACAGTTCAGCATTCGGGACAGACCGGGGTACAAGGCTAAATCGAAAACTACAGCAGGGGACTGGGGGATAAGTCCCAGCCACTGACTTTCACCAGCTTGCATCCGATCTTTCGAAATATTTTTTTGGACAAAGTATTGAAATCACAATCTTATGCACCCCGCTGCGTGGCTTCCGGTTTGCTTTTTATGTTCGTGATTTCCAGAACTTTGAAACAAGGTAATTGCATATTTTCATAGACCTACAGATCGTTTAACAACTCAGTAACAAAAGCATCGGAACGGGCAGGTGTTAGTTCAACAACAAAAAAAAGTGAACGTAAAGCTCTTAAGTTATAAACTCTAAACTTGGTAACCACACCTAATAGTGCATGTTGCTGTTAATAGTACGACGCACGGATTGTCAGGGAGCGGTTCTACAAATGGACATGTAGAAGAGATAAGCGGGGACAGCTGCATCTATTCTGGGAGGTTTGCTGGGAGGCTTGTGATTGACGACTTTTCTTCGACCTCAAATGAAAAAGCATTCTGATCTATCCTAGTGGGACAAGCTTCCCGTGACCTTCGAAGTCTAAGATTTATTATTCGCGTGTTTTCCCCCCTTCTCCGCTAAAGATCGAGGATGGATTTTGGCGGAGCCCCCCGGTTTTTAAGCCGGCCAAAGACCTTTGCCGTGACCGCCGGCAAGGACGCGACGCTCGCCTGTCGGATCATCGGCAACCCGGTGCCACTGGTGATCTGGGAGAAGGGCAACAGGCCGATCAGGTCGGAGGGCAGGTTCAAAACGGTGGAGGACGGCGACTTGTACAAGCTGACCATCTGCGAGCTGTGCAGCGGGGACAGCGGCCAGTACATCTGCAGGGCCAACAACCCAGTGGGGGAAGCTTACGCGGCGGTCACCCTTCAGGTGGGCGCCGGCCCGCAGGTCGCCAGCGCCCAGTGCGCGCCTTACTTCGTGCTGAAGCCCAGCTCGCTGCGGGTCTGCCTGGGGGACGACGCCAGCTTCTGCTGCCAAGTCCAGGGGAACCCGCTGCCGACAGTCCACTGGGAGAAAGACGGCAAGGCCTTGGGCGGCGGCCCGGGCGACAACGCCAATAACCGGTACGTGGTGGAGGCGGCGGGCGGCACCCTCCGAATCTGCTGCGTCAGGCTCTCAGACGGCGGCTCCTTCACATGCAGAGGCCTCAATGAGGTGGGCGAATGCCAGGCAGTCGCTGCCCTGGTCGTCCTGTCGCCGGGTGACGGCCCCACCCAGAGTTCGCCGGCGTCCCTGCTGTCGCACCTGCAGCAAAGGCGGGAACAGGTCCGAGCCTCGGACTCTACCACCACCGATGTCACCATCTTATCCCCAACCGGACTCCCTCACGGCCGGCCCCGCTCGCGCGAGCACGAAAAGGCGGGAAGCCAGAGCCTCGGGCGCGCGCCCTGGGCGCCGCACGCGGGCGCGGCGGTTGGTCGGGCCCGCACGTGCACCGTCACCGAAGGCAAACACGCCAAGCTGAGCTGCCAAGTGACGGGCAAACCCCGGCCAGAAATTAGCTGGAAAAAAGACGGCGAGGTGATCCTCCCGGGACGCAGGCACGTTATTTTCGACGACGACGAGGACAACTTCGTGCTGAGGATCCTCTTCTGCAAGCAGAGCGATAACGGGCGCTACACCTGCACTGCCTCCAATTTGGCCGGGCAGACGTACAGCTCGGTGCTGGTCATCGTCAAAGGTAAACCGACTTCTCTTTATTACCTTCTCCTTTTTGGTTATTGCCATGCGGCGTTAGCGTGGCGGGAAATGGAACTGTCGAATTGCACACAGTAAAGTCCCTCAAACACCAAAACACATTACCTGCTGGAAATTCTCGACAGTTAAATTAGCATCTGTGGGGGAAGAAAGTGGGGGGGTGAGATTTTGGGTCAAGTCTTTCCATTGGAACTGGAAAGGTAAAAAATAGTGTTAAGAATTTGGGGGAAGGAATGATTAGATGATTATACTTTAATTTTTGAAGAATATTGTTTAGAATATTGCCTAAAACGTGGATGTGGAGAGGATGCTACCAATAGATAACTCTCTTAGTTGTGCACTGAATGCATATTGATCCATGAACAACAAGGTGTCAACAGTATGGTCTCACCACTTTTTTAAGGTACCATTAATGGTTTACTGAATGGGCAAACAATCTATAGGCCTGGCTTGATGATCTATAAATATGAATTTTCATCCCACCCTGCCAGCTGGGAACTTAAATTTAGTGAGACACATACATTTGGAATTAAAAGGGCCAAGTTTTGGTATAGGTGAGACCACATCTGGTCCTCTTACTTATGTATATTAATGCTTTGGAAGCAGTTCAGAAAACATTTACCAGACTGATATCTGGAATGAACAAATTGTCCTGCTACAAAAGGTTGGACAGTCTAGGCTTATATCTCCTAGAGTTTAGGAGATCCATGAGAGGAGACTTGATGGATACATGTACGATCTTGAGGGTCCTTGACAGGGTGGAAGTGGAGTGGATGTTTCCTCTGGTAGGAGAATCTAGAAATAAGGGTCAATGTTTAAAAATATAGGGTTTCCATTTGAAAGATGAGGTGAGACTTTTTTCTCTCAGGAGATTGTGATTCATTGGAACTCTCTTCCTCAAAAGGTGGTAGAGGCAGAGGTAGATAATTTCTTGATAAGCAGGTGAAAGGTTACCTTGAGTAAAAGGAAATGTAGAGTTGAAGTGCATTATCAAATCAGCCACGATCTGTTTAAATGACAGAGCATTCTTAAGGGACCAAGTGGGCTCCTCTTCCTCCTAACTTGTATGTGTGTACATATGGTGATCAGGAAAAACCAGATTGTTACAAAAATCCAAGTGGTTCACTTATTTCCTTACCTGGTCTAGCCTACATATGGGTCCAGACCCACACCAATATGGTTAACTCTTAACTGCCCTTAAGGGCAATTAGGGATGGGCAAAAAATAATGGTGTTGGATGTGATGTCCAGATCATGTGATTAAATGAACAGATAAAATGGATAAAAGAAGGATGAGAAAGGTCCATTTTGGCCTATCAGACATTTCCTATTGGTGCGTCATGCATCCACTCCCTTAAGTGATAAAAACAAATAAAAAGAAAAAAAAAATTCCCAAGCAGCATCTGTAGAATGAGAAACCAGTCAATGTTTTGAGCCAGGAACCTTGGAATTGTGCAGCGAATGGAAAGTTCACAATTTTCAAAGCAGAGCTGGGGGGAGGAGTGAGGTGTAAGAAAAAAGACTATATAGAGTTTAGTTAAGACATCAGGTGATACAAGTATGAGTACTGATCGCTAGCAAGACATTTAAAATAAATTGCGTGAGAAAGGGGCATATAAGCATGATAATGGGAAATGATAAGAGAGCAGTCTTCCTGAAGTTGGAAAAGTTGGTATTCATTTCAGAAAGTTGCCAAGTGCCTCAGTGGAAAATATGATCTGGTTCTTTTAGTTTACATTGGGCCTCACAATGGTGGTGGAGGAAGCTGCAGACGGACAGGTTGGAATGGGAGTGCGATTGAAAATTAAAGTCGCATGTAACAGGAAGCTCAGAATTACACCTGCAAACTAAGTGCAGGTGCTCTGTAAAGCAATTACCTGATCTGTTTGATTTCTCCAGTATAGGGGAGACCACATTGTGAACACTGACAGTAAACATCTTGCTTCTAGCGGTTAGTGTAACACTATTACAGCGCCAGGGACCCGGGTTCAATTCCAGCCACTGTTTGTAAGGAGTTTGTACGTTCCCCCTGTGTGGGTTTCCTCTGCGTGCTCCGATTTCCTCCCACATTCCAAAGACTTATGGGTTAGGAAGTTGTCGGTGCCGCAAGTGTGGCGACACTTGCAGGCTGCCCCTAGAACACTATGCAAAAGATGCATTTCACTGTGTGTTTCGATGTACATGTGACTAATAAAGATTCTTATCCTGCCGCACTGCAAATACCGCAGTCACTTTGATGTTATATCCTGATACCTCAGCATTGAATTGTATCAGTTTGCTGATCTCTCTACCAAAGATTTTGGAGAGTAGTGGCTGGGCTAGCTCTTTAATTCCTTAATTCCTCCTAGGAAAATATCCTGCTTCATTATTTTGGCAGGAGCAATGCATTTGGGAACTTTGTACATAAAACTACAGTTTGAAGCCAGTATTTTCACATGCTTTTAAAATGTCCGCCTTGTAGAACTTCAGCATCACAAGGTGACAGTACAGAATCTCCTGTGTAACTTCAACTAAGATCTAGTATTTTCCTTATTAATAACAGAAACTTGAATTACTGGATTCTACTCAATCTGGCCTGTGCCCACACTTTTTGTGCCAATGCCCTGCACTTTTTCCATTGTTGCAATTTCCATTTGAGGTCTGGTATTCCAGTTGACCTCAAGGTTTGGCTGTCACAGTTGTCTAGCGAATCAGAGTGAATTGCGATGGTCGCAAGGCCTCAGACGGCAGCATATCCTTTTGAAAGCTCACTACTGTCAAAGTCCTTTTAAATTAATTTTAAATATTTCTGATAAACAGGGACATTTAAAAACAGATCAAATAGATTTAAATAATTTTGTTATAAAAAAATTGATGAAAAACATAAAAATAAAATAATGAAAAGTGAATGAATAACCTGCAATTAAATTTTTATCAAGGTGATGACCCAATTGAAATGAATGGGCCATGCTTCTTGCACCTGCCTTCAGCTCAGGACATTTATGCTCCATCACTGGGTTCACTGGTAAGTCCAATGGTGGGGTGGGATGTCAGAACTTTGGGCATCTGACCTCCAGCTTGTCTCTGATGTGCAGGTGCAGAAGTCAGAAACAAGTTGATCTGTGAGGAAATCATTACTCATGGTTCTGTACAGAAACACCAGTCAGAGATGAAAATGTTTTTGTGCAGGGCAGTTGAAAATTATCTCTTAAAATATTTAAGTTTTTATAACAGCTTTTACATTCCTCTCATAATGTCCCAAAGCACTTTACAGCTGTTGAATTATATTTGAAGCCCAATCACTTTTGCGAGTTTAACGGTTCTATCAACAACAATTATTGACCATGTTGTCTGTTTTTCATTCAAGTTATAGACCCTTAATAGGGTCCTAAAATAGGGTCAGGTTTATATCTCATCCAGAGGACCACCTCTAAAAGTACAACATTTTCTCAGCCTCCCTTTGTACTTGTCTCTGGAATTGAATTGGGATTTGAACACCCAATCCTTGTCCCGGAGATGAGGTTCTACTAACTGAACCACTCACGGTTTTCAGTACTTAACCCCATACTTCAAAAATCATACCTTTCTTTCCAAAAATTCATGTAAATTGTATGTTTGTTGTGTGTATCTAGGGTTGGGTGTATAGGAGTAATTTAAAATAAAATCCATAGTCCAGAAAGGTTTGAATGGTTAAAAGTCACAAAAGGAAGGAGAATTATTTTTTTTTGACCTTAAACTACCCATTTTTCAATTATTAAAATTATTTAGTTGGGTTCACTGTTAGCTTATTTGTTGAAGGTTATTTCCCCCATGCCTTAAATTTTCTTATTCACTTGTATTTGTATTTCAGTCTGTGATGACACTTTGCTTCCATGAATGCCTGAGATATTTGGCAAGCTTAGAGTCTGTCAGTAATATTTGGTATCCATTGTCATAATGGATTTTTAAAATAGTTTCCAATAGAAATACATCGTCAGTTGAATTCTACATCCATTAAGAAATTTGTGCTCAAAACATTTGAACACTCCTTGTCTATGCAGTTAATTTCTTTCTAATTGAAGTAATTTAAAGTACCTGCTGTAGCGGTTCCTACCGCGAAATAAAACAAGACGCTAGTCGGAGGATTGTCGAACAAGAACTGGTTTTCTTTTCCCGCCTTGCGCGGGCCCCTTAAGGGAGACTGTTCCCGCCCAATCCAACCGGCAATGACGTAAGTACTACATCATCAAGACTTTCCCGCGCGCGGGTTCTCCCCATCGCTCGGGAAAGATGAGGCCCACCGCCATCTTGGGCCTCGTCGCTTTGACGCCGCTCGACCCGACTGCCAAGCCGGTTCGACCGACTAAACGGTGAGTCACCACACAACCCCCCCCCCCCCACCCAGAACCGGTGATACAGTCCCCAAGGTCCGCGGGCTGTGCCAGCTGCTGCTTAGGGGGCTGGCCTCTGCGTCGCGGCGTTGCAACCTCGACAGGTTGCTGCAGATCCAAATGGGCCGGTTTGAGGCGGTCCGCCGTGAAAACCTGTTCCCTGCCTCCAATGTCCAAAATAAAGGTGGATCCATTATTCCTTATGACTCGGAACGGTCCCTCATATGGTCGTTGCAACGGCGCCCGAGGTGTGCCCCTGCAAACAAAAACAAATTTACAGTCCCATAGATCCTTGGGCTGGCAGGATGGGGCTTGACCGTGCCGTGAGGTGGGAATCGGGGCCAAGTTGCCAAGTGTCTCGCGCAGTCTTTGTAGGACTGCTGGGGGTTGTTCCCCTTGGTCCTGAAGGGCAGGTATGAAATCCCCGGGGACAACTAGGGGCGCCCCGTACACAAGCTCAGCTGACGAAGTGTGGAGGTCTTCTTTGGGGGCAGTGTGTATGCCGAGCAGGACCCAAGGCAGCTCGTCAACCCAGTTAGGACCCTTCATGCAGGCCATCAAGGCTGATTTCAGATGGCGGTGAAAACGTTCCACCAACCCGTTTGATTGAGGATGATAGGCCGTGGTGGTGTGCAGCTGCGTCCCTAGCAGGTTCGCTAATGCAGTCCAGAGACTGGAAGTGAATTGGGTGCCTCTGTCTGAAGTGATGTGGGCCGGAACACCAAAATGTGAGATCCAAGTTGTGAGCAGCGCCCGGGCACAGGAATCAGTTGTGATGTCAGTCAAGGGGGTTGCCTCAGGCCACCTCGTGAACCGGTCCACGATGGTAAGGAGGTACCGGGCTCCTCTTGAAACCGGCAGAGGGCCCACGAGGTCGACGTGTATGTGGTCGAACCTCCTACGGGTAGGCTCAAACTGCTGTGGCGGGACCTTGGTGTGTCGCTGGATTTTTGACGTCTGGCAGTGCGGACAAGTCCAGGCCCACTCACTGACCTGTTTGCGCAGGCCATGCCAGACAAACTTGCTGGCGACCAGTCGGACAGTTGATCTGATGGACGGGTGTGCCAACCCATGTACTGAGTCAGGCTGCAGGGACTATAGGGCGGGGCTGACCAGTCGCAACGTCGCAAAGTAGGGTCCGCTGACCTGGACCAACCAAGAAATCTCGGAGCTGCAGGCCCGAGACTGCGGTTCTGTAGCTGGGCAGTTCGTCGTCAGCCTGCTGTGCGTCAGCTAGGGCCGTGTAGTCGACACCCAAGGATAGGTTGTGGATGGTCGGTCTGGAAAGTGCATCAGCAACGACATTATCCTTTCCGGAGACATGTTGGATGTCAGTTGTGAATTCAGAAATGTAGGATGAATGTCTCTGCTGCCGAGCTGACCAGGGATCGGAGACTTTGGAGAAGGCAAAGGACAAAGGCTTATGATCGGTGAAAGCGGTGAAAGGCCTGCCTTCTAGAAAGTATCGGAAATGCCGGACTGCCAGATACAGTGCTAGAAGTTCCCGATCAAAAGCGCTGTACTTCAGTTCGGGCAGTCTAAGGTGCTTGCTGAAAAATGCCAAGGGTTGCCAGCGGCCTTCGAGTAGCTGTTCCAGTACCCCACCCACCGCGGTGTTGGACGCGTCTACCGTGAGGGCGGTTGGGACGTCAGTCCTAGGGTGTACCAGCATCGTGGCGTCTGCCAGGGCGTCTTTGGCCTTAACGAAAGCAGCCGCAGCCTCATCAGTCCAGATGATGTCCTTGCCCTTACCAGCCAGCAGCGAGAACAGAGGGCGCATGATATGGGCTGCTGCAGGGATGAACCGATGGTAAAAGTTGACCATCCCAAGGAATTCCTGTAGGCCTTTGACTATGTCGGGGTGGGCAAAATGGCGGATAGCGTCCACCTTGGCGGGTAAGGGTGTTGCCCCGTCGCTGGTGATTTTGTGGCCGAGGAAATCGATAGAGTCAAGTCTGAATTGGCACTTGGATGGGTTGATCGTGAGGCCGAAATCGCGGAGGCGGGAATACAGCTGGCGGAGGTGGGAAAGGTGTTCCTGGCGGTTACGGCTGGCGATCAGTATGTCGTCCAAGTAAATGAACAAGAAGTCCAGGTCTCGGCCTACCGCGTCCATCAGCCGCTGGAAGGTCTGCGCAGCATTCTTAAGGCCGAACGGCATCTGAAGGAATTTGAACAGGCCGAATGGGGTGATAATCGCAGTCTTGGGGACGTCATCTGGATGGACCGGGATTTGGTGGTATCCCCGAATGAGGTCCACTTTGGAAAAGATGCGGGCCCTGTGTAAGTTCGCTGCGAAGTCCTGGATGTGAGGGATGGGATAGTGGTCCGGGGTGGTGGCGTCATTCAGCCTGCGGTAGTCGCCGCAGGGCCTCCACCCTCCGGTGGCTTTGGGGACCATGTGCAGGGGGGAGGCCCAGGGGCTGTCTGACCTGCGAACAATCCCCAGCTCCTCCATGTGACGGAACTCTTCCTTTGCCAGGAGGAGCTTGTTTGGAGGTTCTCGTCGTGCTCGGGCATGAAGGGGTGGCCCTGTAGTAATGATGTGGTGTCGTACCCCGTGTTTGGGCCTAGAATTCGTAAACGAAGGTGCCAAAATTGATGGGAATTCGGCTAGGAGCTTGGCGAAATCGTCGCCAGAAAGGGAGTCCAGGTGTGGGGCTGGTGTGCTGATTTCTCCCAGGGGATAGGTCTGGAAGGTGCTAGAGTGGACTAACCGCTTCCCTCGCAGGTCGACTAACAGGTTGTGGGCCCGAAGGAAATCGGCCCCTAGGAGTGGTCGGGCGATGGTGGCAAGAGTAAAGGTCCAGGTAAAACGGCTGCCGCCGAATTGTAATTGAAGTGTACGGGTGCCGAAAGACCGTATCGTTGTACCGTTGGCAGCATTGAGTAGAGGACCAGGTGGCCTGTTACGAGTGTCGCGGCCTGTCGGGGGCAAAATACTGACCTCCGCTCCAGTATCAACGAGGAAACGCTGTCCAGATTTCTTGTCCTGAACAAATAGGAGGATCTGTCGGCGGCCAGCCGCCGTAGCCATCAGCGGCGGCTGGCCCTGGCGTTTCCCTGAAACTTGCAGGGTGGGTGGCATCGACAGGCCTCCGCACCCCACCTCTGATGGTAGAAGCACAGCTGGTCGCCTGTGTCGTCGTTTACGTTCCTGGGGTGTGGTTGCTCGGTTGCTGGGGCCGGGCGAGGTGGGTGTTGGGCTTGCGGCCTGGTAATTTGACTGACGGACGAACCACTCTCGCGCTTGGCCCTCCACAGGACATCTGCCCGGGCGGCCACCTCACGGGGGTTGCTGAAGTCGGCGTCAGCTAACAACAGGTGGATGTCATCGGGGAGCTGTTCGAGGAAGGCCTGTTCGAACATCAGGCATGGCTTGTGTCCCTCGGCCAATGCCAGCATCTCATTCATTAGGGCGGATGGGGATCTGTCCCCCAGGCCGTCCAGATGAAGCAGGCGGGCGGCACGCTCACGACGGGAGAGGCCGAAGGTCCGAATCAAAAGGTCTTTGAAAGCCGGGTACTTATCTTCCTCTGGAGGCGACTGGATGAAGTCTCCAACCTGGGCAGCTGTCTCTTGGTCCAGAGAGCTAACCACATGGTAGTACTTCATGGAGTCGGAGGTGATCTGCCAAAGGTGGAATTGTGCTTCGGCCTGGTCAAACCAGATGCTGGGCTGAAGTGTCCAAAAGGTGGGCAGCTTGAGGGCCACTGCATTGGCTGCTGCGCTGTCGGCCATTGCGCGGGTCCAAAATCCGTTTGGACTGTCGGGGTCACCAATGTAGCGGTTGCTACCGTGAAATAAAACAAGACGCTAGTTAGAGGATTGTTGAACAAGAACTGGTTTTCTTTTCCCGCCTTGCGCGGGCCCTTTAAGCGAGACTGTTCCCGCCCAATCCAACCGGCAATGACGTAAGTACTACGTCATCAAGACTTTCCCGCGCGCGGGTTCTCTCCGTCGCTCGGGAAAGACGAGGCCTGCCGCCATCTTGGGCCTCGTCGCTCCGACGCCGCTCGACCCGACTGCCGAGCCGGTTCGACCGACTAAACGGTGAGTAGCCACACTGCAATGATTTGTTACATTGCAGGCGCACTACATTAGAACTTCTATTTATAATAAAATTATTTTTTATTGTATGACTTTTAATTTTTAAAAAAAGATAGAATGAAAAGATGGAATGAAAGGATGGAAGTTTTATGACTTTTCAAAGTTTTAGCTGTTTTTATTATTAATAGTTATTGCCCATAGGATGAATGTTTATTGGTAGCTACTGTATTGAACATGGTGCAGAAATTGGAATTATTGGTGCAGAAATTATTGTCACGTGTACCGATTCAGTGAAAAACTATTGTTTGTGTGCCATCCAGGCAGATTGTTCCATCAAAAAGTACATTGAGGTAGTGAAAGGGAAAACAAGATGCAGAATATAGCGTTACAGTACAGAGAAAGTGTAACAGGTAGACAAATAAAGTGCAAGGGTCACGAGGTAGATTGGGAGATCAAGAGTTCATCTCTTAGTGTATGAGAGGTCTGTTCAAAAGTCTCATAACAGCGGGATAGAAGTTGTTCTTGAGCCTGGTGGTACATGCTCTCTAGCTTTTGTAACTTCTGCCCTGATGCTGTTGTGGCCATTACAGAGACTTGGTTGAGAGAGGGATGGGACTGGATACTTAATGTTCCAGGGTTTCGATGTTTTAGAAAAGATAGAAGGTGGGGTTGGGGGGCGGGGTGGAGTTGCACTATTAATCAGGGACAATAACACAGCTGCACTCAGAGGGGACATAATGGAGTGCTCATCCACTGAGTGTATATGGGTAGAATTAAAAATTAAGAAAGGTGTAATCACTCTGATGGGGTTGTACTACAGATCCCCCAATAGCCACTGAGACATTGAGGAACAGATATGCAGGCAGATTAGGATAAGGTGTAAAAACAACAGGGTTGTGGGTGACTTCAACTTCTTCAATATAGACTGGAACCTCCTTAGTGCAAAAGGTTTAGATGGGGCAGAATTTGTTAGGAGCATCCAGGAGGGTTTCTTAAATCAGTATTTAGATGGTCCATCAAGAGGAGGGTCCATACTGAACCTGGTGTTGGGAAATGAGCCTGGGTAGGTGACTGCCCTTTCAGTGGAGAACATTTAGGGAAAAGTGATCATAACTCCTTAAGTTTTTAGATAGCTATGAATAAGTATGGACCTTGTAGGAGCATATTAAACTGGAGCAGGGCAAATTACGAGAGTATTATGCAGGGACTAGGGAGAGTTAATTGGGAACAGCTGTTTTTGGGCAAGTCCACATCTGCCATATGGAGCAACACACAAAAAAAGGTGGAGGAACTCTGGTCAGGCAGCATCTGTGGAGGGAAATGAACAGTCAACATTTTAGACCGAGACCCTTCATCAGGATTGGAAAGAAAGAGGGTAGAAATCAGAATAAAAGGGTGGAGGAGGAGCACGAGCTGGTGGGTGGTAGGTGAATCCAGGTGAGGGGGTAGGTAGATAGGTAGGGGAGGGGGGGAAGTGGGAATGATGTGAGAACCTGGGAGGTGATAGGTGGAAGAAGTAAAGGACTGAAGAAGGTGGAATCTGATAGGATAGGAGCGGACAGTAGACTGTGGAATAAAGGAAAGGAGGTGGGGAACTAGAGGGAGGAAGATATGGGTGATGGGGAGGTCGTGAGAGTGGGGGAGGGGAAAAAGAAGGGGTAATGGGGCCAGAGCAACAAGGGAAAACAAAGGGAGGGGGAGAGAGGGGAGTGGTTACCAGAAATTAGAGAAATCATTGTTGATACCGTCAGGTTGGAGACTTGCTAGACAGAATATGAGGTGGTGTTCCTCTAATCTGTGTCTAGCCTCAACTTGGCAGTAGAGGAGCCCATGGACAGACATGTCAGTGTGGGAATACGAAGTGGAATTAAAATGACTGGCCACCAGGAGACCTTGGCTGTAATGGCAGACGGAGCGAAGGTGCTCGATGAAGTGATCCCCCGATCTGTGTCGGGTCTCAGTCATGTAGAGGAGGTCGCACCAGGAGCACAGGATGCAATAAATGACATCAGTGGATTCACATGTAAAGGACTGCCTCACCTGGAAAGACTGTTTAGGGCCCTGAATGGTGGTGAGGGAGGAGGTGTAGGGGCAGTTGTAACATTTGGGATGGCTGCAGGGATAAGTGCTTGGAGGGGGATCGATGGGAAGGAACGAGTGGACAAGGGAGACCCGGAGAGAGTGCACCCTGTGGAAAGCAGGGGAAGATGTGCCTGGTGGTGGGAACCTGCTGGAGATAGCGGAAGTTGCGGAGAATGATATGTTGGATGTGGATGCTCATCGGGTGGTAGGTTATCCCTGTTATAACAGTGGGGTGGGGGGGGGGGTAAATGGGGTAAGGCCAGATGTGCAGGAAATGGAGGAGATGTGGGTGAGGGCTGCATTGATAGCAGTGGAGGGGAAACCCTGTCTTCTCAAATAAGAGGACATCTCGGATGTCCTGGAATGGAAAGCCTCATCATGACAACATATGCAGTGGAGACAGAGGAACTGAGAGAAGGGAATAGCATCCTTGCAAGTGACAAGGTGGGAAGAGGTGTAGTTTAGGTAACTGTGGGAGTCAGTGGGTTTGTTAAAGATGTTGGTAGATAATCTGTCTCTGGAGATGGAGACAGAGAGATCAACAAAGGGGAGAGAGATGTCTGAGGTGGACCAAGTGAATTTGAGGGCGGGGTGGAAGTTGGTGGCGAAGTTGATGAAATTGATGAGCTCCGCATGGGTGCAGGAAGAAGCACCGATGCAGTCAACAATGTAGTGGAGAAAGAGTTGAGGAGCATTACCAGTGTAGGTTTGGAACATGGATTGTTCCACATAGCCAACAAAAAGGCAGCATAGCTGGGGCCCATATGAGTGCCTGTGGCTACACCTTTGGTCTGGAGAGAGTGGGAGGTGCCGAAAGAGAAGTTGTTAAGGGTGAGTTCCAGTTCTGCCAGATGGAGGACAATGGTGGTGGAGGGGAACTGGTTGGGTATGTTATCAAGAAAGAAGCGAAGAGCCTTGACACCTTCCTGATGGGGAATAGAAATGTACAGGGACTGGATGTCCATGGTGAAAATGAGGTGGTCAGGACCATGGAGCTGAAAGTTGTTGAAGTGGTGGAGAGCATGCGAAGTGTCATGGATGTAGGTGGGAAGGGACTTAAATGGGTTACAAAAAGGGTTTGAAGTTCCAGTTCACGAGTTCAGTGGGGCAGGAGCAGGTGGAAACAGTGGGCCTACCAGGGCAGTTAGATTTGTGGACCTTGGGTAGGAGGTAGAAATGGGCAGTGTGAGGTTGGGGAACAATAAGATTGGAGGTTGTAGGGGGGAGATCTCAGGAGGTGATGAGCTTGGTGATGGTGCAGGAGATAGTGGCCTGATGCTTCTCAGTGGGGTCCTGGTTCAGGGGTCAGTAAGAGGGAGGTGTCTGAGAGCTGCCATCTGGCCTTGGCAAGGTAGAAGTCAGTCCACCAGACTACAACAGCACAGCCCTTGTTTGCGGGTTTGATGGTGAGGTTGGGATTAGTGCAGAGAGAGTGGAGAGTAGTGCCTTCCTAATAACTTGCTGTTACCTTTATCTTAACTTTCAGTGATCCAAAGGCATTCTATACATATTAAAGGCAAAAGGATAACTAGGGAGAGGGTAGGACCACTCAAGGATAAAGGAGGGAACATTTGCTTGGAGGAGGAGGAGGATGCGTGCGAGGTCCTAAATGAGTACTTTGTGTTAGTATTTACTAAGGAGAAGGACGTGGACGATAGTGAGTTCAGTGTGGGGAGTGCTAATATGCTAGGGCATTTTGAGATAGGGAAAGAGGTAGTGTTGCATTTCTTAAAGAACATTAAGGTGGATAAGTCCCCAGGGCTGGATGGGATATACCTCAGGTTATTGAGAGAGGCAAGAGATAAGATTGCTGGGGCCTTAACCTCGACCTTCATGTCCTCTTTAGCCACAGGCAAGGTCTCAGAGGACTGGCGAGTAGCTAATGTTGTTCCATTATTTACGAAGGGGAATAGTGATAATCCTGGAAACTACGGGCCGATGAGTCTCACATCAGTGGTAGGAAAGCTATTGGAGAGGATTCTTGGGGATAGGATTTATGAGCATTTGGAAAACCATGGCCTAATTAGGGACAGTCAGCATGGCTTTGTGCAGGGCAAGTCATGTCTTACTAAATTGATTGAGTTTTTCGAGGAGGTGATGAAGGTGATTGATGAAGGTGGAGCTGTGGATGTTGTCTTCATGGATTTTAGTAAGATGTTTGACAAGGTCCCTCATGGTAAACTCATCCAGAAGATTAAGATGCATGGGATCTATGGTAACTTGGCCATTTGGATTCAGAAATGGCTTGCCCATAGAAGACAGGGTAGTGGTTGATGGGACTTATTCTGGCTGGAGGTCAGTGACTAGTGATGTTCTGCAGGGATCCATACTGGGACCTCTGATTTTTGTGATGTTTATAAATGACCTGGATGAAATTGTGAATAGGTGGGACAGTAAGTTTGCATTTGGGTTAGTAATACAAAGATCGGTGGTGTTGTGCATATTGTAGAAGGTTGCCAAATGATGTAGTGGGATATAGATCAGTTGCAGATATGGGCAGAGAAATGGCAGATGGAGTTTAATCCGACCAAATGTGAGGTGTTGAACTTTGGGAGATTAAATGTAAAAGGACAGTACACTGTTAATAGCAAGACCCTTAACAGTGTTGATGTACAGAGGGATCTTGGGGTCCAAGTCCATAGCTCCCTGAAAGTGACTGCAGAGGTTGATAGGGTGGTAAAGAAGTCATAGGGCATGCTTGCCTTTATTAGTTGAGGCACTGAGTTCAGGAGTCATGAAATCATGTTGCAGCTTTATAAAACTCTGGTTAGGCTGCATCTGAAGTATTGCATTCAATTCTGCTTGCTCCATTATAAGAAGGATGTGGAGGCTTTGGAGAGAGTGCATAAGGGGTTTACCAAGATTCTGCCTGAACTAGAAGGCATGTTTATAAGAAGGGGTTGGATGAGCTTGGGTTGTTTTCTCTGGAGCAGCAGAGGCTGAGGGGAGACTTGATGGAAGTTTATAAAATTATGAGAGGCACAGATAAAGTAGACAGCTGGTATCTTTTTCCCAGGGTTCAAATGTCTGATACTAGAGGGCATGCATTTAAGGTGAGAGGGGGTAAGTTCAAAGGAGATGTGCGGGGCATGTTTTTTTTTACAGAGTGGTGGGTGCCTGGAATGCACTTCCAGCGGTGTTATTAGAAGCAAATATGATAGAGCTGTTTAAGAGGCTCTTAGATCGGCACATGAATGTGCAGAGGATGGAGGGTTATGGACATCGTGTAGGCAGGAGGGGTTGGTTTCGCCAGGCATTCAATTACTAGTTTAATTAGTTAGGTGCAATATCCTGGGCCGGAGGGCCTGTTCCTGTCCTGTACTGTTCTATGTACTATGTCCAACAGGAGGGGAGAGAAGAGAGAATGACCGGGGTGGGAGGGGTCCTTGATTAAGTTGGCTGCTTTCCAGAGTCAATGGAAGGGAGGTTAGTTTGCGTGATGGACCAGGTTGTGTTCACATCTCTGCAATTTCTTGTGGTCTTGGGCAGGGCAGTTGCCATACCAAGTTGTGGTACATCTGGATAGGATGCTTTCTACGGTGCATCTGTAAAAAATCAGTGACATTGAAGTCATCAGGGACATTGAAGTAACAAGCTTGGCAAAAAAAAACAAATAAAACAGGTCATGCTAGTTTAAGAAATTTTCACTGATTACTGGTTGAACATTTAGCTTGTGTTCATAAAGATGATAATTTATACCATTTTACTCCATGGCATAGAAGGCTAAATTGGTTTATTATTGTCACATGTACCGAGATGCAGTGGAAAAACTTGTCTTGCATACCATTCATACAGATCAATCCATTACAACAGTGCATTGAGGTAGTACAAGGTAAAACAATAACAGAATGCAGAATATAGTGTTACAGTTACAGAGAAAGTGCAGAGCAGGTAGACAATAAGGTGCAAGGTCATAACAAGATAGATTGTGAGGTCAAGAGTCCATCTTATCATACTAGGGAACAGTTCAATAGTCTTATCACAGTGGGATAGAAGCTGTCCTTGAGCATAGTGGTATGTGCTTTAGGCTATGACCTAAGCGGTAAACGGAATTAATGCAGATATTACAATTGGTAGCACAGACGTGGTAGACTCAAGTTCCTGTTGTTTATGACAATAAGAATGAAAAGAAAACCAATTCATTTGGATAGAGCATGAAATCTGTCTTGCTTTATTTAAAAATGTACAATGCTTTATTTAACTGCCTAAAAGTTAACCGTTAATTGTGCTTTCTTTTTGCAGACCAACATGGTACTTAATGCTAGGATTCTGAAAGTGTGATTTTTATTGCCATTTGCTGAGAATTAATTTTCTGTGTCTGTGAAAATAGCAATGATACATTGAGACTTTTTGGAACATTGTCCCAGAGTTTGCTGTCAATATAAGTGAGACTAAAAGCACTCACTGTTATTGAAGTGCCAGTGTTATATCAACTTTATGCCAGAGGAGATGCAAGATTAAAACCAACTTTAAAAGTTCGTGTTATTGGCTTCATTAGTAAAGGGACATAAAGTTGCTTAATCTGTTCACTCAAATCCCAGAAGCCTGGTTTTCCTTACTGTAAAATTATAAAGATGAATTTTCAACAACTCAACATGCAAGCATTAAAACACATAATTATTAGGGAAAGCATCAATTTTAGGGAAACAAAAGAGCAGGGACAGAATTATTTAGACGCATGGTGTTCGATGCAGCACAAGAGTAGATTATGGCCCAGTGTATCATAATTAAGTTTATACATTTTGTTCGCAACATATGTGCTAAAAAAAATAGCTAAGTCACCTTGGGATTTTCTTTAGAAACAATAGATACAAGTTTGAACTTGCCACTGTATCATGAGATATGGTGGGAATGTGTGTTGGAATGACCACCACACAGTTCTTGTGGAGACAATGACTTATAACCACATAAATACCTTCTGTTTGTACTGTTAAATGGGATTGATACGGAACTGATCAAGCAGCTCAATACTGGACATCCATGATGTACTGTAGATCATCATCAGAGTTGTATTCGATCACAATTTAAAATTTCATGGTCAACATTTCCTGAACTTTTTCATTATCATCAAGCCAGGGCACCAATCCTGATTCATAGGGTCATAGAGTTTTAAAGCGTGGAAACAGACCCTTCGGCCCAACCTGTCCATGCCAACTAAGTTGCTCACCCGAGCTAGTCCCATTTGACTGCATTTAGCACATCTCTCTCCAAAACATTTCCTATCCAAGTACCTTTCCAAATCTCTTTTAAACATTGTAATTGTATCGCTTCTACCACTTCCTCTGGCAGCCCATATCAGGACAGACCATGTGTGTTGCCATTCCTGTCTCCCCCACTTATTTTTTTATATATTATTTCTTTCATTTACATATTCTGACCTGCCCAGCATGTGCCAGTAGGCCAAACTATAAATCATATGGACTTTCCCAAGTGAGAACATAGAACATTACAGCACGGTACAGGCCCTTCAGCCCATGATGTTGTGCTGACATTTTATCCTGCTCTAAGATCTATCTAACCCTTCCCTCACACATCGCGCCCCCCCCATTTCTCTTTCATTCATTGTCTAAGAGTCTCTTAAATGTCCCAATGTATCTGCCTCCACCGCCTCTGCCGGCAGTGCATCCCACACATCCACCACTCTCTGTGCAAAAAAACTTACCCCTGACATCCCCCTTATACCTTCCTCCAATCACCTTAAAATAATGTCCCTTCGCCATTTCCGCCCTGGGGAAAAGTCTCTGACTGTCCACTCGATCTACTCCTCTTGTACACCTCTATCAGGTCACTTCTCATCCTCCTCCTCTCCAAGAGAAAAGCCCCAGCTTGCTCAACCTATCCTCATGAGACACGCTTTCGCAATCCAGGCAGCATCCTGGTAGATCTCCTCTGCACACTCTCTAAAGCTTCTACATCCTTCCTATAAAGGAGGTGACCAGAACTGAATTTTATTCTGCGTTCTGTTACTGTTTTCCTTTGTACTACCTCAGTGTAGTTGTGTATGGAATGACCTGTCTGGATGGCATGGAAAGTCTATGCTCTGCATCTGGGACGTGACCACCATAAACCAATGAACAATTCCAAAGTGGAACTAAGGGTATCGGAATCTGGCAGCTTCACAACATTAAGATAAGATTTCCTTTATTAGTCACATGTACATCGAAACACAATGAAATGCATCTTTGTGCAAAATGTTCTGGGGGCAGCCCGCAAGTGTCGCCACGCTTCCGGTGCCAACAAAGCATGCCCACAACTTCCTAACCCCCGTACATCTTTGGAATGTAGGAGTAAACTGGAGCACCCGGAGGAAATCCATGCAGTCTCGGGGAGAACGTACAAACTCCTTACAGACAGCGGCCGGAATTGAACCTGGGTCACTGGTGCTGTAATAGCATTATGCTAACCACTAACCACTACCAAAGGAGCTCAACTATCCATTCAGCGCCGACAGATATAGAGAGATCTTGGGCTCCAAGTCAATAGCTCATTTAAAGTGTCCATGGAAATAAATAGGGTGGTGAAGAAGGCAAACGGCATGCTTATCTTCATTGGTTGAGGCATTGAGTATAAAAGTCAGGAAGTTGTGTTGCAGCTATATAAAAGTTTGGTTAGGCTGCACATGGAGTATTGTGTGCAATTCTGGTCACCCCATTACAGGAAGGCTGTGGAGGTTTTTGAAACTGATTTTGAAAGAGAAAAGAAAAATAGATAGACAGCCTGTATCTTTTTTCCCAGGATTGAAATGAGGACATGCATTTAAGGTGAGAGGGGGAAAATTCAAAGGAGATGTGCGAGGCAAGGTTTTTTTTAAAAGCATGCAGTGGTGATGCCTGGAATGTGTTGCCAGGGGTAGTAGTGGAGGCATTTAAGAAGCTCTTTGATAGGCACATGAATTTGCAGAGAATGGAGGGATGTAGACATTGTGTAGGCAAAAGGGATTAGTTTAGTTAGGAGTCTAATTATTAGTTTTTAATTAGTTCAGCAAAACATTATGGGCTGATGGCCCTGTTCCTGTGCCGTACTGTTCTACGTTCACTCAGTCTCTCCTTGTGGCAAACCCATTACTCCTAGAACCAGTCTACTGAATTTTCGCTTAACTCCTTCTATGACAAATACAGTAAAATTCTGATCACCTGGTATCCTTGGACTTTGGTGGAGCCAAACTGGCAGATTTTCCAGACTATTTTATATCATTCCCATTAATTTCCCAACACTCATTTAATTCACTTTTTTAAAAAAACATTACACAGTTACCTGGTGAGTTTAAAAGGAGCACATAAAATGAACATGGGAACAGAAACCTGGAGATTAAAGAGAACATGGGCCCTGGTGAATTTAAAAGAAGTGTGGGAATGGGGCCACAGTGAGTTTAAAGGGAGCACAGGGCTCAAGCCCAAGCTGAGTTTAAAGGTAGTGTGCAAATAGAACCCAGTGAGCCAGCTGCCAAACTATTGAGATTTCCGATCAATCAGACAACAGATTACTTGGATTCTTGCTGTACATCCATTCTTAAGCGCTACACAAGACAGAATCAAAATTTGTTTCTGTTATTTCTGCCATGCAACATTTGTCCTGGAGTTCACTTCCTGACCACTTTAACTAGCTGCAAGTTGAACGATGTTGAAGGGTCGTATTCTGAGTGGAGGTCGGTGACCAGTGGTGTACCTCAGGGATCTGTACTGGGACCCTTACTCTTTGTGATTTTTATAAACGACCTGGATGAGGAAGCGGAGGGGTGGGTTAGTAAGTTTGCGGATGACACGAAGGTTGGGGGTGTTGTGGATAGTTTGGAGGGCTGTCAGAGGTTACAGAGGGACATAGATAGGATGCAGAGTTGGGCTGAGAGGTGGCAGATGCAGTTCAACCCAGATAAGTGTGAAGTGGTTCATTTTGGTAGGTCAAATATGTTGGCGGAATATAGTATTAATGGTAGGACTCTTGGCAGTGTGGAGGATCAGAGGGATCTTGGGGTCCGAGTCCATAGGATGCTCAAAGCGGTTGACTCTGTGGTTAAGAAGGCATATGGTGTATTGTCCTTCATCAATCGGGGAATTGAATTTAGGAGCCGAGAGATATTGTTGCAGCTATATAGGTCCCTGGTCAGACTCCACTTGGAGTATTGTGCTTAGTTCTGGTTGCCTCACTACAGGAAGGATGTGGAAGCCATAGAGAGGGTGCAGAGGAGATTTACAAGGATGCTGCCTGGAATGCGGAGCATGCCTTATGAAAGCAGGTTGAGGGAACTCGGCCTTTTCTCTTTGGAGAGACGGAGGATGAAGGGGGAGCTGATTGAGGTGTATAAGATGATGAAAGGTATTGATCGGGTAGATAGTCAGAGGCTTTTCCCCAGGGCTGAATTGGTGGCCACAAGAGGATATAGGTTTAAGGTGCTGGGGAGTAGATATAGAGGAGATATCAGAGGTAAGTTTTTTACTCGGAGAGTGGTGATTGCGTGGAATGGGCTGCTGGAAACGGTGGTGGAGGCTGATACGACAGGGTCTTTCAAGAGACTGTTAGATAGGTACATGGAGCTGAGTAAAATAGAGGGCTGTGGGTAAGCCTAGTAATTTCTAGGATAGGGACATGTTCGGCACAGCTTTGTGGGCCGAAGGGCCTGAATTGTGCTGTAGTTTTTCTATGTTCTATGTAACCCCAAACTGAACTTCTGAGCCCTTATCACACGACATCAACTGTTACTGGTCTCCTAACCCACACCCTCCAATCCCACATAGCCTTAGCATTCCTGTCACTGCTAAACTGCAACGATTTTGGACCCCCAACACTTCACATTTAAAGTTTACATTCTTATGCTTAAATCCCTTCATGGTCTCTTCCTCTGTCTGTACAATCTGCTGCAGCCAAGCAAACCCATTCTCCGACAAACTGATCATGTGTTTTCTTGTACATTTTTCCATATTTCCTTGCAATAGAGAAGGAGGCCATTCAGCCTATCAAGACACGATGGCTCACAGAGCAACCCCATTCCCCTGCTAGAACATAGAACAGTACACAGGAACAGGCCCTTTGGCCCACAACATCTGTGCTGAGCATGATGCTAAACTATAATCCCTTCTCTTTGTATATGATCCATATCCCTTCATTCTCTGTATATTTATGTGCCTATCTAAAAGCCTCTTGAACACCATGATCGTATCTGCCTCCACTACCCTTGGCAGCTAGTTCTAGCACCTACCACTCTGTGTAAAACAGAAACTTGTCCTGCACATCTCCTTTAAACCTGAACTGCTCACCTTTCACTGCAGACCCTTCAATGAGCTGATGTGTGTTCACTTGACTTCATAGAACATATAACAGTACAGCACAGTACAGGCCCTTCGGCGCACGATGTTGTGCCGATCTATATAAACCTACTCCACGAATAATCTAACTCTTTCCTCCTGCACAGCCCATAACCCTCCATTTTTTCTTATTATCCATGTGCCTATCCAAGTGTCTCTTAAATGTTTCTTTTGTATCAGCCTCTACCACCACCCCCGGCAGTGCATTCCAGGCATCCAGCACTCTGTCTAAAACAACCTACCTCTAACATCTCCCCTAAACTTTCCTCCACTCACCTTAAACAGATGTCTTCTGGTATTGGCCATTGTCACCCTAGGAAAAAGGTGCTGGCTGTCCACTATCTATGCCTCTCATAATCTTATACAACTCTATCAAGTCACCTCTCATTCTTCTTTGCTCCAGAGAGAAAAGCTCTAGCTCGCTCAACCTTTCTTCATAAGATGTATTCTCTAATCCAGGCAGCATCCTGGTAAATCTCCTCTACGTCCTCTCTAAAGCTTCCACATCCTTCCTATAATGAGGCATCCAGAACTGAACACAATGCCTTCCTGTCCTGAAGTCCACAATCAGTTTCTATGTTTTGCTGACACTGAGCGCAAGGTTCTTGTTACGACTTCACTCAGCCAGCTGACCTATCTCACTCCTGTACACCACCTTGTCAGCATCCATGATTCTGCCAACAACGGTTATGTCATTGTACATGGCATTAGACCTATGCTTAGCCACACAGTAGTAGGTATAGAGAGAGTAGAGCAGGAGCTAAGTACACAGCCCTGAGATGTGCCTGTGTTGATGGTCAGTGAGGAGGAGATGATGTTTCCAATCCACACTGATTGTGGTTTCCTAGTAAGGAAGTTGAGTACCCAATTTTAGAGGGAGAAACAAAGACTCAGGTCTTGGAACTTAACGATAAGTTTTAGAAAGATAGAAAACCTACAGCACAATTCAGGCCCTTCAGCCCACAAAGCTGTGCCGAACATGTCCCTACCCTAGAAATTACTAGGCTTACCCATAGCCCTCTATTTTTCTCAGCTCCATGTACCTATCCAACAGTCTCTTGAAAGACCCTACTGTATTTGCCTCCTCCACCGTTGCCGGCAGCCCATTCCATGAACTCACCACTCTCTGAGTAAAAAACTTACCCCTGACATTTCCTCTATACCTACTCCCCAGCACCTTAAACCTATGTCCTCCTGTGGCAACCATTTCAGCCCTGGGAAAAAGCCTCTTGACTATCCACCTGATCAATGCCTCTCATCATCTTATATACCTCTATCAGGTCCCCCCTCATCCTTCGTCGCTCCAAGGAGAAAAGGCAGAGTTCCCTCAACCTGCTTTCATAAGGCATGCTCTGCATTCCAGGCAGATACCTTGTAAATCTCCTCTGCACCCTTTCTATGGCTTCCACATCCTTCCTGTAATGAGGCGACCAGAACTGAGCACACTACTCTAAGTGGTGAACAGCCTGACGTATGTGTTCCAGTTGTCCAGGTGGTCCAGAGCAGTGGAGAGACAATAAGATGGTGTGTACTGTGAACCTATTGTGGCAATAGGTAAATTGGAGGGTCTAGGTCCTTACTAATGCAGAGTTGATTCGATCCATAACTAACCTCTCAAAGTACTTCATTATGGTGGGTGTAAATGCTATGGGATGGTAATCATTGAGGCAGGTCACTCTGCACTTCTTGGGTACCAGTACAATCAATGCCATCTCAAAGCAGGTGGGAACCTTGGACAACAGAAGTGAGGTTGAGGGTGTCTTTGAACACTCTAGTCAGTTGGTCAGTACAGGTTTTCAGCTTCCAACCTGGTACACCATTAGGGCCTGACACCTTACAAAGGTTCACCCTCCTGAAGGATGTTCTGACATTAGCCAGCACATTTCTTGGCCCATAACATTCTTTGCATTAAAAAAACTTGCCTGACAAATCATCTTTAAATTTTCCCCCTCTCATTTTAAGTCTATGCCCTCTAGTATTTGACATTTTGCACCCTGGGGAAAAGACCGACTAGCTGCCCTATCTGTGCCTCTCATAATTTTATATATTTCTATCAGGTCACCCTTCAGCCTCCAATGCTCAAAAGAAGACAATCCATGATTGCCCAACCTATAGCTAATACCTTCTAACCTGGGTAATATCCTGGTGAACTGCTTCTGCACCCTCTCCAAAGCATCCTTCCTGTAATGTGGTGACCAGAATTGCATACAATACTTCAAATGTGGCTTAACCAAAGTTTTATACAGCCACAATATGACTTGCCAACTTTTATATTTAGTGCCCTGACTGACAAAGGCAAGTATGCCATGCACCTTCTTTACCACCCTATCTACTTGAGTTAGGATGTATAAGCAGTTGGTTCTTTTGGGGTTGAGTGTGGGGAAGGGGAAGGTCCACATGTTTGTGTTTTGCATGGAAATAGGAGAGACTGGCAGTGTGTCCGGTGAATCAGAAGAACAAGAACTGACTATTTAGAGCATCAAGAGAGGAATGGTGGGTAGTTTCTTTAGGTGATCTTAAGTGGAATGTAGTAGTTTGTTTGGAAGATTAAGGGATGGAAAGACCAGCAGCTAGTTTGAAGGATCAGGAGGGATAAAGGTGATTTGGGGCCAAGCCTTGCTGGACCAGTAAGGAGGTCAAATTCTCAGATCAGAAAATTGAGACAAGTTTGGTAGTGGAGATGCATGGTGCCGGGTTAAAGGTTGCCCAAGGATGTAGGTAAGGCAATTTAGTTACTTTGCAGATTTCCTAAATTCTTTCCTTTACTGATAAAACCATGTTGTCTTGTGATTGTTCTGGGTGCATCCATTGTTGGTCAATGTCACCCAAGTTCCCTCATGGTGCTCCTTAAGAAGCACTGAATGTGAAATAACAATCCCGCCCTTCTGATATGGAAGAAGCATCAAGGTCACAATGATAATTCATGCTACAAAGTGCCTGGTTAGATTTTCTGAGTAACCTAGAGTTTGTAGATGCCTTGGTTCAATGGGGAAAAAATGATTTTAATTTAGATCATGCTGACAAAGGCAATTGTGTCCTTGATCAGAGATTTTGGCCCTGTATCTATTTCACCACATTTATCCTGCTTAGTTCTTCCATGATCATCATCTGTCTGGACCCTTGTCGTGGTCCATTTGAAACTACAGTTTTCATCAACAACTGTTACTTTTGGACTTGGCTGTTTCAATTCCGACAGAAGGCCATTGACCTGAAATGACAGCAGTTTCTAACCTCAGATGCTGTGTAATCTTCAGAATATCTCCAGCATCTCCACAACTTCCTATTTTTATTTCAGCTCAGGGGTAGCATAGCAGGTGGTGCTGCTGCATCACAGCTCCAGCGACTGGTTTTGATTCTGACCATTTGTAGTCTGTATGAAGTTTACAAGTTCTCCTTGTGACCATGTGGATTTCCCATGGTTACTCCAGTTTCCTCCTACATCCCAAAGACCTACTGGTTGATAGGCCACTGTAAATTATCCCTAGCATAGATGGATGATAGGAGAATCAGGAAGAGTTAATGTGCATATGAGAGAATAGATTACATCTGAGAGCTGGCATAGATTGGATTGGCTTAATTAACCACTTTTGTTTAAGGAAATAAATATATTAAATAAATAAATATATAAAATATATTCCAATCATTATCTAACAATTTGTTCAGCTTCCACTCTAAACTTCACCTCAACTAAACCTATGGTGTAAAAGTCATAGTCTTCTATCATCATTTTTATTGTTGACCTTCTGGCACTTTTATATTCCATCACCACAATGCCTCCTGTCCCTCCCACTTATTATTCAGACTCCACTCAACTTCATACCATTATCCAGACCTATTTCCACAACCTCCATTAAAAATAATAGTCCTGCCTGTACACTCTGGCACCTTTTCAAATTTCCTAGCTTTCAAGAGCCTTCTTAAAATTCATCTTTGAACAAGCTTTTCACCATTTGTTCTTTAGCTTGACATCCATTTCTTTAATTGTGTGTGAAGTATTTTGGAAATTATTTTTTAAAGTGGCATTTAATTTTTAAAATATTGCTGGATTCAGTCATTTTATTCACATGATCTTAAAGCAGATACAACTGCTATTAGTAAACAGTTTGTATGATCCAGCAAGTGCTGATTTAATTATTTTTTTTCCTTAAGGCTGCATCTTAACATTTTTTATACTTTGTTTTAATGGTCAATTCTTATTTAATTACAAAAGCAATGCATAATGAAAAATAAGTTTTGCTCACATACTCATGTTGATAATTATGTTTTATTTCAGAACCAAGGGTATCCTTTAAAACTAAACTGAAAGATGTTGAAGCTGTGGAGAAGGAAACAGCAACCCTCCAGTGTGAAGTTCCTATTCCTGCCATACAGGCCAGTTGGTTCTTGGAGGAAACAGAGATAGCTGAAAGTACTAAATATAAAATAGAAGAGGAAGGCACCCTTAGAAAACTTACTATAAAAAATGTTACTACTGATGACGATGCTGTCTATATCTGTGAAATGAATGAAGGCAGCAGAACAGTTGGTGAATTGACAGTAAAAGGTAGGGCACTGCTGGTACTTGGATTGCAATGATGTGTTTAAATGCTCAACAGTTAATCTCTTGGTTTAAATTGTTAGCCAAGTGTTTTGAAGTTGTTGATCTGTCACTTACATTAGGATATTCAAAGAATTATGTTCTTAAATCAATTGGAAGATATGTCTCATGACTTAAGTTACTTAAAATAATGAGTTTTGCCATATTAGGAGTAAATATTTGGTTTTATTAAGCATGGTGGCTATACACACACATAGAAGAACATTTGTGAGAGTTTTCTAGGGAATCTGATAGTACCATCCAATCAACAGCAATAATTAGTTTTAAAACTGCCTGACTTTGTTACAAATTTCACTCTGGTCTGTTAATCACATTTAGCTCAAATGGTTACAGAAATTCATGCTCTTTGCACAGACCCGAGGCTTCTGACATTGTGAATTATCTGATCTTGCAAATTATAGTGACTACTTCAAGTTGGGTGTTAGTCTGGCTATATTTCAGTTTCATTGACAAAGATATTTGAATTCCAAGCTTACATTCCAGCAGTGATTATCAAGTTATTTGAATTAATCATATCATACAATTTATTTTGTTAGAGTCATAGAATAATACAGCATAGAAGCAGGCCCTCTAGCCCATCCAGTCCATGTTGACCTGATTTTCTGCCAAGTCCCACCTACCTGCACCCTGGCCATATCCCTCCAAACTCCTCCCATCCATGTACCTATCCAAACTTTGCTTAAATGTTACAATTGAACCCGCAACTACCAGGTCCACTGGCAGCTCATTCCATACTTGCACACCCTCTGAGTGAATAAGTTTCCCCTGAGATTACCCTTGAATATTTCACCCTAAACCTATGACCATAATCAACATATAGGCAGAAATTGAAGACTGCAGCACCAGTGGTGAGGACCACAAATGTATGGTCAAGCGAGGTGGGGGAGCATTTACAGGACTGCTTTGAATCGGTGAACTGGACCATATTCAGGGATTCATCTTTGGATCTGAATGAATATGCCACAGCCGTCACAGACTTCATCACAACCTGCGTGGATGAGTGTGCTATCGAGAACATACCAAGTTTTCCCAAACCAGAAGCCCTGGATGAACCAGGAGATACAGTGTCTGCTGAGGGCTAGATCTGTGATGTTCAAGACTGGTGATCCAGAACCCTACAAGAAGTCCAGGTACGACCTATGGAAGGTCATCATGAGGGCAAAAAGGCAATTTCGTGTGAAGTTAGAGACAATTGGATGCACTACAGCTGTGACAGGGTTTACATGCCATTACTTTCTATAAGGTGAATCCTAACAGCATAAATGGCAGTGAGGCTGCACTCTGAGGAGCTCAATGCCTTTTAAGTGCAGAACATCCATCAAGAGGGTGAACCCTTGCAAGGCGTCAGGCCTGGACTGTGTACCCGGCAGGGTACCGAAAATCTGTGCCGACCAACTGGCTGGAGTGTTCAAGGATATCTTCAACCTTTCACTGCTGCAGTCAGAGGTTCCCACCTGCTTCAAAAGGGCATCGATCATACTGGTGCCCAAGAAGAGTAGGGTGAGCTGCCTCAATGACTATCACCCAGTAGCACTCGCATGTACTGTGAAGTGCTTTGAGAGGTTGGTTATAGCTAGAATCAGTTCCTGCCTGAGCAAGGACCTGGACCCACTGCAATTTGCCTCCTGCCATGACAGGTCTACAGTGGACACAATCTCACTGGCATTCCACATGGCTTTGGCCTGGACAACAGCAAAACATACGTCAGGCTGCTGTTTACCAATTACAGTTTGGCATTCAACACCATCCCATCAGTACTAATCAACAAGCTTCAAAACCTGGGCCTCTGTACCTCCCTCTGCAACTGGATTCTCGACTGCCTTATTAGGAGATGATAGTCAGTGAGGAGGAGATGTTACTCTCAATATAGGCACACCTCAAGTGTGTGCTTAGCCCACTGCTCTACTCTGTACACATGATTGTGGCTAGGTACAGCTCAAATGCCATCTATAAATTCACCAATGACACCACTGTTGTTGGCAGAGTCTCAGATGGTGATGAAGAGGTGTACAGGAGTGAGAGATTGGCTAGTTGAGTGGTGTCACAACAACCTCACTCAACGTCAGCAAGACCAAGGAATTGATTGTGGACTTTAGGAATGGAAAGTTGGGAGAACACACCATTCTTCATTGAGGGGTCAGTGGTGGAAAGGATGAACAGCTTCAAGTTCCTAGGTGTCAGCATCTCAGAGGATCTACCTTGAGCTCAACACAATGCAATCGCGAAGAGAGCACACCAGCAGCTCTACTCCATTAGGAGTTTGAGAAGATTTGGTATGTCACCAAAGACTCTTGCAAATTTCTATATATGTGCAGTAGAGAGCATTCTAACTGGTTGCATCACAGCCTGGTATGGAGGCTCCAATGTGCAGGATTGAAAAAGGCTGCTGAAGGATGTAGACTCAGCCAGCTCCCTCACAGGCACCACCCTTCCCACCATCAAGGACATCTTCAAGAGGCAATGCCTCAAAGTGGCATCCATCATTAAGGACCCTCACCACCCAAGACATGCCCTCTTCATGTTACTATCATTGGGGAGGAGGTACAGGAGCCCAAAGACCCACACTCTACATTTCAGGAACAGCTTCTTCACCTCAGATTTCTGAATGGTCCAGGAACACTACCTTATTATTCCTCTTTTGCACTAATTATTTTTGTAACTTTTAGTAATTTTATGTCTGTCTTGCACTGTACTGCTGTTGCAAAACAATACATTTCATGACATATGTCAGTGATAATAAACCTGATTCTGATTTGTCTCACTCAACCAGAGGGGAAAAGCCTGCATAAATTCACCCTATCTATACCCCTCAGTTTTGTATACCTCCAAGATTTCCCTTCATTCTCCTGCACTCAATCTAATAAGGTGCTGTCTATCCAAATACTTATATCCTGTCCCTTAGAATACCTTCCAGTAATTTACCCACGACTGACATCAGGCTCATAAGCCTATAATTTCCCAGCTTATTCTTAGAGCCTTTCTTGAACAATGGAACAACACAAGTTATCCTCCAGTACCTCAACCATGGCTAAGGACATTTTAAATCTCTATGCTAGGGCCCCTTGAATTTCTGCACTAGCCTCCAACAAGGTCCAAGGGGACACCACCTTGTCAGGTCCTGTGGATTTATCTACCTTAATTCACCTCAAGACAGCCAGCACCTCTTCTTCCATAATTCAGATATGGTTCATGACCTCACTACTCTTTTGCCTCAGTTCTATAGCTCATGTCTGTCTCCTGAGTAAACACAGATGCAAAAAATTCATTTAAGATCTCCCCATCTCTTTTAGGTCCATGCATAGATGACCACTCTGATCTTCAAGAGGACTAATTTTGTCCCTTGCTACCCTTTTGTTCTTAATATAGCTATAGAAACCCTTTGGATTCCCTTTCACCATGTTTGCCAGAGCAACCTCATGTCCTATTTTGCCCTCCTGATTTCTTAAGTATCATCTTGTATTTCTTATACTCCAAGCACCTCATTTGATCCTAACTGCTTATACCTGATATACACCACCACCTTTTTCTTTACCAGGGCCTCAATCACCCTTGATAACCAAGGTTCCCTAAACCTATTAGCCTTGCCTTTTATTGTAACAGGAACATAGATTCTGTACTCTCAATATTTCACTTGAAAACCTCCCACTTACCAAGCATTTCTCTGCCAGAAGACAGCCTGTCCCAGTCCATGCCTGCCAGATCCCTTCTGATGCCATCAAAATTGGCCTTACTCCAATTTAGAATCTCAACCCAAGGACCAGTCCTGTTCTTCTCTATAATTATCTTGAAATTAATGGAATTATGATCACTAGATCCAAAGTGTTCCCCTACACACACTTCTATCACCTGCCCTGTTTCATTCCCTAAGAGGGAATCAGGTATTGTGCTCTAGTTGGGACCTCTACATATTGATTAAGGAAACTTTCCTGAACACATTTGACAAACTATCCCATCCAATCCCTTTACAGTATGGGAGTCCTTGTCAATATGTGGAAAGTTAAATCACCTATTACAACATTTCTTGCAACTATCTGCTTTCTACAAATTTGTTCCTCTAAATTCTACTGGGACTATTGGGAGGTCTAAAAAAGTCCCATTAACATGGTAATCCCTTTTTCATTCTTCAGTTCCACCCACATTGACTCAGTAAACAAGCAGTCCAGTATGTCCTGAGCACTGCTGTGATATTTTCCCTGATGAGTAATGCCACCCCCTTTAATAGCTCCTTCTCTATCATGTCTGAAACATCAGAACCTTGGAATATTGAGCTGCCAGTCCTGTCCCTCCTGCAACCAAGTCTCACTAATGGCTACAACATCATAATTCCACATGCTGATCCACTCAAGTTCATCTCCCTTATTTAAAATACTCCTTGCATTGAAATAGACTCATCTCAGAACATTAGTCCAACCATGATCATCAACCAGTCAATTTCTGTCTTTGCTTGTAGGCTTAACATCTACTTTCCTCACAGCTACTTCACTTATTGCCCTGCCACTCTGGTTCCCAACCCCCTACAACTCTAGTTTTAAACTCCTCCTCTGCTGAACAGCATTGCAAATCTTCTTGCAAGGATATTGGTCCCTTCTAGTTCAGGTGCAAACTGTCCTGCTTGTACAGGTCCCACCTGCCCTAGAAGAGAGCCCAATGATTCAAAGTCTGAAGCCCTCTCTCCGGCACAATCTCTTTAGCTACATGTTAAACTGCACAATCTTCCTATTTCTTGCCTCACTACCACATGGCACTGGTAGAAATCCTGAGATCACCACCCTTGAGGTCCTGTCTTTTAACTTGCACCTAAATCCCTGAACTCACTTTGCAGGACCTCGTCACCCTTTCTGCCTATGTCATTGGTACCAATGTGGACCACGACTTCTGGCTGCTCACCCTCTCCCTTAAGAATGCTGTGGGCTCAATCCAAGACCTCTCTGACCTTGACACCTGGAAGACAACATGCCATCCAGGAATTTCATTCTCGTCCACAGAATCTCCTGTCTGTTCCCCTAACCAATGAATCCCCTATTACTACTGTACTTCTTTCCCCACCCCCCCTTACGAGCCACAGAGCCAGACTCAGTGCCAGAAACCTGGCTGCTGTGGCTTTCCTCTGGTAGGTTATCTCCCCAACAGTATCCAAATCAGTATACTTGTTATTGAGGGGACAGCCACAGGGGTACTCTTCACTGACTGCCTAACAGCTCTGCTTCTCCTGACAGTCACCCAGCTACCTGCATTCTGCAACTTAGGTGTGATTGCCTCCCTGTAACTCATATATACTCCTCAGCCTCCTGAATGACACAAGAGTTCATCCAGCTCCAGTTCCCTAACACAGTCTGTAAGGAGCTGCAGCTGGATGCACTTCTCACAGATGTAGTCATCAGGAACACCCTCTCTTCCCACATCCTGCAAAAGAAGCATACTACCACCCTGATTATCATTCCCACTGCTCTAACTGTGGGAATAAGAAAGAAAGAGAACTTGCTAGAATCCCACCTTAGCCTTCACTCACTTCCTCCACCTTGTCACACAAAGCCTCAGCTCCCCACTAATGCTGGCCCACTCCAACAATGGCCATGCTGCTTGACCCTAACTGCTTTTTATTGGTTGCTGACAATTAGCTAATTAACCAATCAATTTGCAACTAACAATTTGCAAATATGCATCTTTTGGGTTCCTGCGAGGTGAATCTGAACAGAAAGTCCCGAGACTCGCCTCATTTTTAAAAAAAAACTCCTGCCTCTCACTCCAAGTCCTGGTTCCTGCTTGTTCTGACATAATTTTGTTCTGAAATAATTTTGTTCTGACATCTTTAGATTCTATATGATAGCTAGGAAATACATTGAATTTTCTCCTGCTCCACCACTGTAACATTGCTTGAAATAGAGGTGGAATTTTTTTTTGCTTGTAAATGGTATTTTTGCCTCACTTGTTAGAAGATTGTGTTGATAGAGTATGAGCATCAGAAGGAAGAGCTAGAGGCAAAATAAAAACAGAAAATGCTGAAAATACTCCACAGGTCAGGCTGTATCTGTGGGAAGAGAAACCGCAAATGTTTCAGGACAAAGACCCTGAATTTGTTCTGATGTTGGATCTTTGACCTGAAATGTTAGCTCTGTTTCTCTTCCCACAGATGTGGACTGACTTGCTGAGTAATTCCAGCATTTTCTGTTTTTATTTTAGATTTCCAGCTTACTTCAGGTAGAGGTATGATAATATGAAAGACACTATCCATTAAATAATAATTATGGGCAAGAGGAATATACTATTAGAAGTCATTTTTTTTGAAAAGTTCACTACATCCTTTAGTTTTAGAAAAAGTAGTTTCATTTACTGTTTGGTGGAACAAACTCAGAATTATACTGAAAACATAGACTTTAGTTAATTCATTTCACTTTCAAGAGATGAATGATGTCCTTATAGACTATAACTGTTTCATCAGGTGCAGTGAGATATCACAAATAATAGTACAGGGAGACCATACTTTTCATTTTCTTCATTTTTCATACAGGTAATATTGTTAAGAAACTTCCAAGGAAAACTACGGTACCAGAAAATGACACTGCCGTTTTTTGTGTGGAATTGAGTAGTGGCTGTAATAATATCAGGTGGACAAAGAATGGAGAAGACCTAAAACCAAATGACAGAATGACCATCACTGTATCTGGCACTCGGCGCACTCTAACAATTCGAGAGTGTAAATGGGAAGATGCTGGAGAAATAGCACTTTTGGCAGATGACTCTAGAACATCAACTCAATTCACAATAACATGTGAGTTTTAAGACAACTATTTTTATTATCTTGTTCTTTCAGAAGAACAAGCTTTGTCCTTGTGTTATTGTTACTTATTGTTACTTATGGCTAAGAATTAGGTTTGTGCAGGTCTTGAGCTTAGTAACGATAGGAAAGTGTGGTCAAGTATATCTACAATATTATCTTGAGTTCACATAAATAAAGCGACAAAAGATACTAATTACTGTGAAATACAAAAGCTAGGTAATTCATCAGGAATTCACTCCCCTATTTCATATAATTAGCTATGATATCTTATCTAATATACTGGCAAAATGCTCCCCCTTTTTTGAACACACAAACACAACAAACTAGGAGCAGGAGTAGGCCACCGGGTCCCTAAAGTCTGTGCCCCCATTCAATGTGATCATGGCTGATTTATGCTGCTCTCAACTCCTCTTCTGTGCCAATTCCCCATAACCATCAGTTCCTTAATATTCCTTAATAATTGGTCCATGCTGACCAAGATGTCCATCCAAGCTAGTCCCATTTGAAAGCATTTGGCCCATAACCTTGTAAACCTTTCCTATCTATGTACCTGTCCAAGTCTTTAAAGAGTTGTTATCGATCCTGTCTCCCCTCTGGCAGCTTATTCCACTTTTGTACCACCCTCTGTGTAAAAACAAAAAAGTTGCCCCTCAAGTTCCTACAAAATCCTTCCCCCTCACCTTAAATCTATGCCCTTTAGTTCTTGAATCCCCAACCCTCAGAAAAAGTGAATGCATTCACCCTATCTATGCCCCTCATCATGTTATACACAACTGATCACCTCTCAGTTTACTACGCTCTATGGAATAAAGGTCTAGCCTGTTCAACCTCTCCCTATAACTTAGTCTCTCGAGTCCTGGCAACATACTTGTAAATCTTTTTTGCGCTCTTTCCAGTTTAATAACATCTTTCCTATCGCAGGGTGACCAAAATTGAACGCAATACTCCAAGTGTAACCTCTACAGCATCTTGTATATCCGCATCATAACTTCCCAACTTCTATACTCAGTGCTCTGACTGAAGGCTAGTGTGCCAGGAGGCACCTTCACTACTCTGTCTACCTGTGACTCAATTTTCAGGGAACCATGTACCTGAACTTCAAGGTCCCTCTGTTCTACAACATTGCCCAGGGCCCTACCATTGACTGTGAAAGTCCTACCTTGGTTTGACTTTCCAAACTGCAACACCTCACACTTATCTGAATTAAATTCCACTTGCTGGTCTTCGGCCCACTTATTCAGCTGATCAGGGTCCTCCTGCAGTTTTTGATAACCATTTTCACTGTCTATGAAAACACCTATTTTAGTGTCATCTGCAGACTTACTCACCATGCTTTGTACATTCTCATCCAAATCGTTGATATACTGTAGATGACCCTGAGCTATATATTGATTTAGCAACCCCTGAGGCACACCATTTGTCGTGGGCCTCCAGTCTGAAAAATAACCTTCCACCATCACCCTCTGCTTCCCACCATCAAGTCAATTGTGTATCCAATTAGCTAGCTCTCCCTGAATCCCATTTGATCTAACTTTCCATATACCTGACTTTATAACTTTACTTGATCAGGCCATAGAAAAAAAAACATACCCTGGAGATTTATCTAACTTCATACATTTTAAGACATCCAGCACCTCCTCTGCTGTAATGCAGACTGTCCTTAAGACATCTTCATTAACTATCTCAAGTTCTGAAGTCTTCATGTCTTTCTCCATGGTTAAAACAGAGGAGAAATATTCATTGAGGACACCACCCATCTCCTGCAGCTCCATGCATAGATGTTCACTTTGGTCTTTGAGGGACTCTATTCTCTTGCTTGTTACTGTTTTTCCCTTAATATACATAAAATCTCTTTGGATTCTCCTTAACCTTCTCTGCCAAAGCTATCTCATGCCCCCTTTTTGCCCTCCTGATTTCCTTCTTAAGTATACTTCTGCATCGCCTATACTTCTCCAGGGATTCACTTCATCCCAGCTGACTGTACATGACCTATGCCTCCTTCTTCTTGACCAGAGTCTCAAACCCTCGTATTCCAGGACTCCCTGCTCTTGCCAGCCTAGCCCTTCACTCTAATGGGAACATGCAGACCCTGAACTCTTGTTACCTCAGTTTCAAAAGCCTCCCACTTGCCAAACGTCCCTTTGCCTGTAAGCAACCTACTCCAATCAACTTTTGCAGGTTCCTGTCTAATACTGTCGAGATTTGACTTGTCCCAATTTAGAACTTTGTTGCCATTTTCAGGGAACTATGGATTTGCACCCCAAGAATTCTTTTCCCCAATCTCAGGACTGCTCCACCTCTACATTTGATAACTAAGCTATGACTTTCCTTAACCACTTGATATTCTTTACCATTTGCTGTTTCATCTGTCACTTTCTTCCCCTGCCTCATACTTCATTTTGGTCCCCCAGCACTTGCTTTGTTCGCTCTCTAATTGGTTTATTTCTCTGTCACTTTCTTACCATGTGCTGTTATCTTTGCTTTTCCTTTTAAATTGTTCTTCAGTCTTTGAAATGGTTGAGCATCTATTCTTGTCAAATGTTTCTCCATTGTCACTTAGTTAAGTTGGATTGCTTGTACCTGATTCTATTTTTGTACATCCAGTCATAGCCAGGGAATCACTAGCAGTTTCCAATTTTCCCATCCCCACACCTTCGTCTCTGGTGCCCCTTAAGGCCTCTTCCTATTCTTCATTGACATGTTTCCCCTTAGTAACATAATCTGAAAATGTAGTATCAGTTTCCACAATGATGCTGATGAAACCAGATTTATTTTAATGCTAGATATTTTAAGCCTGGCTGATTGTTGAGAAGAAATTTTCCTTCAACAAAACATTGGAAAGATTGATGCGATTCATTGGACTTGCAACAAAATTTTTTTCCTAGTTACTGAATGTATCCTTTCTCTGGTAACAATCTTGTGCTGAACCACACTCTTCATAACTTGGTTTCCTATTTATCTCCAATCTGTTGTATTGCCATATGTCCAAACTACTTCTTAAAACATTATTTCCACCACCTCAACATTGCACTAGCTGCAGCTGATCAGCTGCTTAAGTCTTCATTTACGTCACTAATATTCAAGTATAATTAACTGATACTGAAAATCAGTTTCCACATGTAGGGCTCAGGAAACTTTCCACGAAAATGTGGTCTCTAAATTCTCTATTACAATCGACATGATGATGCTTTGTTGTTTGTTCTGCTTCCTTTGCAGCAGTATCATTTGTCTAACATAGACTATACACACTCAGGTTACTAAGTCCACCCTGTAGAATGTAGGGCTGCTTGATTGCATTGTAGCGGTGTTTGGGATGGCCCACCTCGCTTCTGTCCTTTTGAAATTCACTGTACACTATTCCCTTGGGACAGTCAATTGTTGCATCAATCCTAGTCATTTGCCGCAATGACTTTGTCTACCGGTTTTGTTCTTTGTAGTTTTGTGAGAGGCTGTAATTCACATTATACTGAGCAAGTGCTGCTATTGAAGGCAATTAAGTTTTTTAATATGCTGAAAATAAAAGCAGCAGGTCTGCAGTGAATATTAAGAGATGAGAGGGCAACATTTCTATAAACTTTGGTAGTTTGTAGACATTCTGACCAATAGTTTGTTATTTTGTAGGTGACTGAAAGCAGAGGCAGCTGACTTTAAGTATAATAGCTGCAAGTTTTAATTGGCAGCTATTCATATTTATTTCTTGTAGTGATAGAGGTGGTGGATTTCTGCCAGGAGGTGGTTAGTGTAGGACATTAATTTTCTTAATATTGATATAGAGGCTGACAGGGACACAGCACAGATAAAGAAATAGAACCATAGAACACTACAGCACAGAAAACAGGCCATTCGACCCTTCTAGTCTGTGCCGAAATGTTATTCTGCTGGTCCCACTTACCTGCACCCAGTCCATAACCTTCCAAACCTCTCCCGTCCATGTATCTATCCAATTTATTCTTAAAGCTTAAGAGTGAGCTCATATTTACTACATCAGATGGCAGCCCGTTCCACACTCCCACCACTCTCTGAGTGAAAAGTTTCCCCTAAACCTTTCCCCTTTCACCCTAAAGCCATGTCCTCTCGTTCTTATCTCTCCTAATCTAGGTGGAAAGAGCCTACTCGCATTAACTTTGTCTATGCCCCTCATAATTTTGTAAACCTCTATCAAATCTCCCCTCATTCTTCTACGCTCCAAGGAATAAAGTCCTAACCTGTTCAATCTTTCCCTGTAACTCAACTCCTGAAGACCCGGCAACATTCTAGTAAATCTCCTCTGCACTCTTTCAATTTTACTGATATCCTTCCTATAGGTAGGTGACCAGAGCTGCACACAATACTCCAAATTTGGCCTCACCAGTGACTTATACAACCTCACCATAACGTCCCAACTCCTATGCTCAATACTTTGATTTATGAATGCCAGGATGTCAAGAGCCTTTTTTACAACCCTGTCTACCTGTGACGCCACTTTCAGGGAATTATGTATCTGAACTCCCAGATCCCTTTGTTCCTCCGCACTCCTCAGTGCCCTACCATTTACTGTGTATGTCCTACCTTGATTTGTCCTTCCAAAATGCAACACCTCACACTTGTCTGCATTAAATTCCATCTGCCATTTTCTGGCCCATTCTTCCAGTTGGTTCAGATCCCTCTGCAAGCTTTGAAAGCCTTCCTCGCTGTCCACTACACCTCCAATCTTAGTGTCATCAGCAAATTTGCTAATCCAATTTACCACATTATCATCTAGATCATTGATATAGACAACAAACAACAATGGCCCCAGCACAGATCCCTGAGGCACACCACTAGTCACAGGCCTCCAGTCTGAGAAACAATCATCCACTACCACTCTCTGTCTTCTCCCACAGATTACCAAATAGATTACCCGTGCAAAATATGAATAGACTAACTCAGCAATGATGTTTCTGTCATTGTCCAAAGAGGATCTTCCTCCAGCTGCCTTTCCTGTTGATCCTTCTATCCATTTGAGTCCTCACTGTTTACCCTGCTATGTTGAAATGCATACATGTCAATTTATTTTCACCTGGGATTAGAGACGTGCTATAACTCACAAAAATAACTCTCCACCATCACTGTGTGTCTCCTATTATCAAGCCAATTTTGGATTTAATTTGCCAATATTTCTTGGATCCCTTGGGCTCTAAGGTTTTGGACCAGCTTTTCAAGTGGAACCTTATCAAAAGCCTTACTGAAGTCCATGTAAACTGCTCCAACTGCACTGCCCTCATCAATATATTGGTTACATGGAGACACAAGAAGCTGCAGATGCTGGAATCTGGAACATAAAACAAGCTGCTGGAGGAACTCACTGGGTCTGCCAACATCTATAGAGACAGAGGGATAATCAATATTTCAGGTTGAGACCCTGCATCAGAACAGACAGTGTGGTGGGGAGATAGCCAGTATAAAGAGGTGATAGGGAGGGATGAAGCAGGACCTGGCAAGCAATAGGTGGATCCAGGTAAGGAGGGGTTGGTTTGGTTACCTCTTCAAAAGAATGATCAGGGATAGTCATCAGGGATTTATTGGTGTATTGGTTTATTATTGTCACTTGTACTGAAGCACAGTGAAAAGCTTGTCTTGCATACCATTCATACATATCAATTCATTACACAGTGCATTAAGGTAGTACAGGGTAAAAACAATAACAGAATACAGAGTAAAGTGTCACAACTACAGGGAAGTGCTGTGCATGTAGATAATAAAGGTGCAAGGTCATAACAAGGTAGACTGTGAGGTCAAGAGTCTATCTCATCGTATAAGGGAACCATTCAATAGTCTTATCACAGTGGGATAGAAGCTGCCCTTCAGCCTGGTGCTATGTGTCCTCAGGCTCCTGTATCTTTTGCCTGATGGAAGAGGGGAGAAGAGAGAATGACCTGGGTGAGTGGTCTATGATTATGCTGGCTGCTTCACCAAGGTAGCGAGAGGTAAAGACAAGAGTCCATAGAGGGGAGGCTGGTTTCCGTGATGTGCTGGGCTGTGTCTACAATTCTCTGCAGTTTCTTGTGGTTCCGGGCAGAGCAGTTGCCATACCAAGCCATGATGCATCCAGATAGGATGCTTTCTGTAGTGCATCGATAAAAGTTGGTGAGTGTCAAAGGGGACATACTGAATTTCTTTAGCCTCCTGAGGAAGTAGAGGCGCTAGTGAACTTTCTTGGCCGTGGCATCTACGTGATTTGACCAGGACAGGCTATTGGTGATGTTCACTCCTAGAAACTTGAAGCTCTCAACCCTCTCGACCTCAGCACTGTTGACGTAGACAGGTGCATGTACACTGCCCCCTTTCCTGAAGTCAATGACTGGCTCTTTTGTTTTGTTGACATTGAGAGAAAGGTTGTTGTCATGACACCATGCCACTAAACTCTCTATCTCCTTCCTGTACTGCGACTCATCGTTATTTGAGATACAGCCTGCTATGCTGGTGTCATCTGCAAACTTGTAGACTTTATCAAACCCTTGGTAGCCAGAGTTCCCTGGACTTGACGTTCTTCCTCTTCAGCATTTTCAGTAACATGTTGGCCCCGAACTCGCACTATTTCACTTTTAAAAGACTTCCATTTCCTGAATGTAGATTTACCTGCAAGTAGCTGTTCCCAGTATACATTTTGAAGATCCTATCTAATGAAATTGAAATCTCCCTTCCCCTCCACCCCCCCCAAATTCAGACACCTTTTTTATCCTTTTCCATTACTCCTTTCAAACATGGTGGCTGTTCCCAGAGTGCTCACCCACTGACATTTCATCCACTTACATGGCTTCATTCCCTAGGATTAAACGTCATGCTGACCCATCCCTTGTAGAACTATCTAGGTACTGGCACAAAAAAGCCTCTCTTGGTTTTAAAAAATCCAGCCCATTTAATCCTTTCACACTTAGTGGTATAACTAGCGAGAAGAAGGCTTGTTAATGGCAATTCATATGACTGGAGGAGGTGTAAGCAGAGGGAGAACATTTGGAGAGAGAAATGGAAAATTACTTATATTGCCCCTGAAGCAACTCCTGAGGAAATATTCCCAGGTAACTCCTCTTCAAATTGCAGACCATAATATTGATTGGAGCAAATTGCATAGGTTGGGTTGTGAACTTTTTTGTAGAAAACCCAGATGTTTTAACTTCACAGCATACCTCCTAACAGTTCCATATAAAACTTCTGGTTTATAGTCAGGTGGGAAGGATCTGAAGCAGGTCACAAGATCAAGCAGATCCAGTATCCAACCTGGGGTGGGGAGGGAAAGTCGTTGATTATGTTGGAGATTGGGTGCGGGGGAACCACTCTTGTTCTTACTGGGCCACAAAGGTGTCCTCACTTCACTGCAATTTCTTGGTTTCCAGAATTTGACGTAAAACCTGTGAAGCAGGTTAGGCAGAGGTTTGCTCATTTAAAATGTCAGCTTATTGTGTGCCCCTTGTCCTGCCTCAGTAAAATCCTGAAGTCATTGGGTTGGTCCTGGCATCGTAACATGCTGTCATTTTCTTAGATTTAACTCTCTCCTCATTAACAAATCCATATTCTTCTGGATATTACAACTCATCATTTTGCATCCTTGAGATCCTGTGTGATCCCTTTATAGAATGTTTTCTCAAAATTCTCTGAACTTACTGTATCCTATTTATCAATCCGGTCAGTCCCACCTTTAGAAATCACTCTTAAATTTGTTTGTAATTATAAAAAGAGAGAATTTGAGGGAGTTAAGACATGTAGAAATATGCATAGATAAACAGCAATACAAAAGAGAGAAAATGTAAAACAAATGGTGGCAGGTGGGAGAATGAGAAATAAGCTGTTTACTTTTCACATTGTTCTGTGAAATATGACTTGGGGGAAAAATCTAAAATTTATATCTCAAATATGAATGTGTTGTTTGAGAATTTCAGAATTTGTTTCAGTGTTTGAAGATATCTATATTTTTGAAAATCACTGTTGTTTGTTACATAATTTGTGCACTGTTCACACAATTCTATGATTCTATGATCTTATACCATATCAATGGTATAAGTTCATAGAATCATAGAATTGTTACAGTACAGTTACTGCCATTTAAGAGCAATCTAGTCAGTTTCATTCCTGAAGCCTCATAATTTTTTCTCCCACAAGTATCCTTCCAGAAAGGAACAGTTGAATCTGCTTCCATCATTAAATTCCAGATATGATGATTTCATGCATTATAAAGTCACTTCTGGCTTTTTTGTCAATCACTTCAAATCATAGAATTGAACAGCATGGAAAGAGGCCCTTTGGCCAATTCATCCACGTTGACCAGTGGGCACCGTTCTGTATTAACCACATTGCCCAGCAATTGGTCCATAGTCCTCTTTGTCCAAGCGATTCAAGTGTTTATTGAGACACTTAATAAATTTTGTCAGTGATCCATCTTCAAACATTCTCTCAAGCATTGCATTCCAAGTACTTTCCGCTCTCTGGCTGAAGAAGGTCCTCCTCATATCCCCTCTGAATCTCTTCCTTCTAACCCTAAACCTATGTTCCGCTAGTTTTAGCTGCCTCTGATATGGGGAAAAGTTTCCCCAAGAAAGCACACGAACGCCTCTACTTTCTCAGAAGGAAAGTTGGCATGTCCCCGAAGACTCTTACTAAGTTTTATAGATGTATCATAGAAAGCATCCTATTCAGATGCATCACAGCTTGGTATGCCCAAAACCTCAAATTGTAGAGAGTTGTGAATGCAGCCCAGTCCATCACACAAACTGGCTTCCCTTCCATTGACTCCATCTACACTTGCTGCTGTCTCGGGAAATCAAGGACTCCTCCCACCTTGGTCATTCTGTCTTCTACCCTCTCAATTCTGGCAGAAGATACAAAGGCCTTAGAGCACGAACCACCAGACTAATGGACAACTTCTATCCCACTGTGATCAGATCTCTTGGATGGACCTCTCATACGCTAAAAGGTGAACTCTTGATCTCTCAATCTACTTTGTCGTGGCTATTGCACTTTATTTGTCTACCTGCACTGCACTTTCTCTAACTGTAACACTATATTCTGCATTCTTTTTATCATCTTTGATGTAATTATGGATGGCATAATCTGTCTGGATGACATGCAAAACAAAAGCTTTTCACTATACATATGACAATAATAAATCAATACCAAGTTTCCTGCAGTCTATACTATATCTATACTGCTCATGCTTTTACATACCTCAATTGTATCCCCTCTTGCCCTCCTCTGTTCCAGGGAAAAAAGACCCAGCTTCTCCAGTCTCTACTCATAACTGAACTGCTCTATCCTAGGCAACATCCTGGTGAATCTCTTCTGCAGCCTCTCCAGTGCTATCACATCTTTCCTTTACCTTGGTGACCAGAACTGCATGCAGTACTCCAGTTGAGGTCTGACCAAGGTTTTATAAAGTTGGAGCATAAACTTTGCTGTTTCTGTATTCAGTGCCCCAACTAATGAAGGCCAGTATCCTGTATGCCTTCCAAACCATATTGTCTACCTGCGATGCCATAGTACTCCAAGGTCCCTCTGTTGCTCAGTACTCCATAAAGCCTCTCATTCATGGTGTATGTCCTTGTCTCATTAGAGCTCATAAATGCATCACCTTGCATTTGTCTGGATTAAACTCCATCTGCCATTTTTCAGCCCATTTTATCAAAACATTTCGTCACGGCTTAAGACTACCTTCCACACTGTCAATAACTCTGCCAAAATCTGTGTCATTTATGTCCTTACTGATCTTGATACCACATCTACATCAAAGTCATTCAGGTATAATACAAACAACAAGGATCCCAGCACTGATCCTTGTGGGACACCACTAGTCACCGACATCTAATCGCAAAAAACAACCTCCTACCATCAACCTCTATCTCCTATTGCCAAGCCAATTTTGGATCCAATTTGCCAACTTTCCCCGGGTTTCAAGGGCCCTACCTTTTGAACCAATCTTCCACGTGGGACCTTTTCTAAGGTTCACTAAATTCCATGTAAATCACATTTACTGCCCTGCCCTCAAATCAATGCACTTTGTTACCTTTTCAAAGAATTCAATCAAATTGATCAGATATGATCTGCCCTTGACAAAGTCATGTTGGCTATCTCTAATTAGTCCCTGCCTTTCCCCAATGATCATTAATCCTTTCCCTCAGAATTTTATCCACTTTCTTCCATACCATTGATGTTAGGCTCATAGGTCTATAGTTACCAGGCTTTTCCCTGCTGCCTTTCTTGGAAAGGGGGATTATGTTTTCTGTCCTCCACTTATCTGGTACATCAATTGTGTCCAGCAAAAATTTAAAAATCTCAGCCAGGGCCTCATAAATCTCATTGCTTGCTTTCCATAGCAACCTGGGATAAATCCTATCCAATCCTGAGGACATCCAGTTTTAAGCCTGCCAAGGCATCAAGTACCTCCTCTTTATTTACGGAGAACTGCAGTAGAGCTTCACCTATCTCTTGACTGAATTCTCAAACTATGAAATCTGTCTCTTTTGTGAATACTGATGAAAAATATTCATTTGGGACCTGACCTATACCTTTTGGCTCCATGCACACATTGCCTCTGATCTTCCTTTTTAATCGTCTCCCTACACTTCTTCTACTCTTGACAGGCACTCCCCCATCATTAGTTCCCAATGCCTGTCATATGCCTTTTTTTCTCTTTATCCAACCCTCAATATCCTTTGACATCCAGGGTTCCTTATAATTATTAACCCTGGGTTTAACACTTACAGGAACATGTTGGTCTTGAACTCTTGCTACTGTGCAAATGGAGGCTTACTTGCAAGTAGATACTCCCAATCTACCTTTGCCAGGTCCTGCTTTATGTTAATGAAATTGGCCACTGCCCCCCCCCCCCCCATTTAAGACCTTTAATTCTGATCCATCCCTATTCTTTTCCATATCAACTTTAAGAATACATGAAGTTATGGTCACTATCTCCAACATGTTTCTCTATTGACACTCCCTCCACTTGACCAACCACATTCCCCAAAATAAGGCCCAGTAATGCTCTTTCCCTCACTACTATGTCAAAAAGCTCTTCTGGACACACCAAAAAATCTGTCCTCTGTGAGCTCTTAAAGCTAAGACAATCACTGTTAATATTTGGGAACTTGAAATCCCCCGGTTTAACAACCTTACTTTTATAGCATCTCTTTGATATCTGCCTTCATAGCTGTTCCTTTTTCTCCTGTTGAAAGGTCTGTAAAATACCCAGAGCAGTGACAACATCCATTTTGTTTCTAATTTCTACCTATACTGCTTCATTTGTGGAGCCTTCCAGGATATCCTCCCTCAATACTGAAGTCTTCGACTTACAATGCAATACTTCTTGCCCTATTACTCCTCCTCCTGTCTCGCCTGAAAATTCTCTACCCTGGGATATTGAGTTGTGAATCCTGCCTGTCCTTCAACCATGTGTCAGCGATGGCAACGATATTGTGTTAATTAAATCTTTGAGTTCTTTTAATAAAATTTAGCTTTGAATTCCCATGATGTTCACTTGCTCATTTGTTCTGCCTTCTGGATTTACTAACTTTTTCTCGTCTAGGTGCTTGTACCTCTTCTTCTGAACAACTACTGAGCCCACTTCTCCTGCCTGTATTCTTTGTTTCTTGACTATTCTGCCTATTATAACAGTTTCTCTTTTTTTTTCCCCAATCAGTCCAGCCCCTTCATGTTTTTGAACGTTTCTGTCAAAGTACTTCACAACCTTCTCTGCTCCAAGGAAGTAGTTCCAGAAAATTTCTAAATTCACTGCATTGGCGCCAGTAGGTGGATGTGCTGAATCTGCAAGTGATCAGACTTGGCAGCAATATTAGTTAAGAGAAAACTGTCCAGTGCATCTGGAAGCAAAATCTGAAATCTTACCACTATCATTACACTTGCTAAGTCTGCTAAATAATGTTACTATTTATAGCCAGTCCACATAGCCAAATGCTGGTGATGGATCTCAGTGCAACCAGGACACTTGACATTAGCAACAACCATTAAGAAAAAGGTGGTACAAAGGAAATGATCAGAGAATTTAGTGAATCATGGATTTACTCTGGCATTTGCTTGACAGGTACTTAATAATTTTGTGAGATGCTATCTGTATTAGCTGCATTTGCTAGTTCCATCTGAAGTAGCCCACTAAGCCAAACTTGCCCTGATGTTTCCCCCTTTCACGAATGGTAATCTTACATCTTTTATTTTGTTTCGCTCCTATCTTCCTACATGGCTTTTCTGAGTTTGTATTATCTAATGGACCCACTTCCTGTTCCTTTTACCCATTCCTACTGAATTGCCAACTGCCCAACTTCCCTTTCAAATATTTTCCTTTTAACAATGATATGAATTGCACAATGCATGATTGTGATAAACTATCCTATCTTACTATTCTAGACTTTCTCATTTTTTTTGGGATCATACTAATTTTCCACAAATGCCTGAGCTCTGTCCTCATTTGGTTCCATTCTTTGTCATCACTTTTTTCACCTTCTCCCCCATCTCTGTTTTGTCATGTTGTTTGTTCAGTATTTAGATGAGCACTAGTTATCTCCAACTAAGTAATGGAAAGAATGAGGCACATGAAAATCAGTTAATCCTGTCTGTTGTACCAACTTGATCTTGTGTTCAAAAACAGAGAGGCTGGACAACCTAGCCAATCAAGCAGCATCTGTGGAAAGAGAAATCAGTTAACGTTTCAGGCCGAAATTAGTACTTGCTTTTTCTCTCTCTTAGTTCCAATGAATAGTCTTTGACTTGAATCATTAATTGGTTTCTCTCTCCACAAATGCTGCTTGACCGGCTGAGTTCTTCTAGCATTTCTGTTTTTGTTTCAGATTCCAGCATCTGCAGTTTTATTTGTTTTCTGTTGACCTTGTGCTCACCTTTTCAAATTAATGTCCATTATAACATTGGTAGAAGACAATCATATACTCTTTGTGGAGATGGTCTTCATACAAAGAGGCACCCTCCACTGATTGGTATAGCAGCACAACTTTGCTAAACAGGATGGACTTGGAATACAGCTGACTGCTCAAAATTGGGCATCCATGAGGCACTGTGGACCATCAGTGACTGCAGAAATGTACATTACCACTATCAGTAATCTCACAGCATGACATTTCCTCATTTTACTGTTATAATCAGATGACACAAAAATTGGCAGAGTTGTGGATAGTGAGGAAGGTTGTCAAATGATTCAGCAGGATATAGACCAGTTGGAATGTGGGCAGAGAAATGGCGGATGGAGTTTAATCTAGACAAGTGTGAGATGTTGCACTTTAGGAGGTGAAATGTAAGAGGAAGGTGTATAGTAAATGGCAGGACCCTTGGGAGCTTTGATGTACCGAGGGATCTTGGGGTGCAAGTCCATAACTCCCTGAAAGTACCAATACAAGTAGATAGGGTGGTAAAGAAGACATGTGGCATACTTGCCTTCATAGGTCCGGGTGTTGAGAATAAAAGTCAGGAACTCATGTTATAGCCATATTAAACTCTGTTTAAGCCATAATTGGAGTATTGTGTTCAGTTCTGGTTGCCGCATTACAGAAAGGATATGGAGGCTTTGGATAGAGTGCAGAAGTTCACAGGATGTTGCCTAGATGAGAGAATATTAGTTATAAGGAGAGGTTGGACAAACTTCATTTATTTTCTTTGGAGTGTTGGAGGCTGAAGGGCAACCTGATAGAAGCATATAAAATTGTGAGAGCCACAGATAACTTAGACAATCTGAGTCCTTTTCCCAGGATGGAGATGTCAAATACTTGAGGGCATAGCTTTAAGGTGAGAGATAAAAGGTTTAAAGGAGATGTGTGAGGCAAATTTTTTGCACAGGGAGTGGTAGGTGCCTGGAACGCTCTGCCAGGGAAAGTGGTGGAAGCAGATACGATAGCATCTCGAGTCATTTAGACTGGCACATGAACAGGCAGGGAATGGAGAAATATAGACCATGTGCAGGTGGGATTAGTTCAAATTGGCATCATAGCCAGCATAGACATCTTGGGCTGAAGGATCTGTTCCTGTGCTGTATTGTTCTATATTCTTTGTATAATCAAGCCAGGGGTTCATCCTTGGTTCATTGTAGAAGCAGCAGCACTGGGTGTATCTGAAAATTGAGGTGCCCAGCACAAGCCTGACTGAGCTAAGTGATCTCACAGTCAATAGATCAAATCAAAGCTCTGTTAGTTCTGCCATGTCTAGCTGTGAATGGTGTAGACAATTAAATATCTAACAGGAGGCAGAAGCTACATTCTACAAGTTGGTGCTGCATAGTATGTGAGTGCTAAAGGCAAGACTGAAGTTCTCCTGGATGTTACCTGGATTAGATAATATTAGTTATAAGGTAAGGTTGGATAAACAGCTCGATATTGCTCTAGTTAATATTCTGGCTTCAGTACTGAAGACATGTTCTAGAGGCAGCTGAATAGCCTACTCTTGTCCCATTTTCTTATGTTCTTGTGTTCAGAGAAAGCTCCGCTTCAGGCCAAGCTGTTTCAATACATTTACATCACAGGCACCTGCTTAACAATGTGATAAGTTGCCTAAGAAGCAGAACAAGTTGAATTGAACGAATTGCCACAACAATTACCAATTATCAGAAAATTGACAGAAGGTATTGTTGACTGTGCTACCAAGCAGCACTTGCAACATCCTCTTCACTGGTACCCAGTTTGGGTTCCCCCAGAGCCACTCGGCTACATTGTGCAATCATCCAAGAACAATCTTTAATTCTATTTGCAACTCTTCAGCAAATGAAGCAGTCCATGTCCACATACAGCAAGTACCATTAGAAGTGTAGAAAAATAGAAGCAGAACTAGGCCACTTGGCCCTTCAAGCTTGTTCAGCCATTCAGCATGATCATAAAAACGCAGAAGGTCAGGATGTCAGGCAGCATTTGAGGAGTAACAAACAATCTGCTAAAGGAACTTGGTGGGTTGAGCAGCATTCCTTTCCCTGCATGGATGTTGCTCGACCTGCTGAGTTTCTCAAGCAGATTGCTTGTTGCTTCAGATTCCAGTGTCTGAAGTCTCTTGTGTCAACATTTGTTGAGTCTCAGAGTTAAGGTTTCAGATCCAAGGGAAGTTAATGTGTCAGATCAAGAACATCCTAGGTATCACCACTGGCCAAATTTTCAGCTGGACCAGCCACACAAATAAAATGGATACAGGATCAGATTGGGGACTGGACATTTTGAGTTGAATGACACACTTCCTAACATTCCAAAGTATTTCCATCATCTACAAAATACAAATCCAGGGAGGTGATGGAGTACTCCTCACCTCCCTGGATGAGTGCAGCTCCAGCAACACTCACGATGTTTGATACTGTTCTCAGCAAAGCAGCCTGCTTGATTGGCATCCCATTCATTCGCTTTACCACTGGAAACCTCTACCACCAAGAGCTGCATGTACAGGGGAACACTACCAAATGCAAGTTCTCCCTCAAGGTGCATGTCATCCTTACTTTGAAATATATGGCCATCATGTCGAAGTCTAAATTGTGGAACTCCTTGTCTTACAGCATTCTGGTATATATTCACCAGAAGGATAGCAGTGGTTCAAGAAAATTGCTCTCGCCAATAAAACTTGAATCCTGAAAAATGAATAAACAAAACCATGGCTGCAGTCTACCATCTATAAAGTGCATTGGTTACTCTGACAACACCTCCCAAACCTATGACATCTAGAACCAAGAACATCAGGAACATAGGAACCATTATCTGTAGATTTCCTTGAAATCACATTTAATTCTGACTTGGAAGTATACATTCGTTCCTGTTTTGTATCTGGGTATAAGTCCTGCAGCTTCCTCCCCAACAGCATTGTGGAAGTACCTTCACCATAAGGACAGCAATGATTCAATAAAAAAGCTCATACCACCTATTCAAGAACACATAGGGATGGACAATAAATGTTAGCCGAGCTATTTGGTGTTCATTGATCCTGTTATGAAACCCAAGCTATGTTGGCAACAACAACACTATCCTCAGCTACAGATTATGGCACTAAATGATTACCTAATCACTTACAATTGAAAAGACTGTGTGCTACACAGGGCCCTGTCAATCACCTGTCTTCTTGCAGGAGTTTGCCCTCAGTAGCATACTAGAAGAAACAGCATGGCATGTGACAGATAAGCTCAGGCAGGTTGCTGGTCATTAAGATCTCTGCCTTAAACACTGGAGTAATTTGCTAATCCATTTCTTGATCCATCCAAGAAGGTGCTGTTAGAGGATCAATAAAAATCGGACCATGTGACCCAGCTCATTTTACCATTGTTATCTTTAATTTGAGGTGGTGCTGAGGTTTTTCTTGATATTAATGGTAGTAAAGAAATAATGTGGCAATGAGTAACTGAACACAGTCTAACATATTGAGTTGCTGCACTGTTTTGCAAGTTTGAAAGAAATTCCTGGCTAGAAATTTGTCCTGTGTGTAAAATGGGCAATATCAGATCAGCTATGCTGCGAATGTTATTTGATTGCATTGACGTCAGTACAATTAGATACCAGGTGTTGTGTATAATGGACATTGAATCCAATATTTTGCTTCATGGCTTGGTTTCTTTCTTGACCCATCTATTTCAAGGTAGCTTCAAATTATTTGCTATGTTGTGGTCAAGTCTGTTATTAATATATACCATTATGCAGAAGTTTAATGTGAACTACTCATTACAAAATCTGCAACTTTCCAGAGTAGGTTTATTGCAATAATATTGATTTGAGTGTTTCAATAGAATTTAACCAAAGAATTCATCAGTGCCTGTCTATTTTCAAGCTTTATTTTGCATTTCTTGACTTTGTCAGTAATATCTTTGTATTTTTTCCTAGCACCCCGGAAAGTTCCACCACATCCCCCAGTCAACCCTGTGGTCAAAGAAAAAACGGAAACATCTGTTACTTTGGCTTGGTCACTGCCTGTAGATGTGCCACCTGCCCCTGTGACTGGATACATAGTAGAAAGAACGAAAATAGGAAGCAATACCTGGACAAGGTGCCATACTTCAGAAAAGATAGAGGCACAAGAGTTCGCACTGAGTGGCTTGTCAGAAGGAGCTACTTATCAGTTCAGAATTAGTTCTGTAAACAACTTTACTCAGAGTGAATACTTAGAAGTCCCAGGAACATTTTATATTGGTGAGTATCGTCTTTCTCTTTCTTCATGCATATTCTCCATTATTGGTCATTTGTTCCTGCTCTTTTCTTTAATTTATTTGCAAATAAACTATAATTTTAGCAGATTCATGGAAAAATTGCTGCACAGAATTTGCCATTTAGCTCACACTATGCAAGATGGTCTCACTCTCCCTCCCCCCCCCCCCCCCCCCCCCCATAGGACTGCAGATTTTTCCCTTTCAAGCACTAATTCAACTCCCTTTTGGACATCATGGTTAGACCACAGTTAGAGCATTATGAACAGAAAGAATATGGTAGCAATAGAGAGTGCAGAAGAGATTCACTGGAATGTGGCTGGAATGGAGGGCTGTAGTTAGTTATTAGATAGGTATGGTTTATTCTCACTGGAAATTAAGAGGCTGAGGGGTGACTTTATAGAAGTCTATAAGATTATGAGGCCACAGATAGGATAGATAGTCAGAATCTTTTTCCCAAGGCAGGGGAATCGAGAACTAGAGGGCATGTTTAAGGTGAGAGGGGAGAAATTTAAAGGAGATCTGAGAGTATGTTTTACACACCGAGGGAGGTGAATATCTGGAACGAGCTGCCAGAGGAAGTGGTAGAGGCAGATACAATTACAGCACTTAAAGGTGTTTAGGCAGGTATTTGGATAGGAAAAATGTAGAGGATTACGGACCTTATGTGGTCAAATGGGATTAGTGTAGATGGGCATCATGGTCAGCATGTAAGAGGAGGGTCAGAAGGGCCTGTTTCTGTGCTGTACAGTTCTATGATTCTATGATCATGAATGAATCTGCATCCTTTACTCCCCCTGCTGGACATTGTTGATTTCAACCATTTGCTGTGTAAAAAAAATCTGGCTTTTGAGCCTTCTGTCAGTTGAACAGTTTCTTTCAATCTTCTCTGTCTAGGCACTTAATGATTTTAAGTCTCTCTATAAAATCCCTACTTACAAGATCACAAGACAAGGGAGCAGAAGTAGGCCGGTCGGCCCATTGAGTCTGCTCCACTTAGCCTCCTCTGTTCCAAGGAGAACAATGCCAGTTTCTCCATTATTTTTATGTAACATGTGCATAATCCCTAGAATCATTGATTTACCAGTTGACATGTTTCACTCTAGATAAAAGAAAAAAAATTGTTTTTGCTTTGTTAAAAATACTATGACTTTAAGAAATTAAAATTATCTTGGACTTGATATGGTTGACATCAAGATGAGTTTTGTCAGCATTGACCTCCACTGTCTCATGGCTAATACGAGTTAAAATCATAATTTACTTGCAGAATCCAACATTGAATAATTCCATTTTGTAGGCTCTGTGGAAAAGTCTCCATTCCATTATGAATCAAGAAGCTCCTCTTAATACCTGCCAAGGTTTCATAGTGACATCAGCCAGTGTGCAATGCATATTTTGATGCCAGTTGTTCAAAATTGTTTGTGTATATGAGGGTTTGAACTGAATGGGCTTTGCTTTTTGAAGCACCCTTAACTAATGGGTTGTAATCTGCCTTAGCCTTAATCAAAGGATAATGTAATCACGCTTGGGCTGCAGCCAGGAAGATTGAGTGTTTGTCCTCTTCAATGTTCCTTCTTTTGTATTTACCTAGGCAATTACACCCAGCATCTGAACCCTGCATCTCAGCCTCCTGATTCTCTGCCTAATTCCTTGGACCTATCTTCTCCCTCGCATACTCCTAAGTCGTCTTTGATCCTTACTGTGACAGACTCCCAAACAATTCCTCAACCTTCACTGATCTTATCCCCAATAAAGTTGCCATCCTCAATCAGCAAGGTTAGGGAGTGGAGAGGGTAGATCTATTGCTTTCTCCCACAACCAGGCAGCAATTTTGAGCATAGAATTGTACAGCACAGATACAGGCCCTTTGGCCCACCATGTCAGTGCTGACTTTTCCCGTCCATCTGCACTAATCCCATTTGCCCAAATTAGGACTGTATCCTTCTATGCCTTGCCTATTTAAGTGTATGTCCAAATGCCTCTTAAATGTAGTATTTTCATCTGATTCTAGCACCTCCTCTGGCAGCATGTTACAGATGTCACTCTCTGTGTAACAAAAAATCTAACCCCTCAAATACTTTTTAAAGCTTTTTCCTCTTACCTTAAACCGATGCCCTCTTGTTTATGATACCCCTACCGTGAGACAAAGATTTTGACCATTTACCCTATCTATGCCTGTAAACAAAAACAAATTTATATACTTCTCTTTGGTCACCCCTCAGACTCCTTTGCTCCAGAGAAGCCAAGCCCAGCCTCTCCAGTCTCTCCCCATAACTAAAGTCCTCCAATCCAGGCAACATCCCAGTGAATATCTTCTGTACTCTCTCCAGTGCAACCATATTCTTCCCAGAGTGTGGCAACCAGAACTGCACATAATACTCCAAATGTAGTCTAACTGGTGTTTTGTAAAGTTGCAACATAATGTCCCAACTCTTATATTTTGTGCTCTAATGTATGAAGGTAAGCATGTCATATGCCACCTTCACCACTCTATCAACCTGTGTTGCCTCTTTCAGGGAACTATTGACTTAGACCCCTAGGTCTCTCTATTCATCAACATTCTTTAGCACCCTACCATTTACTGTATATGTTGCCCCTATTTGGCTTCCCAAATGCATCTCCTTTCATCTGTGGGGATTAAATTCCATCTGCCAATGCTCTGCTCAACTTTCTATCTAATCTATATCCTTCTGTAACTTTAGATAATTTCCTCAGTATCCATACCACCACCAATTTTCGTGTCACCTGCAAACTTAATAATCATACCTCTTAAATTCACATTCAAGTTGTTAATACATTTCACAAATAATAATGCCACAAGCACCAATCTCTGAGGTACGGTGCAAGTTACAGACTTACAATTAAAAAAAACCTTCTACCACTACCCCCTGCCTCCTATCACCAAGCCAATTTTGGATCTAATTAGCCAGCTTACTTTGGATCTCATGTGTCTTAACCTTCTTCGACTACCCTACCGTGCGGAACCTTGTCAAATACCTTACTAACGTCCACATCTATCGCCCTACCTTCATCAACCTCCTTTGTTTATATCCTGAAAAATCTTGATCAAATTAGTGAGATAGAATTTCCTCGCATGCTTACTATCCCTGATCAGCTTTTGCCTTTCCAAATGTACATAGATTCTGTCCCTTACAATTTTTTCCAGTAAACATGTCTGAGGGTTTCTAGGTTTATGCTGTAAATCTTGCAAAAATAAACCTCTGAAATGTCCATCATATCTGCATGTAGTGGAAGTGTAGATGTCATTCTTAGGTGGTCCAGGAAGGATTGATTGCCTTTAGATTTGAGCTTGAAAACATTGGAGCCATCACCTAATAAAAGTTCCTGAATTGAGTCTTTGGCTTGATACTTGTCTTTTATTAAGTGGATGGCCTCTTTTGCTTTAATGGCAGGGGCACTCATGCCCATTATGTCCAGTAAAAATAAATTCCTGAAGTGCATGGATTTGACCTATTCCTACAAACATTTAAAATCTACAAAATCAAGTGTGGAGGATGTCAGTAAAGAGAATTTCATTTTAAGTTGATAATTCACCAATAAATTGATTGAGACAAAGTGGATCCAGGAAAAATGTCAAGTTATGAAAGGAGGGTGACCTGTACAAGAGCGATGGGTTGCACCTGAACTGGAGGGGAACCAATATCCTGTCAGGGAGGTTTGTTAGTGCTACTGGGGAAGGTTTAAACTAGCTTCACAGTGGGATGGCATCCGGAACAACAGGTCAGTAAGTGACGGATCGGAATCGCGGGCTGACGTCAGGGAATGTAGTATTAGGCAGATTCCTGATAACAGATGTGATGGGACGAATGGTTTGAAGTGTTTGTACTTTAGTGCCCAGAGTATTATGGGCAAGAGTGATGAACTTAGAGCATGGATCAGTACATGGAACTATGAAGTTGTAGCCATTACAGATTCTTGGTTGAAGGAGGGACAAGAATGAGTGATCGATGTACCAGGGTTTCTAAGTTTTAGGAAGAAAAGAGGGGGAGGAGTTGTAATACTAATCAGCTGCAGTCTGGGGAGACATAATCGAGCGCTCGGATACAGAGTCTATTTGGGTAGAACTCAGGAATAGGAAGGGTGCAATCACTCCCTTGGGGGTGTACTATAGACCTCCCAATCACCACCGGGACATTGAGGAACGGATATGCAAACAGATTAGAGAAATGTTTAAAAATTATAGGGTTGTGGTCATGGGAGACTTCAACTTCCCTGATTATAAATTGGGTCCTTTTTAGTGCAAGTGGGTTAGATGGGGCAGAATTTGTTAGGTGTATCCAGGAGGGGTTCCTAAATCAATATGTTGACAGTCCAGCAAGGGGAAGAGTCTATTCTGGACCTGGTGTTGGGAATTGAGCCTGGCCAGGTGACTCACCTATCAGTGGGTGAGCAATTGGCGAACAGTGACTACAGCTCATTAACTTTCAGGATAGCTATAGATAAGGATAGGTATAGGGCTAGTGGGAGGGTTTTAATTGGAGCAGGGCTAATTATGAAGGCACAAGGCAGGAACTAGGTCGGGTAAACTGGGAAAACCTTTTTGCTGGTAAGTCCACGTCGAGCATGTGGGAAGTGTTTAAGGATCAAATACACAGAGTACAGGATAGGTATGTCCCAATTAGAAGGAAGGACATGAATGGGAAAATAAGGGAACCTTGGATGTTCAGAGAAATAATGAACTTAATCAAGAAGAAAAAGGACAAGCATGTAGAGCTTCGGAAGTTAGGATCAGACAGAGCACGTGAGGACTATAGGGAAGCTAGAAATGAACTCAGGAAAGGAATTAGGAAAGCCAGGAGGAGCCATGAAAAGTCTTAGCAAGTAGGATTAAGGAGAATCCAAAGGCATTCTATACCTATGTCAGGAATAAGAGGATAATGAGGGAAAGGAATAAGGAAGGGAGTCTATGTTTGGATGCAGAGGAGGTGGGTGAGGTTCTGAATGAGTATTTCTCTTCAGTATTTACCCAGGAAAGGGAAATGCAGGACGCAGAAATTGGAACTGAGGGCGTAAACATGTTAGGGCATTTAGAGTTCAAGGAGGAGGTAGTGTTAAGTCTGCAAAATAATATTAAGGTGGATAAGTTCTCAGGGCCAGATGGGATGTACCCCAGGTTACTGAGGGAGGCAAGAAATGAAATTGCTGGGGCCTTGACCAGTATCTTTGTGTCCTCATTGACTGGGGGTGAGGTCCTGGATGACTGGTGAGTGGCAAATGTTGTTCCTCTATTTAAGTAAAGAACAAGAGAAAATCCGGGTAACTATAGACCGGTGAGTCTCATGTCAGTTGCAGGGAAATTGCTGGAGAAAATTCTTAGAGATAGGATATACGAGCATCTGGAATCCAATGGCTTGATTAGAGAAAGCCAGCATGGCTTTGTGCGAGGCAAATCACGTCTTACTAACCTGGTTGAGTTTTTTGACAGGGCGATGAGAGAGATTGATGAAGGTAGAACTGTGGATGTCATCTATATGGACTTCAGTAAGGCATTTGACAAGGTCCCACATAATCAGTTAATCAAGAAAGTTCGGATGCATGGGGTCACTGAAGAATTGGCTCTGTGGATCCACAACTGGCTTGTCTGTAGAAGACAAAGGGTGGTGGTTGAAGGGACTTATTCGGGCTGGAGGCCTATGAGTAGTGGTGTTCTGCAGGGATCTGTGCTGGGACCCATGCTGTTTGTGATGTACATAATTGACCTGGATGAATATGTTGATGGATGGGTTAGTAAGTTTGCAGACGATACCAAGATTGGTGGAGTTGTGAGTAGTGTAGAAGACTGGCAACGGATACAGCATGATATAGATCAGCTGCAGATGTGGGCAGAGAAATGGCAGATGGAGTTTAACCCGGATAAATGTGAGGTGTTGCACCTTGGTAGGACTAATGTCAAGAGGCAGTACACTCCTAAAGGCAAGGCCCTTAACAGTGTTGAAGAGTAGAGAGACCTTGGGGTGCAAGTTCATGACTCATTGAAAGTGGCTACCCAGGTAGGCAGGGTGGTTAAGAAGGCTTATGGAATGCTTGCATTTATTAATTGGGGTATTGAGTATAGGAGTCAAGAAGTTATGATGCATCTCTATAGAATTCTGGTCAGGCTGCATTTAGATTATTGCATCACCTCACCAATTCTGGTCACCTCACTATAGGAAGGATGTCAAGGCTTTAGAGAGGGTGCAGAGGAGGTTTACTTGGATGATGCCTGGATTAGAGTGCATGTGCTATCAGGAAAGGCTGGACAAACGTGGGCTCTTTTCTCTGGAGCAGCGGAGGCTGAGGGGTGATCTGTTGGAAGTGTATAAAATTATGAGGGGCATAGATAGGGTGGACAAGCAATATCTTCTTCCCATTATTGAGTGATCCAATACCAGAGGGCATGCATTTAAGGTGAGAGGGGGTAGGTTCAGAACAGATAGGAGGGATACATTTTTTACTGAGAGAGTAGTGGATACCTGGATTGCGTTGCCTGATAGGGTGGTGGAGGCAAATTCACTTGGGGCTTTCAAGAGGGGTTTGGATGGGCACATGAATGAGCGGAAAATAGAGGGATAGGGGCATTCTGTAGGTAGGAGGGAATAGCTATGTCAGCACAACATTGTGGGCTGAAGGTCCTATTCTGTGCTGTACTGTTCTATGTTCTATTATAGATTTAATGATCTGGAAATGTATCATGTAGATTATAAAATCAATAGTATATTAATATTTTATTTTCTCAGTAGAATGAATATAAAGTGGTTTGTATGTCATGGCTAACAATGAAATGTATTTTGTTCTGTCAGAACCCAGAATTTCCATTGAGAAGCCATTGCAAAATGTTGAAGCTCCAGCTGGTGAAGATGCTACTTTCATTACTGAACTATCCTCTGTTGCTCCTGGAACATGGTTCATGAACGGAAAAGTTGTACAAGACAGCGAGAATTACATAATACAGAGAAATAAAAATATACACACATTAATAATTAAACGGGTGAGGTCTTTGGATAATGAAGCTGATGTGAAGTTTGTAGCTAGCAATGCTGAAAGCACTGCTAAATTGAGAGTGAAAGGTGAGCATTGTTCTAAATGGTTGCTGCTGATTTTGAGTTTCTTATTACATTCCACTATTACTTCTCAAGAAAATGTTATTTCCTTAATATATTTCCATTCTAATATAAGAGTGTAGAATTTTATCTTAAGTGATATACCTGGCTGTTGAAAATTTTATTGCACTAACCTGTGATATGCTACTGTTATAATTCAATTTCAATGAATACTAGCGAGTTAAATGAGTAGATTAGATATTCTGGAGTGGTAACAATAGGATACAATACCACAATATACTCTAGAAATGCACCCTTGGCAGACCAGAATCCATATCAAGAGTTGCAAAGATCTCCATGTCCAACAAACATCTTACAAAGAAATTTCACTGAATTTCTCTTCTTGTTTTCCTAGTGATAATTTTAAAATGATAATCTTTTGCAATTAGTTGCTCAATCAGAAAATAATATTTCTCTATTCTCTAGATATTAATAACTAATATTAAAGTCAATATTTTCAAAAGCTTCTGAAATTTCCTCCTAGCCATCTCTGCTGCAATAGAAGTAGCTCCAGTACCTCCTTATGATCCCACACCTGGGGAAGCTGCACTTAATAGTGTTTAATGCTATCATGTTCTTTCTTTAATGAGATACTTAACCGTATATTTGGTATTTAATTTGGAGCTAAATCACCCAGTGCAGCTAAAGTTAAAAGATTCTTGAGGGAAAGCATTGTCAGCTGATAAGAAAATGTGTTTTTATGTTATGAGGAAAGGGATTGGAGCATGAAAAAATCCAAAACAGAACATGAAATATTTCCTTTATAAATCTAGAGGCTGTGTTCTTAAGAATTTCGCCAGTGACACAAATGAATTTTTAGAAAGAAATCAGCGAAAAGGGGGATTATTTGTTTTATCACAAGATACAGTTCAGTTTGTGACTGAGGTTTCTGACTGAGCCGCAAAAGTCACTTGGACAAAAGATAGCAAAGAAATCAAATCAGGCAGAAAGTTTTAACTTCAAACTTTAAATCAACATCACATATTGAAGGCCATCATTGTAGCTCTAGAAGGTGCTGGGATTTATGAATATGTTAACAATGGCACTAAACTGCATCTCTGCTCTATATTAAGCATGTGTACAATACAAGGAACTTGTTGGTAAATGTGGACATTGAACTTAAAGTTGGTGCTTCAATGCCAGTTAAGCTAAGGCATAGGTAGCTAAATGAGTCAGTCCCCTGGAATCGAGGATGATTTGTTTCTGTTCTGATTTTGTGGGTTTGGAGGGCCTAATGAGGCTAATGATGGAACTGCAGACCCTTCACAGATGGGGCATGAGGTGGGTATATTGTGAGGTGGTGCGAGTCTTCCTGCAACATGCCCAAAGAAGATGAGGTGTTCCTGAAGCTTGTGTTTGGCCTCGTTAACAGAAAGAAAGGTGGGAGTGGGATGGTAAATTAAAGTTGCAGGCAACAGGAAGCTCGGGGTTATTCCTGTGAATTGTTTGCAGGTGCTCCACAAAGCAATTACCCAGTTTGCATTTGGTATATCCAAACTACATTCTGAACATAAGGTGCAGTATCCCAGGTTGGAAGAAGTATGACTGAATCGCTGCTTCATCAGGAAGGAGTGCTTGAATCCCTGGATGGTAGGAAGGGGAGAGGTGAAAGGGCAGGTGTTGCCTCCTTCATAAAACAGAGATGAGGCAATCCTTTTTGAAGAATCATGTGTGTTTGGAACACTCTTTCTCAAAGAGTCTTTGAATATTTTTAAGGCAGAGATGGATAGATATTTGGTAAGCAAGGGGGTTAAAGATTCCTGGGGGGGGCGGGGGTGTAAAGGGGTAGGGGTTAGGTAGATGTCTTAGTTAATGATGGAGCAGGTTCAAGGTCCTACTTCTGTTCCTAACTGATATGTTTGTATGTTCATATGACTTAAAGCACTAATTATAATGAAATATGCTTGTTTGCAGCTGCAGCTGTCAAATTCATAAACAAACCAAAAACTCCACCTGAAGTTATGGCAGTAACCTCAGAATGTCTGGAATTGTCTTGTGAGGTGTCACCAGCCAATGCTGCGGTCATATGGAGAAAGGATCAAAAAGAGGTTAAGCAGGACCAGAGGATAAACATCATCTCTCAGGGAACACAACGCAAACTTGTCATCAAAAAAGTGCAGCAGAGCGACCAAGGAAACTACACCTGCATGTCTAATGATGACAGTCTAACATTCCAAGTTAAGATCAGAGGTAAGAATAAACTTGATTATTGCTTTAATGATAACAGGCTGATGTAATAAGTAAGAAAGCTGATCATAATTAATTCTGCCAATGAAGCTTCTACTTGAACCCTTCATCATCAGTTGTCAGTTGTGAAAAATTAGATGTAGCATTTTGTCTTCTCTCTTCTTTGCCCTGAAAATTTATTACTAATACCTTCTTCCTCACTGACCTAATTTCCTCCTTTTGATTTTCAACCTTGGTTCAGCATTTTCCTATGGACCTTAAGCCTTCATCGTGGTTTCTTCTTTAAAATTCTGCAACATAATTGTCTGGAAATGTAAAACATCAGTTTTAAACAAGGAAAATCATGTGTAGGAAATGTACACTGTATTTTTGGATTATAACATATTCCCAATAGATCTTCTAAAAACTCATTTAGTTAATTCTATCTCCACGGATACTGCCAGACCAGCTGAGTCTATTAAGACCAATGTTTTTTGCTTTGTATTTCAGATTCAGCTTTGATATAATCTCTTCATTATCCTAAATGTTATTTGGTAAAAGAATCCTTGATTAATGCAGCTATACACCTTTTTTGCCCTTTTAAACTTGTTCTTGAGATCTGGGTAATGTTGATAAGGCTGCTGTTATTGCCAAAAAGTGGTAAAAGTGACGATTAGACTGTGCTGTTGCCTTTAAAATTTTACTGGATCATTGGCATTGTATTTAAAAATAAAAATAGAAAATGCTAGAAATACTCAGCAGGACAGGCTGCATCTGTGGGAAGAGAAACAAGAGTTATCATTTCAGGTTGAAAACCCTTTGAGAGAACTGGGAAGAAGACAAGTTTGTTAAACTGCAGGAAGGGGGAGGATGGGGGAGGGGGATTAATTCAGATAGTCATTAGGTAATAAGTGTAGGTAAGCAGTAGTGATGGAGGACTTTATAGTCAGGGGCACAGAGGTTTTTCTGTGGCTGCAAGTGAGACTCCAGTGTCACGAACCAGCAACAAAAGAACCACACTGAGCATGATTCAGTGTTAAAAACTATTTTATTAATCACTACTTATGATAATACGTAAAATAAAAGTAAAAATGTTAGCATGTTAGAATTCAAAAATGTTAAACCTTGAACGTTAACCCCAAAAACTAAACTCTTCGTGTGTGTGTGTGTGTGTGTGTGTGGCAAAGTCCCAAACTCCCAGTTCCGGAATGGTTCTTAAAGTTCAGTTCCGCAAGCCATAAGGTGAAACATGAGCAAGGGCTTCTTCAACAACCACCGTTGTCTGAAGATAAGACGTAGACGTAGAGAAACATAGAGAGAGTACATATGAAATCCAAATGTTCCACGATGGAACCCAAACGACACTTCAGTGTTTACTCGGTGGTGACTTCCTCACCCCGAAAAGCATCCGAATTGTGGTCGTCCACACACAATTACCTGTTTCCTTCTACAGGTCAGCAACAAAGTGAACTTCCATACATGGATTTCAGTGGCAAACACAGTTATTGTTTCTCATCCATCGATAGAGAAAACAAGCAGGCTGGTGTCCCTCTCTCTCCCCTCTCTCTCTCCCCTCTCTCTCCCCCCTCTCTCTGACTCTCCCCTCCCTCTGCTTTCCCCTCTCTCCGTCTCTCGCCTCTCTCTCTCTCCCCTCCCTCTCTCCCCCCTCTCTCTCTCCCCTCTCTCTCTCTCCCCTCTCTCTCTCTCCCCTCTCTCTCTCTCCCCTCTCTCTCTCTCCCCTCTCTCTCTCTCCCCTCTCTCTCTCTCCCCTCTCTCTCTCTCCCCTCTCTCTCTCTCCCCTCTCTCTCTCTCTCCCCTCTCTCTCTCTCCCCTCTCTCTCTCTCCCCTCTCTCTCTCTCCCTCTCTCTCTCTCCCCTCTCTCTCTCTCCCCTCTCTCTCTCTCCCCTCTCTCTCTCTCCCCTCTCTCTCTCCTCCCCTCTCTCTCTCTCCCCTCTCTCTCTCTCCCCTCTCTCTCTCTCCCCTCACTCTCTCTCCCCTCTCTCTCTCTCCCCTCTCTCTCTCTCCCCTCTCTCTCTCTCCCCTCTCTCTCTCTCCCCTCTCTCTCTCTCCCCTCTCTCTGTCTGTCCCCTCTCTCTCTCTCCCCTCTCTCTCTCTCCCCTCCCTCTCTCTCTCCCCTCTCTCTCTCTCCCCTCTCTCTCTCTCCCCTCTCTCTCTCTCCCCTCTCTCTCTCTCCCCTCTCTCTCTCTCCCCTCTCTCTCTCTCCCCTCTCTCTCTCTCCCCTCTCTCTCTCCCTCTCTCTCTCTCCCCTCTCTCTCTCTCCCCTCTCTCTCTCTCCCCTCTCTCTCTCTCCCCTCTCTCTCTCTCCCCTCTCTCTCTCTCCCCTCTCTCTCTCTCCCCTCTCTCTCTCTCCCCTCTCTCTCTCTCCCCTCTCTCTCTCTCCCCTCTCTCTCTCTCCCCTCTCTCTCTCTCCCCTCTCTCTCTCTCCCCTCTCTCTCTCTCCCCTCTCTCTCTCTCCCCTCTCTCTCTCTCCCCTCTCTCTCTCTCCCCTCTCTCTCTCTCCCCTCTCTCTCTCTCCCCTCTCTCTCTCTCCCCTCTCTCTCTCTCCCCTCTCTCTCTCTCCCCTCTCTCTCTCTCCCCTCTCTCTCTCTCCCCTCTCTCTCTCTCCCCTCTCTCTCTCTCCCCTCTCTCTCTCTCCCCTCTCTCTCTCTCCCCTCTCTCTGTCTCTCCCCTCTCTCTCTCTCCCCTCTCTCTCTCTCCCCTCTCTCTCTCTCCCCCTCTCTCTCTCTCCCCTCTCTCTCTCTCCCCTCTCTCTCTCTCCCCTCTCTCTCTCTCCCCTCTCTCTCTCTCCCCTCTCTCTCTCTCCCCTCTCTGTCTGTCCCCTCTCTCTCTCTCCCCTCTCTCTCTCTCCCCTCTCTCTCTCTCCCCTCTCTCTCTCTCTCCCCTCTCTCTCTCTCCCCTCTCTCTCTCTCCCCTCTCTCTCTCTCCCCTCTCTCTCTCTCCCCTCTCTCTCTCTCCCCTCTCTCTCTCTCCCCTCTCTCTCTCTCCCCTCTCTCTCTCTCCCCTCTCTCTCTCTCCCCTCTCTCTCTCTCCCCTCTCTCTCTCTCCCCTCTCTCTCTCTCCCCTCTCTCTCTCTCCCCTCTCTCTCTCTCCCCTCTCTCTCTCCTCCCCTCTCTCTCTCTCCCCTCTCTCTCTCTCCCCTCTCTCTCTCTCCCCTCTCTCTCTCTCCCCTCTCTCTCTCTCCCCTCTCTCTCTCTCCCCTCTCTCTCTCTCCCCTCTCTCTCTCTCCCCTCTCTCTCTCTCCCCTCTCTCTCTCTCCCCTCTCTCTCTCTCCCCTCTCTCTCTCTCCCCTCTCTCTCTCTCCCCTCTCTCTCTCTCCCCTCTCTCTCTCTCCCCTCTCTCTCTCTCCCCTCTCTCTCTCTCCCCTCTCTCTCTCTCCCCTCTCTCTCTCTCCCCTCTCTCTCTCTCCCCTCTCTCTCTCTCCCCTCTCTCTCTCTCCCCTCTCTCTCTCTCCCCTCTCTCTCTCTCCCCTCTCTCTCTCTCCCCTCTCTCTCTCTCCCCTCTCTCTCTCTCCCCTCTCTCTCTCTCCCCTCTCTCTCTCTCCCCTCTCTCTCTCTCCCCTCTCTCTCTCTCCCCTCTCTCTCTCTCCCCTCTCTCTCTCTCCCCTCTCTCTCTCTCCCCTCTCTCTCTCTCCCCTCTCTCTCTCTCCCCTCTCTCTCTCTCCCCTCTCTCTCTCTCCCCTCTCTCTCTCTCCCCTCTCTCTCTCTCCCCTCTCTCTCTCTCCCCTCTCTCTCTCTCCCCTCTCTCTCTCTCCCCTCTCTCTCTCTCCCCTCTCTCTCTCTCCCCTCTCTCTCTCTCCCCTCTCTCTCTCTCCCCTCTCTCTCTCTCCCCTCTCTCTCTCTCCCCTCTCTCTCTCTCCCCTCTCTCTCCCCTTCAACGTCATTACATCCTTTATCTTCTATTGCCGTAAGCATGCCCCACACACACAAACACACACACTCTCTATCTTAAAGGGACTTTCACTGAGTCCGTAACGCCAGGATGGCATACTTGGTGCTCGGGTCAAAGATCTCTGAGCAGGCACAGCACATTCTGAAAGGGGAGGTTGAGCAGCCAGAGATCATGGTGCATATTGGTACTCACATATTAGACAAGGAGCGATAAGGCCCTGCAAAGTGAATTTAGGGAGTCAGGCAAAAGGTTAAAAAGCAGGACCTTAAGGGTTATAATCACAAGGTTACTTCCTGTGCCACTTGCTAGTGAGGGTAGGAGGATGGGGCAAATGAATGTGTGGCTGAAAGGGTGCAGGTGGGAGGGCTTCAGCTACTTGGATTGTTGAGATCTATTCCGGACAGAGGTGACCTGTACAAGAGGGATGGGTTATGTCACATCCCACAGAAGTAGTATAACAGATGAGAATGTTGAAGCAAATATTGAGGTTAAAGCAAGCCATTAGGCAGGATAGACAGGGGCAGGACAGGGATCGTGGAAGGTCTGATAGGCTAAACTGCATTTACTTTAGTGCAAGCCTCACAAGTAAGGCAGATGAACTCAGAGCATGGATTGGCACATGGTTTTATGATATTATAGCTATTACAGAAACATGGTTGAGGATGGGCTGGACTGGCAACTCAATATTCAGGGTATCGATGCTTGCAGCATGACAGAGGTGGGGATAAAACAGGAGGGGGTGTTGCACTATTGATTAGGAAGAACATCACACCAGTAATTAAAGAGGATATCCTAGGGGAGATGTCCAATGAGGCCATATGAGTAGAACTTAGAAATTAAAAAAGGGTGGATCACTTTGATGGGTTATGCTGTAGGTCCCCCAGTAGTCAGCAGGAATTAGAATATATACGTAGAGAAATCACAGACAGGTGTAGGAATAAAAGGGTTGTCAAAGTTGGTGATTTCAATTTCTCTAATATTGACTGGGATAGACTTGGTGCTAAAGGATTAGATAGAACATAGAACACTACATTACAGTAAAGGCCCTTCGGCCCACAATGTTGTGCTGACATTTTATCCTGCTCTAAGATCTATCTAACCCTTCCCTCCCACATTGTCCTCCATTTCTCTGTCATTCATTTGGCTATCTAAGAGTCTCTTAAATGTCCCTAATGTATCTGCCCCCACCACCTCTCTGACAGTGTGTTCCACGCACCCACCACCCTTATACCTTCCTCCAATCACCTTAAAATTATGCCCCCTTGTGTTAGCCATTTTTGCCCTGGGAAAATTTCTCTGACTGTCCAATCGATCTATGCCTCTTATCATCTTGTACACCTCTATCGTCACTTCTCATCCTCCTCCTCTCTAAAGAGAAAAGCCCTAGTTTACTCAACCTATCCGCATAAGACATGCTCTCTAATCCAGGCAGCATCCTGGTAAATCTCCTCTGCACCCTCCCTAAAGCTTCCACATCCTTCCTACAATGAGGTGACCAGAATTGAACACAATGCTCCAAGTGTGGTCTAACCAGAGTTCTATAGATGGGGCAGAATTTTTAAGTATGTCCAAGAAAGTTTCCTGAAACAATATTTAGATGGCTGTACCAGAGAAGGGGCTGCGCTTGACCTTATCTTAGGAGAATGAGGCTGGGCAAGTTGTTGATTTGTCAGTGGGGGAGCACTTTGGGACCAGTGACTATAGTTATGGAAAATGATTGGACTATAAAACTTATAGTCATAAATTGGGGGAAGGTTAATTTCAATGGCATCAGATAGGAAATCACAAAAGTTGATTGGGAGAGGCTGTTAGCAGGTAAAGGGATGGCTGGCAAGTGGGGGACTCTTAAAAATGAGATAGGAGGAGTTCAGGGCCAGCATGGATGAAGTGTGGAGGCGGAAGGGCTTCAGCTACTTCCTGTTAGAGTGAAGGGCAAGGCTGACAAGATTAGGGAACATTGGTTGATGAGAGATATTGAGTGTCTGATCAGGACACCAAAATTGGTGGTACAGTGGACAGTGAAGAAGGTTGTCTAAGGATACAACAGTTTATAGATTAACTGATGAAGAGGGGAAGGAAATGGCTGATGGCATTTAACTCTGACAAGCAATGCATTTTGGGAAGTTAAGCCAGGGCAGGACATACACAGTGAATAACAGGGTCCTGGGGAGAATTTTTGAACAGCGAGATCTTTGGGTATAAGTGCATAGTTCCCTGAAAGAGGTGGCACAGGTGGACAGTGTCATGAAGAAGGTATATGGTATGCTTGCCTTCATCTGACAAGGCATTGAAAGTAGGAGTTGGGATGTCATGTTACAATTGTATGAATCATTGGTTAGTTCACACTTGGATTATTGTGTGCAATTCAGGTGAGCAGAGATTTTTGCATCTTCGTTAGCCACAGGTGATATGGGGAAAATTGGAGGATATCTAATGTTGTGCCTTTGTTTAAGAAGGGGAGCAGCGATATGCCAGGGAACTGCTGGTTGGTGATCCTTGCATCAGTGGTGAATAAGTTATTGGAATGGATTCTTGGGGTCAGGATTTATCTGCATTTGGAAAGGCAAGATAGGGATAGTCAGCATGGCTTTGTGTGTGGGAAATCGTGTCTCACGAATTTGATTGAATTTTTGAAGAGGTAACAGAGAATAAATGAGGACTGGGCAGCAGACATTGTCTAGATGGACTTCAGCAAAGCCTTTTGACAGGGTGCCGCATGGTAGGCCAGTATGGAAGGTTAGAAGACATGGGATTCAGGGTGGGTTAGCCAATATTGGCTTGGTGGTAGGAGTCGGAGGGTGGTAGTGGAGGGGTCCTTTTTCAGATTAGAGGCCTGTGACCAGTGGTGTGCTACAGGGATTGGTGCTGGTGGAGGCAGACACGATAGAGGCATTTAAGAGACTCTTAGATAGACACATGAATATGCAGAGAATGGAGGGATATGGACCATGTGCAGGCACAATGGATTAGGTGTAATTAGGCATCATCATCTTAATTACTTCAGCACAATGTCGAAGGGCCTGTTCCTGTGCTGTATTGTTCTATGTTGCTTGGAAAGGCTGTTTAGGTTCTAGGATGGTGGGAACGGAGAGTGGACCAGGGGGTCATGAGGGGAATGTTCCTTATGAAATGCTGAAAGAGGAAGTGGGGGGGGGAGAAGTGTGTTCAGTGGTGGAATCTCTTTGAAGGTGATGGAAATTGTGGAGAATGATCTGTTGAATGTGGAGTCTGGTGGGTGGAAGGTGAGGACCAGGGGAAACTATCCTTGTTCTGTCACAGGGGAAAGGGGGTGAGAGCAGAGACATGGGAAATGGATGAAATGCAATCAAGGGCTTTGTTAATAATTGTTGAAGGAAAGCTATGGCTTAGGAAGAGCGAAGACATTCCAGAGGCATCTGTACTGAGTCTCATGTTTGGAACAAATGTAACGCAGATAGTCGAGATAGCTGTGGGAGTTAATGGACTTGTAATGGATGTTGGTAGCCAGCCTGTCTCCTGACGAGAAGACAGAGATCCAGAAAAGGAAGGCAAGATTTACAGATTGACCATATAAGGAGAGGACATGGTGGAAATTGGCAGTAAAAGTAATGAACTTGTTGAGTTCAGCATGAGTACAGTAGGTAGCACCAATGTTGTATCTAGTTTGGCTGTACTTGATGACAGTCCCACATTGATCTGATGGATTTTTTTTACTCATCTCTAAAGTGGGCTAGTAAGCCTCTCAGTTGTATTTAATGCAACTAATGGGCAATAATGAATCCACACATCCTCAGAATGTCAAAACAGATTTCTTTTGATAAGTTGCCCTCCAAAGCCTGACTTGGAAATATATCACCATTGCTGGGTCAAGTCCTGGAATTCCCTCCCTAACAGCATTGTGGGAATATCCACTCCGGAAGGACTGCAGTGTTTGAAGAAGGCAGCTCACCACCTTCTCAAGGCCAATTAAATGCTGGATCAGCCTGCGAAGCCCACATCCCTTGAATGAATAACATAACAAGAGATGGCATTGTGAGTAATTTGCTAATAAAGTAAAACCAATATGGCACAGAGGATATCAGCCAAAGTAATGTCAATGTATGCTTTTGAGGCAGAAGGAACATTTTTCTTTTATCATCAAGGAATATGGGCATTTCCGGCAAGGCCAGCATTTAATCCTCACTCCTAATTGCTCTTGAACTTGGTGGTGTGCTAGGCCTTCTCAGAAGGCAGTTAAAAGACATTTCTGTGGGCCTGAAGATATTATAGACTAAACCAGATAAGGAAAATAGTTTTCCTTCCCTAAAGGAAATAAGTGAATCTGATGGGTTTTCAACATCCATCAGATAATAGGGCTGGTGTAGCAGTTGCTACCGCGGAATAAAACAAGACTCTACTCGGAGGATTGCCAAACAGAACTGGTTTATTTTCCTGCCTTGCACGGGCCCTTTAAGGGAGAATGTTCCCGCCCAAAAACAACCGGTAATGACGTAAGTCCTACGTCATCAGGACTTTCCCGCGTGCGGGTTCTCCCCGTCGCTCGGAAAGACGAGGCCCGCCGCCATCTTGGGCCTCGTCGCTCCGACGCTGCGCGACCCGACTGCCGAGCCGGTTCGCCCGACTAGACGGTGAGTTGCCACACTGGAAATTTAACTGTGCAACAGTCAACATACTGGTGTTATCCAGACAAAAATCACAGAACATAGAACCAATTTTGTACGCTTTGCTGAGTGAATTAACGTCAGTTGTTATTATGGATGGACTTCTTGGTGCAAGGAACTCGTGTAGACCTGCACTGTTTCTCTGACATCTACCTTGTTAAAATGACATGGTTACTCATGACCAAAACTCATTTCTGCTGAGATTTTCGACCACATTGGTCTGAGTCATGACTGGTGCTATTTTCTTACAGAAAATAATTAGACTGATCCAAACTGAGATCCCAGTCACCACACCACCAGCTGGTTTCAGCAGGTTCACCCTCAAATTATGTGGTGGCATGCCAAAAGAAAACCAGCAAAAAGAGAAAATGTTTATTATTATCAGTAATGAAGAAAAAGCAGGGGAAAGACTCCAAACAAAAAGAGATGAAAAGAAGTTGCCAGGGAGGTGTCTGTAAGGACTTGACTGTTGTTTATGAATGCTTATAATTTTGTAAGTCTTCCAGTGCAGTTATGCATCCCTTCCAGGTCATGAAAGTCACATTCACATCAAGGATCCTGCTGAACAAACCTCTGGTAACAAACAAACACAACAAACACTAGTGCGTACAGTGCTAACACATGCTGTCAGAGTGGCACAGTGGTGCAGCTAGTAGAGGTGCTGCCCCAAGACACCAGAGAGTGGAAGGGAATGGGTGCTGTCTGTGTGGAGTTTGCACATTCTCCCTATGATTGCATGGTTTTCCTCCAGGTGCTCCAGTTTCGTCCAATATCCCAAAGACATACAGGTTGGTAGGTTAATTGGCCGCTGTAAATTGGCCCCTAATGTCTTGGTGAAGGGTAAAACATAGGGGTGTTGATGGGAATGTGAGGAGAAAAAAATTGGGATTAATGTAGGATCAGTGTAAGTGGGTGGTTGATGGTTAGTGCAGACTCGGTGGGCCAAAGAGTCTGTTTCCGTGCTGTATTTCTCTGACTCTATGGAAGATAGGGTCACCCTTGCTCTCAAAAACCTTGCATCATGATTCTTGCTAGCAGTATCTGTTGCAATATGCCATATATAGCATTTGCTATTGCAATGTGCAAGTCAAGAAAAGCTCAAACGTCAAAGTAGGAATCTTGCATATTTCATACATGTGACTTATGCATTTACACATGTAAGGCCATTTGGCTGCATGCATAAAGGGTACTCATGCCCTGATGTACATCTGATAACTGCTTTCCATGATTTCCCTCTGCACAAGGAAGTTGCCCCGAAGTGCACTACTGTTAAGAAATCATTTCAGGTTTCTCTATCTCCCCACCCTTTCCAACATCCCATCCCCCATCATCCCTATGAGGTCACTGCCATTCTCTTTCCATCATCTTCACATGCAATCATTCCTTGCCAGCAGTTCTCTGTACCTAAAACAATGCTGGTTGTCTGATTGGGTGACCACGTCATTGAGCACCTTCGCTCTGTCCGCCGCAACAGCCAGGACCTCCCGGTGGTCACCTACTTTAATTCCACATCCCATTCCCATACTGACATGTCTATCCATGGCCACTTCTATTGCCATGTAGAGGCCAGTCGCAGGTTGGAGGAACAACACCTCATATTCCTCCTTGGGAGTCTCCAACCTAATGGCCTCAACATTGATTTCTCTAACTTCCGGTAACCCCACCCCTTTTTCTTCCCCCCCCCTTATTCCTGTGGCTCCCTCCCCCACCTTGATGACCTGCCCATCTCCTCTCCTCCCCTCCCCCAGCCTTTATTCCATGGTCCACTGCCCTCTCCTACCGGACTCCTTCAGCCCTTTGCCTCTTCTACCTATCACCTCTCAGCTTATTACATCTTCTCCCCTTCCCCCACCCACCTACCTTCCCCCTATCACCTGGACTCGCCTATCACCTGGACTCGCCTATCACCTGAACTCACCTATCACCTGCCTGCGTGTGCTCCTCCCCCTCCCCCCACCTTATTCTGGCTTCTGCCCTCTTCCTTTCCAGTCCTGATGAAGGGTCTCGGCCTGAAACGTCGACTGTTTATTTCCGTCCATGGATGCTGCCTGACCTGCTGAGTTCCTCCAGCACTTTTTGTGTATTGCTGGTTATCTTGTGGTAATGTATTGGAGGGGTCTTGACGGGATGAATGTGGGAAGGATGTTTCCCTTTTGTGGGAGAATCCAGAACTGGAGAAGAAAAATAGGGACAGAAATTAGGTTATTTTTGGAACTTTCTTCCTCAAAGGACAATATAAGCAGAGTCTTTTGAACTTTTTTTAAGGCAACCCAGATAAATACTTGATAAGCATTGGGAAGAAGGGTTACCACGAGTTGACTGGAGCTCACAATCAGATCATCTATGAACATGAAGCAGAGCAGGCTTGAGGATCCTGCTCTTAGTTCATTTGTTCAAATGGAAGGGCTACTTCCTTAAGATAGAGCTGTGAGGAAAGGTGCTACTAAAGTAGAAGTTTGACCCTGAACACAGACTGTTCCTGAAACAGACTGGCATTGCATTAGAGAGCCCAATAGTACTGTTTTGCAACTGCTGCTAGCAGATTTAATGATTTAGTTTTAGACTTTTTTGAACCAATTGCTTCACAGACAATGCAGATGAATTTCTAACCTAGGTTTTTATTACATATTTATTTAACAAAGTGAATTTAAATTCTTCAGCTGCCATGGAGAAATTTGAACTTGTGTCTCCAGAACAATAGTTTCGGCCATTGGATTACTTGTTCAGTAATACAATAATGCTGCTTCACCCATGTACCCTACCTCATTCAAAGAAAATATTCTGCCCATTGTCCCATCAGAGGTCAGTTTCAGAATCATTGCTTTTCTTTATATACCGATTACCTGGATATATGTAGCACAGTGTCAAGATTAGCAGTTAACACAAAATTAGAACACCTGACAACTTTTTCACCCAGAGGGTGGTCAGTTTATGGAATGAGCTGCCAGAGGAAGTGGTTGAGGTAGGTACACTGACAACATTTAAAAGGTACTTGGACAGGTACGTGGATAGGAAAGGTTTAGAGGGGTATGGGCCAAACACTGGCAGATGGGACTACCATAGATGGGAATCTTGGTTGGCATGGATAGTTGGGCCAAAGGGCCATTTCTGCACTGTATGACTATGACTCTATGAAGGATTCTGTAGGTCACTTAGGTGAACAGATAATTAGAAGATTAACATGTAGGTGTTAGATTAAAAAAAAGTATCTGGAGAACTGGGGATAATGGATTTTAGGGAAGAATTAGGAAAGAAAGCAACTTAAAAATATACTAAAGAGCAGAGAACTAGGGATTCAGTACATTGCTTTTAAAAAGTGGGAGGACAAATTTTGTAAAAACATTTGTAAAACCAAAGGTTTTATAAGTTTTATAACTAGCTACTTTTAAAACTATACAAGTCACCACGCAAGATGAAGTCAGAATATTTTGTCAAATTTTGAGTGCATCAGTTTGGGAAGTGGTAAGTGAACGGAGGAGTTACAGAATAGATGGACTGAAATGAAAGGCTTAGTTATGAAGAACAACAAGAGATGTTGGAACCTTTTTTAAAGTCCATGGCTTAGAAATTCCTTTGCACAGCTCCGATAAAACAGTTGCACAATTGAAAGCAGGTTTAAGCCCAAGCAGAGCAATATTCCACCATTTCTGAGTGCCTTGGCGCCTTTTGGGAAATTTGACTCTTAACTTTACAGTGGGATTTTCATTTGTGTTAGCACCATTTTTCCAATCTAAAGCTCTCACAAATGGCAACACCCACAATTCATTGCCAGCATGATTTTTCAACCTTATTGGTTTGAACCGTGACCAGAACAACTAGCTTTTATTAACTCTGTTTTCCTTGAAACTATGATTTATAGGGCCAAAACTCAAACTTAAGAGATTTCAGTGAGGACAAAGAATTGCCACCTGCAATCTTGGGTGCTCCTGGATTGGTTTGCTTCATGCAAGTCAATGCCATGGTTAGCACCCTACAAACATACAACATAGAACAGTACAGCATGGAAACAGTCCCTTCAGCCTACCATTTCTGCGTTCACCATGATGCCAGTCTAACTAATCCCATCTGCCTGCACGTGGTCCTTATCTGTCTATTTCCCACTTGTTCATGTGTCTGTCTAAATGCCTCTTAAATATTGCTATCTTATCTGCTTCCACCAGCTCTCCTGGCAGTGCATTCTAGGCACCTACCACTCCTTGTTGTAAACCAAAAAGTTGCCTTGCACATTGCCTTTAAACTTTTCTCCTCTCACCTTAAAGCTATGCCTTCTAGTGTTTTGACATTTCCAGCCTGGGTAAAAAGACTGTCTACCCTATCTATGCCACTGCTGACATCTGGTATACATCTCACATATGCTGGTCATTATTGCATTATGCAGCATATTCAAACTTCACACTCCAGCTGGAATGATTCTGTTCACTGTTCCTTCACCCAGAAAAGTAGGCAGAATGGGCATAGATATTTGCCTGCATTTCAGGCTTCCCCAAAGTGCAAGCATTCACAGAGTGCCCTCACAAAGCATTATTCCTTCCAGCTAACTCCTTGGTACATTCTTACCAGGAGTGCTTGGCTGTATCTTGGAGGGTCTCTGAGCCTCTGTTGCATAAAGAACATATTAGCAGCAGGATTTGTTCTTCATCTATCAATCCATGTCCTTTTGACTCCTGGGGGTACTAAGTTGTAGCGCATAGATCAAATGCCAATGACAGCAAGATCTTCAAATACCAAAACTAATATAACTTGACATTACACAGGGGAAGATTGACAATTGATAGTTACAATCTTTATGGAAGTTTTACAAACAACATTACAGTGACATAATGTTGTGTTACGGACTCAGTGAAAGTCCCTTTAAGATAGAGAGTGTGTGTGTATATGTGTGTGTGGGGCGTGCTTACGTCAATAGAAGATAAAGGACGTAATGATGTTGTTGAAGAAGTTAGAAGAAGAAGAAGGAGAGAGAGAGAGAAGGGAGAGAGACACCAGCCTGCTAGTGTTCTCTATCGATGGATGAGAAACAATAACTGTGTCTGCCACTGAAATCCATGTATGGAAGTTGAAGTAATCCGGTGGAGTTCACTTTGTTGCTGACCTGTAGAAGAAACAGGTATTTGTGTGGACGACCACGATTCGGATGCTTTTCGGGGTGAGGAAGTCACTACCTGAGTAAACACTGGAGTGTCGTTTGGGTTCCATCGTGGAACATTTGGATTTCGAATGTACTCTCTCTCTGTTTTTCTACATCTACGTCTTATCTTCAGACAACGGTGGTTGTTGAAGAAGCCCTTGCTCATGTTTCACCTTATGACTTGTGGAACTGAACTTTAAGAATCATTCCGGAACTTGGAGTTTGGGACTTTGCCACACACACACACGACGAGTTTAGTTTTGGGGTTAACGTTTCGAGGTTTAACATTTTTGAATTCTAACATACTAACATTTTTACTTTTATTTTACGTATTATCATAAGTAGTAATTAATAAAATAGTTTTTAACACTGAATCATGCTCAGTGTGTTTCTTTTGTTGCTGGTTCGTGACAAAAATTGGGGCTCGTCCGGGATCCAATCCAAAGATTAACGAGTGTCGTCTGGGATCGTTCCCCAGATTGACGAGATTCATTCGGGATTCAATCCAAAGATTTTTGAGGGAGGTCTGATAAATTCTTTTTAATTGGCTTGTGTGTGTGGAAACCAGCAGCAATGGATATTAAGCATTTTTGGGAGTCACCACCCAAAAGGGATTGGAGGTGGCGACAAAGGATGATTGATAAAGATTGCTACAAGGCTAAACCTTACAGAAGTAAAGCAGTCTATGAGAAAGGCAGATATTCAGAGATTGATAACTGGCCATTATGTGGAAAGAGGTGTTTGAGAAGGAAGTGTTAAAACAGTTTCCTGGCAGTGAAATAGCAATTTCTGAGGCACAGGTGCAGCTGGCAAAGAGATTAGAGGCTGAACGAGAACAAAAGAAATTAGAGGCCGAACAAGAGGAAAAGAGATTAGAGGCTTGAAGAGAGCAAACTCAGTTAAAGATAGAGGCTGAACAAGAACAAACCCAGTTAAAGATAGAGACTGAACGAGAACAAAAGAAATTAGAAGCTGAATGAGAACAAAAGATAACTCGGATGAAGATAGAGGCTGATCTAGCAATGAAGCAGATGGAATTGAAGAGGATGGAGCTGGATAGTGAGGAGAAGGAGAAACAGAGGTAGCATGATTTACAAATGATGCAAAAGAGTGTGGAATCTGATTCTGATGATGGTTTTTCAGCCAGCAGGGAGGTTCGATTAGTCTCTCCTTTTGAGGAAGATCAGGTTGATCAGTATTTCCAACATTTTGAAAAGGTTGCTGTGAGTTCAAAACTGGCCAAGGAAAGGATGGGCTCTTATGGTACAGAGTGTGGATTAAAGGTAAGCTCAAAAAAGCTTATTCTGCTTGTCTGCTGAGGATGCAGCTGATTATACCAAGGTAAAACAAGCTATATTGAAGGCCTATGAATTGGTACCTGAAGCTTACAGACAAAAATTTAGAGACTTGAGGAAATCTGCAGATCAGACTTATATGGAATTTGCCAATGGAAAGAGAATATGTTTTGAACGATGGTGCCTGGCTAAAATGTAGATGGGGATTTTGATAAATTGAAAGAATTGATATTAGTGGAAGACTTTAAAAGATGTGTTCCAGCTGAATTAACAACATATTTAAATGAAAAGGGAGTGGAAACTTTACAAGAAACTGCTAGGTTGCAGATGATTATGCTTTAAAACCCATAAATCCAAATGGGGACAACCTAAAACCTTTCAAAAGAGTTACAAAGACAATCCAGGTAAACCAGAGATTAAATTGGGAGGTAATCAAAAAGGAAAAGATGAAAAGAAGCCAGGGCTGGAGAAACCTGTTGAGCGTACTTGTTATTACTGTAGGAAACCTGGCCACGTGATATCTAATTGTGCCCTTTGAAGAAAAAGAAGGAAGCTGGGCCCAATGCTTGCTTTCAGGCAATTAAAAATCAAAAAGGTTTAGGAGATGCTGTTAAAGATCAGTCCCTGCAAGAGGGAAAAGCGGAAAAGTTGGAGGAGGTGAGAAAAGAATTCCGTTCTTATGTATCAGAGGGTTTTGTTTCACTGAATGATGAGTCACCGCAGGTGCCAGTGAAAATTCTTAGAGATACTGGGGCTAGTCAATCTCTCTTGCTGGACAGTGTTTTAAATTTTGGTGAAGAAAGTGACACTGGTGAAGTAAATCTAGTACGAGGCATTACAGGTGAGACCATGTCTGTCCCTTTACACAGGGTGATTTTAAAGTCAAAGTTCGTAGAAGGACCAGTCGAGATAGGGATAAGACCTAGTTTGCCAGTGGAAGGAGTTTCTTTGTTATTGGGAAATGACCTTGCAGATGGAGAAAGTGATCTACAACATAACCAAGATACGTCACACTCCTGTTCAGGCAAAAGTTCAAGCAATATCTGATGCAACCGAATGGACATTATATGCTTCCAAGAATACAAATGTGGCAACCAAAATGTTGGGCCTAGGTTGGGTTGGGAAGGTTAGGTTGGCAAATGGCATTAAGAACATATGAAGATATAAGCAGAAATACTCAAGGTCACAAGAAAAATAGGAGGAGGAGGAGTTGGCCATCAGGCCACTCAAGTCTACCCACCCATTCAATATGATCATGGCTGATCTATGCTGGTCTCAACTCCTCTTCTGTGCCATATATCCATACTCCTCTATTCCTTGAACTATCAAATATTCACCCATTCTACTTTAAATGCTTCTAATAATCCAACTTCCACCACCACCAGGGGCCAAAGATTCCAGAGATTCACCACCCTCTGTGAGAAGAAATTTCTATGTATCTTAGTTTTAAATGATCAGCCCCTTATCTGGTCCCCTTGTTCGAGACTCTCCCACTGGTGAAATCCCATCATCTACCCTGTCAAGCTCCCTTAGGATCTTGTATGTTTGAACAAGGTCATCCCTCATTACAGGCCCAAACTACTTAGTCTCTGATGGTAAGAAAAACAGACTGATGAATCTCCTTGGTACTGCATCTCCAATGTTACTGTATCTTTTTTAATAGGTAAGGCGTCCAAAGCTGTACATTTCTTTGTCCAGCAACAAAAGAAACACAGAGTCATGATTCAGTGTTAAAAACTACTTTACTAATCACTACTTATGATAATAAGAAAAATAAAAGTAAAAATGTTAGTATGTTAGAAGTAAAAATGTTAAACCTTGAACATTAACCCCAAAAACTAAACTCTTTGTGTGTGTGTGTGTGTGTGTGTGTGTGTGGTGTGTGTGTGTGTGTGTGTGTGGCAAAGTCCCAAACTCCAAGTCCAGGAATGGTTTTCAAAATTCAGTTCAGCAAGCCATAAGGTGAAATGTGAGCAAAGGCTTCTTCAACAACCCACCGTTGTCTGAAGATAGAACATAGATGTACAGAAGATAGAGAGAGTAATTACGAAATCCAAATGTTCCACGATGGAACCCAAACGACACCTCAGTGTTTACTCGGTAGTGACTTCCTCACCCCGAAAAAGCATCCGACTCGTGGCTGTCCACACAAATACCTGTTTCCTTCTACAGGTCAGCAACAAAGTGAACTTCACCGGATTACTTCCAAGTTTCCATACGTGGTTTGCAGTGACAGACACAGTTATTGTTTCTCATCCATCGATAGAGAAACTAGCAGGCTGCTCCCCCTCCCCCTCCCCCTCCCCCTCCCCCTCCCCCTCCCCCTCCCCCTCCCCCTCCCCTCTCCCCCTCCCCCTCCCCCTCCCCCTCCTCTCCTCCCCCTCTCCCCCTCCCCTCCCCCATCGACTGACTTCTTCAACAACGCCATTACGTCCTTTATCTCCTGTTGATGTAAGCATGCCCCACACACACACACACACACACCTCTATTTTAAAGGGACATTCACTGAGTCCGTAACAGTAGTATTCCAGGTGAGGCCTCATCAATATGCGATACAATTACAACAAAACCTCCATATTTTTAAGCTCTAATCCCTTTGCAATAAAGGCCACAGTGTCATTTGCCTTCTTAACTACTTGTTTTTTGTGATACATGCACTAGAACATCTAGATGCCTCTGAACCTCACACACTTCCCGTCTCTCTCCAATTAGGTAATCTGTCTTTTGATTCTCTTACTGAATTGTAATGTGCACTTCACCACATTAAGCTCCATTTGTCAGTCTTTTGCCTACTCACTCAATCTATCTATATTCTGTTGCAGAATCACAATGCCCTCATTACAATATGCTCATTCCTCTTATTTTCAAATTGTTGGTAAATTTGGAACTAGTATTCCTTCCTCTAGGTCATTCATATGATACAGGTGAATCCCATGTTACAGCTGTTTGGGTGATGAAAATTTGCCCTTATGGAATTCACAGATCACTGTCCAAACATTTAGATGCAGAATAAAGTTAGCTCCTACACAAATTTCTGTGAAAAAATTAAATAAAGAAGCACGAAATTTACTTTTTCTCAACTTGCATTTCTTCCCACAAGCACAGATGCTGCTGCTTCACTTTTAGAAAATCGTGATGTGGACCGTTTTCTAGGAACACAATACCCATCCCCGCCAAAATGCAGGAGTCGCCTGTAGTGAACAATTGCAGGCTAAGAACTGAATCCTGCGATACTCCATTAATTACCTCCTTCCAGTCTGAAGAGGACCCATTTATTCCAAGTCTATTTTCTATGAGACAGCCAGTTTTCAATCCATTCTAATACACTTCCTCTGATACCATGGATTTTAATTTATATACCAGCCTCTTATGTCACATCTTGTCAAATGGCTTTTGGTATCCTAAATGTAGGTTCCCTTCTATCAACTCTCCCTGTTGCATCCTCAAAGAATTCAAGCAAATTTGTCAAAACAAGATTTCCCTTCCATAAAACCACGTTGACTAGGTTTAATTTTATTCAGCTTTCCTAAATGATTAGCAATTTCCTCTTTGATTATTGACGATAATAGCTGATAAACTAACTGGCCTATAATTCCCTGCCTTTCACTTTTCTCCTCGTTGTGAGCAAGGGAGTCACATTAGCTGTTTTCCAATATTCAGGTAGCCTCCTGAAGATTAGTGAGTCACGGAAAATTTCAACCAATGGGTCCACTTTCTCTGTCACCACTTCCTTCAAACCCCTAAGATGCAGTCCATAGTTCATTCAGGTCAGGATTAATTTATAGTTAATTTGGTAGCAACTAATTTTTCTTCAAATATTTTCAAACAGTCATGGTATTGTTCAACAATTCTCTCAACATTTCTATTCTGCTTATGTTTGCAGAACCAACTGCAACTATCTTGAAGAAGTCCACAACACAAACGGAGTACTCAGCAATAGTGGGAGAGAAGGTAGTCCTTGTTTGTGAAGTAGCTCAGAATACTGTAGAAGGGACGTGGTACAGAAAAGGACAGAAAGTAAAGCTGAATAAAGCTGTAAATGTTGAATCAGAAGGTATCACACGAAGACTGGTCCTTCACAATGCAAAATCTGGAGATTCTGGGGCTTACACATTTAAAACCAAAGAGGATGAGATCACCATCAATGTTGCTGTCAAAGGTAAGACGATTTAAAACAAATATATTGTGAAGTCATAGATGATAGTAATTTCAATCAGCATTAGCCCAAGGTGTGAAATGTTTGTTCCAGCTATTGGCTCATCATAACATCCTCAATTGTATTATTACTGTTGAACTGTTTCATCTAAAAGTCAATAAGAACATCTCTTCTTCACTGTTAATGGCTACTGTAATAAGGATAGCCCTACAGGTTCACTCAGGATAGTTTTCAGAGCTTTTGTTTGTTTAAAAATAAAAGATCAAGTATTTCAATTAATTATTCTTGATAGCAAGTCAGTCAGGTTAGACTGTGACTGCGTGGGTTTCTTCCAGGTGCTCCGATTTCCTCCCACATTCCAAAGACTTATACGTTAGGAAGTTGTGGGGATGCTATGTTGGCGCTGGAAGCATGGTGTCACTTGCGGGCTGCCCCCAGAACACTCTACGCAAAAGATGCATTTTACTGTGTGTTTCGATATACATGTGACTAATAAAGGTATCTTATCTTAATAACGTAAGAATTGGGATTAGTAGTAGGATTTTGGACCAACCCTGCTCTAGTGTCATTCTTCGAGATTGTACATGGAACACTATAGCACAGTACAGGCCCTTCGGCCCACAATGTTGTGCCGACATTTCATCCTGCTCTAAGATCTTTCTAACCCTTCCCTCCCACATAGTGCCTTATTTTTCTATCATTCATGTGTCTATCTAAGAGTCTCTTAAATGCCCCTAATGTATCTGCCCCCACAACCTCTGACGGCAGTGCGTTCCATGCACCCACCACTCTCCGTGTGTAAAAAAAAATCGTACCCCTGACATCCCCCTTATACCTTCATCCAAACACCGTAAAATTATGTCCCCTTGTGTTAGCCATTGTCGCCTTGGGGAAAAAGTCTCTGACTGTCCACTCGATCTATGCCTCTTATCATCTTGTACACCCCTATCAAGTCACCGCTCATCCTCCTCCTCTCTAAAGAGAAAAGCCGTAGCTTGCTCAACCTACCCTCATAAGACATGCTCTAAGCCAAGGCAACATCCTGGTAAATCTCCTCTGCACCCTCCCTAAAGCTTCCACATCCTTTCTATAATGAGGTGACTAGAACTGAATACAATACTCCAAATGTGGTCTGACCAGAGTTCTATAGAGCTGCAGCATCACCTTGCGGCTCTTGAACTCAATACCCTGACTAATGAAGGCCAACACTCCATACGCCTTCTTAACAACCCTATCGACCTGTGTGGCAACCTTGAGGGATCGTGGACCTCAAGATCGTTCTGTTCCTCCACACTGCTAAGAGTCCTGCCATTAACCTTGTATTCTGCCTTCGAATTGGATTTCCCGAAGTGTATCACTTCATACTTATCTGGGTTGAACTCCATCTGCCACTCCTCAGCCCAGCTCTGCATTCTATCAATATCCTGTTGTAATCTACAGCAACCTTCTACAATATCCACAACACCACCAACCTTTGTATCATCAGCAAACTTACTAACCCACCCTTCCACATCCAAGTCATTTATTAAAATCATGAAGAGCATGTGTCCCAGAACAGATCCCTGTGGAACACCACTGGTCACTGACCTCCAGGCAGAATATGCTCCATCTACCACCACCCTCTGTCTTTTATGGGCGAGCCAATTCTGAATCCACACAGCCAAGTTCCCTGGATCCCATGCCTCCTGACTTTCTGAATAAGCCTTCCAGGAGGAACCTTATCAAACGTCTTACTAAAATCCACGTATACCACATCCACTGCTCTACCTTCATCAATGTGCTTTGTCACATCCTCAAAGAATTCAATCAGGCTCGTGAGGTATGACCTACCCCTCACAAAGCTATGCTGACTGTCCCTAATCAGCCTATCCTTCTCTAAATGCCCATAAATCCTCTCTAAGAATCTTCTCCAGTAATTTGCCCACCACTGATATAAGACTCACTGGTCTGTAATTGCCAGGGTTATCCCTACTCCCTTTCTTGAACAAAGGAACGACATTTGCCACCCTCCAATCATCTGGCACTACTCCTGTGGCCAGTGAGGACATAAAAATCATCGCCAAAGGCGCAGCAATCTCTTCCCTAGCTTCCCATAGAAACCTTGGATATATCCCGTCCGGCCCCGGTGACTTTTCTATCCCAATGTTTCTCAATAGTTCCAGCACATCCTCTTTCCTCACATCGACATGCCCTAGCATATCAGTCTGTCGTACACCATCCTCACAAACGTCAAGGTCTTTATCTCTGGTGAATACCAAAGCAAAGTATTCATTAAGGACCTCCCCTACCTCTTCCGACTCCAGGCACATGTTTCCTCTTTTATCCCTGATTGGTCCTACTCTCACTCTAGTCATCCTCTTATTCTTCATATACGTGTAGAACGCCTTGGGGTTTTCCTTGATCCTACTTGCCAAAGACTTCTCATGCCCCCTTCTAGCTCTCCTGTCCATTCTTGCTCCTGGCTACCTTGTAACTTTCTAGAGCCCTGCCTGATCCATGCTTTCTCAACCTTAGGTAAGCTTCTTTCTTCCTCTTGACAAGATATTCTACATCTCGTGTCAACCACCGTTCCTTCACTCTACCATCCTTACCCTGCCTCAATGGGACAAACTTATCCAGAGCCCCATGCAAGTATTCTTTAAACAACCTCCACATTTCTGTTGTGCACTTCCCCAAGAACATCTGTTCCCAATTTACACTCCCAAGTTCCTGCCTAATAGCGTCATAATTCCCCCTCCCCCAGTTAAAGACTTTCTCATATTGTCTGCTCCTGTCCCTTTCCAAGGCTATGGTAAAGGTCAAGGAATTATGGTCACTATCTTCAAAATGCTCTCCCACCAAGAAATCTGAAACCTGATCAGGCTCATTGCCTAGTACCAGGTCCAGTATGGCCTCTCCTCTAGTCGGCCTGTCCGCATACTGTGTCAGGAATCCTTCCTCTACACACTGAACAAACTCCGTCCCATCTATCCCCTTTACACTAAAGAGGTGCCAATCAATATTAGGGAAGTTGAAATCACCCATGACAACAACCCTGTTATTTTTGCACCTCTACAAAATCTGCCTCCCAATCTGCTCCTCAGCATCTCTGCTTCTTGCATTCCTGTGCATTTGAATTGCCATACCAGACCATGATACAACCGGTCAGGATACTTTCAACAGTACATCTGCAGAAGTTTGTTCGAGTGTTCGGAGACATGCTGAACCTCCTCAACCTTCTAAGAAAGTAAAGACGCTGGGGCGCCTTCCTTGCGATTGTATCTATGTGCCGGGCCCAGGATCGGTCATCTGATATGTTAACACCCAGGAATTTAAAGCTGCTGACCATCTCCAAAGCTGATCCACCAATGTAGACTGGCACATGTTCTCCCCCCTGCCCTTTCCTGAAGATAAGATAAGGTATCTTTATTAGTCACATGTACATCAAAACCCATAGTGAAATACATCTTTTACGTAGAGTGTTCTGGGGGCAGCCTGCAGGTGTCACCACACTTCCGGTGCCAACGTAGCGTGCCCACAGCTTCCTAACCCGTACGTCTTTGGAATGTGGGAGGAAACCGATGCACCCGGAGGAAACCCACGCTGGGAGAACGTACAAACTTCTTACAGACAATGGCCAGAATTGAATCCGGGTTGCTGGTGCTGTAATAGCTTTACACTAACCACTACACTACTGTGCCTGGTCAACAGTCAGTTCTTTAGTTTTACTGACTTTGAGCAAGAGGTTATTGTTGTGGCACAACTCAACCAGGTGTCCTAATTTGCTCCTGCACACTGACTCGTCACCACCTGTGATTTGTCTAACAACAGTGATGTGGTCAGCAAATTTGTACGTGGTATTGGAACCGTGCTTAGCCACACAGTAGTGTGTATAGGGAGTAGAGCAGGGGACTAAGTACGCAGCCTTGAGGTGCAGCCTTGATGGTCAGTGAGGAGGAGATATTATTACCAATCCTCACTGATTGAAGTCAGCCTATGAGGAAGTCAATTTCTGCATATCACTAATGTCTGTAATCTCTGTTTGCATTCTGATAAATATCTTCCCCATTTTCTTCAATGTTATGACATCCTCCTTTGAATGTGGCACCCAGGATTGGGCAGAATGTTGTAGATGAGGTCTAACCAATAATTTGTTAATGTTTAATATCATGCTTCCTCCTGTGCTCTTATGTATCACTTTATAAAACTCAAACTTCCACATAAATGAACATAAAAAGATGCAAATGCTGGAAATCTGAAATAAAAGCAGAAATACTGGAAATACTCAGGTCAGCAGCATCTTTGGAAGGAGAAGCAGATTTAATGTTTCAGGCCTGAAATCCTTCTTCAAAACTGGGAAAAAGATTTTAAAAAAAAAAGTAATTTTAAGTCTCAGAGAAGGTAGTATGAGGGATGAGGATCCTGATTAGGTGAGTCTAGGCCAAATGGGTAAATGTAGTAGTTAGAGCGTGATTATGCTTCTTTATATCTGTTAAGTTATGCACTTTATATCTGTTAAATTATGGACTATGAGGCATGCAATTCAGGCTGTACTAATGGAGAGAAAAAAATTGAGCCAAAATACCAGATGGATACTTGGAGAAGGAAAGGCCAGTTCTGACAGAAAAAGCAAGTTACCTGTAAAGTTGGAGAATTCAGTATTGAGTACAGAAGGCTGCAACATACCCAGGCAGATGAGGTGCTGTTCCTCAAAGTTGCATTGGGCCTTGTTGTAATGCAGTGAAAGTTAACCAGGAGTGGGAGGGAATACAGAGTTGAGGCTCAGTCAGATCTTGTTGGATCCTGGAGTAGGATCAGGTGGTCTACTGCAATTTCTGTATGTTCATATGACTTCTGCAGTATTAATATTCAGGAGGAGGAGTTTGCAGCTTAGTGGGCTCAGCTTACTGTTGTCATGTCCAGATGAATCATTTTTATTATGTTTTGATGTAGCAGTTTGGTGCAGCTGAGTAGTTTACTAGGTCCTATCAGAGATGGTCAAAAATCATCCACATTGATGTGGTTCCATAATCACATAGGCTAGTTCAGGTATAAACAGCAGATTAGGACATTAGTGAACCAGTTGAGATTTTATAATAACCTAGTAGTTTTCACCATTAGCTAAGGTAGAATTTAATTTCATATCTCCAGATGATTAGTTCACTACTCTGAAGTAGTCCAGCTGCAAAATCACTATGCCATTACTCCTTTTGGTTTTGCGATTAAATATAACTTATGGAATTATTTGTCTCAGGAGATGTGCCCATGGGCATGGCCGCTGAAGAAAGGAGCACAAATTGATTCAGTGGAAACATGGACATGTGGTTGGGAGAAAGAAAAAGTTAATATTTTTGATGAGGAGATAGCTAGGTGGGATTAGCTAGGTTTGATCTTATTGCACAGTGTCCTGGCCAATATTTATCTCTCATTCAGTATAATTAAAACCATTTACCTGGTCATTATTCCATTGTTGTTTGTGGGAGTTTACTGTGTGTAAATTGGCTCCTGGCTTTTCTATATTACAATTGTGACTACAGTTCAGAAGTACTTTATTGGTTATAAAGTGTGAGGCCATGAAAGACATGGTATAAATTGCAGGTTCAAATTTAGAAAAATGATCAATCTAAATGTTTTTATTTGCAGAGCCAGAACCAGTATTTACCAATAAAGAATCAGTTCAGAAGGAGGTAAAGATTCAAGCATCAGAGAATGCTGTTCTCAGCTGTGAAGTGTCACAACTCAAAACTGAGGTCAAATGGTCCAAGAATGGAAAGATTCTCAGTCCTAACCAAAAAGTTAAACTTGTTTCTGAAGGTAGAATTAGAAAACTTATTATTCAGAATGCAGAGGCGAAGGATGGAGGCAGTTATATCTGTGAAACAGCTGGAGAGAAATTGATTTTCCATATTGAAGTTACAGGTTGGTACTCTTTGATGATTGCTTACTGTTTGATTTTCATTTATGTTTTGAAGATATTTTCAGAATTTAATTAGCTCTCGTGAGATTTTTTGCAGATACTTAATTTCTGTTACTGTAACATCATTGGAGGTATCGCAGAAACCACATTTGAGTATGTAAACAACATCTGTAACACCACTGGATTTGAAATGGGAATGAGTTGTTATAATTATTTCTCAAAGAACATGAATCATTTGATTATGGTTCATTTGTGAAGTTGAAATCCAAGGTTGATTTTAACCAAAGATATTTAGACCTCATTGAATGACAGAACAGGCCTGAAGGTCTAATTGGCCTATTATTGTTCCTTAGAGCATTAGGAATGACTTGAAAGATACTATTAATGTATTTTTTATGGAGAAAATATGGAGATGAAATTTCAGTCCAAGAGTCAAAGGACTGCGAGTGGTGTCATTGAAGTGCAAAGCTGTGAGTGGGTTCAGGGCTGAGTAGGGGTATTCCCATGTTGAGAACCTTTTAGCTTTCCTAAAAACAGACAAAGTTGTAGCTTATCAAAATTTCCTTCAGAATCTTTCTTCAAATATGTTATTTCACAATTCCTTATTAGTGTCAGGTTTGGATTCTTCCTCTTTACAAGGAGCTTTTCAATATCCTTCTGTATCTGTTGTATGGCAGCAGATCTGGATAGGCTAATGACAGTTAAGGTGAATTTTGGGCCTATTCAGACACTGGAAATGTAAAAGATTTACATTTTTTCTATAATAAGTATATTATTAAGTTGGTGTTCCTGTCAAACCTTTGCCAATTTTGATTTTATAGATCATTGGTTATGTTTATTTCTGTCACTTCTCTGTGCAGTGTACCAACTAAGCTTTTCTTGATTGCAGAACTGAAAACAGGATTTTGCAATAAAGATTTAATTCAGAGGAAAGTGAGGGTTCGGCAATCAGAGAATGCTACGCTCAGCTGTGAAGTGTCACAGCCCAGAACAGAGGTAAAATGGTTCAGAGGTGGAAAACTACTAAGTCAGAATAAAAAAATGAAACTCGAATCTGAGGGTTCATTTCGAAAGCTTATCATTCATAATGTGGAGTCTAAAGATGGAGGTGAATACACATGTGAAGCTGATGGAGAGAAACTGACCTTCAATGTTCAAGTTACAGGTTAGCAACTCTTTTAAGAATAAACCAGCCTTGTTACCCTTTTAACAGTTCTAACTTTAGCTAAAATCAAATTTTAGTTTGCTAGAGAGGCAGGAAATAGGAAGATAGTACAGATGAATGTCTGGCTAAACAGCTGATGCAGAGGGGAGGGCTTCAAGTATGTGGATCATTGGGCAGGAAGGTGGAGCAGAATTTGTCAGGTGCATCCAGGAGAGTTTCTTGACACACTATGTAAATAGATCAGCCAAGGAAGTGGCTGTACTAGAAATGAGCCTGGCCAGGTGATCGAAGTTTCAGTGGGAAAGCATTGTGGGAACAGTGATCGTAACTCTAAGTTTTCAGATAGTTATGGATAAGGATAAGATCGGACTTTGGGGGAAAGTGCTAAATTGGGAAAGGCTTATTATAACAGTATTAGGCAGGAGCTAGGGAGAGTAGATTGGGAGCGACAGTTATTAAGCAAGTCTACATCAGACGTCTGGGAATCTAGCCTAGGCCAGCTAGTCAGAGTTCAGGACCAACATATTCACATGAGGATGAAAGACCAGGGTGGCAAGGTTTGAAAATCATGATGACAGGAGAGGTTGTAAATTTAGTCAAAAAGAAATAGGAAGTGTGTGTAAGGTTTGGGAAGTTGCAATCGGATAGGGCCCTAGAGGAATATAAAAGAAGCAAGAGAGAACTTAAACAGGGAATTGGGAGGGCTCAAAAGGGCCATAAAATGTCCTTGGTGAGTAGGATTAAGGAAAATCTCAAGGCACTTTATACATACATTAAAAACAAGAAGGTAGCTAGGGAGATGGTAAAGGAGGGAATTTATTCCTGGAGCCAGAGGAAGTGGGCGAGGAACTACATGAGTACTTCACATCAGTATTCCCCAAGGAGAAGGTCATGGGTAAAAGTGAGATCAGAGAGAAGTATGTTGATATTCTAGGGCTTGTTGATCTGAAGAATGAGGTGTTGTTGGGTCTCTTGAACATTAAAATGGATAAGTCCCCAGGGCCTGATAAGATCTATCCCAGGTTATCAAGAGAGACGATTGCTGGGGCCTTGACAGAGATCTATGTATATGCTATAATCACAGGTGAACTCCCAGACGAGTGCAAAATAGCCAAAGTTGTTCCTTTGTTTAAGAAGGGCAGTAGGGAAAATCCTGCAAATTAGAGGATAGTAGTAAGGAAATTATTAGATAGGATATATTCACAAATAGAAAAGCATGGACTTATTAAGGATAGTCAACATAGCTTTGTGCAGGAGCAGCAAAGTTAGTAGCATTGCAAATGGCTGTGTTGTACAGCAGGGAAGGACAAAGTGTAGATGAACAGTATTGATAGGGGACTTGATAATCAGGGGGATGGATGGATGTTTCTGTGGCTGAAAATGAGACTCCTGGATGGTGTATTGCCTCTCTGGTGCCAAGGTCAAGAATGTCTTGGATCCAGGTGCAGCACATCCTGAAACAGCCAGCGGAAGTAGTCCATGTTGGTATTAATGACATAGTTAAGAAGAGAGATGAAGTCCTGCAAAGAGAATTTAGGCAGGTAAGTAGGAAATTGAAAAGTAGGACCCTAGGATTGTAATTTTGGGATTACTCCATGTGCTAGTGAGTATCAAAGGAAGATATGACAGCTGATTGCATGGCTTGTGTGGGGGTAGGGTTTCAGGCATTTGGGTCATTGGGATCTCTTCCAGGGTCAGGGTGACCTGTACAAGGGTGACCTACATCTAAACTGAAGGGGGACCAATTTCCCTGCAGTGAGGTTTGCTAGTGCTACTTGGGAGGGTTTACACTAGTGGGGTGGGAGTTGGGCACCGGAATGAAAGTGCAGCAGGTGGGAAGTCAATCATTTGTAGAAAATAGAATGGGCAAATCCAGTGGATAGAGCAGACAGACACAGGTGGGGAGCATGAAAGGACTGGTAGCTTAACTACATTTACTTTAATGCAAGGAGCCTCACAAGTAAGACAGCTGAGAGCATGGGATTATGATAGTTTTGCAATTATAAAAATGTGGTTGAGGGAAAGGCAGGACTTGCAACTCAATGTCCCAGCTATAGGAGTTTCAGGCATGGCTGAGGGGAGTACATAAGGGAGGGAGTTTTGTATTGCTAATCTGAGAGAGCATTATGGCAGTACTCGAAGGATATCCTGGAGGGATTGGCCAGTGAGGCTATATGGATAGAACAGAAATAAGAAAGGTGCAATCAACTTTGATGGGGTTTTTACTATAGACCTCCCAGTAGTCAACGGGAATTAGAAGAACAGATATGGAGGCGAACTTCAGTAGGATGTGAAAACAATAACGTTGTAGTAGTGGGGAATTTATCTTTTCCAATATTGCTTTAGTGTAAGTGACTTAGATGGGGTGGAATCAGTAAAATGCACACGAGGAAGTTTTAAAGCAGTATGTAGACAAATCTACTAGGGAAGGGACTGTACTTAATCTAATCTTGGGGAATGAGGATGGGCAAGTGTTGGAAGTGTCTGTGGAGGAACCTTTTGGAATAGCGACCATAGTTCAATAAGTTTCAAGTTAGTGATGGAAAAGAAAATGTTGGTCCCACAGTTAAGGTCTTAAATTGGGGAGGACTGATTTCAGAAGTATAAGGCAGGACCTAGTGAAAGTAAGAGAGTAGCTGCTAGAGGGAAAACAAACATCCGATGGGGTAGTGGGGAAGGGGGGGCACATAAAGGTAAGAGAATAGGAGCTCAGAATCAACATTTCCCTGTCAGGGTAAGAAGCAAAGATGGTAAGATTAGAGAATCTTGGTTTACAAAGGAAATTGAAGGCTTGATCAGAAATAAGAAGGAAGCATGTGTCAGGTATAAGCATTTGGTTTCGAGAGAGTCCTTTAAAGTTTATTGGGTATGTAAGAGACCTAAAAATGAAACTAGGAGAGCAGAAAGAGGACATGAAATGACTTTGGCAAGTAGGGTTAAGGGGATACTCAAAATATTTTTTTAAGTATATTCGAAACAAGAGGGTAGCTTGAGAATGAGTAGTTCCTTTCGGGGACAAAAATGAAAATCTATGTGTGGAACCAGGGGATACAAGCAGGATCCTCAATGAATACTTCTCATCGGTATTCACCGGGGAGAAGGATGTGGAGGATGGAGGGGTACTCTAATATTCTGGAACATGTCTGTGTCAGGAAGGATGGAGTGTTAGAGATATTGAAACACATTAAGGTAGATAAATCCCCAGGGCCTGACCAGATCTATTCCAGGATGCATGGGAAGCAAGGAAGACTGCTTTGGCTTTCTTGGAGATTTTTGCATCTTTGTTAACCATGGGTGAGGTACTAGAAGATGGCTAATGTTGTTCTTTTATTCGAAAAGGGCAGTAGAGATGAGCCAGGCAACTACAGGTCAGTGAGCCTTACACCAATAGCAGGGAAATTATTTCAAAAAGTTCTGAGGCGCAGGATTTATTCTCACTTGGAAAGGCAGAGACTGATTAGGAGGAGTCAACATGGTTTTGTGCAGGGGAAATTCTGTCTCAAATCTGGGAGTCTTATGAGGAGTTAACTAAGAAATTTGATGCAGACGGGACAGAAGATATGGTTTAATTGGACTTTATTGAGGGTTTTGACAAAGTACTACATGGTAGGCTGGTCCAGAGGGGTTAGGGCACAGGTTGGAGGAGCAACACCTCATATTCCGGCTTGGAAGTCTCCAACGTGATGGCATCAACATTGATTTCCTAACATGGTTTTCCTCTCCCCTTCCCCCCCCCACCCCCCCCCCCCCCCCGCTTTGTTTTCCCTCTTTCCTGTGGCCCCCTCATCCTTTTTCCACCCCCACACCTGCCCATCTCCTTCCCTTATTCCATGGCCTTCTGTTCTCTCTGATCAGATTCCTTCTTCTTCAGCCCTTTGTCTCTTCCACATATCACCTCTCAACTTCTTGCATCATTTCCTTTCATCCCACACCTACCTACCTTCCCCTTTCACTTGGACTCCCCTATCACCTGCCAGCTTACGCTCCTCCCCCTCCCCCTATCCTTTTATTCTGGCTTCTGCCCTCTTCCTTTCCAGCCCTGATGAAGGGTCTTGGCCCGAAACTTCAATTGTTCATTTCCCTCCATAGATGCTGCCTGACCTGCTGAGTTCCTTCAGCATTTTGTGCTTGTTGCTCCAAATTTCCAGCATCTGCAGTCTCTATTGTGTCTGTATAACTCTTAATTATACTGTCCTGCATTATCACCATATTCTTTCTTACTCTGCAAATTTGAATGGCCCCTTATACTACAGTGTGCTTTGGTTAATGAATAATATACACAAGCCTAATGTTTAATGAGTCTAGATAATGAATATTTACAATTTGCATGGTTATCAATGCCAGTTTAATTCTTGGGTACCTATGGCTGGAGACACATGACAGGAATGCTGTTCTTCCATCTAATCCACTGCATTTATCCACCAATACTGGCTCTGTGGAGAATGAAATATCACATTATTTCATATTTTCTCATGATGTAGAAGGAGGCTATTTGACCCAATAATTCAGTGCCGGCACTCATAGAGTCATAGAGCAATACAGCATGGATACAGGCCCTTCGGCCCAACAAGTCAATGCCGACCACAGTGTCCACCTAGCTAGTCCCACATTTTTCCTATAACAGGGTGACCAAAACTGTATTAGTATTGGTATTGCACAGTACTCCAAGTGCGGCCTCAACAATAATTTATATAACTGCAATATAATGTCCCAAATCCTATACTCAGTGCCCTGAATGATGAAGGCCAGTGTGCCAAACACCCTTTACACCACCCTGTCTACCTGTGACGCTGCTTCCAACTATGCACTTGTACTCCTAGGTCCTTCAGTTCCATTATTCTCCCTAGTGCCCTAGCATTCACAGTACAAGTCCTACTCTGGTTTGACTTTCCAAAATGCATCGCCTCACACTTATCTGTATTGAAAACCATTTGCCGCTCCTTGGTCCACTTCCCTAACTGATCAAGATCCCCCCTGTAATCTACGATAACCTCTTCACTATCAACAACATCTCCTAATTTGTGTCATCTGCATACTTGCTGATCAAGCCTTACGCATTCACATCCAAATCATTTATATAATAACAAATAACAAGAGTCCCTAACATCGACCCTACGGCACACCACTATGTGACCAGTCTCCATTTCAAGAAACAACCTTCAACCACCACCCTCTGCTACCTCTGAGCCAATTTTGAACCCACCTAGCTAGCTCTTACTGTATTCCATGCGACCTAACCTTCCAGACCAGCCTGCCATGTGGAACCTTGTTGAAGACCTTGCTAAAGTCCAAATAAACAACATCCACTACCCTACCCTCATCTACCCTTTTGGTTACCTCTTCAAAGAACTCCAAAAGATTTATCAAACATGACTACCTCACACAAAGTCATGCTGACTCCTCCTAATCAGACTCTGTCTATCCAAATGCTGGTTGATGCTGTCCCTCAGAATATCCTCAAGTAATTTGCCCACCACTGATGTCAGGCTGACAGACCTGTAGTCCCTAGGCTTATCCTTGCTACTCTTAAACAGCAGAACAGCATTAGCCACCTTCCAGTCTTTGGGAACTTCACCAGAGGCTAACGAAAAAGCAAGCATCTCCGCAAGGGCCTCTGCAATTTCTGCTCTGGCCTCCCACAAAGTCCGAGAATGTAGTCAGTCAGCTGGGGATTTATCCACCTTAATGAGCTGTAAACTGCAAATACCTCCTCCCTGGTAGAACATAGAACATAGAACAATTACAGCACAATTCAGGCCTTTTGGCCCACAAAGCTGTGCTGAACGTGTCCCTACCCTAGAAATTACTAGGCTTACCCATAGTCCTCTATTTTACTCAGCTCCATATACCTATCTAACAGTCTCTTGAAAGACCCTATCATATCAGCCTCCACCACCGTTTCCGGCAGCCCATTCCACACACTCACCACTCTCTGAGTAAAAAACTTACCCCTGACATCTCTTCTATATCTACTCCCCAGCACCTTAAACCTATGTCCTCTTGTGGCCACCAATTCAGCCCTGGGAAAAGTCTCTGACTATCTACCCTATCAATATCTCTCATCATCTTATACACCTCAGTCAGGTCCTCCCTCATCCTCCGTCTCTCCAAGGAGAAAAGGCCGAGTTCCTCAACCTGCTTTCATAAGGCATGCTCCGCATCCCAGGCAGCATCCTGGTAAATCTCCCCTACACCCTCTCTATGGCTTCCACATCTTTCCTGTAGTGAGGCGACCAGAACTGAGCACAGTACTCCAAGCGGGGTCTGACCAGGGACCTGAATGGATAATATGAATGTTCTCCAAAACACATCCACTTGTTTCCCTTATCTTTTGGCCAACCATGATTTTCTCCTCAGTAAACACAGAGGAGAAATATTCATTAAAAATGCCACCCATCTCCTGTGGCTCGAGACATGGGCAGCCCTGCTGATCTCTAAGGGGACCAACTCTCTCCTTAGCGACCATTTTAATATATTTATAGAACCTTTTGGGATTTTCCTTAACCTTACCTGCCAGACCCATCTCATACCCTCTCTTTGCCCTCCCAATTTCCCTCTTAAGTGTATTCTTAGTCTATTTATAGTCATCAAGGGATTCACTCAACCCTGACCTCCTAAACCCAATATATGCTTCCTTTGCTTGACCAGAGCCTCAATAGCTCTCATCAGCCAAGGTTCCCTAAATTGCCAGGTTTACCCTTCACCCTAACAGGAACATGTTCCCCTGGACCTTTGATATCACACTCTTAAAAGCCTCCTACTTGCCATTCATTCTTTTCCCTTCAAACAGGCTCTCCCAATGATCTCTGCTAGATCCTGCCTATTTCCCTCAAAATTAGCCCTGCTCCAGTTTAGGACCCTAACCTGTGGACCTGCCCTATTCTTTTTCATCACTATCTTAAAACTTATAGAATTATGATCACTAAAGCCAAAGTGCTCTCCACCTCAGTTACTTGCCCTGCCTTGCTCCCCAAGAGGAGGTCCAGTATTGCTCCCTTCCGAGTAGGTCTCTTTATATATTGATCCAGGAAACTTCCCTGTACACATTTCACAAAGTCCGCCCCATCCAGGCCCTTAACACTCTGTGTGGCCCAATCAATACCAGGGATATTAAAATCTCTCACTAACATTGTTGTTCTTACAACTATGAGCAATTTCTCTGCTCACCTTCTCCTCAAGTTAACGGAGAATTCCCATCAATCCTCTTCACCCACCACCCGCTTATTTCTTTGTAACCTATACTCTCTCATATGCCTATCAACTCCTTACCCCTGCCCCCCCTCCACCAACAATTTCTACTGCACGGGGGACAATGAACAGAAGCCTACAGCACATCTTTGGGATGTTTGAGGAAGTCAGAGTACTGGGTGAAAACCTATATGGTCATGGCGAGAATGTGCCAACCACACAGGCAGCACTGGTAGTCAGAATTGATCCTGGGTTGCTAAAACTATGCAGCACTAACTGCTGCATCACTGTGCTGCACTGTGCACCTTCTAAGGAATCCAGCAAATGTGTAGGTCCAGGTGAACTTAAAAGCAGGAGTTGTTTATTTGTTTTTGATTCTTTTCCCACCTGGCATTTGGCGAAATCAGCAGTTTGAGCAGACGCTAGGGGGAAAAACAGAGGCAGAATTCCATAAATGGGGTAATTTGGTGATCAGGAGTGGGAAGGTCAGCTGATATGGCCAGGGTGCTGTGGGTAGAGATAGTATATTGCTGGCTGTAGAGGCAGGGATGAGTGTATGTGGAGGTGGACTGGCCATGTGTCTTGGGCAATAGTGAGGGAGGGACCAAAATTATATAATTTGTCTATGTACTTTGGAGCAATAAACTGAAATGAATTTGTCAAATTTATCACTGCATTAGGTCTTACGGAGTTGACAACATGTCTTATTCCAGCTATTATTACATTTTTTGTTGCTTCATTTGTGCATTGCAATCATCTTTGGCCCTCCTGAAATCCTTTACATGTCTGCACTACTTTCAGACCATCGTCTTGTTAGCTTCCTATCTTCATAGTTATAATTAGCATACCTACACTGTCCTCACTAAATGGCAACTTCTAATTTTGTTGAATAAGCACAGCTTCCCGTACTCTATTGTATTATATTTGATCCTTATCCTGGTTTCTAAACTTATCCCTCCTTTGCAATTGGCAAGGTACCCTTCACTTACTGAAACTCCACATTTCTCTGTAGAGCTGCAAAGATCTTCCTGAAGTTTGTTGTTTATAATTAAGATTTTGCTTATCGCTCCTGAATTTGCTCTTTCAGCTTTCACTTTTTGTTTCATGTTCTGAAGCATATTGAGAAATGTCTGTGTTTAAAATCTGGAAATGTATATTCCTAGAATTCTGAACTTTCACATTAAGAAATTTCTGAAGTTGCTTTACTAATGGTCATTGCAAGCAGGGAAGGATTGGTTTGAGAGGTTTGCAGTAGTGGAGTAGGGGGTTGAATTGGTAGTTAAGATTGGTTCCTGAACGGTGAGGTGAGGAGCAGCCAGATGCAGTGGTAAATTACTTAACTTTATGATTGATTGGGGTTCAGTAGGGTAGTTTTTCCAGTGATGTTGCTGGCTGACTCAAAGCAAACAGCTTTGGTTAAGCATAGATTTCTAATGAATGTTAGGTCCGTTATTTGCATAAGCAAAACCCTATTGTTTGGTTTAGGAATAGATAACCAGACTTAATTTCTCTTTCCCAATATGCTGATTAATTCTCCCAACAAATCTTTATTAATTTTAAGCTTTTTATTATTTATTTTTCCATTAATCTCTCTAACATGCCAATTAAACTTCTGTTGGTTGCAGAACTAGAAACAGGATTTGCAAATAAAGATCGAGTTCAGAAGGAGATAAAGGTCTGTCAATCAGAGAATGCTACTCTCAGCTGTGAAATGTTACAGTCCAAAACTGAGGTCAAATGGTTCAAAGATGGAAGACTGCTCAGTCAGAGTAAAAAAATAAAACTTGAATCTGATGGTAAAATACGAAAGCTTATCGTTCATAATATTGAATCAAAAGATGGAGGTGACTATGTATGTGAAGCAGCTGGAGAGAAACTGAGCTTTAATGTTCAGGTTACAGGTTCGTAACTTTCTGAAAAGATCTTTAACTTTTGTCAGTGCATTAACAATTCTAATATGGCAGAATCCATTTTTTGTTTCCTTTTGTTTGATTTTTACTGTTATTGTTTTCTGTAATATATTATACAAAATAAAAAGGCGGGAAAATTAAGTTAACATGCAGTTTGGCTAATATGTACGATTTACTAAGGTTGAAGGCCTGAATGGCTTTCCTACTTTCAGGGAATGTTTTATTTCTGAGCCTGGATAATATCAGCACTTTGCTCTGGCATCAGTGGCAAATTTGCAGATGTATTTTTGCCTCTGGACACACAATAACAGGAATACTGGATAATTTACTACTCCCCTTCTTGTTCATAGACATCGATCCAGAGGAATTGGCTTGATATATGAGAGGAGGATGAAATTGCCAAAGAACCCAGCAGGATTTGTTTACTTTTTGAAATTTATATCCCCTCTGTCAGAATTGGCAGTTTGTCCAGAAACAAGGAGGGAAAAGCAGTGGCCAGATTCAGTAATTGGGCAGATTTGGGAATAATCTATGATAATCAGGAGTGGGAAGGTCAGCTTTTGTGATATGGGGTGGTAGGGGGGCAAGGTAGACATGTTCTGCCACTGCTTTGTGGAGGTGAGGATGGGTGTGGATTGAGTTGCTTTGGTATCATGGCTTGAAGAGAGGGAAGCCACAGTAATATATCTACGTATTTAGGAAAAATCAAACATTTGTTAGATCTCTTATTTACATAAAAGTTTTCAATTTGTTTAGGCACAGGTAACAGAGACTTCATATTTTCTCTTTTCCAATATTGATTCTTGGGCCAAAGGTTTGGGGCCTCAGTAATTCAGCACTTGGAAAATGTGCCATTTTGTCTAGCCACATATGTAAATGCATATTGTATTCTGGTGAAACAATAATAAAAGTTCAATATTTAATGTGAATTCTTCAAATGACCTTTTGTAGAAAATATGATAGATATGATTTAATCAGCATTTTGTAAAGATTCATAACTGAAGTATTTCATCTAAATCTGTTCACCAGGAAGGATGTTAAATTCCCAGAGAGAATGCAGAAGAGGTTTACTGATATAGTTCTATGAATAAGGAATTTCTGCCACCATCTCTTCTTATACAAAGTCCATTAGGTTAATGAAATAAATTAACAGGGAAAATAACACAGAAAACCAGTACAGATGATTAAAAGAACATCTAGACATGTTGTTATGGGATCAGGGTTTATTGAAAATACGGCTTACCGTCATTAATGATATCAAAAAGTGATGACCTGTTTGCATTCATAACAATTTTCAATTTTACTAATTGAAATGTTTTCATTTGCAGAGCCAGAACCAGCATTTATCAATAAAGAATCAGTTCAGAAGGAAGTGAAGGTTCAAGCATCAGAGAATGCTATTCTCAGCTGTGAAGTGTCACAACTCAAAGCTGAAGTTAAATGGTCCAAAAATGGAAAGGTTCTCACTCCTAGCTCAAAAATTAAACTAGTTTCTGAAGGAAGAGTTCGAAAACTAATTATTCAGAATGCAGAGCCGAAAGACATAGGCGACTATATCTGTGAAACAGCTGGAGAGAAATTAATTTTCCATATTGAGGTTAAAGGTTAGTAATCATTGTTGGTAGTTTACTGTATGTTAATTTTATAGTTTGAGGTATTTTCAGAATTTACATCTCTTGGAGTGCTTTTCTAACAGGAATTTCTCAGTTACTTCTTTTCAATTATGGTGTCTTTGCTGGAAGTATGCATAAACTACATTTCAGTGTGCACAGCAGCAGTAACATAGGTGTAGCTTAGAGAAATTCACACCCATAACTTTATTTTTAAGATGCTTGCAAGATTAATGTACACTAACCAAGTTGTCGCTAACTTGTATATATCTAATTATATTAACTATGCTTATGCTGCACTCATGTTATAATAAGAATTGTTAAGAGGCAGATGATTCCTGGCAGATAAACCATGAATGGAACGGTAGCCATTTTTTATAGGGAATGAGATTTAGGAATTAAAACTTCTGGCCTTTTTTTTCCTCTCTGCATATTTTAATTTCGTCAAGTTCTCAATGACATGGATCTCTTTCTCTCAATAAGTGCTAGCACTATTTTGTTAAGCTGAGTATCACATCATTATCACCTTTCTTTAAAAAAAATCGTTTGTAATTTTACTTTCCAGATTTTATCTCATTTTTCTGCCCATATTCTCCTCAAGTTTTTGATAATAAATCTTCAGTAATGACAAGGGTCAAAAGACAGTTAACTGGCTTGTGCCACAGGTGCATTTGCCATTCATGAAATGGCAAATGAAATGTAGGAATAGGTTATCAGGGACCTGAGGGGCAAGTTTTGCACACAACACAGAGGGTGTAGGGTATCTGGAAAAAGCTGCCAGAGGAAATGGTAGAGTTGGGTACATTTTACAACTTTTAAAAGACATTTGACAGGTACATGGATAGGTAAGGTTTAGATGGATTTGGGCTAAATGCAGGAAACCTGGTCAGCATGAACAAGTTGCGCCAAAGTGCCTGTCTCCATTTTGTGTAACTCCGTGACTTTGTGTAATACTTTTAATGCAGAAACATGTCCCAAAAGATGTTGGGTTGCAAATCCTGTGCTAAATAGTAGACAGAAAACTGAAGAAGTTTGAAGATATAAATCTAGAAATTCAACCTCAGTGATTGAAAATATATTTACTAATTGTGAGACAAAAGAACAAGGAATGTAGAAGATGGTAGAGTTGAGGATCAGAGTTTGAGGGTTGGAGGAGGGTAGAAAGGATGAGATTCTGGTGGGATGTAAATATGAGCAAAAGATTTAATTCTGGCGCATTGTTCTTTTGCTCCTCTGCTTGATAAGGTTTGTGTTTCATCGCTAGACTTGCTGGTAAGTTCAGTGGCAGCATAGGAAGTCAGATAGGGAAGTATCTTTATCTTGTATCTGACCTCATTTTAATGAGTGGTCACGGATGTAAGGAGGAGATGGTATTGAGGCTGACAGTCCTCCACATAACCTGTTTCCATGAATTCCAACCCCATAATTTTTTCACTAATTGCAATATTATTAAACTCTATAAGTAATATATTTTATAAAAATTTTGCTTGACTTCATTAGGAAAACAGTATTTAGTACTTACTGAATTATATTTTCCTTGCAGAGTTGCCTATCTTGTTCACAAAGAAGCTACAAAATGTAAATGTGCTGTGCGGTACAACATGTGTATTTACATGTGAATTAAATCAAGCAAAGGCTGATGTCTTGTGGCGACAAAATGGAACAGAAATCAATCCAAGCCTCAGAGTAAAAATACAGGCAGATGGTCAAAGGCGAAGTTTGACTATTTCCAAAGTAACTGTTAAGGATGAGGGGGAATATCTCTGTGAATCAAAGGATGATATTACCACTGCTAAATTAACCACCAAGGGTAATGCTTTGTACCATTTTCCATCTAATTTACTGACCATGTTTTGTCGCAGTTGAACTTTAGTGGAGGAGTGAGACTCCCTTCTGAGATTCAGTAAGCTAAGATTTCATCATAATTTAACAGCAAGATCATTAACTATTTTGCCTTCTCACAGTTATATAATGACAATATCTTTTTTCAAAAGAAACCATTTAATAATATTTTTGTGGTTTTTAGAAAGAAAATTTTGCTTTGAGAACAGAAAGAAGGTACACCATGTTGGTTAATCAAGCATCTGCAACATTTAAGTAAAATTCCATTGATGCTGGAATGATACTTTTGAAATAGAATATGCTGGAATACCTGAAAAGGATACATTGTATTTCAATTGTTTTTGTATTTATTTATAAAACCTGACTTTACAAAAGAAATGCTTTGTTCTTTCTTTGAAGATGTGTTTATCAATGAAAGCTGCTAATAATGTGTACTGCCAATATTTATTAGTGGCTAAAAGGCAAAACCAATTAACCCTCAGTGTGCTTTTTGTTTTATTTTCCATAGTTCCAAAGGTTATTAAGTTTGTAAGCAAACTTCGCAGTTTGGTAGCCGTGGAAGGAGAAGATGCTGATTTTAAATGTACTGTCTCTCATGAGGATGCTACAGTGACTTGGTATAAGAATGGCATCAAAATTGAGCCAAGTGAAAAATATGTAATATCATGTGAAAAAGCCAACCACAGTTTGGCCATCAAAAACCTAACAGTACAGGATGCATGTGAAATTTCTGCAGAGGTTGAAAATATAAAAACAAAAGCCAACCTTCAAGTTCAAGGTGAGAAATCAAATTTAATTTGTTAGCAAGTACCTTCAGTGGTGTGCAGTGAAAGTAAAATAGTTTATTTTCTAAAGGTCAATCTACTAAAAAATTGATTGAAATATTTGGAAATATACAGGTGATGAGATATCTATATTCAGTCATTCAATAGCAGCTGTACACTTGCTGGAAACAAATTGGATTTGAAAGTAATTCCACATCAAGTAGTGATTATACCTAAATGACCACAAACTCAACCAGTAGTCAGATGTGTTGAGCTCCAGCTTTATCAAAAATTCTGCTATGGCCAAGAAGGAATGTGCTCTCCAGTTATCATGGGGGTGGGGGGGGTGTGGGGGAGAGAGGATAGGGTCTGAGAAGGTTCTGGAAGCACATACAATGAAGTTGAGGTCCACTCAGTGGCCCATGAGGTGTTAAAGCTTGGGCACCCTAAAAGAGGACATTTAAAAAAAATATTTAGAAGCATGTGCCTGCAACAGCACAAAAGGAATGTGATTGGGTTTAGTGTGGTGGTTTGGGCTTTTGGAAAATTAGTTGAATGGATGTGTTTGTTGCTGAGAAAGTTTTAGTCGTCACCACCAGTACAGCCCCATGAAAAATCATTTTATCCTGCCATGTATATATTTGCACCTTCAACTGGAAAGTACCACCCGCAACCCCCCCCCCCCCCCCCCCCCCCCCCCAAGGTGCCAGAGGCCTATCTTTTGGTGATGAAGACTTTGGTGGATTAGCAGCTATAAATACTGAATCCTAATACTCCAGAAAATGCACCCTGATTTGATTTTCAATCTTGATTTATTTTCAACTAACATGTTTACAATCTGCCATCCTTTATTTTTGGCAGTATTGTAGCTAACTTTAATGGAAAAGAATGTTGATTTGGATGTATTTGGGTGGCTTAGCCGCAATGGCCAGTTTGAATGACATTTGAGATAAGACATTCTGTCGTTCCACAGTTAGGGTGGATATAAAAAAAGTAGAGATTTCTAATGCTCTGGCCATTGCTACAGTGGTGCAACACCAACAAAAATAAATTTAGTAGAATTATGCATTTTCTTTTTACTATGGTGTTTTTGAGCAGGAGTGTCTGCAATGATTAAAAACAAATTCTTCTTGCTTTCTGTTCTTTCTTTGTCCTTTCATCCATGGGGTATCTATCTTAGTCCATTTGGTTTTTAAGTCAAATTGAAATATTTCTATTCTTACATTTGCATAGTTATGCTGAAATATCAGTGTTTTTGCCTCAATAGTAAGTCACTGTGAATTTTCAAAGGTTAACAAGGCTTTGATTAAAATGGAAATTTTGGGAGACAGTCTGAGGTAAAATTAATGAGCTAATTTTCATGATGCAATTCAGACTACTAAAACCCCAGTTTAGTAAGCAAAAAAATCTATAACAGAAGAAGTTCTGTCTTTATTGAATGAGTGCAAACTAGGTGCCTTTCAACTAAGCTTGATTCAACTGTTTGGTCCTGTATACATGCATTAAGGGGCTGAATGCCTGTTGGAGCCCATGTCTCCAGAGTTTGTAAAGCAGTTGTTGCCATTACTGACTACATTGTAATGTACTAAATGAACAAAAGCTGACTGGAAACAGCAACCTGAAAGTAATAAAAACAGAAAACTCTCAAAATGCTGAGCAGGTTAGGCAGCAAGTGGAGAAAGAGAGACAGAGCTAATGTTTCAGGTTGATGACCTTTTATCAGTTCTGTTTTCATTTCGGATTTCTAGCATCTGCAAAATGTTGCCTTTTAATTATTTAAAGGTAAATCAGGCTCGGCATTATTAACATTTAAGGTAAGAGTTCAGAATAAATATTTTCCCATAAAATATTGCAGAAAGCTTGCAGTACAGAAATTTCAGGAGCAACGTTAAAAGGATATTAGCAAGGCAAAGAGAATGCAAGATTTTTTTTACATTAATTTTTGGGATGCAGGCATTGCTGGTAAGACCAATACTTATTGCCCATTCCTAATTATTCTTGAGAAGGTGGTGATGAGCCACCTCTTTGAACCAATGCAGTCCATCTGGTAAAGTCCTGATGTAGGGTCTTGACCTGAAATGTTGACCATCACTTTGCCTCCACAGATGGTGCTTGAGTTCCTCCAGCAGTTTTTTGCCTTTGATGGAGGTGCTCACACAGTGTGTGGGGAGTTCTATGATTTAGACCCAGTGACACTGAAGGGCCATCAGTATATTAACAAATCAGAATGGTGCACAGCTTGGAGAGGAACCTGCAAATGGTGAGGTTCCTGTGTCCCTACTGCCTTTGTCCTTGGTGGTGAGCAGTGCAGGTTTGGGAGGTGATGTTGTAGCATACTAGGTGAGTAATTACAGTGCATTTTGTAGAGGATGCACATTGCAACCATTATGTGCTGGCGATGGAGGGTATGAATGTTTAGAGGGATTGATGGAGTGCCAGTCAAGGGGACAGTGTTGTCTGGGATGGTATTGATATTTTTGAGAGTTGTTGGCACGGAACTTATCCTGGCTAGTAGAGGGAATTCCATCACACTCCTGATTTGTGCCTTCTAGATGATGGAAAGACCTTGGATTGTCAATAGGTTAGTCATTCTCTGCAGCATAAGCAGTCTTTGACCTGCTGTTGGAGCCACAGTATTTATATGGTTGGTTCAGTTGAGTTTCTGATGAATGGTAACCTCCAAAATATTGATGATGGTGGACTTGCCAAAGGTAATGCCATTGAATGTCAAGGGTAAACGATTGGATTATCTCATTGGGGATGGTCATTACCTGGCGCTTGCATTACATGAATGTTATTTGCCACTTATCAAACCATTCCTGAATGTTGTTCAAGTCTCGCTGCAAGAAGGCAATGGCTGCTCCATTTACTGAGGAATTGCAAATTGAATTGAACATTGAATTTATCAATGAGTATGCCCACTTTTTCTTCTGATGGAAGAAACATCATTATTTTTTTGAAGCAGCTAAAAATGTCTGGGCCTGGGACATTGCCTTGAGGAACTCCTGTGGTAATGTTCTGGGGCTGGATGATTGATCAATGCTAACTACATCTGCCTTCTGGTGAAGTATGCCTCAAGCCATTGTAGAGTTTTCCCTTTGATGCCCATTGACTTCAGTTTTACCAGGACACCTTGATGTCAAGAGCAGTCATTTTGACCTCACTTCTGAAAGTCAGTCCTGGGATCTGTATTTGGACTAAACTGTGATGAAGTTTGGAGCTGAATGATCCTGGTGAAACCATAGAGGGTTGAGTGAGTAGGCTATTGTCGAGTGAGTGCCACTTGGTAGTATTGTTGACGAAAGCTTTCATCACAAAAAGTAAAACAGGTGAAAACTAAAAGTTGTTTCAACGAACAAGAACAACACACACAAAATGCTGGAGGAATTCAGCAAGTCAGGCAGCATCAATGGAAGGAAATAAACAGTCGACATTTTGGCTCAAGAACCTTCATCAGGACATGGATAGATCTGGAAATGGCTCATAATAAATGCATTGTTTTTACAGAGGAAAGGTGCAGACAGGAAAGGTAATGTGAAATACTGGATGAGATAAAGTTTAAGTGAGAGGAAATAATAAGGGCTTTGCATCTTGGAAAGAAGCTTAATTGCCAGGCATTCATGAATCATATTCCAAGTTGTTAAGTGAAGTGGAGGGGACCATTGAGCTTTATTTTCAAATTCTTTCTGGCTACTTTCATGATGCTGGAAGCCTGGAAAATTGTTAGTATGAAGCTGTTAATTTGAAAAGGATAAACAAATAGAATGAGAAACTGTATGCAATTCAATCTAACCTTTGTGATGGTCAAATTATTGATTAAAAAAACATTCTTGAGAGTGGGGGGAATAAAGAGATTACGTGCACTACTTCCTGAAGTTAGCAGAACGGATGATAAGGTGGTTAAGAAGGTATTAATATTCTTTATTGTCCAAGACATAAAACATAAATGCAGGTTGATCTTGGTAAAATTTATAAAGCATTAACTAGGCCACAGGTAAAGGACTGTACACACCAACCCTAGGAAGGATTTGATTGCACTTTAGAGGTTAAATAAAGAGATTTTTGAGAATCTTATCAGGATTTCAGTGAGGTCCCTCTCATTTTTTTAAACTCTAGCAAGTTCAAGTTGGCTAGATTGATTTTTTTGGAACAGATGGTACTGACAGGAGATTTAAAATTGAGATTGGTAGTTGGTTTATTATTGCCACATGTGTCAAGATACAGTAAAAAGCTTTGTTTTGCATTTCATTCAGACAGATTGTTCCAAACGTAAGTACATTGAGGTAAAACAAAAGGAAAAACAATAACAGAAGGCAAAATATAGTGTTACAGTTACAGGGAAAGTGCAATGTAGGTAGACAGATAAGGTGCAAGGGCCATAACAAGGTGGACTGAGAGATCAAGAGTTGATCTTTATCGTACAAGAGGTCTGTTCAAGAGTCTTATAACAGCAGGATAGAAGTTGTCCTTGAGCCTGGTGATATGCATTTTAAAGCTTTTGTATTTTCTGCCTGATGGGAGGGATGAGAAGAGAGAATGTCTGGGGTGGGAGGGGTCTTTGATTATGCTGGCTGTTTTCCTAAGGCAGTGGAAAGTGTAGGCAGAGTGAATGGAGGGGAGACTGGTTTTCGTGATAGACTGGGCTGTGTTCACAATGCTCTGCAACTTCTTGCAGTCTTGGACAGAGCAGTTGCCATACCAAACTGGTGATGCATCTGGATATGATGTATAAAGCTGAGAGAGGTGAGCATTTCACTTAAGAGGGGTCATATTCTGAGGGATTGTAGATTTAGATAATTGGTAGAATTAGAAATTATTTCATCCAGATGGTGACAGGGATCAGGAATTCATAACAACACAACAATGTAATTTTCTTTGAAATTTTATTGCAGAAGCTCCAGCCTTGTTTAAAAAGAAATTGGAAAACATGACCGTTGAAGAAAAACAGACAGCTGTTTTGGAAGTAGAACTCACAAAACTTTGTGATGTCAAATGGATGAAAAACAATGTTATCATTCAGCCTGATGGAAATGTAGACATTACAGTAGATGGAAACAAGCATATACTTACCATTAAAAATGTGAGCTTAGCTGACCGTGGTAATTACACTTGTGAAACACTTCATGAAAAGACAAAAGCAAAGTTAACTGTTGAAAGTAAGTTCAGCTGTTCGAACAAACTTCCATTTTCTAGATAGTTGTTTAATGATGATATTGATAATCTAAGCTGCTATCTCCTGCAAAGATCCATTTCATTCTTCTGTTTAGTGCATCTTGGTGGGAAACAGTGCTACATTGGAAGGGGAATTGAGAGTTGGCTCAAGGTGTTGAAGACTAGAAAATGGCAAGATAAATATAAAATACAAAATTTAAGTATCTGTTTTAATGAAAGATTATTGACTTGAAATGTTAACTGTTTCTTTCTCCATGGATGCTCCTTCAATATTTCTAATGTTTTCTAATTTTATTTCAGATTTCCAAAATTCACCATATTTTGCTATTGCTTTAATGAACATCTTTTTATGTTTGAGTACAACTTAAAAGTGTGAAAGTTTATTTTCATATTTTAAAGTTATCACTTTTTTAAGCTTTATATTAGAGTGCATTGAATTAAAATAATGTTTTATTTGTGGACTGGGTTAAACATGCAGTTGCATCAGGTAGTTAGAAAGGCAATTGTTATGTTGGCCATAGCAAGAGGATTTGAAAGCAGAAAAGGAGATATCTTACTGCATTTGTACAGGACCTTGCTGAGACCACGTATTGAATATGTTCTGCAGTTTTGCTCCTTATCAGAGGAAGAATTTTGCTGAACCTCTGAGTACAGCAGAGGTTCAGCAGACTGATTCTTGGGGTAACAAGACTGACACATGGATAGAGGTTGGGATGACTGGGCTTGCACTTTAGAGTGTAGAAGAATGAAAGGGGACCTCATTGAAACTTACACAATCCTGACAGGACTGAACAAACAAGATGCAGGAAAGATATGATGTTCTGAGGACCTGAATAGTTAACTGTTTTTTCTTTCCATAGATGCTTCTTGACTGACTGAGTCCTTCAGCATTTCTGTTTTTGTTTCAGATTCCATGAGCTGCAGTTTTTTGTTTTCCAGGATATTCCTGATGGCGGGTAGGTCCAGAATTAGGGGTCACAGCCTAAAGCTGCGAGATAAGTCATTTAGGACTGATATGAGCCAAAACTGCTGCAGCCAAAAAGAGGTGATGTGATGGAATCAAAAGACCTCTACCACCTAGTACTTCACCCTAATGTCAGATGGTGACAGACCTGTGCCCATTAGGACTGTACTACAGTGTTATACAGTGACAGCTCTCTAGCAATCAATACTGTTCTGTAAAAACGGAGAATGCGAGAAATACTGAAGTGGTCAGGCAGTGAAGAAAAAAAACGTCTAATGTTTCAGGTTGATGACCTTTCTTCCTTACTTATCACATAGAAGGAGCTGCTTGGCCCAATGGTCCATGACAGGTCCCAGCAGAGCCAGCCCATTAGGCCTACTCCCCCTCTTGTTACTTCCTTGTCCCCCTGGATTTTGTTGCCTCTCACAGCTCCATTTACCTACCAATTAATATACCAGCATGTATTTCAGATGTGGGAGGAGCACCTGGCAGAAACCCACATGGTCACAGGGAAAACTTGCAGATTTGACACACACAGTCAAGGTCAAACCCAAGTCTCTGGAGCTGTGAGGTTGTGCTGCTCCCATTGTGCTACCTCATTGTTAGAGATAAATAAATGTTGAAGAATTTTAGAATAAATGTTTTACATATCCAGCATCTGCAGTTTTTTTGATTTTCAATGTTGAAGAATAGTTGAATTTTAATTCTTCTAATATTGGCTGGGCAAGATTCCTCAGTCCCTGCAGAATGCAAACACTGTGTCATGTGGGAATCCTCCTTGCATTCTGGACAACGATGTATGCTGGAAGTGACAACTGACAGATCAATCATAATCTGGATTTCAGACCTTGACCAGCAGGTGGTGTCACTACAAAGATTGAATATTACCTGAATAGCATATTCCAAGATGCAATCATTCCACAGCTTAAGCATTTGCAGGTAGAAAGGGAATGGTGACAGCCAGATGGACCAGACAAGTGCAGGATCTGCATTACCTGCATCATCACTGAATATTGGAGAATGGAATAGTTCCTCAAAGGCGTAAAATCAGTCAAGCCCATGGCATTGTGGTTGATTCAGCTGTATGCAGTTGGGATAGAAGAAACAGGAGTGTTATGTGAAAGGGGATTGCAAAGTTAGGGGGGTGGTTGGTCGATTTTTGAGCTGCAAATGTGATTCAAGGTTGATATGTTGCCTCCCAGGTACAAGGTTCAAGGATGCCATGCAACAGTTGCAGAATGTTCAGAGGTGGGAAATAAACAGCTGGGGGTTGTGATCCATATTGGTATTAATGTCATGGTATAAAGGAGGCTGAGATTTTACCAGCTGATTGAGGACTAGGTGGGAAAGATTAAAGAATGTGAGCAGAGTAATTTCTGGATCAATATTGGAGGCCCATACTAGTGAGTACAGAATAGGGGGATAATGCAAATAGTGCATCATATTCTTGGGGCATCAGGAAATCTCCTGGGAGAAGCCAAATGAGTTGAATTGCAAGAAGGTTGATTGAAGGTGTCTTTGATATTTGCATAAAGTGCATAAAGTGGCACTTACTGACCTCAGTAACCTGCTTACCAACATACAATTTGAGTTTCACCAGGAGCATTTGGTTCCAGACATCATTATAACATTGGTCCAAATATGGAACCAGACAGTTGAATTCTGGAGGTGAAGTGAGAGGGACTGCCCTTGACATTAAGGTAGCATATGGCTGAAAGTGGCATCAAGGAGCCCTGGGAGAACAAATTTTTGAAGTGGTTTCACAGAGAGTCTATGGAAGCATAGAGCATTGATGGATACTTGGATTTTTGCAAGGCACTTGACAAAGTCTCATTTGGCAGAAGAAAACAAAATCTCATGATTGAAGGGAAAGTGGAAAGCTGGAGTAAGAATCGGCTTCGTGGCAGAAAACAAAGAATAATAGTTGATGGAACTTTAGTGACTTGAGGACTAAATGCAATTAGATTTTGCATGACTATATACTAGTCCCTTTCATTTTAAATTTGGGCTTCAATATAGAGGTCAAAATTAGTAAGTTTGCCAAAGATGCCAACATTGAAAGTTGACAATTCAAATGCCCGTCCAGATACATTTTGTGTCGTGAGAGTACCGCCTCCACCACTCCTTAGGCAGAGCATTCCAGGTTGCAGCCACCCTATGGGTGAAAATAAACCCACTGCTACTGTAAAACAACATATTTCACAACATATTTCAGTGATAATAAACCTGATTCTGATTCCGATCTATGCTGCTTGTAATTTTGTATGGCTCCATACAGCCTCTGCCATTCCAAGGAAAACCAAACCCAGCCTATCCAGTCTCTCCTCATAACTAAAGTCCTCCAATCTAGGCAACATCCTGGTGAATATCCTCTGCATTCTCCAGCGCAACCACCAGAACTGCAAATTGGCCTCCACGCTCTTGTATTCTATACCTCGATTAATAAGGCCAGCATCATGTATGTCTTCTTCACCACCCTATCTGTCTGTGCTGCTATGGCAGATGGAAGTTATGGATCTATGAACTTGTAAACCAAAGTTCCTTTGTTTCTCAATATCCATGGTTTTTTTACATGGTTGATAAGTTTGCGGATGACACCAGTTGGTATAGTGGACAGTGAAGATGGTCATTTACGATTACAACAGAATATAGATGAACTGGGAAAGTGAGCAAAGGAATGGTAGATAGAATTTACCTTGTACAAGTGTGAGAGATTGCAGCTTGCTAAGTTAAACCAACTCAGGACCTACACAGTAAATGGTAGGGCCCTGGAGAGTGTTGCAGAACACAGAGACCTAGGGGTACAAGTACATAGTTCCCTGAAAGTGGCAACACAGAGTGGTGAAGAAGGCTTATGGCATGCTTGCCTACATCAGTCAGGGCACTGACTACGGGAATTGGGATGTCATGTGGCAATTGTACAAGATGTTGATGATACCATACTGATCGCCCAGCTACAGGAAGGATGTCATTAAGCTGGAAAGAGTGCAGAAAAGATTCACGAGAATGTTACTGGGATTGGAAGTTATGAGTTATAAGGAGAGGTTGAATAGGTTGGGACTTTTTTTCCTGGAGCATAGGACGCTGAGGGGTGTCCTAATAGAGGTATATAAAATTATGAGGGCATAGATATGGTGGATAGTATTTTCACCAGAGTAGGGGAGTCTAAAACCAGAGGACATAGATCTGTGATGAGATTGGAAAGATTTAAAAGGGACCTGAGGGGCAACTTTTTCCACAGAGATGGTGGTGTGTATATGGAACAAACTGCCAGAGGAAGTGGTTGGGGCAGGTAAAATTACAATTTTTGTGTCCTCTGCAAACTTACTAATCATTACCTCCTACATTCATATCCAAATAGTTAATATAACTGACAAACAGTCAGGTTACAGCACCGGCTCCTGTAGAATACCACTGGTCACAGATTTCTAATCACAAAAGCAACTCTCCACTATCACCCTATCTTTCCTACAACAAAGCCAATTTTGGATCCAGTTTGCCAACCTGCCATGGAACTTGTGGGTGCTAACCTTTTGGACCAGTTTTCCATGTGGGACCTTATCAAAGGTCGTCTTAAAGTTGATGTAGGCTAAATCAACTGCACTGCCCTCATACATGTATTTTGTTACTTCTAAAAACTCAATTAAATTAGACAGAGAGGATCGCCTATAAACAAAGCCATGCTGACTATCCCTAATCAATCCCTGCCTTTCCAAATGCAGATTATTCTTGTCCTCAGAATTTTTTTTCCAATAAGTTGGTAAATAATTAAATTTGGTAAGTTTGTTTATTATTGTCACATGTACTGAGTTACAGTGAAAAACTTTGTTTTGCATGCCATCCAGACAGATAATTTTATCACATCAGTACACTGAGGTAGTAAAAGGGAAAAACAATAATAGAATATAGAATAAAGTGTTACGGTTACAGAGAAAGTGCAGTGCAGGCAGACAATAAAGTGCAAGGCTGTAACGAGGTAGATTCTGAGGTCAAGAGTCCATCTTATTGTCCTAAGGGACTGTTCAATAGTCTTATAATAACAGGATAGGAGCTGTATTTGAGCTTCGTGGTACGTGCTTTCAGGCTTTTGTATCTTCTGCCTTATTGGGGGTGGGGGTGGGGAACAAGAAAGAATGTCCTGTCCAGGGTGGGTGGGGTGTTTGATTATGTTGTCTGCTTTACCGAGGCAACAAGAAGTATAGACAGAGACCATGGAGGGGGGTGCTGGCTTCCGTGATGTGCTGAGCTGTGTCTACAACTGTCTGCAGTTTGTTGCAGTCTCAGGCAGAGCAAATGGAATTTCTTTAGCCTCCTGAGGAGTAGAAGTACTGGTGAGCTTTCTTGGCCATGGCATCTACATGGTTGGACCAGAACAGGCTATTGGTGATGTTCACTCCTAGGAACTTGAAGCTCTCAACCCTCTCGACTTCAGCACCGTTGATGTAAACAGGAGCATGTGCGTCACCTCCCTTCCTGTAGTTAATGATCAAGTCTTTTGTTTTGCGGATATTGAGGGAAAGATTGTTGTCATTGGGACCAAGCCACTAGGCCCTCTATCTCCTTCCTGTACTCCGACTCATTGTTATTTGAGATTTGGTGATGGTGTCATTTGCAAACTGGTAGATAGAGTTAGAGCAGAATCTGGCCATGCACTCGTTAGTACCTAAGGAATAAAGTAGGCTGAGGACACAGCCTCGTTGGGCACCAGTATTGAGGATAATCGTGGCGGAGGTGTTGTTGCCTCTCATTACTGATTGCAATCTGTTGGTCAGGAAGTCAAGGATCCAGCTGCAAAGGGAAGTGTTGAGACCCAGGTCAAGGAATTTGGAGATGACTTCACTGCCATTGATGTTGGGCTCACAGGCCTTTAATTATCTGGTTTATCTCTAATGTACTTTTTTAATAAGGATATTTCTTGGTTCTTCCTGATTAAATTTTACAGACCTGGAACTTTAGCAAGAGTTTATTTTTAGTGTGTTTTTCCTGTAATCTTTAATCAAAATTTCAAGTTATGTTCATGGCTATAATTTGAAACCATACTGACTGATGTTGATTTATGCTTTTTATGTGCCTAAAACAAACCATAATATAGACACAAGCTTCTCTGGAATTTAAAATCTTGAAAAATTCTGATATATTTTATGATCAAAGTGAGTGCACTAATGGAGCTGATAGATGTACGGAATCAAAAACAAATAACCAAATTCTTCACACAAATCCTATTTTTCTCAGCTTTCCTTGATGTCCTGCAAACCAAATGCTATCTAATTCAAAGTGATGGTCATTATGAATATGTGGGGTCTAAAATGTTTAATTTCACTGTCCACATATTAAGCTTTCTTTTGCACAAGTTATCCATTTTGGCCAATTTGTGATTTGTTGCATGTAATGTTTTGTATTTTATTAATGCATTAAGAATATTAATAAAATAACTTTGTTTAATTAGTGAGAAAAATTAAACTGATCAAAGGATTAGAAGAGCTGAGTGTGCATGAGAAAGAGACTTGCACTTTTGAAGTTGAGTTGTCTCATGAAGAAGTGGATATAACCTGGTTGAAGGATAATATCAGACTGAAATCAGGTCCCAACTGCAAGATTACTACACTGGGCAAGAAACATGCCCTGACATTATCTGCCTTGAGAATTGAGGATTCAGGACTGATTAGTTTCAAAGCTGAAGGTATACACACATCTGGAAGACTCAAAGTAACAGGTAAATCTTTCTTTAAAGTGCAAGAATAGTCACAGGCTTTGCTTTGGGTTATCAAAGTACTCTCATTGTTATGGAAGAAAATAATCATGTTGCTTCTTTGATTTTTTTTTAAACGTTAACTTAATTCCTGGCCTTGGAATCATCTCCCTATTGTTATGTCCATATGGCCAGCCTATAGTGTTTTTTTCAGCCAGTTGCAAGGATAGTTTCTTGGACCTTTTGAAGTAGCATCCTTTTTGTAGATGCGCTGCATTGGTACACATGATGTTTCTGGTAATTCACATCACTGGCAGTGTGGCTACTAGGAAGAAGGTTCTACAAGAGAAACAATCTTAGAAGGTACATATTCTAATGATGAAAATTATGTTTTGAAAAATAAATATTTGAGGGAAGTTTCTAATGTTGTTACAGAAAAAGAAGCAGCAGTTTGCATAAAACAGAATCCCAAATACTTTTATTCTTACACAATAGACTAATTAATTGGATGAGAATAGAATAAAGAACCAACAATTCCAAACATTTTCTTTTTTGTTTAAAAAATAATCTGTCATTCAATTCACGTTGCAAATAATATTAGTTCTAAGATATGGATAATAAAAATAATAATTTCTATCCTGCCTGTTGCTAATGATCTTAATTAAATTATATTGCATTTCAATTATATTTCTGTTGCCTTGTTTTAAACATTTTCACTATTATACAACCTTAAACTTTAAAATTCCTATCTCCACTCTCTTATCAGATGCATAAGTATTTTTATCCCCACCATGAAAATGTCCCAAAGCCTTGGACAAAATGAAAGGGGCAAGAAAAATTTTGTCAAAATCTCCAGAGCTTACAACACAGCGGAACTTTGTTGGTTTATGGTAAACAACATTAAAATATTGTAACCAGAGGGTTAACTCATTAGTGAACATCATTATGAATACTAAATACCGTTGCACAAAAACACAAAATAGGAGCACTAGTAGGCCTTCTGGAAACTAAAGTCTACCCTGACATTCAATATAATCATGAATGATGTGCTTCTGGCCTGATCTCCTCTTCTCAATTCCCCATCTTGCAAAGGATTATCTTCCCCCTCTTTAAATACCCCCAGTATTTTGGCCATATGCCTGAGGTAGAGAATTCCTGAGAGTCACTCCTCTGTGTGGAAAAAATGCCTTTGCACCTCAGATTTAAAAGACTCTCCATATCTTATGACCATGTCCCCTCATTCCTGACTCTTCCACTAATGGAAACATTACAATATCTCCCTGTCATGCCCCTTAGGATCGTGTATATTTCAATAAAATCACCCTTTGTTTTTATAATCTCCAAAGAATATAGGCCTAACTTTTTAGCCTTTCATGTTTGGACAACCCTCTTATGCCAGGAATTAGCCTTGGTGAATTTCATCTGGATTTCATCCAAAGGTAGTTTACCGTTCCTTAAATAAAGAGACCAAAACTGTACCCAGTACCCCAGATGTGGCCTCAGCAACACCCTGTACAATTGTAACAATACTTCTTGATTTCTAATCTCCAACCCTGTGGCAATAAAAGCCAAAATGCCATTTGCGTTACTAATTACCATCTGCATCAGCATGCTAACTATTTGAGTTTCTTGCACAAGAACATTGAGATCCATCATAGAGTATCTGGTAACTCTCCCCCTCCCTAATAGGTGGCAGTATCTGAAGCTTGGACTCTAGCTCATCATCTTTGAACCAAAGTTTCTTAAGCAGCCAACTGCTGCTGCAGATATGTTCACTGTCAACCATGATCCACTCGTTCTCGCATGTTGCAGCTTCAATACAGATGCTTGGCCACAATCTCTGTTCTATTAATCACTTTAATTATTTTAAACATGCACCCCTTAGTTGTACTAACATCTCCTGATTTAAATTTCTTGCTTAATCAGAAGAAACTGGGAAGAAATAACTAACAATCAACTGCCTACAGTCCTCTGAGGTCACACTATTGTTGTGACCAAGCTTGGGTTACTCTGCTTTTCCAGATTCCCACTCTTAATATGCCCTTAGCCTCTTGATCTCCCGCTCTTCTGTTGTTTGGTTATGTATCACCAAACTCTAATATTACTGTAGCATGAAACCATTATACTCCCTGCATATTTTTTTAAAAAAAATCTGAACCCTTTAATGCCTGTAGCTAGTTTATAATATGTTTCCAATTGAATAAATCATTGTTGAATTCACCAAATTGTGGATCAAGGAAAAATTCCTTATAATTATTATGGATTTTGGAAAAGTTACCTTTGTGGTCTGTCTGAAAGCTGGTTAAATCTTGACATATGGTGTCACCTTCCAGTAAACCAAAACCTGTTACCAAATAATAGGTGTATAACTAACCCCTGAGATAGCACTGTTGTGATTGGGGGAGAAAACTTAGGCACAGAAAACCTTCAAATTGATGTATAAAACACCCACTGTTAATCTTCCTCGTTATTTATGATTGTGAAAGATTTCAAAACTATAAGAAAGATGTTAATTATAAATTATCATAACTGAGAATTGAAAACAAATTTTGAGTTTTCACTGATACCATTAAGAGCATTTTGAGATGTGTGATCTCAAAATGCTCTTAATGGTATCAGTGAAAACTCAAAATTTGAGAAAACTCAGTGTTTTCACAAGCCATAATTTGATTTATTTAAGCAAACAATTACCCACACTAAATGTTTTAACTCTGGGAGAGAATCTGTTTCCAGTGTTATAACTGTGGAGAATCTATTTCCATTGCAAATCCCATTTACGTTGAGTACATGACCATTTAATAGGCTTATGTGGCTTGGATTGTTATTGAAAACTTGACAAAGAATTTCATCAGGGCTGAACTGCTGCCCATTGGTTTGCCCCCACCATGACGTTGTCTCAATATTTCATCAGTTAGTAAGCATCATGTATCAGCAGTGGTGTAAAAGAAGTGCCCCTCCCTATAAGTGGGTAATGTCCCCAAATTGAATTAAAGTGGATTGGAAGCAAGTTGAAGTGTCTACCCTCCTGCTTTAGAATGTGCTGTCGTAGCCTCCAAGTTTTCCTTCGTGCTGTTATGATTCCAGCCAATGGATTTTTATCATTTATTTCTCATTGACTTCAATTTTATTAAATCTCCTTAATGTCAAACTCAGTCAAATTCTGCCATGAAATCAGGACTACCACTCATCATACTTAAGAAATTCAGCTCTTTGGACGTTGATTGTAATCAAAGGTACCCATCAGAAATGAGCTGATGCAAGTTGGCTGATGTTGCAGAACACAGCATTTACTTAAACAGAGGGAGTATCTGTCTACTCACTAAATTTTAACATTCAGAGGTCAAACTTGCAAGTTTTGTTTTGCACATTGTAGTTATTCTCATTTTTTTAACAGAGCCTCCGGTGACTTTTGTTAAACCTTTAGAGGATATCAAAGTTCCAGAGAAAGATAAAGTTATTTTTGAATGTGAACTGTCAAGAGCCAATGCAGAAGTTAAATGGTTCAAGGTATGAAGACACAAAAATAGTTCATCTTTTAAAGTTAAGTAAACAGAAGGAATAGATGACAGCTGTTGTGACAGAAAATCGACTCAAGGACATCAATGGCCCAGCTGATTAGTGTGCCAGTTATGCACTGTTAAGACATTACTCTTCCCAGGTGGTTGCTACAAAGAAATTCATTTATTTGCACATTGATCTACTCTGGGGTAGATGTTAAATGTTTGGGTGGTTACAAAAACTCCTGCAACATAGAAGAGTGCAGCACAGGAATAGGCCTGTCGGCTCACAATGCCTGTGCCAACCCATGATTCTAACATGTCATCCCTCAGCCTTTGATGCTTCAGAGAAGATAATCCATGTTTGTCCAACCTCTCCTTATACACTACAATTCAGGCAACATCCTGGTGAATCTCTTCTGTATCCTCTCCAAAGCCACACAATATTCCAAATATGGCCTAATCAAAATTTTATACAGCTGCAACATGACTTACCAACTTTTGTGACCAGTGCCCCAACCGATGAAGGCAAGCTTGCCGTATACCTTCTTTACCACCCTATCTAGTTGTGTGGCCACTTTCAGGAAGCTATGGACTTGCACCCCAAGATCCCTCTGAACCTAAGGGTCCTGCCATTTACTGTTGCATTTGACCTTCCAAAATGTATCACCTCACACTTGTCCGGATTAAACAACATTTCTCTGCCCAAATTTCCAACTGATCCTGCTATATCATTGGACAACCTTCCTCATTATCCAGAACTCCACCAATTTTCTGCAAACATCTGCAAACTTGCTGATCAGACTGCCTACATTTTAATCCAAATCATTTATATATATATATATCACAAATAACAGAGGTCCCAGCACTGATCCTTGTGGAATACCATAGGTCACAGACTTCCAGTCATAAAGCACCACTCTGTCACTACCCTGTCTTCTATGAGCAAACCAGTAATGGATCTAATTTACCAACTCATTGTGGATCAGTTTACTGGTAAATTTTGTGAAGCAGTGGTAGATGGAATTTAATCCAGACAGGTGTGAAGTAATGCATTTTGGGTTAATTAATACTGGCTGGACATGTACAGTAAATGGCAGGGATCTTAGAAACATTGCTGTACAGAGGGATCTTGGAGTTCAAATTCATACTTTCCTGTAAATGGCAACACAGGTGGATAGTATATTGAAGAAGGAATTTAGCTTGCTTGCCTTCATAGGCAGGGGTATTGAGTATAAGAGTAGGGACATCACACTGTAACTGTACAAGGGATTGGTTAGGCCATACTTGGAACATTATGTGTAGTTCTGGTCACCACCTTATAAAAAGGATGTGCTAGCGCTAGAAAGAGTGCAGAAGAGATTCACCAGGACGTTGCCTGGAATGGTAGGCTTAATTCACATAGACAGAATTACTGAACAATGTTTTTTTTTTTGCATCAGATGAGAACAGTTCTTGTCTGATACAAGAAAAAACATTGTTCAGTAATTAGACCAGCTCTTAATTTTATAGTTTTTCACAGTTCTATGCAATGATGTTCGATTAGTTCAGTAATCCTTCTGTTCCATCTAGCAGGTTAAGAATGGCTTGCCGCAAGGTAATTACAAATATATCCCATACATTAATGCTTGCTTTCACTGTCTTTGGATTATTACCCAGCAGCTTTAACAAAATTTCCAGTGTCAGAAACAGAAAGAAGTACTGCTAAACCAATTTGGTGTAACATAAATGACTAATTTTAAACAGTTTACAGCTGTACATCGCCATAATTCATATCTCATCGTTATGGTTTAACTTTCTGCAGAATAATGTGGAGATTAAACCAGGGAAAGGATATAGCATTATATCTAAAGGAAGGAAAAGGAATCTTATCATTTATCGATGTGAATATGAACACCAAGCACAATACACATGTGACGCAGTGGATTGCAAGTCATCAGCCATGCTCACTGTCCATGGTATGTTGTTAGCAGTGATTGAACCTTATTTATACTACTACTGTTAAGTTTTAATAAAGTAATTCTAATATCTATGGTTGCTTGACCTAAATGATTCCATCTGAAGTGCAAGATTATAGATGATTATACACATAAACGTTTGTGGAAAGGATTCCAAGGTATGTACAGTCAACCTGCTTTTAGTTGCGTTTCATCTGCAATGCAGAGGAAACCCTGGATATAGAGAAAAGTTCGAGAGGAATGATATGCAATACTAAACTAAAACAAAAACAAGGAAATTGATTTTTATAGGTTATGTAAGAGTCCATCACTCCATGTGCTAAGAAATGATTGATGTGAGCTAATTGTATCATTTATAAGCGCAGCGGGATTAAATATGTGGGGTCTGCAACATTGAAGATTGGGAAGGTGATGATGGGTTGGAGGAAAATGTATTATAAATCCTTGAGAGGTCAAGGTTTTAATTGTTAGGGCTAAGATAATGACCTGACAGTGGTCTTCAGGGTTACAGTGAAGTGAAAACAAAACATGAGAAATAGAAGCCAGAAAATGCTATTCAGCCCCTTATGTCTGCTCTACCATTCAGTAAGATCATGACTAATCTTTCACCTCAGCACCACTCTTATTCAGTGCTTACTCCGGATCCCTTGATTTTTTTTTAATGTTTAAAAATTTATTGATCTCTCTCTCTTGATTATACTAAGTGACCAAGTTACCACGCTCTTGGGTAAAGAATTTCAAAGATTCACAACGCTCTTGGTAAAGATATTTCTCTTTTCCTCTGTCGTGAATAGCAGACCCCTTAACTTGAGACTGTGAGTGCCCTCCCTAGTTCTACATACTCGGGCAAATGGAAACCTCTTCCCTGCAACTACCCTTTTGTGCTTCAACAAATGGTCTTCAACCTGAAATATTACATCTGCTTCTGTTTTCATAGATGATCTGCTGAATGTATCTGGCATTTCCTGTTTTTATTTCAAATTCCCAGCATGTTCAATTTTTTTTTGATTTTCCTCTAAGAATTTTGTACATTTCAAACAGATAGCTTATTATTATTCTAAACTCAAGGCAGGAAAAGCCAACTCTGTTTTATATCTTAGAGGACAAAATCACCAATCCTGATATCAATTGGGGACCTTTGCAGTATCCTCTAATCACAAGTATATCCATCTTTAGATGGGCAGACCAGATCTGTATATATCAGATGTGATCTTAACAGTACAATATTTAATTGCAACAAGATGCATTAAAGTCCTCTTACAAAAATACATACCATTTACCTTCCTAATAACGTGCTGTACCTGTATCTTAACTTTCAGTGATCCAAAGGCATTCCCACGGCATCAAAAGCAAAAGGATAACTGGAGAGAGGGTAGGACCACTTAAGGATAAAGGAAGGAACATGTGCTTGGAAGCAGAGGATGTGGGCGAGGACCTAAATGAGTACTTTGCATCGGTATTTACCAAAGAGAAGGATGTGGAGGATAGTGAGATCAATATGGAGTGTGCTAATGTGCTCTGGCATTTTGAGATAGATAAAGAGGTAGTGTTGGGTCTCTTAAAGAACATTAAGGTGGATTAGTTCCCAGAGCCTGATGGGATATACCCCAAGTTATTGAGAGAGGAAAGAGATGAGATTGTTGGGGCCTTGACCAAGATCTCCATGTCCTTTCTAGCCATAGGCGAGGTCCCAGAGGACTGATGAGTAGCTAATGTTATTCGTTATTCAAGAAGGGAAATAGGGATAATCCTGGAAACTATAGACCGGCGAGTCTCATATCAGTGGTGAGGAAGTTATTAGAGAGGATTATTAGGGATTGGATTTATGAGCATTTGGAAAAACATGGCCTAATTTAGGGACAGTCAGCATGGCTTGGTGTGGGGCAAGTCACGTCTTACTAACTTGATTGAATTTTTTGAGGAGGTGACAAGAGTGATTGATGAAGGTAGAGCTGTGGATGTTGTCTACATGGGTTTTAGTAAGGCGTTTGACAAGGTCCCTCATGATAGACTCATCCAGAAGGTTAAGAATCATGGGACCCACGGTGACTTGGCTGTTTGGATTCAGAATTGGCTTGCCCTTAGAAGACAGAGGGTAGTGGTTGATGGGACTTATTCAGGCTGGAGGTCCGTGACTAGTGGTGTTCCGGAGGGATCTGTATTGGGACATCTGTTTCATCCAGTAGGGGAGTCAAGAATGATGGGGCACAAACTCAGGACAATGGGCTAAGATGGGAAGGAATTCCTTCTCTTCAAAGGTTGTGAATCTTTGGAATTCTTCACTGCAGTGTGCTGTGGGCATTGACTCATTAACTGTATTTAAGGTTGAGATAGATTTTTAGACTATCAAGTATTATAAGGTTCACTTTGGAAAATGAAATTGGGTCTAGAGATCAGCCATTACCTTTTTGTGTAGCAGATGAGGATCAAAGGTCCATTGGGCCTGTCCCTGCCCCTACTTCTTAAATTCTTCTGTAAATAAAAAAAAGCAACAAAAAAGATGCATTATTACATGGTGGGACATTTCCTGATGTTGTTAAACATACCCATAATTCTAAAAGGGTTTTGCATATTTTTGTTTGAGAGGCCAAATAATGGATAGAATAGGTGGCTAAATGGAGAAATATATTAATGAAACTAGATTCATCAATTTATCAATTTATTTATTTCTGCTCTATAACATTTGATTTTATTATATAAACTAGCATTATGTTAAGATGCAAGAAAACAGACATTTTACATTGTGATTTTATTATTATGTTAACTGTAAGTAAGTGCGGATGAGCGTGAATCAGAAGGATTAGGCTTTCATATAGATACGGTTGTGTAGCGGTTAGCGCAACACTATTACAGTGCCAGCGAGCCGGGTTCAATTCCGGCCGCTGTCTGTAAGGAGTTTGTTCATTCTCCCCGTGTTTGCGTGGGTTTCCTCTGGGTGCTCTGGTTTTCTCCTACATTCCAAAGACGTACAGGTTAGGAAGTTGTGGGCATGAAATGTTGGTGCCGGAAGCGTGGAGACGCTTGTGGGCTGCCCTAGCTGTGGACTTGGCTCCACCTACCTGCCTTTTCCCCATAACCCTTAATTCCTCTACTATGCAAAAATCTATCTAACTGAGTCTTAAATATATTTAATGAGGTAGCTTCTACTGCTTCCTTGGGCAGAGAATTCCATAGATTCACTGCTCTCTGGGGAAAAGCAGTTCCTCTTCATCTCTCTCCTAAATCTACTCCCCTGAATTTTGAGGCATGTCCCCTAGTTCTAGTCTCACCTACCAGTGAAACAACTTACCTGCCTCTATCTTATCTATCCCTTTCATAATTTTATATATTTCTATCAGATCCCCTCTCATTCTTCTGAATTCCTGCGAGTATAGTCCAAGGCAACTCAATCTCTAACCTCCCCATCTCTGCAATCAACCTGGTGAACCTCCTCTGCACGACCTCCAAAGCCAGTATATCTTTCCTGAAGTAAGGAGACCAGAACTGCACGCAGTACTCCAGGCACGGCCTCACCAGTACCCCGTACAGTTGCAGCATAACCTCCCTGCTCTTAAATTCAATCCCTCTTGCAATGAAGGCCAACATTGCATTTGCCTTCTTGATAACCTGTTGCATTTGCAAACCAACCTTTTCCAATTCATGCACAAGCACTCCAAGTCTCTCTGCACAACAGCATGCTGCAATCTTTCACCATTTAAATAATAATCTGATCTTCTATTTTTCCTTCCAAAGTGGAGGACCTCACATTTACTAACATTCCTCACATTTACCAACATTGGTAAAAGGGAATTCTAACAGATTAGAGAAAGAAAAGTTAAATAAACCATAGAACCATAGAACCATACAGCACAAAACAGGCCCTTTGGCCCACCATGTTGTGCCGTCCATCAAACCACCCTCACACTACCTAACCCCCTCCTCCCGCATATCCCCCCATCCCACACTCCTCCATATGCCTATCCAACAAGCTCTTGAACCTGTTCAATGTATCTGCCTCCACCACCACCCCAGGCAGTGCATTCCATGCACCAACCACTCTCTGGGTGAAAAACCTCCCCCTGACATCTCCCCTGAACCTCCCACCCATAACCTTAAAGCCATGCCCTCTCGTCTTGAGCATTGGTGCCCTGGGAAGGAGGCGCTGACTGTCTACTCTATCTATTCTTCTCAGTATTTTATATACCTCTATCATGTCTCCTCTCATCCTCCTCCTTTCCAGTGAATAAAGCCCTAGCACCTTAAGCCTCTCCTCATATTCAATACTCTCTAATCCAGGCAGCATCCTGGTAAATCTCCTCTGCACCCTCTCCAACGCCTCCACATCCTTCCTATAATGCGGCGACCAGAACGGAACACAGTACTCTAAGTGTGGCCTAACTAGAGTTTTGTAAAGCTGCATCATCACCTCACGGCTCTTAAACTCAATCCCGCGATTTATGAAAGCCAACATCCCATTGGCCTTCTTAACTGCTCTTTCCACCTGTGAGGCAACTTTCAATGAACTGTGAATATGAACCCCCAGATCCCTCTGCTCCTCCACACTGCCAAGTACCTTGCCATTCACCCAGTACTCTGCCCTAGAGTTTGTCCTTCCAAAGTGTACCACCTCACACTTCTCCGGATTGAACTCCATCTGCCACTTGTCAGCCCAGCTCTGCATCCTATCAATATCCCTCTGTAAACTCCGACAGCCCTCCACACTATCCACAACACCGCCTATCTTAGTGTCGTTTGCAAATTTACTAATCCAGCCCTCCACCCCCTCATCTAAGTCATTTATAAATATCACAAAAAGTAGAGGTCCCAGAACCGATCCCTGCAGGACACCACTAGTCACTGCCTTCCAATCCGAGGGCACTCCTTCCACCACAACCCTCTGCTTTCTACATGCAAGCCAATTCCTAATCCACACAGCCAAGCTTCCTTGGATCCCTTGGCCTCTGACCTTCTGAAGAAGCTTACCATGAGGACCTTATCAAACGCCTTACTAAAATCCATGTAAACCACATCCACCGCACTGCCCTCATCAATCTTCCTGGTCACCTCCTCAAAGAACTCTATCAGGCTTGTGAGGCAAGATCTTCCCTTCACAAAGCCATGCTGGCTGTCCCTAATCAGTCCATGATTCTCTAGGTGTTCATAAATCCTATCCCTTAGAATCCTTTCTAACAGCTTACCCACCACAGACGTGAGACTCACCGGTCTATAATTCCCTGGCCTATCCCTATTACCTTTTTCGCAAGGGCTCTGAGAACAACCAGAGAGGAAGTTAAGAGAACAGAGAACTCTGAAAATAGAGTTAAGAGCACTGGTCTTACTGTTAAGCTATGGAGGAAGAGAAGATAGGATGTTAGCTTGTGTAGACTTGGTCAGATTCTTGGATAATCTTAACAACCACATTGGTCATGATGTCGGATGCATGGTCCATGCCCTGGATAAAGATCTGGTTCCAGAACTGAGGGACTAGAAGGTATTCAATTGCATCAACTTGTAAACTAAGTATAAAATTGGATGATCTACAAAGTGCTCTACATTGTAATAGATAGGGAGCCAAACATTGTTTGAAGCAGAATGAGAGTTCAGCCCTGCTTCACATTGTTTGAGTTAGCCTATTTATAAAGCTATTGCTGTTCTTTGTTGCATGATCCTTAAGTTTTATTATTTTAAATAATAATAACTGACATAACAGGTCAGTGCAATGCCATTCAATCTTATACCAAAGTTGCAATGAGCAGAAAGAAAGAAGGAAAGCACTTGGATTTGTATATTACTTTCATGGCTTCAGGATGTTTCAAATGAGTTATGGTTGAAAATTGTATACTGAAGAGTAGGCAAGAAATGTTACAAAGGCAAATTCAAACATAAAATTGAAATTTAACTTCATTTTTCTTAGCTCGTGACATCAAAGTAGTCCGGCCTTTGGAAGATCTTGAAGTGATCGAACAGGAGAGTGCTGCCTTCTTATGTGAAATTTCACACGATGAAGTTGATTGTCAGTGGTTTAAGAACGACATAAAAATCAGGGCTGGAGAAAATGTGAAATTACGTCAGGAAGGTAGAATTGTTCTTGATTTTTCTAAATTATTTTAGTGATTTTTGTTTTAAATTGGTATATGCTATTATCCAAATGAATGCTTCCAATAGGAACCAAACAATGCCCAAACAGTGAATCCTCTAAAACCCCATTTTGCATGCATACATTTTGTATTTTCAGGTTCAGAAATAGAGTATAACCAACTGTTTTGTATACAGGAAGAACACATATTCTACTCTTTAAATCAGTAAAGCCTGAAGATGCTGCAGAGATCAAGTTTGTTGCTGAAAGTACTACTTCCAGAGCTTTCCTTCGGATTAAAGGTAAGACTTTTTGGATAAGCATTATTAATTTTGAGAGAAGGTTCTTGTATTACAATTCTGCTTAACTCTCTTTACAAGTATGGGATTATTCTTTAGAGAATGGGATTTTGAAATTAACTAAAAGAAACGGAAATATTAATCAGTTCTTGAAAGCATTTTCTGAGCCATAAACCGTAAATCTTTTATTTAGATTGTTTTATTTATTCACTTTTCAGAATGTGAGCATACTCCTGCTTTTATTTGCTCAGAGCCTTAGGAGTCTTTTGAGTCCTGTAGTGATATGTGGGCACTGGGATTATGATCTTCAACACCTACAGCCACATTTCTATGTTCCAGATTTGACTCTAACCATTAGAGAGTATTCCACTTGATGCTACTTCAGTTTTATCAGAGTTCCTTGATACTACACTCTGTCAAATGCTACCTTGATGTCAAGGGCAGTTGCTCTCACCTCACCTCAGGAATCCTTTTGTTGCATTTTTGCACCATCCTTGCTCAACCACAGACTTACCAGAGTTTCAGAGGAGGCTCAGGAGGGAGCTCCAGCAGACTGAACTCTGTGGGACTGGAGTAGAAGTTGCTCAGCCAACCACATGAGCTACCTTGTGGCCATTTTAACCTTTTCTGAGGTTTAAATAGCTTGGGTATCATTTGATGGCCAAAGAAAACTAAATTGAGGTTTCAACCCACTGTGGGCAACAAACATCCCTGATGTCTTCTCAGGGCTTTCTCTAAATCAAAGGAGCCCTTGCTGTTGCCTACCTTTTTGTTGACTATGTGGAGCAGTCTATATTCCAAACCTACTCTGGCACCACTCCCCAACTCCTTCTCTGCTACGACAACTGCATTGGCACTGCCTCCTTCACTTGCGCAGAACTTGTCGGTTTCATCAACTTCGCTACCAACTTCCTCCCTGCCCTCAAATCCTCTTTGTTCACTTCTGACACCTCTCTCCCTTTCTTGTTCTGTCTCCATATCAGGAGACAGACTATCTGCTGACATGTACTACAAACCCACTGACTCCCACAGCTACCTAGATTACAACTCCTCCCACCCTTTCTCTTGTAAGGACAACATTCCTTTTTCACAGTTTCTCTGTCTGTGCTGCATCTGTTCTTAAGTTGAGGCCTTCCACTCTGGGACATTTAAATTCCCCTCCTCACCACTCATCCCCCCCCCCCGGCTCCCCACCCCACTGTTGTTGATGGAGGCTTCACCTGCTTCTCCTCTATTTCCTGTATTTCTGCTCTTAACTCATCTCCCCCCAGACAGAACAGGGATAGAGTTCCCCTGGTCCTCATCTTTCAACCCTATGCATCCAGCACATCATTCTTCACAACTTCTGCCAGCCACATCTTCACCTTTCCACTCTTTTCTGCTTTCCTCAGAGACCACACTCTCTATGACTCCCTGGTCCACTCATCCCTCCCCACTCTTGCTTCCACTTCCCAGGCACTTTCCCCTGTTACTGTAGGAAGTGTAACACCTGTCCCTACACCTTCTCTCTTCCCACCATCCAGGGCCATAAACAGCCTTTTCAGATGAGGCATCATTCACGTGCATCTCCTCCAACCTTGTTTATTGCATCCAGTGGTCCTGGTGTGGCATCCTCCACATCAGTGAGACGAGGCGGAGACTAGGCAACCACTTTGCTGAGCACCTGTGCTCCATCCACTGGGGCTTTCTGGAGCCATTTTATTCCCTCCCCATTCCCACACACATGTCTGTCCTCAGTCGCCTCCACTGCTAATGTGAGGCTAACTGCAGTCTAGAGGAAAAGCACCTCATTGTGCCTGGGTAGTGTACAACCCGATGACATGAATGTTGAAGTCTGCAATATCTGTAACCTGCTCCCCCTCTGTCCATTTCTCTCTCCTCCTGATCTACCCAGTTCCTCCTACACCCACCCCTGCCCCCATCACCTTGTTTCCTTCGCCTCTTCCACCCAATTCATCTGCTTGTCAACCACACACAACTTCTACTGATTCTTCTCCCCCTTCTTTATCTTCCCCTGTATTGATTGAAACTTCCTTAATACAAGAGGCTTAGATGGGGTAGGATTTTTTCAGTGCATCCAAGAGGAGTACTTGAAACAGTATGTGGAAAGTCCAGCTAGAGGAGAAAACATACTAGCCTGGTTTTGGGAAACAAGCCAGGCCAGGTGACAGACCTGATAGTGGGTGAACATTTTGGGAATAGTGACCACAACTCATTATGTTTTAAGATAGTTATGAGTAAAGATAAAGTCAGATCTTGCGAGATGGCACTAAATTGGGGGATGGCAGATTATGACAGGATAAGGCAGGAGCTAAGGGATGTTGCTGTTGGACAAGTCCACGTCTGACATGTAGGAGTTGTTTAAAGACCAGCTGGTCAGAGTTCAGGATCGGCATATTCTGGTAAGGAGTAAGGACAAGGATAGTAAGGTAAGGGAACCTTGAGTGACTCGAGATGTCCTAAATTTAGGAAGAAAAAGGAAGCATGTATAGGGCTTAGGAAGCTAAAATCAGACTGGGCCCTTGTAGAATATAAAGATAGCAGGAAAGTACTCCAGCAGGCAATTAGGAAGGCCAAAAGGGGCCAGGAAATGGCCTTGGCAAGCAGGATCAAGGAGGATCCCAAGAAATTTTGTATTAAGAGGATAACTAAGGAGAGAGTAGGTCCATTCAAAGATAAAGGAGGGAGTCAGAGCAAGTGGCTGAGGTACTAAATGAGTACTTTGTGTCGGTATTTACCGAGGAGAAGGATTTGGAGGATAGTGAAAGCACAGTGGGGCATGCTAATATGCTGGGACATTTTGAGGTTAAGGAGGAGTTAGTGCTGGGTCTTCTGAAAAGCAGTAAGGTGGATAAGTCCCCAGGGCCTGATGGAATATATCCCAGAATATTGAAAGAAGCAAGTGAGGAGATTGCTGGGGCTTTGATAAAGATCGTTTGTGTCCTCACTAGCAACAAGCAAGTCCCAGAGGACTGGAGAGTAGCAAAATGTTGTGCCTTTGTTCAAGAAAGGAAATAGGGATAGTTCAGGTAATTATAGGCTAGTGAGCCTTGCATCTGGTAGGGAAGCTATAGGAGAGGATACTGAGGGATAGGATTTATGCGCATTTGGAAAGGCATAGCCTGCTTGGGGACAGTCAGCGTGGCTTTTTGCGGGGTAGGTCATGCCTTACAAACTTGATCGAGTTTTTTTGAAGAGGTGATAAAGGAGCTTGATGAGCAGTGGACGTTAGCTACATGGACTTGAGTAAGAGATTTGATAAGGTCCCTCATGGTAGGTTGATTCAGAAGATAGAGATGCATGGGATCCAGGGTAAATTGTAAGTTTGGATTCAGAACTGGCTTGTCCATAGAAGACAGAGTAGGGGTGGAAGGCTGTTATACTGGGAGGTCCATGACCAGTGGTGTTCTGCAAGGAGGTGCTAGGACCTCTATTGTTTGTGTTAAATATCAGTGATTTGGATGAAAATGCAGATAGATGGATTAGCAAGTTGCAGATGACATTAAGATTGGTGGAGTTGTGGATAGTGTAAAGGATATCAAAGAATTCAGCGGGATTTAGATCAGTTACAGATATGGGCAGAGAGGTTTAATCCGGGCAAGTGTGAGGTGTTGCACTTTGGGAGATCCAATGAAAGGAGAAAGTATACAGTTAATGGTAGACCCCTTAGTAGCATTGAGGTACAAAGGGATCGTGGGGTCCAGGTCCATACTTCACTGAAAGTGGCTATGTGTGGATAAGGTGGTAAAAAGGCATATGGCATGCTTGCCTTCATTGGTAGGGATGTTGAGTGGAAGAGTAAGGACGTCATGCTGCAGCTATATACTGTAAAACTTTAGTCAGATCACACGGAGTATTATGTGCAGTTCTGGTCACCCCATTATAGGAAGGATGTAGAGACTATGGAGAGGGTGCAGAAGAGGTTTACCATGATGCTGCCTAGATTAGAGGTTATGAGCTATAAGGAAAGGTTGGACAATCTTGGGTTGTTCTCCCTAGAGCAATGGAGTTCAGCGGAGACCTGATAATTTTAATGAGAGGCATAGATAGGGTAGACAGTCAGAATCTTTCCCCAGGGTAGAAATGACAAACATCATAGGATGTGCAAGGGTGACACAAGGGGCAAGTTTTTTGTGCAGAGGTGCCTGGAATAGGTTACCAGGGTTAGTAGTGGAAACAGGCAGTTTGGTGGGGTTTAAGAGGCCTTAAGATAGAAACATGAATATGAAGGGAGTGGAAGGATATGGATGATACACCGAAGGAGGATATTTAGTATAAATTGGCATTAAGGTCAGCACAACATCGTGGGCCAAATGGCCTGCCGAGTGGTGTACTGTTCTGTGTTCTCTGTTTCCACCTGCCCACCCCACCTCCCTTATTTGATTCCATGCTCAACCTTTCTTTCCTATCATATTCCATCATCTTGCAGCCCTTTGTTGCCTCCACCTATTACCTCCCAGCCTCTGTTGCTATTTCTGCTCTTGCATCCTTCATCTGCCTATCACCCCTCTCATCTGGATCTAGCTTGCCAGCTTTTGGTCCACCCATTCTCTTCACCTTTTTATACTTGTTATCTCCCCTCTATCTTTCAGTCCTGATGAAGGGTTTCAACTTGAAACATTGACTGTCCATTTCCCTCCACAGATGCTGCCTGACCTGCTAAGTTCCTCCAACGTCTTGTTTGTTACTTAACATTCTGATGAATCTCCTCTGCACTCTCTCCAACACAACCACATCCTATGGAACCAGAACTGTACACAATATTGCGACCAGAACTGCACACAATATTCCAAGTGCAGTCTTACCAGTGTTTTATAAAGTTGCAATGTAATGTCCCAACTTTTATATTCTATGTCCTGACCTATGAAGCAAGCAGGCTGGATTGCCAGCATCACCACCATATTTACCTGTCTTGCCACTTTCAGGGAACTATGGACTTGAGACTTTGACTATACCTCTTTAATTTTGGATTAGTAATATATGGCTGGCAATTAACATAATATTGTTTGGAATCACACTTCCATAGTTTCAATATTGACATCAAACCATTATTCAAATATCTATTTCAGAATTGCCAGTTAAGATTGTGAAACCTTTAAGAGAGAAAATTGGCATGGAGAAGCATCGTGTCTTTTTTGAATGCAAAGTTTCCAGAAAAAATGCTGTGGTCAAATGGTATTACAAAGGAAAGGAGATTCATCCCAGTAAGAAGTATGAGATTGTGAGTGAAGATTTGTACAGGAAGCTCATAATTAATAATGTTGCTTTTGAAGATGAAGGCAGCTACATGTGTGATGCCGTAGATGACAAAAGCACTGCAATGTTATATGTAGAAGGTAAAGTACCATCGTGGAAACATTAATTTTGAAATGTTTCATCTGTATAAAGAAGAATGAAATTTAAAAAAAATAAAGTTTTTGTTATATAAATATCTTGGCTAAATAGGACAGTACATGATAGCATCATGGAGTAATACAGCACAGAAACAGGTCCTTTAGTCCAACTTGTTCACACCAACCAAGATGCCCATGTAAGCTAGTCCCATTTGCCCACAATTGGCCCATATCCCTCTATAAACTTTTCCTATCCATGTACCTGCACCAGTCTGTGTGAAGAAGTTGTTCCTCAGGTCCCTTTTAAATCTTTCCCCTCTCACCTTTTTTGCCTCTCTAGTTTTTGATTTTCTTTTCCTGGGGGAAGACTGTGTGCATTCACCCTATCTATGTCCCTCATGATTGTATACACCTCTGAAAGGTCACCCCTCAGACTCCTATGCTCCAATAAATAAAGTCCTAGCCTGCCCAACCTTTCCCTATAACTCAAGCCCTTGACTTCTGGCAACATTCTCGTAAATCTTCTTTGCACTCTTTCTAGCTTAATGACATCTTACCCATAACAGGGTAACCAAAACTGTACACAGTATTCCAGGTACAGCCCAGCAATACCTTCCACTTATCTGGATTGGACAGCATTTGCCATTCTTCGGCCCATTTACTTAGCTGATCAAGATGCTCTTGTAATTTTTGATAACCTTTTTCACAGTCTATGATACCACCTATTTTAGTCTCACCTGCAAACTTGCTAACAATGCATTGTACATTCTCATCCAAAGCATTGAGAAAGGTGACAGCAATGGGCCCAGCACCGATCCCTGTGGCACACCATTAGTCACAGGCCTCTAGTCTGAAAAACAACTTTCCACCTGCAATGACCATCTTGAGCTTCTGGTTGCATTTCATTTCAAGTCTCCTTCCCATTCCCACACCAATCTGTCTGCCCTTGGTCTCCTTCACCATAGTGAAGTCAAATACAAACAAGAAGAACAGCACCTCATATTCCACTTGCTTAACCCACTACCCACTGGTATGAACATTGAATTTTTCAGCATTGCCACCTTCAGGGAACACTGGACTTAGACCACTAGGTCAATGAATATAGTGGAATATTCAACCAAAATTTGTTTAATTATGTTTTATTGACAGAGCAATCAATTACCATCATTAAGCCAATATCTGATGTGGAAGTTACAGAGCCAGACGAAGTCAGACTTGAATGTGAGCTTTCAGTTGCTGATGTGAAACCTCCGAAATGGATATTAAATGGTGAAATTCTTCATCCTTCTGAAGATGTCAACATTGAGCATTGTGGCACTATTCATCATCTTATTCTGAAAAATACGAACTGTAAGATGACTGGCGTTGTGCAATTTATTGCTGGGAAATCAAAATCTGAAGCAAGGCTAACCATTAAAGGTATTCATACACTATATAGGCTTGAATGCTAGCATATGGTTCTACAGACATTATTTAAACTTGCCCTGAAGTATCAGCCATCCCTTTGCCTCCACAGGTGCTGTTTGACCTGTTGTGTTCTTCCAGCAGGTTATTTTTTTCCCATAGTAGTTACTACTTCTCAGCCATAACCATATTACTCTTGGTTTCTGACATGAAAATTGGCATGTTGTTGGTAAAATAAAAATAAGAGCTGTGTGAAAAAGTTGCCCCTCGTCCATTATACATCTTTCCCCTCTCACTTTAAACCTATGCCCTCTAGATTTAGACTCCCCTTCTCTGCGGAAAAAGACAGTGACCATTCACCTTATCTATGCCCCTCATCATTTTATCAACCTCTATAAAGTCAACATCATCCTCCTACGCCCCAGGGAAAAAAGTCCCAGCCTCTCCTTCTAACCCAAACCCTCCAGTCCTGGCAACATTCTTTGGAATCATTTCTACACCCTTTCCAGCTTAATGACATCCTTCCTAGAGCTGGACAACCAGGACTGCACACAATACTCCAAGTGTAGTCTCACCAACGTGTTGTATGTTTGTAACCTGACATCCCAGCTCCTGTACTCAGTGCCTTGACTGATGAAGGCAAGCATGCCAAATGCCCTCTTCACCACCTTATCTACCTGTGTCTCCACTTTCAGGGAACTATGCACCTGTACCCCTCAGTCTCTCTGTTCAACAACACTCCCCAAGGCCCTACCATTTACTGTGTAAGGCTGCCCTGGTTTAACTTACCAAAGTGCAACACTTTGCACTTGTCCAAGTTAAATTCCGTCTGCCATTCCTTGGCCTACTTACCCAGTTGATCTAGATCCTGTTGTAATCCTAGATAACCCTCTTCACTGTCCACTTTACCACCAATTTTGGTGTACTAACCCTGAAAACTACCTTCTCATCCAAATCAGTAATATAGATGACAAACAACAGTGGATCCAGCACTGATAGCAGCACACCACTGTTCACAGGCCTTGCTAGAGGAACTTGGAAGGTCTAGAAACCACCCTCTGACTCCTTCCACCAAGCCACTTTTCTATCCAATTGATTACCTCACCTTAAATCCCATGTAATCTAATCTTCCGGACCAGCCTACTATGTGGAACCTGTCAAAAATCCTTGCTAAAGTCCATGTAAACAACATCCACCGTGCAGTCCTTGTCAATCCTCAAAAAAAAGTCAATCAAACTCATGACACATGATCTCCCACACATGCTGAGTATCTCTAATCAGTTGTTGCCTTTCCATATGCTGGTAGATCTTGTTCCTCAGAATACCCTCCAGTAACTTTCTCACCACTGATGTTATGCTCACCAGCCTGTAGTCTCTAAGCCTCTGGCTTGTCCTTGCAGCCCCTTTTAAATAAAGGCACAACATTAGCCACTCTCCAGTCTTCCAGAATCTCTCCCATGACTAAGATGATGCAAATATCTCTGCCAGGGCTCCTGCAGTTTCTTCTCGAGCTTCCCACAATGACCTGGGATACACTTGGTCAGGCCACCTTAATAGGTTTTAAGTCTGCCAGCACCTCTTTAAAATTCTCATACTTATGTTAAGGTCCTTGGATATCACTATCTATGTGATCTCTTTGGGTCCCATAGCCCTTTTGAGATCTCTTGGCTGTTCCATTTCTACTCTTTTGTATATGGCCTATTTCCTTCACCCCGTCATTGGCAATAGCTATCTGTCCAGGCCTTTTAAGTTACTTCCATCAACATCTGTTTTTCTGCTTTTACAAAGCTCTTAAACCTTCCATCTCTCCAACCAAGCTTTAAGGTCACCTGTCCTATTATCTTAGGTGGCTTGATGCAAGCTTTGTCATTATCTTGTGAATCACTTGGAAATTGCATAATTACAATAAAGGTGCTACAGAGATGCAAGTTGTTTGTTCAATAGCTTTAATTGTAAATTTACACATTTTGCAGAGCCTCCATCAAAGGTAGTGAGAGAACTACAGAACATAACAGTGGAAGAGAAGAAGTCTGTTACTTTGAGTTGTGAGTTTACACCTACTCCTAAGGTGGTCAGGTGGTACAAAGATCAGAGCTTAATTGAATCTTCTGACCGATTCAAATTCAAGCAAATTCAGAATGTGATAGAACTTATGATTTCAAACCTCAGCCCAGAGGACTCTGGTGAATATAGCTGCAAGTCAAGTAATGCACAGACCACAGCCACACTCACAGTGGAAGGTAAGAATTTTTATTTGGCAATAAAACTTGTGACATTTTGTTAATAAACACAGAAAAAGTTGGAGATACTCAGCAGGTCAGGCAATTACTGTGGAAATAGAAAAAGAATTAACATATCAGATCCCAGACCCTCTAACAGAACTTTGTTTTTATTTCAGACCTGTAGCATCTGTGCTTTTGTGATTTTTCACTTGAACCTCAGATGTATTTTTAAATATATATACCACATATAAGTGATGTCTTTGAAATACAAGAGACTGCATATGGTTGGATGTAGAGCAAAAAAACAAGCTGCTGGAGGAACTCAGTGGGTCAGGCAGAATCTCTGGAGGCAAAGTGAAAGTCAATGTTTCAGACTACCCCTTTGCCTCCACAGATACTGCCTGACCTGCCGAGTTCCTTCAGCAAGTTTGTTTTTTTGCTGTAAGTGATGCCTTTCAGTCATTTAATTTCCAGAATTTTTCCTCTTTTAATCACTTTAGAGCCAGAGTTGTATTAACATAGAAACAGGCCCTTTAGCCTACTGCATCTACAGTATGCTGACTCAAATGCCTATATATATTAATCCTACTTGCTTGCGTTAATTCCATATCCCTCTATTCCTTGCTCATTCAAGTACCTGAGTAGATGCCTGTTAAATGTTGGTAGTGCTCCTGTCTCCTCTGGCAGCTCATTCCTGATACTAGCTATTTTTTGTGTGAAAAATTTACACCTCAACTTTCCTTTTGAACCTCTTCCCTCTCACCTTAAACGTATACCTTTTAGTTTTCAACTCCCATGGGAAACAGACTTTGGCTATCTACCCTATCTATGTCTTTCATAATGTTAAAAAACTATATTATGTCAGCTCTCAGCCTCCTTTGCTCCATGTAAAAGAGACCCAGCCTATCCAATCTATCCTTATAACTCTAACCCTCCAATCCAGGCAGCATCCTTGTGAATCTTTTTTGCATCTTCTCCAGCTTAGTTGCATGTATTCTGTAGTGTAGTGACCAGAACGACGTACAATATTGCAAGTGCGGCCAAACCAACATTCTGTACAACTGTAACCTGACGTCCCAACTGTTGTACTCAAAATGCCTTGGCAATGAAGGCAAGCATGCGATATGCCTTCTTCACCATTCTGTCTATCTGTGTTGCCACTTTCAAGGAATTATGTGCTTGTACCCCAAGGTCTCTGTTCAACAACTCCCTTGGGTCCTGTCATTCGCTGTGTATGTCCTGGACTGGTTTAACTTCCCAAAATGAATCACTTTGCACCTGTCTGAGTTAACTTCCATCTGTCATTCCTTTGTGCACTTTCCCAGGTGATCAATATTCTTTTGTAACCTTAGACAACCTTCTTCACTGTCCACTACACTACCAATTTTGATGTCACCTGCAAACTTGCTAATCAAGTTTGATTATTCATGATTCTCATCCAAATCATGAATATATATGATGAACAACAGAGGACCCAGCACCGATCCCTGTGGCACACTAGCATCAGGACTGAGAGGGAATGTATATAGAAGTTAGAGGGAGGGGTGAGACAGAGGCTGGTAGGTGATTGGTAGAACCAGATGAAAGAGGATGATCGGCCAATGGACCCAGGAGGGGGAGGGGAAGAAGGAGAGTGTTCAACAGTGGCCATCTTCCTTCAACACTCTCAGTCCCAATGCAGGGTCTCAATTTGAAATGTTGACCATCCCTTTGCCTCAACAAGATGCTGTTTGACTTGCTGAGTTCTTCCAACAGTTTATTTTCTGCTGCAAATTCCAGCTTCTGTATTGCTTATGTCTCCAAGTTCCTATCTGATGCCATCAAAATTCGCCTTTCCCCAATTTAGGACTTTAACTTGAGGACCAGTCCTATCTTTTTCCACGACTATCTTGAAACCAATTGAATTATGGCCACTTCTCCCAAAGTGCTCCCTCACCAACATGTCAACCACTTGCCTAGCCTCATTTCCTAAGAGGAGGTAGAGTGTAGCCCCCTCTCTAATAGGACCATCTGCATATTACTTCAGAAAATTTTCTGGATATACTTAACAAATTCTGCCTCATCTAATCCCTTAGCACTATGGCAGTCCCAGTCAATATTAGGGAAGTTAAAGTCACCTACTACTTCATCCTTATTATTCCTACACCTATATGTATGTGATTTACCTACCTATATACCAGTGTCTTTGACGTTGGTACCAATATGGATCATGACCTCTGGCTGTTCACCCTCTCCTTTCAGAATGTCCTGTGCCTGTTGTCACGAACCAGCAACAAAAGAAACACACTGAGCATGATTCAGTGTTAAAACTATTTTATTAATCACTACTTATGATAATACGTAAAATAAAAGTAAAAAAAAAATGTTAGTATGTTAGAATTCAAGAATGTTAAACCTCGAACGTTAACCCCAAAACTAAACTCTTCGTGTGTGTGTGTGACAAAGTCCAAAACTCCCAGTTCCTGAATGGTTCTTAAAGTTCAGTTCCGCAAGCCATAAGGTGAAACATGAGCAAGGGCTTCTTCAACAACCACCGTTGTCTGAAGATAAGATATAGATGTAGAAAAACATAGAGAGAGTACATACGAAATCCAAATGTTCCACGATGGAACCCAAACGACACTTCAGTGTTTACTCGGTAGTGACTTCCTCACCCCGAAAAGCATCCGAACCGTGGTCGTCCACTCACAAATACCTGTTTCCTTCTACAGGTCAGCAACAAAGTGAACTCCACCGGATTACTTCCAACTTCCATACATGGATTTCAGTGGTAAACACAGTTATTGTTTCTCATCCATCGATAGAGAAAACAAGCAGGCTGGTGTCTCTCTCCCTTCTCTCTCTCTCTTCTTCTTCTTCTTCAACAACGTCATTACGTCCTTTATCTTCTATTGACGTAAGCACGCCCCACACACACATACACACACACTCTCTATCTTAAAGGGACTTTCACTGAGTCCGTAACACCTCCCACCTAAAAAAAAAATTTTCCCAAGAAAATTTTAACCGCGCATAGTTAGTAATGTTAATAATTATCATGCTACACAACTACAGACTATCAGATTAGTACAGATACATGTTTCCCATTTAACATCGGGAAAGACAATCAGCAATCACATTATCTTTGCCTTTAATGTGAGTTATCATGAGATCAAACTCTTGCAAAATTAAACTCCAGTTTAACAGCCTTCTGTTCTTGTTTTTGACTCGGCTCAGAAACACCAATGGGTTATGATCTGTATACACAGTCAATGGTTTCTGAGCGGTGCAAACATATACACTGAAATGTTGCAAGGCTAAAACAAGTGACAGTAATTCTTTCTCTATGGTGGAATAATTCTTTTGATGCTCATTAAATTTCTTTGAAAAGTAAGCTACAGGATGGTCAATATCATCAAGGTCACCCTTCTGCAACAACACAGCTCCTGCAGCTTCATCACTGGCATCTACTGCTAATGAAAATGGCTTTTCAAAGTCAGGTGTTCTGAGCACAGGATGGTAGCATAAAATGGCTTTCAGCTTCTCAAATGCTTCTTGACAAGAATCTGTCCAAACAAACTTTACTCCCTTCTTCTGAAGATTAGTTAGGGGAAGAGCAATATCAGCAAAATTTTTACAAAATTTTCGATAATATCCAACCATTCCCAAAAATCTTCTAACAGTCCTCGTACCTGTGGGAATAGGGAACTCAGATATTGCTTGAACTTTTGCCTGAACAGGAGCTTGCTTGCCTTGACCTACAACATAACCAAGATACGTCACAGTGGCATGGCCAAATTCACTTTTAGCCAAGTTAACTGTAAGGTTAGCCTTGGAAAGTCTTTCAAACAACCTTTCTAACGCAGAGATGTGATCTTCCCAAGTATCATTCCCAGTCACTAAGTCGTCAATGTAGGCATCTGTATGTTTTAACCCATGAATCACTGAATTAATCATTCTTTGAAATGTTGCCGGAGCATTTTTCATTCCAAATGGCAAAACATTGTATTCATACAATCCAGAAGGGGTTACAAAGGCTGAAATCTCCCTTCCTCTATCTGTTAATGGAACACACCAGTACCCTTTTAATAGGTCAATCTTTGTAAGAAATTTTGCCTTTCCCACTCTGTCTATGCAATCATCCACCCTAGGAATAGGGTAAGCATCTGACTTTGTTACAGCATTCACTTTCCTGTAATCTGTGCAAAATCTAACAGTTCCATCAGGTTTAGGTACAATAACACAGGGCGAACTCCAATTTGAAGTAGAATGTCTAATAATATCATTTTCCAACATGTATTTGATTTCCTGATCAACAAGTTTACTTTTTTCCACATTCATTCGATATGGGTGTTGTTTGATTGGTTTTGCATCCCCAACATCAACATCATGGGTAATTATCGATGTTCTGTTTGGAACATCTGGGAACAGATTTTTAAATTTTAAAATTAATTCTCTCATCTGTTGTTTTTGTGAAACTTGTAAATGGTCCAACTTCGTTTCAAGGTTCTCCATGATATTTTAGTTTTTCAGTTTCGATGGAACAATATTTGGTCTAAATTGGCCTTCCTCAACATCAACATCAGGCATTCTAGAAACAACCTTTTCACCATCCACCAAGGCCACAACTGAATCCCTCTCATAATAAGGTTTTAGCATGTTTACGTGACAGAGTTGTGTTTTCTTGCGTCTATCTGGTGTTTTGATTATATATGTTAGATCAGTCACTCGAGATTCAATAACATAGGGTCCAGAAAAACGAGCTTGCAAGGGATTATTTTGGCTAGGGAAAAATACCAATACCTTTTGCCCCACTGCGAATGTCCTAGGCCGAGCACGTCTATCAAAATATGTCTTCATTCTTATCTGGCTTGTTTTCAGATTCTCTCTCGCTAGCTGGCAGACTCTCTCCAACCGAGTTTTAAATTTTTGGACATGGGGAGGTCTCCATTTCCTCATTAACACTCCATTTTTTGACATAGTATCCAGTTGGCACCTTTTCAATCTCCTCACATGAGAGTGCTTTTTCTTTCAATTCTGTCAACTCAGGGTCCTTTGTCTGTTCCACCATAAAATCCTTCCTCGACAAAGACAAATCTTTAAATTCAAGCTCACTGTAAGGATGTTGATCCTCCAGTGAAGACAGAAAAGTCTCAGATAAGGCATCAAAATTTTCTTCCTGTTTAGGACTGTCACAAGGAACTACATCAGACTGCACCGGACTGTCTGTCTTGGCTAATTCTTTAGCTCTAGCTCGAGTCACCGCACATGATGGGTAAACATCTGAATCATCCTCAGACTCATCAATCCTTGGTTTGGTTGTTAACCGTACCACAGGATCACTTTCTCCATTTGCAAGGTCATTTCCCAATAACAAAGAAACTCCTTCCACTGGCAAACTAGGTCTTATCCCTATCTCGACTGGTCCTTCTACGAACTTTGACTTTAAAATCACCCTGTGAAAAGGGACAGACATGGTCTCACCTGTAATGCCTCGTACTAGATTTACTTCACCAGTGTCACTTTCTTCACCAAAATTTAAAACACTGTCCAGCAAGAGAGATTGACTAGCCCCAGTATCTCTAAGAATTTTCACTGGCACCTGGGGTGACTCATCATTCAGTGAAACAAAACCCTCTGATACATACGAACGGAATTCTTTTCTCACCTCCTCCAACTTTTCCGCTTTTCCCTCTTGCAAGGACTGAACTTTAACAGCATCTCCTAAACCTTTTTGATTTTTAATTGCCTGAAAGCAAGCATTGGGCCCAGCTTCCTTCTTTTTCTTCAAAAGGGCACAATTAGATATCACGTGGCCAGGTTTCCTACAGTAATAACAAGTACGCTCAACAGGTTTCTCCAGCCCTGGCTTCTTTTCATCCTTTCCTTTTTGATTACCTCCCAATTTAATCTCCGGTTTACCTGGATTGTCTTTGTAACTCTTTTGAAAGGTTTTAGGTTGTCCCCATTTGGATTTATGGGTTAAAGCATAATCATCTGCCAACCTAGCAGTTTCTTGTAAAGTTTCCACTGCCTTTTCATTTAAATATGTTGTTAATTCAGCTGGAACACATCTTTTGAAGTCTTCCACTAGTATCAATTCTGTCAATTTATCATAATCCCCATCTACATTTTTAGCCAGGCACCATCGTTCAAAACATATTCTCTTTCCATTGGCAAATTCCATATAAGTCTGATCTGCAGATTTCCTCAAGTCTCTGAATTTTTGTCTATAAGCCTCAGGGACCAATTCATAGGCCTTCAAAATAGCTTGTTTTACCTTGGTATAATCAGCTGCATCCTCAACAGACAAAGCAGAATAAGCTTTTTGAGCTTTACCTTTAATCACACTCTGTACCATAAGAGCCCATCCTTTCCTTGGCCAGTTTGAACTCACAGCAACCTTTTCAAAATGTTGGAAATACTGATCAACCTGATCTTCTTCAAACGGAGGGACTAATCGAACCTCCCTGCTGGCTGAAAAACCATCATCAGAATCAGATTCCGAACTCCTACGCTTCATTTGTAACTCATGCTGCCTCTGTTTCTCCTTCTCCTCACTATCCAGCTCCATCCTCTTCAATTCCATCTGCTTCATTGCTAGATCAGCCTCTATCTTCATCTGAGTTAGCTTTTGTTCAGTCTCTAATTTCTTTTGTTCGGCCTCTAATCTCTTTTCCTCTCGTTCAGCTTCTATCTTTAACTGGGTTTGCTCGCGTTCAGCTTCTATCTTTAACTGGGTTTGTTCTCGTTCAGCCTCTATCTTTGCCAGCTGCACCTGTGCCTCAGAAATTGCTATTTCACTGCCAGGAAACTGTTTTAACACTTCCTTTTCAAACACCTTCTTTTCCACATAATGGCCAGCTATCAGTCTCTGAATATCTGCCTTTCTCATAGACTGCTTTACTTCTGTAAGGTTTAGCCTTGTAGCAATCTTTATCAGATCATCCTTTTTCGCCACCTCCAATCCCTTTTGGGTTGGTGACTCCAAAAATGCCTTAATATCCATTGCTGCTGGTTTCCACACACACAAGCCAATTAAAAAGAATTTATCAGACCTCCCTCAAAATCTTTGGATTGAATCCCGAACAAATCTCGTCAATCTGGGGTACAATCCCAGACGACACTCGTTAACCTTGGGAACTATCCCGGACGAGCCCCCAATTTTGTCACGAACCAGCAACAAAAGAAACACACTGAGCATGATTCAGTGTTAAAACTATTTTATTAATCACTACTTATGATAATACGTAAAATAAAAGTAAAAAAAAAATGTTAGTATGTTAGAATTCAAGAATGTTAAACCTCGAACGTTAACCCCAAAACTAAACTCTTCGTGTGTGTGTGTGACAAAGTCCAAAACTCCCAGTTCCTGAATGGTTCTTAAAGTTCAGTTCCGCAAGCCATAAGGTGAAACATGAGCAAGGGCTTCTTCAACAACCACCGTTGTCTGAAGATAAGATATAGATGTAGAAAAACATAGAGAGAGTACATACGAAATCCAAATGTTCCACGATGGAACCCAAACGACACTTCAGTGTTTACTCGGTAGTGACTTCCTCACCCCGAAAAGCATCCGAACCGTGGTCGTCCACTCACAAATACCTGTTTCCTTCTACAGGTCAGCAACAAAGTGAACTCCACCGGATTACTTCCAACTTCCATACATGGATTTCAGTGGTAAACACAGTTATTGTTTCTCATCCATCGATAGAGAAAACAAGCAGGCTGGTGTCTCTCTCCCTTCTCTCTCTCTCTTCTTCTTCTTCTTCAACAACGTCATTACGTCCTTTATCTTCTATTGACGTAAGCACGCCCCACACACACATACACACACACTCTCTATCTTAAAGGGACTTTCACTGAGTCCGTAACACTGTTCAGAGAAATCCTTGACCCTGGCACCAGGGAGGCAAAACACCATCCTGGAGTCTTGCTAGGAACACAGAAACACCTATCTGTTCCCTTGACATATAACTACTGCTTGCCTAGATTTTGTATCAGAACCAACTGTGGTGCCACTTACTGGCTGCTGCTGTTGCTTTTTCCTGAAAGGCCATCCTCCACCAACATTGGAATTGATTTATTATTGTCTTGTGCACTGAGATACAGTGAAAAACTTAGTTTTGCAAGCCATCGAAATAGATCATTTCAAAACATAAGTACATTGAGGTAGTACAAGGGGAAACTAATAACAGAATGCAGGATATAGTGTTACAGTTACAAAGAAAGTGCAGTGCAGGTAGATAATAAGATGTAAAGGCCACAATGAGGTAGATTTTTAGGTCATGAATTCATCTTTAATGTACAAGAGATCCATTCAGCAGTCTTATAACAGTGAGATAATATATCTTTATTAGTCACATGTACATCGAAACACACAAGCTGTTCTTGAGCCTGGTGGTACATGTTTTCAAGCCTTTGTATAATCTGTCCCATGGAAGTGGGTAGAAGAGAGAATGTCTCAGGTGGGAAGGGTTTTTGATTATGCTGGCTGCTTTTCTGAGGCAGCATAGTGTAGACAGAGTCCATGGAGGGGAGGCTGGTTTTCTTGATGGACTGAACTGTGTCCACAACTCTCTGCAATTTCTTGTGGTCTTATTGCCATACCAAGCTGTTATGCATCCAGAAAGGATGCTTTCAATGATGCATCTATAAAAATTGGTGTGGGTCAAAATGAGTGTTCAGCCAATTTCATGTACAAATAACTTCTTATTTCAAGCTTCATTCTCACAATGGATAACAGCAGGCTACCACGTGCCTTCGAAGTTATGGGAATTTTTCTCAGGTAGTCAGGCAGTTTTTAAAAAAGATGAATAAAATTATAATATTTAACCTGAAGGTCGGTAGAAAAAGTGCAAGAGTCTTCCAGCTGCATGTTAAAACTAAAATCAGTATTCCAAATTGTTCACTGACACTTGATATCTCCACTCCTGACTCAGTTGTTACACAGCTTGATGACACAGCTAAGTCTGACTTCTTAGCAATTGGTGCTCAACCTCTTAGAGCCCCTTAGAGGGCAATGTGCTATCAGAAGAGGCTGGACAAACTTGGGCTCTTTTCTCTGGAGTGGCGGAGGCTGAGGAGTGATCTGTTGGAAGTGTATAAAATTATGAGGGGCATAGACAGAGTGAACAAGCAATATCTTTTTCCCATTATTGAGTGATCCATTACCAGAGGGCATACATTTAAGGTGAAGAGGGGTAGGTTCAGAACAGATGTGAGGGGTACGTTTTTTTACTGAGAGAGTGGTAGATGCCTGGAATGCATTGCCCGATAGGGTGGTGGAGGCAAATTCATTGGGGGCTTTTAAGAGGGGCTTGGATGGGCACATGAATGAGAGGAAAATAGAGGGATATGGGCATACTGTAGGTAGGAGGGAATAGCTTTGTCGGCACAATATTGTGGACCAAAGGGCCTGTTCTATTCTATGTTCTTATGATCAGATGAAGTCCCACAGGTCTTGATGAAACAAAGGGACCATATTGTATGATAATATTGATATATGAAGGTTTAAATGATTCAGGGTAGTTTGACTGGAAGCACGTGCTCCTTGAGTGTACTGTCATCCCCTAATGAATAAGCTACAAAATGACCCACTGCAATTACTCAAATATGTTGATCCTCATAAACAGTCAGCAATGTTTCAAAAGAATGGTGGATCAATGAGCTTGTTAAAGTTATTCTCTCATACTAATGTTTTGTCTTTTGTCATTTTATTTCTTTTCAGAGGAAGCTTACTGGAAGTAGGTGACTTGTACCTTGTGATTTATTAATTTTATTATTTGAGGGAATTGAATATATTATGATGAGTATTCAAACATTGTTTCTAGTTTGGATGAACACAACTCAAATAATTCAGACCATCATGCAGTGCATATTATTTACACATTCCCAATGCTTTGAGAATCATTTCAGAATGCTGCAATTCTCCAGTTCTAGCATACTTTCTTATTGCAATGCAAAGGGGTGGCACAGCAGATAGTGCAGCTATATCATAGCTGCAGCAACCAGGGTTTGATTCTGATCTCTGGTGCTGATTGTGCAGAGTTTCTCCCTGCAAGCACGTATGTTACCTCAGGTGTCTGTTTCCTCCCTTCCTCCCACAACCCAAAGACATGCCAGTTGATAGGCTAAGGTGGTAGGAGAACTCCTTGGGTGGGCGGGAGTGGATGAGGTACAGGGCAGTGTTAATGGGCACATGCAAGAGAATAGGTTACATGGAAATAAGTGGGGGAATAGAATTGATGGGATCATTGAGCCAGCATAGACATGAGCTGAATAGCCACCTTTTCTGTTGCAAGGAAATATGGCTTATTGGGTCATTGCAGGCTCCCAGTAGAACAATCCCATCACCTCTCCCAATTTTCTCTTTAGCCCTAAAAAGAATCTCTCACATGCTTATCAATTCCCCCCTTGATTACTTAGGAGTCATTTACAGTAGCCACTTAACCTACCAGCACATCTGAGTCATGGAGTACTACAGCACAGAAACAGGCCCTTCAGATATATAGTCCATGCTGGCCTGCCTAGTCCCATTTACTTGAACCCAGACCATAGCCCTCCATACCTCTCTCATTCATGTACCTATCCAAACTTCTCTTAAATGTTACAACTGAACCTGCATCCACCACTTCTGCTGGCAGCTTATTCCACATTCACATCACCCTTAATGAAGTAGTTGCCCCTCAGATTCCCCCCTTTCACCCTAAACCTATGACCTCTAGTTCTAGTCTCACCCAACCTGAGGGGAAAGATCCTGCATGGATATACCCTTCAATTTTGTACACCTCTAAGATATTCCCTCATTCTCCTGTGCTCCAGGGAATAAAGTCCTAACCTATTAAACCTATCCCTGTAATTCAGGTCCTCAAGTCCTGGAAACATCTGTAAATTTTCTCTGCACTCTTTCAAGCTTATTGATATCTTTCCTGTAGGTTGTTGACCAGAACTACACACAATACCCTAAATTTAACCTAGAAGACCAAAGTCTTATACAACTTCATAACATCCCAACTCCTGTACTTAGTGCCCTGAATTATGAAGCCCAATGTGCCAAAAGCTCTTTTTGACCCCATCTACCTACAATGCCACTTAAGGAATTATGGATCTGTATTCCCAGGTCCCTTTGTTCTACTGCATTACCTCAGTACCCTACCACTCACTGTGCAAGTCTTACCCTGGTTTGTCCTCCCAAAATGCAAAACCTCACACTTGTCTGCATTAAATTCCATCTACCATTTTTCAGCCCATTTTCCTTGTTGGTCCAGATCACTTAGAGCTCTGATAGACTTCCTTGCTGTCCACTACACCCCCAGTCTTGGTGTCATCCACAGATTTACTGATCCAGTTTACCACATCTAAATCATTAATGTGATAAACAACAACAGACCAAGCACAGATCCCTGCAGCACACCACTAGACACAAGCCTCCAATCAGAGAGAAAATCATCTACTACCACCCTGGCTTCTTCCACTAAGCCAACATTGAATCCGGTTGATTACTTCATCCTGAATGCCAAGCGACTTAACCTTCTGGAGCAGCTTCCCATGCGGGACTTGCTAAAGTCAAAGGCCTTGCTAAAGTCCACGTAAACAACATCCACTGCCTTTCCTTGATCAACTTCCTGGTAACCTCCTCAAAAAAAACTATTAGATTGGTTAGATATGACCTGCCACACACAAAGCCATGTTGACTATCCCTAATCAGGCCCTGTCTATCCAAATACTTGTACATCTTGTCCCTCAATATCTTCCAATAACTTACAATTGAGACTCACTGGCCTACAATTTCCCAACTTATTCTTAGAGCCTTTCTCAAACAACAGAACAACATTAGCTTTCCTCCAGCACCTTACCTGTGCCTAAGGAGGTTTTAAATATCTCTGCCAGGGCCCCGGCATTTTCTGCACTAGCGTCCCACAAGATCTGAGGGGACACCTGATCCAGCCCTGGGGATTTATCCACCCTAATTTGCCTCAAGACAGCAAGCACTTCTTCAGTAATCGGGATATGGTATATGACCTCATAACTCTTTCCTCAGTTCTATAGACTGTCCATCTCCTGAGTAAACACAGATGCAAAAAAATCCATTTAACATCTCCCCCTTCTCTTTCATCTCCATGCTGAGATGACCACGCTGATCTTCAAGAGGAAAAATTTTGTCCCTTGCTATCCTTTTGCTCTTAATATTGCTATAGAAACCCTTTGGATTCTCTTTCACCTCATCTGCCAGAGCAACCTCATGTCCTCTTTTAGCCCTCCTGATTTCTCTGAAGTGTTCTCTTGCATTTCTTATGCTCCTTAAGCACCTCATTTGATCCTAACTGCCTATACCCAATATGAACCTCCTTTTTCTTTACCAGGGCCTTAATGTCCCTCAAATAACCAAGGTTCCCTAAACCTGTTAGCCTTGCCTTTTATCCTAACATGAACTTACAGATTCTGTACTCTCAATTTCACTTTTGAAGGCCTCCCACTTACCAAGCATCTCTTTGCCAGAAAACAACCTATGCCAATCCATGCCTGCTAAATCCCTACTGATACCATCAAAATTGGCCTTCCTCCAGTTTAGAATATAAACCCTAGGACCAATCCTGTCCTTTTCCATAATTACCTTGAAACTAATGGAACTATGATCACTAGATCCAAAGTGTTCCCCTACACTCACTTCTGTCCCCTGCCCTGTCTCATTCCCCAAGGGATCCAGTATTTAATTCATCCTAGTTGGGACCACTACATATTGATTAAGGAAACTTTCCTGAACACATTTGACAAACTTGATCCCATCCAGTCCTTCTACAGTATGGGGGTCCCAGTCAATGTGGAAGGTTTAAAATCACCCACTATGACAACTTTATTTCCTGCAACTTTCTGCTATCTCTCTACAAATTTGTTCCTCTAAATCCCACTGACTATTGGGAGGTCTATAATATAGTACCATTAACGTGGTTGTCCACTTTTTATTCCTCAGTCCCACCCAAACTGCCTCTGTAGTCAAGCCCTCCAGCATGTCTTCTGAGCACTGCCATGACATTCTCCCTGATGAGCAATGCCACCCCTCCCCCTCTATCATGTCTAAAACAACAGAACCCCAGAACATTGAGCTGCTAGTCCTGCCTCTCCTGCAACTAAGTCTCACTAATGGCTACATCATCATAATTCCACATACAGAGCCATGCTCTAAGTTAGTCTGCTTTACCTACAATACTTCTTGCATTGAAATAGACGCAACTCCGAATATTAGTCCCACCACACTCAACCTTTCAGTTTCTATCTTTGCTTATAGTCTTAAGATCTACTTTCGCCACAGCCTCTCCACTTATTGTCCTGCTACTCTGGTTCCCACCAACCCCCACAACTCCAGTTTAGCTCTCTTTCTTTCTCTTTCCCACCACCCACGCCACCAAACAGCACCAATGAAACTTCCCACTAGGATATTGGTCACCCTCCAGTTCTTCAGGTGCAAGCCATCCTGTTTGTACAGATCCCACCTGCCCTGGAAGAGAGCCCAATGATCTTAAGATCTCAAGCCCTCCCTCCTGTGCCATCTGCTTAGCCACATGTTAAACTGCACTATCTTCCTATTTCTTTTCTCACTAGCACATGGTACAGGTAGCAGTACTGAGATCACCACCCTGGAGGTCCTGTCTTTTAACTTGCTTCCCAACTCCCTGAATTCACTTTGCAGGGCCTTATCACTTTTCCTACCCATGCCATTGGTACCAATGTATATAGCTGCTAACCCTCCCCCTTAAGAATGCTATGGGCTCAATCCAAGACATCTGACCCTGGAACTTGGGAGGCAGCATACCATCCAAGAGTCTCATTCTCATCCACAGAATCTCTTGTGTGCTCCCCTAACCAATGAATTCCCTTTCACTACCACTTGCCTCTTCTCACCCCTTCCCTTCTGAGGGAAAGAGCCAGACTCAGTGCCCAAGACCTGACCACTGTGGCTTTCCCCCGGTAGGTAGTTTTCACTCCCCCCCCCCCAAAAATCTAAAACAACATACTTGTTATTGAGGGGAACAGCCACAGGGATACTCTGCACTGACTGCCTATTCCCTTTCTCTGAGACCCAGCTACCTGCAACTTAAATGTGACTACCTCCCTGCAACTCTTGTCTATCAATCCCTCAGTCTCCCAAATGATCTGAAGGTCATCCAACTCCAGTTCCCTAACACAGTCTGTAAGTAGCTGCAGCCAGATGCACTTCTCACAGATGTAGTCATCAGGGACACTGGAGGTCTTCCTGACTTCCCACATTATGCAAGAGGAGCACACCACTGCACAGGGTGTCATTCCCACTGCTCTACCTATGCAATAATTAATAAATAAATAAATAAATAGACAGACAGAACTTAACCAACCCTCACCTTGGTTGCCATTACCCCCAGCCCACTCTTAAAGTGACTGTTCCACAATGGCCACTGTGCTTTACCCTACCTGCCTTTTATTGGCTGAGTGGCCATGCACTTAGCCAATCAGAAACAACTTTAAAAAAAAGCTGCTGGCTCCTTCCCTCTGCTGCTCTGGCTGGTGGAACTGCAAAAAAAGGTGGGAAGAAACTGGGGAAGATACAAACTTCACATTGACAGCACTCAAGGACAGGACTGAAATTCAGTTTCTGGAACTGTGCGTCTGCAGCACTGGCTGTTGTCCCATCATCCTGCCCATTTTGAGTCCCCTATTTAAGCTGCACTTGAGACTTCAACTCTAGACTTTCCTCCTTAAACCTTTCCACTTTTTGATTTTTTTCTTCCTTTAGTATGACCCTTTTTCCTTATTGAAGTTTTCTTGGTCATTTTCCTGTGAAACATCTTGGAACATTTCACTTCATCAAAGATATTGTCACTGTTCAATCAGGGTTGCTGGGAATTGGGCACAGATTCAACAGTTCATTCTGACATTGAATGAGGCTCTTGTGCTTGGAATGAAAGTTTACCTCAGTGAATGTCAATTATGTATATAATCAAATTAAAAACTTCAACCATGTTTGTATTTGTATCTGCAGCTTTAAAAATAGAAATAATAAAACATTTGGAGGATGTAGATACCGAGGAGGAAAGCAATCTTGTATATTCATGCGAGTTGTCCCATGATATTGATGAAGTACAGTGGTATCTAAATGATACTCCCTTATTCTCAAATGACTTCAATGAGATAAAGAAAAAAGGAAAGAGACACACATTAATTTTGAAAAGTGTAACACCTGAAGATACAGGAACAGTTATGCTGAAAGTGAGAAATGTGACAGAAACAGCACAGTTGAATGTACGAGGTAAGCACTGTTTATTCAGAATGGAAACACCTGTGCACAAAGTTTACCTATCTTTCATACTGTAATTTCATTCAAATGGAAATTAAAATTGCCATGAGTTATGTTGTTGGCACTTAAGATCAAAGGGTGGAATTTAATTAGAATAAGAAAATTGTTATGACACAAAAGAGGCTTTTTGGCTTATTGAATGTTACTAGGGTAATCCTGTCAGTACCATTCCCACAATTTTATTGCATAGCCCAGCATTTTATTCCCTCCCCAAGTGACTCCCCTATTGCCTTTTGAAGACTCTGATTCTGTTTACAGGCAATGAATACCAGATCTTAACTATTCTGAGTAGTTGAAAAACAGGAGGCATATGAGACCAGCATTCTGATGACAGGTCACCAAATGGAAACATTAACTGTTTATCTCTTCACAGAAGCTGTCTGACCTGCTGAGTATTGCTAACATTCTGGAGAAGATTCTTAGAGACACTGGAGAAGATTCTGAGAGACAGGATTTATGAGCATTTAAAGAAGCATAGGCTGATTAGGGACAGTCAGCATGGCTCATGAGCCCGATTGAATTCTTTGAGGATGTGACAAAGCACATTGATGAAGATAGAGCAGTGGATGTGGCGTACATGGATTTTAGTAAGGCGTTTGATAAGGTTCCTCATAGAAGGCTCATTCAGAAAGTCAGGAGGCATGGGATCCAGGGAAACTTGGCTGTGTGGATTCAGAATTGGCTCGCCCATAGAAGACAGAGGACGGTGGTGGATGGAGCGTATTCTGCCTGGAGGTTGGTGACCACTGGTGTTCTGCAGGGATCTGTTCTGAGACCCCTGCTGTTAGCAATTTTTATAAATGACTTGGGTAAGGATGTGGAAGGGTGGGTTAGTTTGCTGATGATACGAAGGTTAGTGGTGTTGTGGATAGTGTAGAAGGTTGCTGTAAATTACAACAGGATATTGATAGAATGCAGAGCTGGGCTGAGAAGTGGCAGATCGAGTTCAACCCGGATAAGTGTGAAGTGATACACTTCGGGAGATCCAATTCGAAGGCAGAATACAAGGTTAATGGCAGGACTCAGCAGTGTGGAGGAACAGAGGGATCTTGGGGTCCAAATCTATAGATCCCTCAAGGTTGCTATGCAGGTCGACAGGGTTGTTAAGAAGGCGTATGGAGTGTTGGCCTTCATTAGTTGGTGTATTGAGTTGAAGAGCCGCGAGATGATGTTGCAGCTCTATAGAACTTTGGTCAGACCACACTGGAGTATTGGGTTCAGTTCTGGTTGCCTCATTATAGAAATTATGTGGAAGCTTTAGAGAGGGTGCAGAGGAGATTTACCAGGATGCTGCCTGGATTGAAGAGCATGTCTTACAAGGATAGGTTGAGTGAGCTAGGGCGTTTCTCTTTGGAGATAAGGAGGATGAGAGGAGACTTGATAGAGGTGTACAAGATGATAAGAGGCATAGATCGAGTTGACAGGCAGAGACTTTTTCCCAGTGCCACAATGGCTAACATGAGGGGACATAATTTTAAGGTGATTGGAGGAAGATATAAGGGGGTTGTCAGGGGTAAGGTCTTTACACAGAGAGTGGTGGGTGCGTGGAACGCACTGCCGCCAGAGGTTGTGGGGGCAGATACATTAGTAATATTTAAGAGACTCTTAGATAGACATATAAATGATAGAAAAATAGGGGGCTATGTGGGAGGGAAGGGTTAGATAGATCTTAAGAGCAGGATAAAATGTTGGCACAACATTGTGGGCCGAAGGGCCTGTACTGTGCTGTAGTGTTCAATGTTCTAACATTCTCTGTTTTGACTAAATAGGTAAAATAGCTTTTCCTTGCAACTTAACCTAAACAACTTCTTTTTTGGCTCCTCCCACTTTCTTCAAACTAAAGGTGTACCATAGGTACTCGCATGGACCCCAGCTATGCCTGCTTCTTATCTTCTACAAACTCATTGACTCCCACAGTTACCTTGACTACTCCTCTTCCCACCCTGTCACTTGTAAGGACGCCATCCCCTTCTCCCAGTTCCTCCACCTCCGCCACATAATGACACTTTCCATTCCAGGACATCAGAGATGTCCTTTTTCAGTAACCGGGGTTTCCCTTCCATCACCATCCATGCTGTCTTTGCTCGTACCTCCTCCACTTCCTGCATGTCTGCCCTCATCCCCTCCACCCCCCCCCCCAACAGACATAACAGGGACAGGGTTCCCCATGTCCTTATCTACCACCCCATGAGCCTCCGCATCCAAAACATCATTCTCTGCAACTTCTGCCACCTCCAATGGGATCCTACCACCAGGCACATCTTCCCCTCATCCCCTCTCTCTGCTTTCTGCAGGGACCACTCTCTCTGCAACTCCCTTGTCCACTTGTCCCTCCCCACTGATAACACCCCTGGCATTTATGCCTGCAACCGCACCAAGTGCTGCACCTGTTTCTACACCTCCTCCCTCACCACCATTCAGGGTCCCAGACAATCCTTCCAGGTGAGGCAGCGCTTCACCTGTGAGTCTGAGCGTGTCATTTATTGCATCTGGTGCTTCTGGTGTGGCCTTCTGTACATCGGTGAGACCTGACGCAGACTGGGTGACTGCTTTGTCGAGTACCTTCGCTCTGTCCGCTGCGAGAGCCAGGAACTCCTGGTGGCCACCCACTTCAATTCCACATCCCACTCCCATACTGACGTGTCTATCCATGGCCACCTCTATTGCCATGTAGAGGCCAGTCGCAGGTTGGAGGAACAACACCTCATATTCCTCCTTGGGAGTCTCCAACCTGATGGCCTCAACGTCGATTTCCCTAACTTCCAGTATCCCCACCCCTTCTTTCTCCCCTCCCCCCACTCCTTTGTCTTCCCTTCTCTAGCCTTGATGACCTGTCCCTCTCCTCTCCTCTCCTCTCCTCTCCTCTCCTCTCCTCTCCTCTCCTCTCCTCTCCTCTCCTCTCCTCTCCTCTCCTCTCCTCTCCTCTCCTCTCCTCTCCTCTCCTCTCCTCTCCTCTCCTCTCCTCTCCTCTCCTCTCCATCCTTTATTCCATGGTCTACTGCCCTTTCCTACTGGATTCCTTCTTCTTCAGCCTTTTGCCTCTTCTACCTATCACCTCTCAGCTTATTACATCTTCCCCCTCTCACCTGAACTCACCTATCACCTGCCTGTGTGTGCTCCTCCCCCTCCCCCCACCTTCTTATTCTGGCTTCTGCCCTCTTCCTTTCCAGTCCTGATGAAGGGTCTCGGCCAGAAACATCGACTGTTTATTTCCCTCCGTGGATGCTGCCTGACCTGCTGAGTTCCTCCAGCACTTTTTGTGTATTTTTCCTTGCATCTTCCTTTAATCTTTTGCCAAAATTTAAAATCTGTTTCATCTGGTCCTTGAACCATCTGTGAATGGGAATAACTTTCCCCTATTACCCTATCTAAACTAGTCATGATCTTGTGCACCTCTATCAAGTCTCGTCTCAATCTTATTAACTCCAGGAAGAAAGCTTCTCCATACTAACGTTGAAATTCTTCATCCCTGGAACCATTCCAGCAAACCTTCACATACTTCTAAAGTGCATCAACCAGAATTGGACTTGATATGGCCTAACTAGTGATTGAAGCAAATTCAATATAACTTCCTTACTTTGATTCTCAGTGCTTCTATTTATGAATTCTAGGATCCCATTTATTTTACTCAATACTTTCTAAGCAAGGATCTGTGCAGGAGTTTACCATGATCCCTTTGCTCCTCCATATCCTTTAGTCCTCTTTGGCAAACTTCACACCTCAATTAAATTTCTGACAAAGAGTCTTTGACCTGAAATGTTAACTGTTTCTCTTTCTACAGATGCTGCCTGACCTATTGTTTCCGAACTTTTCTGTTTTTTGTTTTAGATTTCCAGGATTTGTAGGGCTTTGCTTTTCATCTTTAAAATTTCAGCTGCTTCTCGTGTGCTCAAATTGGTTTATTGTTGTCATAGGCATACATATACGAGAGTTAGCTTTTTGCAGCAGCAGCACAGTACATTACAAGACAAAGACAAACATAAGCTAACATAAACAAATTAACATAAATTATACATAACTTACACTTGTGCCAAAATAAACAACAAAATAAACATAATGACGTTAGTGCAAGATTGAGAGAGAAAAAATATAGTCCGACGTAGTGTTAAGGTTTTTCAGGCCATTCAGTCAAACTGTCTATGTCATCTTGCAATCTGTCACTGTTTACACATTTCCAGGTTTTATACTATTGGACAATTTCGAAATTTTTATCCTGCTCACCAATATTTAAGTCCATTAATGTGTCTCAAAAAAAAAGTGCTGACCTCTATCTACCACCCTATAGTCTGAAAAAGAATGGTTTGTAGCAATGTGCTACTCACTGAGCTAGAAGTAATGACACGCAGTCTGTAGGTTGCACTCGAGACTGGTTTATTCAGAACTTTGCCGCGCTGGCTTTAAGCAGTCCAGTTCCCGCCCTCTCTGGGCGGCAATGACATCAGAGGTGCATCACGAAAACCTCTTCCCGCGCGTGGGCTTTCTCCCCTCGCTGGTGAAGAAGAAGGCCCAACGCCATTTTGCGGCTGGCCTTTGCCAACACGCGCGCTGATTTCTGAGGTGGTTCGCCTGCGTCGAAAGTGGGTCGCCTCATAACGCCACCCCCCCCAACCCCCCCAAGAACCGGTGATACACCCCCCAATTTCCACAGTCTGGATCAGTCGCTGTTTGGGCGGTCTGCCTCTGCGCCACAGAGCCTGAACCTTAACTGGCTGCACCAAGTCCACATGGGCCAGTTTGAGCCAGTCCACCGTGAAAACCTCCTCTTTCCCCCCAATGTCCAGAACGTATGTGGACCCGTTGTTCCTAAGCACCTTGAATGGCCCCTTGTACGGCTGCTGTAGCGGTGCCCAGTATGCGCCCCTTCGTACAAATACAAACTTACAGTTCTGCAGGTCTTTGGGTACGCAGGTCGGGATCTGTCCGTGCCGTGAAGTCGCTACGGGGGCCAGGTTGCTGAGCCTCTCGCGTAGTCTGTCCAGGACTGCTGCGGGTTCCTCCTCTTGCCCCATTGGGGCTGGTTTGAACTCTACTGGGACGACCGGGGTGCGCCGTACACCAGCTCGGCCGACGAGGTTTGCAGATCCTCTTTGGGTGCTGTGCGGATTCCAAGCAGGACCCAGGGAAGCTCGTCCAACCAGTTAGGCCCTTTCAGGCGGGCCATGAGAGCTGACTTCAAGTGACGGTGGAAATGTTTCACTAGTCCGTTCAACTGTGGGTGGTAGGCAGTTATGTGGTGTAGCCATGCTCCCAACAGGCTGGCCACAGCCGACCACAGGCTGGAGGTGAACTGGGCACCTCTGTTAGAGGTAATGTGGGCCGGTACCCCAAGCGTGCTACCCAGGTTGCAGTCAGCGCTGGGGCTCAGGAATCGGCGGTGGTGTCAGTGAGCGGGGCCGCTTCTGGCCATCTCGTAAACTGGTCTACCATAGTTAGGAGGTACCGTGCTCCTTGCGACACTGGCAGAGGCCCTACGATATCCACATGAATATGGTCGAACCTCCGGCAGGTGGGTTCGAACTGCTGCGGCGGGGCTTTGGTGTACCGCTGCATTCTTGGATGCTTGACACTGCGCACACGTTTTGGCCCATTTGCTAACCTGTTTGCGAATTCATGCCACACGAACCTGCTGGAGACCATCCAGACGGTTGTCCTGATAGATGAGTGCGCCAAGCAATGTATGGAGTTGAAAACTCGCCGCTGCCAGGCTGCCGGGATGATGGGGCGAGGTTGGCCAGTAGCCACGTCACACAGGAGGGTCCTCCCACCTGGGCCTACTAGGAAGTCTTGCAGCTGCAAACCCGAGACTGTGGTCCCGTAGCTGAGTATCTTGTCGTCTGCCTGCTACGCCTCTGCCAGTGCTGCATAGTCCACCCCCGGGACAGGGCCTGGATATCTGGTCTGGAGAGTGCATCTGCCACGATGTTGTCCTTTCCCGAGACGTGCTGGATGTTCGTTGTGTACTCGGAGATGTAGGACAGATGTCTCTGCTGGCGGGCCGACCAGGGATCGGACACCTTCGTGAACGCGAAGGTCACTGGTTTGTGGTCCGTGAACGCAGTGAACGGCCTGCCCTCTAAGAAGTACCTGAAGTGTCAGGTTTCCAGATATAGTGCCGACAGCTCCCGGTTGAAAACACTGTACTCGAGTTCGGGTTGCCGCAGCTGCCTGCTGAAGAACGCTAAGGGTTGCCAGTGCCCCTCGATGAGTTGCTCCAGGACCCCACTGACTGCAGTGTTGGATGCGTCCACTGTGAGGGCGGTTGGAACGTCCGTTCTGGGGTGCACCAGCATCGCGGTGTCTGCCAAGGTTTCCTTGGCTTCAACGAAAGTGGTCGCGGCCTCTTCATCCCAAGTAATGTCCTTGCCTTTACCTGACATCAGGGTGAACAAAGGGCGCATGACACGGGCTGCTGAGGGGAGGAAACGGCAGTAGAAGTTGACCATACCAATGAACTCCTGCAAGCCTTTGACTGTGTTGAGCCGGGCGAAGTGGCGGATCGCGTCTACCTTGGTGGGCAGGGGTGTTGCCCTGTCTTTGGTAATCCTGTGGCCCAGGAAGTCGATGGTGTTGAGTCCGAACTGGCATTTGGCTGGATTGATCGTGAGGCCAAAATTACTCAGGCGGGAGTAGAGCTGGCAGAGGTGGGACAGATGCTCCTGACGATTACTGCTGGCTATGAGGATGTTGTCCAAATAGATGAACGTGAAGTCCAGGTCGCGTCCCACCGCATCCATTAGCCGCTGGGACATCTGTGCGGCATTCTGCAGGCTGAACAACATTTGGAGGAACTCGAACAGGCCAAACGGGGTGATGAGTGCTGTCTTGGGGATGTCTTCAGGGCGTACCGGGATTTGATGGTATCCCTGGACGAGGTCCACTTTGGAAAAGATGCTTGCCCTGTGCAGGTTTGCTGCAAAGTCCTGTATGTGTGGCATGGGGTAGCGGTCTGGGGTTGTAGCCTCGTTCAGCCTACGGTAGTCACCACATGGTGTCCAGCCCCTGGCTGCTTTGGGCACCATGTGCAGGTGGGAGGCCCATGGGCTGTCGGACCCCCGTACGATCCCCAATTCTTCCATCCTCTTGAACTCCTCCTTCACCAGGCGGAGCTTGTCCAGGGGAAGCCGTCATGCGCAGGCGTGGAGGGGTGGTCCCTTGGTTGGAATGTGGTGCTGTACTCCGTGTCTGGGCATGGCTGCCGTGAACTGCAGTGCTAGAACCGATGGCAAGTCCACCAGGATTCTGGTGAATTCGTTGTCCGACAGTGTGATGGAGTCCAGGCGTGGGGCCGGCAACTTGGCTTCGCCCAGGGAGAATGTCTGGAAAGTCTTGGCCTGGACCAGTCTTTTCCCATGCAAGTCGACCAGTAGGCTGTGAGCTCGCAAGAAGTCCGCCCCCAGGAGTGGTTGGGCCACGGCAGCCAGTGTGAAGTCCCGTGTGAACTGGCTGGTGCTGAACTGCAGCTGCACTGTGTGGGTGCAGTAGGTCTGTATCGTGCTGCTGTTTGCGGCCCTCAGGGTGGGCCTCGGCTCCCTGTTGCGGGTGTCGTACCCCGTCAGGGGTAAGATGCTGATTTCCGCTCCGGTGTCAACCAAGAAGTGGCATCTCGACTGTTTGTCCCAGACGTACAAAAGGCTGTCCTAGTGGCCAGCCGCCATAGCCATTAGCGGCGGCTGGCCTTGGTGTTTCCCAAGAACTCGCAGGGTGGGCGACACCGACGGGCTTCTGTGCCCCACCGCTGGTGATAGAAAGACCACTGTTCATTGGCCTCCTCACTCCTGCCTCTGGGTTGTGTGCGCTCTGTTGCCGGGCCTGGTCTGGCCTGCCGTTGGGCACGTGGCTTGGTAATCTGTCCGATGGACACCCCGCTTTCCCTCTTGGCTTTCCACAGCATGTCTGCCTGGGCCGCCACCTTCCGGGGGTCACTGAAATCTGTGTCGGCCAGTAGCAGATGTATGTCCACGGGCAGTTGCTCTAGGAACGCCTGCTCGAACATGAGGCAGGGCTTGTGTCCTTCAGCCAGGGCCAGCATCTCGTTCATTAATGCTGACGGCGGCCTGTCTCCCAAACCGTCCAGGTGCAGCAAGCGGGCCCCTCGCTCCCGCCGTGAGAGGCCGAAGGTCCTTATGAGCAGCACTTTGAATGCTGCATATTTGCCTTCCTCTGGGGGTGACTGTATGAAATCAGCACCCTGGGCGGCTGTCTCCTGGTCAAGGGAGCTCACCACGTAATAGTAACGCGTGGAATCAGAAGATATCTGCCGAATCTGGAACGGGGCCTCTGCTTGGTCAAACCACAGGCATGGTCGCAGCGTCCAGAAGGTTGGCAGTTTTAACGAAACTGCGTGAACAGATGAAGAGTCGATCATCTTTGGTCCAAATCCCGTTTGGACCGTCGGGGTCACCAATGTAGCGATGTGCTATGCACTGAGCTAGAAATAATGACACACAGTCTGTAGGTTGCACTCGAGACTGGTTTATTCAGAACTTTGCCGCGCTGGCTTTAAGCAGTCCAGTTCCCGCCCTCTCCGGGCAGCAAGGACGTCAGAGCTAGCACGCGGTTTCTGCAGGCACCCTAGCCGAGTTCCGCGCTCGGTGGGCCCCTCAGGGGATCGCGTGTGTCGTGGACGGTACGGACGCGATTCTTATTTGAAGTGTCGCGTTGACAGGTGTAGAGTCGCGTGTGTGTTTTGGTAGTATTAGTTTGCATTCTCTACCGTAGTATGTCGTTGCGTAGTTTCTTTTCTGTATTAGATATAGTGTATTGACACTGGTTGTCTTTTGTAGTGCTTTTAGTGAATAAACGTTTATTATTTAAAAAAAAGGACGTCAGAGCTGCGTCACGAAAACCTCTTCCCACGTGCGGGCTTTCTCCCCTTGCTGGTGAAGAAGGCGGCCCAGCGCCATTTTGTGGCTGGCCTCTCTGCCGATGTGCACGCCGATTTCTGAGCTGGTTCGCCTGCGTCGAAAGTGGGTCGCCACAGGTTTACCATTCTTTCAGCTTTCTGCCTTTAAGACAATTTCCTATCGATGCTGCAAATGATCCTTGATTTTCATGGGCTTCAATTTTGCTATCCACCCTTTTGCTTGGGATCTTATCAAATGTCTTCTAAAGATCTCTGTAGTACAAGAAAACGGGTGGCATGCCTATGGTGAACCAAAGGGTCTGTTTCTGTGCTTTTTGATGCTGACTCAAATGTATCTGTGCTCAGCACGTTGGTATGAATAGCTAGGATATTAGATAGTAGCCCATATTCTCCAGACCAGTGGTAGCTCCTGAAAATCTTCACTAATTTGGAGTCCCTCAGCTTGAAAGTGTTATGTGTGCTTCCTGCAGACATGGCATTCACTATGAAGAAATTCTTGTGATTTGCAATGGCCTGCATATTGAGTAGACCTTTGAGGAAACCTTTCCTGTTCATAAGGAAAGGTCCAGGGTATTAAGGGAGTCCTATGGTCACTCGAATTCAGTCAATTACTGCTGATGCACCAATGGAATGAGTATTACAATAATTATAAAAACACTCCCTGCTATTTTAATAGATACTGTAAACTTGTAAAGAATTTGAACAGCCTGCAGTCACTCCTGAAGGTACCAGCCATCCTCCAGATGTCAGCAGATTGTCCCTTTAAATGGCAAGAAAAGTAACAAACTGGTGTGATGTACTTTTAGTTCCACTGAGACTATCCCACAATAGCCACCTTTTTTAAGCAATCCCTTAGGATTGAGCTTCTGACACATAGACCTAACATTCTTAGTGCCCTCCTAAATTGTCCTTCCCAACTTCAAGTGGATGAAAAATAGGGCCTGCAGGGCACTGGCGTTGGTTCACTTATCCATCCAGTTAATTTGGAGGATTTTGCAGAAAAATAAGAAACATATAAAAACTCAGTATTCAAACTATAGTATGCCGATAACACTTGCATTACACATGTTCAGAGGTCGTTCCATATCAGTACTGTGGTATAGCCTAGGCAAGTCAGTAAGGTTCTTTACCAATTTGCCTAGGCTATACCACAGCGCCTTCTAAAAATAAAGATTGATGGTAAGATCCTGGAAAACTTGAGTTACTTCTCATATTTGATAGACACCTCTCAGTGGAAGCAGACATCATTGATAATATCCACCATTACCTTAAGTGCTTATCCATTTGGCCAAATGAGATAAAGAATATTTGACGATCCAAGTCCTCAAACAACACAAAATTCACAGTCTTCTGGGCAGCCATGATCCTTCCCCTTCTATTATCCAGCTATAATACAGAGCTTTCTGCTTTCTGTTAGTATGGGCAGAAAGCTGTATTAACAAAGAATGAGATCAATTGGTTCATGCCTGATGCCAGGAAAATATCAGGCAGACTAGCATGAATAGCACATCAAGTGTCTGGTGTAATTTTGCATCTGGTGCAGTTTCAGCTAGAAATAATCTAAAGTGCAATTTATTCTACATGAAGTCAGAATTGGACCTCCTAAGGTCCTAAAAATAGGTGTTATGCAATCTGATTTCTAGGCTTCTGAATACCAATACAAAAATCAGTTATGCAAGTTAGATTTTTAACATTTAAGGGTATTTTGAAAATAAATAGTTTTCTTCTGTCTCTCATTGCAGAAAAGCCCGTGGTCTTCATGAAATCATTGGATGACATTGCTGGGGAGGAGAGAGGAATGATTACACTGGAGTGTGAAGTATCTAAGCCCAAAGTGAATCCAGTCTGGAAAAAAGATGATGTGGTTCTTGGTTCAAGTGACAAATATGAACTACTACATGCTGGAAAGACACTTTGTCTTATAGTACATGACCTGAATAAAAGTGATGCTGGAGTGTATACTTGTGACATTGGCAGTGATAAAGCAAATGCAAAGGTCACCATACAAGGTATGTAGTGCCATTGGATGTTAACTTTAGATGGATAACTAGTAAGCACCATAGAACCATACAGCACAAAAACAGGCCAGGAAGACAGAGGAAGAAATTTGTAGAACATTCAGAAAGTAGTATGGCTATAAATTGCAAGTCTTTGATGGTCTGATACTTCTGAGTTCAATGCCCCATCTCTAAAGATTATGCAAAAGTGTTAAAAAACTAGGATCGTGGATCCCTGCCTGGAATTCATCGGAATTTTCCAGAATAACTGGATTGTGCTTTGAGCCTACTGTAGGATTGGCCAAATATTTCCATGGTAATGGGAAACCCTCAGAGATTTTCTGCTCTCCTGATTAATTGTTCATTGTTTCAAATTATGTGAACCCATTTTTAAGGGCACTTGAAGAGTTAGGGGTGCCTTGCATTTATAAAGCCTGAGATGGCCAGGTAGCAAGGTAAAGGAGGCTGCAAATATAATTGGCACCTTTCTCTTTCAGCTTTCTGAAGCTTTTCTGGCCAATCTCATTGGATACAAACTAGAAAGGTTTGAAGCTATTGCCAGTCCAATGTTTGCAGTTATTCCATTTTTGGTTTTCCTATGGGTGGGTCTGTACTGTGGATTTAATAAGTTAATGATCTGACTCTACATAATAAGATGGATAGCTACCTGGAAAAAGCTTTTCAGTAAATCAGCTTTTGTAAGGATTTATATTTAATCTGGCTTAACATTTACAACGATTGTCAATACTGGGGCCACTTCTTTCACAAATCCAACACAGATATTGCTGGAGATGACATGTGCTCTTCCTGCCTGCCATGTTAGTTGCTCTGTAAGCCAAAAACAGTGCAGCTCAATTTACATCAGCAAAGGTACATCCAGCAGTCTACTTTAAGAGAATACAGTGTATCAAATTAAGTCAGGTAGGAAAATACCTTGGATTTGCCATGCATACTTTATGGCTACAAACATCCAAACAAATATGCTAGAGGGCAGGGCAGCGTGAGCTTTTGATTGGTTTTATTCACGGCTTTTTTCCTTATTTTCTTTGTTAACGACATTCCACAAACTTCTTGTTTCAGTTCCTTACTTTTTTTGATATTTTATGCAAATAAACTATCTGAGAGAACTAAATTCTGGTAATTCTGTATCGTCATGTGCCACTAATTAAAATAATGGTCCCATAATGTGCCTGTGGAAACCTGAATTACCAGCTGTCAGTTATATTAAGAAATGTACTGTCTGATAACACCAACATCAAATACCTTCTTTGTTGCAGATCTAAACATTGGAATCACAAAGCGGCTAAAGAGCACAGAGATTAAAGAGGGAGAAAGTGGATCATTTGAATGCATACTTTCTCATGAAAGCATTGATGAATATTACTGGACTGTAAATGGGCAGTTAGTGAAAGGCAATGAACGATTTGAGGCATTTAATATTGGTCGAAAATATATACTCAGCATTAAGGAGACAGCTCTTTCAGATGCGGGTGAAGTTGTTTTCCATGTGCGAAATCTCAACTCTAAGGCATCCTTGATGGTGAAAGGTATGATCTGAAAACATTACTATTTATATCATTAACACTCTACCCACTGCCTAAGCAGGCAGCATGGGTACAACATTTAGCACTATTGCCTCACAGTTTCAGGAACCTGAGTTTGATCCTGGCCTTGGGAGATGTCTGTGTGGAGTTTGTATCTCTTCTGTCTGACTGCATGAGTTTCCCCCTGATGCTGCAGTTTCCGCCATATTGTGAAAATCTGGTGGTAGGGTAATTGGCTGTTTGAAATTATCTCAAGTTGGCAAAATAATCAAAGGGAAATTGATGGGCACGTGAAAGAGAATAAGTTGTTGGGCTACAGGGAAATAAGAGAGGGGGATTGGGGTTGATGCTGTTGCCCTGCTTGGAATTGGTGTAGACCCAATACTATTTTCTGTGTTACAGTGAGAAAGTCAATCACTTCTCTGAATAAACTTGAGAAGTTCTTAAAACATATGCAAATATCATGTGTATCAATACAAGAACGTAATTAGTGCTCAAAGTGAGCATTGAACTATAATATGATGTAATATAATCTTAGCCAGCTGAAGAGGTTTTGCATATGAGATGAACTATTTTCACAGCTGGTCATTTAATATTAACTGGGAGTAGATTTAATTTAGTAAAATGATTGAGGGATGGAAACAATTTATTTTTGAGTAAACTTTAAGCAGTCCAGTTCCATTCATGCTGTTCATATGAAGAAGAAAATGTGCCCCTTGTCATTGAAGATTATTAGCTTCTTCAGAATGAAGGAATAGTGATGTACAACAGGCTATTTTTCTGACCATTCCATTGTTCAAATTATTATATTCTCTTTTTAGGTTTCCTCAAATCTACAAGATCAGCTTGTGGAGGGGGTAGGTGACCATTCTCACTTCTCAAGGGAAAATAAGAGACATTGTAAAGAACATATTTAAAACTCTGTATTTGATATCTATTTCCCTACAGTATCTTTACAGAGGATTGTTTATTTCCAGAAGCAGGTTACAAACAAATATAACACAAAAAAGCACTATGTAAGAATTAAAAATGTGAGAATATTGATTTTTACATTTCAGAAAAACCAACAGAAATCATAAAGCAGCTTGAGGACACGGTGGCAATAGCAGGTGAAGATATTATACTGCGCTGTGAAACCTCTAAGCCTGATACTTCAGTGAAGTGGTTTAAGGATGGCAAAATAATTAGGAACAGTGCCAAGTATGAAGTATCTCAGCATGAAACCATAACCCAATTGATAATCCATCAAGCTACTACAAAAGATTCTGGAGAGTATGAATGCAGAACAGAGATTTCTAAAACTAAAGCCACTGTCACTGTAAAAGGTAAAAACAACATTTTTAAATCTCTTTTTAATTTCTGGTATCGTTATTCTTTATTAGTTTAACTATAGTCTGTGTGTAGTTAGGATATTGCAGATAATCATTCAGTCAAGAGTCACCATTCACTAATAATTCATACACTGTATTCTAGTGTTAAGTGGCTAGGCAGTAGTTAACTTACAAATTAATAATTTTAAATAGAATGCTTGAGTTCCTGAATGTTATGACTGTGCTTTTGGATTCCATGCCTTTGAACACATTTATACCTGTTTTTGTTATCTGAAAGTATGCATTATCAGTAGTCTCAGTTTCAATCACGCTTCTAGTTGATTAAAATCATGTGATGATATAGCACCTGGACTAGGATGGCCATTTGCATTTGAATTTTTAGATATTGTACAATTTGAATAGCTCATTAAAATAAGGTTGAAAATGCTAGGGAAGATACCTTCCTATAATCACAGAGGAAATTGGAAATAAGGTTTTGCTTTTGCTTTTGCTTTCGCCTTTGCCCACTTTTTTGCCCAACTGGTTACACAGTTATTTTGGTAGAAAATTGGGAGTAATCTGCCCACTTTTTCATGGAGAACCTAGGGAAAGGTTTTGGATCTTATAAACATTATTGAATTCAGAAAGCTGCAGTGCAAACGTAAGGTTTTTCTTCATCCTCTACTGAAGTAGGAAATGTGCCTTTTTTTTAAATCATAGGCTAAGCTTTCACAATTTTCTGAAATGCACTTCATATGATTGTAACTCCCTGCTAAGAATACTGAATTACCATGTATCAATTAAGTTTTTAACCGATAGTTATCTGGTTATGTCATATTCAATCATTTTATTTGTGAATATATTTATTTTTGCGTCTTTTCCAGAAGTTGTAAATCGATTTATCAAGGAATTACATGACATAAAAGCTGAAGAGAAAGGATTTGTAATTTTTGAGTGTGAAACTGAGCAGCCAGCAGACAGGGCTGTCTGGAGAAAAGGGATGGCAGAAATAAAGCCAAGCAAGAAGTATGAGATGAAACGGGAGGGCGGTTTACTAAGCCTTAAAATTAATCAGCTAGAGAAAATTGATAGTGACCACTACACATGTGACATTGGTAATGCAAAGTCAAGAGCTCTGCTGTCGGTTGCAGGTCTGAATCATTTGTATCCCATCAATTGCTTTATCATATTTACATCACTAGTTATAACATAAACTTTAATTTTATGTTTTTGTGGACTAACACCCATAATTCATGATCAAGTAATCGTATCACATAATGAGTAGAGGAACTTAAATCTTCATAAAAGAATGTCTATCACAAGACATTGTTTTATTGGCCTCTACTTGGTTTTAATTTATTGTTTTGAACTTGTGTAAAATATACTCTTGTAAGAGAGAACAAGGTATATTGTTATTAATTAATATTTAAAGAAATTGTTCAATTTTTTCCTGTGATTATTAGCTGATATTTCCTTTTAATCCATATATTTTAATGGTATATCTGTGAGCTAGATTAACTTTATTGCAGGGAAATCAGTTGTGCATTTAATTCACTGTATTTCTAGGATCAAATTCTGTTTAGCTGATTCTAGATAAATACCATTTTTGTTTAAAGTGTTTGCAATAAGACCCACAATCATTTCTTAGTACAGATTAAATCATTGTATTGCGTGTTTATGAAAGATGGAAATTCTTTATTGAAATATTTACTGGAACACAGTCTTAGACTTGATAAATTCTGATACTGTTTTTCAATTTCAGTGACCTGAAGTTTCATTTTAAATAGCTTCAAAAGAGAAAATTATTTTATGTTGCTATTCTTATCATTCATATGACCATGGGACTAGTCTTTGCTTTTGTCTTAAGTAAATAGTCATATTCATTCAATATGTAGAGAGAAAAGTATATAAATGAGGAATTTGATCTGTCCAGTACTGCATATAATAGTCAATGTTTGTAATTAGGTTATGAACTTACCTTTTACTAAATACAGTCATAGATAGGATTGATAAAATCTAGGGATATCAGGAAAAAAAGAGGCACAGGTTTAAGGTGAGAGGTGAGAGGAAGGAATTTTAGAATCAGAATCAGATTTATTATCACTGATATATGACGCGAAGTTTGGCTTTTTTTGTGACAGCTGTACAGTGCAAAGACATAAAAATCTATAAATTACAAAACTAAATAGTGCAAACAAAAACAGGAATAATGAGATGGTGTTCATGGATCGTTCAGAAATCTGATGGCGGAGGAAAAGAAGCTGTTCCTGAATTGTGGGGAAAGTTTTCTTTTTACACAGAGAGTGGTTGATATCTGGAATTCACTGGCAGATGAGGTGGTGGAGTCAGATACAAACACTATGTTTAGAGATAGTTAGACAGGCACTTGAATAGGCAAGGCATGGAAGGATATGGACAGTGCAGCCAAATGCAATTAGTGTAGATGGGCAAAAAGATTGGCATGGGCATGGTGGGGCGAAGGGGCAGTTTCTATGCTGTACCACTCTTTGACTCTGTATACCTTGACTATTGTATATCTAATACATCATATTAACATTGTTGACATTTATTGAGTAAATGGCAAATGTTTGTGTTCAGTGAGAAACCTAATTTCTTTTTTCTTGCTTGAGTCAGGTTTTTCACTTGTATTTAATTTTAATTTCTTTTGTTCTAATCATAGCTTGTGTTGTATGGGATAAAACATACTAATTTAGAAATCCCAGAGCTGATTTTCTTCAATCTGTTCCCTACTTTTCACTGGCAAGGTTGATGGTGAGTCTAAACTCTCAGAACAGAAGCCTCATTATATCATGCAAATCAAGATCCTAAGACGTAATTGAATTCCAATAAATCTTTCACTGGAAGGCTACATTGAGGCACACAGAGCAAGCCTCAAACACAATCTTAACGTTGACCTCAAATAAATTCCCAAAATCTGCTGGAAAAAAGGCCATTACATAATAACTTCACCTCCCCCAACCAACTCCCCAATTTCTCTACAGACCTCCCATCTATCACCTGATAAGCAAGATTAGACCACAGGCAGTTTAAATATTGACACAATTTGGGCATCCAGCTGATACCATTTTTCTGACTTCCTGGTGTATCTGACCACTGACGAGAATATTCTATGCACCCATCTAAAATATTTATATCTCATTCAGAATTTCTGTTGCTTGATACGTCTTTAATGAATACATTTTTTACATAATATTGAGAAGTGCAAAAGGAATGATTTTATTTCCCAACCACATCAGCCTAAAGAGAGTGGATGTGGAAAATAAAATCATTTTGTGATAGTTGGTGCCTGATTCTTATTATTGACTTCAGCTAACCATTAGTTTTTCTGGTCATGTTTTTGCACATCCAGCCTGCTGCTAGAAGACTGTACAACCTTCATGTCGCATGCAAATTAGGGGCCTATGTGATAGCAGGCTACAAATGTGATTATAACATAGAGCAAGCATTGAAGTTTTTCCCCCGAAGGATAGAAGATGAAGTATAAACAGCAAGATCATGGGTATCTGGTTGCGATTTTACTTGTATTACCACAGGAGTTTTCTCCTTATAAGTTTGGATTTTCCGCAGCATTAGGTTATTTAAAGAGTCATAATAAGCACATCACTTCTGATTGAAGACATTCTTGCCACTTTGGTTTAATTGCATGGTGGAGGAACAATTGTGAATATACAAGAGGAGGGCTACTTGAACATGATCTTTTCTGGCCATTACTTGCAGTGGCACAGTGACTTTCCTGGATCTATCTGAGAAGTGCATGAGGAGACTCTCTAGTCAAGCTGATGCACACCTAGGGAGTTTTCTGTGATAAAATCTACTTCCTGCTGGTCTAGTTCATTTTGTCTCTGAAAGTCATAACAGCTCCCAACTATTTGCCTCATGTTGGTTTCAAGATATAACAAGAATATTTACAGAATTTCTCATCTAGTTGTTCATAGGTAGTTTAAGCAAGAGGCTTATGTTCCTTTTATCTGGATCAATAGGTACAAGTAGACCTCAACAGTCAGTACGAGAAGGCTCTGATTTGTAGTTGAGTTCTGTTGCATGCAAGGTCTTATAAACTGCATACATGTAACCATGAAAGACCATAAATCAAGTCAAGCACATCTGTTAACAGGAAGGAATTTCATTCTGTCAGGTCTGTTGGTAATTAGTGGTGATTGCCATAGATTTCTTCATCCTGCACTATCATTATCTCTCCACAATTCCATCAATTAAGGAACACAAGTATCCTTTCAGTGGAAAAGGTCAGCTTCTTCTTGCAAATTTTTTGATACACTAGAATTTAAGAGTTACATCAGGGATGTGATATGAGTCCAGACAGGTCTGAGGGTTTCATCCGGTATAACCAGCATTCATTGCCATAAGTTTCTTGATGTAGAACGTAGAAGAGGAACAGCAGGAGGAGCTCCCCAAATCTTTTACTGAAGTAAAGGAAAGAACAGAATAATACGCTGCAGTCAGAGATTCCAGGGATGAGTTAATGACTTCAGTTCTCCAAAATTTTCCACAATCCTATTCTGCATTAGCATTCCTTATTTCTTCATTTTCCACTCCCTGAACTACATAACAAAAGCACTAAAAACTACCGAATCGCCTCCCTCTCCCTCTCCCTCTCCCTCTCCCTCTCCCTCTCCCTCTCCCTCTCCCTCTCCCTCTCCCTCTCCCTCTCCCTCTCCCTCTCCCTCTCCCTCTCCCTCTCCCTCTCCCTCTCCCTCTCCCTCTCCCTCTCCCTCTATCTCTCTCTCTATCTCTCTCTACATTATATATATAAACTTCTTTTGGCTTATTATTGTCACTTGTACCGAGGTACAGTGAAAATCTTGATCGTATAGATCAATTCATTACACAGTGCAGTTACATTGAGTTAGTACAGAATGCATTGATGTAGTACAGGTAAAAACAATAACAGTACAGAGTAAAGTGTCACAGGGTAGGGACATGTTCGGCACAGCTTTGTGGGCCAAAGGGCCTGAATTGTGCTGTAATTGTTCTATGTTCTATGTTCTAGCTACAGAGAAAGTGCAGTGCAATAAGGCACAAGGGCACAACAAGGTAGATCGTGAAGTCATAGTCCATCTTGTTGTATGAGGGAACCGTTCGATAGTCTTATCACAGTGGGGTAGAAGCTGTCCTTAAGTCTGGTGGTAAGTGTCCCTCAGGCTCCTGTATCTTCTACCCGAAGGAAGAAGAGAGAAGAGAGAGCGCCTTGGGTGGGTGGGGTCTTTGATTATGCTGGCTGCTTCGCCAACACAATGAGAGGTAAAGACAGAGTCCAAGGAGGCAAGGCTGGTGCCCGTGATGCGCTGGGCTGTGTCCACAACTCTCTGCAGTTTCTTGTGGTCCTGGGCAGAGCAGTTGCCATACCAAGCCGTGATACATCCAGATAGGATGCTTTCTATGGTGCATCGGTAAAAGTTGGTGGGAGTCAACGGGGACAAACCAAATTTCTTTGGCCTCCTGAGGAAGTAGAGGTGCTGGTGAGCTTTCTTGGCCGTAGCATCTACGTGATTTGACCAGAACAGGCAGTTGGTGATATTCACTCCCAGGAACTTGAAGCTCTCAACCCTCTCGACCTCAGCACCATTGAGGTAGACAGGTGCATGTACACTGCCCCCTTTCCTGCAGTCAATGACCAGCTCTTTTGTTTTGTTGACATTGAGGGAAAGGTTGTTGTCATGACACCATTCCACTAAGCTTGCTATCTCCTTCCTGTACTGAGCCAAGTTTTCAGGTAAAGGTTTCAAATATAAAAGAGTAAAATCTGTAATGCCTACAGTAATAGCCTTTATATTACTTTTCCTGATCAAGATGGTGCTTTTATTCATTAAAAAAAATGTTTGGTGCTTTGGTACAAGTCATAGGAGACTGCTGTTTGCCATTGGGACTCTTGAGATGCTTGAGGGGTGACACTGAGGCTGTTTGATTTGCTGATCTTCAATCCCAAGATGCACATTGGTTTAGTGGTTAACAAGGGAAATGATTTGCAGACTTCTGAGAATGTTGCTACCATATACTTACAACCTGTTTGGTGGGTGCAGATATGATAGTGATGTTTAAGAGGCTGTTAAATAGACACGTGAATATTCAGGGAACGGAGGGATATGGATCATGTGCAGACAGAAGAGAATTGGTTTAATTTAGCATTGTGTTCGGCGCAGACATTGTGGGCTGAGGGCTTGTTCCGGTGCTGTACTAGTAAGAAATAGGGAAAAATGCAATTTGAATGAGAAAAAGGGGTGGTGAAAAGGATTATGTAAGTGAGGCAAGTACTCAGATGTGGGATGAGAAATTGCTGTTGCAGCATATGATAAAGTAAAATGAACTTTCTGAACAGATCAGTCCTTTTCTTTTGTGACAGTATAATCAATCATGGTTAAAGCATGGTTTTTAAGTTATGCTATGTTAATGTATTGGGGGTTATTTATTGAATTTCAAATATTATTTGTTGAAGTGGATGGGGCAGCAATGCAAACTTTGTTCTGCACATTAGATTTTGTATCACTTAGCCATGCTTTGATATGCTAACATCATCTCCTCTGATCAGATTTTATTCTGTTAAAGGCTGATTATTCTTTTCATTTGAGGTTGAAGCATGGCCCTGCAAATGCAGGGGAAATTTTTTGTTGTGGAGGGTGATGTTAGGCCAGGTGGCTTGTTTGGAGGAGTATTAAGATAAATGGGATGGTGTGATTTTAGATTTGGTTAATGGGGATTACGTGACAGGTGATTTTCTGAGGCAAATCAAATTTGAGCATTTTTGAGGGATAAAGTTGCCCAAAGCTAGCAGTTACTTAAAGCGTCCTTGTTGCAATAATCATTTAATTGGGAATTAAGAATCTTTGTGTAGAGAGGAGTACAGTGCTTGCGTCATACAATCATACAGCAAGGAAGCTAGCCTATTGATCCAAACCATCAAGCACCTATTTATTGTAATCCCACACTAATCCCATTTTTATTTTCCTCATATACCCTCAGCTCCTCACCTACACACATTAGGGGTAGTTCACCACTCACCTACATGCATTAGGGGCAGTTTACAGTGACCAATTAACCAACCAACCAGCACATCTTTGGCATATGTGGAAGCCAAGACACTTGGAGGAAACGCTGGGTCACAGGAGCATGTGCACTCCGCATATTCAGCACTGGAAATCAGGATTGAACATGGGTTGCTAAAGCTCTGAGGCAACAAGTCCACTCGCTGCAACATTGTGCCAGAACTCTGCTATAACATATGACACTGGTGTCACCATATGCTGGATTAAGTTTGCAATCTTTTCTGCATCAAATCCAAACTTTGAATAGTGAGCCCCATAATATTGACTAACTCTGTCAATTCTTCCCAAGTCCTATGAAAATTATGAAAAGTGAAATACTGTGGATGCTAGAAAATAAGCAAATTGGATTTAGGATTGGCTCAGTGAGTGAAAGCATTGAGCAAGCAACAGGAATTTCAGAGATTAGAGGGCTTTTTTCTGGATTTAGTGCTTGTCCCCATGCTCTGTATAGAATATATAAATAGTTGGGCTTTTCCTTTAGCATAGACATTGATAACCAAGGAACGGACCTTCAAATTAATTGATTGTAGAATTATAGGGATGTTGAGAATTTTTTTTGTAGACAGGAGTAGTGGGCTCTGAAAGGATGTTGGAGGCAAAAGCCTTCAGGATATTAAAAATGTTCATTGATGAGAACATGGAACATTACAGCACATTTCAGGCCCTTCAGCCACATTGCTGTGCCGACCTTTTAACCCACTGTAAGATCAATCTAACCATTCCCTCCTATGTACCCCTCCATTGTTCTATCATCCATTAAATGTCCCTAATATATCTGCCTCTACCCAGCACCCCTGGCAGTGTGTTCCATGCACCCACTACTTTCTGTGTAAAAAAAAACTTACCTCTGATATCCCCCCTGTATTTTCCTCCAATCACTTTAAAATTATGGCCCCTTGTGTTAGCCATTCCCACCCTGGGAAAAGGTCTCTGGCTGTCCACTTGATCTATGCCTCTTATCATCTTGTACACTTCTATCAGGTCATCTCTCATCCTCCTTCACTCTAAAGAGAAAACCCCTAGCTCGCTTAACCTGTCCTCATAAGAACATAAAACATTACAGAACATTAACCTATCCTCTCCAATCCAGGTGGCATTCTGGTAAGTCTCCTCTGCACCCTTTCTAAAGCTTCCACATCCTTCCTATAGTGAGGCGACTGGAACTGAACACAATACGCCAAGTGTGGTCTAACCAGGGTTTTATAGAGCTGCAACATCACCTTGCAGCTCTTGAACTCAATCCCCTGACTAATGAAGGCCAACATGCCATATGCCTTCTTAGCAACCCTATCAATTTGCACGGCAACCTTGAGGAATCTATGGACTTGGATCCCAAGATCCCTCTGTTCCTCCACACTGCTAAGAATCCTGCCATTAACCCTATAATCTGCCTTCAAATTCGACCTTACATAGTGAATCACTTCACACTTTTCCAGGCTGAACTCCATCTGCCACTTCTCAGCCCAACTTTGCATTCTATCAATGTCCCGTTGTAACCCTCGACAACCTTCTACACTATCCACAACACTGACAAACTTTGTGTCTTCTGCAAACTTGCTAACCCACCCTTCCACTTGCTCATCCAAGTCATTTGTAAAAAACACAAAAAACAGGGATCCCAGAACAGATCGCTGCAGAACACCACTGGTCACCGACCACCAGCCAGAATACAGTCCATCCACAACCACCCTCTGCCTTCTATGGGCAAGTCAATTCCAAATCCATGCAGCCAGGTTTTCTTGGATCCCATGCCTCCCGACCTTCTGAATGAGCCTATCATGCAGAACATTATCAAACGCCTTACTAAAGTCCATATACACCACATCCACTGCTCTATCCTCAAGGTGTTTTGTCACATCCACAAAGAATTTAATCAGGCTTGTGAGGCATGACCTGCCCCTCACAAAGTCATGCTGACTATCCCTAATCAGACAGTGCCTCTCCAAATGATCATAAATCCTGTCCCTAAGAATCTTTTCCAATAACTTGCCCACTACTGAAGTAAGACTCACTGGTCTATAATTCCCAGGGTTATCCCTCCTCCCTTTCTTGAACAAAGGAATAACATTTTCCACCCTCCAATCATATGATACTACTCCTGTGGCCAGTGAGGATGCAAAGATAATTGCCAAGGGCTCAGAAACCTCTTGCCTCGCTTCCCGTAGTATCCTGGGATATATCCCATCTGGCTCCAGGGACTTATCTATCCTAATGTTTTTCAAAAGTTCCAGCACATCCTCCTTCTTAACATCAACATGTTCTAGCTTATCAGCCTGTTTTACGCTGTCCTCACAAATGTCAAGGTCTCTCTCACAGGTGAATACTGAAGCAAAGTGTTCATTAAGGACCTCCCCTACCTCCTCTGACTCTAGGCATATGTTTCCTCCTCTATTCCTAATTGGTCCTACCTTCACTCTAGTCACCCTCCTGTTCTTCACATATGAGTAGAATGCCTTGGAGTTTTCCTTTCTCCTACTTGCCAAGGCCTTCTCAGGCCCCCTTCTAGCTCTCCTAAGTCAATTCTTAAGCTCCTTCCTGGCTACCTTGTAACTCCCTAGAGACCTGTCTGATCCTTGCTTCCTAAACCTCAAGTAAACTTCTTTCTTCCTCTTCACTAGATATTCCACATCTCTTGTCAACTATGGTTCCTTCATCCTTTTCCTTTTCCTGCTTCAATGGGACAAACCTATCCAGAACCCCATGCAAGTGATCTCTAAACAACTTCCACATTTCCATTGTGCATATCCCAGAGTACATCTGTTCCCAATTTATGCTCCCAAGTTCCTGCCCAATAGCAAAATAACTCCCCCTCCCCTGATTAAATACTTTTCCATACTGTTTGCTCCTATCCCTCTCCAAGGCAAGGGTAATGGTCAGGGAGTTGTGGTCACTGTCTCCGAAATGCTCACCCACCGAAAGATCTGACACCTGACCAGGTTCATTGCCTGGTTACCAGATCCAGAATGGCCCCTCCTCTAGTTGGCCTGTCTACATATTGTGTTAGGAATCCTTCCTGGACACACCTAACAAATTCCACCTCATCCAAGCCTTTTGCACTAAGGAGGTGCCAATCAATATTCAGGAAGTTGAAATCATCCATGACAATAACCCTGTTATTTTTGCACCTTTCCAAAATCTACCTCCTGATCTGTTCCCCAGTGTCTCTGTTGCTGTTCGATATAGAATGTTCCCAATAGATTGATTACTCCTACTTCTTGCACCGAGAGTCCTGCTTCTCACTCCAAGTCATGGCCCTCGCTACCTGGAAAAGAACTGGGTCCTGACGCTCACCTCTTTATATTGTTACGTACCAGTAAGAAAAGAAACACACCAAGTCATGTATAAATGTTAGAAACTATTTTATTAATAACTACTTATGATAATAAGAAAGGAAAAAAAAATTAAAATGTTAGATATTAAACATTAACCCCCAAAAACTAAACCTGAAGTGTGTGTGTGGCAAATTCCCAAACTCCAAGTCCAGGAATAGTTCTCAAAGTTCAGTTCAGCAAGCCATAAGGTGAAACATGAGCAAAGACTTCTGCAAAACCACTGTTGACTGGAGAGAAAATAGAGAAATTACGAAATCCGAATGTTCCACGATGGAACCCATACGACACCTCAGTCACTGATGATCTCCACTGCTTTGTTCCGAAGTATCTGCCACCCCGAAAGGCATTTGACACGTGGCCGTCCACAGCAATACCTGTTTCCTTCTACAGGTTAACAACAAAGTGGACTCCACTGGATGGCTCCAAAAATCCATACGTGGATTGTATTTGACAGATACAACTATTGTTCTTCATCCATTGTTATAGAGACCAGCAGTCAGTGTCTCTCTCTCTCTCTCTCCCTCCCCTTCTCTCTGACTGAACCAAAGCATCAGCACATCGTTATCTTGTTGCCGTGGTGACGCCACACACACACACACACTACTATTCTACTGTACTATATTTTAAAGGGACAGTCTCCAAATAGCAACCTAATCCGTAACAATATGGCTCCCACTTCTCGCACAGAGAGTCCCACTTCTCACTCCGAGAGTCCCACTTCTCACTCCAAGTCACGGCCCTCGCTACCTGGAAAAAAGCCATAAACAATAAGGCTATGGACTGAGAATTTGGAAATGGTAGTAATTTAAGTAGCTCTATTTTTGCCTGGTATGGACATGGTGAGTCAAAAGGTGTTCTTTTTTTTGCAGTAAATTTCTAAGATTCTCTAAAGTTCAGAGATCTGTGTTAGAGATATGAATACTACCTCCATTTGAGATATGTATGCATATTCTTAATAGTCCTTTATATTGGGAAATAAAGGAAATTGTTAGTATTTAGAGGCAATAACAAATCTTTGCAGATGGGGCTGGGAGGGACTTCTCATTGAAAATCTATGCTGCAACATGAATAATTGAATCTACATTAAGTAATTTGAGAAATGGAAGGTGATAGGGTCAACTATCCTATCTCCATTTTTTACCTTTTTGCAACAACCTCGGCAATTCTCCTGCAATCTTTTCTATGGATTGAAGCATGTGAAAAATAATATTCCTTCCTTGAGGAGCCCACTCCCAAGAATTGTGACCTGGATTGTCCACCATGATAATGTTTATGACTGGCACACTGAAGAATTATTCCTGCCTTAAACTAGAATAGTTTCTCAATTACAATGGAAAAGCATCAGAAATATTCAAGAGAACTGTAAACGTAATGGTGGTGGTAATGCTTGGAAGTGACAACAGAAGGAAGGGCAAAAATATTGAATTGAATGAAATGGAACAGAAACAAGGGATTTGAGATTATTGATTATGTTAAGGTAAAGTGATGTAAGGTAGCACTGAAAATGACATTTGTACCATGAATGCAAGTGTTATTGTAAGCAGCCTGGCTCAGGGTATTCATCTCTTTTTGCTGTTCACTTAACCGGGGACTAAACTGCAGACATTAACTGTATATTCATCTTTGCCCATTCTTTCCTCGTACTGTGGCAGGGCAGCTTTTTCTCATCTGCTGGATATATCTTCCTCATCACCTTTCTCCATTATATCTTCCAGAGCACTGTCCGACAATTTAGAAGCCACCTCAATGGACATTTTCTGCCTTTCTCTTCATAGAAGTGAGCAATGTAACTCAGCTTTAAGGTGTCACAGACTAGCAGGAATTGGTGTATTGGCCAAAATCCCCATTCCCTTCACCCAAGACATTAACTATACAACATCAAGCATGTCTATCAAAAGGCATTGTGCAACACAGATGAGCTATTGGGTGAACAATTTGATTGTCCTGCCCACTTTAAGATTACATTTGGAGACACAAGAGATAGCAGATGCTCGAATCTGGAGCAAAAAACAAACTGGTGGGGGAGCTCAGTGGGTTGAACAGCACCTGTAGAGGATGAGAAATTGTTGATGTTTTGGTTTGAGATCCTGCATCAGGACTGAGAGGTGTTGTTGTTCTTCTAGTTTGTGTTGGGTCTCACCATGGCAGTGGAGAAGGCTGAGGACGGACAGGTTGCTGTGGGAATGGGAAGGGACGTTGAAGTGAAAGGCTCAGGATGGCCATTGCAGACAGAACACAAGTGCTCTGCAAACCAATCACCTTGCCTGTGTTTGATCTCGTTTATGTTGGTCTTCCCATTACACACGGTAGTGTAGTGGTTAGTGTAACACTTTACAGCGCCAGCGACCCGGGTTTAAATCTGGCCACAGTCTGTAAGGAGTTTGTTCATTCTCCCCGTGACTGCGTGGGTTTCCTCTGGGTGCTCCGGTTTCCTCCCATATTCCAAAGACATACGGGTTAGGAAGTTGTGGGCATGCTATGTTGGCACCGGAAGTGTGGCAACACTTGTGGGCTGCCCCCAGAACACTCTACGCAAAAGATGCATTTCACTGTGTGTTTCGATGTACATGTGAATAATAAAGATATCTTATTTCGCCTGGGTAGTCCACAACCCAATGGTATGAACATTAAAGTTTCCAGTTTCAGGCAGCCCCTCCCTCCTGTGTTCCCCCTCTCTCTCTCCCTGATCCATCTCTGGTCCTCCAATTTTGTTCTCATACCCCCAAACAGCCCCGTATCAACCATTTTTGTTCCCTTCCCCCTCTTGGTTCTATCCACCTACTACCCACACATTTCACCCACTGTAACAATTCCTCTTAAAAAGTTAAAGTATTGACAATTCCTCTCCCCCCACAGATGCTGCTTGACCCTTTAAGTTCCTCCAGCAGTTGGTTTTTAGTTTAAGATTAAATTTCCTGTGGATTGAAAGATTCAATCCGAGCATTGAAAGGTTGATATACAAGGATGTACAGATTGAAAGGTTCAGAATAACAAATTGCATGCAGGAACGTAATATTTCAGCTAACTACACGTGTGAAGAAAATGCTGTGCTGTGTACTTACATTGGTTGAAAACTATATTGAGACTTGTTTTACCACTAATGTCAATGAGAGAAGATATTCATTCCATCAGACTGGACTAGATATAACTATAGATCGTAAATGAAGAATTCTAATTTGCTCCTCTAAATGGTCCCCCTGCAAAGGAAGGAAGTATGCAATTCTTATGTACTGATTACAGGTCAGAAAGTTCGAATGGTTGAAGACCTTGAAGATGTTGAAGTCCTTGAAGGAGAATCAGCAACATTTAAATGCAGGATATCACCATCAGATTATAACAATGTACAGTGGTTCTTGGATAAAACACCTCTCCATACCAATGATGTGAATGAAATTAATTCATTAAAGGATGGCTATCATACTTTAACAGTTAAAAAACTTTCAGTCAAAGATTCTGGTAATATAACATTTGAAGCTGGAGATAAGAAAACCTCTGCTGTCCTGACAGTGAAAGGTAAAGTTTTTATTAAAAAACTAAGATGTGAAATTTGCCTGTAAATATGATGAATGCTATTTAAAGCATATCCAGCTTTGCTGATGATACAAATAAGGAAGAAGGAGAAGCTTCAGGAAGATATATTATAGGATAAGTGAATGAATAAGGATATGGCAGATGAAATATAATATGGAATGTTATATTTTTACCAACTTCAGTAGAAAGAAATAGAAAGGCAGTTATATGTGAAATAGTTTAAGTTTGAACGGTTTTTGCTCTTTAGAGGGACTTGGATGTCTTGTACACAAATTAACATGCAAGTACAGCAACCAGTAGAAAGGCTCTTTATTTGTAAAAGAGGCTATGACAAGTAAGGCTTCGGCAAGGAGGCTGAGAGGTGACAATGTGAGTCAAGGTCTTTCTTTTAAGCCAACAACTTGAGGGGTAGAAATGACAGTCAGTAGAGTGCTTTGCTTCCTCCTTTGAAATTGTGGGAGATCAGGGAAGAAGTCAAATGTTTCCTCTCAGACTATGTGGATCAGTTGGAGTGACAGTCGTACTCACTGAGGAGCACACAAGAGGCAGAAAGAGTTATAGGTAGGAGTTTTGGGAGGTGGTCTCACTACAGATTCAGGCAGATAGATGGATAACTGCCAGTAAGGGAGTCTTATGGCTGTTCTCTCTTAACAGGTATGCCAGTTTGGGGACTGTTGGGGGTAGGATGGGGGAGCAGCAGCAGATCGGTAGCACCATGACTGACTTGGTAAGCAGTAATGATGGGATCTCTATAGTCAAAGATCAGTGTTTGTGGCCGCAAGTGAGACTCCAGCATGGTTTGTTGCATCCCTGGTGTTAGGGTCAATGATGTCTCTGAGCAGGTACAGAGCATTCTGAAAGGGGAGGGTGAGCAGCCAGAGGTCATGGACCACGTTGGTACTAATGACATACTGTAGGCAGGAAGAGAGATGAGGTCCTGTGTAAAGGATTTAGGGAGTTAGGTAGAAAATTAAAAAAAAGTACCTCTAGGTTTATAATCTTGGGATTATTCCCTGTGCCAAGGAACAATATTTCCAGGTCCCTTTGTTCTACCGCAACCACAGAGCCCCACCATTCACTGTGTAAGTCTTACCCTGGTTTGTCCTCCCAAAGTGCAACACCTCACACTTGTCTGAATTAAATTCCACCTGCCATTTTCCAGCTCATTTACCTAGCTGGTCAAAATCATGCTGCAAACTTTGATAGTCTTCCTTGCTGTCCACTACGCCCCCAGTTTTGGTGTCATTTGCAAATTTGCTGATTCAGTTTACCACATTATCATCTAAATCATTAATATAGATGATAAACAACGACGGATCCAGCACCGATCCCTGCGGCACACCACTAGACACAGGCCTCCAGTCATGGAGACAACCATCTACTACCACCTTGAATCCAATTGACTACTTCATCCTGAATGCTAAGCGACTCAACTTTCTGGACCAGTCTCTCATGTGGGACTTTGTCAAAGGTCTTGTTGAAATCCATGTAGACAACGTCCATTGCCTTTCCATCATCGAACTTCTTGGTAACCTCCTTGAAGAATATAAGATTGGTCAGACATGACCTAACATACACAAGGCCATGTTGCCTATCCTTAATCGGGTCCTGTCTATCCAAATACTTATATATCCTGTCCCTTAGAATACTTTCCAATAATTTACCCACAACTGACATCAGGCTCACTAGCCTATAATTTCCCGGCTTATTCTTAGAGCCTCACTTGAATAACAGAACGACATTAGCTATCCTCCAGTCCTCCAGTAACTCACTCGTGGCTAAGGACATTTTAAATATCTCTGCCAGGGCCCCTATAGAAATATACAGCACAGAAACAGGCCCTTCAGTCCTACTCGCCTAGGCTGACCAAGTTGCGTACATGAGCTAGCTACTATTTGCCTATGTTTGGCCTATTTCTCTTCTACATACCTGTCCAAATATCTTTCAAGTATTGTAATTGTCCCTGCCTCTACCACTTCTTCTCACAGCTTTTTCCGTATACCCATCATTCTCTGTGTGAAAAAGTTGCCCTTCAGGTTCCTTTTAAATCTTTCTGTTCTCACCATAAACCTATGTCCTCTAGTTTTAGAGTTCCTACCATGGGAAAAAGGCTATGACCATTCATCCTAGCTCAGCCCTGCTATGATTTTGTATACCTTGATAAGGTATATCTCAGCCTCCTATGCTCCAAGGAAAAAAGCCCCAGCCTATCCACTCTCTCCTTATAACTCAAGCCAAGCAATTCCAGTTACATCCTTGTGAATCTTTTCTGTATCCTTCCCAGCTTAAGGACGTACTTTCTCTGCCTTAGTGATCAGAACTGCACACAATAGTCTATGTGCAGTCTCACCAACATTTTGACGTCCTGACTCTTGTACTCAGTGCCCCAGTTGATGGAGACAAACATGCCGTACACCTTCTTCACTATCTTGTCTATCTGTGTCGCCACTTTCAGGGAACTATGAACTTGTATCCTTGAGTTTCTCTGTTCTACAACACTATCATCAAACAAATCTTGTATTCAATTGGTGAGCTCACTCCGGATCCCATGTGATCTAACCTCTCAGACCAGCCTACCATGCAGGACCTGGACAAAGGCCTTGCTAAAGTCCGTGTAGACAATGTCTAAGGCCCTGTTCTCATCAATGTTCTTGGTTACGTCCTCAAAAAACTCAGTCAAATTCATGGAACACAATTTCCCACAAAGCCATGCTGACCATTCTTAATTAACCTTTCGAAATACAGGAAGATCCTGTATCTCAGAATTCCCTGCAGTAAATTTCCTATCACTGATGTTAGGCTCACTGGCCTATAGTTCCCTGGCTTGTCCTTGGAGCCCTTCTTAAATGAAGAAGTTGTTTCATCTTTGGAGTCAAATAGGCCAGATTGTGTAAGGATAGATTTCCTTTCCTGAAGGATATTAGATGGGCCTTTTTAACAATCCAGTAATTTCATGGTTACCATTACAGAGACTAGCTTTATTTTTAATTTCAGATATATTTAATTACTGAATTTGAATTTCCCAGCTGTCAATGTGGGTTCTTGGTTCAGAGAAAAGCACAAAGGTACAATACAGAAAAGTAAAAGTTGCATATTTATACTATCTGTACCTTGTAAATCAGAAGAGACTGCAAAATGAAAGGGAAATGACCTACAAAGGAAGGTAGGAGTGAACAGAATATCATAGACAATGGGCCAATAATAACCAGCACCCTCTCCTCCAATGGATTGAGATTTCTGCCTCTTGCTGATTTAATCTGGCAGATGCTGTGTATGTGTGTGCTTATGCATGCACACGCAATGTGCCTCTCTGGATTACAGTATATAGCTGGTATTGTGTGGGTGCTGTATGTGAGGCCTATAGTAGTCGTTAATAGAAGGTGTGGATGTTATGTAGAGGTCTTGATTGATATTGTTGTCGATGGCTGATGGGGTTATATTCATTGAGCAACATGTTGCTGCAATTGATGGAAGATTGAAATTGGTGTGAACACTAACTTTGGTCATGCATATGAGGATTTATGGCACCATATCCAGGCTCTTGAAGGGTTAAGTCCTCACATTGACGATTAATTCCTGACTTCTAAGTGGAAGAAGACTTATATCCACCTAGTTGACAAAGTCTTCCAGAGCTACATAAGAAAATATGATTGCTAGTTCTTGCCTGTGATCAGCCAAGTCATTTAACAATAAAGCACTCACCTATAAAGAAGTGCAATCATGGCTTTAATCATTGGTAACTACCTTCAACTTTGACTAATTGGTCATGTATTGATCTTCATGGATAATACAGTTAATTGAAGAAATTATGATTTTGTGGTATAAATTTTGGGTATTACTTGCACCAGTTCAGATAGATAAATTTGTCTCTAAATCTTGAAACATATTAGAGAAACAAAGGACTGCAGATGCTGGAATCTAGATGAAAAACACTATGATGCTGGAGGGAACTTCAGCATCGTAGTGTTTTTCATCTTGAAACATATTGTTTCTCATTATTAACTATGTCTCCTGATTTAGTCATTTGGCAATTGTACATTTTACATCTCCAGTATTAAATAAAAATTTCCCAAGGATGAGAGCTTGGGTAATTCTTTTTTCATTATGATGTTCATACTAGTTATTCTTCCATTCACTTTTTACTGCAGAATGTGAAGGTTCCATGGAGGAAATAATCTTCTTTTAGAGTTGATAAATAATCGAGAAAGTGTTTTATATTTTTTTTATGTGTTAGATGTCAACTATTTATTCTTTCAAGCACTTGCAGTATAAAACAATGCCTTTAATACATTCTTTAGATCATATCAATGAATTTAGAAGTTTTTTAATACATAGCCATTCATCTTTCATTTTTTAGAAATATTCAGCCTAATCAAGTATGATGATTTTTCCCTGTTTTGTTTTCCAATGTATTCTTCACATTGGTTACCTTATTAATGATCTCATGTATAAACATAGTACCTTATCCCAAATTGTTGAAGAGATGTTATTGAAGGCATTATAAATTTAACAAATCTTCGTGTTGTTTTAGAAAAGCCACCTTTCATAACAAAAGAGTTGGCAGCTTCAGTTGCTGTCATTGAAGAGGAAGATAACAGTTTACACTGTGAAACATCTAAGCCAGACTGTACAGTTACATGGTTTATGAATGAAAAGCTTTTGCAAAATACATCAAGGCATAAAATCAGTTGTTTTGGGAATAATTGTTTATAAAAGTGTAAAGGAGGATGCTGGAACTTGGAGTGTCGCACTGTGCAACATGTACTGAAGCCATTGTCAAAGTGAATGGTAAAAAAATGTTTTGCTTACAAGCAGTATTTACTCAACAGTGAACCCCTGCATTACAGCAGTTTGGGTAACAGAAATTCTCCATTATGAAATTCACAAATCACAGCAAAAAATTTCAAATATGGAATAAAAATTTGCTCTTAACAGAACTTTTGTGGAGAAAAAAAAGCACAAAATGTATATAGAGAATTAACTAATTTACCAAGGCCAGTGATTGTAAGCTGCTGGTTCACAACAGGAGGCCATTTAAGAGATTTTCTTTGGAAACTGACAAGGCAATTTCTTCTATTGATATTTGAACAATAATACTTTATCAAGTAATGTAACATCCATTGCTAGTTAATTAATCTTTCCCTTCTGCCTACAATACAATCCAAATCCCCTTGTTGAAAGACCATACATCTGCAGGGTCATTACTGTTGAGAAAAAAGCTTACTGTCTGAATGCACCTCCACTTATAACATAGGATTCAACTGGGGGACAAAAGGGTTTGTATTATGGGAAATCGCAATAGGGAAGGTTTTCTGGGAACGCATTCTTCCGTATCACGGTGGTGGGGGGGGGGGGGGGGGGGCGGGGTGTGGTGTGGCGGAGTACACTGTACTTGTAAGAATGATTAAAGTAGCTGTATAATTGATCAGCCAAGATTTAACAATGTAACCATTGCTTCACATTGATTTGCAATATACGTAGTTCATCAAAATCAAGTGCTTCACTGATTTTCTGTGGTTTGCATTGGTTTTGGCCCATGAATTCCTTGGGACTTCTTTGAACTGTATGATTGAAATAGAGTAAGAATTTTGATCAATTGCTGACCTTGTCTGACTGTAGGAGTGTTTGAAAACCACTCACTGGAATATTTTGGCAGCACTCTTGCCAGCATAGATATATCTTTGGGGCTGCTGAAATGTGGTCCAAATATGAACGGTTAGCACTTGAGGAAATATAATTTCATGAGCAAAATATCTCCCTTTTATGTGGAGCCAAATATCTCTGTGTATTGTATATCAGGCAACTTTGTAGTTTCAAAGATTGTCCAGAATCAGGTGAGTTCCAGTTACACCTTTAAAATTACCTAGTTGCTGGGCAGAAAGTGAACTTTGAAACGGGTATGCCAGCTGCCTTCTTGTAACATAAAATGAAATGAGGGGTCACTTCTGCTACTCCAACTGGCGTGTATTCATTTACTCCCAATGCTGCTCCTTTCTATAGTCTTTTTTTTCACTTTTCAAGGCATATTTTTACACAGAGAGGTCAGTGCCTGGAATATGTCAGAGGAGGTGGTAAAAGCAGATACAATAGCAATTTTTGAGGCATTCAGACAGACACCTGAACAGACAGGGAACAAAGAGATACAGACCATGTACAGGCAAATGGGATTATTAGATTAGCATCATTGTCAGAATCAGGTTTATTATCACTGACATATGACAGGAAATTTGTTGTTTTGCAGCAGCAGTACAGTGCAAAGACACAAAAATTTATAAATTACAAAAATAAATAATAAAAATAAACAGAATATAAATAAATAAAATTGAACAAAAACAAATAGATAAAATAAAGCACTGACATGGTGGGCTGAAGGGCCTGTTCCTGTGCTATACTGTTCTATTACAGCACAGAAGCTCCATTGAGCTTCATTCACGTTAATTTAAGTTTATGTTAACTTTAGGATAGATTAGTTCCTGGGACTGGACAGGATATACCCCAGCTTACTATGGGAAACGAGGGAAGAGACTGCTGGGGCATTGACGACGATAATTGCATCCTCCCTGGCCACAGGAGTGGTACCAGAGGATTGGAGAATGACTAATCTTGCTCTCTTGTTCAAGAAAGGTAATAGGGATAATCCTGGGAATCATAGAATTGAGTCTGGAGTCAGTGGTCGGCAAGCTATTGGAGAAGCTTCTTAAGGACAGGATTTACAAACATTTGGAGAAGCATACTTATTAGGGATAGTCAGCATGGCTTTGTGAGGGGCAAGTCATGCCTCACAACCTAACTGAGTTTTTTGAGGAGGTGACAAAACAAATAGATGAAGGTAGAGCAGTGGATGTGGTGTATAGGGACTTCAGTAAAGTGTTTGACAAGGTTTCCCATGGTAGGCTCATCCAGAGGTATGGGATCCATGGAGACTTGGCTGCGTGGATTCGGAATTGTCTTACCCACAGAAGGCAGAGGGTGGCAGCAGATGGAGAACATTCTGCCTGGAGGTCAGTGACTAGTGGTGTTCTGCAGGGATCTGTTCTGGGACCCCTACTCTTTCTGATTTTTATAAATGACAGATGAGGAAGTGGAGGGATTGGTTGGTAAGTTTGCAGATGACATGAAGGTTGGAGGTGTTGTGGATAGTATAGAAGGTTGTCGTAGGTTACAACAGGATTTAGACAGGATACAGAGTTGGGCAGAGAAGTGGCAGATAGAGTTCAATCCGGAAGTGATACACTTTGGAAGAACGAACATGAAGGCAGAGTACAAGGTTAAAGGCAGGATTCTGAGCAGTGCTGGCCTTCATTAGTTGGGGGATTGACTTCAAGAGCCACGAGGTAATGTTGCAGCTCTATAAAACTTTGGTTAGGCCACACTTAGAGTATTGTGTTCAGTTCTGGTCTCCTCATTATAGGAAGGATGTGGAAGCTTTAGAGAGGGTACAGAGGAGATTTACCAGGATGCTGCCTGGATTAGAGAACATGTCTCACAAGGAAAGGCTGAGTGAGCTAGGGCTTTTCTCTTTGGAGTGATACAGGATGAGAGGCGACTTGATAGAGGTGTATAAGATTATGAAGGGCATAGAGAGTGGACAGCCAGCATCTCTTCTCCAGGGCGGCAGTAGCCAATACCAGAAGACATCTGTTTAAGGTCAGAGGAGGAATGTCCAGGGGAGATGTCAGAGGTAGGTTCTTTCCACAGAGAGTGGTGGACACCTGGAATGAACTGCCGGGGTGGTTGTAGAGGCTGATACAATAGGAACATTTAAAAGGTTCTTGGATAGGCACATGGAGAGTTATGGGCTGTGCAGGAGGGAAAGGTTAGATTGATCATGGAGGAGGTGTTCATATAGTTCAGCACAACATCGTGGGCCTAAGGGCCCATACTGTGCTGTACTGTTCTATGTTCTATTATGTTTGTTATGTATTATGCTGCTGCTGCAAAAAGTTCATTTTCATGGTGTTTATACCCTGTGTATATATGCCTATGACAACTTTTCACTTGAACTTGAAGTTTATTTCCCACAAATGCTTATCGAATTCCCTTTTGGAATCATTGATTATCTGCGCTTTCCGCATTCTTGCAGATAACAAGTTCCAGGTCATTACTGTTAACTTTTTAAAATAAAAGATTCCTTATTAGATTCCTTTATCTCTTGCCCAGAACCTTGTCTGTATCCCCTAGTTCTTGTACCATCAGCTAATTGAACAACTTTACTTTGTCTACATGATCTTGTGGAGACACAAGGGACTGCAGGTACTGCAATTTGGAGCAAAAACCAAACTGCTGGAGGAAGTCAGCAGATGAGGTCAGGCAGCATCTGTGGAGGTAAAGTGATAGTTGATGTTTCAGTTTGGTCTAAGAAGAACAAACCCTGTTTCTCCATTCCAACCTTGTGGCTAAAATCCATTGTCCCTGAAACAATTCTAGTAAATCAACTCTGCATCCTCTCAAGAACTTTTTATATATAAATTCTTCCTAAGGTGATGACCAGAACTAAACAGAACACTCTAATGGTCCTATCAGATCTTTAAAAGGTTCAGCTAAACTTTCTTTATTTTTTTACTCAATACTGCTTATGCTGAATCCTAATATTTCCTCATGCATCATAACTATTCTCTCAACACATCCTGCCACATTCAAAAATCTATGCATAGGATCCCCCAGGTCCCTCTGTTTCACACTCTGCAGAACTGTGCCATTGAGTCTATATTGCCTGTTTCTATCCATTTTGCTAAAATTCATCTCTTCATTGTTCCGTAGAACTGCACACAGTCCTCCACCTGATTATAAGATAAGATTTCTTTATTAGTCACATGTACATCGAAACACACATCATTTTGCGTAGTGTTCTGGGGGCAGCCTGCAAGTGTCGCCACACTTCCAGCACCAACATAGCATGCCCACAACTTCTTAACCTGTACGTCTTTATATAATGCTTTATATAATTGTATCATAATCTTCCTGGTCCTATATTACCGGGTGATGACAGCAGGTATCCTGTCTGGCTTCTTAACCACCTTATCTACTTAGTCACATACCTCACTGATCACAGGCTTTTAATTGCATAAACAGCCCTAAGCAATGATCCTCTGCCTCCTATTACCAAGCCAATTTTAGATCCAATTTTCTAAAGAGCCCTGGATACCATGGACTCTAACGTTTTGGACCAGTATCTTATGTGGAACTTTGTCAAAGGCCTTACTGAACTCAATGTAGACCATGTTAATCATACCTACTTAGTCACCTGTTTGAAAAATTCATTCAGACTAGTCGGACAGCATCTCCCTTAGCAAAGCTAAGCAAATTGATGAACAGAGGGATCTTTGGGTCCAAATCCATTGCTCCCTGAAGGTGACCATGCAAGTAGTTAGAATAGTAAAGAAGGTGTATGGTATACTTGACTTTATCAGTTAGGGCTTCGAGTATAAGAGTAGGGAAGTCGTGTTGCAGCTCTATAAAATTTAGGTTAGGCCACGCTTGGACTATTGTGTGAAAATAAAACCATGTTAAGGTGCTGGTAAGTGATTTTCTAAGCTGAAGTTATGGTAGCACAGCATTTAAAATGTACAACTTCTTACAACAGGATTTGTATGAAAATAGCTTTAATTCACATCAAGTAATTTCCTTTGATTACGACAGGAAAAACTGCAAATAGCACAGGCTATGGGAAGTGCTGAACCACTGACAACTTTGTAGAAATCAAAGTTACTTTCAGTTCCCTGGATTAAAAGCAGTGAATGCTAATAGCTTCACCTTCATTACTAGCACAAAATCCAGGTTATTTTATACCAAAATATTATTAAAACAATTGTGTTACCCAAAGATGTTTCTTGTGTAAATTTCATGGAAATATTAATTGATTCATGTTAATGCATCCCTCAGCCTTGCTTGTCCTTTTCAAACAAAAGCTTCAGAATGAAAGAGCTGAAGAGAATGGTACTGCCATATCGCACTGTGTGGTTATAAAACCTGGTGCTTCAGTAGAATGGAAAAAGGAATCTATGGTACTTCACCCAACTGAAAAGTATGAAATGAAACAGCAAGGTGCCATCAATGAACTATTAATTCATTATCTGAAAGTAGAAGATGCTGGAACATACAGCTGTGATTCTGGAGATGAACAGACCTGTGCTTGCTTATAAGTGATGGGGAGGGAGACTGCAGTCATGTTCACCCCTATTCAATGTTGTTGTAAATCATGTAGGCTTTTACACTTATATTTGTAATGCTTACTGGCCTTTTCATCTTGTCTGTTACATCCTTGTACTGTTCTAAAATCATCTTGGATTGCAGAACAAATCTCTTCACTGCAGATTTCTTTCTTTGGTCTTGACTTCGCCGTTTTTATCTTCACCACCAATGTGAGAAGCACATATTACATAATTTCCAAAGTTGCTGCAGCATCTATTCCATTACTTTACCATCTTCCAACCCTACTTGATCGTATCTTTTTTAACTTCTGCATTACCTTACTTTGCAACTGCTCTCTATTATCTGATGTTTCCACGAGACCTATCACCTGCCCTGTTAACTCACTCATGACTTGGCTCCAAATGAATGAACTTTTAGGCCTATACTTGCTGATGTCATTAACAATTCCTAGTTCTTTGTTTCTCTGACCATCAAAAGTGCTGTTATCAATCTACTTGTAATCATCTAATCTGTAAATTTTCACCTTTCCACCTTTAAATTCTTCGCAAAGTTTTTGAAATGCAGTTGAGTTTACAATCACCTCTTCCATCCCTTTTGTTTCTTGAACTGATTTATATTCATAATGTTGCCATTGTGTTTCTTTGTAATTTCAGTATGTCTTTCTGAATTTCAAATATAATTTAATTTTGTAATATTGAAATATACTATGTAAATACTGTATAATTTGATTGTAGTTGCTTGCTTGCAAGTCTTTTCAAGGCTTTGGGTGTAGTGAAGTTCAGGGGTTGAGGTATTTTGTTTGACTTTGGTTTTGAGAATTTGTTAGAAATGATATGAACAGAAGAATAGATTCACTGCCTGCTCATCATTCTGTCATATGGAATGCTCATCCTGGTTAGTGATTGGTCTGCTTCATTAGGAGAGTGCAGTTTATACCGAATGATTCTTAAAGAATTGGATAATCTTAGGCAGCAGCTGAACAATCTTCGCTGATTGAGGTCTTTTCCAGCAATACTCAGATTGCATGTTATTTATGGGGAAGACCGCATTTTTGTCCAAGAGTGGGAAATCACACTTTTGTGCTAGTGAACAGAGTTAGGCTACCTTGTTGATCATTGGAGGGAGTGGATAAGGCTATCCAGATTCTCCAGGATCGAACTCTTGTTTCCTCCAAAAAATCGATTCAGAATGGTTGAATGCAGACAAATGGTAATAATATGTAGATTTTTTTTACTGGCTACAAGCTATCCAAATTGTATAACTTGAATATTGGTACATTGTATGTCAAATGAGTGTCTTTCTGTGTTGTTATATTGATAATCTTTAGGATCTGTCAGTCATCTGTCATTCTACATAGAACATAGAACAGTATAGCACAATACAGGCCCTTTGGCCCACAATGTTGTGCCGACCTTTAAACCTCGCCTAAGACCATCTAACCCCTTCCTCCCACATATCCCTCTATTTTAAATTCCTCCATATGCTTATCTAGTAATCTCTTGAATTTGACCAATGTACCTGCCTCCACCACTGCCCCAGGCAGCGCATTCCATGCCCCAACCAGTCTCTGGGTAAAAAACCTTCCTCTGATACCTCCCTTGAACTTCCCACCCATTACTTTAAAGCCATGCCCTCTTGTATTGAGCATTGGTGTCCTGGGAAAGAGGCGCTAGCTGTCCACTCTATCTATTCCTCTTAATATTTTAATGAAAAATACTAAATGAAAGATCTAATTTGGGCTTCTCTTGGGTTGCTGACCTGCCTTTGTTCAATGTCATGAAGTTTGTGCACAGGAATCATTGGAGAATAGGAGAAGAACTACAGGAGAATACCTTTATGCTGAATCCTCTGGAGTTTGGTCATTTTAATATCCAAAATTTGGGGGTAAAAATTTCCAAATGTTGCACCTATTTTCTGGACAGTGGTGGGGAAGGGTGACTGTGGTGGACATAATGAGGATTGCCCATTATGCCCTTTCCCCAAAGAATACAGAAATATTTGATGTCATTTTGACTAACTAGTGAATGGAAAAAAAAGGTTGCATTTGTAAATTGCCTTTTGTAACCTCTGTTTGAACATCCTATGCCATACAGTTCAAATGTAGCCATTTCTGTTTTAGGCCTCCTACTGAGAAATTAAGTCTAATCCATTCAGGTTTTCCTGCTTTAGATGTGACCTAGGAAGCTGTAATGCATTTCTTCGGAGGAAAACTTGGGCGCATCAGTAATGCGGCTGTCCTTTGTGTGCAAGTATCCTACATGAAAAACGGAATCAACCTGGTTAACGTTACCATTGCTGGTATAGGAGCTTGGACCAATCTTTTCTATTTATAAGTTGTGGAGAACAAGAATGATCAAAACAGAACATGAATGAATTTTAAATGCTATACTATATATTTTCTACTGCTACTATCTAAACTTAACGGCAGTGGTCTTAAGATGATAACATTGAGTTTCACGCGCACAAATTTTTCCAAAACAAAATCTTTTGAGTTCCTCACCAGTGCTGGTGTATTGATAAGTCTGTATTGATTCTTCTCCAACCTGCTTTTTGCAGGATGAAGTAGATCTAGTAATCCCATTTATTGGAATTCTCCTTTTGGCTCCAAGAGGAAAGTTAGAAGCTATTGTGCACTGGATACTCCCTCGGCTAAGGGCATAGGTATATGTGTGCAGGAGTTAAAATTTGACTGTGGTTGGGGGGCCACGTTAAATGCATACAGTACATATTGTACAGCATGCACACACAATAATGCATTTAATACCCTTTGGCAGTTCTTGCCCCTGCTGAAACCTAATTTCTACTCCCATACACAGACCCCTGTCTACAGGATGCTCACAAGATTCCTCCATCTGGACTTCACAAATGTTGTTGGCATTTCACCATCTAGTCACCCGAAAGACATACTTTAGCCTGTGATGAACTAGTTGAATCAACTTTGGTAGCAGTTTAGCTGGTAAACCTGGCTCTATTAAAATGGTAAATCAACTATGTTTCGCAGTCCTGACCACTGCTGCAATTCCTACTGCAAGATTTATGCATTTAATTGTCAGTGGAGGGGAAGTAAGAACAGCTTTAGGCCCAGTTCCAGTGTTCTCCATAAATTAGTTTGTTGACACTTGACATTGGCATTCACTTAAAGATAAAGAAATGCTTTTCACCTCTGGACTGGTAATATATATGATTCTTTATGTGTATGTGGGTACAAGAATGGATAAGTATTTCCTGTAATGAGTCAGAGAATGGTCAAGGAAAACACATTGGGAAGAATGTAGGTTTTATCCCTGTTTCTAGCTTTTGTTGCATTGAGTGATATCAGTTTGGTCTGCAAAAGAACATTAAAGGTCTTTCATCCTGAGACAAGGAGGGTGTGATTGAATAAGATTTACTGATGTTTGCAGCAGGCATTCTGAGGTAGGACCCTGCTCGAAATGCTTGGTGTGACACCTTTCCAGAGCAGAGGATCTTGCATTGTCTTCATAAAAATATTTAAGGATCTTTGTTGTTTGATTCTGGTGCAAAGGTGAATGCTGGTTGGTTTGTCCAGTGTTGTCATTATAATTTTTTTTGCTGCAGTTCAATATAATGGAGTTGCATATTAGGCCATTTCTCAGGGCAGTTTGAAGTCAGCTCCATTGATAGAGTCTGCATTATTTTTGATTTCCATGAGCCTACAAAATGTTGAGATATATAGGGATCTGTGAGTCCTCATACATGATACTACAAAAAATTAGCACTGAGGCGCAGCAATTAATTAGGGAAGCTAATAAAATGTTGTCCTTTATTGCAAGACGTAAGAATAAAAGCAGGGAAGTTTTGATGCAAGTGGACTACTGTGTACAGTTTTGGTCTCCATATTTAAAGGTAGTGCAGACAACTTTCACAAGGTTGATTTTTGTGATGCAGAAGTTTGACGTATGAAGAAAGGTTGTGCTTATGCTGACAGGAGTATAGAAGTATGAGAAGTGATCTGATTAAAATTTTCCGCAAAGGATTGACATGCGGGTTGCTGAAAGGATGTTCCTCTAGGTGGGATTATTTATTGACCCATAGAATGGAAGATAGTTTCAAAAACACCAGAGTATGGGCAACCAATAATCAGATTGCATAGCTCCCTTTTTTCTGCATTGCATGATCCAAACTTAATTTTACCATGAGTTTGGTACTTCTGGTCCAACCTTTTCCCTGTGCCAGACATGCTCCTAATGATATCACTTGCCCTGTGACATAAGTTGGAGTTTCCATGTCCAGAAAATAAAGATTGAACAGTCACAAAAAACATGACCTGCAGCTGCTATGCACAGTTAGGTTGATAAAACTGCACTGCTCTGAATTCTTAATTTAGGTGTCAGTTAAAGTCTCCCTCTGCTAACATCAGGAGACTTCACAATACAGCTCCAAACTCATTGGAGACTGCACATATTCAAACCCAAGTCCTTAGTCAGTGCTCAAACGAGTAAGCGCATTTTGGACCTTGAAGGAGAAGGCATGGAAATGCATTGTTATGAAGATCTTATCCTTTAGTGCCTCTGTCTTCCCTGTGGCAGACTGTATGCTATTTATGTCTGCTATGTATGAGGATTATGTCTTTAAGAACCAACGATTTTACCTGAGCAACAAAGTGGTGGAAGCAGTATTACAGTGATACTGTTTCCATCTGAACCTGCTCAAGTTTCAATTCAGCAAATCTTTTGAGGTGGAATCATGCCATTGTTTTTTAACCAGTGTCACCATTTTTTTTGGGAAGACCCAGTTAGGCATTAGCATTAGAAACATATTTTAAAGTGGTGCAATCTAATTTCTGGGCAAATTACTTTATAGACTTCAACACTCTTGACTATGTATGTCGAGGAATTACTAATTAGAGTGACTGGATTCTGCTTTCAGGAGACCTTTGATAATTTTTATTTATTCAGAGAATCATAATTATACAACAGATCCTTCAGCCCAACCCATTCATGCCGACCAAGGTACTTTTCTGAGCTAGTCATATTTGCCTGTATTTATACCCTATCCCTCTAAACCTCTCCTGTTCATGAACCTGTCTTTTAAACATTATAATTGGACCCACCTCTACCACTTCCTTGTCCCATAACCTGTGTGAAAAGGTGCCTCTCAGGTCCCCTTTAAATCTATCCTCTTTATCTTAAAGCAAAGCTTTCTAGTTTTAGACTCCAATATCCTGGAGAAAGACTGTGACCATTCACCTTATCTATGCCACTCATGATTTAATATACCTCCATAAAGTCACCCCTCAGCCTCCTATGCTCCAATTTGAAAAAAATCCCCAACCTATCCAGCCTCTCCTCATAATTCAAGCCCTCCAATCCCAGTCAATGACATCCTTCCTATAGCTAGGTGAGCAGAACAGCACACAATACTCTGTGTGGGTGCACCAATATCTTGTACAACTGTAACATGATGTTCCAACTCTTATAGTCAATGTCTTGCCCAATGAAGGCAAGTGTGCCAATGCCTTCTTCACACTCTGTGTACTTGTGTCACCACTTTCATTGTACACCTAGGTCTCTCTGTTCTACAGCAATCTCCAGTCCCTGCTATTTACTGTGCTAGTCTGCTCTAGTTTAAATAACAAAGTGCAACAATTCACACTTGTCCAAATTAAATTCCATCTGCCATTCTTTAGTCAACTTTTCCATTGTCTACTATACTACCAACCTTTTTTAGTCAACTTTTCCATTGTCTACTATACCACCAATCTTCACTGTCCACTATACCACCAATTTTAAGATAAGAGAAGATATCTTTATTAGTCACATGCAGATCAAAACACACAGTGAAATACATCTTTTTGTGTAGTATTCTGGGGTCATCCACAAACTTACTAACCATGCCAACTCAATTTTATCCAAATTGTTAACATAGATGACAAACACTAGCAAAAAGACTGTGACCATCCACCTTATCTATGCCCCTCATAATTTTATAGACCTCTTTAAGGACACCTCTCAGCCTCCTTCACTCCAGAGAAATCAGTCCCAGCCTATCCAATCTCTCGTTATAACTTAAGCCCTCTAGTCCCAACAACATCCTTGTGAATCTTCTCTGCACCCTCTCGAGCTTAATCACACCCTTCTTATAGTATGGCAACTAGACTGCACACAATGTTCCAGATGCTGTCTTACCAACATCCTTTATAGCTGTAACATGACATTCCAACTCTTGTACTGAATGCCCGTCTGATAAAGGCAAGCATGCCATATGCTGCCATTTTCAGGGAACTCTGTCCTTGTATTCCAGGACTCTTTGTTCTGCAATACTTCCGAGGGCCCAGTCCTTCACTTTGCAAATCCTTCACCTTGCAAGTCCTTCCCTGGTTTATCTTCGCTAGATGTGTCACATTGCATTTGTCTGAGTTAAATTCCATCTGCCATTTCTTTGCCCACTTTACCATTTGATCTTGATCCTGTTGTAACCTCAGATTAAGGTTCTTCACTGTCCATCACACCCACTAATTTTGGTTTATCTGCAAACTTATAATCATTCTCATTCATATCTTTAATATATTGTGGTACGCCACTGGTCACGGGCCTCCGATCTGAAAAACAACCCTCCACTAACTCCTCTGACTCCTTCCACCAAGCCTATTTTGTATCTAATTAGCTAGTTCACCCTGGATCCCATCTGATCTCACCTTCTGGACTAGTCTACCATGTGGGACCTTGTGAAAAACTTTGCTAAGGTCCATGTAGATGTCTACTGCACTGCTCTCTTTAATCTCATGGTCACCTCTTCAAAATAACTCAATCTCCCATGCAGGAAGCCATGCTGACTCTCCCTAATCAGTTCTTGTCTTTCCAAATGCAGATAGATCCTGTCCCTGCCAGTAATTTTCCCACCACTGATGTTAGGCTCACTGGCCTGGCTTTACCTTGCAGTGATCTGCCAGTGCCTAGCCATTTCTTCCCTTGCTTCCCACAACATCCGAGGGTACACTTGATCAGGACCCAGGGATTTATCCACCTTTATGTGCCTCAAGGGTCCCAAAACCTCTTTTGTTGTAGGAATAACCGCAGAATAATGGAGGAAATCCTAATGTTTTTGCAAACTCCAGTCATTCACACGTTCTTATGAAGGGTTGTTTTGTAGTTGCATTTTTTTCTCTTTACAAATCCTGCTATTTCCAGTTGATTCATAATGACATTGAATATAACATGTTTTTTATTTAAGAATTGCATGGAATATACTGAAAAAGGACATTCAGCCCAACAAGTCAGTGCTGTCATTAATATTCCACTCAGGCCTTCTTCCTTTCTTTCTCATTTAACATTATCAGCATTACCCTCTATTGCCTTTTATAATATTGTTCACTGATTTATTTTTATGAATAGAAACAAACTATTTTTATCAAATGTGAAATTTGGTTATGATTTTTTTAATATAATTTTAAATGTCTTGACTAAATTGTCTCAGCCTTTTTTCAACAGGGAAAGAAGGAAGGGGAACTTATTCTTGTGCTTTATGCAAAATTAACATCTGGGATGGTGAAAAGTCTATGATAAAATAATTACAAATGACTGGATGGAACATGATTTGATGAGCTGAATAGTCTCTTACCTTGCATTTGTTCCATTGACAACCATGAAATAAAATGCATTTTGACAGTCTTGGTTCTCTTTCTTCATCCACTATTAACTGCTGGAAAAGTTAGAGAACAATGCAGTGGTAACCACAGCCTCATTTTTCATTTACAAGTAACAAGAGTATACATTGTTTTAATATATAGTCTTTGATATTTCCTGAAACAGCTGTGCCTACAATCTTCAAGCAAAAACTTAAGGATGAAGAAGCTCAGGAAGATGGTACTGCCACATTGCGTTGTGAAATTAGCAGACCAGAAGCAGTGGTGCAGTGGAAGAAAGGATCCACTCTACTTCATCCAAGTGCCAAATATGAAATGAAGCAAAAGGGATGCATTGTTGAGCTGGTTATTCACAAACTTGCACCACAAGATGGTGGAAGATACAGTTGCGATATTGGAGATCAACATACCAGTGCTTCCTTGAAAATTAAAGGTAGGAACAAAATGTATGTCCAGTACCCAATTGTTCAGAAATCCCAGTGGTTCAGCATCTGGCTCACTGGGTTTAGTTTCCCATGCTGTCTTTAACTGCACCAAACCACTCCTTTAAAGCTCATTGGAGCCTTATTTCCTGGGCTTTCTTTAAACACAAAGGGACCCTGTTTCCCATGCTCCTTTAAAACTCCTCAAGGCTCCATTCCCCACAATCCCTTTAAAGATACCAGGCCTTATTTCCATGCTCACTATAAACAGGCCAGGGCCCTGTTTCCCTCACTCCTTTTATACTCATCAGAGCGATGCAGGATGAGAGGCGACTTGATAGAGGTGTATAAGATTATGAGGGGCATAGAGAGTGGACGGCCAGCACCTTTTCCCCAAGGCGGTAATAGCCAATACCAGAGGACACCTGTTTAAGGTCAGAGGAGGAATGTTTGGGGGAGATGTCAGAGGTAGGTTCTTTCCACAGAGAGTGGTGGGTGCCTGGAACGCACTGCCGGGGGTGGTTGTAGAGGCTGATACAATAGGGACATTTAAAAGGCTCTTAGATAGGCACATGGAAGTAAGAAAAATGGATGTTTATGGGCTGTGCAGGAGGGGAGGTTAATTTGATCATGGAGGAGGTGTTCATATAGTTTGGCAAACATCGTGGCCTGAAGGGCCTGTACTGTGCTGTACTGTTCTATGAAATAAAATTCTTGTACCAGTAATGGTGATTGTTAAACAAAAGGATTATCATTAAAAAATAAAACATCTGGTTCACTAATGTTCTTCAAGGACAGGAAATTTGCCATCCTTACACTACCTGCCTGTAGACGCACCAATGTGTTCGCTTCTTAACTGTTCTTGAAATGGCTTGCAAGCCACTCAGGTCAGTGAGCAATTAGGAATGGACAACAAATGCCAACCTTGGCTATGCCATCTACATCCTGTAAATGAATTAAACAAAAACTGGTCTAGCTGTTCTAACCAAAATTGCTTATTTGAATTTCAGTCCTTTCATAAAAGGGCATGGTAGAAATCGCACTTTGTGTCTAATTGTATCCATTACATAAACTCTGAACTCCAACTACTTTGACAATGTAGTAATTTCTTTAGTGATAAGAGTCATAGAGTTATACAGTATGGGAACAACCCCTTTGGCCTGACTCATCCACAGCAGCCAAGGTGCCTTCCTGAGCTAGTCCCATTTGGCTCATATCCCTCTAAACCTCTCCTATCCATGAATCTGTCCAAATTACTTTTAAACAGCATAATTCTACCTACCTCTACCACTTCCCTTGGCAGCTTGTTCCATATACCTACCTACCTCTGTGTGAAAAACTTGCCCCTCAGGTCCCCTTTAAATCTTTGCACTCTCACCTTAAGTCTAGTTTTAGACTCCTCTACCTTGGGAAAAAGACTGTGACTATCTACCTTATCTATGCCCTTGATGATCTTATAAATCTCTACAAGGTCACCTATCAGCCTCCTCCGATCTAGGTATAAAGAATAATCAAATAAGGATTTTAAATTGTCTTATTTTGACTTGCAGTTATGTAGAATTGGCTTCTAAGAAAGATACAAAAATCTCTGCCAGGCCTCAGCAGGCCATTTTGTCAGGCTCCGGGGACTTATCCAACTTAATGCACATCAAGACCGCCAATAACAAGAAAAATTAAATTAAAAATTTATTTTATGTGAAAACTTTGGTTTTCAACTTCCACTTGAGACCAAGCTTTGGAGTAGATTGTTTTTTGATTCTTTTTTACTAAGGTATTTACAGGCCTCCCAGCACATAAACTCCTGACTTATGTACATTTGATCAAGCATTTGGGAGACCGCTGGTATGGATTTGATGGCTACTACAGGGCTGCAGGCATCCTCTGTCATATGGGAATTCGGTTTGTGGCCGCATTTCTGACTTGCAAACTGTTTGGGTTACAGACAGTTCACAGGAACTTAACCCTGCCATAATCTGGGGAGAACGTGCAAACGTTTATGCATGTTCATTCAATTGTACATACTTCTAGAAAGGGTGTACTATCTATTGATACTAGATAGATTAATTAAAATTCTTTTAATTTCATTTTGAATACTTAGGTTATTTTTCAAAAAAAATTTAAGGGTTTCACCGAGTTGTATTAAAAAAAGTACAATTGTATAATGGAGTAATGCTATTTTTCATTTTTATTGAAATGCACTATAATCTTGCCATGCTAGCCATTCCAGTGCTTTTCAAACAAGAGCTTCAGAACAAGGAAGCTGAAGAGGGCAGTACCACCACTCTGCATTGTGAACTAACAAAGTCAAATGCCTCTGTGCAGTGGAGAAAAGGAACGGTGGTACTTCATTCCAATGACAAATATAAAATAAAGAAAACTGGTCCTATAAATGAACTGTTAATCTGTAATCTGAAAGCAGAAGATACAGGAGAATATACTTGTGATTCAGGAGATCAGCAGAGCATAGCCTCCCTTAAAGTGAAAGGTATAGGAACATTATTATATTCAAATGTGTAAATGTAGCTCATCACTATTTGTCCACATCTTTATTTTTAAACAGCAAATTTACCTTTTTTTAATAATTGACTGAAAATCCTGCAGGACATGCTCTAAAATAAGCTTCACCTGATCAGAGGTTGATAACGAAAATATTTTTACAGAATAAGCTTTTATTATTTCTTATGCTTTTTGAATTCTTTACATTTTTATTATCTAATCTTCATGCTAAATTCATGCTTTTTTTCATTTAACATTTAAATTTAGGTTTTTTTGTATTTAGATCTTTATTGGAAAGATTATTTAAATATGTTTTATAATTGCTCAGAAATTTGTGTGTTGACTTACATTTAGCTGAAAATCAGAGCCTTTAGATCCAATATAGCATAAGATTGTGTACCTGAAACCGGCATTGCACCATTGCTTATGCACATAAAGACCTAGGTGTCCCTTTCAGCATGCTGCGGTTTGTTTTCTCAGGCACACAGAAACTATATCGTTGTCTCTAGGCACTGGAATCCTACCACCTGTTTTGCTGCCTTGGGGTCATACAGCATGAAGAGAGGCCCTTCGGCCCACCTGTCCATGCCAACCATTACCTATCACAAGTACTCCCATTTGTTTAGCATTTGGCCCATAGCCTTTGTGCCATGATGTTTCAAGTGCTCATCTCAATATTTATTAAATATTGCAAGATAATCTTCCTGCACCACCCCCTCAGGAAATGCGTTTCAGATTTCATCCACCCTCTGAGTGAAAAAATTCTGCCCCAAATCCACCCTAATTTTTACCCCTTAGCTCAAACCTATGCCCTCTGATTATAGACTCATTTGCTAAAGGGAAAAGTTTCTCACTATCTCCCCTAGTTATGCCTCTCATGATTTTACATGCCTCAGGAAGGACCCATTCAGTCTTTTCTGTTCCAAAAACTAGCAACCCAGCTTATCCAGTCTCTCCTCATAGATGAAACGTTCCATTCCAGGCAACATCCTTGTAAGTATCCTCTACGCCCTTTCCTGTGCAATAACACCCTTCCTATAGTATGGCAAATTTCCCATTGGCTCTTTTAGACCAGTCTCTCACATGACACCTTGTTAACTACATCAACTGCATTACCCTTATCAATATGCTTAGTCAACCTTTCTCAAAAATTCAGTCAAATTGGTCAGACAGGGTCTTTCCTCAACAAAGCCATTCTGACTATCATTGATTAATCCCTGCCCCTCCAAGTGTAGATTAATCCTGTTCCCTCGGAGTTTTTTCCAATAACTTCTCTACCACTAGCCTGTAATTACTTGGCTTATCCCCGCTGTCCTTGAATTTATGTATACATTCTTGTCCTCCAGTCATCTGCAACCACACCTGTGGCCACAGTACATTTGAAAATTTCTGCCAAAGCCCAGCAATCTCTTTCCTTGCCTCTCTTAGCTGCCTGGGAAACATCCCATCAGGCCATGGGACTGAAAACAAAGCCTAGACTTTAAGTTTTGAGATTTCTTCCCTAAAAATCTATCCATCTCTAGCAACACACACACAATACTAGATGAACTCAGCAGGTCAGGCAGCATCTATGGAGGGAAATAAACAGTTTATGTTTCGGGCCAAGACCCTTCGTTGTTTATTTCCCTCCATAGATGCTGCCTGACCTGCTGAGTTCCTCCAGCATTTTGTGTGTGTTGCTCCAGATTCCAGCATCTTCAGATTCTCTGCCTCTCTTTCCTCAGTTAAGTTCCTACTTAAAATCTAACACTTCTATCAATATTTTGTACACCTGTTCAAATGTTATTTAGTGACTCAGAACCAAATTTTGTCTAATAACATTTGTAGTGTCTCTTTCCTGTAATATTTTGTGATTCAGTTGTAACTCTGGTTTCATTTTGCTGTGAAGCATTGATTTTTTTCTGAAGGGTGAGTTATGATTGGCTGAATGATATTAGGTATCTATAATTACATCATAATTGATGCCAATAAGAAACATGCCTTCTTTGTTATTTAACAAATCTTTTATTGATTGTGCTGCTATTGCCAGATTCTTTATTAAAAAGGATTGAAAGGTGGTAAAATAATTGGTTTATTCAAATAAAAACTGGGATTAATGTAGGATTAGTGTAAACAGATGATTGATGGTTGGCATAGACTCTGTAGGCCGAAGGACCTGTTTCCATGCTCTATCTCTCTATGAATCTCCGACTGGAAAGAGAAACCAATATGTTGATCATGAAACTATAATGTGTTAAGCAAACAAAATCCATCAGTTTTAGAGTCATAGAGCAAAGCAACACGAATACAGTCCCTTTGACCACAGTGCCCACTCAGCTAGTCTCAATTTCCTGTGTTCGGCCCATATCCCTCAAAGTCCTGCCCTTCCATGTAGCTTTCCAAGTGCTTCTTAAATGATACTATTGTACCTGCCTCAACCACTTCCTCTGGCAGCTCATTCCATATACTTACAACCCTCTGGTGTGAAAAGGTTGCCCTCTACGTCCCTTTTAAATCATTCCCCTCTCATTGTAAACTTTTGCCCCTAATTTTGGACTCCCCTACTCTACCAACCACCATATCTATGTCTCTCATAATTTTAAACACTTCTGTAAGGTCACCCCTCATTTTCCTACGTTCCAAGGAATAAAGACCTAGCCTGGCCAACCTCTCCCTATAACTGAGGCCCTCTAGTCCTGGCAACGTCCTCATAAATCTTCTCTGCACTCTTTCCAATTTAACCGCATCTTTCCTCTAACAGGGTGACCAAAATTGTACACAGTACTCCAAGTGTGGCCTCACAAATGACTTGTACAACTGCAACATAATGTCCCAACTCCTATATTTAAATCCCCAATTGATGAAGGTTAACATGCTAAGCACCTTTTTCACCACCCTATCTACCTGTGACACTGCTTTCAACAAACTATGCCTTGTACTCCAAGGTCCCTCTGTCCCATTACACTTCCTAATGCCCTACCATGCATAGTATAAGTCCTATGCTGATTTGACTATCCAAAATGAATCACCTCACACTTACCTGTATTGAAATCCATTTGTCACTCCTCGACCCACTTCCACAACTGATCAAGATTCCCCTGTAATCTATGATAATCTTCTTCACTATCAACACCTTCTAATTTTGTGCCATTTGCGAACTTGCTGATGAAGCCTTGTGCGTTTGCATCCAAATTATTTATATAAATAAAGAATAACAAGGGTCCCAACATCAACCCTTGCGGCACACCACTAGTCACGGGCCTCCATTCTGAGAAACAACCTTCAACCACCACCCTCTGTTTCCTACCTCTGAGCTAATTTTGAATCCACCTAACCAGCTCTCCCTGGATTCCATGGGACCTAACCTTCCAGACCAGCCTGCCATGTGGGACTTTGTTAAAAGCCTTCATCCACTAGACAGCATCCACTGCCCTACCTTCATCTACACTTTTGGTTACTTCTTCAAAAAATTATTTTTAAAAAAGAAAACACAACTTTCCACACAAAGCCATGCTGACTCCTCCTCATCAGATTCTGCCAATCCAAATGCTGTTAGATTCTGTCCCTCAGAATTCCCTCCAATAGCTTCCCTACCATTGATGTCAGGCTGACCAGCCTGTATTCCCCTGGCTTGTCTTTCCCACCCTTCTTAAACAACAGAACAACATTAGCCACCTTCCAGTCTTTGGGGACTTCACCAATGGCTAATGATGAAGCAAATATCTCCGCAAGGGCCTCTGCAATTTCCTCTCTAGCTTCTCACAAAGCCTGAGGATACACTGGGTCAGGCCCTGGGAATTTATCCACCTTAATGTGCTGTAAGGCTGCAAATGCCTCCTTCCTGGTATTATGAATGTTCTCCAACTTGTTTTCCTCATCTTTTGAGAAACCATGATTTTCTTCTCAATAAACACCAAGAAGAAATTGTTCATTAAAAATCCCACCCATCTTCTGTGGCTCAAGACACAGGTGGCCCAGCTGATCTCAAAGGGGACCTACTCTCTCCCTAACCATCCTTTTATTCTTAATATAATTATAGAACCTCTTGGGATTTTCCTTAACCTTGCCTGCCAAATTCATCTCAAACCCTCTTTTTGCCCTCCTGATTTCAATCTTAAATGTATTCTTAACCTTTTTATAGTCATCAAGGGATTCACTGATCCCTGACCTCCTAAACGCAATGTATGCTTCCTTTTTCTTGACCAGAGCCTGAATATTTCTCGTCAGTCAGGGTTCCCTAAACTTGTCAGGTTTACCCTTCATCCTAACAGAAACTTTCTGTTTCTGGACTCTTGATATCACACTCTTAAAAGCCTTCTACTTGCCATTTCTTCTTTTCCCTTCAAACAGGCTCTCCCAATCAACCTCTGCTAGATCTTGCCTAATTCTCCCAAAATTAGTCCTGCTTCAGTTTAGGACCTTAACATGTGGACCTATGGACCTTTTCTCCAGTTCGATGACAGGGTTAATCCAATATAGAGAATTAAATTGGGAGAACAAATAAGAATTCTTTACTGCTTGGTTGCATGTTGATGACAAAAGGAAGTGACCATATTTGATAATGACTTTATTTTATCTATGACCAAAAATGTTCAAGCGAATCTTGTAGCATTAATGTGCACCCAGCTATGAATGTAATTATGCATGAAATATTTTGTTATTCACATATATGGCTACTTAAAGTTTTATGGCATAGCTGTTTGATAATTAGTAAAATAGAACTGTGAAGTTCTTTGGAGGCACATACAAGAATGTAATGCAATTTACGGTTCTAGCACTTCCAGTGTTTTTCAAGACAAAGCTTCAGAGTAAAGAGCATAAAGAAGGGAATGTTGCTACATTACAGTGTGATCTGACAAAGCCTGATGCTCCTGTAACGTGGAAGAAGGGATCTGTCCTCCTTGATTCTAGTGGAAAATATGAAATGAAACAAAAAGGTTCTAGGGTTGAGCTGATCATTCATGACTTGAAACTTGAAGATGCAGGAGAATATACTTGTGACTCTGGGGATGAACAGACAACAGCTTCCTTAAAAGTAAAAGGTGAGCTACCATCATTTATCATAGAGTCATTGTGAGATACAGCACCTGAAACAGTGAGTCCACACCAACCACTCAGTTACACTAATCCTACATTAATCCCATTTTTATTCTCCCCACACTTCTACACATGATAATTGTTGAATCTTCATCAGTCTTATTGTACCTGTTGCCTAACTGTCATCTTTGTAGAACTTTTTTTTTACTTTTGGAAAGTTTTTCCCTCAAGTTTCCACTCAAACACCCTTGCATTTCTTTGAATGTAAAATCTTCTATGAACATTGGGCAAGGCTTTACAATGAACTTTTCAGAAGTATTTTCTTCACAAAATAATCCTTGATATATTTGACATTGGTAATTTGGTGCAGTTTACTAAATAGAGCTGAAAAAGGGCTTATCACATAAATTGGACGTTTTTAATTGTTGATTCCACATCTGTAAGCAACCTACTTTTAAACAAGTGCAAGTAATCGTGATTTGTTGATGTAATTTCACAGCGAATTTGTTGCAATGGTAGAGTTCAAGCAGCTCTGCCTGAGGAATTTTACAGCATGTATTGAAGGGTATTTGGGATACATCTTTGCAGCTGTCTGAAGGGATAATCTAATTTAAACTCTTTTTGCATACTCTTAAATATCACTCTTTAAAATACCCTTTTAAAATAAAACAGTTTTTGTTTGTGCATTCTGTGTCCTAATAATCCACTAAAATCTGCTAACATCTCACTTTATTTTTTTAGGTAATTATCTAAAATCCATGACCTCAATTTGCTACTGTTTTTTCACCAGATGTCCATGTTCAATTCAAAGCATACTCCCCCAGAATCTTCTTTATGTTTTGACTTTGTAATCACTGTTTCCAAATCCAAGCATATGGAGGAATTTAAAATAGAGCGATATGTGGGAGGAAGGGGTTAGATAGTCTTAGGCGAGGTTTAAAGGTTGGCACAACATTGTGGGCCGAAGGGCCTGTATTGTGCTGTACTGTTCTATGATTCTATATCATCCAGATGTACTGGGAAGAGCAACAATCAAAATTCTGACCTTGTTCATATCCAGTTTAAAAAAAATCATTCACCATTGAGTTAACTTTGTTAACTAACTTTCTATCCATATTTCTTTCAATGTAACGCTGTTAGGTAGCACCTTATATTAAAAGAAACTATATATAAAATATATAATGTCAGGTTGTTCTAATTAAAGGGATGGTTCACATATGTGGCCATTTAAAAGTTATGAAATTCGTATCTCTTTCATTTGTGTTCCTGTATTATTAATTTAATTTTGAGTTAACTTTTATCAACTTTTTTGGCACTCTTAGCCCTGCCTGTACATTTTAAAAAAGGGCTTCAGAATATGGAAGCTAAGGAGGGAAATACTGCCAAACTTTGTTGTGAGCTTACTAAGCCAGATCATCCAGTGAAATGGAGGAAAGGATCTACTCTGCTTCATCCAAGTGACAAACACGAAATAATTCAAAAGGGTTCCACTGTTGAATTGCATATTCACCATCTAAAAGTTGAAGACTCCGGAGAATATACCTGTGATTCTGGTGACCAAAAGACGAAGAGCTGTTTAAAAGTAGCTGGTAGGTGAACTGACATTACTCATTAGGTTGTATTATTTTCAGGAAGGCAGTTATTTGTTATTTATATGTTATCTTATATATAGCTTATCTTGAAGCATTTTTCTGAAGCATAGGAGGCTGAGAGGTGACATGATAGAGGTATATTAAGTTATGAGAAGCAAAGATAAGGTGAATAGCCAGAGTCTGTTTCCCATGGGAGGAGTGCCTAAAACTAAAGATAGTAGGTTTAAGTTGAGAGGAAGGTTTAAATGGGATCTGAGGGGTAAATTTTACACACAAACAGTAGTTGGTATCTGGAATGAGCGGCCAGAGGAGACAGTGGAGGCAGAAACAGTAACAACATTTAAGAGGCATGTGGAATTATTGCAGGCAAGTGAGATGAACGTACAGTAAATATGCACGATGGTGAGCATTAGTGCAGTGGGTCAAAGGGCCTATTACTATGCTGTACAACATTCTCTGACTCTAGATTCACCAACTTCTTATGTGAGTTGTCCCAACAGAGTTGTCTTCCACTTGTGTCCTCAAGAAGAGCTGAAACCTGTGCTCACCTTCAGAGTCAGAAGGTTATACAGCATGGAAACAGCCCCTTTGGCCCAACTTGTCCGTGTTAACCAAGGTGCCTCTCTGAAATAGTCCTATTTTACTGTAGATGCTGCCTGACCTGTAGAACTCAACAGGTCAGGCAGCATCTACGGAGGGAAATGGACAGTCGACGATTCGGGTTGAGACCCTTCATTTTACTGTGTTTGGCCCATAGCCCTCTAAACCTTTTCTATCCATTTACCTGTCTAAAGTGTCTTTTACAATTTTTGAATTGTAACTGCCTGTACCACTTCTTCTGGCAGCTTGTTCCATATACCACCATCTATGTGAAAAGCATGCCCCTCAGGTCCCCTTCAAATCTTTGGCATCTCACCTTAAACCAATGCTCTCTAATTTTAGGCTCTCCTATCTTCGGAAATAGACTATAACCTTTCACCTTATCTATGATCCTCGTGATTTCATGAACCTTTACAGTCACACCTAAGCCTCCTGCGCTCCAGGGAAAACAACCCCAACCTATCCACTCTCTTCTCATAACTCAAGCCATCTAATCCCAGCAACATCCTTCTGAATTTTTTCTGCACTCTTTTCTGCTTAATAAAGACATCCTTCTATAGCTAGGCGACCAGAACCACACACAATTCTCCAATTGCTGTCTCACCAATGTCTTGTACAGCTGTATCATGATGTCTCAACTCTTGTAGCCAATGCCCTGCTCAATGTAGGCAAGCGTGCCAAATGCCTTCTTCACACTCTGTTGTTGCCACTTTCATTGTACACCTAGGCTTCTCTGTTCTGCAACACTCTCCAGGCCCTGCTTTTCCCTCTGTAAGTCCTGCCCTAGTTTAACTTACAAAGTTCAACAATTCACACTCGTCCAAGTTAAATTCCATCTGCCATTCTTTCACCCACTTTCCCAGTTGGTCTGGATCTTGCTATAACCTTAGCTAACGTTCCTTACTGTCCACTATACTACCAATTTTGGTGTCATCTCTAAACTTACCAATCATGCCATCTAAATTTTCAACTATATCATTAATATAGATGACAAACAACAGGGTACCGGCACAGGGCACACCACTGGTCATATTCCTCCAATTTGAAAAACAACTCTTCACTATTACCCTCTGACTTATTTTACCAAGTCAATTTTGTATTCAATTGGCTTGCTCACCCTGGACCAGCCAAACGTGTGGGACTTTGTCAAGGTGTTGCTTTGTCTCTTGAATTAGCTTTAGGCTACTTGTGCCTGTGAGTCTCTATGTATCTGCATTTTTCAAAAATAAGTGTTTTACAATCAGGATGCTCAGAAGGATGTTGCTGTTAATTTGCATGGTGAAGTCACCAAAACTGATCCCACTTTCAAATGGAGAAAGGGCTCCTTCTTTCCTGTTGTATCTGTACATGCTATCTGAATTGCTGAGCTTTTATATTTTTGTCTTTGAATCATGGTTATTGTTGGTTTTGATGTTAATTAACTGAATCAACCCAAACTACCTTCTCTCTTAGCCTTGCCTGTACTTTTCAAGAAAGAGCTTTGCAGTCAGGAAATTGAGGAAGACTGCACTGCCACTTTCCACTGTGAAGTCACCAAACCGGATGCCCCCATCAAATGGAAAAAAGGATCCAGGCTGCTTCGTGCAAGTGACAAATTTGAAATGAATCAAAAAGGTCCCTGCATTGAGTTGCTTATTCACAATGTAAAACTAGAAGATGCTGGAGAATATACCTGTGATTCCGGAGATCAACAGACAACTGCCTCCTTAAAAGTGAAGGGTAAGATGGTGCCATTAGATTCTGTAAATCAAATGGAGATAACTTGCTCTTTCTAACACAAAATGCTGGAAGAACTCAGCAGGTCAGGCAGCATCTATGGAGGGAAATAAACAGTCTATGTTTCGGATCAACCGTTCATCAGGACTGGAAAGGAAGAGGGCAGAAGCCTGAATGTGGCAGTAGAAAAAGCCAGACACGGGTTGGAGGAATAATACCTAATATACTGCCTTGGTAGTCTCCAGCCTGACGGCCTCAACATCAATTTCTCCAACTTCCAGTAAAATGCCCCCCGCCCCCCCCATTTTTCCCCCATCATCACATCTTGTCTTCCATCGTTCCTGTGGCCCCCTCACCCCTTCTCCTTCCCCTTCCCCCCCACTCTCATGGCCTGCCTATCTACACCCCACCTTCCGTTTATACCATGGTCTAATGCTCCCTCCTACCGGATTCCTCCTATTTCAGCCCTTTGCCTCTTCTACCTATCACACCTCAGCTTCTTACATCTCTCCCCTCCCCCACCCACCTATCTTCCCCCACTCACATGGACTCACCGATCACCTGCCAGCCTGTGCTCCTCCCCCTCCCCCTCCCCCTCCCCTGACCTCCTCATATTCTGACTTCTGCCCTCTTCCTTTCCAGTCCTGATGAAGGGTCTTGGCCCAAAACGTCGACTGTTTATTTCCCTCCATTGATGCTGCCTGACCTGCTGAGTTCCTCCAGCATTTTGTGTGTGTTGCTCCAGATTCCAGCATCAGCAGAATCTCTCGTGTCTCCAACTTGCTATTTCTTTCTGTTTGTATCAAGACTGGCCATTTGGACAAGGTATTCCTCCCCCCACCCACCCCCCACCCAACCTTTATTTTTAATTTGTATATTCTGGCCTGATCAGAATGTCCCAAAAGACCAGAATATAGAATATTGCCTACATTTCACAACATAGCAACACAATGCACAGACAATGAAGCTAACTGTCCGTTCAGTGGCTGTACATCATTTCACCCTATTACTGGCAGTCTCTTTGTTCCTCCCATTACCCCACCCATACCTTCTCTGTCATTTAGATTAACAATATCTCATTTCTGATGAAGTGTCTTTGACCTGAGGCGTTACCTGGTTTCTCTTTCCACAGATGCTGCGTGACTGGCTGATTTCTTACTTCTGTTCTTGTTTCAGATTCCAACATCTGAAGTTTTATTTAGTCCATCTACAATGTTCATAGAAATATATAGCATAGAAATGGGTCCTTTCAGTACGCTTCGTCCTTGCCAACTGTGATGCCATGTAGATATCATCGACACTAATCCCATTTGTCTACATTTAGTTCTTATCTTTTACTTATGCCTTTCTTATATAAATACTATCCAAATGCCTTTTGAACATTGCAATTATCATACTTAGCCCTGCTACTCAGTCAAGAGTTTTAAAATAGAAAAGCTAGAAATGTTGTGCCTAACCCTAATCAAGTTTAAAAGGTACCTGGAATAGCGTTTGAAGAGCCATAACTTGCAAGGCTCTCATGGAAACTGTGAAGTAGGGTAATCTAAATAGCTCCATTTTTGTCTGGCATAGACATGATGGGCTGATGTGTAAATAAATAAAGTAAATGAGTGAGATCTTTTCTCAGAGTTCCTCTCTCACATCCACCCCCCTCGACTGCAGAAGCAGAAGTTGCTGCAAGTCTGTCTGGAGTTGGTGCAGTTTCCTCTGACTCCGTCTAGCTTTCTGAACACCTTTAAGGATGAAGAACCTCTTGATGTTCTCCTTCAGTGAATTGCCTCCTATCAGTGAATTGAGGAGTCAAAGAGGGGCTTCATAGTTTTCCGACCCGTGTAATCCCTCTTTAGTTCCTGGTGTCAGCAGCTTGACATTCATGAAGAGCCAGCAAGCTCTACTCTTTACCTCCAAATCCTCAAAGATCGTCTTCAGATCCAGGGTCCGCTTTGTGGAGCAGGACGAGATGTGCTCATGCTTCTTCTTCCAAAAGATTCACAGGGGGAGCTCTGTGATCCACAGACTTAAGGAAGAGGGTGGCTCAGTAACATCATCACAGACATACTGAGGATCTGCAGATCCTTCTATGCCAGTCTGTATGACAATAAGACCACAGACAGCACAGCTCCCAAAATTTCCTGTCTTCTGTCACAGAGGTGCTAGATGACAGCAAGTGGGAGAGCCTGGATCAGCCATTGTCCCTGGAGGAGCTGACTGGCTCCATCCATTCCCTTGGCATGAATAAAACTCATGGAAGCAATGGCTTACCGACAGAGTTGTACTTGGCTCTGTGGGACTGGATGGGCCCGGACTTAGAAGTGTATAACGTTATGCTTCTGGCTTGTAGAATGTCAGACTCCATGAAGAAGGGCATTATTACCATCATTGACAAGCAGAAGGGGGAGAAGGAGGACATCAGGAATTAGAGACCCATTTCACTGTTGAATGTGGACTATGAGATCCTGTCCAAGGCCATCACCAACCGGGTCAAGTCTGCTCTGGGACATGTGATCCATCAGGACCAAACCTGGGCTGTACCTGGCAGGAAAATTTCTGACAGCCTTGCGCTGTTTCGGGATACAATTGCCTATGTGCAGGACCAGGAGAAGACCTTCGATAGGATATCACACACGTACATGATGGATGTGCTCTCCAAAATGGGTTCTGGGGACGGAATCAGAAATTGGATCCAACTGCTCTGCACAGATATTCATAGTGCAGTCCAAATTAATGGGTGGGAGACGGATAGTTTCCCCATCAAGTCTGGAGTCAGGCAGGGTTGTCCACTCTCCCCTGTCTTGTTTGTGTGCTGCATAGAACCCTTTGTCAAATCCATCAGGAAGGACGAGAGGATAAGAGGGGTGACATTACCAGGTAGTGGAGGCACACAAGTCAAAACCTCCCTGTACATGGACGATGTCACCATCTTCTGTTCAGATCCACGGTCAGTTTGCAGATTGATCAGCAACAACGACCAGTTTGATTTGGCATCAGGGGCCAGAGTTAACCGCAGGAAGAGTGAGACCATGGCTCTTTGGTAACTGGCCTGGATGATCCAATGTCCCCTTCACAGTCAGGCCTGACTACCTGAAGGTGCTGGGGATCTGGTTTGGACGGGCTGAGGCGTGTAACAAGAATTGGCTGGAGCAGATTGGGAAGGTAAAACAAAAATTGACTTTGTGGAAATGACATTCTCTGTCAATAACTGGGAAGAATTTGGTCATCAGGTACTATATGCTCTCAGGGCTGCTGTTTGGCACAGGTGTGGCCTGTTCCTTGCTCCTCTGCCTCAGTAATTATCTGGGACGTCTTCCAGTTAATCTGGGGGTCCAAGATGGAGACCATCCGATGGGTCACACTGCACAAGTCCCCTGAGAATAAGGGTAAAAGTGCACCCAACATTGCCCTCATCCTGATGACCACCTTTGTGTGTGGCTATATAATTCGGTGTGTGGACCAAGGTATGTGGGTACGTGTCACTACCTGCTGAGGTTCTACCCATCCCTGGTGTTGCAGAAGATAGGCCTGACCCTCTACCACGCAACGCCCTAGTCAGCTGGACTTTGCCACACTACCTGCCCTTTGTGGAAGAGTTCTTCCAATTAAACATCTTTGACCACAAGTCCATCAGACAGTGGTCAGATCAGAACATCCTACAGACACTGCAAGACAGGGACACTATGGATTATGTAGATTTGTTCCCTGAGCAAACAATCCAAACCATACGGTAGAATGCATCATCACCAGATCTGACCAACAAGCACCAAGACCTTGCTTGGCTGGTGGTGACAGGTGCCCTCCCAGTCAGAGCTTTCCTCTACAGACGACATATCCTCAGGATGGCTATTTTGGGGAAGAAATGGTCAGCCACCTCTTTGCAGACTGTGAGTTCAAGTGGGTGTGGAGACGGATGCGAGGGTCCATGTCCCGGCTCATCTTCAGCAGCTGCGTGACAGAGGACTCTCTGATCTACAGGGATACACACTGAGACAGACATCAAATGCTGCTGGAAGGTCACGAACTCGGTGAAGGATGCCCTTTGGTCTGCCTGAAACTTGTTGGTTTTCCAGCACTGCGAGATGTCCATAAGGGAATGCTGCTGACTGGCACGTTCCAGTCTTCAGGAGTACGTACTGAGGGACGCACTGAAGCTCGGTACAACCAATGCTAAGGTTCTGTGGGGAAGGACCACAGTCTAGGCTCCTTCTGTTACTGCACATGGAGGGGTAGAGTTGGGTGGGGAAGCCCCTCAAACAATGAAAGGGGTACCACTTCAGGAAGCCACATAAATGGCAATGGTGCTATGTTTGTGTGTTTTTTCTCTTTAAAGTTTACAATACTGAGTGTAACAACCATGAAAATCAGGGTTTTGTTTTTGCACAGTTTCTTCCTTTTGTATATATTTTTTATAATGAATAAAGTTTAATTTTGGAAGAAAAGGAGATAATTTTTCAGGCTAACAGCAATACTACCAAAGCCTGAAAATAGATAATCAGACATTGATTTTCTTAGTGAGCTTGTTTGAAATTCAATATTTCAAGATTCAATTTAGAACATAAAATAGGATACATCATCATGTGTAAATCACTGTCATTTTTTAGCTCTACCTGTGCTTTTCAAAGAAAAGCTTCAGAATAAGGAAGCTGAAGAGGATAGTACTGCCATTCTTCACTGTGAGATCACAAAACCAGGTGCCCCTGTGGAATGGAGGAAAGGATCTATGAAACTTCAACCAAGTAAAAAGTATGAAATGAGACAAAAGGGTTCCTGTGTTGAGTTAGTTATTAACAGCCTAAAAGTTGAAGATGCTGGAGAATATACCTGTGATACAGGGGATCAGCAGACAGTGAGCTTGCTAAAAGTGAATGGTAAGGCAACAATCTTTACTAACTCATTGTTCATCTTCTCATATGACTTAATTGTCCCCTTTATACAGAGTAATTAGTAACATATAATTCTGCCTGCACCAAAGTCGCACCATAGATCATGGGAAAAAAGCGCTTCCTAGATGGTAAAAATCGCAATTTATTTGTGTCCCTGTAACCCTTGGACCCTCTGTTCTACAACACTCCCCAGAGCCCCATCATTACTGTGCAAGTACAGCACTGGTATAACTTCCCAAAATGCATCACTTCACGTCTAATTTAAATTCCATCTGCCATTCCTTTGCCCACCTTCTCAGTTGATCTAGATCTTGTTGCAGCCATAGACAACCTTCTTCACTGTGCACCACACCAATTTTGGTAGCATCCGCACACTTACTCATCATGCCACCTCCCTGCTCATACAAATCATTAATATATATGACAAACAGCAGAATAATATAAATGACAAAGAATATCAGTTTTGAATCATAACTGAAGTACATCATCATGAAATTACTCCTTGTCTCTCTTAGCCCTTCCTGTGCTTTTCAAACAAGAGCTTCAGAATAAGGAAGCTGAAGAGGAAAGTACTGTCACTCTGCACTGTGAAATCTCAAAACCAGATGCCCCTGTGGAATGGAGAAAGGGATCTGTGGTACTTCATCCAAGTGAGAAGCATGTAATGAAGCAAAAGGGTTCCCAGGTGGAGTTAATCATTCATAGCCTAAAAGTTGAAGATGCTGGAGAATATACCTGCGATTCAGGGGATCAGCGGACATCAGGCTTTCTAAAAGTGAAGGGTATGGCAGCAAACACTTTTAATAACTAATTTATTGTCAGTTGTTTCCAAAGATTTCATTCAGTACTTTATCCATAATAGTTAGTAATCTCCTTTTCCATTCAATATGGGCGTACTATTAGCAAATTGAAATATTACTTTTGCCTTGTCCAATTTGCCATTCAGCAAATTTTCAAAAATGAACATTGCAACATACTTTTTGATCAATATTTTGCTTTCAATTTACAAATTAGATTAAAATATATTTGTATATAATTTAGTAACTAGATATTCTGAAACTACAGCAAAACTCCATTAATCTGGCTCTGTCATGATTTTGGTGGTGCTGAACTGGCAAGTTCTCCAGACTATTAGATATTACATGGAGTAATATTCCAAAACATTTTTAATATGGTCATAGTGTTATACAGCACAGAAAACAGTACCTTCGACCAACTCGTTCATGCCAACCAAGGTGCATTCCTGAGCTAGTTTTATTTTATAGCAACCCATATCCCTCTAAACCTTTCCTATGCATGAACTTGTCCAAATGTGTTTTAAACATCGTAATCGTACCCCCACCACCCGCCACCACTTCCTACAGCAGCTCGTTCCATATGCCCACCATCCTCTCTGTGGAAAAACTTGCCTCTCAGCTGCCCTTTAAATCTTTCCCCTCTTACCTTAAACCTATGCCACCTAGCTTTCTCTGGGAAAGAGACTGTGACCATTCACCTTATCTATGCCCCTCGTGATTTTATAAACATCTGTAAGTTTATTGTTCAGCCTCTTTTACTCCAGGGAAAATAGTCCCAGCCTATCCAGTCTCTCCTCATAATTCAAGCACTCCAGTCCCACTAGCATCCTTGTGAATCTTTTCTGCACTCTCTCTAGCTTAATCACATCCTTTATATCGTATGGCATCCAGAACTGTAGACAATATGCCAGATAGTCTCACCAACATCCTATACAGCATAACTTGACATACCAGCTCTTGGTACTCAGTGCCCCATCTGATGAAGGCAAGCATGCCATATGCCTTCTTCACCACTTTGTTCCCTGAAAGTTACGACACAGGTAGACAATGTATTGTACCCTTAGGTCTCTATGTTCTACAAGACTCCCCAGAGCCCTGTCATTAACTGTGTAAGTCCTATCCTGTTGTAACTTCCCAAAATGCATCACTGCACATGTCTATTTTGAATCCCATCTGCCATTCCTTTGTCTGCTTTCCCAGTTAATCTAGATCCTATTGCAAACCATAGACAACCTTCTTCACTGTGCACCACACCAATTTTGGTAGCATCCGCACACTTACTCATCATGCCACCTCCCTGCTCATACAAATCATTAATATATATGACAAACAGCAGAATAATATAAATGACAAAGAATATCAGTCTTGAATCATAACTGAAGTACATCATCATGAAATTACTCCTTGTCTCTCTTAGCCCTTCCTGTGCTTTTCAAACAAGAGCTTCAGAATAAGGAAGCTGAAGAGGAAAGTACTGTCACTCTGCACTGTGAAATCTCAAAACCAGATGCCCCTGTGGAATGGAGAAAGGGATCTGTGGTACTTCATCCAAGTGAGAAGCATGTAATGAAGCAAAAGGGTTCCCAGGTGGAGTTAATCATTCATAGCCTAAAAGTTGAAGATGCTGGAGAATATACCTGCGATTCAGGGGATCAGCGGACATCAGGCTTTCTAAAAGTGAAGGGTATGGCAGCAAACACTTTTAATAACTAATTTATTGTCAGTTGTTTCCAAAGATTTCATTCAGTACTTTGTCCATAATAGTTAGTAATCTCCTTTTCCATTCAATATGGGCATACTGTTAGCAAATTGAAATATTACTTTTGCCTTGTCCAATTTGCCATTCAGCAAATTTTCAAAAATGAACATTGCAACATACTTTTTGATCAATATTTTGCTTTCAATTTACAAATTAGATTAAAATATATTTGTATATAATTTAGTAACTAGATATTCTGAAACTACAGCAAAACTCCATTAATCTGGCTCTGTCATGATTTTGGTGGTGCTGAACTGGCAAGTTCTCCAGACTATTAGATATTACATGGAGTAATATTCCAAAACATTTTTAATATGGTCATAGTGTTATACAGCACAGAAAACAGTACCTTCGACCAACTCGTTCATGCCAACCAAGGTGCATTCCTGAGCTAGTTTTATTTTATAGCAACCCATATCCCTCTAAACTTTTCCTATGCATGAACTTGTCCAAATGTGTTTTAAACATCGTAATCGTACCCCCACCACCCGCCACCACTTCCTACAGCAGCTCGTTCCATATACCCACCATCCTCTCTGTGGAAAAACTTGCCTCTCAGCTGCCCTTTAAATCTTTCCCCTCTTACCTTAAACCTATGCCACCTAGCTTTCTCTGGGAAAGAGACTGTGACCATTCACCTTATCTATGCCCCTCGTGATTTTATAAACATCTGTTCAGCCTCTTTTACTCCAGGGAAAATAGTCCCAGCCTATCTAGTCTCTCCTCATAATTCAAGCACTCCAGTCCCATTAGCATCCTTGTGAATCTTTTCTGCACTCTCTCTAGCTTAATCACACCCTTTATGTCATATGGCAACCAGAACTGTAGACAATATGCCAGATAGTCTCACCAACATCCTAAACAGTGTAACTTGACATATCAACTCTTGGTACTCAGTGCCCCATCTGATGAAGGCAAGCATGCCATATGCCTTCTTCACCACTTTGTTCCCTGAAAGTTACGACACAGGTAGACAATGTATTGTACCCTTAGGTTTCTATGTTCTACAACACTCCCCAGAGCCCTGTCATTAACTGTGTAAGTCCTGTCCTGTTGTAACTTCCCAAAATGCATCACTGCACATGTCTATTTTGAATCCCATCTGCCATTCCTTTGTCTGCTTTCCCAGTTAATCTAGATCCTATTGCAAACCGTAGACAACCTTCTTCGCTGTGCACCACACCAATTTTGGTAGCATCCGCAAACTTACTCATCATGCCACCTCCCTGCTCATACAAATCATTAATATATATGACAAACAGCATAATAATATAAATGACAAATAATATCAGTTTTGAATCATAACTGAAGTACATCATCGTGAAATTACTCATTGTCTCTCTTAGCCCTTCCTGTGCTTTTCAAACAAGAGCTTCAGAATAAGGAAGCTGAAGAGGAAAGTACTGTCACTCTGCACTGTGAAATCTCAAAACCAGATGCCCTCGTGGAATGGAGAAAGGGATCTGTGGTACTTCATCCAAGTGAGAAGCATGTAATGAAGCAAAAGGGTTCCCATGTGGAGTTAATCATTCATAGCCTAAAAGTTGAAGATGCTGGAGAGTATACCTGTGATTCAGGGGATCAGCGGACATCAGGCTTTCTAAAAGTGAAGGGTATGGCAGCAAACACTTTTAATAACTAATTTATTGTCAGTTGTTTCCAAAGATTTCATTCAGTACCTTATTGATAATCATTAACAATTTCCTTTTCCTTCAATATGGGCATACTGTTAGCAATAGTGAAATATTACTTTTGCCTTATCCAATTTGCCAGGCAGCAAATTTTTGAAAATGAAAATTACAAAATACTTCTTAATCCATATTTTGCTTTTGATTTTACGGATTAGATTGAAATATTTGTGTATAATTTAGTAACTAGATATTCTGCATTTCAGTAAAACTCCATTTATCTGGCACCCTCAGGATTTTGGTGGCGCTGAACTGGCAAGTTTTCCAGTCTATTGAATGTTACACCGAGTAATAAACCAACACATTTTAAATCACTTCGTTTTAGACATTAGACAGCAGCATAATGATTTCTCCAGTACACACCTTGCATTTAAAGAGATCATGGTAAATTCAATAGAACCATAGAACACTACAGCACAGAAAACAGGCCATTCGGGCCTTCTAGTCTGTGCTGAAACTTTATTCCGCTAGTCCCATTGACCTTCACCCAGTCCATAACCCTCCAGACCTCTCCTGTCCATGTATCTATCCAATTTATTCTTAAAACTTAAGAGTGAGCCCGCATTTACCATGTCAGATGGCAGCCCGTTCCATACTCCCACCACTCTCTGTGAAGAAGTTCCCCCTAATGTTCCCCCTAAACCTTTCCCCTTTCACGCTACAGCCATGTCCTCTCATACTTATATCTCCTAATCTAGGTGGAAAGAGCCTACTCGCATTTACTCTGTCTATACCCCTCATAATTTTGTAAACCTCTATCAAATCTGCCCTCATTCTTCTACGCTCCAAGGAATAAAGTCCTAACCTGTTCAATCTTTCCCTGTAGCTCAACTCCTGAAGACCCAGCAACATGCTAGTAAATCTTCTCTGCACTCTTTCAGTCTTACTGATATCCTTACTATAGTTAGGTGACCAGAACTGCACACAATACTCCAAATTTGGCCTCACCAATGTCTTATACAACCTCACCATAACATCCCAACTCCTATACACAATACTTCGATTTATGAATGCCAGGATGCCAAAAGCCTTCTTTACAACCCTGTCTACCTGTGACGCCACCTTCAGGAAATTATGTATCTGAACTCCCAGATCCCTTTGTTCCTTGGCATGAATTTAAAAGGAACATAGGAATGAAGCTCCAGTGAGCTTAAAAGGAGTCGGGGAACAGAGTCCCATTGAGCTAAAAGGTGCATGGGAAAATGGCCCCAGTAAATTTAAAACAAAGAAAACAGGGTCCTGGTAAGTTTAAAATGAGGACAGGAAATAAAGCTTCCAGTGAGTTTAACTGGAGTATAAGAAACAGTACAGATGAGCTAAGTACTGAAATAATTGGATTTCTGAAAAATTGGGTAACATATATAAGATATCTTTATTAGTCACATGTATATCGAAACACACAGTGAAATGCATCTTTTGCGTAGAATGTTCTGGGGTCAGCTCTCAAATGTTGCCAAGCTTCCGGCGCCAACATAGCATGCCCACAACTTCCTAACCTATACGCCTTTGGAATGTGGGAGGAAACCGGAGCACCCGGCGGAAACCCACGCAGACATGGGGAGAACATACAAACTCCTTAAAGACAGCGGCTGGAATTGAACCTGGGTCACTGGTGCTATAATAACATTATGCTAACCACTACAGAATATTGTGTTTTATATTGAATTATTTATGCAGAGGTCTAGTATTATCTGGAAATGAAATGCCTGCATGTGATATGCCTAACAACAATCAAAAGAAACAATGGTAATTGATGAGTTATCTTGTTACACTTCGTGCCAAATAATTTTTGGAAGGAGGTAATCTGTTACTAAAATCATTGACATCCATTTGTGTACCTGACAAAATGTAGGGACGTGCAGTAAAGTGGCAATTTGTCAGTCAGCTTGTAGGTGTTTAGAAATTTATCATTTTAAAATTCAGAGAAATCTTTTGCAGCTAGAAAGACCTCACACATTTATCGGAAACTCTGAATGGTTTTGAGTGTTCACAAAACTCAGAAGCATCATTAAAAAGCAATCAAACTCTTAATGAATGTTTTTAAAAAATGTTTTCACGGAGTAATAAATTCATAGGATCATACTCTACAGACAGAGAGCCTTGGCCCATCACGTCCATACCATCAGGAACCCTTTGCTATGAATGCCATTTTCCAGCACTTTGCCCGTAGCTTCTTTGATAATTCAGATGGGTAACAAAAAAATTTTCCTCAAATCCTCTACACATTGTAGTGGACAGTGAAGAAGGTTATCTAAGATTACAACAGGATCTGGATCAACTGGGAAAGTGGGCCAAGGAATGGCAAATGGAATTTAACTTGGACAAGTGTGAAGTGTTGCATTTTGGGCAGTTAAACCAGGGTAGTGAAGAAGACATTTGGCATGCTTGACTTCAAGGGTTGGGATGCTATGTTACAGTTATACAAGATGTTGTTGAGACCACATCTGGAGTATTCTGTGCAGTACTGATTGCTAGCTACAGGAAGGATGTCATTAAGCTGGAAAGGATGCAGAAAAGATTCACAGACGTTGCCAGGTGAAAGTTTAGTGCAAGTCTCCCTAAATAAAGGATTAGAAGGCAGGCTTAAATGTGGATAAACACCCAGGATGGGCTGAAGTGTGTCTACTTTAATGTGAGAAGTATCAGGAACAAGGGTGATGAACTTAGAGCATGGGAAAGTACATGGAACTGTGACGTGGTAGCCATTACAGAGACTTGGCTATCACAAGGGCAGGAATGGCTGCTTGGATATTCCGGTCTTAGATGTTTGAAAAGGGACAGGGACAGAGGTAAAAGAGGTGGGGGGGGGGGTGGCTTTGCTGATCAGGGGCAGTATCACAGCTGTAGAAAGAGAAGATGTCCTGGAGGGATAGTCTACTGAGTCAGAGTGGGTGGAAGTTGGAAACAGGAAGGGAGTGATCACTCTATTGGGAGTATTCTACAGACCCTTGAATAGCAGCAGAGACATTGAGGAGCAGGTTGGGAGGCAGATTTTGGAAAGGTACAAAAATAACAGGGTTGTTGTCATGGGTGATTTCAATTTCCCTAATATTGATTGGCACCTCCTAAGTGTAAAGGGGATAGATGGGGCAGAGTTTGTTAGGTGTGTCCAGGAAGGATTCCTGACACAGTATGTGGACAGGCTGACTAGGCCATACTGGACCTGGTACTAGGAAATGAGCCTGATCAGGTTTCAGATATCTTGGAGAGCATTTTGGAGACAGTGGCCATAACTCCTTAACCTTTATCATAGCCTTGGAGACGGATTGGAGCAGATGATATGGGTAAGTATTTAACTGGGGGAGGGGGAATTATGATGCTATTAGGCAGGAATTTGAGAACATCAATTGGGAACAGATGTTCTTGGGGAAGTGCACAACGGAAATATGGAAGTTGTTCAGGGAGTACTTGCATGGTGTTTTGGATAGGTTTGTCCCATTGAGGCAGGGTAATGATGGTAGAGTGAAGAAACCGTGGTTGACAAGAGACGTAGAATATCTTGTCAAGAGGAAGAAAGAAGCTTCCCTAAGGTTTAGAAAGCAAGGATCAGACAGGGCTCTGGAGAGTTACAAGGTAGCCAGGAGGGAGCTTAAGAATTGACTTAGGAGAGCTAGAAGGGGGCATGTGAAGGCCTTGGCAAGTAAGATTAAGGAAAATCCCAAGGCATTCTATGTATCTGAAGAATAATAGGATGACTAGAGTGAGGGTAGGACCGATCAGGGATAAAAGAGGTAACGTGCCTGGAGTCAGAAGAGGTAAGGTAGGTCCTTAATGAATACTTTGCTTCAGTATTCAACAGTGAGAGACCTTGATGTTTGTGAGCATGTTGTCCAACAGGCTGATACGCTAGGGCATGTCGATGTGAGGAAGGGGTATGTGCTGGAACTTCTGAAAAACATTAGGACAGATAAATCACCGGGGCCAGATGGGATATATCCAAGGTTATTACGAGAAGAGATTGCTGCACCTTTGGCGATGATCTTTGCGTCCTCATTGGCCACAGGAATAGTGCAAGATGATTGGATGGTGGCAAATGTTGTCCCTTTGTTCAAGAAAGGGAGTAGGGATAATCCTGAGAATGACAGGCCAGTGAGTCTTACTTCAGTGGTGGGCAAATTACTGGAGAAGATTCTTAGAGAGGATTTATGGGCATTTAGAGAAGGATAGGCTGATTAGGGACAGTCAGCATGGCTTTGTGAGGGACAAGTTGTGCCTCAAGAGCCTGATTGAATTCTTTGAGGATGTGACAAAGCACATTGATGAAAGTGGAGCAGTGGATGTGGTGTACATCGATTTTAGTGAGGTGATTGTTAAGGTTCCTCATGGAAGGCTTATTCAGAAAGTCAGGAGGCATGAGATCGAGGGAAACTTGGTTGTGTGGATTCAGAATTAGCTCGCCATAGAAAACAGAGGGTGGTTGTTGATGGAGCGTATTTTGCCTGGAGGTCAGTGACCAGTGGTGTTTTGCAAGGATCTGTTCTGGGACCCCTGCTCTTTGTGATTTTTATAAATGACTTGGATGAGGATGTGGAAGGGTGGGTTAGTAATTTTGCTGATGATACAAAGGTTGGTGGTGTTGTGGATAGTGCAGAAGGTTGTCAAGGGTTACAATTGGACACTGATAGGATGCAAAGCTGGGCTGAGAAGTGGCAGATGGAGTCCAGCCCATAAAAGTGTGAAGTGATAAGATAAGTTATCTTTATTAGTCACATGTACATCAAACCACACTTCGCATAGAATACTCCTGGGGCAGCCTGCAAGTGTCACCACGCTTCTGGCACCAAAATAGCATGCCCACAGCTTCCTAACCTGTACGTCTTTGGAATGTGGGAGACAACAGGAGCACGCGGAGGAAACTCACACAGTCACGGAGAACAAACAAACTCCTTACAGATAGCGGCCGGAATTGAACCTGGTGCTGTAATAGCATTACACAGGATACAAGGTTAATGGCAAGACTCTTAGCAGTGTGGAGGAACAGAGGGATATTGGGGTCCACGTCCATAGATCCCTCAAGGTTGCCATGCAGGTTGATAGGGTTGTTAAGAAGGCATATGGTACGTTGGCCTTCATTAGTCGGGGTATTGAGTTCAAGAGCCGCAAGGTAACGTTGCAGCTCTGTAAAACTCTGGTTAGACCACACTTGGAGTATTGTGTTCAGTTCTGGTCGTCTCATTATAGGAAGGCTTTGGAGAGGGTGCAGAGAAGATATACCAGGATGCGGCCTGGATTGGAGAGCATGTCTTATGAGGAAAGGTTGAGTAAGCTTGGGCTTTTCTCTTTGGAGCGAAGGAGGATGAGAGGTGACTTGATAGAGGGAGGATGTCAGAGGTATGTTTTTTACAAAGTGGTGGGTGCGTGGAACGCACTGCCGGCAGAGGTGGTGGATTCAGAGACATTTAGATCTTAGAGCAGGATAAAATATCAGCACAACATCATGGGCCAAAGGGCCTGTACTGTGCTGTAATGTTGTATGTTCTATAACTTTCTTTTTCTTGTATTCTATGCCCCAGCTAATGCAAGCAAATATTCCATATGCCTTCTTCACTACCTGAGCTGCCTGTGCTCCCACCTTCAGGGATCCTTGGACTTGTACACCAAAAACCTTCTGTTCCTCTGTACTCCCTCGAGCTTTAACATTTAATGTGTGTGTCCGACCCCTACTCATCCCCCAAAATGTATCACCTCACACTTATCGGGATTAAATTCCAGCTGCCATTACTCTACTCATCTTACCAACTCATCAATATCATCCGGCACACCCAGCTGATGGCACTTACTACCCTTAAGGCTACGCTACTCATTATGAACTACACCACAATGTGTAGTCATTGGGAACTTTCTCTGTCTATACCTCTCGCTGCCTTGGTGAAGCAGCCAGCATAATCAAAGACCTCACCCACCCACGTCATTCTCTCTTCTCTCCTCTCCCATCAGGCAGAAGATATAGGAGCCTGAGGACATATACCACCAGGCTCAAGGACAGCTTCTATCCCACGGTGATAAGACTATTGAACAGTTCCCTTATATGATGAGATGGACTCTTGACTCCACAATCTACCTTGTTTGACCTTGCACCTTATTGTCTACCTACAATGCACTTCCCTGTAGCTGTGACACTTTACTCTGTATTCTGTTATTGTTTTTTACCCTGTACTACCTCAATAATGCACTCTGTATTACCTCAATGCACTGTGTAATGAATTGATCTGTACGAATGGTATGCAAGACAAGTTTTTCATTGTACCTCGGTACAAGTGACAATAATAAACCAATACCAATACCTCCCACAATCACATCAAAACATAATGTACATTACGAACAGGGATCCCAGGAGAAGTGTCTGCAGTGTATCACTGATCACAGGCTTCCAAATGTAAAAATGACCTTCCACCATTGTCCTCTGCATCCTGTTAACAAGACTATTTTGAATCCAATTTGTCCTGTATCCCATGGGCGCTCACCTTTTATTCTTGTCACCCATTTGAAACCTTGTCAAGGGCCTCACAGAAATCTGTGCAGAAAAAAAGTTTCAAAATCAAATCACTTAAAACATAAAATACCTTATTTAAACAATTAAATCATTGAAACAAATTGAAGTCATTCTGTAAAATATTTCCATGACCCTATATCTAGACTTCTCCCTTTGCAGCCATTCATCTCAATTAAGTGAAGGTGTTGCTGTTCCTAAGCCAGGTCAAACTAGGAAAAGATTCAGTGGACAGATTCCCTGTCATAACTCCTGAGAAGCTCTGCATATTTGTTCTTCATTGCTGGACTCCACGACATGTTCAGCCATGAAGTGCAGTATGGAAATTGTGCTCAGGGCTTCCTGCGTTTGTATGAGTCTGAATTGTGGGGGTGGGGGGGGGGTTGATTGGGGAGGTAAGTGCCATCAGCTGGGTGTGCCAGTCCCAACATGTTCTGGTCCACTGAATAGTCAACTTTTGACTTTATTTTGCCCAGAGTGTGAGATTATATTAAAGAAGATTGGAAAGAATTATTGTTATACAAATTAAGCATTCAGTTAAGTTTCCAAAAATGACTGATATTTCATTAATTCTGAATTTCTGCCTGCTAGTTGTCATTTTAAATGTAGTAATGGTATGTGATCAGGTGAGTCAGAATAACAGAAATCATCAACTTTCAAGAAAGAAGAAGTTTATTAGTTAAAATGGAGGTTTATCTAATCTAACTGTTCCAGTGAACAGCTAGAGGAGTGATATTTATAAATGTTAGCAAGATCCTGAAATTAATTTGTTTTTCTTTATTTTTCTTTCTAAGTTTGTTTGAAATTTCAAAGTTTTTAAACTTCCTTTTTGAAAACAAAATACATCATTCATGAACTAAATCCCTCTTTCTTAGCCCTTCCCGTGCTTTTTAAACAACAGCTTCAGAACAAGGAAGCTGAAGAGGGTTCTACTGCTGTTCTGCACTGTGAGATCACTAAACCGGATGCCCATGTGGAATGGAGGAAAGGATCTGTGGCACTTCATTTAAGTGAGAAGCATGAAATAAAGCAAAAGGGTTCCCGTGTTGAGTTACTTATTCATAACTTAAAACCTGAAGATGCTGGAAAATATACCTGTCTTACAAGGGACCAAGAGACAAGTGCATCTTTAAAAGTGAAGGGTAAGATACTAATCATTACTCACTAAAATTACAATATTAAGTTTGATATGTGAATTTGAGATGGACATAATTTCAGTCATGTTTATTATCCATAAATGAAAAACTGTATCTGATGCTGAGTTTTGCTTCACTTTTTGAAATCATTTAGACAAATGAAGGGAGCTGTTAATTTTCCTCCTGAAGCTTGAGAAAAATTTGCAGTGGCTGCAATGCAAACCCAAAGCCTCCTTTGGTAGACCTGAAGCATTCACGGTTTGAATGTAATTTGTGAGCAGCAGACGCCAAATAGATGCCTTACGCAGCATCTTGTGGGTTGTGGGAAGATGTAAGATCAACATTTTCTTGTGCTGAGCTGCATTTGGCTCTTTTTCAATACAACTAAGTCTTTGCTCAGTTCTCAGCATGAGTTCCCAGGAATGAGAGGACTAATGGAATCATTGCTAAAGGGAGTCATTATTGCATTGAGGGAAGATACTATATTCAGAATGACAGAGCAGTGCAGGAGTTAGTGCTGTCGTCACACTGTTCCAGCAACCCGGGTTTGATCCTGACTTTGGGTGCTGCCTGTGATGTGGTAGGTTGCCTCTGGGTACTGTGGTTTCCTCCCACCTCCCTCTGGTAGATTAATTGGGAATAATGTAAGTGGGTGGCAGCAAAATTGATGGCAATTGATGGTCATGTGAGAGAGATTAGATTATAAGGAAATACATGAAGCAATGGGAATACACTGAGATCTAGCATATATTTGAATAGATCAAATAGTCTGTGTTTAAAAAAAATATAAAATATGAGAACTGAAGATGTATTATATAGTACTGCTATGCCAGGAACCTGGCATGAATCGCTGCCCACCACACTGCTACATGTTGCAGTGCAGGGAGCCTTGGTGACAGAAAAACTAGCATAAGCCCCTGCTCTTCTTGTTGTTGATTTCTCCAAAGTAAGACCTTTTACCCACACTACTCATCCTAGCCTGCCCAACACCAATCTTGACAGACAGCCTCTCCATTCTGAACTGTGGCTGATTTAATGCTGTAAGAGCTCCAGCAGAAGACAGGGATTTGTGCCAGGTTCCTGGCATAGCAGCACACAACAACAAGAGCAGGGGGTTACACCAGCTCATATGGTTCTGAATTACAGCTTCTTATTTAGCCTCAGTTACCCATAGTCATTGAAACATGAAAAAGTACAGCATAGAAGCAGGCTCGACAGCCTACCATGTCTGCCCTGACTATGTTGCAAATTTAAACAAATCCCATCTGCCTGCATTTGGTCCATATCCTCCTATTCCCTGCCTGTTCATATCTCTGGGTAAGTCTCTTCAACTTTTGTATCTGCTTCTAGCGCTTCCCCTGGCAGCTTGTTCCAGGCACCTACCACCCTCTGTTTAAAAAAAATTGCCTTGCAAATCTCCTTTAAACTTTCCACCCCTCCTTCTATAAATGTCTGTCCTCTAGTATTTGACGTTTCTACCCTGAGGAGAAAGACTAACTATCTTCCCTGTTCAGGCCTCTCATAATTTTATATATTTCTGTCAGCTCGCCCCTCAGCCTCCAAAGCTCCAGAAACGACAATTCAATTTGTCCAACCTCTCCTTATAGCTAATATACTTCAATCCAGGCAACTTCCCGGTAAACATCTGCACACAATACTCCAAATGTGGCCTAACATTTAAGATCCCCAATATCATCCCCGTAAGGGTGCAAATGGGGAACGTTGCAACCACATGCTTTTAGCAAACTTAGCATTTGAATCTGTAGCAGGAGGCAGCAGATGGACTGAATGATCAAATTAGACAAGGAAGTCTGGGAAAAAGCTCCAGCGGAGCATAACTGCTGCATGGATAGGATAGGCAAAGAGCATGTTCTCTGTATTTCTTGTAAACCAGTTAGCAAAAAAATAAGTACTAGTGCTTTCAAGCAAAATAAACTCCTCAAATGTCAGGAACAGCAAATTAAAGTCAATCAACTAAAGTAGTAATTTGGCCATTTGTTATAATCTATATCTGCCCCAGCTGAAATAATTTAACTTTGCACTTCTGATTGAGTTGGATGCTTTAGTGGTATGTTGGATGTGTGTACAATCCTAGAAACCCAAAATTATTCATGAAAGTTAATGCATTATTGAATGGCATTCTGCTGGGGTGTCCATGGTTTTGGTGGAATGCTTGCTTGATTGGACATTGAATGAACTGTATCACTGCGAATTTTGAACTTCCTTCTCTTTTAGTCCTGCCTGTACTTTTCAAAGAAGAGCTTCAGAATGTGGAAGCTGAAGAGGATAGTACTGCTACTCTTCGCTGTCAGATTAGTAAGCCTGATGCTCCAGTAAAATGGAGGAAAGAATCTCTGCTACTTCATCCATGTAAAAAGTATGAAATGAAGCAAAGAGATCTTTCTGTTGAGCTGTTAATTCACAGCTTAAAACCAGAAGATGCTGGTGAATATTCCTGTGATTCAGGGGATCTGCAAACTACAGCCTTCTTAAAAGTGAAAGGTAGAGTAAAAAAAAAACATTGCTTATGATCAATTCATATTGCTTTTGGTTAGGAAATGTTTCTCATGAGCTGATACTTACAAAATTCTGGAAAATCCCAATCGGTCCCTTATTTGTTCTGTGTGGTCTGGATTTCTCTTCCAAGATGAAGTTCCCTTCTTGTTGCAAACAACTGCAAACATATTATTGTCAATGCACCCAAATGTTTTTTTGTTATCTTGAGACTCGAGGGAATCATCTGTTAGTTATGTGTATGAAGTAAACCATGCTTGAATTCATTTGTACATTTTTCTAAGTCTGAATGTTTGTAGTGAATTGATCGAGATGTTGGTTAATTTAAATTTGGTCAAAACTAAGTCATAAAATAAAATCACCATCTCCCTTAGCTCTTCCTGTACTTTTCAAGCAAGAGCTTAAGAATGAAGAAGCTGAAGAGGATAGCACTGCCATTTTATGTTGTGAGATTACTAGACCTAATGCCTCAGTGGAGTGGAGGAAGGGATCTGTGGTAATTCATCCAAGTGACAAATATGAAATGGTGCAGCAAGGTTCTTGCCTCGAGTTGCACATACATAACCTAAAACTAGAAGATGTTGGTGAATACATCTGTGATTCTGGGGATCAACAGACTATGGCTTCCTTAAAAGTGAATGGTAGGACAACAATTACTACTTAATATGAATAAATTATTTCTCATATTCAGCAGAAAATTATTCTCAAAAAGCTGATGATTTTCTTCAACTCGCTGCTAACAAGATTATCTAGTGGTTTTTCCTTTAGAAGGTGTTTGAAGTTAGGATTCTCTTTAGTACTGTAGTTTAATTATTGTTGTATAATAGCCAACAATTCATGGATAATCATTTATATTACAATCTAATTGGTAATCTGGATTTCTTTTGTTGACAAAAAATTAATGTGAAATATTATTAAAAATTGAAAAATATAGTAGTGTTTCTTGAAATACTAAAGGAAAAAAGATCTCAAAAAAGACCTACATTTGAGATGTACTGCAATAGGATGTAATGGAAAAATACTTAGTAATTGGTAATTGGTTTATTATTGTCACATGTACTGAGATACAGTGAAAAGCTTTGTTTGCATGCCATCCATGCAGATTGTTCCATACATAAGTACATAAAGATAGTACAAAAGGAAAAACTATTTATTTTTAATGAATACTCGCCCTATAAATTATTGCTTTCAATATTACTGAACAAGTACATGATGGATTAGAGTTTTGGATGACCTTGTATCCTAAAAGCAGAACAAGTGAGGGCAGCTGGAAGTGGAGTAATCAAGTATAGAGATGATAAAAGCATGGGTGAGCATTTCAGTTCTGCCGAGGATGGGGTTGAGGGATGGGTGGAAGTCAAGTGATGTTAGAGACAATCTTAATGATGGTCAAAAGCTCAGTATGTGTTAAATATGACACCAAGATTGTAAATTGTTGGCTTAGTTTCAGACATTTGCCAAAAGAGTAGAGCTGGTGACCAGGATTGGAACCATATGATGGGGACCAAAGAGAAGGCTTTGTTTTTTTTTCGGTATTTAGATGAAGGAAATTTCTACTTGTGAGGTACTGTATGTCAAACAAGCAGCCTAAGAATTTACAAACAGCGTCGCAGTGAGGTACAACTGTGTGTCATCAGCATACATGTATTTTGGATGACATTCCTAAAAAGCGCAGATGGAAATTGAGACGAGCACAAGAAAAAACACCGATTGGATAGACAAAAATAGAAACAGGCACAGGCAATCACAGGCAGGACACAAGGGACAAGTTAGAGGAAGATTGTGCAGTAAACAGTGCCAAGAGTTGCAAATGAGTTGGGAAAGATGAGGAGCAATAGATGTGTCACAATCTAATTAGAGGTAATTAGTGGATTTGATAAGAGCAGGATCAGAAATCTGATCCAAGCAATTCAGGAAAAGAGGTTCAGAAGAGATAACCTCAGATCTGGTAGACAATAGCATGTTCAAGGACACTGAAAATAAAAAAGACCATAATGATCATTTGGAAATAGTGAAGGATTACAGTCGAGCAAATGAGCTCAAAGAAGTTAGCATTAGTTTAAAAAAAATTGTTGGTGAAATTATTGGAACTAAAGGATCATAAATTCCCAGAACTTGTTGACCTTCATCCTAGAGTATTGAAAGAGGTGGGTATGAAGGAAGTGGATGCACAAGTGGTCATCCTACAAAATTCCATAGGTAGTCAGAATCAGAGTTATACCACACGTAAACAGGCCCTTTGCCCCAACTTGTCCATGCCAACCAAGGTGCCTTCCTGAGCTATCATTTACTGTGTAAGTCCTGACCTGATTTAACTTTCCAAAATGCATCACATCACACTTGTTTGAGAAATACAAACTTATTAATCATGCCATGTACATTCTCATCTAAATCATTAATATAAATAACAAACAACAGGGAACCCAGGTCACAGGCCTCCTATCTGAAAAACAACCCTCCACTGCCACCCTCTGACTCCTTCCACCAAGCCAATTTTGTATCCAATTCACTAGCTTACCTTGGATCCCATGTGATCCCACTTTCTGAATGGGACCTTGTCAAAGACCTTGCCAAATTCCATGTAGACAATGTCTACCACCGTGCCCTCTTTAATCCTCTTAGTTACTTCTTCAAAAAACTCAATCAAATTTGTGAGGCACGATTTCCTATGCAGAAAGCCATGCTGACTATCCCTAATATGGAATCTATTATTATGGAAGAGGTAACTGGAGACTTAAAGAAAAAAATAGGATTGTACTGAGTCAACATGAATTAATGAAACACTGTAGTTGAACTTTCAGAAGGGCTTCAATAAGGTGCAATACAAGAAATTATTGGAACTAAAGGATCATAAATTACCAAAATCAGAGCACATATTATTGAGGGTAATATAATGATGTCGATTGAAGATTGGTTAATGACAGGAAAAAAAAACATTGGAATAAATGTGGTATTTTTGGGTTGAAAGACTGTGAGTACTTCAGAATCAGATTTATTATCACTGACTTAAATGATATGAAATTTGTTGTTTTGCGGCAGCAGTACAATGCAAAGACATAAACTTACTATAACTTAAAAAAAATAAATACGTACTGCAGAAAGAAGGAATAATGAGGTAGTGTTCATTGACCATTCAGAAATCTGTTGGTGGAGGGGAAGAAGCTCTTTTTGAATTGTTGAGTGTGAGTCTTGACGCTCCTGTACCTCCTCTCCAATGGTATTAACAGGAAGAGGGCATATTCCGGATGGTGAGGATCCTTAGTGATGGATGCCGCCTTATTGAGGCACCATGTCTTGAGAATGTCCTCGGTGGTGAGGTTTGTGCCTGTGATGGAGCTGCCTGAGTCTACAACCTTCTTGTGACCCTGTGCATTGGAGCCTCCATACAAGGCTGTGGTGCAACCGGTCAGAATGCTCTCCATCATACATCCGTGGAAATTTGCAAAAGTCTTTGGTGACATACTGAACCTCCTCAAACTTGTAATGAAGTAGAGCCACAGGCATGCCTTCTTCGTGATTGCATTAATGTGTTGGGCCCAGGATAGATCCTCTGAGGTGTTAACACCCAGGAACTTGAAGCTGTTCTCCCTTTCCACTGCTGATCCATCGATGAGGACTGGTGTGTGTTCTCCCAATTTCCCCTTTCTGAAGTGCACAATCAATTTCTTGGTCTTGCTGACATTTAGTGCAAGGTTGTTGTTGCAACACCAACAACCAATGACAGGGATCGCTGCTGAGGCTCCAGCTGTTCATGGTCTATATCAGTGATTTGGATGCAAGAGATGCATAGTGCATCTGAGTTTGCTGATGATACAAAACAAGGCAGCAGTGATGAATGTGGGAAGGTTGCAGACAGGCTTCAGAGGGTGTCACGAACCAGCAACAAAAGAAACACACTGAGCATGATTTAGTGTTAAAAACTATTTTATTAATCACTACTTATGACCATATGTAAAATAAAAGTAAAAATGTTAGTATGTTAGAATTCAAAAATGTTAAACCTTGAACGTTAACCCCAAAACTAAACTCTTCGTGTGTGTGTGTGACAAAGTCCTGAACTCCAAGTTCAGGAATGGTTCTTAAAGTTCAGTTCCGCAAGCCATAATGTGAAACATGAGCAAGGGCTTCTTCAACAACCACCGTTGTCTGAAGATAAGATGTAGACGTAGAGAAACATAGAGAGAGTAAATATGAAATCCAAATGTTCCACGATAGAACCCAAACGACACTTCAGTGTTTACTCGGTAGTGACTTCCTCACCCCGAAAAGCATCCGAGTCGTGGTCGTCCACACACAAATACCTGTTTCCTTCTACAGGTCAGCAACAAAGTGAACTCCACTGGATTACTTCCAATTTCCATACATGGATTTCAGTGGCAGACACAGTTATTGTTTCTCATCCATCGATAGAGAAAACAAGCAGGCTGGTGTCTCTCTCCCTTCTCTCTCTCTTCTGACTTCTTCAACAACGTCATTACATCCTTTATCTTCTATTGACGTAAGCACGCCCCACACACACACATACACACACACTCTATCTAAAAGGGACATTCACTGAGTCCGTAACAGAGGGCTGTAGACAGGATTGATGAAAGGGCAAGGTCATGGTAGATGGAATATAATGTGGCAAAATGTGAGGTCATCCTCACTGATAATATAAAAATAGAAAGGGGGTGTTTTTTTTTAATGGGGAGAGATTGGAAATTGAAGATCTCTGCATGGATCCAGAAAATGTAGGTTTGGAGTCATACACCACAGAAATAGTCTCTTCAGCCCACCACGTCCATGTCAATGATCAGATCTTTACTAATCCCATTTACCAGCACTTGGTCTGTAGCCTTGTCTGCCTTTACGATTTAGGTACTTTCCAGACTTTTTAAATGTTCCACCACCCACTCAGGCAGTATGTTCCAGATTCCAGTTACCCTCTGGGTGAAGTACCTCTTCCTCCAATCTCCTCTAAACATCTTATACCTTACTCTAAACCTGTGCCCTTTAGTTTTAGACCTCTGTTCTGAGGAAAACTTTTGCTATCTACCCTATCTATACCCCTTATAATTTTGTATACTCTATCAGGTCCTCCCTTCAGCCTTCAATCCAAGGAAAACCAGCCCAGCCTCTCCTCATAACTATAACACTCCATTCTAGGCAATATCTGGTGGATCCACTCTGCAATCTCTCCAATGCAATCACTTCCTTCCTACGGTGTGGTGACCAGAACTGTACACAGCACTCCAAATGTGGCCGAACTAATGTTTTATAAAGTTGCATGCAACCTTCCTACTCTTAAGTTCTGTTTAGCTAATGAAACCAGGTATCTCATATGCTTTCTTCACTTGAGCTGCCTGTGTTTCAGGGATTCTTGGACTTGTACAATGAGTGTTCCTCAATACTTCCAGTGGCCCTGCTCTTTATTGAGTATGTACTACCCTTTTTAGTCATCCAAAAGTGCCTAATCTCCCAGTTATCAGCATTAAATTCTATTTGCCATTACTCCGCCCATCTTACCAACTGATCAATATCATCCTGTAGCCCATAAGTACTCTCCTCACTATCAACAACAGCACCAATTCTTGTGTCATCTGCAAACTTACTAAAATACCTCCTACATTCATTTTCATACAGAGTCCCAGCACCAATCCCCGTGGTACTACACTGGTTACTGGCTGCCAATCATAAAAACAACCCTCCATCATCACCTTCTGACTCCTATTTACCAAGCCAATTTTGGATCCAATTTGTCAAATTGTCCTGAACTCCTTAGTTTCTAACCTTTTGGATCAGTCACTCATGTGGGACCTTATCAAAGGCCTTATTGACATGCATGTACACTACATCAACAAAATAGCCCTCATCAATACATTTTGTTACTTCTTTGAAAAATTCAATCAAATTTGTTCTTCTAGTCTGCATTGGGCAGTAGATGGATGGAACCAGGAAGGGGAGGGGGACAAAGTGGATGATGGTGAACTGGAGGGGGTGCGAGGGTATGGGAAAGGGAACCATAGAGCCATACAGCACAATACAGGCCCTTCGGCCCACTATGTTCTGCCACCCTTCAAACCACACCTAAGGCTATCTAACCCCTTCCTCCCACATATCCCTCTACCTTAAATTCCTCCATATGCTTATCTAACAATCTCTTGAACGTCCAATGTATCAGCCTCCACCACCACCCCAGGTAGTGCATTCCATGCACCAACCACTCTCTGGGTGAAAAACCTCCCTCTGACATCTCCCTTGAACTTCCCACCCAATACCTTAAAGCCATGTCCTCTTGTTTTGAGCATTGGCGCCCTGGGAAAGAGGCGCTGGCTGTCCACTCTATTTATTGCTCTCAGTATCTTGTATACCTCTATCATGTCTCCTACCATTCACTGTGAAATTCCTACCCATGCGTAACTTCACAAAAGCAACACCTCAAATTTTGGAGCCAGTAGTTTGCAGAGGTTGATTGGGCAAGATAGTTTGCAGGGAAAGGAGCGTCTGCTAAGTGGAAAAAGTGTGATGCCACAGGCTCAGAGCTTGCATGTTCCTGTTAAGGTGAAGGGCAAGGTTGGCAGTTTTCAGGAACCCTGGTTGTCAAGAGATATTGAGGCTGTGCTTAAGAAAACGGAGGCACACACTGCAAATAAGCAATTGGGAACTAGTTAATCTCTCAATGACTACAAGGAGTGTAGGAATGCACTTAAGAGAGAAGTTATGAGGGCTAAAAGAGGATATGAGAAGGATCTGGCAGGAAAGGTGAGGCAAAATCCCAAGAGATTCTATCGGTATTTTAAAAGTAAAAGGGTGGCTCAGGAGTGAATAGCTCCCCTTAAGGATCGACATGGCTGCCTGTGTGTGTAACCAAAGGAAATGGGAGATATTTTTAATGAATATTTCTCTTCAGTTTTTACTGTGGAGAAATGAACAAAGCTAATGAAATGGGGGAAATAAGTGGTGATGTCTTGCACCACATACAAATTAGCAGGGAGGAGTTATTGGAGGCTTTAAAGTACATTAAGGTGGATAAGTCCCCACTGCCTGACCTGGTGCATTCTTGGACCTTGTGGGAAGCTAGAGAAGAAATTGTAGAGGCCCTTGCAGAGATTTTTGCTTCATCTCTGGCCACAGGTGAGGTTCTGGAGAACTGGAGAGTGACTAATGTGGTATCATTGTTTAAAAATGGTAGCAAAAACAAGCCAGAAAACTACAAGCCGGTGAGTCTGACATCAGTGGTGGGTAAATTGCTGGAGGGGATTCTAAGGGACAGGATCTACCAACATTTGGAGAGCCAGGGTCTGATTCGGGACGGTGAGCTTTGTGCGTGGGAAGACATGTCTGACAAATCTCTTGGAGTTCTTCGAGGATGTAACCAAGAGTGTAAATGAGGGTAGGGCGTTGGATGTTGTCTATATGGACTTTAGCAAGGCCTTTGACAAGGTCCCTCATGGCAGGCTGGTCTGGAAGGTTAGATCACGTGGGATCCAGGGAGATGTAGCGGATTGGATTAATAATTGGCTCAGTGGTAGTAAGCAGAGGGTGATGGTTGAGGACTGTTTCTTGGACTGGAGGCCTGCGTCTAGTGGTGTGCTACGGGTTGGTGGTGGGACCTTTGTAGTTTGTAATTTACATCCAAATTATTTATATAAATGTACAAGGCATAGTTAGTAAGTTTGTGGATGATACTAAAATAGGTGGTGTTGTAGACAATGTAGAAGGTTATGAAAAATTACAGGGGGATCTTGATCAGCTAGATATGTGGGCTGAGAATTGGCAAATGACTTTCAATCCAGATAAATTTGAGGTATTCATTTTGGAAGATCAAACTAGGGTAGAATTTGTACGGTGAATGTTAGGGCTCTGGGGAGAATTATGGAACAGAGGAACTTAGGAGTATAAGTGCATAGTTCACTGAAAGCAGCATCACAGGTGGATAGGGTGGTGAAAAAGGTGTTTGGCACACTGGCCTTTGTGAAAGTTGACCCACTCTGTAATAAATCATATAACAGCAGAACCAAAGAACGTATGATTAATGCTTTATTTATTTAAAAATTTACCAGCATGTTGCCTGGACTTGGGGGCCTGAGTTACAAGGAGAGGTTGCGTAGACTAGGACTTTATTCCTTGGAATGTAGGAGATTTGAGGGGTGACCTGGTAGAGATATATAAGATCATGAGGGGCATAGATCGGGTGAAAGCACATAGTCTTTTTTCCCAGGGAGGGATTGCTAAAATCAAGAGGGCATAGGTTTAAGATCAGAGGTGAGAGATTTAAAAGGGAGATGCAAGAGACTGCAGATGCTGGAATCTGGAGCAACAAACAATCTGCTGGAGGAACTCAGCGGATTAAGCAGCATCTGTGTGAGGAAAGGAATTGTTGATGTTTTGGGTTGAAACCCTCCATCAGGACTGAAATTTAATTTCCAAGATTTAAAAGGGACATCAGGGGCAGCTCCTTTACGTAAAGGGTGGTGTGTATTTGGAATGAGCTGCCAGAAATAGTGGTTAAGGTGGGCACATTAGCAACTTTTAAAAGCCATCTAGATAAGTACATGGATAGGAGAGATTTAAAGGGCTATGTGCCCAACACGAGCAGATGAGACTAGCTCACTGGGCAACATTGTCATCATGGACTAATGGGCCTGTTTCCATGCTGTATGACTCTATGACCTTGCACAAATCTGAAGTGAACACCATTTGCCATTTCTCAGCCCAGTTATCTAGCTGATCAAGATCCCTCTGTAATTTCTGATTACCTTCTTCGCTGTCTACAATACCACCTATTTTAGTGTCATCTGGAAACTTACTAACCATGTCTTGTACATTCTCATCCAAATCATTTACGTCTACCAACTTCCCATACACTCCTCCCCTCCCTTATCTGGTTCCATCTGCCCTTCGTCTCTCCTTTAATGGCTCCCATTATTACCTTCCTTCCTTATCAGATTCCAGCACTTGTAGCCTCTGTGTCCCTGCTTATCACCCTCCAGCATCTGTCTCCACCTTCACTCTCCCCACCTGGCTCCATCTGCCTTTTTTCTTCCTTGTGTACTTCCACCTAGCACCTACCTACCTCTGTCTCCTAACTCCACCCTTCCCACTCCTGCACCTAGATCCTTCTACCCATCATCTGTCATGCCTCCTCAGTTCACCTATCACTTACTGACCCCTGTCTTACCCCACTCCGTCTCCTCTTTATACTGGCTATCTTCCCTCTCCACTCTCAGACCTGATTCAGGGTCTCATTGACAATTCCTTTCCCCCATACAGATGCTGCTCAACCCACTGAGTCCCTCCAGCAGTTTGTTTATTTGCTCTAGCATAAATTTTTACCCACTTCTCTATTTACCTTTCCCATATATAGCTCTCCATGTGAGGTGGTGATTATCCTGTCAGTGGACCATTCCTCGCAGCTAACACTAACCATTATCTCAGGAACCTGAAACCTTTTACTGCCATCCTTCAAACCTGCTCTGATTCCTCTTTATTTCCCTACCTTTTTCAACTAGTGACATTGGAGGTAATCTAAAGATCAGTAACCTGAAAATTCTGCTACAACTAGAATTTATGTCGTTTCAGTTCATTTGTAGACAATGCTTTTGATTTTAATCTTGTGATGTCCCAAACCCACTCAGACTTGGGATGCAACATTACATCCATGTCACATTTACAAAAGATATTTTCTAACCTTTGGCTTTGGAATCTTTCTCAATTTCATCTTGTCTTTCTTAGTGCCTGAACTGTGTGCTCTCTGTGGCTGTTGTCATTCATGGTTTCTCTCCTCTGTGTCTTTTTACCCTTATCCAATTATTTTCATTATTTTTATTTATAATTTATTACAGAGGCTCTCAGGGTTACAGAAAACCTGACTTATGGAAATCTGACTTAAAACATTGATGGGAGAATTTGTGTAAAGTATTTTTCAAGATAGTAGTAATAATAATAATAAAATGTTTCATGGTATTCGCTAATAACAAGATACAGTATGTTCCATTAGTTTAATTACAGGTAGTGTTAGAGTGATCAGAGAAGATATTCAATGAAATGAAAGAATTACAGGAAGTGTGCAGAGTGATACAATATGGGTAGCTATGGAAAACAGACATTCTGGCTTAGGAAAAATTTGTTTATGAATGGAACCCTTGTGTAACCTGGGAACTGCCTGTACATTTGTTCAGTGTTTTGGAAATCTCTTGTTGACCTATCACTTGACGCTCTTGACAATCACAGAAGCCCCCACTATGCATCAGCTGTCACTGTTACTTTCTTGTAGGTTTATTTTGAAGGGTGGTGGGGCCAAGAATAATTGAGGGAAAAAAATCTAGTTATGGATTGTTGGTGCTCTCACGAAGAAAATTATTTAGTGTAGGTTAGACTAAAATTATGTGCAGAAATGCAGAAGTAAGACTTGTATGTTGACTAATAAATACTATAATAAAATTTACCATTCCATAGCACTGCCACTACTTTTCAAACAAGAACTTAAGGATGAGGAAGCTGAAGAGGGTGGCACTGCCACTCTTCACTGTGAGGTTAATAATCCTGATGCGCCCGTAAAGTGGAGAAAGGGATCTTTGGTACTTCACCCAAGTGACAAGTATGAAATGAAGCAAGAAGGATCAAGTGTTGATTTGCTTATTCATAGCCTAAAGCCTGAAGATGGTGGTGACTATACCTGCTATTCTGGAGATCAACAAACCACTGCCTCTTTAACAGTGAAGGGTAGGACAAAAGCGTATTGCTCATTTATCATTGTAATTGCAACCTCTGATGTTTTCATCATTAAATATATTTGCGTTTGCCAGTTTCCCTTAATAGCAACCTGCAGCCCAGTTAGCATTACAAGAATTAATGCTTATTTGCTGAATTAAATGCTCATTCTCATCGCAGTTTTCATGTAGGTTGCTGTGAAAATAATGCACTTTTTCATCAGTCTGAATTTTATGGCTGAATATATTAAATTTACTTGAGGATTTATGTTGCAATTTCACATTGTAATTTCCAAGTCTAAATTCTCAAAATCTTTGTCATTTTAAGACTTTTCGACATTTCTTCAATTCTGTGTCACTCCTAGATTCTTCATTTTAAATCAATGGGCGATTTTTAAGTAGGGAATTGACCACCTCCTGTGATTCTCTAATGCCTAAAACTGGCAAAAAGTGGTCATTTCATCCATTGGGCTACGGCCAGAGTCTGAATTGTGGCAGTGATAGAGGCCCCAGATGGACCCTAGTTAGGGCCAGAGATAAACTGGAGAGTTTGTTTTTGATGGCCCAGAAGAAGCAAACTCAAAAAAAGATTAAAACTTTCACTGGATACTTTCTGAGGAGCAATCATTGGAGTTTTAATCAAGCAGCACAATGTATGATACAAGTGGCAAGAACGTATGTTACGTGCTCCAAGTAAATGAAGATGAAAAGAAACACAGATGATGGAAATCTAAAATAAAGAGCAGAAAATGCTGGAAATACTTAGCAAGTCAGGCCAAATCTGTGGGAAGAGAAACAGAGTTAAAATTTGGGTCAAAGACCCTTTAATACATGCTCCTTCTGTTTTAATATAACAAGGCAGCATGAGAAAATCATTCTTGTCGTCCATGTCTTCAAGCATTATTTCTTACATTCTTGCTAAGGGTTAATATTTTGCAGGCTTTTTCTCCAAAATCAACAAACATGCTGGCCAAGAAATTGTAGTGTGTATCATCTAGTCATTGTGCTATTGAATTAGCAAAATGTTTTTTGCTCTCAAAGTACATGAAGGGAAATATGTCATTTAATCTGGACGGTGTAAGGCATTGCACTTTGGAAGGTCAAATGTAAGAGGAAAGTATACAGTAAATGGCAGGACTCTTAGGAACATTGATCATCAGAGGGATCTTGGGGTGCAAATCCATAGTTCCCTGAAAGTGGAAACACAAGTTGATAGAGCAGTAAAGCATGCTTGCTTTCATTGGTCAGGGCATTTAGTATAAAAATTGGAAAGTGATGTTGCAGCTGTGTAAAACTTTGGTTAGGCTGCACTTGGAGTATTGTGTGCAATTCTGGTCGCCCATCGCAGGAAGGATGTGGAACTTTGGGAAGGGTACAGAAGTGGTTTACCAGGATGCCGCCTGGACTAGGAAGTATTAGCTACAAGCCGAGGTTGGACAAACCTGGATTGTTTTCTTTGGATGTCAGAGGCTGAGGGAAGACCTCATAGAAGTTTATAAAATTATGAGAGGTATACATACGAGATGTAGTCTTATTTCCCAGGGTAGATATGTTAAATACTGGAGGGCATAGCTTTAAAATGAAAAGGGGAAAGTTTAAAGGATATGTGCAAGGCAAATTTTTTACACAGTGTTAGGTGCCTGGAATGCGATGCCAGTGGGGAAGTGGAAGCAGATAAGATAATAATGTTTAAAAATTATTTAGATAGACATGCGAACATGCAGGGAATGGGGGATATGAATAATGTGCAATCATTCAAATTAGTTTAATTTGGCATCATGTTTGGCACAGACGTCCTCATGAATTGAAGAGCCTGTTCCTGTGCTGTACTGCTTCCATGGTGCAAGCGGTACCTCAAGCAGTAAAGTTAGGTAGCTTGTGAGGTAGTGTGGCCCTTCTACCATTTATGCTGTGCCTTTGTGTGCACCTAAAGCATGGATTTTAGGTTCTCAATACCATTCCATATGCTCCTTTCCTACTTTGAGCGGCCAGGGGATTCTCAGGAGTCATTGGGGTTGTTGCATTTTTTCAAGGTTTTGAGCACATCTTTGAATCTTTTCCTCAGTTTGCCTGGTAATTTCTTCCCCTGATGAACTTGGAATAGAATATTTGCTTCATCAGTCTGGTGTCAGGTCTGTGAATAATGTAGCTTACCCAACAGCCAATTGACTGTGATTGTGGCCTCAGTGCTGGGAATGTTGACCTGGAAGACTATGCTGATATTGGTTCACTTTTTTTTCTGTAGATTTGGGGGATTTTGAAGAGACGGCATTGTGTTAACTCTCACAATGCTTCTTGTTTGTAGTCTAGGTCTCATAAATATTGGGGATGGGGGGTGAGGGGAGTGGGTGCTGCCCATGAGTGTTGTGCCAGATTTAAGGTCTTGATCTTCAAACATCCTTTTCCTCAGTTGACCAAGACCTGTGCTGGCACATTAAAGGGCAAGGTAAATTTCAGCATTGTTGTCCGCTTTTGCTTTCAAGAAACAAGAAGTGGTCCACATATTCCAGGGTCTTGCTGTAAACCTTTATTGATGGAGGATGGTGTTGTACAATCGGGAGCAAGTTGGTAGAAGGTGGCTCTTCTGGATGTTGAGTGTAAGGTCCAACTTCCTGCGTGCTTCTGTGAACGATTTGATAATTGCTTGGAGCTCAAATTTAAGCCTGCACAACTGCAAATGTCATCTGTTTTCTACAGCTTGACTCCTGAACCTGGGGTGACCTTGGTTCTGTTGTAGTCACCACAAACTGAATAGTTTCCCATTAGTTCTGATCCACTCGTGCAGGAAGTTTGTTGAAGGTGTGATGAGGCATTATGGTGAGAAATACTGAGAAAAGTGTCAGCTCAATGACACAACCTTGTATGACACTATTCTTGACTGAAATTGGTTCTGTTGTCGACCCATTGGTTAGGATCGGGCTCACATGCCAACATGAGGCAAATGTAAGGTTGAGATGAATTTTTGAGTAAGCTCCACAGTCCCTTCCAGTTGATGCTGGTTCCTGCAGTTCTCTTGAAGTTGTCACACATTGTAAGTCATCTCCTCTGTTCCTCCAGTTAGATGGAGTTCACATTGTGATTCAGGGAGCTGCATTTTGGCCACTGAGAGGAGTGGTTGAGGAGATTGCTGGCAATGACTTTTCCCTTGTGGCAAAGAGCAGGGAGGCCCCTCTGAAACTATGATGGTCAGAGCTGTCTCCTTTCTTGAAGATGGTCATGATTACCTCATCTCTGAGGTGTCCTCAATCTTCTGGTTATTTTCTACAAACCATACCTGCTTTATTTTTAGATAAGCCAGAATGTGTCCACGGTGCCAATTATTGTGAATTCTGGTATAATATTAAATAAAGTGCAACAGGATTCTGGTATCCTTTGACTTCCAATGCAAAATATTTACCTCACAGAGTCAGGCATTTTGTCCAGTAGATCCACACAACATTTTTCTTACTCCTCTTCATCTAACTCTATCAATACATTCATTTCTTATACGCTTCATGTATCCATTTCTCATACCTGCGCTAATTTGCTCAACTGCTCCTTGTGGTTGTAAATTCCACTTGCTGAACAGGGTCTGGGTACAAAAGTTTTTTCGGAACATTTTATTGGATTTTCTGGTGACTGTCTCTGGTGACTATTTATGGCCCCCAGACTGGTCTTGCCTGCAAAAGATCAGAATTGCTGATAGGATTCCAAAATGTAATTGAATGATTCTATGTATTTAAATTAATGTACTTAACACTCTCTGTCCCTGTGAATCATTGATGTCTATTTTTCAACAAATATATAACCTTACTCTTTTTGGTGAAATGTATTACCTGACATTTAACTCTGATATTAATTTGCAAACTAAATGTTCTGTTTGTAGATTTATTAATTCCTCCTGTATTTTTTTGTTCTTTATTAACTACACCACCTGATCCCCGATTTGGGGTATTATTTATACTTAGTGTTGCATGTGAATGTTGAAAATGCCATAGATTTGTTAGATTCTAGTAATTAACTGTAACAGAAATGAAGACACCTTATTACTATATAGTGAGCAAAGTGAGTGTAATTAAAGCTAGACATGACTAATGTAGTATTATGTATTTTGCGGAGCTAGTGTGTTAAAGGAAATGTGTCATTAATAGCACAGGTGATTTTTCACAGAAAATAAATTACATTTATTTGATTATTCAGAGTGGTTGTAATCTTCCTATATCACGTCATCAGGATTTAATTTGATTTTCTTTTAGCAACGCCTGTGGTTTTTAAACAAGAACTTCATAATGAAGAAGCTGAAGAGAATAGTACTGCTATTCTGCACTGTGAAGTTAATAAACTTAATGCCTCAGTAGAATGGAGAAAAGGATCAGTAGTACTTCATGCAAGTAAGAAATACACGTTAAAACAAGAAGGATCAAGCATTAAGTTGTTCATTCACAACCTGAAGCTAGAAGATGCTGGTGAATATACCTGTGATTCTGGAGATCAACAGACTACAGCTTCATTAAAAGTAAAGGGTATGGAAGTAAATATTAGATGCATGTTTGCTTTTCAGCTGAGTCATTTCATAAGCAGATCATCCCCTAAGATACCTCATTCAAAATTTCTGTGTATATGTGGGAAAATTAAAATTAAAAGTGTCTGCTTTTTAAAAAAATTATGTTGTCTGTGAGAAAGTCTGCCTGTGAGAAATTGTCTATGTGGAATAGTTGCACAGTTCCTTCATTTCATCAATTTGTAGCATCAAAGAGAGAGACAGTACAGAAACCAGCCCTTTGACCCATTGCGTCTGTGCCGACCATCAACCACCCAATTTTTTTCATTTTCAATTTTCAATAATAATTTTTTTTATTCTTCTCAGCATCTGTATCAACTGCTGACTTCTACCACGCACCTGTATGCAAATTGACAATTTATGGTGGCCAATTAGTCTACCAATCTGCAAGTCTTTGGGATCTAGGAGGAAGCTGGAGCACTCAGAGGAAACCAATGCAGACACAGGGAAAATGTGCAAATTCCACACAGACAGCACCCAAGGTCAGGATTGAACCTGCGTTTCTGGTGCTGTGAGGCAGCGGCTCTACTAGCTGCTTCGCTGTGCCACCTTGTGCTGTTGCCCATGTTTGTAACACTCTCCTGCATTTGTGGTCAGGGAATTCCAGATTCCATATTTCTCCCTCTCTTATAATGGCTTTTCCCATCTGTCGAGTTTTCTCTCACTCTGTCTGCTTCTCCCTCATCCAATTCTTCTCTCTCCTTCTCTCATTCCCTCTCTCCACCTCTCCCACAGTGTATTCACCTCTTCCTCTTGCCAGTCCATGTCACCACTAGCACTTTCTCTCCCCCACCCTCTGCTTCTGCTCTCCATGTCCATATTTCCCTTTCTTTGTCTCCATAACTCTCTGTTCATTTCTCTCTACTGTATGTGTCTCCCTCTCAACATCTCCCTGCATCCATCTTTCTCCAGATTCCTCTCTAGCCCCCAAACCAATTTACCTCCTGCTATCTCACTCCTGTAAGGTTTTTTCAGATATATCAAGAGTGAAAGAGAGGCTAGAGTGGACATCAGACCACTGGAAAATGACACTGGAGAGGTTGTAATGGGGAACAAAGAAATGGTGGATGAACTGAATAAATATTTTGCATCAGTCTAATTATTTTACATTAGTAACATGCCAGAAATTTGAAAGAGTCAGGGGGCAGAATTGACTGTAGTCTCTATTATCAAGGAGAAAGGTGCTTGGAAAGCTGAAAGGTCTGAAGGTAGGTAGATAAGTCACCTGGACTGGATGGACTACACCTAAGGATTTTGAAAGAGGTAGCTGAAGAGATTGTGGAGGCAATAGTAGTGATCTTTAAAGAATCACTAGATTCAGGAATGGTTGTGGAGGACTGGAAAACCCACACATTAAGAAGGGAGGGAGACAAAAGACAGGAAACTATAGGCCAGTTAACCTGACTTCAGTGGTTGGTAAGATGTTAAGGATGAGGTTTCGGGGTACTTGGAAGCACGTAATAAAATAAGCTGAAGTCAGCATGGTTTTCTGTAGGGTAGTTTTTTGAGGAAGTAATAGGCAAGATAGACAAAGGAGAGTCAGTGGATGTTGTTTAGTCCATGACCTCACATTAAACTCAATTTGCCAGGTTTTTAACCTAGTCGCTCAATCTACCTCTGTCAAAATGTCCTCATTGTAACATGCCCTTCCATCAATTTTGGTTTTAACAGCAAACTTGGAAAATCTACATTTCATTCACTCCTCTGGGTCATTAATGTAAATCGTAAGCATTGGCCAAGAACCAATCCCTGGGATACTCCACTAATTACATCCCTCCAGCCTGAAGAGGAGCTATTTATTCCAATGCTTTTCAATGTGACAGTTTTCAATCCGTGCTAGTAGACTTCCTTGAATTCCTTAGTCTTAATTTATACATCAACCTCTTATGTGGCATCTTATCAATTGCCTTTTGGAAATCTAAACTCACTATGTCCACAGGTTCCCCTTTATCAACTCTCCCTGTCACATCCATTAAGAATTTGAGCAAATTTTTCAAACTTGATTTACTTTTCATAAAACCATATTAACTAGGTTTGATTATATTCAGCTTTCCAAAACGATTAGTTATTTCCTCTTTGATTATTGACTCTAGCAGCTTGCCAACAATAGATGATAAACTGACCTATAGTTCTCTACCTTCTAGCTTACTCCCTTTTTGAACATAGGCCTTAGAGTGAGTGCAGTGAATATTACCAGATTAGGGAATGGTGAGTTTGCCATATGAGGAGAGATTGGGTAGACTCTATATTTCTAGAGTTTACAAACATAAGAAGAGATCTATTCAAATTTACAAAATTAGGCTACAGAAACATTCTACTTCAACTGTATTAAAATCCTGGTTACATCAAGAATTGACTGGAAAGTGGCAGATGTTACTCCCTTGTTTAAAAAAAAGAGGGAGTAAGGATGAGTCTACCAACTACAGGCCAATCAGTGGTGGGAAAGGTTTTTTTGATTGGGGTGTGGTGGGTGGAGCAGGAGAGGGGAGAGTAAGTGGATTCATTAAGGTAAGTCAGCACTGATTGTTAAGGGCAAATCGTGTTGATGTAGTTGATGAGGGTAATGCGGTCAATGTGGTGCATGTGGACTTACAGAAGACAAAGTTGAAGCACATTGCATAAAAGGGACATGCATTGCATGAATTCAAAGTTGGCTAAGTAAAAGGGAACAGAGTTTCATGGTGAATGGTTGTGTTTTAGGCAGAAAGGAGGTGAATAATGGGCATTACCCAGTAATTGCTGTTAGGGCAATTGCTGCATAACTCCAGTGAGCCAGATTCGATCCTGACCTCGTGCTGTCTATGTGGACTTTGCACATTTTTTCTGTGTCTAAGTGGGTTCCCCCCAGGTGCTCAAGTTTCCTCCCGCATCAGTGATGTGCTGGTAGTTAGGTAAATTGGCTTCTGTAAATTACTGCTTATGTAAATGGAGTGGTAGGAGAATCAGGGTAGAGCTGGTGGACATACAGGAGAGAATAGGTAAAAGGGAATGGGATTGATGGAATTGCTCTGAGCGCCAACGCGCTGAATGGAATTCTTCTTTGTCATTAAAACATGAGAAAAATATGACATATAAAATATTCAAAGCCATAAATGACTATTTAACATAGGGTGTATATGTTTAATTCTTAATTTGAGTAGTTTTGTATTATCTTACCAGAAAGATAACAGCTTAATTGGAGACATTTAATCCATTCTTCTTCTGCTTTCAATTTCATTGTACCCTCTTCAGACTCAAGCATTCATTCATGAAGTATATGTATTTTAACATTAATGTGTCTTCTGTGAAATTTTTGCATATGTACAATAGAATGAGAAGGATACAGATGTTAGTATACCTGTATAGATGTAATTAGAAATTACAATTTCATCATTCAGAACATTCTCAGTGTGTTTTAAATTAAAACACATGGTTCATTTATCTTTGGTTGCTACAATAATTTTGTACATCCCTTGGAATTAATAGTGAACAAGTAACCATATAACTCAAGTGAATTATAATCTCATTTGTGAACTGAACTGCAACTGCAAACATCACCTCCAATGACTTTTTTTCTAATACATATCCCATTACCTCTAATATTCTCCAAGACTTTTCATGGCCCTTTCCAGTTTCTCATTTCCATGTTACATGTGAGCAAATTCATCAAAAATCACAAAGTTTGATATCAATTTACAGATTACAGCATCTGCAGTATCTTGTGTCTCAATTTATAGACAACTTCACACTCTCTGACTCATCCACTACTTCTAAATTGTTAGACTGCTTGTCCAGCCTCCAAAAGACCAGAAATTTCAACTGTGAAATACAAAAAAACTGAGATCTTTGATCTCTATCACAAGCTCCTTTGCCTAATATTCAACTTCATTCCTGAGCTTAGAATCAGTCTAAAAGGGAACTAGATTTCTTGTGACTTCGATTCCATTTTTCACCCTGAGGTGAGCTTTGGACATTTGTATACTGTCACTATTAGCATCTATTTTCACGTTAGTAATGTGACCCTTGTCTCATTTATTGCTATATTTTCACCTCTACTTTTGATACCTCTCATCTTCATTATTCCATAATGTTATATACCTTGCCAGTCTACATCAATGGAACATCCAAGATACTGCTGGCTATCTCCTTTCTAACACCATTTATCCCCCACCCCTTTGTTTTCATGCCTCTGCAAATGTTAACCTGAATAAAATATTACATGGACCTTGATAATTCATTGGACCTCCAGAGAGCATTTGTATTTGTTAAATTTAAACCATCACCCCATCCCTTCTATCTTATTAAGACAAACTCCCATGGGAATGGTGCTCTATCTCATATAACTCGGTACTGCCTTCCATAGATTGCATACTGAGTAAGTCATGATATTTGATCTGTGGGATATCTTCAAACGTGAATTAAATCAAAATGTAGAATAATTTTGCACAAACAAAACTGAATGCTGTATTGGAGGTTCTTATGTTTTCATAAATGGCTCATGAAAGGAAATCAATTAAAACGGTTTTAAATGCTTGATTAAGCCACTTTTTTGTATATTAGGAAAAATTATTTTTGTTCATCTTGAACAGCTTCACAACAGGATCTGAAAATACAGCATATGTTGCTAGAATAATTAAAATAGAGGAAGCCTATTTAGCATAATTCTATAATCATTTATTATTGGCAAGGATTCTTATTGGGCAAGTAATACTGTAATTCTTTTTCTTCACTCTGTATTCTGTGTATGTTCCCCATTGGAAACACGAGATTAATTTTTGTGTTCCCCTTGGACATAAGAACAGGTTTATTCCAAAGAAATATTAATGCAGTCAGAATGTATCTTGTGTCCAATGAAACAAAAACTTGTAAAGATGAGTACTATAAATGATTTAATCATTGATCCAATAAATTAATGTTTCTCAGCTTTACCAGTACTTTTCAAACAAGAACTTCAGAATGTGGAAGCTGAAGAGGGTGGTTCAGCCAAACTATGCTGTGAGCTTACTAAAGCTGATACTGCAGTGGAATGGCGAAAGGGATCAATGGCACTAGTGCCATGTGGAAAATATGAAATGAAACAGCAAGGTCCCATCATTGAATTGTTAATCCATGATGTGGAACCAGAAGATGCGGGTGACTACACTTGTGATTCTGGGGATAAACAATCAACAGCTCATTTGAAAGTAAAAGGTAAAATATATGAGATTTCATAATGGAATTCAACTGTTTCCGTGTTTTCTTTTTGCTGCTGCAGGTAGTCGTCATCTTCATGTCCTCATATTTAATTGCAAGTCACTTGTGCACTTAATGTTATCCATTCTTTTCTTTTTCCATATCAGTCAACTTTATCTTCTTTCTGTTTGATATTTTCAGATTTTTACTAGTATGTTGATTGAATTGATTTTTTTTATTATATGTGGGAAAATGATAGTCGTCATGGATATTGGGACCTAGTCACCTGCACTGCCTAGCTATTCGATAGACTAAGCAGAAATCTCTATTTGAAGAGATGCATTGCGGGAGCTTGTAATGTAAGGCCTCAAGGTTGCCATGCTTTAGTTGATAAAGCAATAGAACCAATCTTGCTCCACAATACTGCACAAAGGCCTTTCATCAGCAGTGACCCATTGTGGCATAAAGTAGAGGTTGTGGTGGGGAAAAATAGGAGTGGGGTGGGTAGGTTAGTGGCAGAGGTGATTGGGAAACAAGATGGAGGGGAAAAGTTTAGACATTGAGTTTAAGCGATGATTGATTCAGGAGGAGGTAGGATTTATGCTGGAAAAATGACTGAGAGCAGATAAAAACTTGGAGAAAGTCATATGTGTGGAGAAAGATTCTATGGATTAGAGATCATCATGGGAAAATGATTTTGGAGAAGTGTGATTGCTTGGAGGATAAACCCAGAATTTACTATAAGCTTAATGCCCTTGACTTTCCAGTTGCAATCCAGGTACGGAAGGGGTACAGAAGCATTAAGCCTCTGATGAAAATCTGCTCCCAGTGTTTGAGGCCTGTTTCATTAGGGAGCTATGGTAAAAACAAATCACATAGTTGACCTAATTTGTTGAAGGTAACTGCACGTGGTTTCAGATGAAATACATTCACATTGCGGGTAAATTATTGTGCCATACAAGGAGATAGCTAGGCTGATGATGGGAAGACAATACAGGGTTTTTGGAAATCTTTCAAGTAAGAAATGATTAATATGTAGAAATAAAAAGTTTAATAGTTAAACTGAAAGGGAAGTGACCGAGGTTTAAATGTCCCAGAATACTTGAAAGTTAACAAAGCTGAAGTGATACCTCAGAAATATTAATCACTCAAGAGTCTGCCTGAAGTGAACAAACAAGTAAGAAGGTAAGGTTACCAACAGGAGTCTGTTATATTCCCAGAGCAGTTACAAGAAGATGACCCCATTTAATTAACATATTTCCACAGACAACTGGTGGGACAGAGCTTATTGCTTGCCAGCTCTTACCACCCTTCTTCCCCCACACCTTTTTATACTGGCTATCTCCTCTCTACTCTTTCAGTCCAGATGAAGGGTCTTGACCCAAAACAACTATTCATTTCCCACCATAGATGGCACCTGATCCGCTGAGTTCCTCCGGCAGCTCATTTTCTAACTCCAGATTCCAGCATCTGCAGTTTGCGCTTCACTGCAGTCTTCTGTCTTTTACTTAAATCTATCAGCCAAATGCCCTGTTCTTTTCCCCTTAAAGGCTTATCCAGCTTTCCCCTAAATCCATGTTATTTATTTCAACTGGTCCATCTGGTAGCAAGCTTCACATTTTCACTACTTTTTGGATGAAGAGGTTTCTTCCATATTCCCTATTTGATTTCTTGGTTACTGTCTTAAATTAATAGCCTCTAGTTGTGCTCTTCATCACAAGTAGAAAAATTCTTTCTGTTTCCAGTGTTTTAAAATCTTTCAAAATTTTATGGCTCCCCTCAGCCCCATTTCCTCAAGGGGAAGAGACCCTTTGCAAGGTATTGCCTTTGTTTTTCAAAATCCATTTCCATAAAATAGATTTGTTGCAATTAATTTATTCAGAACTAATATTTCAGTACTTCCCTTAAATGTCTTTCCAAATTTTGCAGCATTACCTGTGCTCTTCAAAAAAGAGTTACAGAATGAGGAAGCTGAAGAGGGTAATCTGGTCACATTTCATTGTGAGCTTACGAAATCTGGTACACTGGTAAAATGGAAAAAAGGATCTAAAATACTTCATCCCAGTGACAAGTATGAAATGAAACACGTTGGTGCAGTTGTTGAATTATCAATCCACAATGTGAATACAGAAGATACAGCTAAATACACCTGTGATTCTGGGGACCAGCAGACTGATGGCTACTTGAAAGTTAATGGTAAGAGAAAATTCATCATTTAAAGAGATTTGCAGTAAATTGCGTTCAATCCAAAGAGTATATTGACTCTTCACTGTTCAACAGTCTAGTTCTTTTCATCGCATTTTTATACTTAAAATTATTAGTTCATCTTGATTTAATAGTTTTACATGATTGTATTGATGTATAGTCATTAGAAAATAAACCTGTTATTTGCAAGTTGACCAGTATAGCTATACTGCTGTAACCAATGTCAGTTGAGTTCTTCAGTCTTATAACTAGTTCAATTTTACTTCAGTTTATAATATTTAATGTAGTGTTGCACTGGAATCACTTTCTTGTTATTATAATTTATGATTTCATTATGAGCTTTTAATAAACAATTCCAAATCTCAGTGGTGGAGATACAATATGGAGACAATGTTTGCATTTACACATGCTTGGAAGGCAAGCTTCAAGCCATTCTTGACTCGTTCACTAAAGCATATGAAAGAATGGGCCCATGCTTAACATCTGCAAGACAGATGAAAAACATTCTGATGCTGGAGGACCTCAGCAGGCTAGGCAGCATCAGTCTGCTCCATCTGAAAGACAGAGGTCCCCACCAACCTACCCTCACTGTACCACAGTGGCCTCTGACAATAAAAGTTAATGATGAGGCCCCTGGAAAAAGTAGACCATTCCCATATGTCAGAAGCCACCTATTGGTAAGGACAACGATGATGAAATTCACTACTGCCTTCAATGAATCAGCACATCCTTTGATTGAAGAAAAGATTTTTTTGAAGATCCATATTTAAGACCTGGCACAAAGCTCATGGCCTATTGGGCTTCTGAGACCTGGGCTACCTACAGCAAGCATCTCAAGACACTGGAAATTCCACTAATGCTGCTTCCACAAAATCCTCCAAATTCACTGGAAGGACGAGTGAACCATGTCATGTCCTCTCCCAGGTCAAAATCACCAACATCAAGGGCCTAGTTACATTCAGTCAGCTATATTAGGCAGGCCATGTCCTTTATATGCCTGACACCAGCTCTATCATGGAAAGAGTATGAGGTGGACAACACAGGAGAAGATTCAAGGATGTACTCAAACCCTTCTTGAAGAAATGTAGAATCCTCACTGATTCCTGGGAATCTCTGGCCCATACTGCCCAAAATGGAGAAGGAGCACTTGAAATGGCATTGAGTACTTGTAACCTACGCATCAGGAGAATGTGGAAGCTCGGTGTGGGCAATGTAAGGAGCAAACCACCTCCCAAGCTATCTATCTGCCTGTCCTACCGGGCACCTAGTTCCTTATCTTTGGCCTCATTAGCCACCTCAGAACCCACAAATTGGAGTAGAAGCAAATCATCCTTAATTCATAGAATCATAGAAACGTGCAGCACAAAAATGGGCCCTTTTAAACCATAGAACAGTACAGGCCCTTTAGCCCACCATGTTGTGCTGACCTTCAAACCACTCCTAAGACTATCTACCCCCTTCCTCCCACGTATCCCTCTACCTTAAATTCCTCCATACACTTATCTAACAATCACTTGAACTTGACCAACGTATCAGCCTCCACCACCACCTCAGGCAGCGCATTCCATGCACCAACCACTCTCTGAGTGAAAAACCTCCCTCTGACGTCTCCCTTGAACTTCCCACCCATTACACTAAAGCCATGCCCTCTTGTATTGAGCATTGGTGCCCTGGGAAAGAGGTGCTGGCTGTCCACTCTATCAATTCCTCTCAATATTTTGTACACCTCTATCATGTCTCCCCTGATCCTCCTCCTCTCCAATGAGTAAAGTCCTAGCTCCTTTGGTCTCTCCTCATAATCTATACTCTCTAATCCAGGCAGCATCCTGGTAAATCTCCTCTGCACCCTTTCCAACACCTCCATATCCTTCCTATAATGAGGAGACCAGAACTGGACACAGTACTCTGAGTGTGGTCTAACCAGAGTTTTGTAAAGCTGCATCATTACTTCGCGGCTCTTAAACTCGATCCCACGGCTTATGAAAGTAAACATCCCATAAGCTTAACTACCCTATCCACCTGTGAGGCAACTTTCAGGGATCTGTGGATATGAACCCCCAGATCCCTCTGCTCCTGTACACTGCCCAGAATCCTGCCATTTACCTTGTATTCCGCCTTGGAGTTTGTCCTTCCAAAGTGTACCACCTCACACTTCTCCGGATTGAACTCCATCTGCCACTTGTCAGCCCAGTTTTGCATCCTATCAATATCCCTCTGTAAGCTTCGACAGCCCTCCACACTATCCACAACACCATTGATCTTTGTGTCATCTGCAAACTTGCTAACCCACCCTTCCACCCCCTCATCTAAGTCATTAATAAATATCACAAAAAGTAGAGGTCCCAGAACCGATCTCTGCGGGACACCACTGGTCACAGCCCTCCAATCCGAATGCACTCCCTCCACCACAACCCTCTGTTTTCTACAGGCAAGCCAATTCTGAATCCACACGGCCAAGTCTCCCTGGATCCCTTGGCCTCTGACCTTCTGAAGAAGCCTACCATGCGGAACCTTGTCAAACGCCTTACTAAAATCCATGTAGACCACATCTACTGCACTACCCTCATCAATCTTCCTGGTCACCTCCTCAGAACCCTATCAGGCTAGTGAGGCTAGATCTTCCCTTCACAAAGCCATTTTTTGAGCCATTTTTTTAAATTGTGAGGACTATATCCCTCAATATATTTCCTATGCAAGGAATTGTCCACATGCCTTTTAAACATTGAAATTGTATCTGACTGCACTACCTCCTGTGGCAGCTTGTTTCAGATATTCACCACCCATGTGGAAAAACTTATCCCTCATATCTAGGGAGTGATGAATTCTATGAGACTGCCAAAGAAGGAGGAGGAAGAAAGTTATGTCATTTACAGTCATGGTTTACCTTTGTGCTTCTGAAATCTGAAAGTCCCTTTTACCAGATTGTTTTGTGGTATTTTAATGCGTTTTAACCCAGTAATCAGTTAAAGGATGTATTGAAAGGCCAAAAGAAGAATTTGTTAAGTACTTTATTCCCTATATCTATTCCTAAGGCATTAGTTTGTTAAATTAGCCCTTAAATAGAGAATTTTCATTCCATTTCTTTTTTAATTGAGAGAACCAGTTATCGATATATATATTGTCATTGACAGTACTAATAGGTGTGTTAGTAACTTAAGGACCTAGACCAACCATTTAAAGATGCATGTTCAGATCTCACCATTGTAGCTGTTGTAAAAAATCCTCTTGTTCACTAATGATCTTCAGAAGATGAAATCTTCTAGTCCTTATCCAGCCTATCTGTAAGGTTTTCTAGGCCCACGGCAATGTGGTTGAATCTTAACTGCCCTCTAGAATGGCACAGCAAGCCAATCAGTTATATCATAACTGCTGCATTAAAAAGACTGCAATGCTTCAAATAGGTGGGTCACTTAAAGGATGGGCAATAAATGCTGGCCTTTCCAGACTTATGTGCATCCAAAAAATGATTGGAGAGAAAACTCAGCTCCACCTCATGGCCTTGGACCAAGGGTGGACTAAAAGAGTTCAATTCTAAGGTGAGTCAAGAGTGACTTCCCTTGATATCAAGCCAGCATTTAACAGTGTAGCATTAAGATCAGCACGGTGGAAAAGCAGATAGCAATACTGCCTTACAGTTCCCAAGACTTGGGTTTGATTCTGACTTTGGATGCAATTTGTGCAGAGTTTCTCCTTGTAACTGCATGGGTTTTCAATGGATGCTCCATTTTCTTCCCATATCCAAAAGATATGCAAGTAGGTTAGTTGAGTTGGCTTCTGTAAAGTGGCTTGGTGTAGGTTAATGGTTTAAAAAAAAGTGAAAGATGAAATTAGTTGGATTGTGGAAAAGAATATTGGTATTGGTTTATTATGGTCACGTACCAAGGTACAATGAAAAGCTTGTCTTACAAACTGATCGTACAGGTCAATTCATTACACAGTGCATTGATGTAGTACAGGTAAAAAAACAATAACAGTACAGAGTAAAGTGTCACAGCTGCAGAGAAAGTTCAGTGCAATAAGGTGCAAGGTTACAACGTGAGGTCATAGTCCATCTCATTGTATAAGGGAATCGTTCAATAGTCTTATCACAGTGGGGTAGAAGCTGTTACAGGACTAAAGGGAAAAAAAGAGAGTGAAAAGGATCCATGAGATTGCTCTGCTTGGAGCCAGTATGGACTCAATAGGATGAATGACCTCCTTCAATGTCATAAGTAAATTCTGTTAAAATTGGAGTATCAAAGGGAAAGCACTCCATGGTTGGCACCAAATATCAGGATGTTGCTAAGAAGTTCCTTAGGGCAGTGTCCTAGACCCAACCATCTTAAGCTCCTTCATCGAGAATCTTTCTTCCCTCATTGGGTCAGATGTGGGGATGTTTGCTGAAGATCCTTTCCATTCACAGCTCCTTAGTAAATAGAACAGTACGGTACAGGAACAGGCCCTTCGTCCCATGATGTCTGCACCGAACATGATGCTGAATTAAACTACAGCTCTTTTGCCTGTACGTGAATCATATCCCTCCATCTCTGCATATTCATGTGTCTATCTAACAGCCTCTTAACCACCACTGTTATATCTGCTTTTACCACTATCTTCGACAGCCTGTTCCAGGCACCTACCACTCTCTCTGTAAAAAAAAAACTTGCCCTGCACATCTCCCTTAAACTTCGCCCCCCCCCTTCACCTTGAATGTATGTTCTCTAGCATTTCTACCGTGGGAAAAAGATTCTGACTCATAATTTTACAAACTTCTATCAAGTCTCCCCTCAGCCTCCAATACTCCAGAGAAAACAACCCAGGTTTGTCCAACCTCTCATAGCTCATACCCTCTAATCCAGGTAGCATCCTGGTAAACCTCTTCTTCACGCCCACATACTACTTGTAATGGGGCAACCAGTATTGCACACAATACTCCAAGTGTGGCCAAACCAACATTTCATATAGCTGGTAATATGACTTCCTTACTCTTATATTCAAAGCCCCGACCAACGAAGTTAAGCATGCCATATGCCGCCTTTACCACCTAATCTACTTGCATGGCCACTGTTCATACTTGCATATTCTTGTAAAGTAAAATGGCAAGTCACATTCACACTAAACAAATGCCAGGGAATGGCCATCTCCAACAAGGGAGAGTCCAACCCCCTATCCTAAGAATTCAATTCATATCATTGTCAAGACCCCCTACCCCCATCAACATCTAGGTGTCACCATCAACCTGAAACTCAACTGAAGCAGCACAAAAATAACGTGGCTGCAGTGATGAGTGACTTAACTCCTGACAATCCAAAGCCTTTCCATCCTCTGCAAGATATAAGTCAGGTGTTACATGCCTGGATGAGTGCAACTCCATCAATACTCAAGCTCAACACAATTCAGGACAAAGTAGCCTGCTTGATTGGTACCCCCCACATCCACTCGAAACATTCATTCCCTCCACTGTCGTATCTTGACTGCAGTATATGCCATCTACAAAATGCACAACATTAATTGTCAAGGCTACTTTGACAGCACTTCTCAAACCTGTGACCTTTTCCACCAAGAACGACATGAGTAGCAGGCAGATAGGAACACTATTCAGTTGCAGGTTCACCTCAAGTCACACACCTTCCTGACTTTGAAATATATCATTGCCGTGTCTAAATTCTGGAAATCCCTACCCAACAGCACTGTAGCAATTCAAGAAGTGTTTCAACCACATCTTCTCAAGTATAATTAGGATGGCCAACAAGGTCAGTATTGGTTTATTATTGTCACTTGTACTGAGGTACAGTGAAAAGCTTGTCTTACAAACCGATCATAGAGATCAATTCATTACAAAGTGCAGTTACATTGAGTCAGTACAGAGTGCATTGATGTAGTACAGGTAAAAACAATAACAGTACAGAGTGAAGTGTCACAGCTACAGAGAAAGTGCAGTACAATAAGGTGCAAGGTCACAACAAGGTAGATTGTGAGGTCATAGTCCATCCCATTATATAAAGGAACTGTTCAATAGTCTTATCACAGTGGGGTAGAAGCTATCCTTAAGTCTGGTGGTACGTGCCTTCAGGCTCCTGTATCTTCTACCCGATGGAAGAGGAGAGAAGAGAGAATGTCCCGGGTGGGTGGGGTCTTTGATTATGCTGGCTTCTTCACCAAGAAAATGAGAGGCAAAGACAGAATCCAAGGAGGAGAGGCTGGTGTCCGTAATGCACTGGGCTGTGTCCACCACTCTCTGCAGCTTCTTGCGGTCCTGGGCAGAGCAGTTGCCGTACCAAGCTGTGATACATCCAGATAGGATGCTTCTGTGGTGCATCTGTAAAAGTTGGTGAGAGTCAAAGGGGACAAACCAAATTTCTTTAGCCTCCTGAGGAAGTAGAGGCGCTGGTGAGCTATCTTGGCCGTGGCATCAACGTGATTTGACCAGGACAGGCTGTTGGTGATGATCACTCCCAGGAACTTGAAGCTCTCAACCCTTTCGACCTCAGCACCATTGATGTAGACAGGTGCATGTACACTGCCCCCTTTCCTGAAGTCAATGACCAGCTCTTTAGTTTTGTTGACATTGAGGGCAAGGTTGTTGTCATGACACCATTCCACTAAGCTCTCTATCTCCTTCCTGTACTCCGACTCATCGCTGTTTGAGATACAACCTACAACGGCGGTATCATCTGCAAACTTGTAGATGGAGTTAGAGCAGAATCTGGCCACACAGTCATGAGTGTATAGGGAGTAGAGTAGAGGGCTGAGGATGCAAGCTTGTGGGGCACCAGTGTTGAGAATAATCGTGCCGGAGGTATTGCTGCCTATCCTCACTGATTGCGGTCTGTTTGTTAGAAAGTCAAGGATCCAGTTACAGAGGGAGGTGTTGAGTCCTAGGTCTCGGAGTTTGGTGACAAGCTTACTTGGAATTATTGTATTGAAGGCAGAGCTGTAGTCAATAAACAATAGTCTAATGTAGGTGTCTTTACTGTCCAGGTGCTCCAGAGCTGAGTGACACCTGCATCCCAAAAAAATTGAATGAAAAATTGAAAAATGTGATTATTTGAAAATAAATAAGTTTCTTTTCAATTGAAGTTTTACATGCAGTAGAAATCAGAATGTTATTTTCAGAATACTCTGTCAAATTTTAGTCATACATGGAAAAAATTAATTGACTGTTACTCAAGTTGTGCAGAAAGAATATGGATCTTATATTTCATATAAAGGATTGATTTTGAAGGATGAGGCCTCAAATGAACCATTTGAAGGCACAATGTCTGGTGATTGTGTGGGGAGATAATTATTTAATTTATTTGTAAGTCTATAACATGCCATATGGCATATGCTCCAACCCAGCAGCCTAAGCCTTAGACTGAACCAATAACTCCGTACACCTAAAATAAAATGATCCCAAGCAAGGTTGACAGTGTTCCAAACAGGGATACAAATTAAACTTAGGGTACAGATGAAGGACTACACTTTTCAGATAAACCTATTAAATGAATTATTTTGGCTCTATTTCAGTTGCACCAATAATTTTGAAGAAAAGACTTCAGAGCCAAGAAGTTGAAGAGCATGGGATGGCAATCCTACATTGTGAACTGTCTAAACCAAAAGTGCCTGTGAAGTGGAGGAAAGGATCTCTATTGATCTCTCCAAATGAAAAGTACAAAATAAAACAGGAAGGTTGTGTACAAATATTGCAGATTCATGACTTGGAATCAGTAGATGCCGGAGAGTACTCTTGTTGTTTTGGGGATCAGCAAACTACAGCTTCCATAACTGTGAAAGGTAGGTTAATAGACCAGTGGAAAAAAATACTTAAAATCTGAACAACTAAAGAAGTTCAGATCCTAGAAATCTAAAATAATTTAGAAAGTTCTGTAAATAATTAGCAGCTTGGGCAGCAACATAGTTAACGTTTCAAATTGATGGCCTTCAACAGACTGAGAAAAGTTAAAAATCAAACATTCTTTGAAAATGCTGAGGATGGAGAGGAGTTGAGTGAAACGGTGGGACCAATATCGACTGAGTGACACAAATGTTGCTAGCTGACAGAGGATGAAGAAGGCTTGTTAATGCAATTGACATATGTGGGAGAAATATAAACACGGAGATAATCAAAGATGAGAGAATAAAAATGGCTGCAACTGTAAGATAAAGAACATAGCAATTGCTGAAATTCTAAAACAAAAGATAATGCTAAAAATACCTAGCACGTCAGGCAAGATCTCTAGAAAGAAAAAAAATTGAATTAACATTAAAATCCAGTGTTTATAGATTTACCTAGTACAATAGTAATGAAGATAATTTTTGGTGAAGTATGAAAAGGTAACCAGCGTTGGATCTAGAGCTGATGTCCAGAAGGTTCTTCAGAAGTCAAGAATGAGATAAGATATCTTTATTAGTCACATGTACATCAAAACACAGAGTGAAATGCATCTTTTGCGAAGAGTGTTCTGGGGGCAGCCTGCAAGTATCACCACGCTTCTGGCGCCAACGTCGCATGCCCACAACTTCCTAACCCGTACGTCTTTGGAATGTGGGAGCAAACCCACACAGTCACAGGGAGAACGTACAAACTCCTTACAGACAGCGGCCAGATTTGAACCCGGGTTGCTCGCACTGTAATAACATTGAGCTAACTGCTACACTACCATGCCTGCATCCGAGGCGCAGATCTTACAGTTATAGCTGTTTATTTAGATGTTCATCAAAGTACAGGCCAAGCAGTATCAGCTTGTAACAGTAAGGAGCAGCAAGGAGAGCAAGTAACAAAGGAGGATGTGACTAAGCACATCAATGAAGGGAGAGCAGTAGATGTAGTGTATATGGATTTCACAAGGCGTTTGATAAGGTACCCCATGCGAGGCTTATGGAGAAGGTGAGGAGACATGGGATCCAAGGGGACATTGCAGTGTCGATCCAGAACTGGCTGGCCCACAGAAGGCAAAGAGTGGTTGTTGAAGGGCCGTATTCTGAGTGGAGGTCAGTGACCAGTGGTGTACCTCAGCGATCTGTACTGGGACCCTTACTCTTTGTGATTTTTATAAACGACCTGGATGAGGAAGTGGAGGGGTGGGTTAGTAAGTTTGTGGATAACACGAAGGTTGTGGGTGTTGTGGATAGTTTGGAGGGCTGTCAGAGGTTACAGAGGGACATAGATAGGATGCAGAGTTGGGCTGAGAAGTGGCAGATGCAGTTCAACCCAGATAAGTGTGAAGTGGTTCATTTTGGTAGGTCAAGTATGTTGGCGGAATATAGTATTAATGGTAGGACTCTTGGCAGTGTGGAGGATCAGAGGGATCTTGGGGTCCGAGTCCATAGGACGCTCAAAGCGGCTGCGCAGGTTGACTCTGTGGTTAAGAAGGCATATGGTGTATTGTCCTTCATCAATCGGGGAATTGAATTTAAGAGCCGTGAGGTATTGTTGCAGCTATATAGGTCCCTGGTCAGACTCCACTTGGAGTATTGTGCTCAGTTCTGGTCGCCTCACTACAGGAAAGATGTGGAAGCCATAGAGAGGGTGCAGAGGAGATTTACAAGGATACTGCCTGGAATGCGGAGCATGCCTTATGAAAGCAGGTTGAGGGAACTCGGCCTTTTCTCCTTGGAGAGACGGAGGATGGGGGGGGGGGGGTGGGGGGGACCTGATAGAAGTGTATAAGATGATGAGCGGTATTGATAGGGTAGATAGTCAGAGGCTTTTCCCCAGGGCTGAATTGGTGGCCACAAGAGGACATAGGTTTAAGGTGCTGGGGAGTAGATATAGAGGAGATGTCAGGGGTAAGTTTTTTACTCAGAGAGTGGTGAGTGCGTGGAATGGGCTGCCGGAAATGGTGGTGGAGGCTGATACAATAGGGTCTTTCAAGAGACTGTTAGGTAGGTACATGGAGCTGAGTAAAATAGAGGGCTATGGGTAAGCCTAGTAATTTCTAGGGTAGGGACATGTTCAGCACAGCTTTGTGGGCCGAAGGGCCTGAATTGTGCTGTAGTTTTTCTATGTTCTAACCTGCGCTCTCTTTATACTGCAAACTAATTTGCAAGCTGGTTAGATAAGGGAGTCTTCTCTGATAAGCACAGTCTGTGAACAACAAGGGCCATCTGTAAACAAGTACAACTTGATTTATGCTACTATGACATCTCAGGCTTACAGACAAAGAAACCACAGATGTACAGAACCAACTATGCTACAACTTACTAAAAATCCACTGAAAATTTACAGACAAACAGATGATTATACAAACATATAAGCAAACGAAAAGAAAGTTAAAACTACAAGAAAAATAACAATTCAAACCCTAATCCAACAGTTCCCCTCCCCTTTTGATTCTAAATACAACATTTTGAATCAATATATCTGAAAATTCAGAGGTAGAAAGCCTTGCGGTACCAGCATCGACTATAAGACTTATTGAACCCTAAGTTATGAAAACATCAAGGGGTACTTGTATAGCTAGGTCATATTCAGGCTGATTGTCCTATTGATGATGGCCATTATATAAATAATTGAGATGTAAACCACAGTAAGACACCCAAGAGCAAACATTACAACTCGTAACATCGAGTAACGCCAACTTCCTAGGGCTGATTGAATCCAAAGAAATCCCACCCATCAGATTGATGTATCTTGGCTGCTTCTTTATGAATATGATCAGAGGGCACAGCTTCAGAATAGAAGGACGTCCCTTAGTTCAGAGATGAGGAGGAATTTCTTTAGCCAGAAGGTGGTGAATTCGTGGAATTCATTGCCACAGACAGCTATGGAGGCCAAGTTATTGGGTATATTTAAAGTGGAAGTTGATTGGTTTTTGATTAGTAAGGGCGTCAAAGGTTACGGGGAGAAAGGGGTTGAGAGGGAAAAATAAATCAGCCATGATTGAATGGCGGAGCAGACTCAAAGGACCGAATGGACAAATTTTGCTCCTGTGTCTTATTGCCTTGCGGTCTTGTGGTTTTATGGTCTTATGCCAGTCCTATTTCCTCATCATTGTCATCACCGCTTGAATCAAGAGAGGTCGCTATTGTATCAGTGTCATGTTTGTTCTGCAGTTCCTCTAATTTTGGATAGAGGCAATGCTTTGCATTATTGTCTGATGTAGGGGGTGTATCTCAAGAGGAAGGATCAGTGACAGGGCCGCCCCTCTGAGCACACTGTCTCAGTTTGTCTCTGAGCTTTGTACACTTCATTTCGACTCAATCACACTTATCCTTTTGTTTTCTCACTTGTTCAGTTAATGCACAGATTTGCTCTTTAGGGTTTTTAGTGTTTATCATGCTGACCTTGTAATTTGTCACAATTCTTCTTTTCCTTTTTCACTTGTCCAGTTAATGCACATATCTTCTTTAAATTTTTCGTAGATTTTACCGTACTAACTTTGCAACTGAACACACTTTTTCTTTGTTAGTTGTGATAAGACTGCTAATGTCTATCCGGTTCCCTCAGGCATTCTCTGGATCTTCCCCCATGCCCTTTTAATATCATCTAGCGGCCAAATTCCATTAGACTCAGCATTGATGATATATTTCGTTCTGATTTCTTTACTGATCTTATCCAGTTGGAATACTTTGTTTAGATAAGGACTCAAACCCTCAGTCATCTGTTCATATATAACAACTGGAGGTTCATTTCCCTGTTTTTCTATAGTAGGTTTCTTCTCTAATTTGGCCATGGCTTGATTCTCCTCCTACGACACGTGAAGATATAGAACAATTGCTCGCTTACTGGGAGCCTATAACCCGAATCAATAGATTTTACAGCTGAAATTCAAATGGACTATACACAGCTGAATTATCAGATTTTAGTCCCTAGACTATGCACAGCTGAACAGTACTGTTTAACTTCACTTAAAAAGAATAGAATATAACAGAGTATAGTATCCCTGGGTTTTTAGCTTCGCTGTTAGACTTGCTTTAAATAGTGTATTGAAGTAAGAACTAGGTGCTTCTTTGACGATTAGGAAAGCAAGGAGGAAGGTCTTACCTCCTGTTAAATGTGCACATTAGAACTTTCCATCTCGCCTGGGATTCTTCCCATCCTTAATCTCCTCAACTATCCTGCTGACCATACCAAGTTGTTGGATCTGAAGATGATGTTGTCCAGAAGGTTCTTTGGAAGTCAGGAATGAGGGACAAATCTTACAGTTACAGCTGTTTATTTAGATGTTCATCAAAGTATAGGCCAAACAGCATCAGCTTGTAACAGCAGAGTAACAGTAAGTAACAGCAAGTAAAAAAGGAGTGATAGTAAGTCGCAGCAAGTTACAAAGGACTTTCCTCATGCTTTCTCTTTATATTGCAAACTAGTTTAAACTGGTTAGATGATGGAGTCTTCTCTGTTAAAGAGTCTGTGAACAACAAGGACTGTCTGTGAACAAGTACTACTTGATTTACACTGCCATGATATCTCAGGCTTGCAGACAAAGAAAACTACAGAGGTATAGAACCAACTATGCTACAAATTACTGAAAATCCACTGAAAATTTACAGAGATGATTATATAAACATATAAACAAGTGCAAAGAAAGTTAAAACTTCAAGAAAAACAACAATTTAAACCCTAATCCAACAACAGATAATAGTATTACTTAAACACTGCAGTTGTTATTGAACCACATTCTACCTTTCAGTTGAACATACTAAAATCAGATTGCTTAAGTTAAATCTTTATTGTAATTATTTGTTTCTAATCAATATCACACTTCATCAAGGAACAAACTGATGTTGTTCAGAAAGATATTTATTTTAGGCTTCTAGTATTAACACTGTGCCATCTCCGTCTGTCATTTAATTCAGCCAGTCACTTCCGTGCTGCTTCCACATCACTATTTGTCATATCTATTCTTCCCCACATTAAAAATGCTCAGATATCAAAATAACCAATCATCAACAAGACTGACTATATTGCAACAACTATTTCAGCCTGTAAACTACTTTTAACAAAATATTTCCATTTCATCTAGAAGGTTAGTCTGAAGGCACAGCAAGTAATTAGGAAGGCAAGTGGAATGTTGGTGTTTATTGTAAAGAGGACAAAGTGTTACAAAAGTAGGAAAATCGTGCTCCAACTACACCAGATTTGGCTAGACCAACTTGGAGTACTGCACCCAGTCTTAGTGTCCTTATTTAAGGAGGGATGTTTTTGCATTTGGGGCAGTTTATTGAATATTCACTAGGTTGATTCTTGGGATGAAAGTGTTGTCTTAAGTGGAATGATTGGGGAGAATGGGGTTTGGCTGTTAATTCCTTGGAGTTTACATATTTCGAAATGTCACTTCTTTCCTAAAGATTTAAGGAGGCCTGATCCCCACTCCCTTGGTTGGGCTGTTAAGAGGTGGGTGGAATCTAGAACTGGGACAATACAGTTGCAAATAAAGACTTAAGACAAAGATGAGGGAGATTTTCTTCTCTCAGAGGATTTTGAATCTTTGGAATTTTCTTTATGGGAGGCTGTGAAAGCTAAATCATTGACCATATTCGAGACCAAGATAGATTTTTGCTCTGTTGTAGAATCAGGGGTATGGAGAACAAGCAGTAAAATGGAGGTGAAAACAGCTCTTTACTGGAAGCTATTTTCTCAGTAGGGAGGCACTTCACATGTGGTTTGGAAACTAGTCACCCTATTTTTATGCAAACAATGATTAATTCTTCAATGTGTATAGATGTATTTATTTAATAATGACACAGAGCAATTGCACAGGGAAAATAAAGGGCTGTGTGAAGTCTTCCACACCATTTAAAAATGGAATTCACCATTAATTCTTTACTGAGGGCACCATGGGTGATTGGAAACCCCTGGGATTGTTGCTGCATAAAAAGAAATATGATGTTGCTCTGTTTGAAAGGGAGTTATTTAAAAAGTTAGAAAAATGCAGATTTTCTTTGGGATATATGCCATGATCACGGTCTCGGTCATTTAACAGTTTAGATTTATCTTGCTTCCATGCCAGCTTTCAGCCTTTTTCCATCAAAATATTCTTAAAAGAAGGCTATTAATTTAGTATATTAAAGTACATTACTTTGTTTGCTTTTACCAATAAACTTTCAGTTGTAGTATTGTTATAATAATAATAATAACCTTGCAGCCTTGCCGGTACTTTTCAAACGTTGGCTTAAAAATGAGGAAGCGGAAGAAGGCCACTCTGCCCTACTGCACTGTGAGCTTACGAAACCCGATGCCACTGTGGAATGGAGGAAGGGACCTGAGGTACTTAAACCAAATGACAAGTATGAAATGAAACAGAAAGGCCCTATTGTTGAATTACTAATTCACAATCTGAAGCTAGAAGATGCTGGGGAATATACTTGTGATTCTGGGGATCAACAGACTACTGCCTCCTTAACAGTCAGAGGTAAATAATAAAAACCATTGCTTGCTTAATTCAAAAGTAGACTATTTGCTTAATTGTCCTACAGAAATGAAAACCCTTGTTTCTTTAGCTGTTCCAGGTAAGATGCATAATAAGTATGATTAAGTAGTCTAAATAAAAAATCTTATTTTAATAAAAGCTCATCTGTGTTTTGTTCAGGGAAGAACCAAAAAGACATGTGCTCAAGAATATCCTCAATCGCTTCCCATAACTTCAGAGAAAATTGGGTAGTAAGCTTGAATAGAAATATAAGCTTACCAGAGTTTTTCTTAATATAGTCATTTATGAGAAATGGATGTTGCTAGCAATGTCGGTATTTATTGTCCATCCCTATTTGGTCCTGTTCTGAGGAAGCAGTTAAAAGTAATCCACATTGGTGGTAATGGAGTCTCATATATGCCAGACTGGGTAAGAATGGGTCATTTCCATCCCTGAACGACATTTATGATCCAGATAGATTTCTATGACAATTTGGTAGTTTCATAGTTACTGTCATTAGGAATAGCTTTTATTTTAATTTTATGTTTTCAATTTAATTATTTGAGTTTAAATTTTCCAGTTGCCATGTGGTATTCAAACTCATGTCTCTGGATTAGTGGTCCAGAACTTTGTTTGCTAGTGAGTTATCTTAACCAGTACACAACAGAAGTATATTTTAGCCAATTTCTTTCAGTGATTTTGAAATTTGCAAGCATATAATAGATTGAAATTTGTTTGGATGTAAATATTTGACTAATGATATATGAGGACAACTTTTCTTAAAATCAGAGTAGTGATCTAGAATTCATGTAAGGATGTGAGAAGCAGAAACAATCAGTGCCTTCAAATGGGATTTGGATGGGTACTTGAGAAAGAATAATTTGCAGGGCTGTGGGGAAAGAACAGGGGATTGGAACTGATGGGATTTCTGTACTGTGAGCTGGCACAGATTTAGTGGGTTCTGTGTCATAATAATTCCATGATTCTAAGTCAGGGGCACATACCTTTCTCCATTTGTTGCAAATTTTTAAGCTGCTTGCTTTTCTGAGAGGGGTTGTTGCTACATAAAAAGAAATATGATGTTGCTCTGTTTGAAAGGGGGTTATTTAAAAAAATTAGAAAAATACAAATCTTCTTTGGAATATGTGCCATGATCACAGTCTGGGTCATTTAACAGCTCAGATTTATCTTGTTTCCATGCCAACTTTCAGCATCTCTCCACCAAAATATTCTTAAAAGAAGGCCATTAATTTGTTGTTATTTTTTTCTCTCTATATATATTTTTTTCCAGAGCCAGATATAAAAATTATTGATGGTTTGAAAAACTTGGAAGTGATGGAAGGTGGAGATGCTTTGTTTGAATGTAAACTGTCCCACGAAAATGCACGAGGTGTTCAATGGATTTTGGGAGGAATTGAACTGCAGAGTAATGAAATGAATGAAATTTCAGTGAAGGATGGTAATATTCACACTATTCTTTTGAGGAAAATCACACAAGATGACGCTGGCACTATGACCTTTAAGGTTGGGAAGTGCATATCTTCAGCTCAGCTTAATGTCAAAGGTAACAGTGAAAAATTATTAGATTTCAAAGAAAATGAAAAGTGTATTTTCCAGATCTTAGTAGATTTCTACTTTTTTGAAAAAATGCTTCAGAGTTAATAATTGTCAAACATAGTGGGTCTGTTTCATACTTCAAATAACATGGGCACATTAGCATACTTGAAATTTACAGAGAACAACTTCACTGGTCGCAAACCACTTACAGTATTTCTGTACTGACATAAGTTGGAGCAGCTAGCCCCTCACTGTGATTGTCAGGAGAGCTAGAAGCACATTATACTAGTTTAGTGCTTTTCTTATTATAAAGGGACGGTCAGCTGCCTTTGGAAAATCTGACTAGGTAGCTTCAGAACTAAATGTAGGTTGCTCTGATGCCACAGAGTATGATAAACTAACAGGGAGTTCTTTTTCCAGCATTTAGATGCTGAGTTAGTCACTGTAGATGACATAGTGGTGGAGCACTTATCAATGTTATCTCACAACTCCAGTGACCTGATCTGACCTGATTCTGACCACAGGTGTCACCTGTGTGGACTTTACATGTTTTCTCCCACTACTCAAAGGTGTATTGGTAGTTAATTGCTGTAAAATTACCCCTCAGTGTAGGTAAGTAGAAAAGGAATCAAAGAGGAATTGATAGGAAAGTCAGTTACAGGGCTACAAGAAAATAAGAAGGGAAATGAGACTGCTGGGATTTGCTCTGCTGGGAGTTAGCATGGGCCAAATAGTCTCCCTCTCTGTTGTAATATGTAAGTAATTCAATGTGTGCTTCAGTTGTGGAAGCATTTCAGATAAGATATCTTTATTAGTCACACGTACATCAAAACACACAGTGAAATGCGTCTTTGCGTAGAGTGTTCTGGGGGCAGCCCGCAAGTGTCACCACAGTTCCAGTGCCAACATAGCATGCCCACAATTTCCTAACCTGCACGTCTTTGGAATGTGGGAGGAAACTGGAGCACCCGGAGGAAACCCACACAGTCACAGGGAGAACGTACAAACTCCTTACAGACAGTGGCCGGAATTGAACCCTGGTCCCTGGCGCTGTAATAGCGTTACGCTAACCACTACACTACTGTGCCTGCCCTTGATTACTGGAGGCATTGTTATGCCCTGTTTAGGGTGGATTAGAACCTTTGGGATTGAAACAAAGGCATGCCTATCAATGAAGAACCTATTCCCACAGAGTACTCAAAGATGTCATAATCTGTAGAACTCTGTGAAGGACAATTTGTAGGCTCAGGTTTTTCAAGGCTGTCTTAACTGAGAAATGTGACATTCTGCATGAAAACCTGGCCTGATGTCGCTTCAGAAATCAAGGTCATGATGATTCTCAACAACCCCTCTGGGTCATTCCAGTAGACTGCAGCAGATCTTTACTTGTCGCACAATTTGCTGCTTAATGCTGTATCATGGAGGTCACCCAGCAACATACTCATGAAGAAATTATTTCAGTTAGGAGCAGGTGACATCTCAGGTACTGGGATATGCCAGCACTGATGACTTCCCATGGACACAAGCAGCCATTGACTAGGCATATGTGTCCATATAGACTTCCCTTATGAGCTGGACCATTTTTATGAACATGAAATTTCTGCACTTCCTCAACATGGAGGTTGTTGTGAATTGCGAGAATTCGCATGATTCCAAGAATTACACTTGACTCATCCTGAAGGAGACTACCCTACTAGACATCTTCAGCAACTGGCACTGTCCAGAGGGATGAATTTTGGGATAAAGGGCTACCACCTCCTTCACTGATTTTATTTATACCAGTGTGCTATTCAACCACATCAGCTGACCACAGACACAACAAAACACACACAGGTGCCAGGAAATGAGAAATGCCACAGCTCTCCTGAAGATGATATTTTGTTGCCTGCACCAGTATCACAGAACCTTGCAGTACATGCCAAAATTATGTGCAGATTTAATCATCATCTGCTTGCAAAACTTTGCTATAGGAAAACCAAGGAATCTGGAGCTAGAGAACTGTGAGACAAAGCAGGATGTGCAGAAGGAACAAGAAGATGGCAGCTACCATGGGGATGTCATTGCTCAGCAGCCTCCCAGCCAAATGGAGGAGGCAGGCACTGGCCACAAGGGTTACAAGGGGCTTGACTGACAGAGTGATGGTTTTCATAGAGATAGCAAAATAAAATGCCCAAATTATCTCCTTTACACTACAATTCTTAACACCAGTTTAATATACTAATAATTAGCTGAGACAGGCTAGGTAATGTGTAAAGTCATAGAGGTATACAGGATGGAAACACACCCTTCGGCCTAACTAGTCTATGCTGACTAAGGTGCGTACCTAAGCTAGTCCTGTTTACCTGCATTTTGCCCACATCCCTCTAAAACGTTCCTATCCATGAATGTCCAAATGCCTTTTTAACCCTCTGGTCCCCTTTAAATCTTTTCCCTCTCACCTTAAACCTGTGCCTTCTAGTTTTAGACTCTCCTACACTGGGAAAAAGACTGTGACTATCTACCCTATCTGTGCCTCTTATAATTTTATAAATCTCTATACAGTCACCCATCAACCTCCTTTGCTCCAGGGAAAACAGTCACAGTCTATCCAGTATCACCTTGTAACTCAAGCCCTCTAGTCCCACAACATCCGTGTGAATTGTTTCTGCACCCTCTTTAGTCCACTCATGTCCTGTTGCACAAGTCCATCTGCAGTGATTGTAATTCATCAGCGAATGAATCTCAGGTCCAGTTTATCTGCGTGTCTAGCATTACAATGTTTCCATATTAACAAAGAACAGTACAGAACAGGAACAGGTTCTTCAGCCCACAGTGTTTGCGCTGAACACAATGCCAAATTAAACTAAGTTGTTTCTGCCTGTACGTGATCCATATTCCTCCATCCTCTGCATCTTCATGTGTCTAACAGCCTCTTAAACACCACTGTCGTATCTGCTTCCACCACTCCCCCTGGCAGCCCGTTCCAGGCACCCACCACTTTCTGTGTAAAATAACTTGCCCCGTGCATCTCCTTTAAACTTTCTCCCTCTCAACTTAAATGCATGCCCTCCAGGATTTGACATTTCTACCCCAGGAAAAAGATTCTGACTGTCTACCATATCTGTGCCTCTGATAATTTTATTAATTGCTGTCAGGTCTCCTCTCTGCTTCTGATGCTCCAGAGAAAACAACCCAAGTTTGTCTAACCTTTCCTTATAGCTTATACCTTATAATCCAGGCAGCATCATGGTAAACGCTTTCTGCACCCTCTGCCTCCACATCCTTGCTGTAATAAGGTGACCAGAATCGCATACAATACTCCGTGTGGTCTAATCAAAGTTTTATATAGCTGCAACATGACTTCCTTACTCATATATTCAATGCTCTGACCAATGAAGGCAAACATGCATATGCCTTCTTTACCACCCTATCTTCCTGCATGGCCACTTTTAGTGACCTATGGACTTGGATCCCTCTGTACATCAATGCTGTTGGGGTTCTGCCATTAACTGTATACTTTCCCCTTCCATTTGACCTCCCAAAGTGCAATATTTCACACTTGCCTTGATTAAACTTCATCTACTATTTGTCTGCCAATATCTGTATCTGATCTGTATTCTGCTGTATGTATTAACAGCCCTCTATATTGTGCACAACTTTGCCAATCTTTGTTATCTGCAACTTCCTAATGAATGGAAATTTGCTTAAAGAACTCAGGCATATTTTTCTGTGGGGATCTTTCCATTCTGCAGGTGTAAACAGCAGTGTGATCATAGCCATGATATATCTTATCATCTTTGTACATTGCTCCTTTGTGTAGGGATTTTCATTCTTGAAATAGACTATCATAGTTACCTTTTCCCATAATCTTCTTGTGGTGGTCCAGCAGTTCTCCTGTACCCCAGCATATAGGACTTTTCTTGTGAATGTGATTATCCAGGACTTACTGGACCCTTAGAGTGAATATGAGCGCTGTCTCCTTCTCCCTTGCTACCTTTGTTTTGAACATGTCAGCCAAAATGTCTGCTGCTGTTGTGTCCGACCGGCATTAGAAAGCATGACTTTGAAGGCCCATGTACTTCTCTGGTTGCTGCAAAGCAAAATACCAGGAGTTGCACTAAATTAGTTGTAGAGTCATGTAGAACAGAAGCATGCCCTTTGACCAGCATGTCCATGTTGACAATCTAATCCCATTTACTAGCACTTGGTCTGTAATCTTCTAAGCCTTGGTGATTCAAGTATTCGTCTAGGTACTTGAATGTTGTAAGAGTCTCTGCTTCCACCACACTATTAGACAGTGCTTTCTAATTCCAGCCACACTGTATGAGGTTCCCTCAACCTACTCCACTCCAAGGAAAACAGAGCCAGCCTATCCAGTCTCTCCTTATAATTGAAACATTCCAGCCCGCTGCATGCTTTCCAGTGCAAAGGCATAGATTCTATAGTTTGGCAACCAGAACCGCACATAGAATTCCAGCTGTTGTCCAATCAATGTTTTATAAAGCTGTACCATAACTTCCCTACTCTTACATTTTTTGCCCTGACTAATGAAAGTAAGTAGCCCATATGCCTTCTTCACGACCTTACCTACCTGTGCTGCCACTTTTAGAAATCCTTGGACATGTACACCAAGATTCCTCTGTTCGTCAGTACTCCCTAGGGCCCGACCATTCATTGTGTAATTGATTGAAGCCCCATCTGGAATTGTACAGATTCCATTTTAGCAATTGGTTCTGGAGGTAAATCACCCTGATGTTTCAAACTTCGACCAATTTCAGGGCTTTTTTAGGATCCCATTGGCTATTAGACATGTTTTAGTGCACCAAAAATAAATACAATACAATTTCTAGGTAACTGCCTACATTTGATGTGTGCTGAATTTTAATATATGCTACACAGCAGGAGTTTTAGATAAGATCCTTCTGAATTATTGTTACTATTTAATTTTTCAGCAACTCCAGCAACTTTCACTAAACCGCTTCAAAGTATGGAAGTGGATGAAGTTGAAACAGCAACTTTGCTCTGTGAACTCTCACAATCGAATGTTCAAGTTATTTGGAAAAAAGGATTAACAACAATTTTTCCAGGTGACAAGTATGAAATTAAACAGGAAGGTTGTATACATAAGTTATGCATATACGACCTAACATCAGGGGACTCGGGTGAATATACCTGTATCTCTGGAGATCATCAGACCACAGCTTCTTTAACTGTCAAAGGTGAGTTAAAATTAGTAATTTAGTATCTTAATTCCATTGACGATCCCCATATTATTAGAAGCTTGTAGAGGCTAACTGTTTCATTGTGTTCTGTTCCTGGTTTCAAATTTGAATATTCGCTGTTATTTCAGATAGTAAATTTACTTTGCTAATCTGTTTACTGAAGTTAGTTGTAACAGCAGATGTGCTGTATAGCTCCTGTGTTCCTATTGCTCATTAATTATTATACAATGAATAATATCTCCCAGGAAAATTAATTTTGACATTTTACGAACCTATCCTTGGGAATCATTCACAGAAGAATTTAAAATCTATTGTTTTTGTAAGATGGTGGGAAAGATATTTGATGGGTTTATCCAATATTACTTGATGTACATGTGAAATACTACCAATGAAGAAAATCTGAAATAGAAACAGAAAATGGTAAAAAAAAAATGCAGTTTAGGCAGCATATGTAGAGAGAAAAACAGAGTTGGCATCACGTGTGATTCTCATGTGTGAGAAAAGTTAGGTATAAAACAAGATTTATGTTGCTGAGAATGGGGCAAGGGGTAGAAAGAAAAGGTGATAAAAGGAAAGGTCATTGATGGGGTGAAAACCAGAGAGACTGAATGACACATAGTGATGCCAGCTAAAAAAGGGTGGTGTATGAGTAAATAGCAAAAAACCATGAAGAGAATAAATGAAATCTCTACTTGCCAGATGAAGAGAGGGAGGGGAAAATGTGTTTTGATAACGAGGTACAACATTGAAATAGCTGATCATCAGAGTGACATCTCTGCCCTTGGCCTTATATACTGTTCCACTGAAGTTCATCACAGGCTTGAGAAACAGCATCTAATCTTCTCATAAGGCCTCTCCATTCAGGGAACAATTAGGGTTGAAGCAGCCATCTTCAGCTGCATCATCATCTGAATTAGCCACTCTTACCTCTTTCTTTAGCCTCTGATACTATTACAATAAACTGCAATATAAGCTGAAGAAATCACATCTTCTGAATGGACATGTTACAACCTTTCAGAGTCCACATAGAATTCAACAATTTGTAACTGTCATTTGCAGAATTCAGTTTTGTTATCACTCTTCTTGTAAGTTTAGATTTCATTCAATTTCTACTTCCCCCAGTCATACTTTTTGTTTTTATGAGACAGTATCACTTTCTTTTATCTGGCACACCACCACTTTTGTCATTCAATCTTTCCTGTGCTCTACCTAATCACAAATGCTTTTGTTCTATCTGCCCCTCCCCATTTTCTCTGCAAATTGTTTTATTTTTAACTTTTTCCAGTTCTAATGAAAGGTCATTAACCTGAAGCATCAACTCTTGTTTCTTCCTCCACTGATGCTGCCTGAGTGGTTGAGTATTTCCAGCACATTTGCTTTATTATTGCATTTGATTGGCCAAATTTAAAATTGTCCCTTGGTGACAGTAGTTGTCATGTGTACTACCTACAAAATGCACTGCAGTTACATGCCTTGGATCTCCCAAAGTTGATCTCTACCACAAGAACGGCAAGTTTTAATGTTTTTTAAAAATGAACTTGACACTGAAACTACTTTAGTATTCAGAAAGATAAGGACCAAAGACTTGGAAAGTACTTTTACCATCTTGTGAAAGTTAAAGGAAAAAAATTGTCTTTGGTCACCATTAATATTTGGAGGGTTTTTTTGGAAAATGGGTATTGTTACAATATGATAATATGTTGCCCATCCTTGTTGCTCTTGTGAAAGTCATGGTACCTTCTAGAACCACGACAGTCCTTTTTGGAGAAGACACTCCCCAGTACTATAGGGGAGGGAAATCCAGGATTTAGAGCTGGCAAAGATGAAGGATGAGCAAAGTCAAAATGGTGTGCAATTTAGAGGGTGGTTACGCTCCCATGACCCTGCTGACCTTGTTCTTCTTGGTGATGTAATTTTAGAGGTACTATCAGAATAGCCTGGGCAAGTATCTGCAGTTTATTTTGTAAATAGTAAACACTGCAGTCACTGTCTGCCACTGAATGAAGGAATGAAAGTTTAGGGTGGTAAGGTAGCAATCAAGCAGGCACCATTATTCTAGATGGTGTTGAACTTCTTGAGAGTTGTTGTTCCTGCACTAATCGAGCCAGTGGAGAGTATTCTATCATGCTCCTGACTTGTAAATTAGAGATGATGGAAAGACCTTGGGGTGTCAAGGGGTGAATTATACTCTGCAGATACATAGCTTCTGAGCTGTTCTTGTAGCCACAGTATTTATTAGGCTGAAACAGTGGAGTTTCTGGTCTGTGGTGACTCCCAGGATATTGCGGCAGGGAACTTTGCAAAGGTAGATGGTTAAACTTTCTTTTGTTGGAGATGGTCATTGCCTTGCTTTGTAGCATGAATGTTGCTTGCTACTTAACAGCCCATGCCTAAGTAGCAAGCAATGTAACCCACTCAGCTAATGGATACTCAGGAAGGCAAGGGAGGAGATTGCTGGGGCCTTTTCAGAGATCTTTATATCTTCTTTATGCCTGAATGTTGTAAGGATATTGCTACATGCAGACATCGGCTGCTTCATTTGCTGAGGAGTTGTAAATGGAATTGAACAATGGGCAATCATCAGCAAGTATCTGCTGACCTTATGATGGAAAGAAGGTCATTAATGAAGCAGCTTGGTTTAGGATATTGCCCCAGGTAAGTCCTGTAGTGATGTCCTGGGGCTTGGATGATTGACCTCCGACAACTCCAACTTTTTTTTTGTGCGAGATATGCCTCCAACCACTATAGAATTTTCCTTTTGATCCACATTGACTTCAGTTATACTGATGGTCCATGAAAGCTTGGAGCCAAGTGGTCCTGGCAAAACTCAATGGGCATCAGTATGTATATTATTGATGAGTAAGAGCCCCTGTCAAAGACTGCTTACTTTACTTTGTTCATGATTGAAAAGAAACTGTTTAGGCAGTAATTAACTGGTTTAGATTCCCCTTTAGGTCCTTCATGTGAACAGGATGCAGCTGGTCAAATTTCTACATGTCGGGGGAATGGTTGGAATTTAGTACAATTGTATCCTCATACATGTTTTGCAATGGAAACCGAAGGCTAGATTTTTCCCCTTGAATGATAAATTACTGTAAATGGAGTATCTATGTAGATTAATCATTTCTAAAGACACTGTCACAGGCTAATGAGAAACCTTGTTCTTTTTGTACACTATCAGAAGTAAAAATTGTTGAAGGCCTGAAGAATGTAACAGTTTTTGCTGATGAAGATGCTGTGTTTGAATGCAAAGTTCATCCTGAAAATTTTTCTGATGTGCAGTGGTGGTTGAGTGACACTCCTTTGCAGCACAATGAAATGAATGAAATATCTGTTAAACATGGAAACATTCACTTTTTGAAACTGAAGAATGTTACTCAGGAAGACTGTGGTACAGTTACAATTAAAGTTGGAAAACACAGTTCCTCTGCAAAACTTCTGGTAAAAGGTAAGAAAAAAGAACAGTACAAACTACACTAGAGATTGTTGCAAAAGAAGTCTTGATTGCAGAGCTCAGTTATATTTAATCTATTGTTTGGATGCTGCAGGTGCTTATGGGTTCCTAACTTGGGTTGTGATATGTGTGAGTTCTGTTGGCTGCCATATTGAGAAGAGGACAATAGTATGGAGCTCTTGCATGTTGTGAAAACATATTGAAATAATTTGTCAATGTGCAACAAAGCTTTAATTCCAGCACTGCCAAGTTGTAACACACACAGCTAATGGATACTCAGGAAGGCAAGGGAGGAGATTGCTGGGGCCTATTCAGAGATCTTTATATCTTCTTTAGTCACAGGTGAGGTCCCAGAAGAATAGAGAATTGCCAGTGCTGTTCCTTTGTTTAAGAAGGGTAACAGGGATTATCCAGAAAAATTATAGGCTGGTGTGCCTTATGTCAGTGGTAGGGAAATTCTTGAAGAACATTCTGTAGAAAGCAGAGGGTTGTGGTGGAGGGAGTGCATCCAGATTGGAGGGCTGTGACTAGTGGTGTCCCACAGGAATTGGTTCTGGGACCTCTACTTTTCGTGATATTTATTAATGACTTGGATGAGGGGATGGAAGGGTGGGTTAGCAAGTTTGCAGATGACACAAAGGTCAGTGGTGTTGTGGATAGTGTGGAGGGCTGTCGAAGCTTACAGAGGGATATTGATAGGATGCAGAGCTGGGCTGAGAAGTGGTAGATGGAGTTCAATCCGGAGAAGTGTGAGGTGGTACACTTTGGAAGGTGGAATACATGGCAGGATTCTGGGAAGTGTGGAGGAGCAGAGGGTTCTGGGGGTTCATATCCACAGATCACTGAAAGTTGCCACACAGGTGGATAGGGTAGTTAAGAAAGCTTATGGGATGTTAGCTTTCATAAGTTGTGGGATCAAGTTTAAGAGCCGCGAGGTAATGATGCAGCTCTACAAAACTCTGGTTAGACCACACTGTCCAATTCTGGTCGCCTCATTATAGGAAGGATGTGGAGGCATTGGAAAGGGTACAGAGGAGATTTACCAGGATGCTGCCTGGATTAGAGAGTATGGATTATGAAGAGAGACTAAAGGAACTAGGGCTTTACTCATTGGAGAGAAGGAGGATAAAGGGAGACATGATAGAGATATACAAAATATTAAGAGGAATAGATAGAGTGGACAGCCAACGCCTCTTTTCCAGGGCACCAATGCTCAATACAAGAGGGCATGGCTTTAAGGTAGTGGGTGGGAAGTTCAAGGGAGACGTCAGAGGGAGGTTTTTCACCCAGAGAGTGGTTGGTGCATGGAATGCGCTACCTGAGGTGGTGGTGGAGGCTGATATGTTGGTGAAATTCAAGAGATTGTTAGATAAGCATATGGAGGAATTTAAAATAGAGGGATATGTGGGAGGAAGGGGTTAGATAGTCTTAGGCGAGGTTTAAAGGTTGGCACAACGTGGTGGACTGAAGGGCCTGTATTGTGCTGTATTGTTCTATGGTAGGGACAGGATTTACTCGCATTTGGAAAATCATAGATTGGAGTAAGGCAGCATGGCTTTGTGCAGGGTAGGTCCTGTATCACAAATTTGATGAAGTTTTTTTGAAGATGATCTGTAAGGGTAAGGCAGTGGATGTTGTCTACGTGGACTTTAATAAAGCATTTGACAAGGTCCTTCATGCCAGGCTGGTTGAGAAGATTAAGTCACATGGGATCCATAGTGAGTTGATAAGGTGGATACAAAATTGGCTTGGTCATAGAAGAGAGAGGGTTGGGGTGGAAGGGTGTTTTTCTCACTGGAGGTCTGATTAGTAGTATTCTGCAAGGATCAGTGCTGGGACGTCTGCAGTTTGTGATATATATATATAAATAATTTGAACATTTATTAGATAGTCTTATTCTGAGAGTGAAAATGTCAAATTTGTTTTTTTTATATTAATTGAATGATGTGGGCTTCACAGGTGAGCCAGAATTTATTTGCCCTTCAGAAGGGCTGGTGAGCTGCCTTCTTAACAGCTGCAGTCCTTGAGGAGTGGGTATACTCACAGTGCTGTTAGGGAGAGGGTTCCAGAGGGCATACTTTAAAGTGAGGGGGGGAAAGTTTAAAGGAGATTTGTGAGACAAGTTTTTTTACACAGAGTGGTAGGTGTCTGGAACTGCCAGGGGAGGTGTTAGAAGCAGATATGATAGCAATGTTTAAGAGTCATTTAGACAGTTACTTGAATCGGCAGGGAATAGAAGGATATGGACCAGGTGCAGGCAGATAGGATTAGTTAGATTGGCATCGTGGTCGGTGTAGACATGCTGGGCCAAAGAGCTTGGTCCTGTGCTATTGTGCTATACTGTTCTATGTTCTAACTATATATAAAAAAAAACTTGCATGGAGAATCCATGGAGTTCCTGACCCTGACCCCAATCCAGTGTCCTAAGCTACTTAAAAGAACTGTTAATTATTTGTAGTTTAATTGCTGATTGATTTGTATGGAATGTAGGATGAGTTAAGCTACTGTTTAGAGTTTCCAGATTTTGTAAAGGTCTTTGAGTCCAGTGTGGTGGAAGCAAGGATACATTGATATGGAATGCTGCACTGAAACTGACAGTGTTAGTTGAAGTATAGCATTACACGGGAAAACCTGACAATTCTGTAATATGAACCTTTCTATCGAAGTTCTTGTTCATAAAGTTAACGTGACCTACAATGCTGATAATAAACACCAACAAAATGACTTGAAGCAATTTCTAGGTCTTGATATTTAAGTACAACCTTTGAAAAGTCCTTCTTGATGTTGGCTGTATATTCAGCCAAATGAAGTTCAGAGAGGGTTTTAGCTTAAGTGTTGAGCAACTTTGGTTTCAATCTACTTTGCAAACTGATTTACATTATGATCACCATGTGTGTACAAATACCCACAACAATATGGCAACAGTACAACTCACTCCAGAAAATGCAGAATCCATTTTGGAGCTCTGTGCACTTATAAGGTATTGACATCCCAGTTTCTTTCCTAATGATTTTGCTGTATGTAAATCATATTAAGAAATGATGTTTTGCATGCTTTATACAAATATTTCTCATTTCTTCTAGCAGAATCATAGTTTACCTCGGTATTTTGATTTCTTGATTTGATTTAATTCATCTAAATTTCTGTTATTTTTGAACTGTAGCTGCACCTGTGCAGTTTATTAAGAAACTGCAAAGCCAGGAGGGTGATGAAGGTAGTGTAATATCGCTGTGCTGTGAACTGACTAAGGCTGATGCACCAGTCACATGGAAAAGAGGATCCCAAAAACTTAGTCAAAGTGACAAATATGAACTATTACAAGATGGTTCTATTGTTGAATTATTGATCCATAATCTGAAGCTTGAAGATGCTGGAGAATACACTTGTGATTCTGGTGATGACCAGACAAAAGCCAAACTGTCTGTGAAAGGTATATGCCCATTGTTTAACATAATTCTGGCTGGCATAACTCTTTATGAATTTAGATTTTTAAACCATTATTGTTTTAGCTAAAACCGTTATTGTTTTAGCATTATTATTACCATTAGGATGGTAACAGTGTTGGCAAAGTGCTGCCTCCTGTGAGAAAGTACAGTTCTTCTCATTCTTTGTTGAGCAGAGTTGAGATTATCTATGACTGTTACTGCAGCAATATGCTGTAAAATGTTGTAGATGTTTCCTGTTCTAACCTAGAAGCATAAAAGTTAATAACTCACTACAGCCTTAACAACCACTGGCAAAGTAGTCCCATCCCCTTATCAATAAAGGCCAACATTCCACGCCTTCTCAATTTCTTGTATTCCCTGCAGGCTAACATTCTTTCTTTCATGTATGAGAACACTCAGATCACGCTGTACAACAGCATTTTGTAGTATTTCCCTTTTTAAATGACATTCTACGTTTTTATTCCTCCTACCAAAGTGGATAGCTGAACATTTTCCCATATTCAACTCCATTTGTGAAACTTTTGCCACTTACTAAACCTATCCACCTTCATTTCCAACTCTTTTTGTCCTCCACACAACTTTCCTCAAAGACTTGTTCAATAATCTAAATTATGAATATAGATTATAAATAGTTGAGGCCGCAGCACTAATCCCTCTAATCACAATTTGCCAACCTGAAAGTGAACTTCTTCAGTTTTCTGTTAGTTCACTAATCCTCTCCCCATGTTAGTATATAACCAACAATACCACAAGTTATCACCTTGTGTAAATTTTCTGTGGCACCTTATGGAAAACCATACACGTCAACTGGCTCTCCTTTTTCCACCATTGTTTTTTACATCCTCAAGATTTCCCTTTCATAAAATCATAGTAACTCAGCTTGCAGTAAAAGAGGAAATGCTGGAAATTTTAGCAGGTCAGGCTGTATCTGTGAAGAGCAGCATTTCAGGTTAATGAGCTTTTATCAGAAAGGTTAGTTCTCATTCAGTCTGGAAAGGCTGGTTATCTGAAATTGGTGAGTTCAGTTTTAATGTAGGAGATATGATTAGTAAATTCGCAAATGACACAATAAATAGTGGTGTTGTGAATAGGGAGGAAGGTTGTCTAAGGCTACAGCAATATAGTGATCAGTTAGAAAGTTGGATTTCAGATAGAGTTTAATCCCAACAAGAGCAAGGTGATGACATGAAACTATTGGAATGTCATAAATACCATCTGTTTCACTGATATCTTTCAGCGCTCTCAAAAAAATACTAGATATGAAACTCTGTCATGTTATGATCACTCTTCAGAGGCACTTTTGCTAACATTAATCCTATTACTAACTAATTGTGTCACTACATATTATTTTAAGAACTGACCAGAGCACACTTTTTGAACTTGTCTCAAGGGTATTTGATTGGTCCATAATTATTGCTATGTGCTTATTACAAACCCCCATTATTTCTTTATTTCTCTGTCCTACATTATAGCTTTGTTATGGGGCCTGTTGACTACCAACCGCTTATTCTTTCCCTTACTATTTCTTATCTCCATGCAATCTGATTCTACATTTTGATCTACTAAGCCAAGTTCATTTCTCACTTTTGTATTACTATCCATCTCCTTTTCCTTTCTACTTAACCTTCTGATACTAGTTATGTTTAAAAATTCTAAAAATTGTAAGCAAGTTTAGGATATATTAACAACTTTCATGTTTTATTACTTAAGGAAAGTAAATAAGGAAACCTGTGCTCTATGTCCATTTCTCTTAACTCAAAGCTATTCTCTGAACATTTTTTACAGAACGCACAAAAATTATTCGTGGGCTTGAAGATGCAAGTACAATTGCACAAAACGATGTGACATTTGTATGTGAGACTTCTCAAGAAGATACTAAAAATGCTCAGTGGTGGTTAAATGGAAAGCTACTTCAAAGTAATGAATTCTGTGAAATTAAAACTACTGATAAGATACACACGTTGATATTGAAAAATATCACACCCGATAATTCCGGAACTGTTATGTTCAAAGTTGGCTCTGAAAGTTCAACAGCTAAGCTGCAAGTGCAAGAGAAGCCTAAAGGTATTTTCCTCACATTTTGTACTCTCAATGGTTGTCATTCAAGGTAATGCCCCTAACAGATATTTCAGTGCATGTTTAAACCACTAGGGTTGTGGTATCTGCTTTTCCAACAATGTTACCTTAAGCTATTTATTAAACATGCAACCTTTATGTGAAAACATTAGTGGTAAAAGAAATCAACAACCACTCCAGAATTTATTCTAAAAATGTAAATCTTAAAAACTGGATCACATAACACTATTCTTTAAGTGTTATGCAAAGTTCCAGGATTATATCATACTCAGAGTCAAGATACTTAACTGAGCTAGTACCATTTGCCTGCATTTGGCCCACATCCCTCTAAATCTTTCCTATCCATGTAACTGTCCAAATGCCTTTTAAATGTCATAATTATACCAGCCTCTACCACTTTTTCTGGCAGCTTATTCCATATACTCACCACCCTCTGTGTGGAAAAAGTTGCCTCTTAGGTCCCTTAAACCTATGCCCTTTAGTTTTGGACTCCTCTAACCTGGGGAAAAGGGTTTGGCCTCTTTAAGGTCACTCCTTAGCCTCCTATGCTCCAGGGAAAAAAGTCATAGCCTATCCATCTTCTCCTTATAACCCAATCCATCCAGTCCCAGTAACGTCCTTGTAAATATTTTTTGCACCATTTCCAGTTTAATGGCATCCTTCCTATAGCATGGAGACTGTTGAATCACCTTCCAAAGTCCACAGTGTGCTTGAATAGACAATGAGAGGTTTTTCCAATATGTAGCTGGTGCAGTATTCAGTGGGTGCACCAGTGGTGACACCACAGTCAGCAATCTATTATGGAAGGCTTTGGGATAGCATAGCAAGAGTGATGAGAACCTTAGAGCAGGAGCCAAAAATGTGACTATGTACCAAGGGTCTATTTTCCCACAGGAGTCTTCAGATTCATCATAACCTGTCCAAAGAATAACGAGTTTGAAGGTTCAGGTTTTCTAAGTCATCTCAAAGTAGTATGACATCCTTCAGAGGACCTTCAGCAACACTCTTATCCTTTAACTTTTCCCCATGGAGATCAAAGTGATAGTAATTATTAACTTTCTCATCACTGGATTAATGTAGGTGGATGTGGATAACATCAAAGAGGTTATCCACATTCTCTACTCTGGAAAGAATAATTTCATCTGTTTTAATTTCATTGTGAAGTAATTGACAAATTTTGCACAGGGATTTGCCAAGTGTTGTATAGGGTACTGGTAAGATCACACCTGGAGTACTGCTCAAGTTTTGATCCCCTCATTTAAGAAAGGATATACAGCCATTGGAGGCAGTCCAAAAGAGATTCACTAGACTAATTCCTGGAATGAGAGGGTTAACCTGTCATGAGCAGCTAAAAAAAAATTGAACTTAGTTGGAAATATGGGCAGAGAAATGGCAGATGGAGTTTATTCCAGACGAGTGTGAGGCATTGCACTTTGAGATGTCAAGTGTAAGAGTAAATGGCAAGACCCTTCCACTGATGTACTGAGGGATCTTGGGGTACATATCCATACCTCCCTGAAAGTGAAAACACAAGTAGATAGAATAGTAAAGAAGGCATATGGCATACTTGCCATCATCAATTGGAGCATTGAGTATAAAAGTCGGGAAGTCATGTTGCAGTTGTATAAAACTTTGGTTAGGCTATATTAAGAGTATTGCATGCAGTTCTGTTCGCCACATTACAAGAAGGATGTGGAGCCTTTGGAGAGGGTGCAGAAGAGGTTCACAAGGATGTTGCCCTAATTAAGGAGTATTAATTATGAGAGTTTGGGCAAACTTGGATTGTTTACTCTGGAGCATCGGAGGCCGAGGGGTGACCTGATAGAAGTGTATAAAATTATGAGAGGCATAGACAGACCAGATAGTCAGAGTCTTTTTCCCAGGGTGGAAGTGTCAAATACCAGAGGGCATAGCTTTAAAGTGAGAGGGGTAAAGTTTAAAGGAGGTTTATGAGGCAAGTTTTTATCACAGAGGATGGTAGGTGCCTAGAGCACACTGCCAGGGGAAGTGGTGGAAGCAGGAAGCATGACGTTTAAGAGACATTTAGACAGGCACGTAAACAGGCAGGGAATGGGGGGGATGTAGACCACATGCAGTTTAAATTGGCATCACGGTTGGCACAGACACTGTGGGCAGAAGAATCCTGTTCCTGTGCTCTACAGTTCTATGTTCTATCTGTACTCTCAAAGTAGTTATCAGATTCTCATAAAAGAATCACAATGTAGTTATCAAATTCACTTCAGAGGTCATCTGCAATCATTGCCAGAATAACATTTCTACTGTGGAATCAGTCAGATCATTTCACAATCATATGCTCTGCTGCAGGGAGGCTATAATTTTTAATGGGAAAACATCACTCACGGTCTAGTGACATTCAAGTTTTGCTCAAATACGTTCTCATGATCTGCATAAATTAGTAACCTTTTTAGATGAAGCATCACAGTCACACCAGTGTCACAAAAAGGGGAGACAAGAGAGAATGCAGATGCTGGAATCTGGAATGAAAAACAAAATGCTGGATGAACATGGGTCAAGCAGCAGGACCTGATGCAGGGTCTTGACCCGAAACATCAACTTACACCTTTTGCCTCTACAGATCTGCTTGAGCTGCTGAGTTCTTCACTGTTCTGCTTTTTGTCACTAAAAGGGGAACCTGTGAATTACTATACTTAGGATTTCTAAAAGGCATTTGAAATGTTTGCAGAGGTAAAAGTTCATGATGTAGGAGGTAATATATTGATGTGGATAGACGATTGACTGGCTAACAGGAAACAGTAGCCATAAATAAGTATTTTTGTGATTGGCAAGATGTAACAAATGAAGTGCCATAAGGATTGGTGCCAGGACTTAAACCTTATACAATTTCTATAAATGATTTGGTTGAAGTGACTAAAGATAAGATTAAGTTATCTAATGAATCAAATATGGTAATTGCTTTATTATTGTCACATGTACCGAAATAACAGTGAAAAGCTGTTTTGCATGCCATCCATACGGATCATTTTAAAACATAAGTACATTGAGGTAGTACAGAGAAAAAGCAATAACAGAATGCAGGACATGATGTTACAGTTACAGAGAAAGTGCAGTGCAAGTAGACAATAAGGTGCATTGGCCACAACGAGGTAGATTGTGAATCAGGAGTTCTTTATCACACAAAAGGTCTGTTTAAGAGTCTTATAACAATGGGATAGAAGCTGTCCTTGAGCCTGGTGATTGGTGTTTTCAAGCTTTTGTATCTTCTGTCTGATAGCAAGAGTGAGAAAAGAGAATGACTGGGGTGGGAAAGGTCTTTGATTATGTTGGCTGCTTTCCTAAGGCAGTGGGAAGTGTAGATGGAATCAGTGGAGGGGAGGCTGGCTTTCATGATGAACTGAGCTGTGTCCACAACTATCTGCAGTTTCTTGCTGTCTTGGGCAAAGCAGTTTCCATACCAAGCTGTGATACTTCTGGATAGGATGCTTTCTGTAGTACATCTATAAAAATTGGTGAGGGTCAACGGGGACATGCCAAATTTCCTTAGCCTTCTGAGAAAGTAGAGGCACTGGTGTGCTTTCTTGGCCATAGCGTCTAGGGACCCAAGGAGTTTAAATTGGTTAAGTAAGGGGGTAAAGAACTGACAAATGGAGTACAATATGGGAAAATGCAAAGATGTCCACTTTGGCAGAAAAATAAAAAAATATTATCTAAATGGTAAGAGATTGCAGAGTTCTGAGATGCCACGGGATTTGAATGTCTAAAAATGTAATTTGCTAAAGACTAGTATACAAGTATAGCAAGTAAGTAGGAAAGCTAACAGAAGGTTATCATTTATCACAAGTGGAATTAAATACAGAAGTAAGAAATTTATGTGTCATTTCTATGGAACATTTGGAGAACTGTGTACAGGAACAGTTTCCTTACTTAAGGAAAGCTGTTAATGAGCTTCAAACAGTTCAAAGAGGGTCTACAAAACTAATGCCTGGAGTTGCAGTGTGTTTTGTGAGAAAAGGTTGGACAAGCTGGGCTTGCTCTGCAGAGGTTTAGAAGAGTGAGAGGGAGTTGATGAAACAGCAAATTATGAGACATGACTGAGATCTCCTAATTTGCCAAAAAATGTGTTTGTATGGTTCTCTCCATGGTAAAGGTTATATTGACTCTAAACTTCCTTGCCTCAGGATCATTTTGAAGCAGTGCAGGAAATCTCTATCATGTCTCCTAATTTGCTCACCCTTGCTTCAGAGAAGTCACCCAAGTTCTGTATTGTGAAGAAATGAATTCACCTTCTTTGATTTCACTGAGATTCATATGGTGTCTTGGGCACCATCTGTATCTCAGAGATTTATCAGCCTTGTTGGCTCCCCACGAGCACAGACATCATTCACTGCACTTGCGCCCATACAGGGCCCTTAATAATCTAGAACTTCACACAAGCAGAAAAAGTTTCCACTCCCTCAATGTACAGCTTCTTATTGATCATTGGAAGAATTTGCTCCATCTTTCTTGGAAGCACGCTTGATTCCTTCATAATGAGAGAGATGCTACTGCTGGACATTTTCATCAGCCAGTACTGCTCAAATGGATCCTCTGAGATGAGGGCTACCTTCTGCTTCTGTAGCTGTCCACACCAGTGCGCTCTGCAATCACAGGAGTATAGCACAGACATATCAAGAGCCAGACATATCAGGATAGTGGAGGAAAGTACTTAAGCTCTCCTGAAAATGATACTTTTTTTCCTGCATCAGTCTGGAGATTCCCACAGAATATTATTATGTGCTCAGTGCTGGCAATCCAACAGCAAGATGAAGAGCAGCATTACTGAAAACCTGAAAATCTACCAGAAGCACTCCTTTCGCCTTATCTATTCTACTATATGTATCCAAAAAGTACATTAATCAAACATGATTTTTCTTTCATAAATCCAAGTTAACTTTGCTCAATCCTATTATTTTTCTCCAATATTCTCTGTAATTACATACTTCATTATAGATTTCAGTATTTTCCCTACCAACGTTTTCTTTCTTGCTCCTTAAACAAAAATTGGGTCACGTTTGCTAGCCTCCACTCCTTTTTTTACCCTCTCTCAGGATATTACATGCTTTTAGTTAAAGCAAGGAGAATGTGTGTTGTGGCACATGATGCATTACATCTGTATAAGACTGTCTGGATGAACCACTTGGTATTTTCCAGGCATATCATTCTTTATATGTAAAGAATGATATGCCTGGAAAATACCAACTGGTTCATCTTTATATGTCTAAATATGTATTACTCATTGTGGCCCTTATTGTTTAATTTCTAGTCGTTTTCAAACAAAACCTTCAGGATATACAAGCAAATGAGGAAAGTACAGCTTTTCTTCGTTGTGAACTTTCTGAATGTGAAGTGCCTGTAACATGGAAGAAAGGCTCAATAACAATTAAACCTAGTAGAAAATATGAAATGAGGCAGCAAGGTTCGATGGCTGAATTGGTGATTTCTGATTTAACGTTGGAAGATGCTGGAGAATATACTTGCGAATCTGGAGATCAGAAGACTAGTGCTTCCCTCAGAGTGGAAGGTAGGATAGATAAGAATCTTCATGTCATTTAAGAATAACAAAACCATTCTATCTCTGTTATCTACTGTTCATTAACTTCTTTATATTTCCTTATTTGTTTCTATCATTGTGCAGTTGTCAGTTCACTTGGTTGGCAGTTTTATTTATACTCGCCATTGATGGAGTGCAGTGGAGGTTCATCAGTTTGATTCCTGGGATGGAATTGTGGTTGAGGAGAGATTCATTTGACTAATTCTGCGTACACTAGAGATTGGAAGAATTAGAGGATATCTAACTGAAATATACAAAATTCTGACACGGCTTGACAGGCTGTAAGACATTTAGGACTCCACCTCAATTATCTGTGTCAATGATTTGGTTGAGAAGACCAATAGTCAGGACTAGGATGTGGAGGAATTTCTTGACTGTGGAATTTACTGCCACAGAAGGCTGTGGAGGCCAATCTTTATTGTTGAATAAATCTTTTTATTGAATGGAATGAATCTTTATATGTTTTTTTTACCTATATTTGATTGGGAAAGGGAAACTGCTGTTTTTTTTCCAAAATATGAATAATTTCTGGACACATCAGGGGTATGGTGAGAGCATGGAAATATAGTATTGAAATGGAGGATTTGGTTTTATCATTTATTTTAGATTTGAATATATTTATAAACCTTTGTGCTCTCATAACTGAGATTTATATATAACTTTGAAGAAATTAGTTGGAGCTATCCTGGTCTGGTTGAACTGTAATAAATACATATGCCATAATGGTAATTACATTATTTTTTTGTATTAACGTAAACAGCTTTACCTGCCTATTTCAAACAAGAGCTACAGAATGTGGAAGTAATTGAAGGACACACTGTCAATCTACGCTGTGAACTTTCTAAGCCCAGTGCTCCTGTAGAATGGAGAAAGAGACTTGTTGTGCTTCATCCAAGTGACAAGTACGAAATGAGCCAAAATGGTGTCACCGTTGAGTTGTTGATTCATAATGTGAAACCAGGAGATGCTGGCAAATATACTTGTTATTCCGGGAAACATCAGACAACAGCTTCCTTAATTGTTAGAGGTGATAATTCAACTACTTAAAAAAAATATTGCAAATATCTTTTCCATGAGAAAGCATTTTACTTGATAACTGCCCCACCCCCTGCCCCGACTTCTATTAAATAACTTTCTTTCTTAAATTAAAAAGTTCAATTATTAGGTTATGATTTTTTTCACAGTTAAATAGGTTTTCTATTTATTGGTTAAAAAGAACCTTGAGAGACATTATGTTTTTTACCTATATTTGATAGGGAAAGGAAAGTAGCTGATATTTTGTTTTATTTTCCAGAACATGAAATAAAGATAGTTTCTGGTTTGAAGAACACTGATGTCTTTGCTGGTGAGTCAGCCACATTTGAATGTGAGCTCTCACACAAGGATGTGGAAAATACACAGTGGTGGCTGGATGGTTCGCCCCTTCAGAATAATGATCTGAATGAGATATCTGTTCAACATGGAAATATTCACAGATTGACGCTACAAGGTCTGGGAACTGATGACTCGGGAACAGTGACATTTAAGGCTGGGACTCTTACTTCTTCAGCGAAGTTATTAGTCAAAGGTATTATTAGATAGTTTTCAACGTTTATATCAATGTTATTTTCACTGATCATCTTTAAAGCTGCAGAATGCGAAGGTTGACCTCATTTTGGAATTGCTGGCTGGAGAGAGAGGCTGCAGGGGAGAGTAAGAAAGCTCCATGACTTGTACTGTATGATATTGAAGTCCCGGTGCAAGGCCAGGAACTTTGTTGTCTGCATTAGGGGGCAGAGGGCAGGAGATCTGTCATGGCCTCTATATGCAGACACACAACTGTGCAGTGTAAAAGCCTACATGCCAGCAACAAAAGGTTCCTCATGTCCTAACCAGAACTTGACAAACTCAGAATTTTACAGCCTAATCATAGGAGAGAGAGACCACATCACAGGACTAGGAATGGACAGAGATCAGTGCTTATAGAAGATCTGTACTGCAATAATGGCATAGAAAAAACATTGGTACTTGAGGGATTGCAAAAAATCTGCATCTAAAGTCTGCAATACCAGTGGTAAAATGTTAGTGACTAGAATGTCCATGACTGTAGGAAGGGGCCAAAGGTACTGGGGAAGCACCACTGCAGCTGACCACCCTGAAACCAAGCTCCAAAAGGAGTATGACGTACAAATATTTAGTTCTGATAATGTAACATGCCTGGTCAGTTGCTTGTGATTTTTAGTTTGTTGTTAAAAAAAATGACCTGTTAAGCATACCAGATCAGCCATTATTCAGTCTTATGTGTTGACTCATATCACTTTCCTTGCTTGCTTTATATTCTGCAGTAGTGTAATTCAGTTTCTTATTAATATATCAGAATATTGAAATGTTTATAAGTATAGTTATTGATAATAGTGCCATCATGTGCAGTGTTTTTTTCTTTATTTTGCAATCTAATTAGCATTGATACCAAATCATCAATCTAGAGAAAATACATATCTAAAGGGTTACATTTTCTTAGTGGTCATATCTCATTTGGAGTATTGCCTTCAGTTATGTATATCAAACCTTGGAAAGGGTAGAGTGCAGTTTCCCCAGAAAAGTAATAAAGCATTGATACCTTTTCTGGGGAAATGAAAGTAATACAAGACAATTTAGCTTGTAACCCATTGAGTTTAATGGGCAGTGGGAATGATCTAATTAAGGAGTTTAAGTTATTTGCTGGGATAAAATAGACACAGATAAATGTTCACTTGGACATGGAGGCCAGTGCATAGGGTGTCATCTTAAAATTAGAGCTAGGCTCTTTAGAAATGAAATCACAAATCACTTTTCCCGCCCAGACCATAGGGGAAATGTGGAATGCATTCTCCCAAAACACTGCCAATCCTGAATCAATTGAAAATTTCAAGATTGACATAGGTGGATTTTTGATGGATATAAAAGGAACTTGATCAAAGTGGGGTAATTGGAATTGAGGTATGGAGCAGAAATGCTCTGATGGAAAGGTGGAATAGGCTCAAGAGACTAAATGGAGCCCCCTCCCAACTGTGCTATTCACTTGCATTAAATTCTTTTGATGTTGTAAAAATGACACCTGAACATTAGATCAAGAAGATCTTTCCTGAAATGAGGAAGATGCATACTTGTTGTAAATGAGCAGTGCTGCACATTTCTACACGCTCCCTCTTTTGCACCTGAGATAAGGAAGGACACCTGTTCCACTTGAACCAGGGCCCTACTTAATTATTAAAGTTGCATTCCAGTGACAGATTTTGGTAGCCCATGTCATTATAATTAGAAGCCGTCTATGGACCACATTGTCTTCATTAGGCAACAGCATTGACCACAGGAAGCCAAGGTAAGTTTTTTCTGCATTACCTTTTGCCAAATTAACATCCCAAAATACAGTTTGGTTTTCTAGCCAAACTTTAGTGCCAAATGTACATTCGGTTGCAAAGATATTGACAGTAAAATCAGATGTTATGCAAAGCCTCAACATCTTACAAAAAACAAACTGCTGGAGAACTCAGTCAGTCAGGCAGCATCTATAGAAGGAAATCGACAGTCAACAGTTCAGGTCAAGACCCTTCATCTGGAAGTCTACAAGAAGTCCTTGACTCCTGTAGATTTGTTGCAGTCCAGCAGCAAGCTTGCTGGAGGTGAGCTGCAGCATTACGGCAAGAAAGATTATGGAAAGTAGTGGAATGCTTGACACTGGTCTCACTGAGATTGGGTGTGTTGTGGACCAATTGGTTCACATATGTAATTATAATGGATTAATCAATGACTTAATAGGAGAAGCTAAATATATTCAAATTTTCATCAAAGAAGTTTTGCTCATTTTCAATTAAGATTCCAGGTAGGCATCTGCTAATAAATCGAATATTGAACATACAGTACAATAAATCATCATCCTAATGTTTGGGATTGTAGCTATCTTATTGTTCATTTTGACCTCATTCATGAGGTTAAAAAAGATTAAATTTTATAGATGCACAGTTTGCAAACCACCAGTGTGATGTCATTAGTCATCAGTCATCATCTGATCAGGTTAAAAATCAAAAATACCAATATTAGTTGTACCAACTTGATCCCACCTTTCAATTTGTTAAAATAAGGATAATCTTAAAATATTTGAATTTCTTTTGGTGCTGCTATTAAATCTGCTATGGCATATTGATTAACAGATCCAACGGTTGAGGTAGTAAGCGAAATGGAAGATATTACTAGAGAGGAACATGACACAGCAGAGTTTATCTGTCAGTACTCCAGACCAGTCAAAGCTTTGTGGAGAAGAAATGACAAAGAGATTCAGCCTGATGGTCATCACATAATTATTGACCAAGACTGGAATGTAGCAAAACTGAAAATCTGTGAAGTCACCCCAGCGGACAGTGGGATGTATACTTGTGAAGCAGCTGGAACAAAGGTTACTGCAGTGCTCAGTGTTCTAGGTGAGCCTGGAAGAAATATAATGCTTCCCACAATATAGTGCATATTTGCTAAATTTTAACATAATTTTAAAATTACATTAACAAATTATAGAAGGATAATTATTAATGGAAAATTTACAATGATGGACTTCTAAAAACTAGCCTTGGAATCATTTAACCACAAGCTATTAATTAATCAATCTCATCCTCTCACTAATTCTTCAACCATTCATTGAGGTTTGGTTCTAACCCACCACCAGCCTTCATCTAGATTTCTTAATCTATAAAATTACTGATGATCATGATTATTTTACCAGCTGGAAAATGCACAATGCTTATTCCTTTTTTTGCTATATTTTTTAAAATCCATCTTAACACTGAGCTGTGCAAGTTTACCTTCTGATAATCATCCTTTATATTTTCAGTTTCCAACAGAGAAGAACATCCAGAATGACTTTTCTAAAGAGAATAAATTATAAATAAAAAGTAAAGAATGCATGGGTATGCCAGTTTAGTAATGAAATGTTTTACAAGACAGGTGACATGAATTTCTGAAGCTGATGTATTTGAAGAAGATCAGGATGGAACTGCTGACTCATTGATAATGCATACCTACCACAGGACATTAGAGCAGATTGCTGCCAAGCAGTATAAATTATAATTATGGAACCTATGGTACATATAGAGGTGATTCATCCTATTGTGCATGCTGGTCATGAATGGAACTATGCAGATTACTCCAGATCCCCAAGTCTCTTGATCTCTCTCCCTTTCTCGCTTGACCTTTTCATTTCCAATTGCCAATGAGACATCAACCGCCTTGACTGCTCCACTCCCCTTACCTACTCCAACCTCATTCCCTCTGAACATGCAGCTCTCCCCACACACCACACCAATCCTAATCTCATCATCAAACCCATAGATAAAGGTGGTGCCATTGTGGTCTGCCACTGGGCAGAGGCTAGACGGCTCCTCATACAAAACTGGACCATGACCCCACCAATGAACACCAGGCCACTGTCTCCCAGACTTTCATGGATCTCATCACATCAGGAGATCTCTCCTCCACAGCAGTGCCCCAATCCGGCACTGCCTGCTTCTATCTCTTACGCAAGATCCACAAGCAGGACTGTCCTGGTAGGACCATTGTTTCTGCCTACTCTTGCCCCACTGAACTTATTTCCCAATACCCAGACTCTATCTTGTCCCGCGCCTCATCCAGTCCCTTCCCACCTACATTCAGGACAACTTGCATGCTCTCCACTATTTTAACAACTTCCCATACTCAGCCCCCCACCACCTCATCTTTATCATGGATGTGCTTCCATTCCCTATCAGGAAGGTGTTAGGCCTCTCAGTTTCTTTCTTGAACATAGATCCAACCAGTTCCCCTGTACTAACACTCTCTTCGCCTTGCAGAACTTGTGCTGACCTTAATAACTAACCCTTTGATTCCTCTCATTTTCTACAAATCAAAGATGTAGCCATGAGCACTCACATGGCGCTGAGCTACACCTGCCTTTTCATTGGCTGCATGAAGCAGTCTTTGTTCCAAACCTACTCTGGCATCACTTCCCAAATCTTTCTCAGCTACGTTGACGATCACATTGGCGCTGTATTCTGCACCTGTGCAGAACTAGTCAATGTCATCAACTTTGCTAATAACTTCTATACTGCCCTCAAATTCATTTGGACTATTTCTGACTTTCTTGACCTCTCTATCTCCATCTCAGGAGACAAAATATCCACTAGCATTTACTACAAACCCACTGACTCTCACAGCTACCTGGACTATTCCTCCACCCTGTCTCAGTTTCTCCATCTCCATCACATGTTCTTGTGATGATATTCCAGGGCATCTGAGGTGTCCTCTTTTTCAGGAAATGTAACTTCACACCCCACTCTGGTTGATGGAGCCCTCACCCACATCACCTCTATTTCCTGCATTTCCAAGAGTAGACTAGGTGACTGTTTTGCTAAGCACCTCTGCTCTGTTCACATTGGCCATCTTAAACTCCCAGATGCATGCCATTTCAACTCCCCTTTTCACTCCCACACTGACCTGTCTCTCCTTGGCCTTTACTACCAGGGCAAGGCTAAATGCAAACTAGAACAGTACCACATATTCTGCCTTGGTAGTCTACAACCCAAGGGTATGAACATTGAATTTTCCAATGTAGGTAACCCGCACCCATGTTCCTTTCCCTCTTCTGATCTACCCAGGTTCTTTCAACCCCCCTTCTTTCCAAATCCCCACCCCCAGCCCCATGTTACATAGTTTCTTTCCCCTCCCCCACCTGGTTCCACCTGCCCATCATCCCTCCCTTCTTTAGTTCCATTTATCACATTCCTTACTTATCAGATTCCAAAATCCGCAGTTGTTTGTTGTCTCCACTTACCGCCTTCCAGCCTCTGACTCTGCCTCCACCGTCCCCTCCATCTGTCCATCATTCCCCTCTTCACCTGGTCCTGTCTATCACTGGCCAGTGGCGGCCTCACCCGCCCCACCCACCTCTTTATACTGGCTATCTCCCCTCTACCTTCTCCATCTTGCTGTAGGGTCTCAAACTTCTGCCTCTGCAGATGCTGCCTGTCCCACTGAGTTCCTCTAGCTTTTTTTTTGCCCCAATTTTTTGCCTGTAGCATTGTAGGGTTACAGTTCTTCAAGTAATCATAGTTCTTTTTAACTATGGAGAGGGGTGTTTTCTCTACTGCATTTTGGAGCAGAGGTTTCTAGATCCATACTACTTCGCAGATAAAACGCACTTTTTTCAATCTGCTCCAATCTTTCACCAAGGTAAATAGGGCTTTCCTATTTACCCCATTTAGGACTCTCATAATTTTGTTCACTCCGTTTAAAAAAAAAGTCAGAATTATACAGCACAGAAAAATGCCCTTTGGCCCATCATGTTCATTCTAAACATCAAGTACCTATCTGTACTAATCCCATTTACCGGCAGTTGGCTCATAATCTACTATGACTTTGTGATTCAAATGCTTAACCAGATGTTTCTTAAATGTTGTGAGAGTATCTGCCTCCACAACCTACTTAGGCAGCAAATTCCAGATTACAAACAGAAGCATTCTAGGTAAAAGAAATTCTTCCTCAGATCCTCAAGTCTCGCACAGATTCCCCAATATCTCTTTTTTTCCCTACATTCTCAGTCTGTAATGACGATAATTCCTAATCCTTGGCCACATTCTCATAAATAATTTCACTCCATTCCTATAGTGTAGTGACCGTAACTGTACACATCCCTCATTAGATACACAACAGTGAGCATCAATAAAGGAGAAAAATATTTCGGAAAAAATACACAATGCATTTTGCACAATGCATTTTACACAATGCATTTTGGTGCAATTTAGCGATTAAAAAGAAATAAGAAATCTCTTGGAATCCCATTAGTCTTATTTGTAAATGGTAAACAAAATCTTGTCAACTTCATGTCCAGAGTTATGACTTCTATCTGTTGGTGCTACTCACTTCATTCATAGTTTCATTAATGGAGTGAAAATCTTTATTTAATTATGTTAGAGAAAACTGTTTAGTTTTCTGACTACAGTGTCAGGATTCAGAATAGAACCCTGCCTTCAGATATATAAACCATATTTAACATAGTAATCGAATAATATAGTTTTGAAGTAGGTTATTTAGTCCATCAAATCTGTGCCAGTTCTTTCCAGTTTTCCATACCAACTCTGTTCAGTCCACTGGGGTGACCCTGAACTTCCTGTTTTATTCTCCATACCACTTCCATCTGTCTGTAGTCTCCTGCACTGTTGCAACAAGGTCCAATGTAAGCTTAAGGAACAGCACCAATTTGGCACTTTGGGGCTCAATAGCAAATTCAATAATTTCAGATAATTTCTTTATTCTGTTGTATTTGGAACTGGTAAATTCTACTGTAGCTCATCCACCTGTAATATTAACTTAGTTTTTCTCTAACCACAGACAATGCCTCCTGCGCATTTGCAGCATCCTTCTGGTTTCAGGTTCAATAACAGATCTGACCTGCACTTCACAGTTTTAATGTGTTCTCTTGTTTGTTTTCTCTCTCCTTCTCTCTCCAACTGTCTTCATTAATCTGTTAACCAGACAGCTCTGGAAACATTCAATTCATCTGGGCAATACTGGCCTTACCCCATCAGAGAGATTTCCTTTGTCCTCTTCATCCTTCCCCCTTCACAACTTAAAACTAACTTGTTTCTTTCAGCATTTCACAGGGACCATTCCCTTTGTGACTCTGTGGTCCATTCTTCCATTCCCATCAACCATTCCCTTAGGGTGCTTTCTCTTTCAACCACAGGTGATGCAACATTTGTTCTTTCATCTCTCCCCTTCCCACCATCCTATGATCTAAACAGTCTTTCCAGGTGAAGCAGCGATTCACTTGCACTTCTTCCAATCTGGTGTGCTGCATTCAGTGTTCAAAATGTCCTCTCCTCGACGTTGCAGAAACCAAACACAAATTAGGTGAGACTGGAGAAACAAAGGACCTAATTTAGAATCTAGATTAGGTGAGCACTTTGTAGAGCATCTGCATTCAGTCCACAGGAGCAATCCTGAGCTTATCTTTGCCTAGCACTTTAATTTTCTCTCCCACTCCCACTCTGACCTGTTGGTCTGCGGCCTCATGCCCTGTTACAATGAGGCCCAATACAAGCTAGAGTAACAACATCTTCTGTCCAGACATGTTGCAGCTTTCCAGACTTAATATCGAATTCTACAATTTCAGGAACTTGATTTCTCTATCTGTATCAGTCACCCATCTGTGATATTGGCACAGTTTGTTTGTTTTCCCCCTCCTGTCTTCTGGGAGCTGAGTTACTGGGCATGCCTTCCTGCTCTATATTTCACAACTCCTACATTCTTTTGTCATATTCTTACCCTCTAATTGCTCCCATTCACTATATATATATATATATATATATATATATATATATATATATATATATATATATATATATATAAAAATATAGAATATAACTTGAATGAAAATGTAGGTGGTCTGATTATTAAGTTTGCAGACCACACAAGTTGGTATTGGTTTATTATTGTCACTTGTACTGAGGTACAGTAAAAAACTTGTCTTACAAACCAATCTTACAGGTCAATTCATTACATGGTGCAGTTACATTAAGTTAGTACAGAGTGTATTGATGTAGTACAGCAAAAAAAATAATAACAGTACAGAGTAAAGTGTCACAGCTACAGAGAAAGTTCAGTGCAATAAGGTGCAAGGTCACAACAAGGTAGATCGTGAGGTCATAGGTTATAGTCCATCTTGTTGTACAAGGGAACTGTTCAATAGTATTATCACAGTGGGGTAGAAGCTATCCTTAAGTCTGGTGCTACGTGCCCTCAGGCTCCTGTATCTTCTACCCGATGGAAGAGGAGAGAAGAGAGAATGTCCCAGGTGGGTGGGGTCTTTGATTATGCTGGCTGCTACACCAAGACAACGAGAGGTAAAGTCCAAGGAGGGGAGACTGGTGACTGTAATGTGCTGGGCTGTGTCCACAACTCTCTGCAGCTTCTTGCCATACCAAGCCATGATACATCCTGATAGGATGCTTTCTATGGTGCATCGGTAAAAGTTGGTGAGAGTCAAAGGGGACAAACCAAACTTCTTTAGCCTCTTGAGGAAGTAGAGGCGCTGGTGAGCTTTCTTGGCCATGGGTTCCATGTGGTTTGTCCAGGACAGGTTGTTGGTGATGTTCACTCCCAGGAACTTGAAGCTCTCAACCCTCTCGACCTCAGCACTATTGATGTAGACAGGTGCATGTACACCACCCCCTTTCCTGAAGTCAATGACCAGCTCTTTAGTTTTGTTGACATTGAGGAAAAGGTTGTTGTCATGACACCATTCCACTAAGCTCTCTACCTCCTTCCTGTACTCTGACTCACCACTGTTTGAGATACGGCCTACGACGGTGGTATCATCTGCAAACTTGTAGATGGAGTTAGAGCAGAATCTGGCCACACAGTCATGAGTGTATAGGGAGTAGAGTAGAGGGCTGAGGACGCAGCCTTGACATGCACTAGTGTGGAGAATAATTGTGCCAGAGGAATTGCTGCCTATCCTCACTGATTGCGGTCTGTTTGTTAGAAAGTCAAGGATCCAGTTGCAGAGGGAGATGTTGAGTCCTAGGTCTCGGAGTTTGGTGACAAGCTTGCTTGGTATTATTGTATTGAAGGCAGAGCTGTAGTCAATAAACAATAGTCTAACATAAGTGTCTTTACTGTCTAGATGCTCCAGAGCTGAGTGTAGGGCCAGGGAGTTGGCATCCGCTGTAGACCTGTTTCGGCGATAGGTGAATTGCAATGGGTCTAGATTGTCTGGTAGGCTGGAGTTGATGTGTGCCATGACCAACCTCTCAAAGCACTTCATGATGGTGAATGTCAGAGCCACTGGTCGGTAGTCATTGAGGCATGTTAACTTGCTCTTCTTTGGTACCGGAATGATAGTGTCCTTCTTAAAACAGGAGGGAACCTGAGATTGAAGCAGGGAGAGGTTGAATATGTCCGCAAATACTTCTGCCAGCTGATCAGCACAAGATCTGAGCACGCGGCCTGGGACACCATCTGGGCCAGGTGCTTTCCTCATGCTCACTCTTCAGAAGACTGATTTTATGTCCTCCACTGTGATCACAGGTTCAGCAGACAGACTTGTGGATAATGAGGAAGGTTGTCAAGATATGAGGAATATAGATCAGTTGGAAATTTGGGCAGGGAAATGGCAGAAGTTGTTTAATCCAGACAAATATGAGGTAATGCATTTTGGGAGGTCAAATGCAAGAATATACAGTAAATGGTAGAACAGAGGGATATTGGGGTGTAAGTTCATAGCTCTGTGAAAGTGGTAACACAAATGGATAAGGTGGTAAAGAAGGTGTATAGCTTGCTTTCATCAGTTGAGGCATTCAGTATAAAAGTTGGGAAGTCATTTTGCAGCTGCAAAAAACTTTGGGTAAGCCAGATTTAGAGTATTGTATGCAGTTCTGGTTGCCACATTACAGGAAGAATGTGGTAGTTTTGGAGAGGTGCAGAAGAGGTTCACCAGGATGTTGCCTGAATTGGAATGTATTAGCTATAAGGAGGGGTTGGACAACTTGGGTTGTTTACTCTGAAGTAATGGAGGCTGAGGGCATAGAACGTGGAATAATACACACAGAAACAGAGCCTTTGGGCCATGATATCTGTGCTGGCCATGCTGCCAATTTAAACTAATCCCATCTGCCTACACGTGGTTTATATTTCTCCATTCTCTACCTGTTCATGTGCCTGTCTAAATGCTTCTTAAAAGTTGCTGTTATAACTGCTTCCATCCCCTCCCCTGGCATTACCTTCCAGGCACCTATCTTTTAAATCTCCTTTAAACTTCCCCCTCTTACCTTAAACCTATGTCCTCTAGTATTTGATATTTCCATTTTGGGAAAAACACTCTGACTATCTGCCTTATCTATACCCCTATAATTTTATATACTTCCATCAGGTTGCCCCACAGCCTCTGACGCTCCAGAGAAAATAATCCAAGTTTATCTAACCTCTCCTTATAGCTAATACTCTCTAATCCAGGCAACATCTTGGTGAACCTCTTCTGCACCGTCTCCAAAGCCTCCATATCATTCCTGTCATCATACATGATGAAGTGATCATCCACCATCATGAAGTGCTTCGAGAGGTTGGCCATGGCATGCATTAACTCCAGCCTCCCAGACAACCTGGGTCCACTGCAATCTGTCTACCGCCAAAACAGGTCTACAGTGGATGCCATCTCCCCAGCCCTATACTCATCTCTGGAACATCTGGACAGTAAAGACACCTACGTTAGGCTATTGTTTATTGACTACAGCTCCACCTTCAATACTATAATTCCAACCAAACACATCACCAAACTCCGAAACCTGGGACTCAACACCTCCCTCTGCAACTGGATCCTTGACTTTCTGACCAACAGACCGCAATCAGTGAGGAGAGGCAGCAACGCCTCCAGCACGATTATTCTCAACACTGGTGCCCCACAAGGCTGCATCCTCAGCCCTCCACTCTACTCCCTATATACTCATGACTGTGTGGCCAGATTCTGTTCTAACTCTATCTACAAGTTTGTAGATGATACCTCTGTAGTAGGTCATATCTCAAATAATGATGAGTCGGAGTACAGGAAGGAGATAGAGCTAAGTGACATGTTGTCGTGACAACAACCTTTTCCCTCGATGTCAGAAAAACAAAAGATCTGGTCATTGACTTCAGGAAGGGGGGCAGTGTACATGCACCTGTCCACATTAATGGTGCTGAGGTCGAGAGGATTGAGAGCTTCAAGTTGCTAGGAGTGAACATCACCATTAGCCTGTCCTGGTCCAACCACATAGACGCCACGGCCAAGAAAGCTCCCCAGCGCCTCTACTTCCTCAGGAGGCTAAAGAAATTTGGCATGTCCCTGTTGACCCTCACCAACTTTTATCAATGCACCATAGAAAGCAACCTATCAGCATACATCACAGCTTGGTATGGCAACTAATGGGCCCGGGACCACAAGAAACTGCAGAGAGTTGTGGACACAGCCCAGTGCATCGTGGAAACCAACCTCCCCTCCATGAACTCTGTCTATACCTCTTGCTGCCTTGGTGAAGCAGTCAACATAATCAAAGACCCCACCCACCCAGGTCATTCTCTCTTCTCTCCTCTCCATCAGGCAGAAGATCCAGGAGCCTGAGGGCACATACCACCAGGCTCAAGGACAGCTTCTATCCCACGGTGATGACTATTGAAGGGTTCCCTTATATGATGAAATGGACTCTAGGCCTTATTTGACCTTGCACCTTATTGTCTACCTACAAGGCACTTCCCTGTAGCTGTGACACTTTACTCTGTATTCTGTTATTGTTTTTACTGTACTGTACTACCTTAATGCACTCTGTACTACCTCAGTGCACTGTGTAATGAATTGATCTGTACGAACGGTATGCAAGATAAGTTTTTCACTGTACCTCAGTACAAGTGATAATAATAAACCAATACCAATTATGCGGCAACCAGAATTGCACGCAATACTCCAAATGTGGCCTAACCAAAGTTTTATAAAGCTGCCACATTGTTTCTTGACTACTATACTCATTGCCCCAACTGATGAAGGGAAGTATGCTTTATGACTTCTTTACCACCTATATACTTACGTTGCCACTTTCAGGGAACTATGGATTTGCACCCCGACATCACTGCTCCTAAGGGTCCTGCCATTAACTGTGTACTACATTTGACCTCCCAAAGTGCAACATATCACACTTTCCTGGATTAAACTCCCCCTCTGCCATTTCTCCACCCATATTTCCAACTGTACTGTTCTGTTATTCCCATGGTCACCCAGTTTCACTCTATCAGAGACATCCCCACTCCCCACACTCCGTGCAGTTTAACAAACTTCTTTTGTCTTCTTCCAACTATAATGAATGGTCTTTAACCTGAAACATTAGATTTGTTTCTCTTTCCACAGATGCAGCCTGAATGACTGGGTATTTCCAGCAATTTCTGTTTTAGATTTCCAGCTTCTGCATTTTTATTTTTATTTTTATTTTCACTAACTTGTTTTCTCACTTTCCAGGTTTAGTTAAAGGGTCTTTAACCTGACACGTAAACTGTTTCACTTTCTAGAGATACCGGCAGCCCTTTTTTGACTTCTAAATTGCATAAATATTTTTTTCTTTAAGAATCATTTTATGCTTACCAATAACCTCTTGTAACAATGGTTGAGAAACATCCAGTGCTCTTCCTCAGCTGTCATCCATGGTTCTTCACCAAGTACTATGAAGTTAGGGGCTGGGCACTTGGTAATGACGGCCACAAGGGTGAGGCTGTTTTGACCTTCTCACACCTAGACTGGTAGAGGTACTTGGAGTAGGTTCTACCAGTCCACCAACAGCCCTTCACCAGCGAGTTGGGCTGACCCCCAAAATCCTTGTTGGCAGTGCACCATGCCCACCAGTTTTTCCGCTCTCTGACCTGGGCCAGCACATGTTCATCCCTCCACATGCTCACTGCTGGCACTGCCCCACTTATCTCTCCCCCATCTTGCTCTTTTTGGTGGGAACAAATTCAATGGATGAGGGGTGAGGAGGGCAGTATACAGCTCTGGTGGCACAAGCTAAAACAAAATTCAGACCAACATTGCGGAATTCATCATTTCCACAAAATCACAATTTGGGTATACAGAAATGAATTTCATATCCTCACAATGAGGTGAATACAAATAAACATTTGCGGTGATCCAATTCAGTAATTGGATTTGGGGTTCATTCACACCTGTAATATGATCAGTGAAGTTGGTGCTGCAAAGGAGGCTGTGAGAATTATGTGTCAACTAGGTATCCTTGGTTAGTTCATGGTAAACAATCCTGGTGTTGAAGATTAGAGTTTGGAGAGGATTATTAGTTTGGACTGGGGTCTAAAAAAATAGGAAGTTATTTTGAAAAACTTCTCTATATCAAGTGGGAAATTGATTGATAGGGAGCTGGCATAGATTTGATAGGCCAAATGGCTTCCTTCTATGTTGTAACAAGATATGAGAAACGTGAGTCCATTTATTGCCATTGAAATCAATGTCTCCACTCTGCTAGGAGATGAAACTGTTGTTTTGCAGAGGCATCCCCTAGTAGCCTTTCTGGTAACCTTTCTGCTTGTCTTGGTCCTGCTCTTCATCAGCCTGTGTCTTCAGGTCTGCATGCTGCTCTTCCTCTGACACCAGATGCTAACTTCAGACTGATAAAGCTGAAGTCTCTACAGCGACTGGAAATGAACTGCAGGGCATTCCCAGACTTGCTGCATGTACCTGAATCCATTTCCAAAAAGCCAGTGCCATTTTTCACAATTCTCGTCCTCTTATGGTTTTGTTATAGCAGTACACAGCAACAGAAGTAGATCTGGGAATTAATGTCAAGACCCAGAGATGCAAAAGGCCCAAGCATTCATCCATTTCTGCATTGCTGGCTGTGGAAAATATCTGGCAGTCTGACCTCCCTGCGGATGTATGTGTTATATGTGCCTTTGAATATATGGTATTCACTATCAGAAAAATCTGATGATCCAGAACTCCCTTTTCATATGTCATGGGTATTGGTGCTGGGTTCTCTGTTGTTTGTCATATAAATGATTTGGATGAGAATATGGGTGGCATGATTAGTTTGTGGATAACACCAAAATTGGAGGACAGTGACAAAGATTGTCTAAGATTACAACAGGATCTAAATCAATTCAGAAAGTGGGCAAAGGAATGGCAGATGGAACTTAACATGGACAAGTACAAAGTGATGCATTTTGGGAAGTTCAACCAAGGCAGGACTTGCACAGTAAATGATAGGGCACTGGAGAGTATTGTAGAATAGAGAGACCGAGGGGTACAAGTACATAGTTCCATGATAGTGGCAACACAGGTAGACGTTGGTGGGGAAGGCTTATAGCATGTTTACCTTCATCAGATGGGGTATTAAGTATAAGTGTTGGGACATCATGTTACAGCTGTACAAGATGTTGGTGATGCTGCATCTGGAATATTGTGTATAGTTCTAGTTGCAGTACTTTAGGAAGTATGTGACTAAGTTAGAGTGCAGAAAAACTTCACAAGGATGTTGCTGGAACTGGAGGTCTTGAGTTATAATGAGAGACTGGATAGGCTGGGATTGTTTTTCCTGGAGCAAAGGGGGCTAAGGGGTGATTTATAGAAGTTTATAAAACCATGGGGAGCATAGGTAGGGTGGATAGTCATAAGCCTTTATCCCAGGTTAGGGAAGACTAAAACTAGAGAGCATAGTCTTCAGGTTAGAGGGTAAAGAGCAAGTTTTTCATAGAGATGGTGGTGCATATATGGAACAAGTTGCAAGAGGAAGTGGAAGAGGCAGGTTTAATTGACATTTGGACTAGTGCATGGATAGGAAGAGAGACTGATATGGGCTGAATGCAGGCAAATAGGACTAACTTAGGTAGGCATCTTGGTTGGCATGGATGAGTTGAGCTGAAGGGCCTGTTTGCATGCTGTATAACTCTGTGATTCTGTAACCACAGGCTCATTTAGGTAATGGAAATCTATTCCTTTGAGGAGAAAGTCTAGTTACAGTCATAGAATCGTACAGCATAGAAACAGGCCCTTAAGCCCAACTGGTCCATGTTGACCAAGATGCCCCATCTAAGTTAGTCCTATTTGCCAGCATTTGGCCTATAGCCTTCTAAACCTTTCTAACTGTCATTTAAAAGTTGTTATTGTACCTGCTTCAACCATTTCCTCTGGCAGCTCATTCCACATACATACCACACTTTATGTAAATAAAAAAAAGTTGCCCCTCAAGTTCCTATTAAATCTTTCCCCTCTTATTAAAATGGGTGGCATAGTAAACAATGAAGAAGGTTATCAAAAAATTACAGGGGGATCATGATCAGCTAAGTAAGTGGGCTGAGGAATGGCAAATGGAATTTAATTCGAATAAGTGCAAGTTATTGCATTTTGGAAAATCAAATCCAGGTAGGCTTTTCACAGTGAACGGCAGGATCCTGGGGAGCGTGGGAGTGTTGCAAGATGGAGGTACCTTGGACTATAAGTATATAGTTCCCTGAAAGTGGAGACAGGGTGGTGAAGAAGGCTCTTGGCATGCTGGCCCTCATCAGTCCTGGCATTGAGTATAAAAGTTGGGAGGTCATGGTGCAGTTGTACATGATGCTGGTGAGGCCGCACTTGGAGTATTGTGTTGAGATTTGGTTGCCCTGCTGTAGGAAAGATATTATTAAGCTAGAAAGAGTGCAGAAAAGATTTAGAAGAATGTTGCCAGGACTTGAGGGACTGAGTGATAGAGAGGTTGGACAGATTTTATTCCTTGGAGCAGAGGAGACTGAGAGGTGATTTTATAGAGGCGTATAAAATCATCAGGGGCACAGATAAGGTGAATGCACTCAGTCTTTTTACTATGGTTGGGATATCAAGAACTAGACGGCATAGGTTTAAGGTGAGAGGGGAAAGATTTAATAGGAACTTGAGAGGCAACTTTTTTTTTACACAAAAGGTGGTATGTATGTGAAAAGAGCTGCCAGAGGAAGTGGTTGAGGCATGTACAATAACAACTTTTAAAAGGCGTTTGGACAGGTATGTGGATTGCAGAAGTTCAGAAGGTTATGAGCCAAATGCTGTAAAATGGGACTAGCTTGGATGGTGGATCTTGGTCAGCATGGACTAGTAGTAAGGTAGATGGACTGAAGTGTGTTTACTTAAATGCAAGAAGTGTCAGGAATAAGGGAGATGAACTGAGGGCTTGGATAAGTATGGGGGACTATGATATTGTGGCTATTACTGAGGCGTGGCTGATGTCAGGGCAGGAGTGGATATTGAATATTCCTGGTTTTCGGTGTTTTAAGAGGGATAGGGGAGAAGAGGAGGAGGGGTGGCGATACTGGTCAGGGACACTGTTACGGCTGTGGAAAGGATGGATGTTGTAGAAGGATCATCTCTAGAGTCTGTATGGGTGGAAGTAAGGAACAAGAAAGGAGCAGTTACTCTACTAGGAGTATTCTATAGGCCCCCCAGTAGCGGTAGAGATATAGAGGAGCAGATTGGCAGGAGCAAAAATAACAAGATTGTTATAATGGGAGACTTCCCAAATATAGACTGGAACCTGCTTAGTGCCAAAGGTTTAGATGGGACGGAATTTGTTAAATGTGCCCAGGAGGGATTCCTGACGCAGTATGTTGACAGGCCAACTAGAGGGAATGCCATGCTAGATCTAGTTTTAGGAAATGAACCGGGACAGGTGAAGGATCTATTGGTGGGTGAGCATTTGGGGGACAGTGACCATTGCTCCATAACCTTTAAAATTGTCATGGACAGGGACAGGTGCAGAGAGGACAAGAAGATATTTAATTGGGGAAGGGCGAACTATGAGGCTATAAGGAGAGAACTTAGGAGTGTAAAGTGGGGTGTCCTTTTTGAAGAGAAATCTACCATGGAGATGTGGTCGATGTTCAGGCATCTTATGCAGGATGTTAGGGATAAATATGTCCCGGTGAGGCAGAGAAGGAATGGCAGGGTGAAGGAGCCGTGGGTGACGAGAGAGGTTGAATGACTAGTTAGGGAGAAGAAGGTAGCATACATAAGGTATAAGCAGCAAGGTTCAGACAGGGCCTGTGAGGAATATAGAGTAGCGAGGAAGGAACTTAAGAAAGGGCTGAGGAGAGCTAGAAGGGGACATGAAAAGGCATTGGCTAGTAAGGTTATGGAAAATCCCAAGGCCTTTTTCACCTACGTGAAGGGTAGGAGGATGGCTAGGGTAAAGGTAGGTCCGATTAAAGACAAAGGTGGGAGAATGTGCCTGGAGGTGGCGGAAGTGGGAGAAGTTCTCAATGAGTACTTCTCTTTGGTATTCACCAAGGAGAGGGGTCTTGATGACGCAGAAGGGAGTGCTGGTGAGGGTAATGTTTTCGAGGTTGTAGATATCAAGAGAGAGGATGTGTTGAAGTTGTTAAATAATATCAAGACAGATAAATCTCCGGAGCCTGACGGGATTTTCCCCAGGCTGCTTCAAGAGGTGAGGGAGGAGATTGCTGAACCGCTGGTAAAGATCTTTGAGTCCTCGTTGTCTACGGGGATGGTGCCGGAGGATTGGAGGGTGGCGAATGTTGTCCCCTTGTTCAAAAAAGGTAGTAGGGATAGTCCAGGGAATTACAGACCGGTGAGCCTTACGTCTGTGGTGGGTAAGCTGTTAGAAAGGATTCTAAGGGATAGGATCTATGAACACCTGGAGAATAATAGACTGATTAGGGACAGCCAGCATGGATTTGTGAAGGGAAGATCTTGCCTCACAAGCCTGATAGCGTAGTGCGGTGGATGTTGTCTATATGGATTTTAGTAAGGCGTTTGATAAGGTACCTCATGGTAGGCTTCTTCAGAAGGTCAGAGGCCAAGGGATCCAGGGAAGCTTGGCTGTGTGGATTAGGAATTGGTTTGCCTGTAGAAAGCAAAAGGGTTGTGGTAGAAGGAGTGCCCTCGGAATGGAGGGCAGTGACTAGTGGTGTCCCGCAGGGATCGGTTCTGGGACCTCTACTTTTTGTGATATTTATAGATGACTTAGATGAGGGGGTGGAAGGCTGGGTTAGTAAGTTTGTGGACGACACTAAGATCGGCAGTGTTGTGGATAGTGTGGAGGGCTGTCTGAACTTACAGAGGGACATTGATAGGATGCAGAGCTGGGCTGGTAAGTGGCAGATGGAGTTCAATCCGGAGAAGTGTGAGGTGGTACACTTTGGGAGAACAAACTCCAGGGCAGAGTACAGGGTAAATGGCAAGGTACTTGGCAGTGTAGAGGAGAGGAGGGATCTGGGGGTTCATATTCACAATTCACTGAAAGTTGCCTCACAGGTGGATAGAGCAGTTAAGAAGGCCTATGGAATGTTAGCTTTCATAAGTCATGGGATTGAGTTTAAGAGCCGCGAAGTGATGATGCAGCTTTACAAAACTCTAGTTAGACCACACTTAGAGTACTGTGTTCAGTTTTGGTCGCCGCATTATAGGAAGGATGTGGAGGCGTTGGAGAGGGTGCAGAGAAGATGGTCCAGGATGCTGCCTGGATTAGAGTGTATGGAATATGAGGAGAGGCTTAAGGTGCTAGGGCTTTATTCACTGGAAAGGAGGAGGATGAGGGGAGACATGATATAGAGGTATATAAAATATTGAGAGGAATAGATAAGAGTAGACAGCCAGCGCCTCCTTTCCAGGGCACCAATGCTCAAGACGAGAGGGCATGGCTTTAAGGTTATGGGTGGGAGGTTCAGGGAAGATGTCAGGGGGAGGTTTTCACCCAGAGAGTGGTTGGTGCATGGAATACACTACCTGGGGTGGTGGTGGAGGCAGATACATTGGACAGGTTCAAGAGTTTGTTGGATAGGCACATGGAGGAATGTGAGATAGAGGGATATGCGGGAGGAAAGGTTTAGATAGTGTGAGGGTGGTTTGATGGATGGCACAACATGGTGGGCTGAAGGGCCTGTTTTGTGCTATATGGTTCTATGGTGGTTGGGTCAAAGGGCCTGTTTCCGTGCTGTATAACTCTATGAACCCTCACTTAATCTCTTCTGAGAAACCAGCAATATAGATAGGTACTGGTGGTTTAGTGAAGAGTGAAGAAGGTTGTCTAAGTTTACAACACAATATTGATCAACAGGGTAAGTCAGTAAAGGAATTGCAGGTGGAATTTAACTCAGACAAGTGTGAAGAGAAGCATTTTGGGAAGTTAAACCAGGGCAGGACACACACAATGAATGGAAGGGCCCTGGAGAGTGTTGTAGAAGAGAGAAGCCTAGGGAATCAAATATATGGTTTCCTGAAAGTGGCAACACAGATAGGCAGGGTGGTGAAAAAGGCATATGGCATGCTTGTCTTCATCGGCCAAGGCATGGAGTAGAAGAGTTAAGACGTCATGTTATAGCTATACAAAACATTGGTTAGGCTGCACTTGGAGTATTGTGTGGAATTCTGGTTTCCACACTACAGGAAAGATGCGATTAAGCTTGAGATGGTGCAGAAAAGATTCACGATGATGTTTCCTGGATTGAAGAGTTAAGTTAAAAGGAGAGATTGGACACGCTGGGCATCAAGGCAGAGTAATGACACACTAAGTCCTGTTATCTGAGATGCCACTTTCTCTTTACTCAGCTCCTCATCTCCACACAAATACTGTGCCTGGATGTGCTCTCTGATGTTGTGGTGAGCATCAAATGGAGATATGGCAGAGACTTGCAGTGACAATTTGTAAAGCTCCTGAGATGAGGAATTTGAGAGTCAAAGTGACCTTGACCTCAGTGGAGAATACATTCCAGGTTCAAGAGTGTGGCTAAAGGTCTTCCATTTGCATTTCATATATCTTAGTAATGATAGCGTTGTAAAATCTGAGTATGCATATACATTGGTTTTCATAGAAGTCCAAGTAAGATGTGGTATTTTTGAAGTCTTCCAATATCAGCTGTATGTGCCTTTAAATAATGGAAAGGCAAAAAAGTAACACGACATACTTTTTGTTGTAATGTAACTGTTCAGCGATAGTCATAGATCACACCCGGTGGCTTCAATTCATGCTGTTAAGGATGTAAATGGCAGGTGGGAGTGGGTGAGGGTTACATAAGTAGTGACATTATTACAGCATAAAGATGCCCAAATGTGTTACAAACTTAAAATCTTAGAGAAATCATAAGATAACTGACAAGGGAAATGGGGAAAAAATTATATGCGCAGTATTTTTCTGATGTTGGTCCTGAGGCACTTTGTTGGGCAGAGTGAAGGAAGTTTTATTCAGCACATAATCATGCTATACCTAACCTCATGTAATTCGGTGGAGGACATCTGTCATCCCTATCAGGCCCACCCCACAGTTTTAACTCTTAAATGCAGTCTGAAATGACCCAGCAAGCCACTCAGTTTAAGGACAATCAGGATTGGACAAAAAATGCTGGCCTTGCCAATGAAGCAGAGGTCCCCAAATTTTATACATGCTTGTATCCCTCATCTTGAGGAACACAAAATTGATTAAAAGGTATAGTATTAAAGGATCACAGATCATGATTTTGAAGGTCAGGCCAATGGCACCCTAACGTGTTACTCCAACACTAATGGTTTGAATTACTGTATTTCTTTTAATTAGCAAAGCAACCTGATATTCTTGAAGGACTAGAGAATGTAGATACGGTGGAAGGTGGAGAAGCTCTGTTTGAATGCTCCTTGTCTAAACCAGAAGTACATGATTATAAGTGGCTGATGGATGATGTTCCCATAACACAGTCTGAAAAACTAGAAACTGCAGTGCTCGAAGCTGGAAGACGACATATCTTACTGTTAAAGAACTTAATTCCATCTGACAGTTGTCGAGTGAGTTTCATGTCTGGAAATGCCATGTCCTCAGCATATCTAAATGTTAAAGGTAAGAAGGTTATCCATGTGGTAAACATTTTCATTGGGGGAAACTAATTATCTGAAAATTATCTTTAATAATTATATCGATAGGATATAATTATTAAATTATATTAAGAACAAAAACTGGGTTCCTTCTAAGTACAGTTGCTAAAACATTACATTGAACAACTATTTATCCTTAAGATTCCATTTCCTATAATTTGTAATTAAATAGTTTACTAATTATTCATTAACTTACTATTTTACATATTTTTCAATGAAAGTACATTTAATTTGATGTGTGTGTCTATTTCTTTATAGGATGGCATATTAGCATTTTGAACACTTTGAGAGATACTGAAGTGGTCCAAGGCAATCAGGCAGAATTTGAATGTGTATTGAGTGAAGTGGTCCCTATTACCGAAGTGAGCTGGTACCTGAATGAAACTGATATCAAAACTGATGAGCACTGGGAAACAAAGGCAGAGAGAAACACTTACAAACTCATATTGAAAAATGCCCAATTTATTCATTCCGGAGAAATAACTTTTGCTTCAAGAGATGTCATTGCATCAGCAAAAATAACAGTTATTGGTAAGATACCAGACATTGACATCAGTTAAATCATGCAAATGTAAACTTTAAACTCCTTCTTTCATTCCAGAGGTTTCTGATTTAAGTGTTTGGACTGTTTGACTCTTTAATCTGTGAGCCTCAGATCAGTTTCTGAAGCTCTCACAGTTTTGCAGCTTGTGATCCCACAGCTTTTCATCATGAAATGAGAGTGGAATTGATTTTATTCTTGTTCTCCCCTGCACCCCCCTCAAATTCTCTCTCCCATTTTTTCTCTTCTGATCACACAATTAAAATACACTTAGAGGAAAAGTACTTACCTGGGTTTTTCTTTATTAAACAAAATTAAATGTCTGAAAATGATCAAAAACTAAAAATAACAAAAGTGATGACATTTAAAAAAAAGTATTATCTTAATTATCTGAAAGAACTTGTTGACAAAGATAAATTGTCTAGACTAAGCTTAACAGTGTGCTTATTAGTGAGCTTGTATGGTGATTATTGATGATGGTAAAATATCAACAGGAAAATTTAAAAGGAGATATATTACTGTTTAATTATGTTCTTCTCTCTACACATGCAGTCAGCAGTATAAGAGACAAATAACAGATCAAGAAACAAAACAAATGAAATTGTGCTGCACAGAACAAGTAATATATGCATGAACCAGTTCTATTAAATTCCTTTGCTACAGATTTGTAATTTGTAATTGCTTAATTAAAATTCCAAACACATAATCTTCTTAGGTAATGTTGTAATACTGTGATTTCAACCCTGAAATTTCAATAGGGTTCAGAGATTTAAGCACAAAATCGAGGCAGCAGAAGTGAAATGCTGAAATATTCATGAAATCTGAAACAAAGACAGAATATGATGAAAATGCTCAGCAGGCCAGATGGCTATATCGGATGAAATATGAGGTCTTGCCTTCCCTATTAAGTAAAGTTCTCATGACATAGGAGAGGTGGGGAGTTATCCCTCATGTGTTCGCTAATATTTATTGCTCAATTAAGCACAGAAATAGATTACCTGTTAGCAAATTGCTGTTTATAAAGGTTTGCTGTGCTCAGAACGACTGCTTTGTTTCCTATATTACAACAGTGCCAACACTTGAAAAATATTTCATTAGCTGTAAAGCCATTTGGGATGACGTGACTTTGTAAAATGTCATGTATAAATACAAGTCTTAAGTTTAAATAGAAAGATAAGGCTTAGACATCGTGGACCAAGGGCTTGTTCCTATGCTGTACAACTGTGACTCTATGATGGAGCGTTTTTATTTTATTTTATCATGAAATTAAATTATTTGAAATCAACTTATGTGGTAAATATATGATGTAGATAATATTTTTAATTGCAAGATATTTTTGTAGAGGGCTTGATAATTATGGTTTATTTGCAGTTTATATCTTTTATTTATGTGTAATTATGGTTTATTTAGAAGTTGTGTCTTAAGATGTATTTATGGTAACCTTTTTTAAGATGTTTTCTATGCATGCCAAAATATGGTAGTTTCTAGATCTAGTGTAGGTGGATGAATATAATTTATTCACTTTAGCGATGACAATATTTAAATTTTGTTTTTGCACCAATTAATATACTTTTTGAATTTTACTTGTATAATTATTTCAAGAACTAAAAGTAATAATAACTCTGACTCACCTCTGTAGGTCCTCCTGATCCTCCTGAAGATCCAGAGATTGTCAGAAAGAACCACCAATCTGTCACTTTGTCTTGGTTTACGCCACTAAGTGATGGTGGCAGTGTTATACAAGGCTATCATGTTGAGATGAAACCCTCTGACAGTGACTGCTGGTTGCCATGTAACACAAAAGTAATTGAAGAGACAGAATTCACTGTTGATAATCTGATACCAGGCACTGGTTATAGATTCCGTGTTTTGGCTCTGAACCGTGCTGGTGCTGGCGAACCTGTACATTTGCCACAGACAGTTCTACTGGGTGAGAATTGCAAATACAGACTAGTTGCATGTTCTTCGTGCTTTTACAATTAACCACAAATATAACTTGGGCTCTTTTCACTGGAGTGGCAGAGGTCAATGACACTACATCAATATTGGGAAAGACAGAAAACAAGTTAGTGTTAAGTTGTAAAAAGTGCAGGGGAGAGATGGATTGGACAAAGAGAATATCTGAAAGAGTGAGGCCAGGATTTTTTTCTATAAATATTTTAATCCAAGACAGATTGCTGAGTGAATGAGCACATGTGCACATACAGGAGCAGCTTGTTGATCCATTTTGTTCACTTCATCTCTTTAAAGATACTGCCTAGCTTGTTTAAATGAAAAAAAGTAACGATTCCAATTTTGCTCGACATTATAGTTTATAGTTTGAATATTTTAGATTGAAGTATTCTTATCCCTAACCCTATTTGGGAAAATTTATATTTCATAAATGTTTGGAGAATAATGAATTACTAAATATATTGTGTATTTCCATTAATCATAGGACATAGTAGGAAAAAGGGGAGGAACAGGTCCTACGCCCATTATCTCATCGCTGCGCATGATGCCAGTCTAAACTAATCCCATCTGCCTGCATATGGTCCATTACACTCTACTCCCTGTCTGTTCATATGTCTGTCTAATGCCTCTTAAAACTTGCTATCATATGTGCTTCTACCATCATCCCTGACAGTGTGATCTAGGTCCCTACCATTTTCTGTGTAAAAATAAACTTTACTCGCACATCTCCTTTAAACTTTCCCCTCTCACTGTAAATCTATGTCCTCTCATATTTGATGTTTCCACCCTAGGAAAAAATCTCTGATTATCTACCCTCTCTATGCCTCTCATAATTGTATAAACTTCTTTCAAGTTGCCCCTCAGCCTTTGATGCTCTAGTGAAAACAATCCAAGTTAGTCCAATCTCTCATTATAACTAATACAGGTCAATGCAGGCAATATCTTAGTGAACCTCTTCTGCTTCCTCCCCAAAGTCTCCACTTCCTTCCTATAGTGTGTTGATCAGAACTGCACATATACTCCAAACGTGGCCTAGCTAAAATTTTAGACAGCTGCAACATGACTTCCCAACTTTTATCCTCTGTGCCCTGATCAATGAGGCCATACGCCGCCTTTACCATTCTATTCACTTGTGTGGCCACCTTCAGGGAGCTATGAACTTGAACCCCAAAATGCACTGTACATCAATGCTCCTAAGGGTCCTGCCATTTACTATATACTTTCCACTTGCATTTAACCTCCCAAAATGCATCACCTCACACTTGTCTGGATTAAACTCCATCTCTGCCAAAATTTAAAATTTATCTATAACTTGTTATATCATTTGACAATGTTCTTCACTATCCCAACCCCACCAATTTTCATGTTGTCTGCAGACTTACTAATCAGACTACCTACATCCAGATCATTTTATATATATGGAGGTTGCAGCACTGATCTTTACAGAACTCCACCAGTCACAGACTTGGATTGGACAGGGGTGTTAGAGAAATACCCCTCTGCCACTATCCTCTGTCTTCTATGACCAAGCCAATTTTCTATCCAAAGTTCAGCTCACCATGACTCAATTCATGCCAAGCCTCATTCGCCCATAGCTCACATTGGCTCCTGGTTAAGCAAAACTTGATTAATTTTTTTATTCTTGTCTTCTACAATCTCCTCCAACCCTAAAACCTTTGAGATACCTGCGCTCCTCTAATCCTTACTCTTTTTTCTTCTACAAATTTAACTATTCCACCACTGGTTCTATAATTTCAACTGCTTAGTTTTGGAATTCCTTCCCTAAGCCTCCCTGCCTGTCCTTAACCCTTTGACACATTAAAATTTACCTCTTTGACCAATTATAACGTTACTAGAATTGGTTTTAACAACAAAGACTGAGTTGGAGCTGTGTGTGTCATTTAAAGACACACTTCTGTTGGCCAAATGGGCAGACCACTGAAAACAGATGTTTAGATAAATTGTCTATGCTTCACATTAGCATCCTTTCCGTCTCTCCATCTATTACTGTCAATATATACTTTGATTCCTTTCTCTCGTGTGTTTATATAGAATCATAAATTTGAACATCACAGAAATGGGCCCTTCAGCCCACCACGTCATTGCTGACCATCATGTCTAATGTTACGTACCAGCGACAAAAGAAACACACCGAGTCACGTATTAGTGTTAGAAACTATTTTATTTATAACTACTTATAATAAGAAAGAAAAAAAAATAAAATTGTTAGATATTAAACTTTACCACCCCCACCCCCCGCCCAAAAACTAAACTGTGTGTGGCAAATTCCCAAACTCCAAGTCCAGGAATAGTTCTCAAAGTTCAGTTCAGCAAGCCATAAGGTGAAACATGAGCAAAGGCTTTTGCAAAACCACCGTTGACTGAAGAGAAAATGTAGAGAGAGAACAGAAAGAAATTATGAAATCCAAATGTTCCACGATGGAACCCATACGACACCTCAGTCACTGATGATCTCTACTGCTTTGTTCCGAGAATCTGCCACCCCGAAAGGCATTCGAGACGTGGCCGTCCACACACATACCTGCTTCCCTCTACAGGTTAACGATAAAGTGGACTCCACTGGATTACTCCAAAAATTCACACGTGGATTGTAGTGACAGACACAGTTATTGTTTTTCATCCATCGATACAGAGACCAGCAGGCAGGGTGTCTCTCTCCTCCACTCTCTCTCTTTTCCGACTGAACCAAAACATCAGCATGTCGTTGTCTCCTGTTGTTGTCGTAATGACGCCCCCCCCACACACACACACACACTACTGTACTATGTCTTAAAGGGACATTCACCAAATAGCAACCTAATCTGTAACACTAACAATACTAATCATACTTGTCTGCATTAATACTATATCCATCTAAGTCTTGTTCATTCAACCACCTGTCCAGATGCCGCTTAAATGTTGTTACTATTCCTGCCTCCACCACCACCTCTGGCAGCTCATTTCAGACACCAAGTACTCTTTATTTACCCCTCGGATCCCCTTTAAACCTCCTCACCTTAAACCTATGCCACCTATCACGTCACCTCTCAACCTCCTTTGCTCCAGGGAAACCAGACCCAGCCTATATAATCTCTCCTTATAACTCAAGCCTTCCAACCCAGGCAACATCCTTGTGAATCTTTTCTGTCCCTCTATATCTTTCTTGTGGTGCTGCGACCAGAACTGCACACAATACTCCAAGTGCAGCCTAACCAACATTTTGTACAACTGTATCATGATGCCCCAACTCTTGTACTCACAACTAAGAAATAGAAGCAGCTGTTTGAACTAGCTCCACTACTGAGTAAGCTGATTCTCTGCCTGTTCCACTTTTTCACCTGATCCCAATATTCCTTGATTACCAAATATTTTGATTTCATATTCATGAACATTCTCGATGACAAATAATCCACAGCAACTGGGTAGAAGCTGCTAAGGATTCATAATATCTGAATAAAGAGTCTCTCCTGATCTCAGTCATATTTTATGAACCATCCTTATGGTTCGGCTTAAATGCAGCAGGCCAATTTAAGGAGAGCAGTACATCAATTACTTCCTGTGCTAAATTGGCACAGGAAGTAATTGGCTTATTGCTCTCCTTAAGATCCCACTGTGAGATGCAGTCTGGCATGGGGTTCAGACCACCTAACACTGGCCTGGATTTTTTTCTTGTCCTATAGAAAAATGAGGACAGGGATATTTTTGTGAAGCACTGCTGGGGTGGGGATGTGGAGCAGTAGCACATGTATATGAATGGAGTAAATGGAAACTCAAACATTTCAGGAATCTAGAGGTCATAGAGTCATACAGCACGGAAATAGGCCCTTTGGCCCAACTAGTCCATGCCGACTAAAATTCCCATCTAAGCTAGTCCTATTTGCCCGTGTTTGGCCTTCTATACCTTTCCTATCCATGTACCTGTCTAGCTGTCTTTTAAAAGTTGTTATTGTACATGCCTCAACCACTTCCTCTGGCAGCTCAATCCACATACATACCACCTTTTTGTGTGTTTAAAAAAAAGTTGCTCCTCAAGTTCCTATTAAATCTTTCCCCTCTCACCTTAAACCTATGCCCTCTAGTTCTTGATTCACCAACCCTGGGAAAAAGACTGGCATTCACCCTATCTCTGCCCCTCATGATTTTATACACCTCTATAAGATCTCCTCTCAGTCTCCTATTGCCCAAGGAAAAATGTCCTAGCCTATCCAACCTCTCTTGATAACTCAGTCCGAGTCCTAGTAGCATCCTTGTAAATCTTTTCTGCACTCTTTCTAGTTTAATAACATCTTTCCTATAGCAGGGTGACTAAAACTAAATGCAGTATTCCAAGAGCAGCCTCACTCACATCTTATATAACCACACCAACCTCCTAACTTCTATACTCAATGCTCTGACTGATGAAGGCCAGCTTGCCAAAATCCTAGGAGTGTTTGTTGTATTTTTGAGTATATATGAGAGACTACAGGATTTACTTGGGTTATCAGGGAAGGTGCTCCACCTGAGGTTCAATAATGTGGGACTGGTGTTGCATCATTGATGTTTAGGATTAATGTCAAGATCTACCCACCTTGATTACTTAGGCCAGGCAGTAGCTTCTTCAAGTCAATGTACAGTGCAACTGTACACAGTTGGTGGATCATGACATTCTCCTCAATTTAGCAACTGATGCATTTTGCACAACAATGTGTACAAATGAACTGGATATCATATTGGAACCAAATTGGCATTTATGATCATGTCTGATCCAATATCAGTTTTATTAGGATGTTCAAGATGTTATTTTCTCCTGTAACTATTAATGCAAAAATCATTCACTGGTATTCTTAATTTACAACATTACAATTACATGCTTGAAAAGGATCCACATTGTTCCCGACCACCCTTTTTCCAATGTGATTATAAAAAAGAGAAGTGTTAAGCTGTTGTAAATTTCTTTTCATAATCCCTTTTTGTAGCTTGTACCAAATATTTTGTCACCTTTTGTTCTGTGTCTCTCTCCCAGTGGTCAGGATCTAAACTTGTTTTTGCCTTATGTTTTCCTTACCTCTTTAGTCTTGTTTTTTTTTCAGGGCAACTGTATCACATTAAATTTTTCTTAAAAAAAAAAGAGATTTTGTCAGCAGTAAATTGATTAGCTCAATTTTCTGTTGACAGTCTCTGCTTCATTGCATAGAAATCAGCCTTGCCCAAATCGTCAGGAAAAGAGGAAGACAAAAACCAGATAACTAAAGGCCTGTTAGCTTAATATCTGTTGGTAATGTGCTGGAGTCTATAATCAAGGAAGAAGTAGCTAGTTATTCAGAGAACCTTAATGTAATCAAACCAAATAAACATGCTTTTATGAAAGGTAAATCCTGTTTGACATTGCTACATCCGCAAAGGATGCTAGCAAATCAGGGTTGATAAAGGATTTGCAGATGATGCAATTTAACAAGATGCCACATAAAAGGTTGGTACACAAGATAAGAGCACATGGTATTAGGGCAAATGTGTTAGCATGGGTTGATAATTGGTTATCCCATAGAAGACAGAAAATAAACAGATCTATTTCAGACTGGAAGGGAGTAATTAGTGGAATGCTGCAAGAATCCGTTTTTTATGATTTCTATTAATGACCTGGGGAAGGGGGCCGGGTGTAAGATATCTATGTTTGCCAATGATGCAAAAATTGGGATGATGGGCAGGCACGGTAGTGTAGCTGTTAGCGTAATGCTATTACAGCGACCCAGGTTCAATTCAGGCCACTGTCTGTAAGGAGTTTGTGCGTTCTCCCCGTGACTGCATGGGTTTCCTCCGGGTGCTCCGGTTTCCTCCCACATTCCAAAGGCGTATAGGTTAGGAAGTGGTAGGCATGCTACGTTAGCATCAGAAGCATGGCGACACTTGCGGGCTGCCCGCAGAACACTCTATGCAAAAGATGCATTTCACTGTGTTTTGATGTACATGTGACTAATAAAGATATATTTTAAAAAATGATGTTAGGACTCTGCAACTGGATATAGATAAGTTGAATGAGTGAGTGAAGACTTGGCAAATAGAATTTAATCTGTTAAAATGTAAGGTTATTTACTTCAGTAAGATGAATCAAAAGACGAATCTAAATGACGAAAGATTGCAGATGAGCTAAGTATAGAGGGACCTAGGTGTTTTGTGCATGAATACAAAAGTTAGCAAAAACGCCAAATACACAAAATATTTTGTATCTTTAAATCAGGCTCTACTATGCTTATTCAATCAATGTGAAAGTTAAAATCTTGCATGAAATGTACTTTCCTTTCACCAAATGGTTGTCAAATTTCTGCATTTATGCATTCTGTCACTCAGTACTCTTTCTTAATTCTACCCTTAAAGAAACAATTAACCACAAATACCTTCCTATATTTTGTCACAGTGGTTCATACACCAGAATTCTCAATTAGGTCACTTGCAAATTTTAGGGTTGTTCTTCTGATCCTTGAATCTGAATCCTTTGAACTTTGGAATTCATTTCCTAATCTTTTTCACTGCTGCATTCACTGTTAAGGCACTCCTAAAATCCTGCATTTTTGAATGACGTTTTCAACAGTTCTCCTGATGTATCTTTGTCAAATTTATTGAATAATTGCTTATGTAAAGCAATTTAAAATGTATTAAGATAAATTTATTAGTCACATGTACATTGAAACACACAGTGAAATGCATCTTTTTGCGTTACTGAGAATGTGTTGGGAGCAGCCCACAAGTGTCTCCACTCTTCCGGCATGAACATAGCATGCCCACAGCTCCTAACCTGTTCATCTTTGGAATGTGAAAGATAACCGGAGCACCCAGAGGAAACCAATGCAGATACGGGAAGAACATACAAACGGAAACACAAGAAATTCTGCGAACGCTGAAATCTGGAGCAATACACAAAAAGTGCTGGAGGAACTCAGCAGGTCAGGCAGCATCTATGGAGGGACAGTTTGGGCAGAGACCCTTTATCAGAACTGGAAAGGAAGAGGGCAGAAGCCAGAATAAGAAAGTGGGGGGATGGGAAGGAGCAAATGCAGGCAGGTAATAGGTGAGTTCAGGTGATGGGCGAGTCCAGGTGAGAGGGGAAGGTAGGTGGGCGAGGGAGGGGGAGAAGATGTAATAAGCTGAGAGGTGATAGGTAGAAGAGGCAAAGACCTGAAGAAGAAGGAATCCAGTAGGAGAGGGCAGTGGACCATGGAATAAAGGATGGAGGAGGGGAGAAGAGGAGATGGGCAGGTCATCAAGGTGGGGGGGAGGGAGCTGATTCCAAAACAAAAGTACCATGCACTCGGACTCTGCCCATGCAACCTAACTGCAAGAGCGTGTGATGAGGGAGCCACAGGAATAAGGGAAGACACAGTGGGAGGGGCAGAAAGAGAAAGGGTGGGGTTACTGGAAGTTAGAGAAATCAATGTTGAGGCCATCAGGTTGGAGACTCCTAAGGCAGAATATGAGGTGTTGTTCCTCCAACGTACAAACGGCTTACAGACAGTGGTGGAACTGAACACGGGTCACTGGTGCTGTAATAGTATTATGATAACCGCTACCTATATAAATGCAAATTATTTTTAAATTAATAGCCTGTGCAAACCTTCAGAAGCATAACAGCTGTTTGCTTTAAATTCATCTAGATTTTGATACATATGGAAATCTAGGAAATGAACCTGAATGCAGTTCCGTATTCTGACCCAAATTGGCACTTGATTATCAGCATATTGTATATTTACAATGCTATTTTTAAGATACCAATGATTATTTATCTGATGTACACTATGTCCATTGGTAAACCTTTAATCTGTTTTGCAGAGGTTCCTGTGACTGTCACCATTCCTCTCACTAACATTACTGCAACAGATGGGGAATCTGTCAAGCTCCAATGTGAATTTTCCAGAGAATGCATTAATGCAACATGGCTAAAAAATGATCAGCCCATTGAAACAAGTAGCAAGTATGAGATCATTTCTGGAGGAACAAAACACTATCTGATTATTCACAATTGCAGTGCTGAAGATGAAGGGAGATACACCTGTTTGGTGACCTCAGCTACAAAAACGTCTGCTGAAGTCACTTTGGATGGTAAATCACAATTTGCCCATACAAGCATTCTTCAATCATTTTCATCCCGAAGTATTTCAAAATCTTACATTGGGGAAGTCATGAAAGTATACTATATAAAATGAAGTGAAGTCAGAGGCATACAGCACAAAAATAGGACATTCAGCCCACTGTGCAGATGCTGGCCATCCAGTACCTATCTTTACTAATCCAACTTTCCATCACTCACCCTTGAAATGACACACCTTCTATGCCGTGTCATTTCAAGAACTCAACTAAATATATCTTAAAACGTTGTGAGAGTATGTCCTTCCACCAACCCCTAAGGCAGTGAGTTCCAGATTTCAACCACCCTCTGGGTAAAAATTTTCTTCCCCAAATCCTTTCTGTATCTATTACCCTTTATCTTATGCTCTTTCTTTCTCATAAGAAGCAAAGAGCATAAGATAAGTAAAGGAGGTGATAATGGGAACCATTAGGGGAGAGCTGAATGGCAGATGGAACCAGAACCAGATAGTGGGAAGGAAGAGGGTGGGGCAGAGGAAGCCTGTGGGTGAAATAGGTGTGTTGTAGGTGGATGGGACCAGGAGAGGGAGGGAGTTGAAAATGCGTGATGGGGGCCTGGAGAGGTGTGGGGGGGGGTTGCGGGTGGTGGGAAAGGGGACAAAAATGGGAGGACCAGAGGAGGATTGGAAGGAGAGAGTTAGAAGGGGGGAAGGAGGGAGGGGGAAAACAACCCATTGGAGGGTTAACTAAAGTTGGAAAACTCAGTGTTTCTGCCACCTCCCCTCTCCATCCTGAGTCCTGATGCAGGGTTTCAACCCAAAATGTTGAAAATTCCTTCCCTCCCAGTCCCTCCAGCAGATTGTTTGTTTTTCCAGATTCCAGGATCTACAGTCTCTTGTGTCTCCTTGTTCTTTGTCAAACTAGAAAGTCATGAATGTAATGACAGGGTTGGAATGCTCAATCTCACAACTACTCATATCTACTGTGATGAAGTGCTTTGCGAGGTTGATCATGGCTAGAATTACCTCCTGCCTGAGCAAGGACCTGGACCCGCTGCAGTTTGCCTACCACCACAACAGGTCTACAGCGGACACAATCTCACTGGCTCTCCACTCAGCTTTGGAACACTTTGACAACAGCAAAACATATGTCAGGCTGCTGTTTATCGATTACAGCTCAGCATTCAACATCATTATCCCCTCAGTACTAATCAACAAGTTTCAAAACCTGGGCCTCTGTACCTCTATCTGCAACTAGATCTTCGACTTCCTTATCGGGAGACACAATCAGTTGCATCGGTAATAACATCTCCTCCTCGCTGACAATCAGCACAGGATGTGTGCTTAGCCCATTGCTCCTACTCTCTCTACACTCATGACTGTGTGGCTAGGCACAGCGTAAAGGCCATCTATAAATTCACCAATAACACCACTGTTGCACTGTTGTTGGCAGAATCTCAAATGATGATGAGGAGGCGTACAGGAGTGAGATAGATTGGCTGGTTGAGTGTCGCAACAATAATCTCGCACTCAACATCAGTAAGACCAAGGAATTGATTGTGGACTTCAGGGAGGTGATGTCGGGAGAACACACACCAGTCCTCATTGAGGTGTCAGCGACGGAAGAGGCAAGCAGCTTCAAGTTCCTGAATGTCAACATCTTGGAGGATCTATCCTCGGCCCAACACATTGATGTAATCACAAAGAAGGCACGACAGCAGCTCGACTTCATTTGGAGTTTGAAGAGATTTGGTATGTCACCAAAATTTCTTCCAACTATCTACAGATGTACGGTAAAGAGCATTCTAACTGATTGCATCATCACCTGGTTTGGAGGCTTCAATGCACAGGATCACAAGAGACTCAGCCAGTTTCATCACGAACAGAACCCTCCCCTCCATTGAGGACATCTTCAAGAGGCAATGCCTCAAGAAGTAGCATTCATCGTTACCATCTAGGACATGCCCTCTTTGCGTTACTACCATTGGGGAAGAGGTACAGGAGCCTGAAGACCCACACTCAGTGTTTTAGGAATAGCTTCTTCTCCCCTGCCATCAGTTTTCTGAATGGTCCATGAACACTACCTTGTTATTCCTCTTTTACATTATTTATTTATTTTTGTGTCTTGCACTGTACTGCTGCCGCAAAATAACAAATTTCACAACCTATGTCATTGATAATAATTCTGAGTCTGATCTGTCTCTTTCCTCTGCCATGTACAATGTGGAACTTCACCTTGATGTGATTCTGATTTTGTGCAGGATTAGCAACCCCATTTATTTCAGTGGATTTTACGGCACCAGTTAAGAAAGCAAAGTTCCTTTTGTTTTAATTATTTTGGCTTAATTTAATATTTTTAGCTATTTATATTTTAGGTGTTTTAGATGATTTTGTATTTGTTTTTACTTTTTAAAGCTTTGAGATTGTTAAAGTGGGGTGGAGTTTTGCGGGCTATCAAAACGTTCAAAAGCATTTTGGGGCAGAGATCAGGATGCCTTTGACCAGCAAAATAACCTTTATGCATCCAGACCAGATAATTAATAGCATGGGATAATCAAAGGTAGCAATTGCAGCAGCAAGCCCATTCTTCCAAGATCTGATCCATAAACCTCAAGCTGGTGATCTTGAACCTGTAAAATGTGTTCTAACAGCTGTTGTTAACCTTTACCATTCCCATCTATATCAATGTGGAGAATGGCAAGCAGTTGTAGGATACCTGAGAGCTGGTCTGGCCATGTCCTTAAATCCTGTGCAGATCAGCTGGCGGGAGTATTTGTAGACATACTTAACCTCTCCCTGCTTCAATCTGAGGTTCCTGCCTGTTTTAAGAAGACCACTATCATCCCGGTACCCTAGAAAAACAAGGTAACATTCCTTAATGACTACCGACCGGTGGATCTGACATCCACCATCATGAAATGCTTTGAGAGGCTGGTCACGGCACGCATTAACTCCAGCCTCCCGGAAAACTTCGACCCACTGCAATTCGCCTACCACTGAAACAGATCTACAGTGGATGCCATCTCCCTGGCCCTACACTCATCTCTGGAGCATCTGGACAAGAAAGACACCTACATTAGATTATGGTTTATTGACTACAGCTCCACCTTCAGTGCTATAATTCCAAGCAAACTCATCTCCAAACTCAAAGGCCTGGGACTCAACACCTCCCTGTGCAACTGGATCCTTGACTTCTTGACCAACGGACCGCAATCAATAAGGACAGGCAGCAACACCTCGGGCATGATTATTGTCAACACTGGTGCCCCGCAAGTTTGCGTCCTCAGCCCCTACTCTACTCCCTATACATTGATGGCTGCATGGCCAGATTCTACTCTAACTCCATCTACACGTTTGCAGATGATACCACCGTAGTGGGCCATATATCAAATAACAATGAGTCGAAGGAGATAGAGAGCTTAGTGATATGGTGTCATGACAACAACCTTTTCCTCAATGTCAGCAAAACAAAAGAGCTGGTCATTGACTTCGGGAAAGGGGGCGGTGTACATGCTCCTTTCTACATCAACGGTGCTGAGGTCAAGAGAGTTGAGAGCTTCAAATTCCTTGGAGTGAACATCAATAGCCTGTTCTGGTCCAACCATGTAGACACCATGCCCAGGAAAGCTCACTAGTGCCTCAAGGAGGCTAAAGAAATTTGGCATGTCCCCTTTGACACTCACCAATTTTTATCGATGCACCTTAGAAAGCATCCTATCTGGATGCATCACAGCTTGGTATGGCAGCTGCTCTGCCCGGGACTGCAAGAAACTGCAGAGAGTTATAGACACAGCTCAGCACATCACAGAAGCCAGCCTCCCCTCCTTGAACTCTGCCTATATTTCTCGCTGCCTCAGTAAAGCAACCAGCATAATCAAAGACCCTACCCACCCAGCACATTCTCTCTTCTCCCCCCTCCCATTGGGCAGAAGATACAAAAGCCTGAAAGCACTTACTGCCAGGCTCAAGGACAGCTTCTATTCTGCTGTTATAAGACTATTGAATGGTTCCCTAGTACAATAAGATGGATTCTTGACCTCACAGCCTACCTCATTACCTTGCACCTGATTTGTCTACCTGCACTACACTTTCTCTGTAGCTATTGAAACTTTATTCTGCATTTTGTATTGTTTTACTTTGTGCTACCTTAATGCACAATGTAATGAATTGATCCGTAGGAATGGTATGCAAGACAAGTTTTTCACTGTACCTTGGTACAAATAACAATAATAAACCAATTCCAATTAATCCCTGATCTGTTCACCTCTAAAGTGGTTAATTACAGTGAATTATTGGCATCATCCGGTCCCATGGGAGTAACCACTGAGATAATGTGATGGATAACGTAGAAATGAAGAAAGTAAACTGAAGCATTAGTTTACTTCTTCACTCAAAGAGTGGTGGGAATGTGGAATGGGCTGCCATCTGATGTGGTAAATACAGGCTCGTTCTTAATTTTTAAGAGTAAATTGGATAGATACATGGACGAGGGAGGTCTGGAGGGGTATGAGCTGGGGGCAGGTAAATGGGACTAGCAGAATAATGTTTCAGTACAGACTAGAGGGGCCGAATGGCCTGTTTCCGTGCTGTCGTTTTCTATGGTTCATTCTGCTGAGGAAACAAAATGTGAGATCTGGTATAGAAAGCATAATTTCATGCAGCTATTTATGATCTGCAAAAATAGGACAGTTTGGTGCATCAGCTTGAGTCATTTTATGCCAGTATTAAAAAATGGCTGCAATTTTTCAAAAACTATGCTAGTTTTTAAGTTTACTTTTACTATAATGTGTTGTATTGTCACTTTTTATTGCTATTGTAGTACTCTGGTTGTACAATTAATAAAATAATTGATGTCTTATTTTCTGCAGGTACAATTAAACCTGTTCCAGATCAGGACTGGGAAATTCTACAGGAGCCTGACAAAGCTACAGTTGAAGTAATAGATGGGGAGCAAGTTACTCCCAAACCAAGCTTGCCACCTGAGGCAGCCCAGGAAGGTGACTTGCATCTTCTGTGGGAAGCCTTGGCAAAGAAACGCAGAATGAGCCGAGAACCAACTCTTGATTCTATCAGTGAAGTACCAGAAGAAGATGACAAAGCTCTGAAACAACAGCTACAGAAAGGTTTGGAGATTGAAGATGTATCTACAGATGACATGTCTAGAGCGTGTGATTCTTATACAAGTTCTGATGAAGAGTCACAATCAGGTACTCCGTCCCTTGTTCATTACCTGAAAACAGCAGGACAGTCAACCATAACAATAGCTGGAAAAGTACAAACTATTTCTACAAGCAAATTCTTTAAACACTGGGAATCTACAAGCACTGAGCCTGAGAAATTGCAAGATGAACCTATCTTGGAAGAAGACCCATCTCTTGCTGAAGCTGCAACAAAAATCCAGGCTGCATTTAAGGGTTATAAAATCAGGAAGGAACTGAAACAGCAAGGCACACCTGTGTTTGGAGAAGTTTTTAAATCTCAGACAATTAAGCTGGGCCAAACTGTCCATCTGGACTGTGTGGCCCTGAGTAAATCTGAAGTCAAAGTTCGATGGCTCAAAGATGGAGAAGAGATTGTTGATGGAAGACATTATCATATTGATAATTACAGTGATGGAACTTGCTCCTTAATTATTACAGGTGTGGAACAAAAAGACTCTGGAACATATACTTGCGAGGCTTCTAACAAATTTGGCACAGCTTCTCATAGTGGAAAAGTTAAGGTTGCAAGTGATGTAAAGGAAACAGTTCAGAAACTCAAACAAGGCATTGGTATAAAGTACAGCACTGATAGTGAACCAGAAAGTTCTTCAGGAAGTGAAGTTGATGATGCTTTTCGCAGAGCAGGTAAACGACTTCACAGACTTTTGCATTCAAAACTATCTTTTGAAATTTCTGATGTGGATGAAGAATTCTTTGTTAGTGCTGATGAAGGAGATGAAGAAATCTTGGACAGACAGACCTACCATGAGGATGAAAATTATATTTATATTAAGTTTGATACCTTGACTGAAGCAGAAGTGGCTGCAGACAGATTTAAGGAGATATTTATCGGCCAGGGAATTCCTGTTCAAATTGACATTTGCCAAGACAATAATAGGGTTGAAATACGGATTAAGAAGGTTTCACACCCCCCTGTCGCATTTGGAGAAGACCATACACCCACACAAGAGGGACTACAAGTTGAATCTGGTATGTTCTACTCCTGATCTTTGTTTGTTTCAAAACCTTTATGGGTTCTTTCACATTCGAAAAGTACAGCATTTAATTCATTATTTGCTTAAATTATACAGGCGACCCCTGGGTTATGGTGGGGGGCAGGGTGGTGGTTGCGTTCCTGGAAAATGGTCCATGTCATGGTTTTCTGTAGCATGAATCCACATCATCTGATCATGTGTCAAGAAACAGGAATTGAAATAAAAATTATGTTGATTTATTTACTTTTTTTCACATAAATTCCATGAGAGTGAATTTTATTCCGTATCTCAAATTTTTGGGTTTTGATTTGTGAATTCTGTAAGGGTGAATTTCCACAACCCAAAAAACTGTAATGCAGGGGTCGCCTGTACTAGAAATTAAGATATTCCAGGAAAATAATGGCTACAACAACTATTGTGCATTTTATTATCTACATGTAATATTTATGTATGAAGAGAGTAGAAAAGTCAGCATAGTCTTGGCTATCAAAGTATTCTAAACAATGTGTGAATGATGTAAACAATGGATTAATTTATTTGTGAGTACAAATAGGACTACAAAGAAATATCTATCATTCAATATAGTCAAAAGGTTTTTTACTTGATAGAAGCTATTAGGATAGATAAGTCACTGGGGCTGGACGGGATATAACCAAGGTTATTAGGGGAAGCTAGGGAAGAGATTGCTGCGCCTTTGGCGACGATCTTTGTGTCCTCACTAGCCACAGGAGTAGTGCTAGATTGGTATTGGTATTGGTTTATTATTGTCACTTGTACCAAGGTACAGTGAAAAACTTTGGAGGGTGGCAAATGTTGTTCCTTTGTTTACGAAAGGGAGTAGGGATAACCCTGGGAATTACAGACCATTGAGTCTTACTTCAGTGGTGGGCAAATTACTGGAGAAGATTCTTAGAGACAGGATTTATGGGCATTTAGAGAAGCATAGGCTGATTAGGGACAGTCAGAATGGCTTTGTGAGGGGCAGGTCATGCCTCATGAGTCTGATTGAATTCTTTGAGGATGTGACAAAGACAATGATGAATGTAGAGCAGTGGATGTGGTGTACATGGATTTTAGTAAGACGTTTGATAAGGTTCCTCATGGAAGGCTCATTCAGAAAGTCAGGAGGAATGGGATCCAGGGAAACTTGGCTGTGTGGATTCAGAATTGGCACGCCCATAGAAGGAGCATATTCTGCCTGGAGGTCGGATACCAGTGGTGTTCTGCAGGGATCTGTTCTGGGACCCCTGCTCTTTGTGATTTTTATAAATGATTTAGATGAGGATGTGGAAGGGTGGGTTAGTAAGTTTGCTGATGACATGAAGGTTGGTGGTGTTGTGGATAGTGTAGAAGGTTGCTGTAGATTACAACAGGATATTGATAGAATGCAGAGCTGGACTGAGAAGTGGCAGATGGAGTTCAACCCGGATAAGTGTGAAGTGATACACTTTGGAAGATAAAATTTGAAGGCAGAATACAAGGTTAATGGCAGGACTCTTAGCAGTGTGGAGGAACAGAATCCTGGGGTCCACGTCCATAGATCCCTCATGGTTGCCACACAGGTCCATACGGTTGTTAAGAAGGCGTATGGAGGGTTGGCCTTCATTAGTCGGGGTTGAGTTCAAGAGCCGCGAGGTGATGTTGCAGCTCTATAGAACTCTGGTCAGACCACACTTGGAGTATTGTATTCAGTTCTGGTCACCACATTATAGAAAGGATGTGGAAGCTTTAGAGACGGTGCAGAGGAGATTTACCAGGATGTTTCCTGGATTGAAGAGCATGAGGATAGGTTGAGCAAGCTAGGGCTTTTCTCTTTGGAGAGAAGGAGGATGAGAGGTGATTTGATAGAGGTGTACAAGATGATAAGAGGCATAGATCGAGTGGACAGTCAGAGACTTTTTCCCAGGGTGACAGTGGCTAACACGAGGGGACATAATCTTAAGGTGATTGGAAGAAGGTATAAGGGGGATGTCAGAGGCAAGTTTTTTTACACAGGGTGATGTGTGCATGGAACACACTGCCAGCAGAGGTTGTGGGGGCAGATACATTAGGGAGATTTAAGAAACTCTTAGATAGACACATGAATGATAGAAAAATAGGGGGCTATGTGGGTGTGAAGGGTTAGCTAGATCTTAGAGCAGGATAAAATGTCGGCACAGCACTGTGGGCCGGAGGGCCTGTACTGTGCTATAGTGTTCTATGTTCTATAGTTGTCATTAATGATATGAAAGGGGATCTTATAAAAGTGGAAAGAATAGAGCAATAAAAATAACACATCAAGCTACAGAAAAACTAAGTGTGAAAGGTGTTAAAAAGAGCATGGAGTAAATCAATGTCTGTTCCACTCGCTGTTGAGCCTAAAACAGATGATGGATGGTTGGTGTGTGGTTAGAGTAGGAGGAAATCTAGGAGTAGGATAAATCTCCAGGAATGATCTTATATTCCTGTATGTACGCTGCCGATCAAATTCCATATGCCTACAATGCCTGCCTAAAGCAAGCATTAAGTACTTTAATATGCTAACATCTGCTTTAGGACTCTGATGTTAGACAGAGCTGAATTTTAAAAAAGGGTGTATCCATTTTCAGGAGCAGATCCATTATTTGTGCAATTGATTCTTATGCAATCTAGAACATTACTTCAACTCCCAGAATATCAAGTTAAATCTTACCTTGTAGGCACCTCTGGCAGAGCCACCTGTTGAACCTGGGCATTGTCATACTCCAGCATATTTGGAACATTATTTCTCCAGCGAAACTAGTGGATGTTTGAAACCCTTCAAAAACACAAAAATTCAAGCTGTTTATAGCGAAGAAGGTCGTCAAATAATACAGCAGGAGATAGGTCAGTTGGATAGGCTGGCAGGGAAATAGCAGATAGAGTTTACTCTGGACAAGTGTGAGGTGATGCATTTAGGGAGGTCAAATGCAACAAATGTGTACACAAAAATGGCAGTACCTTTAGGAGCATTGTGGTTGTGCAGGATGCTGGTGAGGCTGCACTTGGAGTATTGTGTTCAGTTTTGCTTGCCCTGCCATAGGAAAGATGTTATTAAACTGGAAAGATCGCAGCAAAGATTTACAAGAATGTTGCCAGAACTTGAGGGACTGAGTTATAGGGAGAGGTTGGACAGGCTAGGAGTTTATTCCTTGGAGCGTAGGAGACTGAGGGGTGATCTTATAGAGGTGCATAAAATCATGAGGGGCATAGATTGGGTGAATACACTCAGTCTTTTCCCAGGGTTGGTGAATCAAGAATTAGAGAGCATAAGTTTAAGGTGAGAGGTAAAAGATTTAATAGGAACTTGATGGGCAACTTTTCTGCACAAAAGTTAGTATGTATGTGGAATGAGCTGCCAGAGGAAGTGGCTGAGGCAAGTACAATAACAACTTTTAAAAGACAGTTGGACAGGAACATGGATTGGAAAGTTTTCGAAGGTTATGGGCCAAATGCTGGGAAATGGGGTATCTTGGTCAGCATGAACCAGTTGAACCGAAAGACCTGTTTCTGTGCTGTATGACTCCACTGATGTACAGCAGGGTCTTGAGGTGCAAGTCCTTAGCTCCCTGAAAGTGGCAACACAAGTGGATAGGGTGGTAAAGAAGGTATAGGGTATGCTTGTCTTCAGTGGTTGGGGAATTGAGTATAAAATTTGCCAAGTCATGTTGTAGCTGTATAAGACTTTGGTTGGGCCACATTTAGAGTATAGTGTGCATTTCTGGTCACAACATTATAGGTAGGATGTGGAGGCTTTGGAGAGGGTGCAGAAGACCTTCACCAGGATGTTGTCTGGATTGGAGTGTATTCCCTATAAGGAGAGGTTGGACAGACTTGGATTGTTTTCTCTAGATTGTCGGAGGCTGAGGGGCAACCTGTTAGAAGTATATAAAATTATGAGAGGCAGAGATAGGGTAGACGGTAAGAATCTTTCTCCCAGGGTTGAAATATTAAGTACTAGAAGGCATAGGTTTAAGGTGAGAAGTAGAAAGTTTAAAGATTTGCAAGGCAAGTTTTTTTTACACAGAGACTGGTAGGTGCATGGAGCATGGGGAGGTGGTGGAAGCAGATACGATAGCAACGTTTAAGAAGCAGACAGACACATGAACAAGGAGGGAATAGAGGGATGTAGACCACGTGCAGGCAGATGGGGTTAGTTTAAATTGGCATCATGGTCAGTACAGACATGGTGGTCTAAAGGGCCTGTTCCTATGTTGTACTGTTCTGTGTTCTATGTAAAATAGAAGGATGTAAGAAGTTGGCCGTGTGTTCCCACATTCAATAAGATCATGGCTGATTCTACATTTCGAGTCCACCTTCCTGGCCTTTCTCCATAGTCCCTAATTCCTTAGTTCTGAAAAATTAGGCATACATAGCTTGCTGAGACAGAGATCTTTAAAGGTTTAAAACTCCCAGTTTATTGCCCAGTTTTAAATTGTCCTTTTAGTGGAAGCAGACTCCCAGGATCTACCTTGTCAATACTTTGTTCAATCACATACGTCTATTTGAGATTACCTTACGTTCTTCCAAACTCCAGTGAGTATAGGTTGATGCAACTCAATCTATTACTATAAACTATCAAAAGTGGTGATGCACGGAGGATCCCTAACAGCCTTTAAGAGAGAAGTTTGGAAATAAATGAAAAAATGAAACCCGGAGAAAAAGCAAAGGATTGGGTTTAAATAACTGAGGTTTAAAAATTCTTTGAGCATTCATCTTTTCAATAAGCTGTCAGCTCTTAGTACCTTTCCAGGAAAGCATATTTGTGACATTAAAGCATTATTTATTTTGCTGCTTTCTTCTGCCACATAAAGCACCCCATGTTGTATCTGAGCTCCAGAACCAGGATGTTCAGGAAGGCTACCCTGTTAGTTTTGATTGCATGGTAACTGGATATCCACCTCCAGTGGTTCAATGGTTTAAGGATGGAAAGCTGATCGAGGAGAATGACCACTACATGATCAATGAAGATCAAGATGGGTGTCATCAACTTATCTTAACATCTGTAAGTCTGAGCGATATGGGAGTATATAGATGTGTGGCAGAAAACTACATTGGCGTTGCATCAACAAAGGCTGAACTAAGAGTCGATGGTAAGTGTGAAGACTACAACAGAGTAATAAATTTAATATAAATGATGTAAGCTAAGTAAGTATATGACATTCCATTTGAAAACTCCAATATGTATATTTTTAAAAGTTTGGCAACATTTTAATTTTGTAGAATTTATTTGTTTTAATTATTTAGATTTGGGCCATTATCTACACTGTTTAATTGAGGCATGTTAATATGAAAACTCATGTTTATGCCATTTGCTTGAAACAATTTCAAATTGGCCATTCAAATTTTTAATGGTTATTGTGAATTTACTTACACAGAGTAACCTTTTTATTTTAACTATATCGAGGCAATGCTAAAATATAGGCTATGTAAGTTTATATGTTAACAGCCAAATTAAACTATTTTAAGTTTATCGGTTAGCAGGCAAAACACAGGAAGTAGGAATAAAATAATAATGGTGTTGATTTGTGGCTCCTGTTGATAAATCTGACTGCTGCTCCTCCTCGATAACCAGTTATCATTATTTAGCAAGGACCGGGATGTCACTTGGCACTAATAGCCCACATTAAGCAGACTTCCCTCTGACACCTTACTGAGGGAGTTGCACCCTGTGCGCGACCCTATTCTAACTCTGGAAGCAGTTCCCTCTGGCATATTCATTGTTACTAACTGGTGGGACATGCTAACTCTCAAAAAACCATGCAAGTAGTACACCATGCCCACTACTTTTCCCACTTTCTCATGGCTACTGACAGGACCTTGTGTACTGGTTCTTCCACACATTCCCTTCTGTGCTACCACCAGTATCACTAAACCATCACTGTCCCTATTTTTCTGACTGGACATCTAGAACAGAGAATGTGTGTGCCCCTGAGAGTCAGTGAATGAGGGAGTGAGCAGAGTGCACTTGGCACTAATGGCTTGGGCTTAAAAAAATGCGGCAAAGGTCTAATATTGTGGAATTCACAAAATCACAATTTAGGTAGTGCTTTATTGCTTAGCTCTCCAAACCCTGAATATTGCTACATTTTTATGATGCATATTTTTATGAAAGTTCTTTTGTTTTCCTCTTGCGCATATTCGAAAATAGTTTAGCAGTGTAGTCAAAAACTAGAGATACAGATTCTGCCAGATAAGGTTGAGTTGTGGAGGAATCTTTTCTCTCAGACATTTGTGAATCTTCACGGCAGGGGGCTGCTTAGTAAGTATATTCAAGGTTATGGAGATCAGGCAGGAAAGTGAAGTTGAGGCCTAGGATCAGGTAACCTCTTTCTTAGTGTCATCTATGTAAGATTTCACTCTTCTGCAGATGAATGTGCTTCCTGTTCGCTATTGCTAATGTTAAATTAAATTTTGTCGCTGGTTGAAGCATTCAGTGGCATAAACATTTAGTGCAGAAATACAGTGCATATGTATTTTCTTAAATATAGTGAAAACCTTAAAAATCCAATGTTGCTTTTTTTAATAAGTGATAGTTAGCCATTTGTTTACCATGATTTTAATTCTTTACTTCAGTTATTAGCTCAGACTACGACACAGCAGAAGCCACTGAGACATCTTCCTATGTCAGTGCCCAAGCTTCTCTCACACGGTTAGTATTGCACACTATTACTTCTGTATCTAATAGACTCAAAGATTGTAATCAAATATAGTCTTAATAGAAGTTGTGAATTTATGTAAATTTGCAAAATCCTTTTGTCGAGGTATTCTGAAGCCTTTTCAAAGTTGTTTTTTTCCACAAGTGAGAGCATATTTTCTCTCTTGTTTCATGATGTAGCCTAATATGGTATAATTTCAGTTTCTGATCCTTGAAGATAAATTGTTTTGATTTTTTTTCTAAATCAGTGAGCAGAATTTGGAAGGTGTGGAATCACAGGCTGAAGAAGAACAGCTGCCTCAGATTGTAGAAGAGCTTCATGATACCTTTGTTACTGTTGGAGCTCCAATCATAAAATTGCAGATTAAAGTTAAAGGTATTAATAATTATCACAATATAATTACTTCTTTGTGACTTTCAGGGAGTGTTGGAATCAGAGTATATATTTGCGTGGGTCTTCTCTCAGCTTATGATCAACTTGTGAATAAATCATCAAAACATTGAATGTTCTCCATGGAGATGAGAAATACCATTGACATGTTTTTTATTCTCTGACATCAGTAATAGGGAAAATGCTAGAATGAATTATTAATGAAATGGTAACAGAAAATAATAATAGCGTTGGGCAGGGACTGTGGATTTATGAAAGGGAAATCATATTTGACAAACCATTTAGATTTTTAGGTTGTAGCTAGCAATGTAGGTAAGGGTGAAATTATTGACGTATATTTGGATTTTTAGAAGTTCTTTGATAAGTTGGCATACTAGAGAATATTAAACAAAATTATTGAGAGTAATATACTGGCATGGATGAGGATTGGTTAATGGACAGAAAGCAGAGAAGGATAAAATTAATTATTTCTAGGTTGAGATTCAGTGACTAGTGGGGTGCCATAGAAACTAGTACTGCAGCCCCAGCTGTTCATAGTCCATGTCAATGATTAAAATGAAGGGATCAAACATTATATATTAAAGTTTACTGATGACACAAACCTAAGTGGCAGTGTGGATGTAGAGAGATTTTAGGGAGCTATGGACAGGTCAAATGAAGGACATGGAAAATGGAATGCAATGTGGAAAAGTATGAGGTCCTACCCTTTGGTATAGAAAAAAATAACTTTTAAGTTATAACAGTTTGAGAAATGATGGTGTTCAGAGTGACCTGGGTGTCCTTGGACATGAATCACTGAAAATTTACAAAGGGGTACAGCATGAAATTAGGAAGTAAAATAGTATGTTGACATTTGTTTCTTAAGAAATTGAAACGCTATTGTAAATTGCCCCTAGTCTAGGTTGATGGTGGGAGAATCGGAGTGGTGTTAATAGGCATGTATGAGCGAGTAGGTTACAGGGAAATAAGTGGTGGAATTGGATTCCACCACTTATTTCTTTTGATTGAAATATGATTGTGATAAAGGGAGAGCAGCAGGTTTACTGTACGAGGAGAAATTAAGTAGACTGGACCTATACTCTCTTGAGTGAGAAAAATCAGAAGTAATTTTGTTGCATCATACAAAATTCTTAAAGGGATCGATCGGCAATGCTTCCCTTGGCTGGAGTGTCTTGAACCAGGCTCACAGTGCCAAAATGAGAGATTGGCCATTCAGAACAAAGATCAGAAGAAATCTTTTCACCCAGAGGCTATCAGTCTCTGGAATTCTTTATCCAAGAGCACTGCGAAGGCTCAGTCATCATAGATTCATTAAATCAATAAATTTGTAGGGAATAAGATAATTTTCAGGAAAGTGGCACTGAGGTAAAAGATCAGCCATGATCTTATTGAATTATATAACAATATGAGTATTTGAATTACCTATTTCTGCATCTATTTCTGATGGTTGATGTCATCCTCAAAATGGGGAATTATTTGTCAGGATTGGGATGGTTTAGGATCTGTTTAGTGTCTCATTTAAATCATGACATCTCCAACAATGTAGCACTCCCTTAATATTGTATTCACAGCCTAGATTTTATACAAGAAGAATATCCTAAGAAGGATCAATCAAAATCTGACTTTAGCATTCATAAAAGCGATTAGTCAGAATGTCTACATAAGTTATGTCTAAGGTTGTAGGAATTAGATAGAATGGTTTATATCCAAAAGTAAGTCAAAAGAAGAGGCACAGCTTGGATGGGTTAATTGTTCTTATGCTTGTCGCTTTTTAAAATGATTTTCTCTAATGTAATTTTGCTCTTTATTAGGTTACCCAATCCCTCGTGTTTATTGGTTTAAAAATGGAATCCCTCTGCGTGCCACAGATGAAATTCTGATGACTGATGATCAAGGAGATCATTCACTGGAAATTCTCAATGTTACAAGAGAAGCTGGTGGTGAATATGCAGCATACATCAGCAATTCATCAGGCTCAGCCTATACGTCTGCTATCGTACATGTTCAAAGTAAGCAGAATGCTTTTATTTCCAGTCTTTTGTCACTAGTGAAATATGCAGGGGTACTGTTTACAACCTGCTTTCACTGGCAGTTCAAATATTGGGCACACAGGCAACACAGGAGACTGCATATGCTGGAATCTGGAGAAACAAATAATCTGCTAAAGGAACTCAGAGGGTTGAGCAGCATCTATGTGAGGAAAGGAATTGGATTGTTGACGTTTCAGATTTTGCAGGGTTTCAACCCGGAATATTGACAATCCCTTTCCTCCCACAGATGCTGCTCGACTTGCTGAGTTCCTTCAGCAGATTGTTTGTTACTCCAAATGTTGGGCATATTTGCTTCCATCAGTATTTAAAATTGAGTTTGGTTTGAATTGCATGTTAAATATTATAAATATTAGTAATAGCCTACAGTGGGCTGCTTCAGCATTACCAAAAACACAAGTGTTAATGTGATAGCATGGACAATCATGTCTGGAATATACAAACTAAAAACTCAGTTGCCATTTTAACACCAACCCAGCTGCTCCATTCTTACTATGTGAATCCCGTTAATGTCAAGCCTTTCAGAAATCTCTTGAAGCTGATCATTTAGATGGAAGATTGCTTGCTTGGCTTACATTAAATATAGTGTTCTGTAGGAGCATTATTGCTGCATGCAAGGCAGTTATCTACAGAAAAGTGGCTCAATTATATGTACTTAAATTATGTTTCAGGCCCAGAAGAAGAGATTGGTAAATATGAGCCTGAAGAAAAATCAACAGGTAAAATGGAAATTGTCTGACAAGGGATCTTAAGGCTAAGATTTGTACACAGACTTGATTGGTTGATATTTGGAACACACTGCCAGAGGAGGTGGTAGAATCAGATACAACTACTACATTTAAGGGGCATTTTGACAGACATTTAAATAGTCTAGACTAGAAGGATACAGCCCTCATACAGGCAGGTCGGATTGATGTTGATGAGCAAAAAGGTCAGCATTGACACGGTTAGCCTTATTTCTATGCCATACAACTCTATGACTCAGTAACAACGATATACACTTCTATTGACGCTTTAAAGAAACAAACACAATATTTAAACCATGGCAGGCAAAATGGTTAAAAATTAATTCAGCATTGTGTAACATGAGTGAAAAGAGTGTGACCGAGTTCTGATGTTTAGAAGAAAGACAACCCTCCCACTCATAGTAATTAAAGCTATGTTAAGGTGTACCTTTGAAAAAGACATATATAAATATAGAATTATGGCAAAATATCACTAGGAGAGTTGAGTATAAACAAGATACAGGTAACTGAAAGTGAAAATAGTACAGTTGAATGTGTGGCTAAGGAGCTGGTGCAGGGGAGCGAGTTTCAGGTACATGAATCATTAAGAGACACAAGATTCTGCGGATGCTGGAATCTGGAGCAACGCACACAAAAATTGCTGGAGGAACTCATCAGGTCAGGCAGCATCTAAGGAGAGAAATAAACAATCAACATTTTTGGTCAAGACCCGTCAAGGATGGTGCTGTTGTAGTCTGGCGGACTGACCTTTACATGGCCGAGGCCGGACCTCAACTCTCAGACACCTCCTCTTATCCCTCCACCTTGACCCTACCAAGGAGCATCAGGCCATTGTCTCCCACACTATCACTGACCTCATCACCTCCAGAGATCCCCCCTCTAAAGCATCCATCCTCATAGTTCTCCTACCCCACACTGCCTGTTTCTACCTCCTTCCAAAGATCCACAAACCCAACTGCCCCAGTAGGCCAATTGTTTCTGCCTGTTCCTGCCCCACTGAACTCGTGTCCTCATATCTTGACTCCATTTTGTCCCCCTTGGTCCAGTCCCTTCCCATCTATGTCCATGACACTTCACATGCCCTCCATCACTCCAGTCCTGATGAAGGTCCTCATCCCGAAATGTCAGCTGTTTATTTCCCTCCATAGATGCTGCCTGTCCTGCTGAGTTCCTCCAGCACTTTTTGTGTGTGTTGCACATGAATCATTAGGCTCTCTCCCAGGGCAGGTGGGACCTGTACAAGAAGGACAGGCACCAATATACTGGCAGGGAAATTTCCTAGTGCCACTGAAGAGCATTGAAACTCGCGTGGCAGGGGATTAGACTGACGGGCTAAAGTGTGCTTATTTTAATGCAGGTTTTCTAGGTAAAGCAGATGAACTGAAAGCTTGGATTAGTGCATGGAGCAATGATGTTGTGGCTGTTACAGAGACTTGGTTGAGAGAGGGGCAGGACTTGCAGCTTAATGTGATAGAGAGATGTAAAAGAGGTGGGGAGTTGCAATACTGATCAGTAAGTATGTAACAGCTGCGATCGGGAGGACATACTGGAGGGCTCATTCACTGAGGCAATTTGGTGAGGCTCAGAAGTAAGAAAGATGTTATCACTATGATGGGGTTTAAATATAAGCCTCCCAATAGCCACTGGGAGATAGAGGAACAGATATGTTGGCAGGTTATGGAAAGATGTAAAAGCAACAGACTTTCTTAGCACAAGAGGCTCAGATGAGGCTGGATTTGTTAGATGCATCCGAAGATTTGGGAGAGGGGAAAGAGATGGAGTGATGGGGCCAGTGGGATAAAGGAAAAAAAAAGGAAGGGACGGGAGTGATTACCAGAAGTTAGAGAAATCGATATTTATGCCATCAGGTTGGAGACTACCATGGCGGAATATGAGATGCTGCTCCTCTAATCTGCATCTAGTCTCAATTTGGCAGTAGAGGAGCCCATGGACAGACATGTCAGTGTGGGAATAGGAAGTGGAATTAAAATGACTGGCCACCAGGAGATCCCAGCTGGTATGGCAGATGGAGTGAAGGTGCTCGACAAATTGATCCCTCAATCCATTATTGATTATAATGGAGACATTATCCATTAATGTCTCCATTATTAGGTAGGAGCTGGGGAGAGTAAATTAGGAGCAGCTGTTATTGTGCAAGTCCACATCTGACATGTGGGACTTGTTTAAAGACCAGCTGATCAGAATTCAGGTCCTGTATGTTCTAGTAAGGAAGAAAGACAAGGATGGGAAGGTTTGGAAACTTCAGATTATGAGAAATATTATAAAGATATTATCAAAAAGAGAAAGGAAGCATATGTAAGGTTCAGGAACCTGAAATCAGTCAAGGCCCTTAAGGAATATAGAGAAAGCAGGAAAGAACTCAAGCAGGGAATCAGGAGGGCCAAAAGACACCATGAAATGTCCTTGGCGAGTAGGATTAAGAGAAATCCTGAGGCATTTTATACATGCATTAAAAACAGGATAGTGCCAGAGGAAGTGGGCATGCTATTAAATGAGTACTTGCATCGGTATTTACCAAGAAGGACATGGAGGATAGTGAGTTCAGTGTGGGGTATGCAAATGTTGTCGGGCATGTTGATATCAAGAAGGAGGAAGGATTGGGTCTCTTGAAGAACATTGTGGATAAGTCTGCAGACCCCGATGGGATCTATCCCAGGGTATTGAGAGGAGATTGTTGGGGCCTTGACAGAGTTCTTTGTATGCTCTCTAACCACAGGCGAGGTCTCGGGGGGTGAAGAGTGGTCAATGTGTTTTCTTTTTTTTAAGAAGGGCAGTAGGGATGATTCGGCAAATTATAGGCCGGTGAGCCTTATGTCAGTGGTAGGGAAGCTTTTGGAGAGGATCCTTAGGGATAGGATTTACTCCCATATGGGAAAACATGGGCTTATTAAAGATAGTGATACGTATAATGATGCATTGTTACGAACCAGCAACAAAAGAAACACTCCGAGTCATGTGATAAGTGTTAAAAACTACTTTATTAATAACTACTTATGATAATAAGAAAAATAAAAGTAAAAATGTTAGAATGTTAGAAGTAAAAATGTTAAACTTTGAACATTAACCCCAAAAACTAAACTTGTCGTATGTGTGTGTGGCAAAGTCCTAAACTCCAAGTTCAGGAATGGTTCTTAAAGTTCAGTTCAGCAAGCAGTAAGGTGAAACATGAGCAAAGGCTCCTTCAACAACCACTGTTGTCTGAAGATAAGACGTAGAAGTAGAGAAGATAGAGAGAGTAATTACGAAATCCAAGTGTTCCACGATGGAACCCAAATGACACCTCAGTGTTTACTCGGTAGTGACTTCCTCACCCCGAAAGACATCCGTATCGTTGTCATCCACGCAAATACCTGTTTCCCTCTACAGGTCAGCAACAAAGTGAACTCCACCGGATTACTCCCAATTTCCATACGTGGATTGTAGTAACAGACGCAGTTATTGTTTCTCATCCATCGATAGAGAAACTGGCAGGCTGGTGTCTCTCTCCCTTCTCTCTCTCTCTCTCTCTCTCTCTCTCTCTCTCTCTCTCTCTCTCTCTCTCTCTCTCTCTCTCTCTCTCTCTCTCTCTCTCTCTCTCTCTCTCTCTCTCTCTCTCTGACTGACTTCTTCAACAACGTCATTACATCCTTTATCTTCTGTTAACATAAGCACGCGACACACACACACACACACACACACACACACACACATACACACATACACACACACACACACACACACACACACACACACACACACCACTACTAGCTCTATCTTAAAAGGACATTCACCAAGTCCGTAACAGCGTATAGTGATACATATCAATGATTTGTATGCAAATGTAGATGAGCTGATTACTAGCTTTTCAGATGACACAAAAATTAGTGGAAGAAGATTGTCAAAGCACACAGGACGAAATAGACCAGTTCGGAATGTGGACCGAGAAATGGCAGAAGGAGTTTAATCCAGACAAGTATGAGGTGTTGCACTGTGGGAGGTCAAATGTAAGGGGCAAGTATACAGTAAGTAACAGAACCTTAGGACCATTGAAGTACAGAGGGATCTTGAAAGTGGAAAAACTACTAGATAGTGTGGGAAAGAAGGCATATGGCATGCTTGCCTTCCTGGTCAGAGCATTGAATATAAAAATCAGGGAGTCATGTTGCAGCTATATAAAACTTTGGTGAGGCCACATTTAGTCACTCCATACAGGAAGGATGTGAGAAGATTTGGAGAGGGTGTAGAAGAGATCAGCAGGATATTGTCTGGATTAGAGACGATTAGTTATGAGGAGAGGTTGACAAACTTGGATTGTTTTCCTGGAGTATTGGAGGCTGAGGGGAGACCCGACAGAAGTTTATAACATTATAAGAGGCATAGATAGTGAAGAAAGAGTCTTTTTCCCAGGGTGGAAACATCAAATACTAAAGGGCATAGTTTTAAGGTGAAACAGGAAAGTTTAAAGGAGATGTGCGAGGTAATTTTTCTTTACACAGAGAATGGTAGTTGCCTGGAACGTGCTGCTGGGAAATGGGGCAGGGATGGAGGGAATGTGAAAGCAGATACAAAAGTGACATTACAGAGGCATTTGGATGGGCACATGAACATGCCAGGGAATGGATGGATGTGAATTATATGCCGGCAGATAGGGTTAGTTTAATTTGGCATCATGGTCAACATAGACATTGTGGGCTGAAAAGGTACTGTAGGACAGGATGAATCTACAGTAGGAAAAGCAAGGGCTGATCTGGGTTAGACAGCATAGCTTTGTTGATGGGAGGTCTCGTCTGAATGATTTGAATGAGATTTTTTTAAAAAGAATAAAATATATTGATGAGCTTGATAAAGTCTACATGGAGCCTTTGACAAGGTCTTACATGAAAAGCTGGTCCAAAAGGTTAGAAGCCATGATATCCAAGGCGTTGGCAAATTGTATCCAAAGTTGTCTTCGTAATAGGAAGCAGAGTAATGATAGAGGATTGCTTTTGTGATTAGAAACCTGTGACCAGTGGTGTGCCGCAGGGATTGGTGCTGGGATCCTTGTTGTTTGTTTTGTTTTTAATTATTTGAATGTTAATATGGGAGGTATGATTAGTAAGTTTGCAGAGTGACCAAAAATTGATGGTGTTGTCGATAGTGAAGAGGATAGTCTTAGGTTACAGAATGATATTGATCAGTAAGTTAGTATAGGTCAGTAAGATCAGTGATGCAAGCTTTCAACCCAAAACGCAGTCAATTCCTTTCCCTCCATAGATGCTGCTCAGTACACTGAATTCCTCCCGTGGATTGTTTGTCTGATGCAGGGTTTTGACCCAAAATGTCGACAATTCCTCCCCCCACCCTCCATTGCCACAGATGTTGTTCAACCCACTGGGTTCCTCCAGCAGAGTGTTTGTTGGGTAATTCAGCATTTGAGTTTTATATTTTGGAGTTGCAATAAATAGTCTGATTGGCCAAATTATTTTTAATGTTCATTTTGCATTCATAATGAAAACAACAATGAATATATTAGTTGCTTGTTTAGTGACAACAAGAATAGATACTCTTGGTGGCATTTAGCACCTAGTACCAATTATTTTTTGATTGCTGCTCTTTAGCTATGCATATACCTATGAGAGAGGTGAGACTACATCTGAAATATTGAACACAGTTTTGGTCTACCTGCCTGAGGAAGCATAGAAGGAGTGCAGTGGATGAACAGATTGATTCCTTGGACTTGAGGCATTGTCCTATGAGGAACCTATAAGCAGACTGGGCCCATTCACTAGAATTTGGAAGAATGAGGGGTGATCTCAAGACACATACAAAATTATTTGCACCACTTCTTGGCTAGGGTAGCATTGGTCACAGTCTCAAAGTAAGGGACTGGCTTTTCAGGAGAGGAGAAGAAATTTCTTGACCCACAAGCTTGCTAATCTTTTGAATTTTCTGCCTAAGAGGCTGTGGAGACTCAGTAACAGTATATTCAAGACAGATTAAGAGGTTTTTAGATATTAAGGGAATCAAGGAATATTGGCTATGCAGGAAAGTCAAAGTTGAGTTTATTGTCATATATAATATGACAATGAGGTAACGTATGTCACTATCTTATTGAATGAGCAGCTGTGATGGGCCAAATGACTTATTCCTATTTCTTACTTTCTTACGTTCTTATGTACCCAGGAAAACCAGAGAAGCTGATTCCACCAAGGTTTCTGGAACGTTTCACAAGCAGGAGCGTAAGAAAAGGAGCAAGTATTACCTTAACTGTCAGGGTGGAAGGTATGATGTGTATATAATGTGCTTTTTGAAAAAACTGTGTATTGGCAGGTTTATGTCTATAATACATATTACCAATTATTAATGCCCAAGACAATATTCTCAAATATGCTGCCATGGTAAGGTTCCTGGACTCACAAGAGAAGGAGGATTTCCATTTACACAATCATTCTCACACACCTCCTATTGTTGTGATTCACATGCAGCAACCCTGTGATATACAGAATAATTTTGCAAGGCTCTCTCCTGAAAATCATCAGATGTAATTTAAGTACTCAGATTGCCAATGACATTTTTTTTTGCAGGATCTCCAATACCTGATATAACATGGCTTAAAGAAGAGTCAGTGGAAGATGTCATCTGGATTAAGCCAAATACACCAGGTTATACATTAGCCAGCTCAAATATGCAGCACAGTTTGATCCTGTTGGATGTTGGGAAGGAGTACTCTGGATCCTATACGTGTATTGCTACAAACAAAGCTGGCCAATCAATCTGTTCTGCCCACTTGGATGTTGTGGATGGTGAGTCACATTCATTGAAAAGTTTGCCATGAGCAGCTGATAACTGGGGTTTTTAAACTTAAAATAGAACATATATTTTATTTTCCCAACTTGTATTTTAATTGTTTTCATCTCTGTTACAAATAATAATGTATTTTATAAATGCAAATCTTGCAGATTACCCTGGATGCACTTATGGCCTGTAGAATCACACTCCTTTTATTCAATTTACTGCCATATACATCGCATAATTTGATCTGGGACAAGTGTTTAACAATTTATATGAAAATTCTTTAAAAAAAATACCATGTTATTTATATTTAGAACATAGAACATAGTACAAGCCCTTTGGCCCATGATGTTGTGCCGACATTTTATCCTGCTCTAGGATCTATCTAACTCTTCCCTCCCACATAGCCCTTCATTTTTCTATCATTCATGTGCCTATCGAAGAGCCTCTTAAATATCCCTAATGTATCTGCCTCCACCACCTCTGCCAGCGGTGCATTCCACGCACTCACCACTCTATATAAAAAAAAACTTACTTCTGACATCCCCCATACCTTCCTCCAATCGCCTTAAAGTTATGCCCCCTTGTGTTAGCCATTTTCACCCTGGGAAAAAGTCTCTGACTGTCCACTCGATCTATACCTCTTTTCATCTTGTGCAGCTTTCTCAAGTCGCCTTTCATTCTCCTTCGCTCCAAAGAGAAAAGCTCACTCAACCTATCCTCATAAGATATACTCTCCAATCCAGGCAGCATCCTGGTAAATCTCCTCTGCACCCTCACTAAAGTTTCCACATCCTTTCTATATCCAGGTTGAACTGCATCTGCCATTTCTCAGCCCAGCTCTGCATTCAATCAATGTCCTGTTGTAACAAACAGCAAGCTTCCACAACACCACCTTCGTGTAATCAGCAAACTTACCAACCCACCCTTCCACATAAAATCACAAAGAGTAAGGTCCCAGAAAAGATCCCTGTGGAACACCACTGGTCACTAACCTCCAGGCAGAATATGCTCCATCTACAACCACCTTCTGTCTTCCATGGGCGAGCCAATTCTGAATCCACACAGCCAAGTTTCCCTCGATCCCATGGCTCCTGACTTTCTGAATGAGCCTTCCATGAGGAACTTTATCAAACGCCTTACTAAAATATATGTACCCCACATCCACTACTATATGTTCATCAATGTGCTTTGTCACATCATCAAAGAATTCAATCAGGCTCATGAGGCACAACCTGCCCTTTACGAAGCCATGCCAACTGTCACTAATCAGCCTATGCTTCTCCAAATGCTTCTCCTGTCTCTAAGAATCTTCTCCAGTAATTTGCCCACGACTGAAGTTAGACTCACTGGTCTGTAATTCCCAGGGTTATCCCTACTCCCTTTCTTAAACAAAGGAACAACATTTGCCACCCTCCAATCATCTGGCACTACTCCTGTGGCCAGTGAGGATGCAAAGATCATCGCCAAAGGTGCAGAAATCTCTTCCCTCGCTTCCTGAAAAACCTTTGATATAGCCTGTCCAGCCCCAGTGACTTATCTATCCTAGTGTTTTTCAAAAGTTCCGGCACATCTTCTTTCTTCACATTGATGTGCCCTAGCGTATCAGCCTGTTGGACGCCATCCTCACAAACGTCAAGGTCTCCTCTCACAAGTGAATACTGAAGCAAAGTATTCATTAAGGACCCCCCCTACCTCTTCCGACTCCAGGCACGTTTCTTCTTTTATCCCTGATTGGTCCTACCCTCACTCTAGTCATCCTCCTATTCTTCACATACGTGTAGAATGCCTTGGGGTTTTCCTCAATCCTACTCACCAAGGCCTTCTCATGCCCCCTTCTAGCTCCATTCTTAAGCTCCCTCCTGGCTTCCTTGTAACTCTCCAGAGCCCTGTCTGATCCATGCTTTCTAAACCTTAGGTAAGCTTCATTCTTCCTCTTGACAAGATATTCTACATCTCTTGTCAACCGTGGTTCCTTCACTCTACCATCCTTACCCTGCCTCAATGGGACAAACCTGTCCAGAACACCTTGCAAGCACCCCCTGAACAACCTCCACATTTCCGTTGTGCACTTCCCCAAGAACATCTGTTCCCAATTCACGCTCCCAAGTTCCTGCCTAATAGCATCATAATTCCCCCTCCCCCAATTAAATACTTTAATTGATACTTTAATTAATAATTCAGAGCAAAAGATACTATTGCTTCAATATGTAAACTGCAGAGACAAATTAGTTGTTATTTCAATTAAATATTTGCAGAACTAATTTACAATATTTCTGTTCTTATGTAAGAAGTTGAAGTTGTAACAGAAGAAATCCCAAATGTGAAAGAAGCTTTAATGGAAACATTCCTGCACAGGTAAATTCACATGATAGGATCTTGTTCTTATATTTTATGAAAGTCACTTTAATTGCTTCATTTAAAGTGATAGCTTCCTTGATAATTTCTTGAGATAATGATCTGATCAAGTGCATCCCAGCTCACAGCCCAATTTTTGCTGTATCATCAAGATAGAAGGAAAATTGCAACACGAGGGTGAGACATATCAGCTGTCTGCAGCTTCAGGGGAGGGAAGGAGGATAATGGTTTGGAGGTGGAGAAACTTGGCTGTAGTAGACTGGTAGCCTATGTTATTCTAATCAAAGGAGACACAGGAGACTGCAAATGCTGGAATCTGGAGCAAAAAACAAAATGCTGGAGAAACTCAGCGGGTCAGGCACCATCTGTGGAGGGAAATGGACAGTCGACGTTAATTTCCCTCCACAGGTGCTACCTGACCGACTGAATTCCTCCAGCATTTTGTTTTTTTTTTACTCAAATCAAACACTGAATTTTAAATTGTTTATCCTTCCTGACTGCTTTGCATTGTCTACTCAGTTTCTGTTGGTGAAATAGATGGCAAATCCAAAAAATATACGGTAGATCTTGATTGGCCAAAAGTAACATGAATTGTATGTATGCATTACCCTTATCCACAAATGAACCTCTTAGGAAGACTGACAAAAAAATTAAGAAAGCTATTAACTAATGATATTCTGCATCTGAATTTTGGAGTTGCATAATTTTAATATGCATTCAAGCAATGGAAAATCCAAGGTTCTTTTTGGAACACAAATTCATTTAAAAATCTTTTTATCAACTCTTGTTCAGTGATTTAAAGGTCGCATTCGCTGATTAACAGTATTTCATATTTTAATTGAAGTCTTATAGTAGTCATAAGACTCCAATAAATATGAGCTAACAGAATTGTTGATGCTTTACTTACAAGAAGATTTAAAATATTAAACTGGCACAACACAATTCTGGGTAAATCAGTATCAGCTTCTACTTGAGTATGGTACATCATGGTTGTGTTATTGGAATAGTCCAGAAACCTGGATAATAAGTTCATATTAAATCATGACAAGTTGAAAATGTAAATTATGTTTAAAAGTGCTGGAAATACTCAGTAAGTCAGGTAGCAACTGTGGAAAGAGAAGTTAGTGTTTCAAGTCAATGACCCTTCATCAAAGCTCGATTTCTGGCACTTTGTGTTTTTATTTCAGATTTCCAGAAGATGCAGTCTTTTGATTTTCATTTGCACGTTCTGACCTGTGTTTGACTCCATCCCCACAACAATCTTCCCCTTTGAAGTGTCCTCAAAGTTCAGTTAGTTTTATTAAATCACTGAAAATTCTTTTGGGATTTAGATTGTAGCAATTGAAAAGGCTACTTCATTATTCATCTTTTGCACTATTTATTTACTTTTGTAACTTAGTAATTTTTGTGTCTTGCACTATACAGCTGCTGCACAACAACAAATTTCATGACATGTCAGTGATAATAAACCTGATTCTGATGGGGAAGTAAATGTTTGTTTTGCCAGTAATGGCTGCATCCTGAAACGATAGCTTTATGCTTAGATTTTAAAGAATAAAACAAAATGTTGGAGATAATCACAAGAATAATATTTTTAATCCCTTACTTTGTGTTCTTTGTTTCTTTTCAACTGGATGACAATGATGTTATGGCTCTGTTTGATGTAGACAAGAACCTGACCATAAAGCATTAGAGAAAAGTGAGTACTTTTTTACATCGTTTTAAAATATAAAAGCTTATTGAAACATTAAAGTTTGCTCTTTTGGATCTTTGTAGTGTAAACAGTCAAGCAAAAACAGTTCCGAACCTGTGGTTATTTATTGCCACTTTACGTGATCTACACAAATATTTTGTGTGTGTTTTTAAATAAGACTAAATTGCATATGATTCACAAGATATTAATAATACCCAATTTTCAAATTACAATTCATTTATATATTTTTAAAATGTTGAAACACATTTCTGGCTTTCTGCAATTTTCTTTTATTGTGTTACAGAACAGAGAGAAATTTTGACAGAAGAAATCAGCAGAGAAGTTGCCGCAACCACAGCCTTACCGCATCTTTCACTAGGAGATGTTGGAACAGAAGAATTCCTGCAAAAATTAACATCTCAAATTACACAAATGGTCTCTGCAAAGATCACCCAAGGTGAGTGTAGAGCAGTAAAGATTAACTTAAACAAAAAGCAAAGAATTATAACCACTGGAAATCTGGAATCTGTGTTAAAATTTAGTTTAGCCTAATTTACTCATTTTAAGAAAGCTGATTTAGAAAGTAACTTCCGCTAACATCTGTTAATAGCATCTACTAAGACAAGTACTCAAACTCCAAACTCCTTCATGTTTTACAGAAGCTGGCTAAAATTTGTTCTGTCACTGTAAACTTGTAGTTTAAGCTGCAACTCCTTAAACAGAGTTACATTCTTGTTACCTGTTTGGTCATAACAATTCCTTTTGATCTCTGTGTCTCTGAATCCACGCATTCTTTTTGAGTACATTACTTCTAATTATCTTCATCCACACTTCTCCCTTTCTATCTCAACAATAAAAAGAGCACATTAGAAGAATATGAAACATAAATTCACCGTGGTGGGAGATTATAGACTTGATTACATGATTATTTCTGCTGTTGCTTATTGCTTTTAACTGTGTAACCCTAGCAGAAATTTGGTGTTTTCGTTAAGGAATGTATAATGATTTTCATTTTGCACTGAAAGAAAGCAAATTTTCTGAATTTTCCTGTTTTCTTCCTGAAAAATCCAGGTGAAGTGCAACAGGTGAAGGATGCCATCAGTGTTGAAAAGAGTAGTAAAACAAAGATAAATGGAAAAGTAGTAGTAAGGTGATTCAGAACTTTATTTTTCAGCTTCATTGCGTGTTCCTGGAGGGGAAAGTGATGAAGAAGGCAAGACTCCATCTCCATCTCCACGTCACGGTAGATCCAGACCTTCTTCTATTGTCAACGAATCTTCCTCTGAGTCTGAAGATTCAGAGACCAGAGGCGAGGTAGAGTTGGTACTTTGAATTTCTCTAATATTATAAAACAAAAGAGCTGTCTAAGTATATTTGTCCTGCTGAAGCATATTTAATAGTGGCTTTAAAATTTTCCCTTTGATAAATATTAAACTAACTGACCAGTAATTTTCTACGTTATGCTCCCTTGTGATTTAAATAACAGACCTAAAGTGACTATTTTTCAACCTAATGGAACCTTGTCTAAGTCTAGGAAAATTGGGAAAATTAACTAACTCATTGGCCACTTCTTTTAAGATACCAGGCTGAAGTCCATCAGGATCCAGGAATCTGTTAGTCTGCGGCTCCAAAAGTTTACTTAATAGCTGGTGACTGTAATTTTCTTCACTTTCTTCTTCCAATTCCTGATTTACAGCTAATTTCACTCTATTAGTTGATTTTAATAAATAATAGATTAATGGCTTCACAAGGGTGGAATCTGTTTGACATTTGAGGACAGGCTGGGGTTTGGCTATGTTGTCTGACAAAGACAAATAGCTTCCATTTAGACTGTTCAGGCTGAGAAGGACATCAGAGTTGGTGGCACAGTATGTAATTGTGCTGCAATGAAAATAAAACAGACTATCTTAGTGAATAGCAATTATTAAAAAACTTAATTTCAACTTTTCCTCATGGCAGATTTTTGACATTTACATGGCTACAGCAGACTACAATCCATTGCCAACAGAGAAAGAGTCCATTCACCTTAAAGAACGGCAATATGTGGAAGTTCTTGACTCTGCACATCCACTCAAATGGCTGGTTAGGACAAAGCCTACAAAATCCACACCAGCCAGACAGGGCTGGGTTTCTCCTGCCTATCTGGACAAAAGACTAAAGGTAAATTTTATAAATCCAGTTGGCTATCGGTTAAGTATACATACCGGTGGAAACATTATTTCCTTTTGAACAGAGAATTATGAATTCTATAGATTTATGCTGATATACATTCAATACTGACTGTAGTGTTAGGGTTCAGTAAAGAATTTGCTCACCACCTGTTTACCAATCCTGCTAAAAGTTACATCTAGAAGTTTTACTTTGAGTGTAATTAGACTCAAAGCCCTGATTTTTAAAAGCATCCACTTTACAAAAAGTAGGCTGAAAAAATGAGCCCTATCATTTACCTGGTTTCACTGAATGTTCTTAATACAGTCTTTAGAAAAATCTAGCAGGATAGTCATTGGAAAAATTATGACCCTACTTTGAAAACCAGTTCTCAATGCATCACATAGAACATGGAACAGTACAGCACAATACAGGCCCTTCAGCCCACAATGTTGTGCCGACCTTTAAACTTCGCCTAAGACTATCTAACCCCTTCCTCCCACATATCCCTCTATTTTAAATTCCTCCATATGCTTATCTAGTAATCTCTTGAATTTGTCCAATGTACCTGCCTCCACCACTGCCCCAGGCAGCGCATTCCATGCCCCAACCACTCTCTGGGTAAAAAGCCTTCCTCTGATATCTCCCTTGGAACTTCCCACCCCTTACTTTAAAGCCATGCCCTCTAGTATTGAGTATTGGTGCCCTGGGAAAGAGGCGCTGGCTGTCCACTCTGTCTGTTCATCTTAATATTTTGTACACCTCTATCATGTCTCCTCTCATCCTCCTTCTCTCCAAAGAGTAAAGCCCTAGCTCCCTTAGTCTCTCCTCATAATGCTTACTCTCTAAACCAGGCAGCATCCTGGTAAATCTCCTCTGCACCCTTTCCGATGCTTACACATCCTTGCTATAGTGAGGCAACCAGAACTGGACACAGTAGTCTAAGTGTGGTCTAACCAGAGTTTTATGGAGCTGCATCATTACCTCGTGGCTCTTAAACTCGATCCCTCGACTTATGAAAGCTAACACCCTATAAGCTTTCTTAACTAACTTATCCACCTGTGAGGCAACTTTCAGGGATCTGTGGATATGGACCCCCAGATCCCTCTGCTCCTCCACACTACCAAGAATCCTGCCATTAACTTTGTACTCTGCCTTGGAGTTTGTCCTTCCAAAGTGTACCACCTCACACTTCTCCAGATTGAACTCCATCTGCCACTTCTCAGCCCAACTCTGCATCCTATCAATGTCCCCCTGCAATCTTTGACAATCCTCTACACTATCCACAACACCACCAACCTTTGTGTCGTCTGCAAACTTGCCAACCCACTCTTCCACCCCCTCATCCAAGTCATTAATAATGAAACAGAGGTTTGAAAACTTGCTTGTCACACCAAACTTGTCAATTGCCAGATGTTAGCAAATCAGAAAGATTCATTGTTTAAGAATAGCTATCTTCTGGGAGGTTTCTTGATGTCTGAGTCCTCCTCTAGGTCTTAAGCCTTACCAGCCTTAGTGTCTCTTTCCAGTTCTGCCAAGCCACCTTCTCCCAACTGCCTTTCCCTCCATCTGAATGGCAGATTACTAGACTACCTGACATTAATCAATTCTACTGGCCACCTGTTTTGAGGTTATTATGAACTCTATATCTACCTCAGGTTTGAAAACCAAGCTGGAACATCTCCTATTCATTAAATATATTCAATAGACACAAAATAATGACACTCCAATTAAAAATACACGTATGTGAACTTTACCACATACAAAAGCATCCATGAAAATCAATAAAAAAGCAGATACTAGATATCTGAAACAAAAATAGAAATTACTAAAAACACTCTCTGATAGGGTAAGGTCAGGGTAGCCTTGATGATGAGCTGTTAATGAAATTATGTGATTGATAGGTTAATGAGGGAGGTTAGAGCGAGAGAACATTTTGTAGTTATGAACTATAGCTACATAGATAAGATCTTTATTAGTCACATGTACATCAAAACACACAGTGAAATACATCTTTTGCATAGTGATTTGAGGGGGGGGGCAGCCCACAAGTGTCGCCACGCTTCTGGTGCCAACATAGCATGCCCACAACTTCCTAACCCATACGTGTTTGGAATGTGGGAGGAAACCCACACAGACACTGGGAGTACTTGCTGAATTCTCAGTCTGTCTAACAGCACAGTTCTTTCACCAATAATGTAACCTAAACTAAATGTATGTTCGATATATGTATTTTCTGCTAACTAGATTTAATTCTTCAGTTCTCAGCTGAGCTTTCTCTGGAAAGCCCTGAACCCTCCGGAGAGATTGAATCAGAAGATGAATACAGGAGAAAATTATAGTGAGTAAACTCGAATCCACTTCTACTCTACTATGCTTTATTAAAACTATTATTATTCTGTCCTAAAAATAAGAAACTTAGATACCAATGCTTGGTTATCTTTCAAATTAATTTTCAGGTTGACTGTTTGTTTCATGAGATCCTATGCACTGAGTGGATTTTTGTCTTTTAAGATTTCGTCCTCCACCTCAATTCAAAATACTTTGTTTTCTGAGTTCACTCCCCTCTTTAATACCTTTGAAATAAAACTGTTTACTTGTATTCTTGGACACTTCCTTGATCTTGCTTTCATGAATCCTGTCATGACTGCAAGATCCTTTTATCTGTCTCCTTCTTGGAGTTGAACCAGATTGTTTGCACATTTGGTATCATATCTGATTCCAAGGATGAACTGCATATGGGAGTCATGACTAAAACCACACATTCCTTCAGAATAATATTAATAATCCAACTCTGATTCATGTCATCTAATGCTGAAATCTTTATTCAGAATTTTGCTACTCTCAGTGTTGACCGTTCCACTCCATGCTATCACCTTTGCTCTATGCTTTATTAATATGAGGTCATGCAAAACTCTCCTGATAAAATCTCAACTTCCATGAAATCCATTTCACTCATCACCCTTCTCTGCTACAACTTAAAACTAACTTCTTTCATCCTGAGTTCTGACAAAGGGTCTTTGACCTGAAACATTAAGTCTGTTTCTTTTTCCACAGATGCTGCTTTATCTACTCAGAGTTTTCAGCAGTTTTTGTTTTTATTTCACACATCATTGAACTTCAATAGCTCTTTGCAGGCAAGGAACATCAAAAAGTATGATAACGATGCGATCTGCCAACTGGCATCAATTAGGCTCTTGAATGTCAGGAGGGAAGATCTGCTAAGTATGCTACAACCATGGCCTTATCATGGTGCAGGTAGTAATTCAGACCACTCCCTTATTGGTAATTGGTTTATTATTGTCATATGTACTGTGATACAGTGCAAAACTTTGTTTTGCATGTCATCCATATAGATAATTTTGAAACATATGTACATTGAGGTAGTACAAAGGGAAAGCAATAACAGAATGCAGAATATAGTGTTACAGTTACAGAGAAGGTACAGTGCAGGTAGACCATAAGTTGCAAGGGCCATGCCCGGGTAGTTTGTGAGGTCAAGAGTTTATCCTTATCGTACAAGAGGTCCATTCAAGAGTCTTATAACAGCAGGATAGAAGCTGTCTTTGAACCTGGCGGTGCATGTTTTCAAGCTTTTATATCTTCTGCCCCATGGAAGAAGAATGTCCAGGGTGGGAGGGGTCTTTGATTATGTTGGCTGCTTTCCCCAGGCAGCGGGAAGTGTAGACAGAGTTCATGGAGAGTAGGCTGGTTTTCGTGATGGACTGAGCCGTGTCCACAACTCTCCGCAATTTCTTGCGGTCTCAAGCAGAGCAGTTGCCATACCTTTATGCCTGCTAAAACACCTAATACCTCTTTTTTTTAAAACTAAAATGTTCTAGACTTTAATTATCCCCATCCTTGAATTCTCCAGCTATAATGTCCTTCTCCTTAGTGAATACAGATGAGAAGTATTCATTTGAGACCTCACCTGTCCTCTGGCTCCAAACACGGATTGCCACTTTGATCCCTCATAGGCCCTAATTCTTTGTCTAGTTACCCTCTTGCCCTTAATATGTTTATAAAATTTTTTGGGATTTTCCTGACTCTTACCTGCCAGTGATATTTCATGCCCCTCTTTGCTCTCTTCATCTCTTTTTTAAGAAGCCTTCAACACTTACTGTACTCCTGAAGCACCTCTCCTCTTTTCAGTTCCCTATGCCAGTCATATGCTTCCCTTTTTCACTTTATTCAGCCCTTGATATCCCTTTACTTCCAGGTTCCCTGAACTTGCTGTTATTTCCTTTCATCCTTACAGGAGCACACTTCACCTCTACATATAAATGCTTGTCAGTTGTGCTTCAGATCTACTTTTGCTATATCCTGTCCTATGATTGTCCATTCCCCTGCCAAATTAGTTTAAACACTCTCCAACAGCATGAACAAACTTTCCCACTCCAGCTAAGGTTCAGGTGCAACCATCCAGTTTGCAGAGATCCCACCTCTCAAGAAGCAGTTAAAGTGATCCAGAAATCTAAAGCCATCCCTCCTACATCATCCTTTTAGCTACACATACACCCTCCTTCTGTACCTGGCTGTAATCCAGAGATTACAATTTTAGAAGTCTTGCTCTTTAATCTGAGACCCAGATCTCTAAATTCCTGTTGTAAGACCTCATTCCACTTTTTACCTATGTTATTAGTACCAATGTGGACCATAACATCTGTCTATTTACCCTCCCCTTTTAGAATATCCTGCAGCTACTCAGAGACATCTTTGACCCTGGCACCAAAGAGGCAACATACCATCTGGAAATCTCATTTGCAGCCACAGAAATGTTTGTCTGCTCCCCTTACAATTGAATCCTCTATCACTATGGCTTTCCTAGTCTATTTCCTCCCCTCCAATACAGCTGAGCTATCTGTTGTATTGCAAACTTCATTGTTACTGCTTTCCTCTGTATGGCTAATCCCCCTCCTGCAACGGTATCCAATGTGGTGTATTTGTTTGAAATGGTGATGGCTGCAAGAGTCTCCTGCACTACCTGCCTGTACCTACTGCTATGCTTGGTGGTCACATATCACTTAATTACACTGGAGGTTTAATTCTGCTCTCAGTACAATGTACTACAATCTGAAGTCTGACCTTTATTTTTACTTAATTAAAGCAATAAAAGTAGAAATAACCACCTATTGTCACCAATTACCCTCTTTGCCAAAACCCCCTCATTCATCAAAGCCCACATGCTGAGTCTGTTGCACTCCAAGACCATCATTTTTATGGTGAAGGATATCCTAAATAGACAACTTGCAGCTGAAGAGTGAAGAGTGTGTTGTCTAAAGAAAATTGAACAGTACGGCACAGTACAGGCCACTTGGCCCACAATGTTGTGCCGACCTATATAAACCTACTCCACGATCAATCTAACCCTTCCCTCCTACACAGCCCATAACCCCCCCATGTGCCTCTCTAAGGGTCTTTTAAATGTTCCTGTTGTATCGGCCTCTACCACCATACCTGGCAGTGGATTCCAGGCATCCATCACTCTCTGTGTAAAAAAAATACCTACTTCTAATATCTCCCCTAAACTTTCCTCCACTTACTCTAAATGGATGTCCTCTGGTATTGGCCATTGCTGCCCTAGGAAAAAGGTGCTGAACGTAGAACATAGAACAATACAGCACAGCAACAGGCCCTTTGGCCCACAATATTGTGCCAAACTAATTAAATTAGCAATCAAATGCCCAACTAAGCTAATTCCTTCTGCCTACATAATGTCCATAGCCCTCCATTTCCTGTACATTCATGTGCCTACCTGGGAGCCTTTTGAATACCTCTATCATATTGCCTCCACCACCACCCCTGGCAATGCATTCCAGGCACCCTCCACTCTCTGTAAAAAAAAAACTTGCTCTGCACATCTGCTTTGAACTTAGCCCCCTCACCTTAAATGCATGCCCCCTGGTATTAGACATTTCAGCCCTGGGAAAAAGATACCAACTGTCTATGCCTCTCATAATCTTATAAACCTCTATCAAATCCCCCCTCAGCCTCCACCGCTCCAGAGAAAACAACCCAAGTTTGTCCAACCTTTCCTTATAGCACATGCCCTCTAATCCAGGCAGCATCCTGGTAAACCTCTTCTGCATCCTCTTCAAAGTGTTCATATCCTTCCTGTAATGGTGCAACTAGAATTGAATGCAGTACTCCAGATGCAGCCTAACTAGAGTTTTATAAAGCTGCAACATAACTTCCCTACACTTGAACTACACTTGAGTGAGGATAGGCAGCGATACCTCCGACACGATTATTCTCAACACTGGTGCCCCACAAGGCTGCGTGCTTAGCCCTCTACTCTGCTCCTGATACACTCATGACTGTGTGGCCAGATTCTGCTCTAACTCCATCTACAAGTTTGCAGATGATACCACCATTGTAGGCCGTATCTCAAACAGTGATGAGGTGGAGTACAGGAAGGAGATAGAGAGTTTAGTGGAATGGTGTCATGACAACAACCTTCTGTACGATCGGTATGCAAGACAAGCTTTTCACTGTACCTCAGTACAAGTGACAATAAACCAATACCAGTACTAATACCAACTCAGTTCCTCAACTAATAAAGGCAAGCATGTCATACAGCTTCTCTACTACCCTGTTAACCTATGTGGCCACTTTCAGAGAGTTATGGACTTGGACCCCAAGATCCCTCTGCACATCAAGACTCTTAATGGTCTTGGCATTATCATTGTACTGTCCCTTTACATTTTATCTCCCAAAGTACATTTCACATTTGGCTGGGTTAAACTCCAAACTCCAAAGTAAACTATAAAGGTGTCTGCAAATAGGATTTGAAGGCTTTAGGAATCAGCCTAAACCTTTAGAGTACCTTAACAAAAGGCAAGCCAAAGTGGCGTTCTTTTCTTATCATGTTTAACATTGTGACAAGTAATGGTTCCTTAAATTGCAACAGAAACTTGACTCAAGGAGCTGCCAATGATGACAGGAGCCCTAAAACAATGTACATCTGCAACTGTTACTTAACATTGGTCTCTGAAACCACAAAAAACGATGCATGAGCGGACAGCAGTATTTCTACAGTATCTACCATAATTTGGTAACAAATAAATGGTATCAGTACTGAATACATGTAGATAACACTTTGGTTTATTATGACATACTTATGTTACAAAACATTAATGGAATAGAAAAGGAAATCTGAAATATTATTCAGATTTTTAAGTGTTCATCTAACTGTCTGTTGTGATTGATGTGATTACAGCCTCCTTGTGCAAGATCTGATCGAAACTGAAAAAGAATTCACAAGAGATTTGCAGTTCTTTGTTGACCATTACATCAAACATACCGAAACATCGCCCAATGTACCGCCTTCAGTAGCGGATGGCAAACAAGCAATTTTCCGAAACATTAATGAAATTACTGATTTCCACATCAGGTTTGTAATATGAGATTGTAGTATAACTGAATGCAGATTCCTGCATGCTTACATTATGAAATTACTTTGAAAATGACGCAGTATGTGAAATTTCACAGAGACAAATGTCTGAAAATTGTTTTGAAAATTTTAACTGTTGTCCCCACTAACAATTAAAACATGATTAAAGTGGCATATCTGTTTCTAACAGCTTCAGGTTTTGGTAGTGGGAGTAGATTGTTTTTATAATAAAATATTTCAATTTTTCTTCCCTTATTAACTAACTACCATATGTGATTATTAATTTAGAGTATTGTAATCTAAGTACGATTTAATACAACGTATTCAGTAGTATTTTTCTTCTCTTTCTTGATGCATGTACTCTGTATTTTTTTTCATGGATTCAATAAAAATATTGTAAAGAATATCTGTTTCTAACATGAACTAAGAAGGCAAATGTGACTGGACAGCCTAGTCTGCTCTTTTACATGCCACTTGCCATGTGGTCTGATCAGAACAAGTTAGGTACCTGGCTTGTGGTGCTGTTCTGAGGGAAGACTTCTTGCAGGATGGCTGCAACAATTGTTGGGTTCTGGAACTGTATATCCACTGACCAATGGACTAGCTAGTCTAATAAAGGCTGTCAAATTCTGAAAATATTGTAGATTTTAGAATCACAGTAACCTGTCACAGTAATCCCTATTTCCTTAGCTTTCCTCACAGCATTCACGTAGGTGTGATGTTTCTTCATCCTTCCTTTCAGTCAAATATAAGATAAGAAGTCTTTATTAGTCACGTGTACATCGAAACACACAGTGAAATGCATCTTTGCATAGTAAGTTCTGGGGGCAGCCCGCAAGTGTCGCCATGCTGGGGGCAGCCCGCAAGTGTCACTATGCTTCCGGCGCCAACATAGCATGCCCACAACTTCCTAACCCGTACGTCTTTGGAATATGGGAGGAAACCGGAGCACCCGGATGAAACCCACGCAGTCATTGGGAAAACATACAAACTCCATATAGACAGCAGCCGGAATTGAACCCGGGTCGCAGCTGCTGTAATAGCGTGACGCTAACCACAAATATACAGTAGTTCTGGAGCAAATGCTCCAAATCTAACCTCTGCAAGGTGAAAGTACAGCTTCATTCACTTGGCATATACATGTGCATTCCACATTCTCCCTAACACTATTGCCTAGGAACTGGATTGAACCTATTTGTGATGAGTTAAAACATTGTTGTACATGGTATTAATCCCAGACTGAGCTCCTGAAAAAAAATTGAAATTAGGTAAAGTCCTGTGTGAAATCAGGTGGCTTGCATCTAGAAATGAGCAAGGATTTGTACGATTCCCAGATAGCCTAAAATGTATCATTGGAAAAATACTGGAATTCATTATTAAGGAGGTAATAGAACATTTAGAAAAGTATAAGACAAGCAGGGTCAGCATGGCTTTACGAAAGAGAAATTGTGTTCGGCAAGTTAGTGAGAAACCTTTGATGCATTAACAGGTGGATAAGAGGAAACAGTAGATGCAGTGTATTTGGATTTCCAGAGGCACCCAATTAGGCGCCACGTGAAAGGTTACTGCACGAGAGCCCTCTCATTTGGGGGTAATACAGTGATATAGATAAGGGAGTGGCTAACACAAACCAGTGTCAGGTTAAATGGGCCATTTTCACATCAGTAATCAGTAAAAAATGGGATGCCAGATCGATTGGTGCTGTAGCCCAGATATAGAGGTGCTGCTTCACAGCTCCAGTAACCTGGTTTAGTCTAGGACCCCAGAGCTGTCTATGTGGAAGTTGCACATTCTCCCTGTGACTACGTGGATTTCCTATGGATGCTCCGGTACACCTCCCATGTCCCAAAGACATAGTGGTTGGTAGGTTGACTTGCTACTATAAATTTTCCTGAGTGTGTAGGTGAGAAGTTGAGAGAAATGTATGGAGAGTAAAATGGGATTCTGTAAGGTTAGTATGAATGGGTAGTTTATGTTTAGCACAGTGGGCCAAAGGGCCTGTTTCTGTGCTATATGAATCTTTGTCTATGCCTGTCTGTTTATAATCCATATTATGACTTGGATGAAGGGACTATGTGTACTATAGTCTAATTTGCGGATGATATAATAAAAACAGAAAATGCAGGAAATACTCAGTAGGTCAGGTCACATCTGTGGTCCAGAATTTTGGAGTTCTGACAAAGGGTCTTCACCCTGAAACGTTAGCTCTGTTTCTCTTTCCACAGGTTAAGCCTGACCTGCTGAGCATTTCAATGATTTTCTGTTTTTATTTTAGATTTCCAGCATCTACAGTTTTTTTTTTATTTTAATTTGCAGATGATACAAAGCTGGTGGGTTAGTAAGTTGTGAGGAGGATACAGAGCTTGCAAAGTAATACAGATAGGTAAGTGATAGGCAAGATGCTGGCAGATAAAGTATAATATGGGAAAAATATGAAGTTGTCCATAATGGAGAAAAAAAGAATGAAAAAGCAAATTATTACTTAAATGGAAAAATGTTGCAGTACAAAGGGATCTAGGGATCCTAATGTGTGAAATGTAAAAGGTTAGCATGCAAGTAGAGCATGTAATTAGGAACGCTAATGCAATGTCAGCCTTTATTGCAAAAGGAATGGGGTGTAAAAGCAAGTAAAAGGCAAAAGTGAACTGCACCTGGCGAACTATATACTGTTTTGGTCTCCATATTTAAAGAAGTGTATACTCGTATTGGAGGCAGTACAGAGAAGGTTCTCTGGGCTGATTCCTGGGGTGGAGAGGTTGACATGCAGTAAGGTCGAGGAGGTTGGGCGAATATTCATTAGAGTTTAAAGGGATGAGAGGTGATATACTGTGGGGGATTGGCAGGATGAATGCTAAGAGCATGTTTTCCCAGTGGCAACCTGGAACTGGGGCATTGTTTCTGATTTAGGACCCCCCATTTCAGAGGAGATGAGGAAAAAATTCTTCTCTTGGACTTGTGAATCTTTGGACTATTTTACCCCAGAGAGCTCTGGAGATAGTCATTAAATATATTCAAAGCAGAGGTTGATACACACTTAAACAACAGAGGAATCAAGGAGTATGGGCAAAGATCAGGAGTGCTGTTGAGGCCAAGGTTAGATCAACCATGATCTTGCCAAATGGTGGAACAGGCTGGAGCAGCTGAGTGGCCGACTCCTTTTCCTTAAATTCCTGACAAGACGTCTCTCATTTCACTATAGCTACATACACTTTGCTGGACAATAATTCAACATTTGGTCATGTGTTTCAGCATCTTCCTGAAGAACCTTATGAAATGCCAGACAGATGATGACATTGCGTTATGTTTCATCACTAACAGTGATGGATTTGATAAATACTTGCAATATCTGGTTGGAAGTGTGCAGGCTGAATCTCTCATCACTAATCCCGCAGTCCAGGACTTTTATAATGTAAGTAGTATATTAAAGAACAGTAGTTCAAACTTGTGAGATGTTAACCTTGCTAAAGCGTTTAGGCCTATGTTAAACAAGTTGTTTCATGAAACTATCATATAAGAACAGAAATTTTAATTTTTAATTCTTAATCCATATTTATTCATCCATAAAATCCTTCCAGTTGAATAATGGCATTGTTTCTGCTTCCTAAATAGATTTCCAGATAACAACATAAGAAATAGGAGTATGGATAGGCCATTTAGCCTCTTGAGTCTGCTGCACCTTTCAACATGACTGAGAGGTAGTTAGAGAATAGTTTCCGAATCTTTGATAAAAAGCCCACAATTTTGGAATCAGTGGTGCTGTTTTTTTTTCCCATGTGTTAATGAGAAATCAATAAAGTCTTTACTGAAGTTTTAAGTTATGTTATGAGGGACTGACATGGGGCATCAGAGGTCAAACCATGATTGAGCCTGAATGAGCATCGATTCATTCACACTCAAGAAGCTTAACTCAAACCAGACAAATGCAGCCTACTTAGGTGGCATATATAGCATTCAGTCCCTCTACCTTCATTGAACCGCAGATGCAATGCTTACCATCTACAAAATGAATTAGAACCAGTAGCTTATAACCCTTCCCATCAAGGAGAGCAAGGGCAGCAGGTGCCTGGGAACATCACCCGCAGGTTTACATCTAAGTCTCATGTCATCCAGACTTGTATTACCATTTTCTCATCATCGTGGGTCAATATTTTGGAAACTCCTACACAGTAGCACCAGGAGAGTACATTCACCAAAAAGACTGAAACAGATTAAGAAGGCAACTCATCAACACATTCTCAAGGGGAGTTAAAGGAAGAGGAAAAACTACTGGTCTTGGCAGTGAAGCCCTCATCTCTTAAATAATTGAAAATGTAGGTTTCCTTGAGTGCATTAGGTATTCAATTCTGTAGAGTTTATATATATATATCTGATCACTGCCAGTCAAATATAATTGTATTGTTATTTATTTTGTGCAAAAAAGGAACTCTGCTTTCTGTTTGAATGCTAATATTGTTGTTTGCAGAAATATACAGATGAAGTTGCTTCAACCCAGGACCAATCAGAATCCCCAATTTTACCTATACATACTTACTTAGAGAAACCTGCTAATAGACTCTTGAAGTATCAAGCTGTTCTGAAGGTGAGTCATGGTCTTCAGTGGTTTGTCTGGAATTCTAATTAATATCAAAAGTTATCAGAAGTCTTGCCACTCATAACACTCAAGCATCCAAGTGATTGCTTATAATTATCATCGAGACTTTTGGATTCATTGGATTTTGTTTGCATGAGAGATCTTGAAATCAGAAAACTACTGAGCAAGGACTTGCTGGACTTTGAGGTATGTTTACCTTTTGAGGATCCAGTGCTGTCAGGTCCTGTCCTGATTGTAAACAGTGGTATGTGTGTGACAGCTGGGAGTGAGAAGGAGGAGGCAAAACAAATTTCACACATGAAAAAGCTATGAATAACTCTGACAGCCAGCTAAGTCATGTCCAATGTCTAACTAGTTGACAAAGCTAATAAGAGCTTTGAATGTTTTGGTATTGGGATTGGTTTATGATTGTCACTTGTACTGAGGTATAGTGAAATACTTATCTTGCATACCGTTTGTACAGAGCAATTCATTACACAGTGCATTGAGGTAGTACAGGATAAAAACAATAACAGTACAGAGTAAAGTGTCACAGCTACAGAGGAAGTGCAGTGCAAGTAGACAATAAGGGGCAAGATCATAACAAGGTAGATTGTGAGGTCAAGAGTCCATCTCATCGTATAAGGAAACCGTTGATAGCCTTATAATAATGGGATAGAAGCTGTCCTTGAGCCTGGTGGTATATGCCCTCAGGCTCCTGTATCTTCTGCCTGATGGGAGAGGGGAGAAGAGAGAATGACCTGGGTGGGTGGGGTCTTTGATTATGCTGGCTGCTTCACCATGGGAGCAAGAGGTATGGATAGAGTCCATGGAGGGGAGGCTGGTTTCCGTGATGTGCTGGGCTGTGTCCACAACCCTCTGCAGTTTTTTTGCAGTTCCGGGCAGAGCAGTTGCCATACCAAGCCATGATCCATCCAGATAGGATGCTTTTGATGGTGCATCGATAAAAGTTGGTGACTGTCAAAGGGATCATTCCAAATTTCTTCTGCCTCCTGAGGAAGTAGAGACGTTGGTACACTTTCTTGGCCATGGTTGGACCAGGACAGGCCATTGGTGATGTTCACTCCTAGGAACTTGAAGTTCTCAACCCTCTCAACCTCAGCACCATTGATGCAGACAGGTGCATGTACACTGCCCCCGATTGGTATTGGTTTATTATTGTCACTTGTACTGAGGTACAGTGAAAAACTTGTCTTGCATACCGATCATATAGGTCAATTCATTACACAGTGCAGTTACATTGAGTTAGTACAGAGTGCATTGAGGTAGTACAGGTAAAAACAATAACAGTACAGAGTAAAGTGTCACAGCTACAGAGAAAGTGCAGTGCCATAAGGTGCAAGGTTACAACAAGGTAGATTGTGAGGTCAGAGTCCATCTTATCTTATAAGGGAACCGTTCAGTAGTCTTATCACAGTGGGATAGAAGCTGTCCTTAAACCTGGTGGTACGTGCCCTCAGGCTTCTGTATCTTCTACCTGTGGGTGGGGTCTTTGATTATGCTGGCTGCTTCTCCAGGCAGCAAAAGGTAGTTCTTTTGTTTAGCTGACATTGAGTGAAAGGTTGTTGTCATGACACCATGTCACTAAGCTCTCTATCTCTTTCCTGCACGCTGACTCATTGTTATTTGAGATACGGCCCACTATGGTGATATCATCTGCAAACTCATAGATGGAGTTAGACCAGAATCTGGCTACACAGTCATGAGTATATAGGGAGTAGAGTAGAGGGCTGAGGACACAGCGTGGTGGGGCACCAGTGTTGAGAATAATCATGCTGGAGATGTTGCTGCCTATCCTCACTGATCACAGTCCGTTGGTTAGAAAGTCAAGGATCCAGTTACAGAGGGAGGTGTTGAGTCCCAGGTCTCGGAGTTTGGTGATGAGTTTGCTTGGAATCATAGTATTGATGACAGAGCTGTAGTCAATAAACAATTGTCTAATGTAGGTTCTTTACTGTCCATATGCTCAGAGATGAGTGTGGGGCCAGGGAGATGGCGTCCACTGTAGACCTGTTTTGGCAGTAGGCGAATTGCAGTGGGTTGAAGTTTTCCGGGAGGCTGGAGTTAATGCGTGCCATGACCAGCCTCTTGAGCACTTCATGATGGTGGATGTCAGAGCCACCGGTCAGTAGTCATTAAGGCATGTTACCTTGTTTTTCTTAGGTACTGGTATGATAGTGGTCTTCTTAAAACAGGTGGGAACCTGAGATTGAAGCAGGGAGAGGTTAAATATGTCTGCAAGTACCCCCGCCAGCTGATTAGCACAATATCTGAGGACACAGCCAGGGACACCATGCGGGCCCGATGGTTTCCTCAGGTTCACTCTCCGGAAGACTGATCTTACGTCCTCAACAGTGACCACTGGTTCAGTTGCATTGGAGGCTGTCAGGGTGGGTGGTGACAAACCAATCACCTTAGGTTTAAAGTGTGCATAGAATGCATTAAGCTCATCAGGAAGGGATGCTCTGTTGTTGACTGTGCTGCCTGACTTCATATTGTAGCCTGTTATAGCATGTAAGCCCTGCCACAACTGACGGCTGGTCAGGGACTGTTCTTTGAACTGGTATTGTCTCTTGGCATCTCTGATAGCTTTACGGAGTTCCGTATCTCGATTTCTTGTACAGGTCAGGGTCACCTGATTGGTATGCAGCAGTCCTCAACTTCAATAGGGGGTGGATCTCCTGGTTCATTCATTGTTTCTGGTTTGGGAACACCCATATTGTCCTCTTTAGTATGCAATCCTCAACACACTTGCTGATCAAGTCTGTGATGGTGGTGACACACTCATCAAGGCTGGCAGCTGAGTCTTTGAACACGAACCAGTCCACTGACTCAAAGTAGTCACGTAGAAATTCATCTATTTCCTCAGACCAGCCTGCATGACTTTCTGTACTGGATCCTCCTGCTTCAGTTTCTGTTTGCATGCAGGGAGAAGGAGCACAGCCTGGTGGTCTGATTTCCCAAAGTGAGGGCGAGGGGTGGCTTGGAAGACATCTTTGATAGTTGCATAGCAATGGTCAAGGGTGTTAGGGCCCCTGGTAGGACAGGAGACATGCTGGCAGTACTTTGGTAACACACGAGGTTGGCCTGGTTGAAGTCACCTGCAATAATGAAGAGAGCCTCAAGGTATCCTGTTTCAACGCTGTTGACCACAGAGTATAGTTCCTTGAGTGCAGGCTTCACGTCCATCTGGGGTGGGATGTAGACTGCCATCAGGATAGCTGAAGTGAACTCCTGTGGCAGGTGGTATGGTCGACACTCCACCATTAGATATTCCAGGCTGGGCGGGCAGGAGCTTGACAGGACCGTCACGTCCGAGCCCCATGAGTTATTGATTAAGAAGCAAACCCCTCCGCCTCTAATTTTGCCTGAGGATGCTGTACCATCCATTCAGTGGATTGAGAAGCCCTCAGGTTGTATGGCACAGTCAGCTGAAACAGGTGTAAGCCATGTTTTGATGAGACATAGCACACTTCCTCATATGAAAAGCTATTAAAAATGTTTCTTGCAATTAACTTGCTCTCCCTGCACTAAACCTAACCTAGTCTGGTGGCAGCCGGCAGGTTTCCCATTCTATGTAACGAAAATTAATTGCAAGAAAATCAGGTTGCAACAAAGTCAGGGTACCATTAGGAAACAGCAAGTAAAGAGTGGCCTGCAAGTCCAGGACTTCCAGATTGGCACTGAAATTCCGAACTTGATGGCACGTAAACTGAGAACTCTTGATGCTGATAATTGGTCTTGATAGTTGGCCACAGGAAAGTATCCAATTAGCAAAAATCAGTGCTTTCATTTTTCTCTTCAGATTACAAACAGGCAACTTGAGTTACATTAAGGAGGAGAAATGCAGGTTGGATGATCGCTTTATAGAAAACACCATTCAGAGTCCAGCCATGACTGGAAATTCTCACCACATGGCACTTCAATTTTTCATCCCACACCCACTCTGACTTCTCTCTTCCTGCTCTCCAACATTGTTCCAGTTCAATGTAAACTCAGGGAAGAACACCTCTCAGTTTTTTAACTAGGCATACTGCAGCCTTCCAGACAATGAGTTCAGCAATTTCAGTCAATGATTCTCCTACTCCCATTTATCCTGCTCTAGACTCAGATGTCCTATTATTTTTAGATGTCCCACTATTATCTCTTTTTGCATTGCACCATCATCTTTTCTTTTAATATCTCCTGCTTTCCACCCTATCATAGCTATTCACTTCTTTCTTCACCTCCCACTTTCCCTATACCTTAAAATTATCTTTATCTTTAACTTTTTCCAATTCTGATAAAAGGCCATTAACCTGAAATCTTAACAATGTTTCTCTTCTGCAAATGTTGCCTGACTAGATGGGTGTTTGCATCATTTTCTATTTTTATTTCAGATTTCCAGCCTCTGTAGCATTTTACTTTTCTATCAAAAATATAATACCCTATGTGGAACTTGAATCTACCATTCAGCACTATTTGACTAATAGCTTATTGATGATGACTCTCCTTCAGCATAACATTAGTAATAATCTGGCTCATGTCCAAATGTTGTTTGTTTTGTCTTATAAAGCATCAGAAACCAACTTGCAAATTATGAATTATGTGTTTCTGATTTGTTTGACAGCTTTTTAAGCTTGTGAAATAATCCTTAATTTACATGTCTTTTTCAGGAGCTAATTCGCAACAAAGCAAGAAGCAATAAAAACTGTGCTTTGTTAGAAGAAGCATATGCTGTAGTGTCTGCTCTTCCCAAGCAAGCTGATATCAACTTACATATTTCAATGATTGAAAACTATCCAGGGACTTTGGAATCTCTTGGTGACCCAATCAGACAGGTATTTTTGATAATATCTTTCTTTGTTAACAGAATAAAATTATAATTTTTTCATGGAATAAGGACATCACTGGGAAATCCAACATTTATTGCTGTACTTGATTGACCTTGGGAATGCTGATGCAAGCAACCTTCCTAAACTCATGCTGCTGGTGTAATGTACTCTACAATTCTGTTCAAATGACAATGAAGGAAAGGTGATACATTTCTATGTGGTTTGTTGCTGATACTGTGTGAAAATTCATCAGCCTGGGATGAAAGGACTGCTGTATGAGGAATATTAAGTTGACAAGCTTTGTATTCACTAGAGTTTAGAAAAATGACAGGAGATCTAATTGAAATTTATAAAATTCTGGCAGGATTTTAAGAAGATGCTTCCTTTGGCTTCGGAGAACAGGGGTTACAGTCTCGGATCTTAGGGAAAGAGATTGAGAACTGAAATAAGGAGAAAATTCTTCGCTGTGGTGAACCTGTGGAATTCGCAAGCACAGAGGCTGTAGAAACCATGCCAAAGAATATTTTTAAGAAGCATATGGGAATATTATTAAACATAAAAGGCATCAAGGGGAGTGGAGAGAGAGCAGACTATTAAGATAGACTATCAGCCATGATCTTATTGAATGATGGATCACCCTTGAATAGACCACTGCTGCTCCTACTTTTTGAGTTTCCCTGACCTGGTTGCCCTTGGTACAAGCTCAATGGGCTGAGTGGTTTACAACTTTCCCATTTCCTGGGAGCATTCAAAAAATCTGCAAGAAGTTGGACTGTAGTCAAATGTGACCAGACCAGCGGTATTGATGGCCCAGTTTGTTTTTACTATATCCTTCACATTTCATGATTATTTTCTGCAACAAATTACCAAATGTATTGAACCCAGTCCAGTCTTCTTCCTCTTAGGATGACTTGTTTCCACTTAAGTTTTGTGGGTTCTGCAGTAACTCATGACACCAGTGTGAGAACTGCATACTCTTCCACAGATGGAAGAGCAAATGCCTGATAGGGTGGGTGGGTCAGTAGCTATTGAGTAACTGAGCTCCTTCTGCCATTCACACAGGGTTTCTGTGTGCTCCTGATGCATGGACTGTGGGTTCTCAATCCAAACTCAAATGCTCCTTCTCCACTCTAAGTAGTCATGAGCCAGAGATTTTCAGGAGTCAGTGGGAAAAATGTATTTCCTCAAGGAAGGTTTGAACCCATCATTGAATGTTTTCCTCTGTTTGTCTGGTAATGTTAGAATGACAGATTGCAGAATAGCACACTTTTTAGAAGTCTGGTGTCAGGCATGTGAATGACATTGCCTGCCCAACATTGCTCTTTGCAGCTAGAGCCTCAGTACTGTGGATGTTGCTGTATGAGAGGAAACTAACACTGGTTCATTTATCCTTCCAGTGAATGTGGAGGATTTTGCAGGGCCAACTTGGTAAAGATGAAGGAACAAGTAATGTATCCCCATGTAGGGATGTGATGACTTGCAAGAGGATTTGGGAATAATAGTTTCCCCCTACATATCTGCTGTTTTATTTCTTTGTTGCTGGTACTTTGTGATAATTATTTGGTGCGGGGATTGGCATCTAATTCTATCTCGTATATATTTGAAGATCTATATATAATATTGTAGTGCAAATGTTTACATTACTCCCACAAAAATAAAGGTGTTCTTAATTACACTAAATTATTTCTTTCTTTCCTAGGGACATTTCATGGTATGGGAGGGAGCTCCTGGTGCAAAACTATCATGGAAAGGTCACAAACGTATTGTTTTTCTCTTCAAAAACCATTTACTGATCTGTAAACCAAAAAGAGACAGCAGGACAGATGCACAATGTTATGTCTTTAAAAACCTGATGAAGGTTGGTACCACATATCTTCTTTCAAACTCGGAATTGTACTGGTAACTTTCAAAATGTGCGAGATTTATAATGCCAAAAACAAGGTCCATCTCCCAAGGAAATCCATAGTTTTGTTGGGTATTGTGTGACCAAATCCATCTATTCCATACAACTAGACAGTAAATATGAGTAGATTCACAAATGTTGATTGTGATATTATATCCAAACCATATTTTTCCTCATTTCCATGCAAAAATAATTCCCAGCTTAACCTGTTGGATAATGATCAAGTGCAGACGTAAAATAAGATATCTTTATTAGTCATATGTACATCGAAACACACAGTAAAATACATCTTTTGCATCAAGTGTTCTGGGGGCAGCCCGCAAGTGTCGCCACACTTCCGGCGCCAACATAGCATGCCCACAGCTTCCTAACCCGTATGTCTTTGGGACCATGCTTGAATCAGAAGCCTGGGCAGCCCTGAACTAAACCTCAACCTGAGGCTGAATATTTGATCTGCAATGGTATGATTGTTTTTAATTTTCCTAACTAGCTATCCTTTCAGTGTTATAAACCTCCACTAGAGATCTCACCAAATCAGTCAACCATCAGCCCAGTATAGCAAGAAAGATCAGTCAAGGAGAGATATGAATCTTTAGTGTTTTGCGTTTTTTACAAAGTAATCAATTGAGAATGATATACTTTAATAAATAATTGATTTTAATAGCATTATGACAAAACAGATAAAGATTCAGCAGTGTACTTTTATTCCTTCAGGTAAATTTGAAGAGTTGGAAATGTACAAGAATGTTAACCTCTTTGGAGGAACAAGTATATTAAAGTTCTGCATGCATACGGTTTTGTGTTTATTTTGAGCCCAAATGGCAACTTGGGCATAATTTGCAGACAAAATTTCTGTTTCTCTTCCTATAAATGCAGCCTGACCTGCTGAATATTTACAACATTTTCTGTTTTTATTTTAACTTTATTAGGGTCGGTATGCCAAAAGTGCTTAATTTTTAGATCCTCCTCAAAGGTTTGCTAACTCTCTCAATTAGCAGAAATTCACATGGCATTTAATTTGATTTGGAAGCCGGTGATGTTTTTAAACTGGTGGAAATTGGAATTGTGCTTAACTTGTGATCTTTTGTACTGTCATCGCCAAATTGTAAAAAGTGGCGAAAAAAGAGTGCAATGGAGCAGAAACCAGGCCAAAGCATTTCTGCTTTTGTTTCAGATTTTTTAGATGGTCAATTTATTATTTTTTCAAATAAAAAAAATTATATTGATATTTATTTATTAGTCACATGTACATCAAAGCACGCAGTGAAATGCGTCTTTTTGCATTACTAAGAATGTGCTGGGGACAGCCCGCAAGTGTCACCACTCTTCCAGTGCCAACATAGTATGCCCACAACTCCTAACCTGTACATCTTTGGAATGTGGGAGGAAACCCACGCAGACACGGGGAGAACGTACAAACTCCTTACACACAGTGGCAGGAATTGAACTCGGGTCGCTGGTGCTGTAATAGTGTTACCCTAACCACTACACTACCGTGCTGCCCTCCACAAAGTCACTTACTTTAAATACTTCATATACTCAACTTCATATACTCAGCAGGTCAAGCATCATTTGCGAAGAGAGAAACAGTAAACATTTCAAGTTGATGACCTCTCATCAGAATTTTTTTGCATAGTATTACTATATTGAGCTATGTAGTTTATTTGAAAAATTCATGGTTTTCCTTTGAACAAAATATTTACTGTTACTCTTTCTAGAAGTTATGATCTTTTGATGAAGATATATAGATTTTTCAGATATTCATCAGTCTTGAAGATGAACATAAGAATCTCCTTTTAAAAAAAATATCCAGAATTTACACTACTTTTCTTCACCTAGCTCACTAATATTGACATAAATGACTTTGTGGAGGGTGATGAAAGATCCTTTGAAGTTTGGCATGAACGAGAAGACTCTGTACGTAAATACACTCTCCAAGCACGAACTGTGAATATAAAGATATCATGGTTAAAAGACATTTGTGGCATACAGCAGCGCTTCAGTATTCCTGCATGGAGTAAGTAACTGTCAAAACCCAAGTAATAAAACTTGTGCTTATAAGATAAGATTTCTTTATTAGTCACATGTACATCGAAACACACAGTGAAGTGCTTCTTTTTGCGTTACTGAGAATGTGCTGGGGACAGCCTGCAAGTGTTGCCACTCTTCCGGTGCCAACATAGCATGCCCACAGCTCCTAACCTGTTCATCTTTGGAATGTGGGAGGAAACCCACGAAAGCATGGGGAGAATGTACAAACTCCTTACAGACAACGGCCAGAATTGAACCCAGGTCACTGGCGCTGTAATAGCGTTACCCTAACTGCTACACTACCGATTGCTTGTCAGTGATTTGGAAAGAAGGATTATACACCAAATAATTAAACTATTTTTTTAGCCAAAATGAAGTAGTGAAGTCATGTATTGAACATATTTTTGTAATTATTAATATTTTCAAGGTTAGTATAATATAAATATTATCCTTTTACAGCTCTTCCCATTAACAGTATTGTTCTATAATCTGTCTTGCAATTTTTTGGAGTAACTCATTGTCAGTCCTGACATATGGATTATTCTTGACTACAGGAAGTAGTCCAAAGTTTCTTCTTGCAGATGCAAATGAATCATTTTATACATTGTCATCTGCCTCAATCCCAACCTCAGATAAATTCTTCATCTGTGACAAAGTAATTTTTTTAAATTTATTTTCCTAGCGAGCCATCCTTTTGACTTCAACACCTTACTTGTGGGTAATTTTGTTCATAAGGAACTTTTAGGACTTTATGATCAGTCAAAAGTGTAAACATGTGTCCTTTCAACCTACACTAGATTCTGTCATGGGCCAGATGTGGAATGTCATGTTTAACTGACTAACATAAGCAGTTACATTCTTTGATAAACATAATTTGAACTGATTCACACTTACATTATGGACACCTTTACTGTACATTCTATAAAACGTTCTATACAGCATGAAAACAGGCCCTTCGGCCCAGCTGGTCCATGTCGACCAAGATGCCCCATCCAAGCTAGTCCCATTTGCTAGTGTTTGGCCTGTAACCTTCTGAACTTTTCCTATCCATGTCCAACTATCTTTTAAAAGTCGTTATTGTACCTACCTCAACCACTTCCTCTGGTAGTTCATTCCACATACATACCACACTTTGTGTCAAAAAAAAAGTTGCCCCTCAAGTTCCTATTAAATCTTTCCCCTCTCAAACCTATGCCTTCTAGTTCTTGATTCTCCAACCCTGGGAAAAAGACTGACATTCACCCAATTTATGCCGCTCAATATTGTATACAAATCTGTAAGATCGTCTCTCAAGTCTCCTAAGCTCCAAGGAATAAAGTCCTAGCCTGTCCAACCTCTCCCTATAACTCAGTCCCTCAAGTCCTAGCAACATCCTTGTATTTTTTTTTCTGCACTATTTCCAGTTTAATAACATCTTTCCTATAGCAGAGCAACTAAAACTGAACAAGTGTGGCCTCACCAGTGTCCTGTACACCTGCATCATGACCTCGCAACTTTTATACTCAATGCTCTGATTTATGAAGGTCAGCATGCCAAGAGTCTTTTTCACCATCCTGTCTACCTGTGACTCCAGTTTTAGTGAACCATGTACTTGTACTCCAAAGTCCCTCTGTTCTGCAACACTCCCCAGGACCCTGCGTTCACTGTGAAAGTCTTACCTGGATTTGACTTTCCAAACTGCAACACCTCGCAGTTATCTGAATTGAACTCCATTTGCCATTCCTCGGCCCACTTACTCAGCTGATCAAGATCCCCTTGTAATTTTTGTTGACCTTCTTCATCGTCCACTATGCCACCTATAATAGTGTCATCTGCAAACTTACTAACCATGCTGTGACATTCTTATCCAGATTATTGATATAGATGACATACAACAATGGGCCCAGCACTGACCCCTAAGGCACACCACTAGTCACAGGCCTCCAGTCCTTCCACCATCACCCTTTGCTTCCTACCATCAAGCCAATAGTGTATCCAATTAGCCAGCTTTCCCTGGATTCCATGCAATCTAACCTTCCAGAGCAGCCTACCAAGTAGAACCTTATCAAAGGCCTTACTGAAGTCCATATAAACTACGTCTACCTCCCTGCCCTCATCGACTTTCTTGGTCACCTCATCAAAAAAAAGCTGAATCAAGTTCGTAAGACATGATCTCCTGTGCACAAAGCCATGCTATCCTTAATCAACTCCAGTGTTACACAATTGATAATCAATTGGTAACAACTGCTCCCAAGATGATTTGCAGCACCTTACACAGGTCTATCTTGCACCCTGGCAAGTTTTCCACATCAAAGGCACATGTGATGATGTCGTGCAGTGTTCCATTAGAGTATTGGGGAAGATCAAGCCAAGTTATTCCAGGATTAGCCAGAGCAACGCTGTGTAGAGACTCCTGACAAGTAAATCCCAGACTTGGCTGTCATCCTTGTTTTCTCCTGTCTGCACACTGCACTGACACCTTCTCCCCATCATTTTCTGCTGTTGCTCCAAACTACCCCTACACCAAGGCCCCTATCTGATCTTATTGACCCTGCTCTGCCTTCTCCCCACCCCCAACAACCCAGAGACTTAGGTGTTTTAAATCCCCTCTCCCTCAGGCACCTGTGGAGATCCAGTTTCCTATTTTACACCCCCTTCCTGCACCCTTCCCATTGCTGCCCCTGAAGTTTGACCCTGATTATTCTCAGCATTTTCTGCCCTGCTCATACTTTCCTCCTACCCCTTAACATAGTATTAATCCCAATCATTTCTTCCCTCATCTACTCCACTCCCCACCCCAGACCATCACAGTGGCCCCAGTCATCCTTCTCCACACCCAACCATAGCACTGTCCCAATTCCTTCCCAACCACAACTCAGGTCCAAATTCTCCTCCCAGTCACAACAATGCCCCTGACCAGTTCTATGACTGACTGCCCTTACTGGTCCCCACCAAAATCTAATCATAGTCCTGGGTAGCACAGTTTTAATAAAGAAAATGTGCAAAGCCCATTTATTTCCAAATGTTGAATATGCAGTAGGGGCCCACGACCAACATAGTTTTTGGCATCCCAGAGCATTGACATTCTAGCATAAGAATTCCTACCCTATTCCTGCCATACTTCTTGATTTCCTAACTATCTAAAGATCTACCTTTCTCTGTAAGAATGTACTCAGTGATTGATCCTCTACAGTCATACAGCATAGAGCCTTTGACAATCTTCCTCGCACCACCAATTTTCATGTCACCCGCAAAAGTACTAGTAATACCTCCAACATTCACATCTATGTCGCTAATATATATCACAAACTGCAAAGGTCCTTGTACCGATCTATGTGGAATACCGCTAGTCACAGACTTACAACTGAAAGGAACATCCTTCCATCACTACCCTCTGCCTCCTATCACCAAGCTAATTTTGGATCCAATTAGCCAGCTCGCCTTGGATCCCACATTCCTTAACCTTCTGGACCAGCAGACTTGGCACTTTGGAAGTAACTCAAATGATTCACTGCTCTTTGCATGAAAAAATTACTTCAGTTTTGTCCTCAATGGCCAACCCCTTATTTTGAGACTGTGACCCCAAGTTCTACACACCCCATTCAGGGGAGAAACAAATCTCTGCATTCTCCCTGCAGTCCTCACTATACCTAGCTTTGTAAAGCTTGGATATGTTACACTTAATAAATTTCACTTCACTTCATAAGCTTCACTTTCATAAATCCATACTAACTTGGGTGCCCTTTCATTTTCTAGTTTTAAATATATCAGTTTTGGACATACTGGCAGAGCTATTGTTTTCTTTCTGAACTATACCTTTTTTCTGTTACATTGTTGCAATCAAATTAACAAAGGACAAGAATTTTTATTCAGAAAGTATGGCGGACAAAGGAGACTGTGTGAATTAAGTGGATGTGTGTGTTTTCAGATCCCCCAGAATTTGTGGAGAAACTGACAGATTGTACTGCTGACATGGGACAAACAGTGAAACTAGCATGTCTAGTTATTGGAAATCCCAAGCCAGTAATCACATGGTACAAAGGTAATATCATTGTTTACTGCTAAACTATGTGACTATAATATACACCCAGTTAAAAAAAAAAGTAGCTATCAATATTATTATCCATTTTCATCTTTTCAGAGAAACTTGTAAGAGTTCATTGTTTTATGCTGTAAGCAAAACTACATGGCTAGGAAAACCACAGAGAGGAAACACAAGAGATGCTGGAATCTGGAGCAACGAACAATCTGCTGGAGGAAGTCAGCAGGTTGAGTAGCATCTGTGGGAGGGTAGAAAATGTCGACGTTTCAGGTCATGATGCAGGGTTTTGACCCAAAACGCTCGACCCGTTGAGTTCTTCCAGCTGATTGTTTGTTGCTCCAGGAAAATCACGTTTGATTTCTGATCTCTGCTAAGCTAGCTGATCAGAGCTGCTATGATCAGCCTCAGTGTCCTGAAAGGGAAAATAAATGTAGAAAATAGAATGGTACAGCACTGGAACAGGCGTATGGCCCACCATGTCTGTGCCAACCATGATGCCACCTTAAACTGCACATCTGCCTGTCTATATCCCTCCATTCTTTGTTTGTTCATGTGTCTGTCTAAATGCATCTTAAACATTGCTATTATATGTGCTTCTACCACCTCCCCTGGCAGCACATTCCAGGCACCTATCACTCTGTAAAAAAAAATTGCCTCAGAGGTCTCCTTTAAACTTTCCCCCTCTCACTTTAAAGCCATGCCCTATGGTACCTAATGGAATTAAAGTTGTGCATGTTTTGTCCCTTACAAATATAAATTGGAACTTTTGAGTGCAACCTACAATCTTAGTTGAATACTCATAGCACAAGTGCGAGTGAATTCTGCTGCTTCATTGCATTTGTGTGAATTTGAAAAAATGTTCTGCAAACATCAGAAGACCTGACCGGGCAACTTCAGAACTCACTGAAAGCTGCTGAAATACCTTCCAAATTCAGTACATATTTTATGCTGCCTTCCAAGGTCCAGCAGGCAGTCAAGAAGGCATAGAGCATATTGGCCTTCATAGCGAGTTCAGGGATGCCTTACTACAGTTGTACAGGGCCTTGATGAAACCACACAGAAATTTCAAGTTCTTAGACCATTAGAACCTTTTCGAGGGAAGGGGTGACCTGTACAAGAGGGACAGGTTGCACCTGAACTGGAGGGGAACCAATATCCTGGCAGGGAGGTTTGCTAGTGCTACTGAGGAAGGTTTAAACTAGCTTCGCAGGGGGATGGGAACCGGAACAACAGGTCAGTAAGTGAGGGAATGGGCAGGAGGGCTGATGTCAGGAATCACGATCTAAGGATGCTGTGTATGTCATTTAAGTCTGAGATGAGAAGTTTCTTCACTGAAATGGTGGTTAACCTTTGGCATCTAACACAGAAGGCCCAGTCATTCAATATATTCAAGAAGGAATTAGACAAACTTATGACTAAAGAATATAGAACAGTAAAGCACAGGAACGGGCCCTTCGGCTCATGATATCTGCGCTGAATACGATGCCAAATTAAACTAAATCTCTTCTGCCTGTACATGATTCGTATTTCTCCATTCCCTGAATATTCATGTGTTTATCTAACAGCCTCTTAAATGCCACTATCATATCTGCCTCTGCCACTACCCCTGGCAACCCATTTCAGGCACCTACTGTTCTCTGTGTAAAAAAAAAATCATCCCGCACATCTCCTTTAAACTTTCTCCCTCTCACCTTAAATGCATGTCCTTGAGTACTTGACATTTCTATCCTGGGAAAAAGATTCTGATTATCTACCTCTATCTGTGCCTCTCATAATTTTATAAATATATCAGGGCTATGCAGAGAAAGCAAGGACAGTACTGAATTTGTATGATCATCCAGGATCGTATTGAATAATGGAACAGAGTCGAAGGGCCAAATGGCCTACTTCTATTCCACTTTTCTATGTTTCATTCAAAGAGCATAGAAAGTGGTGGCCACTATATTCATTCCCAGGAATGAGAATTCCTTCATCATGGAGATAATGAAAAGGTAATGATGTTCATCTCATCCACTTAGGCATATTGAAGATAACACAATAGGAACAGCTTTTATACAACCTCCCAGGCATGTCAAAGTCGAGTTTATTGTCATTTGCACAAGTACATGTATGCACAGGTGCAATGAAAAACTTGCAGCAGCATCACGAGCACATTGCATCATATAAGCAGCATTCACAAGAAAAATGTAAATTAAACATAAGTAATACACAATTTTTACAAGAACACAATTTGAACAAAAAAAGAGTCCATTTTAGTGCAAAGTGATCAAAGTGACCAGTGTTGCTAAACTGCAGTGATTAGAGTTATACTGGTTGGTTCAAGAACTGAATGGTTGAAGGGAAGAACCTGGAGGAATGGGACTTCAGGCATATGACATCTTACTGAAAATCAAAAAACTGCAGATGTTGGAAACCTTAAATAAAAGTGGAAATAGTAGAAGACACTCAGCAGGTCAGGCAGCATCTGTGGAAAGAGAAATAGAGACAGTTTCAGTTTGAAGACCCTTTACTGGAAATATGAGAAAACAAGTTAGTTTCTAATAACTGAGTTGGTGGGCGAGGTATGAATAGAACAAAGGGGACATATCTAATAGGGTGAGACCAGGGTTGCCATGGTGATATGCTGTTTACAAACCATCTGGTGGTTGATAAATTAATGAGGCCAGTTAAAGAGACGGAAAACAAAAAAGAAGCCACAGACAGACAAGTGGGAGTGGGATAGAGAATTAAAGTGACAGACAATTGGAAATCCAAAGTCGCCCTTGAAGACTTTTTTGATCAACAAACAATCTGCTGGAGGAACTCTTTTGATATTGCCTTACAACATGATGGGCCAAATAGTCCCCTTTTAAATCTATGCCAGCTCTCAGAACATTCCCATTCATCCCATTCTGCCACTTATTTCATTGTAACCTATTTTCTCTCTCACATGATCACTAACTCTCCCTGATACTCCCTCCACCCACCTACACTTGAGGCAATTAACCTATCCTTTAGGATCTGAGAGGAAACTAGAGCTCTTGGGGGATACCCATGCAGTCACAGCGAGAATGTGCAAACGCCACACAGACCCAAGGTCAGGATTGAACTCAAGTCACTGGAGCTATGCCACTATGCTGCCCAAGGTTTAACACGGGCTTAAAGAGGGTACTCTGCAAAATGGTCACCCATTCAGCATTTGGTTTCTCCTGTGTACAGGAGATTATATTGTGAACATGAATGCTGTATGCTAGATTGGAAGAAGTGGAAGTTAAGTGCTGCTTTATCTGAAAGAACTGTTTGGAGTTCTGAATTCTGGGAAGGGATGAGGTAAATAATTAGGTTCTGCATCTCTTGAGGTTACATGGTTAAGTGCCTGAGAAGCGGAGTGGCTGGTAGAGATTGAAGAATATACCAGGGAGTCGCAAGGTGTTGCTTCCCTCGCACTAATGGAACTCAAAATTTTAATTAGCTGCTAATTTCCACCCTGCTCTCACCTTCATGTGATCCATCTCTGACATTTCTCCTTTCTGAATCTCTCTGTCTGCATATTGTGAAATAGGTTTAGTGATAAACATCCATTACCAGTTTACAGATTCCCACAGCTGTCTTAACTAATCCATCCCTTCTAAGGACTTCATTCTGTTCTGCCATTTCTCTGTCTCTTTCATATTTCCTCCAATGACAAGGCTTTCCATACACATGCCTCTGAGATGTATTCCTTTTTCCTTAACTGTGGCTTCCTTTTCGCCATAGTTGACAGACCCCTTAACCATGTCTCATCTATTATCTGTGTACAACCAGAGCAAAGATAGAGATCCACTGGTTGTCATTTTTCACCTCACCAGCCTCTGCATTCAACTTTGCAATATCTGTCACCCTGACCAAGATATCACTATCAAATGCATTTTTCCTCTCCCCTTTCAGCATTCCAAAGGGATGATTCCATTTGCAGCTCCCTAGTCAGCTCTTACATCTCTACCAACCATTCCCCATTGGCATTCACCATGCAACTACAAGAGATGCAGCACCTACTCCTTTGCCTCACTCTTTCCCACCTTCCAGATACCCAAACAGTCCTTTAAGATGAGGCAGTGATTTATTTAGAGCCATTGAGTTTTACAACATGGAAGCAGGTCCTTCAGCTCGTGCCAACCAAGGTGCATTCCTGAGCTAGTCCCATTTGCCTGTGTGTGGCCCCCATCCCTCTAAACCTTTCCTCAGTATGTACCTGTCTAAATGTCTCTTAAATGTTGTTATTGTACCCACCTCTCCCACTTCCTCTGGCTGCTCATTCCATATGCTCACCACCCTCTGTGTGAATAACTTGCCTCTCAGGTCCCCTTTAAACCTCTCACCTCTTACCTTAAACCTGTGCCCTCTAGTTTTAGACTCCCCTACCTTGGGAAAAAGACTGTGACTATCCACTTCACCAATGCCCATCATGATTTTATAAACCTCTATAAGGTCACCCCTCAGCCTCCTATAATCTAGGAAAAAAAGCCCCAGCCTATCGAGTCTCTCCTCATAACTCAAGCCCTCCAGTCCCAGCAACATCCTTGTGAATCTTTTCTGCACCCTTTCCAGCTTAATGACATAATTCCTATAGCTAGGTGACCAGAACTGCACACAATACTCCAAGTGTGTTCTCACTAACACCTTGAACAGCAGTAATATTACATCCCAACTCTTGTACTCAGTGCCCTGACCGATGAAGGCAAATGTGCCAAATGTTTTCTTCACCACCACTTTCTGGGAACTATGTACGTACCCCTCATTCTCTGTTCTACAACACTCTCCAGAGCCCTACCATTTACTGTGTAAGTCACACTCCCTGGTCTGATCTTTCATCTCCACCAACTGTTTGCCAGCCTTCCAATCTAGTGTAATGCATTCATGTTCACAATGTGGTCTCCTCTATATTAAAGAAACCAAATGTAGATTGGATGATTGTTTTGCCTGCTAAATTATTTCTTCATCCCACTTCCACGCTGACCTATCTGTCTATGGCCTTCTGCAGTGCTTCAGAAAGGCCCAAAGTGAGCTTGAGGAACACCACCTCATCTTCTGTTTAGGGCATACTCCAGCCTTCAGACCTCAATATCAAATGCAATAATTTCAGGTAACTCACTTTCATTGATATGTATCTGAACTGGCCATGTCTGCTATAGATTGACTAGTGTATGGTAATACTAACTCAGTTTTTCTCTCTCCACTGACTCCCTGATCTGCTGAGCATTTCCAACATTATTCTTTTGGATTCACTTCACTCAACAGCTCTAACCAGCAATTCATTGCTTTTAGATTTGACTTTGTTTCCTCTCTCTCTCCCTCTCTCTCTCACTCTCTCTTGTGTTCTCATTAATCCATCAACCAGATAGCTCTGCAAACAGCATATAACTAGGGAAAATCTGGCCTTACAGATATTCCTTTGTCCTATTCATCCCTCCCCCATGCTCTTTACTTCTTGGAACTATTTTATTATTGCACCTTTCCAGTTCTGATGAAGGGCCTTTGAACTGAATTATTAACTCTGTTTCTCCTTCTGCAGATGCTGCCTGAATTGCTGAGTGTTTTCAACAAATGTTTTATGACCTCCAACACTCAGAAGGACAAAGGCAGCAAGTGTATGGGAATGCTACCATTTGCAAGTCCCCCTCCACATCACAGACCAGCCTGATTTGGAATTATATTGCCAATTCTTCATATTTACTGAATCAATTCCTGGAGTTCCTTGTTTAAAAACACTTTGGTAGTATCTTTACCAGCAGGGGTTTGAGAAGGTTGCTTTTCAAGAGTATTAAAAAATGGGGACAATATGTCGACTTTAGCAGTGATGTCCATGTCACATGTATTACATAGATAAAGTTATTTTTTTATCAAGGCCAGATGGTTAAATCAATGTGATTTACTTTTTCCTGTTGGATTACGGACATCTGTTGATATTATAATGATAACCTCACAAATAATTAATCAATTCCTCTGAGCATATTCACGTTGTTTCTTTAGATGGTAAACCCGTGGAGATTGACCCACATCATATTATTATTGAGGATGAGGACGGTTCCTGCACATTGATCTTAGATACTCTGAATGCTGCTGATTCCGGGCAATATATGTGTTATGCAGCCAGTGCTGCTGGAACTGCCAATACACTTGGAAAGATTCTTGTACAAGGTACTTGATTGCAATCTTCCAGAATCTCTTTTGCATTAATGACAGATTTTTTAATTTAAATGTTAATATGTTATTTAAATTCCTTTTTTTCTGGTATCAATGAAAGCATTCTGTTTTATTTTAAAAGTATGTTTTTTGTCCGTGTAGGGCCAGCCCCTGGTTTAAACTGAGTTCTAAATTATAGTTTTTCCAGAACTGAACTTTTGTGGACTAGGCATAACTGTATCAAATCTATGAATTCCGATGATGCGTCAGATGTGAAGAAGGTGCCTGAGCGTTTAAAATTGCAGATGGCATATGTGGGAGCTATCATTTTTGTTTGAAGGAACATGAAGACTTTTCATATTTGACACCTGACCCCTTTTTCATGACCTCTTTAGAACATTGATTTATCCCAAACACTGTTGATGGTAACGAAAAATTTTTTAAAAACCTGCAGATGTTGAAAATCTGAAACAAAAACAGAAAATGCTGGAAACACTCATCAGGTCAGGCAGCATCTGTGGAAACAGGTTATTTTTCAGGCTGAAGGCCCTTTATTAGGCACTCTGACAAAGGGACTTTTGACCTGAAACTCTAACTCTGTTTCTCTTTCCACATGCTGCGTGACATACTGAGTTTTCCAGCAGTTTCTGTTTTTGTTACAGTTGACAGTAAGACGGATGTATTTTGAAAAACCATGTCTACATGCAGGCCAAATCCAATCTCAAAGGGAGTCATGAGAGAATCCCATTGAAAAAGTAATCATTTCAATAATAAAATTACTCAGGTGAATATGGAGCTGGGAAGAGGAGCAGATCCACATCAGGATCCAAAGGCATTTGTAGTCATGCATCCATCACCTGCCTTGAACATGCCCATTTAGTAGTAGAATTGTTTACTGCACAAGCCAATTTCTCGGCCCTAATTTTTCGATAGCTAAGGTATTCAGTTTAGTTGCTTACTTACAAATATTCTGAATGATTTTCAATAAACTCATTTTTTTAGGAGTCTTTACAATATCAATTAAAATTATTACCTTAATTTTCAGTCCCACCAAGGATTGTAAGCCATCTTAGAAACATTCCGTTTGTGGAGAATGAAGATACACAGTTTGCATGCACTGTTGAAGCTGCACCAGCCCCTCAGATAAGGTAAAGTTTAATTATTTTAAAAGCATTCAGTTTTTCCCTTGCCTGATTTAAAATTCTTCATTCCTCAAGTCAGGTTTTGTGTTAGGAGAGTAGCTTCATAGTATTTTGCTGGTTAGCAACCAAGACCAACCCTTGAAGTTATCCTTCCTTTCCCCAGAGCTTCCTCAGTTGAAAGACTTTCCATAAAATTCACCTTTTTTGATCATGTTTTTTGTGATCTCCAGGAGTTTCCACATGCTTCTCAAAATTAAGAATGCTAAATAGCATCTTCACTGCAATGGCCTCTTCTTGTCTGAAATGTTTCCACTCTCGCACTCTTACTTTCACCCCTCACCCTCCCCCATCTCCGCCTTAGATTCCCCTCTCAAGGTTGCCACTGTTAATTGCTGGTACTTCTGCTAACCAATTAGCCATTTACCTCTGTCATTTGCCTTCGTCTTCTGAAAATCATTTTTCCTATGTTGGTCACTTTTTTTTCCAGGTTTCCATGGTTCCATGAATCCAGGGTTGTCCTGCTCTCAATGTGCAAATGTGACCATCCATAGAAACAAATTCCAATTTAATTTGAAATTTTTTGAAACTTTCTGAATGGAATAGAACCGAGACTGATCAGATTTTAGTCAATAACTGACCTGCTTGCAAGATTAATAGACTCACTGTCCTTACAGTTTTCAAGCTTGTCTTACTTTTCACTCAATGTGATTTTCAAGTATTAAAACTAATGTTTTTGAAGTTTTTTCATACTGGTTCTATTGACCTTCAATTAATTCTGTTCTTTTTTAAGATGGAGTACTGGCGGGACACCACTAACAAATAAGGCAAAGTACCAGACTTTCTTTGACCCACAGTTTGGAGTTGCAGTGCTAGTCATCAAAAACACAGAAAAGAATGACCTTGGACTCTATGAATGTGAAGTGAGTATGGCAAAAAGCTGAATATAAAGTTTTAATACAACTCAACAAAACTAGTATTCATTAGCAAAACTAAATTTCTTTGGCAGAGAAACATTGAATAAGAAATTATATGTTGATCGTTCTTCATGTTCTATACATGTAAAGAGCTCTTCCCAATCTAGTTTAATGTTTCAGAATCAGATTTATTATCACTGACTTAGATGACATGAAATTGCTGTAAATTACAAAAATAAACAAATAGTGCAAAAAAAAAGAAATAACGAGGTAGTGCCCATGGGTTCATGGACTGTTCAGAAATCTGATGGCAGAGGGGAAGAAGCTGTTTTTGAATCATTGAGTGTGGGTCTTCAGGCTCCTGTACCTTCTCCCCAGTGGAGGTACAGGAGCCTGAAGAAGGCATGTCCCAAATGGTAAGGGCCCTTAGTGATGGATGCCACCTTCTTGAAGCACCGCCTCATGAAGATGTCTTCGATGGTGGCGAGGGTTGTGCCTGTGATGGAGCAATAATGAATGAATAAACTTAAGACAGCATTTTTGAGCACACTGAAATAGAACTTTCTAATACCACATCTGAAGGTGCTTCTAACTAGGTGTTTTAATCAAAAGCCTATTAACATTGATAACAGAGACACACAGAGGCAATATGCAAGCATCTCCTTTCAGTGTTAAGCATAGGCCGTACTGTGGCCCAAATGACGAGTTGCACTTGAATTCCAAGAAACTATGTTTCATTTTCTTATGATTCTTTTTCTTTTGGAATATTAGAGGTTGGAAACTGAACTATTACTAAATCCTTGCTGGTTACAAAGCAGAGACAATACAACTGAACCAATTCATGCTCTCAGTTCTAACCAAGACAAAATTCTTCAATTATCTATATCACTTTCAATTACAAATTAATATTGAACACTATCTAGTGCTTCAATGATGTTCTTCAGCTTCTTTTATATTCCATACATATAGGATCTTAAGAGATTCTAGCAGTTTCAGTCACCTTTGTTGGATTTCTAATGCTTAATAAAAATTGTTCTTATTATTGTGGTCAAATCACAAGGCAGAGTATCTAGAAAATCAAGTACAGAAGACTGAACTTTATAGCCACAATATTTCTTGAGGACTAGGAGTAGATTGAAGAGAATCCACCCATTCACTGATAACATTCCTGATTAATTCTGATCCACGTCTCATTGAAACACTAGATAGTGTTCAATATCACTTTGTAATTGAAAGTGATATAGATAATTGAAGAATTTTGTCTTGGTTAGAACTGAGAGCATGATTTGGTTCAGTTGTATTGTCTCTGCTTTGTAACCAGCAAGAGTCATAGAGTTGTACAGCACAGAAATGGGCCTTTCGGCTCAACTCGTCCATGCCAACTGCAATGTCAGTCCACGTCAATTGCAATTCCCCACATTAGGCCCATATCTCTCTACTCCTTTAACATCCAAGTACTGTTTGTGTGTACAAAAAGGATCAGGATTGCATCCCAAATTCTGAATCCCCTGTAAACAGTCTGCTGCCACCAGACGCTGCCTGGTCTATAGTACTTTGCACCATTTACCTGACTTCTGCACCAGCTAATCCAACTCAATAAAGATAAAACAAGTTAAGTTTAGAATTTTTGCACTAATTCACTAGACTGCACTTCTTCAAAGAATACTGAAAGAAAAGAAAGGTAGTCCAACTTAATTTCTCTTGTGCATCAGAGAAGCAGTCTTATTCTACATCTCAATTTGTAAATCTGAATTGTTGTTGTTTTAATCTCCCAGATTACAAATAAACTGGGTACAGCCAGAGACGTTGCAGAGTTGTACCTTCAGGCCCCCGTCCTAATACCAGAAAAGAGAGATGATCAAGTTGTCATGATTGAAGGTAAGTTATCAAATTACTTTTTCTACTGCAGACGTAATTCTGGGAGTGAATTAAAAAGATATTTGTTCAGAAGCTGTTGCATTTGTCAGGAAGTGAGGTCAATCAGTTGTGGTTGGATTGTTGAGTTTGTAGACTTCCTAAAATTAAGTAACATGTATGAAATTGAACATTTGTAAAAGCACTATCTCATTATATAAATCTTATTTAAATTTAATTGTAAATTGACAGAGTATAGATAAAGGCAACAGGTTTTCAGATAGGGCAGGATTATGGAACATATCATAAACTTGATAAACTGGCCAGGGCTGGCAAAATAAGCAGCATGCTGAGCCTCTTCATTTCGGTAGGAGGCAGAATACAGAGAACAGGTTTCTTTCTTGAAGAAACTACTGCCACATTTTAAACCACTAAGTACCTACTCCCACTCACTGAGGCAAAACACCTCCTTCATGGCAGTTCCTTCTGAACCTTTCCCTCTTCTTCCTGTCCTCCTTCACAATAACCACTCATTTCCTTACTTAAATTTTCTACAAACTATCATTTCCTTCTTCTCATCAACATTTCCTCCTTTCATCTAGCGGTCTTTCTCTCCACTCTCCTCTTCTCTACCACTTCTCCTCATCTTCAAATGTTTCTTTCCCATTCCCAATCCTCTACAACTTGTCTCTTCACTTCCCTCATTAGTTACCCTTTCCCCACCCTGCCCCCTCAGAAGCAAGAACAATGAAAATATAAGCATGGAGGTGGAAAGTTTTCACTTCAGCCAAATGTTGTTGCAGTTTTACCTATTAAGACAAATGAGGAGTGCTCCAATGTATTACTGATGTATGCCTTATGAGTGGGTGAAAGATTTTGGCAGGTTAGGAGCTAAGCCAGAAAGCCTGAATGTTCTCTAGTAGTCATGGCATTCACTTGATTGATTTTGTTGATTTACTGGTCAATGTTCACATCCAAAATGAGATTGGGAGACTTTGTGAATTTAACAGTTTTGAACTTCGTGAGAGGTTGTTAAATTTTCTTGTTGAATATGATCATTGCATGGTAAGTGCTGGCAAATGTTATTTGTTATTTACTCATCACAGCCTGGATTCAGTTTAGGTCTTGGTATTTGTTGTCAAAGATTGCTTTATTATCTGAAGAATTAGAAATACTGTGTATATAGTGCCTATCTATACAGAAAAATAGCTCAACATGTTTCACAGATACATAATCAGGAAATAATTGACACAGTTAAATAAAAATCAGAAGCTGTGATGAAATACTGTCTGGGGTAGATTTTAAGGAGTATTTTCAAGGAGAATGGAAGTGGAGAGGTTTGGACAGGAAATGTGAGTCTAAATGGTTGAATGTATGTTTGCCAGTGGCAATTTCTTTAAAGCAAAGATAGTCATAGAGTAATACAGCATGGAAACAGGCCCTTCAACTTAAATCGTCGATACTGACTAAGATGCCCATCTAAGCTAGTCCCATTTGACTAAGTTTGGCCAATGTCACTCTAAACCTTTCCCATCCATGTGTCTGTCCATGTCTTTTGAATGTTGTTTTTGAACCTGACTTGACCACTTCCTCTTGCAGCTTGCTCCATATACACTAGCCTTTGTGTGAAGAAGTTGCCCCTCAGCTCTCTTTTAAATCTTTTCCCTCTCTCCTTAAACCTGTGCCTTCTAGTTTTTGAGTCCCTTTCCCTGGGAAAAAGATTGTGTGCATTCACCCTATCTATGCCCTTAAAGATTTTATATACCTCTATATAGTCCCCCCTTAGTCTCTTAAGCCCAAAGGAATAAAGTCCTAGCCTGCCCAGTGTCTCCCTATAACTCAGGCCCTCGAGTTCTGGCAACATTCTCGTAAATCTTCTTTGCACTCTTTCCAATTATTGGCATCTTTCCTATAACAGGGTAACCAAAACTGTACACAGTACTCCAGGTGCAGCCTCACTCAAAGCCCTGGCTGATGAAGGCCAGAGAGCCAAAAGCCGCCTTCACCACCCTGTCTAACTGTGACACCACTTTCAGGGAACTATGTAAGTGTACTCCTAGGTCTCTTTGTTCTACAACCCTCCCCAGGACCCTACTGTTCACTGTGAAAGTCCTACCCTGGTTTGACTTCCCCAAATGCAACACCTTGCACTTATCTGAACTGAGCACCATTTACCATTCCTCAGTCCACTTACCTAGCTGATCAAGATCCCCCTGTAATTTTTGATAATCTTCTTCATTGTATACAATACCACCTGTTTTAGTGTCACCTGCAATAAAAGATAATAAAGCTAAAACTAAATGTTCTGCAAGATGAATATAAATTAATATCAAAATTATTGCAAAGCAGTTGAAATCTTCCCTATTGGAAACAGGCTTCAGTAAATCTTTTCTCCTGTCAGTGATAATAATTGGAGGGCACTCGAGTCAATGTAATTCATGAGTGTAAAATGTAGGAGCTGGAGTAGGCCTTTCAGCCCTCAATCCTTCTCTGTCATTCAGCAACATCATGGCTGACCTTCTAGCTTGACACCATTTTGCAGCCCCCTCCCTTTTTCCTTGATTCCTTTGATATCCATAAATTTATTGATCTGTGTTTTGAATACAATCAGCAACTGAACCTCCACAGCCCTTTGGACTAGAGAATTCCAAAGATTCGCCACTTCTGAGTACAGAAATGTTTCTTTATCTGTCCTAAATGTCCCACCCCTTTGAGATTTGAGTAGATCTCAACCTCTCAGCCAAGGGAAACATTCCTCCCACACTTAATCTGTTGAACCCTTTAATAATTTTATGTTTCAATGAGGTGAGGTGCAACTGATGGATACACTGTCACATGCTTGAGAACATATCAACCACAGACTCTCTACTGCCCATGCAGTCAAAATTCCCTTAGACTCCCAATGACTGTAAATTCCTCTGCAAACCCTTTAACCCTTTACACTATCTACCCTCCCCTCATTTTCCTCTCATTCACATTTTTCTTTCTCCTTTTTCATACTTCTTAACTTCCTTGGGATCCACAGCCTACCCATCCCAACTAATAATTTTTTATATACAATTATCATTATCAAAATTTGCAAGCTGTTGATTTCAGATTACTTTCAAATACTTTAACCAACCACATGGCCTAGATACACCAAGAAAAGAAATCTGCTTAATCAATATATTTTTTAAACTTAGAAATATAGATAGGAGAATTCATCTTTGGTCACTAAAGGTAAATGAGTGCCAGTTGTACTCTCTTTTGCAGATTTAGTTCAGTTGACCAAATTTATTTCTCATAATATTTCAGTTTTGTTTTAAAAGAGTCTATCACATTTGGTATTTCTTTTCTGGAATTTCCCTCCCTTAACACTGTATTCTTAACATTTTCCATAATTTTTAAATCTTACTTCAGAAAACTAAATGTATATAAGAATACTGTATCTGTTGGCAATGCCATAATCAGGTAGATTGTGAGGTCAAGAGTCCATTTTACCCCGAGTATGCTAAAATGGACTCTTGACCTCACAATCTAACTCGTTACGGCCTTGCACTTTATTGTCTGCCTGCACTGCACTTTCTCTGCATCTGTAACACTATATTCCACATTCTGTTATTGTTTTCCGCTGTGCTGACTCAATCCACTGTTGTAATGAAATGATCTGTATGGATGGCATGCAAAAGAAAGTTTTCACTGTACATCGGTACATGTGACAAAAATAAACCAATTTACCAATTTACTTTAGTCATTCTGTAATTATGTTTGAAAGTTGTAATCATTGAAACATACTAAGGACTTAAAACAAAGAAAGTACTTGAGAAAAAGTGGAAAAATAGAAGAAAAATAATTGTTCAGTTCAACTGATTTAATTGTTCAGATAATTGTATTTTTGCAATGTCGTATTATTTTAGGACAGATGATTGAGCTTGATGAAACATGTAAATCTTCTTGCATTGTGACTGGTCATTAGTTAATGCCTTTTCCAAAAATTAGCAAACATTGCCAGTAACGTATTTGCACCATTAACATTTTTCATGTGGGTGCATTATTATTTGTCCTAGTTAATCAGGTAATGTTACTGCAGCATTTTTGATTGTGGTCATCCATTTGTACATTGTTGAAATGTGTGCTTTCATTCATTCATCAACATTGGAGCTTTGGTTATTTATAAGTGATTTATTCATTTTTCTGCTAATTTTCATCAGTTGATTATTTTTGTAGTATTTGGTGTTTAAGCTTAGTAAAGAGTGGGAAAATAAAATTGCCTATAAAGTCAAATCAGTCTACCCTGTCATATTTTTGCTTGTTACTCAGATAGCCTGGTGATTTAGATAAAATTACTTGCCCAAGTAGTCTGCAAGAACTGGAAGCAAATACGGGAATTTATTTTTAATTGTTTCTTTTGAGTGTGCTATTTTAAAAGCAATACTGCTGTCCCTGAAAACAATATAGAAAATACATCAGTGCAGAAACAGGTAAGTGAAAAAATTAGATGAAAATCAAACCAGAAAAAAAATCACAGCAGGTTTGTCAGCATTTACAAAGAAACCATTTGCCTAGAAATTCAAGTGCTTAACACTATTTCTTTACAGCAGTATGTAGTTAAAAACTAATATTTTCTTAAGTGAACTATAATAACAACTATTTCAAGGTCATTAAACCGCACTGGAACTTTGACAAGATGCTTCCAGACTGGAGTCACTGTTGCTCCTCTGACATCATTCACCATTTAACACTCCTTTTGGAGCATTTCAGGGAATTTTGGACGAAGCAGACTCTGTAAACTATCATAGGGCAATTCTGGAGCAATATGGTCTTCCAGAATTCCCAGCAAAGTGCCAGGCTGAGATGCCTGCCAGATTAGACAATTACTGATACTTATCCTTCAAGAAACCCCCTGCCTTCCCTGCCCCCTCCCAACCCTAAAATCACCTCAATCTCTATTCTGGCTTCTCACATTTTTCCTTTCTGTCAGCCTCCTCACCATCTAAGCATTGTCTCTCTTTTGATCTTTCATTGCCCCATTCCAACTGCCATTCAAACATTGGGTCTCTTCATTTCTTCCCCACCATATCCACCACCATCATGGACTACTGTGCTCCCATCCCAACCATTACCCACAGTGCAGGCAAGATTTCAGGCAGCTAGATCTTTTGACCACAGTGTTCAAATGAAGTACCAGGTAAGGCCAGTAACTGAAATGATTGTTAGTTTACCATTACGACATCCATTTGTTGTATTTGTGAGGGGACACTAGAATTTCCAGGCAAATTATGGGCTTAAAGGAACTCCTTCAAAACTCCTGAAAACAATATAGAAAATACATCAGTGCAGAAACAGGTAAGTGAAAAAATTAGATGAAAATCAAACCAGAAAAAAAGTTTGTTTAGTTTGTGTGTAACAATATTTTCAGTTTTTAAAGCAGATTTTCAATGGATGTTAGTTTCCTTCTTACCTGTATTTTAAGGAGCTGTCACATGAAATTGTTGGAAACAGACATAACATAATATTAACAACATAAAAAAATTGAAACTTTTGTCACTGAAACTTTTGACACTCTACTCTGACATCCACAGTTATTGTTTTAGATAATTATATAAATTTAATGCTTCAAAAAGGATGGGACAGAGAGGTAAAAGAGGTGGGGGAGTGGCTTTGCTGATCAGGGACAGTGTGACAGCAGTAGAAAGGGAGGACGTCCTGGAGGGATCATCTACTGAGTCAGTGTGGGTGGAAGTAAGAAACAGGAAGGGATCGATCCCTTGGGAGTGTCCTACAGACCCCCCCCCCAAGCAGCAGAGACACTGAGAAGCAGATTGGGAGGCAGATTTTGGAAAGGTGCAAAAATAACAGGGTTGTTGTCATGGGTGATTTCAAATTCCCTAATATTGATTGGCAACTCCTCAGTGTAAAGGGGATAGATGGGGCAGAGTTTGTTAGGAGTGTCTAGGAAGGATTCCTGACACAGTATGTAGACAGACAGACTAGAGGAGAGGCCATACTGGACCTGATACTAGGCAATGAGCCTGATCAGATTTCAGATCTCTTAGTGGAAGAGCATTTTGGAGACAGTGACCATAACTCCTTGACCTTTACCATAGCCTTAGAGAGGGATAGGAGCAGAAGATATGGGGAAGTATTTAATTGGGGGAGAAAGAATTATGATGCTATTCGGCAGGAACTTGGGAGCGTAAATTGGGAACAGATGTTCTTGGGGAAGTGCACAGCGGAAATGTGGAGGTTATTTAAGGAATACTTGCATGGGGCTCTGGATAAATTTATTCCATTGAGGCAGGGTAAGGATGGTAGAGTGAAGGAACCATGGTTGACGAGACGTAGAACATCTTATCAAGAGGAAGAAAGAAGCTTACCTGAGGTTTAGAAAGCAAGGATCAGACAGGGCTCTGGAGAGTTACAAGGTAGCCAGGAGGGAGCTTAAGAATGGACTTAGGATAGCTAGAAAGTGACATGAGGACTCCTTGGTGAGTAGGATCAAGGAAAACCCCAAGGCGTTCTATACGTATGTGAAGAATAAGAGGATGACTAGAGTGAGGGTAGGACCGATCAGGGATAAAAGAGGAAACATGTGCCTGGAGTCGGAAGAGGTAGGGGAGGTCCTTAATGAATACTTTGCTTCGGTATTCACCAGCGATAGAGATCTTGACGTTTGTGAGGATGGCATACGACAGACTGATATGCTAGGGCATGTCGATGTGAGGAAAGAGGATGTGCTGGAACTATTGAAAGACATTAGGATAGATAAGTCACCGGGGCCAGACGGGATATATCCAAGGTTATTACGGGAAGCTAGGGAAGAGATTGCTGTGCCTTTGGCAACGATCTTTGCGTCCTCACTGGCCACAGGAGTAGTACCGGATGATTGGAGGGTGGTAAATGTTCTTCCTTTGTTTAAGAAAGGAAGTAGTAATAACTCTGGGAATTACAGACCAATGAGTCTTACTTCAGTGGTGGGTAAATTACTGGAGAAGATTCTTAGAGACAGGATTTATGGGCATTTAGAGAAGCATAGGCTGATTAGGGACAGTCAGCATGGCTTTGTGAGGGGCAGGTCATGCCTCACAAGCCTGATTGAATTCTTTGAGGATGTGCAAAGCACATTGATGAAGGTAGAGCAGTTGATGTGGTGTACATGGGTTTTAGTAAGGCATTTGATAAGGTTCCTCATAGAAGGCTCATTCAGAAAGTCAGAAGGTAGGGGATCCAGGGAAACTTGGCTGTGTGGATTCAGAATTGGCTCGCCCATAGAAGACAGTGGGTGGTGGTAGATGGAGCATATTCTGCCTGGAGGTCAGTGACCAGTGGTGTTCCACAGGGATCTGTTCTGGGACCCCTGCTCTTTGTGTTTTTTATAAATGACTTGGATGAGGTTGTGGAAGGATGGGTTGTTAAGTTTGCTGATGATACAAAGGTTGGTGGTGTCGTGGATAGTGTAGAAGGTTGCTGTAGATTACAACAGGACATTGATAGATTGGCAGGGAGTTCAACCCGGATAAGTGTGAAGTGATACACTTCAGGAGATCGAATTCAAAGGCAGAATACAAGGTTAATGACAGGACTCTTAGCAGTGTGGAGGAACAGAGGGATCTTGGGGTCCCACGTCCATAGATCCCTCAAGGTTGCCACGCAGGTCGATAAGGTTGTTAAGAAGGCATATGGAGTGTTGGCATTCATTAGTCAGGGCATTGAGTTCAAGAGCCACAAGATGATGTTGCAGCTCTATAGAACTCTGGTCAGACCACACTTGAAGTATTGTGTTCATTTCCAGTCACCTCATTATAGAAAGGATGTGGAAGCTTTAGAGAGGGTGCAGAGGAGATTTACCAGGATGTTGCCTGGATTGAAGAGCATGTCTTATGAGGATAGGTTGAGCGAGCTAGGGTTTTTCTCTTTGGAGAGGAGGAGGATGAGAGGTGACTTGATAGAGCTGTACAAGATGATAAGAGGCATAGATCGAGTGGACAGTCAGAGACTTTTTCCCAGGGCAACAGTGGCTAACATGAGGGGACATAATTTTAAGGTGATTGGAGGAAGGTATAAAGGGGATGTCAGAGATGTTTTTTTACACAGAGTGATGGGTGCATGGAATGCACTGCTGGCAGAGGTTGTGGGGGAAGATACATGAGGGACATTTAAGAGACTCTTAGATAGCCACATGAATGATAGAGAAATGGGGAGCTATGTGGGAGGGGAGGGTTAGATAGATCTTAGAGCAGGATAAAATGTCAGCACAACATTGTGGGCCAAAGGGCCTGTACTGTGCTGTAGTGTTCTATGTAATCCCAGTTGAAGGTGCTTCTTTCAATAGCGTTAGAAATAAATTATGTCCTCTGGGCAAAATCCCAGTTGTAAAGGTAAAAGAGCATACACTTTCTGCTTCATTTTACATGTATTTAAACTTCTGTAGCAACTTTATTGACAGTGTGTTGATTCTGGCATCACAATGATCACAGTGTCTTCATACAGTGCAGACATTAATGTGGATGGAGGAAAGGGGAAGTGCATGAGAAGAGGTGATTTTAAACATTTTGGTTGGGTGGTGCGTTGCACCAGTGAGAAGAGAACTCTGGTCGTGACCTGGGAATCCTTGATAAATTTCCTCTGTGTTTATCAGGTCATTTTGTTAAGAAAGAACCAAAGTATGAATAAAAAACACCAAGCAATGTAGCTATTTAAGATATATTTTCCCAAGAAATAATGACAACAGCAGGTTTACCTTATATTGGACCTCTGTTTAGTTGTTTTAAATCTTATTTTTCATGAAAATTAGTTATTTAGTCTGTACATTTCATTTCTGGTTTCCTCTTTTCTTTTCACTTCAATTTATTTGGAATTAGTTAAATTTAGAAAGCTGATAGCTTTGTACTTTATTTGTGTTAGTAAACTGAAATGCATTGACAGAGTTTAGTTTAAACTGAAGTAGAGGGCACCATTGTCCCACTTTGTTCAGAGTATGTGAGCTATGAATTAACATGTAATTGTTTGTAATGAAAACCATGTCATTCCTCATAAGTCTGCAAACAAACAAAAATTGGCATTTTTTAACAAGACCATTCAAATGTACTATTTTGGAATTATGTATGAAACTAAATATATCAGTCTCAAATGTTTTCAATATTCAATGGTGCATCACATTTTGTTTTCTGACATGGTTTTGTTTGGTTTGCTTCATGTCTGCTTTCTATTCAGTGTTGCCATTTTAACTGTTTCAGTTGCATTTTAGCCCTATACCATTCCAGAAATAATCTGCAATTCCAGCTTTATGGATGGCACCATCCCTTGTACATTATTTTTCATTGTGATCAAATGCTACAATGTCATTTGAAAAAGAAACCCATAATGTTCAGCTGAGAGAAGGAAAAGAATGATAAAATATAACGATAAGTGATAAGAGAACAAATTTCAGGAATGGGTATAGGCAATTTTGCTTCTGAGAAGTCTGACTTCTGATGGTCTTCTGAGGTCAGAACTGATAACTTGTAATGCTTACAATGTCACAGGTTGCACAGCATCTGACTAAAAAGTATTTAACAAGCCAAATGTTAATCCATTATAAATTTTACAGATTGTTGTATGTAGAATACAAAAGCAAAGCATACCGAGCTACTTGTACCCAAAACAATCCCACAAACAGCAATGAGATAAATAATTGGTTCATTTCTTTTGGTTGTGATGGCTAATTACAAATAAAATTAGCCAAAATATCAAAGCAATTCCTCTGTTCTTCAGTGAATAAAAGCAAATGGTATTTTACAACCACCAGATGGAGCTATGATGTAATGTTTCTTTTGAAATCCAGTACTGCTTTCATTTTGTACTGAAGCATCAACCAAGATTATGTGCCCATCCTTAAAGCGGCTTGAATCTGTGACCTGACTTGGAAGCAGGAGAACCAAGTCAAAAAAAAAGAATAAACAGTGCTGAAGCAAAACTTACAATTGCAATTCTTTTAACTTCCTGAGATTCATTCATATACTGGAAATGTGAAATAAAAAGTGCTGGGATTATTTAGTGAGTCAGGGAGCATCTACAAAAAGAGATTCTAGGTTAACTTGCATTCATCAGAATGACCACCCCCTCAAGATGGACCTAGAGTGGGTGAAAAATAAAAAATTCAGAATCATTATCTGAAATTGTTGATTTCCAATTGTTTATCACTGCCAATGTGTAAACTAGTCAGATGAGAACAGCAGAAACTCTATCATGGCTCTTGCTGGGTGGCTATCAGATGAGACAAGTGTGGAGAATGGAATAGATATGGTTGAGGATCCTGTCATCCGTTGTAGAGAACAATTCACAGCTGAGGTAAAAGGGCAATGTATCAGAAGCAGTTGTATGGAAGACTATCATATGAACAAGTAAGAACAGATGGGGAAAAGTGAAGGAAAGAAGTATCCAAAGTTCTTACAGGGAGTGAAATTGGTGGAGTCAAAGTGGCTGTTAAAATTTTCCAGTTTGTGACAAAACCAACAAGCAGCACCAATAACATCAAAATACAGGGGAAAGACAAGGAAGGGGCATGAGACTTGCCACAAACTGCTAGGACCTGTATAGGTTGACAATAGATTTTTTTTATTGGAAGAAGTAACTGTAGTCATATTTATTGTAGAATTTATTTAATTGGAAAATAGGACACATACCTCAGAAAAGCTTACTGGCTAATAGGAAAAGATCAAAAGAATCATAGAATTGAAATAAACACAGAAACCTTTCTGCCTGGACAATCTATAAAGAAATTCAAATGCAGTGCCAGTACTACAAACCCAATTCCCAATTCGCTAACTATTCTATACCTTACCTATCACAGCATCTGCTTAACCATAGTGCAGAAATTAAAATGACACTGCAAATAAATATTCCAAATCAAATTTATGGATGAATCATGTGATATTCCATACAACAGTCAACTGATCATCTTTGCAAGTTGCTTATTACATGGCTGCTGTGTACTTAGTGCTCCTACACATAATACTTCAATGGCTATGTGAAGGCTGCTGACTTCCAGTAAATGATGACCTCAGCTGTGGACCTATAATTCCCATCTACTGACCACACCATCTCAGCATTGGTAACTGCAGTCAGGGCTGACTGACTGGAAGGCAACAGCAAGAACACTGTTATTGGAAGGGTACATACTATCTTCCTTAGAGAGGACAGCCAGTTGGTGCTCCATGAAACCTTTTCATTTCCTCTAGTGCAGTGCCTCAGAAATCGTGCTGGAGAACAGTTTGCATGGTATCAACCTAGTTCCCCTACTGCTTGTGCTTCAATGGAAGTCATGACATCGACTATCATGGTTTCACAAGACTATGTGAACATTTGTCCACCATTTCCACCCATGAAAGGATGTACCCCAAGCTTTACACAAAGTCTTTGCCAGTATGAATCTGGAGCCCTCCATGCTCTTTGACAATGAATGCAAATTCCCAATACATGATAATTTTATTGTACAGGTTCATCACCCTTCTACATTAACTTCCCCCATTAAAGTCCTTATTGGAATCATCATCCATCCTCAACCTCCAGTGACCTCGCTGTGGCTTACCACTGTTCTTGATGCAGCCACTCATGCCTGGTGACTTGCATCCCTCTATACTATCCTCCAAATTATGTTTAGTTTTATGATCTGAGCACGTCTCTGACAGTATCTGAGCACATGGCTATATGTATGGAACTGAATGACTGGCAGAGGAATATAGAGTTGTACAGTACAGAGATGTATTCCTCTTATAATTTTACACACTTCTGTCAGGTACTTCGATATTTGTGGTTAGTAAACCAGAAGAGCATATGTATTAAGAGGGAAGTGGCAAGTAAGAAGGAGGATTTGGTTTGAAGTTGTCATCATCTTAAATGGTTGCAGCCCCACTGGCAGCCAAGCCTTGAGCAACATTTATTCCAGTAATGTCCAGCAATTTTTCCTCCATGAGTGTTATGACATGTACGTGCACCTGCTACCTTTTAGTTAGCTGCTATCACATTTAGTTGTGTGCCAACTTCTGCAAGGGAGAGTGGTGAATAATGTGCAATCTGTTTAGATGATTATGGCTGTCTGATATTGTGTGCAAGCCTGGAAGTGTAGTGTTGAGGTTTCCAACAGAGCTCAGTCTGTCATGCTGCAGTGCTGCATATTTTTAGACATCTCTTGATTGGTAGAGAATGTTGGTAGATAGGTAGTAAGGGTAATAGTGCATTTTATAGGAAGTGGCATTTGAGAAAGTGTTCACTGACCTTGACCACTTGTGAAGTCATTGAACTTCAAAAGGTACAGCCAAGTCTCAGGGATAGATTCCTGGCATTGATGTCCTGTCATCCTTCAGTGTTTCTCTTAATTTACTTCCCACATAATTCCAGTATCTGCTTCAACTTTCATACACTTCTGTTAATTAGCGTAGACTAGTTTTAACTGTGGCTAGACATTAGCTTCAAGCTCCTTTTGATGCATACAACCTTTAAATACTTGGCTGGAAATTCATCCCTTAGTTAGGAGGAGGAAACACAGAATATTATAGCAGCTGCAAGTAATATTCCATTTCTATAATTTGTTTCCATTAACTTAAATGGCTGTACAGAAAATCAATATTTCAAAATGATTACTAAAAATGACTTCGCAAACAGAAAATTAGAAAAACAACTCAAGTACAACCAAGTAAATAAAGAAAGGGTGATATAATGACAGGGATAATTTTCATCACCTTGGCTATAAAGTGACATCCTAAATTACTTGCTCATTAAAGAAACTGCCCCTTCCCATCACCTGATTAAAAGGCAGCCCACCAAGTTAAATAAGACATTGTTTGGAATTGATTTTGACTGTTGATTGTAAGTCACCAGATAAATCTGTCATTCTGGATAGAACCCCCTGCCCCCACGACCTCTACCCTGAATTCACAGCTTTGTTTAAATGAGGAGTACCTTAACATATTGTTTAACTAACTAAACTATAAACAGAAATATTGGAAACATTCAAACAGGTCATGATTAATGATAGAATCCTGCATCTATTGTAAGAGAAACATTTTCCATTTCAGTTAGATAGCCCTTCATCAGTAAGAGAGAACGCGAGTCATTTCTCTAAGTTGCAGAGAAGGTTAGGGAAAGAAGGTTAGGGAAAGAAGGGTAGGACAAAGGAAATATTTCTGATAGGGTGACACCAGGATTGTCAAGGCAATAAACTGTTAATGAAAGCATTCAGTTGAAAAATTAATGAGGGGGGCTAGAAAGAGAGAGAAAACAAAGGGGCATGAAAAGTGTGGAGTGTGGATCAAAGCTGTAGAAAATGCTCAATAGAAATAATTGCAGAGCCACAAGGAAAGAACCTGGATTGCTTTTGCAGGGAACAAGCGTAGGCTCAGAGCATAATTGTTTCCTTCTATAATTCTAAATTACAATAGGAAATCCCCTTCAGAAATTTAGCCCCAATGCTTTTATCAAACTGTTGAATTTAACTGAAATTCCAAACAATTCTTTTTATTTGCACATAGTCTGCACAAATGTTAACTTTCCATCAAAGAAATATTTAAAGTACATTGGTCATCAATTATTTGCAAGTTCAACTGTAGAACTGGTCAAGTTCTATAAATTAATCTTTGGTAATCTCTCTTTTCTAGTTGACTCTGTTTAGTATGCAGGAATGGAGCTAGATACTGATCACTGAAATAAATGCCAGATAAAAGTGAATCTGTGGAATCCCAGCCCTTGAAACATGTAGTAATAATTATGGGAGTAATGCAGTTTTATTGCAAAAGAGACTACAGGAGTGGGTTTCATCATTTCAACCTATCCATTTCTGACTCCACACTTTTCATCCTGTTTCTTGTAGTCACTGAACAAGAGACTAAAGTTCCCAAGAAAACCATCATCATGTAAGTGCTTAGTTTCTTCATTACTGCTTTGTATAAGCTTGTCCATCTCATCCAGTGCTTGATTACATTGTGCCATACCTACACATAATCACTGTTTTCCTGTGCATGTTAGTGTTTGACATAATTATACTTTGGTTTATGAATAGCTTCCATAAATCTCATAAAGATGATGTTTGTCACAGGATTTTTTTACCATTAAGTTGGTATTTTTTAGTGAAGATGAATTTGTTTAGTACAGTTAAGCTGTATTTGCCTTTAAGCACTTGGCATGTGATTTCAAAATGCAGCTTCTGTTGCATTCAGGATCACATTTGGAACAAATGCTCAGACCTGAATGCAACTATACCCTGTTTGTTTTTATCTTGATAAGTATTTTGAATGTTTTCTTTGGCTACTAAATTTTTAATTGAAGTGTAAAACTGATATTTTAGCACAAATCACTCCTTGGCTCTATATTTCATTTGTCTGCTACATAAACAGGAAATGTATATTAAATTTTAAAATTATCTGCAATAGACATTGTCTTCCATAATTTAAATATGTAGTAAAACTCGTATGTCAACTTCCTAACTAATTAATACTGTCTTCATGTTTCCTCGAGAATCAGTTGTCTTTTAGAAAATTAATAATGCTTATGTACCAATCTGTAATTCTTTGGTACAGTTAATAGCATGTTCAACCAAATGGATCACATTTAATGATAGAATCCTGTATGTTATCAAATTACTTGAAACTGAATGAAACAGTTTCTGTATTTATTGAAAGAACGGTTTCACATGATAATTCAATGTCAAGATGCACATGATGATTATAGATTCGTTCACAAAACTTTCTGAATTCTCTTCCATGTGTACTAACTCTATCCTATAATAACCAAATCACTTTTGCGGTGAGCAACACATGTTCAGTTGTCACACATTGACCAAAAGTAGTAGGGTCTTGAGGCCTTTTGGGATCTCTACTTTTTTAAACATTCTTCCTATAACTTCCTGTTTCTTATGTTAATTGCATTTAATGAAATATATTGAATGTCTGGCTTTCACCATTTACGCAGTCAAGCTAGAAACATAGTATATGTTCCAGTCATACACCACAGTTAGTTCACAGCATGAGGATCACAGAAAAGAATCTGTTTTTATAAATATTTTACATCTCCTGGCCACTAAATACAGTTACATTAGGGGAAAAGGTTTCACTTAAAAACCATACACTTTTTCGTATGGTAGTTGGTGTATACTCTTTTAAAAAATAAAGTATCTGCTTAAAACATCAAGTTTACTGAACAACCAGAAATGTAATTTACCAGAATGAAGAACAGTAATCGCTGATCTAATGTCTGTCTGATTTAGGCTGAAACATGCATGACAATTATAATAAAGGTGTAGATCTAAAAAGAAAGCACCTTTTTAATAGTTTATTCATTAACATTGCATGAGTGCAAAAACGTGATTTTTAACTGTATGGCATCCAATTGATAACTACTATTGCCTTGCTTACCAACTAATCAGAAATTTACCTGCTTCGGAATTGCTGATGTTTTTATACAGTGTGGACAATGGGATCCTTCTGATGTTTAAATATTTAATACTATTTTCATGATTAGTGAGGAGACTATAACAACAGTAGTCAAGAGCCCAAAAGTTAAACGACGCAGTTCTTCAAGTATATCCCCTGCAAGACCCTCAAGACTACAGGAAATGGAATCAGAAGTATTATTCTCAACTAAACCCAAGGCACCTCCTCCGAAGCTTCAGATGGAACCCAGAGAAACCTCCATGAAAATGCCACCCATTCCTGCAGTTATGATAACAGAGCCAGAAGAACAAGGTGCAGCTTCGAGACATATTTTAGTAAAAACTAAGGTAGAAGAACAAAAACCTAAGTGGGTTGAAGTTGAAGAAGTAGTTGAATTCAAAGTTAAGAAAAGTGCAAAACCTCAAAGGAAAAGATCAGTCTCCCCTTCTACTCGTACCTTATCAGAGCAAAGGCAAATGAGCCGTAGATCTTCAAGTCCAAGGCCCAAACGACCTCTTAGGACTGACCCTAACATAAACAACTCAAATAATAACCTAGTGGAACAAATGCAATCCTCCCTTTCAGAAGAAAATGTGGATATTCTGACCTCTGTATGTGAACCTGAGAATATCACAGAACTTGAACAAGCTACATCAGATGACATCAATCCCGATTATATATTTGACCACTTTGTTGACACTGCTCATGAAACATCTGCTCATGCTGTGACTGAATATGATATTCAGCCAAATGAAACTGAAGATAAGTGCAAATCAGCTGTATTGGAAGTGGAAACTCCACTTGTTGCTCATGTGGGTGAAACAATAATGCTAAGCTTTGAACCACCTGGATCCATGGATGACGAACAGCTATCCCTTAAAAAAATTTTTGATACTAAAACAGTATCTCCTTTATCAATTGTAAATCTTCCATTAGATATGACTGGTGATAAATTGGAGGAACTCAAACGAGAGCATGAAGAAGATATTGACACAGAAAATGAACATATTATTGATGAACCTCCTGAATCAACCAGTGATGGCCTAATAAATAGAGACACCAAAATTTTGACTCGTAATGGCAAGCCATTAACCTTAGAAGACCTTGAAGACTACATTCCTGCTCAAGGGGAGACCTACAAATGTGAGGATATAGTTGACCAAGATTATCCATCAGCTACTAGTTCCAGTGAACCATGTGAAATTTCTGTTCTGCAGGCAGAAATAAATGAACCAACAATTGGCAAACCAGTTTTACTTAATGTTGGGAGACCAGTTGTTCCTAAGATAAAGCCAAGTTATTTGCATCAGTTTGGAGATCAGCGGTCTGGAGGGTTGTTCATGTCAACATCCCGAGTAACAGAAATGCATTCAATGGGACCGTCGAATTTGTCAGTACATGTCAGTGGATCATGTACTGAATCGGTCGTCCATTCCTCAACAATAACAGAGAAGAAACCACCATTTGAATTAAAAACATCGTTTTGTACTGAGGTGCAATGTTCTGTGGACAGTGGACAAACTAGCTTTAAAACTGAAGTTTCTACAAGAACTCTTAACTATGGAGAAACTGTTACATTACATATCAATCAGAAAGACCCACCAGAGGAACCCAACAAAAGCAAACATGATAAACTTAACGATTAATCTTATGATGGGGGAAATTAGTGTATGATTAAATATATCAATGAAAATGTAATTAATTAAGTAATTTCTAGTCTTAAGGGAGAACATTTAGAAAAAAGTCATCTAATAGAGTTAAGGCACCCTAATCCTTAGCCCTAACCATTCCACATAATAGTAAAAAGTTCCACAAAACTATCAGACTTATGATACACAAATGTTATTAATTATTCACTTCAGATCATTACAGATTTTATAGATAAAATGAAAAATCATTCAAATGTTCTCTCTTTAGTTGGGTTTTGTGATCATTGCATAGACCAGTCAAACCAACAGTTTCACTCAGTTTCAATAAACATTTTATCATCTCTATGACTTCTTGGTACTCTGCCAACAATTCAAATTTGGAGTCCACAGAAAATGATCTTGATACTTAAAGGATTATGAACTATTTTGTGGATTTTCAAAGGAAAACCTAAATGATTCTAGATGTCAAATCAATCATTGGATTATTTTATTGTGAAAATTTAGGTCTAATTTTTGTGGATTTAACAGATAGTTTTTGCTGATGGTAACATGACTTTTTGATATCTGTTGTGGATTAAGTGGTAAATTTGCTGAGAAAAAGGCTGTTAGTCTGAAGTTTGTACTTTTGCAGCAATTTCATCACAGATCTATTGTAAAGACACTGAGAAATCCTCTTATGGGAGGATTATGGGACAAACAGGATAATTTTAGGGTGTTGTATAATGTAATCAATTTTATTCTAAAATTACTGAAACTGTGAGCCAGACATGCACACATTTCCTGAAATGATTTGCTATTGAACCTACAGATAATATGAAATTTGTTATCCCCTAACTTTTAAGAAAGGTAAAATAAGAAGGGGAAATGATCATCAGAGTACAGACATAAAAGATTGTGATAATTAAAGTGGAATGGCATGGTTTAGTTTAACATTGAATATCCTGATACTTGTCCTTGGGCCACTGACTTTAAGTCTTTGGAGTGATCAGAACTTTAGACTGTTTTACAAAGTTAATGGCATAACAGATTGCAGAAATTGTATTTCCAAGAGTAAATCATCTTCTAAGCATTGTAAAAATTTCATTATTTTTCCAATTACTTTAGAGATTAGAAATGTGTAGCAATCTTGCATTTATACATTAATTCATATGGATGTCAATATGTTACATCCACAATACAATCTAAAATAAATAGTATTTTTTTTCAGAAACATGCATATATTTAACAGAAGAAAGTTGGACTCTACTGATATTCCATTTTTTCTTGATTTAATGTATATTATTTTGTGATAAAGCTTCAACAGCATAAATGAAAAATTGAACATGATTATAAAAAACAATAGGTTATAACTTTGGAGAAGAGCTTTAAACCTATTTTTAATTCACTGGCCATCTTTTCAATGCACGTGCTTAGAGTGATCAGTTAACTTCGTGTCATGTTAAGAAAATGACTTATTATCGTCTCCTAAATTTAAATTTCCTAAACCAAATAAAAACTTAAGTGAGTTTTTGTTACATTTATTTCTATAGATACCATGCTTACGGTTTATTTACATATACCTGTCTTTTTTATTTGAAGTATAAAATAATAACTGAATCCAATTAAATTCTTGTAACTTCTGCAGTCATGTAGATTTTTTTAAGTGGGGAGTTTAAACTGACTTTATAATTTCTTCCAACAACTCAAGTTAAGGGCAAGATATGTAGGACTTTTCAATGTGTGTGCGTTTTCTCCATGCTGTGAACTGTTGAAAAATTGTGTGGTGTGTATTAACACAGTTATGTATCTTTGAGCCGCAAAAAGACCTGTAACTTTAATGAACAAATATATCAACTATTAAAAATATGAGCTTACAGATGGGAAGCTACAGCATTTGGAATGCTAAGTGAAATGTTGCATGCTTAAGTTTGCAAATCTTGAATTGAAGTTACATTAAAAAAAACAATAAATACTTCAAATAAATAGTTCTACAACCATGTCAGTGGTGCATATTTGAAAAAGAAAGTTGTGCAATATACATTAACTTTGACATACATGTACCCTCAAATACATTTTGAGTAATGTATCTTGTACAGTCCATGTTTTAACAAGAGCATAAAATGTTTGATGCATTCTTGTATGTTTTGTAAGGGGATAATTTTTTAGATATATATAGGATATTAAAAAAAAACAAAGTGTGCCTCCTTACTTCTGTGTGTTACATTTGAACCCCTAATAAAGTCTAATTTCTGCAGTAAGTTTGTCATCTGTTAACTTTAAATATTTATCATTAGTAGAAGGTGACAAAATATGCCGCACATGTTGGTTAAATATTTAACATGAAGTGAAATTGAAATAAAAGTTTTCAGATTACCTGAGTCTCACCTGAACATGAGTGAGTCTTTCAGATCTTTATAAATAACGTAGAAACCCTGCATTGCAGGGAATTATCAGGGCCATTCTCTCTTTTCAATGGAGAACTACACTCAATATGAGGATGGACTAACAAATAGAAGGTACTGTGTGTTGCTGTAACTCCTGAGGGTGCTCCTTTCAAGTGTGACTCCTGAATCATACTTTATGACTTTCAATGCATCTCAAAGGTAGTATAACTGGACTTAAGCACATATTGAATCCTGATTTAAATTAACAAGACTGGAATTAGCGCTCCTAAACCTATGGAATATTAGAAATTATAAGATAAGACATAGATGATATATTTATTTATTATTTACATGTACATCGAAACATACAGTAAAATGCATCTTTTTGCGTTATTGAAAATGTGCTGGGGGCAGCCCGCCAGTGTCACCACTCTTCCGGCACCAACATAGTATGCCCACAGCTCCTAACCTGTACATCTTTTGGAATGTGGGAGGAAACCGGAACGCCCGAAGGAAACCTACGCAGACACAGGGAGAACGTACAAGCTCCTTACGGACAGTGGTCGGAATTGAACCCGAGTCACTGTACTGTAATAGTTACACTAACTGCTACATTATTGTGCTGCCCTCTACACTACCGTGCAATTATCTTGCCAAAGCTGTGTTATGGGTTTGTCGGGTTATACTATTTCACACTGCCACTGAGGTGATGAGGCAGCGAGATTATCTAATAAATAGGTGGTTGACTCTTGGAAGTCCAAGAGGCCACCTCAGTCACCCCTTTATCATCCAAGCTCAACTAATGAAATTTTCAGCCTCACTGCGCAACTTGGGATTCTGCAACAACACACAAAAGGCTGGAGGAATTCAGCAGGTCAGGCAGCATCTATGGAGAGAAACAGACAATCAACGTTTCAGATGGAGACCCTTCACCTGGACTTCATTTGTCCACAGATGCAGCCTGGCCCACTGAGTTCCTCCAGCTTTTTGTGTGTTTATCCAGATACCAGCATCTGCATTATTTTGTGTCTCCGCCGGGATTCTGCAAGATTTGTAGGTCTCCATTTCTAACTCTCAGGTAGTAAGTTTTGAGCAGCTGTGTCAGTGGTCTTTGAAGATATTGCTGACCATTCAATAATAGCTGAAGAATGTGTAATTTTTTATTTTGTGAAAATTGTAAATGCTGACTAAAAACTCCAGTCTATAATAAACTTCTCCTTCTACTGGCCCCATCCAAACAATAACCATCCAGACATGGCCTAATGATTGACTCAATGTAGAAGCCAACTGTTATTCTGTCCTCTTTCAACCAACCCTTCACATCCTTGATAGCAAACTAAGCAAACCCAGAAACATCCTTGTGAATCTTTTCTGCACCCTATCTAACTAAATTACATCATTTCTGTGGTATGGCGACCAAAACTGCACACAATATTCCAGGTGCAGTCTCACCAACATCCTATATAGCTGTTACATGGTGCCCCTGCTCATATTCAATGCCCATCTGATGAAGCATGCCATACGCCTTCTTCACCACCACGTCTATCTGTGTCACCACTTTCAGGAAACTTATGTACTTGTACCCCAGGACCCTCTGTTCTACAATCCTCTCTAGGACAGTGCCATTTACTGTACAAGTCCTGCCCTGGTTTAACTTCCCAAAATGCATCACATCACACTTGTCTGAGTTTGCATACTTACTAATTATGCCACCTACATTCTCATCCAATTCATTAATATAAGTAACAAACAACAAGGACCCAGCACCAATCCCTGCAGCACACTACTGGTTACAGACCTCCAATCTGAAAAATAACCCTTCACTACCAGAGAAACAAAGGACTGCAGATGCTGGAATCTAGAAGAAAAACATTATGATGCTGGAGGTGCTCGGCAGGCCAGGCTGCCTGGCCTGCTGAGTTCCTCCAGCATCAGTGCTTTTCAACCGTTCATTACCACCGTCCTTCCACCAAGCCAATTTTGTATTCAATTGGCTAGCTCACCCTGGATCCCATGTGACCTCATCTTCTGGATCAGTCTACCATGCGGGATCTTGTCGACAGCCTTGCTAAAGTCCTACTGCCCTGCCCTCATCAATTCTCTTTGTCACCTCTTGCAAAAAACTCAATTAAATTTATGAGACATTATTTCTCATGCATGAAACCACACTGACTAGGGCAGGCATGGTAGTGTAGCAGTTAGCGTAATGCTATTACAGTGCCAGCGACCTGGGTTCAACTCCAGCTGCTGTCTGTAAGGAGGTTGTACGTTCTCCCCGTGTCTGCATGAGTTTCCCCGGGTGCTCCCACATTCCAAAAGATCTACGGGTTAGGAAGTTGTGAGCATGCTATGTTGGCACCAGAAGCATGGCGACACTTACAGGCTGCCGCCAGAACACTCTACGCAAAAGATGCATTTCACTGTGTTTTGATATACATGTGACTAATAAAGATATCTTATCCCTAATCAGTCCTTGTCTTTCCAAATGCAGATGGATCCTGTCCCTGAGAATCCATTCCAGTAAGTTATTCACCACTGATGCTAGGCACACCGGCCTATAGTTCCCTGGCTTGTCTTTGCATTTCTTCTTAAATAAAGACACAACATTAGCCACCGTCCAATCTTCCAATACCTCACCCATGGCTAAAGAAGATACAAAAATCTCTGCTAGGTCCCTATCAATTTCTTCCTTTGCTTCTCACAACATCCTAGGACACACTTGGTTAGGACCTGGAGATTTATGGGCGCCTGAAGACCACCAACACCTCTGCTTGCACAATATTGATATGTTTCAGTACATTACTGATCCCTTCCCTGAATTCCCTAGCTTCATGAGCTTCTCCATGGTAAATACAGGCAAGAAGTATTCATTTAAGACCTCACTGACCTCATATGGCTACACAAGTAGACAACCATGCTGATCCTTAAAGGGACCTATTCTCTCCTGAGCTGTTCTTTTGCTCTTAATATACTTATGGAATCTCTCAGAATTCTCCTTTATCTTATCTGTCAAGGATATCTTGTGTCTCCTTTTTGCCCTCCTGATTTCCTTCTTAAGTGTACTCCTATGTCCCTTTTATTCCCTCAAGGGATTTATTTGATCACAGCTGCCTGTACATGACATATGAATCAGAATCAGATTTATTATCACTGACTTATACGATGTGAAATTTGTTGTTTTGCGGCAGCAGTACATTGCAAAGGCATAACATTACTATAAATTACAAAAATAAGTAAATAGTGCAAATAAAAAAGGAATGACAAGGCCGTGGTCATGGGTTCATTGACCATTCAGAAATCTAATGGCGCCGCCTTCTTCTATTACTGGTTACCTATTTCCCTAAATGTTATTATGAATCTGCTTCCATGACAGGGGCTCTATGACTTAATAATTTTTCTCTTTCTTTTGGTGAAGATGTTAAATTTATATCCTGAATTTATAAATTGATTTTTGCTTTTTACCCTTTAGTGAAAGCATGTTTCTCATCCAATTTGTAACATAACCAAGGAGGAAGAATAACATGCAATGTTGGACAGATACAATGCAAAATAATTTGGCCATGCTATAATGCCTCTGCATTTTGCTTATCGTAAAATGGTGGAATCAAAAAATAAAATTAATTTAAAAATTTGACTGGGACTTGCCTGATCTAATTCTTAATTTTACATGATTCTACTGCACTGATATGTCTGTATAACACCTGAGACTAAAGGAAGTGCAGAGGATCCATTCCAGAAATCCTCGATAAATAAACCACATCCCTCTGACACATTCTTTTCATAAAGAATTAATCTGCAGTAGTTTCTTTACATTTTGTATGGAAACGAGAAAGATTTGATCAGAAAATAGAAGGGCAATGAAATCAGTTCTGTTTCAAGCAAAAGGGACAATTACCAACTAGCAGCAATTGAAAGGCTTCTATAGGTTAATTTCAGTAGTGCAAAATTGTTTTGATTGTAAAAATTCTTGCTTTTGAGTGGAATTCATTGTGTTATCCATTTTCAGGAAGTGTGGCTGACATTCCAACAGAAGCTTTTGAAGTTAAAGCAAGAAAAGTGACTGAAATACAAATACCAAGTTTAGAGTACATGATCCAAAGAAGCAGAGCTAAAAAAGAGTGAGTACTAACCCTCCTAATTGCCCCATATCCTTTATGAAGTTTACATTGGTAAAGAACATCATGACAGGTACTAAAAAATGTTTAAAAGTATTGATGGATTAGAGGTCAATGTCATACTGCAGGTGGCTACAGATTTCCATATCTTTGATTTTTTTTCATTCTTTCACTACATGAGAATTAGTTCATCACTGGTGATAATCAGTTATCACCAACAGTGCTTTGATACTGTAAATCATACCATGGTATGGAAATAGTAACTGATAAATAGTGCACCATGTCTCATTGCAGCAGCCATCAAATTGCATATTGATCCTGAATTAAGAAAAGAGAAATACAGGGTCTCCTGATTTGCGAATGATCTGACTCATGGAAATCTGACTATACGCAAATTCTCCCATACATTTTAAAAACATTTTTCAAGCTGGTAATAACAATAAAACCTTTCATGGTATTCATTAGTGCAAAAAGCAAAACTAATTATTTGTAGTGTAATTTTTGCAAAAAGCAAAAATTTAATTATGTGTAGTGTTAGAGTTATTATTGATGAAATGAGAGAATTATTGCAAGTGTATCTATAGTGATACTATATGGGTTACTATAGAAAACAGACATTTCTGATTTACGGAGAAATCAGCTTATACACAGTTCCAAGGAACAGAATCCTTAGGTTACGCAGGGACCGCCTGAAAATTTCTCAGTTGGAACCAGATCCAGGTTTAACTTTTTAAGTTGCATTTTTGCCCTCTTTGTACTGCCAATGTGTTTCCAGTGTGAATACACCAGACAATTGGTGTCATATCCTGGTTCACATTCACTACCAATCATGTAACAAACACCAAATAGGCAAGTTATCACATGCCAGGAATGGGACTTGGATGTGATAATTGGAATATTTTCCAAACCCTTTACTTGCATTGATCAAAGCGACCACAGGTGTGTCAGTACATTTGGGAGGAAAGACTATTGATAGGTTGATTTTCTGAATTACAAGAACTGGTGAACTTCAGTGAGCAATTATTGGATCTATCGTACTAATCCTGAAATATGTTATGTAAATACCGTCTTTCTTTATAGACAATCTCAGAAGTTTTCTTTCTTGTTGTTTAATTGAATTACCTCTGAGCAACTGGACAAGGGATTGAATCTGAGAGACAGGACAACAGGAAACTGGCAATAGAAGATGACGAGAGCCTGAATAACGTGAGATTAGAAACCATCAGTGATGCAAGAGACTATTATAAAAATAGTGCAAGTAGCAATATATACAGTCAATTAAAGGAAGGGGACTCGCTTGAGTAAGGGCTTTCATGACGGATGTGACTTCAACGCCTTAGACTGTTTAGATGTATTGGTTATTATGTTAAAATGCATGTTGCTTCTGATTGTTCCTTCAGAAGTCAAGAAGAATATTGGCCAGAATTCACATGTGCAAGAATAAATCATAAGTCAAAGAAAAAATCTGTAACATTCACAAATGTCATCTCAAGTGATAAAGGTAGAACATCTCCATCAGCTGAAAAGTGTGGTTTACACGTGGCCAACAGAAAAGATGGTGAAGAGCAGGAAAATAAAGAAGAAACAATAATGACCCCAGAAGTGAAAGAATCTATTCAATATTCTACTGGACATGAAAGCAGAGAAATGGAGATAACTTTAAATAAATTTGCAGATTCTCCACTGATTTATATGGCTGTACCACAAGAAAATAGGGGAGTGACAGAGAGATCTAATATTCCAGAACTATTTGCAGAACAGATGAAGACAAATGAAGTTGATAATCCTTTTAAACCAGATCCACAAGACTTTCAAACCATTGGTGACCAAGCCAGCAGCATTAATATTCAAACCAAGCCTCTAAAAGGTTAGTCTCTTCACAGGTTAGTACAATTAGATACCAAACCTTTAAGGAGAAGATTTTTTTGATTAAATACTTTAAAAAATAAAGGTCATGTTAGAACATAGAACAAGCCCTTCAGCCCACAATGTATGTGATGACCCTGATGCTAAATTAAACTAATCCCATTTTCATGCACATGATCCATATCCCTCAATTCCCCATGTTTTCATGTGTCTATCTAAATGCCTCTTAAATGTTACTATTGTATATGCTTCCACACTTCCCCACCGCCCCCCCCCCCCCCCCAGCAGTTCATTCCAGGCACCTACTGCTCTCTGTGTTTAAAAAAAACTTGCCTCATACATACCTTTTCCCCCTCTCACCTTAAATATATGCCCTTTAGTATTTGACATTTCCATCCTGGGATAAAGATACTGATCGTATCTATGCCTCTCATAATTTTATAAACTTCTACTAGGTCTCCCCTCAGCCTTCAACACTCCAGAGAAAACAGTCCAAGTTTGTCCAACCTCTCATTATAGCTATTAGTCTCTAATCCAGGCAGCATCCTGGTGAACCTCTTCTACACCCTCTCCAAAGCCTCCACATCCTTCTTGTAATGCGGTGACCAGAACTGCACACCATATTCCAAATGTGGCCTAACCAAAGTTTTATATAGCTGTATCAGACTCTGAAACTTAGTGCCTCAACCAAAAAGCAAGCATGCTATATGCCTTCACTATCACCCTACCTACTTACGTTGCCACTTTCAGGGAGCTGTGGACTTGCACGCTAAGATCTCTCTGTACATCAATAATTTCTAAGGATCCTGCAATTTAGTGTGTGCTTTCTCCTTGCATTTGACCTTCCAAAGTACAACATTTGTCCAAATTAAGGGCATCTTCTCAGATTTTCAGGTGCAAAAGCAGATGCCTACAATTGGGGAATGAGGAAAGCAACATAGTCAAAGCCCTCTTGATCATATGAGCAGTAACCATGATTTTTTTTACTTTTGTCTATCCTGTGTCTTTTCAAGATTGTAACAAAAACTTCTTTACCTTTTTAATGCAATGATATCATTGCTATTATATGATTTTGAATTGGTTACTGAAGGGGTTACATGAAAATGGAAAATTCCTGCTTAGCTTCTCAGATCTCTGTGTTCTATAATCTTCTCAAATATGTGATCTATAAGATTGTTTCTGAGAGAATGTAGTTGATGTAATTCGGTTGCAAATATTTGTTTATTTTAGCACTAATTCCTATGTCGTTCTATTTCATTAACACATCTCTGCAGTTCTAAATACTTAATGAGTCACTGCTGATGGAAATGCAGTAGATCCTGTCCAGAAATGCTGTTCATATGCCATATCATCTAACTCATTATTTTTAGCTTTATATGGATGATCTATGGACCTTCGAAGGAAGAATGACATGATTTTATTCCAGTAATGAAAGGGACATGAAAACTTGTCGTTGTTCAGTTACTACTTAGCACTAGATCAGCTGGCAGTAAACTAGATGTGAATGATGATTGATTACCTGCGTGCTTCCAGCAAATATCATCAAAGGGGGAGAGTCAAAGTTTCAGGTCAAGGGCCCTTTATCAAAAGTGGAATAGGGATAACAACCAGATATGAGGTTGAAGGGAGGGAGGAGGGGCTGGGGATAGAGAGAACACAATGAATGTCTGTTATGGGGTGCAAACCAAAGTTGTCAAGGTAACCTGTCACACACAATCTCTCTGCTTTCTCCACCTTCCCACTTTCTGTGTCTTCACTTTTCCAGTTCTGATGAAGATTCTTCTGGTTCTTTCCCACTGCTTGACCTGCTGAGTGCTTCCAACATTCTTTATTTTTGTTTTAGATTTCCTGCTTCTGCAGTTTTATTTTAACTTAAAATATATATTAGTGGTTTTGGATTAATAGCCTCTACTTTTCTTCATTCTCTTTAGTGTTTAGTGATATTTGCTCCCATCATCATTTAAGTGTGTGCACAGATTTCATGATAGTACCAGACGTATATGGTCTGCTGCAGGTGTGGGTGATGAATTGATCTGCACTTCCTTATTTTTGATCCTCACGAATACAATTTTTCTTTAACACAGATCTGCAGAATGAGAACATTAAAAACATTACTGTGAAGACACTACGCGAAATACAGTTTAATCCAACCACATTCAAGCGAGGAACTCTTTCAGCTAGTAATATAAACATAGCAGAGCAAAATATTTTCTCAAGGTAATCTACTCCTGGAATTGCATTTTGAAACAAAATATATGGCAAGTTACCACCTTTTAAACAAAATGTATTCATTTGCTGTTATCAAAACTATAAAGCTGTGTCCACCTTGTATGAATATAAAAAATTAATCATAATTATAAGCATAAGCATAATGCAGAAGTAATGATGTCAAAGAATTCATGATTAGTCAGTTTGAAAGCTGGTTAATTTCTTGAAATTTTGACTTTTATTTGCAAGGTGTCATAATTTGGTATCTCAGTAAAGTATTATCAAATTGAATAGTGTGATGTTGACCAGTAAATGCAGAGAGAGAGAGTCTTTAAGCTAATGCAACATAGCTCCTTGAAGGCACCACTCATGATCATTTCTGACCCCTCCCTATGATCATGTTAACTTTCTCCTAGTACTAAGTTATGTAATTGGGTGCCACAGTAGCAAGATGCCTTGCAGAGCTTGATACTGTAACAGATACAATATTAAGTTTGATTTATACAAGTTCATTTGGCATTGAAAAATGTGCCAGATCCTTATGACTTCTGAGAGAATATTCACAATCAAAAAAAAATTTAAAAAATTTATAGTATAAAAAAGCAGAAATAAACCATATGGCCTCTTAAGCCTGCTCTGCCATTCTATAAAATCATGGGTGATCTACTTTCCCACCTGATCTCCATATACTCTGATTTCTTTAGTGTCTTAAATATATTCAGTGACTGAGTGACTACTCAGTCCTTTGGTAAAGAGAACTCCAATGATTTACAACCCAGTATATCAAGAAATTTCTTCCCATCTCAGTACCAAAATGGCCAACTCCTCATTCTGAGATTAGACTTCCTGGTTCTAGACCCCACAGTCACATGCAACAGCCTCCCAGCTTCTATCTGAGATTCACTCTCAGAAAGTTGAATGCCTCAAAGAGATCATCCTTCATTTACCTAAACTCTCATGAGTATGGTTAGTTTTACTCAACCTTTCCTCAAAGGCCATTCCCATCATCCCAGGAATTAATGCAGTGAATATGCACTGCGTTGGCTCTAAGAAGAAATGTCCTTATTAGACAGACGCCAAACTGTACACAGTACTCCATTTCAGATGTCACTAAATCTCTTTCCAATCTTGGCAGGACTTTTTTTATATACTCCTTCAATGGAGACTAACAAACCACATACCTATCTAATTGCTTGGTATTTGGAAGTTCAATTTCAACATCTTATGAACCAACACGCTGTGATCTCATTGTAAATAAACATTTAATAATTTCTCACTGTTTAAAAAACATTCACTGTTTTCCATTTTTCTTGCTTCATATTTTCCCAAATTATACCCTCTGTTTTGTGTAATATATATAAATGACGAAAGTGTAAGTTTGCAGACGACGTACAAATTGGTGGAGTTGTGGATAGTGAGGAAGGTTGTCAAAGGATACAGCAGGGTATGCTGCATTCTTATGGAATGAGCTGCCAGAGGAAGTGGTTGAGGCAGGTACGTTAACAGCATTTAAAAGGTACTTGGATTATGCACATGGATAGGAAAAATTTAGAGGGATTTGGGCCAAATGCGGGCAAATGGGATTAGCCATTGGGCTGAAGAGCCCATTTCTGTGCTGTATGACTCTATATAGACCAATTGGAAATATGGACAGAGAAATGGTAGATGGAGTTTAATCCAGACAAGTGTGAGGCTTTGCACTTTGGGAGTTCAAATGTAAAAGTATACAGTAAATGGCAGGACCCTTAGGAGCATTGATGTACAGAGGGATCTTGGGGTGCAAGTCCATAGCTGGTGGCAACACAAGTAGGTAAGGTGGTAAAGAAGGCACATGGCACAAGTTATCTCACCGGGGAAAGTTCTTTACACAGAGTGGTAAGTGCTGAAAAGTGCTGCCAGGGGAAGTGGTGAAAGCAGGTACAATAGCAACATTTAAGAGGCATTCAGACAGGCACATGAACAGTCAGGAAATGAAGAGATATAGACCAAGTACAGGCAGATCACATTACTTTAAATTGGCATCCTGTTCAGCACAGACATCGTGGGCTGAAGATCCTGTTCCTGTGTTGTACTGTTTTATATTCTATACACCCATTCTGCCACTCTTTTTGCATTCTCGACTATCCTTTTGCATATATATTTGCAGATAACTTTCTTACCAAGCGTCTTATCATGAGGAAACTTGGATATGTTGCACTCTGTCTTTTCATCTGAGTCATTAATATAAATTGTGATTAGCTGAGGATCAAAGACTGATCTGTGTGGCACTCTACTGGTAACCATCTACCCACCTGAAAATATTAATTAATTACTATTTTGTTTTCTGCCCTTTAACCATCATAAATATGTTAGTTCCAACGTTATGAATCCTTATTTTGTGTACTTTATGTGAGGTGCCTTATCAAATGCCTTTTAAAATTCTAGATATACCACATTTGCTCATTCCTCCCTTATCCTCAAAACATCCTCAAAAATGTATTTGATTTTTCAAAAACCATTTTCTTTTATAAAAACATGTTGACTCGGCTTAACCATATTATGATGTTTTTACATGTTCAGTGATGGATTCCAGTATTTTGCAGATAAGGATGTCAGGTTATCTGGACTATAGTTCTATATTTTTAATCTTCCTCTCTCAACTGGGGATGTTATGTTTGCTACCTTCCAATCTGCTGGAACCTTTCCAGAATATAAGAGAACTTTGAAAGATCATCACTAATGCAGCAGCTATTTTTGTATCCATTTATTTTAAAACTTTGAGATGCAGACTTTCAGGTCTAGAAGATACACTGAGCTTTAGTACCCTTTATTTCTCCACTATAAATTAAATCAGATTAATGGAATTTGAAAATTCTAAATCCACATTACTAATCCCAAATGTGCATGCTCATTATTGAACATATTATTTTGCACTATTAACATATGGAAATATCATGACTGTAATTTTAACTGGCATTTTTTTTTACCATCTTTGGCAAGAATTGTAAATGAGGGAGCTGAATGCAGGGCTGAAGAAATCCCAATGTTGCCTGATAACCAAAGGCACAAACTGCTTATGGAGCTACCTGAGAGTTACCATATTGATTTGACTGCACAAGAGGACACAGGTGATGTGGATAAAGCCTGTCATTGGAGCACTAAAATACTGAGTCAGCTTCAATACTAACCAACTATTTCTTGCTGTAATGTATTTAACTGATGTGCGGAAGTACAGAATGCTTGGAATTTCTGGGCAAAATGCTCAACTGAAGTTTAAGGTTTGGGTGCCCCCTTTTGAAGGAAAAATAGTTAAGATTTACAAACTCACTTCTATAGATGCTGGACCGAAAAACAAACAGCTGGAGGAACTCAGTGAGTCAGGCAGCATCAATGAAGGCAAAGGGATAGTCGTCTTTTTAGGTCAAGACCCTGCATTAGGAATGAGAGGGTAGAGGGGAAATAGCCAGTATAAAGGGGTGAGAGTTAGGGGTGAGGCAGGGACTGGCAAGTGATAGGTAGAACCAGATGAGGAGGACGACGATGGGCAGATGGAGGGTTGTAGAGGCAGGAGGTCTGGGGCAGGGTAGAGTTGGAGATACTGGCTGGTGGGTGATAGATAAAGACTGATTAGGAGAGAGGAAAAAAAAGGGACAGATAGAATGTCTCTACAAATGCTATCTGACATGCTAAGTGTATTCCAATATTTTCAGTTTTTGTTTGAATAGGGCATCATAAGTGTAAGAGAACCACCAATGAATTCAATAGGAATTTCAGAGAAACGTAGCAAAGATTGGTAACAATGCAGAATTATTGAGACAGAGAACTCAGAGGAAGCTAAATAAGCATATGAGAGAGAAAGGAATAGAAAAAATACTCGGAGAGGATTAAGGTAAGATGGAATCAGAAGGCATTGAGTGTCGTTATAGCCAAGTTGTGTGGAGTGACCTGTTTCTATATTGTGGATCCTATGAAATATGTAATTTTTTAGTTACTTATTCACGTCATATGAATGTCACTGGCCACTTTTATTTTCCAAAAAAATACTTTGTCATTAAAATTGCAAATATATATTACAGGACATTCATATGTTGATACTTACAGCACAGGATTTATCATTCATTTGCCTTCAGGCAAGAATTCAGTTTTCCTTTCACATAATAAGTCTGAGAGGTTTTTGCACATGCTCCAGCCCAAAGTGTGTAATCCTAGGAGTGCCCTTTATGTTCATATGTCCCTCGGCATATAGTCCTGCACCTTGGAAAGTGTGTGAGTAGACAGCATCCGTGCGTGGACAGCTTCTAGCATTGGAAGATAAATTTTGGTGCACCTCTCACTGAGTTGATAATCCACCAGCAGTGGTTGGTGTTGGTCTCAGTGTCCATGTCCAGGAATGGCTTGTGGAACATAGAATTCTGTGTTATGCAGCTGTATGGCATGAACTTCAACAAAAACGGCTGTATTCCTTTCTAGACCTTCTTGACTAAAGCACACTTTAAAAGCCTGATCCCCATCTTTGAGGGCAATGTGCAGCGGCATTAAAACTCCAGCTTTGCATGAAGGATCTGACATGGAGGCTGGTCTCACCATCGTCCAAGCAGGATGTTGAAGCTTGTTGAAAGATCTGGTGATGAGACATTCTGTCAACATCTGGCAAAGCCAACATTTATTATCCATTCTAATTGTTTTTGAACTGACAGTCAGCCATGTTTGAGTCAGTAGTCTAACTGCATGATATATCTTCATTGACTTTCATTCAAGTTGGGATGCATGGAGAATGCTTAACTGTCATCCAACCCATTTTTGAAGTCCTACATCTCCATAATATTTCTTCTCTTTCATGACAATGTGTTGCATTGTGGGAAACAGTAGACTCACTGAAGTGGAGGCTGCTCCCGGAGGCATTTAAGAAAGGAAAAAAGCAAAATTTGCCTTGCATCTCCAACCAGCATTGATTTTCCATCTGCTTCTCAGACAACAGTCTAATATTTCTTTCTCACCTGATCCTGTAGGTATTCCTGAGGAGCAAGCTGCATCACCTCTTGCTTGCCAGAATGCCACCAGCTCACAGCAGTCCCTTTCATCTAAACCACCAGCTGAAGGCACAAGCACAGGTACAACTGATTCTGCGCTTCTCCCGAGGGGTGGCATGGTTGGGTGGGAATCTTCATTGTGTGGGAAAAGTATGTCATTTGCCAAAGGGTCTTTTCCATCATTGTTTGTTTGTCCATAAATCCACACCAAGTAATTTTGGTAGTGTCTACCTAGCCTGCCCTTTCAAGCTACCTATCATATTTTTTCTGTATTTCTAGAATTATGAACAGAAATGCATCTAATACTTTTTTTAAAACCTGGAACAATTTTGTGTTCCATTTTCTCAGCTAGTAATCCATATTTCATTTTGTCACTCTTTTATTAAAAACATTTGTCTGAAGTTAGTAAACTTTCAGAACTTATCCTCTAAATATTCCACTTAAATATGACCCCAAAAAATAGGCGAGACTACCAAAGCTAGAAGCACCTGGAAGTCAAAGAGTATGATTAAGGCAAAAAAAAGAAGCTGATATCAGATTTCAAGAGCAGAATATTGCCAAAGGCCAAAAGAATTATGGAAAGTCCAGGATGAAAGTAAAAAGGAAATTAACAAGCAAATAGGGCATGATGAAATAGTGAAAAGTAAAATCAAGATAAACCCAAAGTCTAACCTGAGTTACAGGCAAATTATTGGAAACAGTTCTGAGGGGCCATATAATAATTACTAAATAGAGAAAGAGAAAGATTAGGACATATTAGAGACCAAATAGGTAACCTGTATACTGAAGCAGAAGATGTGGGTACAGTTTTAATCCAGAAAATTAAGATGCATGGGATCCATGGTGATTTGGCCGTTTGGATTCAGAATTGGCTTCTCCATAGAAGACAGAGTCATGGTCGATGGGGCTTATTCTGACTGGAGGTCTATGACTAGTGGTTTTCTGCAGATATCTGCTGTATACTGGGACTTCTGCTGTTTGTGATAGACCTGGATGAAAATGTGAATGGGTTGGTTAGTAAGTTTGCAGACGATACAAATGTTGGTGGTGTCGTGGACAGTGTAAGAGATTGCCAAAGAATACAGTGGGATATAGATCAGTTGGAGAAATGGCTGTGTAGGAGGGAAGGGTTAGATTGATCATGGAATAGGTTTATATAGGTCAGCACAACATCGTGGGCTGAAGAGCCTGTACTGTTCTATGAAGTTTAACCTGGCCTAATGTGAAGTGTTGCACTTTGGGAGACCTAATGGAAAGGGACAGTACACTGTTAATGGCAAGACACTTAACAGCATTGACATACAGAAGGATCTTGGGGTCCAAGTCCATAGCTCCCTAAAAGTGGCTACACAGGTTGATAGGGTGGTAAAGAAGGCATATGGCATACTTGCCTTTATTAGTCAAGTGCAAGAGTCAGGAAGTTGTGTTGCAGCTTTATAAAACTCTGCTTAGGCTGCACCAGGAGTATTGCATCCAATTCTAGTCACCCATTATTGGAAGGATGTGGAGGCTTTGGAGTGCTGAAGAGGTTTACCAGAACGCTGCCTAGAGGGCATGTGCTATAAGGAGAGGTTGGACAAACTTGTGTTGTTTTCTTTGGAGTGGCAGAGACTGAGGAGAGAGCTGATGGGAGGCATAGATAAGAATAGACAGCCCATATCCTCTTCCCAGGGTTGAAATGTCTAATACTAGAGGGCATGCACTTGAAAGGGGGTAAGTTCAAAGGAGCTGTGCAGAGCAAGTCTTACACAGAGAGGGATGGGTGCCTGGAATGCACTGCCAGGGGTGGAGGTAGAGGCAAATACTTTAGAGGCATTTAACATACTCTTAGGCACATGAATGTGTAGAGGATGGAGGGATATGGAAGTTGTGTAGGCAGAAGGGCTTAGTTTAGCTAGGCATTTAACTACTAGTTTAATTAGTTTGGCACAACATCATGGGCCCAAGGGCACATTCCTGTACTGTACTGTTCCATGTTTAATGAAACTGCATCTATCTCACAAAAGAGCAGGTCACGTAGACATTGTCATTGGGGAGGAGGAGTGGGAAATATCAGAAGGCAAGAAAGGATTTAGCAACTTTGAAACTGGATAAATCAACAGGCTTATATGAAATATCTCCCAGGCTCTTAAGAAGAAAAAGCAGTGGTTATAACCATCATTGTGCAATCATTTCAGGCTACAGCCGTGGTAACGATTGATTACCAATGTTTCATCATTGTTTAAAATGGGGGAATTGAATCAATTGTTAATTTCAGGCCAGTTAGCCTAACCTTGGTGGGAGAAAAATTAAAAGCTGAAGTTTCTAAAGGCAGCTTTAATCATAATTTAGGAAAGCAGAAATTAACCAAAAATGAGATATAAGAAACAGGACCAGGAATAGGTCAATTGGCTCCATGAGCCTGTGCCACCATTCAACAAACTGATCCCATCTTGGCCTCATCATTTTTCCATGTTCTCCCTATATCCCTTGATTCTCTTGTAGTTCTAATATATGTCAATTGACACCTTGAATATGTTCAATGACTCCACCTATACAACTCTCTGGGTAGAAGAATCCCAAAGAGTTACAACCTCTGAGAGGCGCAATTCATCCTTTTCCCTATCTGAAATAGCTGAACCTTTATTCTGAACTGTGTCCCCTAATTCTAAATACCCCATTAAAGGAAATATCCTATCAGCATCTGCCCTGGTTAATTCCCCCACAGAAACATGTGTCAATAAGATCAACTCTCATTCTTTTATACAGAACTGAATGTACATAGAACGTAGAACATTACAGCACACTACAGGCCCTTAGGCCCATGATGTGCCCTCATTTTATCCTACTCTAAGATCTATTTAACCTTTCCCTCCCACATAGCCCACCATTTTTCTATCATTCATGTATCTGTCTAAGAGCCTCTTAAATGTCCCTAATGTATCTGCCTCCACCACCTCCGTCGGCAGTCCATTCCATGCACCCACGCTCTCTGTGTAAAAAAATTCCCTCTGACATCCCCCCTATACCTTCCTCCAATCACCTTAAAATTATGCCCCCTTGTGTTAGCCATTTTCGCCCTGGGAAAAAGCCTCTGACTGTCCACTCGATTTATGCCTCTTATCTTGTTAACTACTATCAAGTCACCTCTCATCCTCCTTCGCTCCAAAGAGAAAAGCCCAAGCTCAACCTATCCTCATAAGACATGCTCTCCAATCCAGGCAGCATCCTGGTAAATCTCCTCTGCACCCTCTCTAAAGCTTCCACTTCCTTCCTATAATGATGTGACCAGAACTGAACACAATACTCCAAGTGTGGTCTAACCAGAGTTTTATAGAGCTGCAACATTACCTTGCGGCTCTTGAACTCAATACCCTGACGAATGAAGGCCAACACTCCATACGCCTTCTTAACAACCCTATCAACCTGAGCAGCAACCTTGAGGGATCTATAGATGTGGACTCCAATATCCCTCTGTTCCTCAATACTGCTAAGAGTCCTGCCATTAACCTTGTATTCTGCCTTCAAATTCGAACTTCCAAAGTGCATCACTTCACATTTTCCAGGTTGAACTTGATCTGCCTCTTCGCAGCCCAGCTCTGCATCCTATCGATGTCCTATTGTAACCTACAGCAACCTTCTACACTATCCACAACACCACCAACCTTCGTATCATCTGCAAACTTACTAACCCACCCTTCCACATCCTCATCCAAGCCATTTATAAAAATCACAAAGAGCAGGGGACCCAGAACAGATCCCTGCAGAACACCACTGGTCACCGACCTCCAGGCAGAATACTCCATCTACCACCTCCCTCTGTCTTCTATGGGCATGCCAATTCTGAATCCACACAGCTAAGTTTCCCTGGATCCCATTCCTCCTGACTTTCTGAATGAGCCTTCCATGAGGAATCTTATCAAACGCCTTACTAAAATCCACGTACCCCACATCCACTGCTCTACCTTCATCAATGTGCTTTGTCACAATCTCAAAGAATTCAGTCAGGCTCATGAGGCACGGCCTGCCCCCTCACAAAGCCATGCTGACTGTCCCTAATCAGCTTATGCTTCTCCAAATGCCCATAAATCCTGTCTCTAAGAATCTTCTCCAGTAATTTACCCACCACTGAAGCAAGATTCATTGGTCTGTAATTCCCAGGGTTATCCCTACTCCCTTTCTTGAACAAAGGAACAACATTTGCCACCCTCCAATCATCTGGCACTACTCCTGTGGCCAGTGAGGACGCAAAGATCATCACCAAAGGCACAGCAATCTCTTCCCTTGCTTCCCGTAATAACCTTGGATATATCCTGTCCAGCCCCAGTGACTTATCTATCCTAATGTTTTTCAAAAGTTCCAGCACATCCTCTTTCCTCACATCGACATGCCCTAGCGTATCAGCCTGTCGTACGCCATCCTCACAAACGTCAGGGTTCTCTCACTGGTGAATACAGAAGCAAAGTATTCATTAAGGACTTCCCGTACCTCTTCCTACTCCAGGCACGTGTTTCCTCTTTTATCCCTGATCAGTCCTGCCCTCACTCTAGTCATCCTTCTAATACATCTGGAATGCCTTGAGGTTTTCCTCAATCCTACTCACCAAGGCCTTCTCATGCCCCTTTCTAGCTCTCCTAAGTCCATTCTTAAGCTCCCTCCTGGCTACCTTGTAACTCTCCAGAGCCCTGTCTGATCCTTGCTTTCTAAACCTTAGGGAATCTTCTTTCGTCCTCTTGACAAGATGTTCTACATCTCTTGTCAACCGTGGTTCCTTCACTCTACCATCCTTACCTTGCCTCAATGAGACAAACCTATCCAGAACCCCATGCAAGTACTCCCTAAACAACCTCAACATTTCTGTTGTGTACTTCCCCAAGAACATCTGTTCCCAATTTACGCTCCCAAGTTCCTGCCTAATAGCATCATAATTCCCCCTCCCCCAATTAAATACTTCCCCATATCATCTGCTCCTATCCCTCTCCAAGGCTATGGTAAAGGTCAAGGAGTTATGGGCACTGTCTCCAAAATGCTCTCCCACCGAGAAATCTGAAACCTGATCAGGCTCATTGCCTAGTATCAGGTCCAGTATGGCCTCTCCTCTAGTCTGCCTGTCAACATACTGTGTCAGGAATCCTTCCTAGACACTCCTAACAAACTCTGCCCCATCTATCCCCTTTATGCTAAGGAGGTGCCAATCAATATTCGGGAAGTTGAAATCACCCATGACAACAACCCTGTTATTTTTGCACCTTTCCAAAATCTGCCTCCCAATCTGCTCCTCAAGTGTCTCTGCTGCTTCAGGGGTCTGTAGAATACTACCAAGGGATCGATCCCTTCCTGTTTCCGACTTCCACCCACACTGACTCAGTAGAAGATCCCTCCAGGATGTCCTCCCTTTCTACAGTTGTGACACTGTCCCTGATCAGCAAAGCCACTCCCCAACCTCTTTTACCCCTGTCCCTGTCCCTTTTGAAACATCTAAACCCTGGAATATCCAGCAGCCATTCCTGCCCTTGTGACAGCCAGTTTTCTGTAATGGCCACAATGTTGTAGTTCCATGTACTGACCCATGCTCTAAGTTCATCACCCTTGTTCCTGATACTTCTTGAATTAAAGTCGACACACTTCAGCCCATCCAACTGACTGCAATTTTGCCTTTTCAACTGCCTATCCTTCCTCACAGTCTTTCTACACACTGCATCTTCTTTACACTAAACGCATCAACCTCTAACCTATCACTCAGCTTCCCATCCCCTTGCCAAACTAGCTTGAACCCTCCCCAAGAGCTCTGGCAAAGCTGCCCACAAGAATCTTGGTCCCAGTTCAGGTGTAACCTGTCCCTTTTGTACAGTTCATACCTTCCCCAGAAGAGATCCGAATGATCCACAAACATGAAACCCTGCCCCCTGCACCAATTCCTCAGCCACGCAAATCAACCTATTCTTACCCTCACTGGCGTGTGGCACAGGCAGCAATCCAGCAATGCAATGTAGCCCCAATCTGCTCAACCTTTCTTCAGGATGTAGGGATAATTTGAATATAGTTTTTTTTTGGTTAGCATTGATGTAATGGGCTGAATAACTGTAAATGTCCATGATTCCATGATCTTGTAATATTGCAGCATGCAGCCACCTTTTTTCTTCAAATGTTCTTGCTATAACTGCTACTCACATTGTCTGTATGCTACTGCCTTTTCACAGAGAGAAGACTTTAGTCTCTAGTCTTAGTTTTTAATGTGTTTATGCATTTCTGCCAACAACTGCAATTGTTTATAAATAAAAACTAATCTTCCACTATTAAATTATTATTGTTTATTTTTGGGAAATGCTGGGGCAATTCAGAAACAAAAGTCAAGGAAGAATGCTCCAGGGAGAAAGTAGTAGAAAGAAGAAAACTACATTACTATTATGATGTTAAAGAGGAAATCGGAAGGTAAACATGTCTGTTTATTAATCCTGCTTTATAATAAATTATTCTGTACTCAGCTGTTGAGAAGATAAATAACCGTCCTAGTAAAATCGGTATTGGATTATTGCTGGAGTGTTGCAGGAAGGTCTTGTATAAATGCAATAATTGCCATTGAATAAGTCCTTGATCACTCAGATTTACTTGCGTGTTTTGGCTGGTTGAGGATGTTGATCCTCAATAAAAATAGCTTAACAGCTAAATTAAAAAGCTTGATTGTCTTGCAAGAACCATCTCTCTCTCAATCATGAACTCTTTAAATCAATAATTAAACAGTATGCCAGTGAAAAATGAGAGATAAGTGGCTAATGATGTAGTAGCAACGTTCAGATGGAGATTTGATTGTGATTGCCTTTCTCCCCTGTTGATTGCAGTGAACAGTTAATTCAACCAAGATTCAATCATGCATCTTACGTTAACGTAATCTTGATCATTTTTCACTAAAGAGGTCAAATGAAATAAAAATTATTTGGAAGTCTATCATACGGAAACACAACTATAGTTGACCATTATAAACATGAATATTTTCACTTACAATGTTGACTACTGGTATCTATAGCATTTACTACTTTTATTGCAGATTTCCAACATTTTTTTCCCTTTACTATATGGAAACGTTCATAAAAAGAAAAAGAGATATGTTTGATGCTGTGGACATCAAAGCAACACTGAACTAAATATGATAACAAGGAACAAAATATAGAAATCAACACCATCATTGAATTCAAATCAAATACAAATGAGCATATTCATGGTTGATGAAGACAAGAGTTCCTTCGAGAAATATTCTTATTGCAACCATCATCAGCTGCTTCAACTTCCCCACTGATCATAAAACAGACCAATGTCATCACCCTAATCATGTCTGTGCCAGTCTGCAGTGAGACTATGATGTCCAGAATTAGGATGGCAAGTGCCAAATAGTATTTGCAGCACCAAAGTACCTGGCACAACTATTACGGGATCACCCACCAACAACATTTTGGGGATCCTGTTAGCCAGAATTTTAACAGGAATGGTTGTGTTAATTTCATAGCAACAAAAGCAGACCAGAAGTTAGTTATTCTATAAAGTGGCTGATATATTGACCCCTCAAAGCCTCTCCTATCATCTCTGCCACTGAGATGGGAGACAGCAATGGCAGCATGAAGATATTATTAACTGGAAATTCCTTCTGAGTCACTCATTATGAGTTTGCTTCATAATACCATTTGTTCATGTTTCTTCTTCTAACACAAGGATTATTCTCTGTAACCGCCATTCACCAACAGGCTGATACTTTCTGATTTCTGTCCTATTACCCTTAATACCCTTTTTCTTAATTTTATTTCTTTGTGCTTTACAAGGCTTTGATACCATAATACCATTCTTAAACAGGACAGTGATTGAAGAATAATTAACATAAAATCCCTCTGTTTGCAGCAGTTATTTAATAATAAAGACTTGAATTCCTATAACACCATATGAAACCTTAAGGCATATCATAGCTTTATATCCTATTATCTTCATTTGAAGTGTTGCTGTTGAAATATAGGAAGCAAGGTACCCAATTTCCACACAGCATCTACCTAAAAAATGTAATATGATATTGACCAGTTTTTTTTTCTGTGATGGTATAGATATTGCCCAGAACACCATGGATTCAAAATGGGTCATTGTTCGTCAAAATAGTTCCATTGGATTGTTATTATCCACCTGATAAATCAGACAGAACCACTGTTTAATATCTATCCTAAAAAGGATATAAAAAGGGGAAGGGCATCTGATTATGATAAATTCTCTAATTGAATACTATGTCTGTGTTATTATCTACTCATTAATTTCTTTCTGGTATAAAATCTAATTTGTGTGATTTTGTGTGATAAAGATGAAAATTAAATTAACTTTGAACTTTGCTTGTGAATTACCTAATAGAAGAAAATTAGTGTACCCTGTTTCTTTTGTTTAAAGGGGTTCATCTAGCTTTGTGAAGAGAGTTGTGAGTAAAGAGAATGGAACACATTGTGCAGCTAAGTTTGTTACTCTCAGAAGAGGTATCCAGGCTTATGAAGAGCGTGCCATTTTATCCAGGCTTAACCATTCAAAGATTGCCTGCTTACTTGATACATTTGAAACCAAAAGAACACTTGTGTTAGTGCTGGAAATGTATCCTTTCTGTGTGTTTTATTTGATTACTTGTTTCCCTGTTATGTTTAGATTCATGAACATAGAACAGTATAAGCACAGGAACAGGCCCTTTGGCCCACTGTGTCTATGCCAACCATGGTTTTATTTTAATCCATTTCATTTTGTCTGTATCTATATTATTGAAGATACAATGGTTGCAAAATTTGGCTTCATACCACATATGGCAAGTGTGTCATGGGTTCCCTGAACTCATCTTTAGAGCTATGATTCACTATTGTTCATTTACTCACTTCATCACAGAGCATCAAGTAAGCACAGCTGTGTATTACGTCATAAAATTAGAAAATGCTGGGGATACTCAAAAGGTCAGGCAGCATCTGTGGAGAGAGGAACATTAGCCAGCAATGGGGAGACTACTGCTTTTATATTCAGCACCAACTGAAAATTTGTGGGGTCGATTTGTGAGTGAAAACTATTAGCATTCTTTATGTTCTGTATCCAAAATACTGTTTGAACACTGACAGAGCTCCTGTCCCACAGAGGGCAAAATGTCAAAATAGAAATGAATCTATTATTAAATAAGATTATTGTGGGTTATTCAGCCTGTTGTACCTGTTCTTCAATTCAGTTATATCATGGCTGATTGATATCTCTACTACATTTAACTTCCTTAGTTCTGCATCTTTTAATACCATTAACTAACATATATCAAGTGGTGGAAAAGCAGATACAGTAGCAGTTTCAGCAGATGAAGTATTTTGCTTCAAAAGCAGACATGAAATAATTTTCCATGGCATTACCTCTAAATAGTTGGTTAAAAGTGTTTCAGAAGTAATCCCATCCCTTGATGATACTTTTCAAAGCAAAATAACATGCCCACTGGAAAAAATGCATGTTGGCAGATTGTGACCTATTTGTATATTATCCTGAACTATGCAACAGGTGCTCAAAAGAAGGATTGTTGGATCGCTTGTTCAAAAAGAACATTGTTGCAGAAGCTGAGGTAAGATTTATTTTTACATTTCCAATTTTTACCAGTTATCATCCGATTAAGCTTTGTCAAATCATTAACAGTGTAGTAAAGGGATACATAGAACAGTACAGCACAGGAACAGGGCTTTCGGCCCACGATGTTGTGCCAAACTAATTGTTAATGACCCCTAATCCCATCTGCCTGCACATAGTCCATATCCCTCCATTCTCTGCATATTCAAGTGCCTATCGAAGAGCCTCTTAAACATCTCTATTGTATCTGCCTCCACCACAAACAGAATTTCAGTAGTTAAAAATGGCTGATCTCTATAAAGAAAAGGACAGAACTGTAATCTTGCCAGTTTTTAAGGTAGACAATGAAAATAACACAGTTCCTTAAGCTGAATTTATCTTTCAGAGAACAGAAAGTTATACTTACTACAACCATACCTCTTCAAATTCTTTCATACTAGAGATGGAAAACCGTGAAAGTGCCGTTAACTGCCAACTTAACACATTTTATTTAAAAGATTTGCATTTAGTGACTGACCACATAAAGTTATATATAATTTCTTGTTGTGAGGGTTTTTCACATTTTTAATGGCTCTATTTTTAATCTGGATCAACTGGAGTCAATTCCATTTGCCATAAATAACCACACATAAGATTATGTAAAGAAATGGATCATCTTTAATCTATCACTTAATTAAAACTAAGAGATAACAAAGTCTATTCTGGAGGGCAGTGCAGTTGATGTAGTTTGCATAGACTTCAGTAAAGCCTTTGACAAGGTCCCACATAAGAGACTAATCCAAAAGGTTAGAGCACATAGAATCCAGGATGTTGGCAAATTGGATCCAAAACTGGTCGGTATTGGGAGGCAGGGAAAGAAGTTGGCCGGTTGATTTGTGATTGTAAGCCTGTGATCAGTGGTGTACAACAGGGATCAGTGCTGGGACCTTTACTATTTGTTATATACATAACTATTTGGATGTGAATGTGGAAAGTATGAACAATAAGTTTGCAGATGATATGAAAATTGGTATTATTGTTGATAGTGAAGAGGGTAGTTTTAGGCCACAGGATGATATTCATGAATTGGTAAAATGGGCAGAGTTATGTCACATAGAATTTAATCCTAATAAAGTGTGAGATGATGATTTTGGGAGGTCTAATAAGACTAGGACTTGCAAAATGAATGGTAGCACCATTGATAGTGTGGAGAAACAGAGTGACCTTGGTGTATAAGTGGATAAATTGGTAATTTGACGGCTGTGGGGGCCAAGTCATTGGGTATACTTAAAGTGGAGGTTGATAGGTTCTTGATTAGTTAGGGCATCAAAGGTTACGGGGAGAAGGCAGGAGATTGGGGTTGAGAGGGAAAAATAAATCAGCCATGATCAAATGGCGGAGCAGACTCGGAGGGCTGAACGGCCTCATTCTGCTCCTATGTCTTATGGTCTTATGGTCTAAATTGCTTTATCATTGTCACATGTACTGAGGTACAGTAAAAAACTTTGTTTTGCATGCCATCATACAGATCATTTCATTACAACAGTACATTGAGGTAGTACAAGGGAAAACAAAAAGAGAATGCAGAATAAAATGTTATAGTTACAGGGAAAGTGGAGTGCAGGCAGTCAATGAGGTGCAAGGCCATAATGAGGTAGATTATGAGGTCAGGAGTCCATATTATCATACTACGGGACCGTTCAATAAGTCTTATAACAGTGAGATAGAAGCTGTCCTCGAGCCTGGTGGTACGTGGGTAGATAAGGTGTTAAGAAGGCTTCATTAGCTGGATCAGAGGGTAGGGAGATTATAGTACAATTTAATATAACGTTGGTTGGGTCACAGCTGGAATACTGTGTGCTACTTTGGTCACACATTATAGAAATAATGTGTTTGCAGTGGAGAGGGTGCAGAGGAGATTCACCAGGATGTTGTCTGGGATGGAACATGTCATGTGTGAGGAGACTCTGGGTGAATTGGGTATGTTTTCCTTGGAGAAGAGGAAGCTGAGTAGGGCAACCTATAAGAGATAAACAAAATTACAAAGGGCATAGATAGGAGAGATAGCAAGAAACCTTTCCCCATGGCAGAGGTGGTATAACACCGGAGGCCATAGGTTTAAGGTACAGTAAGGGTTAGGAGGTTTAAAGAGGATTTGAGGAATTCTTTCCACCCAGAGGTTGATTGGAATTTGGAACAGGCTACCTGCGTGGAGACAGAGACTTTCGCAATATTTAAAAAGCATCTACAGGAGCACATGAATCACAAAAGCATAGATCAAATGCTGGAAAATGGAATTAATATAGATGGGTTCTCGATAGCCAGCATGGTCATAAGTGGGCTGAAGCACCTGTTTCTGTGTTGTATGAATCTATGACTCGGTAACAGAGATCAAATTTTAATATTCAGTTACCTTCATATTTTATTGTTTTGTCTAGGTTAGGAACTATATCCAGCAGATTTTGGAAGGGGTCCATTATCTCCATGACAATAACATACTTCATCTTGACATAAAAGTAAGATTCTTCCTTTCAAACTTATTAAACTTACTATTGATTACATACCCAACTCAGTTTCTGTAGAGGGTGTTCTTGTTTTCTTTATTTGTGTGATAGCTGCCAGAGCTGCATCAATTATTTCTTGGCTCAGTTTCATGTAGCTGTCCAGCAGTAGGAATGAAAAAAAGGGGATACCAGAGAGGAATTTTAAGCATATGCCCAAACTGAGCACAAAGCTAGAGCTGCATTCATCTCACCCACCTGAAGCCAACAGCAGGTGGCCCGGAGTGATGTTAGCAGGCAACTCAGCAAACCGGGCGCTAAAAACCCAGTGATCGCTAGAAAAAAACAAAGCCAGATTCCAGCTTCAGAGTATAATAAAAATCTTAACCTGTTTCATTCTCTTGAAGTTACTAATGCCAATTCACTGGCATACAGTACAAACATTCTCACTGCTTTTGCACCTTTTTTTATTTCACTAAGAAAACTCTTATGTCACAAGAAACACAGCTTACAAGCCACAAATTGTCTCCTTTTTAATGTACTGGCATTGCCACATAAGATGTAGCCAGGCTTGTATTAAAAAACAGTGTGGATTCAGTAGTTTTTAAATTCAGTGTATTTTAGAAAGTACATTTTTTACATGCATGAAATGAAAACAAAAAGTGCTGGAAACACTCAGCAGGTCAGGCAGCATTTGTGAAAAGAGAAATAGAATTAATGTTTCAGAACTGATAAAGGGTCTTTGACCTGAAATATTAGTACTGTTACTCTTTCCACAGATGCTATCTTATTTCTGAGTGATTCCAGCATCTCTGTTTTTATTTCAGATTTCCAGCATCCTCAGCAATGAAAACAGAAGGTGTGGAATTACTGAGCAGGTCAGGCTGCATTTGTGGGAGGGGAAACAGAGCTAACATTTCAGGTCGAAGACCCTTCGGCAGACCTCAATCAGGTCTTTGACTTGAAACATTAACTCTGTTTCTCTTCCCACAGATGTGGCCTGACCTGCTGAGATCTTGCAGCATTTTCAGTTTTTATTTCCAGCATCTGCAGTTTTTTTAATGTTTTTCACCTGTCTGACTGCACTACTTTTTAAGACCTTTATTTTATTTGATTCATTTATTCCCAAGGTCACAAAACATCCTGAAGCCAGTTCCTTTCCTCTTACAACTGTCAGCCTTTTTCAAGTTAGGGTTTTTTTAAGCATTGCTTCTTGATTTATCTTAACATTTAGTTTCTCCATTCCCCTTGAAATCTTTGTTTCCTCTAAAAAATCAGATTGCAGAGCGACATCCTGCCTGCTGTGAATAGTTAATCGCTGACTGATTTACAATGTAATTTTTCTTTTCTTTAATTAGCCTGCTAACATTCTAATGGTACATCCAGAAAGAGATGATATTAAGATTTGTGATTTTGGATTTGCACAAGAACTCTCACAGGACAAGCTTCAGTTTAGCAAATACGGTTGCCCGGAATTTGTGGCCCCAGAAATTGTTTCCGAGGATCCGATTTCAACAGCCACTGACATATGGTAATGTAGCATTGGAATAGCAAGAGATATAGAGGCATACAGTTTAGAATGTGTTAGACATCTTTGCCTAGAAATTGGATTGCATTGAGCTGTTCTTTTCCGTGTATGTCCAGAATTGATTTAACCTGTGGCAAATCACATTAGCAATCTTCTTATATGAAATCACAAAATTGGATTGGGCATTTCTGACCGTGGTCCATGTTAGTGCATTCAGGCTCTTGCACCATCGGACATGTACCTAAGGACATCAGTTGTCATGCAATGCATGTTTCAACCCCTCTTGACGTAAATTATAGCCCAGAGTTCCAGTTGTTCATGTTGTTTAGCAGTCACAAGTCCCAGTTCAAGATACACAATGAATATTAATGAAGAAGTTTTAAAGGAAGGATGACCGTGTTTAACTCAGTGTACATCAAACAGATGTGATAACTCTATTGCCACACAATCCTGCTCAAGGAATCACTTTTTACTAATGCTACCTTAACTGCTCGTGTAGCTTTTAATCCTGCACAGAAATAAAGGCTCCTTGAGAGTGTGCAGCATTGAGTAGATGTTTCATTTTACCATGTATCCTGCTCATATTTTTCAACCTTGCACAGGAAATTCTTCCTTCAGAGAGTGCCACTAGATATCTTTGAAAGGTATACCAAGTAGGGGAAAAAGGATTTCAAAAGAGTAATCAAGAGGTCATACTCATTTATTGCCTGAATTACATGGCAGGGATGGTATCATAATACATTTACCTTTTAGACCTGCGTTCATTAAAAGTTTAGAGGAATGAAAGGAGATTTAACTCAGACAAGTGCGAAGTGATGCAGTTTGGGAAATTCAACCAGGGCAGGACTTGCACAGAAAATGATGGGGACCTGGGGAGTATTGTAGAATAGAGAGACCTAGGGGTACTGAAAGTGGTGACACTGGTAGACAAGGTAGTAAAGAAGGCATATGGCATGCTTGCCTTCATTGAATGGGACATCGAGTACAAGAGTTGGGATGTCATGTTACAGCTGTACAAGATGCTAGTGAGACCACACCTTGGATATTACAGTTAGTTCTGAACCATAGAACCATAGAAAACTACAGCACAGAAAACAGGCCAGTTGGCCCTTCTAGTCTGTGCCGAAACATTATTCTGCTAGTCCCATTTACCTGCCCCCAGCCCATACCCCTCTAGACCGCTCTCATCCATGTATCTATCCAATTTACTCTTAAAAGTTAAGAGCGAGCCCGCATTTACCACATCAGAAGGCAGCCCATTCCACACTCCCACCACTCTTTGAGTAAAGAAGTTCCCTCTAATGTTCCCCCTCAACCTTTCCCCTTTCACCCTAAAGCCATGTCCTCTCGTACTTATCTCTCCTAATCTAGGTGGAAAGAGCCTACTTGCATTAACCCTGTCTATGCCCCTCATCATTTTATAAACCTCTATCATATCTCCCCTCATTCTTCTCCGCTCCAAGGAATAAAGTCCTAACATGCTTACTCGTTCCTTATAACCCAACTCCTGAAGACCCAGCAACATTCTTGTAAATCTCCTCTGCACTCTTTCAATCTTACTGACATCCTTCCTGTAGTTCGGTGACCAGAACTGCACACAATATTCTAAATTTGGTCTCACTAATGACTCATACAACCTCACCAAAACATTCCAACTCCTGTACTCAATACTTTGATTTATAAATGCCGGGATGCCAAAAGCCTTTTTTACAACCCTGTCTACCTGTGACTCTACTTTCATGAATTATGTATCTGAACTCCCAGATCCCTTTGTTCCTCCGCACTCCTCAGTGCCCTACCATTTACTGTGTATGTCCTCCCTTGATTTGTCCTTCCAAAATGCAACACCTCACACTTGTCTGCATTAAGTTCCATCTGCCATTTTCTGGACCATTTTTCCATTTGGTCCAGGTCCCTCTGCAAGCTTTGAAAGCCCTCCTCACTGTCCACTACACCTCCAATCTTAGTGTCATCTGCAAACTTACTAATCCAATTTACCACATTATCGTCTAGATCATTGATATATACAACAAACAACAATGGCCCCAACACAGATCTCTGAGGCACACCACTAGTCACAGGCCTCCAATCTGAGAAACAACCATCCACAACCACTCCCTGTCTTCTCCCAATCAGCCAATTTCGAATCCAGTTTACAACCTTTCCATGGATACCCATTGACTGAATCTTCTGAACTAATCTCCCAGGTGGGACCTTGTCAAGGGCCTTACCAAAGTCCATGTAGACAACATCCACAGCCTTACCTTCTGGTTGCAATACTTTTGGAAGGATGTTATTAAACTAGAGGGGGTGCAGAAAAGCTTCACAAGGATGTTGCTGAGACTGGAGAGCTTGAGTTATAATGAGAGACTAGATAGGCTGGGACTGTTTTCCCGTTGCAAAGGAGGCTGAGGGGTGATTTTATAAAATCATGAGGTACATAGGTAAGTTGGGTCGTCACTGTCTTTTTCCCAGGGTAGGCAAGTCTAAAACTAGGGGGCAGAGATTTAAGGTGAGAAGGGAAAGATTTTAAGGGGACCCGAGTAGCAGGTTTTGCCACTCAAGAACACAGAACAAGCTGCCAGAGGAAGTGATAGAGGTGGGTGTAAATACAATGTTTAAAAGACATTTTGACAATGCATGGATGGGAAGGATTTAGAGGGATATGGACCAAATGCAAGCACATGGAAGTAACTCAGGAAGGCACCATGATCGGCATGGACGAGTTGGGCTGAAGGATCTATTTTTGTGCTGTGACTATTTCTGTATGATGCTGTGACTCTAAAGCTCAACAGGCTGGATCCAGGGAGGATATTTCACCTAGCTGAGGAGTCTGGAACCCAGGACCACAGTCTCAGAATAAGCCATTTGGAAGTGAAATGAGAAAAGATTTCTCCACAGAGGGTGGTGAATCTTTGGAATTCTCTACCTTGAAGAGCTATGGAGGCTCAGTTACTGAGTTCATTCAGATGAAGTCGATAGATTCCCTTAAATCAAAGGATATGGGTTAGTGCAGTAAAATGGTGTTAAAATACATCAGTCATGATCTTGATGAAGGGTAGAATAGGCTCAAAGGGCCAAATGGCCCACTCCTACTCTTATTTCTTATGTTCTTATTTCACATGTTCTTATTTCACGCTCAGGCCACACAGAAGTGAGGCACTCATTATTTAAAAAACATATCTCAATGGCTGGCAGCAGTCAACTATGGCTGAAAGGTGGTCCCCAGTGAGTACAGAGCCTCCGTGACCTCTCTGATGCTGCAGTGAGCAACAAACTGAGCTATATGGCATAGATCAGCTGTAGCTATTTGGAATGATCCAGTGGCTAGAAAGATGAAAATTACCACCACCTTCATTTCCACTGAGACAGCAATCTTGGTGTGAAAGGAAGGGCAAATATCTTCCACATAATGTCAGATATCTCTGTTATTACAGACAAATATGAACCTGGGAAGAATGATACAGTGTCTCTGAAAACACTCTGTGCATACAGTAGGTTCTTTGCAGATGCCCCATCATCTGACCACCTCTCCCCACTCCACCGTACTCACCCCCCCACCACATTCCTCTTTCCCAACCACCAATTCACCTGTCATGCCCATAAGAAAGTATAATGGATCACAACAGGAATGCCAGGTCTAATTTTGTGATTGAGACAATTTGACATGGAAATGACCATCAATAAGATTTACTCCAGGTAGTATTGATTTTGCATTGTATAGTTCAGTAGTGAACTGGGCAAAATTAATTATTCTCAGGAAGGAAGATGGGGAACTGAAACTGTTACTGAAATGAAAAAGTTATGTTTGAAGGTTTACTTGGGGAAACACTCCTCTTCTTTCCATTACATAAACATTGCTGATAAAGATTACACTTATCTGTTACTTGCACTGGTCCCACCGTTCTCCAACTGCCAGATTTCCCACTCAGCCTCACTCTTTAAATGAGCATCTCACTTTCTGGGAAAAGTGTGTTGTGCATCTCCTGTAGTACTGAGATGCATGGGTTCAAGGCAGGTGTGCTTTGGCTTTGAGATTTTTTTTACTTTTACTTCCCAGCCAACCCAAACCTATCCTTTTGTAAGGCTTGAAATTATACCCAAATATGGCTTGCTTGTAATGAAAACATTTTACTGACAGTTATACTGAGGGTATTTTTGTAGTAAAAGCATTGTTACTAACTCTGTTCTCACTTTTTTTGTCTTTTTTTTCTAAACAGGTCGATTGGGGTGATCACATTTTTGTGGTAAGCAAGATGAGGTCTCTGCAGTTCTAAACTTGCATTTTTAATTCTGGAACTTTTTCATTTCATCTCAATGGAGAGTTTCTATTTCACTGGCCCCCAGCACTGGGAACATGCCACAGAAATGGTCTATATTTTCTGTGCATTCATTTTAATAGTAGGGATGCCATGATTTGGAAACTATTCTGGGAAGCAGCAAAGCAAAAAAACCTCAGATTATTTTCAGATGTCTTTGTACAGGAATCACTGAAAGTTAATATGTAGGTTCATCAAGCAGTTGGGAAGACAAGTCAAGTTCTCTGTTTGCAAGAGTCGTTGAAAAAACACTGAATGGGTTTGTTCACAATGTTAATTATTTTAATTGCATTCATTATCATATTGTCTGATATAAATATTTTGGATTTATTGAAGTTTGACAGGTAACTGTCCATTTGCTGGTGAAAATGACAGAATTACACTATTAAATGTGAAGGATGGATCCTTCTCATGGAATGACCATGATTTGGAATGTATAACCGAAGATGCTCGAAGTTTTGTAAGGAGAATAATTAAATTAATTCCAGAGTAAGTCAATTTTAGCATGTGCTTCACTGAAGTTTCAGCAACCTATTTACTTATTTATTTACATTTTCCTGTTTAAATGTGATTGAAAATGTATGCATTATAATTAATAATGAATGAAGAAATTTTGTTGTGGTTTCTAACGTTTTACATTTTAATTAGAAAAGTTTATAAGTTATATTATTTTAACTTTCTTCATAAGCTTCTCTAGTTATAGCATAATGTAGTTCAATTTGGATTAGTTTAATTTGGCATAATGGTCAGCCCAGACATGGTGGGCCAAAGGGTCTGTTCCCGGGATGTACTTTTCTGTGTTCTGCGTTCTGTTCTTAACATGTTAAGGTCACCTAGGTTAACACGACTGAGTAAATATTTTCAAGACTTTACATTACTGGTATATTCTCATAAAAACTGTCATTTGTCCAATTCCTAGGACACCCAATTTTATAAACTGGCTTCTTGCTGCCAGTTAATAAGTCAGGTTGCAGGCATATGTGCCCTCATTTTATAATGTAAATCCTATGAGATGGCCTGATCCATATTTTTGTTAAGAAAGGTTATTTAGGGATACAGAATCAAGGTTAGCAGATGAAGTTAAGATGCAGATCTGCAATCTAATTAAATGGCAGAGTAGGCTGAAACGGACTCAATAGCCTCACATCCTAAATGGATGCAACTGATTATTTGGGAGCTTTGTTGCTCAAGAAAGGAGGAAGGCAGGGATGATTTTCAGTGTCTGCCAAAATGTGGATCAGGAGTGACTACAACATCCATGTAAATACAAGAGACCAGGAACATTTTCAGCCTTGGCCATTACACAGCTGGTGAAATGACCTTGGGCTCAATTGCAGCTCCTTAGGCTGGCGGATGAGGTACTTTTGCTCCTCCTGCCCTTGCAAAAACAAATGTAAAGGAGTACTGGCAGCAAATTCAGCATGCCAGCTCTCTGAACCCTGCTTAGTTGGATTGCCACATACTGAAATCCAACTCTGTATTTTGTCAGTGATATATGTATTTTCTGTATAATTATCTTACATAACGGACAGAAGAAAGAACCTTCAATCCACAGTTTTTTTTGTTTAAGTAATAAAATTGTTCAGCCAGTAGAAGCCAGCAGGAAATAAAACAGGTAATTTTACAATCAAACTAGGAATCCACAATAACATGTTTTTCAATAATGATTAACGCTAAAAATATGCTATAAAGGATCAGGTGGATGTGAGCATAGACTAGTTGATACAAACACTAGATCTTTTGGGAAAATAATCACACTAATTAAAGAGTGTGAAATGTAAAATGTGCAGTAACAGAAACCCTACAGAGGGCTTATATACTTTTAATTTGTTTTTGATGTTTTAATTGGTCTCTGATGGCAGTGGTTCTTCTGAGTGACCTGTAAGAATCCTATTTCATTTGGGCTTTTAGCTGTGTTTTTTGCTCTCTTGGTCTTAAGCTCGATATTTATCTGCATGTAATTCTCCCTCTCCCTCTCTCCCCCTCGCCCTCTCCCTCCCTCCCTCCCTCTCTCTCTCTCTCTCTCTCTCCCTCTCCCTCTCTCTCTCTCTCTCTCTCTCTCTCTCTCTCTCTATCGATCTCGTTCTCCCCTCCATCTATGTCATACTCTCTCTATCTCTCTCACTCTGCCAACCTTGCAGGTTGTGAGTTCTAGATCATAACACTATATAAAACTGTTTTTCTTCACATCCTTTCTGTATCTTTTGACCATCACTTTAAGTTTCTGCCCATGGTCCATGAACTATCCACTAATAGGGGCAGCTTCTCTCTACTGAGTCAAGATAAACTGTCATTAACATGTACACCTCTATCAAATCTCTCCTCAATCTTCTTTGCCACAAGGAAAACAATCAATTCTGTAGCTGAAATTCATCATTCTGATTAATTTATTCATGACCCCATCCCAAACCTTCACATCCTTCCTAGGGTATGATGATCAGAATTGTAAGCAAGAGTTTGGTCACCTGCAGGAGTGAAATCAACTTAAGTTCTTACCATTATGGCAGCATAAATTTCATACTGGTGCAGTCATATTCCAAATATATTTTCTCACCCGTTCACTGTATTCTGGCTTAATACACCTTTGGTCAACTGTCTTAATTTTTCTTTATAAAAATTGAAGTCAAATTTTTTGTCTCATAAATCAACTCAAACTATGTTACTACATTAAAGATGTTTTATAAATGTAAATTTTAGTTGTTAGCAGGAATGAAACACATCTTTTGGGAATCAGCAAATAAATGCTGGGATTTCAGTACTCATCTTTTAATATTTAAAACAATATCATTATCTATTTTATCTTAAAAACACAATGAGAATTTGATAGTTATAAGTGGCATCATTGTTGGCGATTTTATTGAACAAAGAAGTCTGCAACAATTTATATTCATGTAACAGCCCTTAAATTAGTAAAACATAATAAAATGCTTCATGGTCATAATCAAAATGGAGACATAAGAAGAGTAACCAGAAGCTTATTGAAAAGCATAGGTTTTAAGGAGCATGTTAGAAGATGAAAGGGAGGAATTTAAAGCAACTGAAACCACCTGTTGGCTACAGGACTGGAGCAGATTATAGAGACAGAGAAATGAAATGCCATGTGGATTTAGGCAAAGGGATGAGAATTTTAAGTTTGAGGCATTGGAGGCCAAGGTGTAAATGTAATTGGTAAAGGTGGGTGATGGATGAACAAGTCAAGGTGGAGGAGGTAAGGACACCAAAGCTGTCATTTAACTGAAGTTTGATGAGAATGAAGGATGGGTGGTCTCACCAATAGACCATTAGAAAAGTCAAGTTTGTACGTGACACAAACTCTGGTCCTCAGAGGTCGTCCTTTTAAAAGAAGTATGGTAACTGACCATTAAAACATTTCTGGAGCCATTAGAAAATGTTACACATTTAGTAATCTGGATGTTGTGATCATTATTTTGCATTATATTTTTGTTTAAAAGAAAAATGTTAATTGATTTGTTTGATTGAATGTCACCTCAAAGGCAATGCAGGAAGAAATAGGTCTGAACCACTATAACTTTGATTTATTGGCCCACACTTCCTCCATCTTTGGAATTCTCTATCCAAAAGAGCTATGGATGCTGTATGTTCAAGGCTGAGATAGATAGACTTATGGACTATAGAGCAATCCAGGGTTATGGTGAGATTGAGATAAGTATGAGTAAAGTAAACCCATGGTTCCTGAATTCAAATGATGGATTAAAAATGTTGGTGTTCAGAGGAACCTAGTGCACAAATCACTACATGTTAATATGCCAGTTCAGCAAGCAATTAAGAGGGCAAATGGTGTATTCATCTTTATTGCAGGTGAATATAAGGTCAAGAATAGAGATATCTTTCTCGAATTATATAAATCGGTAAATTGGTTTATTATTGTCACATGTACCAAGGTACAGTGAAAGTCTTTGTTTTGCATGCCATCCATACATGTCATTTCATCACATCAGTACATTGAAGTAGGACAAGGGAAAAGCAATAACAGAATGCAGAATAAAGTGTTACAGTTACAGACAAGTGCAGTGTAGGCAAACAATAATGTGTAAAGGCCATGACAAGGTAAATTGTCAAGAGTCCACCTTATCATACAAGGGGACCATTAAATAGTCTTAGAACAGTGGGATAGAAGCTGTCTTTGAGCCTGATGGTAAGTGCTTTCAGGCTTTTGTATCTTCTGTCTGATGGAAGGGGGAAGATGAGAGAATGTCTGGGGTGGGTGGAGTCCTTGATTATGTTGGCTATTTTACCCTCTAGAGTCTATGGAGGGGAGGCTGGTTTTCATGACGTGCTGAGCTGTGTCCACAATTCTCTTCAGTTTCTTGTGGTCTCGGGCGGAGCAGTTGCCATACCAATCTGTGATGCATCCAGATAGATGCTTTCTATGGTGCATCAATAAAAATTAGTGAGGGTCAACAGGGACATGCCAAATTTCTTTAGCGTCCTGATGCACTTTCTTGGCCATGGCATCTATATTGTTGGACCAGCACAGGCTATTGGTGATGTTCACTCCTAGGAACTTGAAGCTCTCAACCCTCTCAACCTCAGCACCATTGATGTAAACAGGAGCATGTGCCTCACCCCCCACTACCCTCACCACCCCCCGCCCAACTTCCTGAAGTCAATGACCAGCTCTTTTGTTTTGCTGACATTGAGGGAAAGGTGTTGTCGTGACACTGTGGCAGGAAAGCTTGTGCAGGAAAGTGGCACTAACAAACAGCTTAATCTTATTGAATGGCAGAGCAGAATTTGAATTTTTTTTGTTCTTGTTCTCACACTATTCGCAAGAATTGTGGAGGTCTCAGTTGATACATTGCTACCCTCCCTTGTGCCCCTTCTTCCACCCCATCTCTGTCACTTCATTAGCATCACTTCAGAGATCAAGACAGAAAACTAAAAAAAACTAAAAAATTGTATGGAAAAATAAAAATATGAAACTATTCTATTGACTCAATGGAATCATTATTATATCAAACATGTTCTTTAATGTCTAGTGATGTGTATTGTGCTTGAAGTTAAAATAAAACTATACAAACAAAAATATATAAAGCTATTCTATTGCCTCAACGGAATCATCATATCAAAATTAATTAAATCACTTTATCATATATACATGCTTGAGGTTATTTAGCTGTTGATGCAAGTTTGCTAAACATCGTAATTTGTATAAGAGCTATTCGATTTCCATCTTTTAGGGATAGGCCAAAGGCATCCGAATGCTTGAAAGATCGGTGGTTTCAGGTATGTCATTTGCTTTGCAACATGACCAAATATGATGCAAATACCAATTGTGCCTGCCTACCTTGCTGGCATTACTGTCGTATTTGTTTCCACTACCTCCCCCTGCACTGCCTGCATTAGTGGTAAACCAGGTATGCCTCTTAAATAGAATAAATAAATGGTAAATATTTGACCATCAAGACCATTATTGAAAACTATTTTTGATTAATACAATGTATTTAAGTTTTTCTTTTATTCTAATTTTTATATATATATTTTTAGTTAGTGCTGAAACTTGATAGAACAATTATTCAGCCGATTTTAGAACTGCTAGATGTAAACTATTGGATCTCAGTTACAAAACAGTTTACATATTGTTCGTACATGTATATCGTAGTCATTCTTAAGGATATAAAACTAACTCAGACTTTCATTCCAGGAGAAACAGAAGCTTCAGGAGTCTTGTACAATTCATACAAAGAAATTGAAATTCTATTTATCAAGGAACAGGTGGCAGGTAGGAAAACTTTGTGTTATGCTTATGCCTCCCCAAACAGTCACGTTTGACGGTACAGACTGTTTTGCAGGAGCACATAACTTAAGCCATCCTGCTTTTTTGCCCATTCACTTGGGGTTATCTCATTTTGTTGAGTCAGGACAGGATAATACAGGGATGGTGCAACACCTGAATGGAGAAGTCTACTCTGCTAATCATAGTAGAAAATGCAGCACAGAAGAAGCGCGACAACAGAAGAGATTGCATTATCAGCATCTTCCTTCTCCAGTCTGAGTCCTAGGACGTAGAATGCAGAATCTTGACCCGAAACGTCTTAACCCATCACCAGAGCCTCACCCTCCACCACCCCCCCCCACCCCACCACCATAGATGCTGCCTGACCCACAGAGTTCCTCCAGCACTTAGTTCCTTGGAAGAGAAGGGCATTGAGTTCATTGGTGCTATGCTGGCGCCTGGCCTGTACATGAAGTTATCTACTATAAGTCTCTGCCATAATCAGTATTTGTAGTAAAGCCTTTACATTCCAATAAATCATGCATGAGAAATGTTCTGCTCATTATCCTTTCTGTTTTACTAGTAATAATTCTGCATCCAAACCCTTTGTAATGGAGTTACCAATCAGGAAAGAAGTCTTACAGTTCCCTCTCTTAAACCTTCGTGCAATCTTGAAAAATTATTGTATTGCCTTTTAAGCTTTCCTGTTGCAGTTGAAAAATCTTTCTTCATAATTACAACTTTAATTTTTGGTTGTTTACTAATGAATTATTGCCGTACCCATTTGTTACTAAAACATGGGAACAGACCCTTTGACCCACAGTGTATGTGCTGACCATGATGCTGATTAAAACTCATCCCATCTGCCTGCATATAGAAAAACACAGGAATAGGCTCTTCAGCCCGCCATGTGTGTGCCAACCACGATGACAATCTAATTAACCCCATCTGCCCGCACAAGGTCCGTATCCCTCTATTCCCTACCTGTTCATGTGTCTGTCCAAATGTATCTTAACCATGACTATCATATCTGCTTCCACCACCTCCCTTGGCACCTACAATTCTTGTGTTAAAAACAAACTTGACTTGTAAATCTCATTTAAACTTTAACATTCTCACCTTTAAGCTATGCCCTCTCGTGTTTGACATTTCCACCCTGGGGAAAAAGACTGACCATCTACCCTATCTATGCTTGGCATAATTTTTATACACTTCCATCAGGTCTTCCCTTAGCCTCCCATGCTCCAGAGAAAACAATCCAAATTTGTCCAACCTCATGTTCTATATCCCTCCATCCCCTACCTGTTCAGGTGCCTTTCTAAATACCTCTTAAATGTTACTATTGTATCTGTTTCTACCACCTTCTCTGGCAGCATGTTCCAGGCACCTATCACTCTCTGTATAAAAGAACTTGCCTTGTAAACCTCCTTTCTCCCTCTCGCCTTAAAGCAATGTCCTCTAGTATTTGACACTTCCACCCAGGGAAAAAGATTCTGACCATCTACCCTATTGAGGCCTCTCATAATTTTATATACTTCTGTCAGGTTGCCCCTCAACCTCCAACACTCCTGAGAAAATAATCCAAGTTTCTCCAACCTCTCATTATAGCTAATACTCTCTAAATCAGGCAAGATCCTGGTGAACCTATTCTGCAACCTCTCCAAAGCCTCCACATTCTTCTTGTAATACCGCAGCCAGAACTTCACACAGTGTTCCAAATGTGGCCTAACCAAAGATTTATACAACTGCAACATGACTTCCCGACTTTTATACTCAACACCCTGACCAATAAAGACAGGTATGCTGTATGCCTTTTTTACCTCCATATCTAGTTGTATTGCTCCTTTCAGGGAGTTATGGACTTGCACCGTAAGATCCCTCTCTACATCAATGCTCATAAGGGTCCTACCATTTACTGTATGCTTGTCGCTTACATTTGACCTCCCAAAGTGCAACACTATAAGGTATCTTTATTAGTCACATGTACATTGAAACACACAGTGAAATACATCTTTTTACATGGTATTCTGAGGGCAGCCTGCAAGTGTCACCACGCTTCCGGTGCCAACGTAGCATGCCCACAACTTCCTAATCCGTACGTCTTTGGAATGTGGGAAGAAACCGGAGCACCCGGAGGAAACCCACGCAGACACAGAGAGAACGTACAAACTCCTTACAGACAGTGGCCAGATTTGAACCCAGGTCGCTGGCGCTGTAAAGCGTTACGCTAACCACTACACTACCGTGCCATATCACAAACAATAGCGATCCCAGCAGTGATCCCTGTGAAGCACCACTAATCACAGAACTCCAATCAGAATAACATCCCTTCACCACTACCCTCTGTCTGCTATGGCCAAGCCAATTTTGATTTCAACCTACCAAGTTTCCATGGATCCCATATGTCTTAATCTTCATGAGTGATTTTGTTGAATGCTTTACTAATGTCCATGTAGAAAACATCCACTGCCCTACCCTCTTTAATCATCTTCATCACCTCTTCAAAAAACTGAATCAAGTTTGTAAGACATGACCTCCCCTGTATGAAGCCATGCTAACAATCTCTAATAAGTCCATGCTTTCCAGATGTGAGTAGATCCTATCCCTAAGAATCTGTAATGTTCTATTACAGATTCAGTGTAACATCCTTGCTTTTGGACTCAGTGCACTGATAAATAAAGGTCAAGGTTCATTGCTGGAGGGAATGGGGGCGTTAACTGATCATGGGAGGGGGTGGTTGATTTCTTGGAGGTGAGTTTTTTGGAGACTGGAGGAACCTCTCCTTCCTGTTCAGGTCCAAAAGCAGTGCTCTAAAGGCACTTACTTTCTTCTCACCTTTTCTCCCTACTGTGAAGTTCCTGAGGGCCAGGATTCCTAGAAATGCCAGGCTCCTTGAGTTAAGAACAAAAGTCTTGTTAAAATGGAGATGGGCAGCCTCCAATTTCACTGATAGATCCACCTCTTGAGAGTGGTTGGTCACCTATATGTGTAGCTCCACATTCTCCTGTCAATGAACATCCTCAGGACTGATCCTCTGTTCATTCATTTCTATGTATAAATTGATTACCATATTCATTGTGTCATAGAGTCATACAGCACAGGAACAGGCACTTTGGCCCAACTGGTCTATGCTGACCAAGATTCTCATCTAAGCTAATCCCATTTGCCCATGTTTGGCCCATATCCCTCTAAACATTTCCTAGCCATGTACCTGTCCAAGTATCTTTTTAAATGTTGTTAATGTAGCTGCTTCAACCACTTCCTCTGGCAGTTCATTCCATATACTGACCACTCTCTGGGTGAAAAAGTTGCCCCTCAGGTTCCTATCAAATCTCTCCCCTCTCACCTTAAAAAAAAACCCTCTAGTTCTTGATTCCCCAACATAGGGAGAAAGACTACGTATGTTCACCCTATATATGCCCCTCATAATTTTATACACCTCTATAGCATCACCCCTCATTGTCCTATGCTCTAATGAAAAAAGTCCCAACCTGCTCAACCGCTCTCCGTAACTCAGTGCCTTGAGTCGTGGCAACATCCTCGTAAATCTCTTCTGCACTCTTTCTAGCTTAATGGCATCTTTCCTACAGCAGCGTGACCAAAACTGGACACGGTATTCCAAATGCAGCCTTGCCAATGTTCTGTACAACTGCAACATAACACCCCAACTACGATACTCAGTGCCCTGACTGATGAAGGCCAGTGTGCCAAAAGCTGCTTTCACTACCCTGTCTACCTGTGACACCACTTTCAGCTGACAAACAGTAACTGAGATGCATGAGCTGCTTAGGGACAGTCAGCATGGCTTTATGAGGGGCAGGTCATGCCTCACAAGCCTGATTGAATTCTTTGAGGATGTGACAAAGCACATTGATGAAGGTAGAGCAGTGGATGTGGTGTACATGGATTTTAGTAAGGTGTTTGATAAGGTTCCTCATGGAAGACTCATTCAGAAAGTCAGGAGGCATGGGATCCAGGGAAACCTGGCTGTGTGAATTCGGAATTGGCTTGCCCAAAGACAGAGGGTGGTTGTAGATGGAGTATATTCTGCCTGGAGGTCGGTGACCAGTAATGTTCCGCAGAAATCTGTTCTGGGACCCCTGCTCTTTATGATTTTTACAAAATGACTTGGATGAGGATGTGGAAGGGTGGGTTAGTAAGTTTGCTGATGACACAAAGGTTGGTGGTGTTGTGGCTAGTGTAGAAGTTTCCTTTAGATTACAACAGGACATTGATAGGATGCAGAGCTGGGCTGAGAAGTAGCAGATGGAGTTCAGCCCAGAAAAGTGTGAAGTGATCTTGGGGTCCACGTTCGTAGATCCCTCAAGGTTGCCGCGTAGGTTGATAGGGTTGTTAAGAAGGTGTATGGAATGTTGGCCTTCATTAGTCGGGGTATTGAGTTCAAGAGCCGCGAGGTAATGTTGTAGCTCTATAGAACTCTGGTTAGACCACACTTGGAGTATTGTGCTCAGTTCTGGTCACATCATTATAGGAAGGATGTAGAAGCTTTAGAGAGGTTGCAGAGGAGATTTACCAGGATGCTGCCTGGATTGGAGAGCATGTCTTTGAGGATAGGTTGAGTGAGTTTAGGCTTTTCTCTTTGGAGAGAAGGAGGATGAGAGGTGACTTGATAGAGGTGTACAAGATGCATAGATCAAGTGGACAGTTGGAGACTTTTTCCCAGGGTGAAAATTGCTAACATGAGGGAGCATAATTTTAAAGTGATTGGAGGAAGGTATAAGGGGAACGTCGGGGTAAGTTTTTTACACAGGGAGTGGTGGGTGCGTGGAACGTACTGCTGACAGAGGTGGTGGAGGCAGATACATTAGGGACATTTAAGAGACTCTTAGGCACATGAATGATAGAAAAATTGTGGGCTATGTGGGAGGGAAGGATTAGATAAATCTTAGAGCAGATAAAATGTCAGCCCAACATTGTGGGCCGAAGGACCTGTACTGTGCTGTTATGTTCTATGCTGCACACATAGTTGAAAATGAGAGTATACTATTTACAATAAAAATATTGGAGCTTTTTACCTCTGAATTTTAAGTATATTAAAGAATGTGATGTAAAACAGGCAGTTATTTCTTCAAAAGTGTTCTTAAGAAAGCAGTCAGGTTGTTAAACTGTTTTCAACAATCTTTAACTTTGTCACCTTTGTATTATTTTCAGCGTTCCCTTATGTGTTATAAATCAATACTTGTAATGAGGTCAATTCCTCAACTTTTGGAAGAGCCATCTGAAATTCATTCTCTTGGTATGCCTCGACATTTGCTTAAGCAAAGCAACATATCAACATCCAGTGCCTCCTCTTCTGATTTTGAAGACTATACCCAGCAGACAGAACTAAGTCCATGTCATTCTTCAGATATCAGTCAGATAGTGTTCAATCAATATTTTGCAGATGACGGTGACCACTGTGAAACCCAAGAGGCTGTTTCTTTTATAACAGACATTTTAGATCCAGCTGTTAGTGAGAACAAGAGGCATAAGTCAGTGTTAACTGGAAGCATTGCTGTTGAGAAGCAAGGAGATGTAAAATATCAAATATGTGCAAAATATGATGAGGATAATGTGAAAGCCCAGTGTAATCCTCCTGAAATATGTGGAGACCTGAATTTAAGTACTAACAGAATTAAACATTCTATTGCTAAAGCAGCTACTATAGAGACATCAGATAGTTCAAGAATGGAAGAGAGAGTAACTCATAACTTAACACGAGCCATTTCAGCTGACAGCATCTTCACACTTCAGTCATTAAAAATGAACAGTTTACCAGATTCAAACTCCAAACCACCATCCAGACTTTTGCCAAGACATTGTCTTAAGAATAGAAATCTTCCCAGTGAGGATGCTCAATATGCAACAAGAACAAAGAAACGCTTTGTACAGGCAGGTTACACAAAGGGAAGGATAAGTGGACTACCTCAACCACTTTTGGGTTGCCTTCAAATGGCTGTACAGGAAGGAACTGTTAATGATAAAAGATCTGAAGAAACCTCAAGCCACATCTCTGGAAGACTGTATAAATCGGCTTCTTGCGACAATGAGTTTAAAGTGGGTTATGGTCCCAAGGAAAATTTAAGGAAAAGCAAGTCATTGGATGAATATGAAACAAAGTCTGTGGTTTGGACTTCTGGAGAATCTGCATGTGAATTAATGAATTCATGTCTCCAGCATTCAGATCCAAATTCCAATGCAAAAACTATTGTTGAGCCTATGATAACCTTGCCTACTTCCGTAGGTGAACAAGTGTCAGGTTCTCAAAAGTCAACACTGAGTGACACAATGTATTTATCTGAAGGGGTCACTTTCTTTACAGATGTTTTACAATATCCCAGGCAAAATACTTCCTCTGCGATAGACCAGTCTTTGCAAACTGATGCACCCTTGGAGTCATCAGAAAAAGAACAGAGCATGGACTTGGAAAAGAAAACCCCTGTTACTAACAATAAAGAATACAATTCAGAGGGGAACTCTCATGCAGTTACTTCCCTCCAGCATTCAATAGATCTCCTAAACAAGGATCATAGATTTTCACGATCATGTGAGGATGCAGAGAGCTCATCTCTCTTTAAACTTTCGGAGATGGAGTCCAAGACAGAGAAAAAACAGAATGATGAAAAGCCTATCAATTCACACTCAAATGTTTCAGAAATCAGATCTTTTGACATTAAAGGCTCTACAGATTCAGAGTTGCAGAGTAACATCTCTTTTACTGCCTCAGCTGTCACATGTGAACCTCAGACCCAGAGTTCAAGTGAAAATGTCAGCTCTGTATATCATGTTGCAGTAAAACCAGATGTAGATTACTTTGACCTGTCGGAACCGTACAACTGTGAACTCCACAATGAGCATGGACCCACATTTTTGACTCAAGAGTTTGAAGAGAAAAGCACATCACAAGCTAAATCCTTGCCTGAGCCATGCACATCTGAAGAGAAGTTTTCTTCAAGGGAAACAGATGTCAACAAGGATAATCCTCCACGGCGAAAGTCAGATCGGACATCAACCACTTCATATGAATTATTGTACAATGAGATTGAACCTGTAAGTGAGAGTTTGTGGGGTATATCTGCAGCTGAATGGGAGTCAGATCTATTGGAATTACTCGATGGTAGTGACGAGGATGAGATCATGTCTGATATTGAAGAAGGGGCATCAAAAAGCAAAAGAAAATCTAAAAGAATTTCACTGGAAAGTAAAATATATCAAAGTTTTGAAAGTCTGAGAAAAGCTTTCAAAAGTGAAAAAGAGGAAAGAGCTCCAATTTCTTCAAGTGAAATGAGTCTGATTGTCGGTGAAAGCCACAATGACCCAGGTTTAAAGTCTCCATCAAAAACATCTGGCGGGTCTGGTCTTTTAAGATTATTTAGTAGGTCTGCTTCGCTATATTGGGATAAAGAATTTCATGATGGAGACGGAGGAGGAAATCGTCATTCTTTATCTGCACTTCTAGGGAAAGGAAAGAGTCAGACATTGCCTGCTCACTTTTCCTGGCAATCTTTGAAAACCAAGGATTTAGCAGAGAAACTTGAACTGAGGAAGAAAAAACAGCAGTTAAGCAAGGTTCAGAGAAGTGCAAACCCGTTTAGAATGGAATCAGCTGGCAGCCAGTACATGGAAGTTATGAAAGCACCATTAATACCTTCCTTAACAACACACAAAGGTGAGTACAAAAACTGAGATGTAAAAGTTACTTGGTTTGGAACGTTTTCCGTGCGTTATGATTCTGTTCATTGCAAAAGGTTAATATTTTGCATGTTGTGAATCACAAAGTCTTATGTGTAATGATATATCATATGATATTACTGTGGGTTAGTAAGTTCGTAGATGGTACAAAGATTGGTGGCATTGTGGATCGTGTAGATGATTGCCGAAGTATACAGCGATATATAGATCAATTGCAGATATGCGTAGAGAAATGGCAGATGGAGTTTAATCTGACCAAGTGTGAGGTGTTGCATTTTGGGGGAGCAAATGTAAAAGGACAATATACTGTTAATGGCAAGACCATTAACAGTGTTTGTGTACAGATGGATCTTGGGGTCCAAGTCCATAACTCCCTGAAGGTGCTAAAGAAGGCATATGGCATGGTAGGATCTAAAACAAGGCATAGGTTTAAGGTGAGAGGAAAGAGTTTTAAAGGGGGTTTAAGAGGAAATCTTTTTACACAGAGAGAGTGTGGTTGATATCCTGCAGAGGAAGTGCTGGAGTCAAGTACAATCAACATGTTTAAGAGGCACTTAAGTAGGCAAGTCAGGGAAGTGTACAGACCTAGTGCTGATAAATGGGATTAGTGTGGATGGGCAAAAGAGATCAGCATGGATGTGATGGGCCAAAAGGGCCCATTTCTGTGCTGTACATCTCTAAGACTTAACAACGCTTGGACTATTGTGTGCAGTTTTGGTCGCCCAGCTGTAGGAAGGATGTAATTAAGCTGGAAAGGATACAGAAGAGATAACACAAGGATATTGCCAGGACTAAAGGGCTTGAGTTACAAGGAGAGGCTGGATAAGCTGGGGAGCATAGGAGGCTGAGGAATGACCTTGTAGAGGTATATAAAATCATGAGGGGTGTAGATGAGGTGGATGGTCATTGTCTTTTTCCCAGGGTAGGGGATCTAAAACTAGAGGGCATAGGTTTAAGGTGAGAGGGCAAAAATTTAGAAGGGACCTGAGGGGAAACCTTTTCACACAGAGGGTGGTGGGTATATGGAACAAGCTGCCAGAGGAAGATGTAGAGGGGGCATAATTACAATGTTTAAAAGATACTTAGACAGGTGCATGGATAGAAAAGGTTTAGGGGGATATGGGCCAAGCACAGGCAAATGTTTCTAGCTTAGTTAGACATCTTGATCAGCATGGAGGAGTTGGGCCGAAGGACCTGTTCCCATGCCGTATAACTCTATGACTACTGTCAGGCACTACTCACTCACCTGATTTTACTGGCTGCACATTGAGGTAGGTTTTAGATGCCAATGTATTTCTGCAACCTCCAATTTTTAAGATAAAAACAGAAAGCACTGGAAAATTTTTTTTAGGTCAGGCAGCTTCTGCAGAAAGAGAAACAGTAAACGTTTCAGGTCCTAATGCAGGGTCTCAACCCAAAACGTCGACCATCCCTTTGCCTCCACAGATGCTGCTTGACCCGCTGAGTTCTTCCAGCAGTTTATTTTTTATTCCAGATTTCAGCATCTGCAGTCTGTTTTGTTTCCAACATTTCAGGTCAGCGACCTACTGTCATAATGTCAAAGACCTATAGTCGGAAACATCAACTCTGTTTCTGCCTTCACAAATGATGTCTGACCTTTTGAAAACTTCCAGCATTTTATTTTCTGGTTTCAGATTTATGAAATCTGCAGTCTTTTCTTTTTAAGGACTCCTAGTTACACTCCTGTAAGAACAACAGATAAAAAAGTTCAGAGCTTGCAAAGTACCAACTCCAATTGAAGAAAAATATCCAGACTTTTTCAACCTTCCCCACTAAATATGGTCGGAGAATTCTATAATAATCACTGAGTTATGTCAGGTCAGAATGCTTTCACTTTATAGCAGCCAGAGAAATGTCAAGTAACCCATCATGCTTTGGGAGGAAGAAATGTTGGAAACCACAGAACAGAGGGGAACAGTGAAGGAAGTTCATGTAATCGATACCTGGTCAGTCTCAAGTGAGAACATAGTTGAGACAGCTTTACAGCCCTGTGGACTATCCCATTGTAAACATCCCACTGTGAGCTATCCAGAAGATAGAACAAGCAGCCAGGGGTATTTGGGATCTGACATCCTGTGGAAGTGGACATTTGGCAGATTACAAATCTCAAATAAACACTCTGATAATTTAGGAACCAAATGGTTAAAATAATTGTAGGAATTTGAAGTAGTTAAGGAAACACATGCTCATGTATAAGGACTGGAATTAAGGATGTGTAAAGGCAATAAAGAACTAAGCAATGTTTGGGAGGTATGTGAAGAAATGTATGAAAGGTTGCCTTATGAGATGACCAGCAGCAGTGACTCCGGAGAACGGCCACTAAAGAAGATCCTGTCAGGGACTCAGAGAAGAACTCACCAAGATCGAACCTCAGCCAGGTTCATCAAGAGTGGGTAATACCTGAATGCAAATACTGAGTTTTGGAAGTTTGAAAGTAAACTAGAGAGTTGTGCAAGTAACTAAAACAGTTATGAAACTGGAGTTAAATAATTGTTTGAAACTATGTGGTGAATCTTTGAGTTGTTTGAACCAATTGTGATTAATAAAGAAGTATAGTTGTTAGGCAAAGGCATTGTCTGTTGTGTTTTATTGTGCACTGTACTTAATTGGCAACAACTTGCAAGATGCCAGGAAGTAATATTAGAAAAACAGTCACTCAGCAATGTGAATGTTAAGTTACAGCTATAACTATGATACAAGGTATGAAGATGATCAGAATTATTACCTGAATACAAAACTGCAGATTAGTTGACCTCATGAAAGAAAATTTAATTTTTTAATCATACTATAATTTTGCACAGACTTGGAAAAACAGCAAGTTGGCATGTGTTCCACAGACACTAGTGACAATGCCACTGGTTCCCTGAAGACAAAATCCAGACTGTTTTCATTCAAGCTTCCTGGTTCAAAATCGAAGGAGAAAGGTATTGCTGAGCAATGTAAAGTTCTGATAATAGCTTATATTTTACACAGAGTAATCTATATACTTGGTAGCACAAACGTAATGATGTACTAAATGAATAACATTTTAGCTGCTAATTAGAAACTTGCTTTGTTTATTTTTTTAAAGATGAAAATAATGTGTTGCCATTCTTTCATTTTAGTAGAGCTTTAAAACTCATTTTTATTGTAGCCAGTTCATATATGAGCATTATAAGAATAACAACATATTTAATGATTTTCTAAATTCATTCTGTCTAGCTTAGAATGTTGACTTTACATAAAAGAACTCTGAGTGCACAAAGAAGTTATTTGTCAAACGTTTATTACTTTTTATATTAGGTTACCTTCTAATCCCATTCAAAATTCTACTGAAACATACGTAAATATATCTTGAATCCAATTATTCTGACCTTCCATAATTATCTCTTTGATATGTCTTAGAGTCTTCAGACTTAAGACTTTTCCCACTTACATACACCTGTTTCCTATTGCTTTGTTGGAGAGACATTAATCTCTAACCTCAACTGTGTTTACACTTGGAAATATTAAAACTCCAACTTTGCTGATTTTCACAACCCTAATCAAAATTTTTTTGATAAGTTAGCACTGGACCTGACTCCTCAAGGCTATGGGAGAGAAAACAGATCTGCTAGTCTTACATCACCAATCTAGAACAGCAATCTTGCAACTGCCTCTAATTTAAATTTTATTTGATTTTTATTTCTTTGTTCCCCAATATTTGAATTCTTTAGGGAAATCAACCTTTCCTAACCTTAAAACATTGTCAGCTTGTTTCCTTCTTTGTAGCACCATCATTTCTTGAAGGGCTCCAAAACCGGTCAGTTGGCTTGAGTCAGTCTGTGACCCTGTCCTGCAAAGCCTCGGGTTCTCCAAATCCTAAAATACTCTGGTTCAAAGGTAAGATCTGTTTTGTGCTGCACCTCTCATTGCTGATCCAAAAATCATTTCTGATGGCTCAGCTTATGAATACAGCAAATAACACGAGCCTTCTTGACTAAGAGGTTTTAGTAATTCAGTATTATTCAATTTTCTGATCTTTGATATTCTGGTGGTGGCCTTAGTTGACCCCAGTACTTGAAGGTGATCAGGAAAGAGTGATCTTTCTGGATGCTCTCCAGCTGTGTGTAAGAAGAATGCAAAAGCCAAGCTGGACTACAAGAACAGAAGAAAAGAGGAGCAGGAGTAGGCTACTCAGACCTTCAAATCTGCCCCACCATTCAATGTAAACATTGCTGATCTATGCTGGCCTCAACTCTCTTCTGTGGCAGTTCCCCATAACCCTTAATTCCTCGATCTTTGAGATATTTATTGATCTCCACCTTAAATATATCTAATGATCTGGCTTTTACCACCCAGAGATTCACTACCATCTAGTTTCTGTGCATCTCAAATTTAAATGACCAACCGCTTATTTTTTTTATCTACCTGTATGTCCCCTTGTATGTGACTCTTCCATTAGTGGAAACATCTCAACATTTGCCTTGTCAATCTCCCTTACAATCTTATTTGTTTGAATAAAATTGCCGCTCATGCTTCTAAACTCCAAGGAATACAGACCCACACTGTCTAGCCTCTTTTGATAGGACAGCCCTCTCACCTCCATCATCATATAGTTAGTCCTGCAATACCCGCTGGTTTATCAAAAAACCAATGTTTCAGAAGATCCTGACGAAAAGGAAGAAAAATTATCTTAACCATTTTTTTGAAATTGATGTTATTTAGTCCTGCCTTGCAATCCTTTTTGAATTCTTGCGTAATGTTTGGACTTTACCATTATGTTTTTATCCCATGATGCTTGAGCTTTTCCTTTTTCAGTCTTTGAATCCTCTATGTAGTTTGTGTACAAATCAGGGTTTACCCAATTATTCAGTGTAACTCCACCAGTTTATACAGAACATCTAGTTTGTGGAGATCTTCTGTCAAGTTATGGCAGATTGAAAGAGCTCCTCCGCTCCCAAATTTTGTGATCAGATTCAGTCTGAAAATCTGTACTGTTTTCAACTTGTTGCAATTGCATTACGATATGAAGTTTATTAATGCAGTAGCAAATGCCAATGGTAGTTATTTTTTTCCAAATTGCTATACATATTCTATTAGATATTACTGCCTGTGTTAATATAGCTGCAGTTTCAAACTATCATATCTACTTATTCTAAACATAATTTCCTTTCACTTGTAGATCATTTATTCCCAGTTAGGATAATCAAATTTTCCCCTCTTTGTCAAGAAAAAATACTATCTAAAATGAAAGTGTGTAGTCTTAGTAATTTTTTATGGGCACATTGTTTACATTTAGATAGAAAGTTCTTCCAGTTCTGTTCAATTTAATTTATTTTTAATGTTTCATACAGGCCCTGTACTTAACAGAACAGCCCTACCATTTGAAAGATTTACCATTTGCTAAATTGAAGTATACCACTTAAGTTGTATTTCAATTTAGCAATACCGACAAAAGAAATGCTCACACCTGTCACCTTACCAATCTTCTACTCATTTGTTTTTCATATTTCATGGTTGATTTTTCTTATAGATAACCAACTGATGCGTTGCAGTGACCGAATATTGTTATCAACCACAAGCACAAAATGCCAACTTTTAACTATTCTAAATGTGGCTGACGAGGATCTTGGAAGTTATAAATGTGTGGCTGAAAACCACTTAGGCAAAGCTTCAACTTGCTGCTTACTGAACCTTGCAGGTAACTAACTCTCTGTATGTTTGTCTATAATTGATTTTGGTAAACTCTGGACAATACCCACAAGCCACTCAGCGACATGTCAACAATTCACCCAGTAACCAGATCAGAAGTAAAACAATGGAACTGTAGTCCTCAGCCTGTGCTTGGAGATAGGGGTGGAGGGTGTATGGTGAATGAGCCAGCATTGCTACTCCTGATGGGGCTTTGGGAGAGGAAGGGATAAGCCCAGAGAAAGAAATGAGAAAGTTATTTTAAATAGTTTGTAGCCCACTGATGACGCTCAGATTGTGTCCATTGTTTTCATAGAAGGTGCAGTAAAAAGGGTGAGTTGTTAGAAGTCTTCTTTCCCTCTGGCCAAACTGATATCATTTTCTCCATTATAGTTGTACCTTGCTGTCCCGATTCTCCTGAAGTAGCGCAAGTCTTTGAAGATGGTGCTTTAGTGATATGGAAACCACTTATGGAAACCAGCATGCCAACAACATACGTTGTTGAGTGTCAGAAAAAAGGCAAGTAGAGATTCATTTTGTTGGAAAAAATATCTTGCTAATAGCACACAATTGATAAAAAGGGACAATTCATATGGTGTGATTTTCTACCATTGAAACTGTTTAGTGAGAATTAACTACAATAGCAGGTACTTTTTTAAGCATGAATCCATTGTTGAAAATTGATTTTTTTAGGGCAGTTTTCTTTTTTGTGTTTAGAGGGTTTAATTTTCTCTTGTAGCACACATGACAGATTCATATAAAATTCCATTCTGCATTGTTAAAATAATTTTATTGCATTACATTAGTTGGTACACAACCAAAGAAAAATAACCAAAGAAACCAAAGGGTAGGACAGTGATGCAGCTAGTAGAGCCACTGCTTCACATCGTCAGAGACCCAGGTTCAATCCTGACCTCAGATGCTGTTATGTGGAGTTTGCACTACTCTCTGTGATCACATGGATTTACTCCAGGTTTCCTCCCACATCCATATAACATGTGAGTAGGTAGGTTAATTGGCCACTGTAAATTATCCTGAGAGCGTGGATGAGTGGTAGGATTTTGGGGATTTTGATTAGAATGTGGGGAAATTAAAAAATGGGATTAATGCAGCATTAGTAGAAATGGGTGGTTGATGGTTGTCTTGAACACAGTGGGCCGAAGAACCTGTTTTTATGCTGTATGACTGCAATTTGCTAATCCCTAAGAACTTCTAGGAGGAAGATAATACTCTTAGGCCCAATGAGCATCCATCATTTCTATTTACCTTGCATTTTACTATATTCCAAATCTTTTTTCTCTAATAACATCCAATTAAACTTCTTGCACTTCCAATTATTTCTTTGTAACATTTGTGACCTTTTTCAGGTGAAGACTGGAAAACCATTGCATCCAATCTTTCTGAAACCTGCTTTTATGCAAGTAATCTGTGTAGGGGAGAAGCCTATTTGTACAGAGTTGCTTATGTCAACAAAGCAGGGAAAGGACCGTTTAGTCACCCATCTGTAGAAATCATCATTGGAGAGACAGGTAAAGCTCAACTGTCTCTAGTTAGTTCAACCTTATTATAGAGGGAATGGAACTGTTAGTATTCCACCTTGCCAATTAACATAATTTAATGCCATATGTTTTAAGTTCTTCATACCCATTGATTTGGGACAGTGTTTCTCCTCCACACAAGACTCTTCCCGGCCTATTTCTAACTGTCAGCATACCTTTCAATTTCTAATTCGTTTAAGTATGTATTGCTTTCTTTTAAATATTGACCACCTCAGATTCTACATAGAGCAGGAATGGGTCCTTCAGCGCAGGGAACAAATAGGGATTATTAATCAAAGAGAGACTGAATTAAATCATATTAGGAATGGCGGAAAAAACAAAATCAACTGTAGGTTTTCTGTTAGATATTTAAGCTTGCAATTAACATTCAGAGATATGAGACTGTTTTACTGAAATGTTCCTTCATTCCATGTTTTAGTTTTCTAATTTTTTTGCTTTCCTTTCTGTATTCTTTCCGATTAGAAGTGCAGTCGCACAGTGTGCATGGTGAGAAGCCAGCATCAGTGCAACAGACATACACATTTTTAGCAGAGTTAAACAGGTACATGAATTGCCCCTAACGCATTGATAAATTGAAATGTGCTATTAACAACATAACATATAGGCTGGAATATGGTAATACAGAGCATAAACAGGACTATAGCTCACAATCTGGACTATAAAACATGGATTAGAATGTGTACCATACAGCATGTACTACTGGAAGGTTAAAAACAGTAAATGCTAGAAATACTCAATACATTAGGCAGCTTCTTTGGAGAAAGAAACAGGATTAACATTTAAGACTATAACTTTCCATAGTGCTGCTAAAGGAAGTATATAAATATAACTTTGACATAGTTAATACATATAGGACGGTATATAGGCTAGGGTGCATTTTCACGCAGACTACCGGATTTGTTTGACAATGCACTTTTGGTTCGCTTCATTTATTCAACAACATGTAATTGAAAAGAAGTTAAACTGAAGCTTGCTGCCAGGGCAATTTCCAGGCTGTCTGTGAACAAAGGAAAAGTAAATCTTGAAATATTATAATGGTGTTGGAGAAGTGAGCTATATTATGTAAAAGGAGTAGAAGTGGGCCTCGAATTTGCTTCACCATTCAACATGATGACAGTTGACCTTCAACCTCAATTTCACTTTCCCTTTCTATGCCTGTATTTCTGTTGATTGAAACTTCAACTATAATCAGTAATGTCAAATGAAGACATTCCATGGATTAACAGTCCTTCAGTAATTAGTTAATGAAAGAACCAAATTATAGAAGGATGCAATTAACGGGGACTGGTGAAACATTTTCTTTAAGACAAAAATCAGGAAAATGATATTACCTCTAAATTATCTGTCCTTTATCAACCTAACCTCTGGACAGCGTCCCTTACATAGAAAATATCTCTGAGTGCCTGACAAGAGAAAACTAAACAGAAGTCATGAAAAGTGAAGTAGAGGCTGATGGTAGTGCAGTCAGGTATTTCACTGGAGCTTCACTGCCTTGCCTTTACTGGAGATGCAGCAGTGAACCTAATTGTATGCAGGAAGTGATTTCTGTTAGACAGCTCGTGACAAAGCAGGAATAGTTCTGAGGAAATTCAAAGCCATAACAGACTTGCAGTGAAAGGAACATATGTGATTATATCAGAGGATAGTAACATAGTGCATTCTTACAGATTAATATCCAACACTAACATGAATTAAATTAACAAGGTTATTTTAACTTTTCATCCTATTCATTTTTTTTAAAGAGGGCGCTTCAGCATCATAAAGAAATGTACAGAAAACTCCACTGGAAAATCACTTGCAGCTAAAATCACTCCATACAAGAAAGAAAGGAAGCCATTTGTCCTGAAAGAGTATGAAACCCTGAAGAAGCTCCATCACAGCAACATTGTACAGCTTCATGGTGCCTACATTACACCCAAATACTTGGTTCTGATCCAAGAACTCTGCGAAGGCAAAGAGCTGCTTCGCTATTTGGCAGAGAGGTAAAAATGGAACAAGCTTTGTTTGTCACCATCACAATTTAGATAATTTTATTCTGCATCAAATTTCCTCTGTGTTACTGGTGTAAAGCCATAGTTATCTGGATAGGCTAGAATGGAAATTGGGAGTGGGACTTGTTTATAGGCAAGCATGTCCTTTCAAATGCTGCTATGGATTTAGAATTAAACATACTGTTGCCCATATATATTATGATGCCATGTAAATGAAGGAACTATTCCTTATTATGTAGTTAATATAAATAGCACCTGTAAATCCCGTTAATTGAAACACTAAGTGTTCTTGTGAGTATTCAACACAAGCATAATGTTCAATATTAGTATGGAAAGCAGCCTTAACTGTTACAGAATTTTAATAGCGCATATAGAAAGTATTTTGGAAGCTGGCTTGATGGTATATTCACAGATAATGCAGAAATATGCTACCGTGACTCTACGAAATAACGCTGCCCTCATTCCTCTTAAAGTGGCAGTATCCAACAACTTTGCAAACATGCAAGTAACTCCAATATGAAACACAGAATGCAGTGAAATGCATAAGTAGATATTTCCTGTAGATGTCTCCAAACTAAATATAAGCCCATTGTTGAAAAGTGATTTATCTCCCACCTTGATAAATATAGAGCTTATTACTAAGGAAAAACTAATTTCATTCACTTTTTTCTGCATCTCTCCTCTGCATGGAAAAATGTAACTTGATCGAAAGTTATTACTTTCAGCATCTTGTTACTTATTTTCTATATGCAGAAGTTATCAGTATTAACAATATATAGGAAAATTTCTTCGAGGTTGGTTATGGCATGAATCAACTCCTGCCTCACAGGTGACCTGGAACCACTTCAATTTCCCTACCGCCACAACAGGTCAAAAGCAGATACAATTTCTCTGGCTCTTCACTCTGCTCTGGACCATCTGGACAACAGGAACTCATTTGTCAGGCTGCTGTTCATTGACTACAGCTTGGCATTCAACACAATCATCCTATCCAAATTCATCATCAAGTTTCAAGTCCTAGGCCTCTGTACCTCCCTCTGCAACTGGATCCTCAACGACTTCATCATCAGACCTCAATCAGTGAGGATTGGTAACAACATCTCCTTGCTGACCATCAACACAGGTGCACCTCAAGGCTGCATGCTTAGCCCCCGCTCTACTCTCTATACGCACATGACTGTGTGGCTCCAGTGCCATATATAGAATCGCTGACAACACTACTGTTGTTGGACGAATCACAGGTGATGACAAGTCAGCATACAGGATAGGACACTTTGTTGAATGGTTCTGCAACAACCACCTCAACATCAGTAACACTAAAGAGCTGATTGTTGACTTCAAGAAGGGGAAGGAGGGCAAACGTGTGCCAGTCTACATTGGGGGATTAGTGGTGGAGAGAGCCTGCATATTAATGTTTCAGATGACCTGTTCTGGGACCAGCACATAGATGCACACAAGGAAGGCAAGTCAGCATCTTTACTTTCTTAGGAGGTTAAGGAGGTCCAGCTTGTCACTGACCGCTCCAATAAACTTCTACAGATGTACTGTTGATAGTATCCTTACTGGTGGCATCGTGGTCTGGTACTGCAATTTGAAAGCACAGGAATATAAGAAGCTGCAGAGAGTAGTGGACTCAGCACATCATGGGCACATCACTCCCCACCACCGGTAGTACCTACAGGAGGTGATGCCTCAGGAAGGCAACATCTATAATCAAAGATTCCCACCATCCGGGCCATGCCATCTTCTCAAAGCTGCCATCGGGCAGGAGGTACAGAAGCCTGAAGTTCCACAACACCCGATTCAAGAACAGTTACTTCCCTTCAACCACTGGGTTCCTGAACCAACTGGCACAACCCTAATTACTACAGTTTAGTGCCACTATGGCCACTTTGCACTAAAATGGATTTTTTTTTGTTCTAATTGTGTATAATTTATGTTTAATTTATGTTTTTATTGTGAATGCTGCTTCTATGATACTATGTACCTGTGATGTTGCTGCAAGTAAGTTTTTCGTTGCACCTGTGCATACATGTACTTGTGCAGATAACAATAAACTTGATTTTGAATTTCACTTGGGTATCTCCTAATCAACCTTCTGGAGGTTGTGATTGGCTGTGTTTAGCTGTTTGTGCCATGATGCATGTGAGGAGGTAATGGTTATGGCGAGGGTGGGGTGCAGAACTACAGAACAGTGTGGCACAAAAGGAGACATTCAACCCATTGATTCTATGTTGACCCTTTCAGAAAGCAATCCATTTAACCCCACCTTTTGCTGTTTTGTCATTTCTCTGAAAATACTTGTTCTTGCAATTTTTTTTATATTCAGTCTCTTGACTTGGGTGTCACTGGCAGGGCCAGCATTTATTGGCCATCTCATTTCCCTTGAGAAGATGGTGCTGAGCCACCTTCTTAAACACCTGCAGTCCTTCTGATGGAGGTTCTCCTACAGCGCTGTCAGGTAGGCAATTCCTGGATTTGAACTCAGGATAATCGACAGGCATATATTTCCAAGTCAGGACGGTGTGCAACTTGGAGGGGAAGCTGCAGGTGGGAGTGTCTTCATACGCCTGCTGTTCTTTTTCATCCTAGTGGAAGAGGTTGTGGGTCTGGGAGGTGCTGGTGGAGTAGCTTGGGTGAGTAGCTACAATGCATTTTGTAGGTGGTACAAACTGAAGTCACTGTGACCCAATGGTGCAGGGAACAAATGTTTAAGGTGGTTTGTGGGGTGCTAGTCAAGCAGGCTCTTTTGTCCTGGATGTTGTTGAGCTTCTTGAGAGTTGTTGGCACTACACTCGTATAGTCAAGTGGAAAGTATTCTATCACACTGATACAGCTTTAAATGATTGGGCCAAGGACATTGCCTTGAGGAACTACTACAATGATGCCCTTGGACAGATGACTGACCTCCAACAACCAAGTAATTATGAGATCAGAAAAACACATTGAAAATTCTTCACGCTTTTTCATTTTATATACAACAAAAAAAACACCACTGTATAGTCACTGAGAATTAGAATCATAGATAGTACAGAAACAGGCCCTTCGTCCCACCAAGTCTGCACCAGCTATCAACAACCCGTTTACACTAATCGTATTGTTTCATCTTTTTGTTTTATTCTCCCTACATTGTCATCAAATCCCCCCAAATTCTATCTCTCACATACACAGAAGGGGAAATTTACAGTGGCCGGGGATGTGGGAGGAAATTGGAGCACCTGGGGGAAACCCACACAGCCATAGGAAGAACATGCAAACTCCACACAGTCAGCACCCAAGGTCAGGATTGAATCTGGATCTCTGGCGCTGTGAGGTAGCAGCTTTATTAGTCGTCTTTGAAATTCTGTCTGGAAACATTACTCAGTGGTCCTCCCATGGTTGAACTTAGCACGGACTGTCACCTAAACAGGTGGATGAAAACATTTTCTTCCTGGTTTATTTTTCTTAATTTGTTCATTGCAGTTTGTGGGCATCACTGATGACATTGGCGTCTTTTTATTTGCCCACCTCAAATTGTCTCCAAGGAAATGTTCAGCTGCCTTCATGAGCTGCTGGAGTCTTTGTCTAAAGTTTGTAAGATGCACCGATGTCAGATGAGTAGACTCCTGTTTCAGCATATATTTCAGTAGCCTGACAACCAGTTTTTAGACTTTCATGTGATATTCAACCAAGTGAGGTGCAAGATGGATTCAGTATCATGGACAGTTTGCATTTCAATGCAGAGACCAGGATCTCTTAACCACAATCTTGACAGCTTTACCAGCACTGCATGTGCTTCAGTAACTTACAATTGAAGCCTTCCACATCCAAAACGCCTGCCCTTTTCAGGATTCCCATGGAGGTTCCGTCAGCTGCTGGATTCCTCCACAACTATACTTTGAGCATAATTACTTTAATGTTCTGTATAATGTCCAAACCTAAACAATATAAATAATGTTCAGTATGCAAACCACCCTCCCCCACCCCCCCCCACCCCCTCCCCCCCCCCCCCCCCCCCCCCATGGTTAATAAAGTTCTGATGCAGTGTTTTTTCCATTTGCAGATCCTGTTACAGCGAGCACCATGTGGTAGAATTGCTGACACAGATGCTTTGTGCTGTTGAATATCTTCATCTTAATCATGTTCTTCACTTGGATCTGAAATCAGAGAACATGATCATTGTGGACCATAATATACTGAAGCTCCTGGATTTTGGCAATGCTGAGATTCATATGCCTGGCCGACCAGTGCTGGTGGAAAGGTGCAGAGACTTTGTGGAGAATATGGGTGAGCTTTGGGGTTTTTTCCACAATTAGAAATAGGAAATTATCTTCAGTTGTGCATTGTGCTTTGAGATCCCATACCTCCCAAAGCCCAAAATAGCTAATAAAGTTCTTTGCAGTTAAATTCCTACTTTAATATGGAAAATACAACAGCCAATTACATACAAGCTTGTTTCTATTTATTCATTACATTTTCTATTTGTGGGCATCACTACCAAGGCCAGCATATATTGCTCATCCCAAGCTAGTGTTCAGCCACCTTCTCAAATCCCTGCAATCTGTGCAACAAATGTTACTTTCAGTATAGGTCATGCAGTTGGCACATGCATTTAATCCCATGTAGGTAGCTATATGCACGACCTATACTGCTTCCTTTGCTGAGGTGTTGTGTATCTACTTGAATATTACATCAGCTACATGACCGCTTCTGATGTGTAGTGGATCCTGAAAACAAAAAATGCTGGAAATACTCAGCAGGTCTAACAGCACCTATGGAGAGTCCTGATAAACTGGCTGAGACATTGACTGTCTTTCTCTCTACACTGATGCTGCCTGACTTGCTGACTATTTCCGGCATTTTGTTTTTGCTTCAGATTTCCAGCATCTATAGTATTTGCTTTTATGATGTGGGCTTTCTCTTTAACACAGCAGATAATAAGTAGTCACTATGAATCCAGTTACAGGGTGGTTATTTCTCTGTCATCAAGTTCAAAGCCACCAACAGGATAAATGTAACTATGCCTTTAAGATTGTTTTCTATCTGCAGTGAAGTGTCACCTTGAAACAGAATATCCAGTCTTTCAGATTTGTATCTCCCACCTCACAATTGCACTCAACAGTGTCCAGGCCTAATCTATTTCTGTTTCTAGAAATCTGGGAGGTTCTTCCAGTCTCTGTCAATCATTCATTTCTCTGGAACAACAAACATATGAAGCACCAGCACAAGTACACTCGATCAACGCCATTAGAAGATCATCTGATTTCATTACCACTGAGCTGTACTTTTAAAAAATGTTGCCTGGATTGGAAGACTGGCCTGTTTTCCCTGGAGCAAAGGAGGCCAAGGAGTGACGTGATAAAGTAGATAAGACTATGCGAGGCATAGATGGGGTAGATAGTCAAAATCTTTTTCCCAAGGTCTGAGTATCAAATTCTAGAGGGCATAGGTTTAAGGAGAGAGGCATGAGTTTTAAGGGGGACCTGAGGGGTAAGTTTTCTCAATAGAGAGTGATTAATACCTGGAACAAGCAGCCAGAGCAGATGGTGGAATCAGGTACAATCACAACATTTAATAGACATTTAGACAGACACCAATAGGCAAGGCATGAAAGGATATGGTCCTAATATCAGCAAATAACTTAGTGTTTTTTCTGACTTTAAGACTGATAGCTCATAGAATCATAGAAAGGTAATTTGTTTATTATTGTCACCTGTGCCGAAATACTGTGAAAAGTAAGAGAGTCATACAGCATGGGAACAGGCCCTTCGGCCCAACTAGTCTGTGCCAACCAAGATGCCCATTCAAGCTACTCTCATTTGCCAGCATTTGGCCCATAACCTTCTAAAAGCTTTCCTATCCATGTATCTATCAAAAGCCTTATGTAAGTCCATGTACTCCACAACAATCACATTACCATTACTTTACCAAAATTTTCTAACAGACTGGGTAAACATGATTTGCCCTGAACAAATCCATGCTGACTTGCTTAATTAATTCACATTCCTCCAGGTGACTATCAATCCTGTCCCAGATCAATGTTTCCAAAAGCTTTTCCACCAGTGAAGTTAAACATTGCGCTGTAGTTGCTGGGCTTTGTCCTTATTCCTCTAGCACCATCCCATTATCAAAGGGCATTGAAAGATTTCCTCCAAAACATCCCTGAAAATCTGAGGATCCTGGTGACTCATCTACTTGTTCAGGCAATTTTTTTAATATGTCCATACCATCAACTTTTAAAATATCTAGTGTTTCAACGATCTCCTTCTTCGCTATTATTTCAGAAGACCCTGGTGAAGACAGATGAAAAGTACTCATTTGGTAACTTATCACTGCCTTCAGTATCCATGAGCAAGCTCTTATTTTTGTCCTTAATGGGCCCCACTTCTCCACACCTTTACTATTTATATGCCCATGGAACATTTTACTGATACACCCTCTTTGCCTCCTTAATTTACATTTTCACTTCTGCCCTGATTCTTCTGTAATCAGCCTGTTTCTCACTCATATTTACAACCAAACACTTGTTATAAGCAGCCTTGTTTTTTTCTTTATCTTCCTCTGTATCTCTTCCATCATCCACAGAGTTCTGGATTTGTTCTTCCTTTTCTCCCCGTGGGATTGTGCCTCAACTATACCCAAACTAACTGTTCATTAAAGGCAGCCCATTTTTCTATAGCTTTGCCTGTCAACTTTTGGTTTCAGTTTACCTGGCCCTGATCCACTCTCATCCCATTGAAACTGGCCTCCCTCCAAACAATTATTTTTACTTTGTAGTTCTCCTTTTCCATTTCTATAGCTATGACATTTTGTTATCTTACCATCTTTCCTGACTCTGACTATGTTTGCTGGTGCATCTTTATGCTCTACCATATGGTGGTAGAGGCTGATACAATAGGCAGGGAATAGAAGGATACAGACCTTGTGCAGCCAGATGGGATTAGTTAGATTGGCATGATTGGCACAGACATTGTGGGTTGAAGGGTCTATTCCTATGCTGTAATATTCTAGAAAATGAGAATAACTCACAGGACCCCAGCACTATCTGCTGGTCAGCCACCTCTCCTTACCTGCTTATGCTAAAACTGCAGTGTGATCACCTCCCTAAACACACCATCCACAGAACTCTCAGCCCCAGAGATGCACCACAGCACCTCTAGCCATTGCTCCAACTCAAAAGTATGAAGGTCAAGCTGCTGCGCCTGGCGACACCTCCTGCATATGTAGTCATCCAGAAAATTGGAAACATCCAAAGTCTACATTGTGCAGGATGTGGATTCTTCTCAGTTGAGTTGCTCTGCCAAGCCTCACTCTCTTATAGTGAGTCAGAAAAGACTCAGCACCCACTTACTGACTTGCACCAATATTAGACTATTGGTCGAGAGCTAAAGTTGTGATTCTCACACAGACTCTACTCACTGAAGCCCCCTTACTTACCAAACCCCTCACTCAGAACACTGCTGTACTCCAAGAAAAATGCACCTAGTAGCTCAAGAAGATATATACAGTTCTATTCTTTAAATATGATGTGTGGGGATTCGTGACTTGTTTGTTGCCAGTTTGAACTTATGTAACTTATGTAAGATTATAAATACATTTTTTAAATGCATCTCATTAAATTAGAGCTCATAAACTTTCTTTTTTCAGCTCCAGAAATCCTTGAAGGGAAGGCCGTTGGTCCTGAGACAGACATTTGGGCTGTTGGTGTGGTGACTTTTACAATGTGAGTTCCGAGAAACACTTGTAGTAATTGCGCCCACGTAATGGCGCAGCTAATAGAAAGCTGCATTACAGTCCCAGTGACCTGGGTTCGATCCTGGCTTCCGGTGCTTTCTATGTGAAATTTGCACATTCTCTCTGTGACTCTGGGTTTCCCCAAATGCTCCAGTTTCCTCCCACATCCCAAAGACAAGGTTAATTGGCCCACTTTAGATTGCCTTTGGTGTGTAGATGAGTGGTAGAATCTTGGGGGAGCTGAAGGGAATATAGGAAGAATAGAACATAGAATATAGAAAAGCTACAGCACAATTCAGGCCCTTTGGCCCACAAAGCTGTGCCAAACATGTCCCTACCCTAGAAATTACTAGGCTTACCCATAGCCCTCTATTTTACTCAGCTCCATGTACCTATCTAACAGTCTCTTGAAAGACCCTATTGTATTAGCCTTCACCACCGTTTCCGGCAGCCCATTCCATGCATTCACCACTCTCTGAGTTAAAAACTTACCCCTGACATCTCCTCTATATCTACTCCCCAGCACCTTAAACCTATGTCCTCTTGTGGCCACCAATTCAGCCCTGGGGAAAAGCCTCTATCTACCCTATCAATACCTCTCATCATCTTATACACCTCAATCAGGTCCCCCCTCATCCTCCGTCTCTCCAAGGAGAAAAGGCCAAGTTCCCTCAACCAACTTTCATAAGGCGTGCTCCACATTCCAGGCAGCATCCTTGTAAATCTCCTCTGCACCCTCTCTATGGCTTCCACATCTTTCCTGTAGTGAGGCGACCAGAAGTGAGCACAATACTCCAAGTGGGGTCTGACCAGGGACCTATACAGCTGCAGCAATACCTCACGGCTCTTAAATTCAATTCCCCGATTGATGAAGGACAATACACCATATGCCTTCTTAACCACAGAGTCAACCTGCGCAGCCGCTTTGAGCGTCCTATGGACTCGGACCCCAAGATCCCTCTGATCCTCCACACTGCCAAGAGTCCTACCATTAATAGTATATTCCGCCAACATATTTGACCTACCAAAATGAACCACGTCACACTTATCTCGGTTGAACTGCATCTGCCACTTCTCAGCCCAACTCTGCATCCTATCTCTGTCCCTCTGTAACCTCTGACAGCCCTCCAAACTATCCACAACACCCCCAACCTTCGTGTCATCCGCAAACTTACTAACCCACCCCTCCACTTCCTCATCCAGGTCGTTTATAAAAATCACAGAGTAAGGGTCCCACTACAGATCCCTGAGGTACACCACTGGTCACCGACCTCCACTCAGAATACGACCCTTCAACAACCACTCGTTGCCTTCTGTGGGCCAGCCAGTTCTGGATCGACACTGCGATGTCCCCTTGGATCCCATGTCTCCTCACCTTCTCCATAAGCCTCGCATGGGGTACCTTATCAAACGCCTTGCTGAAATCCATATACACTACATCTACTGCTCTCCCTTCATCGATGTGCTTAGTCACATCCTCAAAAAATTCAATCAGGCTCGTAAGGCAGGACCTGCCCTTAACAAAGCCATGCTGACTATTCCTAATCATATTATACCTCTCCAACTGTTCATAAATCCTGCCTCTCAGGATCTTCTCCATCAGCTTACCAACCGCTGAGGTAAGACTCACCGGTCTATAATTTCCTGGGCTATCCCTACTCCCCTTCTTGAATAAGGCAACAACATCCGCAACCTTCCAATCTTCTGGAACCTCTCCCGTCTCCATGGGCGACACAAAGATCATCGTCAGAGGTTCCGCAATCTCCTCCCTCGCCTCCCACAGCAACCTGGGGTACATCTCATCCGGTCCCTGTGACTTATCTAACTTGATGCTTTCCAAAAGTTTCAGCACCACCTCTTTTCTAATATCTACATGCTCAAGCTTTTCAGGCCGCTGCAAGTCCCCACTACAATCCTCCAGATCTTTTTCCGTGGTGAATACTGACGTATTCATTAAGTACCTCCGCTATTTCTTCCAGATCCATACACACTTTCCCACTGCTGCACTTGATAGGCCCTATCCTTTCACATCTCATCCTCTTGCTCTTCACATACTTGTAGAACGCCTTGGGGTTTTCCTTAAGCCTGCCCGCCAAGGCCTTCTCATGTCCCCTTCTGGCTCTCCTAATCTCTTTCCTAAATTCCTTCCTTTTAGCCTTGTAATCCTCCAGATGTCTAACATTACCTAGCTCTCTGTACCTTTTGTATGCTTTTCTTTTCCTTTTGACTGGATTTATTATAGCCTTCGTACACCACGGTTCCTGTATCCTATCATGACTCCCCTCTCTTATCGGAACATGTCTATGCAGAGCTCCACACAAATATCCCCTGAATATTTGCCACATATCTTCCGTACTTTTCCCAGAGAACATCTGTTCCCAATTTAATCTTCCAATTTCCTGCCTGAGAGCCTCATAATTCCCTTTACTCCAAGTAAACACCTTTCTAGCCTGTCTGTTCCTATCCCTCTCCAGTGCTAACGTAAAGGAGATAGAATTATGATCACTATCACCAAAATGTTCACGCACTGAGAGATCTGACACCTGACCAGGTTCATTACCCAATATCAAATCAAGCACAGCCTCTCCTCTTGTAGGTCTATCTACATACTGTGTCAAGAACCCTTCCTGAACACACCTAACAAACTCCACCCCACCTAAACCCCTCACTGTCTGGAGATGCCAATCGATGTTTGGGAAATTAAAATCCCCCACCACAACAACTGTTATTCTCACACTTTTCTAGGATCTGCTTCCCTATCTGCTCCTCAATAACCCTGTCACTATTGGGCGGCCTATAAAAAACACCCAGCACCGTTATCGACCCCTTCCTATTCCTAACCTCCACCCACAGAGACCCCATAAACAATCCCTCCACAACGTCCACCTTTTCCGCAGCTGTGACACTATCTCTGATCAACAGTGCCACTCCCCCACCTCTCTTGCCTCCCTCCCTGTCCTTCCTGAAACATCTACAACCCAGCACTTGAATCAACCATTCCAGCCCCAGAGCCATCCAAGTCTCCGTAATGGCCACAACATCATAGCTCCAAGTATCGATCCAAGCTCTTAAGTTTATCCGCCTTGTTCACAACACTCCTTGCATTAAAATAGACACATCTCAAACCTGTCTGAATACGTCCCTTCTCTATCACCTAATAGAATTAGTTTAATGGTGTTTTATAGTCAGCAAAGACTCAATTATCTAAGGGGCCTCTTTATTTACTGTATTACTATGACTCTAATGCACTAAAGGTCAGATGTCAGTACATCTGACCTCTTGCTCCGCCCTTAGGCATACCACTGAGTCAGTTTAAGCTGAGGGACTGAATATGCTTAGTGTCTGGGTCCTCAACTTTACATGACTGACATATGTAGGCATTTAAATGGGTAAATGGCGCACTCTCATTCAAATGAATGGGACTGCTCACCAGCTTGGAAAAGGCAAGTGGTTAATTTTTCGAAAATTTAATTAATATTAATGTTTTTAATTAATTTACATGAGATAAATATGGTCTACATAAATTTATTAACATTGATTATTACAAGATATTTTTTCAATTTTATTATTTATTTTGACGGGTTTTAAGTGTTTCTGGTCATCAGAAATACTTAGAAACAGTTGAAAAGGCCAGAAGCTGGACAATAGGTTCCACTGCCTGAGGAATATTCGACACTCGCTACAATTCTGCTTTGTGAGAAAGCTGCAATTGTGAGACCTCTAGTTTGTTTAAACCGAAGCAGCCGCAAAAGGTTAGTGTGGCTGTTGGAAGTGCGTGAGAGGGGGTGCTGAACTCAAGGTGCAGGTAACGCATGATTCCAAGCCATCAGATGGTAAAAATTCAGGTGAGATACTGGATGGTCCCCACCATCTGTGGGGCAATCCAAGTCAAGAGAAGCAGTTGTAACAGCCAATGAATTTTTTTTGGCATGGAATAATTTCAGTGGCAAAAAACCCCTAGTGCCTTAGATTTGGTGAATTTCTGACCTCAGGGAAAGAACAGTGGACAAACCAGGACTACTTGCTGGGGCGTTGACAATGATCGTTGCATCCTCCCTGGTCACAGGAGTGGTACCAGAGGATTGGAGGATGGCAAATGTTGTTCCGTTGTTCAAGAAAGGTAATAGGGATAATCCTGAGAATTATAGACCAGTGAATCTCATATCAGTGGTGGGCAAGCTATTGGAGAGGATTCTTCGGGACACGATTTATGACCATTTGGAGAAGCATAGTCTTATTAGGGACAGTGAACATGGCTTTGTGGGGGGCAGGTTGTGCCTCACGATCCTAATTGAGTTTTTGTGGAGGTGACTAAACAAATTGATGAAGGTAGTGTATGTGGTGTTTTGACAAGGTTCCCAATTGTAGGCTCATCCAGAAAGTCATGAGGCATGGAATTCATGGAGACTTGGCTGCGTGGATTCGGAATTGGCTTGCCCACAGAAGGCAGAGGGTGGTGGTAGATGGAGAGTATTTTGCCTAGAGGTCAGTGACTAGTGGTGTTCTGCAGGGATCTGTTCTGGGACCACTGCTCTTTGTGATATTTATAAATGACTTGAATGAGGAAGTGGAGGGATGGGTTAGTAAGTTTGCAGATGACATGAAGGTTGGCGGTGTTGTGGATAGTGTAGAAGGTTGTCGTAGGTTTAAATGTGACATGGACAGGATGCAGAGTTGGGCGGAGAAGTGGCAGATGGCGTTCAATCGGGAAAAATGTGAAGTAATACACTTTGCAAGATCAGACTTGACAGTGGAGTACAAGGTTAATGGCAGGATTCTTAACAGTGTGGAGGAACAGAAGGATCTTGGGGTCCATCCATAGATCCCTCAATGTTGCCACACAAGTTGATAAAATGGTTAAGAAGGCGTATGGTGTACTGGCCTTTGTAAGCCTGGGGATTGAGTTCAAGAGCCGCGAGGTAATGTTGCAGCTCTATAAAATTCTGGTTAGACCACACTTAGAGTACTGTGTTTAGTTCAGGTCACCTCATTTTAAGAAAGATGTGGAAGCTTTAGAGAGGGTGCAGAGGAGATTTACCAGGATGCTGCCTGGATTAGAGAACATATGAGGAAAGGTTGAGCGAGCTAGGGCTTTTCTCTTTGGAGCGACAAAGGATGAGAGGCGACTTGGTAGAGGTGTGTAAAATTGAGAGGCATAGATAAGAGTGGACAGCCAGCACCTTTTTCCCAGAGCAGCAATGGCCAATACCAGAGGACATCTGTTTAAGGTGAGTGGAGGAAAGTTTAGGGGAGATTTCAGTGGTGGGTTTTTTTTTTACACAGAGAGGTGGGTGCCTGGAATGCACTGCCAGCAGTAGTGGTAGAGGCTGATACAATAGGGATAGTTAAAAGACTCTTAGGTAGGCACATGGATGTAAGAAAAATGGACGATATAGGCTGTGTACGAGGGACGGGTTAGATTGATTGTGGAGTAGGTTTGTATAGGTCGTGGGGCCCATGCTGTGCTGTATTGTCTACTTCTCAGTAATAGACTATATGCTAGTTACCTCAGGCAACACTCAACAGCTGTCCACAGAGTAGCAACTTGACAAAAAGCAGATACAAATTGAAATTCAAAAAGATCCCCAACCAGAAATGTTTTTCCATTTGCTTGTAGGCTGAGTGGAGATTGCCCTTTTAGGTCTGACAAAGATTGTGACAAGGAGAAGAATATTCGGAAAGGGAAAGTCAAGTTAGGGCGATGCTATGCTGATCTGTCTCAAGGGGCAATTTCATTTCTGAAGAGCACATTATGTCTTAATCCAGGGTAAGTCTTCTGTTTATCTTGCTCTTGATTCCAATCTGTAATTGTGCAGGAAGGACAACTTGTGTTTATATAGTACCTTTAACTGAACAAAATGCCCCAAAGCACTACAGATATGAGTTATCAAATTGAATACTTTCATTTCAGATATTGGGGAAAATGCAGGTTTTAAAGAGCACCTTAGAGAAGAGGTAGTGATAAGATATTTATTTGTCATGTACATCGAAACATGAGGCAGAGATTTAAGGAGGGAATTCCAGATCTTATTTCCTTAGCAACTGAAGGCAACGATGAGCAACTAGAATTGGAAACAATCAAGAACTTGAAGAGGATAGAAATCATTAGAGACTACACAGGGTGGGGATGAGAGCATGAAATAAAGAAATAAGGATGTTAAAATGTTGGAAAAACAAATAAAACTGCAGATGCTGGAATCTGAAACAAAATCAGAAATGCTGGAGAACTTAGCCAGTCACACAGCATCTGTGGAAAGAAAAACCAATCAATGTTTCCAGTGGAAGACTTTTCATTAGAACTAAGAGAGAAAGCTCAGTTTTCCAGCTTTCTGTTAAAATATTGGCATTTTTTTTAAAACCAGGAACTGGTGTGGCTCAGACATGTGGGTGAATGGGACTTACTGTGATTTAGGCATAAGGCAAAATTTTAGAATGGCTTGCTTACATGATATAAGGAGGCCAGCCAGGAGGATGCAGGTATAGTAGTCCAGAGATAACAGAAGTGTAGATGAAGTTTCAGTAATACACAAACTGAGGCAGAGGCAGCTGAACCCTTATAGCTACTGCAATAATTCAAATTTTATTTACTGCAGAACTTGTTAAATGTCTATCTTTAGTTTTTCATGAACTAATAAGTACAGCTAGGGGTAAACTGTTCCTTTTAAATAGTAAGCAGTGAATCTGTCTCAAAACATATTGAAATGCAGTAACCATCATTAAATGAAAGTACCAGCAAGCATTTTTTTTGTATATGTCGTACACCACAGGGGAAGGCTGTGTGCCTCGGAATGTCGGTCATTTTCATGGTTCCAAGAGGACACAAGGATGAAGCTGAGAAATTCATCAGTTTCCTTTCAAACAGCAAAGCTCAGGAATTACCTAAAACAACGGGAGAAGCGGAGGCTGCTTCTGAGTACAAAGCACGAAGTGCTGATACTTCAGTCATAAGAAAAGAAATAAGTAAAAGAATCTTAATGATGTATTTCACCTTAATGTTTTTAACTTTGGGATAAATCTAATGGAGATATATTGTCAAGTAAGGTAGGTTTGTGTTGTATTACTGCTTTGTAGTTGGTCCAATTTATTGATTAGTAAATTAGATGTGTGCCACCAAGTCATTCATTTTAACTACAGTATTGTATAAAAACTTATAAGGCATTGGTTTTACATTATATAACAGAAATTTCTTCTCTGTTCCCCTTCACCTTTGCTGCCTTACTTGGCAGAATGCTGAACTGTTTGCACAAACAAGGAACAAAATCCAGGAGTGGATGATTCTGTTGAGATTATTGTTAGAAATATACTTGCTACATGAAATATTTGGAAATATAGTCTTGAAAATGCATGGAGGTAGTCCATAAGGTCATCAAAAAATTAAAATTAGGACATTGCAAAGCTTCAACCATTTATAAGAATTATATCCATACCATTCCTGAACCACAGTTGATAGCTTCAAGGGTAAATTTAAACAAGTGAACTATCTTTATAAGATAGCCTAGCAATTACAACCTTAGATGTATTTTAAAAGCTACTCATTGTATTGATCACAAGGTATTTCTGGATAATAGAAGGCTCCATTTAAGCACTTTTAGGCCTGCAGAAAGACTTCTGCATAGCTCTCATATCATGATTTTAGTATGACTATGTCGTGGAGATTGATTTATTTTACTTATTTGCTTTTTTGTTTTGTTTTACAAAGGTCAGCATTTTCAAGAAATATCTAATTTTTGAAAATAAAATTTTCTCAACAGAGCTGCCTCAGGGATCTCTTACTCCTACAATCTAGATGTCTTTACATAGAGCAAAATCTGTTTAAGAATGCTTCTAACTAAGAATGATTTAATACAACCCTATTATCTGCATGCAGTTGCAAATATTGTAAGTGTGGAAGTGTTTTTATTCTTTTAATAAAGCTTTGCTGTTCAGAAATTTCACAATTAAAATTTGAGAAATATTGTAAGAACGTAAGAGATAAGAGCAAGATCAGCTTAGACGGCATCTCAGATCTGCTGCACCATTAAACAAAATCATGACTGATCTGATCTTGGCTTCAACATCATTTTCCTGCTCGTTACTCATGACTCTCCTCTTCAGCTTTGAATACATTCAACGAATCTACCGCTACCACTCTTCTGGGTAGAGGAATCCAATGACCTGTAATTCTCGGAGAAGAAATGTATTCTTATCTCCATCTTAAAAGGGGGTCCCAGTATTCTGAAACTTTGTTTCCTAGTTAGATATTTTCTTAGAATATTTCAATAAGATCACTTCTCTTCCTCCTAAATGCCCAACCTTTCCTTGGGAGACAAATTCTTCATCCCTGAAAGCAACATAGTGAACCCTTGCTGAACTTGCTGTAATGTCAGTATAACTGTTTCTGCAAACATGCTGAGTGTTTCCAACATTTTTTTTATTTCAGATTTCCAGCATCTGCAGCATTTTTGTTTCCCCAGTTGCCTTCTTAGTTATATGCTCTACCTGCATGTAATTCAAGTCTTTCATGCATGAGCACATACAGATCCCTCAACACTGCAGGCTCCAGTCTCCTTCCACTTAAACAATATTCTGCTTTTCTGTACTTCCAAAGTGGATAACCTCATACGAGAGGACAAAAAGGTCTTAATTTTTTTTATTATACATACATTAATTCAAGTGATGTGGATTTCACAGGCTGAGCCAGCACTTAATTGCCCATCCCTGGCTGCCCTTGAGAAGGTGGTGGTGATCTGCAGTCCTTGAGGCATAGGTATACCCACAATGCTGTTATGGAGACAGTTCCAGGGTTTTGACCTAGAGATGCAGGACAGTGATATATTTCCAAGTCAGGGTGGTGCGACTTCAAGATGGTGCTGTTCCCATGATTTTGCTGCCTTTATAGTTCTAGCTGGTAGAGGTCATGGATTTGGAAGGTGCTGCATAAGGAATCTTGATGATTTGCTGCAGTGTATCCTGTAGATGGTACAAACTGCTGCTATTGTGCGTCAGTGGTGAAGTGAGTGAATGGTTGTGGAGACTCTGAAGTGGGCTGTTTAAGTCCTATAAAGGTGTCAAGTTTCTAGAATGTTGTTGAAGCTACACTCATCTGGGCAAATGGAGAGTTTCTGTCTTGCACAATGAATAAACACAACATTCTAGTTTTCTTCCCCAGTGAATTTCTTTATACCTCTGAAAAGGCCATGTTTACATAGGTAACCAGATAGCATCACATTGAATTCCATCTCAAATAATATATAAAATTCAGACAATCACATGATAGAATTATCCTTCTACTTCAATACTTCATATTCACAAGCAAAGAGTAATGTTTGGAAATCCGCTACTTTAGAAATTATATAGGTTGAAACGTGCTGACCCATGTCTGGTTCCTTCTGCCATTGGTCCAATCATGATCACTTCCCCATTTAAAAAATGTCACAAGATACAACAGTTTTTTTTTGGAGTGTACGTCATTAAGTATCTAACTACAATTTCAACAGTTAATTCTGTATTTCAGACAGGGCTAATTAGTATACCAAGTAGTAAGACAGGCAAAGTCAGCTTCTCTTTTCTATCAAGAAACATTCCCTAATAAAAGTGTCCTGTGTACAGACAAACTGGCAATCCATTATTTTTGATCAACAAAAATACACCAACACAAAAATAAAATAACTTTGGAAAAGCAAGTTAAGAGATATTTTCATTCTTCCTACTTCATTTAATTTGTTGGAATAGAAGTTCTGAAACAAATGGAATGGAGTTTGGAACCAGTTCAGTTCTGTAAGGCTGTTGCCTTTTTGATTTCCTGTAATAACAAAAAAAAATAAATGCAAAGAACCAGTTTTTCTTCTAAAATCAGTGATGCACAAGTCAATATACTTTTGTTTTAATTGTTCTCACATAAATCCACTTCATCTTTGCTGCACTGTGTAATGAATTGACCTGTACGATCAGTTTGTAAGACAAGCTTTTCACTGCACCTTGGTACAAGTGACAATAATAAACCAATAATAAACTAATAATAAACCACTGGGACCCTTGAGGTTCATTTTGACGCAATTCCTCAGTGTTTAAAATTATTTAAACACTTCCTCTTCACCTTAAGGGAGATTTACAAGGAACTGTTTTTTGTTTGCACAGTGTGGTAGGTACCTGGAACACACTACCAGGTACATGGTGGAAACAGATACAATAGCACATGAACAGGCAGGGAACGGAGAGATATAGACCATATGCAGGCAAGTGGGATTAGTTTAAACTGGCATCATGGTTGGCACAGATATCACATTCTATATTCTCCAGTGCGTTTGAATTCTCCATTATCCTTCCTGCACTTGCTGGGTTTGAAGTTTAAACTTCCTGAAAATCAAAATCAGCTACACTCATTTTCCCTCTAACTGACCGCTGGATTCCCTCAGTGACACATGCTTGCCTGATACATCAGCTTGAGTTTCATCATTATCTCTTTCCAGTGGAAAGAAACTGGCCATTCACAAGGAATAGCTGCTCTGATCATGATTTCCAGCACCCATTTTAACAGGGACTCAACTTCCTTCTTTAGGGACTGGGACTTCCCTCATTCAGACAATTAGCATGGCCTTTGCATATACTTCACTGACGAAGTTCATCTTTCTCGTCAGTAGTTTGATGCAAGGCCAGGTGCTCACTGAGGCCAGTCATTTGTCCTGAGCACACTAATCAACTTACATCTAAAAGACAATTATATCTCAAATTCTGTAATACACAAAGCATTTAATTTTTTTTTAAGACGACTGCTACTTAACACTGGGAACTGGTGAAAAACTGAAACTTCAGAAGTGCCCAAAATTAATCTTTTTTTGACACCATCCCCTCAATATCCTTCCAGAATTCCAAAAACATCTAATTGACCTTTTGGCAGCATTTTTTTTGGAAGGTTTGCCACTACAGTGGGAGATCTTGACAGGGCCATGACCCAATCTGAATAACTGGCATTTAACATTGCAATAGCTGCTGTAAGAACATTGGATTGGAACCCAGATTGGTTCCTTCTTGCCTTTTTGGATCAGAACAAACTGATGAAATAAATGCAATTCAACATTTAGCCTTGTGCACTACACCCAGATGCTTTGCTTATTTCAGGCTGTGACCATCAAATTTGTTTTTCCAATTTATAGGAAGATCACTTGTTCCCACTAGTGTTAACACCTTAAAAGTTCAGTAAACAACCTAGTCAGTGTTAACAAAGATCAAATACGCAGTTGATCTGTAATCAACTCACCTCAAGAAGAACCGATCTCAACTGAGAATAGGCATCCTCTAAATTATCATTAATTATTACCACATCAAACATACCAGGCTCTTTACCTGCAAAATAAAAAAAACATACACAATATATTTACGATTCTGGTCTCTATAGTTTCAGACTTTTTTTTGCCATACAAACAAAAATTCTAGTCCAGAGAGTCCTGATGCAAGGTTTCAACACAAAATGTCAACAATTTCTTCCCTCACAGATGCTGCTCGGCCCACCAAGTTCCTTCAGCAGATTGTTGCTAAAAATTCTGCTTTGTTCAGAGGGCACACAAGTTCTGTATTCTGTTGTTTTTTCAAGATAAGATTTCTTTATTAGTCACATGTACACTGAAACACACAGTGAAATACATCTTTTTGCGTAGTGTTCTGGGGGCAGCCCACAAGTGTCGCCACGCTTCCGGCGCCAATAGAGGCTTGGAAATTTACATCCAGTAATATCAAGAACATGAACATAAATGTCAGAAAATATTTTCCAGAAGTACTTACTGAATTCCATGTCCAATTTTGCTGCTAATAGTCTCCTTTCTAAACTTTCTGTAGACTCTGTTTTCCTTTGTCTCAGCCGTTCTTCCTAGAAATTTTAAAAAGTTTTCAACAGTTATGATAACGTTGTATTTATTTTGCATTGATTTGCTTGGAATAGGAATTTATTGTGAATTCAGTTTAGTCAGAGTGGTATTACATACAATTTTTTTTTGGAAAGATTTAGAAATATCTTGTACAGTTAACCAATATTTAGGCTTTAAATATTTGTGGAGAGTTTTCAGCATCTCTACTAAATATGAAATTCAATATCCATTAACACATTGTAGATTATCAGCTAAACAAGATTCAAGTTTTGCATTCTTTTTCTCCCCATTGGGACAGATAAAATGTTTCAAATGTACAAGTCAACCTGTAAATCAATGTATATGACAAGAAGTTCTAATTGCAAAATCCTATTCAATTCTCAATAGGTGACCACAATAGGGAAGGGAGGCTCAGTACTGTAATTCAGGTACATGGCTCACTGCAACTCACCCAGTCAATGTTTCAGACAACCCAAACCACTTTGATCCAAACTATATCAGAAAATTGCCAAGAGGTTTCAAGAAACCCTTATTAAAAGGAATCTTGAATAGAAAAAGTCACATACCAGTAGTTCTTGGCCCTCCCTTCCAAGCTGTTTTCAACTATCCGGTTTGGCAAAGAAATTATAGTACTTGTACCATGGAAGCAGGCCATTCAGCCCAATGTCTGCATATATATTTTGACTGATAAATTAGTGCTAAAGATTTTTCTATTTCAAGTTTTTATGCAACTTCCTTTTGAAAGCTATTTCCAACGTTGTTAGACTGATGAGCTTGTTCAATGCATTAGAACTGTTCTGAATTTACTGGAGACACAAGAGACTTTAGATGCTGGAATCTGAAGCAATAATCTGCTGGAGGAACTCAGCAGGTTGAGCAGCATCTGTGGAGGAAAATTGTTAGTGTTTCGGGTTGAAACCCTGGCACCTTTGACAATTCCTTCCCCCCACCCACCTCCCCACAGATGCTGCTTCCCCACTGAGCTCCTCCAGCAGATTGTTTGTTGCTTCAAATTTACTGCTGCATAACTCTAAAAATACTTAATGCATTAGCTTATGAAGAATCAAAAGTTTGGTTATGAAAAGACTATAAAGTTGTTAAGAGTTTTGATACAAGTCGGAACTATATTTGCCATTACCACACAGTCCCATGAAACAGCAATGAACCACTGCAGGACTGAGCTTCGAAAAGCAAGGGCATGACCGTGAGACCAAAAAACAAATCAGTGCAAATATTTTCATTTACCTAGTCAATAATCTTTATGATGTTTCCAATCAAGTGCTGCTTTGAGGGCATTTCACTCCATACTTGTAATATATATTAACAACTTGGATATGAATGTAGGAAGCATGACTAGTAAGTTTGTGGATGATATGAAAATTGGTGGTGTTGTGGATAGGAAGGAAGGTTGTCTATAGCAGGATATAGATCAGATGGAAAGTTGGGCGGAGCAGTAGCAGATGGAATTTAATCTTGACAGGTGTGAAGCAATGCATTTTGGAAAGTCAAATAGGTGTACTACATATAAATGGTAGAGCAATACAGAATGTTAATGAACAGAGAGACCCAAGGGTTCAAGAAAATACGATTATGCAAGGCTTAGACAGGGTAGATAGTCAAAACCTTTTTCCCCCATGGTAGAAGTATCAAAAACAAGAGGGCATGGTTTTAAGGCCAGAGGTAGAAGATTTGATGGGGGTCTGAAGGGCAAGGTTTTTTTGAACAGAGAGTGGTTGATATCTGGAACGTACTGGTGGAATTAGATACAAATCACTACATTTAAGAGGTAATTAGACACTTAAATGGGCAATACATTGAAGGATATGGTCCTAATGCAGGTAAAATGGATTAATGTCTACCAAAAGGTCAGCATGATTCTATGACATGGTCGGCCAAAGGGTGCCTTTCTGTATTGTATGACTATGACTCTATGATCTAGTAATGGCTTTCATGAAAAGCAAAACCTCAGCCCAGTGGCAACGCTGTACTTACTAGAATTTCAAATGAAGGAGGCTGAATGGAAAGGTAGATTGGGGACAAGTCTGTTTTCTTGATGTTCTTCACACCCTGCATGTCTATGTCAAGAATGCAGATTTGGTTTTTCGCTTGTACTGCCTGAACTGCTGCTTTACTGAAAGGAAACAAGTATTAGGACACGCAGTGACATTGTACCTAGATGTACTATTAAATTTACCAGAATAATTCCAAAAATTAAATTTTGACAGGTAGCACAGATTTGGTCAATATTCAATTGAACACAAAAGATTCAACGGTGATCAAATTGAGGTGCTTCATTCAGCCAATGTAATGAAAGTTTCTATACTTGAAACTAATCTCCTTTGATGGCGGTATGGGGGTGGGGGGTGGGTGAGTGGTGGCATGGAATGGGGGGAGAAATCCAGAAATATTTCCAGCTTTCTATCTGCTACAATTACTTTAAATCTTTGTCCACTGGTCTTTGACTCCTCCACTAAGGGAAATATGCCCATACTATTTACTCCATCTAAGCAAATCAATTTTATACACCTCAGTTAAGTCTCCCCTCAGCCTTCTCTATTCTAAAAGAGTAAAATTTTCAATATTTAATTTGAAATAACCAAAACATGGATATAGTCAACAGTGGACTAAACAAAAGATTACAGCTAACAGATTGTGCAAATTTTAGGGACTGTTCACTTAAAAGTGACTGCCCTTTAATGATGTTGATTGGGTTCAGAATCTATAGCATCAACCCAGTAAATCCCCCAGACTTCAAAGTTAAATAGTACAAACCTTGTTCCATACAGGTTGCCTGAGAACTCTGCACTTTCTATAAATTCTCCAGCTTCAATACCACGAAGCATTTCTTCCCTCGATACAAAATGGTAATCTGGTTCCAGAACAAAACAAAACACATAGGCAATAACACTTCTGCACAGACTACAATGCAGACCCACCAAAGCCTATTAAACAACAACCCAGTTTGAGAAATTATTCTGGAATACCTTCGGGTGTCACTAAAATTGGTAAAATCGGTTTATTATTGTCACATGTACCGAGGTACAGTGAAAAACATGTCTTGCATACCATTCATACAGATCAAGTCATTACAACAGTGCATTGAGGTAGTACAAGGTAAAACATTGCAGAATAAAGTGTTACATCTACAGAGAAAGTGCAGTGCAGGTAGACAATAAGGTGCAAGGTCATAAGAAGGTAGATTGTGAAGTCAAGAGTCTAATTGTATTAGGGAACCAGTCAATAGTCTTATAACAGCGGGATAGAAGCTGTCCTTGAGCGTGATGGTACGTTCTTTCAGGCTTTTATATCTTCTGCCCAATGGGAGGGGGAAGAAGAGAATGTCCAGGATGGGTGGGGTCTTTGTGTTGGCTGCTTTACTGAGGCAGCGAGAAGTATAGACAGAGTCCATGGAATGGAGGCTGATTTCTGTAACGTGCTGAGCTGTGTCCACAAACGTCTGCAGTTTCTTGCAGTTACGGGCAGACAGTTGCCGTACCAAACCTTGATGCATCCAGATAGATGCTTTCTATGGTATATCCACAACTAAGGCATTCTGTGCCATGTAAACTAAACAAATGAAAATCAGGGTTAATTTAGTCCTTTTTCTCCCTCAGAAACCATAAGCATTTGAAGAATTCTGGTCAAATTAAATTTTCTTAACCACCCAATGGAAATTACTATGACACAATACCAGAGCTAATGAAACCCATGGAGAATTTAAAAGGCAGGACATGTAACCATCTAAATGGGATATTAAAAGATATTTTTCATAATCCACAGAATCAACCCAGACCACAGCAACCTTCACTACTGAAGCAAGAACACTGATGAGAAATTTACAAATAATATTGGACACCTCCGCCTTGCAACTCAAGGAACAGGGACAGAGAATATTAACTAGGAACTTAACACAGATACTTAAAATGGCATGCATGAAAGTTAAACAAAATGGGTGCTAACCTTTGCCATTTTCTTCACCTGGCCTTGGATTTCTTGTTGTATCTGCAAAATAATTCTCACCATTAACTAAATGCCATTCGAAATACATATAATGCACCATACCAGTATTTCAAAGCCCAAGAGCCTTACTCAACATTTTCACATGCTGGTCTTCAAATTAAACTGTGTAACCAAACAGCATACTGTTCTTCTGTTCTATTCAAATTAAGAATTGGGATGTATATTACAATTTGATGACTATTTTTCAGTTTCTAGAATGACATTTTAAATGTGGCAGTTTAAAAGTATAATGCACAATTAAAGATTAAAAAGAGGGCCCAAGGGGTCAGTAATAAATTAGGCTTGGTGTTTCATTATAGATTGCAAATGATAAGCTATTCAGTAATAAGCATCTCACATCTAACGAGTATGAGGGATTTTAGTTCCCAATACTCAGGAATACAGCAGAATTTGGAATGAAGTAGCCAAGTTTTTTCCAAAAGTAGCTTTAACAGAGATAGGTCACAAAATGCTTAGTGCAAAAGCCAGAGTTTGTTTTGAATTGAAACAAGCAAGTCCACCAAAGTGGGGCAACACTTTGTGGTGCAGAAATGTGTTGATTGAATTTTGAAACACAGCATGAATAGTGCGATATATATTCAACTTGTAATGGAATAAATTCCAGTTCTGACTTGGGTTTTGACTGAAAATATATGAAACTGAGTATGCATGTCAGTTTGTATCTTACACCCTGCATTCTTTTATTGTATAATTCAGTATGCAGGAATTTGACGATATGAATTATCAAACACAAATTTGCAACAATGTTTTTTTTCTCAAATAAGCAACTCAATCCAATTTCACATATTATGTACAGAAATAGAAAGCATTTTCTGTATTTGCTTTTATGCAGATTCGTTCAAATTTTCTGATCAAATTTCTAATTCCAAGTTTCTGCTTGAAGAGTAACCTAACCAACTTTCATAGCTTTGATAGGGTAGGTAACAAAGAAATCTTCACTCAAATTAAGAAGCTAAGAACAAGTGGCAACCTAAACACTTAAAGTACATCCACAATATTTTCCTTAATAAAGTTACATATGAACAGGACAAAGAATCAACTAAGGGATTTAAAGAATTTGGGAAATAGGGAAAAAAGGGAATTTGCATGGGTATTAACTAAGGCAGACTCCAGTTCACTTAAATGGTTAGAAAGACAGGCACTTGTTTTCGGAGTTTAGACTGGAAAGTGTGATTAAAAAAAAACCTACTAACGTGAGACACTGAATCCAAAAACTCGTTCATACTCCTTGAGAAGTAGCTTCAGGAGGGTGCTCTTGCCTGCACCAGAGGGCCCACTAATTACCACAGGTCTTGGTCCTGCCATTGCTAGGAGAAACAAATGCATAGGATACTCAGAATTCCTCAAAGGGCTGGAATCCTCCAGAACTTTTATTGCAAATACTTAAACAAGATCGACAACAGTTCAAGGGAATCACTCCCTAGGTAGATTCAGTTTCTGTACTAGCAGTGTTGCCAATACAGTGAATGAACAAGAGTGTTTGCAACAGGATTGTTCCTGTCCCAATCCTTAGCAATCCTGCAATAATTCATCAAGCCATCTATACAGTGAGGTGTTGCACCAAGTGATTCATACATATGCTTTGGAGATTTGAAAGATGAGGATTCCATATATATGCAAATCCTGCACAAGTTTGGATGTGTCAAAAAAATTAGCTGTTACACTTCAATAATTAATTGAATATTTGAGGCTATTTACTGACTGGGAATTAGGTACTGAGGTTGCCCAGAGCAGTGTGGGCAGGATCCCAACTCCCAAAGAAAATGCCCAACACACAAGCATTTTTTGCTGCAATTCCCCAAAGCAATTCAGGAAGGTAAGTGCAGCTTCAAGGTATAATTTAATTTGAGGTATAGATCTAACAATTCATCAGCAGAATGAAAATCTAATACAGTGCAAAACCTGTTTCGTGGAACATGCCTCACTCTGCTCATTCAAGTCACAGAAAATTTACAACAAAGGAGGAAGCCATTTAGTTCATCCTCTCCATGCAGGTTAAAAAAAAGTGCTACCTACCCTAATCCATGCTTGCAGCACTTAGTCCATAGTCTTGCAAGTCACTGGTCTTCAAATACACACTCTGGTACTTCTTTACAACATGAAGAAGATTTCTGCCTCCTCCACCCCTTAAGGCAGCAAGTTCTAGGCACCTACCACCCTCAGGGTGAAAGAAGTTTTCCTCATCTCTCCTCTGACTTTTCTTCCAGTTACTTTCAATCTACAATCCGTGATTTTTGATCCCTCTGTTACAGGAAATAGATCCTTCCTGTGTATTGGTATTGGTTTATTAACGTCACTTGTACTGAGGTACAGTGAAAAACTTGTCTTGCATACCGTTCGTACAGATCAATTCATTACACAGTGCATTGAGGTAGTACAGGGTAAAAACAGTGACAGGATACAGAGTAAAGTGTCACAGCTACAGAGAAGTGCATTGCAGGTAGACAATAAGGTGCAAGGTCATAACAAGGTAGATTGTGAGGTCAAGAGACCATCTTATCGTACAAGGAAACCACTCAATAGTCTTATCACAACGGGATAGAAGCTGCCCTTGAGCCTGGTGGTATGTGCCCTCAGGCTCCTGTATCTTCTGCTTCATGGAAGAGGAGAGGAGAGAGAATGAACCGGTTGGGTGGGGTCTTTGATTATGCTGGCTGCTTCACCAAGGCAGCGAGAGGTATAGACAGAGTCTATGGAGGTGAGGCTGGTTTCCGTGATGTGCTGGGCTGTGTCCACAACTCTCTACAGTTCCTTGTGGTCCCGGACAGAGCAGTTGCCATACCAAGCCATGATGCATCCAGATAGAATGCTTTCTATGGTGCATCGATAAAAGTTGGTGAGTGTCAGAGGGGACATGCCAAATTTCTTTAGCCTCCTGAGGAAGTAGAGGCGCTGGGGAGCTTTCTTGGCCATGGCATCTACGTGGTTGGACTAGGACAGGCTATTGGTGATGTTCACTCCTAGGAACTTGAAGCTCTCAACCTCAGCACCATTGATGTAGACAGGTGCATGTACACCAGCCTCTTTCCTGAAGTCAATGACCAGCTCTTTTGTTGACGTTGAGGGAAAGGTGAGGGACACTATGTCACTAAGCTCTCTATATCTCCTTCCTGTACTCCGACTCATCATTATTTGAGCCCACTACGGTGGTATCATCTGCAAACTTGTAAATGGAGTTAGAGCAGAATCTGACCATGCAGTCATGAGTATGTAGAGAGTAGAGGGCTGAGGACACAGCCTTGTGGGGCACCAGCATTGAGAAAAATCATATCTAGGAGCCTCATCATTTTAGACACATCCCCTTTGGCCTCTATATTCCAAAGAAACAATCTCCTTTCATAGTTAAAAAAAATTACAGTTCTGACCTGGCAAATTTCTCAAATCTACTCTGCACTCTCTTCAGTGCAACCATATCTTTCCAGTAACAAAAAACACAAAATGCTGGAAAAACACTTACATCAGCTAGCATCTGTGGAGTAAGAACCAGAGTTAGTATTTCAGATCTATGACCTTTCATTAAAAGATTCAACATTTCCAGTAAATGTGGTGATCAAAAGTATGTGCCGTTCTCGGTTTGGCTCCTATTAGCCTAATAAAGAAAATCATCTCATAGGTTTTTTTTAAAATCACTGTATGAGCATATCCTCTTCCCATTAAGAATCTGTGGACATACAATCCATGGTCTCCAGTTCCTCCATACCGCTTCGTATCCTCACATTTATTGTGCCTCTCAAAATGATTTACCTCAGACTTCTCTAAATTAATTTCCACTTACTTTACTGCCCAATTAACAGTGCAATCTCTTCCCACTGTCTAAAGCTTTGCTCCCATCAACCACATGGCTAATTTTTAATATTTGCAGACTTCTTTATCATGCTCCCTTTGTTTAAAAGGAAGTCATTAATATGTAGAAAACATAGAACAGAACAGCACAGCCCTTTGGCCTACAATTTCTGTGCTGACCACGATGCCAATGCAAACTAATCCCATCTGCCCGCACATGAACTACATCCCTCCAGCCCCCCGCCTGTTCATGTGTCTGTTGTTAAATGATGTTATTTCCAAATTGGTCTACCTCCTGTTGCATCCTTTGACAACCTTCCCCACTATTCACAACTCCACCAATTTCTGTATCACGCATACTTAATAATCAGCCCAATGATAATTTTACCCCCAGTATTGATCCTTGTGGAAAACTTCTAGTCACAGACCTTCAGTCAGAATAACATCCCTCCATCACAACCTTCTGTTTTCTACGGCCAAACCAATTTTGAATCTAATCTACCAAGTTTCCATGGATCCGATGATGCAAAAAGCAAAACACGGAGTACTGAGTCCTGTGAAAACCCAATATAGTCGGAACATGTCAACCATCACTTTTGCTTTCTGCTGCTAAACACTTCTGAATCCAATGACATAGGCAAGAGATGGGTAGAGGTCCTGCGAAATTAGTATAGGAAGGAGGCTGAAGAGCAGGACCTCTAAAGGTAGTAATCTCCGGATTACTTCCAGTGCCAAAGCACAGACAAATGAGTGTGCAGGATTTCATGTTCTTGGATCATTGGAACCTTTTCTGGGGAAGGGGTGACCTGTACAAGAGGGATGGGTTGCACCTGAACTGGAGGGGAACCAATAGGTTTGTTAATGCTACTGGGGAAGATTTAAACCAACTTCGCAGGGGGAATGGGAACTGGAAAAACAGGTCAGTAAGTGAGGGAACGGGCAGGAGGGCTGATGTCAGGGAATGTAGTATTAGGCAGATTCCTGATAACAGATGTGATGGAATGAATGGTTTGAAGTGTTTGTACTTCAATGCTCGGAGCATTATGGACAAGAGCATGGATCAATACATGGAACAATGACGTTGTGGCCATTACAGAGACTTGGTTGAGGGAAGGACAGGAATGGGTGATCGATGTACCAGGGTTTCAAAGTTTTAGGAAGAATAGAGAAGGGGATAAAAATTATTGAGCAATCCAATACCAGAGGGCATGCAATTAAGGTGAGATGGGGTAGGTTCAGAACAGACGTGAGGAGTATGTTTTTTTTTACTGAGAGTGGTGAATGCCTGGAATGCGTTGCCTGATAGAGTGGTGGAGGCAAATTCATTTGGGGTTTTTAAAGAGGGGCTTGGATGGGCACATGAATGAGAGGAAAATAGAGGGATATGAGCATTCTGTAGGTAGGAGGGAATAGCTATGTTAGCACAACATCGTGGGCCGAAGGGCCTGTTCTGTGCTGTATTATTCCATGTTCCATGAATCCAATTTGGGACGTGATCTTGGATCCCATGATCTTTTACTTCGTTGACCAACACGTCATGTGTGACTTTGTCAAAAGCCCCCCAAAATTCACTTGAACTATGACAAATGCACTGTCCTCACTGACCTTCCTTGCTATCTCTTCTAACAATTGAGTCAAGTTAGGCGGGTCTCAACAAAGCCATGTTGACTGGCTTTGATTAATCACTGCTTTACTAACCGAAGGTTTATTCCATCTCTCAAAATAGATTACATTTATTTTGCCCATTACCAAAGGTTAGGCTAACTGGCTTATAATTACAGTTTAATCTTTCCTTTTTTAAGCAGTGATAACAGTCCTTCAATCCTTTGACATCATTCTTGTACACTGGGAGGATATAAAAATGAAGGTCATTGCCTGCACAGTTTCCTCCCTTGTTTCTTTGAACAGATGCAGATATTTCATCCTGCCTTGGCAATTTATTCACTTTCAAAGATTTTGAAGCGCTTAATACCTACCCACCTTTGCCCCTTCCCATCACAGAAGCCAAACTCAGCCAATTTGACTCACTTTCTGATATCAAGGATTGTTTAAGCACACTGGATACAACAAAGTCCATGGACCCTGACAGTATCTACAATGGCTAATTACCTCCCCATCAGAGAGCCCTCAGCAGTTACAAAGTGTTAGAAGCAATGGCCATCTCTAACAAGATACACTCTAATCACCTTTCCTGATATTTAATAATACTACCATGGTCCAGTCTACAACATCAATATCTTGGAGAAATTCACCATTGATGAGAAACTTGATATTGATATGATATGCTTGTTGATATGAATTTAATAAATTAACACTTCTTTATAATCCCTCAAATTGCTCCACCAGACATACCTCCACCTGAAACAACACTGAAACCTTCAGTAAGTGTTACATAACCCAAAATCACTCCATACGTTACAAACTTTGATATGACAAACTATTAACTGCAAAGCAATGTGTTAACGTAACTATGGGCTGAAGTAGTTAGTATTTCAAGCACCCACTATTAGGTTTCACTAAAATCCATCAATTAGTGGCACAACTACAGGTTAATAAATACAACGTTGTGGCAATCACCGAGTCATGGCTTTATGATGGATGTGATTGGGAACTGAATGTCCAGGGATACACAGTGTATAGGAAGGATAGGCGGATAGGCAGAGGGGGAGATGTGGCCATGATGGTTAGTAGTGATATAAAAATCGATAGAAAGGAAGGATATTGGGTCAGAGGAGGTGGAATCCTTGTGGGTGGAGCTAAGGAATAGCAAGACTAAAAGGACAATAGTAGCAGTCATATATAGGCCCCCTAATAGCAGTCAGCAAGTGGACGATAAGTTGCAGTTTGAGATAGAAAAAACATGCCAGAGTGACAATGTGAAGATAATTATAGGGGATTTTAACATGAAGGTGGACTGGGAAATCCAGAATGGCAGTAGTACTCAGGAGAAGGAGTTTGTGGAATGTCTAAGGGACATTTTTCTAGAGCAACTTGTTGAAGAGCCCACCAGGGGATCGGCTGTTTTGGATTGAGTGCTGTGTAATGAACCAGAGGTGATTAGGGAACTAAAGGTAAAGGAACCACTGGGAACCAGTGATCACAATATGACTGAGTTCAGTTTCAAGTTTGAGAAGGAGAAACTGATAACTGGTGTATCGATATTTCAGTGGAACAAAGGAAATTACAATGGTATGAGAGAGGAGTTGGCTCTAATTGATTGGAAGAGTAAGCTGGCTGGAGGGACGGCAGAGGAGAAATGGAAGGAATTTCTACAGGAAATAAGGAAATTGCAGGATAGATATATTCCAAGAAAAAAGGTTTTTAATGGAAAAAAGGCACAAATGTGGATAACGAGAGAGGTGAAGGCTAAAATAAAAGCAAAAGGGGCGGCGTACAAAGAAGCAAAAATTAGTGGGAAAACAGAAGACTGGGAAGCTTTTAAAAACCTGCAGAGAGAAACTAAGAAGGTCATTAGGAAAGAAAAGATGAATTATGAAAGGAAGTTGGCGGATAACATTCGAAAGGATACTAAGAATTTTTTTTAAATACATAAGGTGTAAAAGAGAGACACGGGTTGATATAGGATCAATTGATAACGGTGCAGGAGCTATTATAATGGACGATAGAGAGATGGCAGAGGAATTGAATGAATATTTTGCATCGGTCTTCACCGTGGAGGACATCAGCAATGTGCCGGTTAGTCAGGAGTCTCACGAAATGGAATTGAGTTCAGTTAAGATTACTGGGGAGAAGGTGCTAGGAAAACTAAATGGACTAAAGACTGATAAGTCTCCCAGACCGGATGAGGTGCATCCCCGGGTTCTGAAGGAGGTGGCTTTAGAGATAGCGGAGGCATTGGCGATAATTTTCCAGAAATCGATAGATTCCGGCGTGGTTTCGGAGGACTGGAGGGTCACAAATGTAGTTCCATTGTATAAGAAAGGTGGGAGGCAGCATAAAGGAAATTACAGACCTATTAGTCTGACGTCAGTGGTGGGAAAGTTATTGGAATCTATCCTCAAAGACGGGGTTACGGAATACCTAGAGGTGCAAGGCAAGATAGGTCCTAGCCAACATGGTTTTGTGAAGGGAAGATCCTGCCTGACCAACCTATTGGAGTTTTTTGCAGAAATCACAGGTAAGGTGGATAGGGGAGAGGCAGTAGATGTTGTGTATTTAGACTTTCAAAAGGCCTTTGATAAGGTGCCTCACAAGAGACTGATTAATAAGATGAGAGGTCATGGAATTACGGGTAGGATAACAGAATGGGTGGAGCATTGGCTGGTTGACAGGAAGCAAAGAGTGGAAATAAAAGGATCTCGTTCTGGTTGGTTACCGGTTACTAGTGGTGTGCCGCAGCGGTCGGTGTTGGGACCGCTCCTTTTTACTTTGTACATTAACGATTTGGATGATGGAATAAATGGTTTCATGGCTAAATTTGCGGATGACACCAAGATAGGGGGAGGAGTAGGGAGTATTGAAGAGATAGGAAGGTTGCAGAGGGACCTAGACAGTTTAGGAGAATGGGCAAGGAAATGGCAGATGAGATTCAATGTAGGGAAATGTGCAGTTGTACACTTTGGAAGCAGAAATAAGTGGGCAGATTATTATCTAGGAGGAGAGAAAATCCAAAGCACGGAAGTACAAAGGGACTTGGGGGTACTCATGCAGGATACCTTAAAGGTTAACCACCAGGTCGGATCGGTGGTAAAGAAAGCGAATGCTATGTTGGCACTCATTTTGAGAGGTATAGTGTATAAAAGTAAGGAAGTGTTGATGAGGCTCTACGGGGCACTAGTGAGGCCTCATTTGGAATACTGTGCGCCGTTTTGGGCCCCACATCTTAGGAAGGATGTGATGACGTTGGAGAGGGTTCAGAGGAGATTTACGAGGATGATTCCAGGAATGAAAGGGCTTACGTATGAGGAGCGTTTGTCGGCTCTTGGACTGTACTCGCTGAAGTACAGAAGAATGAGAGGGGACCTCATAGCAACATTTAAAATATTGATAGGAAAAGACAGAGTAAATGTGGCTAGGCTGTTTCCCTTGGTGGGTGAGTCCAGGACCAGAGGGCACAATCTTAGAATTAGAGGGTACAGTTTCAAAACAGAGATGAGGAAAAATTTCTTTAGCCAGAGGGTGGTGAATTTGTGGAACTCCTTGCCATGTACAGCAGTGGAGGCCAGATCAGTGGGGGCGTTCAAGGAGGAGATAGATAGATATCTAAATAGTCAGGATATCAAGGGATATGGGGATAAGGCCGGTAATTGGGATTAGAATAGTTTTTCTTTCTTCTTCTTCTTCCCCCATTCCCCATTTCTCATTTCTATTTCCCTTTCCTTGGAGCAGACTCGATGGGCCGAATGGACAAGATCCCTTGTCTTGTGATCTTGTGAAAATCTAAGAACTTCTACAACCTTAGTCACACCACCTCAGTAGCTCATGAATCGCATTGCCCTTTTACCCACTTGTCCCACTGCCTTTATTAACATTGGTGTTACCCATATTTTCAGACACACCTTCTTTCCCCCTCCTCTTGAAGTCAAATGAAATGAAACATTGACTTCTAAATCCCCCAGGTTAAAGTTTCTAGGAATTTTATTCATGCATAAGGAGGTTATATAAAATTTTAGTCAACATTTGAAGACAGTAGCAATATCATGTGAGCTAATATAATCCTTATTCCTGCTTTTAAACTTGATTAGGGATCTTACAGTAGACAGTAAGAATAAGTGGATTATGACTGCACATGACAAACACCGTGACCCATGGCCACAAGACAGATATTTTTAGTTGTGAAGTGAAACACCACATGCATACTAGAGTCTTGGCTCCCGCTGTTCTTTCTTTTCCATTGTTTCCACCTCTCATAATAGGTTCTTTCTATACTTATGTTGATTTTCTAGGGCATGTCAATATTAAGAAGGTGGGGTTGGGTGTCTTGAAAAACATTAAGGTGATTGTCCCCAGGGCCTGATGGAATCTATACCAAGATACTGAAGGAGGCAAGAGAAGTGATTGCTGGGGCCTTGACAGGGATCTTTATATCCTCTTTAGGCGCAGGTGAGGTCTTGAAAGAATGGAGAAAAGCCAATGTTGTTCCTTTGTTTAAGGAGGGCAACAGAGATAATTCGGGAAACAATAGGCCAGTGATCCTTGCATCAGTGGTAGGGAAATTATTTATTATTCTTAGGGACAGGGTTTACTCGTACTTTGAAAAGCATGGACTTATTAGGGACAGTTAGCATGGCTTTGTACAGTGGAGGTCCAGTCTCACAAGTCTGATTTGAGTTTTTTTTTTGAGGTGACAAAGGTAATTGATAAGGGTAGGGCAGTGGACGTTGTCTACATGGGATTTAGTAAAGCATTTGACAAGACCCCTCATGGCAGGCGAGTTGCTACGTTAGATACAAAATTGGCTTGGTCATATAAGACACAGAGGGCAGTGGTGGAGTGTGATTTTCTGATGGGAGGTCTATGACCAGTGGTGTTCCATAAGGATCAATGCTGGGACCCCCAATTTTTGGTGAAAATATAAGTGGTCTGACTAGTAAACTTACAAACATGAAAATTGCTGGGGTTGTGAATAGTGAAGAAATTTGTCAAAGGATACAGCACTATATAGATGAGTTGGAAACTTGGGCAGAGAAAATGGCAAATGGAGTTTAATCCAGACAAGAGTGAGGTGATGCAATTTGGGAGAGCAAATGCAAGAGGAAAGTATACAACAAATGGCAGGACCTTAGGAGCATTGTTATACAGAAGAATCTTGAGGTGCAAGTCCATAGTTCCCTAAAAGTGGCAAAAGAAGTGGATAAGGTGGTAAAGGAATGTCATGCTTGCCTTCATCAGTCAGGGTACTGAGTATTAAAGCTGGGAAGTCACATTGCAGCTGTATAAAACATTCATCAGGTCACATTTGGAGTATTGCATGCAGTTCACACTATAGGAAGGATGTGAGACATTGAAGAAGGTGCAAAAGAAGTTCACCAGGATGTTGCCCGAATTAGAAGATATTAGCTATAAGGAGAGGTTCGACAAACTTGAGCATCAGAGGGTGTTCGACTTGATAGAAATATATGAGAGACATAGTTAGGGTAAACAGTCAGTCTCTTTCTCAGGATGGGAATGTCAAATACTTGAGGGTATAAATTTAAAGTGAGGGGGGCAAAATTTAAAGATCTTTGAGGCAAGTTTTTTTTACATAAATAGACACACACACACACACACACACACACACACACACACAGAGGGAGTGCTAGGTGCCTAGAACATACTGCCATGGGAGGTGGTAGAAGTAGATATGATATCAATGTTTATGAGGCATTTAGACAGACATATGTACAGGCAGAGAATAGAGGGATACAGAGAATATGCAGGAAGATTAATTAGGTTAGCATCATGGTCAGCACAGACGCAGTGGGACAATATTGTCGTATTTTCAACTACCTCACCCCAAGTTCCTGATTTCCTTTCCGTTTGTAAAATCTTTTTTGCCCAAGCTTTTGTGTCATTGTTCTAATATCTCTAGGTCACTCAGTGTTAAATTTTGTCCACCACTGTACCAGTGAAGCGTGCCTCACTGTTAAATAGTACTGAATCACGGCTCCTTTACTAAACATTAAAAACTTAGTAAAAAAAAGAGCCCTTCAACCTGAAATGTTAACTGTTTCTTTTCCATAGATGTTTTTCTAGCATTTTCTGATTTTATTTCCAATACCTGTAATTTCTGAATTTCATTAAAAACTCAATGTTTATTCCATTCTGTTTCTTGGACAAGGTAAAATCATGAATGCAAGGAAAGTGAATAGAAAATGCTAATTGCTACCCAAAGGACTGAAGACTTCTGTATGTTCAGTTTAATTTTACGCTGAATTTGCAATACTCATCAAGACCACAAGCAATTAACACAGTAATCCTTTAAAAGGTATTGCCGAATAATTCAATTCCGTGGTCCTTACAGAAGGGAATTAATCTAATTAATAATAGATAAAATGATCAGAGAAGAAACCACATTAAAAAAAGCAAATTCTTGTCAAAGTTGCTGAAATCTTAGCCTCTTGACATTGAACATTATCTATGTAAGAGTGAACATTAAAGAATGTCTATGTTGAGAACCCACTCCCAATAGTTGCCTGCAACAGGCTGCTCTCTATTCATGGATGCAGTTTGCTTACCGTTTATCTCGTTGTTTAGTTCCTGCTGAATCACAGCCTCCGGCTTTCAGTTCAAGCTCTCTAAGCACCAGCAGCACTGGGTTCAGATGGTAGCGTAGCACTTCACCAGACTAAAATAATTATGCTGGAGTTATTCACGTGGACAAATCTAAACCTTTCAGCAGGGTAATTGGCTACTATACAAGGTTAATTCCCTTTAAAGCATGGATTGATATAGACTACGTTGGTCCATGTTAAATTTAGTGCATCTTCAATTTGTGTTGAACAAGCTTTATACTTCTAGCTTATTCATCTTCACCCCTTTCCCAACTAGCAATTACTAACTATATGATTATGAAAAAAAAAATTCTATTCTTAGTTATTTTCCCCTTAAGTATGCAATCTGCTATTGAACCCTATACTTGAGTCTAGAATACTTCTGGTTATACTGGGATTTCAAAGTACTTCTTGCAAATAAGTTATGTTCCTGAAACAAACCCAAATTCTGCTTTACATTAAGAAATTTGTCAATAAATGACTAGAGCAGGACTTTTAAATTTAGAAAGCAGTCTTTTTTTCTATTTAAAAATCTACAAATAAAAATTTACTTTCTTAAAAAAATATAGAAGAATAATTTCCTAAAAGAGTGTTAGGTAGACACGATAGCACCAATATCCAAAAATCAAATCTAACCAGATCAAATGACTAAAGAGAACCAACCATACAGTTAAAAAAAAATCTGTTAATGATAGATGTCATTAGGATAGAACAAGCCAACAAGTTCAGAAGACATAGATATACATATCCAGAACATGCTGCTCAAATACTACCACTCCACCCCACATTACATCTTATCCATGCTTTTTATTATTTCCATTACACAGCACAGAAAGTTAGGGCTGCTGATTAAGAGTGATACGCCCTTTTAACAATGTGATGAACGCCAATGCATCCCCAACCAACCTCCCTGGCCCAGAATGGAAACAATTTAAATTGTAGAAATGAGACTGAACATATAGCAAATGGTTGTTCAGAGATTTTTTTTATTAAAGATCAAATACATTTCTTACTTTTCTCTTTCTCTCCCACCCCACAGTCCATTTCTCACATCATATTTCCTCTTTCTGCACTAATTCTATCTGAGGTCATTCTCTATTCTTCAGCCTCTTTGCTTTGTAACCTTCCGTCTCCTCTAATAATCTCTATTGTATTATCAATGAATTTGATTTCCTCTGGTTACACAAGAACATAACAGAAAGTAGCCCATTCAGCCCCTCATACCTACCCCACCACGTAATGGCTGATTTTTTAGCTCAATGCTATTTTCCTCCACTAACCCCATTTCCCTTGATTATCTTCATGTATTCCATACCGACTGCTTTTCCTTTATTCACCATGTCTGTGGGCTCTGCAAATTTCAATGAGACTTCCCTGGCACAACAATCTGTTTCCGAATCCATGCTAAGCAAATAATTCTAACATGCTTTGCACTGTTCCACTTCAAATTAAAAGTTAATTTCTTTGATCGAATATTTCAGAAAATCAAGAAAGTCAGTTGAATCAGATCATTAAATAGTTGATTAATTCATTATAGTCAAACATGGTAGTCACTGCCAACACTCAACAGTCGATATCTGTCTCTAAATTAGGTTATAATGGAGATGAATTCCACTGGTCTGCAGAACAGAATCCAACAGTTCTGCCTCTGTAAATATAGAGAAGCTTTTCGGATTTTTATTTGTTGATAACCCTCCACTTCTTAAAAAAAATGCTTCAAAGCACCTTAGCATCTTCATCGAGTTGACAAGTTTGTTTTCTTGAAGGTACTACTATTGAAAGATAAACATTAATTGCACCCCACCATGGCCACAGTGAGAAGCTATTTAAAATCAATGTCAGTTTTAAGGTTAGGGTGCAACCAAGCCATTTGCATGGAGAATGAAAATTTATAATTTTCTTCTGCTGTGTATCATTTTGATGGGATTGTAAGTGAATAGCCTGACATCAAGGAAATAGCTCAAAGTAGAAAATTTTAGGGAGGCAGAGAACTATTGCTGCGTGTGTAAATTATTTCACTTGATCACTAGGGGCTCCTTCGCCTAGATAAAAATACTTTACATGGCATTTCACTAATAATCGGCAGCAGCTCCAGAGCCCTCTGAATATCAGCTCCCAAAGGCCATAGTGCAAAGGGATTGACAGTTTACCCTCTCCGATATCAAAAAGCAGCTCCTATAGCACATTAAAACCCGGAGCTCAGTTGACTCCACTTAACAGGCAAAGTTCCTGCTCCCTCAATGACAACTGGCCACAAAACGTGTTTTCTGAAGAGATAATACAAATCAGCGTTAATCCAGAGTTCAGATGGAGTTTCTTTTGAACTATTACATAGGCTTGAGAGATTTACAAACTCCGCCATAACTCTGCCACTTCCTGCTGTATGAAATTGTAAACAAAGAAGGTGAGGGGTGCAAAAGCCTTTAAGCAGTATTTAAGAAACAGTTAAGATCCCACAATGTGCACAGTGGTGCAGCTGGCAGAATTGCTACCTCACAGTTCCAACATCCTGGGTTCAATCCCGACCTCTGATGCTGTGTGGAAGTTGTGCATTCCATCTGTGACTGTATGGGTTTCTTCCCAAATCCCAAAGGCATGCAGGTTGGTAAGTTAATTGGCCACTGTAAATTGCTCATATAGGTGAATGGTAGTATCTGGCAGGAGTTGAGGGGAATATGGGAGAATAAATGGGATTTGTGTTAATGGATGCTTAATGCTCAGTGCAACTCTGTGAGCCAAAGCCTGTTTCTGTGCTGTAGGATTTTATGAGAATATGGCCTTAGAACAATGATGTCTTTAAGAAAAGTTAAATAGCTTAAATAACTTTCTAAACTGCAAGCCAGAATCAGTTAAGCTCATACAACAAACCTTAATGGGGCTGAATGTTTGTGCTCGGAGGCAATAAACTGGCTATGAACATCAGGAAGTAGTTTATGCACCTCAAAAAAAGTTAATGGAAATGTGGAATTCTCGCTTTCCCACCAACTGGACCCAGTTGCAAAGGTTCCTCTGCAACTGGATCCTTAACTTCCTTATCGGGAGACCACAGTCAGTGCAGATTGGTAGTAACATCTCCTCGCTGACAATCAACACAGGCACACCTCAAGGATGTGTGCTTAGCCCACTGCTCTACTCTCTTCACACTCGTGACTGTGTGGCTAGGCACAGCTCAAACGCCATCTATAAATTCACCAATGACACCACTGTTGTTGGTAGAATCTCAGATGGCGAGGACACATGCAGGAGATAGATCAGCTGGTTGAGTGGTGTCGCAACAACAACCTCAGGATCAAGTTTATTATCACTGACATGTGTCATGAAATTTGTTGTTTTGTGGCAGCAGTACAATGCAAGACATCAAGATTACTATAAATTACAAAAATAGTGCAAAAGAAGAATAATGAAGTAGTATTCATGGACCATTCAGAAATCTGATGGTAGAGGGGAAGAAGCTGTTTCTGAAATGTTGAGTGTGGGTTTTCAGGCTCCTGTACCTCCTCCCCAATGGTAGTAACATGAAGAGGCCATGTCCTGGGTGGTGAGAGTCCTTGATGATGGATGCTGCCTTCTTGAGGCACCACCTCTTGAAGATGTCCCCGATGGCAGGGAGGGTGGTGCCCATGATGGAGTTGGCTGAGTCTACAACCCTCTGCAGCCTCTTGCGATCCTGTGCATTAGAGCCTCCATACCAGTCTGTGATGCAACCAGTCAGGATGCTCTCCACTTTACACCCGTAGAAATTTGCAAGAATCTTTGGTGACATACCAAATCTCCTCAAACTCCTAATGAAGTAGAGCCGCTAGCGTGCCTTTTTCGTAACTGCATCAGTGTGTTGGGCCCAAGATAGAACCTCCGAGATGTGGATGGCCAGGAGCTTGAAGCTGCTCACCCTTTCCACCACTGACCCATCAATGAAGACTGGTGTGTGTTCTCCCAACTTCCCCTTCAGTCAATTCTTTGGTCTTGCTGATGTTGAGTGCGAGGTTGTTTTTGTGACACTGCTGAACTAGCTGATCTACCTCACTCCTGTATGCCTCTGAATCGCCATCTGTGCCAACCTTCATCGCCAACCTCACACTCAAGGTCAGGAAGTTACAACATCAGGAATCTACCTCTGAAATCTCCCCTGAATATTCATCCTCTGACCTTCAACTAATGTCCTCTGGTACTGGCTACTGCCACCCTGGGGAAAAGGTGCTGACTGTCCATCTATGCTCCTCAATCTAATACACCCCTATCAAGTTGCCTCTCATACTGCATCACTCCAAAGATAAAAGCCATAGCTTGCTCAACCTATCCTCATAAGACACATTCTCTAATCCAGGCAGCATCCTGGTAAATCTCCTCTCCACCCTCTCTAAAGCTTCCACATTCTTAAAATGAGTTGACCAGAACCAAATATAATGCTCTAAGTGTGGTCTCACCAGATTTTTATAGAGCTACAAGATTACCTCACGCTCTTGAACTCAATCCCCCGACTAATGAAGACCAGCACACCATATGCCTTCTTAACCACCCTATCACCTTGCGCGGCAACTTTGAGGGATCTATGGACTTGGACCCCAAGGTTCCTTGGTTGCTGCACACTGCTCAGAATCCTGCCATTAACCTTGTACTCCACCTTCACGTTCGTTCTTCCAAAGTGTATTACTTCACTTTTCCAGATTGAACTCCATCTGCCACTTCTCCACCCAACTCTGCATCCTGTCTAATATCCTGTTGTAACCTATGACAACCTTCTACACTATCCACAACCCCTCCAGCTTTGTGTAATCCACAAACTTACCTACTCATCCCTCCACTTACTCATCCAAGTTATTTATAAAAAATCACAAAGGGTAGGGGTCCCAGAACAGATCCCTGCAGAACACCACTAGTCACCAACCTCCATCTAATATTCTCTATCTAGTACCACCTTCTGCCTTCTGTGGGCAAGGCAATTCCGAATCTACACAGCCAAATCTCATTGGATCCCATGCCTCATGACTTTCTGGATGAGGAAACCTTGTCAATGCTTCACTGAAGTCCATATACACCACATCCACTGCCCTACCTTCATCAATTTGTTTTGTCACCTCCTTGAAAAACACAATTAGGCTCGTAAGGCACAACCTGCCCCTCACAAAGCCATGCTCACCATCCCTAATAAAGACAATGCTGTACCAAATGCTCGTAAATACTGTCCCTAAGAATCCTCTCCAATAATTTGCCCACCACTGAGGTAAGCCTTACTGGTTTATAATTCCCAGGATTAACCCTATTACCTTTCTTGAACAAGGGAACAACATTTGCCAACCTCTAATGCTCTGGTACAACTCCTGTGGCCAGAGAGGATGCAAATATCATTGTCAATGCCCCAGTAATCTCTTCCCTCGTCTCCTGTACTAACCTGGGGTATATCCCATCCCATCCCGGGGACTTATCTATCCTAATATTTTTCAGAAGCTCCAAAACTACCTCTTTCTTAACCTCCACATGCTCCAGCATATTAGCCTGTTTTACATTGACCTCACATTTGTCAAAGTCCATCTCCCTAGTGAACACTGAAGCAAAGTATCCATTAAGGAACCCTACCTCCTCCACCTCCAGGCACATTTCCCCTTTTATCCCTGAGCAGTCCTACCCTCACTCTCGTCATCCTCCTGTTCCTCACATACGCGTAGAAAGCCTTGAGTTTTCCTTAATTCTACTCTCCAAGGCCTTCTTATGTCCCCTTCGAGCTCTCCCAAGTCCCTTCTTAAGCTCCTTCTGCCTACCTTATAATTCTCAAGAGCCTGCCTGAATTTTGTTTCCTAAACCTTAACTATGCTTCCTTCTTCCTCTTGACTAAATATTTCACCTCCCTTGTCAACCATGGTTCCTTTACCCTACCATTCTTTCCCTGTCTCAGCTGGAGAATGCTATCCAGAACCTCATGCAAGTGGTCCCTAAACGGCATCCACATTTCTTCTGTGCATTTCCCTGAGAACATCTGTTCCCAATTTACACTCCCAAAATCCTGCCTAATACCATCATAATTAGCCTTCACCCAATTAAAAACTTACCGATATCGTCTGCTCCTATCCCTGACCATGGCTATGCTAAAGGTCAGGGTATTATGGTCACTATCACCAAAATGTTCACCCACCGAGAGACCTGTCACCCGAGCAGGTTCATTGCCTAATACTAGATCCAATATGGCCTATCCTCTAGTTGGCCTATCCACATACTGTGTCAGGAATCTTTTCTGGACACACCTAAAAAAATTCTGCCCCATCTAAACCTTTTGCACAGAGGAGGTGCCAATGAATATTAGGGAAGTTGAAGTTTCCCATGACAACAACCCTGTTATTTTTGCAGCTTTCCAAAATCTGCCTACTTATCTACTACTCAAGTGTCCTGGTGGCTATTGGGGGACCTATAGAATACTTCCAATAGAGTGATCGCTCCCTTCCTGCTTCTAACTTCCACCCACAGACTCACTAGATGATCCTTCCACAACATCCTCCCTTTCTGCAGCTGTGATACTATCCCTGATTAGCAACGCCACTCCCTCCCCCCCAACCCCCCTTTTACCTCCTTCCCTATCCCTTTTGAACCATCTAAACCCTGGAACATCAAACAGAAAATCCTGCCCTTGCAACAGCCAAGTCTCTGTAACGGCCACATCGCAATTCCACATACTGATCCATGCTCTGAGTTCATCACCCTTATTCTTAATACTTCTCACAGTAAAGACATTTCAAACCCATCCAACTATGTTCATGACCTATCCACTGTCTATCCTTCCTCACAGTCTCCCCACATAATGTGTCTACCTTTACACCAACTGCTCCATCATATGACCTAACACTCTGGTTCCCATCCCCCTCCCAACCTAGTTCTACAGATGTATGGTAGAGAGCATTCTGACTGGCTCCAGTATGCAGGATCGAAAGAGGCTGCAGAGGGTTGTAGACTCAGCCAGCTCCATCATAGACACAACCCTCCCCACCATCGTGGACATCTTCAAGAGGTGATGCCTCAAGGCGGCAACATCCATCATTAAGGACCCTCACCATCCCAGACATGCCCTCTTCACGTTATTACCTTCGGGGAGGAGGTGCAGGAGCCTGAAGACCTCACACTCAATGTTTCTGGAACAGTTTCTTTTCCTCCGCCATCAGATTTCTGACTGGTCCATGACCCCATACTACCTCGTTATTCCTCTTTTGCACTAGTTATTTATTTTTGTAACTTATTGTAATTTTTGTGTCTTGCACTGTACTACTGCCATAAAACAACACATTTCACAACATATGTCAGTGATAATGAACCTGATTCTGAATACCCTCATTCTCTCCTCCTACCCAAAAGTGCTCTGGATGCTGGACAATTTGAAAATTTTACAAATAAAAATTATCAAATCTGTTTTAAAGGTTAAATCATGATTTAACCCCAAATTGTGGTTCACAAGACATCTTTGGAGGGTAAACAGGAGAGATTATACAATAGTGAATTTTAAGGCTGTGGATACTTAACATACACGTTAATATAACATACAAATTAATATCAGGAGTAGATCATTCAGTCTCTCAAGCCTGCTCTGCCTTTATTAAAATCATGGCTGATCTGACTATAGCCACAACATATTCCCATGGTAACCTTTCACCCCTTGCTTATCAAGAATTTATCTACCTCTGCCTAAAATATCCAAAGACTCTGCTTCCATCTTCTTTTGGAGAACAGGACTCCCAAAGATTCATGGTCTTCAGCCGTGGTACAGTTTCTTTCTCTATCTTAAATAGGCGACATCTTTTTAAAAAGTGAACCCTAGTTCGAGATTCTCCCACAAGTGCAAACATAAGCTCGTAGAGGAACCTGGGGAGGTACAAAGAAGTTAAAAATTTAGGAATCTCAGATCTAACAAAGACAGGACAGGACAGGACCAAAAGCTGAAATCCATTATATATCCTAGCCACCTGAGAAAGAATAAATCAAGAACACAAAGCACATCAACCCTACAGTCACAAACTAATCCAAGATCCTCTGCTTTATATTTCAACCACAAGTTAGGCTGGTTAGAAATTTACATCAATAGAATTAGAAGACAATAATGGAAACATCAGGTTTTTCCATGGTCATCATCACCAAAATACACAGAACTTACTGAACCTGATAAATTTAAAATTAGACTCAACAGAATTTTCTCCTGCCAATTTTCACCCATTCATCAATTTCCTGACAATATTTACTTAGCAGCAGATTAGTAACTACTTAGTTGCAATCCAGGATTCACTGGGGCTGATTTCTGCAAATCAAGTGGAAAATGAAACTAATACACAATTCTAAACCTGAAGACACAGAGATTCTAGAATGACACAACACCACAGGAACAAATTAAAACCACAGGGAGAACCTAAAAATAAATGCTGTGGGATCATCACCCAGAGGTGAAACAGGAAAAACCTGAAAATAATAGGTTCCCATTGTAACAAGACATCCAACCTTTGGTAACTGGAGGCCAAATTTACATGTTTATGATGTGGAGAACTGAAAATCCCCATAAGCAAGACCCTTGTCTTGTAACTAATTATTTAACGAGTTGCTGTGCCTGGAGGGACAATTACCATCAAATGATGAAACTGAGAATCACATGGAGACAAGGGGATAGTGAGAGTGATTTTAAATGAGCATCTGAATCAAGGGATGTATGTGGAAAGGCTTCAAGGAGGAATTCCAGGGCTCAGGGCTTAAGCAACCAAACACACAGCCATTAAAAGATGCAGTGTGTAAACTTATGAATGTTAAGAACTGGAATGCAAAAAGCTAGGTTTATAGGGGAGAAGGTTATGCAGCAGATGGATTTGGAAGTAAAGCTCGGAATTTTACATGGAGATTTTGTGGATCAAGGGCCATTGTAAGTCAGTGAGCAGAGGGACAATTGGTGCAAGTTACAGCAGCAAAGGTCCCCTTGTATCCAATATTACGGATAAAAAGCATGCATTTCACAATATCCAACGTACTTGGAGACCAATGACTTTTACCCCACTATCGAAGATGCATTAAGGAACAAATAAAAATTTCAATGGTCTTTTTGGTCTTCATTCTCAATGGCATCACAATGCAGACCAAGTAGCCACCATCAAATTAGAATACCTTCTATCATCAGATATTATAAAGCTCTGATATTTTGAAATTATGGTTGCACATATAAATAAATCAATGTGAAGACAAAACAATGGTGCTCATTTGCTAGTTAAGCTGGAAGTGTACGTGCACCAATTAATAAACATCAAACAGCTGTGCATGACAAAGTGGCTTTCTGAACACTTAATTTACAAAAACCATGTCTATTTAAAGCAACAGGCTGCCAAAATCAGATTGCTTTAATCTAGTGCAATTTCAAAGGCACATCACCAAAGCTCCAGGATCTAATGCTATATTTTTAGTTTAGCACAAATTTGTGAACCAGTGAAATTCAGTAATTTCAATCATTGAACAATAAGTAAAAAGTTTACAAAAAAATATTGGACTTTGCTATATATGACGCAGTGTAGAGCTGCGGGAGATTACAGAGATGGACAGTAAAGCTGGATGAGGTTACAGGGATTAAAAGGAATAAAAGACTGGAGAAGAATTAAAAACAGGTGTCCACAGTAAGGAAAACCACTCATGAGATGCCAGTTTATTCTATCAGGGAGTAAGCTGACAGCAAATCGGGTGCCAGGCCCTAGGGGAGGAACTGACATTGAGCCAGGTGCCCTGCCTTAGCCAGAGTCCGAAAGCAGGCCACACACCAAACCTCTCAGCAATTTTGCAGGGAAGTAGCTGTTTGGCAGGGGCATGGCAAGGAAGTCACATAGGATTAATACAGATCAGATGGAAAGTTGGGCAGAGTATTGGCGGATGGAATTTAATCCTTACAATTGCAAGGTGATGCATTTCAGGAGGTCAAATAGGAGTAAGATGTATACAGTAAATGGTAGGGTGCTAAGCAACATTGATGAACTGAAGGACCTTGCAGTTCAAGTCTTTAGTTCCCTGAAAGTTGCAACATAGATTAATAGGGTGGTGAAGAAAGCATATGGCATGCTTGCCTTCATACGTCAGGGCACAGAATAGAGGAGTGGGCTAAAGGGCCATTTCTGTGCAGTACAACCTATAAATATACAACTATACATGGCTGTTTTCTCAATCATTGCACATCTAAATCTCTATGCTGAAAAATTTTAAAGCTAATGCAAGCTCTGCTTTTGCCTCTTGCAGTACGTTATAGCTTGTACAACATCCCACTGTTTTGCATTTTGCAACAATCTCAAGGGCTGATAATCAGAGTTATATTTTCCCTCCAAAGCCCAGGAGATGTAGGAAATGCTTAAGCAAGTTACAGCGCAGCATCTCATGTGATCAGTGAATTCAGCAAAGTGAACCCGGAATCCCTTCGATCAACATGCATCGTTCTTTCAGCGATTACAGGCAACCCCGTGTTACAGCTTTCAGGTAACGGAAATTTGCCCTCATACAATTCACAAGTCACTATCAAAATATTCAAGAAACAAAATAAAATTAGCTCTCACAAAACTTATATGAGAGAAAGTAAATAAATAAAAATCTTTTTTTCCAACTTGTGTTTCTTGACACATGCGGAGATGATACAGCCTTCTCATTACGGAAGATTGTGACATGAACTGTTTACCAGGAACGCAACCCCCCCCCCCCCCCACCCCCCCAAATAACACAGGGGTTGCCTGAATTACTTATTGGGATTTGAAACAATAATTTAAAAAAATAAGTATGCAGTGGATGAAATGTTCTAAATACTCTAGATCTGATGGATATAAAAAAAAATTCCCTCAATGTCAGGTTGCTAAGTGACCTTAAACAATGATGGACTAAGCACCGAATCATGGCTTAGACCTGCTTCACCTGACTAGGCTATTCAACCTGAGGGCTTCTCAATTCATTGAATGGACCGTACAGCGTCCTCAGTCAAAGTTAAGGGTGGAGGGGTCTGCTTCTTAATCAATAACTTGCGGTGCTCGGACGTGACAGTCCTGGCGAGCTCCTGCTCACCCAGCCTGGAATATCTAATGAAGTGTCAACCATTCTATCTGCCAAGGGAGTTCACTTCAGCGATCCTGATGGCAGTCTACATCCCACCACAGACGGACATGAAGCCTGTACTCAATGAGCTATACTCCATGGTCAACAACCTTGAAACAGGATACCCTGAGGCCCTCTTCATTATCACAGGTGACTTCAAACAGGCCAACCTCAAGAGTATGTTACCAAAATACTACTAGCACATCTCCTGCTCCACCAGGGGCGCTAACACCCTTGACTGCTGCTATACAACTATCAAAGATGCCTTCCGAGCCACCCCTCGTCCTGTCTTTGGGAAATCAGACCACAAGACCATGCTCCTTCTCCCTGCATACAAACAGAAAGTGAAACGGGAGGATCCAGTACAGAGAGTCGTGCAGTGCTGGTCTGAGGAAGCAGATGAGCTCCTACGTTACTGCTTTGACACAGTGGACTGGTCCACGTTCAAAGACTCAGCTGCCAGCCTTGATGAGTATGCCACCACCATCACAGACTTTATCAGCAAGTGTGTTGAAGACTGTGTACCAAAGAGGATAAAACAGGTGTTCCCAAACAGGAAACCATGGATGAACCGGGAGATCCACTCTCTACTGAAGTCAAGGACTGCTGCACACAAATCTGGTGATCCTGATCAGTACAAGAAATCAAGATATGACCTTCGGAAAGCTATCAGGAATGCCGAGAGGCAATACCGACACAAAATAGAGTCCCAGGCCAGCCGTCAATTATGGCAGGGCTTACATGCCATTACAGGCTACAAGACGAAGATGGGCTGCATAGTTAACAACAGTGCATCCCTTCCTGATGAGCTTAACACATTCTATGCTCGTTTTGAACAGCAGGGAAGTGGATTGTCACCACCCACCCTGATAGCCTCCAATGCAACTGAACCCGTGGTCACCGTTGAGGACATAAGATCAGTCTTCTGGAGAGCGAACCTGAGGAAACCATCTGGCCCAGATGGTGTCCCTGGCCGTGTGCTCAGATCTTGCGCTGATCAGCTGGCAGAATTATTTAACCTCTCCCTGCTTCAATCTCAGGTTCCCTCCCACCTGTTTTAAGAAGACCACTATCATTCCAGTACTGAAGAAAAGCAAGGTAACATGCCTCAATGACTACCGACCAGTGGCTCTGACATCCACCATCATGAAGTGCTTTGAGAGGCTGGTCATGGCACGCATCAACTCCAGCCTCCCAGACAATCTTGACACACTGAAGTTTGCTTATCGCCGAAACAGGTCTACAGCGGATGCCATCTCCCTGGCCCTACTCCAGCTCTGGAGCGTCTGGACAGTAAAGACTATTGTTTATTGACTACAGCTCTGCCTTCAATACTATAATCCCAAGCAAACTTGTCACCAAACTCTGAGACCTAGGACTCAACACCTCCCTCTGTAACTGGATCCTTGACTTTCAAACCAACAGACCGCAATCAGTGAGGATAGGTAGCAATACCTCTGACACAATTATTCACAACACTGATGCCCCACAAGGCTGCGTCCTCAGCCCTTTGGTCTAATCCCTATACACTCATGACTGTGTGGCCAGATTCTGCTCTAACTCCATCTACAAGTTTGCAGATGATACCACCGTTGTAAACCGTATCTCAAACAACGATGAGTCAGAGTACAGGAAGGACTTAGAGAGCTTAGTGGCATGGTGTCTATACCTCGCACTGCCTTGGTTAATAGACAATAGACAATAGGAGCAGAAGTAGACCATTCGGCCCTTTGAGTCTGCACCGCCATTTTGAGATCATGGCTGATCCTCAACAATCAATATCCTGTTCCTGCCTTGTCCCCATATCCCTTGATTCCCCTATCTATAAGAAACCTATCTAGCTCCTTCTTGAAAGTGCCCAGAGAATTGGCCTCCACTGCCCTCTGAGGCAGTGCATTCCACAAATTCACAACCCTCTGGGAGAAGAAGTTTTTCCTCACCTCTGTCCTAAATGACCTAGCCCTTATTCTTAAATCATGCCCCCTGGTCCTGGACTTCCCCAACGTCTGGAACATATTTCCTGTCTCTATCTTATCCAATCCCTTAATAATCCTGTATGTTTCAATCAGATCCCCTCTCAATCTTCTCAATTCTAGTGTGTACAATCCCAGTCTCTCTGACCTCTCAGCATAAGACAGTCCCGACATCCCCAGAATTAACCTCGTAAACCTACGCTGCACGCCTTCTATAGCCAGGATATCCTTCCTTAACCCTGGAGACCAAAACTGTACACCAGGAGTGGTCTCACCAGGGCCCTGTACAAATGCAAAAGAATCTCTGCTTTTGTACTCAATTCCCCTTGTAATACAGACCAACATTCCATTAGCCTTCATCACTGCCTGCTGCACTTGCTCATTCACTTTCAGTGACTGATGAACAAGGACTCCTAGATCCCTTTGTATTTCCCCCGTACCTAACTCCACACCATTCAGATAATAATCCGCCTTCCTGTTCCTGCTCCCAAAGTGGATAACCTCACATTTATCCACATTAAACTTCATCTGCCAAGTATCTGCCCACTTACCCAACCTATCCAAATCACCTTGAATTCTCCTAACTTCCTCTACACATGTCGCACTGCCACCCAACTTTGTATCATCAGCAAACTTGCTAATGTTATTCACAAAGCCTTCATCTAAATCATCAACATAGATCGTAAACAGCTGCGGTCCCAGCACCGAGCCCTGTGGCACCCCACTAGTCACGGCCTGCCATTCTGAGAAACATCCATTCACCCCTACCCTTTGTTTCCTATCCGTCAACCAGTTTTCTATCCATGTTAATACCCGCCCCCCAATTCCATGAGCCCTAATTTTACCCACCAATCTCCTGTGCGGCACTTTATCGAATGCCTTCTGAAAGTCGAGGTATACAACATCCACTGAATCTCCCTCGTCTATTTTCCTGGTTACATCCTCAAAAAACTCCAGTAGATTAGTCAAGCATGATTTGCCCTTGGTAAATCCATGTTGACGCGACCCAATCCTATCATTGCTATCCAAATATGCCGCTATTTCATCCTTAATAATGGACTCTAGCATCTTCCCCACCACAGAAGTTAGGCTAACTGGAAGATAGTTCCCCGTTTTCTCCCTCCCTCCTTTCTTAAAAAGTGGGGTAACATTAGCCATTCTCCAATCCTCAGGAACTGACCCCGAATCTAAGGAACATTGGAAAATGATCACCAATGCATCCACAATTTCTAGAGCCACCTCCTTTAGTACCCTGGGATGCAGACCATCTGGACCTGGGGATTTGTCAGTCTTCAGCCCCATTAGTCTACCCATCACCATTTCTTTCCTAATGTCAATCCACTTCAGTTCCTCTGTCACCCTCTGCCTTTTGTCCATCCTTACCTCTGGGAGATTTCTTACGTCTTCCCCCGTGAAGACAGATCCAAAGTACTTATTAAATTCGACTGCCATCTCCCTGTTTCCCGTAATAATTTCACCCGATTCGGTCTTCAAGGGCCCAACATTGTTCCTAACTAACTTCTTTCTCTTCACATATCTAAAAAAGCTTTTGCTATCCTCCTTAATATTGACTTCGTACCTCATTTTTTCTTCCCGAATTACCTTTTTAGTTAAATTCTGCTGTACCTTAAAAATTTCCCAATCTTCTATCTTCCCACTCAGCTTGGCTCTGCCATACTTCTTCCTTTGTCAGCCACGGTGGCCCCTTTCCCCTCTTTGAGTCTTTCCTTCTCTGGGGAATAAACTGATCCTGCACCTTGTGCATTATTCCCAAGAATACCTGCCATTGCTGGTCCACTGACAATTCTGCTAGGATGCCCGCCCAGTCAACTTTAGCCAGCTCCTCCCTCGTGGCTCCATAGTCTCCTTTGTTCAACTGCAAAACTGACCTTTCTGATTTGCCCTTTTCGCTCTCCAATTGCAGATAAAAACTTATCATGTTATGGTCACTACCTCCCAATGGCTCCTTTACTTCGAGTTCTCTTATCAAATCCTGTTCATTACACAGCACTAAATCCAGAATAGCCCCCTCCCTGGTCGGCTCTCGTACCAGCTGCTCCAAGAATGCATCCCGGAGGCACTCTATAAACTCCCTTTCCTGGGGTCCAGTACCAGCCTGATTTTCCCAGTCCACTTGCATATTGAAATCCCCCATAACTGCTGTGACATTACCCTTGCCACATGCCAACATTACCCTTGCCACATGCCAACATTAACTTACTATTCAGCTTGCACCCAGCAGCCAGCATAATCAAAAGACCCCCCACCCATCCGGGTTATTCTTTCTTCTCTCCTCTTCCATCAGGTAGAAGATACAGGAGCCTGAGGGCACATACTGTCAGGCTTAAGCTTCTATCCCACTGTGATAAGAATATTGAACAGTTCCCTTATACGATAAGATGGACTCTGACCTCACGATCTACCTTGTTGTGACCTTGCACCTTATTGCACTGTACTTTCTCTGTAGCTGTGACATTTTACTCTGTACTGTTATTGTTTTTAACTGTACTACCTCTGTACTGTTATTGTTTTTAACTGTACTACCTCAATGCATTCTGTACTAACTCAATGTAACTGCACTGTGTAATGAATTGACTTGTACGATTGGTATGCAAGACAAGTTTTTCACTGTACCTCAGTACAAGTGACAATAATAAACCAACACATTTGTCAGTGATAATGAACCTGATACTGATTCAAAAACCAGAAAGTATGGCTACAGACTGATATGGGATATTCCTCATCCGTCCCACTTTAGTATTAGAGAACTCCTGATCGGCATTCTCAAAGACATGTGTACCTGGTCTGTTTGTGGTCTCTACACCAATCTAGTTAGTTGGAAGGTGACTGCTTCTCTAAACATTAGAGGGAAAGCAGAAGACTCAAGCTAGTTTTCCCTCGCTTCTAGCACCAAAACAGCAACATACCACAATACCTCCATGCCCATAGATCAATGGACAAATAAGCACAACATCACCAAGTAATCAGAACTTCAGTTAAAGTCTGTCAAAGAAACTCGTTGATCATATATACTCAAGCACTAGCTGCATTCAGACTTAATTAATCTGCCCTCCAATTTAACTTCTTAGTGTTCTTTCTGTTTCAAAGCAGCATTGTCCCTCTACATCTTAAGAGAATACAACAAAAAGGACACTTACATATGTTTACTGCTGTATGAAAAGTTTTCAATTTCTTAATGCAGCTCCCTGCCGTCAACAGTTTGGCAACACAGATGAAATACATATCCCAACGTTTAGAATTGTGTGCAAAAAAAATTACGGAACACACTCTTATGGTCCTACTAGAAACCCTCAAACCTCTAAAGAGTAAATGCTAAGTCAGGCAGCTGTTTCCTCGTGTCTTGCCACTATTACTCATAACTTGATACAGCTATCAGTGGGCTCTTCTCAAATGGAAGCAATTCTTCCGTAACAAATACATTTCATCACAAGCAAATTTAATTTAATTTGGATCTCTCATGCAATTAATCTATAATATAAATTGTTTGCAATGAACTCTTGGTGATGCATAACCCAAAATAGATTCTGGTTTAAGTATTTTGAAACTGAATGTGACCCTTCCTTACCACATTCCACAGCACCCGTGAGAAGATCCTATTGTTTAATCCTCCCAAGAACAATTGCAATGCAGATATCAGAACGAAAGTGGAACATAGATAAAAGTCAGCAGGCGCTCAAAATGTCTATCAAAACAGAGGCAATGTACAGCTATTAAGCTGCAATCTACATATTTAAATTGATGAAAAGGTTATAAAATAGCCAAAGACCAAACCCTGTACCCAATATGGAGATCATCATAGTCCGAAGGGCATCTCCCTTGCCAGCCCCAAGGCCATTGACTCACATGAAATGCCAGACATAAAATCAGTACTGAAACATAGTCAGAAATCAAATATTACTCAGAAGTTTTGCTGCTCTCTCAGATGGACGTGTATTCAAAGAAAAATCAGAATTTTCCCCCAATTAAATGCATTGTCCTGGCAAATATTTATTCCTCAAATACCACAAAACTTATACAGTCATGAAGCTGCATTAGCAGACCCAGGATACATACTGTAAGTGTTCCATTCCTGAGAACTGGCCGTAAATAAGAAATGAACAATTTCCAAATAGGGTCGATTAATATGAACGTATATGTATTGTCTTCCCCTGTGTAGTTACAATGGTAGAGTCTCAATGCTCTACATCCAATGGCTAGTTTGAATGGCCTTAAAATATCAATGGATGTTACATTCATTGTTTGATTGTTGTCAGTTTCCAAAGCAAAGTGGCCTCCTGCAGTGCACTAGCAGCTGAGTTCTTAAAGACAATGGTGTTTGATTACTGTGGGGAGTTCCTATGGTAAATAGTTTAGGTTTGAAGTCTTTTGAATCAACTAGCTGCTACCCCATTCCACAACTCTTGAAGATGTTTGCACTTCTGTAACCAACTTTCCAATCTTGAAAAAGTTATGGAATAATTTGCGTACAGTTAAGTATTCTGTAACCCGGGGCACCCCTGTAGAGCACAGAGACAGGCTCTTCAACCCACTACGTACATGCTGTCCTTTTTGCCCATCTAACTTCATTTGCCTACAATTAAGACCATATCCTTCTATGCCTTGCCTATTAAAATGTGTCTAAATGCCTCTTAAATGTGGTAACTGAATCCAATTCCACCACATCCTCTGATAGCATAATCAACCACTCTCTGTTTGGAAAAAATCCTTCCCTCAAACCCTCTTTAAATTTCTTTCCTCTCACCTTAAACCTATGCCCTCTTGTTTTTGATGGGGAAAGGATTTTGACTATCTACCCTATCCATGCCTCTCAATCTTATATACTTCTATTAGGTCATCCATCGGCCTCTTTCACTGCAGCGAAAACAAGTCCAGCCTATCCAATCTTTCCTATAACTGAAGTCCTCAATCCCGGCAACATCCTGATGAATCTACTCTGCATCCGCTCCAATGCGATCACATCCTTAAGAGTGTGGCAATCAGAATTGTACATAATACTCCAACTACGCTCCAAAGTTGCTAAAAAAAACATCCCAACCCTTGTATTCTATGGCCCACCCAACCTACTTATCTGCTAATTTACCTCCTTAACATCTGTGATTCCGGATAGGCTACAAATAAATCGTTTTCTTGCCTGGAAATATGAATAGATCTTAAAATTTATGTAATAGTCTGGGTGATAAATTGCATACAAATACAATTCTTTTTCTTATGTTTAAGAACAAGTTTCCCAAACTTGCGGAATTTGCTACATTTTTCTAGCATTTTCTGTTTTTAATCTCAGATTTCCAGCATCTGCGCTTTGTTGGATTTTCATTTTCTCAGAAAGTAGCTTGCCAGGTACAGTCATTTCAGAGTAAGAATAAGCAAATGCCAATTCCCAAGAATTCTATTTAACTTTCTGTGACTGGTTTCCAATTCAAATAGCCAGGGCAAATGCAATAAGAATAAATAACTTCTCATGCCTACTTCACAGTTCAAATGAAAAATCTGATTCTCAATTACACTTTCCCGTCTTTGGCCTAGATCCCTCACTACCAAACAAAACATTTTGGATCCAAAACTGGCTTGGTAATAGGAGGCAGAGAGTTGTGGTGGATGGCTTCCTTTCCTATTAGAAATCTATAACCAGTGGTGTACCACCAAAAAAAATTGTGCTGGGACCTTTGATGTTTGTAATATACATTAATATCTTGCATTCTAATATCAGAGATATGATCAGTAAGTTTGAAGATGATACAAAAATTGGTGGTGTTGCAAATAATGAGGAAAGTTATCTAAGGCTACAGCATGATATAGATCAGCTGGAAAATTAGGCAGAGCGTTGACAGATGGAATTTAATTGTGACAAATGCGAGGTGATACATTTTGGGACAGCAAACAAGGGTAGCACCTACACAATAAATGGTAGGGCCCCAGGGAGTGCTGATGAACAAAGAGACCTTGGGGTACAAGTCCGTAGATCCCTGAAAGTGACAGCACAGATGAATAAGGAGGCGAAGGCAAGCATTCCATGTCTTCACTGGCCATGGCATGATGCCAAGTTATGCTTAACAAAACATTGATTAGGCCACACCTGGAGTATTGTGTGCAGTTCTAGTCACCACACTAAAGGAAGGATGTGACGTGCTGTGGAGGGTGTGGAAGAGGTTCACCAAGATGTTGCCTGGATTGGCAAGTTTCAGTTACAAGGGGAGATTGCAGAGGCTGGGTACGTTTTCCCTGGAGCCTAGAAGGCCAAGGGATGATTTAATACAGGTGCATAAGGTTATGAGGGGGATAGATAGGGTAGATAGTAAAAACTTTTCTCACTGTGTGGGTGTTTAAGGCAAGAGGAAAAGGACGTAGGTTTAAGATGAGAGGTAGGGGGTCTAGTGGGGATCAAAGGGTGGTTGGACTCCAGAAGGCACTGCCTGAAGAGGTGGTGGAGGCAGATACTCTCACATCTAAGAAGCACCTAGACAAGCATTTAAAAATCGCTAAGGCAAAGACTACAGCGCTAATGTGGATAAATGGTTTGAATACGTACAATGGGTTCATGAACATGGTGGATGAAAGTTCATCCTGAGTTGTACAACTCTTGACAACTTCAATGGGTTCAGCATCCAAGTTTTTCTTTGGTGGGTGGTGGTTAAGGGAGATGCAGATATTTCTTCCAAATCCCCTACTGATTTTATAGTGACTATCACATTTATATTCCCTAGTTTTAGTCTCCACACACCTAGCAGAACCACAACTAACTGCGATTTAAAATAGGATATTTCATAGCCACCTGAACAAGCAGAGATGACACAAGTACTGTCTTTCAGATGAGATGTTATGACGACACATCAATTTGTATTATTGATAATCAATTGATATAATTTATATAAACAAATTTCACGCCATCCAAGTCAATGATAACAAATCTGGCAAGTCTCAGACTTTAGCAGGTAGCTCTAGCTGCTAATTAGACAAAGCACTGGTTTAGGTCCTCAGACTAAAACTTCATTCACCACAAGCTTGCTATCAATATCATAATAAGTAACATACAACACTTAAAACACTGCAAACATCTTCAGACATAAATAAATGTACCACAGTCCAGTGGAAGCACAGACTTCACAATAATCTGCCACTGCAATTCAATGAAAAACATTAAAACCAAAATACATCATTTTGTTCACAAATCTGGTCTGCTATCAACTCTTCCTACCTCAGCACAATTCATGCAATACCTGACATTTTCTTTAGTGTGCTAGAAAATCTTCCAGACTGAAGACAACATACAAATACCATTCCTCAGCAAGTCCTTACTCATCACATTTGGTAACTGGCATGGATTCAAATTTCTGTGCAAGGTACCAGGTAGATGGGTCCATCATATGTCCCACCAACATCACACATACCCCACACTGCCTAGTCCTAGATCTAGGCTGGTCTAGAAAAGGTCAAAACAGGAAAGAATCCATGTAATTAAGCAAAAGTTTAACCTGGTTTTGTTACATTGTCTCAGCACAGTACCAAATGAACTGTCATCACTAAATTTTCATAAATCAACAGAATAATCTGGTCTTCTTAAAACACACAACCCTTTTTTAAAAAATGGAAACTGAACCAATGGAAATTGTCAAGTATCATCAAGACACAAACCTTAGATTTCTGCATGAACACTAATCAGAAGCTTAGGTGAACAGGTTGACTTTTAGGTGTTTTTTTGAAGCAGTAAAAACTTGAGAAATGGGGATATCTGAACAAAGGAATCCAAGGCAAGGCGGATATGATGTCAGATGGCAGAGCTCTGAAATGCAGAGCAAGCTGGGTATCATAATGTCTGATTCACAAAAGGCTAGTATGCAAATACTGAAATTACTTTGACTTTGATTAAGAACACTAATAAAATGTTTATTGCTAGGTGAATTAAATCTCCAGTAGGAAGGCTGTGCTTCAGTTTTATCTTCTTAAGCAAAACCTCAGGATTGAGAATGACTTGCTTCCCCTTGAGTTTTTGGGGTTCTGAGGTCAATGTGAGAACCACAGATTCTTGCACAGATAAAGCAGGAAGCAGCTGAGGGGTCTGCACTCTTCCGGCTGCTTATGCAAGGCTTCTGCATGCTCCCAATACATGGCCTTGAGGTTCTCCAAACTATCCCAAATGCTCCTTCTCTACTCTGAGCAGTTTTGGGACAGAGGTCCCCAGGAGTCAGTGGAAATGTTGCAAAATCTTTGGACACAACCTTGAATCTTCTTCTGCATGATCTTCTTCTTCTTCTGATAATCTCCTCCCACAACAAGGCATGTAAGGAGTTTCAGTAGTCAGTCATTAGTTATATAAAGCACTGGTGAGACCACATCTGTAATATGATGCAGGTCCTCCCCAGGTCATGAGAGGGTTCCATTCCCAAGAACTCGAACAGTTCGCAAGTCAGAAATGCAGTCATCCAGCAATATATTTAAATAAAAACACAGGCCAACCAAGGGCAATGTGTAGTTAAACCAGGGTGTTTAACTCAACCATTCAGATTTCTTTGCAAGGTGCAATAATATTGCTGCAAACCAAGTTACCATATGACAGAAGGTGCCTGCAGCCCCGCAGCAGCCAGCAAATCCATCCTGCCAGTCTCCCAGCTCTTGTTCATATGTTCAGATCGTCCATAAGTCGGGTGTTCATAATCTGGGGAGGACCTGTGTACGGTTTCAGTCTCCCTATGTCGGGAAGATTTTTGATGCATTGAATATAGTTCAGAGACAGTTTACTAGACTAATACCTTGAAGGGTGGGATGTTTTATGGAAGGTCAAACAGGCTGGGTTTTTATCCGTATAAGGGGACAAACGTAACTAATATTTCAGCTTGATAACCTTACATCAGAGCTGACCAGTTCCAATACAAACTGGAAAGGCAGGTTATCTGCAATTGTTGAATTCAGCATTATATTCTGTGGGCTGCAATGTGCCTAGTCAGATATGAGATGTTGAACATTAAGCTTAGCTTGGGCTTCACCAGGATAAATTCTCTAACTTGAGGTAAATTGCTTTTACTGCATGCCTCAGAACTAGCCATCTCTGCTGCAAGTCATCCATCCATGAAATTGGCTCAGATTTTCTCTCTCCATTAGTAAAGTCTGACCTGCAGGGCTCATACCACAACTCGGCTATTAGGAACACATAACAAAGAAGCTTAATCACTTTCATTAACCCATATGAACTGGTCTCACCCTATCACAGATTTCCCTTTGTCCTACCCATCCTTACCACCACATTCCCTGCATTGTAATATTACCTTTTATTTTTAAAAAAGAGAAAAAAAGCTCTCTCAGTTTGGACAAAGGGTCTCCAGCTTGAAATGTTAACGATTTCTCTTTCCACAGATGCTGCCTGACCTGCTGAGTCTTTCCATCATATTCTGATTTTATTTCAGGATTTCAGTATCTGCAGTTTTATTTTTATATTTTCATACCTTGTGCAGCTTGAAGTCATTTTCATTTTATTTTACTAACACTCCCATTAAGTACCTTGCAACATCCTTGCAAAACTTACTGAATCCCCTCTAGTTTAATCACATCCTTCCTATAATGCAGTGACCAGAACTGCACACATTACTCCAAATGCGGTATAAATAACAGGACGTCCCAGCCTTTGTACTCAATGCCATGGCTAATGAAGCAGGCAAGCCATATGCCTTCTTCACTACCCTGTCTACTTGTGTTGCTGCATTCAAGGAACTATGTACTTGTAACCCCTATGTCTCTCTGTTCAACAACATTCCCCAGGGCCTGCCATTCTGTGCATGTCCTGCCCTAGTTTAACTTTCGAAAATGCATCACTTCACACTTATCCGAGTTAAATTCCATCAGCCATTCCTTTGTTCATTTTCCCAATTGATCTATATCCTGTTGTAACCTTAGACAACCTTCTTCATTGTCCACTATACCACCAATTTTGGTGTCACCTGCAAACATACTAATCATGCCACTTACATTCTCATCCATGTCATTAATATATAAATGACAAACAACAGGGGTCCCAGCACCAATACTGGTGGCACACCACAGGTATCAGGCCTCCAATCTTAAAAACAACCCTTGATGATCACCCTCTGCCAGTCAGGCTGTGCTAGTTGGCTTGCTCACCCTAGATCCCATGCATTCTAACCTTCTGGTTACGTGTACCATGCAAGATCTTGTCAAAAGCTTTGCTGAAGTCCACATAGACAACATCTACCACCCTGCCCTCAATCTTCTTGATCTGTGAGACACAACCAAATTTGTGAGATGTGATTTCCCACACACAAAGCCATGCTGCCTGTCCCTCACAAGTCCATGCAAATAAATATGCAAATAAATTCTGTCTCTCAGATTCCCCTCCAGTAACTTTCCCACCACCACCGCAAGGCTCACAGGCCTGTAGTTCCGTGGCTTTTGGTTGCAGTCCTTAAATAAGGACACAGCATTAACCATCCTCCAGTCACAGACTGGTTGAGTACACAGATAAAATATCACATTTTATCTACAATACTAATAATATAGTGGCAGAGGTGCAGCATGTACGTGCAAGTAACTTTCTTGGCCATTTTTCCCAGACATGGGCATCACTGGCAAGGCAATGTGGAAGTACTATAATAAAAGCACAAACTCCAGCAGGGGCACTGGTTGAAGGTGAACAGCAAGAAGATGAAAGGGGTGGGGGGAGGGAGAGAGGAAGTGTGAGGAATTTTTTTCCACCACCCAGAGAGTGGTTGCAAACTTCTTGCACCCAAGAAGGTGATGAAGACAGGTGCTCTCAAACATTTTAAAAACTGAATGAGCACATGAATTACCAGAGCAGAGAAGGCTACAGACCAAGTAATTCTGGTAAATGGAATTAGTATGAGTATTTTATGACCAGCACTGACACAGTGAGCCAAAGATTAGTAAATTAGTTTATTATTGACGCAAGTACCGAATTACAGTGAAAAACTTTGTTTTACACGCCATCCATCCATATCATTGCATGCTGTATTTTATAGGCACGCATGCGCGCAAATGAGCAGAGCCCCCGCCCAACAGGGATGATTGACACATTAACCGCCCAATAGCAAGTACTAACCGCGCCCAGCGGCACGGCCTATTTAAAATGTACTTCCTTATTTCATCACTTCTTCCTACAACAAAATGAGCGGTAAGCATCACAGACAGACAGACAAGCCAGGCAGCCTACTTACCTAGTCGCCTGACAAAACCTGATACCTGGCGTGCAAACATAGGAAGGAGAGGCCCGGCATTTCCCACCGCAGACGCGGCGGCCGTTGAACGTCTCGGGCTCGCGCCGCCCCCGCGAAGAACGTGGCCTGACGTCACCGCGGCGTCACGCGTCACTTCCCTTCCTCATTACCATATTGATAGGTGTCACTGCAAGGAGTTCATGAGTCCAGGTGTGTCTGGGGTGCTGCAGCCTTGCAGTGTGAAGTTCCTCATGCGGGGGGGGGGGGGGGGGGTAAACTGCAGACACTGGGGACTTTAAATGAATAGAGAAAACGTTGGAAATACTCAGACTGCAGAGAAAGATGTAGAGTCAATGTTGATGACCTTTTGTCAGAACAAGATTTCTTTATCAGTCACATGTACATTGAAACACACAGTGAAATGCATCTTTTTGCGTAGAGTGTCCTGGGGGCAGCCCGCAAGTGTCGCCACGCTTCCGGCGCAACGTAGCCTGCCCACAACTTCCTAACCCGTACGTCTTTGGAACGTGGGAGCACCTGGAGGGAACCCACGCAGTCACGGGGAGAACGTACAAACTCCTTATGGACAGCAGCGGGAATTGAACCCGGGTCACTGGCGCTGTAAGAGCGTTAGGGTAACCGCTGAACTACCGTACCTGCCTTTAGGAACAGTAAAGGGAAAAAAATAACTGGTGGGGTTGTCTATAGGCCACCAAATGATAACATTACAGTGGCAGAGGCAATAAACCAAGAAATAGATGTAGCAGAGGATGTAGAGAGTCTGCAGAGAGCTATAGATAGGTTAAGTGAGTGGGCAAGGGTCTGGCAGACGGCGTACAATGCTGGTAAGTGCAAGGTCATCCACTTTGGACGGAAAAATAGAAGATCAGATTATTATTTAAATGATGAAAGATTGCAGCATGCTGTTGTGCAGAGGGACCACTACTGATAACATTGTAAAGAACTTCTCATCTAAGTCGTTGAATTCAATGTTAAATGACCAGTTCTGATGAAAGAACAACCTGTAACTGTTTCCCATGCTACCTTCCTGCTGAGTATTTCCAGCTCTTTCTATTTTTATTTCAGATTCACACTATCTGCAGTTTTCTTGTATCTCACAAATCCACTATTTTTATTTCTCTCCCTGGTCCTCATTCACCTCCTTCATCACACTCTCTCAGCAGGTACCAACACCATTTGTGTTGTTCAGCCTCTCTGGGTCTCCGCCCGATCACATTTCCAAATCACAAGTGATTTCATTAGTTACGAAATGCCTTTGGGTATTCTCGCATCTTGAAAGAGTCTATATAAATTGATAATAGGAAAGCAAACTCAGCTTTTTATCCTCAAACTCAAGTTTTTGGATTGTTTGAGAAAACAGCCAGGACGAAATACTTTGGGTCAGAAATTTTCAAGTCTATTCTCCATAGAAGTGCACCCTCCCTAATGTATGTCACCAGATGTACAAACTCCAACCCAAATTGCAAGCATAAGATGATGGATAAATGACCCTCAGTTCTCTAACAAACTGTAGAGGATATTGTACATTTTTTGGATACAAAATAACTCACTTTTAACAATATTTTATTATGTGGAAGAACTTAACTCCTTATTCATGTGAAGAGTGTGTTTATTTTGAAACCTGCACTATATATAAATATATAAATATTATACATATACAATCCCTAGGACTGGCATTCATTCATAAAGCCACAAATTGCTGGCAGGAACTCATGTTTCCAGAGGACCTCAGGAGGAAATAATTACAGTCCATTCACAAAAAGAGCCTTCATCTCAAAGACTTTGTTGCCAGCTTGGTCTCTGTCAGCTTAAAGAGCCAACTCATGATGTTCCTGCAAGAGCATTCGGCTTCTCCTGTGCTGTAATTTCCTTGACTGCTAAACGTTACTAATACCAGCAATGGAATCATTTATAAAAGGCTGAGCTATTGAGATTTTACCTGGAGATCTGAATGAGGCAGCAGTTTGGTGGGGGAAAAAAAATCACCTTTCAACTTCCCAACTAAATGCACAATCTCAACTTGATGAAAGAGGTGGGAGGAAGTGGTGTACGAAGAGAGATTCACATCTTGAAACGTATTATAATACCAAAATGGAAATCTGTATGCTGCATTTCCCTCAATTGCACCATTATCATCAACAGCTACTGGACAGCAATGGTTGAACACATGATCAGGCCCCAAAAAAAGGCATTGGCAGTAAGATACAAACAACCTGCTGGAAGAACTTCTGTGGGTCGAGCAGCACGTGGGAGGAAAGGAATTGTTAACGTTTCGGGTTGAAACCCTGCATCAGGACTGAGAGTGGAACAAACTGAAGCGTCAACAATTCCTTTCCTCCCACAGATGCTGTTCTACCCACTGGGTGCTTCGAGCAGATTGTTGCTCCAGATTCCAGCACTTGCAGTCTCTTGTGTCTCCGTTGGCAGTAAGATGTTGGAGGCTGAACACAAAGAAAGCTATGTGAAATATCGACCAAAATGGAAGGAGGCCAATGTATCAGATTCACTCCCAAATTAACATGCAAGATTTGTTCAAGTTGACTGACATTAAAGCAGGCTACAGCTCTGCTGTTTAAACCTTCTTTGACAGACTATTCCTGCTGCCAGATAATCTGTGGTGGGATGGAAATGTCGAACACATGAATGTAAGCCCAAAAAACATTGGTAGTTATGGTGGAAGTTGGTGTGGGGTACTGGTTTGGAGCCAAGCACCAATGAAAAAATGGACCATCATGGAAGAAGACCAATGTTTTGCTTGTAGCTTGACTCCCTTTGACTAAAGCCAAAGCAGGTCTCAACTCTCCACTTTAGGCCTTTTATAAATTTTTCGGGGGATCTGGGTATCACTGATAATAGCTTGCTAGGACATTTCATAGGGTAGTTAAGAGTCAACCACATATGGTGCATGTCCTCGTGACATATATATACAAACCAGGCAGGTGTCCTCCCCAGAAGGATATCGGTGAATCCAATGGGTTTTTACAGCAATCTGATAGTTTTATGTTCATCATTACTTATAACAGCTGAATTTAAGTTACCCTGCTTCCTGATTAATAATTTACCTACTGTTGGTAGGTAAATTATTAATCAGGCTGGCCCCTCCACTCCTCCAGCCAGATTGGCCCTCCTACAATGTTAAACTGTATTTCAGTCCTGTGGCCTCAATGGTGAAGCTTGATGGTACTAACCAACTCTGGTTGCAGGTAAGGACATGGGCGTCAGACTTTGCAAGCTTATCAAACGCTCTGGTGTGGACAAGTTTTCCCATACTGTGGACTGTGTGCAAAGTAAATCATGGACAGAAAATAGTTTGGGACAAGTTGTTATGGATTTTTCATGAAAGGTGTCTTCCTAACTTTGAAAGTTCCCAAAAGGAAAAAGTGACTTCTACACAGGATTTACAGTAAGATTGTTTCAATAACTGTGATGACCAGTGTTTGGTTTAGTGTAATGGTTTAACCTCTATTTTGAAATTAATGATAACGAACCAATCATTGTGAATTTTATTCTTGTTGGTCATTTGTCCCTGCACATCTTCCTAACACTTCTTGAAATTACAATCAATGGAAAGTATTTGAAATTTCTAGGGCTTAAGAGATGCTCTAGCCTTCTCAAAAACCTCCTTTCGAATCTTTGGATAAGTTGGGTGATTTTTCAGCACCTGGAAAATGGGAAGATACAGTAATCAAGAACAAGGGTCCAAGGGAACAATATCAAACACAAAAGCTCTATAATAGACCAAGGTATGGTTCCTAACCCTCTGGATATGGGCAGGAGTCAACTGGAGTCATCGCCATACAACATGGAAACAGGCCTTTTGATTCACCATGTCCATGCAGACCATCAAGCATCATTTACATCTAATCATATGCTAATCCCACTTTATTCCCCCTACATTCCCATTACCTCCCTCCATATTCTACCAACCACCTACACATTATAGCAATTTCCAGTGACCAGTTAAACTACCAACCCATACATCTTTGGGAAGGAACCAGAGCATGTGGGGAAAACACACAGGGAAAAGGGGAAATAGCCAGTATAAAGAGGTGATGGGGGGATGAGGTAGGAGTGGCAAGCGCTGTGTGGATATAGGTGAGGAGGGGTTCATGGGCAGGTGGAGCCAGATGGGGGGCAGGGAGGGGGGAAGGGAGGGGTGGAAATAGTGACGTTGGCTGGAAGGTGATTGATGGAGAACTTGGCTGTTGGGAGACTTCTGACAAAGCTGCCACCATCTCCCAACTGTATTCATCATTTTACAATAAGATTTTCCCATACTACATGGAAATGTAGTAGCATCCACAGTCCATTTACGCCCCCCCCCCCAATCCTGTTCCTTTTCTTACATTCAGTGAGATCACGGCTGGTTTGGGACCTAACTTTATACATCACCCTTAGGATTAACAAAAAAATTTATCAGCCTTAGATTTGTCGTATCAATTGCCTTTTGTGGAAGAGAGCCTTAGGTTGCTCCCATCCTCTGTGTTTATAGGTATTTCCTAACTCCTGAAAGACCCTGCAGTAATTTACCCTTTGATCATAATCGCGACAAAAAGCAGTTGTTGTTTCTCTCTTTTTTTATTTGTTCGAAGGATGTGCCTGTTATTGGCAATGTTGGCATTTTCTCTTTGTCCTAATTTCTCCTGAATTGAGAAAGCAGTTATGAGTTAACCATGTTGGTGGGACTGTGTGATAGATATTCACCTTCAAGGCCCCAAAAAGGCTTATTGCTAACCTCAGCTTTTTAGCACAGCAGCATGACCTGTCCAAAGGTCAAGAAGTGGTTGCTCATTAAGCTAAAATCCCTTTTGCAACAACAGCAGAAATTGTCCAAGGCTCAAGATGTTTGTTTGCTAAGTTAAACTTCTAACCAATATTCCCTGCTCAGCTTCTTAATATAAATGAACAATGGGATCCATGTTTAATTAATTACACACTCCAGTCACTTAGCCTGAAAATGTGGTTGAAAAAACATGCCAATGATGTCAACATGCCAATGATGTCTAACATGCAAATGTTAGAAAGCCGTCAGGGTAGGGGGGAATGACAGAGAGAAGGGGTTACAGAAAGAAGACCTAGAATTCATTCCTCAGCCTTTGGTTTTTGTGGCAGATGACTTGTTCGCCTGCAACTTGCTAGAACATGTGCCAACATTTTATGTTGGTGTGATTTTTTAGCTTGTAAGAATTGTACTTGTGTTTGGAAGTCCTTTGTAAGTTACAAGTTGTGTTAAGGATTACTTACTAGAATTAAATGTGTCTTACTTAAAATAAAATAAATTGTGTTTAAACTGCTTCGTTCACTGGAAGTATCTTCTCCTTGGTTGGGAGGAGGGACCCACCGCTCGAAATAGTGATTATTGACAGCTAGACCTTTCCATAGAGACTAAAGTAGTGAAGTAAACTGGTCCTTGAAGTGTAGGTTGATACAGTATAATCTCCCCATAGTGAGGGTACTCGTAGATACTTATGCCAGATAGAACTTAAAGGTCTTGACTTAAGTTTAGAGCTCTCAGACAGTACACTCAATATCATCACAACTGGAGTCATGTATAGGCCAGACTGAGTGAATATGGTAGATTTTCTTCCATGAAGTACATAAGTGAACCAGACATGATTTTATAACAATCAGATAGTACAGTTATCATTATTGAGAGTAGTGGGATTCAAAATCATGTCCCTAGATCAATCGTGCAGACCTCTGGCTAACCAGTTCTCCTTCATCCTATCGAATCAACCTGTAAAGTCCAGGAAAGCAACTCTAATTTTTGTGATCTCTCTTCATTTTAACCCCAGAATCCAATTACCATTTTGGATAAGTAACATAGTCACCCTCAGGCTTTAAAGAAAATAAAATGTTTCAGTTTAAAACCTTCTCACACAATACAAACCTTATGGCAAATATCAATTGCATGCATGTACATTTTTGCTTTCAGGTAATTGAAAGCAAGTTTGTAACCTACAAAGGAAAAAGGGAAATAGAGAAACTATTATTAGTTATTCATTTAGCTTTTATTCACATTCATAACAATCCAAACAAATGATTCATGTCACTAGGTACACCTTCCACCACAGTATTGGGATTGGTTTATTATTGTCACATGTACCAAGATACAGTGAAAAGTTTTTGTTTGCGTGCCATCCCGATAGAATCATTTCATCAAAGGTTCTTGGGCAGTTTTTTTGACTTGACAATCCTGATAAAACTCAGAACCAGCAGCTAACTCATCAGCAAATCTGGCTGCAACTGGGTTTCCATCATTACTCACCAAGAGAGAGAAAGATTGTGTGGTGTGAGAATTTAAGAAAATTGTTGGTGCAGTTCTGGGCACTTTGTGCAGAGCTACGAAATCCCATGATTTAAACATCCTATTAACTTTCATTATTAGAAAGTTTGACTATAGAAGTAAGGAAATTATATTGCAGTTGCATAGGGCCTTGGTGAGATTGGACCTGGAGTATTATGTACAGTTATGGTCTTCTTACCTGAAAAAGTGATGTACTTGCCATAGATGGAGAGTAGTGGATTTATTGGTTCGAGGGATGAAAGGTTTTCTGAGACTGAGTAGAATTAGACTGCATTCTTCAGTGTTTTGAAGAAGGAGTCATAGAGTTAGGAGACACAAGAGACTGCACATGCTCCCCTACTCTGGGGAAAAGACTGTGGCTTATCTATGCCCCTCAAGGTTTTATTAATTTCTATAACTTCCTCAGTCAACTACTCTCCAGGGAAAAAAATGAGAGGCGATCTTATCAAAACTTATTTAAAAACTTACTTAAAAATCAAAAAGTTTTTTTGAAGTTGTTTAGCAGGATAATACAGGGAGGATATTTCCCCTGGCTGAGGAGTCTATGACTGGGGCACAGTTTGAGAATAAGGGGTGGGGCATTTAGGACTGAGATGATGAGAAATTCAAAACATTTTTTTGGAGATTAAGGGAATCAAAGGATATCAGAATATTTTCTGGAAAATAGCGCCAAGGTAGAAAATCAGCCGTTATCTTGATAACACAGAATATGGTACAGCACAGGAGCAGGCCCTTCAGCCCATAATGTCTGTGGCAGAGCCAGCTTGAATGGCCAAATGGTCTCTTCCTCCTCCTATTTCTTATGTTCTTATTAAAACTTTGCAGCCCCCAAAACTGAAAGCAATAAACCTTGAGTTTTAAAAGCTAATTCAAGGACCTGGGAAAAAAACTGCAGTTCCAATTTCAAATATTAAATCCCATGGTTTAAATGTCCTGAAACATACTGGCGCAGACATGGTGGTCCGAATGGTCTGATCCTGTGCTGTTCTCTGCCCAGACCCGCTTACTTTTTGTTACTAACTGACAAGGTCAACCAGAGATGTATCAACTCACCAATGGCAGGGTTTGCCTCACTGCTGCACTTCCAAGCTATTTTGTAGTTTGCAACTGCATCCATGTAGGATTGCTCCTTCTCCATAATGAAACCTGTGTATTCGTATGCCTTGCAACAAGACTGGACAGAGAAAAACTGAACTGAGGTGGATGTCTTTACAAACAGATTTAAAGAATAAAATAAATAACACACCCATATTTTTCACCTCCTCAATACATCCCAAAATACCTCACACCAAACTTGTTACTTTTGAAGTGCAGGCACTGTTGGCCATTCTTGTGATTATCAGATTTAAAACAAAATAAACATGAGCAGTAACTGAGAAAGACACCCCGCCTCGTCACCTGAGACACAGATGAGGTTTCAATCTGGGACAACAGGCTGCGCTTCCTGTTAATGTTCACATTTGGGATCTGGGTGTCATTCTGCAAGGCCAGCATGCATTGCCCAACCCTAATTGCCCTTGGGAAGATGATGGTGAGCTGCCTTCTTAAACCACTGCAGTTCTTCCAGTGAAGGCTCTTCCATGGTGCTGTTGGGTAGGGAGTACCAGGATTTAGACCCAGTGATGTTGAAGGACCAAGGCAGGTTTCCAAGGCAGGAATGTGTGCAGCTTGGAGGGGAACCTGCAGGTGATGGTGGACCCATGCATCTGCTGCCTTGTCCTTCTCGGTGGTAGAGATCGAGAGTGTTGTCAGAGTAGACCTAAAGGTATCAGGAATGAGCCACTTGCCACAGAACATCCAGCTACTGAGCTGCTCGTTGAGCTTCCAGTCACGGATATTGATAGCGGGGCACTTCACGATGGTAATGCCACTGAACATTGAGGGTAGGAGGTTAAATTCTCTCTAATTGTTGATGATCATTGCCTGGCAATCTTATGGCATGAACATTGTTCACCATCTGAATGTCAACGTTCTAATTTCCCCACACACCAAACTTTCCCTTTCATTGACTGAGATCAAGTGGTTAATTTGATAGGTTAAGAGTTACCTTTCCTTTCAATTGAACTGTGTTATTTTAATAGATGTGTGCATTGTGTGACGCCACATGGAAGAACATCTCCAGTTTGCTCCAAAACAGATTATGCCAGAAAGCTATCTGCATGTCGAGGGAGTCGGGGTGATGGGAGAGTGGCAGTAGTCCATGGTCATGCTATGTCTGTCCCACTTTTATATTTTATAAATGTGCTCACACTAGGTTGAAGTTAAAGTTACCAGCGGCAGCTCACCTGATTGTACTGCAAGCAGTGCTTCAGCAAGTCCATCGCAAGATCATATTTTCCTGCTTTAATGTAAATATCAGCCAGCAGAAGCCAGCTCTTCTCAAATTCCTCAGCATCCTTCAGATTCCAGGGTATTTTTGTTATTCTTTTCAACTGATTTCTGGCCCGAGGAATCAGCTTCAAAACCATGCAGGCTTGAGCTACTGCCAGAAGTGAAGGCACATGGTCCTTGTGAAAGAAAAGTAATAATTTGATAAAAGCATTCCATAGGTATATCAGGAGCAAGAGGGTTGTCAGGGAAAGAGTGGATCCCCGTAGGTACCAAAGAGATAATCTATGTGTGCACCTGGGGGATGTGGGCGAGGTCCTAAATTAATAGTTTTCATCTGTATTCACCAAGGAGAAGGACATGGAAGGTAGTGAATTTGGGAAGGGGGTACACTGATAGTCTAGAACATGAAGAAGAGGGAGGTGTTACACGTCATGCAATGCATAAAGATTGATAAATCCCCATGGCTGAATGAGATCTATACCACAAGTGCTATTGGAAGCAAGGGAGGAGATAGCTAGGGTCCTGACGGAGATTACTACATGTTCATTAGCCACAAGTGAGATACCAGAACACTAGAGGATAGCTAATATTGTTTCTATTTAAGAAGGGAAGCAAGGATAAGCCAGGTAACTATAGGACAGTGAGCCATACATCAGTGGTAGGGAAATTATTGGATAAAAAGGGATAGGATTAATGTAGATCTGGTAAAGCGGGGGGCTGATCAGAGATGGTCAGTGCGGCTTTGCACAGGGGAAGTCATAGAATCATGTGAATCATAGAACAAAGTACACACAGAAATGGGCCCTTTTGGCCCATCTTGTCAATGCTGATTATGATGTCTATCTATGCTAATTCCATTTGCCTGCATCATGCCTGTATGCTGTCTCAATAATTTGAGTTGTCTTGAGGAGTTAACTATGAAGGCTGGGTGTAGACATTGTCAACGTGGACTTTAGAAAGGCATTTGACAAGGTCCTGCATGGGAGGCCGATCCAGAAGGTCCAGACACATAGGATAAAAGATGAGCTGGATAACTGGATCCATAAGACATAGGAGCAGAATTAGGCCATTCAGCCCATCGAGTCTGCTCTGCCATTCAATCATGGCTGATTTTTTTAACCCATTCTCCTGCCTTCTCCCCATAACCCTCAACACCCTGACCAATCAAGAACCTATCTCTGCCTTAAATACACCCAATGACTTGCCCTCCGCAGTCCTCTGTGGCAATGAATTCCACAGACTCATGACCCTCCAGCTGAAGAAATTCCTCCACATCTCAGTTTTAAAGAGACATCCCTTTATTCTGAGATGATCTACAACTGCTTGGTGATAGGAGCCAGAAGCCGGAAGCGAAAGATTGCTTTTCCGATTGGTGATGCATTTTGGGAAGTCCAAATAGGAGTAGGACATATACAGTAAGTAGTAGGGTGTTAAAGAATTTTGATGAACAGGGGAACCTTGGTGTTCAAGTCCATAGTTCCCTGAAAGTGGCAACACTGGTAGACAGTGTGGGGAAGAAGGCATATGGCATGTTTGCATAGAATATAAAAGTTGGGATGTTATGTTGCAACTTTACAAACACTAGTTAGATCACACTTGGAGGATTGTGTGCAGTTCTGGTCTCAACACTATGGGAAGAATGTGGTTGCGCCGGAGAGAGTGCAGAGGAGACTCACCAGGATGTTGCCTGCATTGGAGGATTTTATTTATGGAGAGAGATTGGATAGACTGGGCTTGTTTTTCCCAGAGGGAAGAAGGCAGAGGGTGACCTGCTAAGACTATATAAAATTATAAGAGGCATAGATGGGAGAGATAAAATCTTTTTTCCCCTGGTAGGGGTATCAACAACAAGAGGGCACACATTCAATTGAGAGGCATGAGTGTTAAAGGGGATTTGAGAGGAAAGTTTTTTTTTAATATAGAGTGGTTGATATCTGAAATTTGCTGCCAAAGGAGGTGGTGGAATCAGATATAATCAGTATGCTTAAGGGACATTTAGGCAGGCATGAACAGATAAGACATAGAAAGATACGGACCTAATGCAAGCAAAAGGGATTAGTGTAGATAGGCAAAAAGATAGGCATGGAAGCGATGGGCCAAAGGGCCTGTTTGAGTGCTGTACAACTCCATGACTCTAAGTAACGCCATTAAGTGTTAGGATAGTATGTTACATTGTACATTATTGCCAAGTCAATATTTAACTAAAGTAACATATCTTTGAATTGTGTTGATTGCTGAAACGTGCTATCAATCAAAATGCTGCAAAGCACATGCTGTCTATTCCCTGCCAATTTATACACATAGATCAGTTGGTAAAATTATACAAACCATAACGTTTCTCAAAGTAGACGTATTCACTTGGATATGGAAAGTTAAGAGAAGATCTGATTTACCAGAATGATGGCATGAACCATTGACATAAAGCAATAAATCCAAGTAAATTAGGTAGTACCTAACTAGAATCACACAACACAGAAACAGGCCCTTCAGCCCACTGTCTCCATGCAGACCATCAAGTTCCCACCTATACTAATTCCATTTATCTAACTGAAGCATTTAAAATGACCAGATGAATTGATAACACAAACAAACCATTCTCTCTGCTACTACAATCCAGAACAAGGTGATAAACCTTAAAATTAAAATTGGACTACTTAGGGCAATTTCACAAAATACTTTGGTAATGAGAATCTGGAGCTTCCCCCCCACCACCGAAAAAAAACTGTTGAGGCTAAAAAATGTCAATTGCAAATTTCAAAACTGAGATTGATAGATTTTTTGTCAGGCAAAATTAATAAGGGTTGTGAAGTCAAGGGAGGCAGCTGAAGATAAGATACAGATCAACCACAATCTAACTGAATGCTGGTACATGGGATGAGCTGAATGGTTGACTCCTTTTCTAAGTTCACATTAGATTCAGGTGTGTGGTTGGGAGCTTGTCTGCTTGAATGGTCCACCGGAAGGATGTAAGTGGGAAGACAGGGCAGTTGCTACTGACAAAATTGGATTTCTCAGCTGTTGAATTTGCTAATCTCTGTCTAATTGGCCCCATAATTAGCTTTAAGGTCAGTAGGCTAAAAAAAAAGCCACAAAATCGATTACTGATTCCTATCATTGACTTCTGCTAAATGTGTGAGTCTGTAACTATATGAATGTGTGCATCCAGTTTGAACATAGTGCTGGAAAGTTCCCAGTGCCTTTGGATTTGTAAATTAGTTTATTATTGTCACATGTACCGAGGTACAGTGAAGAACTATGCTTTGCATGCCATCCATACAGATCATATGGAGTACAAGGGAAAACAATAACAGAATGCAGAATAAAGTGTTACAGATTACAGAGAAAGTGCAGTGCAGATAGACAATGAGGTGCAAGGTCATAATGAGATAGATTGGGAGGTCATTTGTCCATTTTATCGTACTGTTCAATAATCTTACAACAGTGGGATAAGAAGCTGTCCTTGAGCCTGATGGTATAACACAGTGCAATATCAGTGTGTAAGGGAGATGAGATGGAGGAGAGGGATAAGAGGAACATGGTGAAAAAAGGTACATAAGAACATTGGGTACAAATATCTCCAGCTGTTAACATATCATATTGAAGTCCATTAACAGGTCAAATGCAGTGGTATTTTGACACTAATAAATTACCACTGACTGAATCATTGACTTTCAAATCAAAGGCCATGGGGGGAAATCAAAAAAAAATGTCCATGCTAGAAGTGAAAACAAAAAAATTCTGGAAACATCCTGGAGGTCAGACCGGTGAGCCTTACGTCTGTGGTGGGTAAACTGTTGGAAAGGATTCTAAGAGATAGGATCTAAGAGCATTTGGAGAAACATGGACTGATTAGGGACAGCCAGCATGGCTTTGTGAAGGGAAGATCTTGCCTCATAAGCCTGATAGGGTTCTTTGAGGAGGTGACCAGGAGGATTGATGAGGGTAGTGCAGTAGATGTGGTCTACATGGATTTTAGTAAGGAATTTGACAAGGTTCCGCATGGTAGGCTTCTTCAGAAGGTCAGAGGCCAAGGGATCTGGGGAAGCTTGGCCGTGTGGATTCAAAATTGGCTTGCCTGTAGAAAGCAGAGGGTTGTGGTGGAGGGAGTGCATTCGGATTGGAGGGCTGTGACTACTGGTGTCCCGCAGGGATCGTTTCTGGGACCTCTACTTTTTGTAACATTTATTAATGACTTAGATGAGGGGGTGGAAGGCTGGGTTAGCAAGTTTGTAGATGACACAAAGATCGGTGGTGTTGTGGATAGTGTGGAGGGCTGTTGAAGCTTGCAGAGGGATATTGATAGGATGCAGAGCTGGGCTGACAAGTGGCAGATGGAGTTCAATCCAGAGAAGTGTGAGGTAGTACACTTTGGAAAGACAAACTCCAAAGCAGAGTACATGGTAAACGGCAGGATTCTGGGCAGTGTAGAGGAGCAGAGGGATCTGGGGGTTCATATCCACAGATCACTGAAAGTTGCCTTGCAGCTGGATAGGGTAGTTAAGAAAGCTTATGGGATGTTAGCTTTCATAAGTCGGGGGATCGAGTTTAAGAGCTGCGAAGTGATGATGCAGCTTTACAAAACTCTGGTTAGGCCACACTTAGAGTGCTGTGTCCAGTTCTGGTCGCCTCATTATAGGAAGGATGTGGAGGTGTTGGAAAGGGTGCAGAGGAGATTTACCAGGATGCTGCCTGGATTAGAGAGTGTGCATTATGAGGAGAGACTAAAGGAGCTGGGGCTGTTCTCATTGGAGAGGAGGAGGATGAGAGGAGACATGATAGAGGTATACAAGATATTGAGAGGAATAGATAGAATGGACAGCCAGCTCCTCTTTCCCAGGGCGCCAATGCTCAAAACAAGAGGACATGGCTTTAAGGTATTGGGTGGGAAGTTCAAGGGTGATGTCAGAGGGAGGTTTTTCACCCAGAGAGTGGTTGGTGCATGGAATGCGCTGCCTGGGGTGGTGGTGGAGGCTGATACATTGGACAAGTTCAAGAGATTGTTAGGTAAGCATATGGAGGAATTTAAGTTAGAGGGATATGTGGGAGGAAGGGGTTAGATAGTCTTAGGTGTGGTTTGAAGGGCGGCACAACATGGTGGGCCGAAGGGCCTGTATTGTTCTATATTGTCAGGGAGCACATGTGGAAAGAGAAACAGAGTAAACAGACCCTACATAACATTAACTCTGTTTCCCTTTTGACAGGTGCTGCCTGATGTTTCCAGTATTTTCTAGTATATACTTTTACCTTATGTTGCCCACTTTAAAGAGTTATGATCTTAACTGACATAGGTGGCCTTCCATCTTATAGCTAGCTTGTCAACACATCAACATCTCAGCATTATGCCAACCACGGCTGCTGCACCTAAAGCAGCAACCCTCACTCAAAATGGTGGCAAGCAATTTGTTCTCTATAACTTTAACTAACATTAACAGGAGATCAATGGTGCCGGAACGTGGTGACTCATTGCAAGCTGCTCTCTGCAGATCTATTCATTTCTTCCATTATAATCGTTCTACCCTTTTAAATCTAAATTCTATGACTTTAAGATGGCCTTGCACCTAATTGTCTATTTGTACTGCACTTTGTATGTAACTGTAACACTTTATTCTGCATTCTGTTATTGCTTTTCCTTGTACTACCTCAATGCACTGTTGTAATGTAATGATCTGTATGGATGGCATGCATAACAAAGATTTTTCACCATACCTTGGTCAGTACATGTGACAATAATAAACCAAATTAGCGTTATGGTCACCTTAGCTGCAGCCATTTCTGTGAATGTCTCAAGGGCCTTTTCCACATTGGATCGATCGTTGGTGGCCATCAGACAGCTGTTCTGTAGCAATATACGTTGCTCCTGTTCTTGTTGTGTCTGAGGATGGTACTCCTTCAATAGCTTCTCTGCTGTCCTGACTGCAAGCTGATCTATCTCCTTTTCATTGGGCTCACCACTATTCCGTTATTTTAAAAGAAAGGAGAAAAAAAAGAGATACACTGTGAATTACTTTTGAGAGATTTCAGGATAAATATTGCTGTAGCTGAGATTAGCATTTTCATGACATTTCTCTCATAGCCAGGGATTTAACACTAAAGTAATGCCCAGTCTAATTCAGCAAGAAGTCTTATTATAGTAATGCTTTTATTCTGAGGCCAAAGTGATGTAAAACATATATTCACACATGTTTAGATTCCACACATGATGCAAAATATGGAAAAGGTGGCATCAATGCCTCAGGGTGTGCTTTCCATCCCTGTTCTAGACAAACGAAACAGCAACAGTTTCAAACCTGATCTGAGTGAGTTTGCTGGTCTCCTGCAAAGCAGCAGCAAAGAAGATATGGTTGATGTCGGTGTTGCTGGGTTAGGAAGGAGAAGGGTACATTGAACAGGTTTCCCCCTTCTAACCATGATCTAAAGACGTTGTATGAGAAGTGTCCAAACATGGGAATATAACAAGAACAGGACAGGACCTGGCTTGGCTGTAACTTCCTCCACAGTTCAATAAGTTTCTGCAACATGCTTGTACACGTATATACTGGTTGTTTGAAATAATGTCATGTTGTACTCAATGGAATAGATTTTTACTTTGGCATATTGGTGTGAGATGGGCAAAAACAAAATGCCAGCTCATTTTACTTGGCTCCCAATTTCTATCAAAACCAAAAATCAGGGGAGCTGTTAAATGCAGCCCAGTCCATCACACAAACGAGCCTCCCTTCCATTGACTCCATCTACAGTTCCCGCTGCCTCAGGAAAGCAGACAACATAATCAAGGACTCCTCTCACCCCGGACATTCTCTCTTCTCCCCTCTCCCATTGGGCAAAAGGTACAAAAGCCTGAGAGCACGAACCACCAGACTCAAGACTAGTTTCTGTACCACTGTTATCAGACTCTTGAAAGGACCTCTCATACGCTATAAAATGAATTATTGAACTCCCAATCTGCCTGGTCATGGCCGTTGCACCTTATTTGTGTACCTGCACGGCACCTTCACTGTGACTGCAACCTTTATTTTCTGTATTCTGTTTACTTTTCACTACAGATTTAAATGACTACTATGGGGGGGAACATATTAAGGGCACACAAATTTTACTTAAATGGGCATCTACGTATATACAATGATCTAATGACAGATGGATGCAGGATTGTCCTGTACTACTGCTGTGGTCCCCACCACCATCTGAACCTGCCAATGCTGTTTAGCCTGAATGACTTCTCATTGTTTTGATGACTGTATTTGTTGGCACCCACCTCATTGGATACAACAAAAGTATGTTAGATATTTAGACAGATAATGAACTAGGGTAACAAGATAACTGCACTGAACCTGAGGTCTTCATCCAGGGTTTCAAACACACTGCCCCCAACGATCTCACTGTTAGGATTAAGACATATCTGGATCATGTTGTAAATGGCACTTTGACCCCAGTCACTGTCCTTGCGAGCTTTATTAAAATGTTTCAGTGCTGCATTTGGCTGCCCTGTATACCTGGGAGTAAAAAGATAAAAATGTGCTGAAATGCTGTCTGCAGTACAATGGATAATTCTTGTCAATAGTTCAGAAGCAGTGTCACACTTCTCAAAACCTCAGTGAAAATTGCTACATCTTCCACATTGATTTGGTCCCTTCCCTTAAAGGTAAAGACCTACATGAAGATCAGGTTACACAAGCACATGCACCCTCTGACACCTTGAGCAAGTAACAGCTTGCTGTGTGAGTAACTAAGATGGCTAATTGACAGCCCATTCAGCAGTGGGGTGAATCATAACCAAGGTCCTATCATTTCCTTCTCTTTCAGCTTTAAAACTCTTTCTTAGTATTAGTTACAAAGGTCAGCATCTGCTGCAAATCTTTAATTGTTCTGAAGTAGATTGTCTACTTCTTCATTCAGGGTCAACATCTGATATCACAGAAAGGCCATACTGGGTAAGGAGCAACATACAATCTGCTGGAGGAACTCAGTGGGTCAAGCAGCATCCGTGGAAGGAATTGTCAATGTTTTGGGTTAAAAGGCGAGGCCAGTATAAAGCGGGGAAGGGGAGAGGTGAGAAAGGAGTCCGAGGTGATTGGTGGACTGAGGTGGGGTGTAAAATGACAGGCAGGTTGTTCCAGGTAGGAGAGGGGAGTGGGTGTGGAGCTGGGAGATAGGAGGCTTCCTCTTGTACATCGAGCTTTCAATTGAAATCGTTGGATAGCAATTGGAATTAGGAATCCTGGTTGATGTTCCTCTTCCTCACTTAGGGCAGCAATGTTAATCATTACTTTCAGGTGCCAATGAAACTCTGATTGTTATTTGGAGAAGGGGAAAAGAGCTGGGGGTGGGAGAGAGCAGAGGCACTGCAAAACTACTTAGTTCTAGAGGCATTTATGTACAATTAACAGACTAACACCTTTTTAAACACAGGTTGTACAGTATGGGAGAAAGTTCTCTTTAACGCGTAAGATTTAGAAATTCTTTTAAGTAAGTCCTAATTAAGGCGTTTAGGGAAGGTGGGACTTTGCTGCAAAATGGACTTCATCATACACTGGGTTCCAAAGCTCAGGTGACCCCACTGGTCCAGTATACAATTCTTGCTGGGTTTCTGTAAGCATTAAAGACATGCTTACTGGTAAGATGCCAGGATATCCCTTCTCCTGTTAGGTAGCCAAGTATTCATACATATATAAGACAAGACAAGACAAGACAAGGCCTTTATTAGTCACATGTACATCAAAACACACAGTGAAATACATCTTTTTGCATAGTGTTCTGGGGGCAGCCTGCAAGTGTTGCCACGCTTCCGGCGCCAACATAGCATGCCCACAGCTTCCTAACCTGTACGTCTTTGGAATGTGGGAGGAAACCTGAGCACCGGGAGGAAACCCGAGCACCGGGAGGAAACCCACACAGACACGGGGAGAACGTACAAACTCCTTACAGACAGTGGCCGGAATTGAACCCGGGTCGCTGGTGCTGTAATAGCGTTACGCTAACTGCTACACTACTGTGCCTGCCTTAGTGATCTACTTTGGATACTGTTTATATACGTATAACAACTGATTGAACAGAATCCCAATGGGGCACTTTTGCAAGTAAAAACAAGTACACTAAAACTCTATAATCCAGCACCTTTATGACTTCTGCAGTTCCAGAGTAGTAGATTTTCTGGATTATTGGATGTAACTCCTATTAATACCCAAACACACTTTTATTTACGTGTTACACAGTGGTATAATAAACTTTCTACTGAATCTGGTGAGCTTAAATGGAGTGGAAAATATACAAGCACTCTGGACCTTGGCTATGGCTGCAAACCTATCAACGATCCTGATCACTGGTGTTCCTGACCCCAACCCTGGCTCTGGCTGCAGATCCGGCCCACAGTCCAGATCCTGGACCTGGCCATACACTGGACCCTCACTTGCATTCTGGATCCCTGGCTCACATTCTGGACTAATGAGTGCGTAAGGATTAAGTGATTGGATGCCGGATTATATAAATTTTCCTGTGTATGCATATTAACAGTAACATTGTGGTCTACATGAAAGTCCCAAGCAGGGTCAAAAAAACACAGCCTGTAAATATCCAAAGCTCCATGTCCTAATCCTGAGGCAGAGATTATGAGGCAAAATGCTCCAAGTGCCTGCTACCTTGGTTGTTAGTGTTTGCAGTCTGCCTCTTGTACTGTGACACGAGTGTGCAGTTCTGGTCGCCTAGCTATAGCAAAGATGTTATTAAGCTGGAAAGGATGCAAAAAAATTCACAAGCATGTTGCCAGGACTGGAGGGTTTGAGTAATAAGAAGAGACTGGATAAGCTGGGGTTGTTTACCCTGGACTTTAGGAGGCTGAGAGGTGACATTATACAGGTTTATAAAATTATGAGGAGCATAGATAGGGTAGATAGTCACTATCTTTTTTCCAGGGTAGGGGAGTCGAAAACTAGATGGCATAGACTTAAGTTAGGAGGGAAAAGATTTAAAAGGGACCTGAGGGGAAGGTTTTCACACAGAGGGTGGTGGGTATGTGGAACGAGCTGCCAGAGCAAGTTTGAAAGAGGAGCAACAGATAATTTGCTGGAGGAACTCAGTGGGTCAAGCAGCATCTGTAAAAGGAAAGGAATTGTTGATGTTTCAGGTCAAAATCCTGCATCAGGACTGAGAGTGGAGAGGCAAGATAGCCAGTATAAAGAGGGGAAGGGGAGAGGAGGGGAAGGTGATTGGTGGACTGAGGTGGGGTGTAAAATGACAGGCAGGTTGTGCCAGGTAGGGGAGGGGAGTGGGTGTGGAGCTGGGAGATAGGACAGGTACGTGGATACGAAATGTTTAGAGGGATATGAGTGAAACACAGGCAAATGGGACTAGCTCAGGTAGGCACCTTGAGTTGGGCTGACGGATGTGTTTCCATGCTGTATAACTCTATGACTCTAAGTTCGTCATGAACTACCCATTGACTCGGAGCCTAGATCAGCTATACCCAATAGCCCATTGGGCTTTCTACTAGTTATTTTCCATTTCTATTCTATTCATAATAAATCTAATCGATACCCATTGGATAAAGGGAATGTTGGTAGACAGCAAGATGAAAAAGATCCCCTCCCCCTCATCATACCAAAGTAATCTTGCTCTATCACAAAGAGGGTCTTCAAAGTTCACTTCCTAGATACTCTAAAAGGATGGGGGGGGGGGGGGGGGTGGCGGAATTATGTGCTCCTTTAATATTCCTGGAGTGTTTTAATTCACCTCTTTATCTAATGCCCTGTACTGAAAATGTTGTAAAAACCATTTGGAAACAACTTCCACTTGATGTGGTGCTGCAGTATCACTCCAATACCATACAGCTTTGTCATCTGTGACTATTATTGAAACACGTGTCAGGTGCTATTGGATCTCAGGTAGTTTAACATAATGAATAGGACCAGGAGTAGGTCATACAACCCCTTCAAGTCTCCTTCATCATGGCTAATGGGATCATTTCCTCAACACGTTCCCCAAAACCCTTGATTCTCTTAAAGTCTAGAGGCTTATCTATCTCAGCCTTGAATATACTTAATGACTCAACATTCAAAGCTCTCTGCCATAGAGAATTTCAAAGGTTTTATGAGAGACGATATTCCTTCTCATCTCAATCTTATTTTGGGCGACCACATTTTAGAGACAATACATTCTAGTTTTACACTTCCCCACTACAGCAAACATCCTCTCAGCATCTACCCTGCCAGCCCCCTCGTGATCTTGTATCTTTCAATAAGATCACCTCCAATTTTTTTTCCAAATTGCAAAGAGTTTCATACTTTATCTGGGATTTTTCCAACATACCAAATAAAGAAATTAACAAGCTACCTTAATGCATCTTAAAGTTCATCTACATTCATACCAATTACTTTTGATACAAAAAAGTCTGATTTTGGATTCATCCTCCATAAAGATGATAGGACTAAGAACAAGATTTTCCAAACATGCAAGCCCACAAATTCTAAACAGTCTAAACCAATGAACATAAAATAGTCTTGTCAGCCAGATTGTCAGGGCAGGGTCTTACACTTGGCCAAAGAAATGTATTTCAGAAATATTTCAGGTTCTGTTGAGACTTTATTTACCAGAAATAGAGGCCTCTGCAATAATTAAATCCTGGTTCCATGATTGTCTTTGGTGATTTCTTTTCTGCTATATTCAAAACCTCTGGCACTTTTTCAAGTTTTCCTGTTTTTCTGAACAATGTAATCAACTTGCTTAAGACCAAGAAATTGTCTGCCAAAAGGGGAGAGAAAAATTTGCAGACCTTTCAAGATAATTCAAATTGTTATTCATTGCTATGTTAGTAAAACCAAATATTCTCTATTAAATAAATTATTCAATGAAAAGGACAGATGAACATTTCTGCCCTAGAAAAATAAAACCTTCCAACATAACATCAATTATTTAATGACAACTTTTGAAAAGGAAACTGGATGCATAATGAAAAGAATAAATATCTTGCAAGCCTTTTATTAAAATTTGTTGGAGATGATGAGGGGTTGGGAGGGAGTGAAGAGATTGGGTCTAATTAGATAGTTCGTTCATAGAGCTGGCAAAAGCAAAGTGTGCCTCCTGCGAATCTGTGATAAATGATAAGGTAGGGTAATAAATGGATTGCATACCAAATAAGTTTGCTTAACACATAAATTGTTGGAAATATTCAGCAGTGCAGGCAGCTTCTGTGGAGAGAGAAACAGAATTAACATGTCAGGACAATGATTCTTCAACAGAACCAGGAAAAGTAAAAATCAAACATGCTTTGAGTTGCAGAGAAGAGTGAGGGAACGTGGAATATCTGTAATAGGGTGGACACCAGAAAAAATGAATGGCACAAGTGGCAGTGGTGCCGACTGAGAGAGGACGGTGAAGAACCGATCTGTCTGGAGGACATGTAAATATGAGGAGAGAGGAGACAGGAAAAAAAATACTGGAGCTGTGACATACAAAACATCGGGGTTACTGGAAATCTAAAATCATGACAGCTTAGTTAAACCTAGTAGATCAGGATTCATCTGTTGAGAAAAACAGAATGAACCTGACAGGTTGATGATCATTCATCAGTTCTGATAAAAGCCTGGAAAGGTTGGTTAACCTTAGGTAGGAGACTTCAATGTCCATCACCAACAGTGGCTTGGTGGTACCAGCACAGACTAAGCCAGTTGGGTACTGAAGAACAGAGCTATCAAACTGGGTCTGCAACAGGTAGTGGGTGAACAACCATGAGGGATAAACCTACTTGACCTCATCTTCCCCAATCTACCTTTGGCAGATGCATCTATTCATGATGGCATTGGTAGAAGTGACCACTGCACAATCCCAGTGGAGAGAAAGTCCTGTCTTCACACTTTCCATTGTGTTGCATGGTACAATGATCATGATAAATAGTAGAGTACCAGAACTGACCTATATAACTGGGCACCCATGAGGCACTGTGGACCAGCAGAAACAGAAATGTATACCACCACAATCTGTAACTTCATGGCTTGGTATATCCCTCACTCTAGTATTACCATCAAGACAGAGGATCAACACTCGTTCAATGCAGAACGTAGAAGAACATTTCTGGAGAAGCTCAAGGTATACCGGTTACAGCTGTACATGGGACACCATGTTACAGTTGTACAAAATGTTGGTTCAACCACACTTGGAATATTGTGCGCAGTTCTGGTTGAAAAGATGAGAGGGTGCAGAAAAGATCACAAGGATGTTGTTGGGACTGGAGGGCTTGAGTTATAATGAGAGACTGGATAGGCTGGGGCTGTTTTCCCCTGGAGCGAAGGAGTCTGAGGGGTGACCTTATAGAAGTTTATAAAATCATGAGGGGCACAGATAGGGTAGGTGATCACAGTGTTTTTCCCAGGGTTGAGAAGACGTAGTTTTAAGGTGAGTGGGGCAAGTATTAAAGGGGATTTGAAGGGCAAGTTTTTCCACACAGAGGGTGGTGGGTGTATGGAACGAGTTGCTAGAGTAGGTGGTAGAGGTGGGTACAATTACAAAGTTAAAAAGAAATTTGGACAGGTACATGGATAGGAAAGGTTTAGAGGGACATGGGCCAAATGCAGGCAAATGGGACTAACTTAGATGGGCATCTTGGTCAGCATGGACAAGTTGGGTTGAGAGGCCTGTTTCCATGCTATATAACTCTATACCGAGTATGAAGGTGTCAGTCTAGCAGAGCTGAAATACAGCGCTATGTGTGTGCTAAACAGCAAAAAGTAATAATCTAGTATCTTTGAGTACTAATTTTAAATTCATGCTACCATAATTGTCACTGGCATTTCCTCTGTCTGGGAGTCAGTTATGAGAGATAAAAAGTGAGAGATAAGCAGAATGTGCTCTTCTTTAACACTAAATTAGTGATTGCATCATGGAATGCTTTGCCCCTGAACCACTAATGGAGAATGGAACTTTCTTGAGATGAATGTATTTGACAATATGTTGTCCTATGGCACCTTATTGATAGACTTATATATGGACACTAAGAGAACTAAAATGGATGCTACTTTTATGCAGTGGAGCAATAATTGGCAGAATCTTACTAATTAGACATATTATAATGATTAGGAAACAGTGCAAGCCAAAACTAAACAATTTGATCTTAACATCCTATGAGATTAATCATCAACAAAAACCAAAATACATCAGATGAAATAAAAACAGAAAATACAAATTACTCATTCATTTCTGATTACCCGAAGTGTTAACTCTGTTTCACTCTTCGTGAATGCTCCCTGATTCACTATTTCACACTTTCTGTTTTTATTTATGCTGTTTATCAACCAGTCTCTGATAAAACTGTGAATGGAATTTCTGGACTAGACACAAAACTGATAAATACCTGGTGATCCCTGCAGCAGTTGTCGGTAATAGAATATAGCTTGTCCATATTCTTGTTTCTTAAACATAAGGTCTGCCATCATCTGCAGAGAGAAAGAAGTTTACCTCCAATTGACATTATCATCCCCATCAATATCTACCCCTCATTACCCTTTCCCAATACCCCAGTGTAACAGCAGCAACAATATTGCAGGCCACCCTATGGGGGGGGGGGGGGGGGGGAAGTACAATCAGAATCATTCAGGAAATCTAAAACAGAGCCCAGCCAAGTATAAATCAACCCATTTCCAGCTTCATTGGAGACAGGACCAAGGCCAGATAACCAATCCTATTGCTGGTTGGTTGTTTCCATATTTTAATGAGGGTGAAGGATGTATTGGAATTGGAATCAAAATTGTTTTATTATTGTCACTTGTACCGAGGTACAGTGAAATTGTGTCTTGTATACTGTGTGTGGGAACATGAAGGGACGTCTGGAAGAAGGTTTGATGGTGGTTGAGGGGTTAGGGTTACAATAAATGAACCAGCATTATAAAACATCTTGGTCAACAGTGCTTTAAAATATGTATAAACAGACATACCATGTTAACGTCATTATTGTTTTCTATGTTCTTCAGTAACTTGATGCACTGATATTCACACGAATCACTGTCTCCTTTGGCCAGGTACAGCTGGGCAAGTTCTATCAACAGCTGGGAAAACAATGATATGGGAATGAAACACTGTTACCTGGAAATACACAGAATTGACAGCACAAAGACTTGCCATTTGGCTCAACTGCCTGGGCTGCGTTTACGATCCATACAAGTTTCCTTCCACTCAATTTACCACTTCCTGCATATCGTAGGAAGTAGAAGCAGTAGGTCATTTAGCACTTCACATCTGCTCTGTCATTCAGTAAGATTATGGCTCATCTATTACCTCTTTCCTGCAATAACCACTTAAACCCCTGGTATCCAAAAATCTATCTCACCACTGTCTTGAACAGGCTCAGCAACGGAGCCTCCCCAACCCTCCTGAGCAGAGAATTTCATCTGGATTAAGGAATTTCTATATAAGACAAGATCTTTATTAGTCACATTTACATCGAAATACACAGTGAAATACATCTATTTTTGCATAGTTTGCTGGGGGCAGCCACAAGTGTCGCCATGCTTCCAGTGCCAACATAAAATGCCTGTACGTCTTTGGGACGTGGGAGGAAACCGGAGCACCTGTAGGAAACCCACGCAGTCACAGGGAGAACGTACAAACTCCTTACAAGCAGCGGCCGGATTTGAACCCAGGTTGCTGGTGCTGTAAAGTGTTACGCTAACCACTACACTACCATGCCTGCCCCTCATGTGTCTGTACTGAATAGTCAACCCCTTATTTCGAGAGTGTAATCCCTTGTTCTGGACTTCATTGCCAGGGGAAATATCATTCTTGCATCCACCTTGTCAAGTCCCTTAAGAATTTTGTATGTTACAATGAGGTCACCTCTCATACCTCTAGACTTTAGAGTACAGCTAAGTCTGATTAAAATTACTGCTCACGGGACAGTCCCCTCATTCCAGGAATCAATCTGTTGTATCCTCTCTATCTGAAGTATATCCTTCCTTAGGTAGGGAGACTGGATGTGTACGCAATATGCAAATTACAACTGCAGTAAAACTTTCTCCATTTTCTGTCAATTTCACCAGTTTAGAATTTGGATTATTAAGATTCACACATTTTTTTAAACCTTGTGATTCAATACATATGAAGGATAACACATTATTGAAAATTGTAATTTACCTCATAATTGTAAATGTATGATTTTCATTGTGGATTTTCCACACACCCTGATATGCTAATGCATAGAGGCAACCAGACTCACACAATGGCACCCGACATTCAGTGCATGTTTAGATGCCACTACTGTAACTTTCAGTGGCACATGAGTACCCTGCTCATGCAGAAGAGGGATATCATGGTGCTCATGAAGCATGCTTCTGTCAACTTAAAGAGGGCAAGTCTGAGCAAGTCCCAGGCCAATGCTGGAAAACCAACTCAGGTACTTGCATCTTTAAGTTATTTACTTCCCTGACTCTCCTTCAGTATCCTCCTCTTCACCTCCACTCCACCTCACTGTACCGACAATATGTGGGGCACGGACAGGTGGTTCGCAACCTACTGGCAAGTATTTAGTTTATCGGTTAGCATCCTTAGTGGTCGATGAAAGCAGCCAGTTTTTTGTTGGTGCTTTAAGTTTAAGTACTTACAGTTTTTGATCAGTGTTCTTAGTAGTTAATTTCTTTTTAGTGGTTAAGGTGATTGTTTAAAACTCAAGTGGTTCACCAATGACATTTGGGGCAGGAAGACTTGTATTCTTACCCTGCCTGGCCTATAAATGCACACTTTTCTAAATAAAAATTTCCTTTTACTCACTTTTGGGTTGTTTTCTACAAAGTTCAATCCCTCGGTATAGTATCGGATTGCCTTGTCATAGTCTTGCTGGTCCACTGATAGTTGAGCTATCTGGGCACAGATTGAGGCCGCCAGCTGATTCTGGATAGGAATCATATCAGACTGCTCCACCAACAGGCGCTTCAGTAGTCGTCCTTGTAGTTCGAATGCCTAAAAAACACTTCATATATGGCAGAAACTCGACAACACAAGTCCAACGTCAAACACTTGGCTGAAAGTCTTGCACATACTTAGGATTTATGTGCATTTGGAAGGGCAGGAACTCTGATTTGGGATAGTCAGCATGGCTTTGTGCAGGGAAATCCTTTCTTACCAAACTTGATTAAGTTCTCTAAGGAGCTAACAAAGGAGACTGATGAAAGATGGGCTGTCTGCATGAACTTTAATAAGGCATTTGACAAAGTCCCACATGGTAGGCTGGTCCAGAAGGTTAAGACAAAGGGATCCAAGGTGAGCTAGCTAATTGGATCCAAAACTGACTTGGTGGTAGGAGGCAGGGGGTAGTGGTGGAGGATGTTTTCCTGACTGGGAGTCTGTGACTAGTAGGTTAACGTGGGTAATATATGGTGGTGTAGCACAGGGACCTTTATTTGTGAGGTAATCACAGGTGTAAATATAGGAGGTAATGGTTAGTCAGGTCATGGATGACATGAAAACTGGTGGTGTTGTGGATAGTGAGGAAGGATGTTTAAGGCTACAGCAGGATACATATCAGATGGAAAGTTGGGCAGAGCATTAGCAGATGGAATTTATTCCTGACAAGTGCAAGGTGATGCAGTTTGGGAAGTCAAATAGGAGCACGACATATACGTAGAACATAGAACAGTGCAGCTCTGAAACAAGCCCCTTGGTCCACAACGTCTGTGCCGAGCATGATCCGAATCTAAACTAATCCCGTCTACCTGCACAAGGTTCATAGCCCTCTACTCCCCTCCTGTTCGTGTGTCTGTCTAAATATTTCTTGCGATACTATTGTATCTGCTTTACCACTTCCCCTGGCTGTGTGTTCCAGGTAGCTACCACCCTCTATGTAAAAAATAAACATGCCTTGTAAATCTTCTTTAAACAATCCCTATCTCACCTTAAAGATATGCCCTCTCACATTTGACATTTTGGTACAATTACAATGTTTAATAGACATTTGGACAGGTACATGGACAGAAAAGGTTTAGGGGGATTTGGGTCAAACACAGGCAAATGAGACTAGCTTGGATAGACATCTTGGTGGGTATGTTGGGCTGAAGGGCCCATTTCCCTGCTGCATGACTCCATGCCTCTATTTCTATCCTGGGAGAAAGACTCTGACCATCTGTGCCTCTCATAATTTTATATATTTCTATCAGATCGCCCCTCAGCCCATAACACTCCAGGGGAAACAATCTAAGTTCGTCCAACCTTTCCTTATAGCTAATAGTCTCCAATCCAGGCAACATCCTGGTGAACCTCTTCTACACCCTCTCCAAAGCCTCCACATTCTTTCTGCAATGTGGCAACCAGAATTGGACACAAATTTGCCCTAACCAAAGTTTTAGACAGCTAAAACATGACTTGCCAACTTTTATACTCAATGCCCTGATCAACGAAGGCAAGCATGCCATAAGCCTTCTTTATTACCTTATCCACTTGTGTTGCTATTTTCTGGGAACTATAGACTTGCACCACTGGATCCCTCTGTACACCATGGCTCTGTACACTTCTGCCATTTACTGTATAAATGTAGTAATTGTATCTGATTCCAGTACTGATATACAATAAATGGTATGGCACTAAGGAATGTTGATTAACAGAGAGACCTAGGGGTCCAAGTACATAGTTCCCTGAAAGTGGCAACACAGGTCAATAGGGTGCTGAAGAAGGCATATGGCATGCTTGCCTTCATAGGTCGTGGCATAGAATATAAGAAGTTGATACAATACATTGCAACTTTACAAAACACTGGTTAGACTGTACTTGGAGTATCATGTGCAGTTCTGGTCACCACACTATAGGAAAGTTGTGATTCAATGGAGAGAGTGCAGTGGATGTTGCTTGGATTGGAGAACTTTAGTCATGGTGAGAGATTGGATCAGCTGGGCTCATCTTCACTGGAGCAAAGGAGACTGAAGGGTGACCTGATGGAAGTAAGTAAGATTATGAGGGGCATAGATAGGTCAGAGAGTCAAAATCTTTTTCCCATGGTCAGGGTATCAAAAACAGGAGGGCATAGATTTAAGTTGAGAGGAAGGAGTTTTAAATCGGAATCAGATTTATTATCAATGACTTATTTGACATGACATTTGTTGTGTACGGCAGCAGTACAGTGCAAAGATACAAAACTACTATAAAATACAAAATAAATAGTGCAAACAAAAATGAATAAGGAGGTAGTGTTCATGGACCATTCAGAAATCTGATGGCGGAGGGGAAGAAACTGTTTCTGAATTGTTGAGTGTGGGTCTTCAGGCTCCTGTACCTCCTCCCTGATGATAGTAACAAGAAGGGGGCATGTCCCGGATGGTGAGGGTCCTTGATTATAGATGCTGCCTTCTAGAGGCACCGCCCCTTGAAGATGTCCTCAATGGTGAGGAGGGTTGTGCCCGTGATGGAGCTGGCTGAGTCTACAATCCTCTGCAGCCTCTTGCAATCCTGTGCATTGAAGCCTCCATACCAGGCGGTGATGCAACCAGTCAGAATACGCTCCACCGTATATCTATAGAAAGTTGTAAGTGTCTTCAGTGACGTACCAAATTTCTTCAAACTCCTAACAAAGTAAAGCCACTGGGTCTACTTCATTAGGAGTCTTGATGGGGTCTGTTTTCTCCTTTCCAACCTCCACCACAATACTAGTATTAGTATACAAATGCATGATGTCCACAAGAATTTTGGGAGCCTCATCTTCATCAAAGCCCTCATAATGAGCTTGTGTCCCACTGAGTCAAATGCCTTAGCAAGATCCACAAACAGCACAGCCAGTTCTTTTTGGCATTGTTTGGACCCTTTCGTGATGTTCTGCAGTATGGTAATATTCTCACTGCAACCTGTAGTGTTTACTGAGAATCCCTTTTGCCTTGGATAAAGGGGATCTGAGGGGCAAGTTTTTTTTTACACAAAGCATGACTGATATCTGGACATCACTGCAAGAGGAGGTGCTGGAATCAGATACAATTATTACATTTAAGAGGTATTGAGATAGACATTTAAACAGGCAAGCTATACAAGGATACAGTCCTAATGCAGGCAAATGGGATTCGTGTATATGGGTAAAGAAGTCAGCACTGACATGGTGAGCTAAAGGGCCCATTTCTGTGCTGTACTCTATGACTCTAAATTATCTACATGTTTAAACAATACTCCCTTTGAATTAATCCCTTTCTGTGATAAATGTAATTTTAACCCACTTCCTAAAACTCAAATACACCTTTCAAAAATGAGCTAGTTTTTTCCATTTTCAGTTTTAGAAATGAGCCAAAATAATCAAAACCCACGCAATACTGTTGAATGTTTTGGAGAGTTTCTATAGTGACGTTTATTTTTCAACACTCCCATTAAGGTAAAAAAAAATTATTCCACATTTTGTTAGGTACAGAATCCCTCTCTTGCTGGCAAGGAATGAGTTTGGGAGTGAAAAGACAGGGCACTTCTCTGTCCAACTGTGCTCTGAGCTGGCTTAGTATTTAATAACATGTGATCCAAGTTTCATGTGCAATGAATATCAAGACTAAATAGTGATGATCCATTGGTGCCACACTGCACGGATGAAAGTTTCTGACCTAGAGTCCAGGTTAGAGTGGTCAATAGTGCATTCATTTCATCCAGTATCTATGTCTCCCTTACCTTGTTTAAAGCAGTCAGTGCTTCCTCTATTTCATTAGTCTTGGTGCAGATCTTAGCCAGAAGCATCAGGTATTTGACATCATTCATTATGGCAGCTAAATCATTTACTGCAGTAGAATAAAGTGATGTAACTGTAAGTGCCTGGAATATCCCGGTTGCATTATTACTGAATAGCAATGTGATCTTAAAAGACAGCTAACAACAGACATCAGATAAAAATGCTCCCTTACAGTCTTTCTGACACCTTGTGGTACACATTCTATTAACAAAATAGTAGTCATTTCTTTTCACTTCAATACAACTCAGATTCTGCACATTTTTCTGCCTCTCTGCATTTCTGTTGTTTTTTTTTGGTCAGAACTATTGTGCTATCTCTTGATGTTTCACCAGGATCTAAGGGAAACCCAAGCCACCGCTTCCTGCTTTTAAACTGTACACTTTGCACCACCTATTCACTGCCTCCTGCTTTATCTCACCTTGTCCCTCTCTTCAGTTTGATGGCACCCTCCCTAAGGATTTTAACAATTTAGGATTGTCAGCCAGACATGCTGAAAATCCAAATGCCCCCTACACTGACAATGCTGTGAATTTAATGAGCTTGGGACAGGGAGATGCTTTAGTAACTAAAACCAGACATTGAACTATATGTTATTGCTGAGTAATACTTCCTGATTCTCCCTACTGCCACTGTGTGCAATATCTTCCATAGAATCATACAGCATGCAAACAGGCCATTCGGGCCACCTCATCCATGCCAACGTGTGGGCACCCTTCTGCATTACCCCCATTCCCCAGCACTTGGTCCATAGCCCTCTTATGATTAAGCAATTCAAGTGCTCATCTACTCTGGTGACCCAGCTTCAACCACTCTCTCAGGCAGTGCATTCCAGGTCCCCCTCATAACCCCTCTGAATCTTTTCCCCCTTACACTAAACCCAAGTCCTCTAGTTTTATCTATCTCTGATTTGGGGAAAAGTTTCCTGCAGTCTATCTTATCTATACCCCTCATAATTTTATATACCCCAATCATGTCCCCTCTTAACCTTCTCAACCCAGGGATAAAAGACCTAACTTCTTGATTCTCTCCTCATAACTGAACTGCTCCTTTGCAAGTATCATCCTATTGAAGCTCCTTTGCATCCACTCCAATGCTATCACGTCTTTCCTAAAATTTGGTGACCAGAACTCCACACAGTACTCCAGCTAAGGTCTGACCAAGGTTTTATAAAGTTAGAGCATAACCTCCCTACTTCTGTACTCAAAACACTGACTTATGAAGGCTAGTATTCCATACCCCATGTTGTCTACCTGCGTTGCCACCTTTGATCTATGGACTTGTACTCCAAGGTCCCTCTGTTCCTCAATACACCCCAAGACCCTACAATCATAGTGTATGTCCTAGCCTCATTAGTGCTCCCAAAATGCATCACCTCACATTTGTCTGGATTAAACTTCACCTGCCCTTTCAGCCCATTTTTCCAGAACATTGATATCTCTCCAAAGCCTTTGACTACCTTCCACACCATCAACAATTCTGCCAAACTTCATGTCATCTGCAAATTTATTGAACTCGCCTTCCACGTCCACATATCATTCATGTATAATACAAACAACAAGGGTCCCAGCACCAATCCTTGTGGGACACCACTACCCACAGGCATCCAATTGCAAAAGCAACCCTCTCCCACCACTCTCTGTCTCCTAATGCCAAGCCAATTTTGGATCCAGTTTGCTAACTTGCCCTGGATCCCATGGGACCTAATCTTTTGAACTAGTCTCCCATTTGCAACCTTGTCAAAGACTTTACTAAAGTCCCTGTAAATCACATCTACCACCAGACCCTCATCGATACATTTTGTTACCTCTTCAAAGAACTCAATCAGATTGGTCATACAGGATTTCTCCTTGACAAAGCCATATTGGCCATCTCTGACGAGTCCCTGCCTTTTCAAGTGATCATTAAGTCTTTCCCTCAGAATTTTTTCTGGTATCTTTCCTGCTACTGATGTAAAGCTCACAGGTCTATAGTTAGCAGGCTTTTCCCTGCTGCCTTTCTTGAAAAGGGGGGACCATGTTTGCTATCCTCCAGTCATCTGGTACCTCACTTGTATCCAGTGAAGATTTAAAAATCTCAGCCAGAACCCCAGTAATCTCTTCCTTTGCCTCCCTCAGCAGCCTAGCATGAATCCCATCTGGTCCTGGGTGTTTATCCACATTTAAGCCTGCCCTCTAATCCTTTATTTAGGGAGACTTGCACTAAACTTTCACCCACCCCTTCAATGAATTCTTCAACTACAATGTCTATCTGTGGCTTTTACCCTTACAGGAACATTTTAGCCTTGAACACTTGTAATTTCTCTTTTAAATGCTTTGCACTATCAGATGTAAAATTATCTGCAAGTAGATGCTCCAAATCTATCTTTACCAAATCTTCCGTTATGTTAGTGAAATTGGTCTTAATTGCTGTACCATCCCTATCCTTTTCTGTAACTACTTTAAAAGATGTGGTCCAAAATGTTCCCCACTGACACGTCCTCCATTTGACTGGCTGCATAGGTCCAGTAATGCTCTTCCCTCATTGGTCTATCCACATAGTCTCAAACAATTGGATAAACCTCAAAAATTCCACTCCCTCCGAGCCTTTAATGCTAAAGCAATCCTAGCTAATATTTGGGAAATTGAAATCCCCCAGTAAAGTAACCCCATTTTTATTCCCTTTTTATCTGTTCCTCTAAAATCTGTTGACTGTTAGGAGGTCTGTAAAACATCCCCAGTAAAGTAAGAACATCCTTTTTATTTCTTATCTCAACCCATATGGCTTCGTTTGAGCAGCCTTCCTGGAATTCCTACCTCAAGACTGAAGTAATGCAATCTTTGACTAACAGTGCAATATCCTCCCCCTTTTCACTCTCCCCTATGTCTTGCCTGAAAAGTCTATACCCTGGGATATTGAGTTGCTAGTCCTGCCCATTCTTCAACCATCTCTCAGTGATGGCAACAACATCGTAGACCCCTGTGGTTAATTAAAGCTTTGAGTTCATCTATTTTACAAGTTGTACTCTTTCTGTTAAAATTATTGCAATTTAGTTTTGAATTTTGTTGATGTTCACTTACTCGCTTGTTCTGCCCACTGAACTTATTATTTCTCCCCTCTTCCCCCGACAGCTCAGTTTAAGCCTTCCCCAACAGTACTAGCAAACCTGCCTGCAAGAATGTTGGTTCCACTCTGGTTAAGGTGCAACCCATCCTGTTTGTTTAGGCCCCACCTACCCCATAAAAGGTCCCAATGCTCCAGACCCTAAAGCCCATCCTCCTGCACCATTCCTTCAGCCACACATTCATCTGACCCATCCTTCCATTCCTATACACACAAGCTCTTTCTTGTCAACTGAAGTCCTTTTTTAACAATAAAACATGACAAATAATAGGGCCCACCTAAAGTGATGGGCATGTTGAGTATGTGGTTATTAAAGCATTGGGGAATCTTGTGGGTTGTAAGTACAGGCATAGAACAAGAAAGCTGGGGAGTTATGTTGAACCTGTACAAAACACTGGTTAGATCATAATTAACCTCCTAACTTTAGGAAGAATGTAAAGATCCTAGAGAGGATGCAGAAATTTACTGGAATGGCTCCAAAGCAGCCATAATGATAGGAGAAGCTGGGGTTGTTGAGTAAAGGAGGTTAAGAAGATATTCGATAGTATTAAAAAAAATGACGAGTTTCATGCAATAAATAGAGGAAAGGTGTTCCTATTAATGGGTAATTGAAGGACCAGGGGAACAGATTTAAAATTTGGGGCAAAAGATGTAAGAGGGGCGTGAGGCAAAATCTTTTTAATCGGAAAGCTATTGTGACCTGTAATTAAATGGCTACAGAGTTAGTGGGAACAAAATGGGTTAGTACCTTCAAAAGGGACATGGACAGGCTTGAGAGAGAATGGGCTGCAGGGCTATAGGGAAACAGTAAGTGGATTGACTGATAGGATTGCTCTACCAGGAGCTGACATTCACCCGATGGGCAGAATGGTCTGCATGGTGTTCTAACAGTTGCCATGATTCTGAATCATGAATCATTCCCTTTCAGCTTCTGACAAACGAATTGACCATGTCTAATATTTTCTCAGTGTTTCAAACTGCTGGAACCCTCGTAACCATTATGGTACATCACCCTTACTGTTTTCTGCCTGGAGGCACGATACAAAATCAACATACCAAAATCATGTTCCAGAGCCCTTCTGAGAACTTTCTTTGCCCTTTCAAATAGCCTTAGTCTCATAAGGAGTTCGGCAAAGTCATGATGCAAGAAGTCCTGTCCACCAATTTTCAATGCAGCCTCGAAATAATGAATGGCCTGGAGATGAACAAAAGCACACGTGATTTCAGCAAAACTCCCACTAGATAAGTGCATCATATAAATGTAGTGAGATCCATTGAGAAAGACTTTCTAATTAGCTGAGCAGGAGAATATATTGTCCAGTTTGGGCCAAATAGGTTAAGTTGTGTAAGTGAAGATTCATGATGGGACATCAAATCTAATCGTCGTATGTACTATCTCACTCAGCTGAGATTCAGCCTAGATCGGTACACAAATGTTGCCAAAAATCCAAAAGCAAAATACTGCAGATGCTGGAAATCTGATAAAGATAAACAGAAAATGCAGGAAATACTCCGCATGTTGGGCAGCATGTGTGGGAAGAGGGCAGCTGCTGGAGGAACTCAGCGGGTCAAGGGGCATCTTGCGGGAAAGGAACTGTTGATGTTTCGGATCAAAGCGCTGCATCAGGACTGACAGCGGAGAGGGGAAATAGCCGATATAAAGAGGAGAGGGGGATGGTGAGACCGAGGCCAGAGGTGGTTGGTGGACAGATGGCTGGAAGGTGTGGAAGGATGATGGGCAGACCTATTGAGTTCCTCCAGCAGATTGTCTGTTGCCAATTCCTCTCCCCCCCCCACCCCCTCCCCAAGATGGTGCTCGACCTGCTGAGTTCCTCCAACAGATTGTGGCTGCACGTTCCAGCATCTGCAGTCTCTTGTGTCTCCTGTGTGGAAAGAGAAAAAAAGTTAAGGTTTCAGGGCAAAAGACCTTTCATCTTGCCCAGAGTTTGGAGATAAAGCAAGTCTAATGTGTAAAGAAAGAGGGGAGGGGTAGAGAGAACTGTGACAGAGAGGAGGGCAGGGGGCTGGTGGTGGTAGCAGTTGAAGGAAGGTGGTAAAGATTAGTGGATCAAACTTTGATGATCCTGTATCAAAAATACATAGGAAAACAAAATTCAATTAAGATGACAAGGTGAAAGGAATTAGTGGCAATCCCATCAGAGAGAGGAGTAGATGAAAGTCACGGGCCATGATCTTTATACCCTAGTGTACGAGAATTAAGAATTCAATATTTCTTAGATGTGGGTAGTTTGCTTGCCTTCTCAAAAATCTTTAATATAAACCTTATGGTTCCTTTTTGATTTGCAAAGGACTGGAGAGCTGTTCCTGTCGATCCAGCGAGGACATGGTGCTCAGTGTCAGTGATTTAAAAGTACAGCAAAGATTTCTTTGTAAACCACATGAGCAATGATTAATATTTAAAGATCATATTAGATGTTAAACTGATTGTAACATCTTATCAAGGTGAGGGTTCCACTTACCTTGGTATAGTGGTGAGTTTTTACTAATGCTTGACCAATCTTCCTCACCAACTGTCCATCATGAGGGTTTTTCTTCAACACCTGTTCATATACCTCAATAGCTCTTTCTGGCTAAAGTAAATTATTCAGATAAAATAAAACAATTTAGAACATGGGGGTGGAGGGTTGGTTATTTTTAATCCAGTCTGCCTGGAGGGGGACCTGATGGTTTGAATTCTGCCACAATGGGATTAAATGTAAATGATTTCCAGTGCTCATAATGTGCTTCCTGTGAGCTCTGGTGTCCATACAGACAGACAAACCAATAACAAACAAAAAGGATTCGAGGATATTGAAAGTACGTGGATCCAGTCGTAATAAAGGTGTGCCTGGGATCAGCAAGTGAAAGTAGAAACCTCATTAATAACATACTACCTAAACCGAGGCCTAACAGATCCACCCTTTCCTGCTCTACCTTAACTTGCTGTGAAAGGAGGAACTTCATCCTTATTGCTAAAAGTATCCACACAGTTGTGAAAGATTCCTAATTGATGACTCTGCGATAGATTATGCCAAGAATCTGTGTTAAATTTTTACAATTCTGTCAGAGAGATGAATTGAAAGCAAAGCTGAATCAGTTGATAAAGGGATAAAAGAATGCACAGCACAATAGAGGGAGGAAGAAGGGTCCAATGAACCATAAACAATAGTGTAGACTAATAGGGCTAAATGATTGGTTTCAGAACTGTAAATTCTAAATAGTTATTTGAAAAATCCAGAAAGAATTGATAGGTGCAGTGTGTTAGACCCTGGCCTTTCACCTTGAGGGACCAGGGTTCAAATCTAGTACAGACTGTCTGCCTAACCAGACGATCAATCCCAACAGACCATCTTCAGTGTCCAATGAATGAATGAAGTGGTAATTGGAAAAAAGTACGCCATTGGGAATATCACATTTAGAGGTCGTGGTTTAAAGGCATTGTGGGCCAGCAAAGAGGGAACTTTCCTCTGTATCTGACATCTAAACTGAGGGCAACTTTAACCTCAGAAGGCTGATGAGTGCAACCTTGGTTCTATATTTAACTGAGAACTCAGATTTACCCTACACTGAAACTACCAAATATTGGGAGGGGCCAATGTCTCACCCCATCCTATAAACTCTTCCACCCCTCCCAAGAGAGTTAGATTAAAATTTCCCCCGAAATGGGTACCTGCAATGTAAGGACTTCTGCGCCCCACCACTAGAATAAGCACAACTTTCTTTAAAGACAGTGAAGGAAATCCTGTTTATAACTGGACAAAATGTGTGGGTGTGCACATTGCAGTGATTTGGACTAACCTCCTGGACTGTGATATAGGCATCGCCAAGGAGAAGGGTTATCTGTGGATTTGGGAACTGCTCACACAAGTCTCTGTAAAATAGAAAAACATTAAGACAGTACTTTGCAAATCATAATGTAAAGTAGATGGAATTTAAATGCAAAGTTTGTTGGAAAATATTTTCTTTTAAGTTGTCTGCCAGCACAAATCAGATCTGGCTGCTTTCTGTTTTCGGGCAGCACTGGCTTCACCTCAAGAATTTTTCCCATTTGATTCCAAAGTTTTGGAATGATGACAATGCAAAGACACTGCATAGTCCTGACCATAACATCGAATGCTTCTTGCCTGGCCAGCTGAGTACTGTGTGTGATGGTGGCAATATTCATTGGGCTTCCTACCTTTCTTACCACCTCAATTTATAAACCCCTGGCCTTTCAGAAGAAAATGCTCATACTGACCTTGTTCTTCTTTGAACAGAAGTCCTACTGGTCTTTCCCCAACTTTTCGGTTCACTCTTCCAGCTCCATCAACACCCACTATCCTTATAATGGCCTTTCCCATGTAACTAAATAGATTCAGCACATAACTTTCCACATTTCTCTTCCCACCATCCGTGGACTCAAACAATGGAACAACAATTCACTTGCACTTCCAATTTAGTGCACTTGGTGCTCAAAATCTGGTCTCCTCTACCTTGGTGAAACCAAAAGCAGATTGGGGAAACACCTCTGTTCAGTCTGTAAGGGTGGCCCTGAGTTTCTGGTTACCGCTGCCACTAAACTACCATTTAACTTTCCATCCCACTCTCACTCTGACCTCTCTCTCTTTGGCCTCTTACCCTGTTCTAGTGAAGTTCAATGCAGGTTCAAAGAACAGGATGTGATTGTGCTGGAGAGAGTGCAGAGGAGACTCACGATGATGTTGTCTGGATTGAAAGACATCAGTTACAGGGAAAGATTGGATAGGCTGGGCTTGTTTTCCATGGAGTGAAGGGGGCTTAGAGGTAACCTGCTAGAAGTATACAAGATAATGAGAGGCAGAGATAGAAAGACATACTTTTTTTTTCCCATGGTAGGGTAATCAAAAACAAGAGAGCAAGCTGAGAGGTAGAAGTTTTAGAAGGGATCGGGGAATTTTTTTTTACATAGAGGGTTGTAGATATTTGGAACACACTGCTAGAGGAGGTGGTGGAATCAGATACAATTACTATGCAGGATGACACTTTAATAGGCAGGGCATGTAAGGATATGGTCCTAATGTGGTCCAGTGGGATTACTGTAGATGGGCAAAAAGGTTAGCATGGATGTGGTGGGCCAAAGGGCCCGTTTCTATAACAGCATCTCACGTGGCCAGTTCTGATGAAAAACTGACATAATATTAACTTTTCTTCTCTGCTATCTGACCTATTAAGAAGGGACAATGGTTTGTATCTCAGTTCCAACAATGTTCTTTTTTTGTCCCTCTCCTCTGTCGTCATTTGACTACTTCTATGTACATCTCCTTCAGATAGATCAACTCCGATTAACAAGCCTTTGAAATGTTTATAATTTGGGGTTCTGATGGGGTTTGACTAACATTCTGATCAACTTGCTTTCAGTGTTGAATTATAGATGGCACAATGCAGGAAAAGGCCATCAATGACTGAAGAGCAATCTATTTAATTCCAGTCCTTTTTCACTAACCCAGCAGTTACATTCGTCTTTTGGATATTTATCCAATCGCTTTTTGGAAGCTATTTTCCCCTTAAGAAAGGGATTCAGTGTCCAGGATAAACATGGAGTCATATCATGGAAACAGTCCATTCGGCCCACCTCTTCCATACTGACCAGTGGGCACCCATCCATATTAATTCCATCTTCCAGCACTTGGCCCAGAGCCGTCTATGCCTAGGCGATTCAATTGCTCATCTGGACATTATTGTGCTGTTAGCAACTCTGCTCCTAGCACTCTCTTGGGCTGTGCGTTCCAGGTATTCACTATTCTCTTGGTGAAAAAGAGCCCCTCAGATACCCTCTAAATCTCTTCCTCTTTACTCTAAATCTATGTCCTCTTGCTTTATCTGCCTCTGATATGGAGAAAAGTTTCCTGCACTTGCCTGTGTGCGCTCCTCCCCCTCCTCTCACCTTCTTATTCTGGCTTCTGCCCTCTTCCTTTCTAGTCCTGATGAAGGGTCTTGGCCCGAAACGTCGACTGTTTATTTCCCTCTGTGGATGCTGCCGGACCTGCTGAGTTCCTCCAGCACTTTTTGTGTATTGCTCCAGATACATCCGGCATCTGCAGAATTTCTTGTGTCTCCTGCACTCTATGCTATTTTATACCCCTCATAATTTTATATACCTCACAATCATGTCCTGCTTTAACTTCCTCCGCTCCAGGGAAAACAGACCTGGCCTCTCCATCTTTCCTCATAACTGAAACGTTTATTCCAAGCAACATCCTGGTGAATCTCCTTTGCACCACCTCCATAACTATCATACCTTTGCTATAGTGTGGCGACCAGAACTGCACACAGTACTCCAGTACACAGTACCTCTTTCTTTGACCAGCACAAACATGACTGGACAAATGGCTTCCTTCTGTGTCATAATTTTTTTATGATTCTATTGAAAATTTCTACTATCCAATCACACGGTGTGTTCCATATCCTACCACCCATTGTCTAAAACATTGTCCTTTGGCATTGGAAACAGATTTTACTCAATCTAAACTTTCTAAGTTCAAACATCTCTGTTCATTCTCAATCTAAGAGGAACTACCCCCGTTTCTGCAATATCGTGTAACCACTATCCCTCATCCTTGCCATTTCAAGTTTCCAGTATTGGCATATTTTCTTCCAAGCCTGGATCTGTCTTTTACGTACTTGTAGCATTTGATGTAAAGCCTTCTGTCTTTCTTCTTGTGCAGATAGATCTCAGCCAGTTTCTCCTGAGCTTCGATGTAGTAAGGCTGCCTGGGATGGATGCTCTTGAGCATGCTGAATGCTGTTTCTATGTCATCTCTGCTGAGACACAAGTCAACATTGGCAATGGTGATGCGAGGTTCTTCTGTTGTTCCAGCAAACTCATGGATGGCATCTTGCATGACCTTGATGGCTTCATGCTGGCAAAGAAAATTCAATAATCGGTGCTATTTGTAGGGAGCATTTGCAAAAACTCACCAAGCTTATCTCAGCAGCATGTCTCAGCCATGCAGCCTCTACTCTGAGTAGGGCAGGAGCAGCAATGCCCTGAGGCTACTGTTACTCTTGGGTGGCTGTCTAGGCGCCGCTCAAAGGAAAAGGAGAAGGTCATTCAACCTCTCTACCCTGTCCTGTCATTCAATTAGATGACAGCTTATCTGCATCTTAATTCTGTCTTCACACCTTGATTTCAAGCTTTTTAATATTCTTGCCCAACAATGTTAATTATGTAACTTTCACTTGACCTCCACATCCCCCAATATTATCACTTACTGATGAAAGTTTCAGATCTGCAACAATGCTTTGCCATCACCCTCAAAGATGTAGATTATGGAGCCTTGCACTGGGCTGCCCCACCAGAAGAATATGACCAATGGGCTTCAACAGTAAACACGGGGATTGGAAAGGAGGAAGAGGAAAGGGGAATGTTTCAAAGGGACATTGGGTCAGTTACCACAGACCCTGCCCATGACTATTACAGAATCTGTTTCCATCACACTTCTGGACAGCGCACTCAAGATTGCAGCAACTTGCTGTACACAAATCAAGTACTCATCTTCTTTTCAAGTCCTTTTGCCATTCTCCAAAGAGCATGATTAACTTAATGAGTGCCATAGAAAAACTTCTTACCGAACTGAAAAAGTTCTTTACAAGGGAGCAAACATTAAAAGATTGGTTGGCAAATTTTCTCCAAGAATACATCACTGTAATGTCTTAAGATGTCTTCACTGCAGAAAAGCAAATTGCCGTTGGCTGAATTTAAAATCATAATTGCTGGGAATCTCCAATTAAAGCAGACAGTTCACCACAGGTCACTGTGCTGAAGATTCCAGGGATTTTCTAGTTTTATTTCAAGTCATACAGTATTGCAACTAGTAGAGCTACTGTCTCCCAGTGCCAGAAACCTGGGTTCAATCCTGATCTCCGGTGCTGTCTGTGTAGAGTTTGCACATTCTCCTTATGAGTGGATAGGTTTCATCTGGGTGCTCTGGTTTCCTCCCACCTCTCAAAGGTAGGTTAACTGGCCACTGTATATTGTCCCTTGTGTGAGAGGTAAAATCTGGTGGGGAGCTGATTGAATGTGTGGAGGAAAAAAAAGGGATTAGTGCAAGTAGATGCTTGATAATTGGCATGGACTCGATGGGCTGAAGGGCCTGTTATGGTGCTATATGATTAATCCTTATTTATTGGCTCTTCTTTTACTGTGTTAAAGGAAATACATAAACGCAGGCTGTTGGAGTAGAGAATCATTGGGAGTACCTGCTCGTTGTTCAAGTGTTGAGCCTCAGCCAGCTCCAGATACACAGAGACACGATCGCTTATACTGATGTTGGCCACGTTGTCCTTTCCATTGGAACTCCTCCTCACCCCAGGCAGACCAATGGCTATCTTTAATATAGTTATGGCTTCTGCGATGTTGCCCATCTTCTTCAGTGATTTGGCTTTAATCAGGTGGTAGATCGGACGATCTCTAACCTGCAGCAGAACCAGTTAAACGGACATGAAATTAAGTTATTCCTAAACTATTCCCAGTGTAAAATCCCCTAAAAATTGAATGTTTTGTTATACAAAGTCTGTAGGTTTTTGATGGCATATTATGTCATCACTACTGCTCCACAAACTACCTGGCCATTAAAAACTAATTTTCTGTGTGAGTATTATAATTTCCCCACGCAAATATTTTAATATATTGTATACTTAAAACAAAGATTCATGTTCTTTCAACTTCCACAACCACATGTCTAGTTTCCATTTAGTAATCTGTATAAAATTTAAAAGGTTAATTAAAAAATTGTACTTCTTGCCTTTAGGCATGCTGGCTGCAGAATTCTTTAATGTGACAGGCATTGAAAAAGAGAATATTCTTCCTACAGAGATTGCTCGGCCGTTCTTTGGATATTTCCTTGAGGTTAGTGGCAAGTGGCACTGCTTTGTTTATTTTGTTCTCCGGCTCCAGATACACATGATCACTTATACAGATGTTGGCCAACGCTTCTTTCTCCTTTCCATAGGAACTCCTCCTCACCAATGGCCCAACTCTTCCATGCTGACCTTGAAGCCTAACTACGATAATTCCATTTGTCCACCTTTCCTATCCAAATGCCTTTTAAGCATTGTAAATGTACCTGCCTCTACCACTTCCTCTGGCACCTCATTCCATATACCCACCATCTCTCTGTGAAAAACTTGCCTCTCAGATCTCCTTTAAAATTTTACCCTCTCACCTTAAATCTATGCTCTCTAGTTTTAGATTTCCCCACCCTAGGAAAAAGACTATCTACCCTATCTATGTCTCTCATAATTTCATAAATCTCTATTAGATCATCCCTCAACCTCCTAAACTCTAGTGAGAATAAACCAAGTCCATCCAATTTCTCCTTATAAGCCCTCAATTCCAGGCAATATCCTGGTGAATCTCTTATGCACTTTTTCTGTAGGGTGGCAACCAGAACTGTACACAATACTCTAAATGCAGCCTGATCAAGGTTTAGTACAGCTGCAAATTGAAGCCCCAACTCTTATATTCAATACTTTGGCCGATCAGAGTAAGCGTGCCAAATGTCTACCTCACTAACCTATCCATCTGAGGGCCATTTTTAGGGAGCTATGAACTTACACCCCAAGGTCCATCTGTATATCAACACCCCTGAGATTCCTGCCATTTACTGTATATGTTCTATTTGACATCCCAAGATGCATTACCTCACACCCTATCTGGATTAACATCCATCTGTCACTGCTCCACCAACTTTCCAACTGATCAATATCCCTCTGTATCCTTTCACAGCCTTCTTCACCAGCTGCTACTATACCCATTTTTGCGTCATCAGCTATCTTTTTAAACAGACCACTTACATTCTCCTCCAAGTCATTTATATAAATGACAAACAACAAAGGTCCCAGCACCAATCCCTGTGGGACACCACTGGTTACAGACTTCTGGTCAGAAAAACGCCCATCAACCACTATCCTCTGCCTCCTATCACCGAGCCAATTTTGGATCCAGTTTGGACCCTTCTGAACCATGCTACCATGTAGGACTTTGTCAAAAGCCTTGCTAAATTCCATGAAAACCATGTCTACCACGCTGCCTTCATCAATTTTGTGAGATATCTCTTCAAAAATCTCAGAGCCCCAGCGATCTCCTCCCTTGCTTCCCATAACATCCTGAGATGGATCCCATCAACCCCTGAGCATTTATCAACATTAATGTGTGCCAATATCTCTTAACGCTTCCTCTTTCCTGACATGTTCCAGAATATGAGTGATCCCTCCTCTAACTTTCCATCCTTTTAGGATGTTCTGAGGTTGCAAAGCAAGTGTACAAAATGAACAATGTTTTTATTTTCAAACATGGCAGAAATCACTGAACTTTTGTTTATTCATGCTTGGGTCCTAGGCATTGTTGGCAAGACCTATATATACAGTATTGCCCATCCTTTCTTGCTCTTGAGAAGGTGGTGGTGCAGTCCTTCTGGTGAAGGTACTCTCACACTACTGTTAGGTATGGGAGATCCAGGATTTAAGCCCAGTGACAATGACAGACTGGCAACATACTTCCAAGTCTGGATGGTGTGAGAAGGGAATCGGCAGTTGGTGGCACTCCTATGTACCTGTTGTACACGTCCCTCTTAATCATAAAGGCTACTGGTGTGGTAAGTGTTGTTGAAGTAGCCTGGGTAAGTAACTGAAGTTCATTTCATATATGGCACATACTTCAGCCACTATGTGCTAGTGGTGGAGGGAATGAACATTTAGGCAGATGAGGTGCCAAACAAGCTCCTACTTTGTCCTGGATGATGTTGAGACTCTGGAGAGCTGTTGGAGTGGTACTCGTCCAGGCAAATATTCCAATATTCCATCATGTTCTTAATATGTGCCATGTAGATTGTGGAACAGCCTTAGAGCGTCAGGAGTTGAGTCAACCTCTTCAGTCTCTCATTGTAGCCAGGGTAATTTTGTGATTGGACCATTTCAGTTTCTGGTCAATCGTGTTATTGGCTGGGGAGTGTTGTAGAACAAATTGACCTAGATTAATAACTTTCAGGCTGTTATAAACAAGAGAAAATTCTGGAAACATTTAGCAGGTGAGGCAGTATCAGTGAGAAGAGAATTAATGTTAACATTTCAGGTCAACGATCCGTCATCGGAAATCATGCTCCTCTCCCGAGGATACATGTAATACTCAGCAAAGCATGACGTGCAAAAAAATGTCCTGAAATGTTCTTTCTCTACAGATGCTGCCTGGACTACTGAGTGTTTCTGGCATTCTCTGTTTTTATCTCAGATTTTTAGCAGCTGCAGTTTTATTTCCCCCTTTTGTTTTAGCCTAACGACATAATCTCACCTGGAAGTTGTAACTGAGTCCCAGTTCCAGGGAATGGGAGCATTCTTTAAAATTGCCCTGGGACAGGTATATCTGAGCCATGAGCAGGTGGCCATCAGCAAAACTGGGGTCCGTCTGGAGATATTGGTACAGAATGGCCTGTGCTGTGCTCAAGTTACCTGTGCAGGATGAAGATCAGCAGAGGTGAAATCCAGTTTCTACATCTGTTATTACTTTCATTCCTAAAGCACAGAGTCCAAATTTACCCACTGCCATGCTCAGATCTAGTGGCTTAATGGGTGGTATCATAGACAGTGAAGGTGGTGATCGAAGATTACAGGCGGATCTTGATCAGTTGGGTAAGTGTGACAAGGAATGGAAAATGGAGTTCAATTCAGATAAGTATGAGGTGTTGCATTTTGGGAAGTCAATCCAGGGCAGGACTTTCACAGTGAACAGTAGGACCCTAAGGAGTGTTGTGGAACAGAGGGACCTCGGAGAACAGATAAATAGTTCGCTTAAAGTGCCATCCCAGGTTGACAGGGTGGTGAAGAGGGTGTTTGTCACACTGGCCTTCATCAGTCAGGCATTGAGTACATGAGTTGGACATTATGTTGCAGTTGTACAAGGCTGCATCTAGAGTACTGTGTACAGCTTTGATTACCCTTTTCTGGAAAGATATCACTAAGCCAGAAAGAGTGCAAAGATTTACAAGAATATTGCCAGGACTCAAGGGCCTGAATTATAAGGAGAGATTGGGCAGGCTAGGACTTTATTCCTTGGAGTGTAGGAGATTGAGGGATGACCTTATAGATGGGGCATAGAAAGGGTGAATGCACATAGTCTTTTTTCCCAGGGAAAGGGAATCAAAGACTTGAGGGCATAGGCTTAACATGAGAAGGGAAAGATTTAAAAAAGGACCTAAGGTGCAACTTCTTCATGCAGAGGATGGTGCACATATGGAACAAGCTGCCAGAGGAGGTGGTAGAGGCAGGGACAATAACAACATTTAAAAGGCACTTGGACCAGTACATGGATAGGAAAGGTTTAGAGGGAAATGGGCCAAATGCGGACAAATTGCACTAGCTTAGATGGGCATCTTGGTCGGCATGGATGAGTTGGGCCAAAGGGCCTGTTTCTGTGCTGTATTACTCAATGTACCAAGGAATTTTGGGGTCCAAGTCCATAGCTCCTGGGAAGTGGCTGCACAGGTTGATAGGGTGGTGAAGAAGGTGTATGGCATGCTTGCCTTCATTAGTCGAGGCATTGTGTTCAAGAGTTGGGAAGTTACGTTGCAGCTTAATAAAACTCTTGTCAGGCTGCATCTGGAGTATTACATTCAATTCTGGTCGCTCTATTATAGGGAGGATGAGGAGGCTTTGGAGAGGGTGCAGAAGAGGTTTACAAGGATGCTGCCTGGATTAGAGGGCATGTACTATGAGAAGAGGTTAGATAAACTTGAGTTGTTTTCTCTGGAGCAGCAGAGGCTGAGGGGAGACCTTATAGAAGTTTATAAGATTATGAGAGGCATAGATAGAGTAGACAGCCAATATCTTTTTCCCCAGGGTCAAAATGTCTAATACTAGAGGACATGCATTTAAGGTGAGGGGGGTAAATTCCTGAAGGATATCTTGCACATGAGCCATGTTTCAGAAGCACAGCTAGTAGAGTGCCTCACAACTCCAGGTTCAATCCTGACATCTGGTGCTGTCTTTGTGGAGTTTGCACGTTCTTCTGGTGACCAGATAGATTTCCTCCAAGTGGTCCGGTTCCTCCCACATCCCAAAGATATGTTGGTTCGTAGGATAATTAGTCACGGTGAATTGCTCCTAGTGTGTAGATGAGTGCTGGGGGGATTTGATGGGAATCTGGGGAGAATAAAATATGACTTATGTAGGATGAGTGCAATGGGTGCTTAATGGTTGGTGCAGACAAGGTGGATCAAAGGGCCTGGTTTCATGCTGACTCTGTGACTCCGACATTCACACCCACAGGAACAGTGGCTCAATCCTGCCCTTGACAATAATGATGCTGCATATCCTTCGATGAACTCTCACTGCTGGTTGGAAAGTGACTGCATGGAAGAGATGTTAAAAAAAATTCTAACCTTCGAAAAGTACAAGGTCATATCTTAAAGCCATTTAATTTGCTTTTTGTCTTTTAAAATGCAAATTAAGGGACAGCATATGATATCACTTTATCATAGAATCACACAGCATGGAAACAGGCCATTCGGCCTGACTCATCCATGCCATATTAACCTATTTTATCTAGACACTTCTTAAATGCTGTCATCGACTCAGCTTCAACCACTCTCTCAGAAAGTGCATCCCAGGTGCTCACCACTCTCGGACAAAGAAGATCCCCCTCATATCCCCTCTGAATCACTTCCTTCTTACCGTAAATCTATGTTGTCTAGTTTTATCTACCTCTGATACGGGAAGTTTTCCCTGCAGTATATCTGATCTGTACCCCTCATAATTTTATATATCTCAATCATGTTTCATTTTAACCTCCTCTGCTCCAGGGATAAAAAACCCAGCTTCTCAAGTCTCTCCTCATAACTGAACTGCTCTATCCCAGGCAACATACTGGTGAATCTCCTCTGCACCCTCCCCAGTGCTATCACATCCTTCCTATATCTTGATGACCAGAACTCTACACAGTACCCCAGCTGAGTCTGGCCATTTTTTTTAAATGAAGTTAGAGCATAACCTCCCTACTTCTGTATTCATTGCCCTAGCTAATTAAAGCCAGTATCCCATATGCCTTCCTAACCTGTGTTACCACCTTCTATGGACTTGTACTCCAAGGTCCCTCTGTTCCTCAGTACTGCTCAGAACCCTACCATTCATGGAATATGTCCTAGCCTCATTAGTATTCCCAAAATGCATCACATTTGTCTGGATTAAACTCCATCTGCAATTCTTCAGCCCACTTCATTGAAACGTTGACATTTCTCTGCAGGCTATCTTCCACACTATCAACAATTCCGCCAATCTTCGTGTCATCTATAAAATTACTGACCTGCCTCCCTCATTCACATCTCAGTCATTCATCAGGACAAGTTATTGGTGATATTTACACCTAGGAACTTGAATGTAAACCTCATGATTCCTTTTTGATTTGCAAAGGATCAAAGAGCTGTTCCTGTCGATCCAGTGAGGATATGGTGCTCAGTGTCAGTGGTTTAAAAGTACAGCATAGATTTCTTTGTAAACCACATAAGCAATGATTAATATTTTAAGATTATATTAGATGTTAAGCTGATTGTAGTCAATAGGTGTAAATATCATCAATAACTTGTCCTGGTCCAGCCATGTAGAAGCTATGGCAAAGGAAGTTCACCAGCGCCTCTACATTTGGAATGTCCCCTATGTCCCTCACCAATTTTTGCAGATGCACCATCCTATCCAGATTCATCACAGCTCGGTATGGTAACTACTCTGGCCAAGGCCCCAAGAAACTGCAGAGAGGTGTGAACACAGCCCAGTCTATCACGAAAAGCAGCCTCCCCTCCATAGGAAAAGCAGCCAACGTAATCGAAGTCCCTTCCACCCTAGTCATTCTCACTTCTACCCCCTTCCATCGGACAGAAGGTACAAAAGCTCGAGGACACGTACCACCAGGCCCAAGGACAGCTTCTATCCCACCATTATAAGACTCTTGAATGGACCTTTTGTACAATTCTTCACCTCACAATCTACCATGTCATGGCCTTGCACCTCATTGTCTACCTGCACTGCACTTTCCCTGTAAATATAACACTATATTCTGCAATCTATTATTGCTCTCCCCTTGTACTACCTCAATGCACTGATGTGGTGAAATAATCTGTCTGGATGACATACAAAATTTTTCACTGTATCTCGGTATATGTGAGAATAATAAACAAATTACCAATACTAAACATGTTCTTACCTGAGAGGTATCTAATTTTAGCCATAATGTATAAAACCTCCTTAATCCCAGGTGCTGCCTTGAACACTGGCTCGAGTATCATAGCAGACTGTCTCAGCAGAGGAGAAAGAGGTTGTCCTTGCAAAACAGGCTGTGAAAGCAATCATGACAATTCACATTATACTTCAAATTTCCTTATAACATGAAAGGCCATGTGGCACATTGAGTCTCTGCCAACTCACTGAGCAATGCCACAGACTTTCCCTGTAACCTATTCCCCCAACATTCCCACCTACACAAGGGACAATTTTACCTTAGCCAATTAACCTACCATACCACACACTTTTGCGATGTGGGAGGAAACTGGAGCACCTTGAGGAAACTCATGGGGTCATAGAAAAGTACAGCACAGGAACAGGCCCTTTGGTCCATGATGTCGTGCCAAACTATTTAAACGGCTCACTAAACTGATCACTTCTGCCTACACAATGTCCAATATCCCTCCATTCTCTGCACATTCATGAGCCTAACCAAGAGCTCCTTAAATGCCTCTATAGTACTTGCCTCCACCACCATCCCTGGCAACACATTCCAGGCACCCACCACTCTGTGTGTAAAAAAAATTGCCCTGCACCTTTATAGGGAGAATGTGCAAATCTCCACAGAGCACTGGGATCAGGATCAAACTCAGGTCTCTGGAGTTGTGAGACAACAGCTCTACTACCTGCACCACTGAGCTGCTGCCACAAATCGGTTTAAAGAAAGACTCTACCATAAGTGATAAACCCAGGCCTAATGGGAATTGCAACACTGCGGGCTAATGATATTGATTCCAATTAGAGTAAGCATTATTGCTGAAATGAGTCTGCTGCATTGTCAGCGCGCAGATTCCCAGGCACCACTGACATGAATGGTACATTGTCCACACTGCAAAATTTGCTGACCACTGTGTTCCTTATTACTGACTTGTACCATTAAACCCTACCAGCAAATGAGTACATAATAAAAGGTGAAACAAATGATACTTAGATTGTTAAACACATTCTATATGCTGCTGCAAGTAAGTTTTTTATTGCACCTGTGCATACATGTGCATATGACAATAAACTCGACTTGGACTTTGACCACGTAACACCCTCTTTATTGTAGATACAATTCAGCTGCTAGCTTAAATATTTATCCAGTTTCGCCATCCATGCACCACAACTGTACAGGAAGCCTGTAAGTAGCTGTGAGTCGCAACTTGTAAGGATTCTTTGGAAACATTTCCCAAATTCATGACATCCATCATCTAGGACAACAGGCGCATATGAGCACTTCTGTCTCCAAACCTACCTTCATGTCACGCACCATCATAACTTGGTAATATATCACTGGTCCTTCACCGATGATGGATCTAAATCCTGGAACTGTCTATCCAACAGCACAGTGGGAGCGCCTTCATCAGAAGGACTGCAATGATTCAAGAAGGCAGCTCACTCCCACCTTCTCAGGTTGAATGAGAATGGGCAATAAACCCTGGTCTTGCCAACAATGATACATCCCATAAAATGAATTTTTAAAAAAAACTTCTTGTGGTTTCCTTGATTCTCACCTGATCTGGACAAAGGGATAAAAATGTCTTTACAATGTCCAGCAGGAACTCAGGGTTGAGTTTCTCAAAGTACTCGACACTAAGAGGAACGTCCTGCAGTGAAGTAAAATGAATGTCTACAGCTTGGTTCAGGAACTTGATGATCACTTTTGGTCCTCTGCCCTTGTTTGCTGCTAATACTGCTTGAAGATAAGCCAGCTCCTTTAAGAGAGAACAAAATAATTTCAGTGAAATGCTGTACATAGTGAAGCCCTTAAAACCTTCAGGCCATTTTGGCATATTTGTAGTCTCCACCCACTGGTTCTATCCCAGTAAGCATCAGTGAAGGGAGAGAAAGACATGCAAGGCCTGGAGTTAGGCCATTGCTGAGTTTCCAAGTGGGGTATAATGGAGAAAGGATATCTGTTCCCTGCAAAGACTCCCTGGGTTAAGCTGCATGGCTGACGCACCAGACTGAATCAGATACAGTTGCCTGGACAATTGGACAACCCTTGAAGGAAATAGCCAAATGGGGAAAAATTTTGGTCCCTAGGCAGGTTGTGTTGGGCTGGAACTTCCAACTGAATCGTTCCACAGATAAAATACCTTTATTAGTCACATGTACATCACTGTGTTTCGACGTACATGTGACTAATAAAGATGTCTTATCTTATCGAAACACACGTTGAAATGCATCTTTTGCATAGAGTGTTCTGGGGGCAGCCTGCAAGTGTCACCACGCTTCTGGCACCAACATAGCATGCCCACAACTTCCTAACCCGTACGTCTTTGGAACATGGGAGGAAATTGGAGCACCCGGAGGAAACCCACGCAGTCACACAGGGAGAATGTACAAACTCCTTACAGACAGTGGCTGGAATTGAACCCGGGCTGCTGGCGCTGTAATAGTGTTACACTAATCTACACTAGGGCTAGGGCTACACTACTGTGCCTGCCCTAGAGGCAGAGGCATGTAGCCGCACTTATCTCATGGTGAGTGCCAGAGTTGTAGCTCATTGTGGATCCTGACGTTGAGTGCTGCCTGTGGGCAGCTTGCATGTTCTTCACATGATCCTGTGAGTATCCACCGGGTGCTCTGATTTCTTCCCACATACCCCAAAGACGTGCTGGTAGGTTAATTGGCCACTGCAGATTGCCCCTTGGTGTCGGTGGGTGGGGGAAGAACCGGGATGGGAGGAGAGTTGGTGGGCAGGTGAGAGAGAACAAGTTACAGAGTGCAACAAGCTGACCCCCTGCACCCAGCAGGCACCCTGTGAGGTAGAATGGGGTCTGCACAGCAAGTACAGCCAAAGCCCTACTCCCTGCTGTTGGCTGTAAAATGCTTATTAACGATTTTTTAATTGTCTTGAAGGTCAAAGGTAATTAGAAAAATAACATGGATTTAAATAATTAAAAAGTAGTATTATTAAAGCATTTACAAAAGTAAAATCAAAACACATTAAAACATGAGTTAATAATTAAAATCGTTAAATAAAATAAATTAAATATAGCACTCAGCTATGCTTTTTCTTGCCACAGGGGTCAATAAGCAACCCTATTCATGTGAATGCCAGTTCTCCCCAGGTTCGGATGTGCCAGAACCTCTCTTCAACATGTCACTGCTCTGTCATGGACAAAATGGAACCTGACCATCAGGACATCTTAGATTCCTGCTTTTAGTTGTGCGTGTGCTTGGTGGTACAGCTAGTAAAGCCACTGCTTCACAGCACCAATGACCTGGGTTCAATCGTCACTGAGGGTACTATCTGTGTGGAGTTTGCATGTTCTCCCTGTGACCACCGTGGGTTTCCTCGAGGTGCTCTAGTTTCCTCCCACATCCCAAAGACGTGTGAAGTAAATAGAAAACTGCAGATGCTGGAAATCTAAAACAAAAATAGAAAAATACTGGAAACAGTCAGCAGGTCAGGCAGCATGTGTGGGAAGAGAAACAGAGTTAATGTTTCAGGACAAAGATGCTGACAAAGGGATGACTTTGTGAAACACTAACTCTTTTTCTCTTCCTGATGTAGAGTATTTTCAGTATTTTCTGTTCTTATCCTAAAGACATGTGAGTTAATAGGTTAATTTCTGCTGCCAATTGCCCCCAGTGTGTAGAATTGAGAATGTGGGCAGATTGAAGTAGAATTGGTGTAAATGGGTTTCTGGTTGTTTGCAAGGACTTGTTGCCCAAAGGGTCTGTTTCCACAGTGTATGACTCTATGACTGTGAGCCCGAGTCACTGGCTCTCAGCAATTACAATTTGGCTTCATGTAATTTTGTGGTTGATCACTTTTGGAAGGAAATCTAATAAACTTATCATCGGGCTTTCCATTGAGTACTTCTGCTCTAGGCCATAGACTCTTCCTTACCCCAGATGTTCCAATGAATTCTTGCACTTCTTTCAGAAACTCCAGCTGTTGCTCTGCATCTTCTATATGCCCAAGTAAGATCTCAGCTCGAATTCTCCCTAAACACAATAAACTATTTTCTTATTATTCAGCTACTAGGTCTTTGTGAAATCTTAAGACCATTCCTTTGTGTGCGTTATCAACCGTAATGCCTTTATTAATGAAAAAATACATTCTATCAATTCAAAATTTTCACTTACATAGAAATTAACAAGTTTGAATCTATCTGGGATACCCATTGTAATGTGATAGAACATTCTACCAAGTCTATCCTCGTCAAACAAAAATATGTTGAAGACCAGACCTACTATACAGTTAACTATACGAAAACATAACACTGCAGACATTCTTAATCTTCCTATCCTGCAGAAGAGAGGTCATTTGATGTGGAGCATTAACTCGGTTTTTCTCTCAAGATGCTGCCTGATCTGCAGAGTATCTCCAGCAGTCTCCATTGAATTATCTTTCCTCTTAACAAACACATATTTTTAATATCTAATCTGATACCACTAAATGACCACTGCTTGATTTATCTTGCATTCTTTTCCTGCCTATTTTAAGAATTTTAAAGCTTCAGATAAAATAACACCTGAAGAAAAGTATTTTTGCAAGAATATCTAAAATGGCGGCTTCTTTGTTACATGTTTGTCTCCTTCAACATGTTTTAACTCTTCCAAATTTTCAAAATTATGACCAATTGTCTCATTTGTCCATTTTGTTTTCAATGTTTGAACATTTGTGCAGATTTATTTGTGAGAAATTGTAATTTTGCACTTGAATATTTATTGAGCCCATCTCAGCTATTATCCATCTAAGCATATTATCCTTGTTCAACCTATCTTTACATACTGTTGACATGAAATCTCTCTACTATTTTCAGACTCGTAAATGTAGAATCCAGAACCATTGAGAAATCACACCTGTCATTGCAGGTATGTTGGCTTCATCCAGTTTCATTGCCTCAGTGTACTGCTTCACTGCAAGCCATGGCTTCTCTTGCAGAATCAGCTGGTATCCCAGCTCAGTGGCAATCTGTGAGTCTGTGGGGTCCATGTAGAATGCACGTTCCACCAGATTGTACACCTGGTCCAGGATGGTCTGGTTCCTCCCGCACTGGCAAGGATACAAAATGCACAACGGGTCATACCTCCATCTATTGAGGGAACGCAGAATATATTTGAAGGGGGGAAATTAGTGGAGGACAATGGAGATAAAGTGGGGGTGGAGGGAAGACTAATTGCATTGTGCCTTCTGAATGGTGTTCTATGCTGTACAATTCTGAGTATGCAAATAATCCAATGAACAAAAATAAAACTCTGAAGAAAAAGTTCTTACAAAATAAAAGTTAGGATTTATCCTTAATAAATCTGTTTCGACATCCACTTCTTTATTTCAAACAAGTTACAGAGATGATCAAGAGGAGGAATAATTGTCTACTTACCATTCTGCTTAAAATAACAGCCACTCGGTGGTGAAGCTTTGGATTTTGAGGTTCCCTTTTCTCCAAGGCATTAATGAGTTCTTTCACATGATTTTCAGCCTACATCAATACATAGATTGCATAAATTAAGAGCCAGATATGCTGCTGGCCACGACAGAGCTTTCCTTCTGATCCCAAACCGAGCCCATTGGCTTCAGCTTTACCTGGGTGTAGTTCTTCACCAAGTCAAATAGATCTTGATATCAAGGGCGACAATTCTCACCTCTCTGAAATTCAACTTATGTCCAATCAAATTTGTGAGACATGATCTCCCATGAACAAAGCCATGTTGACTATCCCTAATCAGTCCTTGCCTTTCCAGATGCCAATAAATTCTCTCCCTCAGAATCCCTTCCAGTAACTTTCCCACTAATGATATAAGAAGGCTCACTGGCTTGTAGTTCCCTGGCTTGTCTTTGAAGCTTTGTTGTTAAATAAAGGCACAACATTAGCCATTCTCCAGTCTTCTGGTACCTCACCCATGGCTAATGAAGATACAAAAATCTCTGCCAGGGCCAAAGCAATCCCCTCCCTTGCTTCCCACCAAGGGTACACCTGGTCAGCTCCTGAGGATTTATCTGCTTCAAGACCGGCAACACCTCCTCCTTGGTAATGTTGAAATGCTTCTGGATATCACTGTTCTCTTCCCTGAACTCATTAGCTTCCATGTCCTTCTCCATAATAAATACAGATGAGAAGAGGATTACTGAACATGAAGGAAATATTCCTGCTCAATCACTTTTCACAAGCAATACCTGGGATCTCATTATCACATTATTAATCCTCTCCATGTCTGCATCATGAAGTGACCAATTATAGACTTGCCAAGATTGGACTCTGCACTAAGATTCATTTAGAAATTACCCCTTTTCTACTTGCGCTGAAAACTATAACCTATGGAAAAACAATGTTCTCTCTCTCTCCCTCTCACACACAGTGGAAATAAATTATATTCAAGTTTCATTCCATAAAACTGAGTAATATTTCTTTTTTTTAACCTTGATTCAATTCTTTGGTGATAATGTGTGATCTGTGTCTGGTAAATAAGAGCATAAAGAATGGTGCTCCTTCACCCAGGAACCATTGTAGACAAGGATCCAGATGCCATGACCTTGGGTGGGAGAGAGGGGCTGCAAGGAATGGGAACAAGCAGCGGTGCTCAGGGACTATAGTGGCTGTCTCACTACTCCCTCTTCACAAGGAGCTCCTACAATTGCTTCCACCACATCTGCTACAGTGAGTCACTGCCCTTTGCTTTAATCATATTCACTCATGGAATGTGCATGTAGCTGGCAAGGCCATACTTAAAGCTACCCACAAATTCTCCTGGCTAGTCCATTTCAAAGGGCAATTGAGTCAACCAGATTGATGGCATTGGAATCACAGGGCAGATTTCTTTCTATGAGATATAGGAGCAGAATTAGGCCATTCAGCCCATCAAGCCTACTCCGCCATTCAATCATGGTTAATATTTTTTCAACCCCATTGTCCTGTCTTCTCCCTGTAACACCTAAGCCCCTTCCCAATCAAGAACCTATCAATCTCTGCTTTAAATACACCCAATGACATGGCCTCCACAGCCCCTTGTGGCAATGAATTCCACAGATTCACTACCCTCTGGCTGAAGAAATTCCTCTTCATGTCATTTTTAAAAGGACGTCCCTTTATTCTGAGGCTGTGCCCTCTGATCCTGAACTCTCCTACTAATGGAAACATCCTCTCCACGTCCACTCTATCCAGGCCTTTCAGTATTTGGTAGGTTTCAATGAGATCCTACCTCATACTTCTGAACATCATCGAGTACAGGCCCAGAGACATCAAACACTCCTTGTATGTTAAGCCTTTAATTCCTGGGATCATTCTTGTGAACCTCCTCTGGACCCTCTCCAGGGCCAGCACATCCTTCCTTAGATACGGGGCCCAAAGTTGCTCACAATATTCCAAATGCAGTCTGACCAATGCCTTATAAAGCCTCAGCAGTACATCCTTGCTTTTATATTCTAGTCCTTTCGAAATGAATGCTAACATCGCCTTTGACTTCTTTACTACCAACTCAACCTGCAAGTTAAGCTTAAGGGAATCCTGAACTAGGACTCCCAAGTCCCTTTGTGCCTCTGATTTCTGAATTCTCTCCCCATTTAGAAAATAGTCGACACCATTATTCTTCCTACCAAAGTGCATGACCCCCATCTGACACTTCTACGCCCATTCTCCCAACCTGTCCAAGTCCTTCTACAGACTCCATGCCTCTGCATCACTACCTATTCCTCCATCTATTTTGTCACAATGCCATCAGTTCCTTCATCCAAATCATTAATATATAAAGTGAAAAGTTGCAGTCCCAATACTGATCCCTGCAGAACTCCACTAGTCACTGGCAGCCAATCTTCTATCCATGCTAGTACCTTGCCTCTAACACCATGGGCTCTTAGTGTATTAGGGCTTATTAAGTGCCCTATTAGTCTATTACATTAATAGTCACATACACTATTAGTCAGTGTATTAGTCTTAGGGCTCCCCAAAGTCTATCAAGTGGGTTTTCATTGCAATCGGGCAGCTTTATGGTCATCATTATAATATTATTGGTATTGGTTTATTATTGTCATTTGTGCCAAGGTACAGTGAAAAACTTGTCTTGCATACCGATCGTACAGGCCAATTCATTACACAGTGCAGTTACATTGGGTTAGTACAAAGTGCATTGATGTAGTACTGGTAAAAACAGTAACAGTAAGAGTAAAGTGTCACAGCTACAGAGAAAGTGCAGTACAATAAGGTGCAAGGTCACAACAAGGTAGATCGTGAAGTCATAGTCCATCTCACTGTATAAGGGAACCATTTTAGTCTTATCACAGTGGGGTAGAAGCTGTCTTTAAGTCTGGTGGTACATGCCCTCAGGCACCTGTATCTTCTACCTGATGGAAGAGGAGAGAAGAGAGAATGTCCTGGGTGGGTGGGGTCTTTGATTATGCTGGCTGCTTCACCAAGACAACGAGAGGTTATCTACCATCATCTACCATGATAATATCTACCATCATCTGTACCAGCTTAAATGGGAGGGTGGGGTTATCATTTGGGTTGGTCATCCCTCAGCCTCTGGATTTTATTAAGGGAATATCCTTACCTTAAAATAACGTTGGACCCATGCCTAGATTCCTAACTTTGCACGGGATATGAAATTAGCCTCTGAGGCTCTGGCAATATCACCACACTGTTTGGAACACCTAATGCAACAATGAATTAATGCAGTTCGCTGTCTATTAGCTCAGGATACAAGCTCCTCCGTGCTTTTCCACCCTGCTAAACCTGCCTTACTTAATGTGCATTATTTAATATGACGAAGTTCTTCAACAACCCACCTCAGATTTTTCTTCCATTTTTGAAAGAGTATGGAGACACAAGAACAGCAATGCATCCACGTTGGCGTTATCCTTCAGCATAATTCTTGTTTTAATGGGGAGAGAACGGAAGAACAAATTCCAGTTCATTATTCTATCCATTTGCAGAAATTCACCAATACAGCTTTATTAAACTCTGGTTAGGCCATATTTAGAGTATCGCATTCATTTCTGGTTGCCTCATTATAGGAAGGATGTGGAGGCTATGGAGAAGGTGCAGAGGAGGTTTACCGGGATGCTGCCTGGTTTGGAGGACGTGTGCTATGCGGAGAGGTTGGACAAGCTGGGGCTGTTTTCTCTCGAGTGGCAGAGGCTGAGGGGAGATTTTATAGAAGTTCATAAAATTATGCGAGGCATAGATAAACAGCCGGTATCTTTTTCCTAGGTTTGAAATGTTTAGTACTGCAGGGAATATATTTAAGGTGAGAAGGGGAAAGTACAAAGGAGATGTGCGAGGCAAGTATTTTTGTTTACACAGAGTGGTTGGGGCCTGGATTGCACTGCCAGGGGTGGTGGTAGAGGCAGATAGCAGAGGAGCGTTTAAGAGACTCTTAGATAGGCACATGAATATGCAGAAAAGGCAGGGATATGATCAATGTACAGGGAAGAGGGATTAGGTTAATTTGGAGTCATTGGTTTAATTAGTTCAGCACAACATCGATGGCCGAAGGGCCTATCCCCCATTAGGGCCTACTGTTCTATGTTCTATCACAGATCCTCCATGTATACTTCCTAATTTCACTGCCACTTCTGATATAAATATACTAAAAATTGTGATTACAACTGCTAGAAGGTGTTTTGTTTCAAACGTATTATTAATATTTATTAGTTTGTTCATCACTAGCTGATTCATGGATTAATATAACATATTATTGGTTTATTTACAACCGTGTCATGGTTGGAAATTTTGCAATTGCAATCACCCAGTGGGAATCAACAGTGATCTAATTTAGCCCACAGTGAAAGCAGAGGGTGGAAAAGAACCTCCTGGGGGTCGTCACACTGCTCTGGGTTTCACGGTGGATGCATTATAACAGGATCTTGGTGTTCTGGTGCAACTGTTAATAATACAATTTACAGAGCACTGTAGATATGGTGAAACACCTCAATGCACTAGAGATTGGACACCAAGCTAGAAATATGGGGGAAGAAAAGTCATGAAGATTTATGGCACAGAAGGAAGCTGTTCAGCCCATATCCAGACCAGCCCAAAATAGCCAATAAACTTATTCCCATTTCTCAGCCTATGGTCCATACTCTGGTCTCATCAAGTGGTCATACAGGTTGTGTTTTAAAACGTGATAAGGGTTTCTGCTTCCGCCAGCTTTTCAAGCAACGAGTTCAAAACCTCCAGTGAAAACATTTGCCTCTACTCTAATCCCTAAACCAATCAATTTAAACTTTTGCCCCCTAGTTACTGACCTCTGTCACCCTACCTAGGCCTGTCATAATTATGTATACCTCAATTAAATCTCCCTTCAGTTTCCTTTGGCTAGGATGTAATTGCTTTCTTTGGTACAATGTCTCCTAATAACTACAACTCTCCAGCCCTGGCAATCTCTTCATAAATCTCCTCTACACCTTCTCTAGCCTATTGTATCCTTCCTGCAGCGTGGAGCCCAGAAATCACCCACCCTCTAGTCGTGACCTAATTAAAGTTTTATGAAATTCCAGCAAGACAGTGGTGCTTCAGACTCACAAGAATGGAGGGCTTGAGGTGGAATTCAGGACCAATCTGGGGTGAAGGAGAGCTTGAAAGTAGAAAGTAGTGAAGCCACAGAGAAATCTTTAAATAAGTCTTCATTATTTGCGAGGGATATTGACGTGGACTTCCTGCAGTAAACAGAAAGACGTGGATACCACTGAGGCTGCTGGCAATGATGCCCCCAAGAATATAACAGCTTGTAATATAAGTGTTTCATCTTGTCAAAACATTCTGAAATATATAAACATTCCAACGCCTGGCTCCAGCCACACATCTGGCCCACGCTCTGGATCTTGGCTCCAGCCACACACCCAGTCCTCAGTCTTGACCCTGGTCCTGGCCGCACAGCCGGTCCGCACTCCATACCCGAGTTCCAGCACATATCTGTCCCACACTCTGGACCCCAGGGCTGTCCAGACATCTAGATCACAGTCCAGACCCTGACTCCGGTCACTCACTCAGCCCACACTCCGGACTGCCCTCACCAGTACAGGTACCTGTTCCTGCTCTATTGGTGGTTCTGGAACAAACCTCAAGTGGAGCCTTGGGCAGACCTTGTGAGTACATAGTAAGTCTGCAGATAACGAGGACAAAAGGATTTTGAAATAAAATAAACATACATATACTGCAGAGCACAGATAATGCACATCTTAATTTAACCTTATATTATTTAAATTATGCTGAGCATTAATCTGTGCCCTGCTGTACTTGCGCTTTGGCATACATCAGTAAAATTAAATAGCCCTCCTTTACACTTACCTTTTTGCTGCTTCCAAGGTCTGGTCCCAGTTGTTCTGAGCTAAAAACAGTTTCATCTTCAGAATGAGTGCTGGCAAGAATGTAGGGTTGGTGGCAACAATCTGGTTGACTGTTTCCAGGCCAACCAGGAAATTCTGCTTCTTCTGAAGGTAACAGACCTATGGATCAGAGATTGGGTGGAAGGGGATAGGGAGGGGGCAATGGTGATGCAAAATTTAAAGATTATGGCAACAGAATATCCTAAGCAACCACTCCAATTAACACGCAGGAATGTGTGAAATTCAGGTTCATTATCTGGTAACGTGATTAGTGCATAGCATATTGGTTGACATCGGAACCAGATTCAGGTTTATTATCACTGACATATATGACATGAAATTTGTTGCTTTTCAGCAGTAGTACAGTGCAAAGAAACAAAAATTACTATAAATTACAAATAAATAAATAGTGCTAAAAAGGGAATAATGAGATAGTGTTCACGGACCATTCAGAAATCTGATGGCGGAGGGGAAGAAGCTGTTCCTAAATCATTGAGCGTGGGTCTTAAGACTCCTGTACCTCCTCCCCGATGGTAGTAATGAGAAGAGGGCATGTCCCGGATGCTGAGGGTCCTTAGTGATGGGCGCTACCTTCTTGAGGCACTGGCTCTTGAAGATGTCCTCAATGGCAGGGAGGGTTGTGCCTGTAATAGAGCTGGCTGAGTCTACAACCCTCTACAGCCTCTTGCGATCCTGTGCATTGGAGCCTCCATACTAGGCGGTGATGCAACCAGTCAGAATGCTCTCCGCCGTTAATCTACAGAAATTTTCAAGAGTCTTTGGTGACATACCAGATCTCCTCAAACTCCTAACAAAGTAGAGCCACTGGCGTGCCTTCTTCATGATTTGTGTTGCGTTGGGCCCAGGATAGATCTACAAGATGTTGATGCCCAGGAACTTGAAGATGCTCACCCTTTTCACCACTGACCCCTCAGTGAGGACTGGTGTATGCTTTCCCAACTTCCCCTTCCTTAAGTCCACAATTAATTCCTCGGTCTTGCTGAAATTGAGTGCAAGGTAGTTGTTGCGATGCCACTCAACCAGCCGATCTATCTCACTCCTATTCACCTCCTCGTCACCATCTGAGATTTTACCAACAACAGTGATATCATCGGTGAATTTATAGATAGCATTTGAGCTGTGCTTAGCCACAGTCATGAGTGTGAGATGGGAAATGTGAATGATATGATTACCCCAGCCCGTTACGTTGGGGAGAGAGAAGGCCATTCAGCCCTTCAAAGTGCTCCGTCATCCAATTAGGTTGTAGATGATTTGTATCTTAATTCAATTTAATCCAACATAGTTTCATCTCACTTAATCACTTGGTCCAACAAGCTTCAATAGCTTTCCTCCCTTCATGTAGAACTACTTCCTTATGTCTCTCCCATTTTAATGTCCTTTGCTCTGGACTCTCCCAGCAGAGGAGAGGATCGAATCCTTTAATCATCTTAAATTAGATGAGGGTGAGGACAGGGGGTGATCTGTAATTTATTGCTGTGGTCTCTGCGACAACACGAAAATAAAGGGGTGGTTGAAAATGAAGAAAAAACATTTGTTAAAAACAAAGATTCCCAACTAATGGGGTCTGTGCACAGCCAAACCATGATAGGAAGACCCTGTAGATGTCTACTCTTGAGTCTAGCAAAAAATAGTGGCTGTGGGTTTGTGGAAATTTAGCCTAAAAATTAGGCTGGTGTTTCAGTGTAATAGGAAAAAAAATGTGCCCTACTTTCGGGATCTACTGTCAAATAAGAGATAATCTCTTATTTAAGAGGAGTGAGGTATATCAGCTGGTTGAGTGGTATTCTAACAACAACCTCGCACTCAATGTCAGCATGACCAAGGATTGATTGTGGACTTCAGAAAGGGGGAGAACACACACCAGTCCTCATTGAGGAGTCAGCGGTGGAAAGGGTGAGCACCTTCAAGTTCCTTGGTGTCAATATCTCAGAGGATCTATCTTGGGCCCAACACATTGATGCAATCGTGAATAAGGCACGCCAGCGACTCTACATTGTTAGGAGTTTGAGGAGATTTGGTATGTCACCAAGGACTTGCAAATTTCTACAGATGTAAGATGGAGAGCATTCTGGCTGGTTGCATCACCGCCTGGTATGGAGGCTCCAATGCACAGGATCGCAAGAGACTCCAGAGGGTTGTAGACTCAGCCAGCTCCATCAAGGGCACAACCCTCCCCGCCAATGAGGACATCTTCAAGAGGCGGTGCCTCAAGAAGGCAGCATCCATCATTAGGGACCCTCACTATCTGGGACATGACCTGTTTGCGTTACTACCATCAGGGAGGAGGTAGAGGAGCCTGAAGACCCACACTCAATGTTTTAGGAACAGCATCTTCCCCTCCGCCATCAGATTTCTGAATGGTCCATGAACCCATGGACACTACCTCATTATTCCTCTCCTGCACTATTTATTTATTTTTGTAATTTATAGTAATTTTTATGTTTTGCACCGTACTGCTGCTGCAAAACAACAAATTTCACAACATATGTCAGTGATAATAAACCTGATTCTGATTCTGAGCTGAATAGTTTGTATCCACCTGAATTGTCAGGTCTGCACCAGCAGTTTAGGTGGATGCAAACTTATTCCAGAATAGGTATCTGAAGAGTGGGCAGTTTCCCCAGTATCCTTACTAGCATCCATCCCTTGCCTGACTAACGCGTCCAGAGTGTGTTAACTAATCATTCACCCCACTATTTGAGCCTTGCCTCTTGCAAAAGCATGCTGCATTTTCCCTTGTCCTTAAAAGGTGATTCATTAGCTGGGAAATACTTTGGGATGTCTGAGACAAACTCAAAAAGTGCTACTGAGACACAAACCTGTTGCTAAGGCACCACACACATGGTACAACCCACTGCCACAAGGGAGGAAATTCACCAAGTTATAAGTCACAACTTCGGAGGTTAACAGCTCACCTTTCCCATCAGACCAAAGGCATCTTTTGAATTCTGCAGTCCTCCTTCGAGGTAAGCGATGGCCTTCTTTAAATTCCCACTCTTGCTACTCTTGCTGGTTAGTTCTATCCATCCTTTAAGTATTAAAGTCTAGCAGCATTATGAAACAAAAACTCCTTAATTATTGTTTTGGGATCGCTGACTCAATTCAATTCATGGCAGGCATGCACGTGTAAGTTATTCTTACTCTGCTTTACTGACATACAAAACATAATTAGCTCCTAAAGTATAGCTTTGCAATACTGATGGAGTGCTGAACTGTCCTAACCGTTGTCTTTTCAATGAAAGGGGAGGGGGCACTAAAGCTCCCCTGATATTTGAAACAGTGAATCATCCCTGGTGCCCTGACCAATACTAGTCCCTCAATCATCGTGCTGTATAACTCCATAGACTTAAAGAAAGAAAAATACATTTTTACATATATTAAAATAAGATATCTTTATTAGTCATATGTACATCGAAACACTCAGTGAAATGCATCTTTTGCGTAGAGTGTTCTGAGGGTAGCCCGCAAGCGTCGCCATGCTTCCGGCGCCAACATAGCATGCCCACAACTTCCTAACCCATACGTCTTTGGAATGTGGGAGGAAACCGGAGCACCCGGAGGAAACCCACACAGTCATGGGGAGAAGTTACAAACTCCTTACAGACAGTGGCCGGAATTGAATCCGGGTCTCTGGCACTGTAATAGCAGTACGCTAACCGCTAAAAGAGCACCAAAGCACGTTTCAGCAGATAACATTGTAATAACTGCACTAATGTGGGAAAGATAGCGGTGAATTTGTGCACAAGGTGACATGGAGGAATAATATCAAATCTAGATTTTTTTTAGTTGATGTTGGTTGGGGGGTGAACTTTGGCCAAGGCCATGGCTCCTCTTTCAAATTGTATTGTGGGATCCACTCCGGTAAGCAGTTAACTCAACACAGATCAGGAAGCTTTAAGGGCATTTCGCACCTGTATAACTCAAGAATATAGTGGGCTGTGCCCTGCTGTCAATTGGAATGGCCCAGATGGGCTTCGTAAGTACTGCTGCCTCAGAGGAGGGGGTTACGAACTTGATGTCCCACTTGGGACCACCAGCACTAACTTCAACAATCTCTCATTTATACATTTAAGAGGTATTTAGACAGACACTTCAATAGGCAATGTATAGGAGGATATGGTCCCAATGCAGGCAAATGGGATTAGTGTAATCAGCGAAAAGACCATCATGGATGTGGTGCGCTGAAGGGCCCATTTCTGTGCTGTACAGCGCTAGAACTGCCATAGTGAGAACACAACGAGGTACTCCTCTGTAGTGCTATCAAACCAAAACAAAATCAATTCCAAGCCATTTAAGGAGATACTGGGACACATGATGTGGTCAAAGCGGTGTACTTTAAGGAGCATTTTTAAAGGTAAAAGAGGAGTAGAAAGGAGGAAAACCTTTTCCAAAGAATTCCACAGCTTAGAACATGGCCACCAGTGGTGTAGCAATTAACTTCAAGAATCAGCAGGAGTCCAGACTTTTAGCAGCACAGATATTTCAGTCAACTGGATCTGTTCCTGTGCTACAAAAGTCCCGTGATCTTAAATGATGCTTCGGTGGGATGCTGAGGGAAATGCTCCATTCTCAGAGGTACCTTATCTCAAATGCAGTGTTAAACTTATGTTCCATTTAGTTATTCCAGTGTTTCATGTAGATGGACAAAAATATTGCAATAAGCCATTCAGTGAAGTGTAGAAAAGGGAGTCGTGATTAAGGGGGACGTACAGAGGTGTGGTAGCAGTTCGCCAGGTACGCATTGTTTAGATAATGTTTCAGGTAGTTCACAAGAATCTGCATGTTGTATCTAAACACTGTAATAAATACTCACTTCCTTTGATCCATTGGAAATTTTCATCAGTCTGTCAGAATAGTCTCTAGCTTCCTCGTGACGATCCATTAACCACAAGGATACACCAGCATAATACAGAGATCTTTCTCCTGCAGTTTTAAGGCACTCTTTGAGCCCTGTGTCAAGTTCCTGAATGGCATCCTGATCTTAGAAAGGCAATACGCCTGTTAATTATGTTAACAGCAGGAAATAACATTTTGGGGTACAAATTTCTCTTTGTTTACACTTGCTAAACAGACAATGTAGTGACAATTGAAATTCAATTCCTCAGTCTTCAATGAAACTGAATTTCAGAATGCAAACGAGGATAAATTTCCATCCCACTGTGAAAATTACTTATATAACAAATAAAAACAAGGTGTATTTACATTGTTCCTTGATGTGGTAAAACATCCTGTAGTACCTTGCTGGAGTCATTGTCAAACATTTCACACAAGGCCCCTAAAATGACATGCAGTGAACCACTGCATTATGGAGGAGCTGTGTACCTAGAAAACTGTATTGCAATTTTCTGTAACACAAACCCTTTTTTATCCCCCATTGAATCCCATGTTATTAAAGGAGATGTGTTCCTATGGGAAGTTTTCCTCTTAACAGTAAAGACCCTGAGGATGTGCAGTCTATAGGCAAGAGATTTCTGATTGCATTTTAGGCAGAAGAGAATTTAAAAAAACTAACCAGTAATGGATGTTACATTATTTGATAAGGTATCATTGTACTAGTGTCAACAGAAGAGACTGCCTTGTCAGTTTCCAAAGCAAGTCTCTTAAGTGGTCTCCTGCTCTGTACCCAATGAATACAAGCTATTAGTTGATCGGTTTACTGAAAGGTGAGAACTGTAACTCAGTACCACGTAACAGAGTTGGTGGAAAACAGATCAACTGATAGTTGTAATTTTTTTTAAAGCAGTATTATAAATGAAACTTACAAAGTGGTTTGAGTTTGTTTGCTTGGGGAGGAAGATTAAGAGACAGTAACTTCTTTTTCCATTCTGCATAAAACCAATGAAAACCTTAAGACACTCATTTTATCAATATGCATAAACTACAGCATATATTTTAGTTAATGCCAATGCTGTGAAAGACTGTAAGGAAGGATAAGTTGAAAGGGCAAAATTGCAGTCAGTTGGATGGGATGAAGTGTGTCTACTTTAATGCAAGAAGTATCAGGAATAAGAACTCAGAGCATGGGTCAGTACATGGAACTACGACATTATGGCCATTGCAGAGACTTGGCTGTCACAAGGGCAGGAATGGCTGCTGGATATTCCAGGGTTTAGATGTTTCAAAAGGGACAGGGACAGAGGTAAAAGAGGTGGGGGGTGGCTTTGCTGATCAGGGACAGTATCACAGCTGTAGAAAGGGAGGATGTCCTGGAGAGATCGTCTACTGAGTCAGTGAGGGTGAAAGTCAGAAACAGGAATGGAGTGATCACTCTATTGGGAGTATTCTACAGACCCTCTAATAGCAGCAGAGACACTGAGGAGCAGATCGAGAGGCAGATTTTGGAAAGGTGCAGAAGTAACAGGGTTGTTGTCATGGGTGATTTCAGCTTCCCTAATATTGATTGGCACCTCCTCAGTGTGAAGGGGATAGAGGGGACAGAGTTTGTTAGGTGTATCCGGGAGGGATTCCTGACAATGTGGACAGGCTGACTAGAGGAGAGGCCGTATACTGGACTTGGTACTAGGCAATAAGCCTGATCAGGTTTCAGATCTCTCGGTGGGAGAGCATTTTGGAGACAGTGACCATAAATCCTTGACCTTTACCATAGCCTTGGAGAGGGATAGGAGTGGACAATATGGGAAAGTATTTGATTGGGGGAGGGGGAATTATGATGCTATTAGGCAGAAACTTTTGAGAGTGTAAATTGGGAACAGATGTTCTTGAGGAAGTACACAACAGAAGTGTGGAGATTAAGGAGTACTTGCATGGGGTTATGGATAGTTTTGTCCCATTGAGGCAGGGTAAGGATGGTTGAGTGAAGGAACCATGGTTGACAAGAGGTGTAGAATATTTTGTCAAAAGGAAGAAAGAAGCTTACCTGAGGTTTAGAAGGAATGGATCAGACAGGGCTCTGGGGAGTTACAAGGTAGTCAGGAAGGAGCTTAAGAATGGACTTAGAAGAGCTAGAAGGGGGCATGAGAAGTCCTTGGTGAGTAGGATTAAGGAAAACCCCAAGGCGTTCCACATGTATGTGAAGAATAGAAGGATGACTAGAGTGAGGGTAGGACCGATCAGGGATAAGAGAGGAAACATGTGCCTGGGGTCAGGAGAGGTAGGGGAGGTCCTTAATGAATACTTTGCTTCTGTATTCACCAGAGAGAGAGACCTTGACGTTTGTGAGGATGGCATATGACAAGCTGATACGCTAGGGCATGTCAATGTGAGGAAAGAGGATGTGCTGGAACTTCTGAAAAACATTAGGATAGATAAGTCACCAGGGCCGGACAAGATATATCCAAGGTTATTACGGGAAGCTAGGGAAGAGATTGCTGCACCTTTGGCGATGATCTTTGCATCCTCACTGGCCACAGGAGTAGTGCCAGATGATTGGAGGGTGGCAAATGTTGTTCCTTTGTTCAAGAAAGGGAGTAGGGACAACCCTGGGAATTACAGACCAGTGAGTCTTACTTCAGTGGTGGGAAAATTACTGGAGAAGATTCTTACAGACAGGGTTTATGAGTATTTGGAGAAGCACAGGCAATCAGCATGGCTTTGTGAGGGACAATCAGCATGGTTTTGTGAGGGGCAGGTCGTGCCTCACAAGCCTGATTTAATTATTTGAAGATGTGACAAAGCACATTAGTGAAGCTAGAGCAGTGGGTGTGGTGTACATGGATTTTAGTAAGGCGTTTGATAAGGTTCCTCATGGATGCTCATTCAGAAAGTCAGGAGGCATGGGATCCAGGGAAACTTGGCTGTGTGGATTCAGAATTGGCTTGTCCATAGAAGACAGAGGATGGTTGTAGATGGAGCGTATTCTATCCAGAGGTCGGTGCCGAAGAGCCTGTACTGTGCTGTGATGTTCTATGTTCTATAAGATTCTGAACCAATCCACCATCCATAACAAAGTCATGAACATGAAGTAAACAGAGTCAAATGCCATTTTATCTGAGGAAATTGAAAAATGCTGTCCCATTAATGCAGCGATCCTTTAAGAATGAATTTGACTCACTTAAATATCAAAAGAATAGATTGCCTCATCAGTTTCCAAAGCAAATCCCTTAAGTGGCCTCCCACTGCGAACCAGTTCAGTTCTCTGAATACATTTTGTGTTCGTTTGTTTGCTTGTTTATATTTTTCACATAAATTCCATAAGAGTGAATTTGTATTCCGTGTCTCAAATTTTTTGGTAATGATTTGTAAATTCTCTAAGAGCGAGTTTCTGTTACCAGAATGGCCATAATGCGGGGGTACATTGTATTACATAAGAGCTTAATCAAAAGCTGTATTTTTTTAAAGCAGGATGGGGGAGGCAGGAATGGAGGAAGGAGATTCTAGAGATTAGGATATTGGCAAATGAAGCCCAAGAGACCTGAACAAAAAGCACCCACAGATCTTGGAAAACTGTGGGAGGTTATAGAGAGTGTGGGGAACCAGACCCTGCAAGGAATTGAAAACACACACAAAGTAATACAGCAAAGAAACAGGCCCTTCACCCTAATTCATCCATGCTGACCAAGGTTCCCACTAAAGCTAGTCCCATTTGCCCATGTTTGGCCCATATCCCTCTAAAGCCCATTCTCCCTCATGAGAATTTTTGAATGGCGGCATTGCTGGACTGCAATCAGAAAAGATAGGAATGGATTTTTTAAATATTAATTTGTTTTTGCTTATTTCCTAATTGCCATTGAGAAGATGGTGGAGGCAGGTATTCTCACAACACACAGGAAGCATCTGGATGAGCACTTGAATCGCAAACCTACAAACCTAGTCCTGAGAATAGTATACATAGGTACCTGATGGTCAGCACAGACATGATGGGCTGAAGGGCCGTTTCTGTGCTGTATGACTCTACGACTACAACTCTATTCCCGTCAACTCCCCCCAGATTCTATCACTCACCTATAAATTTACAGTGGCCAATTAACCTACCAGCCCTTTGGGAAATGGGAGGAAACGAGCACCCAGAGGAAACCTATGTAGCCACAGGGAGATTGTGCAAACTCCACACATAAAGCACCGATGTCAGGACCAAACCCGGGTCACTGAAGTCACAAAGCAGCAGTTCTACTAACTGCATCACTGTGCTCCCCCATCCCTATCCAGTTAAGCATGAGTGTTCCCTAGCTGTGAGCACTGCATTATATGTAATGTGATATAATGCCACTGTTCTTAATTCACCATTCACATTAGGTAATCAATAAAATACCACAGATAATATTACAGAGGGGTAATTAAATTATGCCTAAAAGCTACAGGGGAAAACCACTGAAGTAATCAAGATTCAAGAGGTAGCTTTCTACCCATTTCTCCAGAAAGGTGATTTAATCAGTGAATCCAGTATTTCAACTTCTCCTTGCCTGCCCATATTTATTTTGGATTCTATTGACAGTTCAGTGTAGGTGGGGTTAAATGAATACGCAATGAATCTTGAAGCACCTACCAATTACCGAGCTCTTTCTGTGGGCATGAATGAGAGCAATAATTGAGCATAATGTCACATCTTGCTTGTCCCTGATTGCCTCGAGGTCTCTGATGGCTTCTTGGATACGACCTGCAAGAGGCAGTGGAACACATTTAAGAACAGAATACACAGTAAATACATTCACACTGGTTAACAAGTCCCTCATAGATTCACTGCAGCATCAAAATGTCCACAGTTAGCACTTGGTCTAATTGGCAGTCTCCTGTTGGACGTCGGTACATAATTTAGATTGACACTTCAGTGCAGCACTGTGTTGTCAGACCTACTGTCTCTTGAGTGCTGTGTTCAGATAATACATCAATCTATTTATCTGTAATCAGGTGTTAAAAATCAGGCAAAGTAACACTGATATAGCATTCAGAGGTCTCAGTCACCGAATCTCACCGACAGGTCTGCGGCTTAGAGTTATAGTCATACCTTGGGCCCAACCAGTCCAGCCCACCAAGATTCCCATCTAAGCTGGTCCCACTTGCCCTCGTTTGGTCCATAACCCTCTAAACCTTTCCTATCCATGTACTTGTCCAAGTACTTATTAAATGTTGTTGATGTATCTGCCTCAACCACTTCCTCTGGCAGTTCATTTCATATACTGACCACCCTCTGCATGAAAAAGTTGCCCCTCAGATTCCTTTTAAATCTCCCCCCTCTCACCTTAAACCTATGCATTCTAGTTCTTGATTCCCCAACCTTGGGAAAAAGACTGTGCGTATTGAGCCTATCTATGCCCCTCATAATTTTATACACCTCCATAAAATTACCCCTCATTCTCTACATTTCAATGAAAAAAGTCCCAACCTGCTCAACCTCTTTCCATAACTCAGTCCCTCAAGCAACATCCTCATAAATCTCCTCTGAATTCTTTCCAGCTTAACGGCATCTTTCCTATAGCAGGGTGACCAAAACCAAACACAATGTTCCAAATGCAGCCTCTCCAACATCTTGTACAACTGCAACGTAACATCCCGACTTCTATACTCAATACCCTGACCGATGAAGGCCAGCGTGCCAAAAGCCTTCTTCACCACCCTGTCTACCTGTGACACCACTTTCAGGGAGCCATATACTTGTACTCCTAGGTCCCTCTGTTCTCAATTGCTTGCAGGCAATTGAAGAAACATTTCCCACATCACAAGAATGACAGAAGTACGTCATGGCCTGTAAAGTGCTTTGTGACATCCCAAGTTACACCAAGTCTTTCTTCCTTGAGTAAAATATTATGGAGCAGAATACCGATTTCATAATGCATCAGGTTGCCCCGCAGATGGAAGGACATGTCAGGTGGAAACCCAGAACAAACTGTGACAAGAACATGCTTCCATCATCAAGATGTTTAGTTACTGGGAAATGGAGCACCTTTCAAGGAACACTTGCATTGATACAATGGCTTAAGGACCTCGGGATCCAACTCGAGCACTGTGGAATAGTGTGGACTGCAGTGTCAAGCCATGACTGATATACATGAATGTGCAGTGTCAGCTGGAAGGCAGATCTCACAGAAACAACCAGAGTCCCACCAAGGAAGGCCACCTGCTTCTCTACATCCTCAAAGTCAAGCATAGGGAGCCCCCCCCCCCCCACTGTGTAAATCAGCTTCCCTCCAGTTGTCCAGACTGGATGACATCTCAGCCCTTCTGACCTTCAAGACCAGCTCTAGGACCAAGGATCACAGTCTCAGAAGAGGTAAGATATGTGATCTTTAAGACTGAGGTGAGGAACAACTTCACTCAGAAGGTGGCAAATCTTGGTAAATTCTCTACCTCAGAGAGTTGTGGAAGCTCAGTCACTGATCTTATCCAAAGCATAGATATTATGGAAATCGAGGTATATAGTGCAGGAGGTTGGAACTGTGGTAGACAATCAGCCATGATCTTGATGAATGGCAGAGCAGGCTTGAAGGACAAGATAGCCTACTCCTGCTCCTATTCCTTATGCCTTCATAGAAAGTTAGATTATTCACCATTACCTTCCATTAAATTTGCAAAAGCTTTGAAGAAAAGCAGCACAGGATCATCACAGCACATCTTCAGCCCTTCTACAGCAACATTTAGCACGTGGTTGAAATACTTTTCTTGACAGTAGTAAGCTACCGAGGCCTGAAATAAAAGCACAGGAAAATATGTCCAAATATTATGAATATTCCAAGTGCAATTGTGCTCCGAATGGTACGTGAAACATGACATAATTTCCTGTGACATAATTTTCAGTGAATTGCTCAGAAGCTACATTGCTCTCTAGATACATCAAGTCCTTGTTAGTATAATGGTTAATATCCTTGTCAGTCATGTGGGAGACTGGGGTTCAATTCCCCAATGGGGAGAACATAGTATAACTTTTAAAGATGAATTCTTAATCTCTCAATCTACCTCGTCATGGCCCTTGCACCTTATTGTCTACCTGCAGTGCACTTTCTCTGTAGCTGTAACACTATATTCTGCATTCTTGTTTTCCTTTTTACTACTTCGATGTACTTACGTCTGGAATGATCTGTCTGGATGGCAAGCAAACAAAAGCTTTTCACTGTATCTCAGTACACGTGACAATAATAAACCAACTACCAACGTCAGCAGAAAATAATTTGGGGATAACAGGAAACTAAGTGGGAAGGTGAGAAGCGATGAGGATGCAATAAGGGTTCAGGGGGATTATAGACAGAGTGTGAGAGCAGATGGAGTACAGTGTGGAAAAATGTGAGGTCATCCATTCCGATAGGGATAAAACAGAAATGAGAAGTACTTTTTTAAATAGCGTAAGATTGGAAAATGTTTATGCTCGAAGAGACTTCATTTAAGAAGGGATAGACCTGTTAATTATAGACCCGTTAATTATAGACCCATTAACCTAACATCCGTGGTAGATAAGATGCTGGAAAGCATTCTGTGGGATAAGATGTACTTACATTTGGAAAGGTAGGGGTTGATTAAAGGGTAGCCAGCATGGCTTCCTGCATGGGAGATCTTGTTGTACGACTTTGATTGAGCTTTCTGATGAAGTGAAGAGGAAGGTTGACGAGGGGAGGGTGGTAGATGTAGTATATGTGGATTTCAGTAAGGCTTTTGATAAGGTTGCGCATGGTAGGCTGCTCTTGAAAGTTGGATCACATGGCTTCCAAGGAGAGTTGGCTAATTGGATACAAAATTGGCTGGACGGTAGCAGATAGAGGGTGATGGTGGAAGGTTGTTTCTCAGACTGGAGGTCTGTGACTAGTAGTGTGCCCCAGGGGTCGGTGCTGGGCCCATTGTTGTGTGTCATCTATATTAACGATTTGGATGAGAATATACAAGAAATAGTCAGTAAGTTTGCAGATAACACTAAAATAGGTGGTCCCTTAGACATTGAAGAGGAACATCAGGAATTGCAGCAGGATTTTGATCGGCTGGGCAGGTGGGCTGAAGAATGACAAATGGAATTTAATTCAGTTAAGTGCGAACTGTTACGTTTTGGAAGGACAAATCAAGGTCAGACTTTTACATTGAACGGAAAGGCCCTGGGTACTGTTGAAGAACAGAGGGTCCTTGGAGTACAGATGCATAGATGGAGTCACAGGTAGATAGGGTGGTGAAGAAGGTTTTTGGCACGCTGGCCTTCATCAGTCAGGGTATTGAATATAGAAGTTGGGAGGTTGTGTTGCAATTGTACAAGATGTTGGTGAGGCCACACTTTGGAGTACTGTGTTCAGTTTTGTTCACCCTGTCATTGTGAATGTTGCTTATGTGATGCTATGTGCCTGTGATGCTGCTGCAAGTAAGGTTTTCATTGCACTTGTACATACATGTACTTGTGCAGATGACAATAAACTTGACTTTGGATGTAATTAAACTGGAAAGGTTTGCAAAAAAATACTTACAAGGATGTTGCCAGGACTCGAGGGACTGAATTATAGGGAGAGGTTAGACAAGCTGGGCCTCCATGGAGCGTAGGAAACTGAGGAGTAAGAGGTATATAAAATCATAAGGGGCATAGATAGGGTGAGCGGTCTTTTTACCAGGGTTGGGGAATTGAAAACTAAAGAACATAGTTTTAAGGTTAGAGGAGAAAGGTTTAATAAGAACCTGAGGGACATTTTATTTTACACACAGCGGGCGGTAGATATATGGAACCAGCTGCCAGAGGAAGTGGTTGAGGCAGGTACATTAGATACATTTAAGAATTATAGGGACAGGTACATGGATGACAAAAGTTGAGAGGGATATGGGCCAAGTCCTGGGAAATGGGATTAGCTAGAGTGTACATCTTGGTCAGCATGGTTACATATGTGCCAAAGGGCCTTTTTCCATGCTGTATGATCCTATGACTGGGTATCCTTATACAGGGAAAGCCAACATGTAGTACAGTAGCCAATGATATGTCTGGTCCAGATGAAGGGTCTCAGCCCCAAAACAGTGACTGCCCATTTCCCTCAATAGATACTGCCTGGCTCGCTGGGTTTCTCCAGCAGATTGTTTGTTGCTCCAGATTCCAGCATCTGCAGACTAGTGTGTCTCCAAGGTAAGTGACATGTCGGCCCTTCTTGCAAGAGAAATTGAGTACAAGGGTAAAGATATCTTACAGCAATCATACAGCACCTTGGTGAGACTTCTACAGTTTTGGTTTCCTCACCTATAAAGGGATTTAATTGCAATGGAAATTAAAATTCACCAGGTTGATTCCCGGGATGGCAGGTTTATCATACGAGGAGAGATTGAGTAGGCAAGGCCTGTACTTTCCAAAGTTTAAAAGAATGAGAGGTGACCTCATTGAAACATACAAAATTATTACAGGGCTCAACAGAGTAGATGGGGCTTTCCTGGCTGAAGCCTGAAACCAGGGGTCACAGTCTTAGATAGGCAATTGGTAGGATCTGAGGGAGTAGTGAGGAACAGAGGGACCTTGATGTACAAGTCCAAAGATCCTTGAAGGTGGCAGCGTGGGTAGATAATGTGGTTAGGAACGGCATACGGGGTATATTAGCCAGGGCATTGATTACAGCAGCAGGGAGGTTATGCTCCAACTTCATAAAACATTGGTCATACGTCAGCTGGAGTGCTGTGTGCAGTTCTGGTCATCACACTATAGGAAAGATGTGATAGCACTGGGGAGCGTGCAGAGGAGATCCACCAGGATGTTGCCTGGGATGGCAGCATCCGAGTAGGAGAGTCTAGGATCTGAGGGCACAGCCTCAGAATAAAGGGACATCCATTTAAAACTGAGATGAGGAGGAATTTCTTCAGCCAGAGGGTGGTGAATCTGTTGAATTCATTGCCACAGAGGGCAGTGGAGGACGTCACTGGATGCATTTAAGGCAGAGATTGATAGGTTGTCGATTGGTAAGGGGTTAAGGTTATGAGGAGAAGGCGGAAGAGTGGGGTTTAAAGAAATCACCCAGACTAGAAGGGTCGAATGGCCTGTTTTCTGTGCTGTATTGTTCTATGGTTCTATTGAATGGCAGAGCAGACTCAATGGGCCGAATGGCCTAATTCTGCTCCTATATCTTATGGATGGCACATTTCAGTTATGGGGAGAGACAAGGAGCCAGAAGCAACTAATTGCAAAAAAGTCAGAGTTATGAAGCATGGAAACAAGCCTCCAACCCAATACGTCCTTGCCAACCAAGTTGTCAACCAGAACTAGTCCCCATTTGCCTGCATTTGGTCCATATCCCTCTAAACCTTTCCTAGCCATGTACCTGTCTAAGCATCTTTTAAACATTGTAATTGTACTCACCTGCACCACTTCCTCTGGCATCCCATTCTATATACCCTCCATCCTCTATGTGAAAAACTTGCCCCTCAGGTCCCCTCTCACCTTAAACTTATCTCCTCTAGTTTTAGACTCCCCTACCCTGGGGAGAAAGGACTGTGACCATCCACTTTAGCTATGCCCCTCATGATTTTATAAACCTCCATAAGGTCACCCCTCAGCCTCCTTTGCTCCAGAGAAAACAGTCCCAACCTACCCAGTCTCTCCTTGTAACTCAAGCCCTTCAGTCCCAGTAACGTCCTTGTGAAGATAAACAGGACATAATTGATCTAATGAGAAAAAATACACTTAAGGTGTATCTGATTGTAGTATAACCATACTGAATAAAAATCAAATTATTAATTTTTATTTAAACAATGCTTGTCGAACATACCAGAGTGATGGACTCTCTAGCAGCCATGGTTGAGGTGAGACAGTGGGTGCCTCGCCTTTAATTCCTGCGGTTAGAAAAAGAAAAGAAAAAAGAAAAAATAATAAATAATAATTGTAAGTATGATTAACGTCAGAAAGAAGATGCTGCAGTAACGACGTAAATTATTGGACATGTTATGAAGCAGCGCCCAGAAGCTGCCTCTTGCCTGCAGTCTGCGGGACAATCGGCGGCCTCTCCAGCTGTTGCGACTCAGCTGCGTTGCCACGTCACTCCATTGTCTCCCGGCAGAGGGCGGCAGAGGGCCCGGCCGCTGGGAAACTTTTGAAAACTTTTTGAAACCAACTGGATGTTTTTGGAACCAGGTTACGTGCCCTGTCGTTGTGTCAGAGAAATTATATTTTCTAACGTTATTTTTTGTTCTCCTCTGATGCTCAGTATTAAATCGTTCTTTCTTTTCAACTGAATTATGTAAAAAAAATCTGCAATCTCACGCCTGAACTCCAAACTTTTTTTTCAAAAAAGCGAAATAAATGAATGTCTGAAAGCTAAAATATGGACTGCTTCTGAGCGTTTTCTGTGCATTTTGATTTCAGTTTTCCAGCATCCACTGTATTTTGCTTTTGTACAAAACAGTTTTTGTCTTTTTTTGTGCAGCCACATACAACGTTTCATTTAGTTGAAGCCAAGAACCATCAACACTCCGACTCGGACAACATCTGTGAAAATTAATGAAACCAGGTTAACAGTTCAGGGCGATGAGTTTTCATCAGAACTGCAGTCTATGATGGTTTGACAACGAGAAAATCAAACGCATTGGCTGTGTCCTTCAGTTACCGCTGAAACCCAGGTTTCTGATTGCTGGTTAGAAGGAAGCTGCGTCTCAGAGGGAGGTTTGGGGATATTCTGGAGGGAATGAGAGGGAAAATAAAAATAAAAATTTAAATATGGAGCAAAAAAATTACATAAACATCAGAGTCTTCGAGTCTTTGAGGGCAAAACATAGCCAAACAATCTGGGTATCTACAATCAGATGCTGCACTTACGATCCAGGAAACAAAAGTGGGAGGAAAACTCAGAGGTGGCGAGTCAAAAAAAATAAAATTCTCACGGTGTTGAGAGAGAGAGAGAGCGAGAGGACTGTCAGGAGAGTGCGTGGAGGGCAAGGAGGGAGGGGGCGCTGCCGCGGGAGGGTCCGAGGCGGCGGGAGGGGGCGCTGCCGCGGGAGGGTCCGAGGCGGCGGGAGGGGGCGCTGCCGCGGGAGGGTCCGAGGCGGCGGGAGGGGGCGCTGCCGCGGGAGGGTCCGAGGCGGCGGGAGGGGGCGCTGCCGCGGGAGGGTCCGAGGCGGCGGGAGGGGGCGCTGCCGCGGGAGGAGCGCTCCGTCTCTCGGTGAAGCTGCGGCTGGCAGCGCGGAACCCGGGGAACCGAGGGGGCGATGGGCGGTTCTCAGAGCACCGACATCCCCAGCGGGGGCAACGAGGGCTTCCACGTACACGGAGTGAGTGAGCGTGGCGCGGGGGCGGGACCCTGGGGGGGCCGGGGTACGGGGAGTGCCGGCGTGGCAGCTGACAGAGGCCGGGCTACAGCATATCGGGTGCCGGGGTCCCAGAGCGCCCCTTCCCCCCCCTCCTTCCTCTCCCCCCCCTCCCCCCCTCCTTCCTCTCCCCCCCTCCCCCCCTCCCCCCTTCCTCTCCCCCCTCCCCCCCCTCCTTCCTCTCCCCCCCTCCCCCCCCTTCCTCTCCCCCCCTCCCCCCCTTCCTCTCCCCCCCTCCTTCCTCTCCCCCCCTCCTTCCTCTCCCCCCTCCTTCCTCTCCCCCCTCCCCCCCCTCCCCCCTCCCTCCCTTCCCTCCCCCCTCCCC